>NW_026944432.1:0-2400000 GCF_033439665.1 Chaetomium strumarium | reverse complement strand
TGTAGAAACTTGCAACCGGGGAATGTCTTGTTTCGGGTCACAGGCTCCGAGAACTTGACATGCGAGATCCTAGCCAGTGTCAGGAACGCGTCAGCGTCTGCTGTTGAAGCAATCTAAGGCGAAATTGGTGACTTGTTCCGTAATATGAACCCAACGAGCAGATTGAGAAGGACGATCCGAGGAAGTGTGTCTGACGCAAGCGAAGGCTGGGCCGCCAAGGCTGAAATCGAGCCATTGACGTTGATCCGTGAGTCTCCAGACGAGGATGGATACACATGGAACGTTAGTTATTGTAGTGTATGGAATACTATGCCGAAGCGACGCTTGCGAGCGCCTGTGACTTGGGATGCAGTTGCATAAATACGCCCTTTAGCTTCAACTTGGCTGGCCTTGGCTTGTTTCTCAGAATGGGTGTTCAAGCGGGCATGCAAGAACCCCGCACTCCCGCCCCCGAAGGATTTTGCCCTTTTTCCATCATTCGGGGTTGGCCCGGTGTGTACGAGGGAGATTTGATCGAACCAAGCTCCTTGCTCAGTCAGCGCTGCCCGTGCTTCCAGGTTGTGCGCTAAGGAGTTAAGCTTAAGCGGCCATCGGGGTATCGTTGCGGGGCAACCTGATTTGAGAGGCCTGTGCGTCAAACGAGGTATTTACATCCACTACAGACCGAGAGGTATGTACGGACGCACCATACTTGCACTCTGGAATACCTCATTAACTGCTCGGCGGTCAGTATATTCGATCTGGCAACGCATCGTCCAACCACCTTAGCTCCTAGCTAGTTCGACGCTTGCGCGATCGACGACTTAGGGATGCTGACGACGGCTCAGCTTCCCGTCTTTGCGCTCCAGACCTCCTCATATCTATTTCGGGTACCGTGTAGACCGAGGGCCTCCAGCTGCTCGAAGCCGTTCAACCTTGGAAAGTCACCCGACAGGCTCGCTCTCGGCCTCTGTTGGTGTAACGACGCGGTGCCAAGCCTGCATCATGCTTACTGCAGCCGCCTCTGAGCATAAGGTCGAGTGTGGGGGGTACTCATCATCATATCCCGCCGCCAACATGCATCTCGAGTCCGAGCGGTGCAGTGCACTTGGGCCCGACAGTACGTTCTCGTTCTAGCAACCGGCCGACTTCGCGTCTTGGCCTTGGAGTTGTGGACTCGTTGGGGACCGCCGCTATCACACTCTGTCGAACTTTATCGCGATATCCCAAGCGCGTCTCGGGTTGCTTCCTTCTCCCGGCAGCAGGAATCTGGCTTCCTGCTTTACGCCCGAGAGGCTGCTACCTAGCCAGATAGGTACGCAACGCTGGGCGTCATTTCCGAGGTTTGCACTGTCGCACGATGGCCTGTCATCTCAGCTTTTTCATGTTGGCAGCCAACTTTGTGCGACGCTCGGCTGCAATCAGCCATCGGTTGAGTGCTTGTCACCTGCGCGATCGTACTGCCACTGACACACACGCAAACGGTTTGGCAGCATCGTCCAGGTCCCCGTTGGCAACCATCGACGTTAGGCAGGTATTGCTTTATTATCGCTTTCCTTTACTCGTCTTCTCCGTTTGCTGGCTGATGGATGGCTATTAGAAGCGTAGGTAAAACCTAGTACATGCCTTACGCTAGCATGCAGAGCGCCCCCCGGTTATTCTGGTCTGGACTCAGGGGGGATATATTGGGTTGGCTTGTCTCTCAGCTTAACTTTAAACAGACGACCACCTTTTGACCCCACCGTAGGTAGCCGAGGGAAGCCGCCTCAACCACTCCAGCTTGGCCCCGGGGATTTTTAAACCTGCCCAGTACTGTATGGATATGCGTACCTATGTACTGGACATACATACGCGTATTGTACATACACCCGGCTCTTCTTCTGTACGTCGTGTATTCAGTACTGCACCTACACGCCGCATTAGGCGTTACAGGCGGCAGCCAACCTGCGGCTCGTGGCAATAAGACCATGGACCTACCTAACCTAAGGAGGTCTCCATACGGTTGGTAGGTTCTCCGTTTGCTTCTATGGTTGTTCTTCGTCACACCCATATGTGGACAGCAGCGCTTACAGCCTGATCACGACACAAGGCCACGGCATGAGCCGCAACTGATTGGCCAGAGTGGGACAGCTCACATCTGCTCCCGTCGTATAGCGTACCTATCTGCTCTTTGTCTGTTATTTCCTGTTTTGGACGCTGGGTCTTGGATCCCTCTGCACCAACTCCACGAGGCACCGGGGCTTCGGAGGAATCGGAGCATTCGTTTCGTACATGTATGTATACATGTAGGCTGTGTGTGCATGTACTGTGGTATTGTACAGGACCATAGTTGGGATGGAGACAAGGTCAGAGGAGTGTATCGGCTCGCGCGGGTAGCGCCGCTGCTCCCCATAACGCAATCGCGGCAACGGTTAGGCCATGCAGGTAACATTCAAGTTACCGAGGTATTTTAGGGTTTGAGCTACACTACCTTCGTGCTCCTCACAAACCCCACTTACATAGACAGAATAGTCTGAGGCATGTGCCAGGTATACACAAGGTGCACGTGGGCAATAAGGCCAGCAGCAAACGGAGCCCCGGGAGGTTATTGGCATAGTGCCCGTCTCGAACACAGAAGCACGGCTCCAATAGCTCTCGCACCGCAGCCCGCTGCTTGAGCCCTTATCGATGTGACAGGAGAGTTGTGACTGTAACGCGGTGCTGCGGGGATCTTTTTGAATGCTTCGGCGGAAGAAAATTATGGTGAGTGGCTGACAGCAAGCAGACATGGCAGCACAACTACACTAATTAACAGCCGCGAGCTGTTACACAAGCGGCGTTGCACAGATGACGACTCAAATCACCTCGAAAGATGACCCTCGGACTGCTCGGACCTCAGCCGGCTGGGTCGGGAGACGGGAACTTGAGAGGCCCCGATCCATCAGGTTCGGGTACGCTGAGCCGAATACGACTCAGTGTTGCGCTAGTGAACCTAAGATCTGACTAAGGGCCAACTCGGAATGCATCACGGGCGGGTTCCCAAGAGTCCATCCGGTGATACATAAAGTGGTGACCATTGGGCGCCATAACGTCAAGTTCCCTTCCTACCCGTAACGCTATTCCAAGAGCACCAAGACATGCCAATGCTTTCTAGTGCATGTGTCAGCGCTCGGCTTGTTCTTAGGCGTCGATGCCGAGAAAATGCTGACCCATCGCCATTGTCTTGAGCAACGCTGTGGATCAGGCCAACAGTCAATAGTTCCGAACGATATACGTAGTCCCTAGGAATATCAAAGACTGCGCCGATGTCTTCCGCCATCCATTCCGTCCTCTTTGTCTTTGGTGGCGTCGATACAGCCAAGTCGAGACTTAAGAGCTGCCCATCCTGGAAGCGCACCATGTTTAAGGTAGGTGAGGGGAAGTCGGATCTTGATTGGCCCACTCGCAGTCGAGGATTGCGCCCCCAAAGTCTTGGAAACGCGTGCCAATGGGCGCTAACGCTCCCGACGTGGCGCCGTGAAATAAGCTTGAAATCCTATTCTCACACAACTCTATGGCATCTGGTGGATACAGGGATCTTGGCGTGCCGCCTCCGAACAAGGCCAAGACTCCGTTCCTCCCCGGTCCGGAATGGCACCACATCAGCGGAGAATCGCACCGTGCTCGCGGCCAAACAATTTTCGTCGAACATTGGTTCGAGGATGCCCTCACAGGTTCCACGCTGATCTTGGACTCTGATCCGGCGGGTTGATCGGAGGAGACAGGCAGGTAGAGCAGGAATGGATCGCGGCCTTCCTGCTCGCCCCCGGCAGGCAACCATTTCGGGGAGGAGCCAACTTCATCCTCCCAGGCGCCCGATGGAGGAGGTCGCTTGGCGCAAGACAAAGACGGGGAATGAAAACACCGAGTTGAAGCCCCTTGGTGAGTATCCTGACCTAGTGAAATCCACCCACACCCTAGTTACATGCAACAGAGAACCTCGGGCGTAACACCTCTGCGGTTGCAACTCGCAACTCGTTGCTAACACCATCTGTCATGTTAGGTAAGGTACGGTAGTCACGATCTGACCAACCAAGGTCCAGTCCGAACCAGTTATCGCTTGCCGGTAATGAATGGTGGTTGCGAGGCATCGTCTGACTCCGTGGTATTATTGATGTATGTACTGTGTATAGTGTAATTCGGCAGCCTGCCAACCCTTCACATCTCGCTTGGCGAACAGGAGTGCTGAACGAGAATTCCTGCCCGAGCCCAAGTCGATTCCCATTGATAAGCTTACGACAGCTGGTGGAGCCACTAACTGGGAGTTTTTACCACTTCTGTCGTTTGCGCTGCTTGGGTCTTGCAGCCCCATTGTTTGGGCTTGCCTTGGCTCTCCGGACCTAGGCGTGGTCGGCTGGGATGTGGAGGACATACGGAAGGAACAATCCTCGGAAGACGGTGCCGTTTTGGGGATTGTTTTTTATCTTTCTTACGGTACCACGTCTGTTACCTGTAACCACTGCATGCCAGTGTCAGGCAGTTCTTCGGCCAACACTAAACTTCTAATACCTAGGTAATGTGGCTACATCCCTGGTTCTCAAGAGCATTTTGCGAAGCGAGAGACTGGAACCCGGGCACAGGTGAGTCCTGAATGGTAGTGTAATATCTGTTGACCTTCTCATACAGTATCAACCAGTAGCTGTAACATACGTTATTTACATGCACTACTCGGGCTCCATCGTTTTTCTCGTTTTTCAAGCCGAGGGTGGGAGCAGAGGGCCCAACAACCAGCAGCTTGACGTATGTAGATTATTACATAAGGAGAAGTACGCATTCCAGATTGCTTGTTACTGCGTACCTAAGTAGGCACCGAGGCCTACCCAAGGCACCTACGTACTACATACCAGGTATCTAAGAAAATGTGCCTATATGTAAGTACGGATACATACTGTAGTAACGGGACACCGAGGCTGTAAGTTACCCCACATCCAAGATTGAAATTTCCATTTAACCTCCCACAAACCGAGACACATATCCTTGTGCCGTATGGCAGCGTCATCGAGATGCAGCCGGTCCCCACAGGGCAGCCGCTAACCGTGGCCCCTCTTGACCTTATTTCCACAAACACGTTAAAACCCGGGCGCAATATCTTAGCGGGATCCTCGCTCCCATCAGCCAGGATCTACTGTACGGCAGAAGCTTAAACCACGTATCCGACCATTTTCCGAGAAGGAACGTAAACCCCGATTCACCCATTCTCCGCTGAGCCTGTCTGCTTTTGAGAACACATCGCCCACCGAAAGTCGACTCGCGCAACACTGCAGCTCGCTATAACCATAGAAAATCACCGTCGATTGTTCTCTTGGACGGCCAGTTTTTCGTGCTCTTCCCAAACACCATAGATTAGGGCAGACTCACCGAGAGCTTGTCTGCAACGGACTCAGGGGCTTCTCAGCATTGTGGAGCTTCTTCATCGACCACCTATCTCTCCCGCCCGGTTTGGTATGTGGATGCTTTCCCTCTTGTGTTTAACTCTATACCTTCCCAGACCTCAACTGCGCGGAATCAAGCGCCCCAAAGGAGACCTGTCGCCGTTGAGGTCCTGGACCCCGGCTCGCGAATCAGAAGCAAGTGCTGTCTGGAATTAGAGTCGCCGGTTCGGAGGGACCCGAAGCGTCGCCGGCATCGTGGCCGCATTTCCGACCGAGTCTTTGCTAGAGACAGACAAAAAGAGGGCATTGCCGGTCAGGGGAATGGTAGCCTTTCCAATTATCCACGCAATACAGGATCAAGCCAAGTGGCATGCCCTTTTGTCAGGAAGCGTGGTGGTGGTGTGCTGGACGACCCCACAATGTCCGTGCTGTAACTCCTGACGCGTACGCGGATCATGCCGAGGACTACGTACACTACTCCAGCCGGAAAGTGGGATGGAATTCCTATCCTCGGCAGGACCTGCCAGCCGCGGTCTTGGATGGGTCTTGCCGATCTGAGTTGAAGATGCCATGTTTCCAGCTTGTTTCTGTCGTTTCTGGCTGCTCAGCGGCCTCGCCCTGCCAAGCCTTGAGCCTCGCCATCCTACCCCATCGTCATGTCTCAGATCCCCGGAGGCGTTCCCCAGGGCCTCGTCACTATGTTCATCATCTCTCGGCATTGTCCAAGACCCAAATTCTGACTCTGCCACAGTTAGCATTTTGGCCACGAGGTCCGGAAGCTCATTACGCTATCTCACTCAGCACTTCGTTTCGGCGCATGGTCTCCGAACCCGAGCGCGTCATCCCTCGCCTCGGGTGGTTAGGGTTCTCCTGGTCAAGGTTCTCGTAGGATTAAGGGAGGTACAAGGGAGCCGAGCAAGCGGACCGATATCTTAACGGTTTGATCGCCAGCAGCTCGTCCATCATATGAACGACACAAGTGTCGCCTTATGTCCATTCCCAGCACTCCTTTCGCAATGATGGAAACATACTACGGCCAAGTGCGGACGCCCGCCGACGCCATCAAACTCTTTGAAGCATGTCGGCTCGGCCTTCTCCCGCGGGTCCAGAGGAGGTTGTCAGAAAAAGAGCGGCAGCAGATCAGGTCAGGATCTGTTTTTGTCTGGGACGAGCGCGAAGCAGGCATGCGAAGGTGGACAGATGGCAAGTCATGGAGCGCTAGCCGCGTGTCCGGCAGCTTTCTCACGTATCGGGAGATGGAAGGGAAGAGGGGGAACGCCTTCGGCGCAAGCAGGAGAGGTGCTGGAAAGACTCCGGACTCGGGCCGCGGTAGCGACGATGACCATGATGACGGAGAACCAGACGGATACCGGTACAAACCTGATGGGCTTATGAAGCAGTCATTCAGCATCACCAACTCAGCTGGCCAGCATCTTCACCTCATCGCCTATTACTCCAGAGGGTCGCCGCTCGACTTGCCCCAGCCCAGCATGGATCCAGCGCTTAGACACATTGTCCCTCCGAAAGGAATGTACCCCGAATCGAGCCTGACGGAGGCGGCTCCGCCCGCCGGGACGAGGTCAGCGATGCACCAAGCGCCCTACCCGCTTCATCACCACCCCCCGCCGCCTCTTCATGGCTACCCGCTACCGTATCCGCCGCCAGGCTATGGGTGGCCTCCGTCCCCGGCGGGAACACCGCCGTACAGTCACGGTCACTACCCTTATTCTCAAGGGCCGCCACACCCGCCACTACACGCGTACCCCCCGTATCCGCATCATCCGTACCCGCCCCCACCGCCACACGCTCACTACGATCGGACACCGCTGCCGCTCCCTCAGCCACACCCCCAGCTTCCCGCTCCCGTCTTACCTAAAGCTGCCATGCCGCTTCCACAAGGATACCCCCATAGCCAGCATCACTCCCCCCGGGCCTCGCAGCCTGGAATACCAGTCCGCGACTCGCCCCGGTCGCAGCAGTTGCAAGCACAGGCCAGGGACGCCGTCCAGATCGACACGCGATTAGCCCCAATAGACACGACGCGTAACCAGGCTAGCGCTCTCCCCGTCCCCGGCCAAATCACCCCATTCACAAGCGGAACATCCCAACCACCGCCACCGCTCAATCCAGCGACGACGAGTCCCGAGACAAGGTCGCTGTCGATGTCTCCACCGCGGAGCGCCGTCTCTTCTGATGGCCGGAGCAATGATCGTATTGGCACGGTACCCACGGCAAGCACCAAGCCCGTCTTGTCGGCGCTGCTGCTGCACCCTCCGCCGTCGGCCGCGCCTACGGATTCCGCACCGAACAGTGCAAACCCAGGGAGCAGTGGTGGAATCGGCAGTGCGAGCAGCTCGCCGAGCGGCGCGCAGATGGGCGGCGGAACACCGGTGGTGGGACCGCCTGCCGGCCAGCGGGAGCGGCTGGCGGTGGAGGATGCCCGGACCATCGGGGTGTTGAACAAGAATTTCTTTTAGGCGAAGGAACGTCGACCTCCGACGCGTCCCAGATGTACTCCATTCGATTCTTTTAAAGACCTTAACCCATGGGTCATACCTCGGCATTCTAGCGAGCGGCGAGTCGATGCCTTCGGCGCTAACAAGCCAGCATTATAAGACGGGACAGAAGATGAGCCGCTCATCATGGCAATAGAAGTCTAAAATACCGCGGAAGAGTTCTCGGCAATCCCGATCAGGGCGACCCTCTGGTCGAAAGCCAATCTGAACAAAGATACGACTGCCGAGGCGGCGAAAGCCCGCCTCTCAACGCAGGACTAAGGTCTGGCTTCCGGAATGGAACACGGAGCCAAAGCAGAAGACCCGTACATTGTCGCAATTCTGCCTTGGTTTGTCCCGCCCCGGGGATGGATGATTGGATCGCATGCCATTATCTCAGTTGTCCCACCATATATGGTAGATGGGACGGTGCCAATGAGCGGCAATCAGGATCACCGGAGCCTGAAGGCGCCTCGTACAGACAAGTGCGGGTGAGGAAGAGTCTTAGGGATTGAGCTGGCGGTGGGCAGCGCCGGTGCGACACTGGAAGAGAAGCGTGTGGTCTTCATGGTCTATGTCCGCTGCATTTCGTCGTTCATAGTTTCTTAATCGTGTTGTGATGGGTTAATCTTGCATGCTTGGCTGGGTATCGATGGGAATCATGCATAGCAGCAGGCGTTAGGAGCTCTTGGTATTGGGTTAGAGCGAGGCGTTGAGCGTGCAAAAAAATACGAGGCTTCGAATTCTTTCCTGCGAGTGGTATCTCCTTGAGTCGTCCTGCAAGTGCAAGTGGATGCGGGTCTCCAGCTAGGAAGATGAGATCATCCAGCCGCACAGCTGGACCCTGTTGGTCTCTTTCTGCCAATATAGGACGTGCCAGGGTGTATCAATCACCCTTGTGGCCCCTGGGGAGGGAGGTCTCCTTGTCACGAGCTCTAGCGTACTCAACATCCCAAGCCACGAAAGTCCGTCAGTGTCCCGTACTATCGCTTCGCAGGTCAGCACACAGGTCGTCAAAAGATGTAGGGCACTTGACAAGCACAGGTCACTGAGACCCTACCGCAAATGGGCATACCTCAATACACCCTTCCTCCGACCGCGCCCATAGAAGACCCAGAGATGGAGATACAAATAGTCGTTCATGATAACCTGCTCCTCGATGGTGGATTTGGGTGGCCCGAACCATGTCTGGGCCAGCTGATCTCAAGGACTCAAGAGTCGAAGTATCCAATAAGAGCTCCCTGGGTTGATTAGAGGTGAGGGAAAGAGGCCGGTCATTGGGTGAAAGACCGCAGATAAGTTCATGGTATCAAATGGATTCAAAGATGGCAGGCAGTCCAAGATAGGAGGGCACATGACAGGTAAAATGAGACTCGTGAAGAAACCGAAAGACGCACAAAGAACGGGTAGTGACAATGACCGGTTGTCGGCTAGCCAATCACAGCTTGTTTGACCGCCGGTGGGACAGGTCACACCACGCTCGCACTTGGATCACGCCGTGAAGATCCAGTTATGAGCTCTCCCTGCCCTAAATAACTTACCTTAGGTAGGTACAGGAGCCTGAAGAGCTGTTTGCGTGCCGTATTAGAAGTGTTTTCTGACCGAGGTAGGCAAAGCGGTGGCGCAGGACAGATATGACGCGAATCTTCATCGCTATAATGCTCATTCTCGGCTCTCAAAGAACTCCATCTGCTCCCATATCTTCCTTTCCGAAAGGATGGAGCTCGGGGAAAGCCTCCATGGAGGCCCTGATGAGCGGGGCAACCTCTTTTTCATGTCTCTCGTTCCATGTGTCATAATTGTCCTCAGCTGGCGCGGGCACCGCTCTTTCGGGAAAGAATGAGGCACCAGTACACTTAGTAGGTTTTTTGAGGATTGTTGAGTACGGGAACGACGTCGGTATGGGCACCTTGAAGCAAGTTCAGCCATTCTGCCCTTTCGAGACGGGTAGAGGCGGCAGGGTCCCCAATGCCATGTTGACTCTCCCCAAACGGGAAATGAACATACCATGTTTCCATTGGTTTCCGTTCAGCTGACAAGGTGAGGTGGCAGGCCGGGTGCTTCCATGTTCTTCGAGTCTCTGAATTTCCTTACAGAGTCCGCCGACTCGCTGGGTGCAATTTTTGGGATCGCGTAGGTCTTTCAAGCTGCTGCCTTCCACATAGTCCATGATGATAAACGGCAATCCCTTCGGCCCTATATTCGACCATCCGTAGGCGTGCACCTTGGGGATGAAAATGGCAGTCTTGGTCGACACGTCTCTGAGACCATGTATTGCTCGTATTTAGTCCGAGTTCAGCTGTGCGGCTCAGACCGCCTCCAATATCTCAACCTATCTAGCTCAATTGAGGGATACTAGGAGTGTGATGGAATACCCTTGTTGGGGTCAATATGTTGAATTACTGGCGGCTTTGCGTTAGAACCTAAGTTTGATTTCATGGTTCACCATCTATTGACCGGCAGCAATATGCGAACCATCACCTGAAGTTGTGCTCTCGACAGGACGGCGTGTCTATAACTCGCTAGTTGGATAGGAAAGCGGGCAATATAGGTGTCTGAGGTACATGTAAGATGGCACTAGGTACCTAGCCAACCTACCTAAATAACCTGGTGTCAATGGGAGTTAATATCGGACAAAAGTCTGATTCTTGGCTGCTTGTAAGGTTTTAAGTTACGTCGCGGTGAACGGTATGCTGCTAGAGTACTTTGATCGGCGATACTATTATGGTTGACTCTGGGCTCCGTTTATGTGCCGGCTGACTTGAAACTTCGAATATCTTTCTTGAGAAATCTTTTGAACTGACTCACAGCCTCCTCGAACTCCCGTCGGTCGAGGGAGCACTAGTTGAGGTATGTGATACTCTGCTCCCTCCTCAAATCGTGACCCCTCCAACTGCCTATTGTTTTGCTCGATTCTAGTCCTTGACGGATTGTCTAATCTTAGCTTATTAATGGTCTTTGTGTTTCGGATCACTATGGTTGGTTTCCTTGCTCCCCGTCGATCGTCTCAAGCGAAGACACAGACATCGAGTTAGTGTACTTAGTAGCTATGCGGCGCCATTGCATTATTCGGGCTCCATTGAAATCTGGAACTCTTGAGCACCTCCACTATCATATACGCCAAAATTGCGTTGCATGGGACGTGGTTTGGTTTTCCTTGATACGGTCTCTAGAATGACGGCAAGCCGGCTACTCAGCTATTTGAAGTATCACTCTATGATCACCTACCTCCGCCGTAAATCAGAAAAGGATTTCGCGGCTCCACAACTGACATGCAAAGTCTACATAATAAGAACCTGGAACCATCGACTCCCTGCCGTGACCTCTTTCCTCGCTCACCTTTTCAAGGAATGCTGCACGTGAGGCTCCACTGCCCGCGTGGTTGAATCCCCTGACTCGTTCAACAAGGCAGTCCAATGAACGTCATCTTCATCACCCCGTCCTGTGCCGTACAGTTAGAGATGTTGTCCGTCTCGTATGCTGTTGTAGTCCGAACTACAAGATAACTACTAGTAATGTCAGACCCGCAAAGCGGCTGGCTCTGTTGAGCTTCTTTGACGGGCCAACTAAGCTTGGACTTACCATGGTAGTGTAGCAGGACGGTTGGCTGCAGACTTGGACCCTACGCATCACGTATAGAGGAGTTGCCAGCCTATCTTGGAATACTGTGGTACAGAGCTATAGACTCCTAATAATTAGATGACAAGATCAAAATAATAAAGAGGATTGAGCTGGGGATTCCGGAAGCTGGATTTTGGCTGTGTAAACACGTCAGGGCAGTTTTGTGCCCGGTCTTGGCATGGGAGTTCGACGCGTTTGGCCCAAGCTACCCTTGTCCGTCCCACAATAGCATTCAGTAGAGCATTTGGCGACAGAAAAGGGAAAGTGCGGGAAGTCGGGCATCCCCCAAAAATGGCCTGGAGCTCCCTTCCCGTTGTCTTGTGTTCCGGCCGGGGGTCGCAATCAGCACAATCACTCGCGTTTGAGCAAGACCCCCCGCTCCCACATATAAACATGAGGGCATGCCCCCGAGCGCGACCGCCCTCCCACCCCCTCCTGCTCCCAGTTTCTCCGTCTCCTACAATCCGATCGCGTCATTCCCACCTGTATCTTTCTTGAAAGACATTGCACTGCCATTGCGATCCAAGCGTATTAGCGTATCTACTCCACGAAGATCACCATGCCTCCCAAGAAGACCGAAGCGAAGAGCGAGGGTGCTGCCGCCGCGACTACCAAGACGGCCACCCATCCTCCCTACCAGGTGCGCAATGACGACGCCGGGATTTGGAGGAAGTTATGTGATGCTAATGGCTTGTAGGATATGATTACCGATGCTATCATTTCGGTATTCAAACCCGTTCCTTTTGTTCCGGCGCATTTGGTGTTGGCGCCCGATGCGCATGAGGCCATTCGCATGATTTTGTCATGCATCGTCTCATGCCTCGCCACGTCACTTTATATGGCCCGCCCATGTAGAAGCTCAATTTCACTGACCTTTTTTTTCTTCTCAATCGTAGCTCAAAGACCGCAATGGTTCCAGGTAAGGACATTTCCACATTTGTCGCATTGGAACCCAACGTCGCAGCATCCGTTCACACGCGGTCGCGGGCACCATAACCCCGCCTTCATGTCGCAACAAACAAACACTATTGCTAACGCCGTCGCCAGCCGCCAATCGCTCAAGAAATATGTGCGCGCCAACAACAACCTCGGCAATGTTGGCGAGAAGATGTTCGACAACCTCTTCAACCGGGCGTTGAAGGCCGGTGTTGAAAAGGGTATCTTCGAGCAACCCAAGGGTGAGTCATCTGCCTTTGATCACGGTGTACCTGGTGTTAAGTGCCGATAGGTCCCTCCGGCGGCACCAAGCTTGCCAAGAAGGCCGCGACGCCTGCTGCTCCGAAGAAGGCTGCGCCAAAGAAGGAGACGGCAGCGAAGAAGGAGGCCGCGCCCAAGAAGGAGGCGAAGGAAAAGAAGCCGGCTGCTAAGAAACCGGCGGCGAAGAAGGCCGCTCCGAAGAAGGAGACAGCCGGTAAGAAGGAGGCCGCGCCCAAGAAGGCCGATGTGCAGAAGAAGGCGAAGAAGGCTGCTGCGCCCAAGAAGGTGAATACCTTAATGCCTGCTCCTGTCATTCGGTAGCTAACTGAATCCACACAGGCTCCGGCCGCACCTGCTGTTGTCGACAAGCCCACGGTCTTGACCAAGACCAAGTCTGGCCGAGTGGCGAAGACCGCCGCCAAACCTGCCGCGCCCAAGAAGGCTGCTCCAAAGAAGGCTGCTGCTCCCAAGAAGGAGAAGACACCCAAGAAGGCCGAGAAGGCTGAAGCGGCATCGGCATGATGCCCTCGGCTTCTCGTTTCATCGTGACGTCTCCCTCTTGCTCAAGTATGATGGTTTGCTTTGGTCTAGTTCGGCGTTCAGGCGATATTCAGGGATTATTTTGGGGATAGCGTTGGGCACTACTACGTTCGAAAGGAACGGGTTGGGCAACAATGACCATTTTGCATGGACTTGCCACGCAATGCCTTTCCAGAAGAGTGATTCGCTGGAGAAGGCATGCGGGAGCCCGCGTGGAACATATGATGCGGAATTGGCGTCGCACATTCATGGACACCGTTTACACAGACAAATCGTCAGCGGCTTCGCGAGCAGCGACAGATTCGGCGAGGCATGGCGTGCAAGGGAGGCTCGGAAACCTGTTGGCGTTGGGATTTCGCGGACGGCGGACTCGAAAGGAGTGGCTCGAGGGTTTGTGGGGTTCTTGTAATTATACCAGATGAATTTTCAGCGCTCTCATCATGCTTTAACGCGTATCTCCATCCACCGGTCGTATCGTTGTTTTGAGAGTGGGTAGCCGAAGCACCGAGACGCGAAATTCTCGCGCCCCTTGTTTACACTTACCCCCCAAAACAGAGTCATCTCACGGTACCACATAGAACGTTATTCCTGCACTCTGTGTTTTTGACTGATTAGAAAACTTGGCGAAATATTGGTCTAAATTCACTGGAATGGACATGGTCGCCGTGGTGGCTGTTATCCAAATTGCCATCGATGTATGTATATAGGCAGCATTCCGTTCTATTGCTCAGACGTGTAAAAGGTTGCCTGCTTGTGGCAGTGTGTGTCATGAATGGCACGAAGCCTTTGTGGTGGGAGATGCCCTTGTAGCGTGGCCAAGTGATCAGGTGCTAATAACTACTGTACGCTATGAGCAGCTCAGGCCCTTGTTGGTTCTCTGATCATCGGAGTCATTTGACGCAAGTTGAGTTCCGGGTTCAGTTGGTGGTGAGGTAGACCCGATCGTCGGGCTCGGGGTTCTCCATTGGTGTGGGGTCTATCACCTATGACGGATCATGGATGCGGATGCGCATTGCGCACAACTGGCAGAAGCTTCGAAGGTGGGCCAGGCCAGTTCGGAAGCTCGGACGGTGGAGCGCATCTAGTTCTGCCATAACCCACCGCCTAATGCCGTCAACAACACCCCGCGAACCGGAACTCGACCTACGTAGGTTCTAGACAGACCCGTTGCTCAGGGGGCCGAGTCCCATCAGCTACCACCTCCAGGCTGCATGCAACAGGCAACAAACTTGGCTAGCGTTCAAAGCCCCGCCCGTACAAAGCATAAGTATTCCGATTTGTTAGCAATTGCCTGCAGACGCAACGTCCATTCAGAGAACCCACGTCCCTGTTCTTCCGGGTAGTCGGGTCGAATGCGGGGCCGGGTTGCCGCACACGCCCGACGGCACTGCCTAGGGGGGCTTGAGGTCCTGGCTCGTCTAAGGCCTAGTACCCTGTGGTACAAGCGCAACGCCTTGTGATCCCAATAATCCGTCTGATCTCTCTTCGTTCCTCATAGCGGCTGCAACAATGGCTCAACCGCCGTCTTTCAGCTCCAACAATCCCTTTCGTCGCAAAGCTTCGGTTCCTTCCGCGACCGCCGGCCCACCCGGCGTGCCACCATTTGACAGAGTCGGCAGTCCGACCTTTGAAACAACGCCAGCTCTGCCGCCAGCCGATAGGTTTCGAAAGCAGCTACAAGCACTTGCGCACCCGAACGAACCGCCGCCCGCCGTAGACTTCCAAAAGCCGAAGGTCGTCAAGAAAGTTCGCGTGCAATCGCCTCCACCGTCGTCGCCCGATTCTTCCGGTTTACCTGATCGTTCTCCGCTGGCCGATCAAGATGATAGCGAGAGCGATAGCAGCGACGATATCGACGAACAAGTTGACCCGTTCACCTATGCCTCATCAAGCGGCTCGACCGATGCTTCGGATAGAGGAGACGAGCATCAGCCGACGCCGTCAACCCGGCCGGCGCCGAATCCGTTTCAAAAGACCCTGCGAGATTTAGACTACGGCGTCACAGAGAAGACACCGCACCCTGACGTGGCAAGGGGACCAAAGGCAACGTTGGACGTTGGTGCATTCGGACGGCTGTTGTTGACAGGACAGATTGACGCTTCAGGCTCATCGGCGCCATATACTCAACATGCTAGGCATCCGCCGTCGCCGAGCGGCGATGGCGGAAGTACGCCCGACACCTCTTCCGCCTCTCGGCAATCCATAACCGAGACGTTACAGGCTGTGCAAGACACGCCCAGGACATCTCGGGAGACTTCTGAACAAGAAGCGGAGGACGAACACCGCAGGCTAATCAACAGCAATCCGCCAGTGTCACGACCCGCTCCATTCACGCTCAAGAAAAAGCCGCCGCCGCCCAGCTCGCGGCACGGGAAACTGATCAATCCCGGGCAAGGAGGCGAAGGCGGGTCCAAGCAGCCCCTGTCAAATCCGGCACAGAGGGCGGCTAGCGTCCCCGGCACCTCCCCGTCAAGACAGCGCCCGGCTACTCCATCAGACGTTAACAAGCCGCTGCCGCCAGCTCCGCATAGGTCGCCAGCAGAGGAGGACGCCGAGAGTGTATTCGACCGCGAAGCCGCAGGCAAGGTACCCGAACCGGAGACAGCGTCTGGACTTAACATTATTATGCCTCCAAGGCCACCGACACCGCCAAACGCGTCGAATGCCACCCCCAGCGCTCCTTCTGCAACATCGCAGCAGCAAGCGCCGAAGAGGCCAACCCCTCCCCCAAGGCGGCAACCGCACGGTCGCTCAGAGAGCAGGATTACTTCTAGTCCAGGATCGCAGCAGGATGACAGAGACACCTCGTTAGGACGGTCCTCACTCGACTCGACAAGGTCCCGCTCCTCTAGCGTGCGTGCTAACATTCACGCCCCGGCGCCACCCCCTCCGCCGCGCCGGCCGAGTCATCAATCACGCGCTTCAAGTTCGTTTTTGGTGCCGCCGACCTCGCTGGACCCATGCCTTGCGCATGAACCTTTAACCATACCAAGCCCTCCTTCAATAAGTCCAGCTCCTCCTCTGATGAGCGATCCGTCCAGCAGTAGCATCAGCGTCAGGGAGGCTCGAGCAGAGGCTGTGGACCATCCACAAGGAGCAGTGAAGACCTTGCCTCCGCCACCCCCCCCTGCCCGGAATGCCTCTATCCGCGCGAAGCGGCCCGTCAGTGTTAGCATGCCTTCCTCGGATGCCGGTCTATCTAGGAGGTCAAGTCGCGGAAAGGAGGGGCCCACGCCGCCTCCGCCCCCCAGACATAGGGGAAGCAGTCGGGCGAGTCTGGAGGGCGGCGCTGCTGCTGGTGTAGCGGCGCCGGAGACGGGATCCATGCAGAATGCCGCGGCTGTGGCCGGCAACGGGTTTTTGGACAGCGGGGGGACGGCGACGGCGGCGTCAGCGACGGTGGATATTCTCGCTGATCTGACTGCGTTGCAGAGAGAGGTAGATGCGCTGAGGGGGCAGTATGAGAAGGCTGGAGCTGCGGAGCCGGCTGGGCCGGCGGAGGGTGGGTGAGGGAAGAATCATGAGGGCGGACAGGCAAACTAAGGGTAAGAGCCGGTGGGTCACTGGGTTCTGCTACGGTGGAGAAGGGAAAAGGCTCGAAAGATGGAGGAACCCTCAAAACTGTCGTCGGATTGGCGCCGAGACAGATTGCGTCTCCAAGCGACTGTATGCTTCCTGTATTGAGGGTTAGAGTGGCGGTGAGCGATGGGCTCGGCGGCAGGATGTAGCTAACGATGTACAATACATGATGGAGACGATGATGCTGTACAGTTATATGATATCCCGGCTGGGTGGTCTAGCGATCAGAGTAGCATAGAAGGATCCTTTACTGGGATCAGTTCTTAACCCCCTCGGGGTCGCGTTTGTAGCCGGTGGACTGGCAACGCCAGCTATTTAATATTCTCTGTGGCTGGAGTGGCTGACGAGGGAGGATGTAGTCGCCTAAAGTGTCCAGGTTTTCATGTGATATGAGACATAAGGGGTATGATGGCAGGATCTGGATGTTCATGCAGCAAAATAGGGCTTGTCTCGATGTAAGGAAGGCTTCTAAGATGGGAAGACCGTGTAGAAGTACGTCATCGGCTATTCTCTTCACCGCCTAAGCATTGGAACAGCGTCTCAGATGATATCCAGTCCTCAACTTAGCGACATGAGAGGAGCCTACCATTAACTGTCCTAGAAGGCACATCAGTTGCGGGTGATCTGAGTATCCCCATTCGATTGCTCCATGCTTCAGCAGGAGAACTCCTGGTAGTCCACGCCATCACCGTGGTATCAAGACAAACCGGAACGCCGTCGCTATGCCATTGCACCTCGTCATGAAAAAGCGAACAAAAGTGCTGTCCAGACCGTCACAAGCCGTCACTAACCGTAAGCCCACGTTTTACCGAACATCACCGACCTGCCCGCACAGCAGACCCCTGACTACTCAACCCGCCGGCCGGAACCGGTCCCCGATGCCTCCCCGTGACCACCTGCCTCATCTGCACCACAGCTTTCGCGTTCTTGGATTTCTTGCCTTCTCCACTAGCCATGTACTCCTGGAACCACTTCTCCTCCGCCCCCGTCAACGGCAGGCTGACGAGCTCCTTGCCACGCGCGCCAACTGCCTCGGGATGTTCCAGCACAGACGAGACCAGCTTCCCAAACAGCTGTTGCCGGGTGTGGTCGGGCCAGGAGCGCGAGAGGTACAGCGCCTCAGTCACACTTGTGCGGGCGAGGGCACCAAAGAGGAGCTCCAGGGCTTCGGCCGTCTGCAGGACGGGCTGCACCGTGTGGTAGTAGGCCAAGGGGAGGCTGTAGTCATCTGCTTTGGCGTGGCGGACCAGCACGGTGATGATGTCGTCGGCAAACTCGGAGGGCAGGGAAGGGTGCGCCAGGTGCTCGAGCGCAAACTTGAACTCCTTCCGGTCCATGTGCCACAGGCCCCGCATCAGGATCTGGTAGTTCTGTGGCAGGCCCGACGCCTCGGCCAGCGCCTCGGCCAATTGGGATCGCGCGCCCCGTAGCTCGTCGAAGTCGAGAAGTAGGTAGTAGAAGACCGAGAGCTTGGCGTGCTGTGACACCTTGCTCTCACAGATCTGCTGGTGCAGGGCCCTCAGGCCACTGTCGCCTCTGGGGGGATACGCTTTGCGGGCTGGAAATGGGTTAGTTCCCGCTATCACATCGTAGGAAGAGTTGTTACCCACTTTCACCGATGCTCAGCGCTTTTAGGACACGGTCGATAAACAAGACGCCGTCGAACGTCTTGCGGAAGGTCTCGATCTCACGCACACCATTCTGGTCGTAAGGATTGGGGCCGTCCGTCGGGAATGCAGCACTAAATTGTGAGAAGTCCAGCATTTTGCCGGGTGTAGATGCCAAGCGCAACTAGGATTTCTGAAGCGGTAGGATGTCTCGGGCAGCTGAAGGTTCAAGGTGGAAGCAGATCCATAATATGTGCCATGGCAGTAATGGAAAGCCCGCTTGATGCAAATCAATGCGGCTACGGAGTAGTTATCCGTAGTGATGCAAGTCATGCGACTACCGAGGACTGGCCAAGCCACGTGCTGTGTTGGGGTAGTGCACTGAGGCGGATGGTGAGGGGCATGGTGGCTTGACCTGTGGCTGATTGTTTACAAACTGACTGTTTCTGAATCAACACGGCGGGGCTCCCGGCGACCAGCGTCCCTTTTCCGCGCCTGACGTGCATGAGCCACCACAACCGGAGAACCCATGCTGGCTCCTTGCTTCATCTTGTGATTTGCTTTTTGTAGCGCATCGACGAGTCATATTGCTCTCGTTGCGCTTTTTTCTAGAGATCTTATTTCGCCATGTCGGCAAGACCGTCGCGGCGGGCTGCAGCTCGGCGCCAAACAATTGTCGAATCTTCAGACGAGGGGGGTTCAGACGCGCCCCAGGTTGCGGAGGATAGTGAAGATGAATTTACACCTGCCCCAGCTCCCACGCCACGACGCGCGACCCAGAGCAGGCGGAGGACAATGGCTGAAATGACGCCGACACCAACCCCGGCACCGCCCCCTAAGCGCCGTGGACGCCCACCTAAGAAGAGCGCCGCTGCTCCTTCTTCCGTCGCCGAGTCAAGCGAAGTGCTCGAAGCTGATCAGACAGCTACAACCGGGACGACATCAACGACAGCAGCCGCGGAGGAAGAAGACGCACCGCCTCCCAAGCGCCGTGGACGGCCGGCTAAGAGGAGCGCCGCTGCTCCCTCTGCTCCCCCTTCCATTGTCGAGCCCAGCGAGGTGCTGGATCCCGATCAGACAGCAACCGCCGAGACGACGGCAGCACCGGACAACGAGGTTACACCAGTCAAGAAGCCTGCCCGGGGCGGGCGAAAGAGTGTCGCACCAAGGGCCAGCAAGTCGGCGACTCCCGAACTAGAGCCGCCGCAGGTGAAGCAGCCTCTGTCGTCGCCAGGCACCGCGGAGCTTCATAGTGTTCCGTTTGCCGACATTACAACCGCCACTGTCAATGAGCAGCGCCGGCAAGAAGATGAGACGGTCCTGGCAGCCGCAACCAAGCCCGTAAATGCCATGGAGACCATCCTCGAGAAGCCCATGGACATCATGCTTAAATCGCGCACCATGGCCATGCCAAAAGTCGAGGATACTGGACCGAAGCCGCGCCTTGTCATCACTTACCTTATACTCACTAATTTCAAGAGTTACGCTGGCCGGCAGGAGGTTGGACCTTTCCACGCGTCCTTCTCTTCGGTCGTTGGTCCAAATGGTTCCGGCAAGTCCAACGTCATCGACTCCTTGCTCTTCGTCTTTGGTTTCCGAGCCAGCAAGATGAGACAGGGCAAGATCTCTGCGCTGATCCACAATTCGGCCCAATATCCGAACTTGGACTACTGCGAAGTCGCCGTGCACTTCCGGGAGGTCATGGACCTGCCCGGTGGCGGCCACGAGGTCATCCCGGATTCGGATCTGGTCATCTCACGCAAAGCATTTAAGAACAACTCAAGCCAATACTACATCAATGACAAGTCGTCCAACTTCACGACGGTAACGACCTTGTTGCGTGACCGCGGTATTGATTTGGACCACAAACGGTTCTTGATTCTGCAGGGCGAGGTCGAGTCTATTGCTCAGATGAAGCCAAAGGCCGCCAATGAACACGAGGATGGCCTACTCGAGTATCTGGAGGATATCATCGGCACCTCCAAGTACAAGACCCCAATCGAAGAGGCGGCCGCCGAGGTTGAGACGCTGAACGAGATCTGTCTGGAAAAGAGTGGGCGCGTGCAGCATGTGGAGAAAGAGAAGAACAGCCTCGAGGACAAGAAGGAGAAGGCGCTGGCTTTTGTTCGCGACGAAAACGAGCTTGCCATGAAGCAGTCAGCCCTGTACCAGCTCTACATCAGCGAATGCGATGACAATATCGCTGTCACGGAGGAGGCTATCGGTCAGATGCAAGCGCAGCTCGATGCCGAGCTCGAAAAGCACCACGGCAGTGAGCAGGTCATCAAGCAGCTCGAAAAGGCCTACTCGAAAGGAAGCAAGGAGTATGAGGCTCAAGAGAAGGAGGCGCAGGCCTTGATCAAGGAGATGACCAAGTTCGACCAGGAGCGCGTCAAATTCGATGAGAAGCGCAAATTTCTTGCAGACAAGCGGAAGAAGCTGGAGAAGACCATCGCCAACGCCGAGGGCTCCGCTTTCGAGGCAGAACAGACTATTGAACAGTGCACCCACGAAATCGAGACTCGTACTCAAGAGATTGCCGAACTTGAACAGCAAGTCAAGGAGGAAGAAGTGGAGCTGGCCAACATCCGCGACAGCCTGAAGGGCAAGACACAGCATCTTTCTGATCAGATTGCTGCGAAGCAAAAGTCTCTCGAGCCATGGAAGGAGAAGATCAATCAGAAGCAATCCGCCATTGCTGTTGCCGAGAGTGAGATGGCCATTCTGCGAGAGAAGGCCAACGCCGGCACGGTCGCTCTCCATGAGCTACGGGCCAAGATTGCTGCCATCGAAGAGAGTCAGGCGGCAAAGGCGGAAGAGCTCAAGCAGTGCCAGGCTGACAAGGCTGCCCTGCAGAAGGAGGGCAGGAGAGCCGTCGCCGAATTGGAGAAGCTCTCAGAGGAAGAGCCGAAGCTCCGCGCGAAGCTATCGAATGCCCGGCAGAAAGCGGACGAGGCGAGGTCGAGCCTTTCCGCTACCCAAACGCAGGGCAACGTCCTCACGGCCTTGATGCGCATGAAGGAATCGGGCCGTATCGAAGGGTTCCATGGCCGCCTTGGCAACCTGGGTACCATCGATCAGATGTACGACGTTGCCATCTCGACAGCTTGTGGTCAGCTTGACAACTTTGTCACGGACACCGTCGAGGCTGGCCAGCAGTGCATTGAATACTTGAGGAAGACCAACCTCGGCCGCGGCAACTTCATCTGCCTCGACAAGCTCAGAGTCCGTGACCTATCCCCTATCCAGACCCCCGAGAATGCCCCGCGTCTTTTCGATCTTGTCAAGCCCAAAGATGACAAGTTCCGGCCAGCCTTTTACCATGCTCTCCAGGACACGCTAGTGGCCAAGGACTTAGCGCAGGCGAACCGCATCGCCTACGGTGCTAAGAGGTGGCGCGTCGTTACCCTTGCCGGTGAGCTGATTGACAAGTCGGGTACCATGTCGGGTGGCGGTACCACGGTCAAGAAGGGACTCATGTCCTCCAAGCTCGTAGCCGATACCACCAAGGAGCAGGTCTCCAAGCTGGAAGCGGACCGGGATTCATTGGAGCAAACGTTCCAGGAGTTTCAGGAGCGCCAGCGAGAACTCGAGGCTCGCATTCGGTCTCTCAAAGAGCAGATCCCGGAGCTTGACACCAGGATGCAAAAGATTAATCTGGAGGTGGAGAGCTCGCAGAGAAATCTCGCCGATGCCCACCGCAGAGTCAAGGAACTTAGCCGCGAGCATCAGCCTTCCAAGACCGACGACAGCCGCGTTGTTACGCTCGAGAAGGAGATTGCTAAGCTCAACAGGGAGATCGAGAAACTCCACGGCGAGACGTCAAGTGTGGAGGACGAGATCAAGACGCTCCAGGACAAGATCATGGAAGTTGGCGGCGAGAAGCTCCGCACCCAGAGGGCCAAGGTGGATGCGCTCAAGGAGGAGATTTCCTCGCAGAACGAGGAAATGTCCAACGCCGAGGTCCGTAAGGCGAAGGCGGAGAAGCAAAAGGTGAAGCTCGCCAAAGACCACGCAAAGGCTTCCAAGGAGCTCGAAGCAGCCATCCATGAATCCGAGAAGCTCGAGGATGAGATCCAAAACCAAGGAGATAAAGCTGGAGACTTCAAGACCAGAGTCGAAGAGGCGAAGAAGGCCCTGACAGCTAAGAAGGAGGAGCTGGCCGAGGTGAAATCGGAACTTGACGAGAAGACGGCCGAGCTCAACGAAACCCGCGCAGCTGAGATTGAGATGCGGAATAAGCTCGAGGAGAACCAAAAGGTCCTTGCGGACAACCAGAGGAAACGGTACCATTGGGAGGAGAAGCTGTCGAAATTGACACTCCAAAACATCGCTGATCTAGAGAGCGCGGGCAGCTCCGCACCTCCTGCGGCGGCTCCCCAAGCTGCTCAGGACGAAGATGAGGACGTCGAGATGGGTGATGCCGACTCCCAATTACAAGCAGAGGCTGAGGCCGAGGACGTCACCATGACGCAGTTCACCCACGACCATCGCCGATCTGCACCTTTAGAACTCCCACGGTACAGTAAGGACGAGCTTGCGGACATGAACAAGAAGAACCTCCTGGGCGAGATTGCCGCGCTCGAGGAGAAGACACAAAATGTCAACGTCGACCTGGGCGTGCTTGCCGAGTACCGCCGTCGCGTGGAAGAGCACGCCGCCCGGTCATCGGATCTTGCAAGCGCCGTCGCGCAGCGTGATGCGGCCAAGAAGCGGTGCGACGATCTCCGGAGGTTGCGCCTGGAAGGCTTTATGGAAGGCTTCAGCACCATCTCGCTGCGGCTCAAGGAGATGTATCAGATGATCACTATGGGCGGCAACGCCGAGCTGGAGCTGGTGGATTCGCTCGACCCGTTCAGCGAGGGCATTCTATTCAGCGTCATGCCGCCCAAGAAGTCCTGGAAGAACATCAGTAACCTGTCCGGTGGCGAGAAGACGCTGAGCTCGCTGGCGCTGGTCTTTGCGTTGCACCATTACAAGCCGACGCCGCTGTACGTCATGGACGAGATCGACGCAGCATTGGATTTCAGAAATGTAAGTCGGCATTCTCTCTCCTCAATCCGCTCCTCCCCTCTCCGGTTTTGCCCCAGTATTGACATAGCTTCCTTACAGGTCTCCATCGTGGCGAATTACATCAAGGAGCGCACCAAGAACGCCCAGTTCATCGTCATCTCCCTGCGCAACAACATGTTTGAGCTTGCCGCGCGCCTCGTCGGCGTCTACAAAGTCAACCATATGACCAAGAGTGTGACGATCGACAATAAGGATTATATTGTCGGGAGGAACCAACAGCAGCACAATCAGATGGGTTCGCAATTTCATGGGCGTCAGCAGCACATGCAACAGGTTCGTCCCTTAGGTTCCATTCTTCCGCATCGCCCCAGGTGATGATCAAAGGGCCCCTTGCATGCTTTTCTCTTTGTCTTTCTTTCCCTGGTCAACTTCAATGAAAGAGACTTTGGGGGAAAACAAAGTGAGATCTGTGCGGTATTGTTAATGCTGAGGGTCTGCTTTAGAGTCTTGCTACTCCTATGTCGGTTAAACCTCCGCGTAACATGTTTTGATGTTCTGGTCTGGGATATCTCCGGGAGAGGTGGGAGGGCGAATATGTCGGCCGCGTGATGGGTTTTGGTACAGGGTCCGGGTTTCATATAGTCTTTGAAGAAGCATGAGACGCAAAGGATGATGAAGGGTGGTGGATAGAGGGCATTGGATGATGCCCGATGCCAGCAAGTAACTGTATGCCGCTATGAAATGCTATATGTGTATGCACTGCTCTGCTCTGGGGCCGAATGTGTTGTAGTTGCTCCAAGTACTTCTCCAGTGCTTCAGGCTCCTGGTTTGTGTCAAGCCTGTATACTCCGTGCTGGCGTGTTTACTTTCTTTGTCACGGTCAACGCATCCTCGACGTCAGGAGGGTTAGACTAAGGCACAAGCACCTAGCATGTACGAGATGATTCCCTGTGTGAACGGTACTGTACATCGGGGGACCTCGTGCCCCTCCCTTACGGCCTCTCTAACTGACTACGGTCTGCGGGATGAGATATACTTGTTGAGATAGCAAGACAAGGCTGGGAAGAAGGGAGTCCTCCGCCAACTGCTGCCAAGGGGGTGGTGCTATACAAGGGCGTGGCGTCTGCGCCTCCTTGCCGTGGGTTGCTATGGTAGCGGTCTCGCAGTGCTTCGTCATGTAAAGACTAGTAACCATACGCACCGTCTTGCGTACTGGAGCTGCCTAGTAGCTTGTAGAAGCTAAGATATGGTTACGTGGATGGATGAAATCGGGTATATCAGATGTTTCCAGTAGTGCCTCTTGAGAGATACCATGGCTAAGGGTTTCCTCCGCCTTACGTTAAGAAGACCGCGAAGGGCTTCTAGAGCAGCCACCTCAGCTTGGGGAGACTCAAGTGGCAGGAGCGCAACAGCCTCGCTCCTGCTTGAACCTCCAAGGCAGCTAGCTGCTCTTGCCTGCCTCCTGGTAACAAGTCACGATTTGCCAACCGACCGACTTTCCTCAACTCTTTCTTTCACTGCGACTAAACTGTCTATCCCATCAACTGGAAAACGGCCAGCTGTGAGGAAATCGGCCTCTTCAGTCTTCAACACCATCACGACTATGACCAACCTGTTCACCCTCCTTACCGCGGCCGCCCTCGCTGCGGCAGCCAGTCTCCCTACCTTGAGCCCGAACTCAGGTGCCCTTGCCGTCAACGAGCTTTCTCCTCGCCAAGATTTGCAGGGCGGCTTTGTCAAACACTGCTGTAAGTGCCCCCCCCCCCCCCCCAAAAAGAAAAACGCTGATCGTTTTCTTCCTCACTTCCTCGGCTGACAGCAGAACAGACACTTACACCGTGGGTGAGAGCGGCGAGATCTATGGCCGCCTCGATGGCTCATGCGACGACAGCGAGTTCTTCGGAGACCTCCACAACATGTACCTTGATCTCAAACTGTGCTTGGGCAATGATGACGGCAACTTGATTTGGCAGGATGGGTATGTCGTTGTGTGCTCCCTTCAGGACCCAGAGAGGCCCCCATACTTTTTCTTCTGTCTGACAGCTACCTGCCTCATATCTCTCATATTCATATTGGGGGCGGAAATGGTGGTGGATTAGGGATGAATTGCTGATGTGAGCGGCGAAACAGGGGCAATGCCGTTTCCAAAAACTGCAAGAACTGCCATAGCAAGCAGGGCCAGACGCAGTGGATCGTGTGTGAGTGCAAGGATCACACGGGGGCTTACCGGAAGACCACCGAGTTGGATCTCAGTAAGCTTCCCACAATCTGCAGCCAGCCTTGCCGGGCAGTTTTGAGGATCGAGGGACTGACGGATACTTTGTCTAGATGTCGGCGTGCGCTACGACATGGACAACCATGTGCTGGCGTGCTACGGACACCTGGGGGTTCGAGAGTGAGCGGAGAGTGAGCGGCTGCTTGGTCTTATCACCCCCCGAGCGGTGATATTTGCTGGGAAATAAGACGATTTGCGATTTGGAAGGAGATTTCAAGCATCTCGCGCTATTTCTAGGTCCATAGACCAGCGACACAAAACCGTCGATCCCATTTCCATGCTTACATCATGGAAACTACCTAAAGCAGCATCTCCTGCTCAGATCCGTTGTCTCTGGTACACTTGAGCCTTCATCAGCCTTCGACGTCCCCGGGCTTCCGCTAGCTCTGAAAGCGGCTTCACTGCGCAACGATAGATGACATGTCTTTTGCCATGCCCCATTAGCCCTTTCGGCCTGCCGCAAATCTTTGCCAAGCAACTCCGTAGCCTTTCCAAGGCCAGATCACCGCCCTCTCCACCTCTCCCTCCACCCACCCTTCTCAAACAACCACAGCGCCTCTGTCGCGTACGCCTTAGAACTCAAATGCCCCTTGCCCTCCGGCAAACTCGCCTCTGCCTCCAGACTCTCCAGCACTCTCCCCTCCTGGAAGCACCTCCACAGCGAAAACGCGAGATCGTCCTCTTCCCCGTTCCTCCCTCCCGCTCCCGGCCCCCACTCTCCCCTCCCGAGGCGGTACAGCATCCTGCCCAAGGTCTGATAGGCGAGGCAACGCTGGGCGGGCATTGCCGACCGAGCCAGCTTTGCCAGCTCCGGTATGGTGTATCCGGCTGCCTCAGGGGCCTCGCCGTGGTGATGAAGACCCTTGGTAACGGGTATGGCGCGGCTTACGCGCGGTGGTAAGAGAGCGCCCCGGAAATCGAAGCGTAGGGCTGAGACGGGCAGGGAGTCTTGGCCCGGGTAGTAGGGCGATTCCTGGTCTGCGGTGGAACCCGGGGTCGGGATGGGCGCCATCCAGGCTAGTTTGGACGGATCCGCGGGGAGGTTCGGGAAGAACTTCTTGTGCATGGTTTCTAGGAAGTCTGGGTCCGACGGATCGAGGTCGGGGACGCGGGGCGGGCGTGGGAAATGTGTGTTGTTGGTAACGTCTTGAGGGGCATTGTTGTTGCCCGCTTTTAGCTTGGAGGCATTGGCCTTGGAAACAGCCTTGGGTGCTTCGGTCACGGGGAAGAGGTCGATAGCTTCAATAGGCGGAGGCGCATCCTCGTCAAAATGAAAGGTTACTGATTTCTTGGGCTTGCCACTGGGCTTGCCCTCGTCTGGCTCAGGAACTGGACCTGGCGCGACTTCAGGCGGTTCCTCCGGCTCGTCCTCCACTGTGATGTGTCGCGACTTGGAAGTCGGCGGGCTATCCGCACTGGGGGAAGCTTCGGAAGAAGCTGTGCGGAAGGGCGATGGGTCAGTCGGTTCGTCGAGATTCGCACGCTTCAGCAGCATCCGAAGGAACTTGGGATCCAACCCGTTGTAGAGCTCCTTTTGTGCCTCTGTTATTTGCTCCGGCGACATTGACGAGAGCACGGCATCGGTTTCCTCGTCTATGCCCCGCCTTTCATCCATTCCCGTGTCTCTCCGCGAAGGCGCACCATTGCGGCTTGACGATTTCGGGTCGCTAACCGTACTTGATGTCGAGGATGTTGTACGCACCGACGAAGTGCCAGCTGGCTTCCCTTGTAGCCGCCGCTTGAACGCCGACAGTCGGGTTTTTTGAACGGGAAAATCGGGGCCTGATGGTGGTGAGATAATTGAACTCGGCGGCTTGACGTCGTATTTCTCTTGTATGTCGTTGACGTGCAAAGTTACCTCCATTTTGCAGACTCCGGGGATGTGGTAGTGGTTGCAGTAGAAGAGAGCGAGCCAAGAAGTGCTTGAATTTCTGGGTTGGTTGGTGGATGTAAGAGTCAGAAGTTTGAACCCCGCCAGTGCTCCTTACAGTGTCCTATAATGTTAATTCTGCGAGTGGCAATGCGAGGTCATCTCGGTCATCAAGAGGGTCCTTATCTTATCGGACTCAATGTTGGAGCACCCTTGACTCAGTCTGCAGCTGTAGGCTTACCTAAGGTGCCTTTGGCCTTGCAGGCAATCCGGCCAACGGACAAGTTTCGGAGGCGCCAACATCTGTTGAGCAGCCACCCAGCTGACGTACGCTGGAGGAGTAACAATCCGGCATGACTTTGGTTCTTGCTATTTGTATCTTTATTCAACTGCGGAGCATAAATAAAGTACTAGGTAAGACCTTATCCCGTAATCTGAAGTGGTAGGGCTTAGAGATGAAAACCTGGTACCGTACTGTATACAGTACAATACTACATGGTATACAGCCTCATCCCCTGTCCGCCACAGGCGCAGTACAAGTGCTGCGCGGTAGCCGGTGAACTCCAGTCCTTTGGGATGCCGATAGCTTGCATGTAACTGTCTATAAATCAGGATTGCGCGGCTCGAGCGCGGGCTACTCTAGTGTATACTTCGTGTATCACTGCCACGGTGCGGCTATTGTCCCCTCCAATATGGGAGCGTCCCGCAGCTCGCACATTGAAACGGATGTGGGGGCAGCGATTCGGCAGGAAGTAGCGGTACGTACCTCGTAGTGTGTGCCAACCCCCGCCCGCCTCTTCCGCGTGGAAGCTTGGGCCCACCCGTACGGAATACACTAAACCGACCCTACCTTACCCCGGGAGATCGCTAATAAATCTACGCTGGCTCTTTCAGTTTAGCGGGAAGCGAAGTATCTCCCTACAGATTTGCACCAAAGCTACATCCGTGCAAGAGGAAAAGGAAGAAGGAAAAGGAAGAAAGGAGAAAAAGAACAGGAAGAAGAATGAGGAAATAAGAAAGAAGAAAAAGGATAGCATCTCACATAGCTATTGATTCAATCAAGATCCTTGTCACACCTAAAAAGCGAAACTGGTCCGCGAGGTGGGGCCAATACGCACGCATGCAGCCCTGTCCTGCAGCCAACTGCTGGTTCGCTGATGGCCGATGCCAGACACGGATCCACGATTCGCGGCTAACGACCGACCACTTCCAATTGACGTCTTCCCTTTCTGGTCATCTTATTACCAGCAACGTTCGTCATCCGCCGTTGCCAGTTGGTGACCGACGAGGCAGCAAGGGATACTTCGGGGTTGCTTGCCTTCCATTCCATCTTTATCCCATTCCATCTTCGTCGCAGGTACTCCGATACCTTGGCTATCGCTTGGCTCCATCTGCCACCTGCACTTGTCCTTTCGCTCCTCGTCTTTCATGCACGTTCGTTTGCCGTCCCTTTGTGTTTCCCCATTCGGTGGCTCCCCTCTCTGCCCATCCTCCACCGCTCTGCCCCTTGGGCTTTCTTCCTGGGCGCCGGTTCAAAGCTCACAGCCCGCGCACCCTGGTGTTTTAATTCGCCTTTCCAGAATAAATTTCCATGTACCCGTGACAGTCTCGAGGTGGTCAGAGCCCCGGTTTTCCCTCGCCAGCTGCGAAATAATCAAAGTTCCTAAACAGAGCCCAGTCCCCATGGTTTCTTCGCCCTTTGCACCCCAAATTTTCCTCCTCTTCTCTCACTCTTCCACGCTCCCAACACCCTAAACATCCACAGATATTTCTGGTGTAGAACGCAAAAACCATCTCACCTGTCTCATTTTTGTGTTTCCTCATCGTTGAAATATCGTATTCGGATGCAGCTGAGTCTGCCGAATTGATTCGTCTACATTGTGCGCCATCATCATCCGCACACTCAGGTTTTGTGGTGTTTTCCGTGGCCGACCGCAGCCAGATTTTCAGCGTTCGCAGGAGGTGAAGGCATTCGAACGCTTCTGACACTTCCCCTCTGCAAGAACCCCGAAGTTACAAAGACCCGCCACCGGCCTTGCGCTCGGACCCAGCTCGGCCAACCGACCAATCACTGCACCCTGTCGTTTCTGCACCTCCCAGGTACGCCCGGTCTCTTGGATCTGGCAGCCTATCAGGCTTCCAGGCTTGAAGCCGTTTCCAGCAGCCGTGTTGGGGGCTTCTCTGCTTTCCTCTCGTGTTGTGTTGGTGTCAGCCTTGTCGCTTTGTTGGAGTTTCCTTGCCAGACAGTGGTTAGCGGGATAGGGACCGCAGGGCCGTGAGGTATTAGGGAGAGGTGAATTTCCTCTCTTTCTCCCTTCCTCCGGTGGTACTTTGTCCCACTGAGGGATGACGACAAGAGGTGGGCTGGACTTTCGAAATGCAGCTGCAACAGCCTCAACAACAATTCAGTTCATCACCGTCGCTGTCGTCCCCGCCATCTGCGCTCTCTGAGCCTGGCTCTCCGACTCGGGTCATCAACGCCGGCCGAGCCAATATTGAGATGGACGAGATCATCGTCGATCCTGGCTCTGCAGCTCGATTTGGCATCATGCAGCAACACCAATCCACCGAAATACTCACGAATGTCCCGCTGACTGCCGCGGGTCTCCCGCGGAAGAAGCCCGGCCGGAAGCCTGGCAGCACGGTCAAGCCCAAGACGCCCGCAGATGGCAACTCGGCAAACTCTGAGCAGCCCAAGCAACGCCGGCCGCGGAAGCCTAAGGACCCCAATGCCCCACCTGCTCAGCGGAAACGCAAGGCGGCTGCCGCCGACGGCAGCGACGCCGCTTCGGAGATGGACGCCAGACCTGCCTCGGGCCCGCCTCGGCCCACCAAGATCACCGAACTCACCCCGATGCGCATGGCCCTTGACCCGCGCTCACCCCTTATTGATATTGGGTTTGCCCCGCTGGCTCCGAAACGGGAGAGCGGATCAGGATCGATGAACATGCAGAACCTCCTCAATGAGGAACCCGAGCAGAAACCCAGGCCCCCACCCGCAGCGCCTGCCAGGCAGATGTTCGACCCGATCAGGGGCAACTATGATCCGATCCGGGAATCCATGATGACGCGTGATCCCTATGGCACTAGGCCCCTCGGCTCCCCGCGTGCACCCACCCAGCTTGTGAACCGGGCTAGCGCATCGCCTTCGATAGCCAGCTTGGTGGACCCGCTGCCGGCTACTACCGTTGTCTCGCCCTTGCCTTCACATACTGCATACCCCAACCCAAGTTCTCAGTCACGGTTTCATGACTCAACGCCAATGCCTCCCTCGCCTTCTAACGCCGCGCGGAGCGCTTCGCAAGCGTTGCCTAAGCCAACCCTTGCGGAAGCCAGGCGTCCGCCGCCACCTCCCCCAGCCCCGACCTCTACGCATAGACCGGAACCAAAGACGACGTCTTTCACAAGTATGACGAGTATTCCCAGCGCCAAGTCTGCCGTCCCGGCAGCAACCCCGCCCGCGGCCGCACAGAGCAAAAAGATCGCCGCTGTCGTCCAGCAGGAGCGCGACTCTAATAAAAAGGCCCGCAGTTCCTCTTCATCATCTCCTAAGATCACTAGCCTCAAGGACGCACTCCCTCCGCTGCCCGGCGCTGGCGAGCGCTCGATCCTCGACTTCGGCAAGGCTCGCCCGGGCGAGGAGATCGAGGCACCTAGCATATCCCTCCGCATCCCCCTCAACCCGGGCGAGAACAACAAGTATGTCAACTTCATGCGCATGGCCGAGGAGCGCTACGGCTGGGACGCACTACACCCGCGCCTGGCAGCCAGTCGGGAGCGCAAGGCCCGCATTGCCGCGGCTACTGCTGCGCTGGAGAAGAACGGCAGTGGCAGGGACTCGGGCGAGGAGATGGACGAGGATATATTGCAAGGCTCAGATGCGGGCGATAGCAATGTGGAAATGGGTGGTATGGGCAACGGGACTGCCGCGGCGCCGGCTAAGCCAGCACGGAAGAAGCGGAACTGGAGGGAGGATGAGTACGACAAGGACGACGACTTTGTCGACGATTCGGAGCTGCTCTGGGAGGAGCAGGCCGCTGCGAGTAGGGATGGCTTCTTTGTCTACTCTGGTCCTTTGATTTCCGAGGTCGAGAAGCCTGCCGTTTCGGAGGATCGCCCCAAACGCGGACGTGGTGGGCGCGGGAGAGGAAGCAGGGGCGGTGCGGCCAGGGGCGAGGGCAGTGGACGGGGTAGAGGCGGTGGGCCGGGCTCGAGAGGGGGCACGGTCAGGAAGCCGAGGATTACGAAGGTGGAGAAGGAGCAGCGAGATCGGGAGAAGGCGGAGCGAGAGAAGCTTGCGCAAATGGCGTCCAAGACGGGGTCGGGTGCGGCAACTGCTGCCGCGAGTCTTTTATCGCTCAGCGCGACACCGGGCCCGGGTCACGGGTCTATGTCCGAGATGGCTACCTGAGAGTTCTACTGTGGGCATGACGATTGTACACGGTTACATTGTTTGGTAAACGGGGCCTCTGGAGTTCGCTGTGCTTCACCCGTCGGCGAGACGAGGGTGTGTCATCTATGGGAGAGGGCAAGGGGGAGGGGGAAGGGAGAAGGCGTCTACCGGTCGGGCATCGGGGCGCAGGGACTCTAGCATTTGTGATTGTGCTTGTCTGGCATAGCGACTACGCTGCGATGTTCTAATTGTTATTTCATGGCTAAAAGATCGCTTGGTGCGGGATTTGATGTGGATGGGGTGTCGTTCGGGTTTCTGATGGGGAAAAAGCCGGTACTTCATAAGCGGCCAGAGAGTGACAAGATGAAACAGGCTCTCAGGGTGAGTGAGGCTAGTAACTCTCAGCTCAAATCATGTCTTGCTGGAATTGGCGGTCGATCGCAGGTTAAAGAAGAATGCCTAGCGTAGTAGCACAGCGGAACATCTCAGTAAACGGGGGGTTTGTTCGTCGCATTGAGGTGACTCGCAGCAGACACCGAATACATCAACAGAGAGCTATTACTCATCCTATTCCTGCTGCCCTTGCGATGCCCCTTTCTCTACAACCACGGCGCTGACACCTTTCTCCCTCTTCTGAGCCCGCTGTTTCCTCGCCAACCACTTGGCCTGTCGCCGCTCGCTCTTGGCCTTGTCCTCCCGCATCTGGCGAATCACCCTGCTCTTATCCCGGATCCGGTCGCCGTAGCGGTAGAAGGCAAAGGGGATCGGAATCAGCAGCACCTCCAGCAAGCCGAGGAAGGTGCCTGCCCACTGTGGCGTCATGGCGTCGTACATGGCCGGCCCCGCGAGCGGCAGCGCGGCGCCAAACACGGACCGCATGACGGCGTTGCCGGCCAGGGCCGACGCGGCGTAGATGCCATAGGCGCCGGCGAGGTAGTTGGAGCCGTAGATGAACGACAGCGTGTTGCCCATGCCGAAAGGGATGCCAAACGCGATGGGCACGGCCGGGTGGATGGACGCGGGCAGACACGTCCAGCTGAACACCAGCTGCCCGATCGGCGTGAGCACGGCGCCGATGCACATGACCAGCGCCGTGGCCTCGGGCGCCGCCCGTCCCGTCTCGGGGTCCTTCTTGGGTGACGAGTTGATCAGTCGCCGCCAGACGGGCTCCATCGCGATGGCGATCAGCGTGCCGACGCCGATGCCGAGGAAAGCCAGCCCGGACATGCCGACGGACCAGCCGCGGTGCTGGGTGAAGACGATCGGGTAGGCCACGAAGCAGAGGTAGAGGATGCCGTAGATGACTGAGATCCTGTTTTGTTATATTTATTTACTCAGGCTTGTCAGTCTGTGATTTGTTTGCTTGTTTGTTTTGGTTAAGGCGTTTATTTTGGTGTTTGGTGTTGGGTGTTCATTTATATGATGCACTGAAGGGCAGACTGACCAGATGTTGAAGAACCAGAGGATCGGCTCCGTCGCGGCGAGCACAAACGGCCGGCTGAGGTTGATTCTGAGCAGGGCGAGCGTAGAGATGCGCTGGTCGTGACGGCACCACCACCGCTCGTCGCCCGTCTCCCTGCGCATGCGGGCCGCCTTCTTCTTCAGCAACGCCGGCGCATACGTCTCCTTGACCATGGCGAGCATGACGACGGCCAGACCGGCCAGGATCATGGCCAGCCAGTTCTCCCACCGCCACCCGAGGTCCTCGTACACAAACCCGCCGATCAGCGGCCCCGTCACGGGCCCGTTCAGCGGGGCGATGCTGAAGAACGACATGCACAGCGCAATGTACTCGTCCTGGGCGATGTCGACCACCGTGCCGGGGCTGTTGGAGATCATGGCTGCGCCAAACACCGCGCTATTTCTTCATATCAGTCGGGCCATCTCCCCCCTAGACCCCCCCCCCCCCCCCCCAAAAAAAAAGAAAAAAAAAGAAAAAAAGAAGAAAGAAAATGAAACACACAAATAAAATAAAATGATACGCACCCAACAAACCTCACAACAATCGTCGCCGCCAAGCTCCTCGCCAGCGCGACGGGCACAATGAGCACCACAAAGCAGCCCAGACAGACCAGGTACACCACGCGGCGGCCGTACAGCTCGCTCATGGGCGCAACCACGACGCTCCCCGCGGCCAGTCCCAGCAGGTACGTCGTCAGCCCCAGGGTGGCCACGGGCCGGCTGGACACGCCAAACTCGGCCATGACGCCCGGGATGGCGGCCGTGTAGCTTGTCGAGTACAGCACGACGACCCAGGTGGCGTACGAGACCGTCAGGATGGTGTAGGCTCTGTACCACAGCGGCCTGGATGTATTGTCGAACGATTAATTTTTTGGAGCTAGCTAGTCACCTAACTGCTGCTGCTGCTGCTAGGAGAGGTGGGGGGGTGGGGCGTTTGGGGGGTTGGGGGGTTGTTCACAGGGTTGATGCTCGGGGAAGAGGGGGAGAGAATAGGAAAAGGAGAGGGAAGTAAATAAACAAGGCAAAATAAGACCAAAAAACGGGGGGCCGGCGGTTACCAATTCTTTGGATTCTCGGGATCGTCTGGCTCGAAGGTGACTTCAAACTCGGGGAGGCGAGAGGCAACTGAGGCGAGGGACGTGCGCGTGCGCGTGAGGTCGAGGTTGTTGGCGGGGCCGTCATGGCCACCCTCCGAGTTAGCATGGTCGTTGTCGTCATCGTCGTCGTCGTCTGGTAGTGGTGCGGTTTCGATCTCGAGCTCGATGGCAGCTGCCGAGATGGGTCGACTCAGGGCCTGTTCCAGCGGGGAAAGGGGGTCTGCGTCTGTCGACGAGGAGGAGTCGGAATGGCTGCTGGAGTCCTCTTTATTTGTGAGGTTGTTGTCTGGTGTCGAGGATGAAACGTCGTGCGGGCCCTCGTTATTCCTCGGGACGGGATGGACAGACTGCTCCTGTTTCTCCAGGTCTGCCATATCGCCAGCCGTGGCCGGGCCGTTTTTAGCTGGGGCAGGGCCAGCAATGACGGGATACTCTCTAGGTGGCGTCGGGCTTTAAGATACCGGCGTCGCGGCTAGGAACAGGTGACTCAAAAATCAGGTACTAGTAGTTTCCAACCCAAGACACTCTCAAATCAACCACAATATCACGGACTCAGGAAGGGACAAGTCGTAGGAGAACGATGGCGGTGAGAAACCATGCCCAAGGAGGAGTACATACACAGTAGAATGTTCCCACATGGCAAAAAGAAAAAAAGAAACCGAAGAAGATTAGCCGCGATCGCAGGGCGGGTCTACCGGGGGTAAGCCGGAAGTGAGAGTGAGTGGATGGCCGCAAGGCGTCGGGTGCGGGCCAGCAGAGGAGCTCGTGCCGGGGCGTTAAAGAGTCGGATAGGGCGACCCGATCCGAGTCCATTGGCTCCCACCCGACTCCTTGCCTTCCGTTCCCCGATCATGTGGTCGTCTGGCCTTGCTCGACCTCGCCGTTTCATCAACTTCCCTCCTTTCCCGGAGAAAACCCTGGAATGGTGCTAACGCAGGGGTGGGTCGGGCTCTCGCCTTGGTGGAGGCGTGAAGTTCGGCAAAGCTTATCCCTTGCTCGGCCCGTCGTTCACCGAATCCTTGGCTTCCTTTTCTTACCTTTTTTCCCTTCTTTGTTTACTTCCTATTCCGCCCTCGCCTTTCCGCTAGGGACATTGAATAGGTGCCACAGAAGTACGGGAGTCAAATCCAATTGGGGATTCCAGATCTTGCACTCTCAACCTAACGAGCACACTCTCGCGGCTGTCATCCGATAATGACAAACGAATGTGCAGGAACCTGCAGGAACAGGGGGGGAATATGCGGACATCCCGTCCGCGTGGGGCCCCGCTCCAGTAGTCCGGCTTGCCGAGGCACACGCGGAAGTGGGGCCGATGGCTCCGCTCTCGGAGTGGGAGCGGAGACGAGACTCCGGACTCAAGCATCGGGATATCGCCGGCGTTGCCAACTGACTTCGAGAGTGCGTTGCGCACGCTGCTGTCAGTTCGAGTTCTCGACTGCGGCCTGCAGTTGAGTAGAATCGCCTGCCACGTAATGCCTGCACATTGCCCCATGTCTCTACCTTTATAGTTGCCTTCAGCTGACTCTTTATTATACCGGGGTGCCAATAAACGCCACTAGAACATTTGGGAAAATGTTCGCATCGGACATCGGCCAAGAATACGTGGATAGGTATGAGCTGAACATCATCCTAGACGTCTTTTCCTGTAATGGTCTGTATGGCATTGATTGACCATTCTCGGTTTGTGTGAACAATGCTACCGTTGCGCCCAAACCTGGCGATGGGGTAAAAGCGGGTTTAATATGACCAGATATATATAGCCGGTGACACTCGGCGGGCAAATACGATCCACGAACCCAATGCCGGTTTTAGAGGTTGCTTTCTAAAAGCGTAATAAATGGATAAGAAGTGCGATTTCCATGTGAGGCTTCTCTGTTCTCGATCTTAGGAGACTAGTCCTCGCCAACATTGATGTGTCTCTCCGGCACATTCAACGAGTGAGTGTATAAGTGTGTGTGGTGTGTGCGTCGTTGAACAACCGCCGAAAATGCGCCGCCTCCAGGTCCTGGGCTCCTCCTTATTGGGGACACTGCTCCTCCCAACGGCCTACGCAAGTCTACAGATTGTCCCCGGGGCAACCTGGACAGTGGTGAGGAACCTCCCCTCACTCACCCGCCAATTTAATTTTAGACGACCACGGTCACTCATTCACTCACTCGCGCCTGCAGTCCAACGGCGAGCACCTCAACGCCCACGGCGCCGGCGTGATCCGCGTCAACGGCACGTTCTACCTGATCGGCGAGGACAAGTCGGACGGGTCCGCCTTCAAAAACGTCAACTGCTTCTCGTCCAAGGACCTGGTGCAATGGACCTACGAGGGTGCCCTGCTCTCGCGCACGGGCTCCGGCGACCTCGGCCCCAACCGCATCATCGAGCGTCCCAAGGTCATCTTCAACGACAAGACGGGCAAGTACGTCATGTGGATGCACGTAGACAGCAGCAACTACGGGGACGCGAAGGTCGGAGTTGCTGTTGGGGATACGGTTTGCGGGGCGTATAGTGCGGTCTAGTGCCCCTCCCGCATCCGGTCGTATATGCTGGGGGAAGAAAGGAAAAGGGAGGCCAGGATTGCTGACTGAGATGGGGTCATGCAGGATACCAGAGGAGCTTCAGGCCTCTGGGATTTGAGAGCCGAGACATGGGCTTGTTCAAGGACGACGACGGCACGGCGTACCTGCTTACCGAAGATGTCCGTCCGCCTCCCCCCCCCCAGCACTACCTATTATTGTCCCCTTGCGACGTGCGTGGGTGTTGTTGCAAGCTGACCAGTTCAACCAGCGCAAAAACGGGCTCCGCATCAACAAGCTGACAACCGACTACCTCGACGTCACCGAGGCCACCTACCTGTGGAAAGAGAGCATCGAGTCGCCGGCCATGATCAAGCTCAACGGGCGCTACTACATGTTCGGCAGCCACCTGACGGGGTGGGATCCCAACGACAACGTCTACAGCCACTCGGCCTCGCTCAAATCGGGCTGGTCATCCTGGGCCACCTTCGCCGACAAGGGCTCTAACACGTACGCCTCGCAGACGACCTATATCCTCAACTTCGGCGCCGACGCCAACTCCCCGGCCAACATCATGTACATGGGCGACCGGTGGGTGTCCAAGAACCTGCAGGCGTCCACCTACATCTGGCTCCCGCTCTCCATTTCGGGAACCAGCGTGACCCTGAAGAACCGCGGCTCCTGGCTGCCCAACCTAGGGACAGGCACAGGGACGGGAACGGGCACGGGGACATGGTCCGCCGCCCCGTCCCAGACGACCTACGACCCGACCGTCTCCTCGGTCGGGCGGTACTCGGGCGCGGCGCGCACCGTGTCCTGCTCCAAGTGCGACGGCGGGAAGGCCGCCGGCTACCTGGGTGGGGCGGACAACGGCGCGCTGAGCATCTCGGGCGTGCGCAGCGACGTGGATGGCGTGTCGACGCTGCAGATCCGCTTCGCCAACGGCGACAGCTCGCCGCGCTATGCCGCCGTCACGGTGAATGGCGGGCAGCGGACCAAAGTGGCGTTTGCGCCGACGGCGGGGGAGGTGAGGACCAGTGTGGTGCATGTGCAGCTGAGGAAGGGGACCGCGAATGAGGTTGTCATTGGCGGGGTGGATGGGGGGTGGGCGCCGGATGTTGATCTGCTTGTTGTGCCGGTTTCTTGATCGGTTTGGGAGCTAATAAGACTAACAGGGTTGTGGTGGGATGGCTCTTCGAGGTCCATGCGTATAATGGGTGTCTCAGGGTACTGTTGCAAAAGTTGTCTAGGCCCGTGAACTTACGGATATAGCTCCGAGTCATCGAAGACCGACTTGAGATCTTGTGGTGCGTTTCAAGGCAAGCGTTCCTGAGACATTGCGCGACGAATATGTGGCCGAGATTGTTTTCTTTCCCGCTTTCAAGCCTCGACTCAGATCGAAAAATGACAGGGGGAACAATGTTGTTCGATACCTCCAGATAGCGGCCGTTTGTAAAACGAACCGCCGAGTTAGGAGCGCCTTTAGTCAGCCGGCCGCAGTGACGTTGGCGTCTCCTTCTCGTTTCCTTTCCGCAACACGTTGGAGACGGCGGCGGAAGGATTCAGTCCCGTTTCGTCCGTTCCTGTCGGTGGCTGCGGGCGCTGCGGCCGTATTCGTCCGCTCACACACGCGCCTTTGCTAGCAGAAGGAACGAATATGAAAGGGCTGCTAGATCGAAGGCTGATGATGCCTGGAGCAGCGTGCTGTCACTGCTGTGCCATCTGCCCACACCATGCTAAGATGACTGGGCTGCAGGATGGTCTGGGCCATGCACACGGCGCCGATCAACGCAAAAATAGGTGACTGAGCAATGTGAGAACGCACAGAGCATTTGTTGGCGTCGGTAGTACAGCAACCGCCGAACCCGAGCTTGTGTTTGGTGACGGGCTACAGGATCTCTGTGCCCTCTGCACACCGCACAACCGGTGCGACGGACGACCCTTGATCACGACCGCGCAGCAAGAGCGAAGCATGTACTCACGGTTCATAGTTCACATCCAAGCACTCTAGGATTTCTCCATCTTGGGCCTGGAGAGTCTGGTCCGCGACGGGAATCCACGTCTGATTGCCCTATCCCGTGGTACGGTCGCACTAAATAACGTTACCGGGCGTAGTTAGGATCCCGAATCCGAACCCAAAAGGAATGACAGGCAGAGGCCAAGGTCGGCACAACCTCTTTAGCAGACATGATGCTTTGACCCTGGGGTAGGTGGATATGAGGTGTCCGTCCCGGCGTTCTGGAATGCCTGGGTGTAAGATAGGCGCCTCCAAGGTTGCAGACGCAGGTTGGGCGGTAGCTCGGTGCAGTACGGAGTACCTAGACTACCACGCCCTTCGGACTCGGACTCAGTCTTGAACCAATCATCTTGCTTGGCCCTCTGCCCTGACGCCGTAGCCCAATCAGCACTGCCGGGAAGTAACTTCGATGGTTGGGTTCTGGTGCCCGGGCTTCCGCACCTGAACAGTACGCGGTACTGATTCAATGTCAAACACCGGAGCCAGCTCATGTCAAGTACCACTTCCGCATTCTCTTCTCTCGACGTGGCGTTTTCGGTCGGTATTATTATTCGTTCGTATGGCTGTTCGTTGTTGTCCGATAAACCCGTGCACTCCGTTCCCGTACTCGCTTCCGTTGTCAATCACAGATGAAACCGTGCGCCTCTGCTATAAGTAGAAACCGTCGATCCGCGATCCCATTGGGAAACGTTGGGCAGACCGGTCCATGCCGACACGGAGTAACAGTGACTTGCGCCAGTTGCTTCACGTACTGCTGTCCCAGTGTACGCAGCTTCATCTCACCCTGAGCGGCCCCGGCGAAGAACATCTCATTGCGGGGTGCTGCAGGAACAGCAGCGAGACGCTGCTCAGACCTAGGCCGCGGCCATCATCCCATGATTTCCCTTGCACCCCTTCGGTTCAGATGAAGCCGTTGCGCCATGTCCCAACAGCCATTATACATAGCCACAGTGAACTAACACCGTAGCCTAGGTGGTACGTAGTTAGGACCCACCCCTTACTGAGCCTTTGCGGGGTGTGAACAAGGCCTGCTCGCAACTCCATCGGGAATGAGAGGGGCTGATATCAACGGCAGCCATGATGGGCACTCGCGAACCGCTGGTTGACTGGGAGTTGATATCAGATCTGCGCACCTTTCGCCCTGGCCGAGTCGCATTCCGAATTCACACCGAACTGGACGGAGCGAGGAGCGAGGAAACCCTACACAGCAAGTTGTGAAGTTGGTTTCTGGCTAGCTTGCTGCTTGCATGCGAGATGACTGGGGTGCATAACGGGGGCCAATCAGCGTGTTTCCTCTCCTGTCACATGAATCTGGTTTTCGGCTTGCTCCATGCGGCAGGCTTCAGGTCGCATTGGGCCATGCCGTAAGGTCCCGAAACATGAACTTCCCCTTGCTCGGCTGTACTCGTAATGCAGTATGGTACGGATATGGACGGATAGGTATCGTGAATTTGTACGTTTTGGTAGTGATCGCAGTACGCTGATCTGCTGCGGAGGCGTCGGCAGCGACGCTTCCAAACAGGCTGATCACGAAGATCTCCGAAGGCAGACGCTGGTGCATCTGGAGGTTGTCCCGATATCTGTACATTAGTACAATGTAACTAAGGAGTCAGTCATCGCTGCGGCGCATTATTGAGTGTAGAGACATACAGAGCACGGTAGTGCGCCGTGGGCAAAACAGATCGATTACTCCGCTTGTCCTTTGTTGAAGATGGTGACAAGGGCAGACAGCCAATATGTCTTCAACTTTGTATGTGGCCTGTGAAAGATACCAAGCAAGAGGCCACGTTGGAAATCGCTTCTTGTCTTTGATCTCCATGACCGGGCAGGGGCCTCTTGGATTCTCCGCCCGACTGTGTTAGCATTAACCCGTCTGTCTTGGCACACTTCTTCGTTTTCGCTTCATGCAGGTCCCAGGGTGACCAACACGGACAACACTCCTTGGATGGAAGTGGCACGCCGTAATCGAGACAGCCAGACGAGCAATGCAACAGCACAACCCCCACATCCCGTTAGTGCCCTCACTGCCCTGTTACATTGTTATTGTTCCTCCAACTCATCAGCTATGTTATCGGGATAGTGTACTGCCCCTCTCTGAGCAACTATTGTATGAACCCTTGTGAATAGCTCGGCGTTAGATGCCGGCACCCGCATCAAATTCCCAGTTCTTGTCAGGCAAGAGCGTCGCATTTCTTTCGCCCTGATTCGGCAGTGCCTCGCTGCTCACTACAGGTACCTATGTAAGGTACTACTAGGGAAGAATCGTCTGAGGCTCTCAGCCCATCAATTTGTCGGCACTGCAGCTCGACCTGCACCTGTGCGCTTTCACCCCAACCGGAAGTTTTGTGAAGGACCCACCTCCCCCTGACGCGCAGCGCAGCCTTCCACATCCGACCGAGCGTCGAGACATGCAGATTTCGCACTCCTGTCATTCAATTCACGACGAGGTAACCACCCTCACTCATCGCCCTCACCACCCTCAACAGCCAGCAAAACGCACAGGGCCAAACCAAATCAGGAACCCGGCCCTGCCCCCTTTTATCTCAGCATACTGCGAACATCCCCAGACTGAGAGATTTATCCCTCGACTTTCGCTTTCCCCGCCTTCGCAACTCCCCGCGCGCTCTCCCTTTGTGGCCTTTTCCTGCCCCACTGACAAGCGCACCCCTTCTCGTTGACGAACTCCTCGAGCATCTCAATCCGTTCCAACCTCCATCCTACCAAGAGCACCACTCGCTTCCCGAGCGTAATTCGAGCCGGCCTCCTTACTTCTTCCCCAGTTGATTGATATCGGGATCTCCTTTGCGATCGGGCCAATCTCGCCGCCCTGTCCCGAGGAACGAAACGGTCTTCGCGCGACATACTTCAAAGAACAAGCATTGATCAAAGAACTCAATTGCACCCTCCCCCGGTCGCAGGTTCCGGTACATCGCGCTCCCTCGTTGAGAGGCATCGGGCCTGGCAGCCTGACCATCTCCGGATTGCCGCACCCCGTTCACCCGCCAACATGTCCGTCATGCTGCAGACACCTTCCCGAGCGTCTACCGCGTCCTCCTCGTCCTTCCAACCCATATCCCGCCAGAACACAATGTCCTCCTACGATGGCTCACGATCCGCCCGTCAGTCAAAGCGGTATTCTATGTCGGCTTTGTATATGTCCATGTCTGCCAATGAATCCGATCTAGTCATCGAAGACGACCTCGCCAAAGGTGTGCCTCAAGGTCTTCGTGATAGGGAACAGAATGTTGATACCGTCAATAGCACAAAAGGTTCTCCGAGATCTCAAATCGAAAATATCTTCGCAGTCAAAGAAGAACTTTGTCCTCGAAAAGGATGTTCGCTACCTCGACTCCCGCATTGCCCTGTTGATCCAGAACCGCATGGCCTTGGAGGAGGTGTGTTAAGCTAGCCATTACCCTTTTCTGCGTCCGTGTAATAATAATGGAGTTGGCAGCAAAATGAAGTCGCAAGTCACCTCGAAGATGCCGCCGAAATGCAAGAGGGAACGTTTCCCAACGACGAGAAGACGCAGAAATACGGAAACTTGATGTTTCTGCTGCAGTCTGAGCCCAGGCACATTGCCCACTTGTGTCGGCTCGTCTCAATGTCGGAAATCGACGCGCTCTTGCAGACCGTCATGTTCACCATCTACGGCAACCAGTACGAAAGTCGTGAAGAACATCTGCTACTAACCATGTTTCAGGTATGTGGCCTGCTATTCGGGAAGAGTGTCCTTGTTAGCTGACATCTTCTGTGAAGTCCGTCCTCACGTACCAGTTCGATAACACACCGGAATACTCGTCGCTGTTGCGCGCCAACACACCAGTTTCACGCATGATGACTACTTACACAAGGAGAGGACCCGGCCAGAGCTTCCTGAAGTCAGTCCTAGCCGACCGTATCAACAGCTTGATCGAACTCAAGGATCTGGACCTGGAGATCAACCCGCTCAAGGTCTATGAGCGTATGATTGAGCAGATCGAAGAAGACACAGGGAGTCTACCAGCGTCGTTGCCCAAGGGCATCACGGCGGAGCAGGCGGCTGAGAATCCTCAGGTTCAAGCCATCATTGAGCCGCGGCTAACGATGCTCACGGAAATCGCCAACGGATTCCTGACGACCATTATCGAGGGGCTGGACGAGGCGCCGTACGGGATTCGGTGGATCTGCAAGCAGATTCGCAGCTTGACCAAGAGAAAGTACCCCGATGCTAATGACCAGGTTATCTGCACTCTGATCGGCGGTTTCTTCTTCCTTCGCTTCATTAACCCGGCCATTGTCACACCCAAGTCTTACATGCTCATCGACGGGACGCCGGCCGATCGCCCCAGAAGGACGCTAACGTACGTTGCGAAGATGCTGCAGAACTTGGCCAATAAACCGTCATACTCGAAGGAGCCGTACATGGCCAAGCTGCAGCCGTTCATCCACCAGAACAAAGATCGGGTCAACAAGTTCATGCTGGATTTGTGCGAGGTCCAGGACTTCTACGAGAGCCTTGAGATGGACAACTATGTGGCGCTCTCCAAGAAGGACCTCGAACTCTCCATCACTTTGAACGAAATCTATTCCATGCACGCCCTGATCGAAAAGCATTCTGTTGAGCTCTGTAAGGACGAGAACTCGCACCTTTCTATCATCATGGCGGAGCTGGGTCCCGCGCCACCCCAGGTTCCGAGGAAAGAGAACAGGGTAATCAGTTTGCCGCTGTACAGCAAGTGGGAGACAGCCATCGACGACTTGACCGCCGCGCTAGATATCACTCAGGAGGAGGTATACTTCATGGAGGCCAAGTCGATCTTTGTGCAAATCCTACGGACCATCCCGCAGAGCTCGTCCGTGGCGAAGAGGCCGTTGCGTCTCGAACGCATCGCCGACGCAGCTGCCACCTCCAAGAACGATGCGGTCATGGTCCGCAAGGGTATCAGGGCGATGGAACTGCTGAGCCAGCTGCAGGAGCTGAAGGTCGTCGACAAGAGCGACGGGTTCAGCCTGCTTAGAGACGAGGTTGAACAGGAGCTTCAGCATCTGGGCTCGCTCAAGGAAGGTGTTCTGGCCGAGACGCAAAAGCTAGAGGAAGTGTACAGGACGATCCGCGACCACAACGCCTACCTCGTGGGTCAACTCGAGACGTACAAGAACTACCTCCACAACGTGCGCAGTCAGAGCGAGGGCACACGGCGGAAACAGCAGAAGCAGCAGGTCCTGGGGCCGTACAAGTTCACGCACCAGCAGCTCGAGAAGGAGGGCGTCATCCAGAAGAGCAACGTGCCGGATAACCGAAGGGCTAATATCTACTTCAACTTTACCAGCCCGCTGCCTGGGACATTCGTCATCTCACTACACTACAAGGGTAAGCTCTTGTCTCCCTTGCGTATAGACTGTGACTTGCTGACTGATGTTCAGGGCGTAATCGCGGCCTGCTCGAACTGGATCTCAAGCTCGACGATCTCCTAGAGATGCAAAAAGACAACCAGGATGACCTGGACCTGGAGTACGTCCAGTTCAACGTGCCCAAGGTCCTTGCGCTGCTCAACAAGCGGTTCGCCAGGAAGAAAGGGTGGTAGGGTGCCCGTTATCTTGTCTGGCGGTCCCAACGATATGACTGCGGTTTCTTGTGTCTCAGTTTCTTTCCGACGCGATGATTTTCCACTTCGCTTGCGATACGCCACAGTGTAGGGGATGGATAATTGGCGTTTCCGGTTTAATGGGTAGTGGGGGACTGAAGGAAGGGAGGCTCTCCTTGCTTGGCCTGCTATGTCTCTGCTATTTGATGTTTGCTGCTTGCTGTATCGCTCCTCGTACGGTACGACCTTTGATACCACTGTCGCCATCTTGTATTTTTTGTCTCCTGTCGTCTTGGTTTCTTTCCTCCGGCTGCGTCTCTGATACATTACGTTTCCATACCCTTGACGATAGCTTGGCTGCACTTCAGATCGGCGGGAACAAGGGAGACGGGAAGCCCGAAATGTCCGACTGCATGGGGATTGCTGACTCGACATATCCCGTCGTTACGCAATCCCGGAACAAGTGTCCGGGTCGTCATGCCGCACATACAGTTGCTTATCCCGTCGACCTATATCTGCTTCGAATCGACCCGAAACCCGGACCCTCTGTTATTATCCTGTCGTCGTGCTTGGGTTTGCTGGCTTGCTTTGGTTTGGTTTTTATGGTTTGGCTGGAAGATGATAAGTGTACATCTCCTTATCTAATGTGTCGTTCGCACTATGAGGTTGGGACTGACGGTTGTGCTGGAAGAGTGAGGCCGTAAGATGTGTGGTGTTGACTGATGGGATTGGAAACGGATGCACGGAGTTGGTGGAACCGAATAGGGAAGATGTCTGGTACCTAATGAGGGCAGGACTGTGTAACGAGGGAGGGGAATGCTCTACGCCCAACACTTACCGGAATGGGACCGTGGAATGTGGGATACGAGCGGTTAGTTTTCGCAGGAGGCAATGCTGTTTTAGGTGTTCAGAGGCCTCCAGTTGCGTAGTTTAAAGGCGAGATTGATTGACTGGCCCAACGACAAGAGTTGCCATTGCGCACCATGAAGACTATGGCTTTATGTTAAAGCAACCGAAGCAGAAGGGTGGCCGGAAGGGAGATGATATGGGCCGAGCTAGAGCTGGGTTCCTTTGGCGTCGATCCTTTTACCTTAGTGATGACGGCTGCGTCTCGATCGGATTCCCTGGTAACGCAAGCAGTATAGCTGAAGGGGTCGATCTAAACATAGGACAAGTCTCAGTCTTTGGCAAGCGAATTGCATCTTCTTGTGGAACGAATAAGAATATGATTGCCTGAAAAGTCTTCAATAATTGCTGATAAAAGGAGATGTCTTGAAGGACATACCTTCCCCGTTTATTAGATCCTCGTGATCCTCCTTATGCCAGCTGGCGCCGTAAATACGAACCGCAATCCCTTCCAAGCTCTCCCAGCGCCGTAGCCCCAAGTCCGTCATCACCGGGGTTTCACCTTGGAATAACTTCGACTACAAGGGTGATGATGTTGTCTTCATGGATAGCTTATTATTATTGTGTGGTGATATGTAAATGTCAGACTGCCGCTTCGCAGTTGCGGTTCCTCATTTCACATCCTTTCTAGAACTTCTTAGAGAATGGAAAGACCACATGGGTGGAAGCGAAGCCAGACCGGTAATAGACGGACTAACGCTGCTATTCCAAGTATGGGGTTGGCCATCATATGGCAGCAGTGCAATGCAAGAAATAATCAAAATCATGATAGCTGGGCCGAGAAAACCAAGAAGTCGTCTTCGCCGAGACGCGTGTCCGTTGCAACCTGGACTGCGAATGGCACTCGTGGTACTATGCAGTCTCCCTTTCAGACAAAGCGCTCTCTCTAGAAGTCTTAATTGTTTCCTTCCACTTTTAGCTGTCTTGAGAATTGTTTTCTTTCGCTAGCTGTTCTTGCAATGCGATGGTATGTTCCCTCTGTTTTAATTTCTTTCACTTCATGCTACAAGGCTGGCTATCTCTGTAACCTGTCGTGTACGAGAAATTGGGAATAATGGGATGGAAGGGGAACGTATACCGTCAGACACTACTTGGGCACAAGAGGTTACTCTGGAATAATGTGTGAGCGTTGGAAATACTGAGGTGTCGAGGCTAATCAATGCAGGTATCGGACGCTGCAGAGCACCTGCCCACGTGGAGCAGAATAAAGGTGCCGTTGGCTTTTGGATGGGGTTGCAGTCGGTTAGGATCAATGGAAAGCCAAAGTACTCTCTACCTCAGCGCCTGGAAACTTGGGTGACGGCCAGGTAATAAGTCAGGATATCGGCTTTTGGCTGGGCGCATAGGATCGTGGTCACATCAGTTGACCACCTCAACTCGAGTGCGGAGAAGAAAACACGATGGATGCGCGGGCCGCCGAAGCTGGATCTGGGGCTCATAAAATGCCACTGTAGTAACTGTACTGCGAGTCTGCGAACGCCCAACGGTCTGGATGGAACGTTATCAGCTCATGCCCAATGGCCCGTAGCTGATAGAGCTGAGAAAGGATATCCGAATAACTCGTGGCCTGATGGCGGCAGCAGATGTGTGTCGAATGGCTGAAAATGCGAAGGGTCTAGACCAACACACACATCGTGCAGACAGAATCAGCTGCTTTTTCCGCACCCGGCCGATGCCAGGGGCTAATAGCCTAATAACTCTCCCACGGGGCCCCGGCAACCGCCGGCGTGGCGCTTCTGGGGTAGTCAGACCCCGGCTTCAGGGAGGCCCACATCCCGCGATTGGAACATCGAAGACGGCCCGGGGGGTCCATGGCTGACGAGCGATCGACTTCTATCAACTTGGAGATATGCGCCCCTCCTCTGAGAATGGCGAGCGGGAAGCATTTCGGGCCGGTTGCATCGCAAACAACACAAAGCCGCTCACATTGACGGCACTATCGCGTCACTGAGGACCCAGCCTGGTTGCAATCGTCAAAGAGGCAGTCGCGTGCCGGAAACTTCAATTCGTCGCCGCCTGCGCCCATTGGCTATCTGCAACCAGCAGGACGGAAACCCCTGTTGTTTCCATCTGTCACCATCAGAGATCAGACCACTGCGCCCCTGATGTTGGGCCCATGGAAGACCCCATATTCCGAACTTTTGGGCATGACGGGACGTTGACTCTTGGGTGGCGGTACTGCGGTAGGCTCGCAAATGCAGCGGCTTTTTTGTCGGCACCTCGCTCACACGCAACATCCAACACAATGCCACGTGCCGCCGGAACTCGGCGATGCGGGCTCTCGTCTCCAATGGAGAATGCCACTGGGGCGGGTCTGCCCGCTGCATGGCAGTCCTGTATGAAGACTGCCCACCAGTATCGCCTTGTTCCTTGGAATCCCAAGGCCGCATCTCATCCGACTCCGAGTGTTTCCGCATCGGTGCTGTGATCAGATGCCCGCTTCCAAGGTCCTGTGTATGCCACTTACAGTAAAAGTAGTTAAGAGCAAGTCGCTCGCTCCCTTGGACATCCCCTTCCTCCTCTTCCGCTACTCATCACAGACAAAGAAAGTCTAAGTCGAAGGTGCACGAGAACCTTCTAACACTTGGTTCGCCAGTCAAGTCCATCCTCAGTTCCCAATTCGATTCCTTTTCACTGCGTTCTCTACAGCTCACCCACCCATCATGGGCGACTCTGACGAGGTCGAGAGCATCAGCCCTTATGGGCCTGCTCGGTCGACAATCAAGGGCACGCCGCTCGCCGAGGGCGAGATCCAGAAGTACAACGACTTCTTCAAGGCCAGCTTGTACCTCAGTCTGGGCATGATCTACCTCCGTGAGAACCCGCTCCTCAAAGAGCCGCTGAAGAAGGAGCACCTCAAAGCCCGTCTCCTCGGCCATTTCGGTTCTGCTCCAGGCCAAATCTTTACCTACATGCACTTCAACCGGCTGATCTCCAAATATGACCTGGATGCCATCTTCATCTCGGGCCCAGGCCACGGCGCGCCTGCCGTGCTCTCGCAGGCCTATCTGGAGGGCACTTATTCCGAAGTGTATCCGGAGACGTCGGAGGACGAAGAAGGTCTGCAGAGATTCTTCAAGCGGTTCTCTTTTCCCGGCGGAATCGGCTCGCACGCCACTCCGGAAACCCCCGGGAGCATCCACGAGGGTGGTGAACTGGGGTACTCCATATCTCATGCCTTCGGCGCCGTCTTTGACCACCCAGACCTGATCGCCCTCACCATGGTGGGCGACGGCGAAGCGGAGACAGGCCCTCTGGCTACCTCGTGGCACAGCACCAAGTTCCTCAACCCCATCACCGACGGAGCCGTGTTGCCGGTTCTGCACCTAAACGGCTACAAGATCAACAACCCGACCATTCTGGCCCGGATCAGCCACAAGGAGCTCGAGAACCTGTTCAGGGGCTACGGCTATGAGCCGTACTTCGTCGAGGGCGACGACATCGATTCCATGCACCAGGCGATGGCGGCGACGCTAGAACACTGCGTGCTCGAGATCAGGAAATTCCAGAAGCAGGCGAGGGAGTCGGGCAAGGCGTTCCGGCCTCGGTGGCCGGTCGTCATCCTCCGCACCCCGAAGGGCTGGACCGGTCCTCGCAAGGTCGATGACAAGTACTTGGAAGGCTTCTGGAGGGCGCATCAGGTGCCCATCACCGACGTCCACGAGAATCCGGACCATCTCAAGCTGCTCGAGAGCTGGATGCGCGGCTACGAGCCGGACCGTCTGTTCGCAAACGGCAGGCCTGCCCCCGCGCTGAAGGCCCTCTGCCCCACGGGCAACCGCCGCATGAGTGCCAACCCGGTGGCCAACGGCGGCCTGCTGAGGAAGCCGCTCAAGATGCCCGACTTCCGCAACTACGCCGTCAAGGTGGACAAGCCGGCCGTCACCATGGACGCCAGCATGACAAACATGGCCAGGTTCCTGCGCGACGTGATCGCCCTGAACCCGACCAACTTCCGCCTCTTCGGCCCGGACGAGACCGAGTCCAACAAGCTCGCCAACGTGTACCAGGCGGGGCGAAAAGTCTGGATGGGCGAGTACTTCGAAGAAGACGAGGATGGCGGCAACCTGGCCCACGCCGGACGGGTCATGGAGATGCTTTCGGAGCACACCTGCGAGGGCTGGCTCGAGGGCTACATCCTCAGCGGCCGCCACGGTCTGCTGAACAGCTACGAGCCCTTCATCCACGTCATCGACTCGATGGTCAACCAGCACTGCAAGTGGCTCGAGAAGTGCCTGGAGGTGGAATGGCGGAACAAGGTGGCGTCGCTGAACATCCTCCTGACCGCCGTGGTGTGGAGGCAGGACCACAACGGCTTCACGCACCAGGACCCGGGCTTCCTTGACGTGGTGGCGAACAAGTCGCCCGAAGTGGTGCGCATCTATCTCCCGCCCGACGGCAATTGCCTGCTGTCGTGCATGGACCACTGCCTGCGCTCCTCCAACTACGTCAACGTCGTCGTGGCCGACAAGCAGGAGCACCTGCAGTACCTGCCCATGGAGGACGCCGTCGTGCACTGCACCAAGGGGATCGGCATCTGGCCGCAGTTCTCGACGGACCGCGGCGACGAGCCCGACGTGGTGATGGCGTCGTGCGGCGACATCTCGACGCACGAATCGCTCGCCGCCATCGACCTCCTGCTCCAGCACTTCCCCGACCTCAAGATCCGCTGCGTCAACTGCGTCGACCTCTTCAAGCTCATCTCGCACGTCGACCACCCGCACGGCCTGACCGACGCCGAGTGGGTCGCCCTCTTCACAGCCGACAAGCCCGTCATCTTCAACTTCCACAGCTACCCTTGGCTGGTGCACCGCCTCGCCTACAAGCGGCCCGGCTCGCACAACCTGCACGTGCGCGGCTACAAGGAGAAGGGCAACATCGACACGCCGCTCGAGCTGGCGATCCGCAACCAGACGGACCGCTTCAGCCTGGCCATCGACGCCATCGATCGCATGCCGCAGCTGAAGAACCGGGGCGCGGCCGCCCGCGAGGCCCTGCATAACGCCCAGATCAAGGCCCGGAACCAGGCTTTTGAGGACGGGATCGACCCGCCTTTCCTGAAGAATTGGACGTGGCCGCACACGGGGCTGTGGAAGGCTGCCATTCCGAAGTTGATGGGTTGAGCGTCTGAGAGACTGAGACTGTTCGAGAAAGGTTTTCGCTTTTGCTGATTCGGTCTGGAATCTGGATTGGGATTGGGATCTGTGGATGATTTGATGTGATGAGTAGAGTGTGGACGGGCAAGGGGCGTCCGGGATTTGTTTCTGGAAGATCCAAGAGAAGATAGCAATGCTTATTCCTAGAGTAGAGCCGTCATGTCTGAGAGAGGTTTGTCCGTCTCCCCTGGCTGGCTTTGACCAAGGGACGATGGATCGTTGGATGTGAGGCAAATGCAACTTTCATATAAATAGGTAAACAGCGAACGACAAAACCAACACAAGCGAGCCTGCCCGGCTAGCTCAATCGGTAGAGCGTGAGACTCTTAAGGAGCATCTCCGTCATCTCAAGGTTGTGGGTTCGACCCCCACGTCGGGCTCAATTCCCGTCGAAACGATTCGATATACTTTTTCGCGTTTCTTTATTATCCTGTAATAACTAAAGCCAGTTTTATGCCCAGTTTGTGCGGGCTAAGGGCTTGGCTTGGGTTAGGGTTTTCTCATTCGGTTGGCTCAGCCGGTAGTATGCGGGTACTAGTACTACTAATCCGTACTACTGTACGGATGTACTGTAGCTCTCATTACACAGTACTTGATACGGAAGCGCAGGGACCATAGGTCAACCAAGAATGTGATAGGTTATATAAATTGATGATGATGGTTGCAAGGTCGGTTGACCGTGCCAGAGAGCTATGTAAGTACAGGACCTGTACCCCACTCCACTGGATCCACTTGCCAGATGGATCGCATCAGTACTATAGTGGCGACCTATATGTTTCTGAGACACTGCGAGAGCGAGTCCGGTTGCTATAGAAGGCAATTATTCACAGCACATTCCCTTACGACCGGACCAATAGAGATAAAGTATGTCAATAGTCAACTGACCATGCTGTTGATATAGAATTTCTGGCGAGGGTAATGAGGGACTTCGGACTGTACGGTTGCAATCCCAAGCTCACTTGCTTTTTTCCCTTCTGAGAATCGCCATGTGGGCGGGAGCTCTGGCAGAGGTGAATATTTGTTGGAGCAACACCCCAACAAAAGCCGTTGCCAGCCCGAGCCAGTTCAAAGTTGGAAAAGGACCCCCCTGGCTGTCAGGCTGCTGCGTCGCTCATGTTTCTATGTAAGGTATGTAAGGTATGTACGGAGTAGTACTGTACGTAGCACGGCGGTAGATAATGGAAGGGATGGGGGGGGCGGAAGAGGAAAAGGCCAAGGGTAAGGTGAGGTGCAACTTGGACTAGAGTTGCCAAAGCCGTACAGACACGGAGTAATTAACTTACTAATAAGCCTGTCCTACTGCGATCCTAATCGATCCAAGTGACGTCGACCTTATCATCACTCTGGGCATTTTGGCGTTGCAATACAGCTCCATTTCCAACAGCGTTTCCCGCCTTCAACTGGGCACGGGTCGAGAAAGCCGAGGTATCGATGCCAAGGCATGTCGGCCACAGCGAACTTCCAGAGGCATCTTGTAGGGGGTCTGAAATTGGGTGGTCTTTTGGACAAGCACACCCCAAATATAGAGTAGACCTGCGATGGGTGCACATAGGAGGATCTGGCCCCCAGGATCAAAAACGCGAAAGGGAAATCAAATGGCAGAATTGCCTGCGAACGGCATCATTCACGTAGAGCAGCAACGGTGGTGATCTCTGCAATATGGGAAGGTTGTGTGGTATGGTCCTCGATGTTCTAGGCCCTCAGACCGTTCCATTCAAGCAGCCTCGTAAACGAAGTAATGCCCTCAGATAGGTATTGCCGTATTGGGCGGGGTGTAGACGCACAAGCAGCACAACTCACAATCAACAATTCCATGCTGGCCGAGGGTGCGAATTGGGGTAGCTCGCACATGTCAATGGGCATACTGTGGCGACCGTGGTACGCGGTCACAGACAGATCTAGACATCAGACCATCCCTTCAATGTTTCCGTCGCCATTATTCTGCCCAGGACTCCAGACACGAGCGAAAAGCTCTTAGGGCAAAGGTGCGAGGGGACAGTATGAATATTATATGATTGGCTTGGAAGTTCAGTTGAACTCTAGTTGGCGGGCGCCTTGACACTTTTTGAGGTAAGACTGACAAGTAGAGTCTCAAGCTAGATCGGGCGATTCATAACTATGCTCCGTACTATGTGGATACTAGAGAGGTGAGTTGGCTGCTATGCAGGACCCTATATAAGAGAGGTAAAGAGAGCGCCTCCGTCCACAGCTCTTCACCCCTTTTCATTCGTCTAGACTCTAGACTATCTCGATCCTAACACCATACCTAAGGTAGCGATCGATATACATCATTTCATCTTTTCATCTTTCGACAACCTACACAATGCCGAGGAAGCGCATGGCACCCCCGTCGGACGCTGCCAGCGAAGGAGCCGAACCTCCCCTGAAGGTAAAGTCGGCCGCAAGTGCTTCACTGATGTAGTCCTGGGCCTCTAATATAATTCCAGGCACAACGAATCAAGAAGGATTCAGAGAAGGCGTTCATCGCCGCTTCTCGCCGGGCCGACCGCTCCCTAAGTGACCGCATAGGCTCCGCGTTGTTAGCGTCGGAATGCCACAGGGAGCGGACGGGCAGGCGTCTCAAGGTCACCGAAGAGGCAGTGCGCGGGGACGTACCGTATGAGAGCGAGGAGGACGAAGAGCCGGGCAACGGCAGGCTCGGCAGCGTTCCTCGCAATCAAACGCTGTCCAGCCAATATAGCCTGGCAGCCCAGCGTTACGACGTGGTGAGCCAGGATTTTAGGGAGGCCTTCTCAGGCCTTCCTCCGTTGGACCAGCTAACGGCACTCCGCCGACAGCAACTCAACCGGCCGTTCCTTAACCTTCAGGGGACCACTGCCACGTTGGATAGAGCAAACTCCCTCCCGTCCCTTTCTCCTGTCGCCCCTGCGCTTCCGCGGTACCCAGCGCAGGACGCAGGGGACCTTGCTCAGGCCCCGGATGCCTCCATGAGTAGCCACCGATTGCAGCACCTGCGGAGCTACTCGCTCCCCCAGCTGGTGCATCCGGCCCAGGACCCGTCAGCCAACTTGTCGCTGGCGTTGTATCAACCCAGCACGGGGTTAGCGGCCTACCATCCTTTGCCGCTACCATCCCCTTCCCCGGCCGGCGCAATACCATCCTTCCCCGGCCCCGGCACAATCCCCTCCTTCCCCGGCGCCGGTACCCTACCATCCGTCCCCGGCCCCGGCGCCCTACCATCTTCCCCGGCCCCGGCGCCCTCCCGTCCCCCGCCACTCGCCTCTTCCATGCCGGCAGGGGCGGAGCCCGAACCTTCGCCCTCTGCCGACCCGGTGACGGCGATAGGGTTAGCGAGCTCGGGGACGGACCCGGACATGTCGCCCTCCGACGACTCGTGGATGGCGATATGGTCAGCGAGTCCGGGGACGGAGCCGGACGTGTCGCCCTTCGACACGCAGGTGCCGACAGGGACGGACATCGCGGCGACGGAGCCTATCGAGTCGATGTTCGACTCGGCGATGTTCGACTTGGCGATGCCGGCGGGGATGGACGCCAGAGGCGAGGAGCCCCCTCCCGATCCTAAGTGGAATGAATTTCTCATCTGGGACGACGGGGCCGTCGCGCGCGTCGCGCGCGACGGTAGCCAGACATAGGGAAGGGAACTTTCTTTCCCTTCTTTTTCTTTCTTTCCTTTCTTTTCTTGCTTTTCTTTTTTTTCTTTTCTTTTTCTTTCAATAGTTGGTTTGATATCGTCTTGTTCTTGACAGCAGTGCGACGTTCGGAAGAAGAAAAATACAAGCAGTGATCGTTTCCTTTTGTTTAGTCGTTGGTCCATGGTCATGGTGTTCTTAAACGGGATCGAGGCGTTGGAAAGAGAATGTACAAGTTTGGGTTTCTGGCGGATGTCTTCTTTAGTGGTTTTGGGCATACTCTTAGCAAGGAGTTGATGGTTGAGCATAGGATACCCGGAAATGTTGAAAAAAAAAAAGGAGAGTAACAGGTTCAGGTCAGTGTGAAGTGAAATATGTGCAAGTTGCATCAGAGGCATGTTGCTATTAAGAGTGAAACGGTGAATGATCACTGATATGAGAGGTGGCGATTGGTTCAACCCCCCACCCCTCCCCCCGTGCCCCCCCCCTCCCCCAACCCAAGTTCCACTTTCTTCTCTTACAACCGTCTTTCATGTTCAGTGTCATGCTTGGCAGTTCATAAAATTGTCCCAGTTCTAGGATAGCCGGCAACGAGGTGTCCGGCGAGAAAATATACTAACAGACTCCCGTTATGTTCTATCATCTCTTTCATACAGAATCATACTACATGACAACAGCCTAAAGAAGCGGGATACCCATGGATATACATATCACCATTATGGCCTTATGGCCTACCAGCAAGCAAGCACCGAGTCAGGTGACTTGCCGCTTTAGATTTCTCGTCGGTCCAAGTAAGTACTGCAGAATCAGAACTGTACCTACAATAAGGCTTCTCTGATTCCCGGCGGGATAGTACGAGCGTACGACGCTACAATCTTAACCAAGCTCGACGGCTTCGCGACCAGCGGCTATCGTGGCGAGCCATGCAGCGTGTTTCACATTACTAGATAGGGCACGCCGCATCATCGTCTCCGAGCTCTGGAAAAGTGGAGGGTTGCCAGTAACTAGGCCACTTGCTGAATCTATAATCCCCGGAGACAACCCATTACTTAGCCCCCGGAGTATTTGTCTAGGCGAGAGTTTCCATCTGTCTCCCCTTCCTGTCCGGCCTTCCTGTTTGCTTTACGTCAGTCAGTCATTCGGGCAGTTTCCAAGTCACGCAGGATAGCGTTCTGTTTCAGCGTCAACAAGAAGAATCCGGATTCGTAGCAGTGGACTGTGAAAATACGATACTATCAAAAGCAGATTCCTAGTGTGAACAGAGTGTTACTGCCCGTCCTTTGTCCCCTGTTTCTGCTCTCTGCCCCAATCTCAATCATTATGGTCTCTGCCCAAACACATGATACCCGCATTTAACCTCTTCCCCCTTTCAGTTCTCAGTCTTGCTCCGTTTCGGTTTCGATTTCTTTTCTGAGGTGTTGGATCCCTAGGGAACAGGACAGAATCGTTAGCAATCCTGATGCTATGTATTTCATTTTCGTTTACGCTTCTCCCCACCATGAGCGAGATCTGGTTGTCTTCAGGCACGAAAGGGAGCACGGTTTGTGCACAACGAGGATATGAAATCAGGACAAGGGAGACTCGCATTGTCCTTGCCCTTGGCACCGTTATCGCCTCGTCTAGCGGAATCGGTCTTGCTCCTCGTGTTTGGCATGTATTCGGCTTCCGGTTTAGGACGCTCCACCACAAAATCGTCGCCAAAGCCAGTTATGTCGTAGCCTGATCGCATGGTGTTTGATTTGGAGGTACCTGTGATAGTGTTGTGAGGTCGGGTGACTGGCGAAAACTTGGGCTTTTTGAACGCGCCCAAAGTCGGTGGGAGTGGCAGACACCTTGGAGGTCGCAGAGCTGGAAGAGCAGTGGAAGGAGCGAGGGAGCTTTTCGAGAGTTCGAACCTCGGTCAATTGGTCAGTCGACACGGGAAAGGGAAAGGGGTAGAGCACGATGGTGGTACCCGGTCAATGATGAAGACGAAGCACTGCTCTTGCAGTTTCCAAGTTCCTGCTCCAAGAGAGGTGTGCTTGCCACTTCACGATTTATCGACTCTGACTACCATCATCAGCTCAGCAAAGACTCCATCCTCAAACTCCTGTGCAAAGAGCATTTGGTTTCCTCAGAAGAGACCACCACGGATGGAGCATCCGGCTCTGAGCAACAGTCATCCGTTCCCAAAAGATATCTGCGGGAGAGTACCTGGCATGGATGGTGAAAGAATGTAGTGGCATTTTGCAGGATGAACGCGGTCAGACGTCCCGCACGGCGTACACTCCCTGCACAGGAGGTCAATCAAAGGATGCCGGCTGTATCTGACTGCAGTTAGTTGCGTGAAGGTGGATTACCGCGTATGCAGGGTACCGTCCCATGATGGTCAGTTGGTGAATTCATTGCTCTTGTTCTCTGGGCGCTCTCTGGGTATCATGCGCACGTTAAAATACTTGGGTCAAAGGTAGCTAAGCGGCAGCCGCCACTTCTTCCTTTCTCTTCTTATCCTTCTTTGGCTTTTCCTTCATCTTCCCCCTATCACTTTCACCGTTTGACTCCCTCATTTCCTTCTTCCCCATCTTCTCCTTTTCCTCGTCCTTTCGTGTGACATTGGGCCTAACCTCCTGCTTCTGCTTCAACTCCTTCCCCACTCCCTTTCCCTTTTTCTTGTCCTTTTCATCCTCCACAGCCTTTGGCTTAGGCATAGCCGCAACCCTCTCACCTTCTGGGTCCGTCTCCTTCGCCCATCGCACCCAGTCATGCCGTCGGTGACTCCACAAATCACCCTTCCATGTCCGCCACACATTCCGACCCAACCATGTCGACCGTAGATCCTTCTCTTGTCGCTCTAGCTGCGCCATGATGTTCTCCTTCTGATGAAACGGCACCACCGCCACGCCCTCGCCCTTGGAGGGCGCTGAGACGATGGCGTTGACGATGGCATTCCCGTGCTGCGATGTGGCGATCTCGACGACGTTCGGTAGCATGGCGGCAACCAGGAGTTTGTGGAAGTGCGGGAGTTGTGGCGGAACGGAGAGGGCCTTGGTAAGAATTGCGGCGGTGGCCGCGGAGGAGGTTGCTAGAAGGAGGAGCTGTTCTGACGAGACGGAGAGCAGAGATTTTTGGATAGCCTTGGATGGCTGACCTGGGATGGCGAGGAGAGTCGAAACGACTTGGCTGCCGTGGGACACGAGGGCAGCCCTATTCTTGGCCTCGGGCTGCTGGAATTTCTTTTCCTTAGATTCTGGCTCGGGTGCGGGTTCGTCTAGGATGCAGAGTTTGGGGACCAGGTGGTTCCAGTTGCCGCCGCATGCGGTTGTGAGTGCCTGTAGGAGGGTGCCGAGCTCGGCCGAGGCGCCTCTGACATTGCAGCGCTCGAAGAATGTCCTGATAACATTGAGCCGCCCTTTCTCGATCAGTGATGACATCTCAGGGAGCGATTTCTCGACTGCACTGGCAAGGTCTTCCTTGCTCAACCGGTTGAGCACTTTAATAGCCGGGTACGAGGCAATGTCATTGCGCAGCAGGATCTGGATGCGCGGAGCAAAGATGTTTGCATTGAGTCCCTTGAAAATCTTGCCCGGGCAGTGGGCAATGAGAGTCTCGAGAAGGCGCGACCCGATGGGGTCGTAGAGCATGCTGTTAACAAACTCGCAGGCCTGCGACTTCTCGTCGCCGAACGATGCCGGCGCATCAGGGACCAGCCTCTCAAGTAGGCTCACTGCAGTGTCTTGGTTTTCTTTGTCCTTCTCGTCCTCTTTCTTGGCCGCTTTCTTAGATTTCACAAACAACGACAGCTCCAGATCGACTAATAACTGTAGCGTCGGATTACCAGTAGGGTGCGTCGCCAGCACCCGCAGCGCCGTTGGATCCATGTTAGCTGTCGAGTCGGAAATGATTTTCTGTATCGCCGTCGAAAAGGACGAGGGCACCGCCCTCGCCAACGACTTGAGGCCGCTCGTTGCGGCCGAAGCGCCTTCCACCGTAACATATTCCTTATTCTTGCTCTGCAGCAGCGACTTGGTCCCTGCCTGGTCAAGTGGCCTGCCAGATAGCACGACCAACAGAACTCTCAGGACATGCGAGCCGTACCGGTCGGACAGCAGAAACGAGAGGTGTCCCTCTAGTTCATCCAGGGTCAACAGAAAAAGATCTTCCATGGGCGTCTTCATGGCCTCAACAACTTCATCCGGTTCCTGCTCGTCAGCCTCGCCCATCTCCACGTCCTGGTTGTTCTCCCCCTCCCCACTCAGCTCCTCCGTCACGACCGGTGCGCTCATCAAGAACAGCTTTTCGCAGCAGTGACTCGCAAATCGGTGCGTAACGAGCGTCATGAAATGCCCCGCGAACGCACCGAAGAGTCTCTTCTTCTGCTTGGCGCTCGACAGTAGGATCAAGCGTTCCATCAGGCGCGAGCATGATTGGCTGCTGGCGAGCTTGAGCTCCTTGCCACGGGCCTCGCGGTAGACGCTTTGCAGAAAGAGGTGGCGGTCCTCGGGCGAGGGGAAGTCATTCAGCTCGAGCAGCTCGTCGGCGTGGCGGAAGTACTCTTGTTCCTGCTCGCCCAGCATGCCGAAGAACTCGCGTTCGAAATCCCCGCCGCGACCGCGACTGCTGAGCACGTTTCGTACTGGTTCGTCATCGTCGAAGGGGATGAAGTCGGCGTTTGCGTCAAAGCTGTCGAAGCCATTCGGTTGTTCGCTGTCTTCGCCGCGACGCTGGCGCTTTGCCGAGGGCACTTCGTCTTCAGTGACTTCCCGCTCGCGTTTCTTTCCGAATTTCTTCGCGCGCTTCTCGTCACGAATTAGCTGACGCTTGGACTTCCTGTTCTTTCCCATGGCTGCCGTCAATCGAGTCAGTCCGTCCGGCGAGGTGGTTGAGATGGCAGACGGGAAAGGTACAATACCAGAGAGAAAAATGTTTATCTTATCGCGAGATTAGTGTTCTAACCCTAACCCGTGGCGAGGCTAGGAGCCAAGACTGAAGACCTCCGACTGGCCAAAACTAATACTGCTACTAAGTAGGTAGTAGTAGTACGGATTACCGTGACCTGCTAAGCTTCCTAACGTTGCATCGCTGCCAACCAGACAGAATGCGGCTGCTATTTACCACAGTATCTTCTTCTGTTCGTTTTTCTTTCTTTTCTTTCTCTCAGATTTTCCTACTTCTTAGTCTCACGTTTTATTCTCGTTTTCTTTTGCCTTGCAGTCTCTTCTCTCGTTGATTGGATTTCACTTGCTTTGCTTCTTACACTTAAACTACGTACCTAACTTTACCTATGCGGGTAAGTTTGGTGTACGGCCTTTTTGACAAGGGGGAGGAAGGTTGGGAAGCTTGCGCGTTACCAAACTTAAGACTCTTTCCGGATACCGTAACCCTCACTTTGTTGGATATTAGCGGATCGACTGATCTCGGCATCAGCCAGGCGTAAGTGGCGTATTTCCCCGTCAGTTCGCACAACCACTGCCATTCTTGATAGAGGAGAGATCGTCCAAGGCATACGTGGCAAGGCAGGAGATCGAACAGTTCATCAGGGTGGCTCAGACGCGGATTCTCGGATATTCACGAATAGTTCTTCTAGTCCCAGGTTGGCTGCCTTGACATCAACGTTGGAGAGGGGTGAGTTGCTATAAAAGACTGGGCTTCGACCTCCATCGTCCTTGTGTTACCGGTAGAATGGCAGCCAATACGGATGGTCCCGCGAACCTGAGAAGTACGCTAGCGCGGTCAGTTCTCAGCCCTACGGGACGAAGTCCGCTACCGATATTACGTACTATGCTGTAATGCTTCAACCGGGGACCGGCACCAGTGGTGGACCCCATGATCGATGTCGATGTACTCGGAAAAGCTTTGGTGAGTCTATGCTAAGGAGCTATCTATACCTTACGTAGACAGCGATACAGAGAGCAAGACACAATTTACATACATCGAGGTCTTGTCGGTTGGTCTTTGACGTTTTAAAGGATTTGCGGTTGTTGCGCCATAAGAATTCGTCTTCTTCGGATCCTACCTGGTAGCACGAGTTCCGAGTGTTCAAGTTAGGTGCCTGACCAATCAGCAACGACTGCACCGTTTACAAAACCAGGCAGCAGGGTGGTGTCTCACAATCCGCCAAGCCTCCTCAGCCATGCTGCTGACACCCTCGCCATGTGAGCAGGCGTGGCAAGGTCTGTTGACCGCCCAGATGCCGATCGGAGGAGGGACATGGCAATAGTATTTCAACCGAGACTCGCCGCACTTTGATGCGGCAGACGGGCAGAGGTTCTCAACCCGCCCAATGCCCTCCACCATGTCTGCTGCAGCCGCTGCACCACCGCCACCAGCGAGGCCAAACACGGCCAGCGAAGGCGGCGACACGCGCTTCTTCGGCTCGCAAATAGGGGGCAGGTCCGCCATCAACTACAGCTACACCGACATGCCGTGGAAGCTCATGGCCTGGGACGTCTACCACTTCTTCCAGTACCTCTGGGCCATCCCCTACATTCTGTGGCCGGTTCGCCCCGCCGACTCGGCCGAGCTCAGCGAGCTGTCGCCCACATGGGGTAACCTGTTCTCTATTGCCGTCCATGTCGTGCTGTGCGTGCTGCAACTCGCCGGCATTGTGGCACTCCCATTGCTGTTGGTGTTACCGGTCTGGACCGCGGCAGGACTGGTCGGCCTCTTTATGCTGCTTAACAAAGCGCTGTGTATGCTGCTGAACGGCGAGGGAGTCGAGTACCATTCTGATCCCGAGTACGCACCGGCACGGCCCGAGCATGCCCACGAACAGTGGATCTACATCAATGGGGTGGCAGCAGGGTAGGCTCCAGAGGGTTCCGTCACACAAGTTTTATGTGAAACTGAGCGCGATCAACGACAGGGCACATTGGATGCAGAGCAATCTCAACCGTCTGGCCGTCACTTTCAAACGGCCCATCCTCGGAATCCACAATAAGACGTGAGGCGCCACACACCAGCCCACAGGCAGTTTTAGGAAGATCCCAGGCTCACCGGCAACACAGCTCCGGCATCCTCTTCGACGTGGTTGAGTGTCTCATCCAGCGCAACTGGGGCTACGCAACGAACGACGTGAGAGTCTGCTACCGGATCATCAAGAAGAAACTCTACAACCCGCGCTACTCCAAGGTCATCTTCATCCTTCACTCACAGGGCGGCATTGAAGGCAGTTTGATCCTGGACTGGCTCCTACAGGAGTTGCCTCAGGACCTCCTCTCCAAGCTCGAGGTCTACACTTTTGGCAACGCCGCCAACCATTTCAACAACCCGCATCGCCACATCAGCTCTCAGACCCTGGCCAAACGACACCCCTTCGCCGCGTCGATCGACTCCAACCCGCTCGCCAGCGCGGAAGCGGTCTGTGCTCCGCCGCTCCGTCAACCGCAACCCAAGCCCAGGGCGAGACAGAGGTCTACTGCCGAGCCGTATCCGTACCCCAACGGCACCAGCCACCCCTTGGCGCCCCTCACCACTACCAATTGTAACCCTCCCGTAAATGGAATCAAAACCTCAACGACCACCCCGCACCCTTCCACGCTGTCGGACCGGGCGATAGGCCACATCGAGCACTACGCGCACACAACCGACTTCGTCGCCCTCTGGGGGGTGTTGCACTTTGCCACCGCCTCGCGTTCCTCCCCGACCATCCCGCGCTTCATCGGCCGCGTGTTTGCGCGAACCAGCGGCGGCGGGAGGGGCGGGCACCAGATGGTGCAGCATTATCTGGATGGCATGTTCCCCCTGAAGCGGGACAAGACCACGGGGATGCTGCTTAGAGGCGAGGGTGGCGTGCCGTTGGGGGCGTCAGAGGAGAATGAGTTCATGGAGAGCGAAGTCTCCATCGGGGGTAAGGAGAATGGCGATAGGGAACCGGAGGGGGAGAGTGAGGATGAGGGTGAAGAGGAGCAGGTGGAGGAAGCGGTCGAGATCCATGGGCTGAGTCCTGTCTTGGAGAAGAGGAGGAGCCTTATCAAGGAGAGGAGGGATGAGGAGGGGATGAAGGTGAAGGTCAAGGAGTTGAGTCGGCTGTGGCAGTATCGGAATGGGCGGAGTCCGGAGGACACGCCGCCCGGACTGGTTAGGGGTATGGATGGCGTGGTGAGAAATGCCACGATGTGAGGGCCATTGCGGCGGAATAGGTGCTTACCTTAGGCGGTTTCATGCATGGCGCTGGTGTTCGGGTCTTTTATGACTAGTGGATATTTTATTTTGCAACCCAACCAGATATCTAATCTAAGACTAGATTATCTTCTGATCCAGGAGGCGAGTGTCGTGCTCACGACTGTCTCTTGAGAATCATCTGAACCGCCTCACCAACACTGGAGGCTACCAACGTCGGACGCATATTCTCGCCGATCACGCTCCCAAGTCGATCGATCCACCCCGTTCGCGCCCTGTCAATCCAGCACGACTTGAGCCCTGCGGCGACCGCGCCCAGTGCATCAAATGGATTAGAGCTCACCAGCCACACATCACCAGGTGCTCCCACCCTCCCTACCCCCTTGAGCAGATGGTCATAGGCCTTCCTGTCAGGCTTGAACACTTCCACATCCTCCACACTCACCACCTTTCTAAACGCGCTTGCATACGGCTTCAGATCGGGCGAGTTGTACACCGACGCCTTGAGCACCTCCCCTGTGCCGTTCGAGAAGATGTACGCTTCCGCCTCCGAAGAATCAAGCCCCGAAAGCGCCTCCAAAGCGGGGGGGACGTCGGGAAACACGCGGAGCGCATCGTACGCTTCCATCGCCCTTCCGACGTCGTCCGACGTCAGGCTGAGTTTCATCTCGGCGGCGGCGTGGAGTAGGGAGGCGCGTGTGATGTCGCTGAATGAGCAGTAGTGGCCTTTGGCAGCAGCATGAGCTTCCAATAGATACCTACCTAACTCACAAACGAGCCATCGTAATACTTACCCATGCTATTGATGCGCCAGGTGTACTCGAGCTGGTAGCGCCGCCAGAGCGTCGAGAGTTCCTTGGCGGCTCCATCGTCGACCAACTTGGCGAGCTCGCCCGTGACCGAGTCGGTGGAGAGCAGAGTGCCGTATAAGTCGAAGGCGATGATAGTTTGGGCGGTGGACATGGCTGCTACGGTACTTGCTAGCTCGTCTCGCCTGGTGAGTCGTGGAGGCTCCGGGAGCTGCAATACTGCTTGCATTTGTCCCTGTACACGTGTAAGTGCCGTTACGTCATGCGAGACGGCACTGGGATGCGCAGTGCGGGGAGGGACGGGAGATCGGCGAGAGAGTGGAGGCTATCGTGAGTTTGGGATCCCAGGAGAGCAGGGGTAGGAACATAACAATACGTGGTGAAGATATCCGTTGACATCATGAACATCTAGCTCAGCATTCAACTCACCTACATTATTTACTTTATATCTGCAGTCGGCCACCACTATGGCGGACGACGTGCCGGAGGAGTACAGTTCCAACTACGAACAATTTCGCGAGATCGTCTCCTCGTTCCTGATCGAACGCATCGCGGCGCCCTTATCAAAACCCAAGGCCAAAACCAACAAACGGCGCCCCAAAAGACGCGCCCCTGAGCCCTCCACCACGGGGACGGATAGCATCGACTCGGAGCCTTCAGCAGACGATCTCGCCGAATTCACCTCGTACATCGCAGCCGCGACATTCCTAGCTCTCCCCGAGGACCTGCAATCCCTCACGCACCACGCCTGGGCCGACCACCCCTCCCTCCAGGCCCTCTATACGCCCTTACCCCTGAGCCCCGAGCGCGTCAGCACACTGCTCCAAACACTGGACCCGTCCATCGCCGACTCCCTCGCAGCATACGGCATCACCTCCTCCTCGTCCTCCTCATATGCCTCACCATCACCGCTGCGCGATAACGACCTGAACCTGCGTCTCCCGACAACCACCGAGTTCTTCACGCCAATCATCTCCTCCTACATCAGCACCGCGACCACCCCGCCGCCCCCGCCGGCCTCGACCCGTAAGCAGGCCACGGCCTGCGAGATCTGCGGCCGCGATTGGATCCACCTGACGTACCACCACCTGATCCCGCGGATGGTGCACGACAAGGCCGTGAAGCGCGGGTGGCACCGGCCCGACGAGCTGCAGAATGTGGCGTGGCTGTGCGGCGCGTGTCATCGCTTCGTGCATCGCTTCAGGGGCCACGAGGAGCTGGCGAGGGATTATTTCACCGTGGAGCGGCTGATGGAGGCGGAGGAGGTTAGGCGCTTTGCGGATTGTACGTTTTTGTTGTTCTTTATCCCTCTCTCTCTGTCTCTCTCTCTCTCGATGCCCTGGGATTGCGATTCAGAGAAGCGCAAGGGGGGAAGGCGAGAAGGCTAACATTGATATTCGGTAGGGGTTGGCCGGGTGCGGTGGAAAGCGCGGTAAAGAGCAGTTGAGGAGGCGCAGAGGTGATAGAATCGGGCTGCGTCGTGCACATTGCCTTTGAGTTCATATTTCATCTGCTACCGGTAAGGTAGGTAAGCTAGGTAAACCGCGCCGATACAACCCATCTCAGTTCGATTTACTGCCCAAATAGCCAAATCCAGACACCGGAAACGCCGTCTCATCCAAAAAAGAGAAACCTTCATACAGTTCAGTCACAGCCCTGGAAGCCAGGTGACGCTACAACCGTCACTTCCCTGACTCCAGCCCGGGTGATAAAAGTGCCTCCCTGTCATCCGCATGCCGCCCTTGCGAGTGCTTACCACCACCACCACCACCACCCCCCAGAACCGCGCCGTCATCGTCCTCCCCGTCCGCCTCCACCTCCGTAGCCTCAGCAATCACCCCGCGCTCCGTCACCCAGCTGCGCTGCCGCTGCAGCTCCGGCGCGGGCACTGCCATCATGCCGTGGTGCACAGCCACCTTCCCGCTGCCGACGACCACGCTGCCCGACCGGTTGACCGGGTTGGGGTCGTAGCCCAGTTCCTGGTCGATGGCGCGGTCGACTACTTTCTTGAGGTCGGCCCCACCCGTCGCTGGCTGCGATGGTGGTGGCTCCATCTCCGTCGGAGGAGGGGAGCCGGAGGAGTAGCTGGACAAGCGCTTGGACCAGCGGGGATCGGTCTTGACGGTCCGCGGGTAGGATCGATGCTGGCTGTTGTGACCCAGCTCGACAGAGTCGTGTGGCACGTAGCCTTGGGCCTTTGCGTTGGCTGTCAGGTGGTACTCCTCGTACTTGAGCAGGCGGCGGTACGTGACCAGGGCGTAGACGAGTGCTGCTAGGTTTGCGGCGCTGGTGGTTCCGCGTTAGAAGGACCTTGTATGACGGCGAAGGGGGAAAATTGAATAGGTACTTGCAGCAAACCGCAGTCCAGGGACAGCCCGATGGTGGAGTAATGGCCGTCCATGCGCTGTAGGAACGCGACGATGTCCAGGGCGAGCACGGCAACGGCGAGTGTCAGCTTGACGACCTGGGTGCACACCATCATGAACGGGGTCAGCCGCTCGGTTGCCTTGCGCGCGACCTCGAGTATGGTGAGGATGAGCGCGATGATGTTGAAGCCGACGTTGGTGGCTTCCCACACCACCTCGACGATGGGCATCTCGCCCAGCTTGTTGTGCTCCTCATAGTGCTCGAAGGTCTCGGCCAGGCGGTAGGCGAAGACGCCCATCAGACACAGTAGCACTGCAATCTGGAAGGTCCAGAGCGGGATCAGTATCCTCTTACGCCATCGTGCGCGCGCATATAGCACCTGGTCGAGGTCGATTGACGACATGTTGGCGTGGATGGCACGCAACCGGAATTCTTCGTGAGGCCGCTCAAATTCATCCAGACAGCAAGAGTCCACGGGGCTGTCAGCGACGCCCAAACGGGACGTAGGATCTCACGTAGGATGGAAGAGCGAGCGGCCTGGGCCATCAAGTGCGAGAAAAGACCGAGGCAGAAGAGAAGCCTGGGGGTCGGGCTCTTTAAGGCTCGTCCCGCATCCCGCAGGGGGGGATAAAAAAAATAAGCTGAGAGCTGCGGCTAAGCTTGGGCACCGCCTCTCGACTATCTAGATAGCTCAGGCCTGGAATAGCTGTTCAGCCCTCTCGACGAAGGCGGTGCTAACAGTGAATACCACCCAATAGTGCATGCTGGCCGACGCCACATGTATGCCCATTTCGTGGTGGGAAGCTGCATATTTGCGGGGTCTGTGGTGTAAGCTGAACAATTCCCGCAGTCAGCCCCCAAACCGGCTGCTGTTTGCCGTCATTAGCGTCCAATCTCCGATTTGGCTTTCTGTGCGAATGAGGAAGACGTTTGCGTGAATCATGTCGCAGTACATGATGGAGGGGAAACGTGCAGGATCCGCTGGGAAAGCATCATCAAGACGTCCCCAGATGACTTGCGTAGTAGTTGAGGTGAGGGTTGGGGAGAGCTTGAGAGATCGGATCGGTTCAGTTTCAATTGGATGATTGGATCCGACTGAGTCTTCCAAGTTCCTGCATGAGATCAAGGGTTAGGGTTTATAGTGAACTGCTGCTCAACAGGCCGCAGTGAGGAAAGGGCCCTCATGTTTGCATACCTGGTGTTGAATGCAATAATGGATAAACTGAGGCGAACTTGGCCATAGAAGATTAAGTACAACATCTTGGTGTATTCTCCCGACTGCACCACTTCCTCCCCTCTCCACAGCCCAGTAACAAACAGCTGAACTGAGTAGCCGTTACAAAATAGTCTGGCTTCCTCCTTCTCCTTGTTCAAATTAGTTGCCGTGGCCGGGCCGCGTGCAAGCTCGATGATCGAACAATCGAGACACCGGTGGGTTGGCGACGAGTATTCGGATATACGTTGTCTCCCGATCGACGTTCGGACTCTATTACTTTCGGTCCAGTGCGACCTTGGCTCTCATTCCCCGTCCCGATTATGTGGTGAAGCGAAACCCGGTTAGATGCCCTTGGCTTTGGCATCTTGGTTAACCTGGGAGGACTCGAAAGGGACAATGTTGCCGCTCGCGTCCGACATGGATGGGGTGGCAGGGTCCACGGTGTTGATATTTTGACGCTTGACGGGAGCTAGGAGACGTTGGTTAGCACGAGGATCTAACAACTCAGGCACTCTCGATGTCACAAACCCCCATTCCCGACCGCGGGATAAGCAAATGCCATAGAGGCAAAGGCAAGGATGGTGGCAATGGCGAACTTCATGTTGGCTAATCCGAAGGCGAACGGAGTGGACGTGCGAGTCAAAGAATGAGGACAATGTGTCGACCGGCGACGGACAGGAATGTGTACTGAAGAGAAGGAACGAAAGAAAGTAGGGAAAAGGAGCAAGTTGGAGAGAGAGCGATGGGGAGTGGAAAGGATGGGGTCGGACAGAGCATTGAGTCAGGAAGGTATTTGTATGCTCCAGCAACAGCTTGATGGTTATTGTGATTAGGACATGCAATGCCTGGTGGACAACCTGCGTTTCAGACGAAGCATCCTAAGAAGAGATGACCACTGCCCAGCCTTGGGGCCGTTCCGCCCTCCCTTGTTGTTCAGCCGAGCGCTTCTGGGGACTTCTTAGGACAAGGCACAGCCCACTTGGGCCCAGCTGTTTCCGATCCGCAGGTTCTTCCCAGGAGTTGAACAAAATGAAAGGACTGACGCCGGACTCGAAGTAAACATGTGGCCCTAGACGATGGAACGTATGTACTATACTGTACCTGCCCAACTTTGATGCTGCCCAGCTTTGAGAGATCAAAGTCCAGACCGGATGAGAACGATGGAAGTCACCATCGTTGCATTCCGCACCGTATGTGGGCGCTGTCATCCAATGTCACCGTTTCCTTGGACGTCAAAGTCAAAACGAGCTTAATCATCGGGCGGGAGCGCGGGGAGGTCTGGACTCTCAGACTCTGGAGCAGTCCATGGGCGGGTCCAGCAGAGCGAAGCTTTCTGAAGCAGGGAGGTGAAACATCAATTGTATCCGCCGTCAAGAGGCGCCCCCGGAACACACAAATCCGGTCCTTGGGCGTCAGAGATCCTCTGCGGGTAATCCTGTCTTCCGTGTCGCAGGATGTTGGAAAGGGAACCGGATCTCTGTCACTTAAGAGATGTCATGACGCGTTCTGGTGAACGTAACGGTAGCAATGGCTGGTGTTTTGCGACGGAGCCGATGAAACGAGAACACTAGTAGTGCTGCAGATCCGTACGGATAACTTTAAGAGTCTGAACTTTAACGCCTAGTGTAACTCGTACAACGCTTTGCAGCTGGCTGCAACTGCGGCCAAGACACCAACCATGACCTCCAGTCTCAAGATGAGCTCGAAGTCTTCGCATCACGATGGCGGTCGAAGAAATCTTGCTCTCAGTGACTCGGTGCTGAAGATAGATAGGCACAAGGAAGTGATGCTGTTGTCGACTTCATATAGTAATCGAGTATCGCGGCGTTGTCGGGGAACTGAGTTACCTAGCACGCCTAGGTACAGACCTAACCGGGCTCCTAGTACCTAGGTACTTAGGGAGGAGACGGCTGGAAACTCTGTCTCAACTACCTAGTATGTTAGGACCGCAGTGCTGCCTGGACAATGTCATCCGAGCCGCGACCTCGAATTCACGTTACGTCCGTCTTTGGCAGAACGATGTTCCCAATGGGGGTGGTCATCGGCTCGGAAGTCCAGACGTGTGGGGAGAAAACCGTGAAGGCTTTGGCCCGGTCTTAGCGACAGACCGGCGGGCTACACTAAGGGCAGCTGGCGCTGTGGGGCTCAGGCCCACATTAGAATTCGCCGGGCGATAACGTTAGGTGCTGGCTTGGCAGTTGTCTTATCGGAGCAGCCCTCAAGGTTCCGGGCTGCATCTCACAGCCTTACCTCCGCGCCGCCCCACACCTGACTTCTTCCCCTCCTATTCCCTCCCCGCGGCGGACTTGCAAAGTCGTGTGGCTTCCTGGGTAACCACTGCATACTCTGCTGGTATCCTCGAGAGAAAACCCTCTCGTTCTGCTCACTCATTTCCCCTCGCTTGAGTCTTGGCCGTTCACCCACCTGTTCGCTCTCACAACGTATTCCGTACAACCAATTCGACCAGGGCCAACCCGTAGTTACCTCACCATGGCCACGGTCGAGCACTGCCTCTACTGCTTCGAGGCCTTGGCCGCCAATCTCGAGGACCGCAAGCCCATGACCCTTACCGAGGTACAGAAGTCCTGGGCCGAGTACACGCGCTCCGCCGAAGCGGAAGCCGACGATGCCGAAGATGCCGCCACCGGCAGCAAACTGCCCAAACGCCTCCCCGCCCTACGCCGGATCACGGAGGCCTCGTCTTCTTCAACAAGCAGCGCATCCTCCGCGTCCAACAGCACCCTCTCCCTCGGCCCAGACACCCCGGCCACTTCCACCTCCTCCGTCTCCGCGCCGCCCGAGCCCGAGCCCATCACCGAATCCCCGCTCTTCGTAACGTGGAACACCATCTCCGCACGGCACGGGGAGCGGTCCCTGCGCGGGTGCATCGGCACGTTCGAGCCACAAGACCTCGACGAGGGGCTGTCCTCGTACGCGCTGATCTCGGCCTTGCAGGACATGCGGTTTAACCCAATCACGGCGCGCGAGCTGCCGTCGCTCGAGGTCGCCGTCACACTGCTGACCGACTTTGAGGACGCCGACGACGCGATGGACTGGGAGCTAGGCATACATGGCCTGCGCATCTCGTTCTACTACCAGGGCAAGCGCTACGGTGCGACATACCTCCCCGATGTGGCGGTCGAGCAGGGGTGGACGAAGGAGGAGACGATCGTGAGCCTGATGCGGAAGGCCGGTTGGGTTGGGAGGAAGGACAGGTGGCAGGACGTGGACCTCAAGGTAGTCAGGTACCAGGGGAAGAAGGAGAGCTTGGAGTATGGGGAGTTTAAGAGGTGGAGGGACTGGGTGGAGAAGGCTGGGCAGTGATGGATTAGGGTTTCTGGTACAAGGGCGTCAAGGAGGTTTAGAGGTGAGGACCTTGAGGGCCGGTTTTTAAGAGGATACAGGGTCGGTCATGAATACGGAGTTGAGGGATATGGGCTGGTGGCGTTAGGAAGAGGTTATAGGACGTAATGCCGAGGCCATCTACCGGAATTTCTGGCTAGCTATTTAGCAAGATTTATCAAGAGGCATAATAGGTTCTCGCACATGGAGGAGGGACAGGCACTAAGTTTCTGGAATACGTATTTCTTTCAATATGCAAGGTTCACACGTAGCGAACCGGTTTCGGAGTGATGCATATCTTACCTAGTGACGACTCCAGTGCTTGGGCACCTCAACATCTTCACTAATATAGGGGAATAGGACTGTTTGAATGAACTGGACATCTTCTGTCCAAGACACGCAGTTCGTTTGTGACGCCAATTCCTTTCATCAATGACAAAAACAATGATGTACAAGTAACAAACAAGGCAGCGTGCCCTAGAACCAACCCAGATCAAAAGAGACACCGGCAACGCCCCCGCTTCCAACGAGTCCAACAATTCAGGAAAGACAGATGTGCAAGTCGCTTCCGGCAAAATCCCAGACAACCATGGTATCGCGCGCTCTGCAGCTCCCAAGCTCCGACCCAAAAAAGTACACCCGCAGACCCCTTACTCAAACCCTACAAGAAAAGCCCTCCCAAACTCAGCAAAAAACAACACGTCAAACCCCCTTGTTCCTACCAGCACCTCAACTTCTTCCAAAACCCGCCGTTCCCCCGCGCAACACGATCCCCCTTGATGTTCGGCCCCCGCATCCCTGTACCCCTCCCACCACCATTACCACCATCACCACCACCCTTCTTCTCATCCTCCTCGTCCCCGGGCGGCAGCGGCGTGAGGGGCTTGGTCATGCCCCGGCTGTTGGCGGCCAACTCGGCGTCGGTAACGCCCATCTCCGCCAGCCGGCGGGCCTCGACGACGCGGCGCACGATCAGCGCGAACGTCTCCTCGATGTTGACCTCGAGGCGCGCGCTCGTCTCCATGAAGCCGCACCCGTGCTTGCGCGCCCAGTCCAGCCCCACGGCGGCGGGCACCTGGCGGCTCTCCTGCAGGTCGCACTTGTTGCCCGCGACGATCTTGACCGGGGGGATGGTCTTGGCGCCCGAGCCGGCGCCGCCGGTGGGCCGGAAGCTGTTGAGGTGGTGGATGTCGGGCATGGTGGGCGCGATGTTGAGATTGGTGAGCCCCGCGCGGCGGGCGCGGGCGGCGTTGTCGAGGCGCGTCTCGGCCTCCATGTCGATCAGCTCGTTGAAGTAGTTGAGCGCGTCGAGCGAGTCGCGCGACGTGATGTCGTAGACGAGCAGAAAGGCGTCGGCGCCCAGGTTGGACGACGCCCACATGCCGCGGTACTCCTCCTGCCCGGCCGTGTCGGTCAGGCTGAGGTGGTACACGACGCCGTCGATCCGCCGCGTCACGCTGTAGCTGTCCTCGATCGTCGGGTCATACTCGCTGGTCCACTGGCTCCGGACCAGGCGCAGCGTGATGGAGGACTTGCCGCACCCGCCGTCGCCGCAGATGGTGATGGAGATGGGCACCGGCGGCTGTGAGGCGTCGGAGGCCGAGGGCGCATGCGGTGGCTTCATTTTGAGTGTTCGCCTTTGGGTGTGGGTTGGTATTATTTTGTGAGAAGGGACCGCCTTGCACTCATATGCGGTGCGGTGCGCGGACCGCGGGTCGGCCTGGCGGCGATGATGTAAACGCTTGTCGATCTTGTGCAACAAGCGTCCCTGGGAGGGTGACGCACGCTGGTCTGCGGTCTTTGTTGGGAATGCTAGGCAAGAGAGTGAGGAAATTGGCTAGACGCTTCTGACACGGCCGTGGAACGCTCCCGTCGCTGTTTGGTAGGTGACGGCGCTCGCTTGACTTGGACAATCGGGATCGTGTTCGACCACCGCGTCGCAAGTTAACCTTGGGGAGCCGGAGCAGTACACGTGTTGCAAAGGGAGGAAGAGGGAGAAAAACAAGGAAAAAGAACGAATAGACCCGAAATGAATGAAACAGCGCACGGCAGTGCTGTGCTGTGACGCCGAGGAATGCCCAATCCAGGGCGTGGGTGGTGGAAGGCGAGCGCAACAAAAGCTAAGGCAGGTCGCGACAAAATCCGGCTATATGTACTGTGTGCTCCTGTCGGGCTTCTTCGAGGGTTTCTAAAGCTCTAGATGCTCGGGAACACCGAAATTGACTGGCGCCGAGATAAAATGAGCCAGCTTAAGGAGACTCAAGCGCATAGTTGCCATGGCATCCCGAAAAAGAAGCAGATATAAGAATGGTCATAAGAAACTTTCTTCGGATTATAACCCCTGGCCTGCAGGATCATGCTCAAGTTGGAAGCTCATCTGAGCTTTGGTATGCACACTGCTAGAACCCTAACCCTCACAGTTCTCTCCCCCCACTACTAGTGGTACCCCTCTCCCCCTTTTCCCTTTTCCCCCTTTTCCCCCCTCCGTCAATACACCCTTGCTTCCCAGCTCTCTGGGCTGCGGGGAAAACGCCGATAATGTACTACATCAGCAACCGGGGACCGCATGACTTTTCCTGTGCGGAAATCTCTGGCGTAATAGCGCTAATTATCATTCCCACGTCTGTAATGCACCAAAACACCGAGGCTTGGAGCCAAGGACGGTGGATCATGGCTCGGCAAGATGTGGGGGTCGTGGGCTGTTACGGAGCAGTACCTACCCGAGCACTGCCGGCCGAGCCGGAGCCGGAAAGCAAAAATTCAACACTTACCATGGTCCACTGCCCGCCCGTACCGGCTCCTGGACATTGTCTCCGAGTTCCACCCGAACCCTGTTTTTGATGCCGGACGCCGTGTCCCTGATCCGAAAAGATGAATGGAATCGACGGAAACAAGCCCCTGAACAGGGCGGACGAGGTCGAGCGTGTAAGTTGGCCCCGTACTTCTACTTATTTTTTTACCGCCCTTTTCCCCCGGAGCACATCACTAATGTGATTTCCAGCTTATTGATGCCGTGAAGGCCCTGATTATCCCCTTCATCAGGGCAGCCGATGAGGCAGTCCCGTCGAGAGCCGCTGGAGAGCTGCTCCCCAACAGCCAGGGGGCCGTTCACAACGCGCTCATCGACTCCCGGAGACCTGAGGATTTGGTGCGGGAACTGTCGTTACGTCTGCCCCAAGGCGAGGGGCTCGGCGAGGACGGACTGCTTCAGACCATCAGCGATGTGCTCAAGTACAGCGTCAACACGTGGGACCAGGGCTTCATGGACAAACTGTATGCCAGCACCAACCCGGTTGGGGTGATCTCGGAGCTGCTCCTGGGAGTGCTAAACTCGAATGTGCACGTGTACCAGGTCTCGCCGGCCCTGACAGTGATCGAGAAGCACACGGCTAAAACGCTGGCCGGGCTCTTCGGCTTTACGGGTCCCCGCGCAGGAGGCGTGACCTGCCAGGGAGGCAGCTCGTCCAACCTGACGTCGATCGTCATCGCGCGCAACACCCTCTACCCGGAATGCAAGACCCAGGGAAACAGCAACCGCTCGTTCGTCCTCTTCACCAGCGTCCACGGGCACTACTCGGTCGAGAAGGCGGCCGTGACGTGCGGGCTGGGCTCGTCGGCGGTGTGGACGGTGCCGGTGGACGCAAGAAGCGGGAGAATGGACGCGTCGGCGCTGCGCAGCCTGGTGCAGCGCGCGCAGGCCGAGGGCAAGACGCCCCTGTACGTCAACGCCACGGCCGGCACCACGGTGCTGGGCTCGTACGACCCGTTCGAGGCGATCGCGGCCGTCTGCAAGGAATTCGGCCTCTGGCTGCACATCGACGCGAGCTGGGGCGGGCCCGCCATCTTCTCGGCCGCCCATCGCCACAAGCTCCGCGGCTGCCACCTCGCCAACTCGCTGACCGTCAATCCGCACAAGATGATGAACGTGCCCGTCACCTGTTCTTTCCTCCTCGGCCCGGACACCGCCGTGTTCCACCGGGCCAACACCCTCCCTGCCGGCTATCTCTTCCATTCTTCTTCTCCATCTTCTTCTTCACCATCACCTCCACAGATAACATCAACGGACAACGAAAAACCAATTCCCGAAATATCAGCGCAACCACCACTCGGGAAAGAAGAGGACGTTCAAAAAGAAGAAGAAGCAGAAGAAGTCTGGGACCTCGCAGACCTGACCCTGCAATGCGGTCGCCGCGCCGACAGCCTCAAGCTCGCCCTGTCGTGGATCTACCACGGCGCCGCCGGCTTCGAGCGACAGGTCGACCACGCCTTCGCGGTGGCGGCGCACCTCGCCGAGCTGGTGTCGCAGCGCGACGACTTTGTGCTGGTGTCCGAAAACCCGCCGCCGTGTCTGCAGGTGTGCTTCTACTATGCCCACGGCGGGAAGGTGGCGGAGGATCACCAAGTCAATACGGCGCGGACGCGGGCCATGGTGCAGAAGTTGGTGAGTAGGGGGTATATGGTGGATTATGCGCCCGGGGAGAGGGGCAGTTTCTTTAGGGTTGTGGTGAATGCGCAGACTTTGAAGACGACGGTGGAGGGGTTGGTGAAGGCGCTTGTTGCGATCGGGAGGGAGGTTGTTGGTTGAGAGAGGGGTAATGGGTAATGGATAGGTAGGTAGATGGGGGGTTGGAAAAGGGGTCCATGTAGAATTGATGTAATCCGTAAGGTGAGGTATTGCGAGATACAGGACAGACAACACCGGGGGTTGATAACTCTCGTATACGGATACCCAACTTCACAATGCGGCAGAGGGCCATCACAAGGAGAAATGGTGCGGCTGTCCCTTCATCAGATACTGTGCATCCATTGTAGTAGGAAGCATGTATTGAGCCTCAACGAGCGACGTGGTGGCGTGATGAGCATCCGTTAACAGAAACATAACCCATTGTTACCAATGGACCCGAGTTGTATACAACCGCTATCCCTTCAACGGCATAAATAAACCCCCCAGCTTTCAATCCTAGCTCAGAATTCGTTCTGCTTCTTGCGCAGATCGAACACACGGATCGCCTCCTCGGCAGCCTTTACGCCGCTGAGCGCCATGGCACCAAACGTCGGGCCTGGTTGCCATTGTCAGCCAACTGAAAATACCATTACCACCACGGCCAAACTTAGGCACTTACCCATGCGGTTCGCTCCATCGATCTCAGACAGCTCCATGCCGCCCACAATCAAGCCTGGCACGATCTCGCGCGTGTTCTTGACAATGGCATCCTCGGCGCGCTGCATGTCCAGGCCGCGCATGCCGCCCAGCTGCTCGAGCTGCTTCATGCTGACCAGCCGCTTGACCGAGAAGGCGCCAAACGGGCCGTCGTGGCCCGTCGTCGAGATCACGACGGGCGCGTTGATGGTGTTGGGGTCCATGCAGCTCTGGTCGTCGTGATGCATGGACACGAGCGTCCAGTTGGTCACGACGCCGGCAACCCTGACGGCTGCTCCTGCTGCTGCATCCTCATCCCCATCCCCATCCTCGCCTCCTCCTCCGGGACGGGTGATGAGGTCCTCGACGGCGGTGGCATTGAACAGCTTGACGTTCTCCATGGCCAGCACCCTGGACAGTACGGTGCTGGTGAACAGCGCGGCGTGCTTGACGACGACGTAGTCGCCCTCGTCCTCGTACGGGACGCCGACCTCGCGTAGGAACACGTCGGCCGGCTTGCGCATCACCATGGCGCTGAACAGCTGCCCGCCGAGCCACGCGCCGCCGCCGGGGCTCACGCTCGCCTCGATCAGCGTGATGCGCAGGTCCGGCCGCAGCTTGCCCAGCGTGTACGCCGCCGACAGGCCGCACGAGCCGGCGCCGATGATGACGATGTCGGATTCCGCGTGCCGGTCGAGGTCGGCGAAGTCTGTTTTTTATTATGATTATTATTAATCAGAGACAAAAGCCGGTAAGTGATTTATGGGAAGCTGGTGGGATATAAAAAAATAAAACAAAAAAAAAAAAAAAAAAAAAAAAAAAAAAAAAAAAAAAAAGAAGCTAGAAAGAAAGAAAACAAGAAAAAGGGGTGGCAGGGAGAAGACAAACATCGTCGGGTCATGGCGCGCGAAACGGTGGATTCCCGGATGGGTTCAAAGGAGAAGTTCTCCCAGTGGCCCATCATATCGGCCAGCGGCTTGCTCAGGCCCTCGGGGGTGTGGTCGTCAACAGTGGCATCCTGGCCCTTCTTGGAGGCAAAGGCAAGCTGGGCGTGCTGCTGAGCAGGAGACACGGCTGAGGGAGCCATTGCTGCTTCTGTCGTTGTTTACTCGAGACGAAGTCTTTTAAAAAGGTATATATGATCTGTCACTGTCAGCATGCTGCTGGGTTCCAAGGGAGAAGAAGGGGAGAAGAAGCATGATCCTTTCGCTGGTATTATCCAGATCAAGTTTTCCGCCGTGTAATCTCAGCCGTTCCGGCCGCTGTCGTGGGCTTACTACATCTGCTCGTCCAGGGAGAGATGACAGACTTTGCAGACGGTCCGCCACGCCGACAACGACCGGATTGGCACCGGCTCATGCATCCAGATAGTTACCTGAAGATGTGGAAGTTTGATCATCGTAGGATAAGACACCATCGAAAGGCCCGTAGGGCTTCTTCGTCTCGAGAGTGGGACGGCATCATGTACCCAGACGAGAACGTCAGTCTGGCCTGTGGTTAGATGACCTCACGACTAGGACGGGGAAGAGTGCAATGCGCACGACACTTCAGAGTCGTAGAGTGACTGGGTCAACGCAGGACCGAGTCAAAGAGGCACGTCGAGAAACCGGATGTTGTTTGATACAGTTGTTTGCTTCTGAGGAAAAGGGAGGATGGAAGTTCAGTTGAGCTATACAAAGGAGATGCTCTCTTTATAGCTTCCGTCTTCACCTCTCAGCTGTATCACGGCTGATCGCGGCTCATTGACAACCCCCCACGACCCCTCTTTGCTTCCATATGCTCAGTAGCATACCCCTGTAGACGATCTACACCAACGAATCGATGGGGATGCTCAAGGGGAGGGTCACTGACAGTCCAATGACGATATCACTTAGACACGGACTGCTCGCGGGTGCTACCCCAAGCTGTCCCTTCTCCTCTTTCCGGCAGGGATCGAGCTTGTAGTCGTTCCGGTCCGCGTACTGCGGCTAATTGCGGGTATGCTGTGACAATGTGAAATGACCCAATGCGAGCAAGAGTCATGGGAACCCGCTCAGTCCACTCCGGCCCCTCCGGCCTGCATCCCGATTCCGACCTCCCGCGCTAACCCGACATCGGAGTGGGGGTTATTATTAGTAGGGTGCGTTTTGACATCCTTTGCAACTTTGCGTCTTGGTAGCATCACAGAGTGGGATCCGGAAGAAGGAGGGTACGATTAAAGCTGGAGTCCCAGCGTCGCCTTTGCCGTAAGGTTAGAAATTAGGGGAAGGAAGGGAGAATTTAACCAGGGAAACACCACCAGGACCAGAATGTTAAAAAGGATTACAACCCCAAGACGACACAGACCATTGCCGCAAGCCCAATAGCCCAGATCCAGCCCACAGTCATGCAACGGGCACCGGCCGCCGTAACCTCTGGAGGTGCCGCAGTCGTCGGCTTATAAGGCGTATTCGTCGCCGCCAACGTAGGTGAACCCGTCGAAGAGGTAGACGACGGCGCGTTGGGATCCCCAGGCGGACTGCTCGTGCAGCCGGTGACTGTAGACGTGCTGGTCACGGTCGTGGTCATCGGCACCAGCGTGGCGTTACCAGACTCGGAACAAGATCCTGATATGCCGGGGCTCGAAGTACTACCTCTGTATGGGCTACCTGTGTATGGGCTACACCGGCCGCAAGACTCGCCAGGGGTACAGGTCGGAAAGGTCCCTGTATACGTCGATGAGGTGCAGGTGTCGCAGCGCTGAATTGTGATGGTGACGGTCGGGTCGATTGCGGCTGCGCACGATGTCTGGCATCGGCCAAGTCAGTGTTAGTTCGTCTCCATCCGGCTTTGATAGAGACCTCCCCGAGATTGCTTACCACCGTGACTGTCGCTGCATCACCGAGTGACGGGGTTGGGCTCATTACACAGGGATAGCAGGGCCGGTTCGTCGACGACGTCGCGCAGATAGAGTGTGTTAGCGTGGACACGGACTCAGTGATGGTTTCGGTCACTGTGGACGTGGTCAGCGATGGCGCTCGGAAGAGGAATCTGAGAGCTGCCTTAGGTACCTGTTGATCCGTCCGGACAGACCTCAGTGACCTCGGCCATAAAGATCATCTTCATGCCAACGCAAGCGTTGCACTGAGGCCCCGGGGCGGGATATTTTGCTGAGTTCCCCTTCAGTACTGCCTGCAACTGTGCCAGTGCCCTGTTCACGTACCAGCCATGTCCAACCTTGCCGGGACCCCGCTACTTGCTGCGTCCAAAGCATCGTCGTGGGTGAAAGACACGGCGTCACCGAGGGCGAGGATTAGAAGGCTGGCAAGGGCCAGGAATGCAGCCTGCTGGATGCGCATGGGAGCGTCCGTCAAGGGTGAAAAATGTCAGTTCAGCTACTGACAAAGGCAGTATGCTACACTCAACAACAATATCGATTGAGCTGAGGTCCAGAGGTGGAAGTCCAAGGGCAAACTAGAGAAGAAGGTGTTCTAACCCTAGGGCAAGGAAGTTATATGCCGTGTCATCACAGCGGTGGTGGCAGCATTGATATTAAGGGTGTTCAGGGTGACAACCACGACATTATTGCCCAACATAGTACCCCCGGGGAATGGGAGGCAGCAATCTCGCTGGGTTAGTCTTGCTTCAGTGAGCGTTACCCGAAATAAACAACTGAGTCGATCCAGGGGTGCAGTGTAGGACAACCCATCCAGGTCATCTCTTACTCTCCGCAGAAAGCCATCTTGCTCTGTGTCTCTTCATTGCCTTAGACTCTCTCTTTTACAGAGAATATTGCTTATTATACTCCCCCCGCGAAGCAGGCGACCTCCTCATTGAAGGTAGCGCCGAAGGGGAACGTGATCGTTGTGTTCAGGAGAAGGAAGAGACGCAGAGACGCGGTCAGACTTTGGAGTGCTCCCGGGTAACAACAGCTCTAGATCTCGTCAACTGTCTCCCCAGATGTCCTACCAAGCCACGATCAACGACGTTGCCGGCTATCAGCGCACACAGGAATTCAGGCAACCATGAGAACGCTTGGGGGTTTGGAACTCCGGAGCCGTGCTAGGGTCCTGCGGATATATGGCTGCCACAGCTGAACAAAAACCCGTCAAACAGTTCGGCGGTGGCCACCAAGACGCCCGAAACTGTCTGCTGCGCAGTCCCACATGTTGGCGCTGTTAAGGCCCAGCATTTCTGGGATACCTGCAGGTGCCCGTGTGCCACATTCGGCATGTCGGTCTCGCTGCCCGAGGGACGAGCGCAACGTCGCACAAGTCTCGCGTAGAGCGCGAAACTGCGCGCTCCCAAGGCAACGTCTGCGCTGGAGGAGCGAGCGACTCAGCGATGCGAATGAAATCGGTGAATCCGGCGGATTGTGCCAGGAGTATCGCGGCTCTGCCGCAGAGCAAGAGTGACCAGTGAACCGTGGAACGAGTGCTTTTCTTATTTTATGATTTAGCTGTCGGCTGGATGCTCAGGATGCGGCTCAGATACGGTTGCTGTTTGCGCACGGAAGGAAAGCTGTTGTAAGTCGTGTATGTCACTGTTCACTGTTCAGGGAAAAAGAAGATTGGTCAGCCATCCCATCCAACACCGCCCGTGGATGTGTACGATGGGTCAACGACAGATAGTTCTGACAGATTCCTGGCACCATCCAGGTTTGCGCTGATGATGAACTGACGAATGCCGTACGTAAGCAATGCCTGAGGATGACACAAGTGCTAGCGAGAAGCGAGTGAAAGAGATTTCAGATCGGGAAATCGAGGACGCGAGCAGTTTTTAGTGGCTTGGTAAAAGGCCACAAACTGTGAAGCGTGCCTTCCCTCACTCAGCGTTTCCATGAGATGACCTGCAGCTATGTACCTGCTGCTACCGTGACGGCTAAGCATGCAACCTAATGCTGACTACGTATGCACCTTCCCAGCGGAACTATATGGAATGTGAACATTGGCGAAGTTGCGAACACCGAGCGGAGTCCAAAGAGCATGGGTATCTGGCTGAAAATGACGATTTGGAATGCTCACATCGTCAGCACACTGGAAGATTGAGTCAGTGGCAGTCCTTTATAACAGTTTTCTCCTGGGTGGGATGTGGAAGGTACGGTGAACATCGGTAATCGGCGTTTGCGCATCGGCGTTTAACTGGCCGTTTCCCGATCCGGGCCGGCTGGCAGGTCGTCGGCGACACCGCTACATCATCTCAATGATCCAATCTCCTAGGGCATCTCAGTCAACATCTGCCAAGGTGGTACACGTTACCTAAGAAGTTTTCAGGTCCCAGAAAGAATGCTTATGTCATAACGGCCCCCTGATTAGGTGCCCTGGCCGCAGCGTGACTCGGAGACCGCGATGGCGACGACGGGAGATCCCTTGCAGATGTATCGTGTGTCTGGGCATTCTGCCCTGAATCTTTGAGACTTCCCCCCATCTTTCTTATTCAGCTTGACCAACCGGCAGTAGGGGCCCCTTCCATGACGAGCTTTGCTCTACCGGTATCTCGGATCTCCCGCGCTTCAAGTCTCCCATCCACCACTGTGTCAATGGAGAACAACCTATGGTGCCATTCGCGCTGGCCTAAGCATCCGTCATGGATGCCGATAGAGTCCGGAAAAGGCCTCAAACGTCTGGCACGGCCACCATAGGAAGCCGCTAGTGGTGACTGGACATGTCGACCCCCTTTTCAGCCTACCTCGCCTAAGCCCGAGGTCGAGAGGGTAATGGATTGTAGCAAGTTAGGAACGCGAAGCAGTCTTGGCTGGATAGTGTCTATGGGTCCAGATACAAGACTTTTGCAATGCCTCGTGGTGATATAAGGCCACAGCCGGGATGGCAACCATAAGGGCTTCTGCGAATAGCGAGCCCGCTGAGACGTAATAAGGAGGCATAACCAACCCACTGGTACTTGTACAATGGCCGCACAAGGCTCACGGGCTGTCTTCGATAGTCTCCTGGCGCAGACACATGTCCAACATGCCCTGCTTCAGCCGGACGATAGATATAATGAGATACCCTTCGTAAGTCCTCTAGACCCCAGATCGTAACCCATGTTAAACTAAGTCGTCCAGGCCCTGGCTACTCTCCTCTTTCTCGACGAGACACCAGAAACTCTTCAAACCACATACGGCGTGATGAGACACGAAACTGCATCGTGGGGGCCTTCTCCTACAAGCATCGCGGATGAAGAGAGCAAGTCACGGTTCTTGGGTGATCCCAGGTACGTACAATACCTACGCATATGCAAACTCTCCATAGTCCCGCTTTCCAGATTCTTTTAACGGAACAGACCTGCAGATTCCAACGGGCATTCATGACCTTCTTCAGCATGGAGAACGGGAGGTACGCAGGCAACACGAAGGCACTCGCCATATCCCACTTATTCATAGGAGACGCGCCCCTGATATACGGTCTGTTCTCAGACATTGGCCGGCCTCTGACGCTGCTCAGCGACGGCATCGAGCTGCGCACCGCCATCTTGGTGATGCAGTCCCTGACGCTGGCTGCCGTGGACTGGATGGAGCCCATGCACGAACTGCTGACGGATTCGCAGCTCGCAGCAGGGCCGTCCGCCGAGTACTTGTCACCGGAGGAGATCCTCAGCCGGGTTGCCTATGACGGCCGCTTCAGCGGAGTCATGAAGGGCGGGCCAGGTTTTCACGAGGTCTCGAATGTCTTCTCGGACCCGACCGCTAAAGCGGCCATTGTCGAGTACATGCAGTATCTCGACACGCGCGATCTGGACTTGCTCCTGCAGCAGATAGCGGCGCTATCCGTCCTGCTCGCCTGCGCAACGCACAAGCCCGGCCAACCGGCCTTTGACTTCTTCCTCGGCCGTCTGCCGACCTGCGTCAACAGCACCCGAGTGATCCTGGAGTCCTGGGTTGAGGACGAGGGTCACAAAGTGTTGTTGGTCAGGGGCCTATGGCTCGTTCTGCTGCTCGCGTACGCCACGCAGCTGAGGCCGGTTATTGACGGAAAGCTGCTGGTCTCGAGGGAACTGGCGGAGGAGAATAGGAGCTGGGAGACTATTTACGACGACCTTCGCAGCCAAGCCGCCGCTGAGGGTAGACACAGGGATTTTCAGTTCCTGCGGGCGGTTAGGAGTTTGCGCGAACTGTCAAAGGCATACGAGCCGGTACATGGGAGGCTCTACTTACATGCCGCATGTAAGCTGATGAGCCAATGGCGAGGGTGGACCGGCCTGGGGATCAGCCGTGAAGCGATGTTGAACATTCGACTGTAATCTAGACGTGGTTATCGGTGGTTCGGGAATGGATGAGGAGGCGACTTAGAGAGGTGATAGTCGGGGGAAGAAGAGAAAAAGGTACAAAGCAATAGAGGAAAATACCAGATGCCCACCAGCTGGAATGTACTTGTACACAAAGCCTAAGTACACACTGATGGCTCGAGCGCGATCTTCAATTTATCCGCTCGTCGCTCTCTTCAGCTAAATGTACCGATTAGTAGCTTACCCATGCGCACGCGGCATCTACATTACATCTACCCGTGGACATCCAACTCCTTGCACATTAGTCCTCTACAAACAAACAAATCACATCCTCAATAATACCCGGCCCCCTGACTCCAGCTGCCATTGACAAACCACGTGCCAGCCTCCGTGTAATCCAACGCCTTCCCGCCCTCCGTCACAAAGCCAAACCGGAAGTACTCATCCGCCATGACCCTTCCCGCCTTCCTCGTCCACACAAACACCTGCTCCTCCAGCGGCCGCTCCGCAAACCAGCCTCTGTACCGCTCGACATCGTTCACCAGCACACTGATCCCCTCGAGCGGCCTCCCACCGACTCTCACATTGTCCGACACCAACCGACGCCATTTGAACCAGATCCCCATCACATCCACGCCCGCACCCCCTTGGCCTTCGCTCAGCGCCGTCGTCGTCTGAACAAGCGGCGGCACAACCTCGGGCAAGAACTTCCCGCCAAACCCGCCGTCGCCGCGCAGCGCGTCCGCCGTCTGCAGCACCGAGTCAAACCCCCACCTCGCCACGCCGTTCACAAACAGGCCCAGCAGCAAGCCCTGGCAGGCAAGCGACAGCCGGGTCTGCGCCGCCGTGCCGGGCAGCAGTAGCAGCGCGAGCACGTAGTGGTGCAGGCGCAGGTGCAGGTCCGGCAGCGCCGCCAGGAGGGCGAGGGACGCGGCCGTGGCGAAGTAGAGGGCAAGGTAGCGCGGCAGACGGCCCTCGCGGTAGAGGGTGTAGCCTTGCGCGGAAGCGAGGAGGACGATGAGCGCGATGACGACGGCCAGCGCCGCGATTGCGCCGGGCTGGGCCGTGATGTCGGAGGGCGTGAGGCGCGTGATGGGGATGAGCGGCTCGATGGTGCGGTTCGAGAGCGCGCCGACCCAGAAGGGGAGGAGCCACGTGAGCGTCTTTTCGACGTTGGCGGCGGCGGGCAGGTTGGAGAGCGCGCGGCGGGCGCAGGCCAGGTAGAGAATGGCTGCGCAGAAGAGCGCCGGGAGGAGGTGCTGCGCCAGCCGGGAGATGAGGGACGGCAGGAGGGACGTGGAGGACGGGGTCGAGAGGTTGGGCGGGTCCGAGACCAGGGCGACGTGGGCGAAGATGCCGGTGAAGGTTGCGAAGAAGAGGAGGGAGGGGGAGGTGGTGAAGAGCGAGAGGAGGACGGTGAAGAGGAGGGAGAGCGGGAGGGAAACGGTCCAGCGAGGGTCCGGGGCGGTGCACTGGATGCTGGGGTCGACGGTCACGGTAAAGGAGAGCGGGAAGTACGAGCCGAAGGGGATCGAGTCGATGCCGTGCTGCGACGAGGAGAAGTACTGATAGTACTCGCCTACCAACGTGACGACTCCGCATCCGCCGGTGGTGTCGCCGATAACGCCTGCGTGGATAGCGGCACCACAGAGGAACGAATCCCCGCGGTAGGGACCCCCAGCGCCCCCGCCAATGACCAGGGGCCGGTAGTTGACGTCTTCGCGGCCGACGTGGTGTGGATTCAGCACCCGGACACTGGCGCAGTCTGCCGGACACCGGAAGGCGAAGGACGTGTTGGAGAAGGGCCGGCAGTCGACTCCGTCAAGGCCGCACTCGTTGTTGTGGCGCCAGAGGGTATCGACGCAGTCAATGTGCCGGATCGCGGCCCCTGATGCATCGGTGGCGGTCCCTTTGCTGAGCATCAGGGGAGCCGCAAGAGAAGCAGCCCATGCGACCAGGAAGGCAACCAGCAAAACAGCCCGCTGGCAGAAACGCGGGAACGCCTTCTCGAGCCATCTCACGGGGAGTCCTTGGATCGACGGGAAGAAGGGATCGATGGCGTAGACTTTCGGTGGATCAGGTCCGTAGAGGAAGGCGAGCCATCTCGGCGTGCGACGTCGTGTCCAGAATCCGCTTGATCTTGGTTGAACCTGAAGTGGCCGCTGTTGTCCCGGGATGATCTGGGAACTATCGTCTACTTCAAACTGCTCAAAATCCTCGCCGTCCAGGAGCTGGGCCTCCTCATCAGCTACCTCAGACAGCCGGACCCCGGCTTCATCCTCCGCCTCGCCGTACTTGGCCTTCCTATCCCGGCGCATGACTCCAACACCGTACCCCCTGATCGGATGCTGTAGCCTGTCGCAGCTCACAAAATATGCCCCATCAAGCCGGCAATTGTTGAAACGCTGCTGCCCTGTGACCTCAAGTAGGCCGATCTCCGTCTCGGCCTCTCAGAGGTGAGGTGCAATGCGTGCTTTAGCCTTTAGGTGGAAGATGCTCTGTCCTTGGAAACGGGCTTTCAGAGATTCCACAAAAGAGAAGACAATACACATGAAATATGTATCGTTCAAAGGCACTTTTCACTACAGAAAAAGCAATTGCATGAAGGGCTTTCTCTATTTGAATCTTTGATATTGACATGAACGGCAAAAGTCACCCCAGCTGGCGGCTTCAGAGCTGAAAAATAGATCGGACCATTGGCGTTATGCCAACCAATGGCGGAGCGGATGATTTTGAGATGCATCCTTGGCTGGCTTGAACATACGAGGATTGACTTAAGCAGCAGGGTACAATTCATGAATCATGAGCGATATGCGCCGGGTATTGTGCCCTTTGCTCTTTAGACAGTTTATTATCATGAGGAGAATATCATCCAGGCCGTCTGCAACTACCTATCGTACACTCATTGGCTTCTCCTAGAGTGGCAAAGTAAATATACAGTCATATCGCACAAAGACCCATCCGGCCTCCCTCCCAAGACTCTCAACCCTCCACTTAGGCATCGACGAAGGACTTGACGTTCTTCAGCCAAGCCATGTACTCCCGCTGCTCCTTGACATCCATGTAGTCCGGCGCAAACAGAGCCAGCGCCTGCGTGATGCCGCGCTCTTCGAGGTAGCGCTCCATCAGGATCTGGAGATCCTCATCGAGGCTGCCGAACGGTGGGCCAGGGTAGGTGCTCTGCGCCGCGTGCACGGCATTGGCGTCGGTGCTGTGGGCAAGCTTGGGGTCGTTGTAGTAGTAGAGGTTCTCGACGATGATGGCACCGTCCTGCGCGAGCGCCTCGATGTTCAGTGCCCCCTTACCCGGCTTCTCAATAACGACGTTGAGGCGAACCGGTACGGCGGCCTCGTCTGCACCCGCCTCCAGGTCCTCGTTAGCCTCCTGCGCAAGGTCGTCAGCGCCCCGCTGACTCTGAGAGGTGCTCCCGGCCTCGATGTCGTCCAGCTCGTCCTCCATGGCCTGGTCCTCCATCATGTCCGGTTCGTAGTTGTGCAGGTCCGCGATGGAGAAGGAGACAGTGATCCTGAATGGTCAGCATCACAACTTGCATTGCAAAACTGGGACGAGGTGGCAGCTTACTTCTCATCACCAAAAGTCCGGGTCAGCGTGACATCCTCCTGGCCTGGGATATCCTCAAGCTTGAACGGGCTGTTCTCGAGGAAGTCCTTGACGCTGGCCGGCAGTGGCTCGTTCTCCTTGACATCGTTCTCAAACTCGATCTCGCTGGCCAGCTTGGCTGATAGCTCCTCGTCCACCTCGCCAGCCGGGGCTGCCCTGAAGAGTGATGTTGAGAAGGCAGACACCTGTTGCGTGCGCAGGAACGACGTAGGGCGGGCTCTTAGGATGCTGCTGCTTGTCCGCTGGCAACGCGAGATGGATGCTGTGGTGGCGGCGCGGGCCAGAGTTCTGGGCGCAGAGCGCGTGATCGTCCGGAGGGACATCATCTTTATCCAGTTTCGTTGTGTATCTTCAATTCAACAGAACGCCAAAGACAATGGATTCTCCCGGGTCAGCTACGGACAAGATTGGAGACCTCGAGGGATATGGGGGGAAGGATGAAGCAAGGTGAGGTTTGGACGCATCAAGCGATTCGAGCAAAGCTTCGAGACCCACGAAAAAATCGAGGAAAACGACCAGAAGCTTCGACTACGGCCAATCAGGCACAAGAGCTACGATAATGATAACGATAAAGATATGAGTGATAAGAAAAGCCAAGACCCGTTCAAACAACGCCCACATGTAGTCCTACCTCTCCTACCCACATGTCAAGTTCGATATCAAAGCTACCGGGTTGTAGGTATCTCCAAATGGTTACCATCAGATTCAGGGGTATTTCATCACTCATCATATTCGTTAGAGCAAACAACACCTTGTCGCCCACAACGCCAGGACCATCTTTTCCCTTCTCCTTTTCCTTTTCGCAGACGTGTTTCCTGTATCCTTGCTCACCAACATCCCAACATCACACCTCTACCAACCAACGCCAGCCCTTCTTGCGTGCGTTACCCTCCTGGTTCTTCTCCGCCCCAACCCAGCAGCAGTAGCAACCGCAACTCTCACGCTTTCCTTGCACTGCCAGCACTGGTACTGTGTGGCGTCTCGCTGGCATAGGACGCCTTCAAGACAACTTCCGAAGATGCCGCTGCATTTTGCAACATTACAAAGGTGCTCCGATATCAGGACCGTGTCTTCGCTGGCGCAGCGTGAGCAGACCCGGATGTGTGTTGTATAAGTGCACATTGCGAGACTTGGGATCCTCTCTGTGAAGCTTTTAGCATGCTATTGCGCACCCCTAGGTACTAGACAGCGTGCGTCGGTGAGCGGGTGGTAGGTACCTAGGACCAAGCCTACAGTCGTTGCACTGAGCTGGGAGGTATGCGGCCTGGTGACAGGATTCTAAAAAACCTCGCGAGGCACAGTTTGTGAAGGCGAAACAGCTGGATACTGGGGAAAGGGGAGAATGAAAGGTAGGAAGACGGAGAGTGGTTAAGCGACAAGATATCTATCTGCCTGAGGACTTGATTCTCAGATACGTGGGTATGAACACAACCACTGGACTTGGCTCGATCCGAAGCGCGGCGGCCACATCACTTCCTTTGAGTCGACTGATCTTGCGGAAACATGGCCCATCGTCCCGACCACACGGATAGACTCCGTCTTCAAAGTGGGGTTGTACATCTCCGGCGAATCGAGGTTTGGAGCGTATGAGTACGCTGCGTCGAGTTGTTGCGGTTCAACATGGCGACAGAGGAGAGCAGCACAAGGTCTTTGTGGTGCACGTAGCCGTGGTCGAGGGCACCGAGCGGATAATGGGGAACGGGAGGAAGCACAAGTGCGTACGTGAATGTCATACACAGCCGCGGGGACAGTAGTGGATCCATGATAGGGTTGAGTATTCGGGTTCTCCTATATGAGGGGGCAGTTATGCTTCGCCATATGGGTGGACTCGGCGGACTCGAGTGCAGGGCTTGCCAAGACTGGCGACGGCGTTCCCAGGGCTCCGGTCTCAGAGAGATGAGATGGGGCTCGGGCCGTGGCCAGCACTCGGATACCTGCCGCTGCCCCGTGTGTGTGACGATCCGGTGGCCAATAACGGCGCCGAAGCGTCCCGGTTCTCCCTTGCCTGACAGGCCTCCAGCGGTATGAAGGCTGTGAAAGCCGTGTGCCACAACGGGTGCGTTGGCAGCCAAGTGGCAGCGGCCAGGCAAAACGTGAGCGGGGGCAAGCTTAACCCATTACCCGCGGACGACCGGGTTACCCCAAGGATGGCGCCGCCCGGTGGCCTGCATACCTGCCCTGCGCTTGCGTTTCGAAGGTGCATGGCGTGTGGAGTATGGAAGCTTGGGTTTCTGTGACCGTTCCTCAACTCTAGGCGCGCCGTTTGACACGGCCGGGCGCAGACCACGGAGATGTTGGCCAAGGAGATTTTGCCAGGACACCGGGGAAAGGCAAGCCACCGGAGGCACAGCATCCAGGTACGCATCCGCCATCGCTGAGGGACGAGGGCCTGACGATGCCTCAGAATGTCTCAGACTGTTTGCTAATAACCACGCACCGACGTTTGCTAATAACCACGCACCGACATGCGGGATAGATCATGCAACCGCCGCCGTGGTCGCACTCGAGTCTTCCACGCGGCAGGCACACGAACGCCGCATAACTCTGCCTGGCATGGCACGAGCGTTATCAGAGACTCTGGGGAGGGAAACTGGAGGGCTTGATGCTTCCTGACGCCGATATCTTTACCCAGGCAAGGTTGGTCAGGTACGACCACGAGCCTTCAAATCTGCTTAGCAGCTGAACGTTGGTTTCAGTGCTCAGGTCCGGCATATCTGGATACTATTAGCACGTGTTGGCCATAAGTGGACAGAACATCTTACAAAATCCGTCACGATACTCTTTATCGAGGGCAAGGATCTTCATCTTCAATAGGTCCTCTCGGGTGCTTGGTGGACGTCCTGGACGCCGTGCCTTTTTGGCTGTTTCGTATTCGTCATCATGTTGGTGCACAAACCTGAAATCCAGTTAGTGTGAAAAGTTCGAAGCCGCTCCATATCTGCTATATGCCGTTCATGCGTGGATGACAATGCGTGGCAGCACTCACTCGTTGATCTTGGACTGGATAACCTCAAGGTCAAGGGGCTTGTTCCCATGCTCACGGACAAAGTCCTGGAAGAAAGCGACACGGGCCACTTTTAGACTGTCAGATATGCCCTATATGGGCTGATAAAGGAGGTGTTAGGCAAAGCCACTCACGAAGAGGTTGATCCCTTTTGCGCCTTGCCTCGGCGATCTTTTCGAGGCGGTCGTCTCGCACCTGGGCACGGTGGAGCCGTTTTGAATCCCGGCTGTGCTCATGCAGCGCTTCTAGTTTCCCGTTCCTCTTCTTTGCGATCTGCTTGCGCGTTTTCTCCAAAGTTTTCGCCATAATGAAGGCCTCCGGTTTCCGGTCGCCGTTGGGTTGTCGCTTTGATACCTTACTTGCAGGCACATAAGGTATGACCAGGGAATTTTTCGATGGAGCTTGATGATAAGAGTGGGGTTGGGGACTGACAAAGTTGACGGCGTCTTGGGTCTCTCACTGTGTACTAGTACTCCGTAATCCGTAATCACAAGTGCCTGCAGAGACGGACTACCTAACCTACCCACCTCGCCTACTAACGGCGATATTAAACCGATCAGCGACAAGGCTGGACGTCCTGGAAAAGGATCGACACATCTGGTTCTGTTCCTTAGAGTGGCTGCTCAAGATATGGATTATTCGCTCTTTCCGAAGCTTAACAAAGCAACCTTGAAGGTTTATTTCCGCTTATTCCATCCCACTGCAAGTTTAAGCTGCATTGGCTCCACCCTTGGTGGACTTGGCAACCCCGCAAATGTTCCATTGGCGTGCCGTCTCGGGGCAACGACGCGGGTCGCGGTGCACGCGAATCTCGAGACCCGGGAAGGGCAATTCCTAGCAACACTCAGCAACCGCCACCACCCAACCGCACTTCCTCAACTTGGTGCACCCCGTCGTTCTGTTTGCTCAGCTGGTGTTTCATCAAGCATCGGTGCCTCCTCCCTACCTTGTACTTTTCCTCGTTGAATCGGCACGCGTGGCAGTAAACACGCTCTGTAATCCACGCGTCTAGAGAATTTCTACGGCCCCCCCATTCCAGATTCACCACGAAGAACCTCAACCGAACATCTGGATCGTGGACCTCATGGACTCGACCTCCGTGTAACCGCTGTCTGCTTCCTGGTCTCGTTGCATGACGACCTACTGTAACGAGCATAACAGTCATTCCTCCCCACGGCCTTCAGGATGGGCATCTCGGGTAAGATTCCACCTCCTCTTCGTCGCCCGTTTCCCTTCCTCACCCAAGAGTTCCGTAGGTCTCCTCCCACTGCTCAAATCTATACAGCGTCCGACCGAGCTGAAGAAGTATGCTGGGGAAACCTTTGGGGTGGACGGCTATGGCTGGCTCCACCGTGGTGCCGTTGCCTGCGCCATTGAACTGGCTCAGGGCAAGCCGACGCGCAAGTAAGTTCTGAACCCACTTTTTGCACCATAGCAGCACTTCTCACAGCCTCCAGGTACGTGGACTTCGCCATGCATCGGGTCAGGATGTTCAAGTACTTTGGTGTCACCCCATATCTCGTGTTCGATGGGGATTTCCTTCCCAGCAAAGCCAAGACAGAAGCATCGCGGGCCAAGCGCCGGGAAGAGAGCAAGAGGGTTGGACTAGAGCTTCTTAGGGCAGGCAAGCCCTCACAGGCTTATGCCGAACTCCAAAAGGCCATCGACGTCACTCCGGAGATGGCTCGTCATCTGATCGAGGAGCTCAAGAAGGCCGATATCCCGTACGTGGTCGCTCCATACGAGGCAGACGCTCAGCTGGTCTACCTTGAACGCCAAGGGTTGATCCGCGGTATCGTGTCCGAGGATTCCGACTTGCTGGTCTTCGGCGCGAAGCGTTTGTTGACCAAGCTAGACCAGCACGGCCAGTGTATCGAGATCAACCGGAGAGACTTCTGTGCTGTGCGCGAGATATCCCTTACCGGTTGGACTGACAGCGAGTTTCGACACATGGCCATCTTGAGCGGTTGCGACTACCTGGAAGGCGTCAGCAACATTGGTCTAAAGACTGCGTACCGCTTGATTCGGAAGCACAAGACCCCTGAGCGCGTCGTCAGGATGCTGCGGTTCGACGGAAAGCACCAAATCCCCGAAAGCTATCTCGACGATTTCAAGCAAGCCGAGCTCACCTTTTTGCACCAACGTGTATTCTGTCCCAAGAAGCGAGACATTGTTTTGTTGACGGAACCAGACCCGGCGGTCGATGTCAACGACATGCCTTTCATCGGGCCACCAATAGAAACGGAGATGGCCAGATCCATTGCTGCGGGTGACATCAACCCCATCACCAGGCAGCGCATCGTGGTCCCGCGTTCGCCGGGCAAGAGGAGGATCAGCCAGGCACTGACTCCGGCCAGCGGACCGCCGAGGAGTCTTGGGAAGCCTATCACAGAGTTCTTCAAGGAGCGCAATTCAGGCCGCATTCCTCTCGGCGAGATGGATGCAAACTGCTTCGCAATCGACCCGAACCAGAACAACGCCGCTGCTAGTGACGCCGGCCCCCGCCCCATAGTTTTCCCACTTCCGAGACCGTATGTGGAGGGTGTAGAAGAGCCAGCAAGTCCTGCTCGGTCGTATTCCAGCAATGCCCGCGTACTCCGTCGGAAGAGTGAGCCTATCTCGAAGCTCCTCGGCTTGGATCAGTTCGAGACTTCGAGAGATCGTCGCCGGACAACTGGGCCAGTAATTCAAGTGTACCAAGACCCGGTTTCTTCCAGCAGACCGCCAAAGAAGGCGCGGTTGTGTGATGATTCAGCCGTTGAGGAAGGTGGCAGGGTTGCTCTGGAGAAGAGCAAATTCTTCTCCACAACAAAACAAAAGAAACCCAGCAAGAAGCTGGACCAGCTGCTGATGTCGGATGATTCAGTTGAGGAGGCGTTCCGGAGTCTCCCTGATTTCGATTCACGGCGTTCTGAGAAACCTGGCAAACCGGCCGATGAGTTCGACATTTTCCGGGAACCGTCTCCTGAAGCACATAAGGATGAGCTTCTTTCTGCCGGACGAACGCCGAAGAGCCAGGAGGACAATGCCGATGACTCGGTCGAAGTCCCAGCTTCACCCCCTGTACAACACGGACCAGCCGACGAAGGCCATATTCCCAATCCGACATCGGTGACACCTCTCGGGGGACTTCTCAAGCAGTTTTCGTATGAGACAGCGAGACCCCGGACCCGATTCGTCCACTGCCTGCCCACGCCGGCGTCAAGCATGGAGCCAACAGCGACTCAAAAGAGCCTCAGCCCGCCGAACACACAAACCCCCATGCTGACTCCCCTGCAGCGGATCGGAGCCCGGGCACTCGGTCGCGGAAAGTCGTTTGGATCAACGCCGTCGACCCTGAAGGCACCCATGCCCAGCAATAAACCGAAGCATGTTGATTCCTTGTCTGTAGATCCGGCTTTTGTGCCCTTGCCAAAAGCGGATCTGGAAGAAGTAGAGGCGCTAAACAAGCCCCTAGGGAGTGAGGACCAGCTTATCCCCGACAGTGACGGGGAGAATGACGTTGATGACGATGGGCCCTGCCCACTACGTTCCGGCAGACGGATTAATCTGACGAAGTTTCTGTATGGATAATCTGATTATTGTATTGTCGGCGTCCAACCGGGGGCAAGTGCTGCTTGGGTGGCGGGGCCTAGCAATGCATAGCGGTGGCGTTTGGGACCGATGTCTGATGGGTCGAGGTTGGCGTTGGGATCTGGGAGTTGGCGCAGCTGTGGGCTATCCTGATACGTATTGTTTATCTTGGGTTTAGATTCGGCCACGGCGAATGGCCATTTCGCCGAAGAGACAGAGGGTTGAAGCTGTCTTGGCGATTCTGTTTGAGGCGAGGGTTATCATTTGCGGGGACCCCGCACATAGGTACCGGGTAGTGTCAAGATCATTGCTGAACACTGGTTATTTGACCAGACTTTAGAGAAGGACTACGTTAGTGCTGCCTCTATTGTAAGATTCCTTCTATTTATTCGCATTCTAATACCTTTCCTATTGTTTCCTAGCTTCCCATTGTTACCTACTACCTACCTACCAACATAGGTACCTAGTTACGAAGTTCGCCCACAAGCACTCACCGCCGGCAGAATTGCTTTAGCTGCATGATGGGGGTGGGGCAGTTCCCAAAATTTCGACCGATAAAATTCAACCGCTCTGCGCGCCCGCCAGGTCAATTTTCCCAGCAAGCCCAGCTCAACCAACGCCCGTGCTTAACTCGACAATACAGCGCCCGAAGGTGTCGCATCTTGCTCAAACTTGCCTTGAGAGCATCTTTCCTTGGACTTCAAGAACGATGGCAAACATGGCGGACGCTTCGTTGCAGGTAAAGCGAATGCACCTGGCTTCAAGCCGAGACTGCCACCCGGAGTTTGTCCACTGATCCTTGTCTGTCTAACAGGAGCGCCTCCGCGACCATGCAAAGGCCTTCGACGGCCTCCTTTCTCTGATCCCAGCTAAGATGTATTACGGGGAAGACACAAGTGTATGTTGTTCTCCCCTCTCTCCCTCGCCTCGCAAGCGGCTGCGCTCCGACGAGTAGGACGATTGATTGCTGATAAGTTTCGCGCCCTGCCACAGGATCAATGGAGGAAGAAGAAGCAGACAAAGGATCAGGCAAGAGCTGCAAAAAGGGGAAAGCTGGACCCGGACAGCGAACTCAATCGCAATGCGAAAGAAGTGCTGGACGAGCGGGCGCGGAACAAGCGTAAGCTTCAAGAGATGGAAGCCGAGGAGGACAGTGACGCCGGTTCCGAACACGATAGCGACAGCGATCTCCCAGGGATAGAGAAAGAGAAGCCGGGCGAGGGGCTGAAGAAGAAGGTCAAGCTGGACGAGGAGGAGGAATCGGCGCCCACGAAGCAGAAAAGCACCGAAGAACAACAACACACTGAGGGCGAGAACTCCCTCAATAAGAAGCAGAAGGCCAAGGAAGAACATAAGCTGGCTAAGAAGCAAAAGAAAGAGGAGGCCGAAAAGTCCAAAGCGGAGCATGCTAGAAAGGACGGTAAGGCCGAAAAGGTGCAGAAGAAGGCTAAGACCGCCGCCACCGAGGAAGACACTGCGGAGAAGGAGGCCGAAGAGTCTGCAGCGGAGGAAGCGCCGGCGCAATTCTCTGCTGAGGAGGCTAAGAGCGATGCAGACGAGGAATTGGCGCCTATCGACATATCAGGGCTTGCCAATGAGAATGAGGGTTCGTCAGAGGGTTCGTCGGCAGACTCGGCACGAGAGTCACCCATCTTCGACAGCGAGAAGAAGGCGTCAGGCGAGCCTGCTAGTACGACGACGTCTATATCCTCGGCCGTGGCCCCGTCAGAAAAGCCCAAATACATCAAGATTCCCGCCGATACCACTGCGTTACGCGCTCGCCTCGAAGCCAAGCTCGCTGCCCTTCGCGCAGCTCGCAAAGTCGCTGACGAAGACGGCAAGACTATCCGCACGCGACAGGATTTGATCGAGGCGCGGCGGGAGAAGCAAGCCCAACGGAAGGCGCAAAAGAAGGAGATGCGCCGGCTAGCCAAGGAGGAAGAGGACAGAAAGCGGGAGGAGGCACTAGCAAGTGCGCGCAACTCGCCCGGCCTCAGCCCCCTCTTTGAGCAAGGCGATGACCGCGACGCCAACCACTTCGCCTTTGGCCGGCTAGCCTTTTCAGACGGAACCCAGTTGTCGCACGACCTGAGCTACGAGAAGACCCCCGGCAGTGCCAAAAAGAAGGGCCCCTCCGACCCCAAGACGGCCCTGCTCAAGCTCGAGGCGCAAAAAAAAACGGATCGCCAGCATGGACGAGGACAAGCGCAAAGAGGTGCTCGAGAAGGAGACATGGTTGGCGGCTCGCCGACGTGCCGAGGGTGAGAAGGTGCACGACAACGAGTCCCTGCTCAAAAAGGCGCTCAAGCGCAAGGAGAAGGCGAAGAAGAAGTCGGAGCGCGAGTGGAAGGAGCGGACTGAGGGCGTTCAGCAGGCCATTCAGGAACGCCAGCGCAAGCGCGAAGAGAACATCCGGAAGCGGCGCGAGGAGAAGCTGGCCAACAAAGGCGGGAAGAAGAAGAACAAGGGCATTCAAACTAAAAAGAAAAGCCGGCCTGGGTTCGAGGGCGGGTTTGGCGGTGGGAAGAAATAAAAGTGGCAAGCCGATCTGAAGAGATGCGCTCCGAGTTATGAGCGGATGGAAGGGTTGCTTTAAGAGTTGTCATCTCTGTTTCGTGTCTTGGGGTGGGGGGGCGTCCGGCGTTGCTTGATCCCAGATGCATCGCGGTATTTAGGGCTCTATTTCTGTATTTTGAACGGCATGTGGCCTGCACATTCTGCTATTGGAGTCAAGTGGATAAGAAAATGGTACGACACGAGGTTGATCTGTCATTCCTGGTCTCGCATGGGTGCATGTGAGAGAGCTGTCTCATCTCCGGAGGCCAGCAGCCTAACACGACATGCCGGTAGTTGAGGCCGGTTGCTCTCACCGGTTTAAGCCACGACATCGATCATGCCCGTCCAATTAGCTGCATGAAATAGAAGAGAAAACGAAGTAGAAGAAAGCTAAATAGTAAAAAAGCGGGACGACAAAGAAACAGACTCCCCTTTGCTCCGTTTCCCAGCAATCGCAAGAGGACCCCTACCACACACGAGAAACACCCGAAACGAACCTCCTAGGCATCTCGGTCGTCCAGCCCTAACCCATCCACATCACGCAGAGCAGCCAAGCGACGGGATTAGGCGCGACAAGTTCTCCTCAGGTCCTCGAACCCCGCCGCCCACTACCCACCGTGAAAGAACGGAACCCAACTACATGCGAAGAATTTGCCGCCCATATATCCCATTTCCCGTCCGTCTGAGTAAAGGTATTCGAGAAGCGGCCCAAGCTCTGGAAAAGGAGGTTCCCTTTCCTTTTGTTTTCGGCTTCCGAGGCAGACTCTTTGCTCCTTGCGCATCCCAACCCAGTTAAGGCCCGATACCCTCTGTCCATTTTTCTCAAGCACAACACCACTTCCCTTTTCATTCCGTGGGCTGATCGTTCCCTCTAAGATGCTTGCTCTTTTCTTTTCGAATGCTTGCGGTTATGCTGTCTCTTTCCATTCCGAGTGCTTGCGGTTGTCGTGGTGGCCTTCCCGGCCCGCTGTCTTGTCCGGCCTCGCTGTACAGAATAGCAGGATACGAAAGGAGCGTTCCCGTGTTCTTTGGCGCTCTGGAGACGTTGTGGTGGTTCCGGTTGGTTGGCGGAAGGATTCTTCGGGAGGAAGGAACCCATGGCGCAAACGAACCATCCAGTATTCTGGCGGTGCCGAAAGAGAATCAATACCGTGACCATAAGTATGAATGCATGGTTGTGGGTGCGTGGAAGACTTGAAAGTTGCGTTGGGGTCAGAAGAGGCCTGCGCGCCGCAAGGGGCCTACCGGGGAGACCACCACTTAGGCACTAGAGGAGCGAGTCGAGGCGGGTGAAGACGCTCAAGCAGGCGGCGACCACTTCGAGCTGGAGCTCCTTATCCTGGTTCCGATTGACTTCCTGTGGAGGGAAGGGTCAGTGGATGAGCAAAGAGAGACGTAGCGTGCGTCACGCACCTCGCCGATAACCTGCGGCAAGTTCTCCCCTATATCATTAGATACGGCCTTCCTCCCAAACGGCCACTGGCTGTAATCCGCGAGTAGCTCGTCTGTTTGGTTGAACGCCTTCTCCCTGGCCTCGTGACCGAGCGTCGACAGCGCGTTCTCGAGTACGTTGGCCGCGTAGGCGGCGCAGACCATGGCCACGGTGCGCAGGTAGCGGAACTCGAGATTCTCGGGTAGCCACTGCGAGCTGTTGAGCACGACAGTCCGCTGCGTCAACACGTTGCGCACGCGCCGCCGGATATCTTCTTTCGCGCCGCTGTCAACTACCGGGTGGGTCGCCATGTCGAACAGGAGGAAGTTTCGCTTTTCAGTCCGCAGGATGCCCTTGTCTACCAAGCCCTTGGCCAGCCGCTCGCGGACTTGCTTCAGCTGGTAGCCGATCTTCATGAGGTTCCACGTCTCTCCTGTCCGTAATAAATATGTCAGTAGGATGTTGTGGTGCCAGTCGTTGTTTGTCATAGGGGTAGTATGCCCAGCGCATACCGCTCATAAGGTCAATCCAGCTGCTGACGCTCATCTTCTCGCTCGTCTTCATCATTTTGAGGGCTTCGTCCAGCAGCACCTCGCCGGTCAAGGTGTCGTCGATAACCTCGATGATCCGGTCGGGCAGAGGAAAGCTCCGTCTTGAAGGGGTCTTTTGCATGGCTATGCGTCCACGGAAAGCGAGCTCCAGCACGATGCACCCGCGCAGCGCGTACGAGATGTTGTCGTTCCAAAATGACAGGTAGCCCTACAAAGCAGTTCCTTCATCAGCCCGTCGAGTTCAGCACCGTCACGTATAATCAGCGCAAGCAAGACAAACCTGCTTATCCTTCAACCCCAGCAGCAACACCTCCTCCATGAGCGTGAGCTTAGGCTGCTTGCTGCGCTCGGCGCTCTCGCTGATATCGCGCGGGTCGAAGGCGATCCGGTGTCCGTTCTCGCCGCTCTCGTAGCTCGTTTCGGGCCCGCTGCTGTCCCTAACATTGGCCGACGAATTGGTCCGCGAGCCCATGCCGACACCGTTGCTCTCTCCGTCGCCGGCGCCCGCTCCCCCTCCTCCCCTGCGCCTTGTTAAGCCCGACGTGGTGGTGGCCATGGCTCTTCGGATTTCGGCAGAACGACTGTGGCACCCTGGAAGCCCCGGTGACGGCTGTCGCTCCGTTCGTTGGGTGGTGAAAGCCCGGATGGGAGAGATCGGGTCCGGTTGTCGCGTGAGTGAGATTCTCTCTTCGGCTTGGCTTCGCGGTACGAATTGTTTGAGCTGAGGTTCAGGGGTGCCCCGAATGGCGGCTGCTTGGCGGCTGGCGGATTCGTAGGGCAGAATTCCAGTCCTCGGCCGAGATGACAGGCCCGAGGCTTCGGGCAGTGCAATGTCAAGTGGATGAAGAATTGAAGTTCGGTATCCGAGCCTGTTGGCGATCCAGGCTAATGTTTGCTTTGTGTTTGTCGCATTGTTGCTGGCGTTTGCTCACGTTTTTCTGCTCCTTTGTCGCTGCGCTTGCACCCTGGCGACGAAATGAGGCTTAGCGACTAATAAGTTATGGTAATGGTAATCATGACTAGCGCTGTCTTACAGATAACGTTACGTTACAGACAATGGAACCACCCGTCAGCTAAAACGAAAGCCGTCCGCGAACATCCTGTCGACATCAGTCAGAATCACTGCTCGGGGGATAGAACTTAGGTATCCGTATAGGACTTTTCCAAGAGCGAGCTGGGTAGAACTCTATCACGTTCCGATCACCGCCGGCAGGTGGCAGCGTGGACTGCAGCCAATACCCTACACATAAAATCTGCCTACGATGAATGCGCTTCCAGGCACTAGCGTGCGGACGAGGCTATATTGAGTCTTACCTAGAGGAGTTTTCCATTCGCATGACACTAAAGAGTTAGAGGGTAGAAGTAATTGCTAGTAGCTATACCCCTAAGATCTCTAGATCTCAAAAGCTAAGAAAATAACAGAGGTGTATAATAACTAAAGATATAAATAGCTATATATAACTAATAAGTTAATATAATAGCAAGCAAGTTAACATAACAAAAGATAAAGTCCTGTCTAAAATGAATACCCTTTAAGGTTGCCTAAGCAACCCCTAATATTCTAATTGTCTGCCCCCAGGCGGGATCGAACCGCCGACCTTTCCGTTGACGAGTACGAGCGGAACGCTCTACCACTGAGCTATACGGGCGATTAGCCAATTTGTTAGAGGGGTGGCTCTAAGACTGACCTTTCTGTGTGAAAATCGAGTTGCTCCTTTTTTGAGGGTTAATGCCATCCCCTCGACCTTCGTTCTTGGTGAACCATGTCTTCAGAGTCTAGATAGTAGGCCGGCTTTCTGGCAGGCTCGGCACAGCTAGGTCTAGTGCTGCCGTATGCTGCTCCGATTGTTTGCTCTCCAAGTCGTGGCTTATATTCTCTCGGTTTTTATACGTGGGTAGGGCAGTGTGTGTGATCGGTGAGGGAGACCTGTACGGAGTACATAATCCCACCTATGCCAGAACCATGCCCGCGGCTGGACTTGGGATTCGATGGCGTAAGTGCCGGCCGAAGGAACCGTTGGAACTGGACAGTGGAGTTCGGTTGGGAAAACGATGCGTATAGGGCTTGGAAGGCTGCACATTAGGTTGCGAGGACGACACAGTACGCACATGAGTTTCGAATTTCATTTCTGCGGTACCTTCGTTAGAACTGCGACTCTGAGTCGAGGTAGATACCGCAACATCCGAGGTTCGAAGTCAAGGCGAGTGCCACGTTGAACAAGACGATTCACAATTGGTCGCCTTCGGAGAAATCATGAGCAACTGAGCAGCAGTAACCATCAAACGACTTTGGTAGTTTCGGTGCAGCACCAAGCGTCGAGTGTTAACAGTATCTTTAGGTTCATGTTGTTTCTCACCATATCAGACCGTTTAGTTTGACATCTGTTCCAGCATCCCATGAGTGAGAGAGACCGCAAAAACGTTTTGAGGTCTGAGACGGGATCTAGGACGCTGGTGTTGTATGCCGACACTTTCTATTAGTGCCTGCCGCCTTCCACACTCCTTACAGGATACGTCCCGCTCCGGACTATCCGGGCTGTGCTACCCGCGGATGGCGTTGTCGCCTCCGCGGCGAAGGTAAATTCAAGTTGTTGTATTGATATAATTATGGGGGAAGTGAGAGAGGATCCAACGGATAAGTGCCTAAGAAACCAGCGGGAACCCCCCGTCAAAGGTATACAATGAAAGCACAAGAAGGGCCTGCCCGGCCCCATATCCTCCTGCACCGGCCGATGGAGAGGAGATAGAGGAGGACACGGTAAGGATATCTTTCGTGATGAACAATGGTAGATGCTAGTAATTAAAATAGTTGTAGGCGTAATCTGTCAAAAGCTTATTTCGCTGGAGGCTTGCTATCGCCCGGTATAGGGGGCCCCCAGGCGTTTGCAGGCAACAATGTTGTTCTGCTGTGACACTTCCAGGCTGTGGTACTTTTTCGACTTGCTTAGACCTTGAGATGGCTTTCTGGGACTATGATGCTCGGTCCCGCGGGACTATCTCATATGATCCCACTCACGTAAGGCCCTGAGCCTAGCACTACAAGGCTGGCTCTCTCGCTCTCTTCTCTCCTTTCCTTTTCTCTCATAGTTCGCCTCTTCCACCCCTTCATCCTCGTGTTCATTCATTTCACATTGATACTTTGTTAACTCGCGTATAAACCTTGGGGTACACAGTTTGGTGTAGGGCCTCAGGGGGGCCTGCGTCAAGGGATGGATGATGCTGGGTTTGAGGTTATATATGGACTACTATAGTCCCGTGGAACCAGGCATCATAGTCCTAAGAGGTCGTTTCTAAACCTTTGCTAGGACAATTCAGGGATGGATTTCACTACTGTTAGCATTATGCGAAAGAAAGACGCTAGTTCAGTCGCTCGCTCAGACTCCGAGGGAGGACTAGACGACCTCCGTCAGGCTATTCCGTCCAACCGAGTGTAATGTGGGATGGAATGGTCTTTGTAGAGCTTTAATGGTATCATCAGCAACGCCTTCCCAGATGTTTGCCTGTATGAGTGTTATGTGCCCCTGGACCACCGCCGAGACCGGGACGGCGTAATCATGCCGGCGACGAACGCCGAACCCCGCCCATCAAACAGAAAGAGTGTGGCGTAGCCAATAGGAGAAATCCGATTGAGATGACGCGCCGTGTAAGCCCCTTCTATGCAGAGTAAGAAAACTGCCGTTGCCTCTTTCCACCCCGTCTATCTCTCTCACTGCTCCGGCTTAGTCGACACGTCAAGGAAGAATTCCTTCCATGCTCCATTCTCCCTTCTGCGCACGGTTGAGAACCTCCCTTCCCTTCTCCGTCAGCGATGGCTTGCCGGCCTTGTCAGTAGCCTGCTCAAAGAAAACAGGCTTCCACGTTTCTCCCTTCCGTTCACGCTCGCGCGCTTTCTCTCGCTGAGTCTCCTCAAGCTCTTGCTTGACAGTCGTAGCGCGGGAGTATTGTTTAGACAGAATGGCCTTCGTAACTTCGCTCCAAAGCTGCAGGGATTCATTGGGCAGCTGTTGCTCAGGTGGTGGGAGCACCTTGGGTGCTACTGTGAGAGGGGCGATATCGATGATGGTTATCTGGTATTCTGGGGGGTGCGAGTCCTGTCCTTCAGTGTAAGGAAAGAATTGCTTGCGCTATGTATTTCCACAGGTGTACTCACGACAGGTTTGGGGCCCAGAGTGAAGACGATTTTCTCCTTCCATGCCCCGCCAAGGCGCACGAGGATCTCCTCCTCTGGGACGTCGCTAATCTTCTGCTTATCATCATTCTCCGGGTCATAACGGAAGATGATGCCTTCCACCTTGTTCGTCGAGCGGCCGAGCCAGCCATCATCGTAGTAACGCAGAATGGTCTTGAGCTTGGTCTCCGGGCAAGTAATGTAGGCCATGTCACCGACGGACACACTTAAGGCGCCCCTTAGAATGCCACCAAGATGCGCCGCAGGGTGCGTCAACTGATACGTCTCATGGTCACGCCGCTCCACGGTGATGAAGATCCCAAGGTTGTGCTCTCCAGGCATCACCTTGATAGAGGTACCAGTGAACTTCGCTGTGATCTGGTCAAATCCCTTGGCATGGATGCCTTTCTCGGGGCAGCTGATGTAGAAAGCGCTGACGGGCGGATGGTGTGACGTCTGCTCGGTCAAGTACGAAACCCGGACTGGCTTGGTCGGATTGGTTGCTGACTGCGAGACGGACACAGTAGACGAACCACGCGCATCGCCGGAGCCGAGCCCCCTTTTGACAGCGAGCTCCGCGGACTTCGTACTGGGCGAGCTACTGCCCGGCGGGCTACCATTTGGCCGGAGCGCTCTTGTATCGATCCTCGGTGCATCATCTTCGGTCTCCCAGTTGCACTGGCCAGCGTGACGCTGTCAGCGACTTGCCCTCCTCAAATCGGGATGTCGTAGGCTGTTTCAAAGCCTTGGCAACCTACCCTGAAGAACTCCCCGAGACAACTGTTGTACGGTTTGCATGGCTTTCCCTTTGCATACTTCAAGTCCTTTGTAAACCAGAAACGTAGCACTTCCAGCATGCGGTCAACCGGGTCGTCTGCGGTTCCAATAGCAACGAAAGCATTCGGTGAGTCCAGGTAGTTCCAGTATTCGAGATTCGGTGTCGGCTCTAGGAGCTGGGAGGGAAGGGAGAATCGAACGGAGGCGAGGTCTGCTACGCCGATGAATCTGGGCTGTTTATTAGCTCGGATGCTCATCACGTACTTCAATGCAGAAGTGGTCCGTCTGATACATGACGTTAAGACTCTACCATCCTTCCGCCTCCTCACAGACATTCCTCAGTGTCTCTAACGAAGGGGGAGCGGGCGAAAGACCAAGTCGGTGGAGACATTCTGCACTCACTTTCTCAATATAGAGATGAATGTTCTGAGCTTAGATCCCTCGTTCTGAGGCTCGTCTGCCTCAGTGGCAGCTGGTGGCGGCGCCTCGGAGGTCGAATTCGAGGACGAGGAGGAGAACGCCCACATGGTTGAAGCACTGGAAGCTTTCTCGACGCAACGCAGCAGATTAGCGGTGCCAGCAGACACAGGAGAGAAAGAAGATATTGCGTGCAGAAGCTAGCGTCGTCCAAGGAGCGGAATGGCCTGTGCTTATGGAGTACTAGGAAGACGAATAGAACCAGCGACTCGAGAATAGCAGTTTAGAGGTTTAAGTGGCGGTCGAGAGCGTGGTCAGCCTGGCCGCCGGGTCAGTTCGGAGCCGAGCGCCGATCAGCGGCCAGATCAACTGCACTGATAAGGGCGGGATGGCCGATAAGACAATCCGAGTAGACACTCTTCGCGTCCTTCTTTCCAGCTTCAAAACTTGTTTCGATTATTGGGTCTCTTTCTTCAGCTATTTGACCTCCTTAGCGCTGCTATGTAAAGGATTCAAACTAAGAGGGGATTTAGGTGGAAGTTCAGGGAGCGATAACGAAAGCAGCACGGGCAGAGAAGGAGCTGCTGTTGCTGCACTCAAAGTCAGCAATATCCAACGAATCACAATCCAATCATCTGGCCACGAGCACAGATCGCGGGATCAAGGCGGTCTGCCAGTGTCCCAACGACAGGGGGTGTTCGAACCGCGATATTGTTCTTTCGGTTCCTATCAACACCATCCGAAGATGGACGCCGACCAATGATCCGGAAGCCCAACAACACGCGGTTGGATTGGCGACGATTAGAAGACAAGCGCTTCAGGAGCACACACACACACACACCGTTGTGAAGACCCCGTGCTCTTTGCGTTCATACTTCAGAACAAGAGGAAATACCGAGTCCTCCGGCTCTTCATGGTTAAACGCTGTCCCGTCTCCTCTCTCCGTTCTGCTGACACCAAAACAGCACTGCGAAAATCTCTTGTGGCAGAAAGAGTCCATATACCTCGTTCTACAGACCACAAAAGCCTAGCTCGCTATCCAAGGCATGTTCTACTCTACATGACCCGGCCAGCTATCTAATTTTCGCGCTCTATGCTGAGTCTAATGCCTGCCCCTTCCAGCATAAAATCTCCTGCTGAGACACTCACGTGAAGATTAGTTCCTTAGCAGCACAGTTCCCCACGACAGTATCCGTCGAGCGATGATCACAACGTGGAGTAAGACGGGAGACTGCAACTTATTATTGTTTCATCAATGTCGCCCAGTGTTGACATCCGCTTGCCGAGGCTGGCTCCCAGTGTTATGGTTAAACCGGGCTCCATAGGCGGAGGATTCATCAGGGGTTTATTTACTAGACAAGGCCCAAGGTGTCATGGAGTCATGGCCCTTGCTCGGTAGGTAAGGCTCGGTAGTCATAGGTACCGTACTCATAACGCCAGTCTTCTCACCACCTTTGAGGACTGTCCATAACGAAATTTCCAATTGGAAAAATCTACCGACGGAGTGATTGTAAGAGCTTACTGCACAGTTTCTACCATCTTTCGTCTTGGGCGCCAATGGTCAAGCACTTTGATGGAACTATGACCGGCAATGACGCAGAGCGTATGCTCGCAATGTTAGACTGCCTGTCTCAGCTGTCTCAATCATATTGTGCCCCTTGCAAGTCCTAAAAGATACTGACACGGGTGAAGCGACCTAAGTAGACTGATCGACTTACCACAAACACACCAAGCTAACGGTTATAGACGATGACCACGGCTTCGCTCGCAAGACGAAGACGAGAGAAGGTGGCCAGACCAACGCTATGAGGCAACTCTGCTGCCTGAGACAGTGTCCTTGGGATTGGCGTATCAAGTCGATACACAACATCCTAGGTTGCTGGTCCGCATCTGCTGAAGCTTGGTACTCCGCAGTGCCGGCACCGAGACCTCATCGGGTCCCGTGCGGCGGCAACCAGCCGCTCGGATCGGCCGAGATTACGGAACTCGGAGAACCGAATACGGGTTCGTTCCCCTCCCAGGTAGATGGTGTGGTGACGGGGCAAGCCATTTCGGTAGTGGACAGCTAAAAGTATCTATGCAAGCCACTACCGGCATGCGGGGCCGCTGTTGCCCGCTGATCGGCGCCGTGATGACACGCATCCGGTGAGTGAGATAGCTCGGTAAATGTACAGTATCCAAGATAATTACACGTGTAATGTAGGGGTGCTGAACGCTGATCTCCTAAATATAGATATCAAATGCCCTCGTTCGATCGTGCACGAGGCAAGGCCTATCTCTCCTTTTCGGTTATTGTGGTTTCTTCCGCCCATCTCACTCTGGGCTCCCTTATCTCTTCGCCTTGCGTAGGCGCCACGAGACGGATATATGTAGGATAGGGCACCCAGACAGATGTCAAGCCTAGCCAACATGGGCGAGGTGATAGACAGCTGAAATGCAATAGCTTGACAACTAGTACTGAGCCCATCGAACTAGCACAGCCACATGTCTGATATCGCCCCCAAGGGGTGACGCTAGGGTAGCAAGCTGGGAGGGAACGCTTTGCTTATCAGCGCTCAGTCGTCAGCTCTGAACAACTCCTACCTATCAGCAGCCGGCATCGAGCCGTTGAGATTTGCCACAGGAGCGCGATGGAACAACGGGATGGTATACAGCTTGGTCAGTCTCGGTAGCGATCATCTTTTGCCCCTGACCGGATGGAAAGGAAGTCTCCTCGCAGTGTATAAGGACAAGTATTTGTACATACATACATACATACACCCATATTAGTACTATACTGCGTACAGGCATGCAAGTGTATTACGCGTTAGAGGGGCATGTACATATTATGTATGTAAGTGCAGGGTGTGACTGTGGAAGAAGCTTCCGATCTGAAAAGCGAAGACTGAAGAGCACAGATCGAAGCATGCCTGCAGGACAGGACAGCAGCGGAACAATCCAGCCAATCCAGAACATCGGCTAACATCCCCGAGCCGCCGCATCGGTGTCAGTCCCGAAAGAGGAAGCCATAGCCGTGGCACACCACACAGAAACTTTTGTGGCTAGGTGGGGCCATTTCGTTGTTCGCCCGTCCTCCGCCTGATTTCAAAAGAGCCTGTCCAGATTGCTCCAGCTGTGCTTGTCAACCTATCGTTCTTACCCATACACTAGGAGCTGTTGGTCTTGCTGTACACGTGGATTGGAATTTCGGCGCAGGAAAACTGAGACGATGGAAATGCAGTCAGATTGGATGGGGTGTGGTGCGGGGTGTGGGGCCCGTGTTGAAAACGCGGGCCATTTGCCCATTCTCTTTTATTTTTTTCCTTTTGCGCTGACGTCATTGCCCCAGGATCCGGGGTCTTGCACCGGAGCATGGGGGAAAGGAAAGCGGCACACAACAAGCAAAACAGTGCCGTAGCGGCTGAGGAATGGGAATTGGCGACAATGCCATTCCATTCTTTGGGTCGAGAATGACGTAGCGGCTGCAGGAGGCGTGTGTACAGGACCACGGATAGCGCGCGACCGGTCCACTGAGGGTAGCCCTCAGAAGACTGCGTGCTCATTGCCAATAGGTGCGTCGTCAGCTGATGGAAGGTTGCCTTTCTCCGTCTGCAGCGTTTCGATGTGCTGCGACATGCATGAAGCGGGCGTGCACGAGATGCGGGAGTCGCAGCTGTCGCAAAGCATGGAGTTACAAAGTCCGGGGTGCCTGATTTACTGGACAATGCAAGGCCTGAACTCTGTGTCATGGGATCCATGGATAACGTTATGCCACGTAGCAGGGGCTGACCTCCGAGTGCTGAAAAAAAACAAAACACACCACTGCCTGCCGCCCCTTGTAGTCGGCGGCTGCCGGGGCGCGAATTTGGGAAATTAGCCGAGGAGGATTCGATTGAAGCAATGACGTCATATCTGGTATCTGCGAGGCTACGATGGGCAACACACAGGTCCCGCTGAGACTTGCCCGAGGCAATCTACACTACACTACACGTAGGTACCAACTCAGTTGAGTTTATCAAATCCCCCAGATATTGAAAACAATGTATAGAAATGGAAAGGACAGTGACTTGGCATTAGATACTCTATTTGCATGCGTTTTTGACTTAGTTGTGATGACTTGTGTGGTGGTTGACTTGCTTGTGGATGTGGAACTGTTTTTTTGCTCAGGGGGTGCTACTGTAGGCCCTAACAGCATAGAAGTGCCATGCGAAAGCCCACTGAACGAACTTCTCCACGGGTCTCAGGGCCATCTCGCAACACATGTGAGTGTATTTGTTTTTAATAGTATCGAACTGCTGGCACAATTGCCGTAGAATGTCAGTCGATAGGAGTTTAACCACCTGGGTAGAAGTTCCCTCACGGTTGACGAAGAAACCTATCACTGAAGAACCCCTTGAAGTTGCGACTGGCCGCCATCCAGGGCACTGGAAGTCAGATACTAGGTAAGGTAGGTAAGGTAGTGGCTACCGGTGCCCTGGATATAGATGCCCTACTACCTAAGGTACTAAGGGAAAGCACCGACCGCCTCATTGTCTAAGGTACTTACCACCTCAGAGCCTACACTGCGTGCTAGGAAGGACAGCTGCTAACAAAGCTTATGGGTAGGAGAACAGATACTATAGCATTCCGTAGAGCACTTTATACAGTACATTCTGCATGTGGTATGTGTCTCATTCCACGGTCCTTATTAGTCCTGACCTCGGAATGGATCAGAATCACCGAACCATTGCAGGGCATAATGTATTGACCTGGGTGCTCGCGAACGAAACCCGACCCAACTCTGCAACGTTCGGTATCTTACACTCATTGCCCGAAGCGGACCATCGAGCACAGCTACCTATTGTAATGTACCTAACATCTAGGAGGTAGTACTATCAGTTGCCATTGGTAGTATGCTGACGAGAACGGCACGCGGCAGTATCTTTACCTACAGGGTTGCAAAGCGCCTGCGAGCACTCACACAATGAGTCAGTATTATCGTAACATACGGAGGTACTAGCAATGTAATAATTACCTGTGGTAAATTAAAGTGAAGATGACGTCATAGTCTTGGCTGTGGGCTTTGTGGACTATATCTCCACAAATCTTTTTGAGTCGGTCGTTGGCTGGAGCCGCTAACCAGTACGTGTTATCCGTAATGCCTCCGAGGACCAATTGATAATGCCATACTGGCTCGAGACTCGGTAGTGCAGGAGAGCAAGGGAGAAAATAGTAACAGATGGTGCCGTTTCTCTTACAGTATATGAACCAAAGAACCGCGACAGCACGTCATTAGTCGTGAGATGATTTGTTCTATTGTAGGTTTATTATTACTCATGGCTGACGAAAGTTCCGCCACCGTACATACTTGGAAACTGAGACCCTTAACTGTTAAAAGGTGCAGATGGGCACGTGATGGGCCTGTGCTCGCAACATGAGTGAAGTACCTTCCGTATGTTGAGGCAAATCAAAGAGCACAGCCACGGTGCTGTCACGGTTCGACCATGATCATAGCACGGAAATGTAGCGGTACTTGCCCGAGCCACACCCACATGCACAACATCTCGATAGTATGAGGTGTTGTAAGATATCACGATCCAGCGAAACCTCTTCCCCAACTCAACGTCGGGTACTAGCCCACTATAACGATATGCGCTCTTTATTGCTTGCTGGTGGTGGACCCGCCCAGGGCAGGCAGCCCTGCAACCCCGCGTCTGTCATTGATTGCGTCGGAGTCAGATCAAAATTGTTGCTGTCTGGGGGTTTCGAGGAACACCACGGGATGGAAGTTGAATCACTGTTTCGCACCTCTCTCTTCCCATGGCAGTTTATCAACTTTACAGGTCTATAAGCACTGTAGGCTATATCTTTTACGGAGTTTACTCGGTTATGTGCTTCGTTTGCCCTTCGAGCAGTGCTGTGTATTGCATTACCTGATCCATTAGTCGCAAAGCAGCCATCTCGGCCCGTTTCCGAGTCTTCCCCTCCACATGAGGAAGGCACACACCATTCGGTACATCCCTCACCAACCCTGCTGGTGGGGTGATGCCTGGGTCAACCCCAACCGTGTCGCAAACAGCCGCCACCTACATACCGGGGTTCATGTGCGAAGTACAGAGTACAAACCCGTGGAATTCTGCGTGTCCCGTCAGCGGGATTGACAGGGTCCGTTGCGCGCAAATCGCGAGGGTGTTTCTGCACTCCACCATGTCACCCTCCCATCTCGGGTGTTGCTCCACCCTCTTTCCCGCAAGACTCGGACGTCTCACCGCTCGCGTTTTATTTGCCTGGGTATATACGTCCCGATAGCCCCGGTCCAGCCAAGCAACACGACCTCCTCTCTATACAGCAGCGACAGTTATTGCTCGTTTATTAGAGGTATAGACCGTTGTTGCGTTGTACCTGGCTTCTCTCGTTCAAGTCTGCCGACCCTCGCTTTGTTATAGTTGCTCCAAACGCGCATCTGGCGACACACTCTCATCAGCCCTCGGTTCAAGTTTGCTACTCCTTTCGCGGCGACACACGCTCCACACGCCGCAGGCAGCGTCGTGACGTTCGATTACCCCATGACAAGTGAGCGCTATCCAGTCGAATAGCGCGCAATCCCAGTTCTCGCACCGTAACTGTCGATTCGAGAGGCCGCGGAAGTCGCGAATTTGCGCAGCCGTTCACCATGTTCCGCCAACGGTAAGTCGACCGCGGCCTTGTGCAATCGCCGCACCTCGCGCGCAAGAGCTTCATTGCGTCGTTTGAGAGTGCGGTGTCTTTTGACCCAGTTGTCTAACGGTGTGCGCCGTTCAGGACAAGTTCTCAGAAGCCCGATGATGAGCTATTGGCCAGTTTCAAGCAGATGTTCCCGGAGGTGGCCGTAGCCGGTTCATCCACTTCGGCGCCAGCTCCCGCTAGAGCAGCAACCGCGCGCCATGGCGATGTCCCCGTTTCCGGACAAGAAAGGTTCGTTGCTCCGAGCCCTAAAATGGGTTTCTAAGGTTCAGCACGCAATCTCCGATGAAGCGCCTTTTTCGCTCACTGGTACCGCCCGGCAATGTATGATCTGTCTAACTCGTGTTTTTGCGCCTGTATAGATCTCATAGTCAGGGTCACGACGTGTTCCGGGACCAAGATCCGACACCACGAGCATCAAATGATCCCTGGCGCTTTACGCCATCGCTATTAGACTCCAGTTCGCTCTCCTTCGCCAGCTTTGGAAATCAGCCGTCAGGGTACTACCCCCCAACTCCCGGAGGGACCAACACTCTGTACCATCCTCAGGCTGGCGATCTTCACACGCCCACCCTCGGCCTGGGCATGGGTCTTGGAACTCCTCTGTCTTTGCCGAACTCTGATGGCGCGGTGCCCTCCGGTACAGGCGCGATGGACATGTCCAGCTTCCATCATGGCTTCCACCCTCAACAGTTCCAGCACTTCAACGCGTTCATTCAACCTCCGCCTCCGCAGCCAGGGTTTGCGCCATCGTCTTTCATACACCAGGACACCGGATACGAGACGATGGACCAGGATGGATCACCGATGGACTCCGATCATGCCGACGACCGGATTGGGTCCATCGACAGCAACTTCCAAGCCCAGGCTCCCATGGCGGCGTTCCAGGCGAGACATTTTGGGATGTCCATGCCTGTGCCTCTCCCGTCGTCTGCAGAGCAGTTCCGCTTCCACACCGTGCTTAACGCGCCAACTGCAATGATCAAACACGCCGACGAGATTCCTGTGACGTACCTTAATAAAGGCCAGGCCTACTCATTAACCGTCGTTGATACGACACCAACGCTACCTGTTGTCCCTGGCACCCGATTCCGAACATTCGTCAGGGTCTCGTTCGAAGACGAGCAGCAACGGCAGAAGCCGGGAATGTGCTGGAGTCTCTGGAAGGAAGGCCGCGGCACCAACGAGGCCCATCAAAGAGGAGGAAAGCTGCAGGCGGTCGAGTATGTCGAAGCAGGACAGCCAGCAGAAGGCGACGACAAGAAGACCCGCATCGAGCTGGAGACTTCCTCGTTCGACGGGTTCTCAGTCATTTGGACTCCGGGTGCCAACGGCAACACCGAGTGCAACATTGCCGTCCGGTTCAACTTCCTCTCCACCGACTTCAGCCATTCCAAGGGTGTGAAGGGCATCCCCGTCAGGCTATGCGCCAAGACACACCAGCTTCCGGCAGATTCGTCCTCGCCCGCAGCCGCGGAAGGCGCGGCTGAAATATGCTACTGCAAGGTCAAGCTGTTTCGCGATCATGGTGCCGAACGCAAGCTCTCCAACGACGTGGCACACGTCCGGAAGACCATCGACAAGATCAAGCAGCAGATTGCCCAAGCCGAAAGTGGGATCAAAGAATCCGGAAAGAGGAAGAGGGCGGGTGCATCGCAAATTAAGGGCCAGGGCGGGCAACGACCGGGTAAAGTGCAGAAGCACAAGCGCACTTGGTCCATGTCGTCCGCTAGTTCAGCTGGCGGCGGCCCGCGGGTGCCCTTAGAGGAGGATCTTCACTTCAAGCTGCAGACCTTACAGGATATGTTCACCAGCACGAGGCCGGTGAGCGTGCTGTACCTGCGAGGCGAGGAGCAGGACGACCCCGACCTACACCCTGTCTCGCTACCCGGAGAATCGTTTGACCTCTCCAAGGTGGAATCCCGTGAGAGTACCGCATGGCGCAGCGAGCGCAGCGAGCGCAGTTCGGTCGCCGACTCATCCTTCGTTTCGCCATCACCTAGTTCGTTGTCTCTCCATTCCTCACTTGGCGGTGGCAAACCGCAGTGGCAAGACTGGTACAACAGGATGGGTGACGCCGACCCGTCTGCGCGAGAACAACCCTCAAAGGTCAAGCAGGTAGACGAGGCCGGCAACCTGATAGGTTGGATCGAAGCCCTGGGCGTCGACTCGACATATCAGCCTCCCCAGGAACGGCCGCCAAAGCCCGTCGCCTGCTTCTACATTGCCCGGCGAACGGCAACAGAGCCTTCGGGCCAGGAACTTCATCGAGCCATCTACCTCACGCAGCGCACGCTGGGCGAATTCGTTGCTCGCCTCGCGGCCAAGTGGCGTTTTGACGCAAGCCGGGTTGTCCGGACCGTGCATGTGGTCCAGCCGCGCGGACTCGAGGTAGAGATGGACGATGATGTCATTCGCCAGCTGCCCGAGGGCCTGGACATGGTATTGGAGATTGCAGAGACCGGCAACGCGGACTCATCAGGGGTTAAGCGTGAGTGGGAAATGGCAGTTGATGTACCGGGCGAGCCGCATTCGCCAACGTCATCCAACAGCAACGCAACGAGGTATGAGCTGCGGTTGGTGTATTGATGGGATAAGCAAGCCAACCATCCGGCGTGCCTACTGCGCAAGAGGAATCTATCTCTCGACTCTGTCTTTATGCGGCCCGCCCTGAACATCACTGCTACGCGCTATTCATGTATAGCTACTCGTAGTAGCTACCACCTTTATCCAACGCCCACGACCGTCCATGCACCCGGCACGCCGTGCGGATACCGTAAGTCTCCCATCCGCCCCTGAAATAACCAGGGGTAAAACTTCACTGCACGCCACAGTCAGTCTTGCTCACCAATTTCTCGCCTTTAGCATGGTGAATCGTCCAAGCCACGAACAGATCTGGCGTTGGTGCAGTCTTTCAGAGAACCATATCTCTTCGGAAATCAATCATTCCGTTATTCCAGCTCCGGAGGAACAGAATTCAGAGGATCGATCCTTAACTACCTTGTCGAGCAGCAACAGCAACAAATCCAGCACGCACAACAGGGGAGAAACAGGCACGGTGCGTAGCTGGTGGTAATCACCCAGGGATAGGGTCAGTGAGTTAGAAAGGCCTTGGTACCGCATCAAAAAGATGCGCTGCGCACTTTGGGCGTTGTGAGGAGGCGGCTTTCTTCTCGGTTCACTTCTTTTCTGAGATACCAAGGTCCTGTTGACCAACGTTGTCTTGCCCTTGACTTCATTTCTTCAGACACGGAGGGTTTGGTGGACAGCTCTTATATTTTTTTCCTCCGGCTTTCCCCTTCACACTGTGTATTCAGCATCTTTTGATGGCACAGATTTCCATGACTTTCCAGCTTTCACCCTTCATCCGTTTTGACAGCTTTCATTCCCCGGGTCGGCTTCTATGGGACCTCTACATATACCCTTACCCTGAGCCTGATACTCCGTCGGTGACATATCTTTTTTTGGGGGGGTTGCTTGGGTGCGGGAAACGTGCTAATGATGAGATGGATGAGTAACGCGATCATATGCTTGATGGTCACGAGGTAGATGGTGAACGAAATGCTTGACATGACGGGAGCATGATCAGACCATCCCGTATGTGAGATACTTTCAGCGCAGTGATATCCGTGATTAAGAGATATGCCTTGACCTGTGACGTGGCCACCTAACCATCCCAGCGAAGTCAAGGTTCATTATGCAGAAGACAATTCTTCGGATCTGGCTCCGTTTGAAAGGGACGTTCACCAGAAAGATGGTGCTTCCTGATGATCCCATTGGCCCAACTGGAAATCACCGTTAGCATTATGGAGGATTTTTGTGTGATTACCTATACACTAGGGACCGGTCCTGCATGTTCCGGCGGCTGTTCCTGTTGGGTGTGCTGCAGGGATCCATGTCCTGGGCAGGTGATTTAGCCGGAGAAGAACCTCCGGAGGTCCCTGCCCCTGAATATCTCCCGCCGCATTTCGATCGATCGATATTGAGAAGCGGGTACGGAACCACTCCGTACGGAGGAACGGATACCGACAACCAAGTTACCAACGGAGACCAGGCCCTTTACCTTACCTTACCTTCAGCTTTCTCCACTCATTGTTCGGTCTCGTTTTCTATAGAAGGGTTTCGACAGTATCATTCCCGACTGCTTACGGACCTAACCGGCATGCTACAATGCAATGTATATACCTACCTTAGGTAGTACCTAGACCCCAGTCGTCAATGCGGCTACTGTTGACATCATCAAATATATCTGTCAGGCACCAGTCGTTCTTGGAAGAAAAGACCAACTTCCTGGTCACCTAATAATGCCACGACCATCCTGTGGCACGCCACATCGCCCTTCCATAAACAACGGACCTGCCTAAGGTACCATTGGCCTTGATATCGTACCATATTTTTATCCGCTCTACCTCTGAAACACGACCACGTCTTCGACAGTTCCATACATCTAACCCCCCCCTTTCCAATAGTCTCGTGGTGCAGCGCCGGTTAGGAGGGGAGCAACCCCCTAACAGAGTTGCTCCTCAGTCTCTCCGTCCTTTCGGCAGCCTTCTTACGATCTAAAACGCCCTCCTGTCAATTCGATGCTTGCAGGAAGCGAATGAAATGAGCGTTTACTGACATACCAATGTCATCTCCCTTGTTGATAGGGTGCATTCAGCTCACGAACCTCGTGGCAAGCTGCTAGCTGTTCCAGGAGCGATCAAGCAAGAGGGAAGGGTCTTTCAAACCCATGATCGATGCATAGCATGGAGTCCGGTCCGCCCGAAGTTCACATTTCTTCCTGAGAGTGTGCCAGGCGGACAGGGCGGTTCGTGTAGGTAGACGGCGACGAGGTTGGTATGGGGAAGTTAGGAACCCCTCTTTGATTTGTCGCTGTAGTCCTCGGGCTCCCCAGCTGCGGCAAGACAACGATCTCCAAAAAGTCAAAAGACATGATGTGTACCCGAAGTCCAAATCACCGCCATATCTCCCTCCTTAACCCCACTGAAACCAACTTGACTAGGTACTTGAGGATACAGAATATTAATACAGTGAGTAGAAGTGACTCACGAAAGAGAAGAACAGAAACAACTCCATATCGTACACTGCATGACCAAAAGATACACCTTATGCAAGGTCCATAATCAGGCCTTCTTTGATGGTATAGATATCCTTCTTGCCGAGCGGGTCCTTCTTGTCATAGGCCGCCTTCTTGCGCTCAGCGCTGGTCCAGGTCGTGATGTCGAGACTGTCGCCGCCGATAGGTACTTTGGCACGGCTTCCGGCGGAGCCGGCTAAGAAGGCGGTGACGCCTCCCCGCTCTTTTTTGTACTTCTTCAGCTCCTTGGCGAAGGAGAACGGATCCGCGCTGCCCGTATTGGACGCGGGGTTGGGCAGGTCTGCGTCCGCCTCAGCTTCCTTAATGGTATTGCGGATATCGTGCGGCCCGGCCAGATCGATGCCGTACTTGCGAGCGTAAGCGAGGAAATTACTATCGAAAGCGTGCGGCTCCCACTTCTTGTCCTTTGCCGGGCCCAGGGACTCTTGCTTGCTCTCCTCCAGCAGACCGTACGGTCTCCCATCGCACGCGAATGTCATGAAAAGTGCCATGATCAGACCCAGATTTTTGATCTCGGAGTCCTTGGCAAGAAGCTTATCTCGCTCGAGCAGGGCCAGCATAGACATGCAAAGACGTCCAATGAGCTGATAGACCGCTTCCATGCCTTTGCCATCATCGATTCTATTTGCGAATGCATTATCAGTGATCCGTTGGACATAGCCGCTTAAAGCTGAACCAAAGACTTACTAAGTCACAGCGCCTGCAACGTCCACCTGGAGAAAGAAGGCGAGTGCCTCGCAGACGGCCCACTGCTCTTTGTAGTTGCTTGTGGCCTCCTCAAAGTCGAGAATGAGGTTCTGCAGCATCTCCAGCACGCCGTACCCGGCGTGGTCGTTGAAGGTATACATGTTGAAGTTGTCCGGATCCCGCAGCGCGAAGTTGGTCCGCTGCAAGAAGAACTTGATCTTGCCGGCGCGCGACATCTCCCACATGTGGTCGGGGTGCAGCTCGGCCGGCTTGTCGCACAGGCACGTCTTGCCGCCGTCGCACTTCGGCCGCTTTTCCTTCTCGCCCTGTTCGTCACCGTCGGGCTCGGCTGGTCCGTTCTCCTTGTCCGCATCCTCGTCTTCTTCTTCTTCCTCGTCGTCCTCGTCATCATCCTCGTCGTCGCCGTTGCTGAAAGGCGGCTGGCACAGGCACACAAACTGGTATGCCGTTACAGGATTCTGTGTGTCCAGCTTGTACTTGTAGTCAACGTTGGCCGAGCCGGACACCGGGGCCCACCGCTTGCTCCGGGTGATGGCCGGCGACGGCACACCATCGGCGGTAACATTCCCGGTGCCCTCGTCCGATGCACGCGACTTCTTGGCTCGGCTAGAAGCGGAAAGTGGCAGCGCGTTTTGGGGGCATCTTGACGGTCACAAGACGATAGCTTGGTAATCTCTAGTTCAAAATAAAGGCAAACCTCAATATCCAAGCTGGGGACTGAATGAAAATTCAAAATGGAGGGCACGACGAGTGTTATCTCTTTCTTCTGTTTGTCAGGGCTAGAGCGAAGACGCGTCTGGGAAAGAGGACGCGTCGAATGACGTCTATCTGACAGAGGGGTGCCAAGCCCAATCGGGATTCTCTGACTGCTCCTTGAGTGTGCAGTACCTGGTAGTCAGGGGGAAAGTCTTGAAAAAGAAACGACCATCATCATCCTCCAATCTAGTCTTCACCTACGCAAGATAGTTATCAAATCATCCGGCGCGGAGACTCGGCTTGATGATCTTTATTATTAGCCTCCAGCTGCCTCGAGCAGGCAGCTGAAGTCTCTGAAGATGGTACGCAAACGTCATTGTCCACTGCAACTACCATGTTGCTTCCCACAACGTTCATGGTGGACTCGGAGTGTCTTGCGAGGGCATACAGAGACGACTGGATATGCACTCGTTGCGTTCAATTGCTCATGCACTGATTCCGACTCTACCTTGGTTGTTTGTGAATGTGCAGATGTTGGGTGTTCATTCAGACGGCGGGTGTTACTTCGCAACGAGTGGCGAACCCGTCCTGACAGATCCCGTAAGTCTGATAAACTTACGGATTACAGGCAGTTTCATTGTCAATACCGCAAGAGCATGGGTAATTTAATTCGTAATTATACTTTCAACGGCCCCAGAGTGTGTAATTCTGGAAATGGAATGCTGTATGTACTGTAATCCGTACATACATACGTGCATACGTATAAGCGTCAGAATCCTATTGTTACCATCAGAACCTCCTGTTACCGAAAACTGTGTGGCCGCTCTTTTTGTGGAACGTGCTAGGCACTCCCCAACGAGGCTCGGGAAACGGTCTCGACGATCGAGCTCAAAAAAACGAAGCCGACACTGGGCTGTCAGTAGCAATCGACCTGACTCTACGTGCTGGATTTGAAGCGTGTAGCTGTCTGCTGGTACCGGGTTGCATGCATTAAGGTACGGTACCCGAATACGGAACTCGGCGTCTGAAAGCGAGATGCTGGAACTACTTGGTATTCGAACCTTTGACAGACGACATACCAAGTGAGCAAGTGTCTTTGGGACAACAAGAACAATCCACGCTGAAAAGACAGGGATTTCTTGTGTAGTTTAGGTATGAATGGGGTAGGGTATTGTCGACACAAACACGCTATTAAATACCTCGATCTATCTCCGGAACATACAGCTCTGTCTAACGGTAGATGGCGGCTTTGGTGAAGAGAGTAATAATAAGGTACATAGTCCTTCTCGTATAGCTGCTGAAGGAACCCATCTCTCGGCAGCATCTCTTTCCGAGCGCTCGTTTTTGCACTCGACGTAGCACTCATCTCAGTGTAAGTCTAGCCTCTCAACCAACGATCCCCTTATCAAGCCACACATCCACCAGAGCGACAAGTCGGGCCGAGAACACACGCCTGTAGACGGTAGTACCTAGTCCTCAGTTGCCACCTTCGATGCTAGGCCTGACAAGTCTTGGTCCGGGAGCCAACCTTAGAACACCCGCCATCATAAGACCTCGAGGCTTTAGGAAGTCCTCGCCGGGATCGTACGAGTATGGACGGAAGCGCCATCGTACGCGTACGAGACACCGCACAGCCACCTGTGGCAGCGTAGCAATGTACCGCATACTTCTCAACGGTCTGCGGGGTGAGGCGTATGAGATTGCCGTAGCGTGGTGGAGGGGAGTGTGCGGATCGAGCTGCAGCACGAATATACCGGATACCAGTCAACGAGGCATGCACGTAGCCGTACCCACCACCCAGAAGTACAGTACAAGGACTCTCTAGCCACATGCGCCACGCGATCGGCGACGGACTTGCTGTTCTAGAACCGAGCTACGGAGCTGATCGAGGTGGTGCCGTGAGGGGGGCGAGGACGGCATGTGACGGCGGCAAAGCGTCTGCAACGAGACCATACCGGGAGAGATCGGCGTGGGGGGTTTACCGGAGATCTCTCGGTTCTGAATATCTGGAACGGCACAAGATTGGATGATCATTTCGGGCCAGTTGCCTTGTGAATAGTGGCGAGCCCGTCTGTTTGGTTTAGGGGTCTCCGGAGTTAGGGGTGCCGGGCCACCTTCCCTCCTATGTCAACAAATTTAGCAAATGTGAACGGAGTACACTTATACGAGGGACAGGACCAAGACGGGCATTTCTCACTTCTGTCGATAGAGATCGGTTCAACGAACAAGATATACCCAACTCCGAAGCGAGCCCGGATCGACCAAGGAACTTTGACTCTCTGGGGCTGTCTTATCATCACCCACTCTGGCCGGCCCCTACATGCTCGATGAACTCTACGATAAAAAAATACATGATGCTTCGCAATCACCATTACCTGTGCCACTACGTTTTACAGAGCGTTGTGAAATCGCGGGCTGTCTCAAAATGAGGCCTGGTGAGCAACTCAGCTGAGCTGCTTTTGACGAGTGATCGGCATGCCGGGATACACGACGTCACCTTGCGTGTCGTCATCAACACCCCCTCGGTCCGGTAATATTCCGAGTTGCTAGAGAATCCTACCATTTGGACCAACACGTATATTCAAATCCCAGCTGATTGTTTGGCTGCTGTAAACGTATCAGCATTCCTTGTAGACGTCGAGGGCCACCATACTCTCCGGGGCCGGCTCTTGGTCTACCGTCTGGCAGCCGACGGAGTCACCATCACACAATCTGAATTGGACCGCACGCAGAGAAACAATTTCATGAGCTAGAGGACGGAAAGTTTACCTAGACAGTATGCCCACCAACTTAGTGGGGTATCATCGCCCTCATCGTCCATCATGAACAAGGTATCAGCCGAGAGCAACAAGACCCAGGGTATCAAAGACTCCAATCCACTACACTACCAGATCTCGGAAAACCGTCCGTCCGAATAAACGCCTGTTACAGGAGACCAGATGAAGAGTGTGTGTTAGAAGACGAAAAACCCCCATCCTGAGAAAAGGAATCCAGAGAGAGAAAGTGGAGGGGGCTCCCAAAGTCCTTGTCACCACGATCCAACTCCGGTACTCCGATTGCGTGCATTCGGTCCGCCCGCCCTAATGTTCAGATGTCATATGCCTCATACCTTTCGAGGTTCGTGATTGAGGACGCGTTCCTCAGTCCGTTCCAAAACCAGACCGTGCCTTGCCATTGCTTCACATAAAGCGGCATAACCGATCTGCCACAGCCAAGCCCTCATCTAAGATAGCGGGGCAAGAAAAGTGCGTCGGTGATTATGATAGAGTAAAGTGGCAGGTCATTGAGGTTGACGGGAGGATCGGAAGTAACAAAGTCAGAAAAGACATACAACGGGCGTAATCATCGCCAGAAATTCGCTGCAAGTTCCACAGCACGAGCTGCTGTTTGTTGACGTGCGTAAAGCACAGACAGCGCGATCAACTTCTGTATGTCGTACTCCTCCCCCGAGGGGCCACTCGTAGGAGCAAGCGTGTTGACATTCGTGGTATCCGTTGAGTTCGCGACGAGGTGGCGCGAAGTGGCGTGACGTTGAAGAGGATGATTAGGAAAACAAAATGTGGACTCTGACATGCCGGTTTCTGAGGCGGTTGGTCGTCGTTGTGACCTCTCCGGACTGAAGCTCGTGAGCAGAGCGAAAAGAATGCCGACCGTAAGGAAAATGGAGAAGGAGACGTTTCCGGAACCTCGTGACTTCGTGATAGGTAATTGCTTCAAGAGGTCGCACCAGGACATGGTGTATTTCACTGTAGGTAAATAAGACCTCGAGCTCAATGAAGAAGTCGGTCTGGGTTCTAGTTCCTCTTCGTCTCGTCACCACGGGGATAAGAAGCCGCGTGGTGCAGCGCCTCGGCCGACGGGCTCTTGAACGGGCACTCCGATAGCAGCTTCTTGTCACCCTCCGGATCGCGCCGGAGCACGCCAAAGCCAGCGCCAGGGTTGAACCCGAGGAAGCACTTCCCAGCCATGAGCTGCCAGACCATCCAGTATATATCCTCTAGGCACGGCTCGCACAGCTCACGCCAGATTGGAGCCGCCGGGCCATAGTACCGCGGTTCGAGGTTGCCCGACCAGTCGAATTGCATGGGCATGGCATGCTGAACCGTTGGACGGGGAAGGCCCTCATACCGGCCGAGCTTTGCGGCCTTGTTGCGGTAGCCGCGCTTGTGCTCGTCGCGCCACTTGACGCGCTCCTCGAGCGGTGGCACAACCCAGCCGCCCGACGCAATGAGGGTGCCGTAGCGGTTCTCGACGGGAGGGCCGCTAAAGACGTTGACAATATCGCCACGGTCCGGGATGGCGATAATGCGAACAGCGTAAACAAATGACTTCTGTTTACGCTCAATAAATGCGGGGTCCTCGTGGAAGGAGAAGATTTCGTCCAGCTCCCGACGCTTCGCGACGGTGTTCTGGTCCCAATGTTCGCGATGGCGAGCCATGTCAGCGGCGCTGATTGCCCGAGTCCGATGGGCGGGGATGATGGTTTCGAACGGGTCAACGCCCTCGGGCAGATAGATCTCGTCCGAATAGGTAGACTCCGGGGAGTCGGCGGGCTCGGACTCAGCTGCCTCGATCGAGTCGAAGCTGCCAGTGGTGGGGAGAGCCTGACTCCGGGGAATGCCGGAGCGGGGGGCACTGGGGCCGGCAGAAGGAGAGGAAACCGGACCTGCATTCTCCACTTCCTCAACCTCGGGAAGGGACTCCCGGACTTGCTCTCGTGGAGTAGGAAGCTGGCGCGCGCCAGTCGCGACGACGGGGGGAACCGTAACCGGCTCAATAGTCGGAGCGTTCTCGTCGTGCAGCGGCAGCCAAACCAACTTAGGGCTGATCATGCAATCTGACAGCAGCTTCTCGTCGCCGCCGGAGATCCGCTTGACTTGAACCTCGACATAGTGCTGGCGGAAGCCGTTCTGGTCCTTCAGCCAGTCACCAAAGAACATGGACTTGTTCCACTGGAGAAGAAACGGTTAGCGCAGCCCGTTTCGAGAGTCGCACCAACTCTGTATGTGAGGGTAAAATTGGAGGCACTTCCAGACCTAGCGAAGTCCAGAAAGTCAGTCAGAACTAGGTACTTACTGTCTTGTTTTCGTCCCACTGCTGGACGCCGTAGGTAATGCGCATGACCGACCGCGCCGCGCTCTCAGCGAGCTTCCGGTCCTCCTCGCTCATGCCACCGTTGGCGGCGGATTCGCCGCCTTCCTTCCTTGCGGGATCGTCGGGATTGCCCGCTACCCTGAAAAGGAGAAGGAAATGTTAGAATCCAAAATTCCCTATTGCCTTGACGGCGTTCGATAGCCGACATGAACCGCACATACCAGTCGACATGAAGAATCTTGCGATTCTTCGTCTTGTCATAGTCCAGGAGATCCTGGAACTTCTTTTTCATCAGAGCCACCACCTGCTCGTGGTGGTGGCTGAAGAAGACGGAGTTGGTCGCCTCCATCTTCTTCTCCTGATTGCCGGACTCGCTCGACACCTCGGGGAGTGTCGAACAGGAGGGAGACCTCGGGGCTTCCGAGGAAAGCGGTGACCGCGGCGAGTCGCACACCCGAGGGGAAGACTTTAAGCCGGGGATCTCGCCACCGGCGGACGCAGATGATGAGGAGGGTCGCTCCTCAAGGCTGGGCGCTGTTGTTGACGGAGGAAAATTCCGAGTCAGCTTAGTCTGCTGCTGTGCAAGCATGTGAAAGATAAAAGGAAGTGGAAATTTCGCAGAGAGCCTTTGAGAATAAATGTGCTTGTGGGTGGCGCAGGTCCCGGGCTGATCGATGCACAGCGCGTTACTGGCCGCCAAGGATGAGTGTCGAGCCACATGTCGAGCCGCACGTCGAGCCGCGTGAGCGGGTATATGTGAGTGGGATGAGCATCGATGCGTTACCAGAGCCGCAGTTGTGTACCCGTCGCCACCCTTGATTGCGCTCCTGGTGGTTCTTTGCTAGGACTTCACGGAACCTGACATTAACTTACCACAGTCCTCGCCGAGCAGACTCGGCCGCCCAGTCACCCGGATGGGGTTGCCCCCGTCGCGGCTAGCACCGCTGTGCTTCTCCATGTTTCTGCTAGGCCAATGTTAGCTCGATGCTCGGCCAGCTGTAGAATTTGGCCAGGAAAGCAAGCTCTGTCTGGGGTGGTGAAACAGGCAGCAACAGGGGGATGGGAAGATCAAATGAAGTGGCGAAATACGGTTGTCGAATGTATGAAAGGAGACGTCATGGAACAAAAAGGCCAGCATGAGAATAGACTTGGGGTATGCTGGTCTCTTATTCTGCCTTCACTAGGCGGCCAACTCAAGATTTCGCACTGGCGAACACGCCGAGCAACAAAGTCGTCGGCACGCTCCTGACGGTGATGCTTGTGTCCAAGAAGTATACGTTCGATGGAAGAAGTCGACTTACACTTCGTTGCTAATGACTTCCAATGAAACCTGGAAAACGGCGATGACGAAGGCAGCCGGAAACGAAAACGACGTTCGAGATGGAGGTGGTTGGAAGAGAAAAGGAAATTCCAAGAATCACCGACCGAGTCGAGGACATGAAGGCAACTTTGGAGCACGTCACGTGGTCCGAGCGCTGCTGAGCTCCCTGTGGGTGCATCATAAGACGTTGCCTTCTTTCCTGCAGCTGGTTTATCGAGTACTCTACTTGGCCATCGTGTTCTTTCCGCCTGGGCCAGGCCCACTGATGGCGAGAGCCCCTTGAGCATGTGAGTATACAAGAGCACGGTCTTGTTAAGTGTTGAGCCCCGGTTGAATGCCGTCCCTCCTCTCTCTCTGTGAGCTCCCCGTTCTCTGGGAATTCCCGTCTCCTCTAAATCCCAAGCCCGAGGACGACGAACGATCAGTCAGGAGGGACCGTGTGGCAATTGTGAGGCATCAGGGGCACTTCACTCAAGTGCACAGGTGCGCACTAGCGCGAAGTGTTCAGTACACTGTAGGCACAGAGAACGCTCGAGAACCTTAGCTCTGAGTGAGCTGCCTTGGGGGGAAAGGGGTTGGCGGGGCCAGCAAGGAGGGGGGGACTGGATGGTGAGGTGGGGAGCAGATATTAGGCGTGATGACGAGCATATAGGGTCTGAGAGTGGATGGTGACACCAGAAGTGCCAGATATCTCAGTGCACAGTGACCTGGAACCTAAAAGCCATGGGAACTTGCATTGATAGCTCATAGAGATGAGAAGCAGGGATGAAAGTAAATAAACAAAGCAACACTGACTAGAGACATGATAATGGAGCGAGCAAGGGGATTTGAGCTCTCTCAGGCCGAGGGCATCTATTAGAGCAAAGGCATAAACTACCTCCCATAGGTGCAAGGTATCATGGCAGCCTTGTGCTTCTGAAGATCTTGACGGCGAGGTTACTCGGACGTTGATGCGGCTGAACAGGGGTGCCGGAAGTGAGCTAGCGCGAGGCCACTGTCTTGGGCTCCCCGCGGGAGCCACACAGAATCCTGGTCGGTTCCAGATCTGGTATCTTGCGCTCCACAGCCGCTCTTCCTGGTTGGCTTTTAGCGCGGGGCCATCTGGGCCAGATCTCGAACCAGCTCAAGGTCTCTCGAGGTCCTCGATCTCTACGCAGTAGGGCGACCATCTGCTTTCACCAGTTTGCGTCTCGAGGTTCGAGCATATACTATGAAGCTCGCTGCTCAAATACTGTAGCCTATCTCTGCGCTATCGGACATGAAATAGTGTACAGCAGAGAGTAGAAGGATCTGCAAATGTTGTCACGCTGGAACGAGGCTGGGTTATCGCGGGCAGACACGCTAGAGATTGGCCTTTAACACATAATGCAGGGCACTGTTGTGAAGGTCTTACTGCGTAGCAAGTACGAATACGGGGTCCGGTCCCCGGCGGGCGGAAGCTCATATAAGCGGCCTGGGTCAACACCAGGCACATCTAGCTGTTACTAAACAGCCAGCTGTGAAGTGGCCCGCTGCTCACCACTTCCAGGTCTGAATCAAGCAATACAGGTAAATAAGTTGTTAGGATTAAGAAGCACGTGACAAGTCCCGGCACCGCAGAACCATGTGCACGAAGGTCACTACTGTAGGCTGCGACATGCAAATGCTTGCTGCAGATCCGGCTCCAAGTTGCGCAAAAATTCTACTAGGTGGCAATTTGAAGCTACTCTTGTCAAACAGTAACGTTGATACTGTGCAAGAGATCATGGCCATTGAGCAGCGAGCACAATTGAGTTTCTCCTCAGTGGGTCAGAAAATGGTCTCGAATCGTGGAACCATGAAGCTCGACTCGATCAAAAAAGGTCATATGTACAAATATTCAGTTTCAGCGATACAGGGGGAAAAGTAGAGAGGGAATGGAGAGATAAGAAGTAAAGCTAAAAACAGCAAAAGAAAGAAATGGGCAACTGGAAAGAGGATATATCGTATGTAAGGTATGTGCTGCGTTCACAAGCCACATCTATCTCGCTGACAGGCCGTGAAATGTATGGCTTAATTTGGCCAGGAGGAACCAGCCGGCGGGAGGCCTGCAGGTGCCATAGACAAACAGCTGGCCCCACCCGGCCTGAATCAACATGTGGAAAAGCTAAAAAAATAGATCACGGTCCCAGCATGGAACGGTTTCCGTCCCTCCATCCCTCTTCTCTCGGTCCCCCTTCGCCAGTCCATCACGCACCGGCTCTGCCAACCTTCCCCGAGGGCGCTTCTCTTCTTTACTGTTCCCCTCTTCCTGTCAGTCGGTTTCCACTCTTCGGACCACAGTGCGGCCTCTTTGTCAACCGTCTCAAGGCCCATTTGCATCGTCCGCGCCACCCGATAGCTCATCGCCAGTTCTTTGCGCCGCCGTCGGCCTTCTACTCTCCCCAGGCTTAGCGACCCTGCATCCAGCGCCTTTTACGAGAGACCGACAAACCGTGCTCGGACGCCGACCCTTGCCGATAATCGGTTCGAGATTCCCTTGGCCGCCTTTGTCACCGCAAGACAATTGATTTGGCTTGGAACTTCGCTTTGAACCACAACGCGGTTGCCCTCCGGCAAGACAGCTAGAGGAATCAAGAATCAACAGTAACAACACTCAACTGCTATCGCGACCACCTGTGACTTTGACTAGTCATGGCGACTCCGTTGCAGTTTGCCTACCGAACCCAGAAGGCCATCGGCGTCTTTGACGCCGCGCCTGTCTACGAGGCCCTCCCTGGATTCGTCAAGCCCGAAGGGAACCTCCGGTGTTGTGCCTATTCGCCGTGTGGCCGGTACTTCGCGTATGCTTCTAATGAAGGCGTCGTCGTTGTCGATGCCTCGGTTGGCCATGTACTGACGGCACTTCCCATCGCGGCCGTCTACGAGCTTGGTTTCTCCCCCCGAGGCACGTACCTGATCACCTTTGAGCGTCCTTCCAAGGATGACAATGGCGATGCGACCAAGAACCTCAAGATCTGGCGCACCATCGAGGACGTTGCCGAGGGTGTTGAGAAGCAGCCAATCGGCCAGTTCGTTCAGAAGTCGTGGACAGGCTGGAACCTGCAGTACACGGCGGACGAAAAGTATTGCGCGCGCAACGTGACGAACGAGGTGCAGTTCTACAATAGCAACGACCTCTCGACCGTCTGGAACAAGTTGCGCGTCGAAGGCGTGGTTGATTTCGCAATTGCACCCGGCCTGAACCAAAACGTTGCAGTTTTCGTCCCCGAGCGCAAGGTATGCCTCCCCAGCTATATCAATTATCCAGCCCATGTTCTAACCTTCCCCCAAGGGCCAACCTGCTGCTGTCAAGGTCTACAACATCCCTTCGTTCAACAGCCCAATCTCGCAAAAGACCTTCTTCAAAGGGGACAAGGTGCAACTGAAATGGAACGCACTGGGGACGACGTTGATCGTGTTGGCGCAGACCGACGTAGATAAGTCGAACAAGAGCTATTATGGCGAGACGACCATGTATCTTCTGAGCGCCAACGGATCGTTCGACGCCAGGATTACACTGGACAAGGAGGGGCCCATCCATGACGTCTCCTGGTCTCCCAACTCGACCGAGTTCGGTGTCATTTACGGTTACATGCCCGCAAAGACGACTATCTTCAATCACCGCGGTGTAGCTATCCACTCGTTCCCGATCGGACCTCGCAACACCATCATCTTCTCGCCAACTGGCCGGTTCGTTTTGGTCGCTGGCTTCGGCAATCTGGCTGGTCAGATTGACGTCTACGATTTGGAGAAGGACTACCGGAAGGTGTGTACCATTGAGAGCGGGAGCCCCAGTGTCTGCACCTGGAGTCCAGACAGCCGGTACATTATGACGGCGACTACGTCGCCGCGCTTGCGTGTGGATAACGGCATCAAGCTCTGGCATGTGGGAGGCGGTCTCATGTACAACGAAGATATGATCGAGTTGTACAATGTCATGTGGCGTCCCGCACCTGCGGGCAACCTCTCGGCTTCCGGGGATCCGCTGCACCCGGTACCGGCCCCGCACGCTTCGGCCCTTACGTATCTTAGCACGGCCAAGACGCCGTCCAAGCCGGTCGGTGCTTACCGCCCGCCCGGCGCCCGCGGCGCGGTGACCCCGCTGCACTTCAAGCGCGAGGACGAGGGCGGCGCGGCGCATACCGTCAGCAATGGCACGCCCTCGATCGGACCTAATGGATTTGGTCGTCCACGTCACATGGTTCCTGGCGCGGAGCCAGTCGAACGTTCCTCGGTTCCTGGGGCGACGCCGGCTGACGACGGCAATGCGTCCAAGTCGAAGAACAAGAAGAAGCGGAGCAAGAAGGCAAAGGAGGGTGGTGATGCAGGCGCCGCTGCGACCGCTCCCACCGAAGGAGGCCTCGCGCCGTCTCCCCGCGAGCACGGAAGCGCCTCGGGCAATGAAGGCCGTAGCCCTGACCGGCGCGGCCAGCAGGGCCAGCACCACGCCCACCATGCTCGTAGCCGGTCCCGGAACAACCACCACCTACATCCTACTCAGCGCAACCACGGCAATGCGCACCGCGCGCGCTCGCACAGCCGTCCTGCCCACGCGGCACAGGGCGGCGGTAATGGGGGCGCGCCTGCTGGCGATGCCGGCGCTGCGCCGGCGGCCAACCCCAACGCCAAGAAGATCCGTGCGCTGCAGAAAAAGATCCGGGCGATTGAGGATCTCGAGATGCGACACGCGGGCGGAGAGAGGCTGGAGGATACGCAGCTTAAGAAGATCGCCACGAAGCCGGACGTGCTCAAGGAGCTGGAGAAGCTGGAGAAGGAACAGGCTTAGAATCGCACGTTCCTCGTGAGAGTCGGCGATCCTGGTGGTATGGAAAGAGGAAGGAAGATACAAGGTGTGAAAGTCTTGTCATCTTCCTGCTTTTATTTCCCAGTGGGATGATAAGCCGCGATTCTGCCTGGCGCTTTTTACCCTCTGCTGAGCATGGTTTCAGATATCTACTTCGTTACCTACTTCACCTAGGACTCAGGTAGATACAGGACAAGAGGCGCGCGGGCTTGGACTGGGGCATAAAACCGAGCTTTCTCGGGAGAGTGGGGGAGAAGGATCCGTCCTGATGAGGGAGATGGCGGAACGAAGTGCGGTGAGTATCCATGGATCCTGGATGACATGGCACACACCAAGTCTGACAGGACTCAGCGAGAATGTTTGTGTCTCTGGCTCGGCGATGCGAATGTGTAGGCGCGAATGGATAAGTACCTACCTACCTATGCCAGACTACGAAAAGAATGATCCCCGCTGCTACGTATCTCGAGTTGTGACTTGCGAATCCATACCAGCATGCCCTGGAGCTTCTGCGGGGTCAGTTAAAGTGTTTCCCTTCCAGCACCTAATAATAAGGGCGAGATAGATGTTGTGGTGAAAGGCGCCAACCCAACAGGGGATTCCGCTAAGGTACCTACAGTCAGGGTTCAAAAGTCTGTCACACCCCACATCAATTAAACGCGCGTCGCGACATGACACGCACCATCTTCCATCTTCTAACCAACCCAACTTTAGCCCACCATGGTCAATTTGGCCGAAATCGGGGCCAAATTGACGGCCGGCCGTCAACCTGGCCAGGAACTATCACCGACTGCACGTGCAGCTATTATAGGTGCCGTTGCAGCCGGGGCTAGCCAGTCAGCTATTGCCCGCGCGTTTCGCATCGACAGGACGGCTGTCTACCGCATCCTTCAACGGTTCGAATCATCCACCACTGTTGAGTCCAAGCCTCGAACAGGCCGGCCAGAGATTCTTATATATCGGGAAAAGCGGTATATTCTACAATTGGCTAAACGGCGTCCCCAGCTTACAACCCAGATGCTGATCAATACTATGGACGGCCGTATCTCCCGATCAACGATATACCGGGTTCTTCGCCATTATCGGATACGCAAGTGGCATGCACAAAAGAGAATCCCATTGACGAAGGCAGTAGCAAAGGATAGATATCGATTTGCTTGCCTTTGGTTGAAGGATATCGAGATCTTGATCCGAGTAAGTGACTTGGAAGTCAACCTTGGATTTTACTAACTAACCTCTAGTCTATCTTTACCGACGAATCGTCTTGCCAAAATAATTCGAGTAACCTAACAACTTGGGTCTTCCGGTTCCCTTCTCAAAAATGGGATAAGAGCTTCGTCAACCTCCAGAGCCATGGCAAAGGCACGATTTCGATTATGATTTGGGGTGGCATTTGGAAAGGGGGGAGGACCGACCTTATTGTCATGGAACGTGACTACCAACCACCGCAAAAAGGAGGATATAGCTCTTGGAGTTATTAGCAGGCATTGGAAAAGGGTCTTCTTCTAATTTACGATGGTACTCGGCACTTCCAGCAGGATAATGCCCGAGTACATACATCTGCATCCTCGACCGAGTGGCTGATAAAGCACATGATCGAGGTCCTACCCGACTGGCCAGCCCATAGCCCAGATCTTAATCCAATCGAGCATATGTGGGCTCTATTAAAACGGAGGATGAAGCAGCTATATCCAGATGTCTGGTTACTCAAGAAAAACCAGCTAGATGTGGCTGAGTTTACTCGATGTCTTCGGGCATGTTGGTGGGCAATTGACCAGGCTCAAATTGACGGTCTCATTGACTCAATGCCCCGGCGATTGGCTGCAGTCCAGAAAGCTAGGGGTTGGTATACAAAATATTGATGGCTAGAACCAGGGCTTCTATCTGTATATATCTATTTTGCTAGGAAGTTGGTGGTGTTGCGTTATGTAGAGATATGTTGATGGTTGTGGTGACCTAGAAAACGGGTGGCGGGGGATTTTGATGTGGGGTGTGACAGACTTTTGAACCCTGACTGTACCTAGCAAATACAATTACCGAGAAGGTTGACCGTTTGATGGCGGGCATCCCACCTTCATAAACCTGGGGTACACCTCTAGCGTCAAGCTGGGGTGGCACTTGTGAATCAATCCCTGCCGAACCTCCACAAGTTCCGTATCCGTCCAAACTCATACCGTTCTGGGGAAACTGGTTTGACCTAGTACACAAAGTATGCTCGGTGCGTTGATACCCCGAAGGAGAGCAGGATCCTCGTTGCAGCGGGATCGACGGGCGGCTTGTGGGTTTGGATAGGGCATTCGTATGTGCGGCCCGACGGATAACGCTTGTTCTTCTGTCAAGCAATGATGATGATGGTGGTTATGATGATGATGAAGGTCCCGGACTGGGCTAGCACCTTCAGCTGTTCCGGTGAAATACCCGGCTACTGTTAGGTATGCTAGGCATTCTGATCTCAGGTATCCCACAGTGAATGCCGTGGAAAATGCTGTCGGCTTGGTTTGCGCCGAGTGGTAGCTGGCTAAGGTAGGCTCACGGACCCCTCATGAGGATGGGGCATAGGATGCGACTCTCCCGATACTTCGGTGCAACTGATTCAACCGGCAGCTTACGAGCATGGTTTATCTACCTACCTAGCTCCTTGACCCCGCCTCCGACTTTCGAGAGCTTCACACAATGGCAATGCCTCGTCGGGTGCCCTCCCAGGAGCCAGTCAACCGCCACATCCAGGCCTTCAACAACGACGGCAGTGCCTACCTAGGAACAGATCCTTTTGACGAACAAGCACAGTAGCGATGGGGCTCTGGAGCAGGAAGATCACGGTCAGCGACGACACTCTCACTAGTGCAGCTCACTTGACCCTGAGGCAGTCCATGATTCCCAACCTGCTGGGTATGGCTTCTTGAGAGACGAGCAAACGACTAAAACAGCCGGACAGATAGGCTTGCTAACCTTCCCAACTTACACCTAGTTACCGTACTCTTCTTCCTCTGGGGCTTCGCCTACGGCCTGCTAGATGGTCAGTTATCTGAGACTCCTCCGACGACCGCTCCCCGCACCCGTTAACAAGGAGTTCTACCATCAGTGCTCAACTCCCACTTCCAATCGCAGCTACACATCTCGGCCTCCATGGCCGCCGGCCTGTCGTCAGCCTACTTCGGCGCATACTTCATCTGCCCGCCGACCATCTCGGGCTGGATCTTGCGCCGCTCTGGCTTCCGCGTGACCTTCATGACGGGCCTCGCCGTCTTCGCCGTCGGCTGTCTACTGTTCTGGCCCTCGGGCGTCAAGCGCTCCTTTGGCGGGTTCTGCGGTAGCATGTTTGTTGTCGGCGCCGGCCTGGCGACGCTCGAGACGGCGGCCGATCCTTTCTTGTCTATCTGCGGCCCGCCCAGGTACTCGTAGATCAGGTTGAATCTGGCGCAGGCTGTCCAGGGGGTCGGGTCCTTCGTCGCGCCGCTGCTGGCGTCGAGGGTGTTTTTCGCGAGTACCGTGGACAACAATGAGGGTCTGAAGAGTGTGCAGTGGGTGTACCTGGGGGTGGCCTGCTTTGATGTGCTGCTGATTGTGCTCTTCGTCTTGGCGCCCATGCCGGAGATCACGGATGCCGATATGCATGCACAGGAGGGCGAGATTGGGCAGTACGACCCCGGGCCGTTCCGCAAGCAGACGAATCTGTTTCTGGCCGTGTGGTCGCAGTTTTGCTACGTTGGGGCGCAGGTGGCCGTCGCGGTGAGTGATGCTGTGCTTTTTGTCTTCCGCGACGAATGGTGCTGATGGAGGAGCAGAACTACTTCATTAATTTCTGCGAAGAAGCTGGGCGCGACAGAGCAACGAGCTGTATGTGCCCCTTTTCCTTCACTGGCCTTTCTGAACATGAGGCTAATTGAAGGTTGGCTTATCGCTGGACAGCCGACCTCCTCGCCGTTGGCCAGGGCCTCTATGCCTTCAACCGTTTCGTAGCCGGCGGTCTCCTGACCCTGCCCCTGTTCAAACCGCGCTACATGCTGGCCGCCTACCTGGGACTCTGCTTTGTGTTTGTCATTGCTGCCATGACCACGTCCGGCTCTGCGTCCATTGCTATGCTGACCCTTGTCTTGTGCTTCGAGTCGTGCTGCTTCGCCACCATCTTCACCCTCGGTCTCCGCGGGCTGGGGAGACACACCAAGATGGGCGGGTCCCTGCTGGTGGCGGCTATCTCAGGGGGCATGGTCTTCCCACCCATGACGGGGGCTGTTTTAGACGCTCGGAACGCCCATATTGCCATGGCGATTCCGATGATGGGATATATCCTGGCATGAATGTGAGTTTGGCTGCTTGTTGTTCACGACGTCACAGCTAACTGATTCTGTCTTGACAGCTATCCCCTCTATGTCAATATATGGAAAAGGGATGTCATGGATAGCCATCGTGAGACCACGATTGGCATAGCGAAGGCCCCAGCCAACGACAAGGCTCTGCAACTTGAGGCGTTGCCGGACGCAGGAGAGAGTAAGAGTGCCGAGGCAGGCCATGGCGTCCACGTTGTTCACAATTAGGCCAGGACCCTTGTGACAGGATATTGGTACCCTACCTGCCAGTACTTGTATAGTAAACGGAACCCTCGAATTCAAGGATTTATGTTTGCACTCGTGACCGAGAAGAAGTGAGCCAATCAGCGCTCGAGCCATCGTCTCTTGTTGTGCCTTCCCGGGCAGGTTCGTAGATACGCGACATCATCGGCACGCGACAGAGGTTCTACGTTTTTCACCATCTTTAATACCGCGATTCACCGAGTTAAATGGCGACCCACCAAGTTAAGCCGTGATTCACCAAGGCAAGCCGTGTTTTGCCAAGTTCATCTACGCCCTTTTGTCTCGGGAAACGATGGACGAGCACCTCGGCCTCGCCGCGTCCCGGCGATCACTTGCTTCTCTTGCCGGGGCATATGGTAAGAGAGACAAAGACTGGGCTCTAAAACCAGAAAGGCCTGTTGTCTTCCGCCCAGGCCACGGCTCCAAGGGCGCGCGGTCACTAGTATGCATGTGTCTTCGCGTGATGGCAGAAAATATCAGTTCCATTTCCAAGATTATGATAGGTGATGTGAAGGAAGACAGGCTGCTGTGGCAATTGTGGGAAGAAATGCCCAGGTAAGTCCATACTACTGATGTGTTCATATGAGACCCCGAGACCGACCTTCATGACGCCTATTCATGACCAGCCCGATTGCTGATACACCGGTCTCCAGGCCCATGTCGCTTCACGCCTGGGAGCTCCTCTCTCCCAGGCTTCTGAAACGCAGTTTCTCTGATGCCTGGGCCGTTTCCTCGAAGGGGGAGGAGGAACAGCAAAACAAGAACCACCTGGACATTGCCGGCAAGAGAAATGAACGAGGCGAGATCACGATCCCTATGGGGATGTACCGCTACCACCAGCAGATCGAGAATCCCGATTGTGGGTTGGGTATTTACACTTCGCCTTTGCACGAACTGACCGAGTGCCTCGTGTACCTGTGTATCGATAACCTCGAATTCGACGGCCACGGATTGCTCTCACTCGCGAGACTCAACACGCTGGCCGTATTGGAATTGGTCGAGCGAGGCCCATCAGATAGCCACTTAAGTGACTCCATGATCAGGGGATGGAGTGAAGTTGCGGCAGAACAGGATCCGTTTCCCGAGCTGCGCATTCTAAGGATCGCGTCGAGTTGGCATGGGGTGACAGACGCATCGCTGCGCCACGTGCTCAAATTCCCCAAATTGGAAGTCTTTGAAGTCACTCGTTCTCGTCCCTACTTTTGGGATAATGCGACGCGCATCGCGGGGGAGTTTGGATGGAACAAGACCTACGCGGGGCACAAGTCAGTGTTTGCCTCGTTGGCCGCGGCGTACCTTGACTGGCGACTCAGAATAAGCGAAGAAAGCATTAGATACCTGGGTCGGTTGTTTCAAGACGATGAACAGGAGGTCACTCTGACCACAGACCCGCGAACTCCGACATGCGAAGGGTGCAAAGCGGCACTTGAAGGAAACCAAGAAGGGAAGCCCGAGAAGCACGGCGGACGAGCATCGAGCGGACCCATTCACAACGATGACCAGGCGCCAAGCACCTACCTTGACGAAGGTTGGGAGTTGTTGCTACAGGACAACCATCCATTCCTTCCAGCGGCCATCGGCAAGGACGGGGACAAAAGCAATGACTCCAAGCGTCGACAAGAGTTATATGAATATCGTCAACGAGACACGACGGACGCTCAGATCTTCTGGCTCCTGGGGCTTTTAGCCCAGAGGGAATTCGCCTCCCACCATGTTGGTATCCAACCCCGTGTGGAAGGCATTGCCCTCCCTAGGAAGCGATTCGCGAGCATCCGACTGCGCCGTCCGTCGCCTAAGATCGCGCTGTGGTGTGACCAACTCGTCTTTGTCCGCACTTCCAAAAGCCACGGCAAGGTGGCCAAGAAGGCAAAGGATATCGGAAAGGATGCGGAGAGAAAGGAGACAGACCTCAGGCCCCGCAAGCGGCAGAACCTTGGCGATGTCTTTGCGTCGTTAGGAGTGAGTTAACTCAGCCTGAGGATTGATTTCGGCTTCAAGTTCCCATAACTCACGCGAGCATCATTTCGTTTTACGGACACTTGTCAAGGGAGACAGCGAACCCGGTCAAAGCGCGAAATGTACTGCAATTCGTGTCAAATATGCATGCATACAAGTTCCATTGGGTCGAATTTGACACGAGACAGAATGGCAGAGCACCTGACGTGTAGTGGTAGATATGTATCAAGCGATAAATTTCTCTGCTCCCCCAGGGTGCACAAGGCTGTCGGAGACAGAGGGTAAGCGCAAGAAGTCAGTCTATCCTCCAGTTTCCCCTCCAGAATGCCATGGTATAAGACTTGGACCAGAGTGAATATGAAGGAAATATGAATGATGAGGAAAGGAAAAGAGAAAAAAAAGGAAAAGCGAAGCCAGCAATCTAGAATTTTATGTGGTCAGTGTCGGGTGGGTCGGCTCGGGCCAATCAACACCAGGTCGTTAAGCCTCAGACAAGTTAACAACTTATGTACAAGTTCCTACTAGTACTTGGGCAAGAGGGCAACAGAATGATACGCAAGTTGTCATGCATACTCACTCTCCCATGAGCGAGGAACGACTCTCCTAGGAGCTAGGGTGAGAATTCACTCTGAGTATGTTTGGGATGAGCGTTTCAAATCTGTTTACCTGAGCTTGGTTGTCCTGTTCGCAAACGGTTCACAGTGTCAGCTCCCCAGTGTCCAATTAGAGAAGCCAGATATCCTATCTAGTGGGTCAGCAAGCAGCCCCGCGGTGGTCGCACACGCGGGGCCAAGCGACGCAGACAAGAAGAGTCTTTGAGCTTGATAGTTGATGCACATTTGCTCGATCAACCTTTCATGTTTCCTTCGGACCTTGGGAAGGCGCTGCTGTGATCTTTTGGACATATAGCCGCACTACTTCAAACTTTCCTGCCTCCTTTTCTGTTTGAGTTTGAGGATCTTCTAAGAAGCTTACCACAGCAATACCATATCTTTACATCTATTCCGCATTGACCCTTGACCTGAGTCACCCTACCCCGCGCTCGTCCGAATCCCAATCAACTGTCAATTAGTTGACACCACACACTCGCAATCATGGCCGGTGGTCCTCCAGGAACAAGTTCGCGCGGCCGTGGCGGCAAGTTCAAAAAGCCCACCCGAGGAGGTGCGTGAGGACGGTAATCCTATCGAAGTGAACACAGACTGATAACCCCAGGCGGCAAGCATTTCTCGCGCAATCTCCGGCCCCTTGATGAAGATGGCAACGAGGTTAGCATGTGGAGCGAGGACGCTCAGAAGAAGCTCAGCGATGACGAAGAAGAGGAAGATTCTGAGGAGGAGTCGGAAGAGGAATCCGACGATGCCGGTCCTTCGACGCAGACGCAATCAGTTGCTGACCTGAGCCGCGAGGAGCGCAGGAAGGAGAAGAAGGCGCGCAAGGAGGCCGCGCTCGCCAAGGCTAGAAAGCAGGTTGAGGTCGGCGACCTGCCATCGAGCGACTCGGAGGAGGAGGGTGAGCACGACATGCCGGCCAACCCGAATCATTCCGCCAAGGCTCGCAAACAGACCAAGGTGTCACGTGTCGAGGAAGCCGCCGAGGGGGTCGAGAAACTGAGCGTCGCGCCGAGCAGACGTGAACGCGAGGCGATGGAAGCGCAGGCGGCGAAGGAACGTTACCGTAAGCTGCACGAGGCTGGCAAGACGGATGAGGCCAGGGCAGACCTGGCTCGTCTGGCAGTCATCCGACAGAAGCGTGAAGAAGAGGCAGCCCGGAAGAAGGTGCGTCCCTCCAGTCATATCATCGTGTCGAGCCTATGATCACTAACGTTTTGGGCAGGCCGAGAGGGAGGAGAAGGAAGCCCAAGACAAGGCCAAGCGCGCCGAGATCGAGGCTAGGGAAGCCAAGAGGCGAGAGGCGGCTCTGGGGCCCCAGAAGAAGGGGAAGAAGAAGTGAGGGTTTAAGTGTCTTAGGATACTTCGACCAGCATCGTAGCCAACATCTCTATTTAACTTGGCTATCCAAGGACGGCCCTTTCCCTTTCTTATGCCCTCTATATCTGGATACGTCCACCGCGATGCCCAAAACTAAAGTACGAATCCGTATAATAAGGTACCAGTATACATGAACCTAAGGCATGCCAGCCAGTCCATCGGTACCCACTGTCTCCTTCCAGAGCTCGTCAAAGTCCACCCCGTTCGATTTGAACATGTCCCGGATCTTCTTGGCGGCCTCAACCTGCTTCTCCGGCGTAAACCCCCCAGGCTGTGTTGTCTCGAACTGGATCATCTCCACCCACCTGAAGAACAGGTCCTCCTTTCCAAGCGCGGTGAGCGCGTCCCGGAAGGCAAACACCTGCCTTCGCCTCTCATCTTGCTCCACGGCCTCCCCCATACCAAGATCGACACTGAGCCACCCAAACTTCTTGTGATGCAACAGCACCACTGTCCCAAACGCCTCCAGCGCAATCTCCTTCTTGTCTACTAGCCGTGTCGCATCTGCCATTCCTTTCCAATCAAGATCCCACTCCCCGTCCATCGTCAGGTACCCAGTCTTCTCCTGGATACGCATCGGCGCTGTCGCCTCCCTCACCCGCCCTAGCACTGCGTCCCTCGCTGCCCTCGCCTCCTTAGACGCTTCGTCAAACAGCTCCATCCCCTTCTCCTGCAGAACACTATCCCAACTCTCCCTGCTCCGCCGCACGTACACCTCCATCGGCCTAAACCCAACCGCCCAGCGCCACGCAACAGGGCTGCTCCGCCCGCGCGTGCCGACCACAAACTCGTACGGCCACGGCCAGACAAACACGGCCAGCACGAAGTCCAGCAAGAATGTCAGAGCGCGCCACAAGATGGCCCGCGCGAGCTCTCTGTACGTCAGCTCCGACGCGCGCAGCGTCGTCTCGTTGGCGTATCCCAGCGCAGAGGTGACCAAGTCGAGGTACCACGGCAGAATTGCACGCATGCGCCAGACGAAGAGCCCCACCACGGCCAGGTTCATGGCCACGGGCACGAGGAAGATGTTGCGCTTGAAGGCCGGCGGGCGCGGGTCGATGTGCGTGATGTAGACATGTTGTGTTGGCAAGGTCGCGACAAAGGGTTGGAGGGAGGACGGAACCGGTTTGAAAGGGTGTGGCGGAGAGGATGGGATGCCGCCCTTCTTAGTAGTGGTGGGCGTGAGGCGGGCTTTGCCTTTGGGAGGCATGATGTTGAACTTCCCAGAGGTTGAAGAGGGTGATGTGTTAAGCTCAGAGTGAGCGTGACCGGGATATAGCTGGGGAACTAAAGGTGGTAAATGAGCGTAGATTGCGAGAGCAGTTACTTGTGAGAATTGAGTTATAGGCGTTGGAGAGTGAACGAAAGCCCGAAGTCCCTTTCCACAGTACAAGATTGTGAGAAAAGGAGAGTTGACAAGGGCTCATTGGATGAGAGGACTTGAGCCCTAACCCTCTTCTGTGTTTTACGTGTCCCCACTTCGTGTAAGTCGAGAGGTGTACCATCTCCTTTGATCAACTGTATATCCATCATGCAGGACAGTAGACTTGGACAAGCTGTGGAGGTACTCAGATGCAATGTGTTGAGGTGGATTCATACAATGGCATTCTCTAGTTGTCTGTACTCCGAGCCCTCTATGGCAGCGCTGTGATTGTCGGATGGCAACTTCATGAACTGATAAGATAAGATGACCCTGCTACGACTTGGGGGATCAGCGCGGGAAGCTTTCCATGAATTTTTGGCACTGCGGGACAGATCGCCGCGACGAAAAGCAGCTCCCACTTCCCACCAATTCTTCTACCGAGAGCGCCATGCCCCGCCGACCTCGACGATGATGCGACGTGGACTATGGCAGCAGGTATACTACGAGACACCCTCAGCCCATTTACCTAGGTTCCGCCACTAACACCATCTCCTTCCAGCAACAGAAACGCCCGTCTGCATGCCTTCTCTGCCGCTACAGTTCCAGTCTCGGCTACGGTGGCCGCACACGCCCATCGCTCCGATCGCTGCCGAGCCCTGATGGCACGACAATAGCAGCGGACTCCGTGCCGCCGGGTGTATTGCCAAATTATCTGCATTTAATGGAATGGCACTCTGTTGCGGCAGGCAGGACGAGGCATGGAGGACCCGGCAGCACAATGAGCCCCGGGAATACTACTAGCCTGGGGGCGTCTGTAGGCGTGAACAAGGGGAGACTATTCCTGCGATCGTATTCAATAGGTGGCTTACCGAGCTGGGCAACCAAACCATCACAGCCGCCTGCGAGCAGTGATGGGTTACTGCCGCATGAGCGCGCCGCAAGGGAAAGGGCTATGGCCCGTACGCGACCACCCCCGACGGTTAGCCCGTTTCCGAACAATGATGGCCTGCTTCCTCACGAACGTGCCGCAAGAGAGAAAGCAATCGAGCGTACACAACCACCTTTGTCCGATCCGACTGCGAGCAGTGATGGGTTACTTCCGCATGAGCGCGCCGCAAGGGAAAGGGCTATGGCCCGTACGCGGCCACCCCCGACGGTTAGCCCGTTTCCGAACAATGATGGCCTGCTTCCTCACGAACGTGCCGCAAGAGAGAAAGCAATCGGACGTACACAGCCACCTTCGCCCGATCCGACTGCGAGCAATGATGGACTGCCGCCCCACGAACGCGCGGCAAGGGACAAGGCCATGGGCCGTACAGGGGCAGGACTCAAGAACCGAGCGCCGTCCTGGGCGTCTGCCGTCCCTTCGTGGTCAACTGCCCCGCCGCCCGCACCGGCGAATTCCAGTCCAGTAACCGTGGCACAACAAGCAGACCCCTTTCCCTCTGTCTCCCCGTATGAGAGACTAGCGAAAGCCACTGTTCGTATGCAGGACCAGCCATCCAACGTGCGGCCGCAACAAGCAGTCCCCCTGACGTTCCTGCTCCCACATGAACGCGCAGCGAGATCTGCTGCTGCCTCGAAATCCTCACCCGTGGACAGGCGCGAGCCGCAAGGGAACATGGCTGGACGGACCAACGATCTTCGAGACAGCCGACAGGGACCCCACCTTTCCAGAAACCCTCTAAAATGGAACCAGGACCGCGCATGGCCAGCGGACTCGTTCTTGACAGGTGCGCCGCATTCTAGTCAGTCGCACAGTGGCAGACTCGGGTCAATTAGTTCCTTGACCCAACCGCAAACGGACGAGGGTGAGTGGAAAAATCTCACCCGACGGGAGCGGGCTCTGCCGGAAGGTTTCGGCCTGCCACCATCTCGCGATGCTCCACGCGGAGACACTGGATCGACGTTATCGCAATGGAGTGACTCCAGTTCCGGCGTGGATCAATGGAAACTTATGGAAAAGAGCTTTTCCGAGCAAAAGGAGCTTGAGAGTAAGGCGGCTAAAGCAACAGACTCAACCACTTGGGGTTGGGCCGACGAATACGTAGAAGAAGCCAGACATGCGAAGATACAAAGAATCGCACGTGAAACGCAGGGGCAGTATGAGCTGGCGAGTCCACAGGCTGCGTCCGACGTGCTTCGGCGCCGCCCGGGAGAGAGGGAGGACCGGTTCGGCCGCGAGGAGCGAGGGGACCGCAGAGAAAAGGAAAAGCCGAAGAGGAATAGATACCGGCGGAGAGAAGTCGAGGAGGACGACAACTGGGACGAAGACTTCTACGAGGAGCGACGGAGGCGGAAGGCTTTGAGAGAAGAGAAGGAAAGGCAAAGACTAGCGGAGCTCGAGGCGGCGGGCCCAACACCGATCTTCTTGCCCGAGTTCATCAGCGTGTCGAATCTGGCCATAGCGCTGGGTCAGAAGATCGACGTCTTTGTGTCGCAATTGGAGGAACTTGGTTTTGAAGATGTCAGCAGGGACAACATCCTCACCGGCGAGACGGCAGCCCTGGTGGCGCAGGAGTATGGTTTCGAGCCGACCGTGGACACCGGCGAGGATGAAGATCTTAAACCAGCCCCGCCACCTGCTGATCCATCCTCGTTGCCCCTACGGCCGCCCGTTGTCACCATCATGGGCCATGTCGATCACGGCAAGACGACACTGTTGGATTACCTGCGGAAATCATCCATCGTTGCCCAGGAGCACGGTGGTATCACGCAGCATATCGGCGCGTTCTCGGTCAGTCTGTCCTCCGGCAAGCAGATCACGTTCCTCGACACGCCCGGCCACGCCGCCTTCCTGTCGATGCGTCAGCGTGGCGCCAACGTCACCGACATGGTAATTCTCGTGGTCGCGGCCGACGACAGTGTCATGCCGCAGACACTGGAGGCTCTCAAGCACGCGCGTGCCGCCAAGGTGCCCATCATTGTGGCCATCAACAAGGTCGACAAGCCAGAGGCCAACGTGGACCGCGTCAAGGCTGACCTCGCCACGCACGGTGTCGAGATCGAGGACTACGGCGGAGACGTCCAGGTCGTTTGCGTCAGCGGCAAGACAGGACAGGGCATGGCCGACCTGGAGGAGAACATTCTGCTGCTGTCGGAAATGCTCGATATCCGCGCCGAGAGAGAGGGCATGGCTGAGGGATGGGTGCTCGAGTCAACCATCAAGCCGATCGGGCGCGTTGCCACTGTGCTTGTGAAGCGTGGCACGCTCCGGCCGGGCGATTTCATCGTCGCCGGACAAGTCCACGCCAAGATCCGCTCACTCCGTAACGAAGCCGGCGTCGAAGTCGACGAGGCACCTCCAGGCACCGCCGTCGAAGTCCTCGGCTGGAAAGAGCCGCCAGACGCGGGCGACCAAGTGCTCCAAGCCCCCGACGAAGCTAAGGCCAAAGCCGCCGTCCGCTACCGACAGGAACTCAAGGAGCGCGGCGAGGTGATCGCCCAGATGGCGCAGCAAGAACAAGAGCGCCGGGAACGCGAGCGCGAGCGCGAGCGCGAAAAGGCCCTCGCCGAGGCCGCCAACCCCCGCCGGAATCGTGGAGACCGCTTTGCGCCTCCACCCGAAGAACCCGCTCCGGAGGAAGACGAAACCGCAAAGGACACCACCAAGTACTTGACCTTCCTCGTCAAAGGCGACGTGCACGGCTCCGTCGAGGCCGTGACCGCCGCGTTGATGGAGCAGGGCAACAACGAGATCCGCGCCAAGGTGCTCGTCTCCGGTCCGGGACAGATCACAGAGTCCGACGTCGAGCTCGCGGCCGTGTCTGGGAGCAGTATTATCAACTTCAACAACACCATCCCGAACAATATCAAGCGGCTCGCGAGTGACGCCGGCGTCAAGATCCTCGACCACAATATCATCTACCACTTGGTCGAGGATGTCAGGACGCGGCTCGCGGATGCATTGCCGCCGCTGATCGTGAAGAAGGTGGTGGGTGAGGCTGAGGTGCTGCAGGTGTTCCCGATCAATATCAAGGGTCGGAAATACAAGAATATCGCCGGGTGCAGGATCGGGAATGGGGTTGTCAAGAAGGGATGCAAGGCGAGGGTCATCAGAGGAGGGGAGAACATCTTTGAGGGTAAGTTTGAGTCCCCTTTCCTTGGTCACTTGCAGATTGTTGGCGACTTGAAATGTGTGGCTAATGAAACCGCTACTAGGCACCATCGAAACGCTCAAACATATCAAGAAGGACGTTGCCGAGATGAAGAAGGGCAGCGAGTGCGGTATGTCCTTCGCCGACTGGGACGAACTCCAGGCCGGTGATCATATCCAGGTCATTGAGGAGCACGCCGAGAAGAGAAAGTTGTAAGATGATTGTAACATATAGGAAAGAGTGGAAAGGATAGACAAAGGGTCATGTGTAAGAAGGGCATGTCACATATGTGAGACGGCGCATATAGCATGGGATGGCTTGGGTAGTGTCGTCTGATATACATTCTACGTAAAATAGACCGCTCCTCATACCCAACCTAGAAGAGATAATGTCGGCTGAGAGTATCGCTGCAACGGTCACCACCTCTTCGGTGCCAACGCCCCGCCCGATGAGAACGTTCTGCTTGTTGTTTGAATTCGAGACCGCTCCTTTTCCAACTTGACCAGGCCTATCCGGTCAGTCAGGGGCGTAGCATTGATGATGTTGTCAAACTCGTCGTCGCCGTCGTCTGATCCATTGTCTGAGTCGGGCTCTGCGTCCGAGTCAGGCTTGAACTGTTGCTGCGGCCGTGCCACTGTCTGGAGAGGTTTCTTCTCCTGGGGTTCGGGGTTGGAGAAGGGCTTCGAGGCGAGGATCTTGCGGCGGATGGCTTCCATTTCAGCGTCATCGTCCTCTTCTTCGCTGTCGCAGGGAAGAGCGTAGCGGTCTTTCGCTGCTGGCTCTTCTTGGTCTTGTGCTTTCTTTGGCGGCGGGGGTTTACTGCCTAGGTAGATGCCGTCTAAGCTTTCCTCCTGCTCCTCGTCCTCGTCCTCGTCTTCTTCGCTTCCATCTTCACCCTCATCATCCTCGTCTGACTCCACCGGTGCCCTCCTGTTCACATTCCCGCCCGCCCACAGGTCATCAGGATCCCCCTCTTCCCTGCTCTCCGCATACTCCCGATCCAGCCTCTCCATCCACTCCTGTTCCGCCCTCTTGATCGCCGCCTCGTCCTCGCACGCCGCATACCTCCTCAACAGGCTCGAGTTGATCTCAAGGAACGCAGTGCCATACGAGAAGGGCGCCAGCACTTGCTCGGCCCAGTCGTGGTGGCCGCAGATGGCGAACGCGGCCGCCAGCGCCTCGACGCAGTTCAGCCGCCACGGCTTGCCGTAGTTGACCGTGTTGGCCGCCACCAGGTAGGGAAGCAGCCGCTCGCACTTGCCGCCCACCTTGGACCACTGCACCTCCTTCGTCCGCGCCCACGAACACTCCACCACGGCCGCGCCGTACTGCTCGAGCAGCGGCCTGTCGGCCGGCGAGAGCGTCTGCTTGCCGTTGGGCGTGATGATCACGCCCGAGTGCCGCTGCCCGAGGTGCAGCTCGCGCATGAGCCCCAGCTTCATCAGGCGCTTGCCCGAACACCGCTTCGGGTCACAGTGGCCGAGGTCCCAGCAGGCGGCTTTGAAGGCCGGACGGGAGCTGGAGGAGGAGGATAAGTTGGGCGAGAGGGAGGAACGTCCTTCGGCGCCATTGTTGTTGTTGTCGCCTTCTGATCGTCGGTGGTTACGAGGAGGCCCGCGGTTGTGGTGTTTGCCTCGCGACGAAAAGTTGTCTTTCTTGTGGCGAACCATCTCTGATCTCTGTTGGGGTTTGGGGGATCGATGGGCGAACGAGAGTCGTGCTGAGAGTGCGGACGTCGAGTTCTGTATTCGACAGACCTGACCCTCCTCGATGTTTAGGTGACAATACTTCAAGCTCTGTTGAAAAGTACCTAGTGTATCTTTTGCCTACCAGGCAGGGAGCAAATAATGACGGGATGTCTTGAATATCCTTTCGGACAACTTCATGGTGGGGTTGAGAATAGGTGCACAGTCTGCCCCGCTGACGCAACCCACCTTTTTGCTGCCTTGGGCCCCACAACGGACAGCGGTGGCTCCCTTATTCAGGAAACGGGGTCGATCTCCTCCATGGGCGACTACCTATTACCTAGCATTAACCCACCGCAGGGGGTCTGAGCTCAACCACCACGTCCAGGTGTCGCAAAGCTCAGGACCTGTGATCGAGTGTTCCTACGCCGATCACTGGCTCTTTCCTGAGCGCCAATTACCGCAGACTGCCGTTCAAGACGGCGACTCGGGCGCATTCAGACTGACGAAGAGCGGTATCCGAGGAGGCCGCCGTTCACAATGGAGGCGGCTTCGGCGCGGTACGCCGCTAGGGACCGCTGGGGGGAAATGGGCAATCCGGCGCCGTCGCAGCTCCAGCGTTTTATCCAGGCGGCCTGCAGTCCCGAGAACTACGAACCCAACCTCGCGCTGAACCTGGAGATCGCCGACCTGATCAATGCCAAGAAGGGCTCGGCGCCGCGTGAGGCCGCCGTCGCCATCGTCAACTACATCAACCACCGCAACCCCAACGTCTCGCTGCTCGCCCTCAACCTGCTCGACATCTGCGTCAAGAATTGCGGCTACCCGTTCCACCTCCAGATCAGCACCAAGGAGTTCCTCAACGAGCTGGTGCGCCGCTTTCCCGAACGGCCCCCCATACGCCCTTCGAAGGTCCAGCTTAGGATTCTCGAGACCATTGAGGAATGGCGCAGCACAATATGCGAAACGAGCCGGTACAGGGAGGACCTGGGCTTCATCCGTGATATGCACCGGCTGCTGAGCTACAAGGGGTACACGTTCCCGGAGGTTCGGAGGGAAGATGCTGCCGTGCTGAATCCGAGTGATGTATGTGACAGCTTTGGACCTCTATACGCATCTAGTTTATTGACCTATGCAGAACCTTAAATCCGCGGAAGAGATGGAGGAGGAGGAGCGCGAGGCGCAGTCGGCGAAGCTGCAGGAGCTTATCCGGAGAGGCACGCCCGAAGACCTGCGCGAAGCAAATAAGCTGATGAAGATCATGGCGGGTTATGACACCAGGTCGAAGGTCGATTATCGCGCCAAGGCCGCTGAGGAAGTCGGGAAGATCCAGCAGAAGGCCAGGCTGCTCGAGGAGAGGTTAGCGGCCTTCAAGCCAGGCGACAAAATGGTGGAGGGTGATGTCTTTTCGGAGCTCGCGGCCGCGCTGTCGAGCGCCCAGCCCAAAATACAGAAAATGTGTGAAGAGGAGTCTGACGATCACGAAGCCGTCGCGAAGCTGCTTGAAATCAACGACAGCATACACCGGACAGTTGAGCGGTACAAGCTGCTCAAGAAGGGTGATATTGAGGGCGCTCAGCAAATAGCCAAAGGTGCCCCAATTGCGACAGATAGCGGGAAGAAAGCGACGAACGAACTCTCCCTGATCGATCTCGACGAAGGCGATGCGAACGGGGCGGCTGCTGGTCAGAATTCAGGCCAGACTACGGGTGTCGAAGATGATCTCTTGGGCCTGTCAATAGCCGATTCTGGCAGCTATGGCCAGGCAGGAGGGATTGCACTAGGCTATGGGGCCAACACTAGTACGTTGTACGGGAACAATCTTCGCCGAGTCCCCTGCTAACAGTCACAGATATCCCCGGCCCAGCATTGCTGTCCTCTGTCACGCAAGGCAACAGCGCCAAAGGCCAAGTCCCAGCATCCAGCCCATCTCCCGCCCCCTTCTCCAGTTTCTCTTCCTTCACGTCTGCGCCGGGGTCACAGTCCGCCACTCCGCAGCCGCCTCAAAGGTCGGCCTTTTCGCCTCCGTCACAATCACCAGCAGCAGCCACGGACCCATTCGCGGCGTTGGCGTCGCTCTCGCAGAAGCCGGCCACCACATCTGCTCAACCAGCGGCGTCGGCATCAAATGATGACGATGAGTGGAATTTCTCATCCGCGCTGCCTCCAGAGGCGGCCCCACAGCTACCCCGAGAGCACAAGGCCGTGGTCAGCAACACGAGTCTAAAGATCGACATGATGGCCAATCGGGCCGTGGACACAGACCCGTCCATCGGCCTGTTGTTTGCGTTTACCAATACCACGGCGCAGCAGATCTCAGAGCTACACTTCCAATTGGCAGTGACGAAGGTAACGGCGGCCATCCACCACCTCTAGGCATTTAGTTGAGTTATACGTGAGGCTAATGGTTCAACACTAGGGGTACGAGCTGCAGCTCAAACCGCAGACAGGGAGGACACTAGAACCGAAGCAGAGCCGAGGTGTGACGCAGTCGATTACTGTCTGGCATGCCGGGAGCAGGGACAGGAAGGTGGAATCGATCAAGTTGCGGTGGAGGGTGTCGTACAAGGTTGGGGGCGAGCTGAGGCAGGAGATGGGTGAGATCCCAGAGTTTAGTGTTGCATAGCCAGAGTGGATGGATGGATGTGTGGGTTTTGAGCGAGCAATGGAGTGGACCGGAGTGAGGTTTGATGGATCACGAGGTGTTAAACAGCATTCGACATTGTGTGAGAGGAGTGTGATATGGGGGAAGTTGATATCCTACCCACCCGACACTTTACTGAAACCAGATCAGATGAGTTCTGTTTCTCGACGGCCATGCGATCTCCAGCTAGGGGTATATATACAAGTCCCACCCCCCAGCCGACCACCGCCGGACCCTAAGCGCTTAGACAAGTGGCTGGACCATTTGGCCAAGCGGTATTTGGGGAAGGCAGCAGGCAGGTGCTCCTGCCGCAATGTGCACACATTGAGTGGGTGTTGGTTCGATTGCGGAGAAAAAGCCCAGCACGGGTTTTCATAGCTGGCCATCCCGGCGAAGGCAGTTGGTCGGTGAGCCTTTTGCATTTTCCTCTGCTCCTTCCTTCCGCAGCCCATTACTGTTCTCTGTCCGACTTCAGCACGCAAAGGCGTCTACACGACTTCGTCATGCAAATGTGGAATCTTTCTACTGGAAGAGACGACATTTTCTCGAAATATCATGATAATAATACATTGAGTATATGGACGTTTACGTTTCCGATGACACATTCCCCCCCTCTTTTTCCCATGATTACCGCCATCACACCATCCGAAGCACCAACACCATCCCTGGTACGTGTACAATACATGCCATCGATCTTATGTGCCTCTGAGCCTACCTACTAGCACCTACTCACTCCATACACCCAAGCCAGCCGTGCCCGTCTCAGGAGGAGAGCTCCCACTCCTCGCCCTGTTCCCCGCCCTCCTCGCACTAGAACCGCTGCCTAAGCCGGGCGACCCAAACTCAACCACGGTTCCATCATCCATCCTGAACCCACCAGCCGCCCCGTGGCTCCCCCCCGACGCCGACCGCGACATGGCCTCCCCTCCCATGCTCATAGCCGTGCCGGGACCTGCGCTGGCCGGGGCACTTCCCACCTCCGTCATCATGATATCGACAGGCGGGCTGTTTGCATTTGCGTCCACCGGCGGAGTCGACCACGCGGCAAGCGGGTGCTGATGCTGATGCTGATGCTGATGCTGATGCTGATGTATGCTATGCCCTAGCTGACCCTGAGAGCCAGCCCGCCTCGTCACCGAGGACGACGACGAGCCGGGGGAGATGGGCAGCAACGGCGATCCGGACCCGGACGACGGGGAGGCTGCTCGGGGCGAGGCAGCACTGCCGGGCGAAGGCGACAAGCTCTGTGCTCGCACATTCTTTCCTCTGTCCTTCTTGCGGCTGCTGCTGCTGCTGCGGATGCGGTTCCTGCCCGCCGAGGGGCGCCATCGCGCCAGGCTGCTGCTGCTGCTTCTGCGGGTCGTCCGCTCACCACCCCTGCTGTCGTCGTTGTTGTTGTTGGTACCAACGCCCGGCGGCAATGACGTCCCGGTCACGGCTGCACCCATAGGACCGCGCGGATACTCCCTCGCATCCACATCGGAGAAGGGCGTGTCCAGCCGCGGCGAGGGCTCTGTCTCCGTGTAGGATGGCGGCCGGCCACGGTTGAACGGGGAGAGGCGGGACGTGGGACTTATAGGGCTGGCGGGGATGGGAAGTGCCTGCCCTCTGCCTGTTCGCAGCGGACTGGTAGACCGTGCGTGCACTGCTCTTGCTAACAGAGGAGACGGCGCACCGGAGGGCGGCGACTCGACGGCTTGCAGCTCCGGGCTGTTGGTGATGTTGATGCTCGGGTTCAGGGAGGAGCGGTTGGACCCGTCGCGCGACATCGGCTGGGAGGAATAGCCGCCGCTGTGGAGGACGGCCGGCCGGGTTGGGAGGGCGCTGTGGTGCTGCTGTTGCTGCCGACTTGGCAGGAGGGACGGGTAGGAGCGGGACAGCGGGTCGGGCGCGCTCGACCACTCGACGCCCGACGACGTGACGGGTGCGCTGCCGTCCGGGGGGTAGACCACCGTATCCCAGCGGCGGACGACGAGCGGTACCATCAGCTCGGCCGTGGGGATGCCGGCGAAGGAGGGCGGCGGGAAGGGCGAGGCGTGGCTGGCGGGGCTGGAGTTGGCGGAGCGGCTGCCGCGGAAGATGGTTGCGGGAGGCACGACGGGATCCTCTTCCGCCGGCGGCTGCTCGACCTGCTGTAGTGGTGATGATGGCGTCTTGATCGTGCTGTTGTCCGACGGCGCCACCGGCCTCTTGGGTGGTGTGTTGATGGCGGGAACTCTCCAGTTCTTGAGCGACGACATGATCTGGGCGAACCCCTTTGGTGAGCCTTCAAGCAGGAATTGGGCAACCTCGGTGCCGGGCGTCTTTTGGGCCTGTGGCAACGCCCAACTGTTTCTGCCCAGAAGCGTCTTGGGCCGGGTCGAAGTGGGAGAACCGAAGCTGCCCCTTGACTCTCGGGAAGGGGGTGAGGCCATCTTGATCTTGTTCAACTCCATCTCTGCCTCGCTTTGCGCAGTCAAGCGTGGGCCCAGAGGCGAACTCGAAGAGTTCCTCTTAGTCGAGACAGAGCCCACGGCGACCTCGGGGCTAAGCCCTACCCACGGATCCCCAATCACCCTACCTCTCCATGCTCCAACATGGATATGGTTTCGCCGTCTCTCCTGCGCCGTGATAACCCTGTGGCGTGGAATGACATCGTGCCAGTCATCATAGGCGCCACTTACCCCCGTCTGGTTGTCGGTAGGCTCCGGAGGCAGTGAGACGGCGTCGGCCATCTCGGCGGCACCCATGTACACCTGCGTCTCGGGTACGGACACGACGGTCTCTTGGTCGTCGTCCTCGATGTACTGCGGCATCGGCGGCATCACCACGGGGTCCCTGGGGTACGGGGTCCGCGACGGGAGCTCCTGCTCCAACTCCAACAACAACTCGGCCGTGGGAGACTGGACCAGCTCGCTAACATCCTCCTCCTCCTCCCCGCCTAGCGATCTCATACCACTCTGCTGGCTACTCTGGGAATCCAGCGTCGCGGCGTCGGACTGCGAGGAGTTACTAGTGCTGATCCGATCAAAAACCGACGCCGGATGCTCCTCGGCAGAGCCGTGCGGCAGCTGGTCGATCTGGCCCTGGATCCTGTCCAGTCTCTGCTGCAGCTGCGGCCTAGCGCGCGAGAGACTGGGATAGCGCTTCTCGTAGCGATGCAGATTCTGCCGCAGCTTCTCGCCATGGATGCAGAACCGGCGGTAGTCGTCCGGCAAGCCGACTCTGGAATCCCTTTGGATCCGGTCGTCCGCTTCATCGTAGGACCGGCACCAGACGGCGATGGCTCGCTCCAGCCAGAACCCGATCTGGTGCTTCTCGTGGATGAAGTCCCGGAAGTAGGCCTGCACGACGCTGTGGATGCGGAGCAGGTCGAGGTGGTCGGCGTGCCTGTCGAAGCTGCACCTGGAACTGCGCGAGCTGGTGGGCGAGCTGTCGTCGTCGCCTTCGGACCGCTTGAGCAGGCCGAAGGCGATGAGAACCGCGAGCGTGTTGTTGAGGCTTGGCTTCCTGAGCTTAACATCGCTGGTCTTCACCGGGGTGATCTTGTCGAGGGCGGAGAGGCCTGTGTGGCTGGTTAGCAGATATGTGACGCTGACAACCAAAATAATGCTGGAAGCCGGAGGTAACACGTACCAAGCGCGAGCATCTCGACCGGGAGATGCTGGTCGAAGAAAGCCAACAGGGAGATCAAGTTTAGGGCCGCATTCTCGCCCCGGTTCTCGAGCTGCTCCCGCACGGCCTTGTACGCAGGCAGATCACCGGCCTTGGGCCGGCTCCGGTACGACTTGAGATAGCGGGCGAGCGGCTCCCGCGTGGCCTTGAGATGCTGCGCGGCGACATGGATCATTAGCGGCAGCCTGCCCATCAACTCGACCAGCTCCAGCGCCATGGCCCGGTCGTCGGCACTCCACGGCCGCTTCCGCTCCATCTCCAGCAGCAGCAGATCCTGCGCCTGCTGCGCCGTGAGCAGGCCCAACTCCATCACCTGCGGATTGTCAAACCGCGGGTCCCCCGTCACCGCCCGCTCCGTCGACGTGTAGATCAGGCTCGTGTTCCGCGCATCCGGAATAAACTCGTGCAGCCCGGGGATATCAAACTGCACGCCATCGAAGACCACCAGCCACTCGCGGCGCGCATTCAGCCACCTCCGAACAATCTGCACGATCGTCTTCGGATCCCGCAGCTCCTCGACGTCGCGGCGATGCAGTCCGAACCCGCCGCCGCTGAGGGCCTCGTTGCGCGCGATGCGCCAGAACCAGTACTCCAGCTCGTGGCGCGACTTGGCCCGCACCCAGTACACGCCGCCCGGGTAGTCGTCCTTGTGCTGGAAGACGTACTGCCGCGCGAGGTGTGTCTTGCCGCCGCCCGGCAGGCACTGGATCAGCACGGCCGACGTGCCCTCGGACCGCCGCTTGCGGTCCATGAGCATCTCGTGCAGCGCCTTCAGCTCGTCCTCGCGCCCGACAAAGTACGAGTTGGGGCGGAAGGCTTCCGGGTGGATGAAGAGCGGTTCCGCCGTCGTGGTGGAGGTGGTGGTGATGGTGGTGTGTTCGGCTGGTTCTGGGAGCGGGGGCAGCAGCCGTGGTGAGGGTGGTGACAAGGGGGCCGGGTTCGAGTCTGATTGCTGAGCCGTCTCGGTTAGGAGACGAGGAGCAGATGTAGGTCGAGTGGGCTGCGGGAGAGATTTAGGGGAAGCCATCTCATTATTGCTGCTGCTGTTGCTGCTGCTCTGGTCTACACAAAAAAGCCAAACTCATCAGCGCGCGTCCCGGAAAGAAGAAGCTGAGCTGTCACTCGGCGTCCAGTGGTACAACGACGACTCTTGTTCCACCCCTGCCACACGCAGCACTTGCCCCTGGACAGGCCACGCCTGGTACCACAGATGACCACCTGCTGGCGACAGTAACCTACCAATTGCTTGTTGAGACCCGGCGAATTCAAGGGCAGACCTCTGCTGGAAAGAAGGTCAGTATGCTGCCTCCTCCCAACCCCGTCGATGCTTCCCAGGTTAACGAGAGCGAAGAACTTACGTAGGGCCGTGCGCGTTCAGAGATCTCTAGGCTCGCCCTCACCCGCCGTTGGTCCTCTTCAACTTCCCACCGGATGGGGATGACGTTCGGGGCGTCGGTGATCCATTCCCGGATCGCCGTTGAGATGGTCCGATAGCCCGGCGCATGGTCGCTCTCAAACTTGCACATGCCCGAGTGTGTCGCCTCGATGCCGTAGTACGTGACACCGGGCAGTTGAGGACTCGCCGACTCGGCGTCCACGACCAGGATCCTGGGTCCGTCAGCACGGAGTATCTATCACACACCCGATGCCATGACGTCTGACAACAAAAAAAAGAAAAAAAAGAAAAAAAAAAAGAAAAAAAAAAGAAAAAAAAAAGAAAAAAAAGAAAAAAAAAGAGAGAAAGAAAAAGAGAACGAAAAGAAAGAAACAAAGAAAAAAGATAGGTGCAAACCACGTACTTGGAACCCTTCACATCCGTCTTGTGGTTCTCGTGCGCCATGTGGATGTGGAACTTCTGGTAGATATCCAGGAAGTGGTTGCTGATCTGCTGCAGCGTCTCGCTGTCCCTCTTGAGCGACCGGAGCAGCACCGGCTCCGTCGCAAGCAGCTTCCTGGGCACCAGCGCGTCCGCCATGCGCTGTATCACGCCGCCCCACGCGGCCGCATCCGACCCATTGTGCGGCGTGCCCAGGAAGACGATGCCGTACGTCGACACCACCACCGATCGCAGGTCCTCCAGGTGCGGCTCGTGCACGTCGTTCGAGTACAGCAGCGCCCGCTTGGTCACGATGCCGCCGAGGCTGTGCACCACCCAGATGATGGGGTTCCGCTCCGTGCCCTCGCTCTTGCGGTAGTGCGTGAGCGTGGTGACGAGCGTTTGCGCGTGGTGGTGGATGAAGTTGTCGTTCGGGTTCTTGGCCGTCCGCTCCCAGAAGCCCGCGTAGACGTCCGCGTTGTACCCGTACACCAGCACGTTGGCGTGCTGGTCCTTCAAAGACGCAGGCAGCAGGTCGGTCGGCCAGTACACCCCGTTCGGCGCCGTCCATGTCTTCTCGGGCGCCCCGTTGAGGCCGTGGACCAGGACGATGTCGGCCTTGGCTTGCGGGTGTTGGTAGACCGCTGTGAGCTCGAACCGGTTCGGGTGCTTGTTGATGGTGGCCTGTTGGTTGGTGGTTGTTAGTACTTATTAGCCAGCCTTACACGCACCGAGGCGGCCCGGCCCGCATTTGCGGCAGCAGCACGGCAGGAGATCGATGGTCAGGGGTCGGAGATCGTACTCACCATGCTTTACTTCCCTTTCTTCCCTTTCGACGGGCCTAGGAGACGAGATGGGATGCAGTACTGACCATTCCTGGCGCTTTCTCACAGGGACCGGCCGAGTTCGCCGGAGCCGGAGCCAATGTGCTGCTTTCCTTCTTATTATAGGAGATCGGAGATCAAACAATGTTGCCTACCAGGTAGGTTTTGCCCGGCTTGCTCAGCCACTGCGGATCAGTGGCGAGGACTGCAGCAAGGACGGCGAGGACAAGAATAATCTACCAAAGATACACAAAAGAGCGTGCGATGTGACGAGTTCACTATCCCGTCGGCCATCAACAGTCAAGGTCGCGGTATGCAGGGCCAGCTGATTGCCCCATCCTCCTCCAGCCGAGACAACCGCGACAGTCCAACTAATCCGTACGCAGTACTTCGTTACAGCTGCCGACGGAGACGAACGCAGGTAGGAAAAGGACTTGTCACGCGGCTGGCCGAGAAACTGACCAAGTGTGGCAGCTGAGCCCTCCGCAGGAACAGCCGTCCATTTGGCGTCGAGTTGTCTCAAAATGCTCGGGCACGGGAAAAGCGGCATCAGCAAATAACTACTAGTAATCACTGCGCAGCATGTAATAAGCCAGCGTCTGCTCGTTTCAAATAGCCTTCCAGAATCCTTCCGCCCCTCATCTTTGGCTGCCGTCCAGACGGGGCGGGACGCAGCCGGCTGCAAGCTGAGGGCGAAGGTCATGCTGTGCGCCTGAGCTCGGTATGTGTCACCCGCGCCCACTCAAAACTGACGCTAGCGAGCCCCGCCCAGGGCCCCCCCCAGGCGATCTTACACTCATTCAGGGGTTCAGGCAATGCCGCCGCTAACGAGTTTGAGCGACCGGGCCTTTTGCACATGGTGTGGCACGTCGTATAACAGCCGGCAGACGACGGGCATGAGCCCAGCCTCACGAGATTTGACTCTTTCTGATTCTGGGTTGGATACTGTAGTATTCTAGTGACTTCCTGACGTCAACGCTGCAATGGTATATAACGGATCTTCGTTGTAGCCTCATCAGCTGCTAACCTGCGATGCCCTTTCAGGCATCTATTGAATGGATGGTGAATGAACCCGTGTTTCGGTAGTGACACCTTGGAGGTCCATTGCCATAACACCGCACACGCTCCTACGTACCCTCCCAATCGTCGGGGAGACGGCAACAGCCTAGAAAGATGATGCTGACCCTTCTCTAGCCGGGCCGGTTATACAAGACACCTAACCGACACTTGTTTAGGGGCAAGAAAGAGGAAAGGGGACATATCTCCGGCCCTTTTTCCGAGAAATGTACAGTCATTTTGGCAAAGCCAGTGAAGAAAAACGGCCGTATGATGGGCCTGGTTGCACACATGGCCACACTTTTGCAATGCATGAACCGAACGTTCGGAGGCGAGATGTTGGCTTTGTCCGAACCTTGCATTTGTGTCACAACTCACTTGAAGCGGCAACGCCGCTATGTTGTGACAGCTCGCATAGGCTGCGCTGAACCTTGACTCGAAATCACCGGTCGAGCGGTATCAAACCCGGCGCAGCCAGCACGATCACAGCAGATCGGTCGTGCAAAGAAAAGCCAGACTCCGGTGCAACGGCTCCTAGGGACAAATACGCGATTTGATACCACACCGGGGTCACGGCCGGCTTCGGCATAACACGGGGCCACAAGAGGCTCTTGAATGTCGAGCTATGGTTGAAGGCATTCGGACGCAGAATGCCGTGTCGGAGACAAAAAGGACTCCAGGGACCCGCCTTCCGTGAGATCGAACATCTGGATGAACGGGTGCTGTGTTCTCTAGGCCTGCTTCTCTCATTCCTTGGGCGGCAGCATGAGCACATACTCCCTTGTGCTTGAACCGAACTGAATCATGTCCTTGTTCCGTAGTTCCAAATAACGGCTTTCGGGCACCTTTTCGCCGTTGAGCTTCGTGCCGTTCGCGCTCTCCAGATCGATCAGGTACGGTTTCACCCGGCCGATCTTGTCCCCGAACTCGTTGCGCTTCTCGGTGTAGCGGAACTGTACGACGGCGTGCTGTTTGCTGATGCTCGGGTGTTCGGCGGGAAGATCGACGACTGCTAGTTCTCTCCCAATCAGCCAGCAGCTCCGGGTGCTGAGTTCGACCGTGTCGACAATATCCTGGCCCTTGAAGACAAACAGCTTCCATTGGTCGCGTGGAGGTGGTTTCCTGGCCTCTGGCGGCTCATGGTATTTCAGGGTGATGGTGGTGCCATCGGCTTGAGTGACCGAGTTGGACGCTGCCGCCAGCAACCCAGAGTTCCCAAAGTTGGGTTTCTCTTTTGGCTTCTCAGGTTCTTCACCTTTGCTAATGGCGAACGAGTCCCCCTGCGACGGCAATGGGCCAGAGCGTTTGACAAGGCTTCGTCCGTCGTCGGATCTTGCCCGCTCGTCCGCTCCATCAAGTCGCCGCTGAGACCTACGATCGGGACTTCGCCGCATTCGCGACTCCTGCCTATCATCAACATTGCGCTCACGATTGCGCCTGCCGCCATCCCTTTTCTCACTTCGCCGGCCGTGGGTCTCCCGTTCGAAATCCCGATCTCTCCTCTCTCTACCTCTTGAACGTGACCGCCTGTCCCTTGAGCCGGGTGTTCTTGAACGCCGTCGGTATGGTCGTTCTCGTGATCGTGATCGTGATCGATTGCTGCGATTGACATGTTTGTCTTCCCAGTGTCTTGTCTTCCGTTCCTCCCTATAATCTTCGGGCTCATCCTGCTGTTTACTGCGGCTGGGCCTCCGGTCGCCTTCTGAGTTATCCCCGGGCATTGTGAATGCAGTGCACATCGAACATCAAGTTGTCTTCTTCAATCCGCGACTGCTCTTGGTGTTGCCGACAAGGGCTAATCCGATCACTGCAAATAGCAGTGCCTGAGGCCTGAGCGAAGGTCGAAGCAAACTGTGAGCTTATTCGATAGGTAACTGGCACGTTCTCGGAACCCCGGGCACTGACGAACGTTTCCAGTTGCCACAGCATTGTGGGCTGGCAGCCTCGAATCCTGGACGCCGTGACGGTGAGAGAGTGGGTCGGAAGACACCGGACAACAGCTGGCAGCCTGGCAGGCGATGTGATCGTCCGGTCTTGAGCCGGTCACCGGTAATTCCGTCCCTGTGATCCCTGCCCTGGCTCGCCGCTCGCCAGGCTGTGTTACCTAATCCCGCCCATGCTTTGCTGGCAGCCCACTCTTTAACTTGGGCCTTGCTCACCGTCATCCAAACGTTCTCCCGTCACATTGTCCAAACCTGCACTTCTTATCGGGCTGACCAGTTCTCGCCAGTTCACCTTCCACTACAATCCATCGGCTGACATCTCGAGCGATCTTTTCTCTCGAAAGTCACCGTACCTAACTTCCAGCGCCTCTTATCGTTGTCTCCTTTCACAACAAGAAGGGCGTCGTACCATCAACCGCCACCCCCTGGGTCCTGCCCTTCGCTCCCATCTTTAAATAAAGTCTTGTTTCACGCATCGCTGAGCAAGGTACGGCTCCGCGACTACAGGGCACCATCTTGGTACCAAAGTCATCCTACTATTCCCACCCGCGATACGCGACTAGTCGCTGCTTGTCAGGTGGCGCTGGCATAAGCCGGCATCATTCCCCCAGCAACTCGCAAGCGGAAAGCCGCTGAGGCGACGATATCCTCTGCTGGCACCGCTCCGAATAAGAGGATTCTCGCCTCAGCCGGCCCCGACACAGCTCCTCCCACACCGGTAACCACAGTCGCGGACGGCACCATGGATTCGGACGACGACTTCATCTCCAACGTGTCTAGCGAGGAGGACATCATGCCAGACGATAGTGACAATGACATGTCGAATGATGAAGGTTGGTATTCGCTGCTGTTCTTTACCTCTTCGTGCGTAACTGTTTGTTCGGTCTCGCCCGGAAGGGTTTAAGTCAAGCCGTCGTGTCGCAGTCGCTTGTGTACAGCCATATGCTAACCGTCGCGGCCTTTCTAGATTATGGTTTCGACGATGAGCCCGACGCGTACAGCGACTTGCAGAAAGAGCCCGGACACGGGAAGAAGGCCGTCTATGACGTTGACTTCAGCGTCTACCAACCAAGCGACATTCAGAAGCAACAAGATGACCTGATAGACGAGGTCAACATGATCCTGGACATCTCAAAGGAGGAGGCGGCCATTCTTCTCCGCTACTTCAGGTGGAACAAGGAGCGGTTGATTGAGGACTACATGGATAGGTCTGGCCAGGTCCTTGATGCTGCTGGGCTTTCTCGAAGTGCAGCTGGCCCCCCCAAGATCCAGGTTATTCCCGACTTTGTATGCGACATCTGCTGTGAGGACGAGCCCGGGCTCCAATCGTTCGCCCTCAAGTGTGGCCACAGGTACTGCGTGGATTGCTACCGCCATTACCTCTCACAAAAGATCCGGGAAGAGGGCGAAGCGGCGCGCATCCAGTGTCCTTCTGAGGGATGTAACCTCATCATCGACGCCAGGTCGTTGGATCTTCTTGTACCCCAGGATCTGACCGATCGGTACCACGAGCTGCTGCACCGAACATATGTCGAGGATAAGGAGACACTGAAATGGTGTCCAGCCCCCGACTGCCAGAATGCCGTTGAGTGCGGGGTGAAAAAGAAGGACCTCGACAGAGTGGTTCCCACCGTGTCCTGCCTGTGCGGCCACCGCTTCTGCTTTGGTTGTATTCTGAACGACCATCAGCCAGCTCCGTGCGAGCTCGTGAAGAAGTGGCTCAAGAAGTGTGCAGACGACTCGGAGACGGCGAACTGGATTTCAGCCAACACGAAGGAGTGCCCAAAGTGCAACAGTACGATCGAGAAGAACGGTGGGTGCAACCACATGACTTGCCGGAAGTGCAAGCACGAGTTCTGTTGGATGTGTATGGGGCTGTGGTCCGAGCACGGCACGAGTTGGTACAACTGCAATAGGTTCGAGGAGAAAAGCGGCATGGAAGCTAGGGATGCCCAGGCCCGCTCACGGGTATCGCTTGAGCGCTATCTGCATTATTACAACCGCTACGCCAACCACGAGCAGTCAGCCCGTCTGGATAAGGACATCTTCCATAAGACAGAGAAAAGGATGGTACAACTGCAGAAAGAATCCGGCATGTCATGGATCGAGGTGCAGTATCTTAACTCGGCCTCCCAGGCGCTCCAGACGTGTCGGCAGACCCTGATGTGGACGTATGCATTTGCCTTCTACCTCGCCCGCAACAACCTGACGGAGATCTTCGAGGACAACCAGAAGGACTTGGAGATGGCGGTTGAGGCCTTGTCCGAGATGTTCGAGCGACCTATAACTGATCTCGCCGACCCAAAGCTGAAGGTGGAAATCATGGATAAGACAACCTATTGCAACAAACGAAGGGTGATTCTTCTGGAAGACACCGCACAGAACCTCGCTGAAGGTATGTAAACTCGAATCGGTTTAGTCGTGTGCGTTATGACTGACAAGCAATAGGAAAATGGACCTTCAATGTCGAGTTGACGGGCTCGGCCGTCAATGGCGGAGCGGCGAGCACCCGACGCTAGGAGGCGCTGGAGGTGTTCGGTACTGTGGCAGTATTACTCCGTGCGTTCCTCGGCGAACGAACAAGGGCGGCGGCGGCAATATCAAGCCGGCATCAGTTGTCATAGTTGCCTGAAGCTCGATGATTTTGGGGGTTGACCGGAACGGTGCATTTGGGCTTTGCTGGAGCCTACTCTGACCTGGGGTTTCACTAAGCAAACTGGCGTGTGGTTCGGCATAGATTGGGCACATCTCCGGAGTTCGACTTGACCTGCAGCGCCTGCCGTGATTGTTTGTGTACATGTACATTAGATGGGAGAGGGCCGGGGCATGGGACAGCGAGGAGGCGGGAGCTAAGGTTTGGGATGGAATCAACTTGAACGACATGAACTCACATTCGACCTCATCTCTGCTTTCTACAGACTACACCGTACTTCACGGATCACTTGAGACGAGGATCTGGTCATTACCGTAGGGCTACGGCATGACGTCTACACCAGGTAATCATCACAATACTACAATACATACATCGTACACAGGCACATGGGGCATGAAATCTTCCGGAGTCGTTACCCGGCTGTTGGACCTGGGGAGGTCCCACTTTGTTAGGGTCCCGCTTGGCACAACTGTCAGTGAGTTTCAGCATTTGCTTCCATAGCATGAGGGAAGAATCCTTAAGCGACGGTGAGATGAACAGGTCGAAGGTCGCGTTAATAAATCAAATCACAGAACTAACTCTAGACGGGATCTCAGGAATTGTGAGTTACTCTCAGATTTAGGCACACATACTAACATATACTGGTATTCCCCTCACCGGTCCATGTGCCCGACAATGAATGACTAACATTCCGATGCCCGCTGCTTTCCGAAGCCGACAGCGGAATGGGTCAATTCTCACCCGCTGCCGAGCAGCTTTTCCGAAGGCGGAGACTTGCCGGGGAACCTCAGGTGGGGACCACGGCACTGCTGTCGGCCATTGACGGGATTCCGGTACCACTGTAGAGGGCCCGGGGGAAAGTGCCATTCATTGTAACTTAGTGCCGGCGATGGCTTCCTTCCAGCTGTCTCTGAATCTTGTTTCTGTTTACTTTTCTCTTCCCTTTTGACCGTTTTCTTGCATTGCGGTGTTGCATTTGTTGCCCTTCTTTCGCGACGTTGCTCCTCGCCAACTTGCCTATCGCGTCGTTCCGGTAAACCCTTCTATAGCCGAACGCTCCAGATTTACAATCCAAGATGCCGTCGGCGGCGATGTGCATGAGGACACTGAGGGCATATGCCAAATATGGCCAGAATGTACCTGGTTCTCAGATCCCTGGAATTTTTACTAGTCTTTCTTCACGCGTACTGACTGTGGCCTGGACAGCATGCGGCGCTCTTTGCGCGGTCCTTCTCGGCGACTGCCCGCCGGCGGGAGATCAACAAGATCTACCCATCGGCCGCGGAGGCGCTTAAGGACATGAAGCCCAACACCACGCTTCTCTGCGGCGGCTTTGGCCTGTGCGGCGTGCCAGACACGCTGATTGACGAGGTGCTCAAGAAGCCAGAAATCACGGGGATCACGGCCGTGTCGAACAATGCCGGCACGGACAGCAGCGGCCTCGGCAAGCTGCTGAAGACCAAGCAGATCAAGAAGATGATCGCATCGTACATTGGCGAGAACAAGACGTTTGAGACCATGTACCTGACGGGCGAGGTTGAACTGGAGCTGACACCGCAAGGCACGCTGGCCGAGCGCTGCGCCGCCGGCGGCAAGGGCATCCCGGCCTTCTACACGCCCGCCGCCTTCGGCACCGTCGTGCAGACGGGCGAGCTGCCGCTGCGCAACAAGCCGGACGGCACGCCGGATGTGTTCTCGTACCCCAAGGACGTCAAGGTCTTCAACGGCAAGAGCTACCTGCTCGAGCACTCGATCGCCGGCGACTACGCCTTTGTCAAGGCCTACAAGGCCGACCGGCTCGGCAACTGCCAGTTCCGCCTGGCGGCCAACAACTTCAACGGCGCCATGGGCCGCAACGCAAAGATGACCATTGTCGAGGCCGAGCACATCGTCGAGCCCGGCGAGATCCCGCCCGAGGCGGTCCATCTGCCGGGCATCTACGTCAAGCGCGTCATCCAGAGCACCGCCGCCAAGAACATCGAGAAGTACACGTGGAGCAAAGACCCCAACGAGGCCGCCGTCGAGGACCCCAAGGCCGCTGCCGCGCTGGGCACGGGCGACACCAAGGCCAAGCGCGAGCGCATCGTGAAGCGCGCCGCCAAGGAGTTCAAGAACGGCATGTACGCCAACCTGGGCATCGGCATGCCGATGCTTGCGCCGGGCTTCGTGGGCGACGACGTCGAGGTGCAGCTGCAGAGCGAGAACGGCATCCTAGGCCTAGGGCCCTACCCGCTCAAGGGCCAGGAGGACGCCGATCTGATCAATGCCGGCAAGGAGACGGTGACGCTGAAGCCGGGCGCGTCGGTGTTTGGGTCCGAGGAGAGCTTTGGCATGATCCGGAGCGGCCGCATTGACCTGACCATCCTCGGTGCGATGCAAGTCAGCGCGACGGGCGATCTGGCCAACTGGATGTTGCCCGGGAAGGTCAAGGGGTTCGGTGGCGCGATGGACTTGGTCAGCAACCCGAGCATGACCAAGGTCGTTGTGACGATGGAGCATACCGATAAGAAGGGCAATCCCAAGATTGTTAAGCAGTGTGCTTTCCCCCTAACCGGCAAGGCCTGCGTGTCGAGGATTATCACTGAGCTCGTGAGTTTCTCCCTTAGCCTTGATTTGACGAATGGAGTGATGCTGACTTGGCGAGCAGGGTGTCTTTGATGTCGACTTCGCCCATGGGTTGACACTAATTGAAATTGCCGATGGCGTGACGGTGGACGAGATCAAGGCCAAGACTGAGGCGCCCTTCCGGGTTGCGGATGATCTAAAGCCCATGTTATAGGCGATGTTATGACCCTCGGTTGACGCAGCGTACGGGATGAGCACCTCAGATGAAGGAGGACTGCCGCCTCTGGTTGGACTACACGTGTACATAATTTAGATACCTTGGCTTATGTTCTTTTTATGCTAGAATGCAATAGCACGGCGGTTTTGGTTTGGATTCTCTCTTTCAAGTCTTCCTTGAGTGTCGGTACCTGTTGTATTCGCCTTTGCGTCTTGAAATGAAATGCCAGTGAAACTCCGTCTGAAACTGCTATGGTCCCTTCTCCGTAGCCCATATTATACCTGCGCGAGATGCATAGCACTAAGCAGCAGCGGCCAACACCTTTTCCGCCAGCGACACATCGGTACCAGTGTTGTCGGGCTCGACAGCGACCGACTTAACCTTCCCCTGCTCCACGATGATGGCATACCGCTTGGAACGGTCCCCGCCGAAGATGGCCGACCCATCGAACGACATGTCCAGCATCTTGGTGAACTTGCCAGTAGGGTCGGCAAGGAAACGGATCTGTCCCGAAGTAAGCAACTCCCCTTAGCCTTAACCGATACGGTATCCAAGGGTTTGCAACTCACCCCCTGAGTTCCCGCTGGATCCAGCGTCTCACCCCAAGCCTTCATGCTATATCCCCCATTTCATCAGCTTCACCGCGCTCGCAAGACAATGCCACCCGCGCTTTCCCGTTCCAGCCAGTGCCGGCGCATAGAGGGGTACGGTAGAATACTCACGCGAAAACATCATTGACCGACACAACGGCAACCAGCTCGAACTCCTTCGTCTTCGGGTGCTGGATATACCCGGGCACGTGGCGCGCCGAGCAGGCCGGCGAGAAGGCGGCGGGCACCCCGATCAGCAGCATGTTGTTCACCTTCTTGGCTTCCTCGGCCAGGTTCACGCGCTGGCCGGGCGTGTTCTCCATCAGGGCGTCCGTGTCCGGGAGCGGGTCGCCCACGTTCACCAAAACGCGAGGTGTGGTGTGGAAGAGCTTCTTCGAGCGAGGAGCAGCGACGGGAACGAAGCGGCGGGTCGCGGCTGCAGTTGCTGTGGAGGTGAGCGGTCTGATGAGGGACTGGCGGAACATTTTGGGTGGGTTTGTATTGTATTGGTTTTCTGCCCGTCTGAAAGTGAGTTTTGTGGAAGAACTGTGAGTCAATTGGTGGCGGCCGTATGTTTATGAGAGCTTAGCTGAAACTGGACTCGGAGTTGGCATGTTGTCGGTCAGGAAGGTTGACATCACCGGTCCGGACTCCGGAGCTCAAGACACAAAGGGTTAGGGTCCATCAATCATACGCGATTGTTTAAGCGGATAGGAATCTTCGGCATACTGAAAGGCTAACATTGTCCTTGGTTTCAAGCGTTTAATTGACTCATGGCTGACATAGCGTCATACTTAGGCAGAGTAACCCACTACTGCCATTTTACATGGGTTAATACACTGTGAATGAGGACCAAGAGTCTGTCTGTATCAGTGCGATGAAGCACATGACCCTACCTACGGAATACTAGTACTAATAACCCTCCCTTTGGCGGTTATCCAACAGGGAACAGAATGGAGGTGGAGTTCGGTCACAAAACTGACTCCGACTCCTGGCATTCTCACTCACAACTCCTCTCATCAACACTTCCACTGCCACTCAGACAACATGTCAGCCCGCGCATTTTGGTATGTGCCAGCGACCAAAAGGTCTGCTAGAAATACTCTTTACATGCACTGCAACGTAAAGCCAGGGACCAATAGAAACCGTGAGGGCATCGCCTCGGTCGACGACCAAGCCGTCGAGATCTGTGTCGCAGCACAAGCACGTGAAGGCGAGGCCAACAAAGCGGTAATCAAGGTCTTGAGCGAGGTATGTGACAGGTACAAGTACATACAACATCCATAGGGTTATTTATTGGTTTAGAGCCTAAGCTCATTTGAATACCCAGGCCCTTGATCTACCCAAGTCAGACCTGCAGATCACGCAGGGTCTCAAGTCTAGAAATAAGACTGTTGCTATCGTGGGCGCCTGGGTCAATTCAGGCGAGGAGGAGTGTCTAAGGCGAGTTAGGATGTATCTGGACAACGCTGTAAACGATTCTTAACTTGGTCGTCAGTAACCGTACTTGGCCTGCCTCTGCATTTGGAGTCCCGGACGACTCCGTTAACGGTGGTCTCCGCACCCCCAAGATCCGACACCTGTTGTTGTTTGGCTGCATACTCGGCGACGTCAAGAAAGGCGTCCGAGCCCGCCGCTACCCGGCAACCGACGGCCATCGGGGTCGCTTTTCAGCACCTTCTCTACTTGTTCCTAGCGGCTGTCTTCCCAGGCATCAACGTCTCAGTTTTTCCTCCTGTCTTCAGGAGTGCAATGCCACCCAAACCTTTCATCTAATACCTCGGGCTCTCGGTCTCACAAGCCCGCTAGGCCGCGTGCCCCGACTTCCCGTGGTTCCCCTCCCACCTCTTGCCGTTCCTCTTGTGGAAGTCGTTCCCCTAGTTGACGTTGATGGTGTTGGGACCCGTGACTGGCGGTTTGAAGCGGGTGTCTGGTACTTCAGCGAGGGTTTGATGGAAGAGGGGTTCTCCACAAACGAGGTATCCGTTGTCCTAGACGGGTCAGATCCCAAGCACACAAAGAGTCCCGTGAGAATATGCGCACATAAAAGTAGTCTCAGCATCAACCTCGCCAGTCGCCCTCTCAAGGACCCTTGAATTGGCTGGTGGTGTGTCAGCAATGAACGTTTGGCATCCGGAGCGCATCACCGCCTACCCTGCTGCTCCTCCTCCTTCAACTTCATCCGTCTAAATGACTCTGCCATCGGGGCCTGTAACGCGCACCATATCAGCGTCCTGCCAGCCAGTTCCACATCCTCCGCTCGCTCATACCTCCGGAAAATCGACGCAGAAGGCATTCATGTTCAGCCCATACAGGAAGCTCGCAAAGCTCTCGCTAAACCGCGCCAGGCTCTCGTGCATCAGCTGGAAGTGCATCATATTGGCTTCAAGGTCGGCCACAGCATCCGACAACTCGGCAAAGGCTGGCTCAAACGCATTGAGCGGGAACGAGGCCGACTCGCCATGCACGCTGCTGCGAGCCGAGTCGCGAAGTGAAGCCCGTGATGATGGCCGGAGCGGGGTCGTCGGGCGGGAGCGCGAGGTCGAGCGTGCTCGACGCTGGGTATTCTGTTCTTGCCCGTCCGGGGCCATGTTGGGATTGGTTCTGTCTTGTAATTTGGCTTCGTCGATGGTGCTTTGCTGATTTGGTGTTTTGTTTGCTTTGATTTCCCAAACCGTCGGGATCGGCGCAAGGTCCCCGCAGAGGACTTTCGGCCCGGCCCCTCACCCATTCCAAATGACGGAACGCGCCAAGGCACGTAAGCCGACTGACTGTGGGACCATCTTGGCCAACTATGGCCTTTGCAACCAGTGGGCTAGATAAACTGACAGTGTCCGGACAGGCCGAAAACAAGCCTGGTTGTAGTCGCCTTCTGCAGAGCAATCCCACGTTGAACCATAATTAAAGCAATGAATCGAGATAGAAATAATCAAATAGACGACAGAGAAACAACGGAACAGAAGTAAGAAGACTCGCTCAAACGAGAGAGAGAGACATTTAGAAAGAATCACTCGACTTGCAGGTGTGACTGAAGCTAAGCTCTTACAGCCTGTTCATTTCATTATATCACGGCGCATAGTAGATCTAACTATCAGTCTTCTGTAAGTCATGCAGCGTCGGGGTCTGCGGAGAACCCGGAAGACAGCTTGAAGAAAGGATTTCACGTCTAACAGGTAATTGACATTGTGACAGCCTGGGAAATCAGACGGAACTAGGTAGAGACGGCCGCCTCAGACAGCCCGAAGCCCCGTGTTCCTGCAGCTTCAGATTACCTGTTCGGTTTTGGCCGCATACGCCCCGCCAGTGTACGTCACTGCCTCAGGGCAGTAACGCCAACATCCATCTTCCGGCCCCTTCAGCTTAAGACAACGGACGGCTCTTACGTACCTCCGACTGTCAAAACGGAGGTGAATTTACGGCTGCGTTCGCGGCCATTCATTCCTTGACATCGATCAACAGCAGATGTATGTGAATCCCCTTCGAGCATTCATGCGCTCGGATTGGCCTAGGGCCCGTCGCACTTTCTGTCTCAACGTTCCATTGGCCTTGCGCCGCAGCTGATACAGGATACAGAGGAAAGCTCGACGAGCCACCGCAATCTGTAACTACTAGCCTACTAATGCCTGGCATCAGGTATTGACCCGCCAGCCATCATCTCTTGTTCTGGCAGCCTTTTGGGTTCTCTCGTATGCGACCTTCACTGCGGGCCTCATCCCAGTTCGTTCATTCCCTCAGCTCCCCGTCAACTGCTCTCAGAGGTTCTGGTGCTAGCCCCGCGTGCGCGTCTCGTGACATCCGAATTTGCTCGGCTGTCCAGGCGCACTCTGCAACCACTTCCTCCAGCGCATTCAGCTCGAATTCTGTAGTCGGCCACAGATCCCTCGGAAAGCAGAATCGAGAACAGCCCACCAGAACTTCCCAGCTTAGAGCTGCTCAGGATCCAGCACAACTTCGTTATTGCTATAGCAGGACCTTACCAGCCTCCTCATCGGGACTTTATCTTGTTCTCACTGCCGTAGTAGCATTATCAGCCTACTATACTCTTCGCCTTAGGGAGACCGTGTCGAGAGATACTCAGATCCTGTTCGATTTATCCGACGACATGACCGCAGGGGCAGCTCCGGGACGCCCCGGGAACCTTACCCCTGAACAGGAGGAGAAGCTCAGGCGGCTATGGCAGCTCATTTTCCAAGTGTGCGGGGTTGGCCAGGAGCAAAACGGTGCTGGCGCGGACAGCAGCTCGGCTGCCGAGAAGGCGCAGGATGCTGAGGCGAAGAAGTCCAAGAAGAGCCGCATGTCGCTCTTTTCGCGTAAGGGCAGGAAAGAGTCAGATGCAGAGTCGACGTCAGGTGCACCAGCAAATGCTCCGGTTGTGCTCAACCTAGGGAAGGACGGGGATGACAAGTATGGCCAGACGAAGCAATTCTACGACACGCTCGCCAGCCAATCGCCGGAGTCGATACGGGATACCATCTGGAGCATGGTGAAGCACGATCATCCGGACGCGCTTGTCTTGCGCTTCCTCCGGGCCCGTAAGTGGGACGTCGAGAGGGCGCTCATCATGCTGGTCTCAACCATGCACTGGCGGGCACAGGAGATGAAGGTCGACGAGGACATCATGAGAAACGGCGAGGCCGCTGCGCTGGCTGCCGCGAAGAGCACCGATCCCATGACGCAGAAGGTTTCAGCGGACTTCATGACGCAGATCAGGAAGGGCATCAGCTACGTGCACGGCGTTGACAAGCAGGGAAGGCCGCTCTGCTTTGTGAATGTCCGACTGCACCGGCAAGGCGAGCAGACAGAGGAGTCTCTGGAGAGATACACCGTCTATCTCATCGAGACGTGCCGCATGTTGCTCCAGCCACCGGTTGACACGGCTGTGAGTCCTAACTTTGCCTCGCTGCCTCGTTGCAATCTGCTAACCATCACAGACTATTGTATTCGACATGACCAACTTTTCCATGGCGAATATGGTATGTTGCCTCTGACCTTGCCCCATCGATGCCAAGCTGCTGACCGCTTCTAGGACTACGCACCGGTCAAGTTCATGATCAAGTGCTTCGAGGCCAACTATCCCGAGTGCCTGGGGACAGTTCTAGTGCACAAGGCCCCCTGGATTTTCCAAGGCGAGTACTTTATCCATTTTTCTCAATGAAAGAGAGACCCATGGATTGCACCGCTAACACCCGCCAGGCATCTGGAAGGTAATCCGCGGATGGCTCGACCCGGTCGTGGCCAACAAAGTGCACTTCACCAACAACGCCAAGGAAATGGAGGAGTTCATTCCCATGAAACACATCCCGAAGGACCTCGAGGGCGAAGAAGACTGGACCTACCAGTACGTCGAGCCGGTCGAGGGCGAGAACGACAAGCTCAATGACACCGAGACCCGCGACCGGCTGCTGGCGGCGCGGCAAGAACTCTACAAAGAGTACGAGGAGACGACGCTTGAGTGGATCCAGAATCCTGAGGGCGACAAGGCCTCGGAGATCAAGGCGCGGCGAAATGCGATTGCGAACAAGCTTCGTGAGGATTACTGGAACGTCGACCCCTATCTGCGTGCGCGCTCCTACTATGATCGGATCGGCGTGCTACAGCCCGGAGGAAAGCTGAATTGGTATCCTGAGCCGAAGGTCAATGGGGATGCTCCAGCGCCTGCTCCTGGTCCACAGACTTCGGCAGACGATATTGATTAGAGGGAGGGGCCGGTTCACTGTAAATATAGTATATGTCGATCAGTGTTTCAACATCACGGTGAATTCCGGGCTTAGAATAGTATCCTATCACCTTCTCTACGGAGATCATACACATACGGTTTCCTGAAGCGTTGGTACAGGACTGCGTGTGCTTTCGACATTGTTCAAGCATTGGCAGATCATACTACCTGGGTAGATAGGTAGTTATGCCGCCTATAGCTCCCCCGGGCCCCTTACAGTTTACCCAAGGGCAGGCGTACAACCCCAACAGGCCGATGTCTACAAGCGCCGCTCTCAACACTTACACCTTTGACTTGATCTCCTCAAAATACGCCTTCAGCTTGTCCATGTCCGTCTTCTGCTGGGGCCAACCAATGCCAAGGCCTTCCTGCTCGTTGGGCTTGGGGATCTGTCCTCGTGTCAGTCGCCGAAACCCTTGTCTCTTAAATCAAGCTAGCATCACTGATCACCGAATGTACTGTACTTACCATATGAAAATGCACCTGTTTATTCCCCAAAGTCAGAGTCAGCCTGTATTCAAGATCCCAAGCCGTGCCACCAACTTACGTGCCCGACTTCCTGGTGTGCCCCACGGCCGTTGTTCTGCAAGATGTTGTACTCTTTGGCACCTGTGGCCACGACCAGCTTCTTCGCGATCGGCTGCGAAACAGAGAATCAGTCTTCTCGCCCAAGTGCGACCGTACTTCAGGTGCGGCGGGTTCCGATTCGGGCGTACCAGAATATCGGTCAGGTAGTCGTCGGGGATATCGGTTAGCTTCTCGCCGTGGAACTTGGGGATGACGAGCTATGGCATGAATGATTTCGTGAGTCAGTGCTTCGGGAGTGCCAGGTTGTACATGGACGTAGACCTTACAGCATGGCCCTTGCTAAGGGGGTTGATGTCGAGGAAGGCCAGCGTCTTGTCGCTCTCGAAGAGCTTGAAGCAGGGGATCTCGCCTGATGATGAAGCGGACAAGGATTAGCTCGAGGCATTGGCTATGCTTGAGAGAGATTGGCTTACCCTGAATGATCTTGCAGAAGATGCAGGAAGCCATCTTACTAGTAGCCATCAAGGTGTTTTGACTGGGGAGGTAGCTGTAGCGACGGACTGGCAGGAAAGGAGGGGCTGCTTGATGACGGGGCGGCCGTTCATAAATCCAATGCTCCGTTCGCCCCCTCGACGGACCGGCCCGCGACTCTGGTAGAGCGGGGTAAAGCGGCACCTTAGGTAGCCAGGCGGCCCCTCTATGCACTGAGACGCATCGCACGATAGATGAAGGTGTATATCGTGCGGGTTTTCTTATCATAACTGGTGAGCTGGCTAAAGTTTTGGATTGCTCCATGTAATCCCTAGAGATAGATCCTAGAAGGACCGGGCTGCCTGAGGCTTCCTAGGGTCCGCGGCGCTGCGGCGAAGCTGGGCATGATGCCCCGCCGCTGGCCTGCCTCGCGACCCCGCCAACCGCCGAGCCGCCCACGCTTGATGTCACTGCCTTGGCCGTACTACTGGTCGCAAACAAACTTGCGCTCAGTACAACCCTCAACACACGACTTGAGCCTGGCCTCTCCTTTCCTGAATACCGCTAGGTTGAATCGCGCTAACACCGTCCATCTCCCCAACCACCACTATGCCTCGCTTCAAGGAAACACCCCTCTTTGGCGGCGCGCTTGTATGCGACCTGCCTGATAACTTTGCCGATGTGAGGTACGGCTTTCATTGCGGGCGCTCTACAGCTGCACCGCACGCTCCTTCGATTATCGCCCTTGGCTTAATCGGCGAACTTAGCTAACGATCCCCTTAGCATGATTCGGAAAGTCCCCGACAACCAAGAAGTCTACCTTGACAAAGATGGCTTCACCTCCATCATCTTCGACATCACCGAGCGCGTAGACGCCCCTGGCGACGATCCACTCGAGCGCGATGGTCGCGCCTTGACAATCCACCTGGAAGATCTTGTCGGCGAGGACGCGGACACGGTCAAAGTCTGGAACACGACCGAGACGCAGTTCTCGCATCTCGAGTATGCGCCGCCCTCCCTTTCCGCTTGATATGCTTTCCGAATATCCCAACAATACTTATCCCACCAAACTGGCAGATTACCCAGCTAACAACGATGACATAGCGAGAGCATACCAGCCTACACACTCATTGCAACCCAAACCCCACACAAACCCGCCGACGATGAAGAGGGGTCTGCCTCACGCAGGTCATCGGCGCCCGATTTCACGGCGCTGATACTCACGCTCGTGCGGCTCGAGAGGGAGCAGACGGACATCCTCATCACGATCAACGTGCCGCACATCAAGGGGGAGTATGATGAGGAAGAGGTGGACCTGGCGCTGGGTAAGCAGGGGGAGCTGATCGGGGATGCGGTCGAGTATGCGGCCAAGATATGGGCCACGTTCGAGGTGCGGGATTGGAAGTTGTTCAATGAGGTGTAAACGCATGAAGAGAGCGGCTGTGGTAGGTTTTGGTTTCGGGTGTTGCTTAGTACACTGGGCGGGCATATGGATAACAGGTGGCTTTTTCATGTATGTGGGTTTGGTTGGGCACGAAACGCAGGGCAGGGCAGGACAGGACAGGGTGGGCGTTGGACGATAAGAGCGGTCCCCGTGGCGATGTCATGACCATGCTGAGATGATCTATTGATTACAAGACTAAACAGTATCATGCCTTTGCTCATAGCCTTCTAAATGCTTAGACCTCCAACTTCCTTGGCAACTTCCTGGTTCCCGTCATCCGGGGTCGACGACTTGGACCTCTGTGCCGCCCAGCGAGCAGCCACGATCTTCATGATCTCCTTTTGCGACATCTTCGGGTTCTGCTCCCTGACCACTGACATCTGCTCTTTCATGAAGGTCTGGTACTCGCTCAGCTTTGCGGGCGCGCCGCCTGCTTTCGATTTCCGGGGCACAGGTTTGGTCTGGGTGAGTTCGCCTTTGCAGCTCCCGCAGCGGTGTCGCGCCGGGTCGATGCTCTTGGAATGTCGCTTGTACTCCATGCCGCACGCAACGCACTCCCACACGTACTTGAAGTCGATCTTGTACGAGTGCTTGGTGGTGACCTCGATCCCTCTGTGGCAAAACGCGCTCGAGCACTTGTCCGCCCAGGCCTTGAACTCCCGCCCGTGCGGGTTGTTCGTCACGCGGCTGATCATGAAGTTGGCCAAGTGGCAAAACTCGTGCGCCAGCACGTTCAGCAGCCGGTGTTCGTTGTCGATGACCTTCTCCGCAAGCTCGATCGAAGCGAAGTGCTTATGCTCGACTGAATCGGCGGCGGCGTTGTCACCGTTCGGGGCCCGAGTACGGACTGTTGTGTGCTTCCAATTCGCACGGCCGGCCGTGGTGTTGAGTTTGTTCGTCCAGATGAGCTTGATTCCACCTGTCGAAGCGGCCAGCTCTCCCAGCTTTCCGTCGGTAATATTGGTATCGAGTTCCCGGATAAATTGCTCGGCCAGCTCGTGCTTGGTCTTTTCGAAAGTCCTTTTTATGTCGCGGTCTGACTGGCCCTTGACGCTTGCCGTCGTCTGAGATTTCGTCCCCGGATTCGCCTTGGTAGGACTCCTCGGCCTAGCTGCTGTGGCATCAGGGAATAGTTGCTTCCGCGGCGAGTGCTCATCATTCCACTCGTCGACGAACTCCTGGCTCCAAAACATGTCCGAACTCGGCCGATGGGGTGTGACGGGGATACGCGGGAGTTTCCTGGGCGAGACAAGACCTGGTCGCGATTTGGGTGGTGTTGAAGGCGGCGTTACTTCTTGGCCGCTTGGTTTCGAATCTATGAGCTTATTTCTGTTCCCTTCGAGCTCGTCAAGGTCGTCGCTGGGCAGGGTTAGGACATAATTATACCATACCACTCAACGACGGAACTCTGGAGTGAACTAGAACTCACAGTCGAAGTCTGGATGTCGCATCTGCAAGCTCCTTGTCGGTCTTTTTGGACTTATCCGCTACTTTCCGTCCTTTTTTCAGGCGGAGTTTTGATTTTGCTGGCGACCTTGGAGGAGGCGAATCCTCGAAAACATCTTGGCCATCGGCATCATCTTCATCTTCGTAACTGCTGAAGTCTGAGTCCGAATCGCTTGGGGTAAACACCTCGTCGGCTATAGATGCGTCTTCGGTAATAGTCAACTCTTCTCGCGCGGAAAAGTAGTCCTCCTCCTGGTCCTCAGAAGACGAAGCCCTGGCAACCGTGGGCCGTGCGTTCCTGGTCCGTCGTCCAACTATTGCCCGTCGCGACCCGGTGTTCTCTTTGTCAGATGAAGAATGTCTTTCGTCCCGCTCATTCTCGTCGCTGCTCGGCGTCCACGCACGCAGCAACAAGTTGTCCGTCAGAGGCCCCAGCTTCCGCCTTCGGATTGTTGTCACAGTTGCCAGAGCTTTCCCTGGCGTGCTCGATTTTGGTCGCTTATCCAATCCACTCTCTGTAGCGGATGCAAGCACCTGGGTGTGCTGCTGCTTTCTGCGAAAAAGAGTCGCAACGTCGGGGAACTCATCATCGTCGTCGTCGTGGCTACGGTCACTATGCGGCCTAGCTAATCTCGCCATATTTGCGCTGAGCAAGTACCCAATCTTGTTTTCCTCCTCCGTTGCTAGGAATGTCGAAGACGCGCGTAGGCAACTTGGGCTTTTTTGCTGCAAGTGGTCTATAAGGGGCGGATCATTGCGGACGACAAGTTAAGTTAATAAGGCCAGGACGCAGAGATAGGTTTTGGATGAACATCCACACGCCTGCACTCGTTGCCATGGGCAACAAGTCACAGGAGCTTTGGCCAGCGTCCCCACTTTCAGCTCAGAGAGTGTAACCAATTCCGCTCATGAGAACTCAAAACACAGCAGTTGCTCGCGAGAAAACAGTGAGACGCCAGAGCCTTTCCTGATCTTCCCATCGTTGATGAAGCAATAGCCTGATTCTTCCTAGTTCTCCCAATTCCTCTTCGCTCGTGGGGCAGTCTGGTTGGGGTTGTCTGTCCCACATCATACATGCCGTTAACAAGGTATCGAGTGCAAACCACCTACCTAACCTACCTAGGGAGGTACACTGCACACAAACCCGAAGTACGACTCGAAGACCCAGGACGAGAGACTGGAACATTGATGAGAGCTTGATATGTTCTGTTCTGTTCCAGGTCACGTGCCACAAAACCTTTGTAAGCCTTGGACTCACCTCCTTCGGAACTCCCATGTGGACAATGGTAACACAGCTTGTCGGTCACCCATCTGCTGCACCACCGCGGTGCTATAGTGTAAGTTCAATATCATGTTCCCTTCCGACACAGGGCACAAATCGATTTGACGATGATGGGACCCCGGTGTGTATGTCCTATTTTGCCACCGTATACCTCGGAATGTCCCTTGAGCGCTTATGCGAATGTAGTGGTTGGCGAACATGGTTGGTCCTTTAGGCTCCTACACTAGTTGAATGGGTTGACAGATAGCGAGAGTCATCCAACCAGCGTACGGTAGGTAATTATTTGCAGCATTGGCGTTCATTGGGGCAATTGAAGCAAGTCGTATTCCTTATGTGGCGCGGTGCTCTCTCATGTAGATATCATGTACCCCAGATCTAGTGAAGTGAGAGCGCCAGAATTAGTAGTTATTGCTGGCTGCTGGTTGCTTACCCAGGAAAACACAACAACGTATGTACAAGTACATACGTATCTGCATGCTCTGGAGCAACCCCCATGCGCGGGAGATTCCTGGAGATGGTCTCACAACAGGCGCTTATGCAGGAACAGTTTGGCGACTCGGCACTTAAAGATGACGGCGCTGGCTTGCTAGCTAACACCGCAGCCGTTGCTTCGTACCCGCCTACACCACGATGAGAAAGGGTGGAGGAGGGCATTTAGATAGATAGGTCCTCGCAACACTCAACTTCCGAAGGGACTCAAGGTAGTGTACTGTACCCTCCACTGCGTGACTAATTCTCTGTCAGTTGAGGGAACTTGCGGCTTACTTGCTGGTGCCTCAGTACTGTGTTCTCTGGTTCGAAATGAACTTCAAGCAAGGCAGAATAAACTGTTAATAATGCAACTATCGTCATTGTTCTACACTCTGCCCCAATGGGTTACTCAGTCATTGTAACGCTGAGTTCAGACAACCGGAATGGTCCGAATGGCAGGCAATCAAGATTCCCGTGTCAACTCCAGGGGCCCGGGAGCCCGTGCTGAAAATAGTAAGCTGACCAATCTTCCAGGGCCGGACCGAAGGGGCGCGAAAAAGGTGGGCACAGTGCGCACTGTGTTCGGAAGAAGCGGGTAGTGGAACATGAGAGACAGCTTTCAATGGTTGCAATGCAAATTGGAACAAACTGGAAGTCTTCAAATTTTTAGATTTGTACATGTACAAAGTACTTCGTCCATTGCACTGTAGTGAGTGTAGTCGATAATTATTATGTAGGTAGGTAATAAAGAAATCGTTTTACTGAATTCCGTACCTGGGATACACCACCCGCGTGAAAAGCTCTCCGCAGAGGACCTCGTGTCGGAATCTCTAGGGACGAATAGTGTGTTATAGGCGCGTCTAATCCGTATGAGTTCCTTAATAAACGGTGGGGGCAGCAGGAGAACGTTGGAAAATTTCCCACTTTGCAGTTTGCACAAGCACTCAGCGAATGTAGGTACCACTGTACCTTGGCTTCGAGACTCCAAACGCAGCTACTCTTTGTCTTGTTGTATAGTACTGGCTACTACAAGGTGATTACCTAGTGTACGAGCGGAAGCTGGCTGGCTGGTTTGCCTCGTCAGCTCGTCAGATATAAGTACACGTGTCTACGACCTCATCAGAGCTCATTTAACTGTGGCTGGTGTTGTCTCTACGATTGGCTGCTTCCTTGATTCCGGCTTCACTGTGTCGTCATCGTCTCCTAGTAAACCGGAGTCGAGGCCAACCAGCAGCGGACAGGGGGCCGAAACCACGCATGAGTTCTCCCCGAGTGGGGACAGAGAGTAACGTTATGTGGTTACAGTACAGTACGTCGGAACAGTGGAGCAGTTGAATCTCCTGCAGGACAATCTCGGCTTGACAGTCCGCAACAGCCCGGCAGAGAAGAGCAAATGCACAGATGCCTGGTTCTGCATCGGGCATTTCGCACCTTATAGGATTTGGGTGAGCGTCGAGGAACTTGGCTCCGGAGTCCTTCACCATACCAAGGTATTGTACATACATCACAGCACGGAGTACCTTATGTATGCAACATAGCGAGGGCAGGCCGTGGCGGCGCATCTACCAAGGTTCCCGTCAGTGTGCATCCCAGATTCGAGAGGCCAACGGGCCGCTAATAAGGGGAAAATCAGTGCGACGGGAGTGGCGCAGTGCACCCTTGGGGCGACTGAAGTTTGCAGGAGAGCCATTGGCCTGTCGGGTGGGCCGGAACTGCCTCGGCGATGAAATGAGATGAAGATTGGATGAGATCTCGAGACGGCAAAGAGGAGCCTGAAGCAGGAAGGCATGTCTCTTCGTACTGTGTACAATTTCTGTCACAGAAGGAAAACCTCTCACGAACCTCTCTCGAACCTCTCTCGAACCTCTCTCGCGGATTGTTGAAAGCGGTTGAAAGGTTCCGTTCTGTGCCGTACCGTACGGAATGGCACTGTGGAGTGCCGTCCAGTCCATCGCCAGCTCCTCCCCTTTTTCCAGCGGGAGCCCCTGGCGAGACCACCATCATCCTTGTTGTGGGTCTAAGGTGCTGTCTCTTTCCGCCAGGCGAAACGCACGCCAACCCTTGATTGCCTCCTTTTCTGTCCCATTTCCCTGTTCTTTCCCTGAAACCTCTCCTTGGTTGGAGCCTTTTCTTTTCTCGACTTCCCCTACGCTCGCTCGTTCGCACCTCCCCAACTTCTCATCTCTCGTTTTTGGATCATCGGTGAAGGAGTCTTCTGGTCCTGCAGCGGTGTCAGTCCGTTCAGCGGCAACCGACACACTCGCGCCGTCAACCGCCAGCCAGTCGTCTGGTCCTCAATTCCTTGCCTGCCAGCCTACGCGCGACACGAGGACGCCCGCAGCAAGCCAAGCGGCCTGACCAAAACCGACATCGTCAATCGTTAGCACGAAGAAGGAAGGGACATTTTGGAAGGACATTTGGATCGAAACGGTTGAGACCTGTCTTTTATTGGGACTTTGCAGTTGGGCACGGGATTTCGCTCGATCGCCCGATCTTCCACGCAGCCGTCGGCGTGGTGTTATCACCAAGCCAACCTGCAACCCTGCGCCCCACCGCGCCGCCAATCACTCTCAGTTGTCGTGTTTTGCATCTTGCGGCTCCGGGCTACAGAGAAAAGCACTACTTCTCCAGCAAGACGCTTGTCGCCGGTTGATTTCGTCACTTCGCCTTGTGGCCGGCCACTTTTACCTAGCTGACCTGTCCTTCTCCGCCTCCGATCCGATCGGGAGACAGCTTGCGTCAGTTGCGCTGTGCTGTTTTCGTGGCGCACCTGCCTTGTTCCGACCCCGACCCCAACTTTGGCCCCAGGGAGTTTCTCAATGAGCCGCTGATTTGGTAAGTTGGATCAGCTCATCTACCGCCGTGACCATTTCCAACGCCTGATTGAAACTCGTCCCCGAATCACCTTTCCTTTTTCCCCGCTTTTGGCACTCATGCGATATCTAATCATCTGTGTCTATCGCACTGCAGACACGCCTCGCCCAAGATGTCGGGATATCAGCAGGGCCATGGCCAAGGCCAAGGCCACAACAACTACGATGACGGCTACGGCCACCAGGGCAATACCGATTCCTATTACCAGGATGACCAGCATTACTATGACAACAATGCATACAACAACAACAACAACAACCATGGGGGGCGTGGACAGCAACAGGGCGAGGGGTACTATGATGAATCGTATGTGCCCGCTCCCTCTTCACCCTGTGAAGAGGACTTGCTAATTTGTCGTGCAGTGGATATTATAATGCGGACCCCAACAATCCTTACCACCAGGATGGCGGGTACTATGACAACCACGACCAGTACAACGATGGCTACTACAACAACGATGGCTATTATGACCAGGGATACGATCGCGACGGCTACGCGAACGGGAACGGCCAGGCCCACCGGAACCGATCGGAAGAGGATTCCGAGACCTTCAGCGACTTCACCATGCGCTCCGACATGGCTCGAGCCGCTGAGATGGACTACTACGGTCGCGGAGACGAGCGCTACAACAGTTACAACGAAGGTCAAATGGGCGGCAGGGGATACCGACCTCCCTCGTCGCAGATCTCATACGGGGGCAACCGGTCCTCCGGCGCGTCAACGCCGAACTATGGCATGGACTACGGGAATGCGCTTCCCGCTGGGCAACGCTCGCGGGAGCCGTATCCTGCGTGGACGTCCGACGCCCAGATTCCTCTCTCGAAAGAAGAGGTGGAGGACATTTTCCTCGATTTGACGGCAAAGTTCGGTTTCCAGCGCGACAGCATGCGGAACATGTACGACCACCTGATGACGATGCTCGACTCTCGGGCGTCCCGCATGACGCCGAACCAGGCCCTTCTCTCGCTGCACGCTGACTACATTGGTGGCGACAACGCAAACTACCGCAAGTGGTATTTTGCTGCCCACCTGGACCTCGATGACGCCGTCGGGTTTGCCAACTTGAAGGGCAAGGACCGAAAGAAGAGCCGTAAGAACAAGAACAAGAAGGGCGACGCTGAGACCGAGGTCGACGCTCTCGAGGATCTTGAGGGCGACGACTCTCTCGAAGCGGCCGAGTACCGCTGGAAGACAAGGATGAACCGCATGTCGCAGCACGATCGTGTCCGCCAACTTGCTCTGTACCTTCTTATCTGGGGTGAGGCAAATCAGGTCCGCTTCATGCCGGAGTGTCTTTGCTTCATCTTCAAGTGCGCCGATGACTATCTCAATTCGCCTGCTTGCCAGAATATGGTCGAGCCGGTCGAGGAGTTCACCTTCCTGAACAACGTTATCACCCCGCTTTACCGATACTGCCGGGACCAGGGATATGAAATCCTCGACGGAAAGTATGTCCGCCGCGAGAGGGACCACAACCAGATTATCGGATACGACGACTGCAACCAGCTGTTTTGGTATCCCGAGGGCATCGAGCGAATTGTGCTCGAGGATAAGAGCAAGCTGGTAGATGTTCCCCCAGCCGAGCGCTATCTGAAGCTCAAGGACGTCAACTGGAAGAAGGTGTTCTTCAAGACGTACAAGGAGACGCGCTCTTGGTTGCACTTGTTGGTCAACTTCAACCGCATCTGGATTATCCACCTGACCATGTTCTGGTTCTACACCGCATACAACGCCCCAACGCTCATCACTCCGAACTATGAGCAAGAAGTCAATAATCAACCTCCTTCTGCGGCGATGTGGTCGTTCGTCGGGTTCGGTGGCTCCATTGCCTCTCTCATCCAGATCCTCGCTACTCTCGCAGAGTGGTTGTACGTCCCACGCAAATGGGCCGGAGCACAGCACCTGACGAAACGCCTACTTTTCCTCATTGGCATCTTCGTTATCAACGTCGCTCCTGGTGTCTACGTCTTCATGCCGGCATCCAGTCAGAAGGCATACCTCGATCGCCAGAACAACAAGGTCTCGCTGATTCTCGGCATCGTGCAATTCTTTGTCGCCGTGGCCACGTACATATTCTTTTCCGTCATGCCGCTTGGCGGTCTGTTTGGAAGCTACCTGACCAAGAACTCGAGGAAATACGTCGCCAGCCAGACCTTCACAGCAAGCTACCCGCGTCTCAAAGGGAACGACATGGCTCTGTCCTATGCTCTCTGGCTCCTGGTCTTCGCCGCCAAGTTCGGAGCTTCCTACGGTTACCTGACCTTGTCGCTCCGGGATCCTATCCGCTACCTCATGCTCATGGATGTCAGCAGCTGTCTTGGTGATACCATCGTCCAGCAGTATCTCTGCAAGTATCAGCCGCAAATCACTCTGGGGATCATGATGTTCACCGATCTAATCTTTTACTTCCTGGACACCTATCTGTGGTACGTCCTGCTCAACACGGTCATCTCCATCGCTCGGTCTTTCTATCTCGGCGCATCGATCTTGACGCCTTGGAGAAACATCTTCTCCCGGCTCCCCAAGCGCATGTATTCCAAGATCCTCGCCACGACAGACATGGAGATCAAATATAAGCCGAAGGTCCTCATCTCGCAGATCTGGAATGCAATCGTCATTTCCATGTATCGCGAGCATCTTCTGGCCATCGAGCACGTCCAAAAGCTGCTGTACCACCAGGTACCGTCCGAGCAAGAGGGCAAGCGCACGCTCCGCGCTCCCACGTTCTTCGTCTCTCAGGAAGACCACTCCTTCAAGACCGAGTTCTTCCCCAGTCATAGCGAGGCTGAGCGGAGAATCTCGTTCTTCGCGCAGTCGCTTGCGACGCCCATCCCTGAGCCGCTGCCCGTCGATAACATGCCTACCTTCACTGTGATGATTCCCCACTACAGTGAGAAAATTCTCCTCTCGCTTCGGGAGATCATCCGCGAGGACGAGCCCTACTCGCGAGTCACCCTTCTCGAGTATCTCAAGCAGCTCCACCCCCATGAGTGGGATTGCTTCGTCAAGGACACTAAGATCTTGGCCGATGAGACCTCCCAGATGAACGGCGAAATGGGCAAGGACGAGAAGGACACAGCCAAGAGCAAGATTGATGACCTGCCCTTCTACTGCATCGGTTTCAAGTCCTCGGCGCCCGAGTACACTCTTCGGACACGGATTTGGGCTTCGCTCCGCTTCCAGACGTTGTACCGCACCATATCCGGTTTCATGAACTACAGTCGCGCGATCAAGCTCCTGTACCGTGTGGAAAACCCAGAGGTCGTCCAGATGTTCGGTGGCAACTCTGACAAGCTTGAACGCGAGCTAGAGCGCATGGCCCGTCGCAAATTCAAGCTGATGGTCTCCATGCAGCGCTTTGCGAAGTTCAAGAAGGAGGAAATGGAGAACGCCGAGTTCCTGCTCCGCGCCTACCCGGATCTTCAGATCGCGTACCTGGATGAGGAGCCGCCTGTTGCTGAAGGAGAGGAACCGCGCCTCTACTCTGCTCTGATTGACGGTCATTCCGAGATCATGGAGAACGGCATGCGCCGGCCCAAGTTCCGCATCCAGCTCTCGGGCAACCCGATTCTCGGAGACGGCAAATCCGACAATCAGAACCACGCGATCATCTTCTACCGGGGCGAGTACATCCAGCTTATCGACGCGAACCAAGACAACTATCTCGAGGAATGCCTCAAGATCCGCAGCGTGCTTGCCGAGTTCGAAGAGATGAAGACCGACAACGTGTCTCCCTACACACCTGGAGTCAAGAATCCTACTCGTGCACCGGTCGCCATCTTGGGTGCTCGCGAATACATCTTCTCGGAGAATATTGGTATCCTCGGTGATATCGCCGCCGGCAAGGAACAGACCTTCGGTACGCTCTTCGCACGGACGCTCGCCCAAATCGGCGGCAAGCTCCACTACGGTCACCCCGACTTCCTCAATGGCATCTTCATGACCACGCGTGGTGGTGTCTCCAAGGCGCAGAAAGGTCTCCATCTAAACGAAGATATCTACGCCGGTATGAACGCGTTGCTGCGTGGCGGCCGCATCAAGCACTGCGAATACTACCAGTGCGGCAAGGGTCGTGATTTGGGGTTCGGCTCCATTCTCAACTTCACGACCAAGATCGGAACGGGTATGGGTGAGCAGATGCTTTCCAGAGAATATTACTACCTCGGGACTCAGCTGCCCCTCGATCGCTTCCTCTCGTTCTACTACGCCCATCCTGGTTTCCACGTCAACAACATGTTCATCATGTTGTCACTACAGCTGTTCATGATCTGCCTTCTTCAAATCGGCACTTTGCGCCACGAGACCATCCCCTGCGAGTACGACCCGGACAAGCCCATCACGGACGAACTTTTCCCCACGGGCTGCGCGAACACCGATGCTCTCGTGGATTGGGTCTACCGCAGTGTCCTGTCCATCTTCTTCGCCCTCTTCCTCTCGTTCGTTCCCCTGATAGTCCAAGAAGCGACGGAACGAGGTCTGCTGCGTGCCGCGACACGTTTCGCCAAGCATATCTGCTCCCTCTCGCCTTTCTTCGAGGTGTTCGTCTGCCAGATCTACGCCAACTCGGTCCAGCAGGATATCACCTTTGGAGGCGCCAGATACATCGGTACCGGACGTGGCTTCGCTACCGCTCGCATTCCCTTCGGCGTTCTCTACTCGCGCTTCGCCGGCCCGTCAATCTATTTCGGCGCTCGGATGCTGATGATGCTGCTGTTTGCAACGCTGACCGTCTGGCAAGCCGCCCTGGTCTACTTCTGGGTCTCGTTGCTGGCCCTGGTGATCTCGCCGTTCCTCTACAACCCCCACCAGTTCGCCTGGAGCGATTTCTTCATTGACTATCGCGACTACCTCCGCTGGCTCTCGCGTGGCAACTCGCGGTCGCATGCGTCGTCATGGATCGCCTTCTGCCGCCTTTCTCGAACTAGAATCACGGGTTACAAGCGCAAGACTCTGGGCGATCCTTCGGCCAAGATGTCGGCCGATGTTCCGCGCGCCGCCATTACCAATGTGTTCTGGGCTGAGATCATCTCCCCTCTTTGCCTTGTCGCGGTGACGCTTATCCCTTACCTCTTCATCAACGCCCAGACAGGTGTCAAAGCCCTGCATGACGATGCGACGAATGCAGGCAAGAACGACGATGCGACGCAAACGGCCTCCCTGCTTCGAGTTGCCATCGTCGCCTTTGCACCCATTGGTATCAACGCCGGTATTCTCGCCATGATGTTTGCGATGGCCTGCTGCATGGGACCTCTTCTGAGCATGTGCTGCAAGAAGTTTGGCGCGGTTCTCGCCGGCATCGCGCACGCCGTGGCCGTCATTGCGCTCCTGATCTTCTTCGAAGTCATGTTCATTCTGGAAGGGTTCAACTTCACCAAGACCGTCTTGGGCATGATTACCGTTGTGGCCATCCAGCGCTTCATCTTCAAGTTGATCATTACGCTGGCGCTCACCAGAGAATTCAAGGGGGACCAGGCCAACATCGCCTTCTGGACGGGCAAGTGGTACTCAATGGGTTGGCACTCGATGTCGCAGCCAGCCCGTGAGTTCCTGTGCAAGATCACCGAGCTCAGCATGTTTGCCGCCGATTTCGTTCTCGGCCACATAATCCTGTTCATCATGTTCCCCGTCATCCTCATTCCGCAGGTTGACAAGCTGCACTCGCTGATGCTCTTCTGGCTTCGTCCCAGGTATGTCAATTCTCCAAGTCTATTCAGTTTATGTTAAGATCATGGCTAACCGGTCCAATTAGCCGGCAAATTCGGCCACCAATTTACTCCATGAAGCAGACGAAGCTTCGGAGGAGACGTGTACTCCGTTACTCAATCCTCTACTTTGTCCTGCTCGTCGTCTTTGTCGCTCTCATGGTTGGGCCGGCCGTCGCCGGGAAGTATGTCCCAAAGAGTCTCTTTGACAAGTTGAAGAGCACCAACCTGGTCCAGCCGAACGGCCTGGATCACAATGACACTCGTGGGCGCACCCAGACCGGTACCGGCTCTCCGGATTACTCAGGCGTATGGACGCCATCGACGACGGCTGTTGCTGCTACGGCCGCGGCCGCAGACAGGAGGATGATGCTTGTTTAATACGCCGTCTCATCTTTCCTTTGGTGAAGGAGTATAAGACGGAGAAGGCGCGGTTTTGTAAACTGGTTTAACACACAGCTAACCCGGTCAGTCCTGACGACCATCAGGCGGCATCACACGTCTTTCCTTGTTCGCTCTTCTTGGGAAAAGAGACCGGGGGCGGGCTTAGTGTGAAACGTTGTATTGTATTCGGTGTCTTGTGTATCTGGTTCTCCTTTCTCTCTGGGTTTCTGTCTCGTGTCTTGGGATCGGGGGGACGCATTGACACAATGATTGCTCAAGTAATTTTCTCTAGTTAGACTATGGCTCCTCGTTTTTTCCCAACACGTATGTCTCATCAAGGCCATTTGCGGCATGCTAGTAGTCTACTCTGCCTGATGCCAGTGATTCATCCTGCTGCCGTTGTCTTGCGGAAGTGAGCAGATGGAATGCATGTGCGCGCGGACCAAGGCCGTGCAACTAAGGACGATGGAGGCGTGGTCTCGCGCTGTAGGCGAGATAGCAGATATGGATAGACCTCCAAAGACTCTAGCTTCTAAAGTTCTCGACACTCTTGCTTTTCAAGTGTGACCACCCCTACTGATCTATTTGTCAAACAATAGGCAACAACAGCAATTGACGCTGCAGCTACGTTCGCCGACATGTTCTTTTCTTTCGGGCCACGCCTCTCACAATACGGCATCTCTGCCGCCCACACAAACCAGATCTTCGCCGCGGGAGTGTTCCCCTTCACCTTCATCACATCTCACCGTCATATCCGTGTCATTCTTGCCCCCGATCATAGTTTCTTCATCATCTCCCAAACACCGCATCAAACAGAGGTAGCAGGGATACAGGGTAGCGTCTTCCGAAGGCCAGGGACGGGAACGATCATAGTTGCATAGACACGGCCGGCACCATGTACTTCCGGTTTCTCATCGGGCTATCTGTGGGGAGGAAAGGCTGTACTCCGATAACTAGGAACGGGATGGGAACCCCTGGCTACTTGACTCCTTCGTTACCGGCGGGCGCTCACCCGGCTTCAGATGTTGCTTCCCACACTAGCAACGCAAAGCTCAGCAGCCGCTGCCTTCTCCCCATAATTCCCATCTTGTTACACTATCAACACAATCATGGTGAGGTAGGCTCGCAGTAAAAAGGAACCTGACGCCCACTCTCCAATACCCCCACATTTCGAGGGCCTCTACGGCGCTCGTCCTGCGCCCTAAGCGGGCAACCCGCGAAGCGCAATGCGAGCTTCACGCAGCCTGTGGAGGCTATCATCAATAGCATCCTTTCGTCCCCAAAGTTGACAAGCCACACGCAATCTCTCCTTCCAAGTTCCTTGTGCCATAGTAGCCCTTGCCGCTCTAATGTTGCTCTGTGTCTTGAACATTTTCACCAAGCGCTCCAGTTCCCGACCATACACCCCGACTATGAGATCGTCCAGCAGCCCCTCTTCTTCTAATAACACAAAGTTCAAGATGTGGTAGACGAACTTTGAGGTCGGAGGAATGGTGTCCGTCTCTCCCGCTAGCCGTAGTTCCTCCTCGGTAATGAGCGGCGAGCCAGGAATTGTTCCGTTCATCCGCGCTTGAAGGTCGACCCCGGTTATCAGGTAGTCCAGTCCCCGAATCAATCTTCGTCGCATGTCACTGAGCTGTCCTAGAGGGCCACTTGGCAGACGCCAAGCCTCGCAGTTGCATGTGAAACCGAGCTGAGTGATGAGCTCTGTCTGACGCTCACGTCTGGTTGAGCCTTTGAAATGTGGAGAATAGCAGAAAGTGATTTCTTCGCCGAGGGCTATGTCTTTGGTCGCGAAGCTCATGATGTGTTGGTCATCGTTCGTCGGCACCACGCAGTTGGGTAGACACGAATGGTTGAAACGGGAATGCAGGGCAAATAGGCCCCATGCCGGAGAGCCCTTAAGGCCCAGGTTATGGTATGGGAAGGCCTTCTCGTTGAAGAGCTCCAGTAGATTCTTGAACTCACTGGTGCCGTTGTGGCGCAGAAGTGAGATTTGTTGCTGCGCTCCAGGCGACAACCGTACAATGGCCCTCGAGACGTCTTCGTGATTTCGTTGGCTGATTTATGCATGACAACGAGCGGGTCCTCAATCATGATCAGAATGCCTCGCTTGATCGGTCTTGTTGCGAAAGCGCCCCATCCCTTTCCCGGGGAGGGTCTCAACTCAAATGGTGCATCGCTGGGCACCTTAAGCAGGCGGTAGCCTGTAAAAGTAAGTTCTCTGAGCACTTATCACGAGAAAACAATTTGCCAAGGGACTTACGATGGTCGGAAGACATGGCCTTTCCGTGCGAAGCTGGGGTACGCGGCCTCTCTTTCCTTCTGTTGGATGATTATCGACGGGGAGTTGCCTGCCTGGAACAAACAGTTTCCCTTGCAGGTAGAGACTGCCAGGACTTGTAGTGTGCAAAATGCTGGGTCGGTAGATCTAAAATCAAGTTGCGGGTGTAGTCTTCAGGTTGAGTGCATCAAATAGTCGGTCCTGGTCAGTTTGGGAAGGAGGGATTATAGCCAGCAAAGAAACGAAAGACAAGAGCATAAACTCCGAGGAAGGAAGGAGCGAACGATTCAAGAGAGGAGCAGGGAGGCCAGCAACAACCCACAACCGCCCATACTGTAGTATCTCTGCTTTGCTGAGTCTCGCTGGCTTCAGTCTCTTTTGCGATGACCGCCTCGAGACGGACCGCATTATCCTCTGGGTCCTAATATCAGAGTTATCAGACATTTCAGCGCAGCGCGATGGGTTGGGGGCCGACGGGACTGGGTGCCAACAGAACCGGAACGTCTTGCCCCCAAAGTCGGAGATCATATGAATCATGGATAGTACAGTACCTTACGTAACACACTCCTAAAGTCAAGATCTGGTTTAGACCTGGTAGTCTAAATCTCATGTACGGCTAATGAGACAGTAGTATGCCTTAGCCCTGGCATCTGTGCTGGCTTTCATTATGAGCTTCAGCTGCAAGCCTGCATGACTTGACCCAGCGGCTTCTTTCAAACTGAGATCTCTCGTATGAAGATTTGAATTGGAGTTCGGGACGGCAACCTGGACTCCGAGTTTATCGTTGTCTCAACGTCTCAACTTTGGCCAGCTTCATGCTATCCACTACCAGACACCCTGCGAGCCCAGGTCACCAGTTCTGGTCGATTCAAGCTGGAACTTCGTCGCAACCGGAAATGCGCCTTTCGGATCCGCTGTCCGTGAAGCAGCTACTTTACCATACTATTAGCTTTCCACCAGGTTAAGGGCATGCTCGAGCGTTCAACGCTGAGCTTCTAGGTATTGTGCGGTTGGATAGACAACAGAAGCAGCCGTTGGAGGCCTGCGGCCCTGCCAAGACCCCAGCTCCCAAATGAAGTTAAATCGTACAGTGCGAATTGAGAATTATCCAAGTGTACCCCTGAATTCCGAAAATTGTGAATCGGGCAACGCGCAAGTCGCAAGGGTCCTCCAATCCCGCCGGATCGGTCGGTGTCACAACGCGCGACACCTTTGCTGACGCTCTCGCTCCGCTAAGATTCCTTTCCATGGACCTGCACTCCGTTACATAAACACTACGCATTTTCAACAACCTGATGAGCACCCAAAGTATTTCCATTGAGCACCGACGCAACTAAGTTCGAGACAGACGAGCACATAGACACATACCGCCTCGAAAATGGAGCTGCACGAGGTGCAGTCACACCTGCACGAGTGGCTCCAGGAGGCCACTGTCGCGTTCCAGAAGGTGCCCGGCTCGGCCGTCCTCATCCGCTACGTCCGCTCGAGCTACCAAAACGACCCGGTGCGCTCGGCCATCGAGCTGGTGCTGTTCATTTTCTTCATTCGGTACTTGTTGGCGCCCAGCTACCAGACGTCGAAGCAGAACTATGTCCAGCTGACGGATGAGGTGAGTCTGGCACACCGAGAGATCTCAGGAGGATGGAAGCACGGGGTCTAATTGCGGTGTGATGTAGGAAATTGACGAATTAGTTGACGACTGGACGCCTGAGCCGCTGGTCGCAGCGCCAACCGCGCAGGAGGAGGCCGAGCTCGAGAAGGTGCCTGTGATTGTCGGGTAAGCAAGGGAATATGCAAAGCCAGACAGAGGAAGGACCGTTGGAAGGCTGACAGGACAGACCGACGGGACCGAAACCGAGACTTGCCAACGGAAAGACGGTCACCAATCTCGCGTCATACAACTTCTACAACTTCAACGCCAACGAGCAGATCAAAGAGAAGGCCATCCAGACCCTGCGCACCTATGGCGTCGGCCCTTGCGGCCCGCCGCAGTTCTACGGCACCCAAGACGTGCACATGAAGACCGAAGCCGATATCGCGTCGTTCCTGGGAACCGAGGCCTGCATTATCTACGCCCACGCCTTCTCGACGATCACCAGTGTCATTCCGTCGTTCTGCAAAAGAGGGGACATCATTGTGGCAGACAGGGGCGTCAGCTACTCGATTCGGCGCGGTCTCGAAGTCTCGCGGAGTATGGTCAAGTGGTACAACCATAATGATTTTGAGGATCTCGAGCGGGTCATGCGCAAGGTGGTGCAGGAGCAGGCTGGCAAGAAGCTGACGAGGCGTTTCCTGGTTACCGAGGCACTGTTCGAGACCACAGGAGAGATAAATGAGTTGCCGAGGCTGGTGAGTAACCCGCATATCAAAACATAATTTCAGACGACAGTTCTCCTGACAACCAATAGGTCGAGATCAAGGAGAAATACAAGTTCCGCATGATCCTCGACGAGACGTGGTCCTTTGGCGTGCTCGGCCGCACCGGCCGTGGCCTGACAGAAGCGCAGAACGTGGACCCCACCCAGGTTGACCTGATCGTCGGATCGCTCGCCGGCCCGCTGTGTGCCATGGGCGGCTTTTGCGCAGGCCCCAAGATGTGGATAGAGCACCAGCGCATCAACTCGACTGCGTACACCTTCTCGGCCGCCCTCCCCGCCATGGCGGCCGTGACGGCCAGCGAGAGCTTGAACCTTCTGCAGTCGAATCCGGAGATCCTGCAGCAGAGCCGCGAGAATATCCGGCTCATGCGTGCCCAGCTCGATCCCCGGAGCGACTGGGTCGTGTGCACCAGCGCGCCCGAGAACCCCGTCATGATCCTCGTGCTGAAGCCTGAGGTTGTCAAGGCCCGGAGGCTGACGATTGAGGACCAGGAGCGGCTGTTGCAGGAGTGTGTTGATGAGGTAGGCTTCTCTCCTCTCCATGGTTTAAATCTTCCATCCCACAAACCCAACAGCATACTAACATGTTCTGGGGGAAAAAAAGACGCTCGTAAACGGTGTCCTCATCACCCGGCTCAAGGGCATGCCCGTCTCGAGCCATAACTCCCTCAAGGACGGCGCCTGCATCGTGACTCCCGCGCTGAAAGTGTGTGTCACGTCGGCGCTGTCCAAGAAGGATGTCGAGAAGGCGGGTGTCACCATCAGGCATGCCATCACCAAGGTCTTGACCCGCAAGACGAATAATAAGCTGGGGCTGCCGGCTGCTTGAGCGGGGGCGGTGCAGGCTAGAGGGTTGGCTTTGAGCGATGTGGTAAGGCATGCCTGTTTCGCGGATCGATAGAAGGGCGTTGAATAGACAGGGTGAGGGCACGGGGTGTTATAGCTGAGATCAACAAGTCATGCTAAGGGATGATATGGTTAGGGTATGATGTGTCTACGATGCTTCTGCTGTGCTATGTATGATGGCAGAGGCTGCAAGTAATAATCTAATAATGGGTGTCACAAGGCGTGTCGGGTCTTCGATGGACTTGTCGTCGTGGGACGAGGTGCCTTGTTCGCTCGTGTTATTGTGTATGCACTCTCTAGAATACCGTTCATCTCCAGTCGTATGCATAACCCGAGCATCTAACTTATCATCCACGGGCAGGGTAGCCGTCGTATCCAAATGTCGGGCCCCGAAATGGCACAGTAGTATATAAACACACAGGGTATCCCATAGATAGAAAACCAACCACCCCAATAGGTACCTAGGTAGCGAACCAAAGTTGACGTCCCCCTGGCCCCCTCCCCCCCACTAGATCAAGCCGTCTTCCCCTTCACCTCCTCACCACTTTCCTTCCCACTCTCACTCTGCTCCCTCACCAACGGACCGGTAGCAGTAGTCTCATCCCCCCCACCGACCGCATCGACCAGATCCTCCAGCTCGACCGGCAGGGTCAGGTTCAGCGCGACGGTCACAACCGCCGTGACGGCAAAGCCGGTCTCCATGACGAGGCTGATGGCGTCCAGGAAGCCCTGCAGCGCCTTGTTGTCGCCGGCGTAGGTGAAGACGTGGTCGAAGTAGTCCGGCACCAGCGTGGCGCCGTAGCCCAGGGCCAGCCCCGCCGTGAGGATGAAGCGGTTGCGGCGGTTGAAGGGCACGCCGCGGGCGATGATGGCCATGCCCGACACGGCGACGGCGGTGAAGAGGAAGGTGGTCATGCCGCCGAGCACGGGCGACGGGATGGCCACGAGCGCGGCGGCGAACTTGGCGAAGACGCCGGCGACCACCAGGAAGAGGCAGCAGCAGTACCCCGCGGAGCGGTTGGCGCAGCGCGTCAGCGCGATGACGCCGTTGTTCTGCGCGAAGGTGGTCATGGGCGTGATGGTGGCCAGCGCGGCGAGCAGGCCGTTGATGCCGTCGGCCAGCACGCCGCCCTGGATGCGGCTCTCGTAGATGCGGCCCTCGACCTCGAGCCGCGACACGTCGCAGCACGCCGTGATGTCGCCGATCGACTCGCACGCGCAGATGAGGAACACGGCCATCAGCGGCAGCACCAGCGGGCCGTAGACGGACAGCTTGAACGTGTGCACCCACACGAAGCTGGCCGCCGGCGCCGTGTCGATGCCGGACCGGTCGAAGTAGCCGCACGCCGCCGCGATGATGCAGCCCGTCAGCAGGCCGATGACCACGCTGACCGACTTCATGATGGGCGAGCCGAACCGCTCGCAGAGGATGATGGTGACGAAGACGGAGAAGCCGAGACCTGGTGGGTTATTAATATTTTTTTTTTTCTCGCGTGTCAGTCAGGGCCCGGGGGGGGGGGGGGGGGGGGGGGGTGAGTGAGGGAGGGAGGGTTGACTTCGGCGTTGAAGGAAAGGCTGAATCTGACTGACCAAGGTACTCGGCCGAGCCCCATGGCAGAGCATGGGGCGCGGTGATGTCAGGACAGCGCGCGTAGAACTCGAGCGGGTTCGCGTCGGCACAGAGACCGCTGCCGCCCAGCCAGTTCTTGAAGCCGGACGAGATCAGGCTCAGGCCGATGAGCATCACCGTCGGGCCCGTCACAATGGGCGGGAAGACGCGCAGGATGATGCGCGGCGGCAGGAACGAGATCACGATCTCGAGCAGTGAGCAGCACGCCGCCGTCCCCAGCAGCGCCCCGTACGCGTCCGGACACGGCAGCGGCGTGCCGTCCTCGGCCGTCGGGCAGAAGCCGTTGGCGTACATCTGGCTGAACGCCCCTGACGCGACCGGGATGATGGCGAACGAGATGCCAACGACCGAGATGAGGCCCGTGCCGATGTAGTAGGGCGTCTTCAAGATGCGGAACCTGGTGATCTGCACGGCCGACAGCAGGCCGGACACGATCAGCGCCGTCGACACCAGGTACTGGGTCTGCTCCGTGTCGAGGTTGACGCCGCCGGCGCCCGACATGATGAGCGGCGGCGTGATGATGCCTGCCAACATGGCGAGCGCATGCTGGAACCCGAGGATCACGGCCAGCACCACGGGCATCCGGTCGTTGAGCCCGAAGAAGGGCGGCGGCTTGTCGGCCTTCTTCATGAAGGGGAGATTGGGGCGGAACAGGAAGCCATAGTCGTAGTCGCCCACGAGGCCTTCCTTGGTGAAGAACGTTCTCTTCACGCCGTGTATCCGGTCGGCGAGTGTCCGCTTCGGAGCCCGCTCCGGCACGATCTGTGACGGGACTTGGTCCTCGTCCATGGTGACTAATATGCTGCCGTTTTGTCGGGGTGCCGGACCCGGGAGGCCTAGAAATACTTCAGTGGAATAATAGACGAACTGCCCGTCCCTTTGAGGTGCCCTTGTTCTCAATTTAAAGACAGATAATAATAATAATAATAATAATACAACTACGAACGACTTCCTGCCGAGACCTTGACTCTGAGCCCCAGGCGTTGAGGGGTTGACCAGCAGCCCATAGGTTTTTAAATGTAACCACACCAGTGCTTAATAGCGTTATCTTGAATTGTCTTGACAGGACCCGCCAGAGGTAAAAAACCAGGATCCAGGGGCTTGATACGTGTGGGACCAGCACGCGATAAGCTCCAGAATGCGGCTAGCTCTGAAAGCATTCTGGGCCTGGTGCCGCATCTTCCCCGCGATGGCTCAGATGTCCGGGCACAGTGGGAATTCGTGCGGGTGCCCGCTGCTGCATGTTGAGGTGTGTCATGGTCCGGGGTCTCCCGTGTCGGTATCAGCGGGTCTACTGTGGAGGGCGACAACTGTCCGACCCATCTTCTAGGTTCACCCCACAAGTGGTATCTGTCGTCTCCAAGTTCTGATTTTGTTGACCCATTTACAGTTCGTAAACTACCGATAGGGATATGTGAGACCTACCCATGGTTCGTAAGTGATAGGGAACCGCCGACATCCGCATTTGTCATGTCTCAACGCAGGACCAACCTGCAAACGCCCGGGAACGGACGCCCTGGAAGCCCCGGAAGCCCCGGGGGGCCCTAGGGGTTGCATCCCAGACCCGAACTGTCGGATACGCAACCCAGAAGCTACTGGCACGTTGGTGTAAGGATGGTCACCTGGACGACGGAAGAAGCTCAGGATGTTCTGAGAGTCAAGTACTTCGTCGGCGATCACCCGAAATGCATGGTTCCGGGAGGTGCCATGGTCATCGTTCCAAGATGCTTGGCTGCTGGTGGGACATGAACTGTCATTGACTGCCGCACAACTCCAGATGACTTCGTTCATCATAGCTCTATCATCCAACCGCGCTTCGTATATTTTACTGGCTTTGCCTCTTTGGAGACCCGCCGGATGGACATCTTCCCAGCACGAACCATCATCACGCCAGAGACGATTTTATCGCCGCGCAGTCGCGTGGGCGAGCCATTCCTGGATGCTCTTCGTCGCCAGCCGCGGGAGCCCCTTGTATTTCTCGCCATCGTACGTCTCCTCGATTGCCCGCGCAAGCCGCTGCGCCCTGACAATGATGCGCCGATTTGCGTTCGCCCAGGGCTCCTTCTGCACAAACGCATCGGCCTCGGCCGCCAGCTCTCTCCGCTTCTTCCGCACGGCCGGGTCCTCGGCCTTTTCCACGACACACAGCGGGCATTCGCACTCGAAGCCCCAGGTGTGCATCAGCGCCCTCTGCCGCGCTTCGTAGTCGCTCGACTCGTCGTAGCTGTGGAAGATCTCCTCGCCGGCCGCGATCGCCCGCGTGGCGCGGAGCACCATCAGGTCGCCGACGTATTCCTTGTGCACGTTGGCGAGGCACGAGTGGTTGGTGTACCCGGCCCGGATCCAGAGCCCTGTGCTGGCGTCCTGCGCGCCTTTCTCGCCGTATTGGCTGCCCGGTCCGAAGGCGTTGCGAGAAACGATGTCGTGGACCCGGAAGGTGTCGACAACCGGGCCGTCGTCAGTACTGAAGACATTCTTGGTGTTGCTGTCGCCTTGCCAGTCGCCGTACATATCCATGACCTTCTCGATCTGCGAGGGGTTGCTGAGCAGCTTTTGGACCACCGCTCTGGTGAGACCGGCCGGCGATACGCGAATCCGGTCGTCTCGCACGTCGTACGTGATGGCTGTCAGAGCATCGCTTTCGAAGCCCCACACCACACAGAAAGCTTTCTCCAGCATGACTATCTCCCCAGCTGCGACATCGCGGGTTGTGAATAGGCCGCGTCCCCGGCCCGGGCTGTCTTTTACAGCGGTCTGGCCGACGAAACTTGCAGCCTCAACCCGCGGACGAGCTCGAGAGAGACCCGCCCGAATCTTCTTCAAGTCGTGTGTCCCTGCCTCTTGTTCGCGGAGGCGTGTTTCGATCCTCCGTAGAATCGCCTGTGTTTGTTCGCCGAGGTGTGTTACGATCCTCCGTAGAACCGTCTGTGTTTCCTTCGGGTTGATATCTAGCGTGAGCTTTAGTCGTTGTTCAAACAACTCCTTCGCCTCGTGATAGTCGCCGAGATGGTACGCCGCCATCCCAGCACGGAAGAAGGCCTTGATATCGAGCTCCCTGGACCGCGGATCATCCTCCTTGCCGATGAGTGAAGCTTTTGCATCCGCCTTGGCTTCGTCTAGTTGGCTGAGAAGGAGGTTGACATGGGCGCGATTGCGGGAGAGGTCACGGGCCAGGTCCGGGTTTGTGTTGTACACAATGTCTTGCCGGGCAACTCTTAGACCCTCGGAATATCTTGCGTGGGCCAGGGCAAAGTTTAGTTTTTCCAGGGCAGAATTGCCTTGGTCCTTGCAAGATCTCGCCTTCTGCTCAGCTGCCGCAGCGTCCGTAGGCTCTCCATTTGTCCCGTTGATACTCCAAGCCTCGGACTCGGGCACCACAACCAGGTCTGAGGGATGGTCGATCCGAATGGTGGGCTCACCATCATCGGTGAGAGTGAAGTAAGGCTCTTTGATTATGAAAGCAGAGTCTGCTAATTCCAAGAGCTCTTTGCCGTGTCTCATCTTATGCAAGCACAGCTCGAGACGTTCAGCCTCCTCTCCCGCCTCGTCCTGAACCATGGTCCATGACCTGGCCGCGAGTTTAACCACGGGACTGGCGCGCTTCACGGTGAGCCGATGGCCACGATGGTGACTTTCCATTCGGAGGTCGCTAAGCTTCATTGGTTGCAGGTCTTTAAATGGGGTGACGCATGGCGGATATGGCTGCCCTAGCCCGATGGCTGGCATCGTCGCCCCCTTTGACGGCCCCATGTTGGCCATATCTGCCATGAGGGCCGCACCCGTCGCACTGCTAATGGCGGTTTTCTTGTCTCTAGGCTCCCGCGCATGGCCCACGAGTCCGTCACATTTCTTCAGTCTGTCTTTGACCGTGGTCCGGATGCGCTCCGCCTCCTGCTCCGTCAGAAAGACGGTATTCCCGTCGTGGGAAGCCATTGCCGCATGCAGCCCAATGCGTAAACGGTAATATCCAAAGATGCGGTCTGAGGCAGTGGGATCGTAATCAAAAAGGGATGAAATATTCAAAATTTGGTCACCTCACTTTCTGTGATGTGGGGTTGTTTTGTAGGTGAGGGGCATTATGAATTTACGATCCTGTGTTGCTTGCGAACTCGTATGGCCAGGGTTAGGGATAAGTAAGCACTACCCTCAGCGACATTCGACTTCGAGTGTGGCTAGCTCAACTTGGGAAACGCGGGTCCCTTACTAGTAGAGCAGATGCCAGCTCGAATGTAACTGGATATGGACCATATTCTTCCTATTTCATCGGCGCAGCAGTTCACGGCCAGGCTGGATGTATACTGTCCAATCACTTACATCTCCCTCCTTCTCGCTGCTCAAAGCCACAGGTTTCAATGAGCGACTGGCGCTCTTAAGGCCGCTAGTACGGATACTCAGGACCTTTGGATCCCTACCACGAAGCGTCAACGGTTCATCTACAATACCGTGGCAGTAACTTGTAACGTAGCTCGAGCGTACCTAGGAATCCGCACCTCGGACTATATCACAAGACCTAACGACCAAGTGATGTTCCCGGGGTATAATGCTCCGGATGCCCCGGAACATGCCGATATTGTATGTACCACGGTAGAGTCGTAAGGATCTTGGCTGACTGCGTCTCTCCCCATATCAAAATCCACGTCGATAATTAGTTACTGCCGTTGCCGCGTCCAACAAGGTAGGTGGTCTGCTTGCATGGCTTGACGGTGCTGGGGAAATCTGAGGTCCACAGCGAATGGTGTCTTATCGTTCTGGACCTGCCCGTGCGTCGGAACTCTGCCTTATCTTCGCATTTGCTGGACCCCTGTCATGCTAGGCGGGTACTCAAGCCGCCTTCCCAATCTGATCCTGGAACCTGCGGGTAATTGGCGCACAGAAGGGTCCCAAGTACCGATGACTCTGTTCATTTAAAGTCAAGCTCGATGAGCCCATTTGAGGTAAAACTCCGTGACGGTTTGCTTATAAAAGCTCACTGTCTGCTTAAAGGGACCCGAAACTAGGAGCAATAAAGACAAGAAACTATACCTTGCAAATTAAAAATAGACTAAAAGCTATTATTAATAGTAGAAGGACAAAACGCAATCCTAAACCTGTCGACTACTTTCCATGTTGGACGGTTTGCTAAGTTAGCAGAGCACTAGTCACGTATATCAAAACGGTCGTCTTCCGTTATTTATATGAGTGTTTTACTTCCGTTTCCTATTTTCAGCGGGAGTGTCTACCTAATGGCTCTAATGCGTTCCGGATGATGAGGCAAAAGGAACCGGGGACCGCTCACATGCGAAGCGAGAATCATACCACTAGAACATGCACACTAATCATAGATTATAGGCCACCCCCCGACTTTGGTGTCGCCTGGCGATCTTGGCTCGAGACACTTCTCGACGAGATTACAAGGGAAAATTAGACAGGAAGCAGAGCCTCAGGTCTATACAAGACTCAAGACCTTTAGTCTAAGGTACAAATCTAATCTTACTGGATATCCCTAGGTTCCCTGCTATCTCTCTTGGACTTGTATGTGACAGTGATACCCTTGCAGCTGAGAGGTGGGGTCCCGGGATCAACATCTCCACCAACGTTCCACAATCTCCGCTGATCCAGTGGGGGCTTCAACCACATCCTTCCTTCTGGGCCTTCTTCAAGTTTCAAGTCCGTAGGTTAAATCGAGATTCACTGTTCCTGTCAAGCAGCGGTTAAGGCATTAGGGCATTTCAACGCCCTCGCTTTTGCAGCAGGGAGCGAGTGTCAACAACCACACTGTTTCACTGTCCTCAATCGGGTGGCTTCATTGGATGACCGCCAATGCAGGTCCGCCGGTCCCTGACCCGTGCCTGGTTATCGACCGATGTCCGTCCTCCAATACCGATTACACATCGCCCGGTTGACAATTTTCCTTATCAGTCCCCTCCAACGGTAGGTGACGATATGCGGAACCTGGGATCTCCTCGCGCATACCACGCCCGTAGGACCGCATACAGCACCCCTGCGGCATGTTAGGCCAAGATCTCATCTCGCCTTACTGTGTGTAGCGCTGCAACATGCCACGGTATTGGCACCGCGGCCGGTGAATCCGGCCTTGGCCAACGGCAGACATGAGCTCTCTGCCGTCCAATATGGGGTGGCACTGCGCCTCGGTATCACCCCTCCATGATACACCATGGTAGCCTCAACCGCCAAAACACACCTCGACCGGCGGCGAGGGAACTGACGAGCACCAAGCGTTAGCGCAGAGTGAATCAGTCTGCAGTTACTGTAGCATTGGAACACGAATCCTCAGCTTCGCCTCTTGACGGCAGACCTGAAAAAGGAGAGGGAAGCAAACCAACACGAGTCCCCCGGAAAAAGCAACATCTCCCTTCAGTATTGGACTCCATCCTCCGAGACACGCAAAGCCTCTGCGTTCTGACTTGCTGTCATTCCCGCAACGGCTTGATCTGCTGTGATCGACCTGGTGGTGGTTGTCAAAGCAGTTCGGTACGGAAACGACGAGCAATAACCCCCGCGCCGAGAAGGCCTCAGACGTGCCTCTCTTGTACGACACTCGCAAATTTCGTCCGAGATTTTCGCCGGTGTGGCGAACAACAAGCCTCGCCCCGGAGGCCTGGATCAACGATTTAACCAAACAGATCTGGCTTACAGGTTGAGCCCTGCGAGTCTTTGGCAGCTCTGCTTCGAGTCTCTTTCCCCCGCAGCACGCCGCGACGATGTCGGGTCGGAGTGCCTATGTCCGTAAAAAGGGTCGGGAGGCCAGTCAAGCGCGGCCCAAGTCCAACAACAGTGCGGACAATGGTACGAACAGCGAGTTGCCCAGCGGGGCCATGCCCGGTCTCTCACATGACCGTGACTTTATGGGGGAGAGGGACGTCCTCGATGGAATGCTTCCATACTACGATGAGACGCCCCGCTACGGCAACCAAAGGGGTAGGAGTCAAAGCGGACCTGGCTTGGATCGTATGAGAGAAGGCCCCAGCACATCGCACTTACACAGTCAGCCGAACGAGTTGGCACACTCCCGGGCAAGGGGACTGCCGACCAAGACAGATGACGTTGCTGAGATCGAGAGGTCTGGTTTGAGGATTGCACTGGACAAGAAAACTGACGAAGTTCGGAAAGGCCTGGTGAAAGCCTTCACCTTCAAGAAGAAACACAAGGGCAGCGATGACGCTGAGCCGGCCACCGACACCCGACCAGAGTCTTCGGCAACTGTACGACCAGCTCAGGGCGCTGGTGTTCGTTTCCAAGGCCATGACGACGAATATGACTCCGCCATGCCGTCCGCTCGCTATCGCGCGGCGCCTCAGGGCCCTAGATCTCGGTGGAACGAGGCGGGCAACGCGGCGATGCCTTCGAACCCCCTGCCGGTTGTGGCCGAAGCCTCTGCTTCGCTTATCAAGCGTTGGATCGGTGCCGGAAGACCTATGCAGCGGTGGAATAAGCTTCGGAAGGACCCCGAGCTGTGGGATCCAACTGGCGATGTTCTTGTCTTCCTGGGCCGAAAAGACCATTCACGACAACTGAAGCCTTCGTTCCGCCTGTCGTCGCACATCATCGAGGCAACCGAATCTCGCTACCTCCTCACGCTCTTGCGGGAAGGGTCCACTGACGAGGACGTCGACTTCCCTTCTTCTCCTGCTGGCGCTCTGCCGATGCCGCAGTGTTACGGGTCGTTTGAGCAGGCTGCTCATCATGTCCCAGGAGAATATGGCCATGGGGCTCAACCAACCCCTCCTGGCTCGGAGGATAGCGGCAGCGTGTGGGAGATGGATGGGCAGATCTCGTATGAGATGTACCTCCCCGCGCCACCCAACCTCCCGCGGCTCGACCAGCTTCGATACCACATCACGACCCGCAATGTATTTGCATTTATTTCCTATGCTTCACTGGTGGGGCTTTCTCTCTTCCAAGCCCTGACAGACCTCTCTACTCGTCTCGAATCCTACATGCCCCGGACGTCTGATACCCTTGGGGCTCTTCTTCGGTATGTCTCTGCCAAGGGCCTTGACGATGTGCGGAACGACCCAGAGACAGCCGTGAGCCTGTTGGCGTGGAGCGAAAGCAGTGAGGTTCGGTGGGAGGCAGGATGGCGGGAGAGTTTTGTACACTGCGCCGGCATGTACGGGCAGCTCGAGAAGTGCGCCGACTTCAAACATGTGACGCCAATCACTCGGGGTCTGCTAGAACGTGTCTCCCTCGAGACACAGCTGCGCATCCAGGCTGCTGAGGAGCGCTTGGCGGAGTTCGACTACGGCGACATGTGGCCGTCCTCGGTGGCGGTTACCGCCAACACAAGCGGGCCGGTCGTCACAGCGCCGGCCAAGGCGGCCATGGATAGACTACAGCAGTTCTTTGTGCAGTACTACACTCGGCAGTTCGGATCATGGCCACCGCCGGTATCGCGGAGCCGTGGTGGCCTCTCGGCTCAGGTTGGAGAGGACGAAGAGGACATCTGGCTGACAAGAACCGTGGGGCAGCTGCTACAAAAAGACTTTGCAGCTTTGTATGACTATCTTGTCAACCGTGATATCGTATGGGATGAGTCCGAAGCTCGTCCGAGTCGCAAGTGGATGATGGTCAGCGAAAGCGGAACGCAGGGACTCGAAACGGACACGCCGGATCTGCCCATGACGGACATGCTCATCGAGTTCGACAACAAACATCGCTTCCCGCACATCCCCTATCCCTATCCGCTCGTGCCGGTCTCCATCGCACCACGGTCCGGCAGCAGCAGCCCGACAAAAGAGGGCTCGGCGGGCGGGATGTTTGGCGGCAAGTCAGTCAAGAAGAATGCCAGCAGGACGAATGGGGCCGGTCGGATGGGGGCAGACGAGCGACGCATCCAACTGGCATATACGGAAGCGACCAACATATGCATCCTCGGGTCGGACTTTATCCACTCGGACCTCATCGACGCCTTCAGCAAATTCGAGAAAACGGATCACCTTGGGCGGATCGATCCGTTCACCGCCCGGCGCGCTCGCTGGGTGCTCATCTACGGCATTCTACAGACTCTGGCCAGCGTTTCTGTCGACGCACCCGGCATACGGTACAAGGACGATGTGTCATACCATATCTCGCCGCGGCTGAAGGGCGTAAAAGTGCCCCCATGGAAAACCGGTGGGCCTCGCCTGAACACGCATGAAGCGGCCCACGAGCTGTCACACTGCTGGACGGTGCCGGCTAGATGGACCAGCAGCAGCGATGTCTCCAACAGCGAGGCCGAGCAATCCGCCGGCGAGGAAGGCATCCGGCCCATGGCATACGCCCGCGGCCACAGCAGCACACATAGCGATGACTTCCTCATGCCGCCAATGCCGCGGGTGGCTACAGGGCAGCGCACGCTGCTCGGATCAGTCCGCAGCAGGAACAGCAGTCGGGCGCCCTCCGTCGCAAGCAATGGCGGCGCTTACTCAGCCTTCAGCAGCTCAGCGTCGGCGGCGAGCCTGCTGTCTTACTCGGGGAGCGAGGCGGGGAGTAGTGTTCGCTCGCCAACTTCGCCCACTGCTGCTCCCGCTGCCTCGTTCAGGCGGGACCAGCGATCGGGGCGAGGTATCCGGGTGAAGCCCCCTGTTGCAGAGGAGCACGAGTGGGCTGCGTCGGACCACCATCAGGGGCAACCGTATTCCATGCATGGCCGCGGTGGACTGACTCCCTCACCGGGCCCTTACGCTCACCGCACGCAGTCAAGGCTGGCTCATAGTGGCTACCATGGCCATGGCTATTCCCATGGCAGGGGACTCTCTGAGCTCGACGATCTGCTGGACGAGGAGGTGGAGGTCGACGGGGAGGTCTTTATGGTGTCCTCTGGTGGAGCTGAGCGAGGAAGGGGTGGAAGGGCCCTGGCTCGTGCTACGGGAGCGCCGAACGACCGGAGCCCGTTGAGTCGAGGTGGATCCGGGCCGGAGCCGGATGGTGTGGGGCCGATGATTCGGGATTTTGACGAGTTTGGTGTGATTGATCGTTGATTGAAGGATGCGCTTTGTATGAAGGGAACAAGTTCGGATTCATACTAAAATGCGAGATCTACTACCATCTAGTTTGTATACTCAATCCAGCATCCGGAAACTCAAAAGAGGCCGCCAGTTGTCTTGTAGTTGGCACCAGCCATCCGGATTCCTGACACGTGGGCCGGTGCCCGGCAACCATGGTCTCCGTGTGAGTGCTTGTGATTGGTTGGATTGCCAGCCTCCGTCTTTTTTTCAGCTTTCTTCCGTCTTGTGTTCCCCGATGAATGGCCAGTCATGACATTTGCTCCCTGCTTGCAACAAAAATTCAGGGCCCTCGTGCATTTCTCACAGTTCCCAGCGATTCGCTTTTTGAAGAGTCTCACGGTGCATTCCAGCTACAGATCTACTTGCTTTAGTTCTCTCTAGACTCTCTTACCACGCCCTTCAGTTGGCGGCGCAGCCCCCGGTTCTTGGTTCGTTCGTGTGGAACCCCGCTTGCCCGCATCGTTGGGACCACTGCAGTTTGCGACGGGGCGGATTTCACGGGTATCTTGCAGCCACCAGCAGTACCTAGATTCCCAGCCAGAACCAAGTACTTCGCATTCCGGTGTAGTCTGGGCAGTTATCCTCACAGGATCTGTACCTTCATCACCACGTGCGCCTGCCGTAGTACCTTGCATCCGAGACAGGGACACATGCGAGGCAAAGTACAAGTCACATAACCCGCCAACACAGACTGGGAACCAATCCCTCGACGCCAGGAGGATTCACTGAGGGCGGCTTACGGTGTGGGATCCCTCGAATCAAGAGCACTACACCTAACCAACTTCTATGACTGGTACTTCTCAATTTCTCATTGCACTCGACCTACCTCTTTATATCTCGCGGCGGCAGAACCTCAGCTAGTGAAACGACCTAGTACTTGATCGTCGACAACCAGCAGAAGGCCGTTATACACAGCACACTGAAGGACCGACGCGGGGCGCATCGGACGTCGACAAGATGCTTTTCGCAATCATGTTCGCCTTCTGGCGCTTCCTCGAGATCATCACTCTGGTGAGTTACATTCCCCCCCACCTTCCTTATTCCTCACGCCTGATCCTAAATAACCTCTGCCATACAACAGATCCCCATTCTAGGCATGCTGGCCTGGTTCGTGTCGGGCTACATGGACGCCAACGTGATGGCGCCGACCTACATCCTGCTGCTCTTCATCGTGTCGGTGCTCGCGACGGCGTGGGCCATGTTCACGCTGTTCAGCTACCACCGGTCGTCGACGCACGCGCGCTTCGTGGCGCTGATCGACCTGGCCTTCGTCGGCGCGCTGATCGCGGGCGTGTACTACCTGCGCTTCATCGCGCGCGCCGACTGCGCGTCGGTCGCGCGCGGGTCCAGCTACGACGTCAGCTTCGGCATCTTCGGCAGCGCCACCGTCAACGGCGTGCGCGTCAGTCTGAACAAGACGTGCAGCATGCTCAAGGCCTGCTTCGCCCTGGGCATCATGAACACCATCTTCTTCTTCATCACCGCCGTGCTCGCGTGGATCCACGGCGACCGCGCCGTCAAGACCGAGACGAGGTATGTCGAGACCCGGAGGGTCAGCCATAGTAGGAGTCGCCATGGCAGCAGGAGTAGGAGTGGCCATCGCGCGGGCAGTCGCCGCAGCTCGCACTCGCATCACCGGGCTTATGTTTGAGAGGGGAGAGGGAGCGCAGACTTTTTGGGGTGGAAGAAAGCAAAGGTGTTTAGATGGCGGAGAGTGACCTTCTGTTTCTGGTGGATATGGGTTCTGTAGATACCGCGTTGGTCGTGCCAGGTTTGGGAAGCCGTTGATATGTCCATGGGAGGGGGTTATCTAAGAGAGGGAGATAGACAAGGTGTTGATATCCAAGTTACGACGTAATGACAACGATGATGCTAAACTTCCCGGCAGATAGAATTTCGGATTTAGTGATTATTGTATGATGAGAAGTCCAGTATCGGGTTCTACGAAACTGAAATGCGGAAGTAAAAAAAGAGAGTAGTAAGGTACGAACTTTCAATAAGCTTAAATCACCACCAGGGCTCCCGGCGGACTTGTCAACGCGCAAGCGAGATTGGCCGCTAGCCCGGTAGTACTAGCTACCGGACATCACCCCTGCCTTTATTTAGGGGTTGCTTCGGTTTCTGAATGCCAGCTGACCAGGCCATTAGAAGACTGTAAGAACCTGATCGGCAGCACCTGGGTATGAAAGAATCGCGAGCCCGGGGATAGGGTAATGGTTGCAGGGTACTAGTAGTAATAATAGAGCGTCGTTTACGACACCGGTCGTCTCCTCCCTCGCCAACAGTTTCGCAGTCCGCTAAGTCTACATGCTCTCTTTTGCCGCTGCGCTACGAATTACAAACAGAGGAGAGCCCACGGAAACAAGTCCAGGATAGCATAGCAGCGTATTGAAGCTGTTCCGATAGGATTAGTTCCGAGGCTTCTGATCGCCCTTTTGACGTTATCAACTTACCTCCTCTCTTGTTCCTGTGTCGTGGCCCCGGGGTTGCTTGCGCGGATGGTGCTACCTCGAAAATCAAGATACGATGCCTGAACTTGTCGCAGCCAAGACAATCCTATCAGGCAATGATTTTATATTTTCTTTGTGCAAAGCTGGGGGTTTAGCCCGGGTCCTGGACCGAACTGGCCCAGCGAAGTCAGGGGGTGTCTCCGACACATTTGACGTCAGCCACCCGCAATCTAATGGCACAGCTGCGGCCACTCGTAGCGGCCTGGATCTGAAGTCTAGACTGTGCCACGCGACAGAGGAATCTAGACGTAGATCTGGGTAGATCCTGTGCCGCTCGGTAGGTCTTGAATCGAGTAGTAATTCGCCGAGCGCTGGCCCAAAGTGCGGCACGACACGCGGACTGTGACATGATCTTGTCCCTTGGCTTTCATCTACGGTTCAAGACCAATAATTATCTCTGTTGTACAGGACATGCCGGCACGGTGCTGATCTCGCTAAGGAGATGTTCTAATGATCGGGCGGTCTGACGAGTGACACAAGCTTGATTTCCGTCCCTGAAGCGTTCAGGATTTTGTACACTTCCTCCATCTCAATGCCCTCAGCGAATCCAGTGCCACACGCCTCTCATACCCCCCAGATTCTTAAACCTTCCTCTTCACCTTTCCACAGCTGAGGTCCACCCTATCCCTTCCCATCCACCAGAATACTCGGACAGTATCCATCTCAGGCCTCCGCTTCCATACCATTATTCACCCACACGACGGCTGAGCCGTCTAGTGTCTACTTGCCATACAGTATCCCCTCTACGTTCTGCATCGATCAATCACCTCCGCCCACTAAACATTCACTCCTACCTCAGCACACCATGCACGCTCCAACCCTCACCCACGCGCTGGTTGCTATCGGCGGGCTCTCAGCCGCCAGCACCGCTGCCGGATTCAGCGGACCCAACACCAACGCACTCAGTCTGCGTTACGCCGTAAGACTACCTAGACCTACTAGTACACACAGCACATCACACTATCCTACATTCCCTTTAACCCCCCCTCTCTTCCTCCCCATTGCTCGTTCGGAGACTAACAAACCCCCGTCCTTTGCAGGGCGCCCTTGCAGCAGTGACTGTGTTTGCCGGCCCAGCGGTCGCTGTGGCAGCGCCATCTCCAGGACGGGGTGATAATGACGGCGACGGCGACGGCGACGGCGACGGAAGAGGAGAGGGAAGAGGAGAGGGACGGGGTAGAGGAGATGGCGAAGGTAGAGGCAGGGGTCGAGGAAAAGGCAAGGGCGGCGGGGACAACATTATCATCGTTGTTCCTGGGGGTGGGAATGGGAATGGGAATGGGAATGGAGCAGGTAATGGCGGTGGGAATGAAAATGGAGGGGGCAATGGAAACGGCGGCGGCGGGAATGGTACGGCGCCGAGTAATGGTACTGCGGGTGCTGGTGGGAACGGCACCGATGCATCGGGTGTGGCGGCGGTGAGATTGAGACGGAGGAGGGCTGGGGCTGTGAAACTGGTGCATTGAGCAGAGCCTGGAGGGAACTCAAAAACCCCAAGGAGTCCTCTGAGAAGACCAAATATTAATGGGAAAACTTCGTTGAGGTGTAGTCCCAGTCTACTCCGGAATTTAGGATTCTTTAGCTCCTCTCCCAGTTAGCTCAGTACGCTTCGTGCCTTATACAACTACATGTATAACACCTTAACCTTATCCCTTGGTGTTTGCCAACTATCTCACCTTCTTAATGACTGGCCTTGTCATTCAAGTACTTGGGGGTCCGAGCGTTTTTCAACCGATGGCCCTCTAAACTCTAAAGAGGGGGTGCAATAATTCGGAGACATGTTCTTTAGAGGGGGCCATAGGTTGAAAAACGCTCGGACCCCCAAGTAGCATAAAAGGTTGACACTCCATAAGGACGGGGGCGAAAAAGTCGACGCGAGCCGGATTTGAACCGACGCCTCCGAAGAGATGAGATTTCGAGTCTCACGCATTAGACCACTCTGCCATCGCGCCTTTCGTAGTAGAAATCAAGCAATTGCAGGACTGAAGAGGAGGAAAGTGTAGGAGGTGGAGCAACGAAAAAATACAAAAGGTACAGTAGACACAAGCTGTTTGACCATTTCCAGGCTCGAACTGGAGACCTTCAGTGTGTTAGACTGACGTGATAACCGGCTACACCAAACGGCCGATTGCTTGTTGAAATATGCTTTGAAAATTGCATCCATCGTGTCAAGTCGTGGTGCTGCGGATGCATCACTCTAGCATCCTCTGAACGGGATGTCGCGGCGTTGAGGGTGAGTGCGGAAAGACCACGCGACTCTGGCTGGCAGGTACCACCCACTGCGGCGTGCTCGGCTTGTCTTGTGGGCTGGACTGCCCAGAACTGTGTCAAATCAGACATTCACATCACCCTAATCCACCGATTCCCGTGCCATCGATGCAGTCTTGACATACCCTTGAACTAGACCGATGCAAGCGACAGGTCGTCCGATGTCTGTAGCGGAATGCGACGGACGACACGGGGCCGGAGCGGGACCTGTCGCGCTGTCGGGCCGGGCCAAAGCTACCCCACATCGGACGCCGCAGGAAGAGTGCCGGAGAGCCAATGGCAGGGATCAGGGCAAGGCCGCCATTACGGCCGGCAACCAGAACGACCGACACAGAAGGGGAGTTCTTTGTTGCGCCTGTCCCATGCTTTGTCACGGCCGCTGCAGGGGGCCCGTACGGGCGTCGCAGAGCGGGAGCTGCCCGGCAATTGCATCCATCCATCTGATGTGCATGATTTCGTGGAGTCATGCATGGCGGCTAAAATGCAGTTGCCCAAGCGCCGGAAATCAAGCTTACACCGGCTGGACCACGCGGTCGGTACATCACATCAGAGGGCTTTGACGTTTGATGCCCACCTCATGTTTCGTTTCTCGTCATGGCCCGCCGCCCATGTGCACGGTGCCACCGCGTTTGTGGCCGTCGACCTGTCATCTCTTCCAGGAGAGGGTTCCATGCTTGGGATATGTTACGCAAGCTATGATGAACATGGATGGGTTGGGTATATAAGGAGACAGACAGTCTCTCGTTCTTGCATCTCCTCTCACCACTCACCCATCCACCACTCAGCTCATAGCATCTAGTTGGCTCTTAGGGGTCTCGTCTTTCCTTCAGACCTTGTACTCTTTATCTTCCGGGCCGGACCCTTTCGCTCCCCCTTCCAGAGAAACCAGACACTCCTTCCTTCAAGATGCAACCCGTTTCTCTCGTCGCCCTCCTCGCCGCCAGCGCCTCCGCGGCCGTGGCGCCCCGCCAAAACTCGAGCTCCAGCGCCGTCAACCAGAATGTCATTCCCAAGTCCTTCGGCGTGACGGCGGGCCAGGGCAAGGACCAGGTCCAGAAGGGCGCCTGTACCGGTGCCAACCAGAAGCCGATTCCGTGCTACTGCCCGCCGGCGCCGACTGACCCGGACTTCCTCGGCAAGCTCACGCAGGCCCTGACCAAGGGCTTCATCTTTAGCAAGGAGCAGGTCGCCATCCCCATTACGCTGGACAAGTTCAACGACGAGGCGGACAAGTCGGTCGAAACCCAGAAGCTGCGTGCCACCGCCATGATCCAGGTCATGCAGAACTTCAACTTGACCACCCAGGGCGTCGGCTGCCCCGGTGTCGCTGTCCCGGTCCTCTCCAAGATGCAGCAGACCGGCCAAATCAGCGAGGACACCAGCGGAGTTGGGAACGCGGGCAAATAATGCCGAGTCCAGGCTTGATATCCCGTTTCTCCTTCCATTCGTTATTGCGCTGCTGTTGCTTTTCGGCCCTGGCTCATGAGAGGCCGGACCTCTAATACGTCACAACACTCTCGCTTCCAGTCGGTCATTCATCTTACGCTCGTTACGAAACATTTACATTCGTTCGGCGTTGTCAACAGGATAACGCTTTATGGACACTCATTTTTCTTCCAATACACTACTCGGATACAGGGGCAGCATCGGGGGCGCATTACTTAGACGGGTTCGGCTTCGGCACTTTTGGCAACAGGACCATATTTTACGGCTTTGTCTTCGCTCGTTCAAGCATTCGGTCGCTCTTTCGCTCTTCTCAGCACACGGTCACTCTTTCGCCGTCCCAGTCATTCATTCATTGCTATACATTCGGCATCGTCCTCTCCACTCGCTCTTCTAGGACTATCCTTTCCATTCGTTTAGAGCCATTTCGGCCACCTTCAGTCACTCTCTCAGTGTTTGGATTCAACTACCTTCCTGCAGCTCACTTAACCTTTCGGATCCTTCTGTCGCTCTTTCAAGACTCTCACGCTCGCTCAACTACTCTGACGCTCGCTGAACTACTCTGACGCTCACTCAACCACTCTGGCGCTCGCGCAACTACCCTCACAGTGGCTCAACTACTCACTCGCTCAACTCCTCTCTATTACTCATTGATCCGAGTTACGATCACGACCCTTCGCTTGACCGAACCCCCCACACTTGTTCAACCGCACATTCTTTTCTCTCTCCTCTCAGGACATGTTCACAGTCATTCTTACTAATACGGCTGTATTCCCTGATATCCTTCCGAGTTTACACCCCTTTTCACTCTTTACCTGGGTTTTGCCCGTTGATATTTCCTCTTTTCTCGAGGTTTATTGTTTTTCAATAACCGGTCTGTCATGGGTTCAATAGCACATCATTTCGGAGCTGCGGTAGGAGTATAGGAGTTCTGGTATTTGGCGATTAGACAGTGTACAATATCCATATATCAATGACTCCTTGGTTCTCATTACGGTCTGAAAGACATAGCCATCGTTTCATTGTCATCATCCCTTGGAGTTCTTCCGCTATGCTTCAGCCCTCCCTTCCCTTGACTTACCTCCGTGAAACCCTCAGCTTTACAGTACCATCTTGAACCTCGGGTCTCTGTCATCTTCGCTCCCTTCATACTGCGCATACTTCCCATCCTTTTTGTCCCTGTTGACCTTGGCACACCACAAAACGTTGGCCAGTATCCTAATCACCGTGTCAGCCAACCTTGACAACTCGACAGATGAGAGTAGAGCAAAGGGAGACCTACGCAAACCAGGCATAAACCAACAGGCCAAGACAAACAGTGTGTCCCTTATGATACAGCGGCGCTTCGGTGCTGGGATACACAAACGCTTTCAAGGTGCCACCAAAATCAGCCAACCAGCTCTCATTTCCCCCCCTCAAACTCCTTCAACGAAGGATATCATCCAGACGAGGGTAATTAGAGTAATAGTAGGAAAATAGTAGTAACTCACTCGCAACGAACCCGCCACAGTTCGCCACAGCCAGCTGCAGCGCCGACGTCGTGGCGCGCTTGTAGTGGCCCGCCGAGTTGTTGGCGTTCCACACCAGCACGCAGGGAACGCTGGCGTACATGCCGATGGCCATGAGGCAGGTCATGGCGAAGCGGGCGGCGGCCGACGACACGTTGGCGATCACGGCGTAGCCCGCGATCGCCACGGGCAGCGTGCCCAGCATCATCACCCCGCGCAGGTTGAGCCGGTCCGAGGCGAACGCTATCAGGACTGAATTTTCCGTAAGCCATGGCGCAGCGGGGGTTAGTGTGTGTGGGGTGTTAGGGCGGGGGAATAGGGGAGGGGAGAGGAGAGGTGGGAAGAGAGGCGGGGGGCAACGTACCGGTTATGGGTGTTGCCACCGCATAGGGGATGACGGACCAGAGTTGGGTTTCGTTGGCGTTGGAGGTGATTTTCATGTCGTTGATGATGGTGGGGAGCTGGTAGACGATAGTTCAGCAGCTGGGTGCGTGGAAAGGGAGGGGGAGGGGGGGGGGGGGGGGGGGGGGTTTGGAAAGGGTTGGTGCGTACAAACAGGCCGAAGCTATACAGCCCAGACAAGATAGCAAAGTAGGCGGTCGAAGTGAGCCAGACCTGGACGTTAAAAATTCCGCGGCGTACTTCAGACCACTTGAACTTTTCCTCGCGCTCGAGCACAGGACTGCGGACGTCAGCTCAACATTCGCCGTACCTGAAACATAAGAGTGCCCGATCTGACAATGACATACTTGAATCTTTCCGTGATAGTGCCCTGTGTCCGCCCCTGGAGACGGAGCAAGGCGAACTCCTTCTCTTCCTCGCTCAGGTACGGCGCACTCGAGATACTGGTCGGAAGCAGTAGGTACGCCATAATTCCGGCAAGAATAGTCTCCTTATGGTTAGCTTGTCGATTCAAGATATACGAACTCATCGAAGCAGACTCACCATCAAGCCCTCAATAATGAAAATCCATCTCCATCCCTCCAATCCGGCCCTCGGCCCAATGGCTGACAGCCCACGGGCGAGCAGACCTGTTCAGGGCCATACACCCCATTATTAGCTTTTTGTCTTTTCTAAAACCTCCAGACCCAACCCCTTCCCCTCGAAGGGGATATGCCACGCCTAGAAGACAAGAAAATCATATATGTACACGTACCACCAAAAGCCCCCGAAAGCGAAGCAGCCGTGTAGAACAGCCCGACGCGGACGGCAATCTCGCGCCGCGTGTACAGACCGGACAGGTACAGCACCATGCCCGGGAGGAGGCCGCCCTCGGCGAGGCCGAGCAGCGCCCGCACGGCAAAGAAGCTGGCAAAGCTCCGCACGAAGCCTAAACACATGGTAATTAAACCCCATGCGCAGGTCAGGCAGGGCAGCCAGAGCTTAGGCGTGAGCTTCTTGAGGACTAGGTTGGAGGGGAGTTCACTGTTTTTTATTATTTTTGGTTATTTTTGGTTATTCATCGGGAAGGGGGCGGAGGTGGAGCGCTCTGGATGGAGGGAGTGTTCGTTTTTGGGCACACCTTGGGGAGGGAGAGAGGGCAAGAAGCGTACCTGGCAATGTAGGTTGCATAGAAGACGGCCAGGCCTTGGTTGTACTGCAGGTTGGAGATTCCCAGGTCCTTTTCGAGGCCGATGATTTTCGCGTTGCCGACATTGGTGCGGTCGAGAAAGGAGCATAGGAAGAGCAGAGAGAGGATTGGGAGGATCCTGTGCCCGGGATTACCATCAATATTATCATTCAACGGATGGGTTGGGCGCATGTTGGAACGGAACTGAGGAGAGCGAACGAAACACACCTCGTGTCTGTTTTGAACAGTATGCGTCTTGTCAACTGCTCCTCGCCCTGAGGGGCGGGTTGTGTGGTCGCATCGCGGATAGAAGCGTGCTCGCTTGCTGGCTTCTCAGCCTCAATAGCCCGATCTGAAGACATAGCTTCCCCTTGTGAAGACAACAAGGGAGCGTGGGGATGGAGTGCAGAGACCCTCAAGTGCGTAGATAAGGGTAGTGCTTGGAGCTTGCCCGGTGTCAATTAAGGGAGCAAGAACATTCAAGAGACATCAACATTTACGGCGCATGCAAGCAGGTACCCGTTTCTGATCGAATCAAAATGCATGGATTGCCACCATGAGCTGAAGTTACCCTGGCTGTGCCCGGTATCGCTGCGTCTCCCCGCTTGACGATCATCTACAGGTTCGAGCCCCAAATCCTGGATTGGACCGAGACACGATCAGCACTAACAAATCCATTCATTGGAGACATGGCAGCGACGATAACTGGCTAACTGGTAGTCTGGTACTAGTAGCTGCCAGTTGATTCAGCGGATGAAAGATGAAAGCTGACATGCTCACGAATGTGGAAGGTCGCAATCGACCCCGCGCATAACTACGGGTAGTGTGATTGGAGCAACCAAACAACACCAACCAGAAGGACACGATCGCAGTCAACGCTGTTGGCGAAGATGCATCCAATGTTAGGCTTGTTCCTACGGGTGGATTCCATAGCAGGTGCTGCTCAGGCTGTGCTTCCCAGATTCGGGTTACTGACATGAGGGTGCCTGAGGCTCTTGCGGTCTGCAGATAAGCTCTTGCCAAGGCAAAACAAGCAACACCAACCTCAAGGATTCTGGATTAGCTGAAGCCAAGTGTAACGCACCGACAGGCCTCGGCACCATCGATGGTCATTGGCTGCAACCTCGTGCAGGCGGTAGGTACTCCGTACCTGTCGGTGGCGCGATCGCGAGCTCGATCGCGAGCAGCGGGCCGCTTGCCGCTTGCCGCTTCCGATTCTCAGAGCCGGCCGAGAATTGGGGGAACTCATTCCGGCGTTACATCTGGGTACCGAGGTGCTGTAACGGACTGGACCGGGGACCTTGCACGATGACGCAAAGTGCTTGGCAGTTTTGCTCCGGATGGCAGAACAAGAACCGTGCCGGAGTGAACGGCAGGGTCCCAGGGACGTGGGTCGCGGATCTTTGGGAACAGAAATGCAATATGAGTTTGTTGATATTTCCATATACCGCACCGAGACGGTGAATTGAAACGAGAAGAGCCCAAACTACGACCCGTATTTTATACTTAGTAAGGCACAATGGCAGGCCTGGCGCGGGCAGCGAGGCAAACGGCGCCTGTGCTGGCACGGCGGGCGGGCGCCCGGCAGTTGCTTGCTCTGAGTGGGGTCGCGAGGACAGTGACGCCGGCGGCAGGAATCAGGTTAAACAACAACTTTGCCATTGGGGCCCGGAACTTCTCGCAGTCGAGGATCTGGAGGTCGGCGGAGGTTCCTGCGGTTGATCGTGGAGGTTCGAAACTATGGGAGAGTGCGGATGAAGCGGTTGCAGACATCCAGAGTGGCTCGGTCATTCTGAGTTCCGGGTTTGGGCTGTGCGGCGTGGCATGTAAGTCCTGCGTTGCTTCGACGGAAGAAAATGAGAGAACTTAGGGACGAACTGACAAACGGAACGCGAGAAAAAAGCTACTTTAATTGCGGCACTTCGACGACGGGGCCCAGAGTCTCTGCACTCGCTCACGGCCGTGTCAAACAATGCCGGGGCGGAAGGGCGTGGGGGGCTGGCTCTCCTGACAGAAAATGGCCAAGTCGATCGCATGATCATGTCGTATCTGGGTTCCAACAAAAAGCTGGAAAAGCAGTACCTGACGGGCAAGATCGCCGTCGAGCTGTGCCCGCAGGGAACGTTGGCCGAGAGGATACGAGCTGCAGGGAGCGGCATCCCGGCCTTCTTCACTCCAACCGGCGGCCGTAAGTACCTAGCGTGCTTTGCCGTTATGCCCCAGGTCCTTTCGTGGCTGGTGTCGTGCTGAACATTGGACTTAGACACGCTGGTGCAGGAAGGTGCGATTCCCGTCCGCTTCGACGCCGAAGGCAATGTGGTTGAGTACGGCAAGCCACGGGAGACCAGGATATTCAACGGCCGGCCGTATCTCATGGAGACTGCCCTGCACGGCGATGTGGCGATCCTGCGGGCGTGGAAGGTGGACAAGGCTGGCAACTGCGTGTTCCGGTACACGACTAAGTCCTTCGCTCCGCTGATGGCCAAGGCGGCGAGGCTGTCCATCGTCGAAGCTGAGAATATCGTCGAGGTTGGCGAAATCGATCCCAACGATGTCGACCTCCCGGGCATCTTCATTGACCGGATTGTGCCGGCAACGGAAGCGTCGATGGTCGAAATCATCAAGACGCGGTCAACTGGGGACGGCAAGGATCCCAAGTCGAAGGGGGAGGCACAGACGCGGAGGGACCGCATCGCGCGGCGGGCGGCGAAGGAGCTGAAGCACGGGTTCTACGTCAACCTAGGTGTTGGTAAGAACAGCAGCTGGTCCCGGGGTATTCTGCGCGCGGGCGAGCCATGCTGACGGTTGTGTTCCAGGCATTCCCACCTTGGCCCCCTCATTCCTGCCCCCCGGGGAACAAGTCTGGATCCAGTCCGAGAACGGCATCCTGGGGATGGGTGACTACCCGCTTCCCGACGAAGTCGACCCGTGAGTTTCCTTTCCCCTTCGTCCAACTCAAGATCTTAGTATCTGAACCTTTGACCAACACTAATGACCCGGTGCTCAGCGACATCATCAACGCGGGCAAAGAGACCACGACCCTGGTTCCCGGCGCAGCCACGTTCGACTCGTCCGAGTCCTTCAGCATGATCCGCGGCGGGCACGTCGACGTGTCCATCCTGGGCGCGCTGCAGGTCAGCGCGGCCGGCGACCTGGCCAACTACATGATCCCGGGCAAAGTGTTCAAGGGCATGGGCGGCGCCATGGACCTCGTGTCGAACCCGGACAACACCAAGATTGTCGTGGCGACGGAGCATGTGGCCAAGGATGGCACGTCCAAGGTGGTGCAGAGCTGCAGTCTGCCGCTGACCGGGGCGCGGGTCGTGAGCACCATCATTACGGATCTGGTGAGTTGCCCCGATGCACGAGGGCCAGAGAAAAGGTTGATGCTGACTTGAGATGCAGTGCGTTTTCCAAGTTGACCGGAAACGCGGGACGCTCACGCTGACCGAGGTGGCGCCGGGCGTGGACGTGGAGGAAGTGAGGAGCAAGACGGATGCCACGTTTGCGGTGGCCGAGGATCTGAAGACCATGGAGTGAGGGCACCTATTTTAGACGATGACTTACTTTCGGCTTGTTGTATCCCTGCATTCCTGGGCGCGCTTATATAGGTAGCTTTCCATTTCCTGTGCCTAACAGTGCAGTGTCTGCAGAGCACTACTGCCTTTTCGCGAACACGGAGCTATCCAATTTCCATTCATGATTCCCATGCAAGTATGTACTACGTTATGTACACCCGATCTCACCTCCCCTTCTAGTTACCTGTACCTTATGTTTCCAGGTTTAGTACCTATACCTATTGACACACCCCTACAACTTCGACTCCCTGCCCCCCTTCCCACCCTCACCGTCCCATCTCGCATAGCTACTCCCAACCGCCTCGGCAATCGCATCCACGCTCCTCAACAACCACTCGCACCCCTCGTCCCCGGCCAACCTCTCGACCCCCTCCGCCTCCGCCTCCCCATCCTCCACACCCACAAACTCCTCCCGATGCAACCCCTGCTCCACCCCCTTCCTCAACCCAAACACATGGCTCAACACCTGCGGCCCAACCCCGGTCTGCGCCCTCAAGCACGCAACAGCAACCACACTCGTCAAGTTCCGCCCCACCGCCCCCAACCCGCTTCCTTGCCGCCGCTGAGCATTCCTGGCAGGCGGATCAGCCAGCAGCGGCCCGTAGTGACAACCCAGGATATGCACCGGCAAGTCCGGGTGGCTATCGGCCAGCTTGGCCTCGAGCTTCTCGTCGAAGGGGGTGTAGATGCTGGCCCACAGATCGCGGCCGTGTTCTGTCACGGAGGCGATGTTGTCCGGCGTGAGGTGGCGCGACGGGGTCGTGGTCAGCTGCGAGGCCAGGGAAGGGTCCAGCCCGGCTTTGAAGGCGCCGAGGCAGTTGATTGTGCGCGGGATGCCGTTGAAGGAGATGCATTTGAGCCCGATTTCGCGGATCAATTCGGCGGTGCGTAGCGGGGAGAGATTGGTTGAAGAGGAGGAGGAGGAGGCCAGGTCGTGCAGGATGAGCAGCGAGGAGGGGGAGTTGAGGGTGAATGTTGCTGCTGCCTTTTATTATTCCCCCCGTCTACTGTCAGCAAAAGAGTTCGGTTTTGGTAGGTGGTGGAAGATGATTGAGTGAATGAGAGTAGAGGAAAGACGTACCGAGAGTGTCACCCACGGCCGCTCGCCATACTTGCGCTCGCGTGCCTCGTGTGCGATGCGGGCGTAGATGTCACGGATGTGCCGCGGTGCCGCCGCCTGCCCCGGGCGGGCAAACGGCGCGTTGATGAGCGCTTTGAGCGACGGCGAGAGCTTCGACATGTCTCGCGCAGCAATAGCTTTCTCCGACTGAACTTTCTTCGACGTTAGCTTTGTCTTCTTTACTATCCTCTCGGACATCTGTCTGTCCGATGTCAAGCAAACGAAATCGCTACCAGCTATCCGTAGGTACCTGGTCGTTACAGTACACCAGAACAATACTCCGTACCGGCTGCCAGATTGATCATCCGCCCTGTCCGTCCCATCACATCATCGACTGAGATTCAGGATCGACCGGCATGTGAGACGGCCCACATCCCTGTCACTAACGGCCCCACCTCGCTGTATCCGTACCAAGTGGGTAAACATCCCCGACGACGGCTGCACACCGGCACCTACAAATTGCGCCGAGCCCCACCAGTTCAACTCACATCACGCATTGCCAGTGTGTCTGAGCATTTGGTCTCTTATTGATGAAGGCGGTGATTCAAGAGTACTTGGGGCCGTAAGTGAGGTACAGGTGCCCGATAGAGGAGCCGCAGGAGTTGAGTGACGATTAGCTGCCTGCAGCAGATAGGTACCTAAGGATTAAGAACCTTATTAACCGCTTACGAACTATCAGCCCGGGCTTTGGTTGGGACCATCTCCAGTAGGGTTCTTGGTATCAAGCAGATTTGTATGGCTGCAGGCTGGCATGCAAGTGTACCTAGCCATGAGCGGGTATATCGGCCCGGACCGTTGGGACCTGGGAATCTTATCGGGGGTATTCTGTGCTTGGAGCGCCGGCGGGAAGTTGGGGGTCGCCGATCGAGGGGTCCCTGAATGCAGAGCAACGTCCTGTACCCCTTATCAGGTTGGAGTTCACATTCGTGGTCGTCTATCTGCAACGCGACGCATATGTACCCCAAGTTCCCGTCCCGGACCTAGGGTGGCAGAGTTACCAGAGAATACCTGCAGTAACTGGAACGCTTGGCCGGAGCGGAGCAATGGCCGGGCAAAAGGGATCTAAGCAGCCGTTTTGGCTTGGGTGAGTGCCCTGTTGTCCCACCACCACCTTCATACCATATACCAGGTTTGGAATCCCGTCCTGACCGTGCATGGCGACCATCCAACAGTGGAGCCGCGGCGTCCATGGCAGTATGCTTCAGTACGTCAACAGTTCAGGCGTTGACCACGATGCATGTGTTCTCTGACATACTTGCCCAGCTCATCCCCTAGATCTCACAAAGTAGTATGTCCAACCTGCCATCATAATCCTTTCAACCGAGGATCAAGGCTCACACGTGTGTCGATGCTCAGCCGGATGCAAGTCCTCCAGACTCACGCCCCCATGCTCTCAACCCTCCACAAATTCGCCACACGCGATGGTGAGCCCAACCAGCAGCGGGAGAACCCTCGTCCACCCACGCTGACTGGCCGTTGCCAACAGGAATCATGTCTCTGTGGTCCGGTCTGTCCGCCTCTATCCTCCGACAATCCACCTATTCGACCGCCCGTTTTGGCTTGTACACTGTCCTCTCGCGGCAACTGCAGCAGAGGTCAGGCACCTCCAAGCTATCAACCACGTCCACCATCGCCTGTGCCGGGGTTGCCGGCGGCTTGGCCGGGATGGTTGGGAATCCGACAGAGGTAAACTGCCACCGAAGCCACATACGTGACTGGCATACCATCACTCTGCTAATTGGTTTCCTTCGCGTGGCTATAGGTCATCCTCGTTCGCATGTGCGCCGATGCCGCCAAACCGAGTGCAGAGCGCTTCCGCTACTCTGACGCGGTGACCGGCCTATATCGGATAGCGAAAGAAGAAGGAATCAGAGTGTTTGGAAGGGGCTTATCCGCCAACATCCTTCGCAGCGTCCTCATGAGTAAGACTCCAGCCCCGATTCGATCCTGACAGGATCATGCTTACCAGTGACGAAAGATGTGTCGCAGATTGCACCGTGAGTGTATCTTTCCAGGTTTGGAGTGTCTCGTGCTGATGCGGTTCCAGTTATGCCGCTGCAAAACGTGCCATCCTCTCGCGGACCCAAATGCAGGACGATATTCGCACACATGCGCTTGCGTCGCTTTTCGCTGGGACAGTGGCCACGACAGCCTGCGCTCCGGCTGATGTGCTCAAGAGTAGAATTCAGAGCGCGGCAAAGGGATCTAGTGTATGTGGACCCGCCACCGGATGTCTTCCGCGTGACTTACCCTGTCCTCAGGTAATGCAGGTCATTCGCGACGGGTTGAGGGGAGAAGGTATGGCGTTCCTTATGAAGGGTTGGACACCTGCCTGGCTGCGATTGACGTATGTGATCTGAACTGTTTCTCTGGAAGACCTTAGACTAACCGGCGTTAGACCGCATACCATCTTAACGTTCGTTTTCATGGAGAAGCTGCAGGAGCTGGTCAACTTGACGGCTTCGTCACCGGTCCGCGCTACTATCTGACGTGTGAGCTCGGGGATTCAAGTCCCGAAGTCTGGAAGATTAGACCAATTGAGCCAATCCAAAGCAGCAGCCTCGTCCCATGGGTACATGCTTAGGGCCGGATCGAACTCGTTGTTGACTCTGCTGAGTGCCTCGGCAATCTGATCATCCGACATGGACGAGAACTGAATCGGCTCCGACCATAGAGGCTGGTCCAGGAAGCCGGAGACAGGCGGGCTCTGGTGTAACGAGTCCGCCACGCTGAAGCTTGCGCGCCCATTGTTGGGCCGCGAATAAGTGGCCGGAAGGCCATGTTGTGAGATTAGCTCCGGCTGTGTCACGCCACGCGGCCTCGCGGCCTTCTCGACCGAGACTGGGGCGGCTGCTGCGGCTTTCTTGACGATGTACTTGAGGTACTTTCCATACAATGCTGACATCCCATTGCGGTGCGGTGTTGTCGAGCCGATGCGTTCTAGAACCTCTGCTGTTTCTTCAATCAACGTCCGCACACTGGGTGCTAGGTTAGAGTTGCCCGTGAACTGGCCGCTCAGTCGAAGCGCAAAGCATGCCGCGAATGATATCATGATTGCCGTGTTATTGGGCATGCTCGAGAGCTGCCCTTCGCCCTGGATCGCGGCTCGCATGACGTTCAGCGCTGACTGTAAACCTGCCGCATGGAAGAAGTGGCGGACTTCGGTCGGGGCCGTCGGGTGATTGATGACTGTACTGTAGATGGATAGACGTGTATGCGTGACCAAGATTTGCACGTAGGGAGGCAACCGATGTTCTGGGACCAGTCAGTGTCGCGTGATCCCCCAATAGGCCCGGTGACTTACGGGGGCCGCTGCCAATGGAAATGCCCCATTTGGCATGCCATTCATCGAAGAACTTTTCCACGATCATCTGAATTCTGCGTCTGTGTTAAAATGTATTCAGAGAGACCCATCGCTGACGAGATACGTACGACCGGGCGACCATGGCGCCGTCCGCCCTGCCGTCGCGTGACTGGTCGCAAAGGGATCTGATGGAGGCAAACAATTCGTCCTGCCGCAAATCAGTGTCGGTTAGGCGACTTACCGGCGTTCTGGGACTTACCAGATCTCTTCGCAGAACCGCCATGGACACCAGATGCCCATCCATACTGTCCGCAATGTTCGACAGGTGCCACTGGTCACATCCCCGAAGAATAGGGGTGACAGGGACGGTGTAACAGCGCCCTCTCGCCAAGCACATCCTACACTTGTGTCAGCTCGCCAACATGTAAAGCCCTCGTGGGCCGTAACACATACCCACGCTCCAATACAAATAGAGCAATCCAACACCTCTCCCGTCTCCTTAGCAAGCGCAACCCCAGCTCCGAGTTGGGATCTACATCGCCGAACCCGTCCAACGCCAGTGCCACTTTGGGGTCAATACAATCCGCCCTTGCAATCCCTCCAAAGGTGCCGCCACGCCCACCGGGTCCATCCCGCAGCGAAGCAACTGGCACAAGGATCTTGTGCAGTGAGAGGTCCAGCGCCATGGTGGTAGCCATGGACACATACCAGCAGGTTTCGTCGTCGGTGCTATGCTTTCCAGGAAACATCCAGGGCACATTCACCATGAAGGCGAGCACGATTTCGACGGAGCGGTGGCGATCCAGGATGATGCGGTTGACCAGGGTCTTGCAGTGATTAGATAGGCGGCGAGAGAGGGCCGAGGCGGCAGGCATGAAGAGAGCGGCAGCGGCAGCGATGGAGGTGAAGAGGAAGGCGGACCTGGTGCGCGTGAATGCGGCTGTGTAGAGCGCCGGGTCGAGTCCCCAGCGCGTGTGGGCGAGGCTGTGGTGGAAGCTTTGCGTGGGGTTAGTAATCCACAACATGAGGTACATAAAGTTCATGACGTTGGTTGCGAAACCCACAAGCTGAACAGCGTCTCAGCCTCCTCGAGCGTAATCAGGCCGAGGTCGACCGGATCTAGGTCCGGCCCTGTGTCGAGACTGAACTGGCTGAGTTTGAAGAACCTTTCTACTTCGGATATTTTCTCGCTTTGTTTGCTCTGGCGGGTCCGCTGATGAGACATGGCTTCGGCAACCACGTGGTCACTGGTCTTGGGCGAGACATGCAAGTCGGATGCTCGAGCAAGGAGTTGGAGGGGATTCTCTGCGTCATCGACAGCTAGGCTCTCCTCACCAACGTGCCCCTGAGGGGGCGTAGACTCCTGCGGCACACTCATGGCGTCCTGGTCTGAGGCAGAACTATCGCCAGCATCCGAGGAAGCATCGGGCAGCAGGATGTCGCTCTGCTTGGACGCCCGGCGTGGTTCCGCAACCCTGGCCCCGGGTTGGTGGTGGCTAACGACCGACAGAGACCCGTGGGAACCGGGACTGAGGAGCGCTTTGAGATCCGAGACAACCTTGGCCGCCTCGATGCCAGATCCGGTGCGTCTCAGCGCCTGCTCCACCTGATGCAACGCTTTCTCCAGTCCCGTGCGCTTGCTGCAGTTCGGTTAGCAATGGGCCTTCAAACTATAAACAAAACACAACGAAAACAATGCAGAGCTGACTTCTTGACGCCCTTGCGGCGGCCGACGTGGAAGTCCGGGCGCACGCAATCAACGCCTAATTGGAGGCAGCGGTGGCAGCGGCCGTCGTTCTGGTCACGGCCCTTCTCGCACTTGATCTTGGATCGGCGACAGACGAGACACGCGGCAGCCCTGCGGCTGTTCTGGTCCCTGGGTGAATCGCGCGCGCCATCAGCCGCTGGCGCGGGAGCACTGTCCGACCGATCCATCGCATCGGGATCCATTTGTGCACCGCGGGCGCGCCAGCGTGGGCTTTCTTCGCTCACTGATCAAATCCCCGCCTTTTGTATCGTGTTGCGAGGAGCTTCTGCGCTAACGCTGAGCCGGAGTGGAGCGTTAGCGAAATCCGGGGTAGCGGGGCCGATTCGGCAGCTGACAGCCGCTATCCGACAGCTGCTTGGCGCAATGAGAGACGGGAATTGCTTATACCCTTTTCGTTGACTGGGAATGTGGAATTGCCAAACAACTGAACAACGTTATTAATACACAACTCCTTTGCGAGCGTCTGTGCTATCTTTGCTCAACCAGTTTGAGTGCGCGGACCCAATCAAGGATTAAGAACCTGCACCGGCGTCTTAGGCTCCGCGGGCGACTGTTGCAACCCGCACTCCGAACTTCCGAAGCCTGCAGACCGGATGGTGAAGCTGCTAAATGATTTAACCGCGGTCAACGTGGGCCTATCATCTTTCTCCCGCCTTGGCAGACTGCTTCCTTGCCCGACGCCGCGGAGGGTTTGTTGAACAAGAGAGATGAGGTCTTATATGCCTCTTTCACATTCGAGGGTACTCGGTTCTACTGTACGCGGTGCGTATATCTTGGCGGAGTCGCATTCCGGTGAACGCGATAAGTTGTGCACCCTATAAAGTCCGGTCCCTGGCGTGGATAACAGCCAATGGCTCTTGCAGACGAAAGCGGGGCATGCCACGCGGTTAGACGCTCGGGCAACTGAATCTCTGCCGTTCTGATACTGTACAGATAACTTCGATGCAGTTTGTCTCCAACTTACCGGGGACAAGGGAAGAAGAGAAGCCAGGTCTCACCTTGTTCACCATGCAGCATCGCTCCTTGAGTCCCGACGCGCCGGCCGATCTCTATCTACCCCCGGACGACTTTATAGACTATAAGCTCGCCATGACCGCCTTGCAACGCCGCCCACTCACTCCCGACGCGTCGTCCGGTCTACGTCCATCCCTGGGGCCTTTTTTTGACCGGCTTCCGTTTGAACTTCGACGCATGGTCCTCGAGGAAGCATTTGGGAACCGGCTGCTCCGTGTCTACCACACTCAGGAGGTTCGGGTCGAGCCGGAAAGCCTAGCGATGAAGAGACAATGGAGGCACAGTATGAACCCGAGCAAGGAGATTATCGGTGTGGACGGGGCGCTGAATCCCGCTCCTCGGCAGCCCTTGGGCGCTATGGGATGGATCTTGGCATGCCGACAGGCGTATGCCGAAGGTATCGACGTGCTCTACTCCACGAGCAAGTTCAGTTTGGACGCAGAACCCCGGAGAGGGCCTACGGATCCGCGAAACTACACATTAATCTACCCTTTCTGCGCCGACATGCCTCTCCATTGCCTAGCATCCATCACCAGCCTCTATTTTTCCTGCCGGGTTAGCAAGGTGTCAAACTCTGAGTTTTCACTGCCGTTTGAGCTTCTATCTTCCACTTTCCCGGGCCTGAGGCAGTTGCACGTCTTCTTGATGGGACCGCTCGACGAGGTCATCCCTGGTGCCGTGGATAAGTTTGTCAGGTCGCGGGCTTGCCGCAAGCTTGAGGTACTTTATGTGTCAGTCGTTCCCTGGGCGATAGGGAGACTGCGTAAGCAATGTAAGGATGATGAGCCCTTGGTCTGGACGATCGGCTTAGCAGGGCTTGCAGGACAGGGGTTTTGGAGGCCGGTTGCCGCTGACGAGGCTTCGAGGTCGTCATCCAGGGGTTACTGGATTTTCGTCCCGGATAGCTTTGAGTTGTGAAACTATGCTTATGCCCACTAGGAGTGATGTGACCACCTGGCAACAGCTCAGACATCCCGAAAACAAGGTGGCAAGGTTAAGCGCTAAAGGTTGATGTCGCCGGCTGAGGCTATATATGGCAGCTAGAGCTTCTTACCTACCTAAGGTACCTTATGCGTTTAGGTTCTCTGTCTCCAGCATTACGAGTGCACCGAAGTCCGCTTCTACGTAGAGGCCGGCTCAGACGATTCAAAAAAGCATCATACGAGCGCACGAATGCTACCTTGTCGTGATGCCGCTGCTACACGAGCACCTGTTCCTCATGCGAGTATGGCTGGGACTGGAGACCATTTATAATGCCATCGAAGCAGCCGCACAACACAGGTTTTGTTGAGGATGGACTATTGTGAAATGTCATTTCGGCTTGTTGTGTTGCGGTCCAGTAAGGCTCCGCTTTAATTGCGTATTCCTAGACAAGGCACAAGATGTTCAGTGTTTGGTATCCCAAGTGACCGTCTAGTTTGGGAAATGGTATAAGTGCGGTGAAGTTGAAGGCGTTGATGCTACTAGATGTGAGGGTCAGCTTCCATGATCGGTGGGGCATCGACAGGGGTGGATAGTTTCAGTGAGTGGAGAACGACCCCAGTAGTTCGGACGCGGCTTCCCTGCGCGCCGCGTTTATTCGCGTTCCACTTAAAGACCTCCAAACTTGACCGCGTTCTTCAGGTTATTAATGAGCAATTCTCGCATCATTTTCGTTATCCTATAGCCGCATTCTTCGTCCTCAGTCAGATCGGACAACATGGGGGAAAAAACTGCCAGCGCCGCTCGCACTCCTGCGAAAGCGCCGCCCACGGTCAAGAAGGCACCTTCAACGGGCAAGCAACAGAGCATTCTCGGTTTCTTCTCTAGGACAGGAGCAGCTGGAGCAGCAGGTGTTGCAAGCCCCTCGCCATCCACCAGGCCGCCATCCACAAGCAAGGACGACACCTCGGCCCAGTGCCTGAAAGAGACGAAGACTAAGTCGAATGCGATGCTCGTATCGAGGCGCACCACCACTGTCACGCCTGTTCCGAGCAGCGATGCCATTGAACCCTCGAGCTCTCAAGAGAATAGAGACACCGGTATTGCTAAGGTGGTTAACGTCGGCCTCCACACACCCGCTGCATCTGCTAAGACCGCGAAGAAGCAGGCTGTCAGTGCAAAGCCCAGCCTGCATAGTAGTCCGTCTCGAAAGGCACGGAGCACACCCCGTCTCGTATTTTAATCCGTCTAACATTCCATCTTTAGGCGAAGAAGACCGTGAACTACGCCGAGTCCTCCGACGAAGATGATGACGCGGTCTTTGCTACGCTGAAGTCTAGGAGATCCACACAACGGCGTTCCCGTGCCGCAGTTCCGGACGAGGATGATGATGAAGATACATACGAGGCGGCGGTCAATGAGATCGAAGATGAAGATGGTATTTACGTTCTTCCCGCTCTTTTACACTTAGCTTTACACAAGGCGGAGCTAATAACAAGGTACGCAGATGACTTGGGAGATTTCGTGGTTTCCGACGATTCGGACGCGCCTTCCAGGTCGAAGAAGAGGAAACGGGCGGCAACCAAGTCTGCGGCCCCACGCAAAAAGGCCAACCACTCCTCATCTCCTGCTCCCGACTTTCAATCTCCGTTAGAAGACGATGACGAGGTCATGCAGGATATCCCACCCTCAACCTCAACTGCACAGAAATGGAAGTACGATCCGGACAATGTGCAGCCTAGCGAGCCAGGCTCCCGGGCGCCCCTGCCCCCACCGAAGTTGGGAGGGCCAAAGCCGAAGCCTAAGCCGCACACAAAAGAGCCAGAGGAGAGATACCCCTGGCTGGCCAACATCCTAGACGGCAACAAGAACCCTCCTGGGCACCCGGATTTCGATCCAACGTCGATTTACATTCCACCAGCGGCCGAGAGAAAGTTCTCGGCGTTTGAGAAGCAGTATTGGGACATCAAGAAGAAGCTGTGGGACACAGTTGTGTTCTTCAAGAAGGGGAAATTTTATGAGCTCTACGAGAATGATGCAACAATCGGACACCAGCTGTTCGATCTGAAGCTCACCGATCGCGTCAACATGCGCATGGTTGGCGTTCCTGAAAGTTCTCTAGACATGTGGGTTAACCAGTTCGTGGCCAAGGGCTTCAAGGTTGCAAGAGTCGATCAGATGGAATCGGCGTTGGGAAAGGAGATGCGAGAGCGCGAGAGCAGCGCTAAGAAGGCTGACAAGATCATCCGGAGAGAGTTGACGTGCATCCTTACTGGAGGCACGCTGGTAGACGGCAGCATGCTCCAAGATGACATGGCCACCTACTGTGCATCCATCAAGGAGTACTTGGTCGACGACAGGCCCGCCTTTGGGATCGCTTTTGTCGATGCCGCTACTGGCCAATTCTTCCTTTCCGAGTTCCAGGATGACGTCGACCTGACACGGTTCGAAACGTTTGTCGCCCAGACATCGCCCCGAGAGCTGGTTCTGGAGAAGTCGCGCTTGTCCAGCAAGGCGTTGCGCATCCTCAAGAACAACACGGGGCCAACCACTATCTGGAACTACCTGAAGCCAGGAACCGAATTTTGGGATGCCGATCTCGCCAGACGCGAATTGGACTGTAGCGGCTATTTTGGCTCCGAAGAGAGCCAGGAAGACGCTTGGCCCAAGCAGCTGAGCGAGGCGAGGGACAAGGACTTGGCGATGTCGGCTCTCGGAGGCTTGACTCACTACCTCCGCGTCCTGAAGCTCGATCAGAGCCTGCTATCGCAGGGCAGTTTCGAGTGGTACAATCCTATCCATAGGAATGGCACTCTGATCCTGGATGGCCAGAGCCTGATCAACCTAGAGATCTTCACCAATACAGCCAACGGTGGTCCGGAGGGCACTCTGTTCAGCTTGCTCAACCGATGCATCACGCCCTTTGGAAAGCGCCTGTTTCGTCAGTGGGTCTGCCACCCGCTGTGCAACACCCAAAAGATCAACGAGAGGCTCGATGCAGTCGACATGCTGAATGCGGACCGTAGCATCCTGCAGCAGTTCTCGACTCAGATGACTAAGATGCCGGACCTTGAGCGGCTCATCTCGCGCATCCACGCTGGTGCCTGCAAGCCGGAGGATTTTGTTCGGGTCCTTGAGGGCTTTGAGCAGATCGACTACACCATGGGGCTTCTCCGTGCATTCGGCGGTGGCAACGGAATCGTCGACAGGCTCATTGCATCGATGCCGGACCTCAAGGAGCCTCTAGGTTACTGGGAGACTGCCTTTGACAGGAAGAAGGCTCGAGATGGCAAAGTGCTCATCCCCGAGAGGGGCATCGAAGAAGACTTTGATAGCAGCCAGGACGAGCTGGAGCGGATCAAGGAAGAGCTTCATGCGCTTCTTGAGAGGCAGAAGACAGTCTTGAAGTGCAAGACGCTCAAGTTCACCGACGTAGGCAAAGAGATCTACCAGATCGAGGTGCCCAAGTCCGTCAAGGTCCCTGCGAGCTGGCGCCAGATGTCTGCCACCGCAGCTGTCAAGCGGTATTACTTCAGGGAGCTGGAGGATCTGGTCCGGGAGCTCCAAGAGGCGGAGGAGACGCACTCGCAGATCGCGAAGGAGGTAGCCTCGCGATTCTTCAAGCGGTTCGATAGCGATTACGAGATTTGGCTGCAATCGATCCGCATCATTGCGCATCTCGACTGCCTGATCAGCTTGGCCAAGTCGTCATCTGCGCTGGGCGTGCCCAGCTGCCGCCCGATATTTGTGGACGGCGAACGAAGTCTGGTGGAGTTTAAGGAACTCCGCCACCCCTGCATGATCAATACCGTCGCCGACTTCATCCCTAACGACATCAAACTGGGCGGCGATGAGGCCAAGATCAACCTTCTCACAGGGGCAAACGCAGCCGGGAAGTCGACCATCCTCCGCATGGTAAGCCATCGGGAGCACAAGCCCCCTCTCCTCCCTCAATATTAGACCTATCACTAACCCCGCCTTTCCAGTCCTGCATCGCTGTCATCATGGCCCAGATCGGCTGCTACGTGCCCGCCTCGTCGGCGCGGCTCACCCCCATCGACCGCATCATGTCGCGGCTGGGCGCCAACGACAACATTTTTGCCGCCCAAAGCACCTTCTTCGTCGAGCTCTCCGAGACGAAGAAGATTCTCGCCGAGGCCACGCCGCGCTCGCTCGTCATCCTCGACGAGCTCGGCCGCGGCACCTCGTCCTACGACGGCGTCGCCGTCGCCCAGGCCGTGCTACACCACGTCGCCTCCCATATCGGCTGCGTCGGCTTCTTTGCCACCCACTACCACAGCCTGGCGGCCGAGTTTGCGCACCACCCGGAAGTGAGGGCGCGCCGCATGCAGATCCGCGTCGACGACGAGCAGAGGCGTGTGACCTTCCTATATCGCCTCGAGGACGGTGTCGCCGAGGGGTCGTTCGGCATGCACTGTGCCGCCATGTGCGGCATCCCCTCGAAGGTGATTGAGCGGGCCGAAGTGGCGGCCCGCGAGTGGGAGCATACCAGTCGGCTGAAGGAGAGCTTGGAGCGGGCCAAGATGGGCTGCTATATCCCGCTCGGTGTGCTGAGTGATGTGGCCAACTTGCTGAGGTCTAATGACGGGGATCAGGGGGTGGATGGTGTCGAGGTTGGTGAGCGCGGGGTGGAGGTATTGTTGAAGGCTATCGAAGCGCTCTGATGGTTGGGGAGTGTTGGGGTTGGTATTGCCTTTTTTTACTGGTTTGCTAAGGAAAGGTGCCAAAGGTGCTTTGCTTCCATGTCATGGATAATACTTGCTAGACATATTTGCTGTTCTATGGGCGTCCTGGCTTAGGGCTATAGGGGTAAAGTGGGGGGGTCGCTATTTGTACCTCGGCCCAAGGGGTGCTTTGTCACTGTCAGAGCTTGTGTAGTTGCGAGATACGTTGACGGAGTAGGTAATTAATGATCCGGAGGAATGTTGGTTTCTCAAGGCTAAGGAGCAGCGAGAGGTGAAGTTGGAGCTGTGCGTCCATGCTGACCGTTCGTAGTCGAACGATATCTCGCTGTACAAAATCATCTTGGATGTCCCTCATCCAAGCCAAGTCACTGGCCGATTTTTTTGAACAGATAGGGACGTCTACGAGGAACGGCTCACCAACGCGGCGTTGTGCTGTATTGTACCAGACATCGTGTCCGCATGTGATATGATATGTGGTTCGGTAGTCAAGTCAGCAAACTGGAGTAGCATTTCCCGTCCTGAACTATCTAGAGCTATCCAATGTCCCGCTACCACTTAAGCAAAAGAGCGAGCAAGGCCACGGGCGACATCAGGCTTGCCCAAGCAGGAGCTTCGGTACCGTATCCGACGAGTCCGTCGTCATGTTGGCCTCCTCCTCCGGCTCGTCCTCGTCAACATACTCGGTATGGCCGCAGGGGTGGTTCGCCATCCAGCGCAGGAGGGTGTAGGCGTCGTCCGGGGGCTTGGGTCCCCACAGGTCCAGGTGTCTCAACTGCCGCAAGACCAGCTTGTTGGTCTTGCCGTCGAAGTAGGCCTGTGTGATGCGGGCAAAGCTCTCGCGCTCGATGGTGTAGATGGTGGCCTGCCCCCAATCAAATTAGTCCCGAGAGCGGTTTGGCAAACGGAGTCTTGAAGACGAATGAGAAGGATGCCCCGCGGGAAACCAAGGCCAGGCGGGACTGGACCGGGGCTCTTACGGGTTTGGTGTGATGGTTGGTGTGGCGGCCCTGTGCGAGCCGGTATTTGACGAGCGTGATGGCGTAGTCGACCTCGTTTCGGAGGACTTGGTCGCCCGGTGCCTCGTTTGAGTCGATGATGAAGGAGGCGATGTGGGGTTGGTTCTCATCAACGGGGAAGTACGCGGCTTCAGATAAGTATTCGGTGGGGTGCGATGAATTGCCTACATGTAGACCGCGGAACATGTACGTCGGAAGCCAAAGTCCAGTCTTCTCATAGATCTGGTGTTGGTCGACGCTGGCAGAATTTCCCGTGTTAGTAGTGGCTGCAGCTCGCTTGATTCTATAGGTAAATGGACGCCGCTTACTCCCACGGCTCGTTTCAGACGCTGGGGTCCATTCTGTACAACTCCTGGATAGAGTCGTTGAACCACCGAGCCTTGGTATCACCATACTGCCACCTGTGATAATCTTATTAGCGTTTATTGTAGTAGTGATACTGAGACAAGTTGATAGTCCTCAGGTAGCTTACTCGCATGGGTACCCGAAGCTCTCCACATCCCATGTTAAGCGGTCGTGCCAACTCTCTATGTAATCTGACAGATTCCCAAAGACTTCGTCGGGCACCCAGGGCTGAAAGAACGTTGTCCCAATCTCCCAGGGTCTCCCGCCGTCGAGATCAAGAGGGTCGCCGATGGCGATGTTCAGAGCTCAAGTGCTTTTATGTCGATTATGTGGGTGCTGATTTCTTCGAGAGCCTCTTCCATCGCGCACAACGCGCGTAGCTGCCCATGCTCGATTTCGGCCCGACGCAGGTCCTCCAGTGTCTTGGGCTTGGCCCGCGGCGACATGGGCAATGAGTGAAACGCAGCTGTCTGTGGATGACGGACTGGCAATAGAGCGGGTTTTGGTTTCGTGAATTTGTCTGCGCGGTGTTTGCGAAGGGGACGATAGGAAGGTTGGCAGCCATTTGGGCAATTGTTTGTCTTGTTGACAAAAGCAAAGGTGACTGACCTACCTTTCCTTACCTAATTTATTATCACGTTGATAATACAGTGGCTCATCACCAACAAATCATGTAGGTTCTGAGCTTCACGCGGTATACCATACTGGACACGCCACGTGTTGATATGAAGCAAGCGAGAATGACAAGCAGTTTTATTAACCAGACGCAGCCACGCCACAACCAGCACTAACTATTAATACCAAAGAGAAGTACGAATACTTTCCAACCACAGATACTCGTTCGGATGTTCATCCAGGAATTTGGGAACCCAAGCGTGGAAGTCATCCTCCCACAAACCGCAACCAACGAGAGCCACAGAGTATACCCAATACGAAGGGTACCAACCCGCCGACTGCCAATCCAGAATGACCACCCTGCCGTCCGGCCTCAGCATGAGATTATTGGTTTGAAGATCGCTGTGCGTGAACCTGATGTTGCCGTCGCCGCGCAAGACACGAGACAGAACACGCCGGTAGTAGGCCGCTCTCTCGGCGGGAAACCCGTCGTCCTCGTGCTGAAGCTTCAGGACCAGAGCCTCGGCGAGGTTGGCTACCGACGCGAACGGACCGTTGATGCGTGGCATCTCCTCCTCATCCGTGAGGAACAGGTCGTCGTAGAGTGGGCGGCGGTCAAGGCTCCCCAAGTAGTCCGGTGGAGCGAGGCTGCGAAGCTGGTCGAGCGAAGCACGCAACTGGGAGCCGATCGACTCCTTTGTCGCGATGTCCAAGGAGGCCCAGCACTGGTTCAGAGGCCGGCCCTCAATGTACTCCATGATGATGTATGTCCACGTGCGACCGGAAGAGTGCTCCCTTTGATAGATGGCGTAGACTCGCGGTATCGGGATGTCTGTCTGCTCGCTGACAAAGAGCATGTTCTCCCCCTCGAGAGGGCGGATCAACCAATGTGACGACGAAGCGTTGACCGACACGGACGATGTATTGGCCGTCGAAGAACTTGGTGTTGATCTCTTCGCCGGCCTCAATCTCTTCGGTTGACGGGAGATTTGCGGCTAGTGTGTGTGCTAGCGCATAAAACGGGATCTTGTAAAGGTTGGACATTTCGGTTTCCAATCCCATTTCTCTTGTCATCCTGCTTGTGTTCTTCAACCGAATAATCAGAGAATTACAATCTGGTGACTTGTGGTTGCTGGTGTCCAGGTGGCGGGCGATGAGAATAGGTACCCAACGTTCCACGGTTCCAATGGTTTGTTCAATGTTGGGGGCCTTTGGGGAGCCCCGCTTGTTGAACTTGAACGGTGCCTTATTATAGATGCAGATGCCACGCCAAAGATAAGGTAAAAAAACAAAAGCCACAATGCAGTTTCGGGGGAAGATTGAGTTGAAACGTTCCAGACCGGTTCTGCTGTGCTTGAGCTAGCAGGTTGCTTGGGTCCGATTTTGGTGTTACTGGACCTGGGTTCTTATTCTATTACCGCTTCAGTAAGCTCCCCGCCACCAACTCTATATTCGCCTGCCTGGCTGAAGGCCGTCGAGACAAACACCCAGGTGCTCCCGCGAATGTCTCATGTCGAAACAGTACTACCTTGTCTCCTTTACCTATGTGCCGCGTCGAAGCACAATGGGCCCATGGGTCCAGCTGAAGAGTCTAGTACATGAAACATCGCCGGTTCCTAACTTCTAACATGCAACGGGACAGTGGTCGGCTGAGACCCTAGGTTGATTCTCTCCTTGTAAGCAGTTGTTTCCAGTGCTGGGCTACATGCACCACCAAGACGCCGGTCATCGCCGGCCATCGCGCCGCTGGCCGGCTTTCTGTGGCAGTCCGGGTAACGCATCAAGATTCCCGACATCTTCTTGGGACTATCACGGCTATCTTTGGACAAAGATGACCATACGACGTTTCATTCGTTGGGCCCTGAGGCTACGGACCGGGAGCCCAGGGACTGTCATCATGGAAGTTGAGCAGCGGTTGGAGAGGCATACGCAGAGTAGGTGAAGAGCGAGATATATCTCAAGGCAGAGGCTATCCTAAGATCTCTCGAGTTATGTCTGGCATAATATCCACAGCATCAACTGGCACCACTTCCCGAGAGTTAAAAAATCAGCTAGCAGCACTTCACCTGTCCCCTTCTTCCCTTTACAACATACGTATCAAGGTACGGAGGGATGCTCTGAGCCATGGCGAATTGTCTTGTGAGACCAACCGTTTTACAGATTCTCTGAGGTCCTTCAGCATGGCTCACTCCAAGGACACCGAGACCTAGTACCGAGTCTTCATCCAGGCCTACGTTGGCGCCCCCCCGGATCATCATGATATCTTTGTCGAGCTCGAAGAGGATGGATCTGGATACCTCTATCACGTCGAAGGCAGTGTGCAGACCGGCATGCGTTACAACCCGAAACCGGTACACCCCCCTCGGGAGTTAGTCTCATTACAAGCAATGAAGGAGATCAGCTACGTCCCTGCGAGTCTGTATGACCAGGTTCACTCGGTCTGCTCCTCAATCCCGCCCCCAGCCAAGCAGTACCATGGGCCGAAGCTGCTGGTCCCGAAAAGTCAATTGCGCCGCTGTCAGGAGTGGACCAGGGAAGCAGTTCACGAACCGAGAGCGCAGGGTATCTTACAAGGCAGCGAGCGCTCCTGGGCCACCCGCGCTCAACTCAAGCAGCGACTCGGTGGTCGGCAGAAATCCTCGTCGTCGAAGGGCGATCCCAAAGCCTCGTCGTCGCAGCCAAAATAAGGAAGTCGTCCGGCTCCGCATCCAAGTCGACCCAAGGCTCCTCGAATTCTATGTCGAAGAGCTCCTCCTCCACGCAGGAACCCGCAGACGGCGCTGTATCCGCGGATGGCTACTGGGTGTACAGCAAGAAGACGAAGGACTGGTACCACATTGGCGCTGATGGTAAGACGACTTGGGCGAGCCGGGGCAAAGGGAAGGCGAAGTAGAAGTAAAGGTGTGCATGGGGTATGACCCTTAAGCTAGGGCTGATTTTTGGTGGAGTGATGCGGAAGGACTGTCGTTCGTGGTCCGCTGGTCGGCGCGATTGAGAATAGAGAGGTGATGGAAACGCTGTTGAGAGCTTCTAGTCAGATACTAGTGAAAGATAGATGAAATCTAGATAGGCAGGTCCTGATCCCACATCGCCCTCACTGCCTCTCAGTCGGGTCTAGAAAATACCAGACAGAGGAAGGTGTCAACTGCCAAGTGTGTCGCCGGACAGATATCACGGCAAGAGGACGACGAGATGCTTTCTTGGCAGGGGCATTCTGGCCGACCAGTAAGGTAAAAAGGTCAAGGGGTCGTTTTATATGGTTGGAAAGAGACTCTTCATTCTTCCCTATCATGTAGGTAGCCTGCCTCACCCGGCACCTACCTAGCGAGGTGCGGTGGTAGATAGGTATCTACCAACCTATTCAGTCGTGATGCTCTTGCCCAAAGCCATCTTCTCAACACAGGAAAGCTAATTTTGCCCTCAATTGCTCCAACGCTCTACTCCGATGATAGCCCCCTCCCTCCCCGGCGACACCACCAACGTGGTCATGCAAAGTGAGCTTGGTTGCTACTAGTACGTGGGTCGTTGGCCATCAGCACGATAACCTGCCATGCAAAGGGAGCGTCCGTTAATCATATACTATACTACCGCAACGATAGCTCCAAAGGAGGTCACCATCCCCATCTGATGATAGTACTCTGCTTACACATCAAATTCCGCATCCCACACGCCCCCTCACCGTATACCCTCAAGCTGGCTACAGAGCCTTTCCCGACCACTTAGCTACTACTAGTAGCATGAAGGTGGTGTATGTATGTACCCGTAACTAAGCACCATAGACGACATAAATCTCCCCCGACGTATCGCTCGACACGAACAGGCGGCCCTTGGCATCGAAGGCCAGGCCGACGGGGCGGAAGCAGCTGTTGGGGCAGCCGCCCACGTTGGCGTTCTCCATGACGGGTACCTGGGCCGTCTTGCTGGTGACATCGTGCACGGGCTGGCCGTTGCGAAAGTCGACGCGGGTGACGCGGTAGCCGTCGGCGGGGTTGCGGTTCCTTTTATTTTGTTTTTGCGTTTCTTAGTGACATATCCCCAGGGAAGGGCAGGGTTGCTAGGGAATGAACATACCAGCTGCCGTGGAAGGCAATGTACGCGGCCGTGCTGTTGGCGTTGAACTTGACATCCAGCGGGGCGGTGTGGGCGTGGAAGTGCAGGCGCCCCGTCATGCGGCGGGTGCACTCGTCGGCGGCCACGTTGGGCACGCCGTCGGGCTTGAACAGGCTGCCGACCAGCAGGCCGCTGATGCCGACGTTCTGCGGGTCCCAGGCGGCGATGCACGAGGGGTAGCCGTAGTTGAGGCCCTTGTAGCGGTTGCCCGTGTCGTTGAGCTCGCCGTGGTAGCTCAGCCGCTCGGCCGGGTTGTCCATGTGGATGTCGCGCCCGTTCAGCCGCACGTCGTCCATGCCGTTCTCGACGGACCACTGGACCGGCAGTGTCAGTCCGCCTTTATTATGTAGGGAGGTAGTCACATAATAAGCATGGATGATCAAGAAGAGGTAAGAGTACGTACAACACCCCCGTAGATGGGATCCTCGGTCAGGCCGACCACATTGCGGAGACCCCAGCCGAGCACCTCTCCGCCCGTGGCGTACTGGTGGGCCGCCTGCATGCCCTGGCTGATGCTGAACGTCTTGATCATGCTGCGGCCCGCAGACTGCTGCGTCGTGCCGGTGTCGACGTTGGCCATGGACCCGCGAGCCACCAGGATCGTGTCCGGGCTCCATTTGGACGTGGCGATGGCCCGCGTCGGGTGGGTCCCCTGGAAGGACATGCCCGTCACAATCTGCTTGCCCTGACCGACCTGCCCGGTGCTGGCGTCGTACGAGTATGCCGTCACGCTGGCCAGGTTCGACGTGAACAGCGTCTTGCCGTCTGCGCTCAGCGCGATGCCGTGGTTTGTCTAGGTAGGGTGCCAATTGCTTGTCAGTGCACTCAACAATTATTTTAGCAGGGCGTTCGACGATTCTGCTCTTACCGATCCGCTGGCGATCTGGGTGTTGGACTGGACGCACACGATGTTCCCCTGGTCCTGCAGGACGAGCCGTCTCACGCCTTGGCTGCCACCCTCAGCCACGAGCAGGTTGCCCGCAGAGTCCACCACGATATGCCGGGGCTGGCGAAGTCCGGTCGCGAGCACGCTGTATCGGTAGCCAGCGCCCATTTTGGGCTGGAAGCGGCCGCTGACGCCCGGGCATGTCTGAGCCGCAGCTCCGGGGACGAGTATGGACGTCAGGGCAAGGACGCCCGAGACTACCGTGCCGAGATGGCCCATGACTGTTTACCAAGATGAGTCGCGAATGACGTACTGCGTGTAGCTGTCGATCCACTTAACAGCCGGGCAGCTTTTCTGGAGTTGATTATAAGTGAGGAGGTCCTAAGGGAATGAACGATCACTTACACTCAGTGGTACGTAGATCACGGTTCACACAAAATTCCAGAGGCCGAACCAGCACTCATATTTGAGTCTGCACTGGAGCCATAGCAGGGCTATTTAATAACTGCGACATGTGAGGTAGCGCTAGATACCCCAGTCATGGTTATCATGTCGCTGTCGTCATATCAGCGTGCGGGTTTGTTTTCCCAAGCGGGAGACCTTAATGGGTGGAAGCCCATGGAGCTGGGGTCAGTAATATATGTTTGCTTGGCGGTCATGCTGCGAGATTCAACCGGATCGACGCTGGCGGGCGACGAACTGGACTGGGTGCTTCCGTACGGCCCCGGATCATGGCCGGCCGGCTTGGCTCCCTCGCAATCTATGGGAGTTCTCGGCGGACTTTTGTCCGGCGAGGATTAGCTTTCCGCCAAGAAGCCCGCTTGGTCTTCATGTTAACGTCAATCTTGTCGATGCCTTCTTTAGAGTAGCATTCGACTCCTCAATGTCAGGCGGGGCTAGAAATGCCGGCTTGATGCGGCCTGTCAAGTACTATGTAAGGCCTTCTGATCTGTGTCGTCTCCAAATCTAGAAATGGCTAGGGTCAAGCGGCAGTTTGGGTTCCACGACTTGCGTGTTTCCAGCCAGGTCACGGCCACAATGCAGCGTGCAGAGAATATATTCTATACCATCAGCAGATACGTGCACTTACCACTAGATATCATAGTCGCGCTGTCTTCCCAATACTGCCCTAGACGAGGAACCACTTGTCGTGCTCACTTCCACCCTACCTGCCCGACCGAAGATCGAATGATTAGTACGAGAGTTGGAACCCAAGTCGATGACTGCTCTTTGATAAGAACGCGGTGTCGGATCATGACGAGTCTAGGGACGTAACGTGGAATGCTCAGGTTCACCGCCAGCGTAACCTCGGGTGACCGGTGTGTGCCAAGAACCAGGTTGTTCAGGGGGAGGACGGCAGTTGAAACGTGAAGCACGGCCCGGACTCGAGGAGTTAAGAGAGGTGCACAATCGGTCACTGTTCGACCTTGCACGTAAGGCACGGTCGAGTCCTGTCCGACAACTCATGCCGACAAAAGTAGGCTCGGGAACGGCGCGGATACGCTGGGAACCCGGTGCGCGCCGGCGTTTGTAAATCGGGGGCGGCCGAAGAAGTGGAGAAAAATGCCGAGACCCATGTCGAAATTTCAGTTTCTCTTACTCTCACAATTCTTTTTCCTTCCGTTGGGGTGATCTTTTGTTGTCCTGTTCAAATCCAATCTGTAATATCTCATGTTTGTGGGCATACCGGCGGGTACGACCTTGGTACTTGTACCTTTGATTGTGCGCCGTCATCTGGGAAGCAAACCTGTGCCGGACGCATCCATCAAATTCAAAGCGGAGGGGCGAATCTGAGCCGAAGCTCGGAAAGCCGCTACGGAACCCGCTTCCTTACCGGACTCAACCGTCTGGAGGCTTGTGATGAAAAGATGGAGGCAAAAAGAGACAATTCCATCCCATGGAATCCCAGCCCAAGCGACAGCAGCTGCACCGCCGCCACCAAGTCGTCTGCCCCGTCATTGCTAGAGCAGCTAGATAGTGCAGACCTGGAGAAGACGACTCACACCGCCCGGGCACACACGGTCGACCGCGAAGCCGGCGATTCTCCACACACGGCAAGCGATGATTCCGACAGCCCGGATCCGGAAAATGCCGACCACGACGACGACCAGGCTCGGGCCCAGGCGGAGCTGGCCCGGCTGCCCTCGGCCGCGCCCACAACGGCAACGACCATCGACTTCCCCGAGGGCGGCGTGACGGGCTGGCTGGTGGTGCTGGGCTCCTTCAGCGCCATGCTCTCGCTGTTTGGGCTGATTAACTCGGCCGCCGTGTTCGAGTCGTACTTCTCGACCCACCAGCTGGCCGACAAGACGGCGTCGGAGATCGGCTGGATCTTCAGTCTGTACCTCTTCATCGTCTTCTTCGTCGGGATCCAGGTCGGCCCGATCTTTGACCACTTCGGTGCGAGGCTGCTGGTTGCGGTGGGAAGCTTGTTGATTGTGTTGAGTCTGGTGCTGCTCAGCTTTTGTGATGGTATGTTTGGCATGCTTTTCATTGTCGCGAAGAGTTGCAGTTAAAATGAATGAATATAAAGGCTGACGTGGCGACAGAGTACTACCAAATCATCCTCACCTACTCGGTCATGGGCGGCCTCGGCGGCGCGCTGCTCAATAGTCCTGCCTACGGCGCCATCGCCCACTTCTTCAACGTGCGCCGCGGCCTGGCCACGGGCGTTGCCAGCACGGCGGGCGGCGTTGGCGGCGTCGTGTTCCCAGTCCTGCTGCGCTCGCTGCTGCCCAACCTCGGGTTCGCCTGGAGCTGCCGCATCCTCGCTCTCATCATGTTAGGGCTTGCCGTTCCATCCAACCTGTTCATCCGCACGAGGCTGACGCCTGCGAAGGGCCGAGACGGCCGCCCGAAGGTGCAGTCCGTCTGGCCGGATTTCACCGTCTTCCGGGACGCCCGCTTCGCCTTTGCGTCCATCGGCATTTTCTTCATGGAGTGGGGGCTGTTTGTCCCGGTCACCTTCATCGTCTCGTTCGCCGCCGCCCACGGACAGGATGCGACGGAAAGCTACCTGCTGCTGTCATATCTCAATGCCGGTTCCGTGCTGGGACGAGTGCTGCCTGGGTTTCTGGCCGACCGTTTCGGGCGCTTCAACATCATCATTGTCACCATCGCGCTGTGCGTCGTCACGGTTCTGGCGTTATGGTTGCCCGCGGGGACGTCCAAGGCCCTGCTGATTGTCTACTCGGTGCTTTTCGGTATTGCCAGCGGGAGCAACCTGGGACTGATGCCTGTCTGCCTCGGCCAGCTCTGCGACCATCGGCGATATGGGCGGCTGTTCTCGACCGCCATGATGGTCGCCAGCTTCGGCACCCTCAGCAGCGTTCCGATTGGAGGTGCCCTGCTGGATTCGGCGCCAGGCGAAGACGGATGGAGGAACCTAATCATATTTTCTGGTATCGCATATTTTGTAGCGTTGGTGTGCTACGGAACTGCGCGTGTGCTAGCCGTTGGATGGAATCCGCGTACGATCTTCTAGAGGGTGATGAGATAGATCTGTTTGAGCTGACGATAGATATTCAAACACGCTATGAGTAGTAATGTTAAGTGGATAGCATTTTAGATAGTTACCTACCGTAGGTTAGGTGGTAAAGCGGACGTGGACAAGGTTACTGCATCGAGATCCTTCCCCTAGTATCCTTGGTGATGTTTGAGGTCAGCTGCTTGACGAGAACGTGAATGGCAAGGATGACTGTTCACTGTTCAACGTCCGAATCGCAGGACCCTGCGCCAAGCTGCAAAACACCCCTGTTTTGCCCCTGTAAAGACCCGCAGCTACCCGACGTCACCCAAACCGCGGGGCAATTTAGCTTCACGACCCGTCCCCCACCAGAAATTTCGGCCTCAAGTCGTCCACCTGTTAGTCCTTGCAATCATGGCTGGACTGTCTGCTGCACCCGTCCTTTCGACGCCGGCGGAGCATGCCTTCGAGTATGCCGTGACGGCGTCTGAAGTTGAGGCACAAACAAGCCCGAAAACAGACGATGAGCTGCGCGACATCTATGAGATCGCGCGGACAGCGCGGGAGATCCGACAGGGCGCGTGGAAGAGGATAGCCCTTCAGTTTCCAGACGCGATGCTCAGAGATGCACCGCGGGTGCTCCAGGCGCTAAACGCAGAGCTTGAGCCTCTTCGGCGATCAGCGGATTCACCTAGCGACCCGGAGAAGATATACATCCTCGCCGATACCTCGTACAGTGCATGCTGCGTCGACGAAATCGCAGCCGAACATGTTGACGCGGATGTGGTCGTGCACTACGGCCGCTCGTGCCTCTCGCCGACCTCCCGCCTCCCCGTCATCTGCGTCTTCACACATCACAACCTCGAGCGCGATGAGACCCTCGCCGCATTCGAGAAGCAATACCCCGACAGGGACGCGAAGGTGGTCCTTATGGCCGACGTAACCTACCAGAACCACATCCCCAGTCTCGCGTCTGAACTGCAGACCAGGGGCTATACCAACCTCCTCTCCACAGCCGTCGTCCGCGACCCGACCGGCCAAATACCCAACCGAAAGTTCGTCACCTTGCAGGGCGACGACATCCCCGACACCTCTGCTATCGACCTAAAGACGTACTCCATCTTCCACATCTCCACCCCGCCAACCGCCCTCCTCCTCGTGCTCTCCTCCCGGGTGCAAGCCCTACACATCCACCCCACCACGACCTCCTCCTCCCAATCATCCAATAGCAACAACAACAACACATTTTCCACACAACGCCTCCTCGGCCGCCGCTACGCGCGCTGCCTGTCCCTCGCCTCGGCGGGGGTAATCGGCATCCTGGTCAACACGCTCTCCGTGTCCAACTACCTGTCCTCGGTGGACGCCATCCGCAAGCAGGTCGCGGCGGCCGGCAAGAAGAGCTATACGATGGTGGTGGGCAAGCTCAACCCGGCCAAGCTGGCCAACTTTGCTGAGGTCGACGGCTGGGTCGTGGTCGGCTGCTGGGAGAGCAGTCTGGTGGAGGAGGAGGAGCGGGGCGAGTTCTACCGCCCCGTGGTGACGCCCTTCGAGCTGGAGGTGGCGCTGATGGGGGATGATAAGAGGGTGTGGAGCGGGGAGTGGTGGGGTGGGATCGAAAGGGTGCAGTGCGCTGGGGCGGAAGGGGAAGGGGAAGGAGATGGGAAGAAGGGGCGGGAAGAGGCAGATCGGGAAGGGGAAGAAGAGAGGGAGCAGGAGGATGAAGAGGAGGAGTATGATGAGGAGGAGTCGGCACCGCCCGAGTTTGATCTCCGCACGGGGAGACTGATCAGCACCAGTCGGCCGATGAGGAGGAATGGGGCGGCGAGGGGGGTAAATGGGAAGGCTAAGCCGAACGGGAGCGCTGCTGGAGAGGATACATCGTCGAGTAGCACTCTGGCGCTGCGGCCCAAGGCTGAGCTGGCTATGGTGAACGGGGTGGTCAGCCCCGGCGCCGAGTACCTCCGGTCACAACGGACGTGGCAGGGTCTGGGGAGCGACTACGCGGAGGAGGCAAGCACCGCGATCGAGGAGGGTAGGAGCGGACTTGCCCGGGGTTACACAGTTGGAGAGGATGCTGAAAGGAGGTAGCACTGTCTCGTATTTGATTGGAAACAAAGAAAAGATCATCCAACAGAGCACGACTGTGCTAGATTTATGGTGACTCTTTCAACGGAAACTGCGAGTAAAGTGTCATGAAATTTGCCGATTGAAGTGTCCGATGTCAAGTATTCAAGCGCTAACCTGTGGCGGTCGCGACCAGCTCTGGTCATGTGTTTGTTACGTTCGTAGGCATAGCAACGAGCCTCAACGTTTTGGAACGAGATAGTAAAGCGTCACCGCCTTTTATACCAAAGGTTCATAAAGTAAGAGTACGACATACGACTTGGGACCTGGGACGTCTTGCATTTGCCGAAGAGGATTCGACATGGCCTTGAGCTCCTCCTCTGACCTATCAATAGGAAGATTGCCAACGTAGAGCGTATTACATGGCGGGTTTTGGTCCGCTGGATTGGCAGGAGGAAAGTTGTTTATCCGGTAAGGCGGTGTTTTCGTAGGTATCAGGGAAAGAAGAGAGGACACGGGGAGAGTACACCAGACACAGGATTTTGTTTTTCTGATGGTGAGTTGAGTGTGCAAGGACAAGTTGTGTCTCCCAATGACTGACGTAATGTACGAAACGAATGTTGACGTTCTGGTCCTCATGACGAATGTGCATGTGGATGCGTTCGCTTGTTTATCTTCATCCCCATACCTTCGATGCTGGGCGACCAAAACGATGTTCTCCTTGGTGACCTGCACTGTGAAGTCACCACCACATCTTAGTGTCAGCGTGGTCGAGATCAAGTCGTAGATTATCATTTGTACGTTGTGGGCCGGCCGCGGGGGCGCTGGAAAAGTCGCTCGCCAAGTTTAAAGCGGCCGAGCAGTCAGGCATGGAAATGAGCCTTGCCCTCCAAGATTAGCGTCACACTTGGGTCCTAAGCTGAAGTAAACCGCCACGCCGGAGCGTAGTAATCGTTTTTGAATTCCCGTCGACGCCGACACGGCGAGCAGCGACGGCGACGACGACGCGCCGGTCACCAACTGGCGCGAGCTATAGCCAAGGGGGATGCCCTCGTCGACGGTCCTTGCAGGCATATTCAAGGGGTCGAACATCTATGACCCTCCGCCGAGGCGTACTTGGTCGTGAGACCACACGGCGTCGGTGTCATTGCGTACGTCCCAGAGGAATTTGGGGCGGGTTGGAAGTTGTCATGTACGGTACAAGATATACCTGCTACCCTCCACCATGTATCGGTATCCTCTACACGAGGAGAAACCGCCCACCCACGGACCCACCGTCGCAGTCCTGCGAGAATGCGCTCGTTTGGATGCATACACGCTCCAGAAAGCGACTGCCCTGTATACCCATCAACGCTTGTGGAATATAGAAGCCGCCGCCACTCGGATCCCGATGGTATTCTGGCGCTATGCGGCCTGGATGACCTCATCGGGATCAGCCGCTACTATCTCTCGGTAGTCCGGCAGGATGTGGTGCAGGCTTCCCCACTCATGGAGGCGGCGTTCGAAGAGCTGGTCAGCTCACCGCAATGCGGCTTCAATATCGAAGCCGTGTTGTTTACGACCACAACACGGGCCGACCTTCTGTCGACGGCCCATCGGTTTCAGTTCGAATACGAGTTGGAAACACACAAGGACCAGATCTCCGAGGACCGCCACGGATGCCACGGAACAGACTACAACCCCGAATCTGACATTTCCCCGCGTCGGTCATCTCGGTCATATATATAGCTGGCCGCTTTGAATCAACATACTCCCGGCATGAATAAATACCTATTTCCTATATGAGTTACGGATAAGCGGCGCCAGAACACTTCTCAGTGTCGGCAGTCGGCCGGGAAGGTAAACTTCACGTTTGGCCCAAGACAAGCCCGGCTCGCCAGGACGACAGGGGAACTCGCTGGTCGCTGACTGTCAGACAACCCATCGCATTCTGGATCCCGGGAGGGAGAGGCAGATCACCCCATTTCCACGGTGGACTTACCTGAGGACGCGGGAGTAGCCGTTCCCATCGTCCAACAGGTTCCACTTCTTCAATCTTTCCTTCCACAAGGCGAATCCATTTCTGTCGTCTTTCTCCCTGCGGCCCGGCTACATCATCAGCCATAGTCGGCTCTCTCATCTTGAATGAGAACATCTTGATGTCCTGAAAGAGCTTGATAAAGTTTTCGTCCATCCTTCTGGGCGGAGAGAGTGGAACATAATTCCTTTGATCCTCAAGAGGGCGGCACTCTAGATGATTCCCTCTGGCAATGCAGACAAAGAGAGCTGTGGAACCAGTCGGGTCCTTGGCCGTGCCATTGCCCTTCGCTGTGTCCCATCCGTATCCGCCTTCACGCCGGCATAGCTCTGGTATATGGTGCCGGCGTCGCTGGAGATACGTCTCGGTGAAATGTCTTCTCGGCTCCCGTCGCCGCTGGTATGCGTCTGACGTGTCGGGGCTGCAGAGACCGCGGCTGATAGCCCAGCGTTATCGACGGCTCTCCTCTGCTTGCTTGATATCGTCGTTCAGATTTTCCGCCATCTCCTTTATGTATTGTGGGACCGCCTTGGCCGTCTCCCCTCACCGGGCTTTTCGTCGTATTTCACCGCCACCTCGTAGTCCTGGGTGCGGTACTTGCCACCGCCAGCCGGCCATTTTGGATAGTATTCCTTCCCGTGACCTCATCTTTGGACTCCTCTCTCTCAGCGCCATCCCCGCCGCCGAAGTGCGACTGCGCGGCCTCTCGCGGCGAGGATTCCATCGCCACGGGTTTATGGCGACGAATCCGTGATTTCACGACCGAGGCTTGGACAGAATATTGGGTGAGATAGTCGGTGCAGTAAGACGGCTGGGACTGGAGTCTCTGTTCCTGATCTCCCAGAGCAACTGAACATGGTACCTTCGCCAAGTGAGCGAGGGGCAATCCTGCTCAGGCGCACCCTGGAAGTTCGAGACATAACCCCTCGCGGTCACAAAGGGCCACGCGTAAGCTGGTGAGGTACTACGTCGCCTTCCGTCAGGTCAGATGAAGCTACTAGTAGCAAGAAGGATCTTAACGAGGCCTAGAACCGGCCCTTGGATAGTACCGGCGGAGATCCGCAAACGGGATTAGTTGAGACAATTAAACCGCCGACAACGCTCATCAACACCCCGCAAACGAGCAACTATCCGATCTAAGTGTCAGATTGCCTAATTCAAGCCGTTTCAGTACCGGTGCAGTCAAGCTCAGGGTGGCCGGCTGCATTAGGACGGCTAGGCAAGGTGGGATGGGCATGATTTCTCGACTCGTACACCACGGGAAGGCAGGGAAGACGATTTGATTAGCATTGCTATGATCTCCGCCGACGAGTGTTTACGATAGGCGCAGCAAGAGCCGTAGCCGGGACTATGATCGTAGATAATGTTGTCAGAAGGGCGGAGTCCATCCCGACACAATAGACTTCCTCGTGAGAAGCAGGGCATATCAGTGTCCTTGTCGGGGAAGAGACAAGCATTCGTCAACAGGCACTAGTAGTCCAGCACCTATGTAACGAATCACCGCTTCATCGAATGGTTGTTGCTGTCTGTGGGGGTCACATATGCAGACCATTACTACCACACACACGCTGAAGCTTGGCAACCGACAAAGCACGTCTTTTTTCAAAGTGCCCTATGAACAGGGCAGGGCTCCCACCTAGGTAGGTAGCCCTTGTCAACCCTCCCTCCCCCCCTTTATCCCCCCTCCTTCCCATTTCCCACTCCTAGGTACCCCAGTACCTGGGGGATCCGTCAAAATTAAACAAAAACAACCCCCCATCTCCTCGTATCAACCCCCTCCTCCTCCCCATCCCCTCCGTGCCAGTACCAGCGCCAATGCCAGCGCCAACCCCATCCCCTCCGGATGCCCAACAACAGTGCCCGACAGATCCACGCAAAGTACACCCTGATCATGAACACGGCCACGCCGATGATGGCCCAGAAGAGGGCGGTCCCGGTCACGCCCACGATCAGGCCGGCCGCGATGGCGTGGCCGGGCGTGTCATACATGGAGTCCTGGAAGTGCTCGGTGGGTTTGGCATGTTGGTGTCTCTTGCTCTTGCTCGTGCTCGTGTTGCTGCTGCCGTGCTTGTTGTTGATTATGATGGTGGTGGTGCTGCTGCTGCTGCTGGTGGTCTCGGCGGGGATGTACCGGTCGTCAGCCGGCATGGTAGTAGCGCAGGAGGAGGGGAGGGCGCAGCTGGTGGTGATGATGATGATGGTGGTGGTGGTGGTGATAGTAGTAGCGGGGGTGGCGGAGGCAGCGGGTGCGGTCTCCACCAGGAGACCGAGAAGCGAGAGGAGGAGGAGGAAGAAAATGCCCTTGGCGGCGAGGGGCGAGGTCGGCTGGCGGCGACCGGGGTGGTCGTGCACGCGGGGGACGGAGCGGCGAGCCATCTTCGATTACAGTTTTGATTTGTTTTTTGTTTGTTTGTTTGGTGAGCAGCGAGGCAAAGCGAGGACGTCTTCTGCGGCGCAAAGGGAACTAATGAGGTGCGAAGATGTGTCGTGCTGCTCTGTGACGATGCGAAGAAGGAAGAAACGCCTGCGGCGGGTCAGTTCTCGCACATGCCGAGGGGAGGGTGACTCACTGACTGTGACGCCGACTTGGTTCCGGAGGGAGGGCCGAGATAGGGAGCCGTGGGTTCTATCTGATATGAGCTGTCGGGGGTGTCGACTAGTGTGAACCGTCGACTGTCGACAGCCGCACGCGGGTCTCTTCGTCCGAAAGGGGTATATACACTACTTCTTCGGTCCCTTGTTCCGGGACTAATGAAATGGATGATGGGGGGGGGGGGGGGGGGGGGGGAGGTTGTAAGAGAGAACGCTGGTGATAAAACATCTAGAGATCATGAACGCACACGTGAATCCATAGCACGGCGCGGGTGACGGGTGAGACATACCCCTATTGTACTACAAAATGATCTCGCACAATCCAGCGTGATGTTGAACAATGGAGGGAGCTCTATTGTAACCGTGAAACGAGATATAAAATGGAATACCATTGACTCAGAAGAAGGGTATCTGCGAATAGAAGACAATCAAAGAGTATCAAGCATCCACCACTCTGCCCCTGAATGTTGTCGTTGTTGAAGGTATCCCAGTATAAACAGTATAGACTACTACAACCCCAGCATGAGACCACCAACCATCAACCCAACACCAACACCCGCCCCAACCAATCCTGTACATCTTGCAGACACCCCAGCATTCTTTGAGCTAGCCCCCTGCTCACCCGCCCCCGTAGCAGCAGCGCTCGGCCGCGTAGTAGCACAGCTGGCCGTGCACGGCAACGCGGACGCAAACGGCGTCGGCACCGTCGAGCCCGTAGCCGTCGGCCCAACAAGCGACGGAAAGACAGGCGGCTGGGCCGTGGTGAGCGTCTCATCGGGCCGCGCGTCCGCCTTGTCCGGGTTAAGGACGCCCTCGACCATGTGCACGACCCCGTTCGCGATCAGGATGTCGGACTGGATGACCCGGGCCGAGTTGACATAGACAAAGTTGCTGCGCGTGACCGTCGCCCTGTTGCCGCTGTCGGCCGTGGCGAGCGCGCTGCCGTTGCGCAGCTCCCAGAGGTGCGCCACGCGCCCCGGCACGATGTGGTACCGCAGCACGCGCCGCAGCTTCTCCCTGTCCATGGCCGCGAGCGTGCCCGCGAGCTGCTGGAAGGCGGCGTTGTGCGGCGCGAAGATGGTCACGTCCTTTTCGTTCAGGAGCTCGCGCATCAGATCGGTGGCGTAAAGCGCGCCGACGAAGGCCGTGAGGTCCGTGTACGCGCTGCGGGCGGTCGAGGGGAGAGACTCGGGGATGCGCATCACCGAGTCGATGATCTGCACCAGCCCGTGGTCGAATGCGACATCCTCCACCACTACGGTGCCCCGCGTCGCGAAGCCCGAGGTCAGGACCACCTCTCCGCCCGGCTGCTTGGTCAGGAGAAGCCGTTGGCCGTTGGTCACGTTGGCAAATCCCTGGTCGGTCAGGATCGTCGATGCCCATATGGAGTCGCCCTTGGCGATGGAGGGCATGGCAATTGCCTGCTTGAGGATGTGGTACTTCAGCGTTGCCTCGACCACGCTTGCGTTGTACGTTCCCCAGTCGCCGACTTTGCCGAAGGCATTGTCGGTTGGAGCGACAACAGTCACGCCCTCGGGCAGATCGGCGAATACGTGGGTGTGATTCTGCATATCTCTTAGTTTAACTAACGAGCAACGGGATCTGAGGTCTTCGGAGTAGCACACCTTTACTAAACCGCGGAACGCTGTGAGGTTTGCCTGGTCCGCGAGTGTGGCTTCCAGGCTCACGGCTTGGGTAGGAATGATTAGGGATATAGCGGTGGCTAATAAATGGCCGGCAGAGAGCCTGCGGACCATTTCGAGCAGCGCGCTATGTCAGAAGAACAGGATACCTTGGGGCTTCGAAAGAACGAAGTTGAAGATGCAATGTGACAATGAATGAGTGAAGAAGAACCAAAAGTTGAGAGCCCGACGCAGGCGCCAACACAGGAATGAAGACTTAATAATGAGACCTAAATAGGAAAGCCAAGCTCGAGTGTTGTAAGCTGAGCCTCAGGCGTGCATGAAATAGTTGGACCCCTTTCATCTGCCTTCGCCAACACTAGCGCTGATGTCACCCTACGCGGCAGATTTGGGTCTCTCTGCTCGCACATTTATTTGATGACAGCGATGTTTGTAGTCAGAACCTTGATAGGGACGCAGCTCCAGATCTCGAAAACATATCACCCCTTAGGTACGGCCGGATGGAAAACAAACATCTGCAGCTTGAAGGCTATATGTAGTACTTGCAGATATGCTACAGAAACGCTTAATACAACCAAGCCGACACCGAGTACTGTGATCTTGTCTACTTCCCGTCTACAACCATAGAGTCCAGCAAGCCACCGTACGCCGCTCACCATTCTCATCACCCATTCACCTAGAGCACAGGCACTGAAGTTTGCTTTTGTCATATAACAGTAGAAGCAGTCAGCATTTACTCAACCTCAACTCCTTCTCACCGCCTTATGCACATCTTTCAAGTTAACAGATGTCTAGCTCCGTACTCCGAACCACCTTTACCAATCTGAGCCTCAGTCATCCATATCGTCCTGTACATAAATTCCATAGACTACCTTAGATAAAGTGCCAAACCAGCCCCCCCGTCAAGCCGAGCTGTCTGTCAGGTTGTAGATCTTCTGAATGTCCCTCAGCATGCCCGGGAAGTCCACTTGCAGGTCCTTCAGCAGCCCGTCCTGGAAGCCAAACACCCAACCGTGCACGACGGGGAACTTGTTCTTGGCGTACGACTGCTGCACGCTGGCTGTCTTGACCACGTTGCGGCACTGCTCGTACACGTTGAGCTCGACGAGCCGGTTGTAGCGCGCCTCCTCGTCCGCGATGGCGTCCAGCTCCTTCTCGTGCAGCCGGTACACGTCGCGGATGTTGCGCAGCCACGGGTTCAGCAGGCCCAGGTCCTTGGGCGTCATGGCGGCCTTGACGCCGCCGCAGCCGTAGTGGCCGCACACGACGATGTGCTTGACCTTGAGGTGCTCGACCGCGTACGTGATGACACTCATGACGTTGAGGTCCGTGTTGCACACCAGGTTGGCGATGTTGCGGTGCACGAACGCGTCGCCGGGCTCGAGGCCCGTGATCTGCTCCGCGGGGATCCGCGAGTCGCTGCACCCGATCCACAGGTACTCGGGGTTCTGCCCCGCCGACAGCTTGACGAAGAAGTCCGGGTCCGCCGCCTTCTTGTTGGCCGCCCACGCGCGGTTGTGCTCGAAGCAGCGGTCGTGCGTCTGCTGCAGATAGTCCTTGACGTCCTTTTCGGCCATGGTGCGCCAATTGCCAGCGCCGATCTTGGTGTTGTTGCTACGGGTGGCAGTGGTAGGCTTGAAAGCCGATGACGAGCTTTGTCTGATAACGGCGGGTGAGGAGAGTGTTCGGCGGGATATAGACCTCAGCAGTGTTGCACCAACACGCGAATTGAGCATCGCTCTCACAATGTTCGGATTCCCTCTGCAGCTGGTGGCGAGCAAATTTCTACTCACAACAACAAGCTTGACATCATACGGATAAATGCTCAGCGAATGGAAGCTTCAAGACGGATCGACAGCGCGAAAATCTTAGCGCGGCGGGCGCGGCTTGGCGGACGTCGACGTATAGTACAACCCTAACCCTTCCTCTAGTGTTGCCTTGAGGTTGATCTTGCAAGTCATGGACATTCCGAGGGCAAGAGTTTGATAGTATTGATAATATCCGGATTGTCATGTTGATAATACGTGAAGCTACTCTATGGATAGCCTGTTATTCACCATTGCCGTTCCCACTGGGAGACCCCCCTGAGCCCCCGTGGCTTGCTCCATCTGTCAGATTTTGTTGAGTTCTGCGTTCTCCGCTTTCCTGCATCCGATCGGGGCCCGCCTGACATTTACGGCGGCGAGGTATTTAACGCTGTGTGGGATCAAGGTCCAGAACCAGATACTATCAGGTACTGTACAAGTTGTGTCCACGGCTGCGTATGATTATTGCCACTCATCTAAGTCCATTTTCACTCTCCTTATATCCTCTTATTTCCAAATGCGTCTCTGAAGCTTTGCCAACCTACGGATTGTATTTCGTAGTGCCTGCCTCGTATTGTACATACCTTATGTGCCCGAAGGCCAAATACACGTTCCATTTTGGCCTGTGGACATCCCACGGAGATTCCCGATGCGAACTAATAGGTAAGTCCATCTCGCCGCCGACTTCGGATACTGTGTCGATCCGATGCACGAACCACGGGCGAGTATGACAGCACGACGCGGAGTATGTAGTGGCCTCCATTGCGCGGATTACCGGGTAATGTCACGGATATATCAAGGAAGCATGGGGGGGTTGAGCGGGAGATATAAGACGCTGTGAGCCTTTGATCGCCTGCCTGTCCGCTCGTCCGTCGACTTTATCCTTTTTGACACCGAGGATCTCATCTTAACCGTCATCACCAAAGAATTTAGAACCAGCGCACCCTCACACGGACACATACTCCCTAGCTTGTACGCCGCTCAGGCAGAAGCAATGGCCTGCCGCAGGGATGTTATCCAGATCAGATCAAGGTACCGTAAAACAAAGCAAGCCGGGTGCCCGAAAGCTCCGCTGCTGGTCTCCTCGCCGACGTCCTCCTCGTCCTCAAACGGGCATGGAAGAACAGATAGCGGGATACCACGGCGGGCTGTCGGGCTGAGATCATACCGGAGAACTTGATCTGGGTAATACCAGCGAAAGGACTTGCTCGCCTCCATGATTTCCCCCCAGAGTGCCTAAGCAGGCACAAGTGAGTTGCGGCTGACACTTTACAGTTTATTACGCTTTGATCTGTCAAGATGTCCACTGAAAAGTTGACCTTCTTAACCAACTGGTAGTGGCGTCTTTTCGTTGTTCTCTGCCGGCAGTGTTGACCGAACCTAGGCACGCTACGCCGTACCACGCTCCGCTCTACCTGGCTCAGGTCAAGGGCTTTTTCCACGACGAAGGTATCAAGGTCGCCATCCTCGAACCGAATGACCCCAGGTACGAAGCGCGACTTCCCCGTGTTGATGACTCTTGCCCTGACGCGCCTCAGTGATGTGACCGAAGTGGTGGGGAGAGGTGCCGTCCAGCTGGCCCTAAAGGCGATGATACATACACTCGCGGTAAGTGCTAGGCAACGTCCGTGATCCCATGGACCTTGCTGACATCATATCTCCAGGCCAAAGCCCGCAGCTTTCCCGTGCTGTCCATCGGCTCCCTTCTCGACGAGCCCTTCACCGGCGTTGTCTACCTCAAGGGCAGCGGAATCACCTCGGACTTCACTAGCCTCAAGGGCAAACGGATGTATGTCGTATTCGCGCTATTGATGTCCCCAATCCCGCTGTCTCGGGGATCACTCTGCCCCTGAGAGAAACCCTCTGCTCCCAAATTGCTCCCCAGACATCTCGATCCGGTAAGAAATGGCTGACAATTTTGGATAAGCGCGTATGTCGGAGAGTTCGGAAAGATCCAGCTAGACGAGCTGACCTCGCACTACGGCATGACGCCCGCGGACTACACGGCGGTGCGCTGCGGTATGAATGTAGCCAAGGCCATCCGGTTAGCTTTATCCCTCTACCGACCTCTCTACTATGACTCATGCTCTGACGCATTCAATCGCCTTTCTTCTAGCGAGGGCACCGTCGACGGCGGAATCGGCCTCGAGAATGTCCAGATGGTCGAGCTGGAGGAATGGCTCGTCTCCCAGGGACGGCCTCGCGATGACGTTCAGATGCTCCGGATAGACAGCGCCGCGGGCTTGAAATGCTGCTGCTTCTGTTGGGCGCTTCTCTCACTCCCATTGATTGCGTTCTCCATCGACTAATGCAAAGCCCAGGCTCCATCCTCTACATCGGCAACGAGCGCTTCATCGCCGAGAACCCGGACAAGGTCCGCGCCTTCCTTCGGGCGGTCAAACGAGCCACCGACTTCGTCTTGAAGCAGCCGGAGCAGGCCTGGAAGGAGTTTGTCGACTTCAAGCCTGTGATGGGCACTGACGTGAACCGCAAGATCTTCGAGCGGAGCTTCGCCTACTTCTCCCGCGACCTGAATAACGTGAAGCGCGACTGGGAGAAGGTCACCGAGTACGGCAAGCGCCTGGGCGTGCTGGACGAGGCCTTCGTGCCGAACTACACCAACGAGTTCCTCCAGTGGCCGCTGGACGAGGAATCGACGGACCCCACCGGCGACCAGAAGAAGATGGCCGAGATCCAGGCTGACGTCCGTCTCAACGGCGGCTTCCAGCGCCTTCAGGGCTGCGGCTGTGGAGGTACCTCGGCCAAAGTCGGCGCTTGAAATTTCAAGGCCTGGGGTGTCACCGTCTGACGGTTGAGCAGGACAGGGAAGGCTTTGACCCACCAACTGTTGTCGTTCGTTGTGGTCATGAAGGGGTATCCAGTTAGGAGATTCTGCACGATAGGGTAGTAATACACGTGTGTGCCTAGCGGCTAAACTCCAGGCCTGAAACAATCTGGCTTATGGATGAGCTTATGTGAATGTCCTGTCCTTGTGCTGCCGTCCCACACGGGCTGTCCAAGCTACTCGGCCATCGCAAACATGCGCTGCTCGTCAAGCAGTCGGATCTGTGCCAACTACTCAAAAGGGGTTGAGCGTTTCTGAAAGAGATGGCCTTTTCGGACTATAGCTCGTATATAGTAGCCCGAATGCTAGGATCATCCACCTCCTGACACTGGCTCAGTCTGAGGCCGTACCTCAAACTTCTTAACGCAAAGTTAGTTAATCAAACGACAGCATAAATATAGAAAGAGAGAAAGAGGAAGGAAACGTAAAAGAGCGAACGAAGAGCAATACAAAATAGGAAATAGTGAAAGAAGGAATAGAATAGAATGGAAAGGAAGGGGAGAAAGGAAGAAGATAAGAAAGGAGAGCAGAGAGCAATAGAGTCAGTATTAGAGTGCATGGGCGCACCCCTCACACGGACATATTCCCTAGTTTGTACGCCACTCAGGCAGAAGCAATGGCCTGCCCCCGGTACGTTGTAGCGGCGCGCTCTGGTCCCAAGATCCAAAGTTCCCGTTCCCGCCGGTCTACAGCCACCGTGTGAGCAACCCCAACCTCCGTACTGACTTCTAACACATTTGACGGGTCCTGGAAGACGTTCGCCACTATAGACGAGCATTTGAACACCGTTGCTGACTGACAATCAACCGTCGGTCAACCGTTCTTTAATTACCAGTCCCGCAGCCTCCCACTCTCCAGACGTCCGTACCATTCTAACGTGTTGAGCAACGATTCCAAAGTCTACGTAAGCAGTAATCGTTTGCTTAATCCCTTTTCTTCACAGTCCTCTGCGGAGAAGGATCTGGTCCTCCAATCTACCATAGTGCCGGAAGGGGTGCGCCCTAGACGCATGACGCTTTTGCTGCTGACTTCTAGCGCGCGGGGAGAAGTCTTGCCGAACGTTCAGATCGGATACCTTAGTTCCGAACTGTCAATAAGCCCTCCGTCGACGGTGCCTAGACGGTTGTACCTTCCTGAAACGTACCGGCGGTATCTGCAACTACCGTGACTGTCCCCTCGGGAAAGGCGGCTCATGTATAAGGCCTAATAAATGGCAGTCTTATAGGTAGCGGCATATTTTTTCTGACAGCATTTAACTTCGTACATCATCGCTTCAGTAGAGCCCCATGGCCCATCCCCAGAAGAATTACATCTATAAGAGTATGTACTACCATACGACTGGTGACGGGCTGCCAAGCCCATTACAGCCCGTGTGAAGGTATACCACTAGCGAGACGGTGGCAGATACCGGCTTACCTGGGATGGTCGAGACGTCCGTTTCCGTGTAGTTTATCTTTTAAGTACTGGCGTCTCCCCGCTCCGGTCCCCCCTTCCTCCTCTTCCTTCTTTCCTCAACTGCTTCCGGAAGCTTCTCTGCTGCGCTCGCTCGACTTTTCGCTGCCAACGCTCGCTCGATTTCTAGGTTTTTCGACAGACTTGCTCGAAGCAACATTCGTTCGCACACACGTCACGGCACTCACGACCCATTCGTTCTCTCGCCTTTGCCGGTTCCAAGACGTCGGCTCCATTCGTTCTGCTGCTTTTCGTCTACGTCGACTTCTACATGTCGGCTCCCTTCGTTCTCTTGCTTTGTTTTTTAGTCTGGAATTTATGGGAACAGCTCAGGGGCCAGAGGTAACTGTTCGCCCCGTGGTCGGATCAGCCGAGTGGTCGGACCGCCACGGGGTCGTCGGCCACGAGGTCCCATTGGCGTTCTTAGTCTGTCGTTACCGCATCGTTTTGTTTTTTGTTACGGGAGTTGGGGCCTCAACAAGCGTTGATTTTCAATCATTCCTTCACCAAGTGGTCTTGTCGCCAAGTGGTATTTAGTCGCTCGCTTCCTGATCTGTTGTCCCGGACTCGGGGCCCCACACCATTATTTGAAATTCAGTCACTCCTTGGCTAGTGGTTATGGTTCGGTTTCAGTCACTCCTTGCCCGGTGGTTATCGTTCGGTGGTGGGAAGGGCGGGTTGGGTTGGGGGGACGGGTGGTGTTTGCAGAGTGCCTAGTGTTTCTAGAAGTCTTTCGTTTAGCTTAGTTAGCTAGGAGTTTTGGCCATGTCAAGCGCATGGTCTTTCTCCTTATCACTGTGCTCTCGGCTGGATGCTGGGACACGGAGACGAGGAGCGAGACCACGTTGGCTTCCTGCCTTTCTTCTCCCCGTCACCGGCGCAATTTCATTCTGCGTGGAAGGAGAGTGGGCTAGGGATTGACCAAGCCAGTGTCGCATCTTCGTCCTCCGGAATGTGTGGGCGACCGCGTCTTTGAAGCTCGGCCTTGATTGGTCCTGGGCGTGCTATACCGGGAGCTGGACACGGGGCTTACCCAAGACGGCAGCCTACCTGATTATAGCTAGCAAGCTCCAGTGCGCATATTCCACGTCAGACCATAATTACCTGGTTCGGTATTGGTATATGTTGGATGTCACGATGTCAACAAAACAACGAAAAGGGGGGCCGTCGCCATAGCAACGTGTCTGACACTCTCACGCCACGAAAACGAGGGCAAACCGAGGACCTAAGAGCAGGCAATTCCTGGAGGAATAAAATGTCAGCAGCAGCATGGAGGATATCAGATACAATATCGCCCCGGAGCACAGCGCGGATTGGGGCGTGCCAGTAGCAGAGGGGGTTAGTCGAGAAAGAGGATTGATCAATCGCATAGCAAGGAATGCAACGAAGGACTTGAGTTCGGCCGGGGGAGGGGTTTGCACCGTCTATGGTAGCCGGGTTTGAGATGCGCAGCAAAGGCTTGGATAGAATCCATTGGCGCGAGCACTAGCCCGACCATCTTCTGTTTGATAGCATGGTGTTGGTTCGACAGTCAGCTGATCTCCTCCTCCGACACAAGAACGTAGTCAGTCGGTACGGGTGGCCATGGCGCAGGTACGTGTCTGGCCCTGTGTCTGGTTGGGTGTCTCTGACGTCTACTGAGGTAAGCCTGGAGTTGTCGGACTCGACAAATAATCCGAGGACAGGAACGGGGTAATCTAGGCGTGTAAGCGCCAAGGCTGGGGCATAGCCACGATATCACGGAACGAAGTGCGGTGTAAAGCGAGATCAAAGACCGATGCTAAGTGTCATATGCAGTCCAAGAGAACGTCTTACGAACTGCTGTAGCTTCCTCCTTCTCATGTCCCCTCGCCTGATAGCTTTGCCTCGTATTGTTGCTTCCAAATTCCAATTGCGTCGGAAACCTCTGACACCGGTGCTCAATACATATCATCATGGCTACTAATAGCACGCTGAAAAAGGTCGCTCTCTTTGGGGTAAGAATTGGCATCCGGATTTTGCTATCCTATGCTCACTCAGGCAGGGTTCTGGACATCTCGGACCGTACCTCCTCAAGGCCCTACAGGATAATCCAGCGTTCGACGCGACTGTTATCTCGCGACAGAGCTCAACGGCCAAGTTTGCACCGGATACAAGAGTCGTCAGGGTCGGCGACAACTATCCCAAGACGAGATCCTCGACGTCTTTAAGGGCCATGATGCCGTTGTGCTATCCTTGAACTACATGGCCGAGATGCAGCATCACAACATGCTGGTGGATGCTTCCTTGGAGGCGGGCGTCAAGCGGCTGATTCCATCCATCTGGGGCGGCCGGCTGGACCTCCCCGAGGCTCTGGAGATCTTCCCCATCGCGGCTTCTAAAGGCGCCTTGCTTGACTATGTCAAGTCTAAAGCGTTACCAGCCCCGGGCTGGAGCTATACGGCAGTGGCCTGTGGCCTCTTCCACGACCTGTATGCATGAGTATACTTCTGTTCCTGATACGAAAGGTCGCCCACTGACATATATATAGCTGCGTCCTGACCAACTTCTACGGCTTCGATGCTGAGGTACATACGGCGACGATCTAGGACGACGGCAATACCAAATTCTCCGTCACCACCCAAGACACGATCGGGCTCACCGTCGCAAAGATCCTTAGCAAGCCCGCCGAGACGGCGAACAGGACCGTCTATATCTCATCCTTCGATATATCTATGAACGATCTACTGGCTATATATAAGTCGGCTACTGGGGTTTCCGAGTAGGATGTTACCTAGATCGACGTCGAGCAAGGTATCAGAGAGGTATAAGCAACTAGTATATCCTCCTCCAACTTTATAGACAAGATACAAGTGATCGGCCGTTTGGGCCTTCTCGTCGGCCTCAAGAGAGGCCTTGGTGGTGACTTTGTCGCCGCGGGTCTGTCGGACAACAAGCTGCTCGATATACCGCGCGATGATGTGACGGAGACAGTCACGAAGATAATAAAAGGTTGACACTCTTCGGATGTCCTTTGAAAACGGAAAGCTCTGAGTGGGGTGGAATCACAGGCAGCGTATCTTATTCAAGAGCGAATCCGAGATCATGGTCCGATCCACCAAGGATACTTGGATGTGTAGGACCAGCGCCATGTGGTCGCAGCCGTAGCTATACTTGACATCCCCTGACCTCATGCTTTTACGCCTTCATGGCAATTAGCTCGATCATTGAGTCAACCGACCCTAGCGCCGCCCTCAGCCCAACATCCATAGTCCTCCGGTATCGCAGAACTAAGAAGACCCCACCGGCGAGAAATGGCAGCCCCATCAGCGATACAAACCCGCGCATCAACACTCGACCTTGATACTCGCTCCTGGCCATCACATCCGAGTACCTCTCGTTGCCGAAAGACACCCGAGCATACTTGGTCTGCCACCCGAGGGATGGAAGATACTTGGACACAGCCTCCTCGAGGAACTTGCGCAGCTTGTAGGCCGGCGAGAGCACCGAAGCACGCATTTCCACGTAGTTCTGCAACGCTAGGTCGTTGATAGCATGGGCATCGGGGACGCGAACGGCCGTGTACTCTGCCAGCGCTCGCTCGCGAGACGCCGACGCGACCGCGCCGGTGCTGAGCTCGTCCATGCGCGCATGCTTGTCGATGATGTCGAAGAGAATGCGCACGTCTTCCAGACCTGCGTTCATCCCTTGGCCGTAGAAGGGCACCATGGCGTGGGCGGCGTCGCCGACAATGACGGCTGAGGAGCCGTAGTGGTAGGGTTTGCATTTGATGCTGATGAGCGGTAGGTGAGGGTTGCGGCGGAACGCAGCGATCAGATCGGCGGGAGGGATCAGGGACGTCACGCCGGGGAAGTGCTTGTCGAAGAAGGGTGGGATCAGAGCGCCGGTTGGGTCGGATTCGAGGTGTTCGTACAGCGCCGCGGGTGCGAAGAGGGTGCAGGTGAAAGAACCATCCTAAAACTGTGAGCAAATAGTTCCAAATGTTGTCGGGAGTTATGGCAAGCCCCGTACATCACTTGGAATCGCAATGAACATGAACTCGCGTCCGGGCCAGATGTGCAAATGGTTCGGTGAAATCAAAAACCTTGATTTCAAATCCGTGGTCGTCGAAATCGTCTTGGGTGGGATCTGGAATTCGCACCACAGCGTGTCGATGTATACTTGTTGGTAGTCCATCCGGGTGTACTTCATCATGTGGTATCTGACTGCGGAGTGAGCGCCATCGGCGCCGATCATGAGGTCAAAGTCGACCTCGATCTCGCGTGCTCGCTGCCCCTGCCTCTCGGTGCTATCGCGCACCTCAAACCAAGCCTTATTTCTTCGAAAGTCTGCCCCAGTGAGTTTGTGATTGAAGAAGAAAGTGACATTCGGCATCTCTTCCAGAATGTCAAGAAGGCGCTTATTCAGACCGCCGCGGTCGATGGCAAGGATGCACTGTGATGTCAGCCTTTGATCTTTCTATATAGGCTAGATAGGTACAACAATCATACCCTCCCGTGTACGTCGTAGTCTTGCGATTCCTCGTAGAGATCGCCATTTGCTCGCCTTCCGTGGATCATGCGGCCGCGCATTGGAATGGTGGCACCCATGACATGATCTATAAGCTTTGGTTGGCCAGCATGGCGCATGGCATTGATGCCGCGCTCGGAGAGGGCCAAGTTGATGGACTTGGTAAAATTGAGCGGTGTTGTCGAGGGATCTCGGAGGTCTGATGATAATGTCAACTTCCGTCGTGAATATATGATATTGCTAGACGGGGGGTCACTGAAACCATTCGACGACGCTTCCGAACTTACCGCTCCGGAGCTCATAGATTTCGACGGCATCGCCGCGATTCGCAGCATATAAAGCGGCCAGTGAGCCAACAGGCCCAGCCCCAATCACTACAATCTTTTGCTTGTTGTTCATCGTAACCCTGGGTTATTGGTATTAGAAGTTTCAATGGGGATAAGGTTGCCTTGCAAGAGCCTGAGGCTATCAAGTGGGCTGATCGGCTAAGATCGGCAGACCCCGGTCCCTGCAGCTTTAGATAAGCAGTTTCTCAACGCCACACGCCGAAAATAAACTTTTGGACCCTGGTCTCGGCTTGTGCCACATCCCACCAGTCTGGCGTGTTTCCTCTTTGACGAGTCGTAGAGCCAACGCTTCCCCTCGCCGTCCCAGATCGCATAACGACTGCGATCCCGACGCAGATTTTGTACACGGCACCATTATCAGGACACCTCCCGATCCGATTCTGCTCCTGACACCGCCCCCGCAACCCGACAATATGGCCGAGGAACCGCCCACGAAGAGGAAATGTCTTGGCGTCGACTGCGAAAATGAAGCCAGCTCTTTGCAGTGTCCGAAGTGCCTTAGCCTAGGCATCAAAGACAGCTACTTTTGCTCCCAGGACTGCTTTAAAAAGAACTGGGTAAGCCGAGATTCGCTGCTCCACGACCAATGCTGCTTACTGACTGCTCCCTTGCTAGGCTACGCACAAGAGCGTACACAAACAAGAGAACAGTATTTTGAGCCGCTTCTTTCCTCCTAAGGTTGTCTCTAAACCAGATCCAGAAACCGGCTACTACAACCCATTCCCGACTTTCAACTTCACCGGACCCCTACGGCCGGTATACCCGCTCTCCCCAAGGCGCCAGGTGCCCAAGTCGATACCGCATCCAGACTATGCCGAAGATGGCATTCCCAAAAGCGGGAGGTCGCTCGTCAGGGCCAACAAGATCCAGCAGCTAGACGCCAAGGCCCAGGAGGGGATGCGCAAGGTGTGTCGGTTGGCGAGAGAAGTGCTGGACATTGCCGCCGCGGCAATCCGGCCGGGCATCACAACGGACGAGATTGACGAGATAGTGCACAATGCCTGCATTGAGCGGAATGTGAGAACCACTCCGTCCTTGTACGCCGATGAGCGGGCTGCTAATCCTGGAAATAGTCATACCCGTCCCCCCTAAACTACAATCACTTCCCCAAGTCAGTATGTACCTCTGTGAACGAGGTTATCTGCCATGGGATTCCCGACCGGCGTGTGCTGCTGGATGGCGACATCGTTAACCTCGATGTGACGCTCTACCATGAGGGGTACCACGGCGATCTCAATGAGACATACTACGTTGGTAATCGGGCCAGGGCCGACCCCGACACAGTGCGCGTCGTAGAGACCGCGCGGGAGTGTCTTGAGGAGGCGATCAAGCTGGTTAAGCCCGGCACACTGTTCCGCGAGTTCGGAAACGTCATCGAGGCGCACGCCAAATCCAGGGGCTGCAGTGTTATCCGCACTTACGTCGGCCACGGCATCAACAGCATCTTCCACTGCCCGCCTAACATTCCGCATTATGCCAAGAATAAGGCGGTCGGCGAGTGCAAGCCGGGAATGACCTTCACCATTGAGCCCATGATCGCGCTTGGGAAATATCGGGATGTGACGTGGCCTGACAACTGGACGAGCACAACAATAGATGGCAAGAAGACGGCGCAGTTTGGTAGGTTATGCTCTGCCACGCATGTAACTTACCGACTGACTCGTCTACAGAACACACTCTCCTCGTGACGGAAACAGGCGTGGAGATTCTAACGGCTCGAAAAGCGGATTCCCCCGGCGGGCCGATTCCCATGCTTGCCGCTGCGTCAGAAACGCCTAACGGCACGAAATAGGATGGCGGGTGATCGAGGCGCGATCGTCTGTGTCATTAATGGGAGCGCAGGCTGAGGCAGGCTTTGTGATACCCAACAATAGCTTAGCATAACCGTAGACTCATCAGAACAACGGTACTGTGCCTCCAGTGATCAAGCTTATGGCGGTCGGCGCCCTCCAAATGGCGTTCATTGCAACTTCCAGGATCAGATTGTCTCTAGTACAATATTTCAGAGCATTGGCCCATGCATCACAAGGATATGTTGTGTCTTGTACACCATTCCGACCCTCCCCTGATACAACGCCAGTTTGTGTGCCAGCGAATACCGGTAAGGTACGGATTACAGTACCTTACACAGATCTGCGTATCGGCATTGAAGGAGCTTGGGCCACCTTGTCCAGCGTGCCCCACTATGCGATTTTGTCCATATGCTCCGAGTCCGCGAGCCAACCACCAACCACCAGGTCAAGAATCCAATCTTGTCGACAGCTTTCTGCCGTTCATCCGCACACACAACGGGTGAAAAGCTGTTCACAGCCTCGCCGCAGTAGCTCAGCTGGACCCTTCGCATCGATATTGATACCGGGAAAAGCGTCATAACTCCATTGCTTCCAACCGTTAGCACCCACAAAACTTGTGCGCATATCGCACGTCATTGTCCTCCCGTCGCATATCGCACCCAAGACTTCGGGCTTGTCGACCCCTATCACGAATCGCTGAGCTCTTTAATCTGAACACCCTTTACGGTCTCCCGTCGTCAAAATGTCGGGCGAGGCGTGGCTATACCTCTTCGCCGTCATCATAAATGCGGTCAACCTTTTCCTCCAGGTGTTCTTCACCATCATGTACAGCGATTTGGAATGGTACGGCTTCCCTGGACAGCAGCAGCTGGTGAACTTGGACGGCTGGCGGCAGGCCATATCGGCCAGCAACGGTCGCTGGCTGGCGCGACTACGTCAAGCCCACTACTGCCTGGTTTGCTGCTTGTCGACACTCCTTGCTAACCTCAGGTGTTGGGCAGCGACTACATCAACCCGATTGACCTGTGCAACCGCCTCAACACGTACATCATTCCTGAAGTTGCGGTCCACGGATTCCTAACGTTCCTGTTCCTTATCAACGGATACTGGCTTCCCCTGATCCTCAACCTGCCCCTCCTCGGGTGGAATGTGAAGAAGTGAGTAGATCAATGGAACGGGGAGTGACCGCGAAGCAGTGCTGATTGTATGTAGGATCGTTGACAACACACATCTCCTGGATGCCACCGAGATCTTCCGCAAGCTCAACGTGCACAAGAAGGTATAGACGCAGCCCCCGGTCCAGCGTGTGCGGAACCCGCGCTAACAGACCCTTCCAGGAATCCTTCACCAAGCTCGGCTTCCACCTCGTCCTCTTCTTCTTCTATCTTTACAGCATGATCGTCGCCCTCATCAAGGATGAAGCCCACTAGGCGACTTCTCGAAACGATGTTGGTCGTCGAGCGAACGTTCCCTGATGGCCGCGGTTCGCGGGAACTCGAGTAGATAACTGCGACTATAAGCTGTACCGACTTTCGCGGTGAGCAGTTGCCGAGACGATCTATATAGGCGGATCTGGACGGCGTGGGTGGGTTGTCATACCACTAATGGCGGAATGGGGCATGAATATGAAACACACGACGGAAGACGAAGAGCATATCGGCTAATGAACACTTTGACGTTGGAATTGATGGAGGTTGACGGACAAGGCTTGGCAGTGACCGCACACGGGCACAATAGTCCCGTCGCCGTACAGATCTGGATAGCGTCACAAGCATAGAGCATGCGAAGGGGATTCTCAGCGGGCGCGCGGAGACTTATTGCGGTGATATCCCCATTTCAATTGCTGGACTGTAGGTGCGGGTATGGCCGTGGGAGCTTGTCGAACTAACTGAGGTGACGTCTTGCGAGGCACCAAGTAGTTCAAGTAAATCCTCTGTCTTCGGCGAGTGGAGGAGGTAGGAAAGTTCAGTATTGGAGGTCTTGACCTTGCCTGTGCTTTCGCTGCGAACCATCCACAGGGCCAACTTCTGTGGGTCTGTGACGCCTTCGGGCTCTCGGCACAGGTCTCGGCCAGTGCCTTAAAGTGAAACAAACAAGCTCAATAGTAGTGGCACAACTTACAACAGCTGAAGCGTCGCAAAAACGGATCTAAAGTCCGGAAGCCTTGCTCAGCCTTACTCGTATATGGCCCGTGCACACCCTGATTCACTTGCCCAACCATGTCCTTATCTTATCGTTTCGGTCTCGTCCATCCATCTATCACTGCATCAACCCAAGGCAACCAAAACACAGCTCCCCCGCGACGAACAGACTCGCCACTGATGAAACATAACACAACAATTCCCCAGAATGGCCGACCTTAACGAATACCCCCCAAATCTCCCCGTCAGAGATGCGCTTGTGGTCCGTCAAACCCAATGCCCCGACCACGCAGTCGTTCCCTACTCAGGCGACAACCTCGCCCGTCCAAGCTTTGGCCCCGCCAACCCCTTCCGCGGCGACTCGTCGTCGTCCGCATCAACAGCCCTTAAACGCAAAAATGTCCTGACCGGCCACGCCGAAGAGACGTTTATCTCTGAGCACACTTTCCGCGCCAAGCACAGAGCGATAGAGCGCGCTGGGGGCCCGGAGAGGGAAGGCGCGGCGGTGGTCCTGAGTAATAGGGAGCAGAAGGAGATTAATAAGCGGTTGCGGGGAGCAAGGGAACAGAAGGGCAATGCGACTGTTGCGGATGGGGATGGCGCCTATGTCGGACCGTGGGCGCGGTACAAGACGGAGCAATACGAGACTGTGGAGGTGGAGGACGAGGACGAGCTGGGGAGTGACGAGGAGTATGAGGTTGTGGACGAAGATGAGGAGGAGGAAGTGGTACCGAGCGGCACGATGGTGCAGGCGCCCGCGCCGTCCTTGGCGAGGCGGAAAGAAGTGGAGGAGCTCGGCGAGGAGACGACGACGTTCCATGGGGAGAGCGAGTACGATTATCTGGGGCGGACGTACATGCATGTGCCGCAGGACCTTGATATTTCGCTGCACAAGGAGGTTGGGAGTATTACGAATTACATCCCGAAGAAGCTCATCTCCACGTGGAGGCACCACGGGAAACCAATCACGGCGCTGCAGCTGTTTCCGAGGTCGAGTCATTTGGGCTTGTCGGGCGCCGCGGACGGCATGGTCAAGATCTGGGATGTCTACCGCCAGCGGGAGCTATTGCGGACGTATTCGGGACACAACAAAGCCATCACGGACTTATCCTTCAACAACGAGGGAACGAAGTTTCTGTCCGGTGGCTTTGATCGGCGGATCAGGCTATGGGACACCGAGACGGGCCAGTGTGTCAACCGCTTCAACTGCGGCAAGACGCCGCATGTCATCAAGTTCAACCCCTCGGCAGAGAACGGGCACGAGTTCCTGGCGGGTCTGTCAGACAACAGGATCTTGCAGTACGACAGTCGCGCGGGCAACGAGACCGTCCAGACGTACGATCACCACTTGGGGGCCATCAACACGATCGAATTCATCGATGAGAACCGCCGGTTTATGTCGACATCGGACGATCGGTCCCTCAGGGTATGGGAGTATGGTATCCCTGTCGAAATTAAGACCATCAGGTATGTCTTTCCCACCCAGCTTGCAATCTTTATTTCCATGCTGACGTCTCCCAGTGAACCCGACATGTTCGCTCTTACCAAATCCACGCAGCACCCTAGCGGCAAATATGTGCTCTACCAGTGCAGCGACAACTCGATCGTCGCCTACTCGTCCGGCTCCGATAAGTTCCGCCAGCATCGCAAGAAGGCGTGGCGCGGTCACAACACGGCGGGCAGCGCGATCGGGCTCACGTGCAGTCCAGACGGGCAGTTCGTTGCCTCCGGCGATACCGCGGGCAGCGTCTGCTTCTGGGATTGGAAGACGTGCAAGATGTACAACAAGCTCACGGCAGACAGCGCCGGCGGGACCATCAACTGCGTGGCGTGGTCAGAGCAGGAGACCAGCAAGGTGTTCACGGCGGGAGCGAAAGGGGAGATCAAGATGTGGGATTAAGCAGCTGGCATGCATTGCGCGGGGTCCGTCTTGTTTTATGTCACGAGAGAAGCTTCAGCTTATGGATAGGATTGGTTGAGGTGGCGTCCTGCAATATCTCTCCTGCTGCTTGTGCCGGTGTGCTAACAGTTGTGGAAGATGACTGCACGGATTCCGAGCTCGGCACACAGTGAGCACCCCAGAGAAGGTCGGATTCTTATGACGCCCTGCCTCTACTTTCCAACGCCTTCCGTCTCTGCAATCCGGAAGACGTACTTCACTCCACTGGCCTTGCCATTCATGAGGTTCTCCAACGCGGTCTGGACTCCTCCGAGCCCGCCAGGCACTGCCTCAACCGTTTGCCCCTTGAACCAGCCCTGCTGCAATCCCTTGGCGAAGTACCGGAAGTACACATAGCCAAAATCTTTCGCCTCCTTATGCACGCTTCCCACCATCGTGATGCTCCATTCCACACCCTCGGGCAACCCTTTCTTGTCCCCGCCCAGCACGAAGGTCACCTTCCCCTTGGGCGCCTCGCCACGGGCCTCGGCTTGCCGGCGATACACCTCGGCGATATTCGTGATGCTGCTGCCCTCGGACACGGTGTCCAGCACGTGGCGCACGGGCGGCTGGCCCTTCAGCGCCTCGAGCAACCCGGCAATCACGGCCTCGTCGCCCTTCCGGTAGTCAATGATCACGTCGCCCTTGCTGCGGTCGATGAAGCCCTCGACGTAGTCGCACGCCCTGCCCGCGACGCACAGCAGCGGATGGATGTTGGCCCGCCGCGCGAGCTGCAGCGCGTAGATGCCCACCGACGAGGCCGCGCCGTAGATGATGACCGGCATCCGGCCGAGGTCGGCCACCTCGGGCGACCACGGCTGCGGGAGCCCGAGCCGGAGGTGCAGCCCTACCGCGGCAGTCATGGCGGCTAGGGGGATGGTTGCCGCCTCTGTTATTTTTTTGTTTGGACTTGGTCAGTATGGGAAGGTCAGGGGGCGGGCGAGGGAAGCGAAGCAAGGGGAAGGACATTGTATCGTACATGCCTTCAAAGCTGGTGTCTTTGGGGATGTGGAAAGTGGTGTGTTGCCATGCGATCGCGTACTCGGCGTAGCTCCCGGCAGGCGTGCGCATCTCGTGGAAGGCGGCCACGCGGTCGCCCGGCTTGAACTCGAAGACGTTGGCACCCACTTTCTCCACGATGCCGGCTATGTCGTCGCCTTCGTTGGTCGAGCCACCAAAGAGGTTGGGGAGCTTCCAGTCTTTGGGGTTGGAGCCGGACACGACCACCTTGATTAGAACCTGGTCATCGTTGGGCTCTGGGATGGGCGAGTCCACGATCTGGACCTTCGGTCCTGCGGCGGGGTTAGTAGGTGTTTTGAGAGGCAACGCAGGGGGAGGAGAGACTTGCCCTTGCTGACGAGTGCTTCTTTCATGCTGGGTCGTTGGTGATGCAGTTCCCGTAGTCTTCACTCGATATCCAAATCAGATCAAGCGTTAATTGCCCCCTGAGAATGGCAGTTGTCTTTCCGGAAATGGCTATCACCAGTGAACCTAACAGATACAGGAACTGAATTTTGCTACACACTGAGCTATACACTCAAATATTGCCGACCTAGAGCACCATACACGTGTGTAGGTACAGTAAAACGCTTCAATGACGCCACCCGACCCCATCGACCAACCCACATCCCCAATAGCTACGCTACCCGCAGCCATTGACCAAGAAGGTAGCTGGGCAGTTCCCACCAACCGGAGCCCAACCGAGCTATCCGAAGAGCCGAACATGCACGTCTTCCGGATTCCGGCAACGGCTCCACCCCAACCTCATGATGTTGGGTGCCTTGTCGACTGCCGAGCAGTGCAATGCAGTGCGTGGCAAAATACGGACGTTAGTGTAGGTACTCCGTATGTATCGATGATCGGTCTGAGCCGCTCCGGGAGTCAAATCTGGAGTCCAGGTGAAGAGCGCTTGGCATCTGCCGAAACGACACCTTTCCTGAGTATCAACTCCGCCAAAGCCGAAGGTGAAAATGTGAGGGTCTGTCTGTTGGAGGCTCCACGGGTGAGTCTGAAAGCGATGGAAGGGGCTTTGTAAGCTGTCGGTGAACGGAAATGCCGCAAGCCAGGACCGGTTTGCTAGAAGTGAGGGGCACTGGTATACGGAGGTATACCTAGGTAAATACGGTAGTCGGGGGCATCTGCTTCACAGTCCGAGCGTTTCTCATTTCCTGATGGCCTCCTTGGACCGCGAATAAGCTAGCATTCCCTCCAATACCAAGTAAAAGTACTCCAAAGTCGCCATGGTACAACAGAAGACAAGAACCCCTCAACCAACCATCACAGACACCAAGCAGACAGCCTCTCCCAACAACCCCCAATCAACACGCTCAACACGGACCTCTTAAGGAACTAGTAGGCTTAGCTTAAAGCTCACTCAGTTCTGCGAGACATCAACGCCGGCAAAGCCCAGCAACTCATTCCAAGTCTCCGCGGTCTGGGCGTTCCGCGTGCCGAGCGCCTGGATCTGGGCCTTGGCATCCTGGCAGGCGTCCTTGGCCGCCTGGTTGGCGTCGCAGATGTTGGTCAGCTCGTCGCAGATGCGGTTGGTGATGATGTTGGGGTTGAGCGCCTCCTGCTGGCGGCTCGAGATCTGCGGGTCGGTGGCCTGGAAAGTGAACTCCGTGGCCGGCCGCCCGCCGAGGCCGCCGACAAACTTGATCGTCGGGACGCAGGTGCCGAAGTCAAGGCCTGCGATGCTGGATTGTTGGCCACCGTTGTTGTTGTTGTTGTTGTTGTTGTTGTTGTTGTTGTTGCTGTTGTTGTTGTTGCTGTTGTTGTTGTTGCCACCGTTGTTGTTGTTGTTGTTGTTGTTGTTGTTGTTGTTGTTGTTGTTGTTGTTGTTGTTATTGCTGTTATTGCCACCGGCGTTGTTGTTGTTGTTGTTGTTGTCGCCTGCAGCTTTGGTGGCGGTCGGAGAGGCCACAACAACGGTAGTCAAGGTCCTCACGCCGCCACACTGGGCAGCCGTGGTGGTGGCGGCCGAAGCAGTGGAGGTTGCAGAGCCGTTGCCGCCGTTGTTATTGTTACCGTTGTTGTTACCGTTGTTGTTACCGTTGTTGTTACCGTTGTTGTTACCGTTGTTGTTACCGTTGTTGTTACCGTTGTTACCATTGTTGGCATTGTTGTTGCCATTGTTGGCATTGTTGTTGCCGTTGTTGCCGTTGTTGTTGTTGCCAGCGTTGCCGGTGGAGCCGTCAGAGCCTTGAAGCGTGAAGTTGCTGAAGCCATTGAGCTGCGCAATCTCGGCGACGCTCTTACCACCAGCCTCAAACGGAGTCGTGAGCGACTGCGCTGAGTTGGCGTTTTCGACGTCCGCGCCGGTCACGGCGGGATCGACGAGAGGAAGGATGCCGCGGAGCTCGGGAGTTGCGGGGAGATTCGCATCGGAGCAGAGACTGGGGATGGAAACGGCAAATGGGTTGAAGTTCTTCTCCGCCGCCACGAGCTTAGCGGCAGCGGAAATGACCTCGGGATCGTTGCCGAGAGTTGACACGATCTCGTCGGCGAGTTGGAGCTAAGCCGGATCAGCCAAGAGTCTATCCATCTTGGTATTTGCATATACCAACCTTCGCGCAGGCATTTGCACCAGCGAGCAGGACGCCAGGGGTCTGGCCAGCCAGGGTCGCAGCCTGACCAGGCTGACCAAAGTTACCCAGGGCAGAGATGGCAGACTGAACCGCTCCCTCCTGACCGAAGCGCGCCTCCGCAATGGCCAGTAGACCAGCAACAACGGCAATCTTGGAGAACATTTTGACCTGACCGAGAGAAACTCGTATCCAAGGACCACAGTAAGTTGGACGCCGTAAGAAGAATCGAAAACCGGCCTGGCGGTTGGAAGAGAATGTAGATGAAGCTGAAAGAGCGTTGAAGACGAAGCGAAAGTTCACAGAACTGGAAAGACCGGAAAGAGAAAGAATGAAGGCGAACAACTTGCTGGATGAGGAAATCATAAGTTTGGGATTATGCGGTCTGAAGCTGGAGTTATATAGATATCAGGATCCTTGACATAGTGAACCATGACGCGAGAACCACTGGACGGCGCTCGCTCCCCATGGGCTGGGGCTCATAGTCTGCGCTCCCTAATGACGATCATACTGGCGCGTGGTTGGGATGATCGTTGGGAGGGACATGGGCCAAGAGAAGGACATGGGCCAAGAGAAGGACATGGGCCAAGAGAAGGACATGGGCCAAGAGAAGGACATCGTAGTCTAGAATTGATCGAAACGGTAATCCGCTCCCCGTTCTCCCACCTTGGTAGGGGCAACGCAGGACTGGGGTTGGATGATGCGAGGCGAGTCGAGGACCCCTGCGGCCCCGGATAGCGTCCTTTGCGCCGGATCTAGATACCGTCTGATGTCAACACAGACAGGGGTTGCGATCTGAGGCGAGGGTTCTCGGCGAGGTCCCCAGCTTGTCATGTTTGGATCAGAGGAGCTTGGATGAACCATGAATCAAGAGGACGAGGTAGGCTCATTTCGGCGACCCAACTATGAGAATCACGATATATGGGTAGGCTTGCCGAGTTGATGTCACCGCGGCCCCCAAGACGTACCGGGCGATGATGCTTCCGAGCGCTTACAGCAGTTTCGCCCTGCAGCCGATATGTAGTAACCTCGACCGATAACCGCCAATGCCGTTTCAAGGGGATAACAACGGTAAAGCTTGCTGGAAGCTGTCAGGTGCCACTACACTAATGAGACACTGCGCTGCTGTGTCCTGGAGCGGGTGCTTGCACGACTCGGGCTGAATGTGACTCTGTTTCTGGTTCCAAGAGCCCAAAGTCGGGTTGCATCTGTCGTCGTAACAGCTTGCCGTGGCCTGATTGTCATTGATCCGCGAAACAAACCCCCATCATGCTGATCTGTGGGTGTGCAGGGGCAACAGTTTGACTGTTGTTGGCGGATCTGACTGATGACTACCTTCGACTTGGTGTGTGCAGAAGGGAGAAGGTCCAGCCCCCGAGGCCCTGAGGTGCCAAGCATCGGTGGTCCGTGCAGAAATTCAAGCTTAAATATCCGGACCCACCAAATTTTCCCCACGCTTTGTAAGGTTCTGTCTGCGATCCAGCTCTGTTTATTAATCTCAACTCCAGGTAACCAGGCAGTTATCTTTACGCAGTAATGCAGAAGTCCTCCCTTGCGGTTTACTTCCATAACCATGGATACCGTCCATCGCAAACAAACCTGCGGGCTAACTACGCGCTCCGGAATCTAGCGGCTTCCGCAATTCAAACCCAGCTCGGATGTTGCTCGCTTCGGCACTGTGTCGCGGATCTTAACCCCTGCAGCCACTGACACGCCCGCGCTTGATGGCATCGGATGCGATCAAACGTCGTGTCTAGGGTCGTGAGACAGATTCGAGACACTACGCTAAAAAGCTTGGCCATGACTTCAAGACAGTTGGTGGCATCGCGATTACGCGCGATGGACGCCAGCGTCTTCGGGGAATTGAGCCGACAATCCGGGTCTGCACAGATGGGTGTTTATGTCCCTTCCACGCCGTCGATACTGCTTTTTGATATGGTTTCAGCACTCATAGACATGAAGGGCATTTTTCTCTTCCTTCCATCTACCTTATCTAGTATGCCCCTCGCTATTAGATGGTGGGAGCGTCCGGCGTGCAATATCGCCCATCTCCCCCGTTGACCGCTGTCTGCTGACACTCATCCTTTCAAGTGAATGGTTGAGGCGTCGGTCAGCGGGTTTTTTTTTTTTTATTTTTTTTTTTATTTTTTTTTTTTTTTTTACTATCATTCTGCAGGTTTTGCCTTCGACATCAGCGTTGTTCGAGCCAGCTCGAGCCGTGCTTCTTATGCCGATAGAGGGATTCATCTCCAGACGGAACCAATGAAGCTTCCATCAATACATACCGTGTTCTCTGCTTGAGTGTCGATCCCATCATCCCGCCATGTTCGGCTTCCAACCCGGGATACCGAACGTGGTGGTTTTGGTCGAATCCCTATCTTGCATCCCAAGTGCGGGATGAGATTGTTATTATCACTACCTAGGTAGCAGTCTTTGCCACCGCCTATTTTCGACAAGCTGAAAAGGCATCTTGGCCGACTTTGCGTCTGGTAGAGACAGCACTCGAGTCATGAAGCCCCGTCGACTGGTGAGGGGCCTGGTTGCCCGTGGTAGACGGGCAAATGGGCTGCAAAGTCCCTTCAAGTGATCACCCCTGGCCCCCGGAAGAACATTGCGGGAGTTGCAGAGTTGGCAGGCTCTGATGCCTAACGTAGGCAGACACGCACTCATTTATGTACAATTCCATTTTTGATTCTGCATTCTGAGGGGCAGCTGCATTGACACCTCAAGTAGATTGAAGACAGACCTAGACGGGGAGGTCCTTCCCGAACATGTAGCCTCGCGGCTTCCAACACAAAGACGCGCCGCGATGTTGACCACACTTGTCGCAACCACAGCGAATAGTATGCCCAGCTTGTTACACCGTACGATGCAATCGCTGCCTGTTCTGTCTCATGAAGCGGTCATCGGCACTTTTCCATTGGATTTGACTTCATTTCTATTCCGCAATTCATTATACGCTCCGTCACTGCCCCTACAATGTCGAGTCGTGATGACGCCAATAACCAAGGCGACGATGGATCCATGCACGACATCCCGCTGCAGGACCTGGACCCTCAATCTGGGAGGCCGGCCGAGACAAGGTAAGACGCTGGGTCAAATTGCAGAAGTCGGAAACCTGCTAATTGACATCAGCACCAACCCTAGGCCTCCAGGAGATGAGAACATTGTCGAATAGGAATCAACAGATCGGGGCCCGCAGCACTGGCGGATCTGGCGCAAGAATACCCACGTCCTCTTCGTCAACTTCATGACGTTCTTCATACAGTTCAGCGCCGGGATGATCGTCACCAGTCTACCAGAAATCATGAGCGAATTTGGTGCGGAAGACAGACTCGAGCTCTCCAGTTATATCGTATTGGCATTTGTCCTCGGTCATCTCGCTGAACCGCTGCTGATAACTCCCCTCAGCCGGATCTACGGCCGTTCCGTCGTCTCCAGGGTGTGCAACAGTGGTTTCGTGCTATCCACATTGCTGTGCTCCTACGCCTCATCCTTGGCCACGCTGATCTTTTTCCGGTCCATGGCGGGCATCTTTGGCGGTGGTGCACTGTCCAACGGAACATACACCATGAAGGACCTGAAGGTGCTGTGGGGAAAAACCGGACTCCTACATGAGTTGAGTGGGTTACTTGGATTCATCCTCGGACCCGTCTGTGGCGGCTACATATCCGATGGACTCGGCTGGCGCCGGACGTTCGCACTTCTCGCCGGCGCCGCTGCTGCGGTGGCCATTTCCATGGTGGTGGTCTCCAGGGAGACGTACATCCCGGCTTTGCTGCGGCAGAAGGTCGCACACCGTCGCCGAGAGACGGGAAACCGTCATCTCCGCTCAGCCCTCGATTCCGGACTGTCCCCATCGCAACGTCTGTGGCGGGACATCGTCCGCCCTTTCCCCGTCTTGTTTTCTAACATGCTGTGCACCGTGTACACCTGCGTCGGAGGCATCATGTACGGATTGCTGTACGTCATGTTAACCACCATTGGTCTCACGTTGACCAGGTTCTACCTGCTGCGTACCGACGGCCTTGGTATTTACTACCTGGGTCTCGGGGGGGGATGCTTGCTCGGGTGGGTGAGTTGGCTTGAATTTACAAAGCAAGCAGGGGTTATGGAGGCTCGTCTTTGGCCTGTGTTCTTTAGCGCGACCGTCGCCATGGTCGGTTTCGGACTGTGCGCCTCGACGGACAACTTAGCCAACCGGTACCCAGAGTCACGCGTCTTTGTGGCGATACTAGCTATGGGAGGCCACATCTTCGTGTAAGCCTACCGCCTGGTGACTGAAACACTGGCCCGGCCCATACCACAGATACTGACGCGTGTTTAGCGGCATGGCGTCCACCATTACTCTTCTCTGCTGGCGGGCGGTGAGTTTCAGACCTCTTGAGCGACATTGGGCAAGACACTAAGACATCCAGGTTGTGAGTGCAACTTTTACGGCCGAAGATGCGGAACACGCGGTGGCAGCCAGTAATATTGTGAGAAGCATCTTCGGCGGCTTTTTTCCTCTCTTCGGACAGAGGATGTATGCCAAACTCGGGGTGGTGCGGGCGAACGCGCTGCTGGCCAGCATCATGGCTATTCTTATTATCAGCTTGTGTTTTGACATCGTGATTATGAGGCGACGAAGAGCGTGAACTGGGAGTAGTGGCACGGTGCTTTTGCCGTCTTTGAGGATCGGGGGATTTGGCGGTTCATTTCCGGGTCTCCTGTTTGTGTCCTGGTGGTTTTCAAGAAGAGTTATGATGGGTATGGATTTGAAGACAGCGTATCAGCGCCTGAATTCTACCGCATATCGAGGTCAGTGGTGGTTTGAACTAGTCAAAACACCCCAATTAAGTAGGTGCTTATTGGGCAACAAGTACTCGTTACCTATGTATTACGGTGTGGTGTTGGGCCGATGGAAGTTGTCAGATGTCTTGGTTCGCTCGGGCCCCTGACTGCCTCGGCTAACGGTATCCCGGATGACCGGAAAGTTACGGCGTCGGCGTATGGAACAGTCAAGAGAAACAACAGTATGGGTCACCAAAAAGCAAAATAAACGGCACAAGTGTGAAAGGTGCGCCTCCCAAGTCAACAATTCATGAATCAGGGGGGAATGAGCTCCCAACATCAAGCTTAAACCCCGGAACGCCGCCCATTGAGACCACCTGAAACCAGAACCCGGGCCGGGAACTGCGATACGTTCCGGCCCGAGCCGAACCCGGCCGCCCGGCCCACCGCATTGCATTTCGTTATGAAAACACACTTTGTCCCGGTGCCGACGCGGCATCGAGATAGTTAGCCTTTCCCCGCGACGTCCCGGATGCCATGTCTACCGCGTCCGCTCAAAATATCCGCTCGAGCCGGCAATGGCGACTGACTGGTCCATCACCCACTCCCCGATCCCAAGGTACTTGTCCACCCATTTTGATACCTCCTTGTTTTCTCCAGCAACTTTGTCCGTTTTGAAACTGGGCCTTGACGAATCCCCGGGGGCGGGGAGCACTGGTCAGCTGCACTCACTATCGCCCTTCTTGGGACATGCATCTCTTGCCGTAGTGATGCGGGTTGGGACCAGTATTCGCGGGGGTGATCACTCACGTTAAGCCGGTCGAGCGCTTCATTCCTGCCAGGAATGCGGAGACTGTTCAGCGGACCGTCAGTCGGGGGCAGTCACTTTGAAGGGCGATGGGCAGGGACTAGGGACACTCACAGAGGACAGCATCAAAGGCATAATGGGTCAGCCGTCCGAGCTTCGACCATAACCCCAAAGTCAGCAAGTCGAGGAGCTGGGAGCAATCTTAGACTCCGAAGCCACGGCAAGGGTCGTACATGGCCCTCGAAAACAAGCGCCAGAAGGGATGCCACCCACCACCATTGTGACCGATTACCACCGTGTCGGAATCGGAGATCGAGCGAGAGGATTGGACGCAATAAGTACGGGCAAATTGCGTGGCTCACGACCGGACCATGCGACGTTGTTATACTAGTTGCTTGTTGCGGATGTCTGTTTGGCGTCTGAAACAATGCAACGGCGGATGGGAGACCTCAATGAAGCGGCGGCGGCAACCGATCACAAGACAGCCGGCGGTGAGTCGGTGACTTGTCCGAAAATGAACAAGCGCGAGTTTCTGATCACATGACTGATCACGGGCTCTCGCACCACGCCCGACCCACATGGTCTCGAACTCGTCAACCATTGGTTTCAGAAGCCGCACCATTGGATCGCAGCCCCAGGTGTCCTCAGCTGTCGGCGCGATATGCATCGAAGATGTGTACTTCAGCGATCAACGATTGAGGTTGAACTTCAACCGCACCTTCGGGTGTTTGGAGAATCGCGCCCAGGCTCATCGAAACGCTGTTATTCTCAGACCACATTTGTGGTTTGTTTCTAAATAAGGCGGCTCAATATCAACTGTCAGTGTCTTTGAAAATCTTGCGGTATGTACTCTCAACCCCTGCCCCGTCGTTCGCACCTGGCTGCACTTCGGAGGGGTACGTGGGGCTGAGTGGGATGCTGGGAAACCTTGAGCTTCCCCTCCAAACGTGGGAAGCATTGCATTTGTTGACAGCAGCTTTTTCGCGCAGATAAACGATACCACGTTCATCAGGCCGACTTTCTCTCGCCTTCTTCCCTTCGGCGCGAAAGCGGATTCCTTCTACTACGAGAGGTGAGTCCCTTCCTTTCCTGTCCTTCTCAGGCCCGCTCGGGCGTTGTTGCACATATCGGGCGCACCACCATCAGGCGAGGAGAGGCGTGCGATCTTGAAAAGTCAGCTGCTCCGGATAGACTTTCGGTTTCAGACAGCTCTGCCGCCCACCAACTTTCCAAAGCCACCCACCGAGAAATGTCTCAATCTTACTTGCATTTGCAGAAGCGCTGTTGCATCCGCAGTCGGAGATTGCTGACCAGTCCACCCATCTCAGGCTTAAAAGTCCCGAGATCCTCTCACCCGGAGCCTCGCACGAACTCCGTAAACACGACACAGACATTCCACAGACGGTCAATCCCTCACAATGACGACTGCTCTCGACCACCTGCAGCTCGGCGGCAAGATCGAATGGCTTGCCCAGCTTGATACGGCGTACCAGCCGGAACGCAATCTCCGCCGGACGTCCATCATCTGCACCATCGGCCCCAAGACCAACTCTGTCGAAGCCATCAACAAGCTCCGCGAAGCTGGCCTGAATGTGGTGCGGATGAACTTCTCCCATGGCAGCTACGAATACCACCGTATGTCCTGCCATGCCACTGCCAATGCCAGTCGACGATGCCAATCTTGTTTGTTGGATGCTTGATTCACTCAACATTTTGGTACTCTTTTGGCGCGGCCCGCAGTAACCCAATTGACGTCTCTTGGCGTGTTTTTGTCTTTCACCGCTGACGCCTGTGTTTTATAGAGTCTGTCATTGACAATGCTCGCGAGGCCGAGAGGGTACAGAAGGGCCGCCAGGTCGCCATCGCCCTCGACACCAAGGGTCCGGAGATCCGGACGGGTAACACCAAGGGTGATGTCGACATTCCGATCTCGGCTGGTACCATCATGAACTTCACGACCGACGAGAAGTATGCGACGAGCTGTGACACTGAGAATATGTGAGTTCTCCATCATCCTCTCACACTATCTCCTCACCCACCGCTGATCCACATAAGGTATGTTGATTACAAGAACATCACCAAGGTCATTGAGCCCGGGCGTATCATCTACGTTGACGACGGTGTTCTGGCATTCGATGTGCTCGAGATTATCGACGACAAGACTGTCAAGGTCAAGGCGCGGAACAACGGGTTTATCTCTTCTCGTAAGGGTGTGAACCTGCCGAACACGGATGTCGACTTGCCTGCCCTCTCAGAGAAGGACAAGAACGACCTCAGGTTTGGTGTCAAGAACAATGTTGACATGGTCTTTGCTTGTAAGTGCTGATCCTCAGAGAACTGCCGTCTCCTTATTGACTCTCCCATCTAGCCTTTATTCGGAGGGGGCAGGACATCAAGGACATTCGCGAGGTCCTTGGCGAGGAGGGCCGCCACATCCAGATCATTGCCAAGATCGAGAACCGCCAAGGTCTTAACAACTTCCCCGAGATTCTCGCCGAAACTGATGGTGTGATGGTGGCTCGTGGTGACTTGGGTATCGAGATTCCGGCGGCCGAGGTGTTCGCAGCCCAGAAGAAGATCATTGCCATGTGCAACATTGCGGGCAAGCCCGTCATCTGCGCCACACAGATGCTTGAGTCCATGATCAAGAACCCCAGGCCGACTAGAGCCGAGATCAGTGACGTCGGCAACGCCGTTACTGACGGCGCTGACTGTGTCATGGTAAGACGACCACGTTTGTGATGCATTCACTGAGACTGACATCCGTGAAAAGCTTTCCGGTGAAACCGCCAAGGGCAACTACCCGTGCGAAGCCGTCCGCGAGATGAGCGAGGCCTGCCTGAAGGCCGAGAATTCGATTCCTTATGTCAGCCACTTCGAGGAGCTTTGCACGCTGGCCAAGAGGCCTGTTTCGACCGTCGAATCGTGCGCCATGGCTGCCGTCCGGGCTTCGCTCGACCTGAATGCCGCCGGTATCTTCGTGCTGTCCACGTCCGGCGAATCTGCCCGCCTCATCTCCAAGTACCGGCCGGTGTGCCCCATCATCATGATCACCCGGAACGCGTCTGCTTCTAGGTACGCCCACTTGTATCGAGGCGTTTATCCGTTCCTCTTCCCCGAGGCGAAGCCCGATTTCAGCAAGGTCAACTGGCAGGAGGATGTCGACCGCCGTATCAAGTGGGGTCTCAGCCATGCCATTGACCTGGGCATCCTCAACGAGGGTGAGACTGTGGTGGTTGTACAGGGCTGGAAGGTAAGACGGTCCCAGTTCTGACTCGCCTGCGTGTTCCTGGTTACTGACTCAAATGATGATAGGGCGGTATGGGTAACACCAACACCATGCGGATTGTCAAGGCTGATGTGGACCATCTTGGCATCGGTCAGCTGGCCTGATTCCGTTTCGCTAAGCAGATGCATGGGCTTCACGGTTTACGGGACGAGATTTAGTTTACGGGGAGGCTCTGGGCGCGGGCCTCACAATAGATTTGTTTTTCTATCGGTATCTCCAGTTGTTCATTCTGCCCGCGGGTCCCTGCCAGTGTTATTCTATGCAGCACATGTCCCACACTAACCAAACGTCTATCCAACATGAGACGTAATCCATCGGTTCAGACCATCTTCATACCTCATGTCTCCGGTCTTCCAAGATAAGAATAGGTGTCCTCGTTATGATAGAAAACGCAGTGCACAAAACAAGAAGCAGTACCCCTCTCTCGCCCCTCCTCCTCTAACAGAAAAGAAAAGAAAGAAAAGAAAGAAAAGAAAGAAAAGAAAGGAAAGAAAGGAAAGATAAAAAAGATAAAAGACTGAGAAGAAGATAAAAGAAGATAACAACTCATGACAGAAGGAAGGAGAAAGAAGGGGGAAGAAAAGGGAAATGGCACCATTAGCCGAATGAATTCTTTCCCCTCTTGAGGGTTGGACTCCAGCTGAGATTGATGATGGGTACATAGGTACACACTTTAGCATTATGGACAATCTTGATATTTGCGTCACTTACGGTTCTAGCTAAGGTAGATAGGTGCGTAGAGCGTAAAAGCTGACTTCTAAGTCTCCAATCACATACCCAAATATTCTCTCCAGCGCTTATAACCTGGTACAGAATGCTGGGACGGTGCGCTCTGACTGGGCGGTTGTGCCTTTTCTACATCTGCGCTACTGGCAGTGATGTCGGGTTCTTGTGTGGCCAGATCAGTGCCTGACAACCTCGCCGGTTGCACCGGCTGTGGAACGAAGTGCGAGGCCGTAACCCTACTCATCAGGGTAAACGCTTTTCGCGTGTTCGGCCGTCTGAATTCTTCCACTCCCCTGTTTTCCAGCGGCTTGGTTGCGGGAAGCTCAGGGATATGCGATTCGGGCGCCGGGTCGTCGCGGTTCGCCTGATAGCCATCCACATACCAGAAGGTATCCTCCGGCACCAGCTCGCCGATCGGCTGGTCGCCGACCTTGCCGCTGGGGAGCTTGTAGTTTTTGATCTCATCGGGTGTGGGCGCGTATCGGCTCACCCACACCCGTCTTATTACCTGACTATAGTAATATTTCCGACTTTGTGAAAGAGAAAGTGAGTTAGCTCTTAATGTCATCTCTGGGCTTTTACGGTTCAAGGTGATAATTCTAACCTAACGCGCTCGGGTTCCTTCCGCTTCCAGGTCTCTCGGTAGATCTCGACCAGCACGCCGATCTCCTCGGGCCACTCACGGGGCTTCGGGCGGCAGAGGATGACGCCGAACTCGGGCGGGGTGTGCGCGAAGGTCCGAGGGAGAAGCTTTTGCGCGGTGCCATACTCGGCTCGGACTTTGCCAATCGCCTGGACTTGGTACCACTCGGACATGTACTGGTCCACGGGGAACTTGAGGCCGGACTTGCCGAGGTTGCTGCCGAGGATGGCGTTGGGGTGGCCACACTGCAGCAGAAAGCCGGGGTACTGCACGAGTAGGCCCTCCTCATGCAGCTCGGTCGGTCTGCTTGGGATCGTAAGGGGATAAGGGTAATACTCGTCTTTGGCCGACATCCAGGTGATGGGTGCCCATCCAAACCCGCGTAAGGGCAGTTTCTCCCCCGGAAGGAAGATCAGACCCGCGGGGATAGACCCTTCGTAGTTCTTATGGATGAGCGTCCAGAAGTCGCAAACCATCCTCTCCCGCCTGGCTCTTCGCTCCTCTTCACCGTCTCTCTCGCTGCGGGACAGTCCATCTATCACGGTAGGCTCTGCTACTGTGGCCTCTTCGATCGCGGTTGTTCGGTAGTCCAGGTTGAGGAGGGTGGATAACGCGAGAGTTTCATCTTCAGGTCTCGAGGTGTTCTGCATCGTTGCCACTCTAGTGTCAGTTACTGGTCACAATCTCGGAAAACAAGCGGGGGTACCTGCCCGCCATCTACTAGATCTCCAAGCGCTGGCGATGACCATGGAACCTCGGGTCTGGATCGGGTGGTCATTTCGGTTTCTTATCTCTCTGTCTTCCCCCATTAGATTATGGAAGAACTTCCTCTTGACAAGCTCCGCCATCGCGGTGGCGTGGGCATCCTTCTGCGGCCTGTCAAGCTCTCGGATGCGGCTATCGATGTCCTGGAGCTTGAGGAAGACCCCACGCGTGTGTGTAAGCTCTACATTACCCTTCCCCCACGAAAGGCAACCAGCAAGTTTCGGCTGAGGAAGGCTTCCTGTAGCGTCCATAGACGCTGCATCCAGGCACTGGTTAAGAGGCTGATAATGATCGGAAAGGGTTTGCGCGGGAATTCGTTGCAGAGATCCTTGTCAATGACGATGACGCGGGCGGCCATGCTGAATACGTGGTAGATCTGACGAATAGCCCTCATCTTCAGCTCCTTGAAATTTGCCGGGCTGTCGCGCTGCTTGACTGGGATCGCCAACGTGTCCATCCAGAATGGCGGGCTGAGCACGTAGTCATCCGTCTCGCCCGTGAGGTCATCCTCATCAAGCACCTGCTTGAGGAGTTTCATCTTGAAATCCTTGTCCTGGTCCGGGAAATAATTTCTGTCCTCCTCGACAGCGGCGAGGGCTTTGTAGATGATTTCCAGCTGGCATTCCTGAAGCCTGTTGGATGTCTCATTCCCCATCCCCTGCGACCAGACGTGCGAGATAGCAGTGAAGTTAGGTCGCCTTAGACCTCTCTGCTCCTCAATGCTCCACTTCTCCACCGAGACGCCTACCACGCGCTGGCGACCACCAGCATGCTTGGAACTGACGATACGTAATATGGGGAAATCGGAGGACTCGGTGGCTAAAATCGTGTTGCTGAGGATGTTATATAGTAGCGACATCTTTGGGCCTACCAGCAAACACCTGCTCTTCCCGGAGGCACATGGTAGCTCGTCGGAGTGGTGCTGCGGCTTGTAGAAGATCTTCCCCCCGTTGGACTCCTCCACGCCCGGCACATGGTAACATACCATTGCGTTACACCTTTCGTGCTCGCTCTTGACAATTGGCTTCTTCTGATGCACTTCGAAGGCGGTATAGAGCAGGATTGCACTGGAGCCGAGTTGGCCCTGCAACACTGCGCGAGCCCTTGGACACCAGCTCTTTTCCATCCTGGAGAGTACGTAGGATGGGGGACCCCAGCCTTCGTCATCATCAACAAGCCAGCCATTGATTCGCAGTCCAAGGTCGCTCATTATCTGTTTCTTCGCAGCGGACAGTGTCTCTCCCAGGACCATCAGGCATAATGACAGTTCTGGGAACCGGTCATCGCCCGGCTCGTCTTCTAGAATCGCTTGACGGGCTTCCGGCAATTCCATTTCCAGAGAGCTAAGCCTGGGAATAGCCCCTTTTAAGTGTCGAGCAGAGCCGTTGCCGTAGCCATTGCCGTAGCCATTCTGTTTCCGATGTGAATCCCGTGGGGAACGACCAGCTAAGGAGGCGCTCTCCTCGGGATCGGGAGGTTTCGGCACCAAGTTTGCACGGATGACCCTGCGCGCTAGTTCAAGAGCTCGATCCGCTTCAATCAGCCGTGCACGAAGCTTCGCCTTTGGGGTAGTCGCCTTGACGCAGTCATGCCACTCCTGTAGTGCTGCTGGGAGCTTCACTGTGGTTAGGAATTCGCAATCTGGATCCACCAGGTCCTTGAAGGTCAGAATTGGGACCGTGCCATCGGCTTGGTCGTCTTGTCTTCCATGGTCCGACACGCCATGCAGAGTCTCCCTTATTTTCTCTTTGACGACCAGATTGGCCCTCGTTCGAGTTGGCTGTCCCCGTTTCCTGACCACGCAGGCAATGAGGGCGAAGAAAAGCCAGGCCTGCCATATTTCCTCCCTGCTGTAGCTCGGCGCCGGGACACCTGTTGCCGCCGGTCCGCCGGGCCCCCGTCCTGGCTCCTGCTTCTCCTTTCTTGCCCTAACAACTTCCTTCAGCTTGAAGTCGTCTTTTCGGTCGGCCGTCCAACCGCGATCCTCCAGAAACCCTACAAAGTCATTGTAGTTGAAGCTAGGCCGCTCGAAAAGCTTCTTGATGTCGGACTCCTGTTCGTCCCTGTCCAGGTTGAACAGCACGCGCGGTGCTTTCTCGACATCTACGAAACTCTCATCTGCAAGATGTTGCATTCTGTTTACTCGACCCCGCTGTCTCGGTCAAGATAGACGAAAATAAGCAGCAGGCTTCGGCACGTTTCCAGGAAAACAAGGTTTCGAATTTTAGGGCGTGGTACCGAACAAGAGGTATGTAAAGGAGCAGACAGGTCAAGGACAGCGTGAAAGCCCACGCTTGAAGCAGTAGACAATCGCAGCTTGCTGGGGTGGGGGTTCCTCCTGTTCCCCAGTCAGTGTGTCAGCAAACTTCGAAGCAGAGCCTCGGCCTCCTCCAACGCCGAGTCCTAGGAACACTTGCAGATGCGTGTTGACAATCCCTGAATACAATTAGCTTCAGCCACCAATGGGAGCGGGAAGCCATTTGGGACTACAGCTGCAGCATAGCGGTGACAGAGTGGCATATCCGGAGATTGACGTTCTGTGCAACGCAGCATCTCACCGCATTGGTGGGCAATTCGTCGTCTGCATGAGCTGCGCATGCACCGTGTCAGTGGGCGGCTAATGTTCAGCTTCTCGGCTTGAGCGGGAAGCCAATTGCATGCTCTGGCTCGCAGAGCCCGAGACTTATCATGCAGTCTCCCTGCCGTAAGTCCAAGACAGCAGCTGCGGCCGAGAGTATCCCCAGTTCCCTACCGTACCTTACGTACGTATGCAGTACAGCCTGGAACTCTTCAGCTTCGGTACCAGTACATTCCTCTAGACTTTCACTTCGTTAGTAATTGGCAAGAGGAGCCCCCGTCGTCAGGCAGGGGATCTCATCTTCCTCCTCGACAACCTTGCTTTTCCTGGTGGTGATGCGGCGATGCTGCCTGATTGACGCCCAGGCAAAGGGAACAATCCAAATCACACAGTGAGTCATCTAATCAGATGATCCCAACACAAAGATAGCCAGATCCCAAGAATCCCTTTCTGTTCAATATGGCGACGCCTGAACAGCCCGTGGTCCCGTCCGTGGTCCTGCCACCTGCACAGCGGCGACAGGTGAATATGCCAGGCTTCAACAGCCCCTTCATCCAGCAAAGGAAGAGATTGAGAGATGTCTCGAAGCATCCAGCAGCAGCGGATGGATTCCTTGTTGAGTGAGTATTCTTCGATCATAAGTTTGCTAAAACGCGCTGACATAACTCTCCCAAGAGTGTTCATCGTCCACGATCTCCGCAGGAGGGACGATCTGCAAGAGAAATTGGAGCGTGCTGTGGCCGACATCTGCGCAGTCGCTAGCAGAGAAACTGGGCTGGAATCCCATCGCATCCATTCCTATAAGATTGACACCAACCGCTTGAGGGTAAGCGGCGGCTTTGATTATGAGTATGGAGACTTCGCCGCGCGCCTTCACTCGACATTGGTACGTCCATCCAGAGGATACATCATGCGTGCCAGACAGATACTGACTATTTATCCTCAACTGCAAAGGCTAAGGCAACTCTGCGCGGGACTGGCGGAATAGGAGCGCCTCACATCGTCTTCATAACTTATGAGCTGGGTGCATGGGTGGTTAGGAACCTCTTATACGAGACCTATGGTTCGGACGAGGACTTGGACAACCCGGCGAGTCTCCCTCTAAGTTTACGGCCGGCGAAAACCATCTTCTTAGGTGCCGAGGAGCGCGAGCAATTCCAGCATCAGACGTATGTGACGGATCGACTCAGACGCATGAGCGAAGTGGAAGGTGCGGTCGAAGATCAGTTGTTGAGACGCCTCAGTAGAAAGCTGCGCTCTGTCGACTCCCAGTTCGAAAAGACCCTGCACAACAGGAGAACTGCTTTAGCCGATAACACCTGGATCTTGCCAGCCCCGGACCTGGTAACATTGGTACTTGATTTCGCTTGCCTAGTCTACATTGCTCCTTCGATTCCGTCATGCTATCCGAGCAAACGTCTAACCATGGCATTGTGCAGGCCACTACCATCGCTAAGACGGCAAACATCAGGGAAGATGGGCTGGGCCGTGTTAACAGCCGTGCTAGAGGCCTGCTCGATCGGCTAGCATTCAGAAACCGACACAACGTCATGCCTCGCATCGCTGACACCCAGGCCCATGACCCCCCGGCTGACGCGGAAGAGAAAGCCCATGACTTCAGCCAAAAGGTCCTACAATACTTGTCGTCTACTAAGAATCCAGAGCAAGGCCCTTCCAGTCTCGACAATCAGTTGTACATCCACAGACTGAGAACGCTCATCAGGCGGACCAATGACAGCATTCCGAGTTCTATCGAAGATTCCGGGAGCGGCTCAACACCCGCCGCAGTCCTGCACGCAGTTCACAACTTACGCTCCACTATTTCTAACAAAAACATAGAAGTGGAGTTTGGCCCTGTCTCTGCCGGTGCCGAACCCGCCGGTCAGTTGAGTACGGCGTCAGGGGCAGCAACATCTCCGCCGGTTCAGCGAACGGAGAGCCCTCAACCTAAAGGGGACCCCGCGTCCCATGGCAGAAGGAGTTCCCATGTCAATATGCCACAGGTGCAGACAGACCCCGCTGCGTTGACCGTCATGATCAACGATCAAATGGCCCCGCGAAATGGATACGTTCCATCCCTCCTCCGGTCGGATAGCTGGAATCCACCGGAATCCTCGTTCCAGAATAAACACAGACACCAAAGGACGAAAGGCTCCAAGGCACGAGAGGATGGGTTGGGCCCAGTAGGTACGTATCGCCATATAGATGCTTTGATTTCCCTTTTCTCTTTCTATCTTCGACCTTGAGTCTATCTTTCTTTAGCCCTTTCTTCCTTTTCCCTTTTCTTTGTTATCTCCGGTTCTACCATTGCATGTGATTCCATTTTCTCCTTCTTACTTTTCCATTATATTTCTCTTCTCTTTTCCTTTTTTTTTCTTTTTATTTTCTTTGGTTTTCTTTTCTTTTCTTTTCGTTTTTCAGCACTTCCTCTGGGGTGCTTACTTACCATACGGTTGCAGATCGCATCATTCTGAAACTGAACAACACAATGGCGGACTTTTATAAACCGGACTCTCCCGGTTCCGATACGGCGGCCTTCTACAGATACTGTCTTGCGCTATTGAAGGGGCTCCCGGCGAATGACAACGCAGTCAAGGCTCTCAACTACAGATTCGAGACACGAAGGGCGCTTCTGGACTCGAGGGACGGAACTTATCGCGATAGGATGGCAAAGGACCACCTTACCAGGCTTCTCAAAGAAATTGGGAACCAGCCAGAGCTCGTTAGCGTTCAACGGGAGGTCAAGTACCATTTGGCCGTCGTGTTGACGCGCCTCGGTGAATACAAGGAAGCACTTCACAGCCTGACGACTATGCAGCAGGAATCCTGGTTCCAGAGCACAGAGCAGCTGCTTTCATCCACAGAGGCCATCGAACCAACAAGATTCGATGATCCGATGATTGACGTGGTCATCAATACCAACCGGGTCCTGGCGCTCATCAGCGGGCACCACGCCCAGTTCAAAGTTGCTTCCGAGTGCATTGAAAGGGCCGCCAATCAGTGTTCAAACTTTCTGCTCGCCCGCCATCGAGGCTGGGGGGAAAGCCAGTGGCTAGGATTAGATTCGCCTCCAGGAACGCCAGCACATATACCGCCCGGACCAGTGCTCGCGTCGACGGATCCATGGGCCTTACCCTCCGGCACCGACCTCGAATACAAGAAACCAGCAAACCTTGCGCTGCCCCAGATTCCCCTCAGTCCTAGCGTTCTCTCCATCGAGATAAAGCTCGCACAATCAACAATTCTCATGCTCCAAGGCCTTGAAGCAGCCGCCTTGACCATCATTTCGCCAGTTCTTCGTCGTCTTGAGACCAATGCCCGCTTCGGTCGCCAGCACATTCTAACTCTCCAAGCAGCCTCCCTGCACTCGTTGATTCTATGTCGTATGGGCGACCCTGAGGCGGAAACGACCTGCAACACGACACTCGAAGCCTCTATGCACTACCTGGGGGAGGACCACCCATTGGTGATGGAGGTCCTGTCTACTCTGGCAGATGTGTTGCTGGGTCGGTCACGGCTGTTCGAGGCTCTGGATACCGTATACTACCTACGGGCGCGGGCGCAGAAAGACCTCGGCAGCCAACATCCGCAGACAATGAGATATTGGTTCCAGACCGGGGAGGTCAATTTCTCGGTGGGAAACTACGCGAAAGCTCGGAGCGAGTTTCAGGCGCTTTATATGATTGCCAGCAAGAGGTGGGGCGGGGAGACGAGCCCAGACCCGAAAGAGGGCTGGGGAAGGCACCCGGACCTTGCTCGATGTTTAGCAAGGCTGGCGATGGTGAACTGCTGGCTAGAAAATGTGAAGGATGCAGAAGAGCAAGCTTACAAGGCTTTACGCTGGCAGCTGGAGATTTTCCTACCGAGATTTGAGATCGGAGAAGAGGGGCTGAAGCCCACACTCGACCGGCTAGTATCACAGTTGGAGTGCCAGGAAGTAGGCGTGGAGGCAGATTCGCCACATCCGCATCTGCTCGAATCCCTTGACGTCTGCTCGGTGGTTGTGGAACGGGGAAATCCGGCCGACGGAGGCAAGCTCAGGGATAGGGCCCTAACGGTGGTATGGAAGGGGTGGGCATCTCGCTATACCGACACACACTTCGAAACTCTGTGGGCCAAGTTGCAACTGGCGTTCAGCCGCTTGGAAAGATACGGACCCGAACACGACGAGGTTGCCGAACTCTTCGAACGCATATGCATCGACTGTGAAGACTCCCTCGGAACTAATCACGGTTACACCTGGTGGGCGCGACTCGGCCGCTTGTTCACATCCACTATAGGCGACGTGGAACAAGAACGGGCCAAATTCAGGCGAGAGGCCTCCGTCATAATGAACAAGCAGGCCGAGTTACTGGGCGAGTGTCATCCTATCGTGGTGGACTCGCGGTGGCGGTTGTTTGTGTTCAAGTTGTTCGTCTATCACGATGAGGACGCGCACGAAACAGGCGCCCGGTTACTTGAGCTGCTCAGACTGAGAGAGATCCGTAGGGAGAGACTGATGGAAAGCCTGCTATTCGAGGAGAGAATCGCGACAATCTACGCCGTGGAGCTAGCCGATTGCGAACGCGGGTTGCCAATCATCAACGACATACTCGAGTATTGTTACGAAGAGCCATGGGAAGAGGAGTCATGGGGACCGTTCTCGCTGAAGATTTGCGGCCTCCTCGCGCGGGCTGCTTCAACGGCATACGAGGAGTTTGAAAAGAGCTCGACGGACCAGAACAATGACGCAGCACTCTTAGCAATTCACACATTTCGCAAGCTTGCCGAGGAACTGGGAAAAACGTATGGGGGGAACGTACGAATTCGGATCGCGGGACTGATCGTGCTCGGCCGGCTTCTCCAGCAAGTGGTCCATGCCAGGACGGAATACGACTCGTCTAACTGGCTCAGCTCCAAGATGGATTCCGCATTTGAGAAGTGGAAACACTCATTGGCCATGTCAGAAATCGATCCGGAGGGGCTGGCTGGTCAAGAGCAAGTGAGTCCATCGTCAAAAGCAAAAGGGAAGGGCAAATCCAGAGGTAAAAGAAAGGGAGAGAGAAAGGAGAGGAACCGAACGGAACGTGAAGATTCTGAGCTCGCCTTGGAAAGTATAGATTCAAGAGACGATAGTGTTGGTCCTTGGTGAGTACAGGGCGAGGGGGAGGCGTTGCTATTGGCGTTGTTAGTTCTTGGACAGCTACAGGTAACAGTACATTTGGAGGGTTGCACATCACAAATTGACCATGGCCAATCTTGATTCCACATACATGTTTGGGATCTAACCATATGCCCCCGTATCAACGTGGAAAGTATCAACATCAGAGATATATAGCAACTTTGAGTGGCCTTCAACTGGCGATAGGTGGAACCTACCTTTGGTACAACTACTACCTGACTCAAGGTACTTACAGTACCTATAGAGTATAGGTAGGTAATCTGATAAGCTGAGTGTGTTTACCGGCGTCACTCGGGCAGTGTTTCATCTCTGCATGTACTGTACCAGTGTCCGGTACCTTACCGTCTTTAGCTAGGGTACAGTACAGCGAGTACAGTACAGTACGTACAGTACAACGGGAGCCCCTCACATGTGTCAACATCGGAAGCCGGAGCTCGGCGCAACAAAACCTGCTCTAGCTACCAGGTACTGCCAGTGGACAGAACCTCGCGACGCGTACAGGTGCAGCCGGGCACTGGGCCGTGGGTTACCTAAATGCAGCTGAACCTAAAAATGGTGAGCTTACTAATGTAGCACTGGGTAACACAGCATGGGCTGAGACGCTGAGTTGGCTGAACCCCAAAAAGCCTAGGCACTGAACTTAAAGTTCTCCTAAACAAGGCCCACCGAAACATCCCACCAACCTCTCTTTCAGAGGAAAGTGGAATTTTACCTCATGTCTTCGTTTACACGTATCCAATGCCTTCAGTCAGTTCAGTGCACCTTCCCTCCTCAGCCCAACCCCTAGCCCGTCGGGAAAGCACCGTTTCAGCCCTCGCCGCACAATGGGCCAACCCGACGGACGTCTCGACGATCCTGATGATCATCGGCGGCGACGTGGTGCAGAAGGCCCTCGCGCAGGGCACCGGCAAGCTCTACACGCCCGTGTGCTTCTCGTTCGGGTGCGTGGCCTACGCCTTCACCGCGCTGATCGGCATCCTGGGCGACGGCCGACTGCTGCCGCCCCCGGATTACCCCGTCCGGGTGTTTAATCTCGAGTCGGGATACAGCAGGGAGAACCGCAACTGGGTGCTGGGCCGCATCCTGCGCGATCTGGAGGCGCAGACGGCGAGGGAGCTGCCGCGTGGCGAGCCGCCCTATGGATTATGCATCTCCGTCTTCGAGGCGGTGGACAATCCCAACGGGCCGACGCAGTTCTCGTGGGGGCGCGTCCACTTTGTCAGCCTGGCCATTACCCTGTTGCAGTTTGTTATTGCTGCTGTTCCCGCCATCCCTACAGTCGGCGGCGACTGGAGCGTGCTGTTCATCACGGCCGTGGGCACGCTGCTGATCCAGATGATTGGCCTGCTGCCGCAGTGGGTGGCCGAGAAGCTGCCCAACCGGCAGCACGCGCGTGGGACGTACGCGCTGACGGCGGGCAACGGGTCGCGGGATATCATTGTCATTATCGGCGGCGGCAAGTGCCTGGACCTGGAGGAGATGGCCAACGCCGAGTCACCGCGCAAGGGGTGGGTCTGGCAGAAGTTTGAGAACCACAACCTCTTGTCGTCCGTGGCAAAGGGCGTGGTGCCCTCTAGTCCTGGTGGCAGGCAGCTCCCGCAGCGTGAGCGGACGGACTCGGACCTCGCTCGCCGGCGCCAGAGTCGATTTGCGGCCGGGCTCCCGGTCGGGTTCTGGCTGACTCGTGCGGCGCTGATTGCGACATCCGTCCTCTCGCTGCTGCTCTTAGTCAACGTGACCGTGTCCAAGGACCACAGCTGGTTTATTCTCCTCATCGGCGCCATTGGCATGTTCCAGAATGGCGTGTTGGCGGGGATGGGCCTGCCCACCGTGGCCCGCAACCTGCCCTTGAGACGAAGGGAAGTGCTTCGTACGAGGAAGGTAATGGATGGTATTATGGACTTTTACACGTCCTATCCGGAGCTGAGTCGTTGCCTGCTGCGAGAGTTCTTCCCCGGCCCGCTGAGGGATGCGGAGGAAAAGTGGTGGAATGGCGAGGTTGAGCCGTATGACCAACTGAGAATGGATGACCCGACAAGGGGGACGCCGAGGCGGTTGCTGTCCACGGTTGCACGTCCTCTCAAAGATCAGGAGGTTGTTGTGAGCATGATTTCTGTTTAGTACCATCAGCAGCTGTGAGCGATTGTAGGTATTTTGAAATCGTACTCCAAAACATCATAAACCGGTGCTTGCCTCATTTTCATTGAAAACTTGGAACTGGGTATAGTGACCCACGCTGTTTTGAACGTCTGATCAGCAGTACCTAGTGCAAGTGACTTCGTCTTCCCGGTATACGGCCAAGTATCCGGATCGAAAATTGCCAAACCTCTTCCTTCCATTTCTGCTTCTGTGCCTTGGACATGTGCTCCACTGACTTGGCTCCCTGCTCTGCCGGCTTGGATCTGGGACCGTGTGAGGACTCTAGTATCCTAATTACTTCTGTGAAATAGGCGACGAGAGGGTCGCCGGCCGAAGATATGCGCGAGACTTTCAGCTTCATGGCCCTCGTCTGGCATACAAGTTCGTGGATGCTGTCGGCATCCACCCATCGGGGTGCCTTTTCTCGAGTAAGGAAGTCTAGGAGATCTAGTCGGGCCGTTGAGTTGCAAATCCAGATTTCGCCGAATATGCTGTTGCTCAGTACACTATATCCAGGTAGCGATCTTTTCCCAGGATCGTGCTAGGATCCTCCAAGGCCCTCTGTTACAGATAGGCAGAGATAGGGTAGTAAGCTGCGAGTTGCAGGAGGTCCCTGCATGGGGTGTTTCCTTTTACCCCTGCCAGACTTGATCTTTTCCGTTTGCCATGACCGGAATAAAAGGGGTACTGGCTTGCCCAGAAGGAACTTGACGACGACGTTCTTGATGACCCGAAGTACTTGGCCTCGTAAATGTTGATATGACTGTCGAGACGCGCAAGGGCAGCAACGAGGTCCCTTCCATCTGGATGTGCAGCCGGGATAAGGGAGGCAATCTCGAACATGGTTGGCCAGCGATCCACAAGGATAGAATCGCCTTGAGACGGCTCAGTTGCGAGTACAAAGCTCAGGGCTTCGCCCTTAACAATCCACAAGCAAGGGTCAAAGTTACAGTCCGTCGAGGAGGTGATGCTTCCCCAATTATGGCGGACCCAATCACTTGCCGTCCGGTGCATGAATTCCACTCGCCTTTTTGAGTATTTCAGCGGGCCGTCATGGGAGATCAGCTCCAACAACCCTCCGGTCCGGCTCATCAGTTTCCTTTCCAAGGATTTGATGACCCCGTCCAGGTACGTGGCTGTGACTTCGCTGGCATCGAGGTCAACAGGGATCTCCTTAGCACCAAACCAGAGCGTCAGGGCATATAGCTGAATTTCATGCTCCTCGCAGACTCTTTTAAGCTGGAAATTCTGCAATGCCTCGGCTTTGAATCGTTTGCTGGTTCGGTCCCAGATGTAGCGGAACAAGTCGGCAACCTCGCTCGGGAGCTTGTCGACCACTGCCTGCAGTTCCGAGATGCCCGTTCCTTCTTCGAAGCTAGGCTCTAGCAAGCCCGAAATGACGGATATCCGGAGCAAAACCCCTTGCGACTTGTCGACAATGTCGCCGATGATCTTGCCTGCCTCCTGCGGGCTAGTGGCAGCGAAATCGCTATAACCCGGACTGAGCTCCAGTTTCTCCTGAACGAACAACTTGATGTCTTCTCGAGTAAGACGCTCGAGCTGCAACATGGGATTCTTGCCGAACGCATCCCTGAAGACGTTCCATGGTCTACTGCTGGCGCAAATCTTAACCCCTACTGATGCGTTGGCATCGCGAAGGAGCTGGACCAGCGCTCGGTGGTCCTCATCGAATTCATCCAGGCCGTCAACAAGGAGAGCCAGCTTGACCTCCTTCCCGGTAGCAGATAGGAGATTCGGGAAACCTATCCTCAACTCATCCATCGTCAGGGCTGGCAACTTCACTTTACCATTGAAAGATTGGAGGAGAAACCATCTGGCAGGAAAGATATCGACGGCCAGCTGAGGCCGCTGCCGGATGGCCTCGAGGAGGACGGTTCTGAGAAGACCAGCGTGAGACTTTTGGAGCACGTTCGCTCCCGCAGTCCAGGCAAAAAAGCGAGCCACGAGCACCTGGGACTCGGCTGCCTATGTCCGAAGCAGCTCCTCAAATCTCGGGTCCTGTGCGACGAATTTGACCAATGTCGACTTTCCGGCCCGTGGTTTCCCTGTGATCCAGTAGATATCAGGAGAATCTCCGACCAACCATTGGGGGAAGCTCGACCATAGCGGATCATCATCTTCAGATGCCCGCGGGTCGTGGAATACCCACTCGAGGGTTGCGGCATGTCGTTTGGGAATGCTTGCCTCCCTATGGCTGATCGAATCGAAGTATAGACTTTTGCATACGTAATCGAACTTCTCACGGTCTCGGCTCCCATTTACCAAGGTTTGCTTTGCATACTCACTTGCCTTCCACTTGTCACTTAGCACGTACCGCACCATCTCGTCGGTTTCCGACTGGTTGCTCACAGGCCACTTGTCGATAAGGCCCATGACATCGGTGCTGAATTGCTTGGTAGTGTTGATCTAGTCGGTCTAGCGTGGCGATCATACCCGCTTGTTGTTTGGCAAATTGGCGTAACTCCACGCCATTCCCCCAAGCTTCATCTCTGACCAATCAACCATGGACCGGAGTCAGCTCGCGTTCTGCACACATGTATGGACATGCCAGAAGAGGTACTAACCGCAATAGATAAAGCAATGCGCTGTTCATCTGCTGGCGAATGCTGGCTAGGCGATTTGCCAGTCTTTCGATGTCACCAGCGGCTGCGACCTCTCTGAGCGCGGCCCTTCAACTATCCGCAGCCAGCATGACATTGGTAGAACCTCGCGCCTCGACCTTGCTGAGTATCTCCTGAAGCTCATCGTTGGTTGACGCGCATTCGCGGCAGAGGCCGAGGAAGACCTGCGCCGACGGTCCTGCATTCTCCTCTATCTTGGCTTCAACAAAGGCTGCGAGGCGCGAAAGATTCTGGGACACGACGGAGAGCTCGATGTGCGCAGCTTTCTGGCCGGATGGAGATTTATAGAGCTCACGGGTGCTTTTCAGCAGGCGGAAGCCGAAGTCGGCAAACTGAACCACTGCCGCTGCAACGGATAGAGCGCTCAGCGGATCCCATGCCTGGGGGGCTGAGAATTCATGAAGCATTCACAATGAAGACTGTCACAACCTTTGGAGATCAATGAAGCCCGGAGTGTTTGACGTTCTGGGTCACTTTCATCAGGCCTCTTTGGGGTCTTCAATGCGGTTGGGCAGCGGCGAGCGGCATCAGTCCATTTCTCCCCGGGTCTATTGGTAGGAATGCACCAATCAGAGATAGACGCATGTGGCAGACGGGCAGTGCAGCTGCTATGCGCGGCTTTGCGCCTCACTCTGCACGTCTCGAAAATTCAAACGAAACTTGGTAAGAGTCAGCAGCTTGCGGCAGGTCGGAATATATAGGTACCTTACCTACACCTACCAACCCTCATATGGACGACAAGTTACGGATATAGTATACAGCTTGTCGTCCTATCGCTGAATCAACCTAGACCAGGATCTTTCTGTAACATGGATGGTCGGCGCACTCTTAAGCTCTCATTTGAGCAGGTAACTTCGGTTAGGAGTAGCTGGGAAACCTTACCTCGTGTATTTCTTGGGAGTTCTAACTTGGACAATAACACTCGGATGCCTGATGTTAAGAAGTAGCGGTAATTTCCGCTGGCTGGACTGCATGGACCCACATGGAGCCCAGTGGGGCAGCTCCGTACAGAAAAACCAATCGCATCACAGCACACAGCGAAGAGCACATGCGCAGCTGCCCTGAAGCAGTTCTCGTGCTATCCCCCAGGCAGCTGTCCATTCCATCCTCCAACTCTGCACTGTTACCCATGTCACTCTCACTTCGTGATATTACTGTTCGTGTACGCAGCTGCTTTAGGAGCCTCAAAGTAGAAACTGCTATCATCTCGATTCAGGACCTCCGGCGCCGTGCGCCAAAGTGCGCTCGCAGCTTCGCCCAACAACAGACCGAGTAATAGGAATGCAGTTGCTGACGCGCAACTCCCTGCTTAAATTTGTTAGCTTCTCCACTCCCCATGTCTGCGAAGTCATCGTTCCTACCGCGCCTAGGGCTCTCCCGAGGTGACGGCCCCATCCTTCCGTTGCACCGGACGAGTCCCCCGATCCGCAAGAAGTCGAGCGAGTACGACCTGTCCGAGCTTTCTCGACCACACGATGGTCTGCTATCATCGCAGCCCACAGACGGCCGCAGGATGCCAATGTCTACCCGCAGAAGCCCCTCCCCAAGGGCTAGATACAGCGACAAGGAGAGCAACCCAGGCTCAGCCTCCAAATCCAACCCGACCCAGCGCATCCTGTTCGCAGGGCCGCCCCCGCCGATCGCGACCTCCCAAATGCTCTACCGCGACGAAGAAGACAGGGACACATCCCTCTCCCTATACAGGAGCCGCGAAACCTCCTCCTCCTTCGTTTCACCCAACCGCTCGCGGGACGCGGAATACGACTACAAGCCCAACGCAGTCTGGCTCAACCTCCAACGCCGCGAGCGCGCCCTGCAAAAAGACCTCCAGCGCCTCCTCGATGCCCAATCCGCCGGCCTGGCAGCCAACCTCGACCCACAACAACAACAACAACCGTCCATATCCAGCAGCGCCCCCTCAGACGCGAGCGACGCCGGCACGGGGACAATACACACCCAGTCAAGCAGCAGTAGCTCCGTCCGACGCAGACAAGTCACCTTCGACCCTATCGTCACCACAACCGCAACCACAACCGCGTCAGGCACGCTCGTCCCCGTCCGACAACCGCGGCCCCCAAAGCCCCTCGGCCTGCGCGCCGCCCGCACAGGGCTGACGCGCACCATCGCGCTGCTGGCCGACCTCAAAGCGGAGGAGGACGCACAGCTGACTTTGGCGCTAAGCGCGCGCAAGCAGGCGCTGTCCCAGCTGCGGCGGCTGTCGGCGAGGCGGGAGGGCATAGCGGAGGAACTGCGGGTGCTTGAGTCGGAGGAGGGGGACGAGGGCCAGCAGTCTCTCAGCAGGGAGTTGAGGGAACTGGAGCGGGAGAGGGAGGCTGTGGCCGGGGAGATCGCGGAGTTGGAGGAGAGGTTGGCCGGGTTGAGGAGGAGGAGGAAATGGCTTGATGGGCGGGTCGAAGAGGTCAGGAGTCGGAGGGACGCCGGGTTGAGTGGCTATAAGGGCGCGCTGAAAGAGGTGGAGGGGAGGATTGCGGGGCTGCTTACCCGGCCTGGTGTGAAGCCTTTGGATGTGGAGCTCTTCTCCCAGTCGGGTGTCCAAGAAGGGGCCTTCGGGGAATCACCTGGCGGGGTGGAATTCTTGCACCTACGGCCTGAGAGGAGGACGGCGGAGATGGCGAGGGATTGGTGGGAATCCGAAGTCAGGATACTGGAGAGGAGGAAGGCGGAGGTGGACAAGGAGAGGGCGGCATTGGAGCAGGGCGTGGAGGTATGGAAGGAGACGATCAAGCTTGTGTCTGAGTTTGAAGCTGGGCTGATGCGAGAGATGAGCGGAGGTGGAGATGTTTGGGAGACGAGTAGTAGTAACGGGAAAGGGAAGGGGAGAGAGGGTGACCCGCCGTCGTCACCACCTCCACCACCTCCTCCTGACCAGGCTATGTACGCACAGCTTGACAAGATGCGCGCCGTCATGGCAGCCCTAGAAGAGCGACTGCATATCGCGGAGGAGAAGGGGTGGAACTTGCTCATCTGTGCCATTGGCGCTGAACTGGAAGCTTTCCGACAGGCGGAGGGCATGTTACGGGAGGCGCTACGAGCCGCAGGCTTTGGGACTGCCGCAGGCTTTGGGACTGCCGCAGAGGAAGGCGATGTCGAGCAAGGAGACTCAACGCCCCACGTTGGCGGATCGACGAGCCCGCGAACCTCGGTGCAGTGGCTTGATGAGGCTTCTGGAGACGCTGGGCCCGGTAAGCGTGGCGACTTAGTGGACTTACACGAGGAGGAAAGGGAGCCTGAGAGCGATAACGAGGTTCCCCCGGACCTGCTCGTTTCGGCGGAGGACCACCGCGAACTGGAACGTCCGGCGCTGTGCAGGGAGGACAGCGGAAATGAAGTTCCAATGGAGTTCTTAAGGGAGCATCGGGATGATAGGGTATATGCAGGCTAATATGAACTAGCGGGATTTGGTTTATCTAAGGTAGTATGATGGGATGATGGTGGTATGGATGAGGTTCGGTGTTCGGCGTGTTCAGCGGGTTGGTTGGTTATCCCCCTTTTGGCCTTGGGAGGATTCTTATACGAGTAATGAGTCTCACACGGCGCTTAAATACCATTTTACAGATGACCGTTTCCTAGTTCAACTGTTTGAGGAGCAGACGTGGAAGGTGAAGGATAGACTCGATACGGCCCGCGGAGGATTTAGCTGAGACAACAACAGATCAGCACGTCTTTCTCCCGCTCTGGGTGGTATCACACGTTGGCATTTCTCTCATGTGGTGGTATATTGTGTACGGAATATACGATGGCAGCACCCAGACATTAGTGTCCTAGGTAGTTAGTGCCTGTTGAACATCTTAGCATATCCGTTGAGCCTCAACCCCGAAATGCCCGCTCCATGGTTAAGATCAGATATTGAAACATCAGTCATGATAACCAAACGAGAGAGGCATCTCTTCATCATCCCCTCATCCCTCATATCACCATTGGAACCCCTCCCCCCGACCCCTCCCTCTCGCACTTTACCTCCCCTTCTTACATATTATGTGATGTGACGTCCTCTTCACAAAGTAAGGAAATCCAACTCCCTATTCCTCACCAAGGGTGACTCCCCCCTACCACAACCCACCACCACAGCATTATTACTACCACCACCAGTCGCAGCCGCAGCAGCAGCAGCAGCAGCCCTGGCCCTAGCCCTCGCCCGCGCCGAACCCACCGCTTCCTCGACACTCTGCACCAACTCATCCAGCGTAACAGGCGTCATGGGCGGCGGCGGCACAGGCGGTCTACTCGCGGTGCCGGGACTACTGTTGTCCACCTCCTTTACTGGTGACAGAGCTGTAGCTGGCTGTGCTGGTGGTGGTGGTGGGGAACTGGTGGCGAGCCAGTCCATTGCACAGTCGCCGTTATTATTATGATGACCCTTATTGTCGTTGTCGAGCGTCAACCCCAACTCTGTCTCGAGACTGAGGACGTATGGGTCGCGGCAGATGGGTGTGCCGTCTGCTGTGGCGTGGGCGAGGGTGCTGCGCGGCTGGGAAGGGTGGATTACTTCCTCCTCGGTCGGTGGGATGGCGGCGGTGGTGGTGTTGTTGGTGGTAGGGACAGACGGCAGCTCGGCTGTCTGCGGATTGTTGCCGCTTGCGATACCAGTGCTGTCGTCGGAAGGAGTGGACACGGTCGGCGCGGCGGGCTCGGCCAGCCACTCCTCGATGGTCTTGTCCACGGCCGTGTCGTCGTCTGCGAGTTGAGCAGGCTGCGTAGCTGGGGCTGCGGGCGCCGGAGTTGACATGGTGGCAGGAGATTCGTTGGGTTTCGAGACGGTGCTGTCCGCGCTCATGCTCACGCACGAAAGGTCTCCGGAGGCGGTGGGGATCAGCATTGGAACGGTAGTGTCGACATTTACTGCTGATGGGGCCGTTGTTGCCCAGTCTTGGGCACTGGCACTCTCGCCGCCGGTGCTGATGAAGTCAACAAACGACGAGTGGAAGAAGTCTAGGTCGAAGGTGCTCGGCTCGTTGGATGCCTGGTCCAGTGTAACAGAGTTGGAGCCGTCGTGGCTCCGTGACGAGCTAGGCGGCGACGGGCACGTTTGAAGGGTGGCGGATAAGAACGACGGCCCAACGGTCGTGAAGTCCACGGAGGAGAGGCTAGAGAGCCGGCGTCGTTTGACGGCGCGCGCCTCTTCCGGGATGGTCTCTAGCCGGTCGGTCGACAGGCAGTTACCCTCGGTGCCAGTAGCCCATTGGTTGCTGCCAAACAGAAGACTGCTGTTGCTGGTGCCTTGGTAGCGCCCAACAAACGAGCTGACATCGAAGCCTCCCGACTTGACCATCTCGGAGCGGATCTCGACGAGCATGGTCTTGAGCACCTGATACATCCTCGCCGCAGGCTGATACAGGTGGCTCATGTCGTAGATGGCAGAGGAGAGCACCTGCAGATACCGCAGGTTACTCTGGTGGTCGAGCTCGGCGCTCTTGTGAGCCAGAGCAGCCATCAGGGCAACGGCGGCAGTTCCGGCGTGCTGGATCGTCGACAGCCCAACCCGCCGCCCATCGAAGCGCTGACGGTGATGCCAGAAGATGCGGGCAACTCGAATGGCGTGCTGCGTGCACATGCTTCGGGAGAGGGACGCCCGGTTGTCGTGGTGCGGGAGCGGCGCCATCCAGGAGGGGATATGGTTGGTGCCGTCGTCCCGGCCGGGGGACTCGGGGCTCGGGTAGCGTGCTGCAACCGAGCCGTCCAGTGACATGGGCCCGTATCGGGCCCACGGACGGTGCAGAAGGATCATGCAGACATGGAACTGTTGGTGAAGCATGAAGAAGCCCAGGGGTGCCGACTTGATATTCACAGGCTTCCAGGTCAAGTTCTCCGGAAGCCGCCGGTACCAATTGTGGAAGAGGCGCTCCAGGCCGATGAAGTGCAGGTATGCCCTGTCCTCGGCGCTCTTTGTCGAGAACACGTGGGCGGGCCCGAACGTCGAGTTCTGGAAGTCGGCCACCCTGCCTCCCAGCTCTAGCAGTTCGAACATCTGCCGGTAGATGGCAGCTTGGCTTGCCACGGTGCCCAGGCTTGTGTCAACGACAGGCTCCCTCTGCATCTTTGGCAACACATCGACACCGATATCCTGCACTTTGATCGTGGTCGGCCGGCCCAAGAAGAGCGCCCATTTCCGGTCGAACATGACGCACGCCGATATGACCTGGCGCCTTGCTTGCCTCTCGAGCTCGGAGAGGTCCGCACAGGATGGGCTGACATGCAGTCCGAGGTCAAAGGCCAATCGGTTTGCCATCCCTTCATCCCGTTCTGTTAGCATCTGTAGGTACCTAGCTTCGCTTGGTGCGAGCACAAACTACATACCCGAGTACATCCAGCCGGCGGTGTCCCGGCCAACGCCACACTCCAGGTCGGCGAGCAGGAGGAGAGCCTGGACGGTAGAGATCCCGCCAGGCCTCTCCAGCTCCGCGTCCAACATGGACTTGGCTTTCCTGTGCACCGTGCTCTCTCGGCTGCCTAGCGTGGCCCTCTTCACGTCCTCCCGGTCCCAGTCAGCAAAGCGGTAGCCGATGGCGAGCATGGCGAGATGGAGGAAGACGGAATAGAATCTCGGGTCTTGGGTGGTGCGACCGGCCTCAAAGGCTGCCTCGTCAACCACTTGGTACCACGGGTTGTAATATTCCCAGAAACACCTCATTAGATGGTCGTGGGTGGACGGTCTGAGAGCCGCAATGAGCCGCTCAGCCCTGCGGATATGCTCGGGCTGCTCAAACGGGGCGAAGCCGGATGTAGATCGAGAATAGAGATGGATGTTAGCCGTGGGACCAAAGAACCTGGCCCTTCCGGCCGACTGGTCATGGACGTAGCTGCCTCTCGCGCAAAGGAGGTGCCGTGTGCTGACATCCTTTTTCTGCTCGGCGTCCTGAAGTAGTGCCGGGTCGATCAGGCGGGCGAGGGCGGAATGGCTGTCGGGCAGGAGACCCTGACCCTTTGGCTGCTCTGGCTGGAACATGATCACGTCGTCGTCGCCTGAGCCGGGCGGAGTGGCGGGGTGGTTCGCTGGTAATGGCGGAGCCAGGTAGGGCTCGGAACTTCTTGACCGTTCACGCTCGTCGCCACCCTGCGTTTGCTGCTGTTGTTGCTCCTGCTGCTGCCTTGCCTGCGCTTCTTGCCTCGTCTTTGGCGGGTGGACGGCTGGGGGAGGCACGACGCCGCGCTCCTTCAGCATTTCCTCCAGAAGGGCGATCCGGTTCGACAGGGATGACATGTAGGCCTTCGATATGGGTCTTTGCGGGACGGAATTAGGCTGAAGAACCGACGGGTGGGACCACCGGGTGTGGGCACCTACCGCCTTCTCTCATCGTCATCCTTGATAACGCATGTGGACCCCGTTCTCCTGCACTGGGCGCATTCCGACTCGCCTTCGCCGACAACACACCGTATCCTCCGCTCACGGCAGGAGGCGCAAGCAATGGACGCCCGGTGTCGGATCTGTTGCTTGGTGGACGATCGGGACGAGGGCGCGGGACTGGCTGCATGTTCGGAGCCGGCTCGGTCACTCTCCCCCTCTGAGCGCGACCTCCGCTTCCCGCCAGAGCTCGTCGTTGTGGCCATGGTCGGGAACTTCACGTCAGGTGTGCTAGAAAACTCGCAAATGCCAGTCGTGATATCTGCGCGGTGAATACGGTTTCTATTACTGTAGAGAGGCGCTTGTTGAAGCTAGAGCGGCGCGAGGAGCAAAAGCACGTCACGACGGACGAAATTGGGAAAGGGAATGAGGTCGCCAAACCGACCGATACACGCGAGCGGACAAGTGCCCGTTAATAAATGTAGTCCATCACAGCGCCGTGGACAACAGCCGTGCCTAACGGAATATCCTAGCTCCTCGCAGGGGCAGCTGGCTGGCACCCCGCAGTACCTACCACAGCATCTGCTGCCGAGGGCCCGCCCTGTGTGGGAGCCTGCGCCCTGTGACGGGGCGCTAGGTTTCTTTCTTGTTTGGTTGAAAAAGGCCCACCGGGCATACCAATAGTCAATGTGGTAGACGATGTCGTGGAGTCCACACACGTTCGCCCAGCCTGCCAAGGGGGGAAAACCCCGGAGTTCTGGGGACGTGAAGAATCCACAGCCTTTGCAGATGGTGTGGCAGTTCGCCGTGCGCTAAGCTGCAAACCCCTAGTTTCCTCGTGGCGGATGGTGCTCGCCAACCTTTGGGAAGAACTCGGGTTTCGGACATATCCTCAACCAGATCGCGGCAATTCCATCTGCAACGCTGCGCCTGTGTGCCTGTGACCGATGTTAGACCCTGGCCAGCGTCGCAAGCCGATTCGCCAATGGCTGCAACGGTGACCCACGTCAAACGCCCCTCATTGGTGCCTCCCCCCGCAGCTATCCCGGTCCAGCCTGAAGTCGGGAACATGACCGGCCCCACGATCTCCACCCCCGAACTCAACAATGCGGAGATCGGATGGGGAACTCAGGGGAGCGATCGTGGGCACAGCTTTTCGGATTCATCACTCATCAGTGACCATTCTCCCATTGTCGACAAATCCATATGTAGTGCTGTTTGAAGATGTGGATGGCCGGATATGACGCTCCAGTAATCTAGCCCGCGCTCTTGTTGAGTTCTCTGTTCTTCGACAGTGAGTATCGAAGAACCATGGAACAGACCGGATCTGCATGTTCCTTCGGCTCGTGGGGGTTGCGTTCCGAAGCTCAGCGAGTCATGGACCTGAGATTGCCTCCGGTTGACTGTGCAATACCTTAGCAAGCAGATAGGCGAGTCATCCGGTCTCTTCCTCTGCTACCATGCTCTTGGATCCGCCCCCAGATTTCGCAGCTGGTCCCCAATGGAGTCCACGCCAATCTGGATTCCTGGAACTATCGCTCCTTGGCAGGTGGAGGAGTCTTGCATGGTCACAAGGCTGCTCGGTCCACTTCCCCAGGTTCTGGAGGCGCTCCATGCAATTGTCGGTTTGTGTCAAACACCGTTGCTCCATCCCGTAAGCTACGGGCCAAGACCCATGTTGGGAGTTGTGGCCACCCATCGATACCAAACACCGGAGATGGCAAGGAGCGAAAAGGCTTCAGCTACACTATCAATCAGTAGACGGCAGGACCGTTCTTGAGATGATATAATCAGTTCAGACCGTTAGGAGCACTAGCGTATAGAAATCCATAACCTCCTATCTGCTCAGAGCATTCCACTCCAAACGCAGAAGCCCAAACATGAGTCGTGTTCTCGGAATCCTGTACTGCATAACCCGTTCCGCCTGTACGCACTCATCCCTGGACTCCCAAGGGACAAACTCGCTCGATCATGTGGGGTGGGCCGCTCTTCCCCGCACGAAGGACGAAACCTGGGGGAGCTGGAGGTGCTCGTAACGGCGGAGCGGAGGAAGGGGCGAAAAGCCTTCGAGGGAACCATTAGCGAGCTTCGTCCAAATCGGGATTGGCGTCGGCAACCAGTTATGTATCCGACATTGCGACGACTCGACCACAGGTCGTGAGCGTTTGAAGCCGCCTGCTGGTAGCGCCCAGGCAATGATAAGCAAGCAGGCGGGGCCCTGGGATTTCACAGTGGCTTACACTACGTTCGCATCAGCATCCTGTGGGACGCGGCAGTTGGTGAACGGCGAGCATTTGCGAGTTATCACCGCGACCTCTCCGGCGACAGGAACCTTAGCAGGAGACGCTAGCCCAGTCTTACGCATCGAGGAGTACACGACCAGCAGTGAAGCGTCGGCGCATTCAGCAAGCGAACGACGCTGCCAGCTGATCCATTCAAGAGACCATGTCTTGACGACGTTAACACCAGTGATTCTATGAGTTTCGGCCTGGGATTGGGATTCATCCTTCCAGGTTCGTCTCAATCAGCTGGCGACGCCTGGTCATCTCTCAGCTGCGCTGTTCTGGGTGTTGTTGCTGTGCAGCGGATAAGCGCTGAGCAAGGAATGGAGACACTTAGTCTTTCATGTTAATAACCACATCACCCTCTTGGTCGCTGGAAACACTCACGTCTGTCATAGAGATAATACGACGTGACGAACAGAACCGGCAGCCCCACGATTATCGAGATAACCTTCCTCTCGGTTTGCTTATACTCCTTGCTCGACGGATCCGAAGGTTTTGGTTTCTGGGGAGATAGTCGCCGATATGGAAAGGGCGATGCGGACTTAGCACTGGCGATAGGAAGAGACTCTGGAGCAGAGGCTAGAGGAGAGGAAGTGACGGAGCCAACATGACCACCCTCGCCCGCAGCGCCAGTTGGTGTTCCTGCTGACGAGGCGCCGGCCCGCTTGAACCTCGAGGTTTGGCGATTCGCATTTACTGGTCTCGGAGTACTAAAGGATCTTCTCAGGAGATAGCCTGGCCGTAGACTCGAGGGAGTCGTTATCGCCTCGGCTTGCGACCTGGTCGAACCCAATATTCTCGATGCCGCTACAAGCGAAGTCCCCGGCATTGTGGAACTAGTGCCGCGGAATAGCACCCCGATAGGAAACATTGATAGAGACATGTGCGGCGATACTGTCGGGATTGGTACGACGGAGGGTTCCCAACACCCCGGGGAGCAGTCGAATGAAGGAGGGGTCAAACGAGGTGGCTGTTTTGGAAGCGCGAGGTTGTTAGATTATCACATTCCACCGGTCTCCCTGTCAAGCTTAGGATGGAGTACCTTCTCTCAAAAGCAATCAATGTCGCGTTTTCCTCGCAATCCAAGAATCCAAATGTGTGTTTTCCCAGGACCCAACGCGGGTCGCAAATCGTCGCAAATTCATGGACGGAAAAATGGATCTTGGTGGGACCACAGTACAGAGAGCACAGACCGCTGGTCCACTTCAGGTTGGCATGTGCCGCAAAGTGGGGCGCTCTCTTGGCAACATGGAACCGAGCAAGAACCGAGCGGTCGGCAGATCAAAATCATCGTCAGCAAATACCTTGCCTATCACGATTGATGGGACGGCTGAACTTCCCTTTGACGAGATAGTCGAATGTATACCGTCCTTGGAGAGTCGGCCTTAGGTACTGTGTAGGCCGCGGTAGACAACTTCCCTTGCTAAGCGACTCTCCAACCTTCCAACTGTGAACTTTTTGTACCTCTCGTCGACGATAATAAAGGTTTAACGTATCTTATCAGCGAGCGCCGCATATCACCGAGCGCCGCACTCCCTACTACCCTACGAACACCATCTTCAATTACAATACAACAACACTAGCAACCAACTATAATTACATCAGAAACAGATAAATCATATCCTTCTACATCCTCCTGGCAAGTGCGGGCATTATGGCCAGGCTTGCCGCACACACCACAGCACCGAACCTTCGTACGACCCACCCCGGCACCACCACTATCTAGCTGTGTTTCTTGCATTGCCTCCCTACCTATAGCCCCCTGACTTACCACCTCTTGTGTCTCCTGTATAGTAAGTGATCCTCCAAGCTGCACGCGTGTTCTTTTAGCTCTCCGGCGCTTGCTTAGTGCCTCGTTGGCCTTGCGGAGCGAAGCGTTCTCTGCCTGAAGGAGGGCCACCTGGTGCATCACAGCCGTTGTGCTTTTAGCAAGCTGATCCACAGCAGCCAACATTGAAGTCGGGGAGCTATTTTGATGGTTGGCAATGCGAGTCTTGATGAGGGTTGACTGCGATTCGGCTTCCCGAGGGTTGTGTGGTGTCTGGAACACCCAAGGTTGCGCAGTGCCAGGCCGGGAGGTTGGGGGTGTTGGCGTACGAAGCTTTACATCCAGCTTGGAAAGCACCCTCTCTGGATCGTACGGCACAAGGCCAGCCCCTGCAAAGCCGCCCTGGATATTCCTCTCGGTGATGGAGGCAAAGAAGGCCTTGCGAAAGGCGCAAAGGAACTCGAGCTTGCTCACGTGGTTGATATGCATGCGCATCAAGTCCTCGATCTGGCGACCGTATACCTGCTTCAATGGCCTAAAGCAGCCAGCATTAAGTGGCTGGAGGAGGTGGGACGAATGCAGAGGCATGTAGAGTGTGATAATGTTGTTCTGCTGGCAATAGAGCTCGAATTCGGTCGAGTGGTGGCTTTCGTGGCCGTCGAGGATTAACAACCGGTATTTGCCTTTTGTACGATGTGCTGTATAGAAGTCAAAGTGCTTGATCCAATCTAGGCCTACTTTATTGGTAGTCCAGCCATTGTCGGTGGTTGTGATACGCCAGTCGGCCGGGAGGTTGTACTCGGTGTACCAGTTGGCGAGGTGGTATTGCACGGCCAAGATAATGAACAGAGGGATGGCCCAGCCGAGGGCATTGACTCCCTGGATCACCGTTGCCCACTCACGGTTGCCAGGCTGGGCCAGCTTTGCCTTGCTATAACCATCCGAGGTTGTGACCACCATGCCCGCGAAGATGATACCCATTATAAACCCAGTCTTGTCGAAGTTATAGATATCGTCATCTACAATACCATACTTGGCCTTGACGTTCCATACAAGGGCAAACCGCTCGCCAATGACTTTTGGATCCTCGCACTTCGCCCTCTGGTAGTTGTATCTACGCGTATGACGCGTTCGGAGCTCTGGCTGGCGTTTGACAAACCGATGCGCCTAGAGCTTGCCAACAGGCGGCGCGTCGCGTTCGCGTAGCAGATGGTTGGCCATATCTTCTACACCACTCAATCTAGGTGGGAATACGCGTATAGAGAAGTCAATCACATACTATACTATTGCCCTCTCTTCTAGATCGGTGAGCTTACGCGAGTTGGCTGGAAGATCGCGTCTTGCAATACGGCCGGCAAGTCGACGGCGGATAGTTCGGTCGGCAACGTTGTAGATCTTTGCTGCGGCGCGTATACTTAGTTCCGGGTTCTTCTGAATAGCCTCAATGGCCAAGATTACCCTGGCTTCATTTGAAGTAGGAGGCATATTGGGTTGATGAAAAAATTGGTGTTAAGTGCAGAGGTGACATGTAGTGTAGAAAGGTGCGGCGCTCGGTGATATGCGGCGCTCGCTGATAAGATACGTTATTGTTCTATTAACTGAAGTCCAAGTGTGTGTCTGTCACCTAAACTAGGTACCTGTGACGGCTGGTTCTGACATTCAAAGACAAGGGCTAGGGATAAGACTTGAGCTACGATTTATACGCTTTCTATAATCTAGTATGATACCCGCGGACCCAGCTCAAAGCCCTTTAACCCAAGTCGATGACTTCGCCTGTGTCGAAAAAGCTCTGCGCAGCCACGCGCCTCGCACCGGCCGACACCAGCAGCTTGAATACCATATAGTCGCCCTTCATCCTCTTGCGCCCCTTCTTTTGCTCCTGGACGAGATCTCTCAGCTCTGCGAACAGGCTCTCGGCGTCCTCCTGTAAGTGCAGCTCCCGGCCGGGCCCGCGCGTCTCCAGCCTGGTGATGGCGTCGATGAAGCAGAAGATCACAAGCTTGTGCGGTCGCAGCCGTCCCACCAGCGCCGAAAAGACCTTGATTAGCTTCTTGACGCTCCACGCCTTGATGCCCTTCGTCCAGTGCCTGTCGAACAGGACCGGCTCCTCTGCGTAGATGCGCGCCACAGTAGGGTGCGACAGCAGCTGGCCGATGAGCTGGGACAGGAGATGGGCGGTCCCGCCGGCCGCTCGTGTGACAGTGGCGCCAGGGGCAGCATCCCCACCGGGAGCGTGGAGGCCGCAAAAGTACGAAAGGACAACGACGCGGCTCTGGCCGGCGTACTCGCGGGCGAGGCGGGCGTAGAGGAACGACAGGGGTGAGAAGGAACGGCGACGCAGCGTCTGCTCCAGCGCCCATGTGGAACTGGGCCGCACTAGCAACGCCGAGTGTTCCGACTCGGTCTTTAGCCACTTCTGGTACTCCCTGCGCTTCGTGAAGGCGGCCAGGGTGCGCATGCCTCGCGCGTTCGGCCTCGCCAACCGGAGGCAGCTGTCTATCTCGCGCGTCGATTGTCCGGCATCCTCGTAGCCTAGATAGCCGAGAAGCGTCTCGGCAGGGATGGAACCTTTGTTTGAGGTCCTCGTCATTAGTCGCCTATCCAAGGATGCAGTGCGTTCTCTCCAAAAGCACGGAGAGTGAGGATGCCATGGGGAACGTACCCGCATCCCTCAATCCCATTGAAGCCCTACGTGTAAGCCGAGTTTCCGTCCTTGCCCGGCCGGACCCCGATACTCCCTCGATTCCTAGACCAAAGATGTGTCAGTGCGGTCCGCCTAAGTCGGCAATTATTCGTCACCAGCTGATACTAGCAGAAAGGGCCGCGACAACCAGGTTCCTGAGAGTAGGTGCCTTACCGGCCGCATCAGGGTGCGAAGTTGGCCTTTGGGAGCCTTGGCGTTGGAACGATTCTAGGAAATGAAAAAGATGTCTGATGACGAGACCCTGTTCATCCGGGCGTGGGAGATCGAGGGGCATGTCATACGACAGCCGCTGCGTTTCTCTGTTCTTCACCGCGTTCTTGACGGACAACAACGCTCCTGTCAGCCGATTGATGCTGTCATCCAGAGTCCCTCGTTGAGCTGCTTGGGGTTGGACTCGTCAGCTGCACGATGCTAACCAGGAGAAAAGCTCGGTGCTTAGGATCTAACTAGGACCTACACCTAAGCCTCCTCCGTCCAAACTCCAGAAGTTGAACGAAAATGGCCGCTAAGCTCTCAAAGATCTCGATCGTATCCGTTTCCATCGCTCTCGTCAGTCGGTTGGCCCGCATCGCTGAGAAATAGTCGTCTAAGCCGCCTGTGAAGGCGCGAACGATGGTTGCCACCGTCTCCACCACGTCGTCATCCGGTCTGTCTTGGTCTCTCGTTGTCTGCCCCTTGTCAGTCGGTGTCACGAGAGGGTCATGCAGCAAGGTGCCTAGGTAGGCAGCGGTTGGTCCCATGAAAATTACCTCAATGATGCTCATCAACGCGACTTTGCAGATAAAGGATTCCAATCAGCATCAATACAAGACGACGAGCCCCATAGAGCTCGTGTTTGGGTGCAGACGTACAGAGTACTGAAGACCGGTGCCTGGTGTCACGAAGTGCCCCTAGCCAGGAACAGAGAGCATGCACATTGGTGCTGATAGCCCGGAGACTACCCAAGACGGGGGATTGCTTTCTTGAGCCCCGCTTGTAGAAGCATATGGACGCTTCAAGCTCGGCATGGACGGCGTCTTCAGTGACGATATCGGGCGGGTGAGGCTCATCTGCAATGTCGGAATCATCGCTCTCTTTGCCGCCCTTGTGACGCTTGGATGACCGAAATGCGACCACGGCCTCTTCGAGTTTCCTAACGCTCGGCCAGGTCTGCTGCCATCGCTGTTGTCTGTGCAAATTCCTATGAGTCAGTAAAGCCCAGACACGGGGATCTCTGTGGCTAGCACAATGGATGAGACGATAATATATATACATTTCCGCATTCAGTCTCGCATCCTCCTGGGCCGAGGCAAAGTCTGCCAGGAGTACGCTCCACCGAGAGTCGTTCGGGGAGTTCGAGTAGTTGGAACGTTGAGCGAATCTTGCACCATCCCGCCAGTACTCAGGCCACCGTGACTCGTCAGGACGAGGGCTGTCATTTAAAGTAATGTGGTATGTGTAGAAGACCTGCTTGCGCTCATCGACGCGGACATCTTTCGCTCCAGAAGCAAACTGGTTGTTCTGGGTCTGTACCTCCACCTGGCCCACGTTGGAGGCCGGCCCGTTATTTGGGATGCTCAAGGGATGAGATCCCATCCCAAAAGAGCTCTGCAGTTCGGAAATGGAAGTTCAGGAGGTGTCGCATCAGAATGGTGCAGAGGCAAAGCCCGCGGCGAGTTCTAGATTTCCAAGCGCGGTAGATGCCAGAGTGAGCGCAAACGACCTGTCATCGCTGGGATCTGATGCGTTTGGACGATGAGGCCCTAACCTATGAGAAAGATGGCTCAGGAAATCTCACAGGGTGCAACTCCCCTGAATTGAGAGTGGTCATTTCTTACCGAGCGACCCCAAATGGGAAGTGGGTCACCGAACTCGGCATAGGCAATCATTCATTGCCTGGGGACGAATGGAATCAGGGACCGCTCGTTATCTCGATGCTGAGTCGAGCGGCAAGCGGTGCGGGACTGGGGTTGGACAGCTACCCGGGACATGTCACATAGCGGTGCGCGGCTCATGGCGCCCACAACGAGCGAAGACACATTGGCGCAGTTGCCCGGCCCGCAGAGAGCTGCCTCGTGATTACGGCTGACAACCCGCATAGGTCCTGCAGAGGCTGCAGGTCTGGACCCTGGTCTCAGCGGCACTTGGGAGGGTAGCACTTTGGGGTCCGTGTTGGACAGTTGGGTCGGAACTTCGAAGCCATGGGAGGACAAAGACGAAGCAGAGCTCGGTCGAGGTCCCGCTCGATGAAAGATATCACATAATTAGGTCCTAGATTGCGGACACAGGACGCAGTTCATCCCATCTTGAGTCTGGACAAATGTTCGTTGGCAAATTACTTCCAATCCGACAGGCCCGACACAATACATCCAGAATGGCCAACACCGGACTAGTGCTTGTAGCCCCGGGAACGGACCCTAAAGTGGACATTGTGTTTGTCCACGGGCTACGGGCGGACATGGAGAAGACGTGGACCAGAGACACGGTCCTTTGGCCGGCCCAGCTCCTCCCAAAGGAGTTCCCTGAGGCTCGCATATTTCTCTTCGGATACGATTCGACCATCTTTAACCTGCAACCGGGCAAGCTCGCCAAAACAGAAGTTCGCAGCAACGCGGACGACCTCTGCAGCAAGCTGGCGGCCGAGAGGTCCAAGGAACCCGAGGCTGTGAGTGTGCTCCCAATCACTACACCCTTTCCCTTCCATTCAAGTACACATCTACAGTATTCAAGTCAGCCACTTGATGGGGACTGCATGTGGCTGAATTCCCGTGCCATGGATAAAAGGGGAACCGACCCATCGTCATCGTCGCGCACAGTCTGGGTGGTCTTGTCGCGGCCCAGCTCTTCAACAACGGGGAGCAGAGCAGCGAAGACACCAACGCAAGGGCCATTGTGAAGAACATCCGCGGCCTGATCTTCCTCGGAACGCCTTTCCGGGGTTCCGTCCCGGCTGGGCCGGCCGAATACGCAAGGAGGATCCTCAAGCTGCTGGGTGTCGAGACGCAAGAGCACACACTGAAGCTGCTGGGCGTCAATTCGGAAATGATCAACGAGCTCGCCCGAACCTTCTCCAACCTGCTCAACAAGCGCAGGATGTCCAAAAACGCCGAGGACCGGATCAGCGCCTCCTTCTTCTACGAGACGCTGACAACCCGCGTCACTGGAACTCTCAAATACATCCAGGTAAATTCAGATGTCTGATGTCTTCTGAAAGTTCCCATCGCTGATGCACAGATGGACTACCCTCCAGGTTGTCGAGAACGACTCTGCCCAGCTGCCGGGCTGCGGAGATGCCATCCCCATCCGGGCAGACCACCATGACATCTGCAAGTTCACGTCCGAAAAGGACGAAGGCTACGGTCTTATCGTGGCTGAAATCCGCAAGAGCCTGGCCCCGCCCGATCTCGACGACGAAGGTGTAAGCGTCTTCCCCACCCACAGAGCGTGCGGCTTTTGTTAACAAGGGCTGTACTGACGGTTCGGGCTGACCGGGTGCACACCACAGGCGGGCGGCAGGGGTACGTGGGTGTACAACTATGGCAAGGCTGTGAACGTTGGCAAGATCCAAATTGATAGCCAGACGAACACCATCAATTGAGGGGCCCTCGGGTCGTGGGGTTATGGCTGCCACGGGCACTGAAGTCGGGAAGGCAGGAGCGCCCGGGGACCTACTATTCAGCCAACCCCCACAATATTATTTCCAAGTACGAATTGACGATAAGACAAATGCGGAAACTAGAACGAGAGACTCGTTGGGTAACACATGAAAGTGCCGCTTGCCAATAGGTCCTATCCTCGAGCGTCGGGGCACCAATGAAGGTGGAGGTTTTTGAACCGCCTCACTACCCCTAGACTCGCTTCGAGTCGGCGGTGCAACAGCCGTCCCGTGCATCTCCGTAACACAATTGGCCGAGGAGGCACAGTTGGTGGGTTGGACAGCACGATGCAGGCAAGCCTTCATCTCCCGTAATAGGTACCTACCTCATTCAGCTCCCCTCTTTACGCACATCCAATTTCTGGAGCTAGATAGGGCAACAACTCTGGCTCTACACAAAATCGACGATACTGCGGCCGTCTTAACTCAGGCAGTGAGGTTGCCTTGTCTCGTAACCCGACCAATTATATCTACAGGGTGGTTCAGGCAATGGCGACGGGACGGGAAACTGAGCATCTCCACCTGAGATCGTGACCTCTGGACGTAGCAGCGACGTAGCAGCGGGTGAGTGGTTTTGCTTCCCCATCTCCCAAATCCCAGAACTCTACTACAGCCTTGCGGCTCATACCCGTCGCCTTGGAAGTCGGGAGTAGGGATGTCATGAGCCGGAACTTTCGGTGTTGAATCCCATAACAGCTTGAAAGCACAACTGTTCCCTACCCACACCGTTGAATGAGCGGGACTGCAAACTTTAGTTTCCGAGTTCATCTGTCCTCGGCTATTTGATTGGATTGCTTCCGTCGAGATTATTCGCTTTCACGAAGGGGAGCTGGCGAACGACTGCCCAGGCGTTAGATCTCGGATAAGTCTGAGAAGCGCTTTCTCACTTTTGACTCCTCGACTCCTCGACACCATCCACATTCTGAAAGGAGGATGGAGATGACAGACGCTCCTTATATCACGCCGCCGATGACGAGTACCGATTCTTGCTCCGGCTCGAGCTTTAGCGCAGCTGACACCCTAGCCGGCGACTCGAAGCCGAGCTCCCCAAGACCTCCCGGGAATGATGCACGTCCTCAGAAGGCCAGCCCGCTGCCCAAAGCCACGGTCAGCCATGACCCATGCAACATGAACGATGCGAGGGAGAACAAGGATCCGGGAACCGAGTGCAAGACGCACGACAAAACCGATGAGGACTCTGGCAATAAGCCCGGCAGCAAGAAGCCCCCGGCGAAGGGCTTTGAAGACATCGATAGTGATGGTGAGGGGGCGTTTAGCAGATTCTCGTCGCTTCAAAGAGAATCGTTAGGCATCTCTTACCTCGGTCCGCACCGTCTCCCGTCGCTGCCCCAGCGACGAGCGAAAGCTGCGCGAAGGCTCATGCAAACAAAGGCCTACGCCGAGTTGATCGAAGAGAGAATCCTGGAGCTCGAGCGTAAGGTCCAAAGCCTCTCCAACGACGAAACTCCCCTGGTCGAAGCCGGCAGGTCTAAACGCGACGTCCCTACGCTGTTGCAAGCCGTTCCCATGGGGTGGAGCGAGTTCAACAGCCGCGCCAACTTCAACGTCAGCCGGAAGGACTATCCGGGATATTGGCCGCATCGCCCAGAACTCGACGATGCGTCGAAGCCCGTCATTGAGATACTCACCGAGGAGCCACGCTACGGCAGCTTCCCAACCGACTTCTACAGCCACCCCTCGGATGTGACGAAGTTGCATTGCGTCCGCCACGTGCCGTCACCTTTGGAAAACCAGCATTCGCTAGCTGAGCCGTATCGCATCCGGATCCGGTCAAAGCTACTTCTCAAGCTCATCAAGCAGCTCACCGGATGCAACGTTCTTCGTGGCCCTCACGAGCATCGGCTGCTAATGTTGCGACCGTTCAAGCTGCTGGTGCGCTTTGCGGAGGACATACGAAAACATGCTCAAGATCTGGCCGAGGGGATCAATAATGGGAGGTGACACATGCACCGCGCAGGTGTAGCACATTGATTGACTAACAAGCTTGCAGCCCAAGCCAGGCCGGTGCCCGAGATGAAGTCACAGGAAGCGATCGACCAGCTCAACTTGCTGACGGACACGATTAACAAGTACCTGTCCCACCCACTCAGCTTGCAGAAGAGCATCGACCACAGAGTCACCAAGATCGCCTTCAGCCAGTTGTGGTACTTCTTCAAACCCGGGTATGAAGTCCGGACCCCCAGGGATTCTCAGATACAACTGTGAGTCCTGCTTCTCGTTGCTAAAGCCTTTCATTTTTTCCATTCTCCCAACCACGGGTCTATCTTCAAACATTGCGTACATATTTCAGGTCCCCCGTTTCTCACCAGGAAACCACAGGTACCGCATTGCCAAGGTGACAGGAGGACGAGACCCAGTCAGCCTGACACCGCAAGAGCGTGCCATGCAGGTGGTCCCGGGTGAAGACATCAATCGCGCCTCCACAAAGTTCAAGGACGATGGATACTCTGAAGGTTCCTTCATTATTGAGTGCTTCTACATTCATTATGACGGCACCAGGTTTGGCCCGGTCAATGCATCATTCCAGATCCGCAAGTTCGACGGTGAACGCGACATCACAGCCTTACCAGTTGTACCTCTCCAGTGGTACGAAAATAAAGATGAGATACGCAAGAGGCTGCTGGAGCGTGGCGATAAGTTCAAGCAACTTTCCCATCCCAAGGAGAGAGCGCATCGCCGGTACAAAGGGCTGACGCTAGACAAGAACCCAGAACAGGTTTGCTGCTTTTGCACCCCGAGTGTTTCTACTTCCCAGTATTTTCTTGACCCTTGCTAAACATTCTTCATATCCTAGGTTGAGTCCGAAGTCATCATCGACTTCGAGCTCGCTTTCATTCAGACCAAGATCGACAAGCCCTCTCTCGGACTGCAGGACAGGTTGGTATCAGACAACATGCGCGAGCTGAGGGACAGCGTGAAGACGATGCATCCCATGTGCGAGCAAGCCGGCTGCTGTGGAAACGATATCACCTTTAACGACTATGAGGTGGACGAGCTCGAGCGCAACGAGTTCAGGGACAAGGACCGGGACCTCTTTGATACCAACATCGAGGATCCGAGCCTCTTGAAGTCGAAACACATCATTCTCTTGCCGCCTCATGTGTACGGCTTCGTCCTCAGGACGAGGCGTTGGGCGACCTTTGATATCGATCTTCTCAAAGAGATACCGCGCAACGAAGATGCGTGGGAGAACCTAGTCATCGACCCCGACATCAAAAAAACGGTTCTCGGGCTGGTTACAAACCATGAACGGCAAGCGGATGCCGAGAAGATGATCAACGGCGGATTGTCCTCGGTAGACTTGGTCCCGGGCAAGGGAAGGGGTCTGATCATCCTCCTCCACGGTGAGCCTGGGGTGGGCAAGACGAGCACTGCCGAATGCGTAGCTGCCTATACGAAGCGCCCTCTGTTCCCAATTACGTGCGGTGATATTGGCGACAAGGCCGAGGCGGTCGAGACGAACCTGGAGAAGAACTTCCAGCTTGCCCACAAGTGGGGATGCGTCCTTTTGCTTGACGAAGCCGAGTATGTGTTGGCATCCGCCTTCCCCACTTGGGTGATAAGTTCATCGACTCGGTGCTGACCGACGGTAATCCTATATACAGCATCTTCCTAAGCGCACGCAGCGAAGAGGACATCCAGCGAAACGCTATCGTGTCCGGTGCGTCTGCCATATCCATACAGGGAGAGAATCGAAGATCCTTGGCTGACAAATGGCGCAATATCTTTTAATATTCAGTGTTTTTGAGGACTCTCGAGTACTACAGTGTATGTCTCAATCTAGTCTTATTGACCTCATCGCTTCATCCCCAACCGCTGTCGGGCTATTAATCATGCTGTCTAATATCATGTAGGGCATTTTGTTTCTGACGACCAACCGAGTCGGCAAGATCGACAGAGCATTCAAGTCGCGCATCCACGTCAGCCTTCTATACAAGAAGCTGGACCTAAAGCGAACTCTCCGAATCTGGGACAATAACCTAAAAATGGTGAGGGAAAAGCTCGGCATTGCTTCTAACAATACGGAGATCATGGAGTTCGCCAAGGACCATTATAAACGGCTCAAGCGCTCGCCGGATCTCGTCGTGTGGAACGCAAGGTAAAGTTATCCAGTGGCAACTGTACAAGTATATACCGTATACGCACACAACTAGCACTCACTCATGTCCCCTAGACAAATCCGGAACGCCTTCCAAACCGCCGTCGCCATCGCTGCCTACGAGTCCTACGGCGCACACGGGAACAGCGGCAACACGGGCTTGCTGGGCACCGTCCTCGAAGCGTCGCATTTCGAGAAAGTTGCCAAGAGCGCCGTACAGTTCGATCGGTATCTCAAGCAGGCGAGCGACCGCACCGACCCGGAACACGCGAAGGAATTTAATGAAAGAGATGACGAGTATATGTCGCAAGACGAGGAAGGGAATTTGAAGAAGCAGCCAAAGAAACGGTCCAGGGGCGGAAGTCGAAGTAGACGAAAGTCTAACAAGCGCGATGAGTCGATGACCGAGGATTCCGATGATGATTCGGATGACGGTAAGGGGAGAAAGGGGGACAAGGAGTCATGGGAAGTCTCGGATTCGGACTCGGATTCGGACTCGGAGGACGAGAAGGCTCGACGGCAGTCAAAGAAGAGAAAGAGGGCGCGCATGTAGGATTTTGTATCCCCTGAGGCTGTCGTCTATGCTGCTGTCGTTGAATCAATGGAGGAGCCGCGCGCTAATGATACAAGCCACGATGTTGTAATGGATGGGACAGTTTAAACACGCTGCCATTTCACACCTGAACACTACACACCTCATGGCCAGTGAAAGATCCCCTATCCGACCACCAACATGTCCACCACGTCTGAGTTGCAGCAGCTTCCCTTTCCCTCAGCGGCAATGACCAATCACGGACTCCTGCTGCAAGCCCTTGCAGCAGTCCTTGAAGACTTGACGCTTGTTATGATCCACGGCACAGATCTGGGTTGGGCCAGGGTGATCAGCAGGACTGGCTTGCCGGACTAAGGAGGTATGGATATTGGATTGAGGTCTCACATTGTCATAGGTCTTGTAACCCAATGCCTTGCAGCATCCCGAAGTTTGCGTCTTGAGTAAGGAGCCGTCCCTGCTGTTTATGCAGATGCAGTCGTCCGGTTCAAGATACCAGCTGCCGGGGCATTGTTGCGCAAGTGCGCTGCTGAGGGCTCCGAGGCCGAGGAACAGAGCAAGGGCGCGCATTATGTTCTAGGGGGGACCAGAAATGGAATGTATCTGGGGTGACGTGAAGGTTGAGAGGATACAGTCCCCAAGAGAAGTGCTTCGTGGTGAAACAGGACTTATAGCGTCCGACCCTTAGGAGAGGCACACTCATTATGCATCAAGACGCCTGCAATGGATGCGATTCTTGGCTTCGTCGAGCGCTCAATCTATGCACAATCTCGCCTAGCACCGGAACCATTCTCGAGGCTTCTGGGTAGCATGCAACATATAGTATGGGACAGTTCAAGTGCGCTTCGGGACTGGACTTCGGGAATGGTTGAGCTGAGCCGCAACCGCAACATGAGAGAGGGCGACTTTCAATGAGGACTACCTACTGCTAGTTGACCAAGATTGTGTAGAGTCTGCGTTCAACGTTCTTTCTGCCTTGTCACATTTACATTCCTAAGATCCAGTTTCTTCTGTGTTGCCAGGCCTTCTTAAGCGGGCTCTATAGTCTTCCCCTAGGCAGGTGGCCAGGACCGTGGCCTAACGGTGTTGTAAAGCATCATATCATCAGGACCCCCAAACCTGGACGTCTATTAATATCTCGTTCCCCGCCTCAGTGTTCCGGTATCCGGGGCTATCTATCCCCTCATCCAAGGAGCGCGGATGCGACGTGGTGGAAGCCGGGGATACTCCCAACAGACCGGCTAAATCTAGGCCACCTGGCCACGTAGTACCGCTTCCCACCTCGCTACGCCATGCCAGCAACATGTCAATATATATGGTTGTAGTGATGGCAGACTGCAAGAATTCATATGCTTTCAACCTGGTTGCACACCGAACTCTTCGGCCCACTCCCTCTTCCACGACCGAGAGACGTCTTTGGAGCGCACGATGCACGTCGATTCGTCTTCAGCCGACCGGTAATCGGCATCCCATACACGTCACGAAACGTAACCTACTTCCTCCTGATTGTCATTCGCCAGTCCTGGTGACATGACTGACTCTTCAGGTGCCTTTCTGACTCGAACACGAGAAACCCCCACTTGCTCTACAAGGCACTTGATGGTTTCCTTTGGGTGAACAATCGGCATGAAACTCGGCAAATTGGTTGCAGCTCGAGTACCTTAGGGAGCTCTAACAATGCACTTCGCAAGGCCATCAGTTCTCGGGTCCAGGGACGAAGTAGAGAAGAGCCTTTATTTCATAATTTCATTGTTCGGGAATGTATATACACAAACATGAAAGACATACAGGTACCTTGATACTGCGCGGGTCATCGGAGATTATAGCTCTAGGATGGACTGCTACAGTTGCTGGCAACTATAAATCCAGAATCAGAGACGTGAAAACTTCTGATGCGAAGGAGCTCGCACTGAGCCTGTTGGTCAGCTGGAGTATCTAAACCCGATATCAAGTTCAGATGGCGGTGGCAGACGGACGCATGACGAAGCATAGGGCTAACAAGAAGAGCTCGCCATGAACGGTCTTCACGAGACACAGAGAGCCGTTTTCAACTGCCAACCCACCTGACCTCTGTTCTTCCTATGACCTGTTGACTACCTCAACTAGAGCTTAATCCTGACACTGTCTCAGCCCTCACGAGTTCTCCGCGTAGCAGCGGACCGTACATGAGCTCAAGAACACTTCTTGAGTTGAACACTTTCTAATGCTGCTGCAAGGTAACTGGCAGACGTCCCGCCAGACGTTGATATGTGCCCGCTGCCATATATGGGGTGCAGTGCTGGCCTGCTGCTACAGTGGCCTGCCCGCGGGCTAGCTTTCGCTTCCGGCCATTCCCCAGCCCATTATTCCCAGAGATTTGATCATCAGCACCCCATTCAGTGAAAACTATCCGTCTCTAGAAGTACCTCCCGAACAACAAGCTTGACAACCTATTCACTCTTCAACGTCTCAGACCCCGGTCTCACCATGGTGTATCCCTACTAAAGCAGTCTACAGTCACATTACCTACCTCAGCTCGAGCACAGTAAAGCTTTGATATGGATGCTATGTCGGGATTGTCGGGGTCAGGCCCCCTGGCGTGCATTCAATCCCTGGTGGGGCTAACGTTGTCCGATGATTCAGGGATCTTCCTGTGAGTGGGTCCTCTGCGATTGGCCAATGCTTGTTTGTTTGGATCGACATCGGTTTTGGACAGGCTTGAACTGCAGTGTTGACCATTCAGGAGCTTCTCAGTATGCTGTGCTTCCAGAATGACCCAGAGAGCGAAGGTTGTGGAATGTTCACTACTCGCCACACAATGTTGCAAATCTCCCGTCTCCATGATTCAATTGCTTTGTTCCGTTCATCGCGGCGGCGGCGGACCTTTTCGTGCCACAAGGCTCGTGACGCCAAGACGGCATCCCCTACACGGACGGCGCACCTGTTGAACTTCCACTTTTGAGCCAACTTGGAACGACTTGAACTTCAACATACCCGCATGACATCAACTCGACGGAAAACAGACAGTCGGACGAGCATGCACGACTTCGACTCAGAGAGCCTAACTTGAAGGCTTTCATTGTTGAGAATGTCGCTCGTTCCATATCATCCGCGCGAGGGTCGTGAGATCGTCCTGTACGTCATCGGTAGTTCGCTAACCCCCCTGCGATTGACGCTGCTCCAATCCTGCGCTTGGCACAACGAAGCTTCGTGAAAGACCGACTTGGGGCATGGCTAATAACAAAACTCCCTCTGCCACAGCCGACACCACAACGCCATTGTCGTCCGAGACCCATCATCACAGCGACTCGAGATCCGTGGTCTGCAGCTTCACGAGTGTCCCACCTGCCACCAGCCGCTCCGTCCAACCTCGCCCGACAGACACTACGAAAGCACACACCATGGCGAGAGCTACGTGGACCCCGACTATTTCCGCATGTTACACGCCGGGCACAATGCTCAAAACGTCTCGCAGCCGCGACCCCCCGCGAGTCCGATCCGCCGCCTCGTCGAGCCGGTCCTCCACGACGGAGACGTGGGCGCGGCCGAGTTTGTGAGCAGCTCCCCTGCACCTCAGCCGGGTGGGCGAATAAAGAGGGAGGCTTTCAGCCCGAATTACTTCAACACGTTCTTCATCGAGGAGAGAGTGCTTGGCAGAGGAGGCAAGGGAGTCGTGCTGTTGGTGAGGCACGAAATTGATGGCTGCAACCTGGGTCACTTCGCCTGCAAGCGCGTTCCTGTCGGGGATGATCACGCTTGGTTAGAGAAAGTACTCGTCGAAGTTGAGCTGCTGGCAAAGCTGGCCCATCCCAACCTCGTCTCGTACCGCCACGTCTGGTTGGAAGATGTCCAGCTCACACGATTCGGGCCCAGCGTTGCATGCGCCTTCATCCTCCAGCAGTACTGCAACGGAGGCGACTTGTTACACTACGTCATCGGCGACATGCCGAAAGAAGCGAGAACGAAGGAGGAGCTGAAGGCTCAGATGCGGCGCAAGTCCAAGGGACAAGCTGAACGGCCCCAGGTTCAGAAGCGTCTACCACCCGAAGAGATCTACTCGCTGTTCAAAGACGTCACCTCGGGGCTCGCATATCTACACGCCGCTAACTACATCCACCGAGACCTGAAGCCAAGCAACTGTCTCCTGCACAAGGACGGAAACCAGCTGAAATGTCTTATTAGCGACTTCGGCGAGGTTCAGCCAGAGGATGCCGTTCGTAAGTCGACAGGGTCCACCGGGACCATCTCATACTGTGCGCCGGAAGTCCTCAAGCGAGACACACGCGGCCGGTATGGTAATTTCACCACCAAGTCAGACATCTTCTCCCTGGGTTTGATTCTGTATTTTATGTGCTTTGGACGGTTGCCATATGACAATGCCAACACGGTCCACGAGGAGTTGGAAGATATCGACCAGCTCCGTGCCGAGATCTCCCACTGGAAGGGCTTCCAGGACGAGAGAAGGGAACGGCCGGACCTGCCGTCAAAGTTGTACCACCTGCTCAAGAGACTGCTCGCCGTCAACCCCGCAGAACGACCGACCGCTAGTGAGGTCTTGGGCGCTATGGGAGCCGATTCCGCTTTGGACGGGATGATGAGGGGTGTTAGGAACACCAGCTCACTGTTCGGCGTCTCTGGGCAGCGTATACAGAACTTGGATTCACCCGTGCCGCCCAGCACACCCGTTGGAGGTTTGCCCACCCCAGAATAACCCGTGTCTGCTATCTCCAGTGTATGTACTCACGTACAGAAACCCGCAGACCCTTCGAAACGCGCCCGTGTAAACAGTGCGATAGACGACGAGCTCCCCGCCCCATTCAACCGCGCATCTCCTGACCCTCGCCCACAGCCCAGCAGTAGCAGCACTCTCATCGCCCGACGCATCACCCCGCCGTCCCCCAGAACAACAACAACAGCACCTCGCCAAGACGATAGCACATCCCACGCCATGACCCTCGCCCGCAGCCACCGCAGCACTGGTGGGAACCGTAGCCCACGCCGTTCCCCATCCCCCTCATCCCAGCTCAGCCTCAACCCGGAGTCCGTCTCGCAGTCTGCGACCGTCACCACTCCCCTACTCATGCCGCCTCCAACAACACGCTTCGAGCGCGTTAGGCAGGCTGCTGCGCTGGCTGGGTATCGTGCTGCGGGATGGGTGACGCGACATACAGCGCTTTTGAGGCCGGTGCTCTTTGGGATCAAGATCCTTTCTCTGTCATGGGTCTGCTGGCCGTATAGTGCCGAGTGGGGATTTGTGGCTGGGGTGGTGGCGTTGGCGACACTAGATTTGCATTCCGATTCTGATGGAGCGGCCGGAGACTGGGTTAGGGGAAGGCAATGGACCCGGAGTCAGGTTCAGGGTCAGAGTCAGGAGGTGTCGGGCGTGCGCGGGGTGAACCGCTGGTTTGTGGGCTGGCGGAGGAGTCTGGTGTTGCTGGTGATGCACTGCGCGGTGATGGGAGCTGCGTCCCGGTTTGGGATGCTGTGTGCTGGAGGAAGGGGGAGGGGACTATGGGAGGAGTGGTGATGCCGTGCGATTTTCAGGGGGCGATGCCTTGGCAACAAGGTGTCTCACATCACACGAGGGTTTGGGGGTTGTCTCACGGTCTCACTTGGGCGACAAGCATCATTACGCGAGCATCGCTACATCACATCATGGCAGGCGGCTTTCCAAGGACGGGACATCACGCAACGGTTCCTTCGGCTTCTGGTGGTCTCTCATGAAAAAGACCGCGGGGGATAAGGTCCAATAGTATGCTTACCCACACTGATATCATCAGTCACTGACGAGTCTCGGAATCAGTGCTGATCTTGGACCTCGACGCCCGGTCTGGGAATGCCGTGATAATGCGGTCATGCACATTTGCGCAGATTATCGGTGTAGGAACCAGCGGCATGTCGGCCCAAATGGCCAGACAACGCGCTTGGATGACGGCGCGAGGCTTTGGGAAACGAGCTAGCGCCCAGGTGTACGCCAGGCAGCGACGGCCGGCGTTACATTGATATCACAATGCAAAATTACGGGTAGCTCTGCGTGGTGAATATCAGGAACATGGAGACAGGTTCAAGCGGTCCGGGGTTCATGCTCCTGGAAGAACCGGACTTCGGCATGGGACTGATGGCGTGATGTGTTCGGATTCATTTTGTTGAAGAAGGCCTGCTCTTGCTCGATGAACGAGACTAGATGGGGATCATGGAGTGGTTCTTGTAATCGGAGAGTTTCGAATCAACCCCCCGTCCCACCCACCCGCGAACGGTCTGGATTCAGTTGATCTCAACAAGCAACCGCAGCTGGTCAGAAGGTCATGGGTGGATGGAAATGAGGCGTTTAGAGGACGCCGGTCAATAAAACTTAGTAACGCGCGTATAAGCCCTATGAGAACCCGTGATCCAGACCAGTGCATGGCGAGGAAGTCCTTCTCTCCTCACCCTAGATTTCCTAGGAGCCCTTTTGCAGTTCTTCCATTTCCAAGAAGAATATCCGCGGGCCGTAGTGGCGTGACATATGGGATAGCTCAGAGTACAGTATAAACAGACGGACTAAGCTAATGGCTCTGCTGTTGATGAGTGTTCCGTGCACTGTTCGCGAGACGCTGAAGCCGCCGCAGACGGACACAGGTGGTGCTTTGGAGGGCTGTGTATGGGGAAAGCGTTAGGCGGATAATGCAGGGATTGTTGAACAATACTATCTGGTCACGTTTACGGAGTGGTCGATAGCAGTGATTCTAACCCTCACTTTGCTTTCCTGTTACCTTCCACCTTATCGATGCGGGCCGTTGAATCGGATGGCATGATGATATTAGCCTTCATCTAGCTCTGGACTATTGGCTACATGCCAAACAAGGTAGGGTTGAGCCCCGGAACACTCGGTTGTCATCACAGATGCTCACATAGCTAGAGTAGAGGGTATCAACCGGGCTTTTGTGTCAACCATCAAATGATTCACTGATTGCTCAGAGTTTGCAAGACTTCAATCGCCATTTGTTCGTTCTCATAGACACAGGACCGGGAGCGACCACGGACCGAATATCGTTGAGTCATTGTCAAACATCAGGATTGCCATTGGAGAATAATAGTTCCCTAGGGTCTATAATAATAGAGTCCTGCTTCTTGATCTAAAGTCGCACGTCTTGACTCTTTACATCTTGATTTATAGAAAGATAACCGTCTCTGGTCCAGGTCAGCAGTATGCTGCTCGGGACGCTCCTGCTCATTCGTTACAATGCCCAGAACAACAGAAGATTATATACACAATAGGAAGGGACAGCCGATGAAAAACTCAGGGGTTCCTGCCAGTTTGGGACAGAGTCTAAACTTTTGTCTTATCCCATGTTTCCTAGCCCTTCCCTGGTCACAAACCCAAAGTGGAAAGGAGCATAACAACAGCAAACCAGGAAAATGAACAATTCCTGCAATTCTTGATGATGTCCAAACAACTTTGTAGTATTTCTCCTTATTTTCTCTTATGGGCCTTTCCTCCTGTCTCTTCTCGAAGCATTCCATTCCGAATTTCCAATACTCCTCCCCCTGACAGCCGCAGCGCTACCAAGCCAACCTGTTGCTTGAGAGTAAAAAGCCATGGGTGCAGAGTCGCTGATAGGCTGGTGCCTGGATCGCGCCGAAACCAAGCAAGACCGTCTGGACGACGAAATCAACCGACGCGTCATTATGTACACACCTCCTCCGACCTTCATCATCATCATTCAGTCAGTCGAACGCACTGCCATTCCATCCGCGACAATTGCTGTGGCTAATCATGCCACCAGATCACGAACGTGGCCAGGGATAAACACGACGCACGGATCTACCGTTGGCGACTCCCCAACATTTTCCGAATCCGTCAAATCCGCGTGTTCTGCGCGCGGCGGCTCCGGAATCTGCCATGACAACGCCGCCGGTGGCCAGCTTTGCTACCTGTGTGCCTCCGGGCACACATGTGTCCCGGTGTACGTGATCCCACCCTCTTGGCAATCATGTGTGGTACTGACGATTGAGCTCCTTTAGGCCCGACTTCCTGCTGCCGTATACAGGAAAGCTCGTTGCTATTCCGCAACGATGTCGTTTTGCCGTGTGACAGAATCTATACGCTGCTCTGAAGACTGAAACCTCACATCACCACTTTCAACCAACAACTTCAGCCCAAATCACTCGCTGCCAAGATGCCTGTTTCAACGCGCAAGACTCCGTCGAAGGCCACCACTGGTGGCAAAGATGGCGATGATCCCAAGAAGCCTCCTAAAAAGGCAACTCCTGCGTCCAAGCCCTGCATGAAGTTCAGGACTTCACCGTCGAGTTCCTATAACCAACGACATGAAGCCACACGTCGTATTCAACCGTGATGAACGACTACCGAGACTGGTAAGGACCCTCAGCCATCTCCTGACCGCCACTACCTCCGGCTAGGTAGAACACGCACTCTTCTGCACGTCGCAGCCACCATCGCTGCAGTTAGGCCACGGCTCGAACGGTTCATCTCTCAACGATCAGCTTGCTCCTTGTTGGCATTCATTCTCATTCCCATTCTCATTCTCATTCTCATTCTTCCCATTACCGATCGGCACCTTGTCTCGGCAGCCACCTACCGCCCTCGAAGCGGCTCAAGATTGGAAGCGTATTTTTGCGGGCGGTCCCTACACGGGACTGAAGATGCTGCAGTACATCATTCAACACCGTCCAGTCCATGATCACGGACGGACAGTCTCTGAGCGACCGCACCAACCGCATCCTCAAACATAACCACCTGATCGTCCTGAACAGGGGTATGAACACCAAGGTGACCCTGCCGAACGGCCAAGCAATTTATCCTCAGGAAAATATCCCCCCATGAGGATCAGGACCGCAAGACGCCCGGGGACTTCTACGGTACCTGGAGCGGATGCTGACAACGAAAACACATACAGTCTGCAATGGCACCCAGCGTACCCACTCGTAGAAGAAGAATGGAGGCCGAGATGGGTAATCCAAAGAACCTTCAACCCTTCGACAGGCCCGAAGATCTCAGATTCACACATTCGACCTCGATGACCTGCAATTGACCCCGGCAAGCCGACTACCCGTACGCATCCCTCCGCTTGACCCTAACTCACCTGAGTCGAAAGCGGCCTGCGTCACGATTCCCACTGTTTTGATCCCTCGGCGGCCACATTCCGCCGGGGCCGAAGAGCGAGAGTCCAGTTTTCTGTGCTGCTACTGTTTTGTCGTCCCACGTGTTTGTCCCTGTCATCGGGAGATTCGACATTGTCGACGTCGAAATGGCGTCCAGCTTCTTGTTTCCCTCGAATGAGAAAGCCGCTCAATTTACTACGGCTCTCTCATCACTTGGAGCAATTATGCCCAGGCCGTGATTGCGTCGACAGACAAGGACATGGGAGGCCGCGGTGTGTGATACTGCTATACTGATATATACTCCGCCTACCTAGTCTGTTCATTGCTGTACGACACCTTTACCACGCTATCCCTCTTGCTATAACGAGCTGACAGTTTGGTAGTGGTCCCCAGTGTACCTGTTCACTACAGCCGACATCCCTGAGCCTGCATCAGATCGTCTTCCAACACTACGCCGAACACCTCGATCAACACCCAGAGCTGCGGGATATGCTCGCGGAAATTGAGAAGAACCCTAACTTGGCGTCTAATCCGGACAAGAGGGCCGAGGTGAAGAGGCTCATCTCTGAACTATACAGGAGATTTCTCGACAGTTTTAGTGGTGTTGTCGCGGCAACCCCTTTTGCAGGCTGCGCGTCAAAGTTCGTCCGACACTCCAAGGCTGATGTCTGCCTATTGGAGGAAGCCACCAAGCTTACGGATCTGGACTTCCTTATGGTCGTCCGTAAACACTCACCCGACTTCCAGGAGGACCTGCATCCTTGGCCCCTTGGGAAGCGGTGTTCTAATGATCCTCACTTTTCGTCAATGTCCTCGAGCTGCTACGCATCTTATAGTCCGTTGTCTCGGCCACCCTCACGTCCGTCTCGTCCAACCTCTCCATCGTCTCACCCACCTTCACCTCTGTCTCGTTCGACCCCATCCTCGCACCATCCGCAAGCAATGGAACTACCGGGTTCGACAACCACAGGACAGAGCTAAAAGCGAGCCTTAGAGAACCCCTGCATGAAGAGCTCCATGTCCGGTTGTATGAGAGTTTTAGGAGAGAGACGGCCAGAATTGGCCTATTCGATATTCGTCGCATACGACGTCGACGGCATACCTTTTGCTCCCTGCAGCCTGCGATACTATGCCCTACGCCCCCAGCGCCAAGGCCGGTCGTCAGCCGTTGAGAAACAGCAGATCCGCATCTCCAACGCCGCATCGGACCAGCACGGGCCTGCCCGCGACCAGGAGTGGCGCCGCAGACAGTGCCTCGCTCTCCTCCTCTAGTACCACGCCGCGCTGAACCTATCTAACCTCGCAACCGTCATGGTCTGGCCGACGCACCTCGACGTGTCCCTCCCGCTGTCCGAGGCAGAAGTCCCAGAGCCCGACGAGTCCGTTCACACCCTCTACCCTTTCGTCCTTGACGTGGTGGACCACCTGCGAGGTCTCGAAGACATCGAGGCCGAGACAATGCATCCTTCCATCGGCCGTCTTCTGGCCGAGCGGACTGCGGGACGGTGGGCATATTAGACATTAATTGGGTATACCACCTATCGAGAAGGTCATTCTGGAGGAAGCGCAGGACAAGTTGACTCAACAGGCGGAGAACTGAGAGCGAACCTCAAAGAGCAGACAGCCGACCCCCCCCGCCCCAACCCCCTCCCAACGCGCCCGAACCGTTGCTGTCGGTTACAGGGGCAGTGATCCGCGGGTTCCCTACTACAACCGGGTTACGCGGGACCACTATTGCGGTGGCTATTATAAGGCTCGTGGAACTCAACTACTACGAAGTCATAGAAGAGCCGGAAGCGGTCGCCGAAAACCCGGCCGCAGTTCGGCGGCATAACCCCGAGGGGGCGGAAGGACCCTGTCCATCGGGGAACCCATGGAGCGTCGAGTGCTGCTGCGTGGCCGATTCGCTCAGCATGGCCGTCGCGCAGAGGCTAGGACCCGGCCCGTCGTGTCCGGGCCGTGGTTCATATGTTGTACTTCCTCGACCGTCGTGCAGGCCGACATCGCCTGGATCGCAAAGACGGATCCAAGGGCAGCGTCGGTAAGGTTCACCTCTTCCGCGACTTTATCCCTAAGATTATAGGACTATATCTCTAAAATAATGGGGGGTCGAACCCACGACCTCCCTGATTGACGGCTGTTGTGGAGCACCGGTCACATGACCCACAAATCAGGAATATCTTCGTGTAATGTTCTGGGCCACCGACTCAGAACTTCTCTTTCCTTTCCTCAACCTTAGATTCACGAAATAGAATGACAACAACAGCCGGCTTGACCCTGTTCAATTGCATCTAGTCGTCACAGAACGTCGAGAATCCCAGCGATCCGAACATCATTACCCACTTGCTTAACAGCGTGGGAGAAGCAAAATAGAAATCGGATACCAGGCTCTGGAAAAATCTCACTAGGAGGCTACGGGACGTGGCGGAATGGAAAGGAACGACGCCAAAGTGTAGACGAGGGAGAACATTACGTCCCGACGGTCCTAGTAACGGCCAAGATTATATTTATACGATATTTACCGGATAAAAGAGGTAGAGCTACCATACTTTTAGGAAGCTTCTCGAGAAAGCTGAACTACTATGGCTAATCGATAGATCGGACGTCCCGGAACCAGAGAGGTAACCAGGGTCGTAACCAAGGAATCGGATAGGGAGTTAAACGATATAGTATATCGTTTGAATTTGAAAGTGCTACAGAGGAGTTTAAGGGTTCAACAAGTAGTGGCGAGGGTTATTAGAATCGGATATATATAATGGGCTACGGAATCACAGAGGAATCGACGGGGACGTCGATTTTTATCGGAAGGGGGGAGTGTTACGGGTCACCAGGTAGGACCCTCCATAGGTCACGTGCCCGCGGGGCATTGTATTTAGGATCAGTCGGAGGTCCTAACCTCCGAACCTCCTTTTTTCCATCTTCATTTACTTAGTCAGTCAATCGGATAAAACTTTCCGCTACAACATGGTTGGGACTTTTTTCTTCAAGTTAGCGTTAGTAGACGCGATGGCAGTGTTAGGCTTAGTTCCCATTCATAGTTGCTGTATTGGACAAAATCTCTACATCGTTCAGTCACTTTGGCGGAGTGGTTAACGCGCTGCCCTGCTAATTGACAGTTAGCATGTTAGGCAGTTCCCTCGGGAGCGTAGGTTCGAATCCTACAGGTGACGACTTTTGCTTCATCTTTCGTCCAGTTTCACTCTTTATTTTTCTGCTCTCCTTCATCACCAAGTATGTGACAGAGCCTCATTACTACTACGCTTTCGAGTAGTAGTACCGTCAACTTGACTGTCGACCGCCCGCTCAAAAAGCCACCCCCACTCCGCACACCTTTTTTTTTCCCCATTGACCTCTGTCATCACTGCAGATAAACCAGCAACGCCTCCGTGGCCTTGAGATCAAACGTCACCTGCCCATTCTGCACCGCCGCCGTCTCAAACGTCTCCGTCCCGGACACGACACACGTCCCGTCGGTGAAGGACTGCCCGCCAAACAGGACCCGCTCGCCTTTATCGACCCTGGCCATGGCGCTGGGAGCAGTCAGCCTCTTCGCCCTCACCGTCCGCGCACTCAACCCCGTCAGCGTACTCGTGCGGGTCCCACTGCCGCCGGCGTAGTAATCCGAGTTGTACAACAACACCCGGAGGGGCCTCCCCTCGGCGTCGAAGCTGGCGTACGCCGCGTAGTTGCTCGTCCCGGCATCCAGCGCGGCCAGGTGCCGGGCGCGCGCCAGCAGGGCCGTGGCGGCGGTGGCGCCCCAGTAGGGCGCGCCCATGCTGTAGCGGCCCCAGAAGCAGTACTGGCAGTTGCCGACGGTGCCGTGGTGGAAGTAGACGCGCGAGATGTTGCGCGACGCGGCGCGCACCGCGTAGTCCATGGTCCAGAGCGCCGCGCCGAACGTCGGTGACACGCCCGCCGCGCCGCCGCCCGACACCGAGTTGGTCTCGCCGAGCACGTACTCCTTGCCGGACTCTGTCGCGGCGGCCACGTCGGCGTCGAACATGCTGTGGATGTTGCTCGCCGTCTGCGAGTGGGTCTGCAGCTTCTGCACGCTGCCGCCCGGGTAGTTGTGGTGGGCATAGTGCCGCACATACCGGCGGGACGTGGCGTTCTCGCGGGCGATGAGCTGGGCCGCGCCCCATTCGGGTGGTGGTTGGTTCCAGTTGCCGGCTTGGATGATGTTGTTCTTGCCCAGTGCGCTGCCCACGCGTATGTTCCAGCTGATCTGGGAGGCTGCGTCCGCGGCCGGGTTCCATGTCACCCCCGAGGCGATGGGCTGTCCGTCTTTGGGGTAGTCTGGCAAAAACGTGTGGTTTAGCTCAAGCGTACCTAGGTTGGTGGCTTTTCACCCTAGGAGGGTTGAGATTGGGATGCCTACATTCTGGCTCGTTGCCGAGCTCGATGGCCAGCAGGTTCTTGACTTCAGCCACAGCGACCTTGGCAGCAGCGATGGTGTTGTCGATCCGGTTCTTCCCCCGGTTCAAGCCCACCACAACACTTCCGGGATATGTGCCGGCCAGTGTCATGAACCTCGGCCCAAAAGTCAGCGTCATCGGAGCGTCGGCCGGGCTTGCGACCGAGTACACGACATAGGCCGAACTTGACGCGTCGAAGGACGCTCGGTCCTGGGTTGTGCCGCCGATCCGGATGGGCGGCCAGACCCCGGTCAGGTCCTTCCAGTTCGAGAGGCATTGGTTGGTCGCCGTCACGTTGGTGAAGTAGGACGGAAAGGCGAAGAACTCGAATGAGATGCCGACTGGCGCTGGATCGAGCGGTGCGTACGAATACCCTCCGGTTCCGACCTTGCTGGGAACGGCAAATGTGACGGCCCCTGCGATCGGGGCTGTCGCTGCGTGGAGCGCCGCTAGGTGTGTTATTCTAGTCATGTTAGATCCTCATGTAAGCCGTGGCGTGAGAATGAACGGATCTGTAGGCCGTCGGGTCTTCATGGCCGGCTCAGCGAGTCAATACATATATCTATGGTTTACCACAGCACTTGGTGCCGTCCGCAAAAGAGCCTCGGTGTTATAACCACCGACGTGACAATGTGACGATTGTGACGCAAGACGGTAAAGGTTGCAATCCATTTTGGCTGACATTATCCCGAGCTCGCTCGCATTGTCCCCTACAGGCTGCGGTTGCTGGACTTGGCGCAATGTGCGGGGAAACCAGGTCTGTTGGAGACGGCGAGGAGGTAATTTTGTTGGCTCAATTGTCCATGATAGGTGCTTTTGAAATCGTCCGTCGATCTTCGGGAGAAATGGGAACATATCACTGTTTTTTGCTGACCCGCGCAGACTCAGAGTGTATACCCTCCGTGCGGCCTCACGTGTCCTTCGTCGGTCGCGCGACCTTGAGATGCGTCCCTCTGGCTCGATTGCTCATACACCTTTAAACCGGGAATAATACACCCGATACAGCGCATCAACCCGAAGAAGCTTGTGTTTTCTCCGATTTGGTCGAACGCACTGGACATGGGCGTCTTTTGCCCGGAGAACTGCAGGCGACCTTGGGCTTGGGACCGCAGTTCCCCTTTTTCCTGGGCGTCAGAGGGTTCTTGATGGCAAGTTGGACCTGTCTCACTGTTGTGCCTGTAGCGGCCGCAATGGTACGGTAATCCCAACCACAATATTCGCGAAGGGCCCGAATCTCAACCTACTTGAAGGAGAGGTGAGTAAGCAGTTAGTCCCTCCTTCTCGGTATAGCTCTAGCCTTACAGCACGCGCACTCCCCCATACCTTCTGATCACGCGTCAATTCCTTGGCTCTGGTGTGTTTCCGATACCAATGTCTTAGAGCCTGATTGTACGCTTTTCGCGTCTGTAATCGGTAGAACCGCTCTGCGCTCGGCGAGTTGTGGACATCGTTGTTGTGGTTGAGAATTGTGTCAATATCCATGGTTGCTTGTTTGTTCACGGAGGATGGTGCGTGTAAGAAGGGGTCCCGTACGGTGGCTGAGGTCTGAGGATCTGTTTGTTGTTAATACCGTATTGAAGTCACTGTCCTGACTATAGGTGCATGGAATGTGCTAGAAGCTTGGTGGGCCGGTCAGTCCACGAGCTGACATCTGAGACTCCCAGAGACCAGTACCCCGTAGCTCTGAGCAAGAAGATTGACTGGCCATTTCCAAAGGTTAGTGCTAGCATCTGTTGGATTCGATGTCGTGCACTGAGTTGCCCGAGTGCAGAAGATTTCGTGCTCCGTAGTCCAAGTCAATCAATCACTTTGCAAGTCAGTTCAGTTCAGGGGACGGACACTAACGCGTCTTGCAGTCAGAGAATACCTCGATTGAATCATTCATTCTGTAATACATACTCAATACTGTATTTATGCCAATCTGTTGTGTTATCGCTTCATGACAACTTCGAAGCCAGAACGATATTATCGGAACCAGGGGGCGCCGGTACCAGTTATGTAACTCACCATACCTGTGGCTAATCCGTGTCCGAAGTAACTCGGCCACGGCTTTTAGGATCATATCTTCCCCTGTATACTTTACTCACCTGCCCTGGTACTACTTCGGATCGGGGTCCCCGAAGACATCCTCCGGCGGTTACTACTACTAGTAGCAGTTTCTCTCCGTCTAAAGACACCAACGTTGTCTTTGATCACCCGCAACCGCTCCCGCAGCTCCGGCGACTGCTTCAACGGTCCATCGCAGGCGTCCGCAATAGCCGTCGCCTCGAGTTCCGCCATATTGAGCTGGTCGCGTGAGACCGAGTACAACCCGTCGCGCGAAGTCACGCTGTGGCCCTCACCAGGCATCTTGTTAAGGGCTGTCAGCACGAAGCCGACAGACTCCATCAAGTCGCCAAAGGCCAGCGCGGACATTACCTCGGCGTACCTGACCTCCCGCACCAGGTCCTGCGCCTCCCTCAACCTGAGCAGCAGAAACGCGGGGTCGTCCACGATGCGCTTGATGCCCTCGCCCATGCCCAAATCGTCCTCCAGCGAGTCCAACGCGGCACACGCGACAAAGATGGCCTTCTTCAGCTGCTCCTTGGCCGTCCGCAGCTTCTGGCCCAGCACAGGCACCCGCATGCGATCCTCGTGCAGCCCGGCGCTCTCCGCGCCCACCTGATCCGCGTCGATGATCTCGCGCGAGTAAAACAATTCCTCCGCCGGGAAGGAAGGCAACTGTTCACCACCACCACCACCACCACCTACCTTATCCCCGCCCTCCCGCACCGGTAACCCGCTAGTACTAGTAGTATACTCCCACCCATCCCCCCAGCGCTCAATGGACTGTTCCAGGTCAAGCACCATGCGGATCGGGTGATACTCGCCCACGACGAAGCAGTTCGGACACCGCGTCTCTGGCTCTGGCTGCTCGTCGTCCAGGTTCAGACCCAGCGCCTCCCGGTTGTCCCAGTACCATCGGCAGAGCACGGCCTGGTACCAGATCAGGCAGCAGTTGTGCCACGGGCAGGCGTTCAGCGGGAGCGTGCCCGGCGCGGCGCGGTTCTCGGGCAGGTCCAGGAGCGAGGCCGCGTTGAGCGTGCAGTCGCAGCGGTGGATGAGGTTCGGCGCGATGAAGTCGGCGTTGGAGGGCGTGTCGCTGAAGGGGTGTGTTGCAATGGGGGTGCGCACGTCGTGCGACGAGAAGTGCACGATGCGGATTTTGCACATCTTGATTTCTTTTTTGCTTTGCTTTGCTTTGCTTTGGTGGTGTGTAGGGGGTGAATTCTTCGAGCGAGGGCTTACCTTTACTTACCTGAGCTATGCGCGGGGAATGGAGATGTATAGTATTGGGGGTTGAAGATGATGGATGGGATGGGTGATGAGGTCCTGTTGAGGAACGATGCACAAAACACTCATCAAGGGGCTGGGGGATGTTTAGATACTAGTCGTATCGTTGAGCCATCGAGAGCTAGACTTGCAATTACTGTTCTCAACTGACTGAGAACAAGGCCTTTGTTTGAGTCTTCCAATAGTTATGGCATTGTTCCGTTTCTCTAGATCAAAACCTTTGTTCCGTTGTGAAGGCCCAGCATCGCCTACTGTTCTTCCTTTTGAAGACGTGATGGCTTTGTTCCCGTCCATCCGGAAAGCAGCATTTCTGGTATGACGCAGACAATGAACGCCACCACGTCCCTCCGTTGTAGAACTTACCTCTACAACCCATTGCCAATCACTTTAAGTGTAAGAAGTGTATCACCTTCTCATATCACAGCAGGTGCGCGCTCAGCACCGTCATCCCTGTAGTGAACCATCATCCTCAAGCCGCACCCATTGTCGACCGCTCGTATTCTTTGGCATCACTCTTCCCTTATCAGGCATTAGTGATTGTGGTCTGAACCCAGGCAAGGTGCCGTTTGCTTTGATGTGCCTATCCGGTATCATGACCGTAATTTAATGGATCAATATGCGTTGCTCTGCCGAAGGCGCCAGCTGGGACGTGCAGTCCGGGACCCCAGCTTCCTTAAACGTATGAATGATGGCCTCGTCTAGCTACCCCGGATCATGTGGAACGCGAATCCCATCCTCGGCCTAGCCCTTATCCACGCATAGCATATAGTCAATATATCGCAAATACCCAACTGGCTGCTGCGTCTGGGGTGCTTTTACCCGCCGCCCCTTCATCCGCCTCGGCGGCAGTTCTTCCTTGGCGCGGTGACGGTTCCGTGTGCTACGTATGGATAGATACTTAATGGACTTCGTTAGGAGAACGGTATGACTACCGGGATGAGCCCGGTATAAAGGGTTGTCATCCAGGTCTCAGGGCTGGTCGGTAAAGTTCGTGTGATCCCCGTGAAGTTGCCGCCTCCTCTTTGTCGTGCCCACAAGAATCACTGTGCCGGACTCGGATATCCCATACACAATGAAGCTGGCCGTTGCCATCACGCTGCTCGCGGCGGCCCTTGCCGAGGCACACTGTAAGCGACTACCAGCTCCCTCCTTTTACCCCTGACGACGACACTGACAGCGGCAGACACGTTCCCCAGCATCGCCAACACGGCCGACTGGCAATATGTGCGGACGACGACCAACTTCCAGAGCAACGGGCCCGTAACGGACGTCAACTCGGACCAGATCCGCTGCTACGAACGGAATCCCGGCACGGGCGCCCCCGGCATCTACAATGTCACGGCTGGCCAGACGCTCAACTATAACGCCAAGGCCTCCATCTCCCACCCGGGCCCGATGTTGTTCTACATCGCTAAGGTTCCCGCAGGCCAGACGGCCGCCACGTGGGACGGCAAGGGCGCAGTGTGGTCCAAGATCTACCACGACGGCCCGCGTTTCGGAGGAAGCTTGACGTGGCCGACCAACGGTAATAAATTTAAAAATTAAAAATCCCTTCCTTCCATGTCCCCAAACATCCAAACAACCCCCCGACTTGTCACACAGATGACATACCTACGGTACTAACAAACAACACCCAAGGCGCCCGATCCGTCCCCGTCAAGATCCCCAGCTGCCTGCAGAACGGCGACTACCTCCTGCGCGCCGAGCACATCGCGCTGCACAGCGCCGGCAGCGCCGGCGGCGCCCAGTTCTACATCTCGTGCGCCCAGCTCACCGTCAGCGGCGGCAGCGGCACCTACAGCCCCAGGAACAGGGTCGCCTTCCCCGGCGCGTACCGGCCGACCGACCCGGGCATCATGATCAACATCTACTACCCCGTCCCGACCAGCTACACGCCTCCTGGTCCGCCGGTTGAGACTTGCTGAGAGTAGTGGAATTTAAAGAAGGGAGGAAAGGGGGGGCAGGGGGGGAGGGCGTGGTTGTTGGTGTATCTACCTGGTGTGTGGTGATGTATTGTATATAACGTGGCATCTGTCACGTTCTTTGCTGATATTTGATGATCGAATATTCAGTGTCAACAAGGGGTTTTGATTTGGGTGGGTGTGATTTCATCCAGAGCGCGAGGCAACAGATGAACAATTTTCCAGAGAGTGGTGGCAATGGTTTCCACGGACCGATGCGAGTGTGTGTGTTGACCGACCTCATCAGGCTGTTTATCATCGCCTGATCTGGTGGCGTCCCCTTTCCCTCAAGGGGGCAAGGGGGAAAGAGGGTATATAGGAAAGTTCGACAGGGCAGGCTTTCAAGTTGGTAGCACCATGGCTAGGGGGCCGCCTAGCTGAGTGGTATTGCGTTGCGCTCAACGCAAGTTGCTGCCAACTATGAAAACGGCGCCTACATCTCGAGTAGGTGGCAGGTTTTCGTAGGCGCCACGGGTTCAACACCTGCGGAGGCTGAGCTTTTGCACTTTTTTTTTGTTTTCACATCTCCCCCCTTTTCATCTCTGTTATTATTTACTTCTGTTCATTATCATGACTCCTCTCGCCCAAGGCGTCAAATCCTCCAGGCGAGCAAGGTTGTGTCATCAAGAAGAAGTTGGTTCTTCCAGGTCGAGCGTTACTAATCCGGTCAAAGGGACGTCACACGGTGGTGCCACCGCGGATTGTTTGCTGGTTCAATGGCCAAATCGGCCACATGTGACTCGTTGAAGACCTCCAGTTCTCGACTGAATCACGTCGTCGAACCAGAAACACGAAACCCTTCTTTGCTTAGGTAAGTATGGACTAGACAAAGAACCGTCCCGGCTTCTTGCCACCGCCCCAACCTGAAGTGATAGACCGCTTTCCAGTCAACAATGGAACAAAGCACGGAGTTGAACCTGAGATTCGGAACCACCTCTTCCCGTGGATAGCGAAAGAATTCACTGTCTAACAATCCAATTGTCGCCCGGTGCGCTCAATGCCATTCATCGAACTAGAGACAAAGGAAGTGTGCGGATCCTAGGTGAGCACCTTCGAATGGGAAGAGTGCGATATAAACCGGCTGAACCTCACCGTCACAGCATCTCCTTCCCTTCCCATCTACGCCACCACCTAACCGACTACTTCCCACAGAGCAAACTACCTACTCAAACCGGATCTCGCCACGACGCCTAGCTCGCACTTACCATTTTCTTCCTCCTCAGGCAAGGTAAGGAAAAGAGTACCAGGTAAGGTAAGTGCCGCCCCATCCACAACTAAGAATTCAACACCATCACGCAAGCATTTAAGGCCCGGGATCCTGTCTAGGTAAGGTAGGTAGTCCAGTGTGAATAGTCCTGCTCCCGACACCCACCACCACCACCACCACCACCACCACCATCCACCCCACCCCATCTTAAATCCAACAACCTCGGGCTAACCGACATTTCCACCATGTGCACAATCGGCTACAACCGCTTCACCCAGTGCGGCTGCACCCTGCGCAACCCGCGCACCCTCGTCAAGTGCGAGTGGGCCAAGCTCAAGGGGCCCGGGTATGTCTGCCCGGACTTCCAGATCAGCGAGGACACGCGCAGGTCGAGGACTGTCAACTTGCGTTGCATGGCTCACTCACATTGAGGATTTGAGACTTGGTTTTTTTACCACACCCCGCCACCCCGGCCCCGCCCCGCCCTTTGAAGCAAGGCAAAGAAAGAAAGGCAAGGGTGCTAGATTGGGGAAGGGTAAGTTGGTTGGGTAAGGTAAGGTAAGTTGGAGCGGAGTGGGGAGTCTTCTAGTCCGGGGGAGGGAGGGGTAGGTAAAAATGGAATGGGAATGGGAATACTCGTTAAGAGAACGAACGATCATATGGAAAGGGTCGACTGGAGGGATAATTCAAGGTAAGAAGGCTAAGACGAGAGTGGGACAGAGAGGAGAAGAAGGAACCCGGGGTGGATTCTGGCGGGTTCTTTGTAACCGCAGTCAAACGTTCTCAACTCTGGAGGATTTGTGGTACCTAAGGTACTGTACTGCAGAAAGTAAGGCAAGGAAGTGAGTGAGTTGCTCGAGAGGAACTGGAGCAGCTTGATCGGACACAAATACAATCACTCATCGAGACCCAGTTTATCCTGATAGACTGTGAATTATCTCTGTCATTCGGACGGTGATCCCTTAGCTTAGCTCGTAAACTGTGCGATCCCATTCCCAGAATCCCATTGCCCCAAAATCGTAGGCAGGTAGAGAAGAAATCCGCAAAAAAAGTCCACCCGCAGTCAAAGAAGCATCCTTTTGATCGATCTGCCCCGACCCACCCTCCAGCAGACCATGCGCTAGCGGCAGAAGCCCCTTCGCTGAAATCCGATGCGCTCTCTATGATATGATATCCGCCAAACGCCAGTCTCCCGCACCAAATCAGTCTTCCAGTCACAAAAGTTTTATACCTCCCACTTATGGACGCTCAATCGTCCTCGGCATACTGGATAGCCCCCGTCGCAGCGGGTGTCTCCGGAGCGCCGCCATACGCAGCGGGTGTCGGCGCACCGTAGTAACCGCCGCTAGCGGCCGGCGTCGGGGCCCCAACAGCAGGAGTAGGCGCGGCATCGGCACCCCAGCCACCCTGCCAAGCACCAGGCGTCGGGGCACTAACCGGGGCAGGTGAAGGCGCCGCGTACGCGCCGGGGGTCGGGGCACTGAGGGCCGCAGGCGTCGGCGCACCAAGACCGGCACCGGGGGTCGGCGCATCGAAGGGGCGGGATCCGCCGCTCGCACCGGGCGTGTAGCCCCAGCTGTCGGCTCCGCTGGCACCGGGAGTTGGGGCTGAGACGCCGTAGGCAGGAGTCTTGGAACCCCAGGGGTCGCTGCTTCCTGAGCCGTAGGCAGGCGTCTTGGATCCGTGGCCGAAGCCGTCGTGCGCGGGCGTCTTGGCGCTGGAGGACCAGGCAGGTGTACGAGAGCCGCCGTAGGCTGTGGCGCCTCCATATGCAGTGCGGTTGCCGTCGTAGGGGTTGACGGTACGGGAGCCGTCGCCCCATGCGGGGGTGCGTGAGCCGGATGTCTCGCCACGGCCCCAGGCCGGTGTGCGCGCAGTGGCTGAGTCTGTAAGTTAGCACAAGGATGCCGCGACATTGATGCACGGGACTTACTCTTCGAAGAGCCCCAAGCTGGAGTCCGCTCTCCGCTTCCCGCGCCCATGGGCGTCCTGCTCCCTCCCGACCATCCCACCGATCCGTTGAGTCCGCCCCGTCCAGAGCCACTAAAGCCACCACGCCCAGAGCGACTGTAGATGTCAATCGGCTTCCCCGTGACCTTGTCCCTGAATATAAGGTCGGCCTTAGGAACGGTGACGATGCCCTTTCTGCTGTGAAGCTCCACGCGAGCATGCGTGTCGGTAGTATCCACGACGATGCCGAGAAGACCCTTATAGCCGCCTCTCCGGATGCTGACGGTCTGGTGAACAGCGCGATCGGGCCCGAAGGTCTTGGGCGGCTTCATGACGTTGTTACCCGCCGGGTTCCGCTTGAGGGCCGGGTTCATCGTGCTTAGGTCGGGACCAGAATTTGCGTTGTTGATGCGGCCACCCTTCGCCGCGATTGTGTTGACACTGCTGGCCCTTGTGACGAACACACCGGCGTTCTCAACGGTCGTGTTGCTGTGGAGGAACACGAAGGCTCGATGAATATGGATGATCTTGCCCTGCCGTTGTTGTCCGCCGTATTCACGGACGACGTCATCCAGCCGTATCTCGGAGCCGTTTCGATCGGCAGCGACGGCAGCCCTTCGCTTCGGCAATTTGTTGGTGATCTGCGACGGCAACACCTGTCTAGTTTCGCCATTCTGGTCCAAAACGACCATCGACTCGCGGTCCACCTTGACGATGCAACCGACAGTGGTGGGGTCAAGTTGCACGAGGTCGAGTAGCGAGTACTGCCCAAGGGATCCCTGACCGCCAATGTCGCTGGCCTCGCGCAGGTCCTTGCTGAACACGGTTACTTCCTGGCTCGTCTGATCTGTCACGATAGTGACGCGGTCCTCCACAATATTGACGACCATACCGACTTCGTCGCGGAAACGGCTGCCGCCAATGACCCGGACGTGGTCACCCGTCTTGAACCGCTTACGGATACCCTTGTTAGGCACCTCGATCTTCCGGCCAGCCAAGTCGCCTTCGGTCACCTCCAGCGTGATGATGTCCCCTTGCACACTGAGCGCCTTGCCAACGACACCCTGTTGTTCGCCCTCGAACACCTCGATAATATCGCCGGCGGCGTAGGTCACGTTGCTGTCTTTCAAACTGGCGGCAAGAGCCTTGAGGTCGAGGTTCTCAGTGCCGTCCTCGGAGCCACTGGCAAACTTTGTGACCTCTTCCAGAGTCGGGTTGACATCCTTGACCTCCAGCTGCGAAATCAGGATATCCTTGACCTGAAAGCCATTCTCGAAATCCTCACCCATATACGTCCAGGTATTGGTCTGTGGGTTGCCCTGGATGTAGCGGGGATGTCGCTTCCGTGCCTCGACTTCGCTGAAGAGTCGTTGAGGGGGCCGCGGACCTGGCATGCCGGGGCGCTTACGTTTTCCATCCGCCGCAGACGTCGAAAGCGATTCGTCACGGACGCCGTAGTCCAGTCTGGGAATGAAGCGCACGCGCGCTTCTAGGCCGTTTTCCGTAACGTCGAGGACCTGGGCAAGATCGCCGGCATACTTGGCCGGCTTCTTCAACCGCACCCAAGCGCCAGGTTCCAAGCTTGGGGTCTTGATCACCCGCAAGAGGTCCGGCATGTCCTTGATCTCGACGAGCATCATCTTGCTCCGGGGGTAAACGTTCAACATTCCGTCTAGCGCCACAAGAATGTCGGCTTGCCGGCGGGCCTCGACGTAGATATAGCCCTTCATGACCGAGTTGGGCCCAGCACGCTCGAACGCGGCAGTGATAGGAACCTCGTTCTTAGAACCAGCTCTCTCTTCGACGCGCCGCATGATGGAGAAGACGACTTCCCGCTCCTTGCCCTCTTTGCATCTAACAGCCCAGATGCTGGGATCGTCGACACTAGGCAGAAGTAGCCGCTTGGGAACGACGGCCATTTCGTCATAGGCCCTGTTAGAAGCCCGTTTGCCGTAGCGCTCCCGCAAAATCTGGGCCTGCTTCTCTGCATCCATGCTCGCCTCGAGCTCGCGGCGCCGATCCAGCTCGCGATGTCTCCTGTCATCATTGATGTGGCCACCCTCGGCGATATCATCGGCCTCGGCATTGTCGATGAAATCTTCAATTTCTTCGCCGTCTTTCTCGTCCTCTTCGGCCTCGTCTTCGTCCTCGACTTCGGCTTCGATATCGAAGAAAGCTGAGCGGAAATCCTTACGTCGCTTGCGGCGGTGACGCTGCGGGATTTGTTAGTCACCATGCTCAGGCAAAGCAGCAATGCACCGGCCGCACTATCTGTCCCGCGGCATCGTGCAGCAAACCGGTGATAACTCACATGGACATCTTCATCGTCGTCATCTTCTTCCTCCTCCTCATCACCATCTACATCGCCGCCACCTTCTTCTTCTTCCTCACCCTTCTCTTCTTGCTCCTCCTCATCACCGTTCTCATTCTCCTCATCATCATCGTCATCGCGACGCCGCTTTTTAGATGCGCTCTTAGAAGGGCGCTCCTCGTCTTTGACCTCGTCATTGTCATCATTGTCAGCGGCAATGCCGCTTTCGCTTCCGCGGCGGTCGCTCTTCGTGGTCTCATCGTCTGTCAGATCGGCAGGCGCGGGGTTGAAATTGTCGTCTTCCGAGCCGGAATCATCCGCGAATTGAAAGGGGGTCTTTGATGTCATTTCGACTACGTGGTTTCGACGATGACGCAAATCTCAGAGCATCGATGTGCGCGAATGGTGGTCGTTCAGGATGAGCGCAGTGAGGAATCGGCAGTTGGTGTCAAGAAGAAGAAAAGTCGGTTGGGGTACGAGGACAAAGGCAACTTTTATGGAAGATCGAGCTCTGAGCTGAGAGCCGCCTCGTGGCGCGCGGCGAAGTCAACCACAGCAGCTGCAGGGATGACGACCGTTTGATTGGCGCTAGGACAATAGCAGAATAGCATTCACGTGCTCGGTGGCTGGAGAGCACGGACCCACGTAATCGAGGCGCCACAGTGACGCTACAGGCCGTGCGAGCCCAGTCCATTACGAAGTTTCTGTTCCGGGCACGGGCACTGCAGGTAAAACACCATGAATTCTGACTATGGAAAGTGGTGATGTTGGGTACGAAGTGTCCAACGTGTTCCAGAAAATGTAGGTGGCACCCAGGGCTTCGATGGGCCTGGCTGACTAAGCCTGTCGGGCACACGCAACAATTTTCGGACGAAGACCGCGTACCTAAGTCTTGCCGAGCAGGTCAACCTGCAATCTGTCCATAGACTAGAAGAAAAAGAGCTCGGTGCCTGCTCACCTTCATGGGCACAGACATTTACATTTTAAGTTCGATCTCGACTCATTTCGTATGGTTGTAGTGGACCGCCTAGGTCTAGTCTCTACAGATCCAGCGGCGCCTGAACTGTCTCTCAGAGTCTCAACATTTGAGTCAATTCTCTGTCGTCGGTGAGCCGGGGTCTCGGGGGGTCTTAAGTCACGCGGGCCTCAACCAAGACGTCTGCGGTCGGCAGCATATATTTACAACTTTCCTTCGCCAGAGTACCGGGTTTGCTGCCTCTTGCGTAACAGTTGCAAGTGCTGTATTGTACAACTTACAAGTCCGGCTCGCGCATTGGAGCTGAAGCTGCCACCATGAATCACAGTCATAGCATTGGAACCCGAAAAGCCCGGTGTCATGGGTCTGCTTCACAGGAACGGCCGCATATCTCGTTGAGCTCTCAGCTGCCAGCACTGTCTATTTTGCTGTCTGGAATCAAGTAGTAGTGGCGGATTCAGGCCATTATCGGCACATCCTAACATCGCTACCGTTCTGGACAGCACCACATTTTCTATATACTTCCCCAATTTCTCAACCTCACGAAGCACCGGCCCATACCGGAGCTTACGGACTGCCACGGGGTACAGGGTGACCATTCAAACTCAAAGGTTTGCCGTTGGTAAACCCATTGACTATACCAGCATCAGGAGTCCGCAGTTTGACTCCCATATACCACACATAATGACCGGGAAGAGAATTATGTAGTCAACTGCATTCCCTCGCATCAAACGATGGCATATTACCCATGCTTCTTGCTCCAGTACTCTCGAAACACCACATGCAACTCTGACCGACATCATAGTGGTATTGCGTCTCCTAGTCTTCCATGTCTACTTTCATCGTTTTCGATCTCTTTCCTTCCTAGCAAGGACTGTGAGCATCGCAACGAGGAACCAAAGGATGTCTCTTAGGCTGGCAACCTTTTACTCTCCGGAAGCCTGGGGTCATGGATCTGCGGCAGACAGAGTCCATCCCCGGCACCGTACCCTCGGTTAGATTATGGACAAGGCCGTCAAACCCGGGCTATCATTCAACAGCTCAATGCAGGAGTCGTCTCTAAATTGGTAGATGATCAGCACGAACACAGCGCAGATGGAACGCAACGCCATTCGCGGATAAATGACAAGACTCCAATTTTGCCGATCCACGAACCACAACTCATGACCGCCATCGGGGAAGGTAACCGAGAGGGGCAAGATGGCAAGTTCACCACGCTTCGTGGCTTGCCCCCTGGCTGACGCAACCTGATCAAGCTTTCCCCAAGCTTTCCCCCGCGCTTTCACCAAGCCTTCCCCGGAATCACCCCCGTCTTAGCTAGCTTCGGTAGTACTCTGCGGAGATCGACCCCACGGCTTTATCGCGTAGATGAACGGAACAACGGTCAGTTACACGCTCCTTTGGCGGAGAAACTCTAGACATGCTCTCTTGGCATTCCCAGCAGAAGACTACCTAGGTCACAGTACATGACGGACAGTTCCATTAGTCGCCAGGGAACATACAAGAGGCTATATCCTTTGTTTTGGAGACATGACAATGGATGCAACCGACCTTCTTCCAGGACTTTGGACATTGACGCCATGAAGGCATTTGCGTTCATTCTGTCCGTAGCCGCCTCTTTGGCCGCGGCATCGGCTATTGCCCTTGAAAATAATGCTCACACCCCGGCCGGTGCTTCCATAACCCTTCCTCGCTCGCCGCTCCCCAGGGACAGACAACACAAGCAAAAGGACAACTGGGGCAATGCAGTAGAAAAGGACCGCAAGAGGGTCACGATCCGGGCATCCAATAACGACAAGGACGACATCAGTGACGACTTCTTGTGGGCTGTCAAGAAGGCCAACAATGGCGGCTTGGTACACCTGGAGAAGGGGAAAAAGTACGTCATCGGCAAGAAGCTCAACCTGAACTTCTTGAAGGATGTGTATGTCAAGATCGACGGCGAGTTGAAGGTATGCACCGCGGCACCCCGTCTGCCTCAGCACGGGGTATGATATTGACGGCTCCCAGTTTACCAACGACATCGAGTACTGGCAAGCGAATAACTTCTACTACTCGTTCCAGAAGAGCATCACCTTCTGGGTCTGGGGTGGAAAGTAAGATTATTCCCTTATTGCCCACAGTTCTTTGGTTTTACGTAATGCTCATAAGCCCAAAGGGACATCAAGATCTACGGTTCCGGGATGATCAACGGCAATGGCCAGGCCTGGTGGAACGGATTCGCGGGATCCGAGATCTTGGACCCGGACAACACATATTACCGCCCGATCCTCTTCCTCACGGACAATGCCACCAACATCGAGGTCAAGGGCCTCCACCTCAAAGATTCTCCATGCTGGACCACTTTCTTCGTGCGCACCAAGAACGTCGTGTTTGACGATGTGTACATCTCAGCCGTCTCCAACAACGCATCCGTAAGTTAACACCTCACCCCGTTTGTTTCAACATTTCTCCCTCTGCTTTTTATCGTATAACTCACCTGGCGGTATCGCATCTAGGCCCTGCCCAAAAACACCGACGGCTTCGACTCGCTCAACGTCGACGGCCTGACGGTGACCAACACGCGCGTCAACGTCGGCGACGACTGCTTCTCGCCCAAGCCCAACACGACCAACATCCTGGTGCAGAACCTGTGGTGCAACGGCACGCACGGCGTGTCGATGGGCAGCATCGGCCAGTACCCGGGCGTGATGGACTACATCTCCAACGCCTACATCCAGAACGTGACGCTGCTCAACGGGCAGAACGGCGCCCGCCTCAAGGCCTGGGCCGGTGCCGGCGTCGGGTACGGGTACATCTCCAACATCACGTACCGCGACATCCGCGTCGAGAACACGGACCGCCCGGTCGTGCTGGACCAGTGCTACTTCAACGTCAACGAGACGGCGTGCGCGGCCTACCCGAGCCGCGTCAACATCACCGACGTGCGCTTCATCAACGTGCACGGCACCAGCAGCGGCGCCCGGGGCCGCGTGGTCGCCGACCTGACCTGCAGCCCCGGCGCGACCTGTAGCGGCATCCACCTGGAGGACATCAACATCACCAGCCCCGCCGGCAGCCCGCCGCAGATTGTGTGCGAGAATATCGAGGGCGATATCGGGGTCGACTGTATCCCCGCCAGCGAAGCCGATGATTGAGGAGAGAGAGAGGGCACAGGGGGGTTGAAAAGGCGAGGTGAGAGAGTGGAGTTGTGGTGTCAAGAGGAGGATGGAGAGTACTTCTTAGATACTGCATGCATCGTAATGGAAAATAATATCTGCCGTATACCCAGTAGTTGGCTCTCTTGGTGGTGCCTAATAAGGACTGTTTCCCCAACCCGACTGACTACTAGTAGGACTGCGCCATGGTCGGTCTAAGCGTCCATCGGCCAGGTCCAAATCCTTCCCACCCCCGTTCCGAGGAGTTTCAAAAGAGCGAGTGGTTGCAAATGGAACATCGCCCAGCGGCTGCTCACCACCCTCGACTGGCTCGTCGTCCGCGGTGGCGACGGGCAGTATGACTTGCTCATCGTCAATACGCTGGACCTGATCCAGGGCGTGGGTACCTGACTGTTCTTTGGTTCAAAAGCTATTTGCCCAAGAGGGATATTAACAGATTGCAGGACTCAGTGTCCCTGGCGGCAATGCGAGTGCTGAAGTAGAAACCCAAGGATCAGATAAGACTGTTGAGGTGATCCTACCTAGTAGGTATTAGTAGCCTTAGGTAGATAATAGCAATAACTACTATAGCACACCAGGAACTCCGCTCATGACACCCCGTATCCCCAGCCCGAACCCGAATTGAATGTAAAGAACCGAACTCTCCATAACCCGGAAGCAAGCCCGGTCCAGCATAGTACTAGTAACAAAGCCCGTCGCTATAGCCATGACGGATACCGAAGCTGGACAAGAATCAATCAAAGCACCGCTGCTCGCTTCCTCTATAAAACCCGACCCAAACACAAGCCTCCTAGCTGCCAAACCGAGACGGACTAGACCGTTACATTTATCCGACGCCCAAGCTCAAGTTCGCCCCTTCACTCGGACCTTTTTGGAGTGACCGAAGCGATAAACTGCTGATACCCCTCGTCGTCATCGGCCGTCTTTGCGTGTCCTTTATTCTGGCCCGGCAAATCCCGTATCTCCTGCTTCGCCGGTTTCGTAGTCCACAGCACTTGAGGCGGCTGCGCCATTGCCCCCACCGTGCTATCCTTTTCTTTCCCTTTCTCTGTCTCTTTCTCCTTACCAACCGCTCCGCTTGCATTAAGAATTTGCTTCCCCTCCCTCTCCTCCTCTTTCCCCCTCTCCTCTTCTGCCTTGTTACCCCTCGGCAACCTCATAGCCAGAAGGATATATTCGGCCCTCGTCATCCTGGCCATGACATCGTCCATGTACCGCCTCACCTCATCAGGCGGCGCCACCACTCGTGCCAGGTGTTCGAGATGGCGGCCCGTGTGGGCGAACAGTCGAATAGTCATGGGTTCGTAGTAGTCCAGCTCGGGATCCGCCAGGGGGTACTCGGCCTTGCTGCCCTTGCGGACGAGCAGGAACGAGGCGATCACCTGCTGCCCGGAAGGGACTTGTACGTACTCCAGGAGGCTGAATTTGGGGAACAGGTACCGGTCGCCTGTTCCGCCGGCGAACTCGAACACAACTGCCGAGATGTCTGGTTTAGGTGGTGGTGGTGGCCCCTTAGACCGAAGAGCTTGCTGTGGCGCGGGGCTCTGCGATGTTCCTCCGGAAGGGGCTGGATGGCTGCCGGGAGGGCCATTCGACTTCGTGGGGGCTGGAGAGGGGGACGCTGATAACGGCACCCGTTGTGGTTCACGGTCTTTAACGAGCTTGGAGCGGAGGTTGTCCAGTTTGACTTTCAGATCGGTTGCGTCCGAGAAGTGCGGCTTGTTCTCGGCGATACGCCGCACCGTGTCCCGTAATCGGAGATCGTCCAGCGCCGCTTTGACCAGCATCACAACTAGGGGATCGCTGCCTACTGGCGGCCGGAGGTCGACAGAGGTTTGTTTGGGATTTGACGAAAGCACAATATCGAGGATGGCGCGCACTTCATCAGCGAAATATTGCACCGTCTTCCCGTCAACCAGGAGTCGCTCGGCGGAGGGCACGGTTGTGCTTCCGTTCCGCTTGGTCTCGAGGGAGATGGCATCAATAATGGCCTGGAACCGCTCGAGTTCAGGTTTCGCGGCGTCCCCCTGAGCAACGCGCTTCATAAGTTCGCGGAGCTGAGGATCTGTCCCGGCTTTCTCGGCCAGCATCAGAATAATGGGATCGGTGCCCGGAGCAGTCTTTGCTGGTGTGCCAGCAGATGGCGTAGGCGGCGCCCCAGTAGGAGGAGGGTTGTTGACAACTGAGTTCGGAGGTCGAGTGGGACCTGTCGTTGGGGTGAATGTCCTTGCTAGAGGTGATTGGATGGGAGGGAGCGTTGATTGAGGCGGTTGCGTGTGGATTGCGGGGGAGCTTTGTGGCACCATTGGTGTTACGGTGCTGGGCGAGAGGACTGACTCCATCCCCCGTGGCGACGCAACAGGTCTCGGTCCCGTTGCTGGAACAGCCTGAGCTTGGCGCGATACCTCTGGTACCGACTGGCCAACGGCAGGTTGCGTCGTATGTGTTGTGGGCGTATGCGAAGCGCCCAGTGCTGGTATTTGCGTCGATGGCTTCGTCTCCGCGGGGGTATTAACTTGGGGCTGTGGTTGGGACTGAACTGGAATCGGAGTTGACGAGCCTGTAGGCGTCGCGGACTTCGGTGTAGGCGTAGGCGGAGGAGGCATGACGCCCCCCGGCGGTCCGTATTGTACGATGGGTCTATCGGTAGACGGTGGAGGTGGTTTCGGATCTCGGACGGCGTACATGGTCGCCTCGAAGACGTGCGGCTCTACGGTAATCGTTACTTGACCGAGTTTGGTCATGCTTTCCTTCGGCGGATTATTCGGCTCTTCGATCACGACCCCCTTTCTTTTGGTAGGTTTCGACCAATACTTCTCGAAGATACCCTCCGTTATCCACCTCTGCCTCGACCGGGATAAAGACTCGGCAAGAACACCACTAGGTTGCTGTTAGCTTTAGGACGGCCCAGCGTAACCTGGCCAGGAAGGGCGCACCTTTCTGTGACAGTCTGATATTCGCTGCTTGAGAGGTCGTCGGGCTGTGGAGAGTCGACCGTGGGCAACGGCTTGCCGGCGCTGATTGATTTTGGCAGTTGTGGAGGGAGGTCTTCGGCAGGAGTTGGTTCGGGCTCGGGTGCAGCTGCTGGAGTTGTTGACCTCTGCGGAGGCGTCATGGTCCTTCTCTTAGCGGCCTGCTCGGCTCTAGCAGCAGCGCGCGCCGGCAGCTTCCTCTTCTTCTCCATTGCAGCGGCCAGCCGAAGCAGATGTGCGAAGCATGCAACGGTCCGTTATACAGTCATGAGCGTGAAATATATGTTTGGGAAAGTCGATGACATAAATGTATCCCGCGATTGTGAAGGGATTGTTGCTGTCGCGGGAGTTGGGGGCGTTGGTGGCAAGTCCCCTCGACCCTCGAGCTCGGAAAGGTTGCAACCTGGAAGTTGCGAATGCAAGAACGGAGAGACCCGTCTAAGAAAATGGGCGCTAGAGACGCGCCAAGTAGGTACGGTGGGACTGAGGGAAGCAGCTCCCCGAATCGGGATCTTATTGGTTCTCCCCGTTCGGGTGCTACATACAAGAAACCGAGAACTCGCTGGATTACAACTTGGAACCACTTTCCGGTACAACGTTGATCTCCAGGAACTCGCTCTAGGTCGCTTGATCTGGGAATATAGAGCAGTGAACAATACCTTACTCATCCGATGAGCAGAGTGCATCACAAAATTGGGCGCAATGGACGAGCGCTCATATGGACATACCGGGGTGCATAGAGGATGGATTCAGACCAGTGCAGCTCCGTACATGCAACCTCCGGAGCTCGGGTGAGCTACTGAGCTCTCTCCATGGGATTCGCGTGTCAAGTGAAGCACGAACGCAAAATTGGATAGTTCACACTGGTTCATTGAGACACTGTAGAACAAACAGACAACTGTCTACCTCTGCTGATTTGGCACAGCTGCATAAGGTAACGTTATCTGTAGATTCTCGTTGCATACGTAAGCCAGAGAACGAGAGGTCGGGTGGGGTACAACTGACAGGGCAGGGGGGATTTCTTGGCGGCCTTCCTTCGCGTGCCGGGGCTTTGAGAACATTCTCCCTTCAAGAGCCCTGCCCTTGTCTCGCGACGGGTTCATAAGGCGGAACGCTAAGTCGCTGGACCGAGATGGGGAGTATGGACATTAAGTGGTAAACGAACCGCCGATACACGCCCTCTCGCAATGTCGACATCCAAGACCCGCCAGAAGCATCTTTCCACAATGGCGAATCCGGTGACCATTGTCCTCGCGAGTCTTGTGGTCATAGTACCATTGGGTCTCTACATCCTCTTCCTTGGTCTCAGCGCCATTCCGTATTTTCAGCGGAAGTAAGGATTCTGGCAGTCGTCAGGTAAAACGTACATTTGTTGAGCTGATACCTTGGACTTCCGCCAGTTTCGTGTATGCACACAAGATCCACACGCTATGGTGGGGGGACATCAATGAGCCGGAGCAATGGGGGTTTGCAAGTCAGTCAATGTCCCGTCGATTGGCTGTAGATACTGATTGCCTACTGCCGGACTGACACGAGTGCTACTCTGAAGGAAACCAAGTGACACCCTTCCACATTACTACCGCGGACAACCAGACGCTTTACGCCTGGCACATCCTCCCCTTATCGCTCTACACCCAACACGAGCCCACACTAGCCTCCCAACCAACGGGTTTCTGCTCTGACATAACCGGCACCACCAACTTCCGTCTTCTCCGTGATGACCCCAACTCCAAACTGGTCATCACATGTAAGCTCCCCTACCAATCCCCCACCCTTAGCAGCCTGCAATCTCACCATCCTGCTCTGTGCCAGTCCACGGCAACGCAGCGCAACTAACCCAAGGCCTGCGCACCTCGCACTACCACTCCCTCAGTTCCCTGCACAGCCCGTACCATGTGCTGGCCATCGACTACCGTGGCTTCGGCCTCAGCACGGGCACGCCCACCGAGCAAGGGCTGATCCTCGACGCCGAGGCCGCCATCAACTGGGCGGTGCGCACGGCGGGGATCCCGCCTTCGCGCATCGTGCTCGTCGGCCACAGCCTGGGCACCGCGGTCGCTTCCGCCGCGAGCGAGCTGTTCACGCGGCACGAGGGCGTCGATTTCGCGGGCGTCGTGCTCGTCGCTGCCTTCAGCTCCCTGCCGGAAATGTTGAGTGGGTATGCCATTGCCGGGTTCCTGCCCGTGCTGCGCCCGCTTACGTGGTGGCCTTGGCTGCTGAGGGTTGTGATGGGCCGGGTGGTGGATAAGTGGGATAGCGCAGGGCGCTGGACCGAGATTGTGGGGGAGGTGAAGCGGAGGGGGGGAAGGCTCAGGTTGAGCTTGGTGCATGCGCGGAATGATTGGGATATTCCATGCCACGAGGACGATAAACTGTTCAGGGCGGCTGTGAAGGGGTTGATTGGGGATGCGGCGGCTGAGCGGTTTGAGGAGGAGAAGGATAGGAGGATGGTGGTCAGGGGCAAGGATTCGTTTGTGGCCACCTGGACGGAGGGCGATGTGGTGATTCAACAGGAGCTGTTTCCGCATGGAGGTGAACTACCATTTTCCCACGGTTGCATTTTCAAGTATGCAAGGACTGACACAACTCTCAGGGCATAACCGTATTCTAACTTACACTTCCGTACTCAAGGCCGTCATGAAATCCTTCACCCTTCCTGATGAGGCGGGACAGGCTTTGGATTGAGCAGAGTAATGAGGTGAGTTGCCTGAAGGAAAAAACACGCCTAATAGAAAGAGCAACTAGCCATCAACACGAATCCGCACCCCAGCCGAATGAGCGATTCACCGAAGTGATAGCGTTGATGCCCTCTCTGAGGAACCTCGGCGCGCCCTCCAGAAGATTGCCCAGCGGTTCAGCAGGGGCAGTCTGGGAAGCAACCAGATCCTCAGCGTCAAGCGTGCCCTGACGCTTGGCCAGTACCGCCCGACTAATAGCTTGCCCCCAGAGATTGTAGACATGCTCTTCAGACATGCTGACATACCGCTTTCTGCCATTTCCCTCGGTCACCGAGAAAGGCCACTCTGCAACCGCGACCTCGAACATCTTCGTTCGGAAGAAGAGGTAGGGCCACGAGAACAGCCACAGAAATGTCAGATAGAACAGCCAGACGATCCACGGCGTCACCCGCCACTTGTTGATCTTGCAGCTGTTGTACACGAAGACACGGTCGTCCTTGACTGGAAAGGTGATGGAGACGTTGCCGCGGTAGTTGGTGCTGCGGACCAGTTCCATGAGCTTTTCCTTCAGCCTGTTCTCGTCAAATCCCACTACGCGCCGCTGCAGCACAAAGCACTTCACCCCGGCATGGCTGGCGCAGTACCGGTGGCACCACTCCGCCAGCGTCGGTTTCGTGTCGGTGATCTCAATGTCTCGCTTGACGCCCGGTGCCCGTTTCCGGAGGATGGTGCCACGCCGCGTCTTCTCGTTGTTATCAACCGTGCGCAGCTGCTTCCATGACACGCGTCTTGTGGCGTCTGAGAAGAGGTAGGGCGTCAGGTCGACCGAGACATCAAAGTCGGTGATGGTTTTCTTTTCCCGCTTCCCGTTCTCATTGACCATCTGGCTATGGGTCCCCACGATGCGGACGGAAGGGCGGGGCGGCTTCTCTGCCGACAACTTGATCTGCCTCTCAAGCACTTGGGGATCCTCATCAAGGTGCGGGTTCATGAAGCACTCTGCGCCAGTATTGGCGTCCACCGTGTGCCAGCCAAGCCCGTTGTCCAAGTCTTCGAGGACGTAGGAGGTGCCGTAAACAAGGGGACGAAGGAGCGGAGCATCGGCGTTGCTATCTGGCTCAATATCCGAGTACAGAGGCGGTAGATCGTCGGGTTGCAGCTCCGGCACGTCGGCAAACGCCCTGTCGCCAGGTTGGGTGTGGAGTGACACCGCATCGGTGTCGGAGCTGCTGCCGGCGATGCCGGGAACAGGCAGAGCATCAGGTTTCCCCATAATGAAGCGATTGTCCAGTTGCACCCAAGAGAAAATGCGTAAATAGCACTTGAAGATATGAATACCAAAGCAGGGAATGGGCTGAAAGACAGGACCAGAAGGAGAGAGACGGAGGACACCCGGGTCTTCAAGCACTTTCAGCTTGCCATCTCTGCAGGGGGTTCGTCAAGGCAACCGTGGCGGAGCACTTTAGCTCACCGTGCTCACCAATCACAACCTTCAACTCTAGTCCCAGATCGAGACACACGACCTGTGCATTAAACTCCAGTGGTGAGGTGTCGGAGCTATGCTTCTTCAGCTTCTGACATAGCGATTGAATAGTCTAATGCCAGAGAAAAGATGCTGGCCACTGATCTGTCGATCTCGCTGGAGACTTGTCAGTTCACCTGTAAACAGTAACACACCTGCTCAGTAAGGTAAACTTGAACCCCTTGTCATTCCATCTTATCGATAAGGTCGGTGGGCTGAGCCCCTGTTCCAGAACTTCCACAGCTCCATCGAAGCTCTGACCCCGCGGCAGGTTGCCCCCACTCTCTCTCTTCATCTTCGCATTGCATCACCCCCATCAAAGCATAAACAACGATCATCAACATCGCCCGCCAAGTACGAGTGACCATGGCAGAAGAGTCGAAGCAGGTGGATCCGGCCAAGGAGCAAGAGGCTCAGGAAGCTGCCGACGCCCTCGTCGACCTCACGAACAGGCCGGCCAAAGCCGAAGCTGAAGCCGACTCGGAATCAGAAGCCGAAGAAGCCGCCGGCCAGACACCTACCGGCAAAGACGGCGAAGGATCTGCTAAGAAAAAGAAAAAGAAGAGCAAGAAGAAGAAGATCAGACAGGCCGTGGCCGACACTTTCAATATGACGCCGGCGCAGGCCATGGCAGACCCCAAGAAGGCCATTGAAGGCTTGACGCCCCAGCAAGTCAGCGAATTCATTGCTCTGAACCCGGCCCTAGCCAACGAGCTACTTAATGGCGAGGGCTCCTCGGACACAACCGCAAAGGCGATCGAAGAATTCAAGAAACTCAAGCTTCAGGACATCATGACCGGCCTCGCGAGCAGTGGGAAGAACCGGAAGGATATGGGGTCGTACAAGTTCTGGAGCACACAGCCCGTCCCGCAGTTCGATGAAGAGCCAAAGCTCTTCGAAGAGGGCCCGTTAAAAGTCCAGGACGTTAAGGACATCGATACAGAACCGATATCTCTTGTTCTTGAGGCATTCCGCTGGGTGACCATGGATCTCACAAACGATGACGAGCTGGCAGAGGTTGAGAAGCTGCTGTACGGTCACTACGTGGAGGATGATGAAGCCATGTTCAGGTTCAAATACTCCAGCTCTTTACTACGCTGGTAGGTTGATACGCTACCTCCACCGGGGACCCCCGACAATGCGGCGGCTAACACTCGGGCCAGGTCCCTTCTGTCTCCAGGCTGGAGGAAGGAATGGCATGTGGGCATACGCAGCGGCAACACTCTCTGTGCCTTCATCTCCGCCATCCCCACTGAGATGCGAGTTCGGAACAACATTATTCATAGCTCCGAGGTGAACTTTCTGTGCATCCACAAGAAGCTGAGAGGCAAGCGCCTCACCCCTGTTCTGATCAAGGAGATCACCCGGCGAATCAATCTCGAAGGAGTCTGGCAGGCTATCTATACGGGTGGTATCGTGCTTCCCCGGCCGGTGAGCACCTGCCGATACTACCACCGGGCTCTGAACTGGATGAAGCTGTACGAGGTGGGCTTCAGCCCTTGCCCGCCAAACAGCAAGCCTTCATTCCAAGCCCGAAAATATGACGTTCCAAAGAACACGTCGACCCGTGGGCTCCGAGAGATGGAGGCCAAGGACCTGGATGCCGTGCATGATCTCCTTGAACGGTATCTCAAGCGGTTCGATCTCACTCCGGTGTGGAACAAGACCGAGGTCGACCACTGGCTGCTCCACAAGAAGGACGCGGCCGGGGAGCAGGTGATCTGGTCTTATGTGGTTGAGGTGAGGTTCCCCCTTCCCCTTCCCCCAATCCGTGACTCATATGCTCACGCATGCTTCAGGACGCCAATGGCAAGATCACCGACTTCTTCTCCTTCTACTGCCTCGAGTCGTCTGTCATCCAATCAACGAAATACTCGTCTATCCGGGCCGCATATCTGTTTTACTACGCGACGGAGACGGCATTCACAGCCCCTGGGGATCGCGCTGCCCTCAGCACCCGCCTCAATGCTCTGATCGCCGACGCCCTGGTCCTCGCTAAACGGCACAATTTTGATGTGTTCAATGCGCTCTCGTTGATGGACAACTCGGTCTTCCTAGAGCAGCAGAAGTTTGGCCCCGGTGATGGCCAGCTCCATTACTACCTCTTCAACTACAAGGCGAACCCGATTCACGGGGGAGTCAACAAGCATAACCAACTGGAGGAGGCCGTATCCAGTGGGGTCGGGTTTGTCATGCTTTGAGCGGGGTGGTTACCGGCGCCCGGGAGAAGGCACGAGGATGGGATGAAGGATAGCTACATGGCGCAATCTAGATCGCAAGGAGGAGATCAGCATGTTGAGTTTAGGCATGCTGTTCGAATGAGCCTGAGCCGATTTCTGTATGAATGTATGCCAACCCACTCCGAATGATACCCGCTCTCCTGATTGCAGAATAATGCCGATGCCCTGAAGAGATTCCAACTCCAACCGTGTATTTATACTCCTGTCTCTATCACAGCCGCCCATCTAACCTTTCCCCAATAGCACATTGCTCTTCAATTGTCCGATTGAACCACTCGTACCTCTCCACCAGCGGCGCGTGGCCCATCCCTTCCTCGATGAAGCCCCTCGCCGGCTGAATATACTCGATCAGCTTCCTCCCATGCGGCACGCTGATCATGCCGTCCTCGGTCCCATGCATGACCAGAATCCTCTCTCTCCCGACCCGGTCGGCCATCTCGCGCAGCTGCTCCGGGCTCTTGTGGTGCCACCCGGCCGCGATCAGCTGCAGCAGGAACCCCTTAAGCCCGAACCTGCGCAGCGGGTCGAGACGCTTGTGCATCTCCTGCGCCACGAACCGCTGCGCGTTGGTCTCGAACCTGAGGTACTTCTCGCCGGCCCCCTCCCCGGCAGGCGGCAGGCATTTGGGCGTGGTCGCCGGGTCCGGCAGGTGCACGTCATCGGGCGCGTCCAGCCAGGCGCGCGCGAACAGCTGGCGCGCCGTGTCGCGCACCGACCGGTCCACGCTCTTGGGCAGCAGCAGCTGCACGCGGTTGGCCACGTTCTCGGCGAACGAGACGTCGTGCTTCTCGATCGCGGCCGCCGTGCAGATCAGCGACAGCGACGAGATGGCCGCCGGGATCAGGCACGCCAGCTCCTGCGCGATCATGCCGCCCATCGAGACGCCCACCACGTGCAGCGTGCGCTCTACCGAGGAGGAAGAGGAGGAGGAGGAGGAGGCCGGGAGTGGGAAGGACGGGAGCCAGCCGACGGACGGGTGGGCCAGCACCTCGGCCAGGTCGCGCGCCATCTCGCTCGTGCTGTACCGCATCAGCGGCTTGTCGCTGTCGCCCATGCCGCGGTTGTCGATCAGTAGCACCGAGTACTGGTCGCGCCGCTCGTGCCCGAAGTGCAGCGTCTGCCGCTGCCAGGCGGATTTGAGACCGCCCAAGCCCATGATGAACTGGGGGGGAGAGGTTAACGAGTGGCTTGGGATGGGTGGGATGAGCAATGGGGGCTAAAAAAAGAACCAGCATGCGGACTTACGATAAGCTTGATGGGTCCGGCGCCATGGATTTCCCACGATATGTTGACCGGCCCTCCGCGGCCTTCAGCTACTGGCACCAGGCCTTTGCGATCCGGTTCGAACCTGAAGGTGGCGGTTGGGAATGCTGGATGCTTGAGCGTCTCGGCGACCGTTGGGATGGCCGGCTCTGGGGTTGTAGGTGACATACTGAATGAATCGCGAGCCCGAGCAAATTGGGATAAATTGGAGGTGAGTTCACTTTGCACCTTCCTTTTGTACGTGAGTTTAAGTGGTACGGGATGAGGCTTTGAGATTCTTGGACGTTTTGATGCAACACGGGCCGCGAAGCAAGCCCGGTCTGCCTCGGCTGCCGATCCATCGTCGGAAGTCCCGGAAATGGAAGGCGGCCGGCCCACATTTGCTTGGCGGTCGTCGTGCTCATGACGTACGCAAGACGAAAGTTACGATATCATAGTTAAGGTAGCGATACAGGATTGTACAATACATACATAGGTACCTATATACCTGTCAGTAGACTTCTGATATCGACACCTACAGTAGATACGAACATGAGTGGGAAGAATCGGTACTGATACGAGCATAACAGTTGACTTCTTGGTGGGTAGGTATATCAAATGTATACATAGCTAGTACTACAGCAGTCCCAGGTGGATGGACCTGTCCACCACGCCCTAGGCGCGAATCTCCGCTGATTCTCGGTGCGGCTATTGCTATGATAACGGAGCACATATCCATATGAGCCCCTCAGGACACTGAGTATGAGGTGAGCAGTGTTTCGAAAAGAGCCTCCCAAGCCTTTGTTCTATGATTTCTTTTTCCATTTTCAGCATCCCAAAAAGGCGTTTTCTGAATCTGTTACCGCATCAACCAATGTATTTAGCAGCCCTATGGCCTCCAGTTGCTAATGTCTCCTTGTAGCTAATCGCTTCCTGTCTTTCTATCTAGGTACTTTGGGGTTATTCCCACATCGCTCTTGTTCCCATATCGGTGGTATTGCTCGGAATACGAATGGTAAGAGTCAAAAGAATATCCTGGGATGTCCCGATTTCACTCCGTTGGTCATTGTTGAGGGCATTGAGGTGCGGGATTGTCGTGAAATCAGACGGAAACAAGGATCTGGACGAGGAGCAGGACGTAGAACAGAGGAATTGAAAAGAACTGGATGTAGAGGTATCTATAGAATAGAGTGAAGAGTAACACATCATCTAATCAACAGATTGCTTTCAAGTAGTAATAATGTACGTACATGCCATCTTACACCCTCTAATCCCAACCTCATCTTGTCACGCCTCTCCATTCGCCCTGCTCTCCCTAATAATCTCCTCCACACGATCCATCCTAGTCATCTTCTTAATCGGTCCCTCAAACAGGTTACACGGCATCGCACTTGCCACCCTCGCCACCGTCGCACTCTCCCCCTTCCAGATCACTGCCGGCGGATTCTTCCCCAACAACAGCCCGGCGACCTCCTTGGCCCTGTCCCACGGTAATCGTCAGTCCCGCGTATCTTGATTCATCCCACAATCACATCACGAGAAATCACAACGTACCACTGCTCAGCCGTAATCCCAACCCCCCTCAACTCCTCCTGACTCATCGCCCTCTCCACCACCTCCCTGGCGGGCGCGTAGATTGACCCCTCCGGTAACCGGCCACCATTGCCCGCAGCAGGGTTATTGACGTTGTTGTTGCTGATGATATTCGTCTTGACGCCGGCTGTCTTGAGGTCCACGACACGGATCCCAAACGGCGCCAGCTCCATGCGCATGGTGGCGGTGAGCATGGCCAGGGCAGCCTTGGAGGCGTTATAGACACCCTGGAAGGGCAGGGCGGCGACGGAGCCGACCGAGGTGTGGTTTACAACCATGGGCTGGAATGTTGCTGCAGTGGAAATGGTACTAGTAGTAGTAGTGGAACGGCGGAGGAGGAGTGGGAGGAGCGCCTGGGTGACGGCGATGTGCGCCCAGACGTTCAGGTTGAAGAGATCGCGCGCGGCGTCAAGCGAGATGTCGGCGATGGGCATCGAGTAGCTGCCTGCTGCGTTGTTGATGAGCATGTCCAGGCCTTGGTCGGGCGGGAGGGCCGCCGTGAGCGAGGAGACCGCAGCGGCGATGGACGGCGGCGATGTCACGTCTAATGTCAGCGTTTCAATGCCCTGCTCGGCGAGGGGCGACAGCTTGGACGGGTTCCGCGCTGTTGCGAAGACTCGGTGTCCTGCATGATGGAAAACCTCGGCAAGGGCTGCCCCCATTCCGCCTGGGGAACACCCAGTTATGAGGATTGTGAGTTTGTCGTTGGACGCGGACATTGTGCTGAGTAACTAAGGTATGCACGGTGTTAAGATTTCACGGCCGGGAGAGCAGAACTTGTGTCTGCCACTCTGGCTCAGCCCAGATCTTCGTTCTTATATGGATTGTGACCGGCCCATCCTTAAGCCGTCGGGAAGTCGGCTAGTGAAAAGGGCCCGAAAAAGAACCCGAAGGATTCAGAGGCACGACTCCAGCAAGTCTGTCGTGTCTGTTCATTTTAAGAGGACACGCACCACCCGTCAGCCTGACACTATTGCAACTAGTAGCACCTGGAAGACACGCAAGAATATGATGAGCCTGCCAGGTGCGACTGTTGTACTCGCCAAGACTTGGGTAAATATCTCGAAGATCCCAAATAGACCTAGTGCCTGGGAGGATTCGATCAGGCAACCACGAGTTAGACGTCACTCAATGGTCCAACAAATCCTCTCTCCGCAACGCGTCTTCAGCATTACGACCGACAGTCCTGTCATTTTTTTTCTTTTTTTCTTTTTTTTCTTTTTTTTCCTCTTTTTCTTTTCTTTTTCTTTTCTTTTCCTTTTTTTTTGTGGACCGTAGGATCCTTGAAACCGGGATGAAGATTAGTTACCGTACCTACGTAGTAGGTATCTTTATATCGAGTGAATTGTGATACTTGAGGTACTGCCTACCTTATCTTGGAAATATCTCAGTTTATTAATGCTAATACTAGTAGTAAGAGTACCTAAGCTACGCGGTTAGCTGGTGGGGTAAATAAAACAAACAGAGATTCAAACGTCACACCTATATATCGTAGATCGTCACTCCTCATGATTTCGTCCTCTCACAAATCCTCGCTGTGGTACGTACTTGGTCGTAATTCAATATGGGGTGCTTCGAGTTGCGGGATTACTGTGCCCCGAGCCCTGACTGTCCGAACTCCGAACTTACACAAGGCACTATGCGGCCGAGTCCTGACAGGCTGACTCGACGGAGGTCTGCTGTGTTAATGTATCAACCAAGTGCGGCTGAGGTAAATTCAAAGGCGGTAGTGCCTACCCCCGCCTCGCCCACGATACCTATCCATCTTGGCCTCCTGCACCAGTTGTTTTGATACCTAGGTACTTTCGATACCGGGGGCCGACCAAGACTAGTAGCTACCTGAACACCTAATTCATCAAGAGGATCGACTGCCAGGGATTGAGCTTCGATATCAATGTCCAACGAGGCCGCTGATACGTATGCCGCCTATCTGACAAAGCTCAGGTACGATGGTTTTATATTCAAACATGCCTCATATAGAGCACTTCCACCGCGGTCGATGTCATTGTGATGGACGTCACGAACGACGCAAACCAAACCCCGGAGATCGTGCAAGTCAGGGACACTGAGAAGCTTAAGGAATTGATAAGTCGGAATATGTCGGCCGATGATTGTAACAATGAAGCTTTTCCGCGTCGAGGATCACTGCAATGGTCATCCAGGCAATGGACACCGCGTTCCACTGTTACCCGTTGCTCTGCGCCGAACACATGCACACCCTAGGCCGTAAGCGACCACGTTGGATTGATCAGCATGGAATGCCAGACGATGAACGCGAATTTGAACCGCACATCCGATTCCTCCTTCGGGACAAGCCATTGCTATCAACGGAGAGGGATACCCTGCCCTCCTTTTCGTTACCCTTCCGAAGGTGCTTTGATTATCCCTCGTCCTTTTGGGTAGGTAGGTACCCTACGGTTTTGCTGCACCAGAAGAAATGTACCATGTATTGAGATTATAATCAATCTTTCGAAACATTGGAGGGGCGAGTGTCAGGCACGGTGTGTTGGGATGAACGTGGCTGAGATCTCCGCTAATAAGACCTCGATATGGCTCTACTTTGTCGTTGCCAGATTGCTCACTGCAGCAAAACAAATAACGTTATGAATACACGACCATGATTCAGGAAGTTGAGAAATTGAAGGAGTGCGTTTTAAGGAAACGGGGTTGATAGGTGGGAAAAGTCAGAGTACATAGAAGAACAATCGGATAATTACTGGGCAGGGGAGTTAAAGTGCTCCAAAGACTCCCACCAGTCCAAAACTTGAATTCCAAATGCGCACCACCACCATGCTGGCGACCAACTTGTTCAAAACAAACAACCCATCCGTTTCATAGTAGGTAATGTGATGTTGCAGGGCCCACACACAGAAGAAGCATAAAGTTGACCATTTATCCAGCCGATGTAACCCCTTGAACCCGCCACACGCGCCCGGTTAATTATCCCCAGATCCAAGATCCCAGTTCATGCTCTTCAGCACCATGCACTGCAACAGTTCGAGAAGCGCGCCAGTCAACGTGATCGTGGAACGATCCGGCCCGATACCAGCTACAAGCGCACGACCCGCGTGGTAGCGAAGGCCCGCGGACGAGGTTCGGCCGTTTCAAGGCGGCCGGGGTCCGGGGTGCAGCACACCGTGCAGGGGCCGCCCCTCAAGCAGCCGGCAGATGGGCGTCATGGGCTAGATTCTTCTTCCTTCCGCCGATCATCTCATACCGAGGTCTCAGGTCCGCCGATCTGCAAGGACACCCGACCCACGAACCTCTTTTCGCGTTGTTGAGCCTCGCCGACACCTTATTGACGGTCAACGCTCAACGGCGAGATTTGTTCTGTGAGTGTGGACTGTGTAGTATTCATACACCGTCATCAAGCCCAAGCTTGGGATATGCACTGTATTGTATGTACATGCTGCCATGCTCCTTCACATAAAAAACCCACCAGTATCAGACTCAGTTGACCCATGCCTCCACCGGCGCTCGCACGGTTCACCATCACGGAGCCTGCCTCCGCCCTTCTTCTTGGGAAACGATCCGTGCCAAGAGAGGAAGGCCGACCATGCTCGCCATGCTCGTAAGCACAACCCGGAAAGGCGAGTCGGAGGCCGCCTCCGGGTCTGTCGGTGGGAATCGGCAGATGGAGCAGCGGTGGGAAAGACACTAGAGCAGCATTATTAGCATTATTACAATGGCTTCCGAGTTCAGGGGCATATAACTAAGCCCGCTTCACCTTCGATTGTGGCAGCCGTTTCCACGTTCTCACCACCACCACCACCACCACCACTCTTGGCTTCCCAATCCCTAGCCGACAAAGTCCTATCCATCATCCAGGATGCATCTTCTGAACACCAAACTCAGCCTCGCCTCGAGCGGCACTGCCTTGCTCTCATGGGCAGCAGTTGTCATGGGCCAGTGCTCGCTTCCGTCCACGTATCGATGGAACTCGACCGGCCCGCTGGCACAGCCCAAGAACGGCGCCGTCTCGCTCAAGGACTTTACGTACGCGCCGTACAATGGCCAGCACCTCGTGTACGCGACCACGTTCGGCAGCAACTGGGGCTCCACGGGCTTCGGCCTCTTCTCCGACTGGAACCAGATGGGCTCGGTCAGCCAGACCCAGATGAACCAGGGCACGGTTGCGCCGTCGCTCTTCTACTTCGCGCCCAAGAACATCTGGGTGCTCGCGCACCAGTGGGGTCCCACGGCCTTCTCGTACCGCACGTCGTCCAACCCGACCAACCCCAACGGCTGGTCCGCGCCGCAGCCGCTCTTCACCGGTACCATCTCGGGCTCCGACACGGGCCCCATCGACCAGGCCGTCATCGGCGACGCCAACAACATGTACCTCTTCTTCGCGGGCGACAACGGCAAGATCTACCGCGCCAGCATGCCCATCGGCAACTTCCCGGGCAACTTCGGCTCGGCCTCGGCCGTCGTGATGAGCGACACCAAGAACAACCTCTTCGAGGCCGTGCAGGTGTACACCCTCAAGGGCCAGAACAAGTACCTCATGATTGTCGAGGCCATCGGCGCCCAGGGCGACCGCTACTTCCGCTCCTTCACGGCCACCAGCCTCGGCGGCACGTGGACGCCGCAGGCCACTACCGAGAGCAACCCGTTCGCCGGCAAGGCCAACAGCGGCGCCACCTGGACCCGGGACATCAGCCACGGCGAGCTGATCCGCACCAGCGCCGACCAGACCATGACGGTCGACCCGTGCAACCTGCAGCTGCTGTACCAGGGCCGGTCGCCGAGCTCGGGCGGCGAGTATAACAAGTTGCCGTACAGGCCCGGTCTGTTGACGCTGCTCCGCTGAGTGAGGTTAGTAGTAGTAGTAGTACTACTACTAAGGGATGGGACGGAGGAAGTTGGGGGAATGGGGGCGGGGGCGCTTTCTGAGGGGGATTTCACGTACATATTAGTAGTAGTGTGAGGGTTGGGCTTTTCTTCCCTCCTGTATTTAGTCCAGTCAGCCACATTCATCTGTGGTTGAGACTTCTCCATAGTTGATGATGAACACGAAACGCCAAAGAGATGCATCATGTCGATTCCCTTCATTCCACAACTAGGACCTCACAGTACCTGCCAAGCATGGAGTATGGGGCATTCTTTCAGAGAAGTGAAAGGGTTTACTGTCACCACAAAGATGGAATAACAGGGGATCTGCTCTTCGCTTTGCTGAGCCTTTTTTTGGCGTCTTCTCGCTACCCTGTCCTTGAACAAGGCTTTTCTGTTGATGGTCAAAATCGTCGGATGGTCTTAAAAGTCAAAAGTGACCATAGCTCTGTCGAATGATGTATATCCAATCCCACCGCCTTCCAAGTTATTCTTATCCAGCACCGTAGGTATTAGCCAGAAGAACGGTGGGATGATTGAATCATGATTCGGCCCTTCCGTGAACCTACAGTTTCGAATAGACCTGATGTTGCAATCCCTCGATCCCACATTTTCATCATTCACGTCGTCTTAGGTCCCCCAAGATGCAAGGCGGACCGAGTAGCCGGCGCAATAGCGACAGTCCGGACGTCGTAGTCCGACAAGAAAAGCACCGGGGAGGGCCCGAGAGGTTAAAGTGTGCCAGGGGGTTCGGCAGTTGGCATCGGCTTTGCGGGGCACCATCACGCATGGATTCCATGGAACGCACGAGAAGTTGTGCTACTGCCCCAACCAACGCAAAAAGCCCAGTAACACCGTCTGGGCATTGTATTGTACGAGCAAGTTTGAAGCGAAGCGGTCATGGAGTTCCGATCCCAAAATGGCGGCGGCGATGAACCGGAATCTGCCTCCGAGGAGAGGAATGGCTGGCAGCCTGAAGGATACTAATACTTAAAGCGCCTCGATGACTTGGAGAAAGTCTGGCTGGTACTCCTATGACCACCAACTATCAAGGAATCAAGAACCAAGCCAAGTACTAGTATCGGCCCTTCGTCAAACATGAAGCTGCTGCTGCTGTCCCTGGTCTCGTCGCTCGCCGCGGCAAGCCCACTCCAAGCCAACTCCCTCGAGGCACGGCAACAGGCCACGCTCTGCGACCAGTACGGCTACTGGTCCGGCAACGGATACGAAGTCAACAACAACAACTGGGGCCGGTCTGCAGCGAGCTCCGGGTCGCAGTGCACCTATGTCGACGGAAGCTCCTCCAATGGCATTCAGTGTATGTACTAGTACTAGTACCCAGACGCATTTCTTTTCTCTTTTTTCTTGTTTTCTTTCTTTCCTTCATTCATTCATTCATTCTTTCTTTCTTTTTCAAAGACCACTTAGGATCAATGTGTTTGTATATGTCTGCTAATCATGATGCGAATGATATGAAGGGCGCACGACATGGACGTGGCAGGGGGGCGAGAACAACGTCAAGAGCTACGCCAACGCGGGCAGACAAGTCACCCGCGGCCGCAAGATCAGTTCCATCGGCAGCATGCAGACGTCGGTCTCGTGGTCGTACAGCAACACCAACATCCGTGCGAACGTTGCCTACGATGTCTTCACCGCCGCAGATCCCAACCACGTGAACAGCAGTGGTGACTACGAGCTCATGATCTGGTAAGTTTTTGGGCCCTCTCCCCCCCCATCCCCCCCAGCCCGATTCCTTCCATTCCTGCCTTAGGTAGGCGCAGTCTGACACGATTTCATGACTGCAGGCTTGCCAGATACGGCAACGTGTACCCCATCGGCTCGTCCGTGGGCACCGTCAACGTTGCGGGCCGCACCTGGGAGCTGTGGGTGGGCTATAACGGGTCGATGAAGGTGTTCAGCTTTATCGCGCCGAGCCCCGTCAACAGCTTCAGCGCCAATGTCAAGGACTTCTTCAACTACCTGCAGAACAACCAGGGATATCCGGCAAATGACCAGCATCTGATCGGTGAGTTTGTCAACCGACCGGTCACTCCATCCAATTTTTGTGCGCGGGGTTTTGACTGACGAGTTTGTGATCGCGTGCCAGTCTTCCAACTGGGTACGGAGCCGTTCACCGGCGGACCGGCCACCCTGACGGTTTCGCAGTTCTCGGCGAACATCAACTGAATTTTTCGAGATTACTGAACGGCATGTGTGGGATGGGAGGTTTCTGGGAGGTTCTTCATTCTCTCCCCCCTCTCTGTCGTAACTACTACCTGCTTCTGGGACCCGTTACCCCTAAATGCCAGCTAGGTGTTCGGTCAACACTTGATTAGGAGATTTACGTACTATTATCTAGGTGGTGCAATAAACAATGGAAAGCTCAACTTTCATGGGACATCTTCATTCGGGTCATCAACCCTTCTGTAATGTGTACTTACCTTATCCACCTCAAGGCCAACGCTCCAACTCATATCAGCCTCGTAACTGCTCTGTCTGGAGGTTCTGCTCATGATCGGCCCCACGAACTTGTATTCTATCCCCCTCACATACCTTCCCGTGCGGAACCATGGGGGACCTTGTTTGCCGTGTCTTGACTCTTGAAGCAGACGTCAAGTGGGAACGGGAAACGTAGTGGCCCAGAATGCAACGCCGCCCAAAAGAGGAAATATCCAAGGCTCCGTACCAATAGGGGTGCCGTCCTGTCATTCAAGGTGCAGCGGCTAATCTAAAGGGGGGCGCCAACGTCAGCCCAGCGACTGGGAGTCGAGCGTCGGGGTATGTAACATTGGCATTGCAACCCCAAAGACCGCCGGGTAATATATCGTCGATCTCCCCGTTCCTGGATCTCGGTCCTCGGATTTGTGCGGCGATGCGCCCCAATCGGGTGAAGCTGCTCTACATGTGCTGAATCGAAACGGTCTTCCTCGGCAGCTGGGGACGGCAAGTCGACCTCATCAACGACAAGCGGTTGTGAGACATAGCAGTCCGTTCTTGATGCACAGAGACCTGCCAGAGGTTTGCCAGAGCCTGGAGAACCGACCTCCGTATATACATATTGCAGAATAACTGCGTGTGCAATTAGCCTTCTGAAAGGCAATAGATATCAATCATACATGCGCCGAGTTCAGGTCCCGGCCGCTACTTGTGAGTTGTCACCCGTAATCCATTCGCCATGAAGACGGCGTGGATCTGCGGCATGATGGCCGCGGTACACGCGATCGATCTCCCCTTCCAGAAATATCCAGATTGTGTCAATGGGCCCCTGGCGGCCAACAAGGTGTGCGATCGGACGCTCTCGCCGGCCCAGAGAGCTGCGGCGCTCGTTGCGGCCATGACGAACGAGGAAAAGCTGCAGAACCTTGTGAGGTATACTACATAACATGACATATTTCGGTCCGAGAGACGAGACAAAAGAAAAGCTGAACAGCCAACCTAGCAACTCCAAGGGAGCACCCCGTCTCGGGCTGCCTGCGTACAACTGGTGGAGCGAGGCTCTCCACGGCGTGGCCTATGCGCCGGGAACGCAGTTCCGCAAAGGGCCGGGTTCCTTCAACTCGTCCACCTCGTTCCCCATGCCCCTTTTGATGGCCGCCGCGTTCGATGACGATCTGATCGAACGGATTGGCACCGTCATCGGCATCGAGGGGCGGGCCTTTGGGAACGCAGGCTTCTCGGGCATGGACTACTGGACGCCCAATGTCAACCCGTTCAAGGATCCTCGCTGGGGGCGCGGCTCCGAGACGCCCGGCGAGGACGTGCTCCGCGTGAAGCGCTACGCCGCCTCCATGATCCGCGGTCTCGAAGGCCCGGGACCCGAGCGCCGCGTGGTGGCCACGTGCAAGCACTACGCGGCCAACGACTTCGAGGACTGGAACGGCGCGACGCGGCACGACTTCAACGCCGTCATCACGCCGCAGGACCTGACCGAGTACTACCTCGCCCCGTTCCAGCAGTGCGCGCGCGACTCGCGCGTGGGGTCCATCATGTGCGCGTACAACGCGGTCAATGGCGTGCCGTCGTGCGCGAACGCTTATTTGCTGCAGACGGTCCTGCGCGAGCACTGGAACTGGACCGAGCACGACAACTACGTCACGAGCGACTGCGAGGCCGTCCTGGACGTGTCGGCCAACCACCACTACGCACCGACCAACGCGGCCGGCACGGCCATGTGTTTCGAAGCCGGCATTGACACCAGCTGCGAGTACACGTCATCGTCAGACATTCCGGGGGCGTCTGCCCAGCGGCTGTTGACGTGGAGCACCGTGGACAGAGCGCTCCGCCGGCTGTACCAGGGGCTCGTGCGGACGGGATATTTCGACGGTGCCGAATCGCCGCATGCGGCGCTGGGTTGGGCCGACGTCAACACGCCCGAGTCGCAGCGGCTGGCTCTGCAGGCTGCTGTCGACGGCATTGTCCTGCTCAGGAATGACGGCACACTGCCGCTCCCGGTGGACGGACACAACAACTTGACGCGCCCGCCCAAGGTGGCCATGATCGGCTTCTGGGCGGATGCCCCCGAGAAGCTCTCAGGGGGGTACAGCGGGACGCCGGCTTTCCTGCGCTCACCTGCGTTCGCAGCTCGACAGGCGGGCTGGCAGGTCAAGACCGCGGGAGGTCCGGTGCTCCAAGGGGAGGGCTCGGCCAACGACTCGTGGACGGCGCCGGCGCTTGACGCGGCTCGCGATGCCGAGTACATCCTCTACTTCGGCGGGCTCGACACCACGGCCGCGGGCGAGACCAAAGACCGTATGACGCTCGACTGGCCCTCGGCGCAGTTGGCCCTGATCAAGCGGCTCAGCCAGCTCAACAAACCGCTCGTCGTCCTGCAACTCGGCGACCAGCTCGACGCCACCCCGCTGCTCTCCCTCGCGGGGATCAACGCCCTCCTCTGGACCAACTGGCCCGGTCAGGACGGGGGCACCGCCATCGTGCAGCTGCTTAGCGGGCGCAAGTCCCCCGCCGGCCGCCTCCCCGTCACGCAGTACCCGTCCAACTACACGCAACTCGTGCCCATGACCGACATGGCCCTCCGTCCTTCTGGCTCCTCCCCGGGACGCACTTACCGCTGGTACCCCACGCCCGTCCTGCCCTTCGGCTTTGGCCTGCACTACACCACCTTCCAAGCCCGCTTCCTCAACAACTTTAGCAACTCTAGCTTTGACCCGCTTCTTTTCCCTTTCTCTTCGCAACAAAACGATCACAAGACGACGATCAAGATCCACACCCGCGACCTCCTCCGCTTCTGCGACAACCACAACCACCACTCCCCTCACAATCACAAGTACAAGGATACATGCCCCTTACCCCCCTTACACGTAGGCATCACCAACACGGGGACGCGCTTCACATCCGACTTTGTCGCGCTGGCCTTCCTGCGCGGCGAGTTTGGCCCGCGCCCTTACCCGCTCAAGACCCTGGTCGCGTACAGCCGGGTGCGGGACGTCAAGCCCATGATGATGAAGGGGAAAGAAGATGATCATGAGATGGGTATGGCTGTTGCGAAGCTGGAGTGGACGCTCGGGGATCTGGCGAGGCGGAATGAGAGCGGGGATTTGGTCCTGTACCCGGGGCGATATGAGATTGTAGTGGATGAGCCGGAGCAGGATAGCGTTGCGTTTGAGGTCGTTGGGGAGGAGGTGGTTCTGGATGTTTGGCCGAGGGAGAACAAGTGATTGGAAGGTGGTCTGACTGAATCTGGGAAAGGGGCCCGCTGTTTCAAGGGGTGACAGGCACGACTAGCATCTGCCCGGCGCCCGCCCATCCTGCCAAGCAAGGATGTCCCGGCTCATCTTTCAGGAGCTTAATAATACTGAGACTGAAACCGACAAAGTGCCTTGCACAAAGCCTTAGCACAGCACGTGGAAGGAAAAAACAAAAAAAAAAAAAAATAATAAAGAATCCGGATTTGACCGCTTGGAGCAAGCAGCGTTTCTTGTCTCTGAATGGCAGCATCGGACTAACACTTAACATGGTCAGCTTACATATAGCTCGAGCGTAGCACCCAACCAAGTGCACGCAGACCTAGGCTTACCATGTGAGCTTTAACAGGGTTGGCCTCTAGCGCGTCGACGTCGGTCAGGATCGTTGAAGGATTCGATGGCTGGTCTGATGAATTGCAAAGTCCAGCCATGACCTCCAGCTGAGGTTATAGCTGCCTAGCTCAGCTAGACTTCAATGAGCCAATTCTGGCAGATGAGCAGGATCCTTTCAGAGCAGCTATTTGTATAAAACGTCGTTGCTCACCCCATCATCCCGTTCTGAATTAAATCAAATCAACTCACACAGGCTCCTGGTCTCACTCCTCCCTTGACAGTCTTTAAGCAGTAGAACGCATCCCACCTTCTATTCCGCCACCATGAAGTACCCGGCATACTATCTGTGCGCCGCGGGCCTTTCCATCTACGGAGCCCTCGCCCAAGTTGATGTCCCCCCGAACTTCACCCCGGGAGTGCCCTGGCAGATCATCATTCAAAACACTCTCGATGTCACCAAGCCCCTTCAGCCGAACAACGTGACAGTCTGGGATCTTGACCTCTACCACATCGCCCGCAACCCGGACATTGTGGGCTATCTTCGGGTAAGGCCCGCTGCAGTGACATGATGTCGGCCCCAACACACCCAATACTACTACTAGTAGTACTGACTTGCACATTTGCTTAGACGAACAACCCCGGTACCATCCTAATTTGCTACTTCAACGCCGGGCTTGCCCAGGAGAGCGACTGCGACTACGACACCAAGTGGCGGAACAGCGGCCTGCTCGGCAACGTGTACGACCCCCAAGACCCCGAATTCAGCGACGAGCGCTGGGTCAACATCCGCAACCAGACGGCGCGCGACTGGATGAAGCAGCGCATCACGCTCGCCAACCAGCTCGGCTGCGACGGCGTCGACCCGGACAACATCGACGGCTACCTCAACGACCAGGACGGCAACAACGGGACCGGATGGAACCTGGCGCAGGCCGACTATGTCTCCTTCGTCACCGACCTCGCCACGCACGCCCACAGCCTGACCACCAGCCAGCGCCACACCTTGCTCATCGGGCAGAAGAACGCGCGCGAGCTGGTCGGGCCGCTCGGCGGCGTCCTCGACTTTGCCGTGCTCGAGGACTGCAAGCAGCTGAACGAAGCGGAGGAGCCGGCCCCCTTCTGCGCCGATTTCCAGCCGTACGTCGCCGCCGGGAAGCCTGTCTTCAGCATCGAGTACCCGTCGACCCTGGGCGACCCGGAGACGGGCGCTTGCAATGCTGGTGGTGCCGACGAGACGCAATACAATGACTCGTGCAATCCCACCCCGGACACTGCCGGGTTTAGTACCGTGCTGAAGATCCGGGGCGAGGTTGGCGAGTTGAATAATTGCACCCAGTACTGCACGGGGATGGCCCCGGGCACGGGTGTCGTGGTTACCGCTACGGATCCGGAACTGGATGATATCGAGTGCCCTCCGGAGGCTACTGATTAGGGATTTCGGAATCGGGCGGGGAAGGGAGGAGCTTCTCAGTCTTGGATACTAGTACTGATTACCTTAGTAGCCCAGGCTGTATTTGGCAATAGTGTCTTTATTTAACCTGTGGCTTCTTTGCTGATACTCTTGCGCTATGTTGAAACTGTTAAAGCCGGATAGCAGAATCCCATTGCTCAGTAATACCCAAACAACCCTTTCGCTCCTCCACTGACAGCCCTCTCGAGCACCCTGCGCGCCAGTCTCCTTTTCTGTTCCCTTCCCTCCCCTCCTACCTCCTCGCCGTTTTCCTCCCGATGCTCCTTCGTGTCTTCCACCTCCCCGCCCCTACCAGCCCTATCCTCTCTATTCTGCCTCGCAAGAAGCCTCGGCCACGCAACCGGGGACCCTGAGGAGAACGACCTTACCGCTCTCACACCCCATGTCTCGCTAGTTCTTCGCAAACTCTTTGCCCGCATATCCTGGCCACCACCATCACTGCCTTCACCATCACCCACGGCACCATCGCCTTCGCCAGCCGCTATCCCCTGATCCGATACCGGGGTCGCCGCCAAGCGCCGACGACACCCAGCTACCTCGCAATCCACCCCGGCCCGCTGATCCCAGGTTATCAATCTCACTCCGCCGTCTTCCGGACCACAATTCACCACGCACCCTTGGTCGGAGCCGGGGAGCAAGAGCGGCCACTCCCGCGCCGGCATGCGGTACAGGATATCACCATCATCATCATCATCAACAACAAGCGTCTCCTCTTCTCGTGCTTCTCCGCCGTCCTGTGCTGCGTTGCCGCCGTCAGGATCGGAATAATCACACTCAGCAGTAGTAGTTGGTCGGACTCGGTTGTTGGTCCTCCCACGGATGGGTGCGAGGAGCTCCAGGGCAACAGACTTCGACGTGCCCGATAGCGTGAGCGTGTCAATTCGCGATTCCAAAAGAAGACGCTTCAGTGGGCTTAGAACGTTCGATACGATGTGATCGTCGGGTGCCTCTGGGGGATGTGACGAGCTGGAACCAGGACTGGGACTGGAACTGGCTGATATTGAGTGGTAGTAGTACCTCCTCACCAACACCTTCAGATCATGAATACCAGCAGCAGCAGCAGCCCCATATCGCCGACCCGCTGCTGCCGTCGCCGCCAGCCGCCTGTCCACGAACCGCTCCACCAACCGCTTCACACTCTTCATCCCGGCCAGGGCATCCAGGTTGGCGGCCTCGGGCTTCCAGCTTCCCCCGAGCTTGGTGAAGTCCAGCTCGAGCGTGACCGACGCCATCAGCGGGCCGTACCGGTCCATGTACTCGGTCGCGGCGGGCTGCAGGGCGCGCGTCACGCCGAGCGCGTAGACCACGTGGAAGCGGCGGGCGAGGAAGAGCGTGGCGAGCACGTCGGCGCGCAGGGCCGCGCAGACGGCCGTGTAGGGTTGGAGGGAGGATAGTACGCTCTCGAGGCTGTCGAAGGATTCGTATTCCTCCGTGGGCCATTGCGTCTGGACCTTCTCCTTCTCCTTCTTCGCGGGCTTGGGCCTCGGCTTGTTGGCGGGCCGGTTGACGGGCCAGACCGAGTGTAGGAAATAGGGGTTGTTCATGCGTATGGGCTTGTTGTGTGGGTTGTGGCTCTGGACAAGGTGTTTCGTGATTCTCAGCCGGATCGCGTCGGGGAGCTGGAAGTAGCGGCTGTTGGCGTTTTGGACTCTGGCTTTTGACGGGGTTTTACTGGTGGCTTTTAGCCCGTTGGCGTTTGCTTGGTTGGACTGTTCCACGTAACCCGTTTCATTACTACTAGGAACTATGCTCTCGCTTCCGGGAGGAGGGTCAACAAGCATGGGGATGACTGAACCGTGTGCTATTATTTGGTTCAGGTTCTCGCGAAAGGTCGCTTCGTCGGCTCGATCTGATTCTTCGGTGTGGGAACGTCTCCTCGTCCACACGATTTCAACCGTGCGGTCCCAGGGCGGCTTCCCGTTGAGAGGGATGTTAGAAGTCAACGACGGACCGACTGCTGGAAGCTCGGCAAGTGTCGAGGCGTTCGGTGCGGAGCTGGATCTTGGGCTAGCCTCCTTTGACTTTCCTGGTGGGTGGCGGTTGGTACCGCAAGTTGTGAGAGCAGCTGAGGTTGTGTGTCCGCGCTCCGGGGCACAATCAGCCGGCAGCTGGAGGCCTGAAGGGCGTATCCGAGCCCATTTAGGCTTTCTGAATGGAAGGGTAGAGCTTGGAAACCTCGATACTGATGTTCCTGGAAGAGGTGGGCTGTCTGCTGTGTCTGTAAGTTCTGAGGCGTCATGCAGCTTGACTTTCTCGACTCCCTCTTCCCCATCCATCGTCTCAGTCGGTGTGATCGATACTAAGGGGACATCAGGCGGACTGGCGTTGGAGCGCGACCTTCTAAGCCTCTGTGATAATCTCTTGCCAAATTTGGGCATTCTTACTGCGTGTATGTTACCAAGACACTTGCAAAGGTGAAGTCGCCGTGAAAGTCTTAGTTAACTACGCGGTTCTGAGTGGTATACCCTCACCGGTTGGGTCAGATGTCCAATGTGACTGGTTGAATGTGTGCTTCCGATCCATAAAGAAGGCGGCCAACGAGGATTAAGTACCGGTGCAGTCAGATGCCATACGTCTCCAAGTGCTGTTAGGCATCACCGAGAAGTGACTTCAATGTTTCAGCTGCCCTTCGTGGCTGCCGGATGCTGGATGTCAAAGAGGACTTGGGTGTTCCGCAAGGAAAGAAGAACCTGCTAGTACCTTATACTGGCCAACTGTCAACCGTGGAACCCATGTGACTACACACGAGTTTGGGGATCAGCAATGAGCAGGCTCTCAGATTGTTTGAATACAGATGCATCAGGTACGGAAGAGATGAATGCCATCCGAGGTCTAGCTTCAAGAACCAGTACGGTAGTGTTAACTGTGTCACTGTAAGGTAAGTTGCCCGAACTTTAAGCCGGGCTCCATCCAGGAGGAGACGAGGACAGAGGTCCAAAGGTTGATTGTTCCAAAGGGTGTCACCAGAATCACTAGGATCGCCAGAGAAGCCTGCGGCTCTTGAGTTGAGGCGTGATCGGTTTTTGAAACAAGTACACAATGCCATCTTCCATCGCGACCAACACAGAGGCTAGAACGCACAGAGTAGAAGGTGTCAACTCTCAAGTTAGTCACTTCTGAATCAGGTCTAGTCCTCTAGGGTTGACGAGAAGAGTAAGAAAAGTTGTGACGTGATCTCCTTGTCAGTTTGAGGTGTCCGACAACACAGAAGTTGACAACACGTTAAGCCGCTTATAAGAACCTGGAAGGTTCGGAATAAGGGGTACGGAGGTTGGAAAGTTGGAAAGGGCCTGCTCCTGCCTGCTCCTCCCTGTCTGCCTATGTCTTAGTCTGATTAGGTAATCAAGGCGTCACTTCTTATCGATAAAGAGAAAAGTGCCCCGCGGAACCACCCCGCCATCCCAGTCGTTCTCGAGGAGCTTCTGGAGCATCACAAGCAGCTGCTTTCGCTCCAGATCGCAGAGGCAAACACTACAAATCACGCCATGGCGCCGTCGACCAAGACCTTCAACGCCGATGAGGCGGACAATCTCGAAGATGTGCGACTTCGTCCCCAAAGCGACACCACCGGGAAGACGCCTACTAACAGCCTCTCGAACCTCTTGTAGATTGAGAAGCAGTTCGCCGTCAAGGCGGTCCAGCACATGCAGACGTACTGGTCCATCCTCGAGCGGGTCAAGGGCTCGTCGCTGCGCCTGACCAGGCTGGACGACGAGATCTACGAGCACCTCAAGCGCGACTTCCCCGAGTTCGACCCCGCCGAGACCATCGACGAGGACAAGATGAAGAGCAAGGAGGGCAAGGAGCGGTGGCGCACCTTCATGATGGCCTACGAGAAGAAGGTGGACGACTACAACTTTGGCACCGTGCTGCGCTCGAACCCGAAGTGGGAGTATGGCAAGGACGAGACCATTTTCGGTGGGTGCATTCGCTTGGGGGGGGGGGGAAATAAGGTGCAGGAGCGGACAGTCGCTGACGGGGTTGCAGTGCCGAGGATGCAGTTCTATGCTGTTGAGATTGCGAGGTAAGTGTTGTTGTCTCTCGAATTGCTGTGTTTTGCTGGCGGTGTCTGACTCTTTTCGCAGGAACAGGCTGGGCCTGAACGACTGGATTTACGAGCAGGCGCAAAAAGAGAAGGCTGAGGCGGCAAAATCTAGCTCATGATAATTTGCATGACATTTTGAGGAAGTACCCCCCTTATCGCTGATTTATCGGGCCTCGAGTGAAATGTGGTGGGTGGGTGCGCCTCCTGCCCGGAATGCCCTTTTCAGCCCTTAGTATTGTTCCCCTGGCTCGGCCCCTGCGATGGTGCGAGCATAATACTAAGAGCAAACAAAGCCTCCCGCGGCACCGGGGATTGGTATTCTACGCAGCGGATGCATCGGACTGCAGGAAGCCATTCTTCGATGAAGATGCGGTGCTATTATACCTTACTCATCCTAACACTTCAGCCCAGCTCCTCATCTGGTATTTCTCCCGGCTCTCAACCCAAGTTCTTAGCCTCCATCCTCAACCACTTCAGATGACTTGGCCACGACGACAACTTTCCCGTCTTCTTCCCATCTTTGATCCTGAGGTAGTATTACACTCTCCTTTATCTCTTCACAAGGTATCCATCCAACAATAACCATCAGCCCAGACCCAGCATGGCCTCACCCTCAAGCTCCTCGGGTCAGTACCGGCAGCCGTGGCCGCTGAAGCCAACGCCATCAGACAGAGAGAGCGTCATCGAACTGGAACACGTCTACTCCCCCTCTCCCGATGTCACACCTCCTTCTATCATCACCACTAATACTAGTACTTACCAACCCCACCAACCATCGTCTCCATCCTCCTCCTCCCGCTCCTCCTCCTCATCCTTCAAACACCTCTTCACATTCACGCCCGCGGGGCACATCCCCCTCCTCGCGTTAGCCGTCAGCACCGCAGCGGTCGTAGCAGCGGGCCGCACGGCGTACGCCATACTGCTGGGCAAGATCTTTGAGGTGGTCGCGCGGTTCGGGGCAGGCCTACTCCCTACTTCGGAGTTCCTGTCCCAGATTGCGCGGTGGGCCGTCTGGATGTGTGTGTTGGGCGGCGGGATGCTGGTGTTCTCGACTGTGGATGTCATGGCCTGGGTCGTGGGGGGCGAGTTGAGGGCGCGCAGGGTGAGGGAGAGCGTTTTTGAGGCCTTGTTGGGACGGAATATGGGCTGGTTTGAGAAACGCGGGGAGGGGTTCGGTGGGTTGATTGCTGGTGTTCAGACGTAGGTTTTTTTCTCTCTCTTTCTGTCATTCTTCTGCTGCTTTTTGTTCTTTGGAAGGGAGGAAAGTTTATCTATGCTGACGTGGTACAATACAGACAAACCAGGGAGCTTCAGACTGCGACGTCCCAGACGCTGGGGTATCTGGTCTGTGACGTGTTTGTCTTTGGGGCCTGCATCGTCGTGGCCTTTGTCTACTCGTTCAAGCTGACGCTCGTCATGCTGGCCACGGGCGTCCCCTCGGCGCTCGTTCTCTGGACCATCAGCCGGTTCCTGGACCCGGCCATCGAGGCGCAGAAGCGGGAGCTTGCGCAGGCCGCTAAGCACGTCACTGCCGCCACCACCGCCATCGACCTCGTCAAGGTGTACAACGGGGCCGACCACGAGGCGTTCCAGTTCATTTCGGCCGTCCGACGCTCCGCCAAGCACTATTCACGCCAGGTGCTGTGCAACTGCGGCCAGATGAGCTACATCAAGCTGTGGATGATCATGCTCTTCGTGCTGGGCTTCTGGTTCGCCGTGCTGCTGGTCGGCCGGGGCGAGCTCACGCCGGGGAATGCGCTGACAACCTTCTACGCCGCGCTGATTGCCTTCCAGTCGATCGAAACGCTGGGCCCGCACTGGCTCGTTCTGGCCAAGGGCATGGCGGCGGGGCAGTTGCTTCAGGGGTTGGTCAAGGAGGGAGGAAGCGCCCTGGTGGATAAGGTCACCGGCTGGCGGAAACCCTCGAAATGTTCAGGAGAGATTCAGATGACCGATGTAAGTTTTCTGGGTGTTACGGTCTCTGGGTCCCTTAACTGACGGCGGGCAGATCAGCTTTGCGTACCCGGTTAATCCCAGCAAGACAGTCCTCAAGCGATCGTCGTTGAGGTTCGAGCCCGGGAAGCTCACGTTTGTCGTCGGGCCGAGTGGCTCAGGCAAGAGCACGCTGGGGAATCTCCTCGTCAGGTTCTACGAACCTCGGACCGGGTACATCACTCTCGACGGCAACCCGATCACGACCCTTGACCTCGACTGGCTCCGCCGAAACGTCACCCTGATCCAGCAGTCCAGCACGCTGTTCAACGACACCTTCTTCCGTAATGTCGCTTCTGGCGCCATGGAACCGCACGAGGTCTCCCCTGATGACATCCGCGACGCTTGCAGTTTTGCTCTTCTCCAGTCGACCATCTCTGGCATGCCCGAAGGCGGCGACACCGTGATCGGCTCGGTGGGATACAACCTCAGCGGTGGGCAGAGGCAGAGGCTGGCGCTTGCTCGGGCGAAACTCCGTGACCCACCTGTCTTGATCTTGGACGAGATCACCAGTGGGCTGGACCCTGTGAGCCGGACGCTGATCATGGAGGCTATTCGGATCTGGAGGAAGGGGAAGACAACCATCGTCATCACCCACGATGTTGGGCATATTGAGGACGGCGAGTATGTCTACGTCCTGGCCGACGGATGCGTTGTTCAGCAGGGTGTGAAGGCGGACATGGCCGAGAATGAGAGCGGCATGTTTGCTTCGCTGGCTGCCTCGGCGGCCGATTCTCCATCAAGCAGCTCGGTCTCGAGCGAGGACGAGTTCGTCTCGGAAGCTTCCGATGACGAACCCATTCAGGAGGCGCAGTACGCCAAGTTCCTTCGCAGCACGCTGGTCGACAGCCGGCCGCTGACTGTGGGCCTCTTCCGGCGGTTCTCGTTGCGGGCGGAGGCTCCAGCCAGAGACTCTGTTGTCCATCGCTCGGCATCGCGCAGAGCAGTCCACAACCGAGAGATGCCCAACAAGTCAGCGCTTCGCCGTTCTGCGTCCCGTACGTCAGCCGTCAACCGTTCCGCGTCGCGCAGGTTCAGTCGCACCTCCAGCATACAGATCGTAGCCCAGCGGGGCCTGGGAGTGCAGAAGAGTAGGACTCTCAACGCACGACAGGCCCGTCGCAACGACCTGGACGCCCAGCGGCAGGATTCGCTCGACTCACTGGAGCTCTTCTTCCTTGAGCGCCTTGCTAAGCGCAAGGACCTGGAGAAGAAGCCACGGAAAGGTCCCCTCGTCCCGTCTCTCATGGCAATCCTGAGAACTGTCTGGCCGACTTTGGACAAGGTGGGCAAGGGGCAGCTGGTCCTCGGTATTGTGCTGTGCTTGGTCATGGCCGCCAGCACTCCCGTCTTCTCCTTCTTCTTTGCCAACCTCCTGCAAGGATTCTGGCTTCCCGAGGGCCGACGAAGCCATACCGCCCGGTGGACTGGTCTGCTGGCTGCCATTGCCGTCATCGACGCGAGCGCCACTTTCTTTGGGTATTTCCTCATGGAGCAGGTGGCCCAGAAATGGGTCAACACGCTCCGCGCCGAGGCCATCAAGCGCATCCTCAGCCAGCCCAAGGCGTGGTTCGACAAGGCCAGCCACTCGCCCGGCCGCATCACCCAGTGTCTCGACCGCAACGGCGAGGAGATGCGCAAGCTCGTCGGCATGTTTGTGCCGATTCTCCTGACCGTCACCACCATGATCTTCGCCTCGGTGGTCTGGGCGCTGGCCATCCGCTGGGATCTCGCTCTGGTGACGCTGGCAGGCGTGCCGGTGGTGATCGCCGCGGTGCGCGCCAACTCTTTCATGAGCGACAAGTGGGAGGCCATCTGCGACGAGGCTGCTGCGTCCTCGAATGCCGTCTTCAGCGAGACCTTCTCCAACATCAAGGTCGTGCGTGCCTTGACACTGGAGCGCTATTTCTCCGACAAGCACGCCGGCTCGGCCTCGGCAGCCTTCCGTCTCGGTGCGAAGCGCGCGGGCTTCGTCGGCATCTTCTATGGGGTGCACCAGTCCATCGCCTTCTTTCTGACGGCTCTCGTCTTTTTCTACGGCGCCAAGATCCTCAGCGAAGGCCGCACCACGGTGACCGACGTCGTTCGGGTCATCAACCTGCTCCTCTTTTCGCTGGGCACCTCGGTCGGCATGCTAGGCAACGTCCCGCAGATCGCCGCGGCCAAGGTGACGGCCGTGCAGATGCTGTACTACGCCAACCTTGCCCACACGGCCGGCCATGAGGCCCAGGGCGAGCAGCGCGTGCGGACGCCCCTGCCCGTGCGCATGACCAACCTCCGGTTTGCCTACGCCCGCGATCCGCAGACCCAAGTTCTGCGCGGCATCAACCTGGAGATTCGCGTGGGAACTTGCACCGCCATCGTCGGCGCCTCAGGATGCGGTAAGACCACCATCGCGAGCCTTCTTCTTCGCCTCTACGACCCTCTGCCAGGAGACGACGACGACAGCAACAATAACAACAACAACATCAACACCTTACCGCGCCGACTACCACCGCCAACCACAACAACAACAATAGCAGCAACTGCAATCTCCCCAATCCTCGAATCGCCAACCACTACTACTACCCTTCCCGCCATCGATACTAGTACTAGCATTTCCCACCACGACTTTGTCCACCCCCCCAGCAGCCTAACCTACGCCTCGCACCCGGCCTGCGCGCTGCATACGCCCTCCCTGCGCACACACATCGCCTATGTGCCGCAGACGCCCTTCCTCTTCCCGCTCACCGTCCGCGCCAACCTCACCTACGGCCTCCACGACACCTCCCCCTTGCATTCCGAGTCTAACATCACACTCGCCGCCAAGCAGGCCAACATCCACGACTTTGTCGTCTCCCTGCCCCGGGGTTACGACACACCCCTCGGGGAAGGCGGGTTGTCCGTCTCGGGGGGCCAGGCGCAGAGGCTTTGCATTGCGAGAGCGCTCGCGCACAGGCCGAGGTTGTTGGTCCTGGATGAGCCGACCAGTGCGTTGGATGCCGAGGCGGCGGCGGAGGTCAGGAGGGTTGTACAGCGGCTTGTGCAACACGTGGAAGGAGAGAGGCAGGAGGGGGGCATGGCGGTTGTGGTTATCACGCACAGCGAGGAGATGATGAGGGTTGCGGATGAGGTGGTTATGATGGATGGTGGGGTAGTGGTGGAGAGCGGGGGAGGGTATGAGGAGCTTGTTAAGAGGGGAGGGAAGTTCGCGGCGTTGGTTGGGGGTGGGGGCTGGACTGGTGATGTTGGAGGAGAATTGGGTTTGGGTGAGGAGAGGAAGGAGAGGCGAAAGAAGAGGAGATGGGCCGATGTGAAGCGGTCGAGGGAGGAGGCGTTGAGGCGGCTGGAGGGTGACATTTCTGGACCGGAGGGCGCTTGAACGGTGCTGAAGGAAGGGGTAGCAGGATTCACGATGTTCGTGGCCCTTTCTTAACATTGCCTTGTTTTTGCGGCTCAGGATGGATTAGTAGTCACGACTAGTATAAGATGGGCAGCTGGTTCTGCTATCATTCAAGACACTACTTGTCCCGACATGCCAAATCTATCCGCGAGATTAGTTCAGAGTACTGGTATGGCCGCCAAGTGCTCAAGGTATGTAGAATAGAGGCTTACCCATCCCATATCGGCCCTCCCGGTATCGTATAATTCTGCAATCGCGTCAATCCCGCTCTCAACAACTCCCGCCCCAAACTCACTCACCGTCGAATTCGCCGTCGGCCCCGCGTACACATCGATGTTGATAGACGGATCTAGCCCCATGTCAGCTGCATCACCCCTTCCAAGTCCAACCGCCTCCCCTCAAACAAACAACTTTCACAAACTCACCATCCTTATCATACGCCCCGGGGAACCTAACCAGAAACTCCTCCGGCGGCAACAGGTCCCCGGCCCCGGTGACATTGAGATGCGCACACTCGGGATAGAACTGCGGCTTATTCTCGACATGAAGCGATAAGATCTCGTGCCGGATCATGTACAGCCCGGCCTTCAGGCCCTCAGGGATGGTGACGGGCCACAGGTCCGGACGGCCATCCCAGTTCTGGAACTTCTTCTGGTACCACAGGCCCTCGGACAGGTTGGGCCCCTCCAGCAGGCCGGCCTCCCAGATCTTGAACCACTGCACTCGATTGACATCCACGTCGCGGCAGTCTGTCTCGTCGTCGTCATCGCCACCATCACCACCACACCGCGCGAGCCAGGCTGTCATGGGCCCCAGGGCGTGCAGCCAGTACCAGTACACGGCCGTGATGGTCTCGCCGGCGCGGATGGGGATGTAGGACGGCGGCGCCGTGCCCGGGTTGTTGCAGGCCAGGTACTTGTCGTCGACGCTGAAGATGGGGTCGATGGACGCCCAGGAACGCTGGATCATCCAGGCTTGGCCGAGCTGGTCTGCGGGTGGCGTCGACGGGTCGTAGCTGTGACCCGGAGGCAGTCAGTCAGTCAGTCAGTCAGTAAAAGCCAAGCGTGAAGTGTTGCCGGTCTATCCGTCTATCTGTTACTCTCTGTATACGCACCCTCTGTACCATGTGTTGCCTACGGTGTAGTTAGCCAGTCCGCCGTGAGCGTGGGCCGGGCGTGTGAGAGTGGCCAAGGCTGCCAAGAGCAGGAATGCCATGGCGGATGGTTGAAGGGAGCTGGGCATGTAACTTCCAGGTGGGATCTCGGGGAGTGAGGCTGGTAGTATATCTTGGCCGCGGAGGAAGGGGGTCCATTACAGCCGGCCGGCATGGGTGTGTGCTCGTCTGACTGGGTTGTTCAGTAGCATGAGGGTAGAGAGAGTCTGGGTAAGGACCTCATCTACTTCTCGGCTCGCTCAATACCAGCAACACAGGAAAGCCCCTCGGTACAGATTACAGTGAGTCTAGTCCACTGATGCGTATACGCTCCATGCCCAATTTAGACATAACCGTGCCTGATGAACAAGGATGCTTCTTACAGATCGGCTAGACCAGACAACCCAGGACCGACACTCCATGCCACGAGAAACAAGGACTTTCCCGATGAGGCGAGCACCAACTTGACCGCGTAAAGCCGGGCCCCGAATTGGGAGATATCCAAATGTAGCGTAGCAATCGGAGGCGTTCACCTTCTAGACGCCAAGCACGGGTTACATTGAGGACCGCACATGACGACATTACACGGCGAAAAGACCTTGCCGGTCACACATGCAAGCCGCTGGCATATCAGGCACCCCCAGCAACCTGTCAGGCTGCTTGGCAGCCAAAACACTCCGACGTGGGATGTGACACAGACTCGATGACACCCCGGATGTTCAGATGCTGCATCGTCATGTCCATCGATAGCGCCCAAGACGGAAGTCAGGAATCGAATAACAAAGATCGCCAGCTGCGGACATTGGCTCCATGATTTGATGTTGACTGATAACTGCTGGCCTGCTTTGCTTTTGCTGAGGGCAGTGACACAAGCTTTTCCTGGACAGGGAGGCAACAACGAGACATCAGATCTCGAGAAGGGTGAACTTGGGAAACCGCATATTGTCCCCATAATTCCATGCCCTTCATCATATTGGAGTAGCAGCGCAATATCCCTGACAGGACAGTTTTCCCACCTATAGCCTTCAAGAGACGACAAGGCGAAAGAAGGGAAACACAAAAGAAACGGCAGAGAAGGATGATAGAACACAGACTAAGGTTTTGCCCCGCAACCCCGGGGCCGACGCGGCCGTGGCTGCATTCGGCAGTCTCCAGTCGGCCGTGCCAATCGGGGATCGAAGTAGGGCCCGAAGAAATGATCAGCGGAGGGCCGGCAAATAGCCATATTACCCGAACCTGCCCCAGAGTCGCCCCTTAGAATCGCTCTGGCTTGGACCCGCGCTAATCCAAAGTGCCAAGGTAGGGCTCTCGGAGTTGCCTTTTCAGCCGCCAAACGGTTTGGCTGGGGCGCACAACGCTTGTTGACCTCTCTGGCAGCGAACAGGACAGGACCACTCGGGCTGCAAGTGCAGGATGGAAGTACGGAGGAAAAGGGAGCGGGGAAGGTTCCAATCCGCCACAGTATCCAGTGGGGGCTTTCCCTTGTCGCTCATCGAGGGGCGCGAAGGAAACCAGGACGGTGGTCATTGTCGTCGACTGTCCAATATGGATTCCGACCCATGATTAATCTCGCCCGGAACAGCGCCACGCGGCCGGAAGTAATTGCATGAGCCGGGCCCATGAACGCAGCGCCTCCCGCCATGAGATATAAAGATGGCCGCAACGAGGAGCGACATCAACCAGCAGAGGACACCTCCGCTCGTGGCATCCAAACCAACAGCAGCTGTCAATAGCTTCCCGGCATAAAGAATAATATGGTGCATTTAGCTTCCGCCCTTCTGGTGGCTAGCGCGGCCTTCGCCGTGGCGGCGCCCGCCAGCGAGATCTTTGAGCGCCAGTCGACGTGCTCGACGCAGGGCAGCTACCCGACCGTCAACTCGGCCAAGCTGCCCGACCCCTTCACGTCGGCGGCGGGCAACAAGATCACCACCAAGGCCGACTTCGAGTGCCGCAAGGCCGAGATCAGCAAGATCATGCAGCAGTACGAGCTGGGCACGTATCCGCCGCCGCCGGACAAGGTCGAGGCGTCGATGAGCGGCAACGGTATCACGGTCCGGGTGACGGTGGGCAGCAAGACCATCTCGTTCTCGGCGTCGATCCGCAAGCCGTCCGGCAGCGGGCCGTTCCCGGCCATCATCGGCATCGGCGGGGCGTCGATCCCGATCCCCAGCAACGTGGCGACCATCACGTTCAACAACGACGAGTTCGGCGCGCAGTCCGGCAGCGGCTCGCGCGGGCGCGGCAAGTTCTACGACCTCTTTGGCAGCAGCCACTCGGCCGGGTCGCTCACGGCGTGGGCCTGGGGCGTGGACCGGCTGATCGACGGGCTGGAGCAGGTCGGGGCGGCGTCGGGCATCGACACCAAGCGGCTCGGCGTGACGGGCTGCTCGCGCAACGGCAAGGGCGCCTTCGTGACCGGCGCCTTCGTCGACCGCATCGCGCTCACGATCCCGCAGGAGTCCGGGGCCGGCGGGGCGGCGTGCTGGCGCATCAGCGACCAGCAGAAGGCGTCGGGCGCCAACATCCAGACGGCGCAGCAGATCATCGGCGAGAACCCGTGGTTCAGCCGCAACTTCGACCCGTACGTGCGGTCCATCACGACGATCCCGCAGGACCACCACTTCCTGGCGGCCATGATCGTGCCACGCGGGCTGATTGCCTTCGAGAACAACATCGACTGGCTCGGCCCCGTGTCGACCACGGGCTGCATGAAGGCCGGCCGGCTGATCTACAAGGCCTACGGCGTGCCCAACAACATGGGCTTCTCGCTCGTCGGCGGCCACAACCACTGCCAGTTCCCCAGCAGCCAGAACTCGGAGCTCACCGCCTACATCAACTACTTCCTGCTCAACGGCAGCACCGCGCCCCCGGCCGTCGAGCGGAGCGACGCCAATGTCGATGCCGCCAGCTGGGCGCCTTGGGCCACCAGCCTCCCCACGCTCTCGTGACAGTCGGGCAGGCCCCTCAGAAAACGTCGGGCCGGGCGGTGGAAGAGCCGATTTCACTCTGATGATGGATAGTCATAGGCACCGGTAGCTCGACCTTACCTAGGAATGACGGCGGGGTGTGTGGTGGAGGTGTGGTGGCGCCAAATGTATCCCCTGTAAATAAGGCATGGCGAGATCGATCCATAATCCCATATGAAGGTTCTCTTTCGAATTGCCGGAAGTTGAGTTGATGATATGCGCCTGGCTCGCGTCTTTCGCCTTGGTGGTAGTCCCGCGCTGACTCTCTTCTCTTGCTGCGTTATCGGCTCCATGGTGCCAGCCAAGAACAGCGTTCAAAGGGCTGTCATTTGGTGATGCACTGGAGAAAATTTAACCCCCTTGAAGGATCATGATTGAGGAACTTCAAGCTTTCCGTCAAGCGGGGAAGTGCAGTTGATCGGTAGCAGGACAACGCGTCTCATTGGTTGATAAGCTTCTGTGGATCCGGCAATAATCGGTTTTAGGAGTCATCTGCGGAAGGTCCCACTGTCAAAGCAACGGTTACGGCACAGATGCGGCTGCCACCACCATGCCCTCTCCTCGCCTCCCGTTTCACCAATCAACAACCTCTATCCGTCTTAATAATTGTACAGTGCCGGTGAGTTGCATCTCGTCTATGCATGCTGGCAGCTGAGATGGAAGCCCTCATTTGTTACCTTTCTGACCGGTCTCTGGGTTTTTCACTCGACGTTGTTCGTCTTCATTGCTCGGGAAGACAGTCTCGCCCCCAACGAGGACTTCCCGAAGCCCTCAGGTCTGTGCAAGCCTACAGTATGTGATGGAGGTGTGAACCGTGCGATGCAAATTGTGCGGCCTCTTTCTCGACCGAAGATGGAGCACGCCGTCCATAGCGTATGTACACAGGTATGTATGCATGTAAGGTACTAGGTAGATAGATCCGGGTTGTCCCCGGTGATGTCTTTGGTCCCCTGCCAAGTATCCATCGGCTCCGGGTTTAACATGGAAGAGGGAAATCCGATGCAAAGAGACTAGTGTAAATCGCTCTTGCCGCTGTTGTTGATCTACAGATCTCAGTACTGTGCTCCTTTTCTTAGATATACCTACTCCTAGCACCATTGGCAAGCAGCCGAGTTGGGACAGTCTCACGGTCTCACGCCCTGCTTTCGACTCTATGCCGCCTGTCCTGCTGGTATCTGTCGGCCGGCCTCATTATTTCGAGCAGCATATACTTTTTATGTCACTCCTCAACATTTCCGGCTCCATCGAGACAACGTCATAGAGCGACGATGGCTGGGCTACGGGACAGCCAAGCTCCGGTGGTAGACAATTCCGGGACAGGAGACGGGCCCGGCACAGCATCAGCACCGGAACAGCCCTCATCAACACCCCGAGCCGACCCCCCAACCTCACCGTCCTACGCCGGCCCGGACGAGACCACCGAAATCACGCATCTCTACCTCACCTTCGCCGCTAACCCCCTCCCAACAGCCAACACGACGCTCCAACGCCCCCTGAAACGGACGGAACCCCCAAATCCCCGCCATCCTCCTCCCGCTCCCGCTCCCCCTCCACCACCAGACCTCACCCGCTACACGGATCCGCTCACCTGGGCCCCTTCGCGGAAATACCTCATTCTGGCGCTCTCCTGCATCGCCACGTGGTTAACAGCCTACACAGCGGGCTCCTACTCGCCACCACAGCAGCTGATCCGGTCGTCCCTGCGTGAAGACCACCCGTCGACGGAGGCCGTGCTGACGGGCATCACGACGTTCTGCCTGGGCTTCGCCTTCGCGCCCATGGTGCTGGCGCCGCTGTCCGAGATGAACGGGCGGTACCCGGTCTTTGTGGCCGCGGGCGTCGTGTACGTGGTGTTCCAGGCCGTCTGCGGCGTCGTGGACTCGCTCGCCGGCATGCTGGTGGCCCGCTTCCTCGTCGGCGTGGGCGGGTCGGTGTTCAGCACCATGGTCGGCGGCGTCATTGCCGACATGTGGGATGCGAGGGGGCGGAACATGCCCATGGCGCTGTTCAGCGGTGCCGTGTTGGCCGGCACCGGGGCCGGGCCGCTCGTGGGTGCGATCATGGCGCACCGGTTGCGGGAGGGGGACAGGTGGAAGTGGATCTTCTGGCATCAGGTTGTGATGGGTGGTGTGTTGATGGTGGCGTTGGTGGTGTGTTTCCGGGAGAGTCGGGGGTCGGTGCTGCTGTCGAGGAAGGCGAGAGCGCTGAATAAGTGGTATGAGAAGCTGGAAGGGGAAGGCTATTTCGGGGTGTGGCATGTCGAGGCCAGTGGGAGTGGGAATCTGCGCGGTGTCTCGTTCGAGGAGGAGAAGAGCGTCACTCCTACCCAACTTCACCATGCGGCGGCGGCGACGGAACTGAAACGGATCCGGTGGCGGGTCAAGGAGGACGAGGAGCGGGCGTCCCTCGGCAAGATGATTGCCACTTCGGTCTCGCGGCCCTTCCACCTCCTGTTCACAGAATCCGTTGTCTTCTTCTTCTCCCTGTGGGTGGCCTTTGCCTGGGGCATCCTGTACCTCACCTTCGGCTCCATCCCGCTCGTCTTCCAGGTCGTGTACGGCTGGTCACTCGAGCAGGCGGGCTACATGTTCGCCTCCACCATCATCGGCGCCGTGCTCGCAACCGCCATCGGCATCTGGCAGCAGCAGGTCCTACTACACCCGAAATGGGCGACCCCCATTCTCGACGAGGCCAAAGTTGACAGCGGCAACACCTCCGAGGACTCCAACAGCAAAATCCCCGCACCCCCATCCCCGCCCGCTCGCTCCGACCGCTTCTGGGGCTTCCTCCGCCGGCACTTCCCGGCCTCGTCCCCTGAGTCGCGTCTCTACTTCACGTGCATCAGCAGCACGCTGCTCCCGATCGGCCTGTTCGTGTTTGGCTTCACGGCCCGCGCCGACACGCACTGGATCGCGCCGGCCATCGGCGTGGTCCTGGCCACGATGGGCATCCTCCTGATCTACCTGGCAGTCTTCAACTACTTCGCCGACACCTACCACAAGTATGCGTCGTCGGCGCTGGCCGCGCAGTCCTTCTGCCGGAATATCCTCGGCGGCGCCTTCCCGCTCGTCACGGGGCCGCTGTTCCGGAACTTAGGGGACGCAAGGGCCGGGGCAGTGCTGGGCGGGATTGCGACTGCGTTGACGGTCGTGCCGTGGGTGTTGGTGTTCTTTGGGCAGAGGATCAGGGCGAGGAGTCCGTTTGCTAGTGTAAGTGCTCTCTCTCTCTATCTCTCTCTGTGTGTGTGTATCACTTTGAAGGCAGATGGGTTAAACTCACTGACCTTGATCCCAGCAACTCGAAGGGACGTAAATTAGGTGGGGACGGATGGAGACAGGGCTGGCGCTTGACGAATTTGTTGATTGGAGCCGTGCATGCATTGAGGTTCTAGTGAACATGATATATAAGTCGTGTTGCAAGCCTTGTTGGCTTCTAGCATGTCCATATCGTTACCTAATCTACGTCGTCTTCCGCATTCACGTCCACCCAGGACAGCTTCCGCCTTGCTTCCTCCAACGCCTCCTCCTCCGGAACCTGCTCCCCATCCGGTTTTGGCTCGATGTCTGGTCTCGGCTCAAGCGGCGTCGCCTTCATACCCCCTGATGCCTGCTCGATAGCCTCCAGCGCCGCAGGCTTCAGCGTGCCATCCTCGTTGATATCTTCCGCCATGTGCAGCGAGAACAGCACAACAAGATAGACTTGCCCGGTCGAGCGGTTGCGGAGTACATATCTGAGCTGGTGTGAGCGCTTGCGGTGGTGCCTGAAGTTGTGCGTGCGTGTGTGTGTGAGTGCGTCCTCGGCCAAAAAGAAGTGCACAAGACATACACGCCGTCATCAACAACAGAAACGACAAAAGAAAGAAAAGAAAGAAAAAAAAAGGAAGAGGAAAACGTACCTCAAGCCCTGGCCATCCCAGTACCGCATAATGGGCAGATTGAACCCCGGCAAGCGCAGCGCAAACTCGCTGAAGTCGACGTACGGATTAAAGAAATCGGCGCCGTACGTCCTGCCGTACTCCCACGTCCAGCGTTCCTTGTTCGGTGCCTTCAGCGCCCACTTCATGCGCGCCTTGGCGTTGTCGGGCGCGCCGAGCTCCCTCCGCCAGACCAGCCCCCTTTCGTCGCCGCCTTCGTCAAACCACAGCCCGCCGCGGGCCTCGTCAACTTCCCCTTCGCCCACGTGCACCGTGTTGAACGAACTGAGCGCCGGCCCGTAGAGATAGGGCTTGTCGGCGTATGGATCGCCTTCCAGCCCCGGGTCGATCCACCACTTGACGATGTTCATGGCCGTGCCGAAGCCCGGCGGCAGCCGGTTGCGGATCGGGTGGTCGAAGTCATTGCCGAATTGGAGGTCTGTGCCGGGGACACCGTCCACGTCATCATCATCATCATCTTGTTCTTCTTCTTCTGCTTGTTCTGCTTGGTTATCGTCCTCCGCTCCGCGCGTCCCCCTTTCCTCCTCATCCTCATCATCTCCCCTCACAACCGTAGCCTCTCCGTCATTCCCCGGTGCAGGCGGAGGCGGAGGACGCTTCAAGCGGAACCTGAACGCAATTGAATACTGATCGCCGTTGTACTTATGCGGCTCGGCCTCGAAGTAAGGCGAGGTGCTCGGCGCGTTGCGGGGTAGGCCCCTGTAGTTCTGCACCCGCACGTTGAGGTCGGCCTCGATCCGGTCGCTGGCGATGTGGACGGGCTTGGCCGAGTTGACGGGCACTTCGACGTGCGAGGCGAGGTCGTAGCCTGGGCCCGCCGTCACCCGGATGACGTACTTGTCTGCCATCTGAGCCAGCTTTGATGGGCAGAAACTCGGGGTTCAAAAGTGGTGATTGAGCACTAAAGGTAACGGATGAGGTTGAGTAACGTTAGTACAGTAAAGTGTGCTGTGTGGTTATGGGCTTTCGAATTTCGACTTGTTCGGTCAAGCTCAATCGTAGGTCGTTTTATTCCCTTTCTCGCTGCAAGATGGGGCAACTCGATGACGTCGGTCTTGGCCTTCCACAAGCATGTGAAATTCAGGGCCCTTTGCCGCCAAGCTCTCCCAAAGGGACTCGAAAAACGGGCGGTCAATGCACCCATTATTAGCACACTGTGAACTGGGAGTCTTCGGTTCTGATATTGAAATGAAAGGTCGGCGGCCCAAGCAACCGCATCAGCAGCAGTATACTTTGTGGCTTCCTAACTCGTAGATTGACAGCAGGTTATTGTACATGCACCTTATCCCCAACTGCGGAGGACGCTTCCCTTACTCGGAGTCTGACTCAGACTTGAACAAGTGCCCCACGAGATACTAGAACAGCGCCTCGCGCCCCTAGTCCTCGTTATCCTCAGCATCTGTAAAGTACTCGAAGTCAGCCGGAGTTGGCGCTTCCTCGTCGCCCTCGTTGTCCTCATCCACAGCCGTCAGCACACCAGCCGCCGCGGCCGCTCCGCCACCAGCTCCGCCCAGTTCAGCAGCACGTCCCTCCGCACCACGGGCTGTCAGCTGGAACAGCTCATTAAGCTCCTGCAGGCTGCTGCCAGAAGGCAGCCCTCTTCCCTGGGACCAGTTCGAGAGTAGCGACTGCGCCGTGTTACGAGGCGTGGCCCCAGTAGCAGCACCGGCCACAGGTGCACGCTCAGTGGTCACCTTCTTGAGCTTCTCCTCGATCAGAGTCTTGGGCTCGCCAGGCTGCGTGTCATGAAGGAGAATAGGGCCGCCGGTAGGCTATGAATTTGTTAGCAAACTTAAAAAAAGAATGGAAGATGTCTAGACATGCCTTCTTGACCGGCTTATAGCGTCCAGCGGGGAAGCTAATGTACTTGAACTGGCCAGGGAGAACACGAGACATGTTCTCAATCTCGTAGCCAACCTTTTCCTTCTCGGCCTTTTTCTTGCCATCGGGGCTAGCCGGTGCTTCCTTGTCAGCGCCAGCCTCGCCCTCCTTCTTCTCCTTGGGCTCTTCCGCCTTGGGCTTGTTCTCTTCGTCCACCTCCATTTTGTCGCCGGCCGGGGCATTCGTCTTGGCCACGGTAGGTGTGTCAACGTCCATGCTCTCGCGGCGCTGTGCGCGCTCCTTCTTCTGCGCGCGGCGCTTGGCCTGGGCCGTAGTGGACAAAATGGCCGTAGTGACGGGAGCTGGTCCCTCCTCAACCTTGACCTCCTGCTCGGGCGGGTAGTCAAAGAGGCTGGGACGCGTGGCACAGTAGAACTTGATGCTGGGCATTTCAAGGTCGTGGTCGAGGCCGATGATGGAAGTGGGAGCGAAACTGAGAGACAGGAAGTGCGTGAACGGGAACCAGTACCAGTACTGGGTAAAAACGGCCATGCCGACAATGCCCGCCATGTTGAGGTTGCCCGTCTGAGTTTGGAGGCCGATGGTGCAGTTCCTACCGCCAGCATCAAGGATGCCCAGCGCAAGCGCAGCGCCGAATTTGGTCATGGCGTCCTCGTGACGGTCGCCCACAACCTTCTTCAGTGTCTTCCGGATCGTGGTGACCTTAGGGTTCATGGCTTCGTTCTGTTGGATCATAATCATCGACAACGCAATGAGCGCACCCTGGCGGACAAAGTCGGTCGGATCCTTCATCATGGGCTCCAACAAGTCGATGGCCTCGTCCAATCCGGTTCCGGCACACGCGATCCCCAGGGCCATGGCAGAGCCATACCGCACATGGGGGTTGTACGACTCGGAGAGCAGCTCAACCATGCGAGGAACGCTGCCCGGCTTTCTGAAGAGGATGAAGCCAAGACTCATGACGGCAATGCGGCGGACATCGTCGCTCACATCGCTCACAGCGGTATGGAGAAGCTTCCGGATGGCCTTATTGCTTCCGGTTCCGCAGTACGCCAATGCCACGGTGAGGATACCGCCATACCGCAGCGTCGGGTCAGGGTCATTGAGCAGGCCCTCAATCATGCTATCGGCGCCTTCCTGCCGGCCGTACATGATTAGCGCCATGCCGAGAGCGCAGCCACGCACAATCTTTTCGTGGCTTGTCTCATGAGCGTACGAGAACAATGACTCAAGCGCTTTGGCGTTCCCGGTTCCGAGCATGATCAGGCCAATCGACAAGCCGACGGCCTCGCCATTCAGGGCAGAGTCTGCGCACAGGACCTTAATAAGCTCCTCGTAGATCTGCTCACTGCCGCAAGCCATGCCAGCAATGCCCAGGCCCAGGGCGCCACCGTGCTGGATGACTTCTTCATCCGCGGCATTAAACATAGTACGGAGATACTCCAAAGCCTCAGCACCGTGGTTAGCGTGGATCAGGCCGTATGCGTAGAGCGCGCCACCCTGACTGAAAATGGAGCCGCTGGAAACGCCTCCTTGCTTGGGAAGGTAAGGCTCGAGGAGCTTGCGAGACTGGCTGAGGTTGCCGCGGTGCATCACACCCAGCGCAGCGGTCGCTGTGAACTTCGACCAGTTGACCGCCTTGCCCAACCACTCCAGGTTGTCCCTGAAAAACTTATCGTGTGTCGTCCCGGCATTCATAAAGCCGTTGCAGAACGTGACCGCTGTGTGGAAGATGGAGTTGCGCGGCTCTAAGCTATCCCGGACCTTGTTGAGGATGCTGAGGTCCGTGTGGTTGTTGCGATAGAGGAACTCTAGGTTCAGCTTGATTGTCATGCTTCCGTCGAGGATCGATCGGATGTTGCGGTAGACCTTTGCCACCTCCTCCGGGAGGGCCTCTTCCGCGGTTGTCTCTTCAGAGCTGTCCTGGTTCTGGAGAAGAGGCTCAGACTCGGCGGCCCCTTCAGTCGGCTGCTCCGCTTCACGCTTCTTTGGCGGCTCGCCAGAAGGCAAAGAATTGATAACCTTGGCCAGGAATTCCTGGGTACCATTGTCATAGATATCAAACGCGATCTGATACGCGGTCGCGACCGCATTGTTGTCTCCCTTGGCGACGAGCTGCCGAAGTAGCGCGGAAGCCTCTTCGTCCGAGTCTAGATAAACGACACACTTGGCGATGGCAAAATAATCGGGGTTTGGTATGTCGTTGAGCAGATCCAGGATTAGGCGCAAAATCTCGGTCCGCAGGCTACGTTCTTGCACAACGTCCATGCATATGCCGAGGGCGTAGTCCATCAACTCTTCCGCCGGGCCCTGGATACCTTCCGGAGCCTTGGTCTGGGAGCGCTTGCCTTCCTCGCTAGCGCGCTTAATCACTCTGCGGATCACATGCAGGTTCTTGGCTTCCACAGCGATGCCGACCACTTGCCGGTACCGGCCTTCCTTCAGACAGCTCTCGAACAAGCGCTCAATGGCACTCTCCAGAGCCGACCACGTGCTGTCGTCAGTGATCTGGGCAACAGACGCAGAACGCCCTTCCTTGGTCGGCTGAAATGTGGGATCAAGAATGGTGTTGTCGACCGAGGCCCGCGAGAGCAGAGACTTGGAAGGCAGAGTCGACTGAGAGAAAGGGGTGGTGGGCGAGAGAAGAGCAGACCCGTCGAGCGAGCCGCTGCCAAAGTTGGTAGCCAGAGCAGGCAACGCAATGTCGTTCTTGGACTGCTTCGCAGGCGTATGGCGGGCCGCCGAGACGGCGATGTACTGGTCGACGCATTTCGAGATGATGGTTTCCTCGAACTCGCCAGGGGCGCCGAGGTTGAAGAGGGGCCCGGCCGCAAGGGCAAAGGTCATACTGTCATTGTACGCCTGTAGATGGAAGTAGACCTTGGCGAGGACAAGAGCAGCGAGCTGCCGCTCCGGGAAGCTCTCGTCTTCGTACAAAGCCTCACTGGAAGCGCAAGTCAGCTCAGCATTAGGATGGGCGAAAACGGGGTACCCACATCTGGGGCAACGCGCCCGCGACCTCGGTCCAAACTGTATCGATATCATCATTCAGTGTCTTGAGGGCGAAAACCTTGAGCTCCGGCTCCTCGTCGGCTAGGAAGGCCAAGACTCCGGTTGCTGAAACGAGACCGGGCATTGTGATAATCGTATGGATGATGCCGGTTCGAAGGGTCGGTCGGATTGTTGAAGTTAACGAGCTGTGGAATCAAATTCTACGAGTTAGGTCTGAGATAAGTGCGCCTCGGCTTAGTGCAACGCCTTGGGCTGGTCAAGGGTTGATTGGGATGTTGGACGGAGAGGGCGAACTGTTTGGAATCTCAGCTGCGGCAACAGCTTCACCAGCGGTCCACGTCAGGAAGCTCCTGCCTTGCGCACAGAACCCGAATCGCCTGTCCAATCAGAGTTCTTCCTAATTAGCAATTTTCCGGGCTCCGGCTTGGCGCCCAGCACTCATCAATACTAAAGTTACAAAACTCCAGCCTCCTTCCAGTAACCGCAAAGCCGCTTGGAAAGACTAGTCGAACAAAAACTCCCTGCTGGGCAACACAACTTGCGCACAAGGTTGGTGGATATACACTAAAATCAGGCTCATCCTAATGTTGGCTGTAACTGAGGGCTGAGGCGAGCTTATTACCGAGTTATTTTTCTTGTCCTTGGGACTTCCTGTTTGGGTTAGTGGAGGTAAGATACAGCTATGCTTGTGACCTTATTACCTAACCGCGATATGGATAGTTACGACTTTTGTTGCGACAATTGGGAACCAACAGAAGGCTCATGAGCCTCTTGTACCTGGTAACACTCAACACCAGACGTGCATCGTATCCTAGACGCTAGGCACTGCGGCTTAGCTGTCATAGACGTTTTCCAGCTCTACCTTTTGCTGTACATATTCCTATCAAAGTGAATAAAAGATGGCAATCGCGAGACAGCAGTGCTTCCGGAAACGGAGGGGGTCGGTCATTGTTAGGCAGTCACGGCGATTTATTAGTTTGCTACGGCCAAGCCTGCCAGGAGCAGAATCCACCTGCGCGCACGTCTGGCGCACACATCAGCCTTTTTAGCTCTGCCGTTTGACTGCTACTGCGTAATGCATCGCACTATGACGCTATCACCGTGTCGGCAGTAGAGCTTTCAGCATTTATTTCTCCGCTTCGAGTCCACACCTCTTTTTCTTTTTTTCTCAGCGACGCCGTATTGACATGGGAATGAATAGCCGCGACTGCATGTGCCCGTGCTTCCTTGCCGACCGAGAGCTCGACACGACAATGTGACGCTGTTTGGCGCACTACCAAGAACATAAGGACACGACAACACTGCGTGCGCGTTGCGACACGATACTGTTGTGTTTGCTGTACCCTGTCGGCCATTGCGAAAGCGGCGGATCGATGAGCCGTTGGAGGCGTGCTGCACGATAAGAGCAAAGACAGTGAAAGCACGGTAGCGTGGTCGCGTGGGAGACGGCGACTGCTCGGGTGGCCTGGAGACGGAGGTGGATCAGCGGCCGAAATCAAGTTCACGATGGATCTCCGGGGTATACTGAATGATAGCGGCCCTTCAACAGCAGCGCCGAGCAAGCCGCCGCAGCCGCCAGCACAGCAGCCAGCACAGCAGCCCACGCTCCCGTCGACACCGATCCAAGCAAATCCGTCGCAGTCGTTCCGCGACTACAGCCAGACCCAGCCGTCACCCGGCCGACACATCGCGCAGGATTATGGCGCACAGCTTCTGCCATCTGGCGCATTCGCATCTCCGCCCCCATTTCAGACCGCTGCTGCTGGCCCGTACGCCAGCCGACCCCCACCGCCGCAGCTCCAACAAATGCCAACTGCCGACCTCCGATCTCCGAGTCTCGCTGCCGGGCCGACACCCTCTCCATACCGGCAGACCCCGTCCGCTTCTCTCAGCAGTGCAAGCGGCTACCCATTCCCACCGCAACAAAGCCCGACAAGTCCTGTACAACGACATCAGTACCCGCCGGCCAGCACGTACCATCGGGACAGCTATCCGCCGCCAGCTGCTCCGGCCGGTATGACAGGCCCGCCTGCCACTGCCTCGTATATGCAGGCGTCGCACATTCCCCAGACCCCCCGGGTTGGGACACCCGGTACGGCGCACCCTTATATGCACAGGTCTCAGTCGTCTCACTCGACGCCTACACCGACTTCCGCCCACAGCCAGCCGGCACAATATGGCGCACCGTACACTCATGGCAGCCCCGTGGCAACGCCGCGTCCTCTCGCGCAAGCGGACCCTCAACAGCACCAATCCTCGCAACCGCCCACTCCGGGAGGAGCAGCTCCCCTGTCGGCCCGCCCGGCCCAGTCCATAGGGTACGGCCAGCCGCCAAGCCCGTACCAGCAGCGTTTAGCCGCCCCGGGTTTCCACCTGACGTCACGAACCTCGCCGCCGCCTCCGCCGCCGCCATCGTTGCCCAGGCAGTCGAGTGATCAAAGCTTCGCTGATTCCCGCAACCAGGACTCCGTCCGGGGCCCACAGTCTCAGAGCGACAGAGACCGAAGCTTAAGCGTTAGTCCCAAAACGCGCGTCCCCAGTTTGCCAAGCAGCTCTGGCCGACCGGGGACTTCAGTTTCCATTTCGGAGCCAGACTCACGCCCTACCGCAATCCAACCCGCGCCGATTATGTCAGAGCGCGCCGCTACTCCGGCCAAGCGGAAGCTAGAAGATCGTGAGCTACAGCCAGACGAGTTGGAGAAGCGGGACGCACGGCCTCCCCCATTTGAAGACCGGAACAGTCGTCCCGCTCGCGCTGATGCTGGTAGCTCTGTGCAGCATCCGACCGTACCGATGACGACCGTCCAAAAGAGGAGGGCGCATCGGGTTGTTCCTCCATGGGCACAGTCGCGCAAAGATCAAGCCCCGAGTAATCCCAACCGAATCCTATATCAACCGCTCGCGCAAAATGGCACGCAGGTCAACGGCAAGCCCGATCGGCAGCCGGCCCGCACCGACCGCGTCCAAAGTCGCCACGCATCGCCGGAGGAGAAACGCTCCATGGCATCGATCACTCCAGCAACCAGCGTGCCCCCGGAAGCAGTCAGCCAGTGGGGAGCACTGGGCCCCTGGGAGGCGAGCATTACCAACTCGGTTCCTCAGGAGTCATTTACCAAGGCGATCGCGGATTTCATATTTCAATACGTCATCCTAAACCAAGACAGAGGCGAAATCCAAAGTCGCGGTGTCAAATTCGAAATTGAAGCCAAACTCGGCATGCTCATCGACAAATCCACGAACCATCGTGTGGACCTCCCGGTCCTTTCTGAATGCGTCCTCAACGATAGCGGTAATTGGCTCGGGTTCCGCTCTACCATGACGGAGAAAGAGCACAGGTCGTTCAACGAGTTTCTCAACTATCTCGTTCAGCAAACTCACCCCGCCAACAAGGCCGCCCACGCCGGTCTGCCACGACCCCGTCTCCCGATCGACTACCGCCACCGCTACGAGGTCGACACGTTCTACGAGATCCCCGCCTCACACCGCGATCGCATGCTCCCGGTATGCGTTGCCAGGCCCATCGCCGCCAAGGGCCACGGCGCGAGGGTACGGGTCACGCATGACCAGAAGACGAAGAAAGTGCTCAGCAAGATTGTGAAGGCCCGCATCGCCGACATCAGCCTGCACTTCCCTGACCAGCCGCTAGACTGTAGGATCAGCGTGAATCTCGAAATGGACTGGGACGGCGAGATCGCGGAACTGGAGAGCATGGCCGCTGCGTCGGGACGTCCGCCCATCCCAGCGCGGAACAAGGATCGATTGAGTTACAAGCATGGGTGCTACCAGATTGATTTAACGCAGGTGACTCAGAGCGTCGGCGGACAAGGTGTAAGTCATTCATTGATTTCCGTGAAACCCTTTAACTGTCGAAGCACTAACCATGACGCAGAATCCGCGCACAGAGAAGGAGCACGAACTGGAAGTCGAGATTGATCCCACCCCACTCATTGATCAGGGCCAGAGGGCCATGGAGGGTCAACCTCATCAGTACGTCGAGGTGGTGGAGGGGTTAGTCAATAATATCCGGATCCTAGCGCGGAAGGCGAAGGAATTCGGGTCATAGGGGGTCGATCCGATTGCCAGGGACGCAAAGGGATGCTTTACCCGCGTTGTTACGAAGGGTGGAACGGGTGAGACGGCCGCGCCTCAACGATACCTGCCAAGTGGACGGAGGCGTACAACTTGTTTCAGCTGGTCCAATCTCGGACCATGCGTTTTCTCTTGAGTGGATTGTTCCACTTTCTGTTCTCCTCATCAGCGTCGTTTAGGATACCACTTCTGGGCGGAGCACGGTGGGAAGACTGGGCGCTGCAAGAGCATCAAAATATACCTCAGATTCCTCTCTTTTCGGTACTACTAGTAGTCATAAGAGTAGCCCGCATGACTATTCCTGACTTACAACTGGCAGGTGGACTTTGAGAGACGCCGTTACAAGAACACAGCGCGCACTGCTTCATGCCCGTCTTAGGTTCGGGCCGGAGTAACACAGCATATGTCACGGCTTGTATGTACGACAACAAGGGCATATGCAACCCCCTCGATGGCGCTCAGCTCCAAGAGAGTTGAGACTGGCAGAGCGCGAGTGCCGGATCTCGCTCCCAATTGCATGAAGAGAAGCCGACTCCTGGGTCGCGTCCACTGCGAGAGGAGGGAAGGGCCGTGGGTGCATGGTCTGGTCTGCTTCAAATCCAAATCGGTGCTGTCAGTTAAAGACTCAAGAGCACATGTGCTTACACAAGCCCTGCCGGACCAGAGCCTCGGTTGGATACTGTGTCCTAGCTCGCCGTCGACAGTTTAAATGAGGGGGGGTCCGAGGTTGTGTACCGCTGCCACAGCCGTGCTACCAGCCGGCGCTGCTTGTGGAACCAAGATCATGCCACATGGAACGCAGATGACTCGTCGTACTGTAGTAGACGGCGGGGCGGGACTTGATAATCTAGATATCATGCTTACCAAATCAACACGACACTGACACCTTTCCCCTCCTTGATGTAGTAGATGACGACACGATGGAAGTCGATCTACCTACTAGTAGGTAAAAGAGTACCATATATCGCCTGCTAGGGATACCAGTTCCGTCTTCGTCGTGTAGGGTTGCGATAAAAGATTTCTCACACAGCTGGCGGCTCCCGAGACGGAGTGTTTCAGCAATCAAATAGTAATTCAACTTAAGCACCCTGCTGCCGCAGGTCATCTGCCGAGCCGCCGGTCGTAGAACCTTCGTTCCCACCCGGACCGGAGGGGCAATGACGGCAATGACGGGACGTAACCCCACCTTCGGGGAAAGTCAACCGTTTCATGGCTCCTTCCCATGCCGCAATACTACGCAAGTCTTGCAACATATGACTTCAACTAAGGTAGTAATTTGAGCAGGAGCTACTGTATTTCAATGAGCTGGTCCTGTTCATCACATTCCCGTCCTCGCTACCTCTTCGTTCAAGAGTAAGGTACTTCAAAAGCATCACCACCAACCTTGACCATCAACACCTGAGCCTGGGATCTTTCAACGGTAACTTCCACGCAATGGTGTCCATCAAGACAGTCGCTGTTCTCGGAGTAAGAAAATCAAATACCACGCAATCCGTCATGGAATCAGTATTGCATATTGCTAACGTACACGAACAGGGCAGCGGCAACCTTGGTCCGGCCGTGATCACCGAGCTCGTCTCCGCAGGCTTCTCGGTCACGGGGGTGACGCGGGAGGGATCCACGAACTCGACGCCCAAGTTCCCCGACAGCCTCCCCGTCAAGAAGGTAGATTACAGTTCCTTCGACGCCCTCAAGGACGCATTTCACGGCCAAGATGCGGTCGTCTCGGTCGTCGGCGCGCCTGGGATCGCCGCACAGAAGACGGCCATCGACGCGGCGCTGGCGGCCGGCGTCAAGCGCTTCATCCCGTCCGAGTTCGGCATCCACACGCGCAAGGTGCGCGGGACCTCGATCGGAAAGATCCTGGCGGGCAAGATCGCCATCGTGGATTACTTGGAGGAGAAGGTGAAGGAGAATCCGGAGTTTACGTGGACGGGCTTGTCGACGGGGCTGTTCTTCGATTGGGTATGTACTCGTTTTCTACCTTCCGAACTTCTCGACAGATAAAAGTTATCGGGTGGCCATCAGGGAGCTACTAAACTGGGGGAACCATAGGGTCTCGACTTCTCCGGCCTGGGAACTGTCAACCTCAACGACAAGACGGCCACGGTTATCGACTCGGGCAACGAAAAGTTCTATGCAAGCAATCTCGCCCACATCGGCAGGGCCGTGGCCGGCATCCTGAAGCACCCGGACGAGACGGCAAACAAGTACCTTGCCACGGCGTCGTTCAACCTCTCGCAGAACGAGCTCATCGCGCTGGTCGAGGAGCTCACGGGGTCGAAGCTCCCCGTCACGAAACTGAAGTCGGCCGACCTGCAGAAGGCAGGCGAAGAGAAGCTCGCGGCGGGCGATCCGCGGGCGTTTGTGGACTTCTTGAGGGCGCACAACTCTGCAGATGGCGCTGGGAATGCGCTGACGGAGGACGAGAGCGCGAATAAGTTGATCGGCGTGCCATACGAGGATCTGAAGGCGTCTGTAGAGAGTTGGCTGAGGCGGAAGAGTGTGTTGTAAGGAACATGGTCTGGGCCATATGAGCTAAGGAGGGAGGATGAATCCTGTGCTATGTCGTAGTATTTGCTCTCCGGTGTGACCCGACTCTCTCAAAGACCTAGTGAACCGCGGCATTTCCAAGGACGTCAGCAGTCGGATGCGGTATGACGTGATGGTATGACATGGCCGAGCCCTACCGGGCCCAAGGACGGACTACCCAAGAGCGTGGCAGTTCGCACGAGAGGCTGGATCGGTGCCGTAGACGTGGGGGTAGCATACGCTACATATGCAGTTGGAGTCTTGGTTCCCTTGGCGGGGACCTTGATGGCCGGCTTTGGAGTTGTGAGAAAAATACAACCGCAACGGAACGAAGGGCCATCAAGGTTCCTAGCCAAGGCTTTTGCTGGATTTTTCTCGGTCTCTCTCGATAACTCTTCCACCGGTAACCGATGGGTTGATGCGGGACCTGTCGTCTCCGGCGGAGTGAGCCAAGACTATCACAACATTTCTACTGAGTTTGCTCAGCGCTCGGTAACCACCTCAGGTCAAATAGCGCGATATCTCGGAAGGCCAAGAGAAGCCTTGCCTCTTATTCTCGTCCAGCAGGGTAACTAACCTGGCGTTAGCGAAGTCTAGGCGCATCCCGAGGAACAGGATCGGAAGGTGGTTTGTCGAAGAGGCACTGAGGCAGTCCGCAGTCGAGGGCCATCATCCATGCTGCCATGTTCAGGACAAGAATAAATTCCGGGCCCTCCGCCTGTTGATGAAGAGACATAGGACACAATCCGGTTACACAGGACTTCTCTCATAGCTCTCCATCAGGATGCAGCTCAAGTTCCTTTCTGTCTTGTGCCTCTTCGGAGTCAGCACATGGGCTCTTCCCGCGCCCGCTGAACAGACTACAGCCACCTCGACCAGCGGCACATCCACCTCAAGCGCCAGCCCAACCCCATGGGACTTCCGAAGAGGCGCGGTCACGGAATATCCCGTCCACTCTTCCTGCAATTCCACGTTGCGTCGCCAGCTTGAGCGGGCTCTTAACGAGACCGTGGAGCTTGCCACGCATGCGCGCGACCACATCCTCCGCTGGGGAGGTGACTCGCCTTTCGTGCAGAAATACTTTGGAAACGGCACGGCGACGGCCACGCCCCTGGGCTGGTACGAGCGTGTCATTGCAGCAGACCGCAGGAACATGACTTTCCGCTGCGACGACCCGGATCGCAACTGCGCTACGCAGGATGGTGGGTCAATTCCTTACCTTACTTCTCTAATCTCTATCCAGTGTCTTGAAGCTGACAGTCAACTCTCATGAACCAGGCTGGGCGGGCCACTGGCGCGGAGCAAACGCCACGCAAGAAACCGTCATCTGCGACCTCTCCTTCGCGAAGCGGCGCTGGCTCGACTCGGTCTGCGGCCTGGGCTACACGGTGACGGAGTCGCCGCTCAACACCTTCTGGGCTACCGATCTGCTGCACAGGGTGTTGCACGTCCCGCGGATCAGCGAAAACGTCGTCGAGCATTTCGCTGAGGACTACGAGGGCGTGGTTGAGCTGGCCAAGACCGATCCGGCAAAGTCGGCCATTGACAGCGACACCCTCCAGTACTTCGCCATCGACGTCTACGCGTTTGACATTGCTGCGCCGGGCGTCGGATGTACGGGCAATTGAGATGCCAGGTGATTCTCGTCGCGGGGCTTGTTGGGCAAGGGGGCATATCCGGGGCCAACGGGATCGAGCGATGTCATGTAATTAGCATTGGGCCGGCTTAGCCCGATTCTCATGCATGTCCTGCAGTGCTTCTAGATGCGTAAGACAAACAAAACAGGCGCCGAGATATGTACCTTGAATGAAGTAATCAATATTCGTCCAGTTTCAGAGTGCGCGGTGTCGAGATGGTTGATCGGACCGTTCTCTGATCATCTGGTGTGGGGGAAGAAACCACGCTCATAGACCAAGACTGGGGAACAACTTGAAAACACCTCTAGTACACGTAGTGGACGATCATTCTAGGTTGAAACATGCACCGCTCAGGACTGTGTATGATGCCAGTGCTGCAGTACTGTAAATACTTACCTTACTCTTACCATGCACCGTACGTGTTAGACCTGGCGCGCCTGACCTACGAGCTATTGCTTGGTGGATTAGAGATGCCCAGAGTAACGGGATAGGTACAATACCTAAGGTAGTAAGCAAGGCAGTTTCTCGAGGACAGCCAACCAAAGGCCGCTCACCCTTTGAGCGAATACATCGCGGCTTGCTTGAACAAAACGGATCCAGAGGTTGAACAGCTCAATCTATGAGCCGCTTATAAGCCGCTCGACTATTGCGAGCCGAAAGGAGTCAGCTCAGCGCTGTGGGCGAATACCTGGTATGTCTCGGGCCCCGGCTCGTGGCATTTGCGTATGCTCCGCTGAGTATTACACCATACTCCCTGGTGTCTATCGTCAGCTCTAGGACCGCCTGAGCTTCTGGGCCTGTCGTTGGTCCATTCACAGTATCAATCGAGGCAACTTCGAAGGACGTCTACGGCTTGTCTAGTTAACCAGTGACGTCCATACTTGCCTTAGTTGCCACCGGACGTCGTCTGATGTAGTGAACACAGTACGTAAAGTCGAGGACATATAGTACCTTGATCATACTACACGAATGTGGCGACGCTCGACGCAAGCTGTGGCAAGGAGTGATTTGAGTGCGTCCGAGCGGCTTTATTTAAAAACTGTCGACCTGCGGCCCAAGAGGGCGAGAGCTTCTTCTTCCCAGTCAAACTCACAACCATCAAGCCAGGAATTCTTTCTCCCACTCAAATTCACAAGCATCAAGCAACGCTTGCTACAACCTCATAGTCACCATCAATTCAATATGGAGAACCAACTCACAACTTGCCAACCTCGTCCCACCAGCGAGACCCTGCCTGCGGAACTCCGAATCCAGATCCTGTCATCCATTTCGAACTTGGAGGATCTGATGGCTGCAGTCCGCTCATTGCCAGTCCTGCATGAGCAATACTTGTTGGACCGGCAGCGGATTTTGGGACGCATGGTCAAGGCGACTCTGGGAAATGCGCTCGTGGACGCATACATGCTCCGCAGAGCGACCGAACTCTGCAGCCGCCAACCGGTTCTGCCGACCGAAACGATCCAATCGCTTCTTGCGGAGTATCAAAGCCTCCACCACTCGGATCCCGATGGTATTCTGGCGCTATGCAGCCTGGATGACCTCATCGGGATCAGCCGCTACTATCTCTCGGTTGTCCGGCAGGATGTGGTGGAGGCTTCCGCACTCATGGAGGCGGCGTTCGAAGAGCTGGTCAGCTCACCGCAATGCGGCTTCAATATCGAAGCCGTGTTGTTTACGACCACAACACGGGCCGACCTTCTGTCGACGGCCCATCGGTTTCAGTTTGAATGGGAATTTGGAAACACATAAGGACTCGGGCCTCGACTCGTGGATGTTGTGGGGACTCCTCACCGACTCTTGCCCGCCTTGGGAAAGTCTGAGGTTGACTTTAGTGGACGACCTTCTCCACGACGAAGCTGTAAGACTAGAGCAGCTGGATCTATCGTTGAGAGAGGCAAGATACGTGAAGAGTGGCCTGAGGAGACGGTTACGGTGGGCTGTCAGGCCGACGCCCGATGAAGGAGGAGAGACGGAAGTTTCAGGAGCTGAAGGTGAGTTCCCTTATTTTCTTCTGTTTATATATATCACTTCCTGTCCGGGAGGAAACTGGTAGATTGAGAGTGATATGATACTAAAATGGGTTTTCTATTGCAGGAGGAACAGGTAAAACGGCAGAAGCTGGAGGGGGAGCTGGATAGAAAAGATCCCCTGTTGGCTGAGATTAGACTGGGCTCAAGGCAGATCGTTCTAACTTCTGCCAACGCCGACTCAGCGGAGATGTGATGAGGACTCGAGGAGTCAGATGCATCTGGTGATCGAAAATTTAGAATCACTGGAGATGATAGAGATCACATTGATTAAATGCCCGAACTGGCAGGAGACCAACAAGTGACTGACGATGACTGTGCGGTAAGACCATTTTTGGGCTCGTGCACGGCAAGGGGTGATACATTCTTGGTGTTGAGGGTGCCCGTACAGAGCATTCGGCCGGTAGTGTTAACCTTACGTACTAGGTACTCGGATAGTGCAGGTCATGTGACCGCTAGAAGATTGTCATACTACACCAATGTCACCATCACTTAGTGGAATTTTTGTTGCTACTAAAACAGCACGTTTCTTTTTGCTGCATCTCTATCTTTCCATTATTATGCATCTTTCCTCATTTCCTCCGTTTTCATATCTTTCTTTTTCATTTTCGCTTGCCATTCTCTCTTTCTTTGCTCCTTACCTCGACATCATTTGCCATCTTGTGTAACTAACCACACGTGACTTGTATTAACAAACTTAAGTGGTAGAAGCTTTTGGCCCCATGCTTATAAGACGGCCAAGTATATACGGATATGTACTGTGGAAGGTTGATTGTAAAACCGACGATAGTTTGAAATCCGTATGCCGCGTTATGCCGGTCTTATTTTTACGTATTGTACCTAGCTTCATCATACCTAGGTATTGTACTACCTTGGTGTTTCGTAATCTGTACTTTTACATGCATTTGAAACTTACGCACCGTAATGAAATCTATGCATATACCCATCGCATAACGTTAAAGCAAGCGAGGTTATCGTCATATCCGGGCAATAGCTAAATTAGGTAAGGTACCTTGACATTTCGGAGCGCAACGCAACGTCAATGATTCGGTCTGCAAGCTTACCTTATTTAGTGTCGAGTTGAAGAGTTCACACCCGCAACCGACGAACATTACTTCGTACGCGCATCGAAAGTCTGCATCGCTTGGAGGTCTACTCGACATCGCAGCCTTTCAACCATCACCACCTGTCAACATGGGCAAAAAGAAACGCGGTCACCCCGATGTGGAGGAGCTCCTTGCGCGGCCATGGTGCTATTACTGTTTGTCGGCCGTGATCCTCCCATGCGGCTTTGACTGACGCGGCTGTAGGCGAACGAGACTTTGAAGACCTGAAGCTCCTGATTTCCCATCAGAAGGCGAAACACTTCAAGTGCGAAAGATGCGGGAAGCGATTAAACACCGCTGGAGGTATGGCCCGCGCCGGGCGCGGCACGACGCGCTCTGTTCTCATGCTAGAAGCCGCGCAGCAAAGCTAACGAGTTTCACTGCAGGTCTCTCGGTGCACATGAACCAAGTGCACAAAGAAACCCTCTCAAGCGTCGAGAATGCACTGCCAAACCGGCAAGGCCTTGACGTCGAGATCTTCGGCATGGAGGGTGTCCCCGACGACATTGTGCAGCAGCACAACCAACGCATCATCCAGAACTTCTACACTGCCCAGGCCGAGAGGCAAGCCGCCACGGGGAATCCGCCGCGAGGGCAATCGGGCGGCCAGGGGCCAGCAAAGAAGCTCAAGTACGAGACGCCGGAGGAGCTCAAGAAACGGCTGGCCGAGCACCGCGCAAGGGTCGCTGCCCAGAAGGCTGCGGCCGCAAATGGCGTCGCTCCCGCCGCTGCACCGATTGACGGCCAGAGCCCAGCACAAGGCGTAAGCACTCCTCACCGGCTCCCCTTCCCTCCCGACAGTCAAGTCTCACCGCACCTCTCCAAACAGGCCTCCCCTTTCCAGCCTCCACAGGCCGGCTACCCGTACCCTGCCGCGGGCGTACCCGGCGTGGCTACCTATCCCGCAACACAGACCTACCCGCCGACAGCTACGTACCCACCGGGCCCCTCACCACCTCCGGGCGTGACAGCTCCGTTCCCTCTCCCGGCCAGACCGCCCGGTGGGGCTGCCGCACCTGGCGCTGCCCCCCCTTACTATTACAATGGCTCCGGCGCGCCAGCGCCAGGCTTCCCCGGTGCTCCCGGCGCGGTCCCCTCGACGGTGGACGACCTGGTTGCGAACGCGGCAAGACAGGGCGGTGGCGCGGCGGACGATATCGACCAGATGATACGGATGGCCGAGGCGGGCATTCGGCCGCCTGCTGCCAAGAACGGGACCCAGACAGAGGAAGGAGGAGGAGCGGCGGGCGAGAGGAAGAAGAAGGAGATGCGGATGGTGTACGCGGACACCGAGGTCAGCCCGGAGGAAAAGATGGCTTTGCTGTCGCGGTATCGGTGGACGGAGGAGACCGCTGCTTGAGGGGACGTGGGAGTTGCATATCGTGGGCGGTTGGGGCTCGCATCACCTCGAAAGGACTGGGATGCTCCAGGCGGTATACACGGCCCGACCGCTCGACTCACGCTCAATCGAGAGTTTGGGGCAAGACTTACCTGCAGGTTCTGCCCTGCTCAATTTGTACGATTACTATGGGATGGGCTTGGCGGATTGGGGACTTCTAGGTATGTGATCTGCCATGTACACTGAGGAATGGAGAATTCATAGCACTTGAGACCATCGCCGACTTGCGGATACTGCAAAACTTTCATATCAGCTCGATGCTCAAGGCCCCTTGATGATACGGGACGTGTGCAAGGAGCGTGAGTGTCTGGTCACTTACCTCAGCTCAGCTGCTGCTGACGTTTGTGAGGTCGCCTGCTTTGATCGGTACCCGGCAATCCCACCCACATTCCCTGGCGAGACTATCGCAGCATTTGCATGTACGCCATAACAGGCGGTATGCACTGTCACTCTGTACGACTGCTGCATATCGAATGCTATGAACCAACAAGCTGGCTCATCCATGACATCTCGAACACTGCTTCCCTACAGACTGTGACCTTTCCGACCAGGGCAATCCGGAAACCGCATACCTACCGAGTTGTTGTGAATAGGACTCGATCCTCAAAGCGAACCCGGCTTCTGGGACTTCCGGCACAACCAGCTCCTGTTGATGGCATGATGCGGTCCGGATCTGATCCCGGTTCTTGGACGTTGCTTCCAATCCGCGGAAGCCAAAATAGGGCGTGGATCCAGCTCCCGGCTAAAGTCCAACGTCACCTTGCGTTGCCCTTTGCTCCGCACTCTCCGCATGGCCACTGACCAATACCTATTCTTCGGTTCTGGTCAACTTGCAGCATTTACATACCATTCTTTCTCTGGTTACCGCTCATAGTTCCTTTTATCTCCCAAGGAGCAGCTCGGGGCAACAGTTCGTACCTGATGAGAACCCATCTCGGCCGCAAGAAGCATGCAAGATCCATCTACCGGCTACGGCTACCCTAGGTATGCGGTGAGGAGTTCACAGTCAAATGTCACCATCACCCCCCAGGTCCGTCATCCCCACCCCATTCATGGGGAAGTGTGGGGATGCTGGGGCAGATCTCGGGATATGTCCGTACATACAGGTACTTGGAGTTGGAGAATGACCCGACACGAACCAAACTCTTGCATATTTACTGACCCGAAGCGCAACGGTTAGCCAACCTTGTTAGGCTTTAGTCTCAATAACAGCCCACGCTAATCTCTCTTTTACCCGTCTGCCCGGCAAACACCCGAGCGGCGTGGAGTTTGCCTCTCCCATTCTTGGCTAGGGACTTGGGACACCTCTCGAGTGAGCGTGTAAGTCGGGCGATACGACGTGGGAGCTATGCCCCCATCCCGGTCTACATATTACTAGTACTGTATATTTTTCCGCCAATCCTACAAGCATGTCTGTTTACCAGTTCGTGGCCGCTGGGCCGCCCGTGGAGCAGCGTACCTTGCATACCCGGGGGGCCGGATGATGTATATTTATTATATGCGACCTGCATCCAAGGTGGCATCCCCTCACCTCTTCTCATCCAGCCCGTCACCTCGCTCAGCTACCCTCGCAGTTCTCCGGGTTGCACATCAGCCCCAAGATGCCATCCAGGGGCCTTGTGGGAGCCCTTTGGCTCGCCTTCAGCTCGGTGGTTGCGGGCCTGGGCCAGGATCAGATCATCTCGACCAAGAGCCATGGCGCTGAACTCCAGATCGCCGGCGGGCGGGTGGGCAAGGGCCAGATTCTGGTCTCGAGCAACGACTACTGGGGTGTCATACGCGCTGCGGGCGATCTCGCCGTGGATTTTGGACGTGTGACGGGCATCAACTACACGCTCAGCAACGGGGAGAAGCATGCGGCGCCGGCGACTTACACGTACCACCCGGTCAACAACATGAACAACACCTTCGTGAGTGATGCGGCAAGGAGGACCCTTCCTTTGTAAGGGATTTATTTATTTTGCTGACGCCTGCAGTACTCCACGACGGGAACCGCAAACTTCACGGGCCCCAGCTACGCGGATCCGTCGCCGAAGGATGTTGTCATCATTGCCGGCACCATTGGACACTCGACCGTCATTGACAGGCTTGTGTCGTCCCGGTCCATCGACGTTTCGGGCGTCAAGGGCAAGTGGGAGTCCTTCGTCAGCCAGGTAGTCAAGAACCCGGTACCGGGCTGCTCCAAGGCACTGGTCATCGCGGGGAGCGACCCGCGGGGCACCATCTACGGCATCTACGACATCAGCGAGCAGATCGGTGTCAGCCCGTGGTACTTCTGGGCCGACAGCCCGCCCAAGAAGAGCAAGGACCTGTATGTCACGGCGAGGAAGAAGGTCCAGGGCCCGCCCTCTGTCAAGTACCGGGGCTTCTTCCTGAACGACGAGCAGCCGGCCCTGACCAACTGGGTTGCGTACGTCTATCTATCTGGCTAAGTCCATTCAGTTTGTACTGTACCACCAGTTAAATTAAATCGACTGACGCTTCCGCAGCTCGCACTGGCAAGACACACCCTATGGCGCGGGCTACGGCCCTGCCTTCTACAGCCTCGTCTTCGAGCTGCTCCTGCGGCTCCGGGCCAACTACCTGTGGCCGGCTATCTGGGGCGCCATGTTCGAGGTGGACGACCCGGGCAACCAGCCGCTGGCGGACGCGTTTGAGGTGGTGATCGGGTCGTCGCACACGGAGCCGCTGATGCGGGCGCAGAACGAGTTCGGGCACTTCTACGAGGGCGCGTGGGCGTACAACGTGAACAACGCGACCATCGACGACTACTTCCGCTACGGCGTGCAGCGCGCCCGGCCGTATGCGCGCAACAGCCTGTGGACCATGGGCATGCGCGGCACGGGCGACACGGCCATCGAGGGGCTCGGGGTGGAGCACATCGTCGAGATGCTGCAGGTGCTCGTGCGGAACCAGCGCCGCATCGTGGCCGACGGGCTGGGCGTGGCCGACATCACGGCGGTGCCGCAGATGTGGTGTCTGTACAAGGAGGTCATGAGCTACCTGTTCGCGGGCCTGCAGGTGCCCGACGACGTGACGCTGCTCTGGGCCGACGACAACTGGGGCAACGTGCGCCGGCTGCCGCTGCGGAACGAGACGCGGCGGCGCGGCGGCGCGGGCATCTACTACCACTTCGACTACGTCGGCGACGTGCGCAACTACAAGTGGATCAACACCGTCCAGCTGTCCAAGACGGCCGAGCAGATGCACATGGCGTACGCGCGCGGCGCCGACCGCATCTGGATCGTCAACGTCGGCGACATGAAGGCGCTCGAGATCCCCATCAGCCACTTCTTCGACATGGCCTACGACGCCGGCACGTGGCACGTCGACAGCACGCGCGCGTGGGCCGAGGCGTGGGCGGCACGCGAGTTCGGGCCGGAGCAGGCCGCGGACATCGCCGAGGTCATGATGAGGTACGGCATGTACGCGGGCCGGCGCAAGTTCGAGCTGGTCGAGCCGCAGACCTACTCGGTCATCCACTACAACGAGGCCGACGCGGTGCTGCAGCAGTGGGCCGACCTCGTGGCCAAGGCGCAGGCCATCTACGACAAGCTGCCGACCGAGGCCCAGGCCGCCTTCTTCGAGACGGTGCTGCACCCGGCGCTGGCCGGCCAGATCGTGAATCAGATCCACATCGGCGCCGCGCGGAACTTGCTCTACGCCGGGCAGAAGCGCAACGCGGCCAACAGCGTGATCCGGGAGGTGCTCGCGCTCTCGGCGGCCGACGCGAACCTCACGCGGCGGTGGGATGCGCTGCTCGACGGCAAGTGGAAGCACTTCATGGACCAGACGCACCTCGGCTACGACGGCTACTGGCAGCAGCCGATGCGCAACACGCTGCCGGCGATGGTGCACGTGCAGACCGACTTCGCCGCGCTGGCGGGGGAGATCGGCATCGGCGTCGAGGGCTCCAACGCCACGGTCAAGGGCGACGACAAGTGGCACCCCAACAGTGCGAATGACCTCTCCGTCCCGCCGCTCGACCCCTACGGCCCGGCCACGCGCTACTTCGACGTCTTCTCGCGCGGCACCAAGACCTGCGCGTGGAACGCGTCCGCCTCGCAGCCGTGGGTCAAGCTCTCGCAGTCTGCGGGCACCGTCGGCGGAGACCTGCCCGACAACCGCGTCTTCCTCTCGGTCGACTGGAAAGCCGCGCCCAGGGGCCCCCACAACGAGACGGTCAAGATCAGCTTCACCACCCCCTGCCGCGCCTTCGACCGCTACGGCTTCTCGGATCCGCACGTCCTTGTCCCCGTCACCATCCGCTCCGTCCCGCCCACCTTCACGCGCGGTTTCGTCGAGTCGGACCGCCACGTCGCCTTTGCGGGCGAGCACTACTCGGCCATCATCAAACCAGAACAACAACAACAACAACAACAATCCACCCAAGGTGAAGAAGAAAAAGAAGGGGAAAAAAACCAGCCGACGTACCACACCTTCGCCTCCTACGGCCGCACCTCGTCCGGCGTCGGCCTAGTCCCGCTCAACACGGAGAAGCTCACGCTCGCGACCGCGCCGGCCCTCGAATACGACCTCTACCTCTTCACCCGGACGCCCAGGGCCAACGTCACCGTCTACCTCTCCCCGGCCCTCAACTACCTAGGCGAGGGCACCCCGCTGGAGTACGCCATCTCCCTCTTCCCCGCGTCCTCGTCGTCCTCCTCCTCTTCCGCTGAACCCAACAACAACATCACGTCCGTGAAACCGGTGGGTGCCACCGTGGGAGGGAACATGCCGCCCGGCTGGGGATCGGCGGTCGCGGATGGCGTGTGGAGGGGCCAGTATACGACCAGCGGGTTTGAGGTCGCCGGGGAGGGGGCGTATAAGTTGCGGATTTGGGCGCTGATGCCGGGCGTGGTGGTGCAGAGGGTGGTGGTCGACTTGGGCGGGGTGAGGCCGAGCTACTTGGGCCCGCCCGAGAGTTTCTTTGTCGGGGGCGGGGCTGGGGGCGGGCAGGATGGGGATGGCGATGGGGATGTGGCGGGGAAGAGGAATGGGACGAGTTTTTTGAATGATCGCGGGGTTGTATAGTATAAGTTCTAGTAGTATTTTAGTATCCTGCTCTACGATGCCAGAGTGGTTGCACCAGGAGTAATGAGGTAATTTCAAGGAATGCTTCCAATTGATGGTGTGAAGTCTTTAGATTAGACGACTGGCACTCCCCGATTCTGTGTGGAATACTGCAGAACTGAGTCGGTCATCTCGTCGCTCGAAGTCACCACCACCTGCCTTTTTTCCTCCTTTTCCTTTCCCAAGATCAGCTGCACTTATTTGTGACTCGAGAGGATTCAGTGGCGGCCCCAGCACGGTAATCTGGATTTAAAGTTGAAAGGGGGTCTGGGGTATCACATCCGTTTATGTAATTCAAATGGATTTGATTTACTATATACTTTTCATCTATTTCATAGTAAGGCAGACTTCATAGCAGCTCTTGACCTTGCACACGAGGCAATGGTCATAGGACGACAGCTTCCTACCATACTGTGGACAAGAGCATCAGTTATGTCTCAATATTCCTAGCCAACCAACCATATATGGAGGCGTCTGTGCTGCCTCGATGGTTATCTGATAATATGATTGGAATCGTACGTCTCAGAGCAACACACAAGGCGAACCAGAATCTTCCCACTCCCATCGGCTGTGTAACTCCGACGAGCAAGCCACATTTAACCCGGTCTCGCGGCTTGGACCCCCGATTAGTGTAGACTGCCGACCTGCCATTTTATCCGCTTTCCGTAAAGACGATACAAGGTTCTTCGACGCTCTCCGGGTGGCGTGCCGCGTTTCTGTTCTTGAACGCAAACGAGTTCATTAGCCTCGGGCCGCGGAGCCTCCAAAATGGCGATCAAGTGTCTGTGTTCCGCTGAGTGGAGATGGGCCCTGGCTGCTGAGGCCTGTCGAGCACGATGTGTACGAGTTCGTGGGCGAATGGTATGTCCACGGGATAATGGACGGAGAAGTCCAGATGCCACCAGATAGTCTGACGGAAGTCGTTTTGATCTAGGGAAAGCGAGAGTGAAGCACCGAATGAAGGTGCTCTTACTAGACCTGATAATCCCCTGTGTTTTTGGCGGCACGGGTGTCTATCCCATGGACTTGACCTCTCTGAAGCCGACCTGTTCACACCCAGCGACCCTGATTACGCCAGATGAAGATGAAGACATCACTGTATTTGTGCCCCAATGCAAGGCACTTGTGGCAGTGAGATTAGAGAGGCGGAGCGAAACCAAGACGTGAGTTCCCTTTCCTAGAATCTGAATGCATATATACCCCACGACCGCCGGGCGATCCTCCACGGCACAAGTCGGCAAGCAATCCCCTAGTAAGCACGACAACTCCTCACCTTGGCGAACGCCGCATCCCTGAACCGCTCAAGGGCCGAGCCCGCTCAAGCCAGTCAAGCAGCGGCCGCCCGTGCCGTGACATCGGCCTGACGAACCATCTCCTCCAGCTTGTCCTGGACATCCGCAAAGATATTGATCGCCTGCACCAGCTTGGTCTCGCTCCTCCCCCCATCAGACCTGGTGAAGGCCATCCGCCAGAGACTCTCGTCCTTGACGAGGGTGTCGAGTACGGCAGCTCGGTTTTCGGCCCCCAACTGAGCGGTACCCGCCGCCGGCCCACCTCCAGCTGCACCTACAGCAGTCTTGACAACCTGCCCAATAGAGGCACGCCCCGCCCACCCAGCAGCGGGCGTGGCAGCGAGCTCGGCGAGCAGGACTGGCGAGACGGTGATGTGGTGCAGACCCGCCAGTTGCATGACTTCGTCGATGGATGTCAGAGAGGCGGCCATGACCTGCGTGGTATTATTCATCCGGGAGTCCAGATACTGCTGCGCCGCGCCGCAGAACGCAAGGGCTGGGTTAGTGTCGACGTAGCTGTGCCGCCCGCCGCGTTAGTCAGCTTATGGTATCAGCGACGCGGCATCATCTGCTTCTCCTGCACGGATGAGGCGAGAAACGATAGAGAAGAGGTACTACTATACCCGGGATCAAAGTGTACCCGCAGCTCGTTCACGTAGGGAGCGATGTACCGACATCCCGCGTCAGCTGCCAGGGCGGTCTGCTCGAGGGAAAACATGATGGTCGCGAGGGTGGCGATGCCCTTCCTCTGGAGTTCGCGGCATGCCTGTAGCCCTTCCCACGTGGACGGGATCTTGATGCAGACACGGCTGGTGTCGAAGTCGGGAGCGAGCTGCTTGAAGTGGGAGACGATTCCTGGCAGCATGTTAACAGGCGAGAGGGACGAAAGGCAATGGCCCCTTTTCGACTCACTCTCGGCGTTCTTGACGGTTGTGGCAGTCGAATAGGCCAGCTTCGGGTTGGTCTGCACATGAAGGTAGCCGGTCGTGTGAGGAGCGATCCGGAGGGACAGGCCGACCATCTGTTCTACGGTGTTGGTAACTTGGTTCTCTCAACTGAGCATCCGATTTCGTAGGGAGCAGTCACGTACCATCAGCTCGACTGCCAGCTCCTCGAGTGTCGCATCTGTCTGCTTGCCAAACAACCAGTGGGCAACCTGGACCGACTCGGCAATCACCTGCTGGTAAAGAGGGAGCCCATTACTGTCAACCTTGCTCAACTCGGCGAATGCGATGGCCTGGTGTGCCAATGGTGAGTCAGCTCGAGATACCTGGCTAAGTATGCTTTATGACTGTACTAGCCTGGTTTGATGTGCAGTCAACAAACGGACCTAACTCCGCGGCCACTGTTGGGAATTGGTGAGTTCCAGCCTCCAGGTTATTGACATGCGGATGACCCAACGTCGAAATGAAACAACTCGCCTTCCGCATCCAAAGTGTCACAGTCAACGGCGTTCAGCGACCGCAGGTGGTCCAAAAGGTTGTCCATCTCAGATGTTGTCATCGGTATAATCCAAGCTAAAGGCTTCGTACGGATAGACCTGCTTAATGACGCCTGATGTTTGGGCTCACGCAGGACAACCTGACACAAGCCATGATGATGTCTTCCGGCAGCATGCCTTCCACGGTCCCGGTGGAGCTCATCCGGCCTATTGGGACGACAAGGGAAGACAGAAATGCGGGGGACCGAGTGGGGCCGCACGGCCGGGTCTGGCTACCGGTCGGAGATGCCAAATCGGGAACTTTAAAGGTAAGGTACTGTCAGTAGGGGCCTAGGGGGCAGGCCAGGTGGCTGGTGTCCATTATCCTGCACGCAGGACCACCTAAAGTGAATGCTTTATACGTCAGACAACTAGCTCTCTTGGGCACGTTCCAAGTAAACGCCCGAATCCGAGACAGGATGGCATTGTCTCGAAGGGCAGCCGATTCGAGAAGGGCAAGATACGTGGGTAAGCTCTCAACCCACTCCTATGCACCTGCTTTGGTTGCTACGTAGCTGCGGTCAGATCGACCTTTTTAGGGGGCCTGGGGGGCCCAACGAGCACTACCTGCCCGTGTTACACTGACCGGCCCGGCCGCATCTAGCGGTCTTAGGGCTGCATCTAGCATGCAAGCCGCCCACGACGGAGGCAGCTTGACATCAGCCGCTACCGAGCCATCGGCCGGCTTTCTCTTATGCTCAGGTACAAGTCCTTCGGCATTGGTCAAGAACCATCACGCCTTTACGATGGCAGGTCGAGAGCGCGCGGGTGCTGAAACCTGACAGTTAAAGTGGCGTCTTGAGCAACTTGGAAAGGTGATGATGCTATTGGCCGTCTCGACAATCCTGTGGAACCTGGTTAGTGGGTGATGGAATCAATATCGGCAACAGCCCGCTCATAGGCGCTTGGAGGCACCAGAGACCGATGATGAAAGCACCTGCGGCCATGCCCGCGTGGTGTCGCGACGCGGTGTTACCCGAGCGGTTGCGATGTCAGCCGAGTGCAGCAGTTTGGTGTCGGTTGCCTGATCAAGGAGAATTGCTTCCATTCAGTTTGGTGCGGCCCGCCGAGTCCCAAGTCACCCACTCTGTTGCTAACGCCACAGTTGACCCTAGGATAAAAGCCACCGCTCCAGCCACAAAAGCCTAGATTTTGAGCTTTGGTCTTCGCGCGCTTGAGCGACTTCGTCAAGCGAGGATGCCCGAAGCCAATTGACCAACGACGATGGCGATGCCGCCTGGCACCTAAAGTACGATGCGGCCGCCGATACGAAATTTGCGACCGTGGCCGGGCGTTTTGGGGGACCTCTGCTGGCAATGCACGCAGCGCGCATTGCGCCAGGCCAGCGGGCCGTCGAGGCCCGCGAGGCCGTTCTCGAAATCGGCACTTCTGCACGACCTTGCTGCCGGCGGCGCCACTGCCGCCGTCCGTCCCCAGCGGTTTAGGCCGGGCTACTTTCTCTCCAACAACCTTCTCACTCGCGCCAATGGCTCGCCCCCAACCTCGCCAGGCACGGATGGAGGTGCTTCGTCCGCCGGTGCGCAATTCTCAGCAACCACTGCCGACATTCCGGCCGACAACTCCCTCCTCCCGCACCGCCGGCGACAAGCCGCAAGGCGAAATGCCGCGACCAATGCCACCGAGCAATCCGCACCAAACAGCACCGCTACCTCACCAACCTCAACCCCTACCAACTCCATGGCGGCTTCTCTACCTCGCAACGCCTCCTCCCGTCTAGCCGACGAAGCGGCTCGCGCACCCGCCAACTCCCTGCGGCGCACGCTGTCGGCCCTCCTGTCGCTCTCCAAACCCCGACTCACCGTCCTCGTCGTCCTGTCCGCCATGGTTCCCTACGCACTCTACCCGGTTCCGGCCTTCCTCTCCTCCCCAGCGCTCGCCTCGGCAGCCGACATCCCCTCGCTCTCGCCGCTGACCCTCCTCTTCCTCACGACGGGCACCACGCTGTGCTCGGCCTCGGCCAACGCGCTCAACATGCTGTACGAGCCCGACACGGACGCCAAGATGAGCCGCACCAGGGCGCGCCCGCTGGTGCGCAAGCTGTTGAGCACCCGCGCGGCGGTGCTGTTTGCGATCGGGTGCGGCGTTGCGGGGACTGCCGCGCTGTACTTGGGAGTCAACCCCACCGTCTCGTTCCTCGGCGCGGCGAATATCTTGCTCTATGCCGGCGCATACACGCCGCTGAAGCGCATCTCGGCCGTGAATACCTGGGTCGGCGCCATCGTGGGCGGGATCCCGCCGCTCATGGGCTGGGCTGCCGCCGCGGGGGAGAGCGCCACGGGCGAGGGGACCTGGCGGGAGTTGCTGTTTGCGAGCGACGGGTCGAGCTTGGGCGGCTGGCTATTCGCCGGGCTGTTATTTGCCTGGCAGTTTCCGCATTTCATGCCGCTCTCTTGGGGCATCCGGGAGGAGTACAAGGCGGCTGGGCTAAGGATGCTGTGTTGGGTGAATCCGGCGAGGAACGCGAGGGTCGCGTTGCGGTACAGCATCGTCTTCGTCCCGCTATGCTTGGGGCTGTGTGCGGCCGGGGTAACCGAATGGAGCTTTGCCGTCACCAGTCTGCCGGCGAATCTGTGGTTGATACGGGAGGCTGTCAAGTTCTGGCGATATGAGGGCCACAAAGGCAGCGCGAGGAGTCTGTTCTGGGCCAGCGTCTGGCATTTGCCGGTTATCATGGTGCTGGCGCTTGCCCAGAAGAAAGGGATGTGGTCTCGGGTGTGGAGGAGCGTGGCCGGTGAGCCTGATGATGAGGATGATTTTGATGAGGAAGATCCGGAGTTCGTGGAGGCCGGGTCCGGGGCCGGATCCGGAATTGTGGGGCTCGCCGGTGCACCCCGGAGGTAATCTCGGCCGCAGTCTCCGGCCGGTGTAACAATGAAGCGACCAATGGATAGCTGGATCCATGTAGTCCTACAAGACTTTTTCAACTTTGTCCACACACTGATCTGACTCGCCCCCCTGTCCGACCGCCTTGGCCCAGCTGCACGTCATCGAGTTCAATAAGCACTCTATCTGTCTATCTGTCTCGGCACTCAACAGACCCCATTGTTGGCTCTGATGTTGGTCAGATCTAGTGTAGATTTGGCAATATCCCACGTGTTGTGGAGCATAACTCCATAGGAGATTCCAAATCGCATTCCGGATTGTTTGCTCCTGGATCGAATTGTCGTCTGCCTTGGACATCCATGTCCACAGATCGCGATCCAACGTTGCAACCGGCGATCCACCAGATCCCCCCGGCTTGGCGTTGCAACTCTCACCCCTTGCTTCTCTCAACATCAGGAATCCCGGCAAGATCTTCTTTCCCCGCAATCTCATTGTGATCCGGACCGGTGGGTAGGACGACGGAGTTTCCCATAGAGTCACATGCAAGTCACAGAGTATGAAGTAGTGATACGAATGGCTGGCCGCCTCCCGCCAATGCCCCCTTCCCGCTAACGAGACGCCGTCCCCATACTTTTTCCTAATGTACATTGCACAACGGGGCGGAGCAGTAAGCAGTTGAAGTCCACAATCCACTGTAGCCTTACAATCTCGTGGAGATCGAAATCCTGCAAACACCACTAGATTTACCCCAGAGAACAAAAAGATCCAGTTCATCAGGCACGCTTATGTAACGTATCATGATTAAAACAACTTCAGTTCTGTGCCGCCGCCGCTGCGGCGAAGTTAGCTTGACCTGACGCGCCAACCTCCTACCAACGCCGAGCAGCAATGCTGTGACCGACACCTTGCATCTTGAATCCGTCAGCCATACTTCCCAACGACCGCGATGCCAATGCTGATGCTGACTGGTCGAGAGACATCTACTAACAGGTAATGCTGTGAGGGGAAAGTGGTGAGCTGACTAAGGTAGCAGATTACCCTCAACCACACACATGAAGCGCCCGGACCCATCTCTATAGCCCATGTATGTAGGACGTGGAATAATGACTAAGACCGTGGTGAAAAGAGCAAAGGAGACATAGGACGCACACACACGAAAAGTGAGATGAGAGAGACTTGAGAAATGCGGAATGCCATAGAATAAAGCGATCTGCGGCGCAAAAAGCCGGTGCTGTTTCGGGCCCGGGTTCCGCAGACAGTCTGCCAACCACCGGTAGCGGACCGTAAACAAAAACCTGTTTTTGAGAGAGGAAAAAGGAAACACACAATGCACGCCCCCAACTCCAAATGCCTCCCTTGTTGTTGTCCTAAGAACGCCGTGCCTGCCAAGACCGCCCAACCCAGACACCAAGTTCCCCAACGCCGTTTTTGCTCCGCCCCCACCATTGTCGCGATCAGTTAGATCCTTGCCTCAGCCTCAGCCTCGTAACATGACATGAAAGAACAAAGGAAAAAGGTGATTATAGATGAGTAGGTCGAGGATAGAAAGAAAAAATTGGAAAAGAAAAAGGGAAGGAGCGTGATGCATGTCATGGCCAGACACAGAGACAGAAACACAAAACGAAAGAAAAGTAAAACGTCATTAGCTGCCCTGTCCCCGATTAATGAGGGAATCGATCCCCATGTCCCCGACACTAGGCAGTCTCCCACCGTGGCCCATGTATGGACTCGTCCCTTGACTCCCGCCGGCACTCTGCTGTGACGCACCAGTGGTGTACCCCCCCGCCGTCCCCGTGCTTGACACGCTGTTGCTGTACCCGTGCCCGTGATGCTGCTGTGGGTGCCCGTAACCCCCATATTGATACCCTGCCGCCGCAGCCTGAGAGTGGTGTGGATGGTGCATGTTCGCATACGCCGCGTGGCCAGCCGACGCGGCCGAGCCCTGGCTGCCGCCAGGTGTGGAGTGCGGACCGGTGGTGGAGCCGCCTGTCTCCGGGGAGCTGTAAGATTGGTCTGCGACATCTACGTCGTCGACTGGGGTGAGGCAGCCAAGGGCGCCGTCGGGATCGTCGTAGGCGGTGAGAGGTCGGCCGGACTCGAGGCGCTCGCGGCGGGCGAAGGCGCGGGCATGGGATTGGATGTTCTTAAGGCCGTTGGACATGCACTGGACGGGCAAAGGGAGGTTAGTCGGAACAGAGGGGACAGGAGGCAGGGTAAAGAAGCACACCTGCATCTCGACAACATTCCACTTCTCGCCACACCTCGACGCAAGAGGTTGCCAGATCTCCTTCCGCATGCTCATATACTCCTTGCATAGCCGCTCGAGTTTGCGGTTGTCAAAGTCGTTTTGGCCACGGCGCTCCATCAGCCTCTCGTGTCTCTTCCGGCATGCGTTGCCCGTCTTGCCCGGGAAGGCTTCCCTCTGGATCTGGTTCCAGTTCTTGCCCATCGCCCGCAGCGCCAACAGTGTTTGGTCGTCCTCCTGATTCCATGCGCCCGAAGATGCCCTGTGTTGTGTCGGTAGTGCTCCACCCACCGGTCCACCCATCGCGGTGCCGGCCGTCGGCATGGGCAGAGGGGCGACTGTGTTCACTGCATATGGGTCGTATCCCGGCATCGGTATCCCGCCGGCGCCGGTTGTGGACAGATCGCCATAGAACCCGGACAGCTGCCGGGGGTTCTGGTAGTAGGCCATGGTGGGAATGTTCGGACCGAGAGATACGGGGATCTGTTGTTGGTAATGCTGGTGTTGGCTTGGTGCCCGTGTCAGGTCGGGCATGATACGGAGATGCCCTCTTCAGCCGGCGCCCTGTCCTTGGAGGGGTATTGGGCCGGCGAGTATCGGGTCAAAGGTAGGTGTGAGGTCGAAGGGGATACGATGTTTCGTATCAAACAATAGGGCTGGCTAGCAACCAGCAAAGACGGAAAGTGAGAACAGATACGAGAGACCCAAGGAAACCAAGGAAATCTAGGAAAAGGAAAAGAGCACAAAAAGAGAAAAGATGGCGAACGGGTCGCGAGCAGGTTGGTCAAAGGGCGAGGACTGAGAGACTGGCTAGAGGCCGGCCGGAAAGAGCAGGAAGGGCGGTCGACTTATAGTATCCCCCGGCTGCGATGGAGACCTGGGCAGAAACAATAAGACGAGATCGGTCAAGGGCCGGCTTTGCGGGTCCTAGATCTGCGCGGAGGTACCAGAGTATGACAGTAGAGATGTATGCAAGACCGGGGTAGCAGATCTGAAACAAGGGTATAGCTGCAGAGAGAGGTTGCTTGATGAAACTAAGCATGTGTTTTTAAATGACCTCATAGAACGGCCAGCGGCCTTTGCTAGTGGCTGGTGGGTTTCGGGTTGGCGTCTGTTTGAAGACGGGCGGCTATGAGAGTCGGCCATCTCGGGTGGATGTGCCCAGAGGGCGGTTAATAGATGATGGACCCTGGGGTCCGCCGGCGACAAGGGGGGGGCTTGACGGGACAAGGGTCGGGTCTGGTTACCGGCAAATGTTGCGTCTGGGGAGACGACGAGAGTGAATGTAAGAGATACAGAGATCTCAACTCGTAACGGCCGTGCCAGTTGGAGTCTTGCTTAGAGTATGGCGCGGTACGTACTGTGCCGTGACCTCGCCAGATGGTGGCGCTGCGCAGTCGACACAAGTACCACGGAACGGCACCGCGGATCTCAGCAAAATCCAAAGACCCAATGCGGAAACATCTGCTGTGGAGCAGAGGAAGCGGACCATGTCAAAAAATAGCACAGACAATCAATCCCGCTCGGGATGTTAGCCGCCAGCCTTGCGCAGAGCTCCGAGCCTCGTCTTGCGGCACTTCGGCCACCAATGCCAACCAAGCTTAAAAAGCCTTCAATGCCCACCACTGATAAGCTCTGCTGGCCTTAGCGCAGACAGATTACCTCGGAACTGACAGATCTTGGACGTGAATCCAGAGCAGGCCGGCAAATGCAACATTGCCCTCGACAACGGCCGCTTGAGGAACCCCGTAAGCGTAAAAAATAGTGAGAACCTGCCAAACAGGCCGGGCGGCCGCTCAGCGGGTGATCGATGCATGACCCATTCTGCGACTGACGGTCCTGGAGACAAGGCCTACTGTGGCCCTCGCAGGAACCCCCGGAAACCCGACAGAATGGTATCCTTCCAGGGCGACGACATTGACGACAATCCACCCAAGCTCAAACACTGTAGGGAGAACGCGCTCTGCCGCGCGACAAACGCGGAGGCTAGCGTATCGCGGGTACGAATGTTAAGCGGGGAGGAATTGCAAGTACAGCCATGTTGCAGCGCTAAGGGAGGAAGCGTTGCACTCATACGGAAGAAAAAGGAAAGCTTTCGCGACAAACATTTGGTAGGTTGTTCATCGATGCGCGCTCTGTAGCCGCGGGATCGGTCGGCTCGGGCGATCACCGGCGGCAACAGGGAGTTGCAACCGGCCACTCGGCTTTGCTTCCCAACTCCACATGGCAGATGGCAATTGCGAAGTGCAGCTGTCGGTATCAGCCCTGAAACACGAGCTTGTTGGTTCCGTGGAAATTGAGAATGGTGCGGGATTGGCTGCGCTGCCGAAAGGAGGCTCAAAATTCAGCATCCGCAAATCTCAGAGTGCACTGTTAAGATGCTGAGGTCGGAAAATGGATACCTACTGTGCAAGCTCTCAGCACAGGCGCGCGTCAAATTCCTTGGAACATCGCGCTAACTTACCACGTTGGAGCCATCTGGAGCGGGACCGTTTCTGATTGGCCAATTTGACCGACAGCGTTTCAGGTGTTGACGCCGAAGATGATTGGCCAGAAATCACGGAGAGTATGTTGTGTAGGAACTCCTTATCAGCTTACTGCATAGATTCGGGGGCTGTAAGTTAGTGCACATAAGCGCTATTTTACCTTTTGCTTAGCTGCATCCAAGCCGTTTTCAGTGCCTCTTACATGTCAAATTGTTGTGCACATGTCTTCATGAAGATATTCACTCGCCGCAATCGAGTAATACCCACTCGTTCGTGACCAAAGCATATCCCCATGTATTGCTATCACGCATATGGCCTTGGCATACCTGGTGGGCGGCTCTTCCAGCGGCGTTACGGAGTATGGTCGAACCGTCGAAACGTCCATTTACAGTCTCAGCACGGCAGGAGTAACGACCCCATGAGACGCACGAACATCACCCAAGGACATAGGGTGATTGGCATCAAGAGGCAAGAGGCTAGCATGGAGCATCTGGTATATCGTTTTGGGTTTCAACACAGCCCTAAGCCTCCCGCACTCAGCCACAAGCTCAGATTCGGAATGTTAGCGGGTGTATCGTAGGTATGGCAGGTGGAGGCATATGCATAATGCGCGAACCCCAGACCGGATTTGGAGACCATTTGTTTCGAAACATTTCAGGCCTTTGATCGACCGGCTCCCGGCCAAGGCTGCATGTCTGGCCGATCTGTCGAACGAGTTAACTTTATTTACATATAGCGATTCCGAGTCCAAATCACCTTCGGCTGCCTACCCAAGCTGCCGGGTAGGCTGCCGAGGCTGTATCCCGGGCAGGTCCCGGAAGCCCCACCCAAAGCCCGGAACACTCGCCAAGCTCCGTTAGCGGTGCTCTCTGCGCCGCATCTTATCTGATAAGGACAACTGAAGATTTCACCTGAGAAAACGTTGGTTTGAGCCGTGCTTCAGGCCATCCTGTCAGACTTTTTCGGCCCGGAATTTCAAGGTTGAGTCACTTCGCTTCCCGGTTTTAATTAGATCCTACGGCCCGGTTGATACATGACCCAACCAACGCTCTGACTTCCCGTCAACCAAAGCAGAGCACATCGTTGTTGCTTTACGTCATTGTTTCGTGATTCATACCAGTCCCGGCGGCTTACCTGCTAATGCTACCAGTAGCGGCTAATGCCGCGTGCCATTGCTTGAAGGCCGAAAATGTGAGGAGCTGGTCACTGATGGTACCAAAGACCCGGGGTGGGGGAACCCGCCCGCAACAGCCCGGACCGGACGCGGTTCGTTTAACTGTCTCCACCAAGCCCCGGCCACCCGGGCGCCTGGACCCGGAGATCGGTGGGCACATGATTACCAGCTTTGCTTCATGCCACCTTCCCAACATCTGTCTTCAGGAATACAAACACTGGGAAGTCCCAACCAGACATGATTGACTTGCCCGGTACCTAGTATTCAACATGCACCGCATGCCGCTATGATGACACCCAGGCCTCTCCAAGAGCTCCCCGGTACTACGGTAGCGAGTGACGACCTTGGGCTGGGAGACGTCACATATGTAGTTCATGTTGGCCATACTCGGTGACCGACGTGAGATCTGACAGCTCGCGTATATCATCTGCAGATTTAGGGGACGGCGTTGGGGCACAACTGACACCCGCGAGGTTAGAAGCTGGGACCTAGAACTGCAGATTTGGAGGTTGGGGTCCGAAAATCAAGAAGATGACTGTGCCAATGCCTCCCCGTCTTTGCCGGGCCGGATATCTGCATTCGCGTGCTGTGCGACTATGGCGATGCACCTCTCATGACAGCCAAATGCACTGGAGTTGGTCCGGCTATTGGGCGTGATGCATTCGTATGCAGCCACGCCGCCATCAGGAGAGGGCTGCGCACGGGTCAGTCAGTCAGAACTCAGAAACTGTGCTAAAACATTCACAGTCTCCCTGACTGCGACTCTACCAAGAGTGTGCAGTGTCATCATGGTCTGTTCGCGTCAAGTCTCGACTCTCAATGCGCAAGCTCGAGGTGAATGGCCACGGCCCGATCCAGTTAGGTGATGTTTCGGGTTGCCACGTTTATTATAGCATACACACCAAGAGAAGCTGGCTGATGAGATTGTGAGAGTGCCAATCCGCCAAAATGGAGAAATGGTCCAAGCCACCAGTGACACCGCAAAGCGGCAGAATGCTTGAACGCCACCAAGTTGCACCAACGGTCTCCCGGCAAGGGGCAAAAAAGCTTGACTTCACTTGATGATTGACTCGTGTGCGGTGAGCGCAACGTCTCAACTCCACCTCCACCTCAACCCCCAGACCTTTCTCGTGAGGGGAAACAAAGCAACCCCGGGCTGCAAACATGGGGAAAAAAAAGTCGGGGTAAAGTTGTGCGGAGTGCGGAGGAGAGCGACGTGGACAAGAGATCGCGGATAACACTGTCATCAATTGATCTCTTGACATCGAACGAGAAGAAAAAGGCCCGATCATCCCCTCGGAGCGCGCCAATAGGCTGCTGGCGGGAAGAATGCAGCTCGCATTCAGGCTAAATGGTTAGAGTTGCGTTCGGCACCACACCCTGGACTGGAGGGGGCAAACCCTCAGCGAGCGCGCCTTGCCCATTCGAGGGCTAGCCGGATGCTTGTTCACGCTTGTTCAGGATGCGTCCGGCAATGGGTGCGGCTAAGGAGTCGGTTGACGGGCAGCGTTTGCTTGGCATGCGCTGGTTGTGGTGTTCGACGTTTTCCAGTGTTAGCGTGGCGATGACGGTGGCAGTTGATAAACCGTGAAGTTAGGTAGGTATGCTGTCTGCTGAGCAGTGTAAGCTACAGTATATGGGCGGTATACGGGTGGCGGAGTCCATGGGATAGACCTGCTCCCATCCCTGGCTGATGCTGATGCTGACCGTCCTGCAGAGTCAAGCCGGAGAGCGGCCGGGTAGCAAGGAGAACCGCCGAACATCAGCCTAGTGTAGGCTGCCTATACTAGCCCGGTCCACAAAACCATTCATCCGGGACGGTACTGTAGGACGACATGATTCTTGCTGCATGGCGGTGGTGTCTGGGGATGTGGGGTGCCCTTCCTTCTTCCCCATGGAGAACTCCCCAGTTGCGGAGCACCTGCCATGGCTGGCCCCCGACGTCCAGTGGGTAGGGACTTTGATAGGGACCGGGGAGGCAATAATATGTGGATATCTCCGGGCGATTCTAGGCTCATATGTCCGGTTCCGGGCAATTGGAGTAATGGGGCCATCGAGAGACGCAGGAGTGGATAGGATGGCACCGGATATTGGGTTGGATTGCGGGCTTCCCGGCTGCGTTGCCTTCTTCCGTTCATCCAGGCGCGTGGTAACAGGGGCCCAGGGGTCAATTCCAGGAAGCTAAGGTAAGGTAGGTATCTTGCCTCCCCGCATCTGCATACCGTACATAAGGTATATATTACTGCAGCTCCCCGGCATGCTCTTCGAGTTCTTGGCTTGACTTGCTCGCTTCTCTCTCTCACACACCTCTCCTCGCCATCCCATACCGATCCCGGCCCGCCGGATCGATACCCAACCTCAACGCAGACCTCTCACCCGAATCCACCCGGCAAAGGAAGACGTGAAACAACAAACGACAGCGACAATGGGTGCCGGAGGCGACGCCGGCACGGGCGCCTTCTACGATGCCGCACTGCACAGGCGGCAGGCGCTCATGGGCAAGAGCGGGCCCTCAGCCTTGATCAAGAACTTCCGCGTCTTCCGCATCGCCGCCTTTGCCTGTATCGGCGGTGTGCTGTACGGCTACAACCAGGGCATGTTCTCGGGTATTCTGGCCATGCCGTCCTTCAACAACCGTATGTGTTGCTCCCAGGTCTCTCTTTTCTCTTGGGGCGTCATCACTAATAAGGAGCTACTACCTAGACATGGGCGAGTACACGACGAACCAGACAAAGAAGGGGTGGCTGACAGCCATCTTGGAGCTCGGTGCTTGGCTGGGAACGTTGCTTTCGGGCTTCCTTGCCGAGACGCTGTCGAGAAAGTACGGCGTGCTGGTGGCTTGCACCGTGTTCATGGTCGGCGTGGTCGTCCAGGCGACTGCACAGATGAACGGACACAATGCCATTCTGGCGGGGCGGTTCGTGACCGGTATGGGCGTTGGGAGTCTTGCCATGATTGTCCCCCTCTACAACTCGGAGGTGGCGCCCCCTGAAGTACGCGGAGCGCTGGTGGCGACGCAGCAGTTGGCCATCACCTTTGGCATCATGATCAGCTTCTGGATCGACTAGTGAGTTTTTCTTTTACGAGGACCATTTACTCCGTCTGCACTAGTACCTTACTTACGAAAAACAAAACAGCGGCACCAACTACATTGGCGGCACCACCCCAGAGACGCAGTCCGACGCCGCGTGGCTGGTGCCCATCTGCCTGCAGCTCGCGCCGGCCATCATCCTGTTCGTCGGCATGATCTTCATGCCCTTCTCGCCGCGCTGGCTGATCCACCACGGACGCGAGGACGAGGCACGCGGGGTGCTGTCCCGGCTCCGCGGCCTGCCGGAAGACCACGAGCTGGTCGAGCTCGAGTTCCTCGAGATCAAGGCGCAGTCGCTGTTTGAGAAGCGCACCGTGTCCGAGCTGTTCCCCCACCTGCGCGAGCAGACGGCCTGGAACGTCTTCCGGCTGCAGTTTGTCGCCATCAAGAAACTGTTCCAGACCCGGGCCATGTTCAAGCGCGTCGTCGTTGCGACCGTGACCATGTTCTTCCAGCAGGTTAGTCAAAAGTCCGCAGCTGAATGAATGACAGCAAGAAAAAAGAAGAAGAAGAAGAACTAACACGAGAGACACATCCCCTCCTCCTAGTGGACGGGCATCAACGCGGTGCTGTACTACGCGCCCTCCATCTTCGAGCAGCTCGGCCTGGCCGAGAACACCATCTCGCTTCTCGCCACCGGCGTGGTGGGGATTGCCATGTTCCTCGCCACGATCCCGGCCGTGCTCTGGATCGACCGGGTCGGGCGCAAGCCGGTGCTCACCATCGGCGCCATCGGCATGGCCACGTGCCACATGATCATCGCCGTGATCGTGGCCAAGAACATCAACCAGTGGCACGACCACGCGGCGGCCGGCTGGGCCGCCGTGTGCATGGTCTGGCTGTTCGTCGTGCACTTTGGCTACTCGTGGGGCCCCTGCGCCTGGATCATCGTCGCCGAGATCTGGCCGCTCAGCACCCGCCCCTACGGCGTCGCCCTGGGCGCCTCGAGCAACTGGATGAACAACTTCATCGTCGGTCAGGTCACCCCGGACATGCTGGACGGCATCACCTACGGCACCTACATCCTGTTCGGCCTGCTGACCTATATGGGTGCCGCCTTCATCTGGTTCTTCGTGCCGGAGACGAAGCGGCTGACGCTTGAGGAGATGGTAAGCTCTTAAATTAAAATCTGGTTTCTCTATCATGTGATTGTGTTTGCCTGGGTGAAAGGTTAACTAACTAATGCGCTCAAACAGGATGTTGTCTTCGGCTCCGAGGGCACAGCGCAGGCCGACCTTGAGCGTATGGAGGAGATCAACGCTGAGATCGGCCTCACCCAGCTCCTCCGCGGTGACAGCGTGGTATCCACAACCGTTGGGGAAAAGAACCAGGTCGAGAGTACTGAAAAGGTCTGATGGATGCTACTAGGTACTAGTTGAGGATATTGACCATATACGGCAAGGAGTTTGACTCTGCCATTGTTGTGGATATCAGTGGTAAAGGAAATCAACAACCTCTCAGGGGGTGGAGAAGCTCGATACTACATACCATGCAAATGCCAGTTTGATGATTGACTAACCCATGCGGGTCACAATGTCCATGTGAAGGATGACATTGAGAGGCTCAATCACCTTGTGCGGCCACCCAAGCACGCTATCGTATTGTTCGACGGTAACAGTATTTAATACAGCGTCAACAGGAATGAAAGAATCATTATACACAAACAAGACTCTTGGGTATCCAGCCTTGTCTTGGCCAGACACGAACCCAATGGGAATCCGAACCTTATCCCCCTGAAACCTGACCATGATGTAGTAGGAGGTAAAAGCAAACTCTGACAAGCCATGCCCGGAGCATCAAACCAAACAGCCCGGTCTGTCTTGTCCTCGTCTTAGTCCAACGCCACCAGCTCCAACCACAAACCCCTCAGCCCCGCTCCAGCAAGCGAGGAACACGGAGGGGGGTATGATGGTTATGCAAAATGTTCCCATACAGAAAACCACCTAAGCAACGAAAAGCACTTTCATCTCCACACCATACTCGGTCTCGGCTTCACCATCCCAGACGAGGCCCCGCCACTGCCATTCCCGGTTCCACTACCGTTCGGCGCCGTGCCAGCAAAGCCAATAGTAACTCTCCTAGCCTTACCACTGACCCCAGCTAACTCGCCACCGGCCCCATGGCTGGACGACGGCGATGTGGGACTACTCCCCCTCTCCCTTTGCTTCTCCAGCCTGAGGCTACCCCCCATATTCATCCTCCTCGCCTGGCCCGGCGTCAGGGCGCCTCTCCCGACTGTACCGGCCCCACCCAGAACCGACGAGTCCCCCGCCTGAGGATGACTCGAAGGAGGCGAGCAAGCGATGGGCCTCGGCGGCGAGCGCCGCCGCTCGACACTACCTCTGCGGTGGCGGGAGATGCCATTGGCAGAGCTCGCTAGCGCCGACGGGCCCGAGTAGCTAGCCGAGGCGCGACGGTGGCCGCCCGGGTTCGAGCCGAGGGAGGAGATGCGCTTCGCGTTGGACGCGGCAGTTCCCGACATGAGCGACAGCCGGTCGCGGCGCTTGGCTAGCTGCAGGGCGGAGCGGATCTTAAGCGGGTCGATTTCCGAGTCGGAACCCGAGCCGTAGGACGAACGGGGAAGGCGAGACGCTGGGGAGGCGCGACGAGGAGGCTGGTTTTCGATCCCGTTCTCGCTGAGGGTAGAGAGCATGCTTGTCGTCGTCGGCTTGGGACTGCTGTGTGTCGCTGGAGGTGGCGAAAGCGAGTTAGTAGCTCGGCTAACTGGCACCGTTCGCAGCGGAGATGGGCGGTCTTCGTTATCTGAGGATCCGGCTAGGTTCAGAGACAGTGTCGGCGGCGCAATGGGTGAGCTACCAAGGGCGCCGTTGCTCGGCTGAGGAACCCGAGATTTGGATAAGAAGCCGGCTTGAAACCGGTTCGGCTTGCCGTGAGACAGGATTGATACGTCAGGGACTACGGGAGCTGGGCTAGAGTCCCGAGGAGAGTCCGTATGGTTCAGGTACGAGGGCACCGGCGGTCTGGTTGGAAGGGCCTCTTCCGGCGAGGGCTTCTCAGGCGAAGGAAACTTCTGCGGGGTCTTCTCGTAGTCCGCGAGAGTGCCCTGCTCGCTCTCGTCGTCACGCCAGCGCACCGAGTGCTTCTTTTTGACGGGTGTAAATGCCACGCTCTTACGTCCGAGCTTGCGGCGCCGTGGGGACGCCTTAACCGGCGAGGCAAGCGCCTGTTGCTGAACGGCAGAAAGGACGGGCGCGGGGATAGACTTTGGGTGCAGGCTAAGAGACTTCTTCCGCTTCGGGGTGCCACGCTTGGTTGGTGGGAACATTTCGACGGGCATCATGGAACCGTCGGGTTTGACGACGTGTGAGGCTGCCGAGTAGCCAGTTTCGAGGAGACGGCTGACCATCGCCTTGGCATGGGCGACCGCCTCTTCCTCGCTCATATTCAGCGTGTCGGAGAGGGAAGATAATATCTCGAACTGGGCCGTCAGCAGCACCTGCAGGACAGCCGCATCACCAGCCTTGTCCTGCTCCAGCACCTCTCTGTAGGCGTCCCGCATGAAGCTTGCTTTGAGCATCTCGGCTTCCCGGGCCAGCGTGTCCCGCTCAGAGCCATCAACGATGCCGTCGCCTGTCGGGAGCTGAGCGATGCTGTGGTTCAGCGCCGTATCCAAGGCGCGTTCCCAATTAGACCGCTCCAGCCTCTGGTGGAGGTGGTGTCTGCTGCTCTCCAGCTCCATCAGGATGCCGTGAGCGGTCTTCCGCATCGCTGCAAGGTTGCTCGGCATCGCCTCCTCGTCTCCCCGTGAATCGCAAACCGTGTCAAAGGCGGCAATCCAGGCAGAGAGCAGCCCAATTCGCCTCTCGATAGCCTTCAGCTTCTTCATCAGGTTGACCTTTTCCTGCCGCTCAGAAGCCGCATTCTCGTAGGCAGCGCGCAGCCGCATGATACCTTCCCGTACCACGCCGTCACGCTTATCCATCTGCTTCCGGAACTTGGCGAAGAAGGTCTTCTCGGCATCCTTCTGCTGGGCCTTGAGCTCGTTGATGATAGCCATTTGCTCGTCGATCTTGACCAGGAAATCCTTGACGTGGCGGTTGACATTAAAGACATTGCGCGTCACTTTAGTCTGGATATTCTTGGCCCGGTTGGCGTAGCGAAGGGTGTTCTGAGTTTCGTCGAAGTGCTCACTCGACGGGCTGACACAAACGATCATGACTGTCTTGCAGTTGCCCCCAAGAGAGAATTTGAGCAGGCGAGTCAGCTTGCTATTGCGGTACGGCACGTGGTTCCTCTTCCTCGGATCACACAGTGCATTGATGCAACTTCCCAGAGCGAGAAGCGACTTGTTGATGTTCGCGCCTTCCAGCAACCTCTCTCCCCGGTTCTTCGTGGCGCTGGCACGCTCGCTGCCGGCGAGGTCAATGATGCTCAGAGTGGCCATGGTGTGAGGCTCGTTGACGCTGGCATTGCGGTCCTTTTGGGCGACGTTGATCTGCAGCACCGCGTGGGACCGCGACGAGACCGCGTTGGCTGCAGTCGGCGACACAGTTCGGTACTCGTTGCCCTGCACAATCATGTCCATGACCTCCTGCACGTCCTTCGGGTGGTGGCTGGTAAGACCGGCGACCGTGACGGCCTGGTTTGAGTCCTCGCGCAACATGAGGCCCTGCTTGCTACCGCCGGGAACCAGCAAGTCGCGGATCGTCTCATTGTAGATCTCGAGGTACGAGAGCGAAACCTCGGTGACCTTCTCGTCACTGCGCTCCTGGATCTTCTCGAAGAGTTCCTGCATCGTGAGAAAGATAATACCCGGCTGCTGAGAGGTGCCGGTGATGGTGTGTGTCTTTCCGCAACCCGTGGCGCCGTATGCGAATACCGTGGCATTGTAGCCGTCGAGGATGCTATCCAGCAACCCTTTGGTAGTCCCCTCGTAAACGTCCATCTGCGTAGCATTCTGATCGAAGATACGGTCGAATGCGAAAACCTGGTCCTTGACTTTCTTGCCCGTGGGCACAACGGAGCGAGAGAACTTTTGGACGGGATTGTCTTCCGGCGGGTCGAAAACGCTGCGGCGAGTCAGCCCGGGGCAAAGGATGGTACCTAATCACAAGGAGCACGTACAGACACCTATCATCGACTACCTTGATGACTGATCGAAGTCCGCGCTGGTTCAGCTTGGGAGCGGGCGCCGCGGCTAGCGAGCCGTCGCCGAGGAAGAGTGGGTTGTCATCGGTCTTGATTCTGGTAACATGTCAGCTCGTGGTGATGGAGTTCGAAGCCGAGGCTGGCGCTTACAATTGGGCAGCCTCTCGGATGGTGAACGGCCGCACCCGAACTGTTGTTGCATGGAAGCAGTTAGGAGCATTGTCGCTACGCATCAGCTGTGGAGAGGTCTACTATACCAGCGACGGTGATTGAGGAAGCATTTGGGTCCATCGTGGCGGCTTCACGGCCGGTCACCCTCTGCGTGTGGGCGACCGATCAGTCAATAAATTGTCGAGTGAAGGTCAACAATCCAGGCTATCTCCGCCGTGCCGGTCAACAATTGGATACTGGGCGAAAGCAAAGTCGGAAGTCGGCTGCGGCGGCCGACTGGTGGAATGAACGGGCAATGTTGCTTCGGCTTCGAGAAGGAATCGCGATCGTATGGGTAAAAGGAAACCAAGGAAATGACGTTCGCGTCCTGAGATGGTTCTCCTGCCCGCAAATTCCTCGTCCTGGATTGGCGTGTTGACTGTTTTGGCGACTCCACCGCCGGTTTCCGCAGCGACCAAAAGGTGGATCCCCCTCGAGCAGAAACGACTGTGGGGGTTGACGTATTGAAGTTCGGAATGCATGTGTGATGGTTCGTACAGGTATCATACCGTGCATAACAAAGGAAAGTTTACGGCGCAATCAGCAGCAAGTGCGCTGCAACGGTAATAACCTATGGATGTGTGTATCGGCTTGTTTTATGTTTCTAATATACTCATACTTAGAGGGCGCCCAACGTCGGTACTTACACTTTCCGTAAGGATCTACGATAAGGTGCCCTATTACATATTACTACCGTACATACAATGTGGAACTCTGCTGCAACTGACGTGCAGCTGCGCTTCAGCCGCACTCGGGTGGGCCTCGCGTTCAAAACCCACTCGCCTAGGGATTTACCGGTATCGTGTTGGACGCATTAGCATCTGATGCAACATCAGCCTACATAAGGTAGGTAGATTCGCTGAGGCGCTCTTCTGCTTGATGAGATGTAAACATTGACCAAGCCTTGGATCTCTGCCGGGCGGGGAAGGTGGGCGAGCTGTCAAAAGTAGAATGTCACACATGCGATCTGGAAAGGGAAGGGCTATTCATCGCCCTAACCTTTTCACTGCTTGTATTATGTATGTATATGTACCAAGGTACCGTACTCATACCTTAAAAGTGGCAATGGAGCGAACCATCACGATCTTGACAGGGCAACTGGCAGTATGGGAGACCCTCAGGTACGGAGTATCTATATAGAATAATAGAAGCGGAGGAAACGTCTCCAGCGCTCATACTATTCCTGTTTCTAATGATAAGTACAGAACATCTAACCTAGTAGTACACACTACACAGCATAGATGCGAAATTACCAATACGTCTTGTTGTTAAGATCCTGGCTATGCAATGCTTGTATGCGTAGCTGCATTACCAGGTACTAGTAGTTTTCTCCATCAGACAAGCTCAGTAGGTAGGTAGGCTTGAGCCCTTCAGGTCGTCGTTTACTACTTACTACAGTAATATGATTTCTCCAAAGACCGTATATCTTCTTCTTTCCTTCTCTTACCGCCCTCCAGGGAGCGAAGACACATTTCAAGCTAAATTCGGAGAGGATCCGACGAGGAGTTATGAGCACACCTTTTAGGCTTTTTGGATTTCCCTTTCGGGGAACAATCCAGCGTTGGCCCCTTTACCGGCTTATTGACCGACGCACATATCCGTTTGCATACAGCAGCTTCGTCTTTGTTATAGTAGTTCTAGTCCGCAATGGGGTCCTGCAGGTCCCGAAACAAAGAACAATGCAGCGCTTGTTCAAAGGGAGGAGGCGCGGCTTAACTGGAATGCTCTGAGCTGCCACAGCTCACAAGCTAATTGATGTCTTTGTCTCCTAACACTGGATATGTCCATGATGGAGCTTCATTGCTGAAGCCTGCTCACACTTGTTCCCCAGCTCACTTTACGCGAGTTCTCTCTCTAGTAGCTGACCGTAATATCGTATTCAGGCCTACATTGATCCTCCTTTTCACTAACAGCATCACCGAGTGCAACACCAGCGCGACTACCTTAAACACCGTCCGCCATGTTCTCCTTCTGGCGCCGCGGCTCCAGCGCATCGAAGCGCGCCGCCGACTCGTCTCAAGCATCGCCGCCACAACGCGCCAAGCGGCGCCGCACCTCCTCCTCCTCCTCCTCCTCCTCCTCTTCTCCAGACAACAACAACACCCTCACTCTCACCCCTACAGCCCCGACAGCGCGCTGGAACCCGTCCATCCAACCGACCTCCCCAGAATTCACCGCCGTGCTGCAAGGCTTCACCGTCCTGCTGCGCGACCCGTCCCAGACGATCGACTCCATCCTGACATCCCTCTTCTCCCCGTACGAGCGGGAGCTTCTCCAGCCGTGCGGCGATGACGCCCGACGCAATCCGCTGCTGGCCAGGCTGCAGGAGGGCAATCGGTGGCGCTACGGGGAGCTGCTGAAGACGGAGCGGTTCCGGGGCTGGGCGGGGCGGGCGGATCTGGCGTTCAAGTTGACGCTCGCGTGGTTTGGCCTGCCGGTTGCGCCCATGGGCGGCGGGGTGGAGCGGCTGTTTAGGGGGTGGCGGCATGAGGAAGAGGAGGAGGAGGGAGACAGTGACAGTGACTCGGAAGATGAGAGTGGGAGTGGTGGTGAGAAGCGTGTGCGGAAGGAGGCGCTGAGGTTCTTGAACGGGTATAACGAGCGGGTCTATGAGCGGGATGCTGGAGTGCGAGGTAAGTTGTTCCGGGGGTCCGTCGATGAAGAAGGAGGGGGAAAGGGGGGGGGGGGGGGGAAGTTGGATCACTGACGGCGGGGGCAGAGCCGGATCCGAAGCTGGAGGTATATTATCTTAAGAGGACTCGGCATCGCCGGCGCGGACACTATGGAACCGGCAGACCATGGGAAGATCCGACTTCTTCGGGTCTGCGGGGCGGCGAGGCTGTTCACGAGGATGACTCCGACAGTTCGTCACAGTTGGTAGGTACGGATGGCGAAGAGGAGGATGAGCCTTCCGCCACAGATCCCAGCCATCTCTTACTCCGCGGCGGGACGGTCGCAAGCAGCGTCTTCAAGGAGTTGCAGGATTATGAAGGAGCGGACGAGCAACAAAGCAGATGGTCGGTCGCGGATGGGTTCGAGTCCTCCCTCTACACCCCTCTTGGCGGGTTCTCGGCTGGCATCGACCAGAAGTGGGCCCCTCTGTACGGCTACCAAGGGGTTGTCTGGTTCCAGAAGGATATGATGTATACCTTCGTCGACGCTATTGACCGGCTGCTGGGCCTGGATAACCGGGCGGGCGTTACCTACAACCTCTACCTCCTGGATAAAGGAAAGGATTACAGCTCCCAGACCGAACGGTATGAGTACCTCAGCAACCTCGACGACAACGGACTCTCCATCTGGGGCGGTGGCCCCGGCGACTACAGCCATGACCAGCTTGCCTGGGAGTGGGCGGTAGATAAGCTCGTCGAATCGGAACAGGAAAATAAAGGAGAACAACGGAAAGTTCTCTTTGTTGCTGGTCCGGCTGATCCGATCCCCTGGACATGGGAGCCTGGCCCTTCCCACGGAGTCATGAAGGTCATACTCGACTGGGCCAACGTGCCGAAGATGGACCGCCCGGATGTTGCCTACCTTCGCCTGCCCGAGAATCCCAGGGACGCCGTCTACAGCAACCAATTCTGGCCTTGGATGACCAATGTATGCCGTGTGCTAGCGGCTGGACGGATTCCCAGCCGCCCTGGCTACCCGGCCATCCCGGACGCCTGGTTCACCATCAAGGGCCGGGGTCGGAGAGGCAGCGTCATCGGCACATACGGCGGCCTGGCATTCCTCCCTCAGCTTTGGGACACAGTGGTTGCGCAATGGGAGAAGGATAAGCTTCGGCCACTGACGCTCGAGGCTAGAACAGGCCCGGAGCGTGGAGGGGAGAACCTGCACATCAGTGACCGCTGGCATTTCTTCGTCCCCGGCTTCGGTGGTCCGTACGAAAAGCAGTATATCCTGCACGAGGATGTCGACAATGTCATGGCTGTGCGGCAGCGGATTGTGGGTCTGTTGAAGGCTTCGATGTCCGCCGACGGTTTCTCCAAGATGCACTCGCTTGAAGTGCATTTGCCCGGCGCCGGGTTCTTTATCGTCACGCAGGACCAACCGAAGCTCGTCGTTTCCATGACGGCCGACGACCAGGACTCGGTCTTCCAGCGGGTTGTGGACTGCCTGGTCCATTGGAGGAAGTGGCTCCAAGAAATGCCTCGAGTCCCTCCTGTCGCGGACGGACTCAGTCTGTTCCCACAATTCATCACCCTTCGTCCCGTGTTCGGGGAATACACAATTTGTGACGCTGACAGGACTGCGGAGCCTCGAGTGTGGGATCCTGTGGGCACAAACGTTGCGCAATTGCGAGATTTGGTGGCGAGGTTGTGGTCAACCAGCGACCATGAGGAGCAGTATGTGGCTGATATCACCTGGGTGGCCATTACCCAGGGTCGCCCGAAGAAGACCACGGGCACCAAGGACAAGGGTTCCGACCCGACAGAGAGCAGGCCAAAACTCCTCGTCGGTCCCAAGGCCACGGAAGCCGAGTGGTACGCAATCCGCAGGATGATTGTCGAGCCCGATGTATTCGTCTCCCTCGTAGACGAGGGGAGCCTTCCCAGTAAGTCAAAGCGGCCTTGAAGCGGATCTTCAGTCTGCTAACACCAGTCAGGGTTTGGAGACATGGAAACCGGGCAGCCGTTTGGGTACCGCGACATCTACCAGACGCCGACAGATGTGTTATATCAGGCGCTGGACAAGGACCATCTGCCGCTCCCGCCATCAGCTCGGCACTATGACTGGCAGCTGTGGGGGGAAGTGGTGACTCCGCACCTCGACACCATCCAGCCGTGGGAGGAGCAGCCAGCGTCTCTGTCAACGCTCTATGATTATGCTTCCTTCCCCGTGCAGCTCCGTTCGGGCACTACATCGTCGTCAGCAAACCGCACTGCCAAGGGCACCAACAGAGCGGATGTAATATCCGGCTCAAGCGACCAAAGCGAAGACACGTCCACGGATCGTGCCAGCTTTCCAGTTCTGACCGACATCGAGAGGGGCCAACGACTACGCGAGTACAGCTATGCGCACCCGCTAGACGTGCAAACGAACCTGGCGGTGCCAATCAACGCGCCGCCGGTCGACATGCTGCTCAACCTCAAGCACGACAGCGTGCCAGTTGTCTCGCTGTCGGTCCTGACGCCCACCGAAGTTCGCCGCCTGCAACGGGATTACCATGACATGCGCAACCTGGTCTTGTCACGTACCGAGCGCTGTCCGTATCCCGATTGCGGTGCTGTGTATCCGGCAAACCAGCCGATGGCAATGCATTTGCATCTGCAAGACAAGCACGTGGCAGAGAAATGCAACTTCTGCGACGAGCCGTTATTCCAGCACTGGCCGCCCGAGCAGCGCTACCAGCACTACGTAGAGAAGCACCTGGGCGACTTGAAAGCCATGTTCACTGATGTGGCCGACGACGAGATCGAGGTTCTCGACAAGCGACGCACCGACCGCTCGCGGGAAGAGCGCTGGAAGTTCTGCTCTCGCTGCGGACGCGACCATTCGGTCCTCAACTCATCCGCCGACCGGACACAACATGACAATGTCTGCTACCCCGGCGTGCAGGACCGCGAGGCGGAGTGGTCAGCGTGCAAGGCCTGCGGGGACCGGATCCGCGAGGGACAGCGACATACGCATGGCGCGGGTGTTCGGTCCGGCGAGTATTGCGAAGGGTGCGCCCTTCCCCTGGGTCTCTTCTCTGACGGGTACCGCGTGAAGCACTACCACTTTTGCAAGGGCCATGGCCGGGACAACGCCAAGTACTGCCCGTGGTGCGGCATTGAGCTCGATCGAGGCTTCGATGCGCGCTTGGAGCACATTGAAGGCTGTTCCAGGAAGCCGAGCCATGACGCCGAGGGCCCCATCGACACGGCGAACGGGTGCTATTTCGTCCCGAGTCTCAACCGAGGCGTCACCCCAAGATCATCCCGGCATCAGGAAACAGAGTCGATGGGTAAAGCCCCAAAAGCCGCCGCAGAAGCAGCAAAAGCAGACACGGCTCGCAAAAAGAGGCCAAAGGAGTCAGCCAGCCCCGTCTCCCTCCACCTTTTGCTGCGCAGAGTGTGCTAACCCATCACAGACCCAAAAACAACTTACCTCCTCCCACAACCACAAAAGGGAAAACACCACGTCGCACCTCGACTGCCGCTAGTGATTCCTCCCTCTCACCTCCGCCGAGCTCAAGCCACTCTCGTCGCTCTAGAGAATCGTGGCGACCACCTCCGACTCCAACCCCTCCTCTGCCTCCGCCGCCGCCGCCGCCACCTCTCGTACCGGAAGAAACACTAGAACCGGCGCAACCGGCAGGGAAAGGCAAGGGGAAAGGAAAAGCGAAGGCCATGATCCGAGCAAAGCCCGAAAAGGCAGCGGCGCCCGTATTATCAGCATCGCAGAGAAGGATCACCAGGTCCATGACAGGCGTATCCAAGCGGAAGCGGGGCGATGAAGAAGCCGGTGGAGGGTCGGAGGCACAGCCGAGACATACGGCGAAAGCGGTCCGCACGGTGTCATACGCTGAACCGCTGGTTCGTGGCCCGTCGCCGGCAAGGGAAACGGCCCCGCGCAGGAGGTTGGCGCCTGCTAATCAGGTTGCAGACGTCGGAGTAAAAGCGAGACCACGGGTATGAACAAAGGTACTTAAGGTGAGAGTTGCAATCAGAGGACCTAGTTGCACGGAATATGTAGGGTAGAGACGTGGCACGGCCGGAATGGATTATGGAGTCGGCGTTCCTGAATGAGGCGCTGGTGGGCTGTTTGATGACTGATTGAGGCTCTACCAACCTTAAACCAATGAGATGAGGTTGGGTAATCTAGGCCATATCTGGTCATCGTCGAATGCTTTTTGTGAGTCATAAAAAGCTTGAGTGTGTTCCATGGTGCTACTGGGAAGCCGATCGGAAGCCGTCGGGAGAAAACGAAGCTGAGAACGGTTCTCGGCGGGCATCGGTGGCTCTCTGGTCCCGTTCGGCGCCGGGTGAATCGTGATCCACCGGGTCTGACAAGGTAAGTTACGGAATACCGTAACTGGGATTTCGCGCTTTGGTCAGCTGACCAAAGGCCACGCACGTGCCACGGTCCCGGCGCATGGGAACGGTTCAAGGTGTACGGAGGCGCACAAAGTCGAGCAAGACTCCGCTTCTCTTACATACAAACCCTGGCGTCGATTAATAACCTTCCGATATGTGTAATTATCAGCGCCTTGGTAACCGACTAAGCTACGTACAGCACTGTAGTTTGCATCCAAACCTCAAATTCTATATCATTACCCACCTCAAGGGGAGAATAAGGCAATTCGGAACTCTCAACGTATAGCTTAAGCTTAAGCTGACACGGCGGCAGGCACGCCACGCCTCGACCCCCACTGTTAAGTCCCCCGGCATTGGTCATCAGCAAATTGACCTCCGAGAAGAGAGTGGGAGCGCCGGTTATGCTACTAGAGCTCTCGGACCCCAACCTTCAACGGGTTTATTAAGCCGCCATCGGATGACGCCCTCTGGCCTCTGTAGAGTCTAAACTTCTGGGCCGGGCCGCGGTCGACCGCCCGCTCCCGATCGTGTAACCACTCCCAGACAACTTTCAGGATTTCCGCCAAACGGTAGACTGCCTTGCCCGGCACTTTACACTTTTGGTGGGACGCTCTTGGGCTGCAGGTGTCTATTGCGTGCTAAGCGAAAGCATTGATAAGGACTCGGACGGGACGTTACCGAAGACATCATGCCAGGGTCACGCCAGGCGGCACGGCCCCCGACAGCGTCGACAACCTGAAGAAGATCTCCACGCTTGTAGGTGCTCTGCGGACCAAGAAGCTGCAATGGTCGATGGACGGAAGAGTCAAGAGAGCACATGTAGATGATTGGCCGAAGGTTGCCGTCCCGTCGCGTACCTTATGAAAGCTGACAGGTGCATTTATGCATCGAGTACCAGGCTAGGCGTAGGAAAGAGGGTTACAATCCGCTTCGTAGCTACCTTACGCAACACGGCTTGCATCTTTGTGCGGGGTAAAGGCGTAGGTAACCGACACCCAACACGGCACCATCTCAAATATAGGTACGGAATCTGTGCCGTGTACGACCTTGCCACCAAAGTAGCAAGCGGCTGCATACAGGATGCACCCCTAACAGATTTCCTCGTGACGAGACCAATACCGTACTTGTGTGATACCGACGATTCGATCGCTGGGTGGAACCTACTAGTAGAGAGAGAGGGGTGTCTACACAGTATTGGGCCGCAAACCATATCTCGGGACTCGGAGGCTCTGCGCATCACCCCCGCATCCTCTGCAGCCACTACGCTCCTCGGACCGCGACTCTCTTCCATGGACCGGCGCGGGACCGGATCACATCTTGAGAAGCCAAGCGCCGCCGCTGTGCGACGTGTCCCAGCAGGAGTGGCGAGGGTGAAGAGAAGGGCGCAAGAAGGTCTCGGATACCAGCTCCGGTTCGATTTCATACAAGGCGGAAAGCGAGAGCAAGCCATGAAGCAAGCGCAGCGGGGACGGTGACACAGCGTTAGCATATATCATACCCATCTCCGCCCGCCACTAGGCGCTCGCTCCTGGGTCCCTCGCCTCCTTTTGGCTTTGTTCTGTTGTTGAACTTTACTGACACTTTCCGTCCGTCATATCTGCTCGCCGAAATGGTCTCAACTAACAGCGACGCTGTCGATAGCACTAGCGCCGATGGCATCGGCAAGGTAAGCGGGCGGGACGGGACCTTGGAAAAGGCAAACGACTCCTACGTGCTCTTACGAAACTCCAACGCCAACACCCGGTAGGCGTCATCTGCCATGTTTCATGACTGGAATCCTACCCGCTGACGCAGGTTTTCAGTCTCACTGCTCAGCACTACCTCTGGAGGCAGCTTCTTGGCTTCCTCGTTCACCCCGACATCCCGATCAAGGGAGGCGATGTCAAAGTGGCCGACGTCGCCACCGGCAATGGGTATGGAGGAGCAATTGCCTCCTGAAATGTATTTTGCTTCCTGTTTTTCTCTCCAAAACGCTAACAGTCTCACAGGATCTGGCTCCATGACTTGGCCCGCGAGAACCCTTCAATCACCGAGCTACACGGCTTCGATATTAGCCTCGACCAAGTCGGCCCCAAGCCCTGGTTGCCGGCCAACATACACATGCACACCTGGAACATCTTTGAAAAGCCACCCGCACAGTTTGTCGGCTACTTCGACGTGGTGCATGTCCGGCTCCTCACCGTTGTGATCCAGAACGACGACCCGCGGCCGGTACTCGCGAACCTGACCAAACTACTGAGTAGGTGCCCACCCCGCTGACTTATGCGATATTTTGAATGCATCTAAAGCCATCTTTTCTTTCTAACCATTTCCAGAGCCGGGCGGCTATCTGCAATGGGGCGAGGTCGACCCCATCGGTTGTTCAGTTCAGGCACTCCCAGGCGTGTCGGGAGAGAACATAGAAAAGATCTGGTACCAGCTGGTCGGGCGCGACACGTAAGTCTTGGTCTCCCGCCGGGCAGACAAGCGGCAAGCCATGAGCGAAGCGACCATCCTTTAGTACTATACTGATCACAGACGCCAACAACCTACAGTTGGACATCCTGCATGACCCGAATCTTGGACGAGAATGGGTATACAGGGTCGCGGCTGCACACCTATACGGATGGATTGGATAGGGCGCGCATCTGGAACGAGATGTAAGTGTCCAGTCCCAATTGTTTTGCCCACTTCGTCAGCGTTGGCTGATATGAGATGAACTTAAGTTATGTGAGTACGTGGAAGGAGTTTGCAGAGAAAGCGCTCCAGACGCCCGATGAGTCGAGCCGGCTGGAACAAAAGGCAGTGGATGAGGTCCGAAGGGGTGCTGCAATTATGGTCCCGAAGCTGGTGTGGGTTGCCAAAAAGCTATAGTGTCTCCTGTTGATTGTCTTCGTCTCTCTCAACCGGTCAAACCTGCAATACACAAACAGCGTATCGCAGCATAGCGATTGCCAGATTGCAAGGCTCCGGCTCAATGAGGGCGAGACCTTTGGAGGGCCGGGCCGCCGGGGTAATCAATCACTACTCTGTAAATGAAACAGGACATGATGAAGACGACTTCGCCGTACCTTATCTACCGTGATGAACGGGGGATAGGCACCGCCAACCGCCTGCAGCATGCTGATATAGCCTGGAACAATGGTCATGGTGAAAGCCGATTTTGCAGTCATCCCAGATGCGTCCTCTCTTTCCACCCCAGTAGCCCGATGAAGCACCTCTAACTCTCAAGCTCAGCATGTCTCTCAACACTGTGACGAATCTGGATGACCATTCAACTGAAACGGTCGACTGCCAAACTTTCTGACCCGTCCAAGCCGCCGCAGCACAATTCGGGGGCTCCATCCGTCCCAAACGCGCCCGCCGTCTTCGTGGTATACCCTGATTCTCAAGTCGAGTGCACAAACCCTCGCCGATGACGAGCCAGAGCCTCAACGGTCATCCGCGAGCGCCCAGGGTGTCTTTCACGGTGGCCTGTCCCAATGTTTAGTGCCGGGCACACTGGATACGACAGGAACAGTCGAAGTTCTCCCCCTGTCGGACATGGAAAGCGGGTGGCCGCAACAGCAGGATGCTATTACAGTTGAGAACCGTTGGCATGTGCAGTCCAGCTGGGATGCAACGGGATGAGCCAGGCGGTGAACCTGTGACAGCACGTATTGACCGAGCTTTCCAAGCTTATAGGAATTTGTATAGTAGCTTCGGTTGTTAAGGAACCACTCGACCTGGATAAACAGACCCAGATTTGGGTTTACTTTTTCTCTTTCTCCTTTTTTGTTTTATTAAAGTTTGACCGAGTCTTAACTTATCGGCCGCCGTATTTCCAACATGCGGCTGACCCCTGTTCTGACGTAAGGGGATCCACCCCGATTGCCGTGGCGGCAAGTATCGGCGACTGAGCTGGCCGGCATCCTTGCAAAGAAAGCACGCGGTCGTTCCTGAACAGCTTGCTGTGGCGGCAGCCCCATGAAGCCATGAATCCTTTGCTTTTCCTCGAGACAGTGCGAGGCGGTGAACGACTATTGCTGCTAGTTAAAGGCGGGAAGCACCCTGCTTTTCTCCTGACTCCGTGGATTGAAGGAACCTGAGCGGCCCCGATCACCCCGAACGCCGTGTTGTTGCCGAGGTCGTCTCATTGCGCCGCGTGACTGTGCAACACCGGATCGCTGCTTTACTCCCGTCGCGGAACCGGCCGCCCATCAGTCAAACCGGTGCTGCTTACTGAGACGCGCATTCAGTACCCGCGCGAGCGTGTTGCTGCACATAAAGCATGGATTGAGATCCGTTGGTAGTAGGACTCGCTTCTAAGTTCTCTGGACCTGGTCGGTGCGCTCTTGCTTACAGTATCTCCCGCAGTTCAACAATGGCAACACGAGCCCAGAAGCACTTCGCAACCAGTCTCCTCCAGCAGATTCACCGCCGCGGCGCCGCCGAGTTGACAATATGCCGGCCGTGCAGATCACAGCTTCGCCCCTTGCATACAAGCCCGCCTCGAGCGTCGAAAGCTGCGGCGCCAGGGATACCTTCGTCAACCCTCTCGAAGGAACCTGGGCGGCACGCTCGTAAGGCACGAGTGGCGCCATTGGGCTTTCTTGTTGGCGGCGGCGTTCTTGCATCCCTGTGGGCGTACTTCCAGCCCGGCAATGACAACTCCAGGCTGGATGGCGCCGGCTCAGCCTCGACCGCCTTGACCGACGACCGAGACCCTTCCCTGCCACGATACCGTCTCGCAGACGTACGGAAACACGATGCTTCCTCGCCCGAACCATGGGTTATGTTCGAAGACAAGGTGTACAATATCACGGATTGGGTCGCTGCCCACCCCGGCGGCGACGTGATCCTCCGTGCGGCTGGCGGGAGCATTGAGCCATACTGGAACATCTTCACAATCCACAAGTCGCCCTACGTACGGGAGATTCTTCAGCAATACCAGATTGGATACATCGACGTGGCGGACCTGGGTCCCAACGGCTTGCCGGCGGCTGAGACCATCGAGGATCCCTTTGCTCACGACCCGACCCGCGACCCGCGCCTCATCACACATACGGCCAAGCCGCGCAACGCCGAGCCGCCGAACGAGGAGCTCGACCGCACATTCCACACCCCCAACGAGCTCTTTTACGTGCGTCATCATATGTGGGTGCCCGTCGTAGACGACGCAAAAGCGGACGAGCACGTGTTGACTATCGAGCTGCCGGATGGAGAATCGAAGCAGTATACGCTGGAAGATTTGAAGACAAAGTTCCCAACACATAAGGTTACGGCTGTGCTGCAGTGTAGCGGGAACAGGCGGAACGACATGACGCGGCACGCAGGGAAAACAAACGGTCTGCAGTGGGGCGTGGGAGCCATCAGCAATGCCGAGTGGGAAGGGGTGCGGCTCTCTGATGTCCTCGCCGATGCGGGCCTGAAAGTACTCGATCCAACGGCGCCGACGCAGGCCGCCAGCTCGACAGCCCCAAGCGGTGACCAAGTCGACGCCAACTCGCTGCACGCCCAGTTCACCGGTCTCGAAGCCTACGGCGCCTCCATCCCGCTTGCCAAGGCCCTCGATCCGCGCGGCGACGTACTCTTAGCCTTCAGCATGAACGGCAAGACGCTACCGCGGGACCACGGCTTCCCCCTCCGCGCCGTCGTGCCCGGCCATGTTGCCGCGCGGTCAGTCAAGTGGCTTAGCAAGATCGTCATCTCCGACGAGGAGAGCACCAGTCAATGGCAGCGTCGCGACTACAAGTCCTTCGGGCCCAACGAAGGGCCCAACCCCGACTGGGACCGCGCCCTCGCCATCCAGGAAATGCCCGTCACCAGCGCCATTACCGGCGTCTGGGTAGGAGACTGCGTCCGAAGCGGGCGCGTCCCGTGGATGGGGGACGACGGCAGCAAAGACGCCAATCTCCAAACGGCGGACCAGAACAGTAACAGAAGCAACAGCAGCCGAATCGTCGACATGGCCGCTGTCTCCAAGAAAGTAGGCTTCACCCCTGAATCGCGCACGCCATCCAACCCCTCCGACACCGAGTCGCAAACCCCCGCCGAGCCCATCGCGCTGCAGGGGTACGCCTACTCGGGCGGCGGCCGCGCCATCGCACGCGTCGACGTGTCCCTCGACGGCGGCAGAACCTGGGACCAGGCCGAGCTGGTGGACGACTGCGGCTCAGGCAACTGCTTCGGCAACAAGACCTGGACCTGGAAGCGCTGGCGCTACGTGGGCAAACTGCCCGTGTTATCCCTCCCGACCACCACTGCCCCCCCTGACGGCAACAATACCGCTGCCGGAAAGGGGGACTGTCATGACGACAGCCGAAAAGGGCCCAAACACTGCACTACGCTGGTGGTCAAAGCCACGGACGACGCGTACAACACGCAGCCGGAGAGCCACAAGCCGATATACAACGTGAGAGGCAACCTGGCGACGGCGTGGCATCGCGTCAAGATCTGCCCGCGGTGCACGGACAACGGCGACGGCAAGGGGTTGACCTGGTCCACGGGGGAGACGTACGGGTGCGGGTTCAAGAAGGAGGCAGAGGAGGTGATGGAGGAGATGAGTCGTCATTTGACCTCCCCTGGTTCTGATGCGAGCAAAAGATCAAACTAGGTTGTGGAAATGGTATTGCTTGCTATCTTGGGCGTCAAGTTGTCTGATTACCATTAGATGGCGCGTTAGATCGGGGTTCTTGGGTTGATATCCTTGTGCGTTTTATACAGCGTTGCCATTATTTGGGTATTATTGTCCTGAGCAGTTGGGTTATGGAAAGACAAGCAGCGTATGCATTGCGAGGCACGGGCATAGAGATCGTTTCGATTTAGCATACGGGGGGAATGGATACAAGTGTTGTAATATGACGACGTGAATCCAATCTGCATAGTGCGTTGCCTCTCTTCCCAAGTGCTGATGGTAACTTCTCGAGTTCATCAGTTGTGATTTGTGAAGGTATAACCTTGCCGAAGATCTCTCGGTTCCATTCGACATTGTTGGTTCCCTCAAGATCAATATTATTTATTTCTGTACTAGATGGCCGAATGGCATCAGGGTTTAAGCATCCATGCTGTACTAGATAAGGCACTCGGTGATGTTAGAATCGGGGACTATTTGTCCGAGTGCTGACGTGCAGGACTCCCAGGTGGAGTACCGTGACGGACCTTGGACTCGTACCTACTAGTGACTACCTTAGTGCATGACTCACACTAAAGCTAAGCTTGACACTAGGGAGTGCTGCTGACAGAATATGTCAATGGTCAGGAGGACACTATGCTTCTAGGGCCGAGGCATACACTCTTTGAAACTATCTAGTTGGTGAACTAGAAAAGAACAACCAATGCCGTTATTACGTGACCGCTCCCGACTCCGAGTCCACAACGACCGCCAACATGCCTCCCAGAGGGCCCAGACCAGTCCTCTCATCCATCACTCTCATCTCATCCCCATACCACGTCGGTCTCCGGGCCAGCCCAATCCACCGCAGCCGCATTAGCGAGGGACCCGACTATATCAAATCCGCCGGGCTCGTCTCCCTGCTGCAGACCTACCACGTCCCCGTCCACCAGATCGACATCCCGCCCGTGGCCGACGACTTCGAAGGCGAGATCGGCCGCACATTTGAGCTGCTGCGCCGCGTCTCGGGCGCCGTCACCCACGCGCGCAACCAGTCTTCCTTTCCCATCGTCCTCGCAGGAAATTGCTGCACCAGCGTGGGCGTCGCGGCCGGCCTGTGGGGGTCGAGCGACCTGAGAGGTACCGCCGCCGACGACGACGATGACGGCGACGCGCTGGGCTGCGTCTGGTTCGACGCCCACGACGACTACAACGTCCCCGACACCGTGGTGAGCGGGTACTTTGACAGTCAGGGCATCGCCATGATGGCGGGCGAGTGCTGGAAGGCGCTGCTGGACACCGTGCCCGGGTTTCGTCCCACCCGCTTGCGGAGGGTGATACACTGCGGCATGCGCGACGTGAATGACCTGGAGCGCAGTCGCGTGGAAGCGGCCGATATGGCTGTCGTCTGGGGGGATGCAGCGCGGAAGGTGGATTTCGAGGCTGGTCTACGCCACGAGCTGCATCGCGTGTTTGGGAGCGACTCTGAGGCTGCAACGTTGATTCACCTCGACGTGGATTCGCTCGACTGCTCGCTGGGGAAAGCAAACCAGTTTGCCTGCTCCGGTGGCCTGCTGGAAGAAGAGCTGCTGGGTTGTATGGCGGCAATTACAGAACGGACAAAGCCGTTGGCCTTCACTATCGCTTCGTTCGATCCGCTGTGCGACACAGATGACTCCGCTCAAAGGCTCGCGGCGGCTGTTATCCAAGCTGTCGGGAAGGTACTGAGCGGTTTGCGAAGTGCAGGTGTGCTCGCGACTCACTAGTGTCGTACCGGTTTTGGCCAACGAGAGCATGGGAGAAATATGTCTGGATGTGGTATGGGAGGAGGGACCATGGGTGAACCAATAGTCACGGTGTTAGCGGTAATCGGGCATGTCTATCGATTTCTCTTTCACTGAGAGACAGGACACTAGTAAACGGCGAGAGTCTAAATACACTTGGTAACACTCACTCATCTTTAGCTTACAACATCGGATGAAGAAAATATCTCGCCACCGCAGTTATCCTGCATGGCCAACTCGGCCTGAGTATTATTGTGTCGGACGCAGCAGAGCGCTTGGCATGGACCGGGGTAATGATTCCTGGGCCACATACCACTATAGGGACCTTTCCTATATATATAAGCAGTGATCTCCCTAATCCGTCCCCTCATTAGATCTCTTTTCTGATCGGTTACTTTAATGCACCTATCTTCAACGTATGCTCCCAGTGATCTTTTACCCCTTGGCTTTCCTGTAGTGTCACACCTACTCGGCCTGGGTATCATTAGATATCGTTTCCGAGTCCCGTAAACACTCCCAACCACTTTAGGAAGATATCAACTCAGTGTGTAGCCAAGAACTGGTCGATGTCTATCCGCTGATAGTAACTGATGTGTTTTAGGTCAATCCAATGATGCGCCAGTCGGTCAGGTGAGATCAGCATTAAATGGCCAAAGATATAGAAATCTGCCAGCGTCCTTGTCAGCGTCTCCTTCGTGAACAGATATTTCCACGAAATGTGTGATGCCGCCGCCACAGCGATTGTAGTTGAAACAACTCACCGTCCACAAACCCGTGATCCGCAACATGGCCCCTACTCTTGACGACCCTGACTCCTTCAAATGGCCGCTGATCCGAGACCCGCACGAACCCGCCGTCCCCGAGGTCGTCGCAGATGAAGCTGTATTCGCCACGCGGTACGTTGGCGTCACCAGTGAGCTTGACCGCTTCCAGACGGCCCCGGTGAATAGTAGCGTCGTGCTTACGCCGCTCATAGCCTTCATCGGACTCGTGCTCGAGACGGGGGATGCCATCCGCATTGAAGGCGTCGTCGGGCTGGTCAGGCTGGTTAATCCAGAGGATCTCGCACCCATGCGAGCCATACTGACCCACCCATATCCCACGGTAGGGCCGGTCCGGAGTCGGCGTGTACAGTTTGGGGTCGAGGGTCGCGTATGTCGAGACCTCCTGGCCAATGCGGATCAGCCGCGGGCCTATTCCAGGATCCGCGCGGGGGTTGAACCCGAAGATGCGCATCTCAATCCACTTGTGTATGCGGAAAGCTTGGTCAAAGACAGCACCACGAGAGGCCGCGACATGCACTGGCCCGAGCGAGTCGGGGGTCTCAACGAATTCAACGGATACGCTTGCAACGCGGCGAGAGGCGGGGACGGTGGTCGGGGGCCAGAGTTGGGTGGCCCCCGGCTCGGACGGGTGGCAGGCACGGGCGTGAATGAAGCTGCTTCGTATGTGGTCGTCACCTGCCAGTCGCATCGGAATCTCAGCTTGAAAGCGGTTCCCTTCTGGGCGCTCTTCGTCCTTGCTAGTGCTGCTGCTCGCCTGCAAAGAACTAGCCGACTCCTCACGGCCATCCGGGCGGGAGATCCTGACGGCTATATGATCCGCCTCGGCCTCATCCGTGGCCTCATCAACTGCTAGGCGTAGAATGGGGTGGTCTAGGTGCAGCTTTACCTCCGGATGGAAGTCACTAATGGTGCTCTCGCCGTCGCCCTCCCATATTTGAGGGTCGCTGTCGTCTATTTGGTTCGCAACCAGTTGGTACCCCTCAATGCATCCCCTCAATTGGTCGTAGCGGGTCACTATCACCCGTCCCGAAAGGCCGGTGTCCGAGAACCAGATTTTGTATTTAGGCACAAACCAGCGAGGGTAGTGTTTCTTGAACAGCTCGCGGAAAGAGAGACAGGGGTATGAGGAGATGACGCGCTGTCCCGGCACGTTGGCTTGCACGAGGGCCTGCCAGAGATGGTCGGCCGTTGCATGGCCGTACATGGCACGGCATGTCTCCGAGACGTTGGCCAAATCGGTCGGGGAAAGGTATGCTAGGATCGTGGATAAAAGCTCGGAGGGAAGGCCGAGTAGACTAGATTTGCTACCAGGCGCACTGGACTGCACATCTACATGCAAGAGTTAGATCTCTCGACCATCATCGGACTAAGTCGGCAGCGTGAGCTGCAAGAACGTCTTCGCACTTACGTAGTGCCTGTGCTTTCCCATTTGCCTCCTCGCTTGAAGGACGAGGACTATCGGCCGGCGATGACCTAAGCATCATTTTGGTGTCAGGGTCATTATCTTGTGTGGCATATGTATTGCTGAAGCGCGGGCAGTGGCGGGGCATCCGATCTCGATGACGAACAGGATGAAACTGTGGGACCCATGGCGGAGATCCGAGCTCAGTGTGGGCCCCTGCCCCGCAGTTGACCCCGCAGCAACCATGCAGTCCCACAGCCCGTTTGAAAGTCCGGGCCGATCCGCCTCGCGTCAGTGCAGCTCGACGCGTACACTACCTTACCGGTTCATTTAGCATATATGTATAGGGTAGATGGAGTACCTTCGTAGATTGTTCGCTAAGTATCAAACATGTCAGACAATGCGCGCCAAGTCATTTAATCCTTATGCTATGCACCCACGCTACTTGCTCACTAAAAGAGGGGTTGACAAGGCACGCAAAAGTTTCATAGGTTAAGGTATGCAATGGAATCTCATACACTGTAGGGGCTCGTGGATCCTCCGTCCTCCTCGTAAGGTACATTACATGTATACGAAGGTACGGACCTACTAGGTACAGCATCGATACGACGGACTTCGGCGGCATATTCCATAGCACAGTAATGTGGGGCTCCTATCGATTCGAGCTAGTTCAGTTCGCTCTAGCAATCTAGGTCGGCATGACGATTTCAAATAACTACTAGTATTTCAGTATCTCCATGACACCGACAAATTCGAACCTAATAGTCTTGCCCAAGAAGGTTCGGACCTGTTGCAAGTTTCCAACGAACAAGGCGAGCGGAGTCGGCATCTATCTCGTATTCCTGAGCTGTTTCGACCTGAAAGGGCCTCTGAGGTACTATCCTCGGTCGATTGAGGCCACAACCGTCATTGTGCAGCGAGCCTTTGCCGCGCACACCGGATGGTACAGATTCCTTAATCCTTCCGAATCCAACGGGAAGCGCTTAACCCCGGCGATACCACTGAGATTGGAGACGTTTGGCCTCTAGGAGCTTAGGTTGTTCTAACCTCTCCGGCCGCCCGGCGCCGTTTCCCAGCGCATTGCGCGGTCTACCCATCCCGCCCCTCGGACCAACCAGCCGCAGCCCTCAGCTGAGCGACCTAGCCGTCTTTACGCCGAGGCATTGAGGGACGTGACTCTCAAGCGCCCCAGGCCACCGGATCAAGATGGCCTCCTTATTACCGTTGATCCAGGATATCCTGCCAATGATCCTACCAGCATCCGTGGCCGTGACAAAAGCGGCAGACATCCTACCCGCGCAAACCCAGCCCGCCGAATCAGAGTCACAACGAGAAGGAGAGGCTTCTGGGCTACGGGTGATCTGCAGAAATGCGCTTGTCGACAAGGCCGATAAGATGTGCGCCTCAGGTAAGCAAAACAGTGTTACAAGCTCCGCCGCCACCCCGCGGTGTTCTCCCCAGATACATACTCATATTCGCAGTGCTCGTCGTGAAGCCCAACTCATCCTCATCTGTTCGCCACCACGGCGAGCAAGGTACGTGGATATCTTCCAACCCACAAACCAAAACCCCGCTGTATCCAAGAGCGGTAAATGCGCCGCATCTGTGTTTTGAGCCACGGGTCTAAATAACGTTGAAGAAGCCATCCTCTACACAGTATCGGGAAACGGGGCTCTCCTCACCCAACCAGAGGGCGACGACGAGAAGCCGAAGCGGCACGAGATTGGACCGGGTGACTTCGCCTTCATCCCTGCCTGGACAGAACACCAGGTTGTGAATGAATCTGGGGTTGATTTTCATCTGGTAGTCATCCGTAGCGGCAGCAAACCTGTCGAGGTCAGCTTGACGGACTGGGGCGGCCCTCAGACCAGGGAGGAGCCCCAAAAGCCAATGACAGTTTAGTCTTCTCCGATGGAGAAAATGTGTTCCATGCATTGAGGATCCGGATTCGAATAGGAGACTACTAGTGTATATAATGGAAGAGACCGTAGATACCTAGCCTCCCGCAATGTGTGTGCTAGATCGCTCCATTTAACTGCTCGGGCTTTCGCTCCTCAAAATCCATGCCATCAACTCTCCCATGCCTTCGCAACCTCGAGTCCGTCAGTGAGCAAAGCCAGAAAGTCCGCCGTCCGCTCCGTTATCGCCCGGCTCGCGCCCCCACGAGTCCCGTCTAACGAGTGATAGAATCGCTGGACTGCATTCAGATGGTGCCTGAGGTCCTGCTCGGCGGCTGCCATCGCCTGCCTCAGCGTCTGGGGCTGCCCGGTCGCCTGCTGCTGTCGCGGCATTGATGCCATTTGCGCTTGCATGCCGGCCACTTGCCGAGTGAGAGTGTCAATGCGAGCGTTTTGCTCGTGAAAGAGCCTTTCCAGGTTGGTGGTTGTCTGCAGGTGGTTAACGGAGGCGGCGGGGGATGGTGCGATGGTCGTAGCGGCGGTGGTTTGCTCTTTGAGGTCCGATATCTCGCCGCGGAGTACATTAACGGTGTCAGACAGTGTCTGGATCGGGCGGAGGAGGTCCTCGATGTTCAATTTGACACTTTGTCCTTGGGAGACTGTTGTCGTGAGCTCGTTCTGCTGCGTTGCGAGCCCCGAGACTTCGTCTTGCAGTGAATTCAGGCTGTCGACGATGTCGTGCAGGGACTCCATCATGGTGCCAACGGCGTTGGTAACGGTAGCCACGTCCTTCTTTAGGCCTTCTACTACATCTTCGTCCAGGTGGGTTTGGGGAGCGGCAGCTGGAGCGGCCGTGGGCAGGGTCGCGCTCGGCTTACTCTTGATCTCTGAGAGCTCTTTCTCCAAGCCTGCGATACGGGCTTTCAACGAAAAGCGTTCATCCATGGAGGGCTGACTTGAAGCACTGGGAGCTCCTACCTTCCCTCTCGAAGCACTTGGTGGGGACAAGTGCTGGACTGACAGCTTTCCCGGTTGTGCCGGACGTGAGTCGCTTGGGCGCGGGGGGCTCCTTGTCGGTTGGATCCTATGCGGTTCGATGCGGTCGCTTCCCTTTTCTGATCCCACTCGAGGCTGCGCGCGGACATCATGATCAAACCGCATGGACTTTGCGTTACGGTCAGCCGGCGGAGGAGAAGCGGAACGCTTCCGCACCGGCCGGCTCCTGTCGCCGCGCTCCCTCTGATTCTCAACCTTGATGGACGGAGATTGCGGCAGACGGGAAGACGGACTTGTGGGCTCTCCCGGATCTTTCAGAGCTAGATGAGTTGTACTGACATAGGCTGGTTGGCGTAGAAACGGACTAGGGGGCACTCGCGCGGCGTTGACAAGCTTCTTCTCTTGCGTCTTGAAGAAGGCATCAGCGAGCTTGTGGACCGCTGGGTCGGACAGTACAGTAGGAGACGGTTTCCATCTGTCGAGGAAGTCGATCCAGTCATCAGCGGCACGTGCCGTATCAGACACGTCCTTTGCGGGCCGGGCGCGCTGAGCCCTGCGGGCCTCGGTGAGGATTTCAGCTGTATTTCTGGCGATGATTGCGTTGGTGTTAAACCCTCGTGCAATGGCAGACCATAAGCTCTCCTGGTTGTAGAATTCCTTGCAGTGTAGCAGGGCGCGGAAGAGGACATAGATGTTGTTGCCATAACGGATCTCGCGTCTCTTGTTGGCGTCATCTACCGAATCCCACATTGGATGGTGTTCATCAGAATACCAGCTAGTATGAAAGGCACAAGCCCAGGCATGGTTGAATTGCTGTTTCTGCTGCGTTGCCCAGCAAAACCCAAAAAGCATGATAGGTTCAACCTTTGGCGCCATGTCGGTCGTCGATGCGTTACCAGGGCGGTGTCGCCGCTGTTGCGGTGACTGTACAAACTTCAAGTTTGCTGCAATCGGTCGGTTTTGGACCTCGCGAAGCAGGTCGAAATGCGAAACTTGGAAAATCAGGAAAGCAAGATATTTCTGCAAGGGTTGCAATTGAGGCGATCTAAAACAAGCAAACAGATGGCGAAGCGTAGAGTAACATGCCAACGCTTGGTGATTGTGAAATGGAGAAGCTTTAGAAATTGGCTTCCATGGAATTTTGTCGGGTTCAGCTCAGTGGTGGAGACGCCCACGACGCCTTCCAGCTGCAGGGGCCACAACCGAGCAACAGCTGCGCCATGAAGGGAGGAGCAACGGCGGCCCGTCTGTGATCTGCACATCCAACCGAGACAGGAAATGGCCCCTAAGACATCGAATTGAACTTGAAGCGTTGCTTACCTCAGGTGCTCACCTTCTAAAGATAGAGACGACTCGGAGCTTCAACTGCCAGATATTGCAGTTGCCGTGTCAGGGAGTGGGGTTAGGGTTAGAGCGCTGCTTGTGGACTCAACCCAGCTAAACAGCCAAGGTAAACTCACATCCCACGAGTCAAGCGTTGTGGAAGTACTAGGTGGTACTATAGCACCTTGATTAGAAGGTATCATAGGCTGCCTATAATCTCAGGAAGACAATCAGGAGATGTGCCAACTGTCCAGGGTTTTGTTTCAATATGACTGACTCAGAGCTCGCTCGAGAAGCGTCCAGGTTGACGCCCAAATCACTCGTCCTCGCACTCCAGAGACTTCTCCGAAGGCGGATCCAAGTCATCCAATGTACATAGGTAGGCAGGCACGGGAAGTTGAAAGTCTACTTCGTCGGCGGTCAGGTAACTCATTTCAGACACTGACAGACTTCTCGCTAGCAACATAACGGCCGAGGAAGTTAGCCTAGGGACCCAGGGAGGTGGTCAAACGTGCCGTACATTGAGTACTACTGGTCATATACAGCGTGTTTTATACTTGCACATCCAATCTTCCATACGAGGACTGCAGATGCCGTGCATCGATCATCTGGCACCCACAGATTAGGCTGCCTCCGGTCTAGTACTTCTCAACGACAGGCTAGGTAGGTAGGTAGGTACCTAGATATCCGTGTTATCCTGCACAACTAAGTTTCCACTAACACTCCCTTCAATGGCTGACCGCTGGTGCTACGAACCTGGTTTCTGCATCGAGTTATATCTTCCCTTCTTCGTCGGACAACGTTCTCATATGCCGGCGAACCCCTGAATTGGCTTTTATTCTGACGGCGCGGGCATGAGCTCGAAACACCGAAACCCCTGTTGGAGGAACACAAGTCAACTCGCGAAAGGAACATAGCAGATGTTGGTACAGAAACTGGAAAGGCCGGCCCCTGATGGAGTCCGACTGAGGAAACTCTGCAGAGCACAGCAGAGAAAGGATAAGGCCCGCACACAGAGGTGTGAGAGAGGCTTTCTAGGGACATCGCTGTGCCAAACGGAAAGCCTATGGTGTTTGATTGATGTAATACTGCTACTCGCATAGCAGAACAGGATCTTCTCCAGACTCGAGAGGAGGTCACTACCAAGGCTACAGCAGTTGAAGGAGTCCGGCGCGAAGTCAGAGAGCTGGACGCAACTGACCAAGAATCTGAATGCTCTTGCCCCCGAGAATGGCACCGTGCAAAATGGAAAGGAGACCATGCCAAACGAGCAGCGCATTTGCGGGAAGCGGCCAAAGAGCGAAACAGGTCGGTTGGGCAGAGGACAAGGATAATTCTCTGTGAAGATTGCCACTGCCGACAAAAGGGTACGAGCTGGAGCCTGGGAGGCGAAGAGGACTCCCCGATGCCGCTCAGAGACTAGTACCTACCGTACCTCACCTGGGCAAGCCCAAGAGGCGTTAGGCCGATATCAAAAGGAAACGCCTGGAGGTAATTGACTTTGTAGCGACTTGGTAGGCTTATATTTCTAGTATAAAGTCAAGAGGGTGGCCGAGTCCTATGATGCCGTGTAACCGCATGATTTGGCAACAAGGTTCAAGTGTCTGGCCCTTCAACGTTGGATTGAAGAGTATAACTCTGATTGTAGTTACATCTTGGAGAACATGGCCTAGGCGCTACATGCACATCGGAAGGCGGAGGCCCCAGACGCCAGTGTCTACATGCATGGCTGAGACGCATTAGTGACGGTAAACATGAGGAGGTCGTCATGTGCGTCACCCATCTTGAATCGTGTCCTCCCCGTGATCCTGATCGAACTTGTCTCGCTCGAATGAGGAGTTTTCAGATAGCATGAAAAAAAAAAAAAAAGGAAGGGAATAATGCAATGTCTAGGTAATCAGGGTTTCTTTCCAATTATAACTTGCCTGTGTTAATATACTCATGAAACCTCATCATTGTCCTCTTCATCCAAAAGCCCAAGCCACTATCGTATCTCTTCCTCTTCCCCCAGCTCCCTAACCTCGTCCTCTCCCCAACTAACAGGCGGCCAATCTTTCGGCTATCACTGCCTTTCACGTTCTCCTTTGCTTTCCTCCGCCCCTCCTCGACCTGCCTCAGCGCCTCCCTGTTCTCCTCCACCAGCCTATCATTCGCCGCCACGAGGCGGGCATTCTCGACCCATAACTTACGGACCGCGCTCTGGGCCTCGAGCAACGCGGCGTTGAACCGGTGTACTTCCGCGCGGAGCTCCACCATGCGCGCGTCGCGCTGGGCGAGGCAGGCTCCCTGAGATTTGACGAGATTGGACACCTGGATCTTGTGGGCTTGTAACGCTTCCGCGTGGGTTGCTGAGAGGGAGGTGAGTTGAGACTGGAGAGCCGTGATCAGCTCGAGGGCTGAGGCGAGCTTCGTCTCGAGGTCGGTGAAGGATGTCTGGCCCTCTGTTGTTTGCCTCTTCCCGCCGACCTGGGAGTCGGCTGCCGCCAACTCTGTCTCGATTCGCTCTGTGAGGGGGTCTATTTCCGAGATTCCACGCGTATAGTTGCTAACTGCGCTCTTCAGGCCGTCCAGACGGACTTCCAGCTCAGCGATGCGAGTGTCCTTGTCTCGGGAACTGCGCTCGGATTCGCGAAGCTGATTGACGAGACTGTCCATGGCGTCCACCCGCGCGGAAAGCTGCTGCCGGAGAGAGACCTCGATGGCGTGGTATTCCTCGATGCAATCATCAGCCTCGCGCTTCTTCCGCGCGAGCTTCCTAAGTCGGGAAAGGAACAAGTCGAGGACTTCAGCGCCTGCGCCTGCCAGTGGTAGGGCGATCTCGCCAGGAGTGAGATACTCGAGCTCCAGGCGCGCGGTTCGGAAATGGGTACGCAGTGAGTCAACAACCTCGAAGGCGTCTGATCCCTTGAAGCCGAGGCTCTTGAGTGAGGCGCCCAGTTCTGCAATTACCGCGGCCTGGTCAGATAGTGTTTGCAGAACACCGGTCAAGCGCGTTTCGATTTCTGAGTGCGATGTTGATGATAACTGGGCTTCGCATTTTGTATTAACAGAGAACGGCGAGAGCTTCTCCGAAAGTCGAGAGGCCAACGCTGAGTAAGACTCCAACTCCGCGGTCAGCTTGCCCATCTCGAATTGAAGCGATGCAAGCTCAGTCTCTACTCGCTGCTTCTCGGGATCCGGAAGGGAGCTTTGTACGCCGACATCACAGCGTGACCGAGTTAGTCGCCTGCAGGGAGTCTGCATTTCCGGCGCAGAAGGGCTGGTACTCGGTGGTGTTGGGAATGACGCCCTTATTCTCCTCGTAGGCGTGCTGGTTATGATCTCTGCTCTCGCCACCTCGCCAAGCTCCTCAACTTCATTTTCAATATCCAACAGCATGGAACCTCCATCAGATGCATTGCGAGCAGTACTTGTCGCTCGATGGCCAACTCGGCTGATGTGTCCTTGTTGACCTCTTGCATGGCGAGCCAGCTCCGTCGTCAAAGCTGCGACCTGCTGCTCCAAGTCGAAGATGCGGTCAGTGTCAAGCACCAGTGTCTCGTCTTGCAACCTTTCAATCTCTTCGTCCTTCCTGGCTAATTCTTCCTTTAGCCGCTCAATCTGGTCCTTGATATCTCGAGCTCGTTGCTTTCTCCTAGGAGCGACGGCATCCTTTTCTTCGGTTATGCCAGTGCGCTGGATCCGGCGCTTGCTGGAGAGCCGCGCCCGGTGCATCATGGGCGTCAAGCCCGTCGCCGATGGCTGATCGGCTTCCTGGTTGACGCGCCGTTTCTTGGGTTTTGGCGTGCTTACGACCAAGGTGTCTTGGGCGGGCCGCGTCTGGAAGACAGATGAGGTCTGCTCCGCTGCTTTGATTTTGGCCAGGGTTCGCCGCGCCCGCCGCAGTGCAACCGGGAGATCCAACTCGTCCCCCATGATGTTGCTCAACGCCTTGATTTCAGAACGTGCACTCAGAATGCGAGACGAGGATATGACGATCTGAAGAGAGGGTAGCAGACAGGACAGGTGCGATTTCGCGTCCCGGACCTATCACAGTCGAGTGCCAGTGTTGTTTATTTACTGGGTTTCCTGACAAGGCAATTAGCGGGTCGGTTAAACACGACCTCCCTTTACTCAATTGCATAGTTCATCCGTACATGCAGCCCCTGTCCTCTTTGACTGCAATTGAGGCAGCATCAACTTTCCTGTCAACTAGTACGCTGAGGGACGCGCGCCGGAATGGGACACTCGTATGAGCACATTCGTAACGCGCATTTTCAGGGAAATCCTGAAACGTCCGTATGAGGTGGGAGCAAGGTGATTGGCGTTGCCGAGTGACCAGTGTGGGTTACTGAGGATGGGAGGAGCGCTGTAGTACTTGGGAAAGATGACTGGTTCTTACATGCGCTTTCGGGCATTCGGCGGGGTTGGTTTAAGAGCTCCAACCAAGCTCTAAAGGTCATGGGTTTGAGCAGAACCTGAGCCTATGTTGAAGGATGACATTTCTTTTTATATTTCGTTGAAAGCATATATATAATCTAGTCATTTCTTCTATAGTACTAGCTTCCAGGTTGTTTCCGCATATATTCTCTGGCAAGCTAGCTGTATAACTATCGACTATGTATGGTAGGTTAGGTAAGACTTCTTGAAGTCCTTGCGTAATTAGGAAATTGAGAGTGGGGCCGCTATACTTAGGTATGTGACACATGTGTGCTATTGCCTTCGGGCAATTGGCAGGGTTGGCTAAGAGCTCGCACTAAGCTCTAATGTCGAGGGCCCGAGTCGAGCCTTTAACAAAACGGATGACTTTTAATGACAGGGGTTTCTTTTCCCTTTTGCCTCTTGAAAAATGTGTTCTCAGATGAATTCTTTTCCAAAATGAACTGTCAGATTCTGGTCCGTTTGTGCTATGATGACACGGTTCGTTAGATACCTTATCTAACGTATCTTATAAGCGAGATGAACATATAAGCGAATTGAACACTTTGACCGCGACACGTCTTCTCTCTATACTACAACCAAAATCCTCTACACACAACGATGTCTTTGGCTTCAAGAGAATCTAGGGTAATCTTAGCCCTTGAAGCTATTCAAAAGAACCCAAAACTTAGTCTTCGCGCCGCAGCAAAGATCTATAACGTTACAGTCAATACTATCCGAAACCGACGCGACGGCAAGCCTGCACGACGCGACACTACGCCCAACTCGCGCCGGCTTACCGATTCCGAAGAGAAGGCTCTTGTTCAGTATATAATTGAGCTATCTGAGCGAGCCTTTCCCCCGAGACTACGTGGTGTAGAAGATATGGCTAACCAACTATTATACGTACGCGACGCGCCCCCTATCGGCAAGCTCTGGGCGTATAACTTCGTCAAACGCCAGCCAGAGCTCTGGACGCGTTATACGTATAGATACGACTACCAGAGGGCCAAATATAAGGATCCAAAGGTCATTGGCGAATGGTTTACCCTTATACGGAACGTTAAGGCCAAGTATAGTATCGTAGATGACGATATCTACAACTTCGACGAGACTGGGTTTATAATAGGCATTATCTTCCTAGGCATGGTGGCAATAACCTCAGATGGCCATGGCAAGGCAAAGCTAGCCTAGCCTGGCAACCGCGAATGGGCGACTATAATCCAAGGCGTCAATGCCCTTAGCTGGGCTATCCCTCCGTTCATCATCTTAGCGGCGCAATACTATCTCGCCAACTGGTATACCGAGTGCAACCTCCCGGCCGACTGGCGTATTATAACTACCGACAATGGCTGGACTACCAATGCAGTAGGCCTTGATTGGATCAAGCACTTCGACTACTATATAGCGCCTCGGATAAAGGGCAAATACTGGTTGTTGATCCTCGATAGCCACGAAAGCCACTACTCAACCGAGTTCGAGCGCTACTGCTAGCAGAACAATATTATCACGCTCTGCATGCCTCTATATTCCTCCTACCTCCTCTAGCCACTTGATGTTGGCTGCTTTGGGCCGTTGAAGCAGGTATACGGTCGCCAGATCAAGGACTTAATACGCGTGTATATCAGCCACGTAAGCAAGCTCGAGTTCCTTTGTGCCTTTCGTACAGCCTTCTTTGCCTCTATTACTAAGAGGAATATATAGGGCGGTTTTATAGGGGCTGGCCTTGTACTATACGATCTAGAGAGGGTACTTTCGAAGCTAAATATCAAGCTTCGTATACCAACACCCCTAACCTTACAGCCAGGCACTGTATAATCTTGGGTCTTCCAGACACTATACAACCCCTAAGAAGCCAATTCACAGTCAACGCTCATCAAGACTCGCATTGCCAACCATCAAAATAGCTCCCCGACTTCGATGTTGGCTGCTATGGACCAGCTTACCAAGGGTACAATGGCTATAATGCACCAGGTGGCCCTCCTTTAGGCAGAGGTGTCTTCGCTCCACAAGGCTAACGAGGCGCTAAGCAAGCGCCGAAGAGCCAAAAGAACGCGTGTACAGCTTGGAAGATCGCTTGCAGTACAAGATGCAAAGGATCTACTAGACCAAAAGGCTATGGTTGGGGAGGTGGCACAAGAAATGCAGCCGGATGGTGGTGGTGCAGGGGGGGCTCGTACGAAGGTTCGGTGCTGTGGTGTGTGCGGCAAGCCTGGTCATAATGCCCGCACTTGTCAGGAGGTTGCAGAAGCATCTGATTCAGCCGTTTCTGATGTAATTATAGTAGGTTCATAATGTTGTTGTGTTGTAATTGTAGTTGACTGTTATAGTATGGTGGCAAGTGTTCAATTCGCTTATATGTTCATCTCGCTTATAAGATACGTTATCTTGTTTTCGCTCGGGTTATTATTCTAGGTAAGAAATCACCTAGGGTGTGAAGCTGCCTTCACAGTTTATACTACGCTCACAGCTGTTGCTAGTGTGATCATCTTGTTCTCTGCCCTTGCAGAAGGTCTAGCCGTCCTTTGCCATGTTCTGTCGCACCACCAGCGTTTTACCGTGGCGTTTTTGTTCGGTACACTGCGCGCATCATGAAGCCAGGGCTTGAATGCCTGATTTCCTCCCTTGTTGGCACGCTCACCTCTAGCAACCTGTGCATGGCGACTTATCCTCCTCATTGCGCCGGTAGTGTGGGGGTGTCAACCTTGGGATGTAGGAATATACGGCATGATATGAAATGGAACATGTACCTCATCTTGACCTGCATCGGGTGTTGCCTCGAGGTCAGGTCCCAACACCTCATGAAGCTTGCGGACCATCAGTCACGTCACACCGGGTTATGGGCATTATCGACACTTCCACCTGTATAGACCCGCAGCTGCGCTTCGGAGAGTTTTCTACCTCTTCCACCGAGCTGTCGGGCTTGCAGCTTGCTCCCTCCTGTACATCCAGAGTAGACCCATGATTCTGCTTCAACAAAGACCCCTCCTCAACTGAATCCTGCCGACCCGTCGAGCCTCTCTCTGTATATCAGTTGAGCACCAGCCATGATCCATCCCGACCTAATCATATCCTTGCCTGGTCATATCGCCCCATCGAATTTGGCTTCCATCCCCTTGACGGCATCCGGGTTCTGGGCGGCGTGGAGCCGACGGTTCCTGTGGGGACAGTTTCCTTTTGTTAGCCCCCGTGAACGTCACTGGTCGGCTAAGTGGGGTACGGTGCAAAGAAAGGAATCCCGAAGGGCAAAAAACAGACCCGACCTCCCCTCCCACAGGAACTTCGCGTTCCACAGCAGCCTTCTCAGCATGACTTTTGAATCATCGCCCACAGGTTATGCCAAGACCCATGGGCTCATACCAGAGGCTTTTCATCAACGAGGGTCTGCAGGTCCATTGAAGAGGTTCCACCTTTTCTGGATCGTCGCTGATGAATCATGAAGCTGATGTTGGTCCTCGTATCACGACCCGATCCGAGGTCGGGTCATGATGAGAGACTCGGCAGCTGCAAAAGTTCTGAGACGATCAAAATCACCACTCCCATGAGCATGCCGAGGCAGTGCCTTCAGCTCGTGATGGGTGCGGCATGCGAAGTCGGCGTTGGGAACACATTCTTCGGAACCCTCCGATGCAGCTGCCGCGCGGGCTGAGTGTTGTGTGTCTGATGCTGACAGGCTGTAGTCGACAAATTGTGGTAAAGGCTGTCTGAGCCCAGGAACACACGGTTAGTGAAATGGCTTGACGCCGGAGGTAGCTGATGAAAGACTCACCTTGCGTCAGTGCGTCCTCTCTGCAGTCATTCCGGGTCCAGTCTGCAAGGATACGGCAGAGCACTACCGTCAGGGTTGGCCGATGGAGCGAGGCCTCGACCGTCAGAGGGGAGATTATTTGACAACGGGGAATGACGAATACGGAGCTCGTCCGAAGAAGTGCGCTATGCTAGCAGTCGACAACTCAAGGGAATGGGTACGAGCGGCAAGGGAGAGACGTTTAACGTCTCGGTAATGAAGGAGTCGGATGCCATGGAAGTTGTTTATGTCCGGACGAGAGATGGAGTGGAAGAGAGAAGAGGACGGAGGAGGACTGTATATACCCGAGGAGCATGGCTGCCTGTCAACACTCGGTGCACGAGCACTCCTGCCTCAACGGTGTCAACTCCATGGTACGACCTCGTACGATACCCCCCGATTGAGAAAGACCGCTTGGTTCTTACTGGCAAGTCTCCATGGGTCCTTCCCTACACGGCACATTGTAGGGATGGCTTTGGCAGGTCCACCCGGGTGGTTGCGTCACGCTGCGAACTAATTCAACTGAAGTGTGGAAGGAGGCAGGACGGCACCCTGCCCCTTCCCTGCCGTAGGTAACCCTGGGATGATTGAGATCCCGATGGGTACAGTCCGGGCGCTTGCCCAGATAACAGCGAGACATCATGGTCGACAAGCGCCCGAGTCGGAATATTGAGTAGCAAGCCTATATTTTGCCTCATCTGCAGGACATTGGTAATTACCTAGGTACCTACCTAGTCAGGTTGACACGACGGTAGCTTGAGCTGTGGGATGTACAGTTGCGAACGCCGTTTGGGTCTTAGGTGGTGGGTACTCAGGTATCCGATGCTTGTTTCTAGAGGCAGTGGTCCAGTTGCCAGAGTCGTTCCTTCCGGCGGGTTTGGGAGCCACTGTCAAACTCGGGAAGCGGACAGGAGTTCTTTTTGCGTTTAGGAACGATGGCAGTGGCAACCGGACACCTGCGGACACTTTCGAGACCGAGGCCCCCTCGCCCCCGGTTGCGCTTCAGTTATCTATTCGGCTCGCTCTTGCTAAATGGAAGCAGTCCGCTTCCTACTACAGGTAGTAGGTACCTTAAGCTTTCGTCGGCAACGACCCGGAAGTCGCCTCTCTCACAGTGGCATTTCGCTGCATTACACAGGTCAGGTGTTAGTGGGCCGTTGTCTTTGACGCGGCCGAACTGCGTTCAGGCTCCCTGCTAGGCTTGCGGATATGGGATAGGTAGGTATCCAGCATTGTGTGAGAGCACGCAGTGATGGATCATTGAATGCGGTTCTGGATGTGGTTTGCCGCTGGAGCAGGAGCTTGTCAAGATTGGGGGCCAAAGTATAATGTATGGATTGGAGCGAAGATCCTCCGCGTGGAGACCGCACGTTTCGTAGTCCAGCCTGTGATCTCGGAAAATGCGGGAGTACGTCCTCAGGAAGTCTGAGGAAGTCTTTTCTGCCGTTGCCTGTCGCGGACCATCCCAGCGGTAGATGTTGTTCTACCAGCATAAAGTTCAAAGTATAGTGAAGGAGCCGGAAACATGATGTACAATGAGCGGAAGGTGGCGATGGGACGAGGGAGACCGAAGATCAACCAACACACTATAAGAAAGCTCCCGTTTTCTTTCTCGCCACTTCCCCTCTTTCTCCATTTTCAGGGTCAACCAGCTTCCATGCCTTTGACGAGTTCATCAAGCCTTGAAATCGGTTAATCCGACTTACTTTGGGTGCCCTTGCGTAAAGACGGAGCACATCCTCCCGGGTTTTTCGCCGTAACTTCCGAAGTTCCATGAATGTCTATGATGATGGGAGATGGTGCGTTTCTTGGTTCTTCCACCGTATCAGGATACGACTCCCGTCTTTCGGAATGGAATTTTCATCGCACTAGTTGACGGACGCTACATACCTTACCCATTCTGGTTCTCTCTAGGCAGGATACGTGCGGAAGCTTGTCCTGAGATCCTACAATGGATTGCGTGACGAAAATCGATACTGGTCCTAACTGACCCTCGACGCTGCTCCCAGTTTAGTGGCTTCGGTCTGAGCGTCACCGCAACTCTGAACGCCGCAACCACTGCATACTCAAATACTGACCCTGAGAAATGACTCCTGAAGCCCAATCATCTTAAGCAGAATGCTGTCCTGAAACGTAGCTAGGCGGACAATCTCCCCTTCGCAATTCCCGAAATCATGTGCCGATCAACAACGCAAAATCCCATCTCCATAATCTCAGATTTAGACCCCGAAAAGAGCCCTGACACGTCGTCCCATCTGGTCGTCCCATCCGTGCTTCTTCTCCTCCGGGACAGCAACTAGCACCTTGCAGACCAAACGCTGCCTGTCGGCGCGGCTCATGCGATACGGCGGCACGCGGAATCCCAGCGTGCTCTGAGCGTTCGGCTGCAGATCGGGGGCGGTGTCGGCAAGGAAGTCCTTCGTGCGCAGCACGGCCAGCATAGCCATCACCGAGCCTTGGTCGTCCAGAAGGAACGACCGGAAATTCTGCACGTCCTCGTACCATTCGTAGCACAGCGACGGGTCCAGCTCGATGTAGGAGCCCTCAGACGCATGAAACACGGCGAGGGCGAGCCGGGCGGGGCAGGTAGGCGGCACTGTTCGGCGTGAGACACAGGGACGTTAGTTATGACGTGCAACTGGGAAGCGGAGAGAAACGGTGTCTGGGAATGTCGAAGGGGGGGCTCACAGGTGTAGAAGTTCTTGATGTAAACCGTGAGCATCCGTTGCTGATCCCGGCTGCTGTGCGGTTCGAGGATGATGTAGACCTCGCGCAGTTTTGGGAGGCAGTTGAGAAAGCCGAACACTTCGCGCGGACACATGCGCCAGGCGTTGTGTGTGTGATGGAAGTGATGGTGGACGCGGCAGCGGAAGTTGCAATTCCTCTCATGGGCGGTGGGATGCCTCCACGCGTGCTTCAACGCGACCTTCTGGACCATGCCGAACAAGGCCAGTTTTCCCAGCCGAAGGCTATCGAAAATGCAGCCGGGAAGCTGATCCAGGGGGTGGAAGAAGCCGAGGGTCGGAGACCGCGAGGTGGGAAACTCGACGAGGACGAGGTCCTCGTCGCTGTTGAAGCGGGCGCCAGCGGTCTTAAACGGCAGCTTATCCTGGCTGCTGCGCGTCGCACGGAGGACGGCGGCGTGTGCCCTCCGGCTTACCGCGGCGAGATCGGCGACCCAGCGATACGCCGACTTGTCCTGACGCCTGGGCACCGGAGAAAACGACAAGCCCCAGTTCGCGTTGTAGTTATCGTGGACGAGAACGCGACTGGCCTTGACGATGTGGATATTCGGGTGTCGGATTGCCTCTGCAAAGATCATATCTTGAATTTCGCACGGAAGGCGAACGAACTGCGGAAACCCGTCCTGCTGCGGCTGCTCGGCCTGGTTGCCCATTGCTGAGTTGACAGCTGCCATGGTGAGAGAGGAAGAACTGGCTGAGATTGGAATAGGGGGAAAGGAGAAGACGATGAGGAAGCTGGAAGCAGTAGGCTGTATATGCTCGAGTTCAGCGTCGGGTAATCTTAAAGGAAGGATGCCAGAGAAAGAAGGGGTGATAAAAAAGAGAGAGTCGGTCGGACTGTGATCACTAGCAGAGATAAAGGACGCAAGTGAGTTCACAAACACTATGCTTCTTAAATAACCATGACGCGTCTAACGCCAGACTCGTCAACGCGCCACTGGTGTCACTATTTAGAAGCGTGTTCAGACGAAAGGTGGAAACGCTAAACAGCTGTGCTGGGTTGGAATTCTAGGGTACTTCTCATGGTTTCCGTGAATGGCTTCACGAGGAGAATGAGTGACAGCCGGTGACTTCAGGCTCCATTCTCTTCGAGATGCCAGCTGGTGCCACCAGGGACTAAGATAGTAAATGTGAAGAGTCTGGCCAACCAAGTTGTCAACTTGACAAGAAACCCTGCACGGGCAATAAATCAGTGTATAGAGTTGGTGGAAAAAAGAGTTATGGACCGAACGTCTCATCCCAACTTCTCACCATCTAACTCTTATACCACTGAAATCCTGATACTCTGGTAGAATTTTGCATCACCGATACCAAGACAGATCCTACTTTGTCCTTCGTAAGCATCATTCTGCCATTTGACAAGGTTTGTTGAGTGTCGTGTAAATCTTCAGCATTGTATAAGTGCCAGCATCTTGAGGATGTTGATTCAGTCAATATTTGGCCTGTGCGTCTAGGTGACTCAAAGAAATCAGAGACGACTCGGACATCTACAAAGCTCATGTCAGGTGTAGCACCCCAGGGACTCATCATAGAGGCATGGTTCTTGAACCTGCGTAGTCATTCGGCTAGATTGCGCATTTACTCTCACACCCTACCTCTAGGTACTACCTAGGTAGGTAAAGCACGACAACACCATAACCTGCTACCAAACAGCCGACACATCTCAAGGCTGAATTGGGAAGGTGGAGCTGAAGCAGGCGAAACTGAAAGAGTGTCGAGTGCCAGGTGTGGTCCGTGCGCTCGGCCTATTTGCTGGCATTCTGCTGTGGTAGCGAATTTCTGCAACATTCATCGTGCCTTCCAGACTCCCACAAGAGCCAGGCGATCTTATGATCAACAATGCGTCGTTATCCTCGAAAACTGCTCGCGGAACGCGACCATGCGCGGTCCCAATTGGGTAGTAGAATAGGTAGGTAGCTTCTCCCGCTTCTTTCTCATGTCCACCGGATTCTCAATTGGGCCATGCAACGCCTCCAACCATGCGGCTTGGCTCTCATTCCATCCGGAGACCGACATCGCCCTGAGATTCTCTGGGTCGTGCTCTGAGCAGCTTCTGCTCGACGGTGGGCCGAACCTATGTTGATGACGTGGCGGACATGCGAAGGAACCGGAATGCACATTGGAGCCTGGAACTCCACTCTGCGCGTATTGCCGTAGGCTTTGCCTGCAAACCGTGCTGCTTTGCAGCACTCAGTAAATGTGGTGACCATCTCGCTGTTTTATCGCTGTGACCTTTCTGAAGTCCCGCTGTCGCTCGTTGGCGCTTGAGGGCCATGCCCTGGCGGATCGTATGCCCACCTGTCAAGCTCTCGTTGTCGGAGGAAGTTCTCAACCCTGCCCTCCCGGTCCAGCCTTGCCCTCTGGCTCTGGCGCTGCCGCAATTCTTTGCTGATAGCAGCATGGTGCTGGTCCCGCATCTCGATCAGACTGACCGAGTTCGTGCCTGCTCTTGTCATCTGGCTCCAGGTGCCTATGATCAAGAAGACCGAGACGATGGCCATGAAGGCGAGGTTCGACGTGAATATGTGTTCCTGCTTCTCGCCGCTGCCATTCCGTTGCTGGTGCCACCGCTCCCAGTCCTCCCACGTTGCATTCATGCTGGGGTTTCCCGGCTCCTGCCGCCAGCTCCGATCCGCTGTGCGATGGCGGGCTTGAGACTGGCTCTCGACACCCCACCCAAAGCCGTAGAGGTCATACATGCGCTTCTTTTGTGGGTTGCTCAGGATCTCGTGAGCGGCGACGACAAGGCGGTAACGCTCGAGCTTCGTGCCATGTGGAATTCCGTCACCGGTGGTATGGTGTCTGCGATCGGGGTGGTATAATTTCGCAAGCTGGAAATACCGAGCTTTGCTGTACGGGGCATCGCGCGCAATGCCGAGGATTTCGTATGGGGTAGGGTTTGCGGACGTCGGCCACCTCGTCTGATCGCCGGCCTCGCCCGTTTCGCTCTGACCACCCCCACCTTTGCCGTCATGGATCGAAGCGTACGAGCGACGTTGTCGGGAGCGGCGCATGCAGGGTCCATTGCTCCCGCGCTCATGCGGCCTGCATGATGTCGTTATCGAGTTCGAAGGCCGGATAACGGAGAGAACGCAGCTACAGGTCCGGCAGAGAGCTATTGTCGTTTTGTTGAGCACCATGGTTCAAAATTGGTCAGTCATGGTTGCAGGGAAGACATCATGATGCCGTAACATCAATAGATGCTGCCGAAGGTATTGCGGTCTTGCCCCGATTGGAATACGTCACATTACCCGCAAGTGGCTGAATGGATTATGTATTCCGCTGGATTGTGGCGCAACTTTCGCCGCGCGTTGAAAGGCACACGTGACACAGCAGCCAAACACCTCACTTCAACTTTTCGAGATCGCAAAAGAACCAAGAGATTGGTTCCTCACGATTCCCCCACCACGACGAAAACTGAAAGACTTCCGCAGAAAAAAATACCGCCTCTTCCACGACAGACCACCCCCCACTTGCGGCCCGCCTTCTTCCAACTGAGCACATCCTCAGCCCTCAAAAGGAGATCACTATCTTGGCGTAAGTTAACCGTCGGTTGAGCAACAAGTTCCCCGAGCAACCCCGACCGCCTACACTGCATTGTACTTGCGCGTCGAGTTTACTATCAAGGCTTGCGCTTACGAAGCGGCGGGTATAGCACAGTCGCCCCAAGACACGATAATCATCCGCCCTACCATTCGAGACGAGCGATCTGCGCTACTGACCAAATCGGAGACGCTTTCCCTCCAACCTTTTTCATCGAACCTGAGAAAAAGTTCTAGTTAACGCCTCTATCGACTGCATTGACGTTAATACCGCGAGCACAATGACAGACAGTCTCGTCGACAAGCTCCAGGCCTCGACCTTGAAGTTTGTTGCCACTACATCCGACTTTTGTTGGTTGAACTGAACTAACAGGACAGTGATGGATCGGGCTCAGAGGACTGGAAGAAAGGCCTTAGGCTCCCCGCCAAGGATACGAGGCAACAGACAGAGGTGGGTGTTGTCAGCGTGCTGGCGCTTATGGGAACGATGCTAATCCCGCGGGGCCCCAGGATGTAACAAACACCAAGGGCTTGGATTTCGAGGACTTCGGCCTCAAGCGGGACCTGCTTATGGGCATTTTCGAGGCGGGTTTCGAGAAACCCTCGCCCATCCAAGAAGAGAGCATACCTGTGGCCCTTACTGGTCGTGACATTCTTGCTCGCGCCAAGAATGGCACAGGCAAGACGGCCGCTTTCGTTATCCCAGCATTGGAAAAGATCAACCCTAAGGTCGCGAAGATCCAATGTCTCATCCTCGTTCCGACTCGCGAATTGGCAATGCAGACATCCCAGGTATGCAAGACTCTCGGAAAGCACCTCGGCATCAACGTTATGGTCACCACCGGTGGCACCGGGCTTCGCGACGATATCGTCCGGTTGCAGGATCCCGTCCATATTGTGGTGGGGACTCCCGGCAGAATTCTCGATTTGGCTGGCAAGCAAGTAGCCGATCTGAGCGAATGCCCCATGTTCATCATGGATGAAGCCGACAAGCTTCTCTCTGTCGAATTCACTCCTGTTATCGAGCAGCTCCTGCGCTTCCACCCCAAGGACCGTCAAGTCATGCTCTTCTCCGCCACCTTTCCCTTGTCAGTGAAGGACTTCTCAGACAAAAACATGGTCAGCCCCTATGAGATCAATCTCATGGATGAGCTGACGCTACGGGGCATCACGCAATACTATGCCTACGTCGAAGAGAGGCAGAAGGTCCATTGTCTCAACACTCTCTTCTCCAAGCTCCAGATCAATCAATCGATCATCTTCTGCAACTCGACCAACCGCGTCGAACTGCTCGCCAAGAAAATCACCGAACTCGGTTATTCATGCTTCTACAGCCACGCGAAAATGGCCCAGCAAGCCCGCAACCGAGTGTTCCACGACTTCCGCAACGGCGTTTGCCGCAATCTGGTATGCTCCGACCTCCTGACCCGTGGTATTGATATTCAAGCCGTCAACGTCGTCATCAACTTCGACTTCCCCAAGAACGCCGAGACCTACCTGCATCGTATCGGTCGTTCGGGCCGGTACGGCCACCTGGGTTTGGCCATCAACCTGATCAACTGGGACGATCGCTTCAACCTATACAACATCGAGCGCGACCTAGGCACGGAGATTCAGCCTATCCCTCAAACAATCGACAAGAAGCTCTACGTGTATGAGAACCCAGAGTCTATCCCGCGGCCGATCTCCAACTTCAAGACTGGCGCGATGCAATACCAGCAGCAACAACAGCAACAGCAGCAGCAGCAGCAGCAGCAGCAGCAGCAGCAAGAGAACACTCAGTTGCAAAACCAGTCCCCGACGTCACTGCAACAGACCCTTCCCAGCCCGGGAGATTGGCAGCAGCAAAACCGTCAGAGTGGTCAGAATGGTCAGAATGGTCAGAATGGGTCTGGGCCCCAAGGCCGTGGAGGCTACCAGGGCAATCGCGGTTCCTCCGGTGGACATCGAGGACGTGGCCGTGGCTTCCAGAGTCAGGGCGGGCGTCAGAACTACGGTGGCCAGCGTGGTGGCCGTCCGCATGGACAGGGTCAGCCAGCGGCGCCTGTTCAGCAAGCATGATCCTCTCTCATGCATTTCGAGGGCGTTACGTGGGGTTGATATCAGGAGGTTTTATGCATTGTGATTGATTTGGATTGTACATATTATCTTCTCTTTCTCCGCACCATTCCTTCACGACAAGCTCCGATAAGGAAGCAGTCCGGCTTCACCAGTTCCTCGACACCGAACATTCGCGCGATATCCTTTTCGCCCTCCCAGAAGAGTTCCTATCGACCCGCTTCTGCAGACGACCACGTCCCTCATCGGCGCAAGACACGCACATTTCAGCGTCTCATCGATTGTATCTACGCCTAATCATCATCCATCCAGCTCTTCGCCTAATCACCGATATTTTTCTCTCTTTTACCGGTGATACAGTCGACCCTCGTTTCCCGGCATGATGTGGACACGATAGACGGCCACGGGTTTCTGGCGTAATGGGTTTCGGAGTTGAAGTTCTCTTGAGGTGGTTTTTGGATGCCACCGTGGCTGCGTACCTAGGTACTTTGGGCTGCCGCTCGACGGAAACCATTTCTCGGCAGCTCGTTCAACGCGATCACCACGGGCAGTCGCGACCCAGCGGTTTTGTGGGTTCTTCCTCTTCCCCTTCCCTCATCTCAAAAGGAAGGAAGCCAAACGACGCGCGTTCTGGGCATGGTCAGGAGTCTTGTGGGTGCTGTTAGCGGACGGACGAGATTCCCATTCGGTTGTGCCGGGGTCTGGAGTTTCTGGGTGGGGGAAGCAGGGATTCACATAAACGGCGTTTCTGGCGTTAGGTTTGGCATGACAGATTTGGTTCCGGCAATCGCTCACGGGGCGTATCCTTTCTTTTTTGTTGCTGGACGTTGCTGGCGCGTGGACGGACGGGAAAGAGGGGCAAGGCTAAGGCCGCTTTTCCTTTCAAATTTCTTCTCCGCTGCTATTGCGCCTGGCATCCTTCGGCCTCCGCTCGTTGGTATGCTGGACCGAAGTGAAGAGAAGGGCAGGGGGAGGCTGGGCCTGGGGACTTGGGAACGAAAACGGGACGAACGGGTATATAGGCCTCGGGTAGGGGCCCGCGGGATATGGCGGGGGCGGTTGGCGTTTTCCGAGGATTCCCGCAACATGGATGGATGGTGGCGGCATGGAGGTCCGCCAAGTAGAGGAGGATGAAGGGGCGCAGTGGACAACCGAAGAATGGGGAAGTGATACGGTGGAAGGTGATGCATCCCGTTTGACGAGAGCGGTGGTTGGGATGTCCAGGCGGTTTCACTACCAACCTACACGACGACTGCTATTGCCGAGTATTCGGTCATGTGGCTTTCCTCTTTGGCTGAAATCACGGATGGATGGGACTCATGAACTGCGTTCAGCAGTTCTAGTGCTGCATTTGCTGGTGCAGGCCATTTGCGCCTGTAGCCGACTGCATGAAAACCTCGAGACGCGGCTACGACCACAACCCCGGCCGCGACAACACACCACATTTTGGAACCTTACGGCTCTATTGGCAAGGCAGACCCTTAAACTCTGCATAGCATCACAGCGTCGAACCTTGTTCCCAGCTATCTTGCGTCAACCTCGCTGCTTTCCAGACCGACCGCTTGTGTGGAAACAAAACGTGGGATCTGCTTGGGCAGTGGGCCGATGGCATACAACACGAAAAAAAAAAAAGAACTTTTTTTCTGGGGGAGTGGAAAGCAAAGAAGATGAAATTGGGCCCGCGAACTAGGCAGGTTCTTTCTTGCCTCACTCGGTACTGGTATCTGGCTACGGCATGGCCGCGGTTGGATATCATCTATCGGTGAATATGGAATGGACGAGGCTTGGTGGGCCGTTGGTCTTCGGACAAGGTAGACAAGAATACAAATCCTCTTCTCCCTCCGGTATTTATGCGCCTCATGACACTGCCTTGGTGAACACGATGCCCCTGGGGAACCTCGTCACCTCAGGGTTCTGCATCAACAGCCAACTCTCCGTTAGCTCATTTTCCCGCGCCAATTCTTTGTTTCAGCAAAGCCCATTGTCCCGCGGCAAACGGATTGTTTGCTACTCCTCGCAGAGAATGCCGCATAAACACTCCGAACTCCGTTGCCGCGATCTTGGACTGACGATACAGCAACTGCAGAGGAACCCATAGATGAAGCCTCTATTCTGCCGAGCCTCGCACATCGAAATGGTCGAATGGTGTAGTTGGTTATCACGTCAGTCTAACACACTGAAGGTCTCCAGTTCGAACCTGGATTCGATCATAGTGACTTCGTTCTTTTGCTCCACCAGCAGCAGATTGTTGAACTTCTGCCGTCAGCTGGACGGATGCTTTTGTCCATTGTTTTGCAAATTCCAAGCGGCGAGTTTTTCCAATGGAGCTGTATAATCGCGTCCTGCTAGGTCAAGGTCGAAGGGTGTATTAATGCGTGTGACTCTGGACTCCGATCTAGTTAGAGAGGCTCCTGCCTTGAAAACCTCTTCAACAAGTTTATATCCACAAAGTGGCATTATCATTCTCGTCGGTGTAAAAAGATCAGTTCAAAGAACCTTAAAAACCGACAATATAACAAAACACCACTTTCTCGCTAGTCTCGCAGCATCCCATTTCCCTCTTCACATCACTGGCAGCAAGCAGGGAATGACCTCTTCTGGCATTGCGATAACTTGACTTCGTAGTCGAGCTGCAGCCTCAGCTGCTCAAAGGAGGGATGGCCGGGGAAGCGTTAAGGGGCTGCAACCAGTTTACGTTAGTATTGTAGAATGCCACGGAAACGGATCAGGGTCCGATGGGAAGTGATTTAATCGGGATATCTGGCAACCTCGTTGTTTCACTTTAAGTATCCGACATATGGGAACGATCATACCATGCTCTTCCAACCCATTCAATGTTACTGCTTGGATGATTGGAATCCTTAACTTCAATCTACGAAATCAAACCCCAACCCCTCCCTTTCCCAAAGTGCGTCTGCGTCTGCATCTGCATCTGCATCTGCATCTGCATCTGCATCTGCCTCATCTCAGAATCAAGCATGTCCGCCAGCGCGACCTCGTTTCCGGACCCCAGCTCGAACCTCGGCCCCGTCTCGACAAGCTCATACACCCCGACGCCGCCCGCCGAGTCGCCCGCGACCAGCATCCGCCCGTCGGCGGAGAACTCGAACACGGTCACGCTCGCCAGGTTCTCGAGCTGGCCGAACGACGCGAAACCGGCTTCTCTCGCCGCGTCCGGCCAGCGCCAGACTTCGGACGCCGACGCCACGTCGACGATGGCGAACTGGCCCCCCGCGGCGTCGCAGTAGGCGATCTGCCGGCAGTCGGGCGAGATGCAGGCTTGTGCGGAGGGCGGGATCGAGAAGAGGCGTGTTGTGTTGGACGGGAGATCCCAGGTTAGGACGAGCCTTTCCGGCGCGGTAGGGTGGATGGTAGACGGGGTGGTGGATGAGGAGGAGGTTGTGGTTGCGTTGGAGGGACGGTGGGAGTGTGATTTTGTCGTAGTAGTAGTGGTGATGGCGGTGGTGGTGGTGGTTGGACTGCCGATAGGGGTGAGTGGTGGTTCTGTCGGGGTAGACGCCGGGATCCAGATGGAGACGGCGGTGCTGCCGGCGGCGGCCAGACATGCTGGCAGGGCGGTCTGCAGGGCGGGATGGTCGGGGACGCACACGCGGTAGGGTTTGTGCCGCTCTTCGTCTGGGAGGGAGGCGCTGGACTGCTCGGGAGTCTGGGCGTGCAGCTTGCTGTGCGAGACGGGCTTGGTGTGCCAGGCGATGAGGATGACTGCGTTGGCGCGTGGGGGATCTCCAGGTCTGGGCCCCGCCGCGGCAAAGAGGAAAGGCGAGTCGGAACTGTAGGCCAACTCGGGAAATTTGGGGAGGAAGGGGAGGTCGGCCTTAGAGAGCTCGATGGAGTGGTTAGGATCCTCCCGGAACGGGGTCTTCGCACCGGGATTCCGAGCGAGGAAGAAGCGGTCGATGCGGTCGAACTTTGGGCGGTAGACGGCCAGGCCGGCGTACTCGTTGTGGAAGGCGTCGCGCTGACTGGCTGCCCAGCGGTGTGCTTCCTCGATGACCTGGACCTTCTTTGCGACGCTGCCGCCCTTTGCGAAGTTGTAGATCTCCAGGGTGAGACCGAAGTGTGTGGCGACGGCGATGAGCGTGGCGTTCTCGGAAAGAATGGCGTGGCTGCGGATGAAGTACTCGCGGGATCGCACTCGTGGCTGCACGTACGATGTAATCTTGATGGTGCCGTGCAGTGCACTCCTGGGGACGGACCATATCTTGACGAGCTTGCTGCTATGCTTTGTCGCGACATAGCAGGATCCCGGCGACGTATCGATGTGCAATATCTCAGATGCCTTGCCCTTGTCTGTCAGGTGACGTTTTGGCGTGACTTGGACCTGGGATAGATATGGATTCTGCTTCGAGGGCGCCGGCACCGCGAACTGAACAGCGGATGTAGGCGGATTGGTCCATGTCCGGCGGTACTCGGGTGGTGGTGAAGATGGGAGTGGGGGCAGAGCAAACCCAGGGCTCACCGAGCCTGATAGGCTCTCAGAGACTGGGCCCATGTTGATCAGAACACCTGAAATGGAGCCGCTGCTACTGCCGTGCGAAGCGAAGGATGGCCCCTTGGAATGCTGCTCAGAGGAGTAACTGCCTTTCGACTCGGTACTTCGGGCAAGCCATGACTCGACAGAAGATACAGGGGGTCCCGCTTCGGGATGACATGCCGAGGTGGGCGACTCAGGTTTTGCCGAAAAGAGATCCCCTTGATCCCAACTCGGTTGTCTGAGTAGTGGCGGAGGGAGGGAACGTTGGCTCATAGGGGTGACCTGGTCCTCTGACGAGGGTAGCGTTGGAGACTCAGGAATGCCTGGTGTTAGTCTTCTTTGCCCGTGAAAAACGTTCCATGGCGGAGGCTCTTCTGGATGACGTGGACCCGTTATGTTCCCTACCGGATAATACCACGAACCGGGAGGCTGCTGATGCTTATGACTTTCCGAGGTGTCGGCGTTCGTTGTCTGCTCGAGATGGGCCGCTTCCACGTCGCGTTGACAAGCCGAATCTGTGCCGCTATCGAATGTGGCTCTGCCCTAGTCAGTACAGTCACAGTGGTACGACTGCGGTAGAAAACGTCACGCATACGGTGTTTTGCGTGCCTGTAGTGTTCCTGAAGCCTTGATATGACACTGCATGCAACCAGACACAATTTGGAGATAGTGGAATAGCACCGCTTCCGTATCATCCCTGCCACGGTCCGCGGACTGGGCTCCGGCCTGAAGGCGGTCTATTTCGGCGACAATCTTGTTGTTGAACACGGCTGCCTCACCACCCTCGTGTGGCAAGGCCGTCCTATGTCGACCCCACCGTGTCAGGTTGCTTTTACAAGACCCCAAACCCTGGGGTGCCACACTTTGAGGAAATGGGAGGGCTCTTACAGGCTAGTAACATCGAGAGCTAAAGCAAGTGCCTCTCGAAACATCCCAAGCCTCGTTCGACAGCTGGCAATGTCAGCCCTTCCCGATTCGACCCATTTTGTGGGCTCGGAGCGTCGGGACAAGATGGCGTCGATGTGGATCAGGATGTTCCCGCAGCTCTCCAAGACCGGGAGCATCTCGGCCTGGAGCAGCGGTGGTACGCCGGGCTCATCCCTGAACAGTTCTAGCAGTAGACGCAGATCCGAGAGATCGCGGGTCACAGCTGCGAGGTCAGCGTGAGCGACGCGCACAGAACGGATGAAGCGCGTGATGATGGCCGAGGTCCAGGAGATGCCAGAGAGGAGATACTCGATTGGCCGGGCAATCGTGCGCATCTGCGGAAGCTCCATTGTCGCCTGATCAATCGCCTTGATATAGCGACAAACGTAGAACGGGTGGGTTGCTGCGCGTGCTTGTAACCTGGAATATAGGTGAATATCCGCTGGCATCGCTGCGATCCAACGCCAGCTGTAGCGATGTATTGCTTGCAGCTCCGATCAGGGCGGCGAGAACCACCGAGATGAGATGAAGGGAGCAACAAGCTTCTGCTCGGTCCCGAGGACCGCACGTGTGACCCCTGCCATGACGAGACAAACAAGACTCAGAAGGTCGAGATGCGGGGTGCGGTCCCATCGCCTTCTCTCTTTATCCCAGCGTCCACAGAACGCCACAAGACAAAGACATCCCCCATTATTGGCCCAAGAGGCTCGGTGGGTGAGTGATGAACGCGGCTGCGTGGAATGTGCAAGGTGTAGCCAAGCTGACTGGGGTTTGTGCCATTCCTCGCTGTCTTGAAGACCTAATTCGAAAGAAGACATGGGACCAGGTACCCAGATCTATCCTAAGATGAAAAATCCGTAAAATTGCTGTGAAGTCGCTCTTTGCAAGGGAGACTTGGGGGGAGCACGAGAAACCCATCGGATTCATACACCCGGCCCTAGCTAGGACACAATCTAGCAAACGAACTCCAACTTCCATCTACTAAGGTATCAGAAAAGGACGATGACTTGGAGATAGCTTGATTGATGGTATGATGATTTGATTGATCGAACAACAAGTTGGGGCGCCAGGCCCAAGTGATGATAATGCTCTTTGTTCTAGGTCGGTTGAATGACGGATGTGGTGTTCGGAAGCCAGCTCTTCCATGACCACAGAAAACCCAGTAACCCACCCCAGTAACTAAGTAGCACCTTCCAACCAGTAGCCCCCACATCACGGCTGGACGTTGGAGCAGTGAATCGTGTCACCATTTTTTCTGGCCTCGTGGTATGGCCCTAACTGGAGCTTGTCCCTGGAACAACGTCAGCCAAATTCTCCCGCAATCGGCATGTCTCAGGAGCACGGTGAGTCCCGAGACTGCCAGATAAATGAAATTAATGGAATATGACAGCGTAAAACTTGACATACCAGCACATCCTGGCGAGCGAGCCGCGACTCCATTTGGACGGGGAGGAGGTGTTAACGCGGTAGATGGTGGTCGAGCCGGATTTGCTCTCAGTGTAGGGCACCTTGATCTTGTCCAGCGCAGACTTGACGGTGTCGTTGCAGATGTGGCAGACCTTGCAGATGATAGGCATCTTGACGATGATAGCTGCGCTGTTGTTTTGAAGTACTATGACTGTATGGGTAAGATAAGGTGCCTAGTCTTTTGACGTATTGCGTGCCTGATTCGTGAGTCAAATTATGCCAGACGGTGTTGATGCTAAGAATTGTCATCGTGGGAGCGACCGGCAGAAGTTGACCGAGTTGAGCCTTTTAATTGTCAGTGATCGTACCAGCGCAAGCACCGTCTCGTTATACGACAGCGGAGGCGGCGAGGGACTTGAGACAGTAGGAAGCCAAGACGCGGTCGAGGATTCTAAGCGCCCGAGGGAGGAACCCTGAACTGACCGCGCCACTTCTTTGCTCGCCAACTCCAATACTAAACATTTTGGTAGGTAGAGAGCATAGGATGGTTTGCTCGAGGCTGAGACGCTAGAGGTAAGTCATCACTTGGTGCGGTCGCGTTTGAGTATCAGATGCGGTCGCGTATGGGTGTCAGAGGAACCAAAAAGGATCCATGTACGTAAACAGCACAAAAAGGATCAAGCTAACGCTCCGTCAGTATCATTAGCAGCAAGCAGGGCCTACGCCGCTTTGTCCGGTACGCGCGTAACCTAGCAGAGTACTCTGGTGGTGGCGTTTTGCAGTTGTGTGTATTTGCGAAATTTGGCAACTTGGATTAAGAGACGGATATGCATTCCTTGCTGGCCAAAGGTCTTTCCGATTTCTCGTATGTCTCTAACGACGGGGTACCTATAAGCGGCTTCGAACTGCAATCTTGGTATGGTACTTTGGGAGTTTGCGTTTTAGTCTGCGGCGCAGGTCAGAGCACAACTGCATATATGGTATCATATTTCGGGACCGTGCCACACATTGTTTGAGGATTGGTGACTAGTGAAACCTCAGTGGACATGTATTGTTTACCCACAAACACTTCATGGAGGAAGGAGACGTGGGGTAGACTCTAATTCCGACAGACACCTTCCATAGCGTAAGACAGCTCACGCGGTGTAGTTGCAATACTCCGGCCAAGCAAACGGGTTCCCCGGATCCAAAATGCTGCTGAACGAGAAATCAACCGACTGAGCGAACCTGGGATCCCATGCCCTGAACAGCGCATCGTCGTCATTAACTAGAAAGTCATCAAGGTTGCTTTCCGAGAAACCTCCGAGAAGCGGAACCCTGCTGGGCGGATTTGGCTGAGACACTAGGTCGCAAGGCAGGGGGATGGCGTCGTCCGCCTGGGCGCAATATTCATGCCTCACTGTGGTCGAGGATTGCTGATTTGTTGAATTGAGTCTCGGATTACAGTTGTTGGGCCCGGGGTCTGGTCCGAATGGAGCGTGGTTATTGTTGATGGGTATGGTGTTGTTGCTATCTGTGCCAAGCGTACCCGCCCAGGTAAGAGTGGGATGCTGGAGTCGTTCCGTCAACGATGAAGTTGCTGGGGAAGGGAGCGACCCGCGGAGGCTGGGCGGTGGGTTCTGTGAGTTGGTGCTATCGTTATGCTGAAGCTCATTCTCTAGGATTGAACTAGGGAGAATGCGGGGACTAGATGGCGCATCGGGCGGCGTCGTAGTCCTGTCGATGATTGTCGGCGATGTCGCCCGGGGTAGGTTTGCTTCAGCTGAAGGTTGGGCATGATCCTGGTTCGCAATGTTGTTCGTTGATCCTTCACGCCGCGTGAAATCGGCGCCGCCATCATCATGACGAGAAGCTGTGGCCTGTCCTGGTTTGCTTGTTGCGGCCTCAGTCGTTTTCTTCGGATGTTTCCTGTTCAGAACCTCATTCCGATCCAGCTTCAGCATCACTGCCTGACCAAGCTGCCCGTTGATGCGGGCAGTGCTCCATATCGATCCCATCTCTTGCAGAGCCGGGAGCACCTTCTTGAAGTCAGCGCCTCCCCGTGTCCGGAACATGGGCAGTCGGCTGAAGCGCCACTTGCGGTAGGCCACACCGAGCGAAAGCGCCAGCGCGTATGGAACGAAAGGCATGGGGCAAAGAGGGTAGCTCTGGATAATATCCAGGATGCGGTCTGCCGAATGGGACCTCCGCGCGTTGACACTGCTAGGTGGGAGATGCTGAGTACGGGGCCCGGGCAGTGTATCGCACTCCGGTGCCGTGCGAAAGCGGTATCGGGGCATCCTGACAGAAAGGACGCAAATGGCATGGTAGAGGACCTCAAGAGTCGCTTGAAAGCGTGCTCATCAGCTCGAGCCCGGAGTCAGGCGATTTGGGGGCTCACATACCAAGGAGGCTTTCTGGTTCACATTGCGCTCCAGCTTCAATAGCCATGCGCTCGAAGACCGGAATCTCAACGTAGCTCACCTTGGGCCGCGGGCGGTATAGCTCGATAACTTGGTCCAGCAGAGCGATCAAAGCCAAAAAGAGCTTGAATATGGGCGTGTCGTGGGCTTCTGGATGAGGGACCTGTATCACGTCGTAGTTGTGAAACATGAGTGGCCTCGCGGACATTGCACCATTCAATCGGTCGAGAGCGTAAAGACATTTGAACAACCGGGCAGCGCTTCCTCCCGTATTGTGTGAGTCGTTCGCGCATGCTCTCTGCAGCACGTCCAGATGGATGCCATGTGTGTGGACGATGGCAACAAGTTCGTAGAAAAGAGATTGCGGCTTGAACCTGTCGGCAGGATCTGCTGGTTGCCAGTAGAGACAGGTCACGGCCATGATCTGGATCTGTTGAGTGAGAGGAATCCGGTGTGCCTCTTGCAACTCGGCGAGACGCCTGTTGATGAAAGTGGCCATCTCGCGGGAGTACTCGTCGAAGGACACGGCAGTCCGTAGCTGAGACGACCCTCCCATATGTGTCTTGAATGTCAAGGCGCTGCGAGCGTCCGGGTCCGTGGCCGCGGCAAGGCATACACAGGCTTGAGTGAGTTCACGCAGACCGGTGTCCTCTGGTAGGTCCACGAGGGTCGACTCGTCGAGGATGGGGAAGATGGGGTGGATCTTGGCCAGGTATATGTCCCTCAGGGCTCGCCACTCGGTCTCAGACGGCATCACCTTGTCTGCCAGTCCGCGACTGACAAGGGTTTGAGCCAGGGCGGCAAACTTAGCGGTGTCTTGTACGTGGATCGTGCACCGCGTGCCGTCCTCTCGAGGAACAGAGAAGAACGGGCCCGGTACCTCCTCCATAAGCTTTGGGCTCCCCAGGCTAACTGGGCCTTGGTTCTCGGCAGCGGGTGGCCTCGAGTTCTGGGGCGATGCTGGGGGTAAGAAGCCTAGGATCTGATGGTCAGGCTGCTCATCAGTTTGGGGGGTCTTGGGCGTCGGAGCCGGCGCCAATGTGGCCTCGCAAAGGATGCCCTCAGGATTCAGATCGCCGAGGAATGGCGGTACCGGAGATGTCTGCCGAGGTTGCTGCTGTCTCGGGTCCTGGTCGGGGCTGCCGGCCGAAGCTTTGTCCGAGGCGTGATGGAAGAAGCGGAGCAACTGAGCAGCGGCATCAGAAGTATCTCTGTCGTGAATGCTGGTTTCACCTCGCGGGCGGATGCTGCGGGAGGGCCCGTCCTCAGCCCTGACGTCCACTTGATCGGACGCCTTGTCGGCTGGCGCTGTGGGGGCGTTTGGGGGAACGTGGTGGCATCGTTTCTGGCGGGGTGAGACGAGTTAGGTCAGGATGGCTCGGGTAATGGAAACCAAATTACCTTCCGCTTCCTGCAAGGGAGGCAAGCTTGATTGACCTGCTTCCTCTTCACCGGCAGTCCGGCGGCATCATGTCCCACGAATTTAACGGTGTGGACGGGTGCGCCTGCCATAATGGGACGCGTGCGGCCAGTCCTCATACAGCGCCTCAACGAGAGGTGGATTACGACTTCTGATATGCGCAGACTGTTCGATAGCCTTGTTGAGTCACCAAGCCATTGATTCGAAAGACACTGGTGACCGCTCATGAGTTTTCGATATTGCTGAGCGGAGCGGACATGCCGATTTTGATTCCTCCTTCGACCCCGCCTGGCAAGACACATTCGCCAATCAAAGTCATCTGCATGGCCCCACTAAGCTCTTCAAGTCCTCGTCCATAACGCTACACTGAGAACTGCACGCACACTGTGCAGATACATCCCAATAATGCGCAAAATTTAAGGGCCTAGGATGCTCTCGAACATCGTCGAGGGAATATATAGGTTGGGCACTTTGGATCAATTCCGAGAGAGTTCAGAAGATGTGTGTATACCTTCGCTTGTTGCGCCGAAAGTCCAGCCAGATTCAGGCCCCACATAAAGTTACAGCGGAATTTCCGGTTCCAGCTATTCCGCCTTCTGCTGGTCACCGAGGTCTCACGTACTACAACGACCCCTTTTGAACACCTAACCTAGGCGAGGACGCCGATGCGCTCGCCGCTCGCACTGAGCGTCAGCAAGTCAATGATATTCTTCTGCTCTCCCGTACTCCCCCTCTTCTGAACCACCCCGCGCCAATGACGTCGACTCTGTGCCGCTCTTTTCCCAAGATGTTAACTCCGCTGGTTGCGAGGCATAGGGCCTTCGAGGACGGCGAGGATGCCAGCCCTGCCCCGGGACCCTTGTTCGGTACCCTTTTTCGGGACCTCCTGTGTACCATAGTCGAAGGTCATAAGATGGCGCTGCAGGTTCCCTTCGCGGTGAATCCCACAGCAACGTTTAGCTCATCCAAGCCCCCCAGGCGCTACATGCCACTGCCTCTTACTCTCTCTAGAGTCTCATCATCATATACTCCATAATGCTACCTCGTCTTGTGCGGCCCTGGCGTAGCTCCCTCATTGGAGTGTCGAACCGGCGGTTCTCACAGCGATATCGCCGCCATGTCACCTCCATGGCGGCAATGAATTCGAACCCTACTGGGAAAGCTGAAGGCGACATTTCCGATTCATTTGCCTCCCTCTCGGGGAAACCAGCACAGCCCCTACCAGACCGCTTCCGCGAACTCAAGCTCCGCCTCGTGGATGGCCATGAAGACGCCGTCATCGCCAGCTGGGAACGACTCCTCGTAACCCTCAGAAAGGAGAACGAGCTCATCTCCCAGGCCGGCCCGGCCATCATCCCCGAAGTCCGCTTCAGCCACCTTCACGAGGACCTCCGCGCCCTGCGGGACGAAATCAAGAAGCGCGGTGTGGCGGTCATTAGGGGTGTTATCCCCGAAGACGAGGCACGCGCCTATAAGTTCGAGATCGAGGAATACGTCCGGCAGAACCCACACACCAGAGGTATCTTCATTTCATCCTCCTTCACTGCCCCATCTTTCCTACCCCCCTCCAATATGCTCTCAATACTGAGACACAACCGACTGAACTGACTCTTATCTACGTCAGGCTTCCCGCGGAACCAACCGCAAGTCCTCGAACTGTACTGGTCTCCCTCCCAGATCCGCGCACGGAGCCACCCTGCCCTTTTGAAAACACAGGTCGCTCTGATGACGATGCTATGGCACGTCTCGGATCCTTCCGCGGCCATCTCCCTGCACACGCCGCTGTGCTACGCCGACCGCCTGCGCATCCGCCAGCCAGGCGACGTGGCCTTCGCGCTGGGCCCGCACCAGGACGGTGGCAGCGTCGAGAGATGGGAGGAACGCGGGTACGGGCGTGGCGGGGTGTACGACGCCGTCTTCTCCGGGCAGTGGGAGAACGGAGGAGGGTACGATCCGTTCGACGCGGCGCCGCGGGTGGGTGCGGTCACGGATTTGTACGGCGGGCTGGGCGCGTGCAGCATGTTCCGTATGTTCCAGGGCTGGCTGGCCATGAGCAGGGCTGCGCCGGGGGAGGGCACGCTGCTGGTGAATCCGCTGGTGAAGGAGACTGCGGTGTATGCGCTACTGAGGCCTTTCTTTCGGGCGAAGAGGGCGTTGGAGGGGGTTGGTGGGGAGAAGGAGATGGAGAGGTATTTGGAGGGCGGGAACTGGGAGTTTACGGCAGGGGAGAAGATGACGAGTGAATTGCAGGGGGCCGTGCCCGGGTGTGGGCAGGAGTTCCCGCCGGGCCTGCATCCGCATTTGGAGCTGGAGAGGACAATGGTGCATATGCCGGAGGTGCGGCCGGGCGATTACGTTGTGTGGCACTGCGACAGTGAGTAAACATTTCGCTCTGCGGGCTAATAGGGGAAATGGAGGTGTTGCTGACGGGGTCTGGTTGATGCAGCTATCCACGCCGTCGATAAGAAGCATAAGGGAGCTTCGGACTCCAGCGTCTTATACATCCCTGTATGTCCGACCACCAAGGCCAGTGCGGAATATGTCGCCCGGCAGCGGACCGCGTTCCGTCAAGGGACTCCTGGCCCGGATTTCCCCGGTGGTGAAGGCGAATCGCGACATATTGGTCGAGGCACCGAGGAGTACATGAAGAAGCATTGCGATCCTCTGGGCGTCCGGGCAATGGGCCTCGAAAGATTGACAATCGTGGATGGGGATACTGTAGGGGGCGAGGCCGTGGTTCAACAGGCAAACGCTGTTCTGGGATTCTAGGGGTCGTAGTCCTCAAGGGGATTCACCTTTGTATCATTGAGTGCGACACGACGCTGGTATCGGTTTCAAATTCCTAATTTCATGACTTTTGATGACCGAGCTGCCGTAGGTCTTTCTAATCCTGCGTGATCATGTCCAAGCTACCAGTAGCACCCCAACACCCCTCCTTTACTCCTCCTTAGGTACGGGCGCGATGTCCTTGGCATAGTACTTCAGGAAGTCGCCCTTGCCCAACTCGACACCCTTCATCCGCAAGATGTCGTACGCCGTGCTCAAGTGGAATAGCAGGTTCGGGAGCGCGTAGCCGAGCACGTACTGGTTCGTTGTCGCCTGGACGCTGTGATACTTCGGCCCGTATGAGATGGTCTGCTCCTTGGGCTCAACTTCCTCCCTCTTCACCCCCTCCAGCAGGGCAATGGTCTTCTCGACGCGCGCTACCAGCTGCTCCAGGGTCTCCTCGTTGTCCTCCCACGCCCCGATGGATTCCCCGCGGGCCGTCAGGCGCTCAACCATCTTCTTGCTGAAGTTGGTGACGGTGTAGACTTGGAACGTGAAGGGGAGCATGTCCGGGTAAATGCGGGCTGAGGCGAAAGACGCCGCATCCGGATGGGCCTGAGCCTTCTTGATGATGTGGAGGAGCGTCTTGTTCGCGTCGAGGGCGCAGCCCACGGTGATGTCATAGAGCGGAATGGCGGCCATGTTGGGTCTGGTTCTTGCGGTTCTGGCGATGCTTGCGGGAGGCTGAATGCAGTGCTGAAAGATGGTGGTGTTGAAGCTGTTCGTCTGCGATCTCCTTGTCCTGAGTCCTGTCTTGTCGGAATGCTGTTGGTGACTGAGGAACGCCAGGCCCTTTTAAGGGGTCTCGGAGACTTATATGCGCCCCTTGTGTTGGGCATGAACAAGCGGGGAAATTCAAGTGGAGTTCGCCGCGACGCCAATCCTCCGTCCAGCTTCGGATCGAACCGCAGTGGTTCCCTCTTGCCGTACACTACGGAGTACGTTGGCGAGTATGCCAGTATACTAGTATTAATAATTCCCGGAGCGTCTTTGGACCGTTTCTCAAACGAACACCGGCAGAGAGATGACGGTCAGGCCATCAAGGGTCGCCCCCTGGCTGACAAATTCATTCTCTGTGGCTTCACGTTGCACACAACGGAAGCGAGTGGGCCCGCTAAGAAGTCGAGCTGGACCGATTCCAACATGTATTATAGAGGCAAGCTCCATTGTCGGCGAACTTGTTGATGTCGATTTGTGTAGAGTGCATCCGTAGCTGGCAAGAAGGAAAGGTCGACTCGGTCTGAGCTGAGTGGAGTTCTTTGCCGACGATACGGCCATTCTCCACCAACGGCCCGGTGCGGAGACCGGACAGTCGAGTGGAGAGCGGGTGAACACGGAGGCCGGCGGAACCATGGGGAAGATTCAAGAAATCTATCGTGGGACAAAGTCAGACTAAGACATTGAATTCATCCGAAGGAGGACGTTACCTAAGCGAACCTGTACACAAGGTTGTCACAGGACTTAACAATCCCTGTTCGGCCCTTTGGTTCTCTCATAGCAACAGGTGGCCATCGAAGACTACCTAGATTTCGTGTGAGGTCTCGGCACCCTTGAGCAAGATGACAAAACTTAAAGAACATCCTAGAGAGTTGAATAGACCAAGGGAGAAGAAACTTGGTGCTTCTTATACATGCATCATGAATCGCTCAAGTTGTAATGAGTAAATATAATGTAATCGACCCCGAGCGCAACCCCACCCGGCACAGCCAATTGCTATCGCATGTTCTCATCACCAGGGCCGAGGTTCCGATGGCGCCATACCCGAGTATGTTAAGCGTTCGAATCATGGAACTTCGAGTTGCCAACCCCGATGACCACTCCGGACCTAAAGGCTTGTGAGTCAGAGGGGAAGTTCACCTGATTCATAATTCATTAGTTACCAGTTCCTCGATTCAAACCGTACTTATTTCATGACGCAAGACTAGGACTAGCATCCAACAAAAGGGAATATAAACATCCTCAGTCAATTCAACTTCAAGGCGAATTTCTGCTGTCACAATTAGGCCGCAGAACCTAACGCGGTTGGGGGGGTTTGATGGGGCAAACCTTAGGAAGTTACTACGTAGGATGTCAAGACGTCCACTGACCACCCAACTTGCCATATTCAGTGACCATTGGTAGCAACTCAAACCTGGAGCTTCCGATACTAGTAGAGTACCCAGGTAGGTTGGTTGCGCACTCAACCGCCGCCGGTCACAACATGAGTGCTTCGTACAGAACAATGCTGAGAGTGCAAATGTGATGAATTCAACGTTGTCAAACTTCCGACCCTACCCACCCTATATAAAGTCGATGTTGGCAAGCACACATTTACCCTTCTTCGTCTCGACCACGGCTTTCCGTACCGCCGATTTCTATTATGGATGCTGTATCCGGGGGCTGATCAAAGCGTACATTAATGTCGAAGTTTGTGCACAGGCTATTGTATCCTGTCCGAGCCTTGCGCCTACTATCGAGGCGGCACAGTAGGTGCACTTGGGACACTCTCGGCATTCTGAAGGGCAGTTGACGAAGCAATGTAGATTGCTTTCTTGCTGCCTGTTTGACCCAGACCCCAAATACTACCCGACACACGCATTCATTCAGTTCCGCCCTTGGGAAGACAAATCACGCGCTGCCCAAATTTCGGGCTTTGCGCACTGATGCAATCAACGCCGGCAGATCGGAAGACGAAAAGACAGCAAAAACCAATGTGAATCCCCTGGGGACAGACGGGCAAGTTGACGTGACTGGCCAATCAAGATATCAGGAAAGGTCGGACTGAAAAGGTGCACAGCAGGCAAAGCAAGGAGTCAGGGGAGCATATATATATGGATTCCATTGATCTACCTTAGGTCAACGTCCCTGATTATGACTTGATGCTACCGCAACCTAGCGGAACGTTATCTGCAACAGACATCATCGGCTCCTCCTTCTGAGCTCTACCAAGTCCCTTTTCTTCTACTTCGTTTCCTTTTCAAATCACCCCTATCTAGAACAAAATCCAAGCTTGTTCGAAACTGCCGTTGCGATCTGCGGGCGAAGTATAAATTGGCCCTTTCACGGCATATTGAACCGATATCTGCCGGCAGCTTAAGATTGGGTCCGAGCGTATGGCAGCTGCATCTTCTCCCGTTTGCTCGGTTCCAACCTTTACCGTGTCTGTGTGACAGCAAAGTTCCCATTTGCGGCTGCGAACGGGCCCACGGTTCCAGTGTTCCGAAGCTTTGGGAACGGGGTTATTGACAGCTTCCCTGATGCTCAAGGTCGTCCGCTGCTGCACCCGAGCCAGAGCTACCGCATGCGGGGTCCCTCGGGGTGCATGCAGCCACTGTATGAACCAAGATCCCGAGCACAAATGACTTCCCTCGTTTCACTCCAGCCAGATTCTACAGATTGAAACGAGGTTCAGGCCTGAGGATCGGGAAGACCCCTGTGAGCCGTGTGACACGGGAAGATGTGTTGGCCAGAGCCCTCGTGCATCGAAGTTGCAGATCACTCCAGCGCATTCTTCTGCCTCCCAGCTCATAAAGGTGCATCCTATCCTGGATCCAGCTACTCTCGTACGTCTTCGCTTGACATTGCTTCACCAGGGGAGGGTTAGGTACTCTACACCCCCAACCATGTCCACGGCGACTTCGACGACGGCGCCCGCGGCGACAGGAGCCTCTCCTGGCAACATCACAGGTCCGTTCGTGATACCGGGCATCGCTATCTCCGACCGGGCCGCCCACCTCTCCCAAATCTACATTGGAGTCACCTCTGTATTAATGATGCTCTGTGTGATCGCCTTCGGCACCCGAATTCACCAGAGAATGGTCCCCGTATGGAAGGTCGGGGCAGACGATTGTTTCATCATCGCGGGTTTCGTACGTGCTGACTCACTCTCGACTACCCCCCCCCCCTTTTTTTTTTTTGCTGCCACTCACACCAGATATAGATTCTCACCGTTGCGGACTGGGCAATGCTCTTACCTATGATGGTGCTCCGCCCGGGGCTCATCTCGCTCGAGCGCTCGACCGAAGCTGGCAAGAACTCGTGGCTCGCGATCGCCGTCTGGGGCCTGTCTATGACCTGCATCAAGATCTCCATCGCCCTTACCCTGCTGCGCATCCAGGGCAAGGAGCGCGGTTGGCGCATCTTCCTGTACACGGTCATGAGCGTCCAGGCCGTCTACGGCGTGGGCAACACGCTCTTCAACCTCGCTATCGCTTGCCGTCCGCTGGCGGCGGCCTGGAACCCCTTCATCCCCGGGGCGCACTGTGTCTCGGCCGAGGTCATGAGGGGCATTTCGAACCTGGGCAGCTCGATCAACATCACGACAGATGTGTTGCTGTCGCTAGCGCCGGCAACCTTCCTCAGGAAACTCAATCGGCCCTTGCGGGAGCGGGTGCTGGTGTGCGTGTTGATGGGCATGGGTTTGTTCGCGAGCATCTCGTCGATTGTCAAGACGGTTATTGTGAAGGACTGGGGCCTTCCGACAGATACGGCCGGGGATTGGTGGGCAATGGGGGTGTCGATCTGTACTTGGACCGCGCTGGAGCAGCTACTCGGCGTCCTGGCTGCCTGTGTACCGGCCATGAAGGGCATCTTACAGCGCTGCTTGGGCGCCATAGGCGTGCCACTGACGGAGAACAGGTCACACCAGCGGTCAGGGTATGGTATGGGATATGCGGGCACAGGCCGCGGTGTGTCCAGTCGAACGGGGCCTGAACGCACAGCGACATTGCGCAGTCAAAAGAGTGATCGTGTCCGCACCGAGCATCGGGAGTTCCGGGAGCATCAGTTCCCAAGAAAGGGCAAGGAATGCGACGGAGAGGAAATCTGTATTGAGCTGCCGGATATCAGTCGGAATGGATCGGCAAGGTCGCTGGATCAGGGGCTTAATGACTCGAGGGGCCAGTCGATCGAACAGTTACTAGTAGTGTATGCTCGATGAGATAGCGGGTTATCAGTGCCACTGTAATATTAGCCTGTAAGGTGGAAGGCTTCGTCACATCATATGACAAAGATGTACCCGGATACGCGGACACTTCAGTAACGTTCAGTGAAATATCGCATCGCGCATATGCGCGCGTCACCAGCAATGTCGCATCGTGTGTTATAGAGAGTTAAGACGACAGCTTCCACTAAGATGTTGTAGGATGGAGGGCAAGTTGGAAAACATATGTGATGATAATATCTTGGTGCTGTCTCCTGCAACCAGCAATGTGGGATTGGAGTTGTCCGGGATGCTTGACATCGTAGGCAAGGTACTTTCGTACTGGTACGGAACCGGGAAAGTACCTTACTTGTATGATACGTATTGTACTGTATTTTGTACAACACAGCCTGGGCTTGGATCCAGTATTACGTAACTGGGCCAGGCCTCTCTGGCACTGGGTGCTTTTTCCTTCTGCAACAGCTTTTCTCACCAGTTTGTCTAGGCCTACGGCCCAATCATGACGTTCAATCAGTCGATCAATTGCTCTCAATCAATCAGAGCCCTGTTCCAGTCATCTGTTGTTTCTCGAGATGGGATCTAAAGGGTGGACACAGACCCCTCACAGAGGTTCACAGTTCAATCTTAAACATCCTATTAGTATTGAGCCCGAGATCTTGAGCATTTCTTGAAGGCCCATCATAATGTCGACCGTACAGTACCGGGGGTACATTACTAGTAAGGCCTTGGACCGGAGCCAGTCCGATTCAATCCTGGTCTCCATTACACAGTAGACCCCTGTTCAGCCCCCTCAGATCTTCCGTGTCCTTGGACAGGGGTTAGGAGCCAATGCGTCACCGACCGTTTGGTACGCCCTCTTATTGGCGCCCAGCTCACCTTTCCCCACAAATCTAACCGGACCTTGACATCAGACGAACCGAAACCTGTCATCGGACGAACTAGGTACAAGCTCAAGATTCAAGTTCCTGAAAGAAGTCATGGATGCGGTTGGTAACATGTCACCCTTTGACTCAGGAACGGGTACAACAAATACCCTGCCCGGATTCCCCGAACCTGGTCAATCTTTCTGGGCTCACAATCAACGAATCAACCCATTGATGCTCCGAATATCACCCACTGGCGCTGTTGGACCTCGCTCTGATGGCGTCAAAGGAAGAAAAGGCCAACCCGGTAACCGGGGATTCCGGACCCAGCACTGACCTTGTCGATATGCTGCCTATGCCAGCCACAGGGACAAATGATTATGAGGAGCCAGGGCAGCAGTCGAGTCTGTCACATGCCCTGGCGACCGCAGAGCAGGAAATCAAAGGGCGCACGCAAGTGGACCATGTCGAAGAGGCGAAGGACCTGGGATGGCACGAGCCGAAGGAAGACATTGCTGAGCCGCTAGTGGGCGGCATGGATAACGAGGAGCTCTGGATGTTGGTCCGTCGCTTCGACAAGGTAAGTTGGCCGGCAGACGCCATGATCTGAAATCAACTGATTACTGGACGGGCTGACACAAGCTAGCAAATGTACCATGTCAAGGCGACGCCGTATCCGGTTCCCGGAGGCTTGGATCTCAACATCGCCGATGAGGAAGAATTCTCTCCCGACAAGATGCGTGCCAACGTCGAGCGCCTGTACATGACGGTTGGAGTCGGCGTTTTGGGTGCAGTTAAGCACATTGCCCGGCTCCGCTCATGGCGGGAGACGCGTCGCACGTCCTGCTTCGCAGCCGCTTACTTCATTGCGTGGCTGTTCGATCTGATCATGCCCATGATGCTGGCAACCCTGGTATCGCTCATTGTATACCCACCGTCACGCGAATACCTCTTTCCGCCAGCGCCGGTGGCTCTCGTCGACAGCAAGACGGGTGGCGTCCAGAAGCCCAAGGCGGGTGTTCTGGGTAGCTACGACAGCGCAACAGGAGCTCCCGAGAACCACAAGGGCGAGGCTGTCGAACAAGAGGCCGCAAACTTCGTCCACGGAATCGCCTCGGTGGCAGTGAGCAGCGCCGCAGGGAAGCATCCGCAGGGAGACCCCGACTCGGAGAACGAAGAGAGCATCGAGGGGGCACCAGACCCAGCCGCTGCTGCCATGGGCGCAGCGGAAGCCAGGGGCAAGACCAGGGGAGTGAAGACGGGGTCCAAGCATGACAAAACAAAAGTCCCCATGGAAACAGCCATGTGGACCAAGATGAGACCGATCATGCACATTATTGGGGACCTCGCGGACAGCTGGGAGAGAGTTGCGAAGTAAGTAGTTATCCTCTCGGTAGACCTGCGTCCTCATTGGCAAGAGAAGTAGATGTTTGCTCACGCATACGGTATTCCACAGCGCCTTGTCGCCAACACCTCCGTTTCCGCACGACACGCACCGGTTGCGACTGGCGACACTCATCATGCCACTGCTTGGGCTGTCCTTCTTCGTCACCTCGTACATGTTCATGAAAGGTTTAACCTTTGCCATCGGCTTCGTCTTCTTCGGCGACCCTGTCACCTCGCGAGCGTATGCCTGGCTCAACCAAACAATCCCCCACTGGAAGAAACTGCTCGAGATGCGCAAGTGAGTCCTTAACGTCCAGCCTCCATTTCAATTTTGCTACCGATCGTTTAATCGTTAACATTCTGATCTCCACCAGCACGATCCTCAAAGGCGTGCCGACCAACGCCCAGTTAACACTCACCCTCCTGCGCATGGGAGAAGCGCACCGCGCACCGCTTCCCCCGCCACCGCGTGTCTCAGCACCACCGCCTTCCCAGCCGGCCAGGCTCACAGACGCCCACCTCCGCGCCACAGGCGCCGACGCCCCGCTCAACGCGACGTCCGCCGAGCTCGACGCCGCCATCGCGCATGACCCGACCGCGGTCACGGCGCACGAGACAGGCGGACCGGACATTGATGCAGCCGTACCATCGCACGCACACACGGACCACGATGACTCCAACAAGCACGGCAAGAAGGGCGGCCTCAAGGGCCCTGCAAAGAAGGTGGTGGGTTTGCTGCGGTCTGCGGCGCGGGCGGGCGTCCGCACGGCGATCGGCACCGACACGGTGCGCGCCAAGGCCGGCGTCAGCGTGGCGGCGCGGGACCGGCTGGGCGCTGTGACTGTCCCACCGGCGCGTGATGCTGTGGGAGATGGGCCGGTGGCGTTTGAGGCTCGCTACGAGGGGCGGAAGGGCTGTGTCTATCTCTCGACGGCGGCGACCGCGCCGGTTGTGGGCTTTAGCGTCGGAGATACTGCTAGTAGTGCTAGGAATGGCAGGGTGCCCGTGCCGGAGCATCCGTTGTGGAGTGTGCCGGTGGAGGATATTGCCGAGCTGAAGAAGATTGGGGGTTATGGTTGGTACGTGTTATTCTGCGCTGCATATGTTTGTTGAACATTGTAGATGACTTGGCTGACAATGTTTGGTTTCATTACAGGAAGGCGAAGCTGGTGGTTGGTTGGTCCCTTGACAGGGAGATCAAGGATGGGTTGGAGATCACCACGGCCGAGGGAGCAAAGTTCAAGGTCACCGCGGTGCCGTTCAGGGATGAGCTATTTAACAGGTTGATCGCCTTGGGGAGCCAGAAGTGGGAGGCATGGTGAGCTGGTGAGGACTCGTGAATTCATCGGCTGGCTTTCTGGGATGAGAAATACGGCGTGCCGTTACCCGTCATGCGACCTTACGCCCTATCTCCTATTCATAGATGTAACAAAACTTGCCTCCCATCCCGCCCATGGTACTCATCAGATCCCTCACCTTCACGTCCCCCGCCAGCACCCCCAGGTTGCTCACATCATCCAGCGTCCCGTTCGCGCTCGGGGGGAAGTTGTTCATGGTCTTGGTCATGCTCACGTCCAGCAGCCGCCTGGCCAGATCCTGCAGTTGCCAGATCCACCACACGCGGTCGATCTGGGCGTGGTGCAGCCAAAAGACCGGGTCGCCGGGGCTTACGTAGAAGTCCCCCGCCGGGTCGCCGCCCACCGTGTAGTGCCCGCCGGCGTGGACGCCCCACTTGCCCTGCGGGAACTGGCCCTCCATGACGGTCTGGAACCAGTACACGTTGTCGTTGCGTGTGACGAGGTCGTACGTGTAGTTGGCCGTCGTGACCGCGGCCGAGTTCTTGTTGATGTCGCGCCGCAGACACCGCGGGTTGTAGCCCAGCCCGTCCGCGCGCGGGTTGCGCTTCACGTCGCGAAGAGCCGGGGCGATGGGGCCGATGTTGACGGTCATGCTGTTGATGTAGTTATTTGTTTTAGTTTGTTTAGTGCTTGTGGTTTGTGTATGGTGATAAGGAGAAGGGCGTTTAAAAGATGAGGCAAGCAAGCAAGAAAAAAAGGTAATACTGACTTTTTAAATGGTCCCGTTGTCACGCAGCCGCCGCCGTCGGCAGGCGGGATCACGTCGTACGGCCGTGGCGCGCCGGGGATCATGATGCCCGGGTGTTGAACCTTGAGCCCGTTGCCCGACATGCTGTACTCGTCTCCGTTGAAGAGCGGTGAGTTGACGGGGTCCTTGGCGTAGCGTCCCCAGTTCCAGTACTGTGAGGATACATTCAATACATGTCAGAGTCGGATATTACTTCACGTAGCCTTTCAGACAGCCAGAGTAAGAGACATAAGTAACTACCGGTTGGTATCCCTTGTAGCCACATTCGGTCCGCAGGGCGTTCTCGTAGTGCCAGATGTAGTATCTGTGCCACGGGAGGAAGAAAGTAGATCCGTGGTTCCTCGGTGTTTGCTGGATGTGGACCACAACGTAATCGTCAAATCTGCTCTTTGCCCCCGGCGCCGCGGCGGACGTCAGGGCAGGCTTGGACTGCAAGCATAGTACCGCGTCCGTGTACTCCTTTCTTTCCTGCTTAGATAGGTCGCCCCTTGAGACAACTGTCAGGGCAATGATTCGCAGGGGGCAGAGCCGGGCTTGGCGACTTCTCACCATTCCTTTCGTCGTACTGCATTCTCTAGAGTACAGTTACCTTGGGGATTCTTCGCCAGCCACTCTTGAAGCTTTGGAAGTGACGCCTTGACCAGCTGATCGACCTCGTCAGGGGGATAGGTTTGAGAGGCCGCGATGCCGGCGAATAGAACCGTGCTGAGCACTGACAGCAGAAGCATGGTCGAGTTGAGCAACGTGCTGCTGGCGCAACAAAGCGATGGTACGAGGCTTCATGTCCTGAATCCTCGAATACGGAGTTCAGAGAGGATAGGCGAATATAACGGACAACCATGTCTACCATCAAGGTGCTAGTAACTGCCCATCACCCTCCTGGTCCCGAGTTTCGGTGAATAGCCGGCTGTATGTGCCATCTGCAACTTCCACTTCGAGTTGGCATCGCCAAGACGGTGTAGATTGGAGCTCCGGCACTAGTTTGCGAGTCGTTGTGCTGGAAACGACCATGAGCAAGTCCTATTTGTCTGCTGGCGCTGTCGTGACTGACTGTGGCTCAAACGGAATGGGGTTCGGCAACATAGCCGAGAGTATGCCTATACGAATAGATTAATCTGGGGTGCATGTATGCATTCCAGGATGTGATGCGCCTTTCCTGCTTACCGGATTAATCGGGTCGTTTCCATTTCAACCTGTCAAGTGAGAGCTGAAATATCTGCTTCATATCGTCTCCTCGACCAAACACTAAGGGGTAGCACCTCGCATTTGCCGAACTGAACACGACTGAGCGCAATCATTACCGCCTGACAGGTTACATGTAGACATCTACCACGCTCACTTCCATCCATGGACGCCTAATGTTAATTACACTTGCCACACATCGCTCACCACTCATAATTACCCCGAAGGAGCAGGCATCGGCAAGAGCCACGGAATTGAAATAAGGAAGCTGCATGAGCGGCAGAAAGCCGCGCTGTACTGACTAACCCAGTTGCTGAACATAGAGGGGGCAATACTGCAGAACAAAAAACACGTTCGATGAAATTCAGGTGTGTGAGGTAGGTATTTCACTTTATAATGGGCGCAAAGGAGTAGGAAGGTACGATACCGTACCTCAGTAGCCACGCTACTACTAGTGGTTTATCCTGTTAAGATACCTGGGGTTAGGGTTAGCCACTGCACACCCGGACGCTGTTATTCCGAGTCGTGTTTACGCGATCCAGGCACGGTGAGAATTGTTACCACAGCACATCTAAGAGCTGTGCAAGATGGCTACACGCAAAAGTGCGCGTATTGCCTCGAGAGAATCGCAACTTCACAAAGACACCGCAAAGCTGCAGCAACATGAGACCCTCAGCACATTGGGTTCTCAATCGCCTTATGCAGAGGCGGACTCGGTCTCCGACAATGATACTTCCGACATCGACATTCGACCCGCCAAACGGCGCAAGACACAACGACCACCAAAGCCAAAGCGCCCACCTCAAAAAGCCACAACACAACAAAATTCCCATACCATCTTCAGCAAACCCCCTGCACCACCACCACCACCACCAGAAACACTCCCCATCTTCCCCTGCCGGTCCCACCCCCTGGCATACCACCGGCCCCTCCTCCTAACCTCCCCATCAGCCCGCGCCTCCCTGCTCACCTGGTACGACAAAACTTCCCACGCCCGCCAGATGCCCTGGCGCAAGCCCTGGACGTCACCCTCGCAGCTCACCCGCGACGGTCTCGCGCAGCGCGCCTACGAGGTCTGGATCTCCGAGATCATGCTGCAGCAGACGCGCGTCGCGACCGTCGTCGCGTACTGGACGCGGTGGATGGCGCGGTGGCCTACCATTTCCGATCTTGCGGCGGCCCGGGAGGAGGAGGTGCTGGCCATGTGGGCTGGGCTGGGGTACTACGCCCGCGCGAAGCGGGTGTGGCTGGCCGCGAGGGAGGTTTGTGATCACCACGGAGGGCTGTTACCGGGAGATGTGAATGGGCTGATGGAAGGGGTGCCCGGGGTCGGGAGGTATACCGCGGGTGCGATCGCGGCGATTGTGTTTGGTCTGCCGGCGGCGATGGTGGATGGGAATGTGCTCAGGGTTTTGAGTCGGCAGATGGGGGTGCTGGGGGACGTGAAGGCGGATAGGAGGGTGGTGGAGGTGCTGTGGGAGGCGGCCGAGGAGTTGGCGAAAGTTGTCGCGAGGGATGGTGCTGAGGGCGAAGGGGATGGTAAGGAACAGACGGAAAAACCGAGCGACCGGCCTGGAAGATGGGGCCAGGCGCTGATGGAGCTGGGGAGCACAGTTTGCACGCCAAAGCCGAACTGCTCGCTGTGTCCGATTACCAAGACGTGTCGGGCTTATGCCGAGGGAGTTGCCTTGGCTACAAAGGCGCGGGATGTCGCGGGAGCCGAGGACGGGGATATTGAAGACACCTGCAGCCTGTGCGCGCCGTACCCCGAAATTGAGGAGCAGCATGGTGGTGAAGCGGTGGCTGAGGCAGCAGACCCCAAATTGGGCGGGAACCGTGGGAAGCTGTCACGCTTCTTCGCAGCCACGGAGCTGGCCAAAGCAGACACGACAAAGGCATCAAGAATTCTCGACCCACGCACTTTGGAGATCGTGGTCAACCATGCCAGGAAGTTCCCTCTAAAGAAGCCTAAAAAGCAAGTACGCGAGGAAGAGACGGTTGTCTGCGCCATCCGCCGCTCCTCGGACGGACGATATCTTATCCACCGGAGACCGGAGAAAGGCCTCCTGGCTGGGCTGTGGGAGCTCCCGAGCCATACACTGCCTGAGACGAATGATAGCACAAAGAAAAGCAGGCAGACAGATGCGATAACGTTCGTGTTAGGTCTGTTCGTCGAAAGAAGGGCCGAGCCGAAACAAGGGGGCTCGTGCACAGTTTCCTCTGGGAACTTCGAGGAGCTTGGGAGTGTGCCCTGGCTCTTTTCCCACCTGAAGCTGACCATGCACGTCCATCTTTTTGAGGTACATGACGGCGCGGGTACAGTCGAACCAGGAGGGCAGTACCGTTGGGCATCTGTCGAAGAGATTGACAGGGAGTCCATGGGGACTGGCATGAAGAAATGCTGGTCACTTGTCAGGGAAAGGATGAAATAACGAAGCTGCCTGAGATACGCCGGCAAGGAGGCGTCAAACTATCTCATAGACCCTTGGAAGACTCAAATACGCTTTAGAAGCCGACCCTTCCAGATCCTGGCGTCCGATTTCTTCCTGGAAAACCACCACCCTGCTCCAACTGGCCACAATTCTTTCCAAGCCATCCCTGGACAGAGCATGTGGGCATGCCCGGATGAATGTATACTTCTCCGACTCGCCCCTTTCTCTCTTCAGCAGCAAGGCTAGGCCGGGAAATATCTCGACGAGGTCCTCATCTTTGTTAAGTTGCCGGACGTTCTCGATACGCGTTCTCGCAACGCCGTCGAGGTGCCCGTCGCGGGTAAAGAACCCTCTAACAATCCTTGGCCTCATGATCTTCATGATGGTGCGATCGGTCGTCTGCTCGGTCTGGAAGCCCAGGACACAGTCCTTCTCATTCGCGAATCGTGGCTGCGCACCGCAGTCCATAAATGCCAGCGCACGCGCGTTTGGCCAAGGCGCGGTCCAGTCAGCCGCCCACGAGGGCAGCCCGCTGACCCTCTGCGGAGACTTGATCAGAGCTAGGAAGAAACCCGGACCGTACTGTTTTATGAGCTGAGCTGAAAGAGCGGCGTAAATACCGCTCACTGAAACCCGATGGTCTATGTTTGCCAGTAGGCCTGCCGAGGTAGAGCTACTACCGTGGAGCAGCATCGCGATGCTGAGGATTCCATACACCCTCTCCCTGGGGTCCTCGCACTGGTGGTTCCGCGTTTGGATAAGGAGATCCAATAGTTGAGGCCGTCTCGGGCCCGCGTTCGCCCGCAGCTGCAGAAACAGCCCGACCGCTTTCGCCGTGTCCGAGTTCTTCGAAACCCGAGCATCCTTCAGCAGTCTCATAAGATGCAGCATCCTCTGTCCCGTGACTTCTCTGGTGCCGCAGATAAACGTGATCCGCGGCAGGTCAGGCACCGCAAGCTCCTGCAGCGACCACACCCTCCAAAACCAGCGACGGGAGAAATATGCTTCTAACACCCCAAGCAAATTCTCTGGTGCCGGCCTTGGAGCAGACGGAGCCGCAGGGTCCAGACCCAGGGCGGCAACCGACGAACGGTATCGCTGTTCCGCAAGCCGCCAGACGTCCACTCCATATCTCCTCCACGCCTCCGCCAGCTGAGTGGCAAGCCGCTCCATCCTCTCCCGTGTCCTCACGGGCATCCCGCTCCACATCACTCCCACCACTTCATCGCGTCCCTGTCTCTCACCAAGCAAGCTCAGGTCTCCGCCCCTCAAACTCATGAGCTCCATCTCCCCATGCTCCAACGATGAAGATGGGAGGGAGTTAACCCAATCTAAAACCTGGTCCGTACCTTCGTCGCCCTCGCCGGTGTACACCACCACCCGCCGCGCGGCACAGAGGATCTTATCCCGCATGCCCACCTGAACCGATTTCTCGACCGGGTTGTCCTGGTTGATACACACCGCGTCGAGCCACAGCCTCCGCGTTTTCCCACCCTCCGATCGCACACGTCTGAGCGCGGCTGCGCAGTCTGCTGTGATCCGCAGCGCTGCCCAGACTGGAGTTTGCGAGGAGGAGGTGTGGTCAAGACAGAGAAGCGGCTCCCTCCTGGTTTCTTCTGTGTTAGAGTTGTCGGCGCCGTCGACGGGAGTCGTGTCCTGGGCGTAGGACAGCGCGTCGTACTTCGGGGCGGAAGAAAGGGGGGTGGTTATTATGCTGCCGCAGAGCGGTGTGTTATGAGCCCCCGGGTGAATGCACAGGATGCGGATGTGATTTGGTGGGAGCGAGGTGAACGTGTAGTGCGGAAGAGAGCTCGCATCCTGGGGGATATCCGTGCCAGCGGTGTCCGGCTTGGGAGGTGCGGCTAAGGCGTCGATGGGATGGGTCATTGGGTCCAGGCGTAGGGATAGCCAGAGAACAGTCTCGTAGAGGTTCCGTACATGGCGATAGAGGGTAAGTGGCGCCAAGACCAGCTGGGCGATGATCATCAGACTGAGGGTGAGGACCGCTACGCATGGCAGGACCACGCTCATCGCGATGTAGCGGGCAATGATTCTTGCTGTGCAGCCTCGACCCTCTCCTCGGCGGACGCCCTGAGCGGTCCTGGTGACCGCGATGCCAACCCATGCGAGGGGAAGCGCGGGCATCAACACGACGATGAGCATGATGAGGGGCACGGCGACCGCGATAGGGATCAGGTTGAGACCCGCCATGATGGCTGTTCGTGACCGGGCCTGGCATCACATGCGAATCGCATTTCTGGTCGGATGTTGGGATGTCGTGTGCGCTGCACATGTAGGTAGCGCATTGGACCCGAGGCTGCGACTTATCGGGTCAGCAGCGGGAAATTACGAAAATCGAAGATGGCTTACCCCAGTGATACCATGACGCAACTCAGCTGTGAAACGAATTGGCTGCGATACGGTAAGCCCTTGGCCGCTGCGAAGCAGAGACTACCTAAGATATCATTCGCGATTTCTTTTCGATAAATGATGGTCGGCTCGAACCCATCCGACCGTCGCAGTAATCCCCGACGATGCTTGGTGGTTGCCAAGTGGGGCAGAGGCTCCGGCGCCAACACGAGCCCCTGAAACTCGAATACAAGCCTTAATGCTCTAGTTATGGGTACAAAGATATACACGGTGATACTGAATATCACCGGACAAAATCATTCAAACCCTTGGCATCCTCAAATGTGACCTTCCCATCCTTTCCAACACTGGCAACATGGACCACCACAGGCTTCTGCCCGACCTTCTCCTCTAGCACCTTCGGCTTGGTCGCTAGCTCCACCGCAGCCGGCACCACGCCCGCCTCAGCATCCGCGATCTCATTCACGTCTTCCCTGCTGAGCACATCCCTCACCCGCACACCCCGTGTGGACATCAGCACCGTCATCGGCCCCCTGAACTGGAGAAACAGCCGATCGCCCCATATCGTCCGCCGCGCGGCTGTCCTCAACCCAAACAGCAGCCTTGCCACAGCCTTGTAGGTGGCCGTATCTCTCATCGCCTTCCAAAACCGTCTCGCCTGCTCCGGCACAAGCCGCCCGGCCGCCCCGCTCACCGATGCGGGGACAGCCGGAATCTGCAGGCTGAGCTTCGTGCTCCTGAACCGGAAGGGAAGCGGCGGATTTCTCGTCACCGAATACGCCACCACGTGCGACGGATGCAGCACGATCTCCTCCCGCTCGCCCAGCGTGAGCTCATAGATCTGTCCCGGGGCCGCCAGCGCCGCGAGGCCGCGGCCGGTAAGATGCGTGTTGCCCCAATGCGCGAGCGACATGCCCTGCTGGATGCGCGTCGTGGGCGTGAGGGTGTGCCCCGTCCAGGCGAGCAGGGCGTTGCGCTGGGCTACGATCCAGTCGGTTGTGCCGTCGAGATGGAGGACGTTAAAGCTCGTGTTGGGGGATTTGGTGGCTATCAAGGCTGTGATCGGCGTCGTAGAGGAGATGCGTTGGTAGAGGAAGGGGATGCCGAGGAAGGCTCGTCGGAGGGGGGAAAGGAACGAGAGGGTAGATTGCGCCTGAGATGGGGTGGTTAGCCTGGCAGCTTGGCCGGCTCGACTTGGGTTGGGAAGAAGGTATAATACATACATTTTCTACCTTGCCGGCAACTGAGACCAAGGTTCCTCGTCTCGTGTAGAGCCGCTGCGATGCCGAAAGAGTGACGGAGAGGATGGAGTATGGTGACCCGAGCACCTCGAATCGAGCATCTAGCCGTCGTCAGCAAGGCTGTGCAGCGCGGGAAGTTTCCACAATGTCTACCTGCTGAGTCCCGCTGTGATCCGAGATACGCTCCGAAAGCGTCGGCGGCGGGCCGCGAGTCGGTGGTGGGGGATGCGCTAAGTTGGATTGCTCTGCATTGCCAGCACACGAAACCCGGTGGTGATGGTTGCTGTGCCAGCACTGTAGGCCGCAATCTCCTGGATAAGGGGGACAGCCGTCTCATGGTTGCGCGGCCACGAGCGGCGTACTGTAAAGTATCAGTCGCGCCGGATGTTTGAGCTGATGCTGCCAAAGTTCCAGATCCTGCAAACTCCAAAATGCGTGTAGGTTGTGGTGATTGGGCTGCCGAAAATGGCGCCAAGCAATTTCGGAAGTCAGTATTGTACGGATTACAATACAATACATGCAATAGGTAATGTAATTACATATATTTCGACTCTTAGAGCGAGGCCTTAAAGTTGGATTGTCGACATGCGGTCTCTATTCTCCGTATTGATCCTATTTACCTACAAGTCCTGCGCGCTGGCCGTCGTCTAGGCCGCCAACAAGCTCTTATATACGCGGGCTTGATGTCCAATTTGCCGCCCGGTTGGCAGTGAGACGGGTTGCTGAACTCGTTGTCATTTGAAGCATCTGTAAATCACCTAGGTACAGATTAGTTGGAGCAGTGCTCGTCGCACTTCTGGGCCGTCATGTCGGCGGTTCTGAAGAGGTTGCTCAGCAGCATGCGATCGCGCTGTGGTCGACGAAGCAGCCTAGATCGGTGGCTTGAGCGTCAGCATCACGCTTCACATGTGACCCGGTCTACCTGAGAGGATGAGAGAGACGGCAGCCTGGATGGCTGGATTGGATTTCAGTCATTTCCTTGCAAGTGCTTGGCGGGTTGCCAGCGGGAAGCACGAACCATCCCGTCTCTTTGGTTCAGGCCTCAGGCTTGCCGCATGCCAAGGCTGCCGTTGCCCAGGTGATACCATTTGCGACGCCTGAACCGAAATCAGCTAATGTTAACGTTTGTGTACATGTACTTGGTAAAAGCGGAGCATGGGCCGAGCCAGGGTCAAGAACTGCAATTTGTTGCAACGCGTCCCGAGACCCTGAGCATTGCAACGCAACACCGCGGACTCGATTGGCATCTCCTCTTCTACCCGCCGTCCCTCCATTTCTTCTTCCTCCTCCCTTCCCGTTGTGTGTGCCAATTGACCCGTAATGTCGGTGCGTGTTGTTGCCCGAATCCGCCCGCTGCTGGAAAAAGAGCTCGACAAAGATGTCATTGTGCGCGCCGATCGCGTCGAGGAAGGGAAACCCCTGACCGTCGTCAAGATCCCGAACCCCAAGAACGAGGCTGAAGAGTTCTCGTTTGCCTTCAACAGCGTCTATGGGCAGGCCACAACCCAGGAACAGCTGTTTACAGCCGAAGGTAAGGCCGGACACGCGTCAAGGCGGACGCTTCGACCTCAGTTTGCTAACGTTCCACAGTGGCCCCGCACATGAAGGCTCTCTTTCAAGGCTTAGATGTGACAATCTTTGCCTATGGCGTCACAGGCACCGGCAAGACGCACACAATGCGCGGTGGTCTCCGACTTGCGGACCGCGGCGTGATTCCCCGGTTGCTTAGCAATGTGTTTCGCAGAGGGAAGAAGCTCGTCAAGGACACCAACGGAACAACGATGGTGGACGTAGCTCTCTCGTACTACGAAATCTACAACGACAAGGTGTACGACCTGCTCGAGCCGCCAGAGAAGCGGACGCCGGCAGGTCTCCCGCTGCGCGAGAAAGACGGAAAGACGATCGTAGTCGGCTTGTCTGAGCGCTCATGCGAGGATCTCAAGGACTTTGAGAAGTTGTACATCGAAGCCAACAACAACCGTGTGACGGCCGCGACCAAGCTGAACGCACACAGCAGCAGGAGCCACGCCATTTTGCGGGTGAAAGTGACGCAGACGACTGGAGATATGGTTAAGGAGAGCACCGCTTCTGCCATTGATCTAGCCGGCTCGGAAGACAACCGGCGAACTGACAATGGAAAGGAGAGGTTGGTCGAATCGGCGGCGATCAACAAGAGCCTCTTCGTTCTGAGCCAGTGCATCGATGCCATTTCGCGAGGGGATAAGCGCATCCCGTACCGCGAATCCAAGATGACGCGTATTCTGTCCCTGGGCCAGAACAATGGCATCACGATTATGATTCTGAACCTCGCCCCGATCCGGAGCTACCACCTCGATACGATCAGCAGCCTGAACGTTAGTTCCCGGGCGAAGCGTATCGAGGTGCGAGAGATTGAGAACGAGGTGGTGTTCAAGCAGCCTCCCCGCACTAATTCCGCGGTTGGAGGAGCGGCCATGCAGCGCCAGCCACTGCGGCCTCTTAATAATGCCCATAATGTGCACACGGGCGTGCTGGCAGCGAAGGCGGCAGAGAAGGCTGAAAAGCCCGACAAGCCCGTCAAGGCGTTCTCTGTTTACACCGACAAGAAACCTGCCGTTGCCGCGCGGCCTGCCGCGCCAGTAGCTAACTCGTCACAGCCAAGACAGCCGAGTCTGATCAAGAGACCGTCGGACGTGCCAGATGCCCTATCTTCACGCCCCTCAAAGCTCGCGCGGCCAACACAGCTCCGCCCGCCACAGCCGGTGATGCAGCCGGTGACTTCCTCAAAGCACATAACGATCTCAGCGGAACAGATTGAGGCCATGGTGGAGAAGAAGGTCGCCGAGATCCTGGCATCTCGCGCCGCCGAAGCGGCTTCGAATCCTGAGACCCCAGCCGTCTCCGATCCTAACGGCGCTGTCCAGACCCAGATCAGCGAGGAAGTCAAGCGCCGCCTGGAGGCTCTGGAGCGGCGCATCGACAGCGAATCGCGCAACGACGACAGCGGGCGGTCCGAAGGTCTGCGATTCTTGCTGCAGGCGAGACAGGCAAAGGAGAGCGGCGACGACGAGGTTGCACTCAGCTTCTATGAGAAAGCGTTGCCGTATTTCCCGGGACAGGCGAGGCTGCTGGGCAAGATCGAGCGGCTGCGGCTCAAACTGGGCAAGGGACAGCTCGGCGATGGCGAATCCGAGAGCATTGTGCGCACCCCGAGGAAGGAGCGCAGGCGCAAGGAAAACGACGAAGACGAGAGTTACCAGGAGGGCACAGAGGCGGATGTCGAAGACGACGCGATCGAGAAGCCGGCGCGGGCCAAGACGCCGAAGAAGAAGAGGGCACCATCCAAGGCGAAAGTCTTGGAGCAGTCGGTGTATGACGGCCCTGTGTCGCCAGTCGCCCAGCAGCTGCTGGACATTGTTAATTCGCGCGATGTTGCCCTCATCAAGCGGCTGCATGGGTTTGGCGCGAAGAAAGCGCAGGACCTCGTCGATCACCTCACGCTTAAGGGAGACGGGGAGTCGGCGCAGGTCGAGTCGCTCGCGCAGTTGAGGATGTTCCCTGGCATGGGAGGAAGAACGGTAGAGAGGGCTTATGAGGGCTTGGTTGGTTCTGCCGCGGGCAGTCAAGGAGATTGATGGGTTTTCATATTAGTGGTTTTGTCTCTGCATCGGTCGGGTTGGGCCGCTGTGCGCCCTTGGTTTCGCTTTCGGGTCCAGTCACCGCCCTGCATTGCATGGCTAGGAGTTTCTGTTTGGCATATCTGGTGTTGGGTTGTTTTATTAGCATTTGCTTAGGCTTTTCCTTTTTGGGACTGGATATTTCCTGTAGCATTTTTCTCGGCCGGTAAAAGGGCAGCTATCGCATAGAATGGAGTTACGGAGTACTGCGGTCAAGTCCCCATTGAACGTCTCGCGCAAACCCATAGATCTCTCAGTATGGAGTAATAAGGTACAGTACCTTACTTTTCAGTCGCTGTGATGCCTCAGCGGAGGGTCCTGCGTCCTGAGTCCTGACAGGGGAGGCGGCGCCCCACATTGCATCATCGGGGTTCCAGACCCACCGCTGCCCGGATCCGAGGATCGCAGCATGGAGCTTTCGGAGCTCGACATTTCTTCCGCCGAGGCTGGCAGACACCAGTAGGACGCACAAATCGCTCACCACAAGAGGAACTAGTCTGTGGAATCCGGCATGATACCCTAGACGGCAGTTTCTTCGTGTCTACGGAGCACAACCTAGCTGGTTAGCCCCTGCTGAAAAACGACCGCGCACAATTCGCGCGGCGCCCCGGTTACCGTCCGGATTGAGTACAACACCGGACGCTGCCTCTTCTGTGGAAGATGTTGCTCCATTGCCACTCAAGATGGCTTCGCAACCAAAGATCATGATGGCTGCGAGCTTACAGCGGGCCAAATTAGCCCCCTTACTACGATCTCGAGACCCTTGCGCCGCGCTATCCCGACGACCATGGGCTCCTCGATGCGGTACGCTGAGCGCGTCCCTATCCTCCTCCTCCTCCCTCCGAGCCGTGTTTCATACGACCACCATCCGTAACTATGGGCCTAAAACACCGAGTGTCGAGACGGGTCAGCCGGCCACTCCCCAGAAACCAACAGCCCGTCCACAGCAGGATCCTCTCGCAACGATAGACAAGACCGCGCAGGAGCAGCGCAAGGCCGATTGGGCCATCATGAAGGAGATGTCGCGCTACCTATGGCCGAAGGACAGCTGGGGGGACAAGATGCGCGTCATGTTGGCAGTGGGCTTGCTGGTGGGAGGCAAGGTCCTCAACGTGCAGGTGCCCTTTTACTTCCGCGAGATTGTCGACTCCCTGAATGTCGATATCGCCGCAACAGGCGGTACGGTGGCCACCGTCGCGGGCACCATGATCTTTGCCTACGGCGCTGCCAGAATCGGAGCGGTCTTGTCTCAGGAGCTACGCAATGCTGTGTTCTCTTCCGTTGCCCAGAAGGCGATCCGCAGGGTGGCCACCAGGACGTTCGGCCATCTCCTGAACCTTGATCTCAGCTTCCACCTGTCCAAGCAGACCGGTGGCCTTACTCGGGCCATTGACCGCGGTACGAAGGGCATTAGCTTCTTGCTGACGAGCATGGTCTTCCACATCGTGCCGACAGCGCTGGAGATCAGCATGGTGTGCGGCATCCTGACATATCAGTTCGGCTGGGAATTCGCCGCCATCACGGCGCTTACCATGACGGCTTACACGGCCTTCACCATCTGGACTACGGCGTGGCGGACAAAGTTCCGGCGCCAGGCCAACGCCGCGGACAACAAAGCGTCGACAGTCGCCGTGGACTCGTTGATCAACTACGAGGCGGTCAAGTACTTCAACAACGAGCAGTACGAGATCGGCCGCTACGACAAGGCGCTGCAGCAGTACGAGAAGAGCTCCATCAAGGTCGCCACCTCGCTTGCCTTCCTCAACAGCGGCCAGAATATCATCTTCTCCTCCGCCCTCACCATCATGATGTGGCTCGGCGCAAAAGGCATTGTCGCGGGCACCCTCTCAGTCGGCGACCTGGTGCTCATCAACCAGCTCGTCTTTCAGCTGTCCGTCCCACTCAACTTCCTGGGGTCGGTCTATCGCGAGCTGCGCCAGTCTCTCCTCGACATGGAGACCCTCTTCAACCTGCAGAAGGTCAACGTCTCCATCAAGGAGAAGCCCAACGCCCCCGCCCTCTTGCTCCCCAAGGGCGGCGAGATCCGCTTCGAGAACGTCACCTTCGGCTACTACCCGGACAGACCCATCCTCAACAACCTGTCCGTGACGATCCCAGCCGGCAAGAAGGTCGCCGTCGTCGGCCCGTCCGGATGTGGCAAATCCACCATCCTCCGCCTCCTCTTCCGCTCCTACGAACCGCAACAAGGCCGCATCTTCATTGATGACCAGGATATCCGCTCCGTCTCCCTCTCGTCCCTCCGCCGCTCCATCGGCGTGGTCCCGCAAGACACTCCCCTGTTCAACGACACGGTCGAGCTCAACATCCGCTACGGCAACATCAACGCCCCGCCCGAGGCCGTCTACGCCGCGGCCCGCCGCGCGCACATACACGATAAGATCGAGTCCTGGCCGCACGGGTACCAGACCAAGGTCGGCGAGCGGGGCCTGATGATTTCCGGCGGCGAAAAGCAGCGGCTGGCCGTGTCGCGGCTGATCCTCAAGGACCCGCCGCTGCTGTTCTTTGATGAGGCGACGAGTGCGTTGGACACGCACACTGAGCAGGCGCTGATGGCGAATATCAATGAGGTGTTGCGGGAGAAGCGGAGGACGAGCCTGTTTGTTGCGCATCGGTTGAGGACGATTTATGATGCCGATGTCATCATTGTGTTGGAGGGCGGAAGGGTGGTGGAGATGGGCAGTCACCGGGAGCTGATGGAGCGGAATGGCCTGTATGCGGAGCTGTGGATGGCGCAGGAGATGCTGATGAGCGAGCATGGATGAGGAGAGGAGTTACACGAGGAGAAGGCGGAGTGAAGCTGAGGTGATTTCATCGAACATGTGTGTCGTGTGTATGCGTACACAGTATGCGTATATCTGCAGCCCACCCCTGCCCGGGGCCCTTTTTAAAAAAAAAAGCACGTTCTATGGCTCCGGCCAGCCCTCCCGCTGCACTTGGAACAATCAGCCAACTTTAACCCCCCGGCCATTTTCACCCTGCAGGCCGCACCCGTAGGTACCGAGATGCAGAGCTCAAAGTTTTCGGAAGCAAAAGCTACTGGTACTAGGGATACACCTTTGCAGCGATTAACAATCTACGTTAAACCACAAACCCCATTTGATCCAAAACTTCAATTTACCACTACATTCAACTTGGTTCAATCGCAGTGGCTCTCGCAGTTCAACCGTAGTAGCTCCTGCGCTCCTATTATAATTGAGTCTGTAGTTGAACTACCTATAGGAGCTATTGTGATTGAACAGTCGGGATAGAGTTCATGCCCTCATAGTCGGGTGTGTGTGGTTGGTAGCTCGATATCTATACTGGGGGGTTGGCTATAGTGAGACCTTGGGTTTTGTTACACCCGACCGCAAGTCTGAGATCTGCCACTTTTCCTGGTGACAGTCGCTCGCTGCGGTAGGTTGGCCACGAGTACTGGAAACTCCCACCTCAAGGTTGCACGGGCAGCAAAACCAGCGCTGCACCGAACTGCGAGCTGCGAACGGCAGTCCCCTAGATACGTATCCTACGAGTAATAAGTATAAGACCTTCCCATTTTATCAGACCCGCGATTCCCACGATGTCCATTCCGTACGTCTTCATCCTGAGTTTTAGCCATCTACTACTAGTAGTATCATATGTTCCCACTCGATGTTTCGCTCCGGGCCCTAGTGCCGTCTAACATTGGCGAAGACCACGGTCACCATGCAAGCAGATGGGATCCCCAGCACGGATTCTACGACCGTGATTCATATTTAACGTTTCAATACGACGACTTTCTCCAGTTTCCCGACCCGCCATTCGGGGCGAGCGACACCGCCGAAAGCTGGGACCAAGAGCCTCTGAGTATTATAGCCTCCGAGCTATGCGGCGACCCTACCACTTATCCGGAGCCGAAGCAAGAGATTTTCTTCGACGGCGGCCTTTCCGACAGCATCCTTGTCAGACAGGACACGAGCAGTGGCAATGCCAAGTCCGTCCTCCAGCCCTCCTGCTGGCATCAATGCCCTGACTGTCACAAGCAATTCACCGCGGAACGACTCAGGCACGTTGCCAACCTTTGTCACCTGTGGCCACTGGCCTCACCTTAGGCCTGCCTCTTACTGACCGACCATCTCACAGGACGCATCGCAAGCCGCGAGCACCGGGCCAAGCTCCTTCGTGTAAAAGCCGATACCCCTGCCCGGCCGAGCAATGCGGGAAGGACTACGCGGACAAGCCGGGGCTGGCTCGGCATGTCCGCCAGTGCCGGCACCTTAACGCGGACGGTCAGAACCCAGCGGGCTACCAGTGTCATTGTGGCAAGTCATTCGGCCGCTGGGACAAGTTTGTTGCTCACCACAAACGCGGTTGTTGGAGCGTTGAAGACCAACAGCGACACGCCGTGCGCTACGTCTGCCAATGCAAGGAGTCTTTTCAGAGTTTCTCTTCCTTCCTGGAGCACCACCGATCGGAGTACAAGAAGGTTGGACGACCGAAGAAGACACCGTCAATGTAAAATTACTGACATGGCCTCCCCACTGATCCCCTCGGATCTGATCTGTACCTACTTTACAGATTTAGTATAACTTGAATGAGTCCAAGGAATCAAGCGAAGTTTGGTATGGAGTCAGGCATAGCTCCGCGCAGTTCTTTTATTAATGCGCGTCCTGGCTTGGCCTTGGTGAACCCAACCTGTCGGACAGTTGTACACCAGATCTGACTCGAAATCAGTGGTGAGTTTAGCAGACTGTCCTTGACTAAGTGACCGTCAAGTCAGTGGAAGTGTTGAATTACTAACGCCAGACGCCACCCATCATTCTCGCCTTTGATGGACATAGTACGGTGCAAAAGACGCAAAAGACAAGACCCAGTTTTGCCATACGAAAAACAGCCGGGACCAAGCCAATAGGGCGGATGACATTGTGTCACTATCGGAGAGCCGCGAGGGGCTGATTCTGAGAACCGCTCTTACTTCCGAGAACCATACCTCTAGTCAACATTCGAGTCGCGTTGGCAGGCATTTTTTGCCCCTGATGATGCCGAAGGCCACAATCAAAAAGGGTGAGACGCCGAGGCTGAGAATCAGTGTCCTGCGCTCAGGGGGCCAGTTTCCTATCCCACCCGCTCTGCAGAGCGCCCTAGTCAGCTCACTCCTAACATTATGTTGTCCCACGCCAGTATCAATCGCCCCCGAGGGGCCAATTTCCTTGAAACCTCGGCCTTCCAGAGGGCCAATTCTGAAGCCGCGTCGTGGAAGGCCATCCCACACATTACTCGGTTGGCAGAATGTCGGTGCTGGCCACGACCGCAACGGTTATAAGAAGGGGAAATCTCCACCTATGTTTATGGAAACTTGACAGTCCGCCTGCGGGTGAGAGCCCTGGTGGGAAAGAAGGTAGGTCCTTGCCCAAGGTACTCTGCACAGCCAATTCACTAACCTCATCCTCAAGATCCTATACCCGTCCCCGGACCCCTAAGTTGTTCAGCGTTCTAATCCGCGCTCCATCAAGTCAAACTGCCTTCGCCGTCTCAAATTCGACAAGCAACTGAACGTTCTCACCAAGCCCAAGTCCCTTACGGTCAACACTCCCAGAGATGGCCCAGTCTGGCACATCTGGTTCTCCGAAGGGTCTGACCCAGCCCTGGGTGGCGGTCAAACGACCCCATCAAGGACCAAGTTCGAGGAGCAACCCCAAGGGCTTTACCGGCAGCAGCTCCATCGACAATTGGCTTTGTCAACCGGTCGGAAGCGGTCCCTGGAATGCGGTCGGCATGGTGCGTGGAAGTGTTGGTGGTTCGGCGCAAGGTAACGGCGTGAATGAAGCAAAGGAAGATTGGAGCACCCAAGCCAGGGCGGCGGGATCTTCATCCTCCGGCAACCGATGAGCATAACGCTGCTCGGGTTAGGCGAGCTAGGAGGGAGGGTACATTACTTGTCGGTAGAGACCAGTGATATTCCACTTTCCAGGTTGTCCTAACTAGACCTGATTGAAATTGATTATGCCTGCAGCCTAGGGATTGTGGCCGTTTCTGCATCTACCGCTAGGGCAGATGTAACTTGTGCAAGGTTAAGGAGATGACTCTAACTTAAGGCAGTTTGGAGATGGCGTGAAGGAAGGTACGGCCAACCACTGGGTTAATAAGGCATTTCTAATTCTGACAGAGCAGTGGCTTTCGAACTTCAAGTTACACCACTCTGCCTATCCACCACAAATTCAACCACTTCTTGGGTCTCATTTTCAGCCGCTGGCCCGGTAAGGCGCCGGACTTTGGTACCTTATTTGCGTGACGTCTTGCCTGGGTCGAAGTAAAGCACGGTAGCACCTGCTAGAATGGAAGCTCCCCGCGATCCGGTGGAGCATGCTCGGTGGTGACTGAAGCGAACTCCAACTTTCGGGAGTCAAAATGCCGAAGGTGCACCCCGCATCGAGTGGGCTCGAGAAGGCGAGATCGGTAGCCATGGGGTCCTGTATGGCAGTGACAAGTCGATTCAAAGCCGGCAGAACCCCATCCCTTCGTCGTTCAGCAGCTCACTTCTTAGTTACCTATACACCTCGAACCTATGCACAACATATTTCCTTAGTTTTAACCCATAACCTCCTCAATCCCTTGGAAACTCACCAGGGTTAGAGTACTGGTTTCAAACTTTAAAGCTTCAAGATGTCTCCCGCAACCCTGATCCCGCCCAAGGGCGTCTTCGTCCCCTCGCCCACCTTCTTCCACCCAGCGGCCTCCTCTCCCACATCCTCCCAACCACAAGTCGACGTCGAGACACAGATCAAGCACAGCATCTTCCTCGCCAACTCCGGCATCACGGGCATCGTCCTGCTCGGCTCAACAGGCGAGGCCGTGCACCTGACGCGCACTGAGCGCACCGACCTGGTCTCCGCGGTCCGCAAGGGCCTCGACGGCGCCGGCTTCCCAGACTATCCGCTCATGGGGGGTGTCCTGACGAACGGCGAGGTGGAGGAGACGCTCGGGTGGCTGGACGACTACGCCAAGGCGGGCGCGCAGTGGGGGCTGGTCCTCGCGCCGGGGTACTTCGGGCCGGCGGTCAGCCAGGACGGGCTGGCGGAGTGGTACCGCATCGTGGCGGACCGCAGCCCGATCCCGATCCTGGTGTATAACTACCCCGGTGTCACCAACGGCGTGCAGGTGCTGCCCGAGACGTACAGAACGTTGGCACGGCATGAGAAGATTGTGGGGTGCAAGATGTAAGACTGGAGTTCTCTCGTGAGGGTCAGAACAGGAATATGAGATTATTGTTGTTGGGTGGGTGGGTGGCGTCGATGGGTGGTGCTGACAAGCGGAACAGGTCCCATGGCAATGTCTCCCACCACGTGCAGGTCTCGCTTGACCCCGACATCGACCACGACAAGTTCCGCGTCTACAGCGGCTTTGGCACGCAGCTAGGGCCGATCGTGCAGTTTGGTGCCGCGGGCGTCATTGACGGCATGGCGGCGTTTTATCCCAAGACGGTGGTGCGCTTAGCGTCGCTGATGTTTACAGGGGATCGGACGGCCGCCCAGGAGGCCGAGATCCAGCGGTTGCAGTTCGTTGTGAGTCAGGGCGGCGAGTTTGTCATGAGGTACGGCATCATCGGCATCATCGAAGCCACATACCGCGTGGCCGGATTCGGCCATCCCGAAGGAGGGCGGCTGCCCATCCGCGGGAAGCTGCCCGACGGGGCCTGGGACAAGGCGAAGGCTATGTTCCTGCAGAATATTGAACAGACGGAGGCGGCACTCTAGACTCTAAGTCTGTATGTTTGCGGAAACTGTGGTACTAGAAAACACTTCTTTTGTTCATTCGCTGTCCCGGGTCACAGTTACATATCCGCTCCCTGACATACATATGTCTTTTGATTTTGGGTTGTAGTTCAAGGTCAGATGACACGCCGCCTTTTCGCAGTGCAGCAGCGTTCTCCGGTCAGACAGTCAGACGAAATTAGGCAAGTGAGATACGTCCTGGTTCCCTTTGGCAGTGCTTTGTTTAGTGCCGGCCTATCGGGCACCGGTTGAACGCTCTCAGCCGTGTATCCGTCTTGGCTGGCCTGGTATACCCCATCAGGGGTCTAACTAATCACCTATCACCGATATAGTACTACTACGCAGTGCCTATATCTCCGAGGACAGAACTTCATCATATGTGGATCGAATAGCTGCACTTACACACGCCAAGTCTGAGCGTCGACACTGCCTCCACAGATCTGGGTCCCGGATGCCGCATCTGGCAGTTGCTGGTGGAAACCCTTAACGTTACCCTGGTGAGCCTGGTCCACCAGCTGAGCTGCGAGACCACTACGGATAATTTAATCGGGAAAGAGCTTATCGCGCGGTCGACCGACCTCGACACGTTGACCCCGTCAGCACTAGGGACCTCGGATAAGGCTGCATAGGGCAGTTCGAGATGAGGGCCCCCATGAGGTCCGTGGATAATATCGCGTCCGTTCTGTTTTGGAGGTGAGGCAATGGAGGATAGGGGGCCTAATGCCTAGTCCGAGACTCGGACTATAAAAGCGAAACAAGAAGCCCCCGGTGTCTTCGAAATTCGAGGTGTTCAGTTGTTCACTGCACAGATCCCATTTCTCGAGGCACCACAGGGCTCGCTGCCTCGCCAGTGCTTACAGTCCTGTTCTTCCATTCTACCTGTTCGCCTTGGAGTCGGGGTCGGACGCGATGGATCAGCTCTTCGGCCAGTTCGGAGGCCGATGGGCCACCATCAACGCCATGGCCCTATTATTATGGACCATAATAATACCGCTCATCACGCCCTCCGTCCTCGTCACGGCGCACCCTCCAGCACCTCTACTGGCACACCACACCGCGCGCGCGGCGCTGGCGGACGGCGTGCCCCTCCGCATCCTCCCGCTGGGCGACTCCATCACGTGGGGGTACGGGTCGTCGGACGGCAACGGGTACCGGCAGCACCTGCGCTGCCTGCTGCTCACGGACGGGCGGACGGTGGTGTACAACGCGGCCGTGGACGAACTGGTGAGGACGCACCAGCGGCAGGGCCACCGCGTGCTCGGGGCCGACATGTATCCGGCGCTGCACGCGGGCGCCGACCTGGGCAACGGCCTGCACCCCAACGACGCCGGCTACGCCAAGATGGCCACCGTGTGGTACAGCGCCCTCGTGGATGCGGCCGGGCGCGGCTGGGTCGAGACGCCGGCGGAGCTGCCGTCGGGCGCCGAAGCGTGCGACGGCTATCTGTACTGGGATCCCGTCTACGGCGCCGTGACTAGTGGCGTGGGCGACGGCGACCCGACCAAGTTCCCCGCCGGGAAGTGGTGGAACCGCGGCACCGTGCACAAGGACCATGGGAAGAGGACTTCGTGCACGTGGCCGATCTGGACGGCGATGGTCGGGACGACTATGTCTGGGTGGATGCCGACTCTGGCGCGGCGGTGCTGTACCGCAACACGGGCGACTTTGGCAATTGGGAGAAGGTCGGCCAGGTGGCCAGCGGGATCGGCGCCGGCGAGGGGGTCCGGTTCGCCGATATCGATGGCGACGGCCGGGCGGACTATCTATAGATGGACTCGCTGACCGAGACCGCCAGTGTACGCTACTACCGCAATGGAGGCCGCGCCAATGCCGACGGCGGCGGGAATACTAATAAGTGGATGTGGTACGACGAAGATATCACCGTCAGCAGGAAGGGCGACGGCGAGGATCTCATCTTTGCCGACCTCGACGGAGACGGGCGCGCCGATCTCGCCCGTCCGCGGCCAGTACGGCGCCCTCGCAAGATACCTCAACGTCGGGGCCGGGGTCAAGCCCAGCTTCCAGGCCATGGGCACCCTTGCCACGGGCGACAGCGACGGCAAGACCGACTACATTGTCATTGCCAACGCGACGTCGGGCGCCATCAGGCTGTGGCAGAACCAGGGGTCCGGCTCCGCCTACCGCGCCGGCACAATGTCTTCCTTGCCGACCTCGACGGCGACGGCAAGGACGACTACCTGGTCGTCAGCCCTGCCGGCGCCATCGAAGCGTACGTGAACGGCGGTACGGCGGGCGGCTCCAAGTGGATTTGGTATCCCCGGGGCCAGGTGGCGTCCGGCGTGGCCAAGCGGGCCAACATCAGGTATATACTAATATACTAGTACTACCAGAGTTAGAAGCTGATATAGGCACCGGCCTACATTATATAGATTCGGCGACCTAGACGGAGACGGCTAAGACGACTATCTCGTTGTCGACCTGGATATATCAGCGGTGTATTCCTAGTAGAACGGCGGTTAGTGGTCCGACAGCAAGTGGCTGTAGATCGACCGGGGCGTCGTAGCCAGCGGCGCTAGCCTCGGTATAGGGAAGGGTATCTGATTCGCCGATCCCGACGGTGACGGCCGAGCCGATTTCGTCTATTTGCATTGTAATGGCAAGGCTACGGCCTTTACCAACGGAGGACTGTGTACGTTGTATAATAGCGGCTGGTTGGTAAGTTGAATTTGTTCTAGTACTTTTTTCTTAAATCCATTCCGCTGATTCTGATCCTCCTCCTAAACATAGTGGATTCAACAAGGCCGAATTGCCGACGGCGTGGGTACGTGGCGCGAGGACATCTAGCTCGCCGACATCGACGGCGACGGGAAGGCAGACTACCTTGTCGTCGACCCCTTGAACGGCGCCGTGACTATGTACCGCAACGGCGGGCCCGGCAGCACCAAGTGGATCTGGTTCCCGGTCGAGCAGCCCATCGCCACGGGCGTCGACTACAACGGCTATGCCGTGCGGTTCGCCGACCTCAACGGCGACGGCCGGGCAGAGTATCTGGGGCTGGCCATGGGCAACGGCGCGCTGCAGATGTGGTACAACGGCTGCACCGGCGACGAGCCCGACCCGCGGAGCGGGCCCCCGGCCACGCTGCAGGACCCGATCCACGGCTACGGCGACGGCAAGCGGTGCCGCACCGACGTGTACGACCGGCTCGATGACATCCCGGCCACCGACATGTTCGACTCGTCGCGGCCCAACTCGCAGGTGTGCATCATCATCCACAGCCTCGAGATGTGGGCGCGGCAGATCCGGCGCAGCTCGACGAGTACCAGGACATCGTCGACAACCACTGGGACGCCAAGTTCGCGACGTACGCCACGTAGTTTGTCGACATGGCGAACCATGCCATCCGCGACTGGACGCGCGACAACGGCGACTACTGGTTTGACTGCACCGTCACCGAGCGCGTCTACTGCTGCAGCAACTGCAAGCTCGTCGTCGAGAAGGACCACCCGGGGCGGTGCAAGTACTGCGTCGCGCGCGGCTCCGACGACTCCGACGACGAATGCCACATGGACCTCCCGAGCGCCGATGCGCCCTTCTCATTCCGCAACGTGTCGGAGCGCTGCCCGCCCAACTACGACGACCGCGGCGTCGGCGGCAACGGCCGGCAGTCGGTCTACTGGCGCATCCGCGACGGCAAGTCGTGGGCGAACATGGCCGCGCAGGCCGAGCACGACGTCGGCATCAACGCCACCTTCGTCGCGCCCGACGACTTCCGCTTCCAGGCGCGCGACTCGGCCGACACGTGGGAGTGCGGCCACCAGCCGTGGAGCGACTAACTGCGTCGGCCAGGACTGGTGGTACCGCGCGCCCATGATCACGCGCGACTACTCGGCCCGCGACGTGGCCAACCCCAAGGCCTTCCTCGAGCTGGCCATCCCCGCATACCGCACGACGCCGCAGGACCCGGACGGCATCGCGCACGACCTGCGCGCCAACTGGTTCCGCATCGACGGCGACCGCGTCGACCCGGCCGAGTACCCGTGGGTCGTGTCCGTGTTCGCCTCGTCGCTCAACGAGAACATCGTCGGCATGCGCGAGATCGTGCGCCTGGCCGACGAGATCGACGAGCAGGAGCGGCAGCGCGTCATCACCATGTGGCTGAGCATCGTCGCCCTGGTGCTGCCGCTGATCGGCCCTTACGTGGCGCCCTCGGTCGGCTTCCTGGGCACCTGCCTGGCCGCCAACTTCGTCCGCAACGTGCTCACCGCGGGGCGCGTGCTGACCTCGTGGGGCCTGGCCATCTACGACCCGGACATGATCCCGCTCATCCTGTTCACCGCCTTCGTTCACGGCGGCATCACCGTCAAGACCAACATGGCCCAGATGGGCTACTACATCCGCTTCCGCCACGCCGTCCTCTACAACACCATGGGCGGCGCCCTGAAGGTCAACCACGACTGGCTGGCCTCGTATCTCTCCACCCTCGAGCAGGTCGGTAGGGCATAACTTATAGGGGGTTCAGTTCATTATAGCTCGGTTTTTAGATTGCGTTGTACTACTAGTATAGAACCAGACACCGGAGAAAGCTTCATTCTCAACGCATAGTCACGAGCGGAGGAACTTATCTTTGTAGCAAAGCAAGCACTAGTCCCTGATCCTGAGACGCAACTCCCCATTCCGAGAAGTTCAGAGAAACTCGTCCGGACTCCTCTTCGGAGGAACTGTTATCGCACTTGCGAGATGATGTCATCCGGTAAATCTCCAGCATAGGATCCGGATATGTCGGCCCCTCCATCGCGCATGATATTAAATTGCCACGATCGTAACCCAGGCGTTACCCCACAACACATTTTCACCTCGCTCCGCCGTAGGGCGTCGTCAGGTGTATTCCAGTCGACTAATCAAGCGACTCATTCTCGTTTCTGGACCCCGGGTGCCAACAAATGGATGAGGTTTGTGTTACGCATCAGGGTTAGGGTCTCAGTCCTGCCGTGCCTGCGTCCTTACTCCTAGGTAGCAGACCTCCTGCCAGTGGAGATTGAACCGCCAACTAGTACCGTACACAAAAGTTTAACTACCTAAGTTAAGGCACCTAGGTAGTTTCACTCTAATCACCCAATAATTAATGGTCGACTTGCATGGCTGCCTTTTAAGATTAACTTCGCAGCGGTCTTCTTGCAGTAAGCACCGCGATCGGAGATACTACATTAACTAGTAGTTGATGTAGGCCCACTTGAATGGCTGGGGTGCATCGCCGCTGCCTAGCCCATACCACCTTAGGTAGGACCAGCAGCAATCAAGCAATCAACGTCGCTCAGCCGCAGCTTGGCGATTTGGCAGTGAAGAACCGACGATCATCATGCTTCCTGAAGCTTGGTATTTAAGACCACACGGGACGACCAAATTCCTGGGATTTGACCCCGCATCTAACCTGCATCCTCTGTCACTCAAGAAATCAAGGCTTCCTAGACGCTGCGTTTTTTAAAAGCCCGAACCACATCAGCATCGACTGTTGCACGAAGACGCCATTCCCCGCCAAGGCACCATTATCGTCCACACTTCGCCGGTAACTCAAAATCATCAGATTCCTAGAAGATGGCCTACCAACAAGTACTCGCTCCGGTCCAGCAGCCGATCGGCATCTGGAACCAGTTCCTCGCGCGCCAGACCGAGACGTTGGTCCTCAGGGAAAAAGTCATGTCGCTGTCGGGCGACAGCTTCGACATCACGCTGGCGAGCGGACAACCCCTCCTGCGCATCCAGGGCAGCGTGATGTCCTTCTCCGGGCGCAAGTCCGTTTACGACATGATGGGCAACCATCTGTTTGACATTGTCAAGGAGCACCTGCACATCCATACCACCTACGCCGCTGTCGATCCGGCCGGGAGAAAGCTTCTCGAGGTCAAGAGCAGTTTTGCGCGTGCGTGAATCAATCATCATCCGGCTCTGGTCAGGAGTGTGCAGCAGGGCTGCAGTTTGCTAATCAGAAAACGAACAGTCCTCGGCTCCAAGGCGACAGCAACCTTCACCAACTCCATGACGCATCAGCCGGAATCGCTGAAGATGAAGGGCAACTGGATGGACTACTCCGCCGACATCGTTGATGAGAAGACAGGCGCCGTCGTCGGGCGCATCAACCGCAAGCTTAGCGGCCGGGATCTGCTCTTCGGCCAGCAGACGTACCATTTAGTGGTGGCCCCGAATGTGGACCTCGCGCTTATGGCGGCCATGTGCATCTGCATGGACGAGAAGAACAACGAGGGCGGCGGGCTGTTTTTCTAGGTGTTGATTAGGGACCAAAGATGGATTTGTGCGTAATATGCTGGAAGTGTTTTGGCAGGATACCCCCGAGATTGGATTTGGTTTCAATACTTTTGGCTTTTACGAGGATTTGTTATGTCCTAGTTCGGCAGCAGATCTACGGAATATTACTAGCAACTCCTAGTATATCAGTCAAGATTTGTGGCTCGACTACGTGCTGTAAGCAGACCGCCATCAGTCTAGCCCCCGATTATTCCAGTACTCCTCACTTTGCTCGAGGTCAAGTGATTGCACCAGACAGGCAGAATGTGTTCCGTCAGATGGGAGCACCGGAGTACTGATGGCAGATGATAGTACAGAGGCGAAATACGACGATCTGGTGACGTCGGGGCTTCACCATTTCAATCCGACTACCCAGTCGCCTAAACTAAGCAGAAAGAACTGTTGTCACACCAGCGTCTGACGACCAACAAAGGGAGATCAATTTGTTTCGGGTCTACACCTGCTACACCAGTGACTGTTGTTGTTGTAGGTAGTATTTACTTCTACCTGAAAGTGTGGCTGATCACTATCTTGCACATGGGCTCCCAGCTGATGGCTATGGTATAACATAGATCTATGCCTCCCAGCTCATTCCTTGGCCGGGTCATGACCCCAGTTCTTCAAACTCCTCGCACTCTTACTATTCGGGTCCTGCTTCGCCTTGCCCTCCTGCGCAAGATGTCTCTTACAGTATGAAACGACCTTGCGCATATGGCCGATGTCGTCCTCGTCGTATTTCCCGGGATCCTTGCTCGGGTTCTTATTCAGAATTTCCATGATCTTCCTTCCGCTAGATAGAAGGCATTGTCAGTATCCATGTCGTCTCCCATTGCATATGCACAGTGGTATAGGCACCAGCGGGAAGCTTGGATCCCACCTTTCGTGTCCAACACTCTCGCCGGACCCGTCATTCTTACTCCATCCCACGCTCTGGGAAGACTCCTCCTTCAGCCAGGAGTCGAGGCCCGAGGGAGACATGTTGACGAGTTCATTGAACTCCCTGTGGCCACATTAGTACCTCCTAGTTAATGTCGAGTCTCGTGAACAGCACCATCGTTACTCACTTGATGACTGTATTGTCGTCCTTGACCATTGTGCTCGATTTGTCCCTTCTCAGCTTCACGAAACCGGCTCTAGTTCGCAGTTTGCTGATATGATGAGCCTGCGGAATTGGCCGTGGAAGTGATGATCTCATTGTTTGCGAATTGGCAGCGCGCCAACCCAGCCGAATCGACGACGTCATTGCTCCAATGCGTGTTTAACGGGACGTCTGGTTTAAGAGATCAGAGATTGGGCCCTGGTAAAATCGCGTATGGTAGTTATTAGGCACGGTATGCTCGTGGTTACTGCATCGTAATTCAACCACTTCCAGGTCCAACAGGCCCTGCCGGATGTGTCATGTAGTACATGGAATTCCCGCAACGTAGACATAGAATCCATTCCCCATACCGACGATGACGACACCAGCCAAACACGTGCAATTTTCCGATGAGTTGATAATGCCTTATACGTTATCCAACAAAATTTGTAAACTATGAATTCAAACCAAAAGGGGAGAGGAATATCGTCAATCAAACTCCATCCAGATCACAAGTAACCCTTTGTTTCCGTGATACTACCAATTGAACGCCCAAGGCCTCGGTATCAAACCGTCCGTTTTTCTTTGCCGTGTCAACATCCGCCTCGACAACCCACCTGAGGCAGAGGAAAGCACACACACACACACATCACCCCTGATCCCGTGCCAACAGTGCACCCATAGGAGGCGACTCCCCCGACTCCTCCCCCTGACTCTCCATGCCGCCACCACCCGCACCACTCCCACCAACAATCCCCATAAGTTGGTTCGACGATGGCCCCGTCCGCCCTGCGCCGCCAATAACCACAGGCCCGCTGCCATTATTGGCAGAAAGGAGCAGCGCCAGCCTCGCGCGCGCTTCGTTCCTCTCCCGCCTGAGCCGCGTCTCCGTCTGCTTGGCCTTGACGCGCTCCGCGGTCAGGAAGTCGGCCTGCGACCGCGCCTCGTCGCGCTCCGCGCGCAGCCGCTTCTGGTCCTGCCGCGAGGCGTACAGCTCGTTGCGCGCCGTCGAGAGCTGCAGCCGGGCCTCGTCGCGCTCGAGCGCCGTTTGCCGCAGCTCGGACTGCAGCCTGTGCAAGGAGGCGAGCATGCTTTGGATCTCGTCGGCATTTTGAGGGGCGGCGGTATCCCAGGTTAGGCCTACGGTGTTGTGCGTATTGTTGTTAGGTTGGTTTCTGGGGAAGTCGGTTGGCGCCGACCGGTTGAGGTGTGTTTGGAGGGCATTGTGTGCGAGGGTTGGCCCTACTAGGGGGTCGGTTGGGGAGAGGTATTGTGACTGATGATGCGCTCCCTTGAGTGAGTGGTGGATGGTGGCTGGGAAATGCGCTTCCGTGGCGGATGTGACATGGAAGTCCTCGGGAGACGATCCGGTTGCGAACTGATCCTGACTAAGGAAGCCTGTAAAATCGGTTCCGTCGTAGGCGAACGGGTCGTCGTAGAGACTGGCCATCGGGGGCTGGGCTGCTGCAGGTTGCTGCTACCGCCGTTGTGGTTTTTGTGGAGCGGCTGAATTTAGGCTGTGATGCCGAACCCGCGCAGACTGGCTCCTTCGCTGGGGTAGAACGACCCAAGCAATGTTCTCTTGCTCCACTCTCCCGACGCGGCGTATACTGAATGCCGTAGGTGAGGTGTATAAGTCGATTGATTTGGGTCGAGAATTGTTGCAAAGGCCAAAACCTCTGCGCGCTGCGGTGAGCTGAGGGGCCTCTGCTGGGACTGCGTGGAATAGGGGCGGTGCCACTTCGGCTTTCACAGCACCTTCCAATAGCGCAGCACTGATCCGTGACATACGTCTCAGAGCTTGGTTTTGGTGTTCCCGTGCTCGCGAGACAAGGTGCCGGCCACGCCACAGAGAGTCAAGAAGTCGTTAAGGAATCGGTCCAGCTCGCCAACCTGTGCACTTCGCGAGAAAACAGGCCACGCTTGCCATCGGGAGGGGCTTCTCCTCGGTGAGAACGCAAATTTGTTCATGTGACTCGGAGAAGGTCTCCGCAGAACTAGACTCGTTCGTGTCTGTTGCCAAGACTACCCCAGACTTTCAGGTTTCAGCGCTGCAACCTCTCGGCAGCGGGGTGTAACCGATAAATGGACTGTGCCGGTAAGAAAATGCATAGTGTAAGGAACCCACATTTTTGAAGGTAGATGGTCTGGAATGTGAGTATGGAAAGGAGCCATTCAGCAGATTACCTAATGAAAGAGGCGACACGTCAATCTAATGCTTGTAGAAAACTCGGGAAACAGAGGGTTTCGTGATCGTCCCAGGCAAATCCGAGCGACATGGTTTATCTAACCGATCTCTTGGCGTCGGGAAGGTGTGGGGAACCGGTTGACGCCAAATAAGGAAAATTTAGTTTGAGATCTTTAATGGGACTGACTTTCAACACCTACCTGAAGTATCAAAGGCGTCAGCAGGAGAATCGAAGCTGCTGGTCGATCTGGAGATGAGGTGGAAGCGGAGTGTCCAGACTTGGTACTCGGGGAGTCGTAGTTCAGAGTGCAAACCGTAGTCGTAAAGGTGTTGTAGTCGGGTTTGCACTTCGAGGGGGAGGTGTGCTAGGAACCTAGGACTATACTTACTCCTATGCATGAAGCCGCCTGGCCTCCCGCTTGCCCATCGACCAAGTCTACGTCTTGAAGGGGTAGAAAGTAAGGCCAAGACGATCAGACTCGTTTGAAGGACATTATTTCAACCCAAATCATTATCCAGGGAGCAATAAATGACGCTGGCCTTAGCCTTCAAACTCGTGAAATGGCCTGTTCATGTAGATGACGAAGTACCCACCTCGTAGATTTTCTATAATTACGTGGGAGGCAAGGATGGAATGAAGCAAGTGACAGCGGCTTACAATGGGCCAACCACGCCGCGGAAGTGAAAGAGTGGGACAGGTCATTCCAACTAGCCTGAACCACCCGTCGGTAAGTGTTTTGATGCTCGTGGTTAAACCGTTAAGGCCAGTGCATTTGGTGGCATGCATCCGTTATTTCATATACAGATATGCTTTATGGTGTTAATCGGCACCATGTGCTCCTACTGGCAATGTGGCTTCACTAAAGAAACTAAAGAATCCAAGTTTTGATCTTAGTGACTCTGGTGTAGCGTGTGAACCGCCCCCACTCTGTCTGGCGGGCGTTGAAACTGCCACAGTGATGTCTCGAGACTGCTTTGATGGATCGAGTCCCATTGTTCGCTAGCTACTTTGTGACTGCCTTGTATTCCTGACTATTCCATCTGAATTGCCTTTCGTGTGGAACCCAACAGGCCAAGCATCGTTAGCAACCCCGACACGGTTCCTTGAGAATTGTTATATGCCGACGTCTTACACCGTCCTGTGCTTTCAATGCCCGCATGAACACTTGAAGTGGAAGGCTCGCACAGATTGCTAACGAGGTCAAGATCTCAGCTGTTTAGAATCCGAGGGATCGTCATCCGTTGCTATCATCGTCTTCTGCTTTCCCCGCCAGAGCGTCTCCGTGTGCGGAATATATCCTCTGAAACAAGGGGCATCAGGCCGGAAAGACTGGACTTGGGTAGGCTTTGGTCCTTTCCTGGCGCGCCAATCCGACCAAGCTTATCCTCTGTGGCACAGCAACTCTCGAAGTCGGTATGTTCAGAAACGCATGGGTGGGACTCCACTACGATGCGGGCTCCTGGAGTTTGACGTTCTGACACGCCTTTTGGCTGCTTGTCGTTGTACAGTACCAGCCGTTGGAGTGGATGAATCGGCCGGTATCCGCCCGCGGCTTCACTTCTCCACCCGGACCTCAATCGTCCTGAGAATGCCCTTGAACCTGGGAGTGTCTCTAGGAGGCAAGACGGCGCCGATGTCGCTGCTCGAGGTCTCTCGACTGCCTTGACCTTGATTTGTCGCGTGCTCGGCGTGGACAGTGGTTGCAAGGAAAGTCAAATGGTCTCCGCCGTGTGCCGCTGTCCAGTGCTCTTCGACCTTGGCCAGCTCGACGAAGTCGCCCGACCGAGTATTCTGTCTTAGGTACCCGCGAGCCGACTCGCCAGTGACGGGGAGTCGATTGAGAGCCATGCCAGCTCGATAGTAGTTCGCACCTCGGTAAGGGTCAAGGGTGCTGGACAGCCTGAGTGCGCGTCCGAGAAGTGGTCGAAGGGTGGGGGCGCAGGCGGCGATGATCCCAATGTCGAGCTGGAGTCTGGCGAAACAGTTAGAACGTTAGTAGAAGTTGTTGCCCGACGGGCCACTCACGATCCCAAGAATGGCGCCCATGGGAAGCTGAGTCTTTCGTCAGTCTCGATCGTTACATCTGGAGAATTACGGTGAGGTCGCACAATGTCCCATCTGTTTCCTTCACATATGCGATGATGAATATCCCTTTGGCGATTCCAAGGGCAACGGCGCTACCGCGATCTTAGTGGCTTGTCGGACACAGCAGCAGCGTGCAAGTCTTACAAGTAACCGCCACTAAGAATGGCGATCAGGTATATGCGCACGCGCCGCTGGAGCTGGAGGTTCCAGATCAGGGGTATCGGCAACGTCGCGAAGGAGATATCCGTCAGTATGTTGCATGCTGGAAGGGAAGATTAGCACTGGCATTTACGTTGGGTTGAAAACACGGACCAACGTTAAAGAGCCCGAAATTCCTGTACGTGGCTCTGCTGTAGCACTTCGTCCTGCGAACGGACGGATCCCATTGGCCTGCAATGGGCTTGCAGTAAGTCAGGAACGTAATGAAGGCGAAGACGGTGTAGAAGCAAGTAAACCCTGTTTTCGTGTCCTGTCAGGAGAGGGATTGGGTCTTATATGCACGATACTGCCAGTTTCCCGTACCGATAAGTGCCCATAGTATCCTGTGGTACCAGCTTCCCTTGCTTAGCCGAAGCAGTGACAAGGCGATGGAAATCTTGAGCAGGCCAAAGGCGAACGCCGCTTCGAAGACTGACTGGTAGAACTGCGCCTCCATGAGTTTGGAGAACTCGGACCGTGGTATTGTGTCTATGTGGCGACCATATCCGTTCTTGCACTCGACGATCCACGCGGCTAGTCCCGCCACTGCGCACAGCTAATCGGATTAGAGCGAACGCTGCATGAGGTAGGTCTTCCTTCATCGGGGTTGAGAAAAGGGGCGACTCACCACGGCCATCACCATAAACGCATCATCCTTGCCGAAGGAGCGCACGAGGATCGCACGGGTGTAGACCCGGACACACGCCGTGACAAACGCCAGGCTCCAAAATACGCAGATAACAGCGAGGAAGGCGGTGGCATTGCTTTCGGCGGCCCGTTCAGCATCGATTAGCGTGGCCCCAGTTATCGACGACATAGCAGGGCTGGGTTTGGTCGTAGGAAGGGTATCGTGCGATGGAAGGGGACGAGCAAGGAAAAGGGAAAGATACGGATACCGGAGTCTTTACTCGACAATAAAAGGCGGGACGCTGCATATGACAAACAGAGCCGCCTAACCAACTGCCAGACTGGAAGATATTTGTTCACCCGCCCGCAGATGCAAGTTTCCCAGACGTTGAACCTAAACTCCGGCTCCACTACGAATATGCTTTAAATTGAATCTGGGGTAATGGCGGCTAGGACGCCGGGTGTTCAAGTGCCGGGAGGCCAGGGCGTCAGAGTCAAGGAGGGCCACATTGATCGCCGGCACGGCATCTTTTAATGACTGAGCCAATCTCGGAATTTGGCAGTGCTTCAAAACCAACTGTCGTATGGGAGTGTGTACAACAAATCCCGTTATTGGATTGCACATAGCATTTGATAGATTTGCCTAAAATCCCTCACCCCCTTTCCCAGACCTACCACGAACCCCGCTCCAGGCTGGTATATCCCGCTCGACTTAAGCAGGCAGCGCGTTCTCCCTGCGCTTCGTATGGCTGGCTGGTATGCACCTAGTTACACAATTCAAGCATCCTATAAGTGGATGAGACCTCATCCGCGCTAAAGAATCACGATCACATTAAAGTCTATAATCTCCAAACTAATGCCTAGCATCAGTAGTGTGAAGCAACGCTCAAGCTTTATAGGCCAGCCATCATGCTTCAGCTTGGAGGAAGTGGAACTTAAAGAGGTGGGAATCGATGAAGAGAACAGAAATATAAGAGAGAAGAAAAGCACAGTCTTCGACGCCGTTCTAACCCTCTACATCTGGAAGGTACCGTTTCAAGATCGGATCCGCTCGCATTCTACACACAACCCAGTGCCTCAAAGTCCCCCGTACTCTCCACTACAATCCTCATCTCCACACTCACCTCGCCGCCCACCTCAACCGTGCCCATCACACCCGCCCTTCTTCCCACGATCCGCCTCTCCTCGTCCCGTACGATGAACTGCTCCTTCAGCCCCGCTCTAAACTTGTCAATCTGCGGACAAGGGTTACGCAGCCCCTGAACGACCACAACCGGGTGCGGCTGCGACATCACATCCCGTGCATCACTGCCTGTTGGGACACGAGGACTAGAAGAGGAAGGCAAGAAGTGCAGCCTCGTCCCCCTGCCCAGCGCCAGCAGATCAACCCCGACAGTCGTCACGTTCTCACCGATCTCCCCCGGCTCGACGCCGCACTCGTCGAGGATCTCCTTGGGGATGAGGTGCACTTGGCGCAGGTTGGGCGGCGGCGGCTGGATGTGCAACCGGCTGCGGTGCTGTACAGTCACGCCGGCGTGGCAGTCGCCTTGCACGCCCAATCCGGCGAGGAGGGTGAGGCGGGACACGGGCTGTTTGGTGAAGTCATGAGTTGGTGAGAGGGCTAGGGCGTGCACTGACATCGTGGCGATGGTTTGCTTCGGGATGTGACGCGTTATTCATTAGACACCAGGCCTTGTGAATGAAGTAAGTAAAGGTCGGGGCAAGTTGACTGACGAGGTCTTATACGAGTGGGCTGTGAGTCATACCTACCAATACCTTACTCACGCATCTCATTGTAAGCAGGTGATGTGAGCTTCCCCATCGAGGTGTGCTGTTGTGGGGGGCTTATTAAGAAACGATGTTACCAATAATACTACGTGTGCATTTAGCTTTCTAAATCGGCTGGTAATGCTAGGACAGGCCGTGAAGTGGCTCGTACCTGGTGGAGACTGCAGTAACCTCTAAATCGGGGTTGCGGTAATTCTGACCTGTTATATGAGTACCTGCATACTTAGTCCCTTGATCCTGGTGTTGTGCATGTCTTTTATCGTACAATTGTGCCAGCGAGCAGTCACTTAGAGCTTGGAGAAGCCAGTGTGTTTGGTACAGGTATGCAGTAAATTGACGACGGGTCCGGAGTAGGAGAGACGGAGTTCAATTGCAAATTGCCTAGCAGCCCGAGGGCAGCTCGGGCAGGTAAGGTACTAGTAAGGTGCATACATACCAGGTACCTACCGTACTCGGTCACTGGGGCTCGCCTGAATAAAGCCAGCCGAGAGGGTCGGAAACACATTTGCAGCACCGCTCGGTTCTGACGCTTCGTCCTGACAAGCGAGCACCTCTCGATCCCAACAAACAATCATCATCTTGTCGTAGGTTGGCTGTTGACCACGTTAATGGCCGACCCTCTCAGTGTGGCCGCCTCGGTCGTCGGCCTTCTCGCGGCGGCGGGCAAAGTCGGCTCGGTGCTCCGCCAATTCGTCGGCGCTGTCGCCGATGCACCGCAATCCGCGCAGGCCGCCCTCGCCGCTGTCGAAGAGATGCAACTCGGCCTCGCAATGATCCAGGAGCTCATTGACACTGTCTCGAGCCTGCCTAGCAGACGAAGGGTGCTATTGCGCCTCGACCACATCGTCATCGTCCTCACAAACTGCGTCCTCACCATGTCGGAGCTCGAGTCGCTCGTCTGCATCAAGGCGGGCATTACGGATCGCTTCAGTTGGGTTGCGGCGGAAAAGAGGGTCAAGGATCTCCTCTCACAGCTAGAATCCCAAAAGACCTCGCTGTCTTTGATGGTGACGGTGCTTTTCTGGTATGCTTGCGCTGCTGCTATGTTACCGTGATACTGTCCCTGTTTGTCCTGTATACTGTATAACTTACAGCCATGGATCAGCCGGTCGGAGGTTGAAGCTATGCGGAGTAGAGAGAGACTGATCATAGTCATTGAGCGGATCTTGGAGAGAGATCCCGAGTTCGCGGCGCATATCCGGGGACTGGAGAATAGTTCGACGGTGGAGGACCGTTCGGTACGGTTCGACGACAACGATTCAATTGCTACCTCGACTATAAGGCCAGTTAAACCGTTCCCTGCCTCCGACCTTCGCATGCTACCTCGTCCGTCAGTGCTGGGGGAGCTGGAAATTCCGTCGGAATCGAAGGTTTCTGTAGAAACCCGTTTCGAATTCGAGGCAGCTCTCTGGAAGTCACGACCGTACTTGGGCATGGAGTCTAACGAGTTGGATGGTTCAGTGACAGATTTGACCCTCAGATCGCATGCTTGGAGCTCACTGTCATTGAACGACATTTCTGTTATTTCCGTCTTCCGTCTTCCGATCACTTTGGACGATATCAACCCTATCGCGCCCGACCTGACATTTGCGACCCTCCTCCGTGGCTCGGGCCTTAATAGGTAAGTACTAATACTACCGCCAGCACTCCGGAGCTCCAAAGGTATCAAGTGCGCTAAATCAACGGTTAGAGGCTCGAACGACTCGATGCGAGGACGATCGGTACAAAGCATGTTGTCTCAACCAAGAGGGAGAGATGCTCCGAAGGCACTAAACATGCCGGGGGTCTTGCACCCGTTCGCCGCCGCTCAGGTGGCGCCTAGCCGTCTGCGTGTACGACGGGCCGACGACGACATTAGGTAGGGATGCCTCCTCATCCATCACTCGACATCATGGATAGTAATAGTATGCGATTGGGAAAGAGGTGCTGATCCTATAGCTGCAGGGTTGTTGTAGTCGGAGATGCCTCCACGGAGAAAACAGCAACAATCATCTCGTACACCACACAGACATTTCCCAGTGTATATATCCCATCCGTGACCGATGACGCCACGGTAAACGTCATGTAAGGGATACCCTCCTCCTCCTCAAGCTGACATCCTTTGCTGACGATATTATTTCAAGGATGGACGGCGTGTCCCGTTCCCTAAGGCTCTCTGACACGACAGGCAAGGAGATGTATCCCCACCTTAGAATGCTTGTTTACCCGCAGGCGGACGTCTTCCTTGTCTTCGCACGCGTTGGGATCAAATCCAGTTACCGAAATATCGAGAATGTCTGGATTCCGGAGATTACGTACCTTCGTCCTGGGGTCCCATTCGTCATTGTGGGAATCGGGAACCAGGACGGCCTTGAACTTGTCCGTGACTCTATGTCACCAAACGAGCACTTGCATTCTAACCCGGACAAGCCCCTGTTTTACGCCCGGTTGGGCGCGGATTTGGCAAGGAGGCTTGGTGCAGTGAAGTATGTGGAGTGCAGCATCAACGCGCCGTTTCGTCTCAAGGCTGTTCTTGACGAGGTACGTTCTCTGCTCTCATACCATGTACCAACTCCGGGGAGCCAGCCCTCATCTTACTACTAGGTACTTATTGATTTTGCGTGGTCAGGCCATCGTCGCAGCGCTGACGGCACCGGACCCGAAACGGAAAGACCGCAGGCGCTCCTTACGACCGGCTTTCTTAAGTCTCAGAGAGACGACGAAGGACGAAGAATGAATTGTTAACCATACAGGAACCGCAATGGAACCCTTCAAGCTTTCACATTACACCCCTGTAGCACCTTTCAGACCGGGCTACCTGCTATCACTGCGCCACCGCTGCTACGGCATTGCTCGGACGGTCGACCACGACTTTGTTTGAGAATGGAGGTCTGGTGCTGCCCTAGCAATACCGACAGGCAGTTTCAGGGCAATAGCCATGGTTGCAGGCATAGCTGCACAGGCCCAAGTAGCCGTCACTCTCGCCGGGCAGCGGGCATCCCTCGCGGCCGTTGGTTGCTGGCGGGTCCTCTGGGGTTCCGTACGAAGTGCACTTGCAAGGTCCCGGCGGGCAGTAGCCGTAACTGCAAGTGAAGCTGCACAGGCCGATGTAGTTCTCGGTCTCGCCTTCTCGGACGGTGCCTCCGTTGCAAGTTGCTATTTTTGCGAAGGACGATGGTCAGTAAAATGGTTCATCCTCAGAACATACCGCCGGGGAGTCTAGGGAGCGGGGGGGGGGGGGGGGGGGCAAACTTACCGCCGGCACTGCTCGTCGAACTCGGTGGCGAGGGATCCGCAGGAGAGTTGGTCGACGCGCTCGTGACAGTGGCGTTGGATGTCGACGTTGAGGAACTGATGGCGCTTGTGCCGCTAATCGTCACTGGCGTGCTGGTCGACGTCGGTGAAGAGGATTGGTCTACTATGGGAGTGGTGGACGCTGCAACGTCAGTCTGATTTGTTGCTAAGAAAATCAGTGATGTTAGCGTTTTCCCAACTCAGGTCCCTCGACTAGGATGAGGGGCTGAGGCTTACCGCTAGCGCCGGCAGTAGTCTGGTTGGCCTTCCTCAGCCCTACACCCAACCCGGCACCTAATGCGATCGCGAGAATAGCGAGGGCTGTCGCTGCGAAGACGACCCAAAAAATCGCCTTCGGAAGACCGCATATCCTGGCTTTGGGCGGCGGTGTCTGGTCAGTCGATGGCAGCTCTGTGGGATAGGGCTGATAGGCGGTGTGGTGGTGGCCGCCGTGGACGGCTTCTAGGTCCGAGTCCGGCAGAGCTTCAAGGCCTGGGTAGGCCTTCTGCTTTGGATTGTGAACCTCAAGGCCTGGGTAGGGGCCCTTGTGCATGTCTGGAACCTGAAGTTCCAGGCCTGCATAAGGAGGCTTCTCCATGTTTGCGGATCTCCTTCTTGTCGCAACTAGAGAGACAAGGATGAGGACGAGGACGAGGACGAGGACGAGGGACGGCCTCGAGCGCGAGCACCATGAGGAGAAAAGGAAACGAGATGGGGCAGCAGCAGGGGCGGCACAGCCATGCAGGGAATCGCCAGCCGCCACACACACGGCGCTTAGGTTGCAGCAACCGATCGTTCCCCTCTTTGCTCGTTCGGGTGTAACTTGGCGAGTTGCAATTGGGGGCCAACTTTCGGGGCCAGAGTCAACCCCAAGACTTCTGTCCCAAGGTTATGGCGGCCAAGCTACTCGCATAAAGAAAAAGAATGGAGCTGATAGAATGGAGCGTCCCGAGTTTTGCCAAGCGCTTTATTTTTTTGCGTTGAACCACTTCCTGCGGCTGCTGAGCTGAGGGTTTTTTAGAGTTTCGCGCTGACGTGAGATCTCGAGCCGAAGCGAAATGCTACCTTAAATTGGATCCTTGCAGCTCCCCCTGCAAGCGAGCGTAACGCAGCGTAGTATTCTACGTCTTCGCGAGATTCTAAACCTGGTAGGTATGTACGACGCCGCTCGCAAGTGCCGCACTCTCATGGAGGCTGTCGACGCTCATGTTGCATGCAAGTCCCGACAGTAGGGTTACTGGCATAGCAAACTGCTTGTATCGGTTTGAACCTCGTTTGCATAGGCAGCCACAGTCTATTGCAAATTCATCGAAAACCCTCCGGTTGAACCCTGTTCGAACGGCTGTGAGCGTCCCTCGATTACATATCGGCATGGGGTGACGAGTGGTCCATCAGTAAGCAAATGCTTCCTGCCAGGCGGAACTCGCGCCATGTCGTTGTGCGGATTTCTCAACTCGGCAGTGGCTTACTATGTCCTATGCACGCTGATGCCTTTGAAAATCTAGGTTCCAACGTTCGCCTTGCAGCAGCAACCTAAGTTGATTGTTGAACGTAGGGGGTTATATAGGTTGTATTGCTTTCTTAAGGAGTCTGAGGCTCTAGGGACCTTGGTTCCTTATATATATAGAGAGCATGGTTCCTATCCTTCTTAGCCTTGTTCCTGCTGTACCGGTACCTCCGGTACCTGCCTAGCTTATAGTCTCTATCCCGAATTTGAGCGCCCCTATAGGGGTATAATACCAACCCGTGCTATAATTACGCGTGAGATTACTGTATACAATAGTAACCACAAGGTTCTGTTCCATATCACTTGTAAGCTTTGAGAGTCTTCCATTCTTCAACAACACCTTCCACTCAATAGAGTAATGGATGTATGTGGGCGGAAATTCGTCATATGGTAGGTTGGAGTCACCGTTTTAAAGTAGCTTAATGGGAACTGGCCTCTTTGTTATGCGACACGACCCGCCAGCGTCGACGATCTCTGATGAATCACTGGGTCAGGTGCTCATGGCAGGTACTGCACTTACTACTAGTATAATAAGAGTCTACCTAGGTCAAACGATGCAACAAGAGGACGATGTATAACTCTGTCCTGCCTCCCCGAGAATCACTGCAGCCATCGTTGAATGCTGCGTCCATCTCAACATACAGGATAATTACGACCTGTTAGGTGCCGTGTCTAATTTACATGATGTCGCTCGTCGCCACTCCCAATTCAGAAGAACTGACTTCTCACCCTCGTCGTAGTCCTCCTTATCCAGTGAATAATGCGCTCCGAACAGGTGCCCTCTGCCGTCCTTGCTGCGGAAGACGCTTTCGGCGTTATAACCGGAAGTGATAGCACCTTGGGTTCCCCTCCCGTGCCTCATGACCCCAAGTCTGGCAACAAAGTCCGTCGCATGCGCAAAGTGCTCCGTACAGAGGACGAAATTGCTGAGTGGAACGACGCTTCGCCTTGCGTCCGAGTCGTCCACGACGCACCAGTCGACACTGGGGTTCCCAAATGTGAACACGTTCAGGCTTTTTCGCATGATTTCCATCGTCTCCGTCCTTTCCCTTAACTCGGAGACCCCTTCAGGGCGGTTTACCAGAGCCTGCAGCACCAGCCGCAGAAGGAGACACCCCTGGGAGTGCGCGATGACAACCACTTTGTGGTTGTCGTCCCTGACCGAGAGCGCACGCTTGAGTTCCTGGTCGAGAGCGTTTTGCGCCTTCATGCTGCTATCAGTGCGCTGGATGAGGGAGTGTGACGCTTCGGCGGCGGCGGGGGAGCGTTCTCCGGTGCACTCGATAAAGTCCCAGAGAATGCCGTCGCTCCGGTTGTACACGCCCGTGACGTCTGTCTTGAATCGCTTCTTGATCTTGTCGCACGATCGGCGGAACCAGACATGCTCATTGGCAATGCCGTTGACGAACAGCCACGTCTCTTTGTAGTTCTGTGGCGAGCCGGGCTCCTGCCACTTGGCGGTGTAGCACCGGTCTGGAGGCTGTCCGTTAGGTCTAAAGTCGCTGCTGAGTTCGACATTCATTTCGATATCGCTTAGGTTGAGAGACGACTTGTTGCGACGGGCCCTCCCCAGCCGGAGAATCGTCATGAGCGTCAGCGAAACGCGCTGCAACTGGTAGACGACGGCCTCTCGGTTCTCCTTTACCGAGAGATCCAACTCGTTGTATTGATTAACCGCTCCGGTGACCCCTGGAGTCTGAGGCCCCGGGATGACAGTTCCAGGACGGACAAGGTCATACAGAAACTGCTTCAGATCGCCGAGGTTATTCAGAATGAAATCCTTGGTCTCTTGGTTAATGCCATTGGTAAAGATGAAGTTCCAGATCAGGGCCGCTCCGCTGAGGCTCCCTGTAAACGCCGCGATGGAACGTTGAACCACTTTGAATACCGTATCGACGATCGCCTCATTGTCAGCAGCGGCAAATACGGCCGACGCTCCTTTTAGGCTCAAATTCGCGGCGAATGTCTTGAGTCCCGCTGCCGCATTTCGAACAAGGGAGGCCACCGCCGTGGGGCCATTCACAAGAACCTGGGTGACGAAAGTGATTGGGTTGAACATCTTGTTTGGTATCTGGAGGCTCGATGAGCATGGGTAGACAGTTAGGCTGTTTTGCCAGATAGCTTGTTATATTCGCGCGAGCTGGTGAGGACAGATACTATACGTGGTAGCTTTGAGACTTATAAGGTCATGAGGGTTGACACCAAATATTACAAGAACAGATAGCGTAAGGATTACATCGCGCTGACGACATGCCTTTGCCCGCTTTTTTGTATCGCGGAGAGAACAATGATGTCAGAGCCACGCCAAAGTCGACGGCATTGAGGGAGGTCTAAGTCGACCACCCCCCCATTCCGCCCACTTTGTTAAGTCTTGGCGTCTAAACCACCCATCTTCTTCAACACCACCTGTTACAGTCTGTTCAACCCACCACAATACAGGAAGCATCTGATTCGGGGCTTTCTGACCTGCTGTCTTCAATGCCAGACTCTTCAATACGGCCAGCCTCAATTTGAGCCCGGTGGACCTGTTCAATGGAAGCGAACTGCTTGTTCGGATCCGGGACCACCCTCTTTCTTCTCGACGGCCGGGCTGCCTCTAACTGAACCTTCAGAGCCTCGTTTTCCTGTTGCAATTGAGCCAATTGGAAGTCCTTCTCGTCAAATGCCTTCTCAACCTTCCTGAATAAAAGCCGTCGTGTAGAAAGATCTTGCCGCCGGATAGCCAGGTTGGTTAGGTGACCGCGAAGGTCTACTTTCTTGCGTGGTGTCAGGAATTCGACCTCCTGAGCCATAGTTGTGGTCTGGCTAGGTAGCCTAGATGCCGGGGTCTGTGGTAGTAGTAGTGGATTGTCTTTTCCAAGCGCCTGGTTCGAATTTTCCAATAAAAGAGGGCTTATCAGTGGTTTCGCCATACTAAGAGGCCACAACCCGGATGCCTTCCACCCAGCTTTGATATTATGAGCTGTAATTGCCTCCCTGCGAGCCTTGACAAGGCACCGCAATATCAACTGCTTGCCTAATGCCGTAGTTTCTGACCAGCTGGTTAACTGGTTGAGGAGCTTGCGGTAGGTGTGCTTCAGGGGGGAGAACACTGATAAATCCAACGGCTGGAGGACGTGGGAGGTATGGGCTGGTAAAAAGAGTAGTTGGATATTGTTGCTGAAGCACTCCCATATAAACTCAGTGCTTGTATGGCTATCGTGGCCGTCCAGTATCAACAGACGCTTCTAGGTAGGATCTTACGGCTGGGTCCGGGGGATGAAGACCCGTTATAGCCATTCCAACGCAACCACCCTATTTACCCAGCCTTTTTCAGTTACAGTAAATAGCCAGTCCTTTAGTTCGTCCTTGGCAATAAGAAACCACTGCTGTTGAATACTCTTGCCCTTGAAAATAACAGCTGGTGGGAGTAATACCCCTATAGCAGAGACGCACTCTAAGAAGGAGGTCCATACACGCGAACAGGGGACTTTCCGTTGTCCTATGCGTGTGTGGGCACTTCTAACTACCAAGCCGTTGATACCCTAACCTTCTATAAGGCCGAATTCGTCAAAGTTCCAGCGGTTAGCCGGTAAGATATCCTTGATGGCTAGGATCTTTAAGAGTAGGAACCAGCTGCGGATAACCGAGTCAGTAGCGCCATTGATATAGGCTAAGTCGATCTTACGACCTCGCTGAGTACGGAGGACCGGGTTCCTTCGGATAAACCGGTTGATCCAGCTCTTCCCAATAGTCTTTTCGGGTGCTCCTTGGGCCTATAGAACCCGGCTGGCGAACTCCCTGATCTGCGCATGGGTTGGTGGGACACCTAGAGCGACCTGGGCTAAGACCCATCGCGTAAGATGATCTTCTTGTACTCGGCTAAGTGTCTGTTGCAGTTCGGCCGCAGTTGAATGGGTCTGAGTACCACGAAGGCGGTCGCGAATAGTAGAGCGTGGGATGCCGAACTCACTACAGATGCTTCACAATGACTGGCGCCCAAGACGGTATTGCTCAACTGCATCTTGTATATCTTGCTCTGAGTAAGCCATCTTGAACTGGCAATCAGTTTGATCCAAAAAAAAAGGCCGTTTGGCCAGAGATTGAGTGAGTTGTGGTAAGTTGAAGTGGTTGGGTTGAGAAAGCGGTGTGGACTTACAAAATGGGCGGAATGGGGGGTGGTCGACTTAATCAGAGATTTAAGCATTCCGTCGAGCGACTCTGAGACATGAATGCTCCCTCCAATTTGATGTTTATTATGCGCAAATCTTCGAAAACCCTCCGGTTTAACCCTGTTCGAACGGCTATGAGCGTCTCTCGATCTCATATCAGCATGGGGTGACGAGTGGTCCATCAGTAAGCAAATGCTTCCTGCCAGGCGGAACTCGCGCCATGTTGTTGAGCGGATTTCTCAATTCGGCAAGGGCTTACTATGTCCGGTAGTACCGGTGGTAGGTATGCACGCTGATACCATTGAAAATCTAGGTTCCAACATTCGCCTTGCAGCAGCAAGCTAAGTTGATTTAGGATTACTAGTATCAAGTTGCCAACCTTTGACTTGTTCTTCAAGCCAACTTTATCTCAATGCCAGTACTACTGACCCTTAGACACGCATGACTAGTAACATATGTCGCCCATCACAAAGAGCGTGTGCCCGTTTGATTGCAGACTCGAGAAGCTAACAAAGCAGGGCCCGAGGCCACTTCGCCCGATTGTTCGGAATGTTGCCACAACCGAGAACCTCTAGTCCGCGTATCTGGAGCCGAGCACACGACAAAGCAATGTACAACTCTTACAAGACAAAAGCCCATCGGGGTTTCAAGCGGCCGCGAGCAGAATCAAGCGCATACCATAAAAGTTGGCCTAGAGGCTTTGCACCGACACAGGGACACCAGGTAGCCATATCATACGACCGTATCTCAACCCATGGCCCTTGGGTTGACAGGTTCGAATCAACCTGGAAGGAAACGAGTTGAAGCAGACTAATAACACGGCGTTTATTCAGTGAAAAGCCGGGTCGGCGACGGATTCAATGTCTTTCAGCCAACTTGTACATGACAAGTCCTTTCTTTGACTTCTTTGACTGAGCTTGAAAGACATTGTCTGTCGGGCTTAGACACTGCATCACGGACTGGACAAGCACTTTGTTCTCTTATTCAAGGCACCTGTTCGGGAACACGCCTCGAGGTCAAGATGTCGTGTGCACTCGATTCAAGGTCGGATCTCCCTGTTACCGGTCCAGGACCTGATGCCTCACTCGAACCGGATGAAGCGAACTCTCGCCAAATGAAACGCAGCACCCCACCTCGTCTTCAACCTCAACGGAAAGCAGTGCCCTAACATCATGCAGCGCCGCGCAGGTCCCTACCGCCCCATGCGCAACCTCGCCAACCCGAGCCGCGCCCCGTTCACAAATGACATCTCCCCCCTCCTCTCACGCTCACGCTGTCTCATACAGCACAGCCTCGGCTTCCGCAGCCAGGACGCCTTCGTCCGATGGCTCACGTCGGACGAAGTGCGCCAACCGTGGCTCGAATTCAAGCGCGACTTCCTCTCGCGGTACGACGTCTCCCGCTTCCGCTCCGAGGCGTACACGCAGGCGCATATCAACGCCAGCTTCACCGCGCGGGACAACCGCTACCGGAATCGGCCCGTGCGCCAGCGGCTCTGGAGTTACTTTGACGGATACAGAATCACATGCCTCCTCGGCAAGCCGCGCACTGTGGCGTGGCTGGCAGAGGGGGCCAAGTGGCACGACAAGCGGGAGTGGGACGTCAACTGCCACTTTGCCTGGTTTGCCGCGCAGGTGTATGCCAGGGGATGGAGGAGTACATTTCTTGGATCGCGAGGGGTCAACAAGCATCTTCCGCTGGTCTCTAGACTCTGACCGTCTCCCTCTCTAGCTCGAAGGGATCAAGGGATAGCGTACTCTAATTGCCATCCATATAGATTTAGACAATAGAGGGCTACTAGGGAGCCTTGGCGGGGTTCACTCTGCCCCGTTTCTTGCTGTCCCAATTTCTTGTGCGCGAGTAAGATACTGACCTGTCCGGTGTGTAAACATGATGGTGTGGAGCTTGAGGCTCTTCTTGCTGTCTGATTGCATTTCAAAGTTTCAAACTGCCTAAGGCCATGCAATCTCCCAAGACTGAAGACTCTCCCTTCTGGGGTTGCACAATGTCCAGGCATCGTGCACGAAACTTGGACTGCGCGGATTCGAAAGAGGGTTTTGCTGCTGTCCTCGGCTTAATACAATTACTAGCGAGTCACCCGGCCTATGATTGCGCCGCCCTTGTTCGCCTTCATGCAAGACAATGGACTAGTAGCAGTTTCTGCCAAACTGCTGAAATTCGCCAAAGACAAAGGAATCGATAATTTCCAGTATTTGGCCCTTTGAATTCAAAGTCTTTCAACAGTGTCCGTACCCGGGCCGGATCCGGATTCGGATGAACCACCCTCGGATATTGACGCGTCTTTGTCTTGCGCGGTGAGCACGACCGATGGAGGTCCTTTTAACCCTCTCTTTAAAAACACGCAGGATACCTCAGCGTGTCCATACTGACTTAATTGAACCCTGTAAACACTCCACGCAACAACAAGCAATGGATCGTCAAGCCTTCTACGATGACGCTGACGAGGGCACCAAGGACTGGCTGGCCAGCCAGCTCTTCTACCGAGAGCTCGAGACCCTCCGCCGCAACAAGCCCCTACTCGACACTGGACTCTTCGGGGTGAACGGGTTGGAATTGTATGACAGCAGTCAGGACCACGGCAGGCTCCGAGCCGGCGTAATCCAAACGTTGCCACTATTTTCACGACGACAGCGGAAACACATCCTAGCAAAGTCGGCTAGGATTAACCCGCACGACGACCTTACACTCGGTAATGATAACGACGACAACAACAGGAACGGGCTCCAAGAGTCACAGCTCCCGTGTCCGTCCACCCCAATGCGCCTAGACATCCCCGCCATCAGCAAGGACATGGGATACACAAGGCCGTTTAAGGAACAGTTTCCGCTCGAGGCCAGAGCAGCCAAGGCGGACTTCCTCACGACCGGATACGAATATAGCGACCAGGAGAGCATATTCCAGGGGGCGGACTGGTTGCCGTACCTACAACATCCATCTCGGGTCAAATCTCAGCTCCTTTTCAAGGGCTTCCCCATGGCGGAGAACGTCGTCTTCGTCAAACACCCAAATTACTGGACCGACATCGAGAAGCACGGTAAACTTGTATCGAGCGGGCAGTGTTACTGGCTCGCGCTTGCTTTGCTGCTGTATGGCAATGCAGACTTCTGGATCCGTGTCAAGGCCGAGCATTTGAACTTCCTCGAGAAGGTATTGGCAAACCCACAACATCCCAGGAACGGCTACTACTCGAGGATGAACCAGGCCCAGATCCCTACGCAGGCGACAGGGAAGACAGGGACCTGGAAAGGCACGGCAAACCTGTGGGAACTTCTGCAGATACCAGGCTGTTGGATGCCGGATGACATATGCAACCTCACGGCCGATGTCTATGGTATGTTCCTGGTACTCTACAAGTACGGCTCGGGAAGGCCAGAATGGCAGAACAAGGTGTACGATATGAAGACATACGGCGCGTATAACAATCGGCATGTCTTTCTATGTTTTGCAGTAGGTTCCCTGACTTTAGACTAATTTATTATGCTGACACCTATACAGGATGAAAACCACTACCAACCAATGGTTCCCAACGAGTACTACGCCCACGAGTTCAAGCTGCCTCGGATCACCCTACAATCCACCCAAAAGTACCGTCTTGTAACCGGCCCGCACCGCCGTGCTCGAGATGGGCCGGGACACCACTGGCGGGCGCGGGGGCTAATCCCGTCGCCACTCTCCCTGCCTTGCTTTGAGCCAGAACATCTGACACGAGTGGTCGGGTACGGGCCATACAAGTACAATGGACCGCCATCCCAGCCGGCCTTTTCAGCAAAATCCCAAAGTGCCAGGGAGCGACGTGCTAGCGTAAGCCAGGCAGATATCCAGGCTACACAGGCACAGAGAGACAAACAGGCTGCTCTCGAAGGTCTCAGGATCGTCAAACAGTACATTAAAAGCATCGATACAGACCACCACCACCACCAGCACAACAAGAGCAAGCGACCGGCCGATGAAGCTACAGAAGGCGAAGCCCAAGCCAAACGCAGTCGAATATCACCGCCGCCTCACATCCGGCCGTCGGGGGTGGATGACGGTGCCCCGGGGCCTTCCCGCTCGTTCACACCGCACAACAACCGCCGTGCCCGGTCCCAATCTGTTACAGTTATTGGCGAGTCCGGGCGCCACCGCTCCGCTAGCCAGCAGCAACAGCAACAGCAACAGCAACAGCAACAACAACAACAACAACAAGCGGACGACGGACACGGACACGAAAACGACGGGACCTTCTTCAAGACCCTGACCAGATACATGACGAAGAGCGAGAAAGTGGACCGGCTACGAAAATGGTGTTTTGATCTGGAGCTCGCTCCGGGCGACGAGATGAGCAATTGGAGGAAGGAGGACTGTGTCACAGCATTGCTCGCCGCCAGGGCACTGGTGCGTGTGAAACGCCGTGAGCAAGGGCGCGGGGAGGAGGTGGTTAGCAAGGAGGAGGAGGAGGAGGAGGACCTGTGGCCTGATGTGGTGCGTCTTCCGTCGAAGGAGAAGAAGAAGAGGAGGAGGAAGGGAAAAGAGAAGGCTGTGGAGGAAAGTGAGGAAGGGGAGGGGGCGGAGGATAAGACGCGGGAGGAAGAGCTTATAGTGATTGACTCGGATTGAAAGCAAGGAGAATCCAATGACAGCTAGTGGGATTGAGGAGGAAGGATAGTAGCAGTGTACTACAATACTCGCATGCCACCATGTTTACTAGGTGAACTGGAAGGTCAGGTACCTTGGGACTACTAAGGTAAGGTAGGTATTAGAATGGGTAATGATCCCGATGCAAATGAAAAGACGACTCACTCCGGAAGGCGTGGTAAGGTGGGCTACACCGTGACGTGTACGGGGCCGAATCTTTCGGTGAGGCACTGCTCCCCACGCGCGGGAAGACACGATGGGTCGCATCCATGATCATCCACTACATGGTCTTGAACTGCGGGGGGGTCACGGCTGACGGAACATTCAGGGCCCGCAAACACGAGCGACACGAGGCGCTTGCAGAATAATAAACGAGCAATCCCGACGTCTAGGCCCGAGCCCGCATCTGGCCTGGCAACACAGACAACAAACTCGGAGTCAACAAAAGAACAATAGTGCCGCCCTTGAATCTTACCGGCAAAGCAAAGAGTACCATGGTCCATGGTATGGTTACTACGGTGACCATTAGATCCTCACCTGCCTGCCTACGGCATTCGATTTCTACTGGTACAGAATACATACATACAGTGGTAAGGTACAGAGAGCTGAGTACTACTAGTATATAAGCTACCTACGAGGTAGTTAAGCCAGCTGCGATATTCATTTTGCGCTGCCTTCATTTTCAACGCCCAGTTGGCATCATCAGTTTCACATTGCTCTTCAGCAATACAGACCTCAAGTCAACCATGACGATGATGTCGAAATCGGGTACATTCTTCGACCTGAAATGGAAGCTCCGGGGTCATATTGTCATGCTCTTCCTGGTCCTGTTGCTCCTCGTCCTAACGGGAGTTTACATGAACCTGGCCCCGTTCGTCACCCGGCCCGACATCATGGGCATCGTCTACGTGAGTGCCTGCCGCTGAACTCGTCCCTCGCTCGAGGTCCGGGTTGGCCATAGTCATTAACAAGACCCTGGGCCCCCGCCGCCTAGTCGATCAAATCCATCATCATCGTCGCCTATCAACTTCTCACCGAACACACGCGACGATTCGCCAGGTGGAAGAGCGTAAAGGCAAACCTCATCCTAAACTGCATCGAGCCAATCTTCTGGCTCACCCTCATTGCTCTCAAGTTCATGGGCATCTCGAAGTTCTGCAGTGGGAGTAGCTGCGCGGTCGCTTGGATCAGCGCGCTGCTTGTCATGGTCATCTTGTGAGTTCTCGGCGGGTGTAATGCCTTCTTTTACCTGCGTGCCATCTGACGAGTGCTGCAGTGCCTTGTCTCTCCATCTTTGCATGCTTGCCGTCAGAGAGTACCGCGAGTTCAAGAAATCCGGCGATAGCCAGGCCTGGTGAATCGTGATCACCGGCGATGGCTACCGGTTGTATGCGATTTGACTCAGTTGAGTACCTGGGAAAAGCGACTGATCCTGGACGGGCTGTTCTCGCGGGTCTGGACTTCCTGGTCTACCTTCCAGTTATTACGGGAGCTGGGAAATGCCGACGGCGAGCACCGAATCTGGGGAGACACGAGGGAAAGAGCGAAAGGGGGCAGGTGCCAAGCGCAGAAGTGCTGTATTTACACGCTTGAACTTGAAGGTGTAACTTACAGAAGAGAGTTGGCTCGTGTTTTTACGCCAAGATCCCAATTCTGTACGGGGTACGGATACCTATCATTTATTACGGAACTTCCCGGCACATCTCGTCATCCTTATCCGTATCTCGTTTTCGCATCGCATACGAGGTTCTTGGTTTCTACCTTACTGGTATCAGTACCACCGGGCATTACCAATCAATCCGCTATTATGGCAACAAGACCGCCCGCGGACAGCTCCTCGGACCAGGTTCTCGTAGATGCCAATAGATCCAGTACTATCCACACCACTACTGCTTCGACGGGGACGGAGGCTCGGAACGCCGAGACAACAACCCGACGAGTTCGGTCCGGTATTGTGAACCGCCGTTCTCACGCGAAATCGCGGACGGGATGCCGGACATGCAAGAGGCGCAGGATCAAGGTACCTGATAAGAAAACAACACATTTGATTCTTAGTTCTACTTGTTTCAGCTCGTGTTGTCCTATCCTTCCGTCATTTTCTTTGTCCTGTCGTCGAAGCCGCCGCGAGGATGGGCGCTCCCGTACAAGTTCTTGTCTAATACATGCGCAGTGCGATGAAAGCAGGCCGTCTTGCCGCAACTGCGAAAAGCACGCAGTGGCATGCGACTTTGCCTCGTCCGATTCCGCGTCCGCCTCTCCGGCTGTCCCATCGCCGCAGGGCCCGTTGCCGGCGTCGCAACTTCAGGGATCCTGCTCCATAGCCCCGTCATGCGACATCAACTTGCTGGATCTCGAGCTGATGCACAACTTCACCACGTATACCTGCACGACCATAATCGGCGACCAGGGCGTCCGGCAGCTGTTACGCACGGCAGCCGTCCACATGGCCGTCGACTGCGAGTACCTCATGCGGTCCATCCTCGCCGTCTCGGCTCTTCACCTGTCTCGCTACCGCCCGCAGAGAAAGGATCTCTACCTCCAGCGCGCCATGCACCATCATCAAGCCGCCAGCTCGGCCGCCATCGAGCTACTGACCGACTTGAGGCCCGAAGAGTGCGAGAGGCTGCACCTGTTTTCGATGCTGACAGTGTACTATGGTGCGCCGTGACTCGGTTCCCTGCTCCACGTCGACACCGTTCCGGATTGCTGACCTGGACATATATATGGCTTCAATGGGGTTTAGCTCTAGGATGTCCTGTCAGCGAGGCTGATCTAGCACCAGGGGCCCCATTGATCCCCCACTGGCTGCGTCTGCTTCATGGAATGGAGCCGATTCTGCACATGCTAAACCCGAAGGAGTACCGCGGTGTCCTGACGCCCTTGTTCGACTTTGGCCGGAGCCGCATGCAGCCGTTCCTGAAGACCACACCGGCCCGGTACCCAGGCCTGCTTGTGGACGTCCAATCACTCATCCACCGGACCTGCACCAACCCTGATCTCATCCCGATTTACGACGACATGATTGAGCAGCTCCGTCGCATACTCGGTCTGGTCGTGACGCCGCCTCGCTGTGCTATTTCCCTTTCCCACAGCGGCCACGAAGCGCCCGGCATCGCACAGTCGGAGGCACCGGAGCCGTCTACATCATCGACCTCGTGCGTAAAATTGGAGGCGTGGGACATCCTGGTATGGCAATGGACGCAGGGAAAGCGCTTCCTCCCGTTGCTCGATGTCGCCGCGCCGCCGCAGGAAGCTGTGGTCATCTTTGCGTATTGTCTGCTCGCGCTGAGGAAGTTGGAAAGCCAGTGGTACGTCGAGGGCTGGGCGGACCATCTGATGGCCAAGACGTGGGCGTTGCTGGACGACGAGCATCGCCATTGGGTCGTCTGGGCGACCGAAGAGATGGGTTGGAGTCCGCCGAGATGCTAGCAACGCAGTTCAGGGTCATTTGCTGGGTACCTACACTTCCGTAAACCAGTGTATCATAGTACTACTACTAGACGTTGGCTTGGTCGAAGGTACTGTACCTTAGTCACCGTAGAGCCTAGGTACCTAATGACGACCAAAGACACGCGGACACCTGTAGGCTCTGCAGCTTCCAAGTTCCACCTTGGTATTGTACAATACATACAGCGTCGTCATGGTGCATTAGGTTGTCGGCTCCAGTGCGAAACGCCGCCGTGTCGCAGCCTTCTCTTGACGTCGGGTGACGAGTACCTAGGTACCTAATGAGTGGGCAACTCAGACGACTCAGCCAGCGCACGAGAGATCAAGAAAAAAGAAGTGGAGCACTGTCCCCCTGTTATGGTCTGGACTGGCGAATCAGGGACGTAGAAGTACGAGAATACGAGAGTCGCGAGAATACGCGTATCTTACACGTAGAGAATTAAAGCAATACGCTACCTATAGTTATACGCGTACACACTCGCCCCCAAAGTCGCCGTCCTAGGTAGTACCCTACTAGTACCCAGTCGGTAAAAAGTGTCTACGCTTCCACTCTCCGTTGGCAACCAGTGAAGCGCAACCACGGCAATGCATAGATCGACAGCTCCGTCGCATGGAAATCCCTGCCAGCAGCGGCATTGTCCGACTTCAAAAGGCCGGGATCCATGGATACTTATTAGAAGATCAGATCATCACCTTGCAGACAGGATTATGAAGATTGGAACCTGATTCATGCTTTCCAAGACTTTCGTGTCTCAACTAAACTCTTTTTCCTCGAAAAGCTCTCGTCAGCCATCACCCACCATAGCTGGGACTGGAGATGGGACTCATGGGAGAAGAAATCGACAACTCACCACGGACGACTGGTAAGATCCTCCTGACCCGGAGGCACAAGTACTAGGGTTGCTGCCATGGAGACAGATGACAGGCCTTTTCAGAGCTAACAGAACGCAGACAATGGCCGCGTCGACGTCAATCTCAATTCACGCCTTTGCAAGACACTCTCGCTCCTCATCCCCCCAGAGGCGAAGTTCGACCTGAACGCGGCGGCGGAGCAGTTCGAGTCTGAACTCGCACCGCCGCCCAAGTACGCGGAGGAAGGCCCGCAGAGCATCCGGCTGAACATCGTCATCCAGGTGGTCGGCAGCCGCGGGGATGTGCAGCCCTTTGTGGCGCTTGGCATGGAGCTCCGGCGGCACGGCCACCGCGTGCGCCTGGCCACGCATGACACGTTTGGCGACTTCGTCCGGACCGCGGGGCTCGAATTCTTCCCCGTCGGCGGCGACCCGGCCGAGCTGATGGCGTACATGGTCAAGAATCCCGGGCTGATGCCGAGCATGAAGAGCCTGCGGGCGGGCGACATCCAGAAGAAGCGCAGGATGGTGGCCGACATGCTCGACGGCTTCTGGCGGTCGTGCGTCGAGCCGGATCCGGCGACACACGCACCGTTCGTGGCCGAAGCCATCATTGCGAACCCACCCAGCTTCGCCCACGTGCACTGCGCCCAGGCGCTCGGCGTGCCGCTGCATCTGATGTTCACCATGCCGTGGACCAGCACCCGGCGCTTCTGCCATCCGCTGGCCAACCTGAGGGGCGGCGGCGAGTCGGGCGTCTCGCAGGAGGTGGCCAACTACGTCTCTTATATGGCCGTGGAGTGGATGACTTGGCAAGGGTAAGCGCTGGCTCTATGTGTCCCCCGTTGTCCCCTTCCCTTATTTATTGTTCCGTCCTTCCCGTGTCTAATCCTGCTTATAGACTGGGCGACGTCATCAATGCCTGGCGGACGACACTCGATCTAGAGCCGGTCCACTTCTCAGAAGGACCCGGGTTGGCCGAGACGCTTAGCGTTCCGTTTACGTACTGCTGGTCACCGGCACTGATACCAAAGCCAAACGACTGGCCGGCGCACATTGGTGAGTGGACACATCAGCTGTGACTAGGACGATTGACCCGGGGTGCTGACAGGAAACGGAAGATGTCTGTGGCTTCTTCTTCCGAGACCCGCCGTCGTTCACTCCGGACCCGGAGCTCGCCTACTTCCTCAAGGCCGGCCCGCCGCCAATCTATATTGGGTTCGGCAGCATCGTCATCGACAACCCCGAGGCACTCACCAACACGTTGCTGGCAGCCATCCAATCCACCGGGGTCAGAGCTATCGTCTCCAGGGGCTGGAGCAAGCTCGGCGGGAACAGAACCTCAGACGACGGCGGAAACGTCTTCTATCTGGGTGACTGTCCGCATGAATGGCTGTTCCAGCGCGTCTCGGTTGTCATCCACCACGGCGGGGCCGGGACCACCGCCTGCGGTCTCTTGAACGGCAAGCCAACTGTCATTGTTCCGTTCTTCGGCGAGTAGGAATCCCTCTATTGATTCCCCTCATCGACAACGACTCTTGCTCACCTCTGATCTTCCACGACAGTCAACCATTCTGGGGCGCCATGGTGGCCGCCGCCGGTGCCGGCCCAGCGCCGATCCCGCAAAAGCAGCTCAACGCAACGAACCTCGCAGAGGCGATACGCTTCTGCCTGACTCCAGAAGCATCCGATGCCGCTCAGCGCATGGCGGCTCAGATGCGGTTCGAAAACGGCGTGGCCCGCGCCGTCGCCTCCTTTCATGCAAACCTTCCGCTAGACAGGATGCGCTGCGATGTGATGCCCCATCTCGCCGCAGCGTGGTCTCTCAAGACCAAGACGACGAACGCCCGCCAGCAAATTAGACTGTCAAAGGAGGCAGCCGAGGTCCTGCTTGGCGAGTCGAAAGTGAAGTGGAATCACTTGAAGCGGTAAGTGTGCCTTTGGCACAGCCAACCAATTAATTATTCCCAATAGTTTATATGAAAGGTATTGCAATGTTGACGCAAACGTGCCCTTCCCTCGACAGATACGAGAGCAAGCCAATACACATCGATCTCAGGAGGTGGGACCCAGTCACGGCCTCCATGTCGTCCTTGGCAACGACAACCACAGGCATGGTCACATCCGCGGCCGACATAATCGTCAAGCCCATCCAGGCATTCACTCGAAACGACAGCTCGACTGCGCAGACTCACGATCACTATGGCGCTGCATCATCTTCCAGTACTACTAATAGTAATAGTACTAGTAGTTCAGCATCTGAACAGACGATCTACTGCCGACCCGCCGCGTTCCATCTTCCCCCCGAGCAGCAGAAGACGACGAAGAAGCAGCAGCAGGAGCACCTCTCCAACCGTGCGGCAGCGGCCGCCCTGGGGTGTGCCTCGGGAGTCGGCAGCTTCTTCAAGAGCTTCAGCAAAGGCTTCTACCTCGACATGCCGCTGGCCGTATCCGAGGGCCTGCGCAACGCCCCGCGGCTGTACGGCGGCGAGGTGTACGACCCGGGCCGCGTGACCGACTGGAAGTCCGGCGGGGCGGCCGCGGGCAAGAACTTTGTGCATGGCATGGTCGAAGGGCTGGGCGGGATCGTGACGGAGCCCGTGAAGGGAGCCAAGCGGGACGGGGCCCTGGGCGCGGCAAAGGGCACCGCGGTCGGCCTGCTGAACATGACCACCAAGGTCTCCTCGGGCGTGTTGGGCCTGGTTGCCTTCTCAGGGCAGGGCCTGTATTTGAGCGGCAGGTCCCTGGTACACAGGGACACCGGGAAGATGATTAGGGAGGCTACCAAGGCCGAGGGTGAATATGCCGGGGTGGTTGGGTGTGGGAAGGGCCTTGAGATTAACAGGAGGACCGTGATAGATACGTTTGATCGGTTGGTGCGAGGATAAGGAACTACTACGTAATACAGGTGGAGGGTGTCGGATAGTGACAGCTGGAGTTAAGACGCGTATTACTTTGTACGGTATAACACGAGGCAGGCACTGGCGTTCACAAGACTGAGCGCATATAGATCTATTATAGAGTATTCAGGGACTAGTCATTATTCCGTTCCATCCCAGTTCGAACCCTTCTACCTACTACGCATTAAACAACCTGACGCCTTTGTTTTACGCCCAGGCACTGCAGGCAGCAGGAGTCAAGACGGCGGGCGTATCCGTTTCCCACTGCCATACTGAGCAACGAAGCTTGTATCCAGATGGACTCTTCTCGCAATGCATATCAAGAGTAAAACACGTCCACACAGTTGCGGTCAACCCTACTAGATGGTTCCAACTTCCGCGTATTATATCATCGAAGTAATACGCGTGTTCTGCATCCTGAGGACCAACCAGTACACGCTGAAACGAGAGCATGCCTCCCTGCTTAGTTCCGATGGGGCTGCGTGCCGACGTAATCACCTCCCTGCTCATTGACCGAGTTGAGCAGCCGAGGTCAAGCTCCATACTCCGGCCCCTGAAGAAGAAGCACGGCCTTTACTCCGTAACTGTGCGGTGTGTCGATCTACCCCAGAGATGGGCGAAAATGCAGGGATGCACCCTTGCTGGGTGGCAGTGAGGGCGCAAAGTTGTACGAGAAACACGAAAGACACGAACAACACGAATTCATCAGCGGAGGTTGTGTCTAGCGGGTTTCTCAGGGCAACGAGTCTTGTATAAATTGCCTGCCGTCCGTGTTAGTCCAGAAGCATCCTAGATGGATTTTGATATCCAAACCCCCTTTGAAGTCCTCGACGTTCTCGAATATGAAGTTGTTTATTGTCTTGCTCAGTGGCATCTCTACGCTCCCGCGAGGCATATCTGCCGATTCGGCAGTCAAGCCGCGGGAATACAATGTGGGCAAGATTCCCGAATGGCATCCTCCCCGGGCCAATGACTGTAAGCCGTCCTTTCTCGTACTGTTTGTCAAAGCGTCAAACGCTCACAATCTCATCGTGTATAGTCCGCGGCCCTTGCCCGATGATGAACACGCTCGCCAACCACGGCATCTTGCCCCGGGACGGCAGGAACATCACCAGGGAGGCTGTTATCAAGGGCATGAAGCAGGGCCTCAACTTCGACCCGGCCCTCGCCACAGTAATGTTCGACCAGGCTGTCATTGCCAACCCCGAGCCCAACGCTACCTACTTCACGCTGTACGTCCTGATTCCCTTTTTTTCTTTTATTTTCTTCTTCTTTTCCATTTATTATGATTATTATTATTTCCTTGAGATTGCTCACAACGTACCCATCCACAGCGACCACCTCAACCGCCACAACGTGCTTGAGCATGACGCCAGCCTCAGCCGCACCGACGCCTTCTTTGGTAGCAACCACATCTTCAACCAGACCATCTTCGACCAGACGCGGCGCTACTGGTCCGAGCCCGTCATCACGACCGCGCACATGGCCAACGCCAAGATCGCGCGCCAGATCGACTCCAAGGCCTTCAACCCGACGTACCGCTTCACCGATGCGGTCGAGCACTTCAGCCTGGGCGAGATGGCCGCGCCCTTCATCGCCTTCGGCGACCTTGACGCCGCCACGGTGAACAGGACGTTGGTCGAGTACTTCTTCCGTGGGTTTCTCCGCAGAATCAATCGAGCAAAATGAATCAGTACTAGTATGAGCTAATTTTTGTTTTCCACACAGAAAACGAACGTCTGCCAACCGAGCTGGGGTGGCGCGTCAGGGACAATGTCGTCGGCGTGGAGGCTATCTTGAGGATCTCCAACCTGATCAGCAACGCAACAAGCTTATTTACCACCGATTCAGGGGAGGGATCTGCTGGTAATGCCACGGCGAAGAAGCTGCGCAGGGACTTGCACGCCGGGGTTCCACGCGATCTGTGACCGGTCGGAACACGAGGCAACTATTAAGAGTCTAGGATTGTGTCATATTCAACTGTAACATACTACTCGTACTGTGAAGTCCCGTTTGTTCGCCGATGGCTTGTCACTTATGTGCCAAGAGCAAGAGGGAAGGCTGAACTTACGCTTCCTCCCGCCCTCATCAAGGACTGTGCTGTGCGATTTGGTAGTGGCAAGAAAGACAATATGATTTACTTTAGTACCCCAAATCCTTGCAGCTTCCATCGTTATAAGCCCCCATTCACTCACGCATTGCAAGGGTTAGGGTCCCCCTTTGTTGTTCTATGTCCAGCCAGGCCCATACTTATGGTCGAGGTTTTCTTTGACCCCCTACACACGCACACAAAACACTACCAAATGCGTCACCACCTCATCTTACCTTTATTCTTTGCGCAATCTCCGTGTCTATCCCCAATCAGAGCCTCATCAGAAGAGTAAGAACACCCTCAACATTCCACAATCCTCCAATCCATCCCCTTTTAGGATACAAGTAGTAGATAAAGTGAACAATCTTACAATCAATGCACCGTAACGGTCCGCTGTTGGCTTAGAGAAAACACAAGTAAATGCCGTACAGGCTTTGTTCAGAAATGGTAGCCCGAAAGGTCATAGTCCCTTGTCGCCTCACCCCCTGAGCGAACTCAGCCCCTGAGTCCCGCGAGGAGAGAGGCTCGCAGAGCTGAGGCAAGGTCTGAAAAATACTACTGATTCTATTAATCCTATAGTGCTCTGGGGCTCAGATCTGTTCTGTCAGAACCGATGCAATGGAGCAGAGAACAAGTCAATTTTCACTCGTTATCGAGTGTGCTGTTCTCTTTCACTCGGTTGGTAAGATGATGGAATATCCTTTGTCGAGAGCCCGGAAGTTGTCGGTTCCGAGGACAATGGCCGTATTCAAGGGGTCCTTCAACATGACAAGACTTTGTCGAGAAAGGAAGAGTAGGTTGTACTGAAAAGGGAAGCAGAACAAGAGTATTGTTTCCCCAGTACAACACAAAGAGCTAGATATCCTCACAACTCTATGTGGTATGGCGGACAAAGGCCGCGATGGCTACGCGACCATTGTCTATTACCATCGACAAGACTATAAGAAGACAGGATGATTTCTTGTGTAACCACTCCTGTCTACAGACACATCACATCAAAAGCTTCAACAACACAACACAACACCAACACCAACACCACGTTAACCACCAACCGCCCAAGATGCCGTCCACCCGTTCCAGTCTCCACAACAACACCCGCAATCGCGGAGCCCTCAAACCCCGGAACGGCGGCGGCATCAGCAAGCGGAACAACAAGACTACCACTACTAGTCTCCAGGGCACCACCTCCAACCTGCTCCTCTCCAGCCTCCCGGGCCCCTTCAGCCAACTCCCGGAGTACGCGCACATCCCGCTGGTCGACATCCCCACCTTCGTCACCCGGTCCGCGGCGGTGCGCCAGGCCGAGATCCACCGGTGCCGCGACCGGAGCCGACGCGGCAAGGTCGGCCGCCCGGTCAACGCCTTCATGCTGTACCGCATGTGCTACATGCCGCGCATCGAGGAGTTCTGCCGCCGGCGTGCCGACCGCAGCCGAAAAAACAACGCCCACATCTCCAGCATCGCGGGCGCCAGCTGGCGCCAGGAGCCCCAGGACCTGCGCGACAGGTTCGCCGCGTGGGCCGAGCAGGACAAGGAGGGCCACCGCCGCGCCTTTCCCGGCTGGAAATACTGCCCCCGTCAGCCGACGAGGGAGTCATCATCCGGCGGCAGGAGGGGGGTGGTGGTAGAAGAAGAAGAAGAAGAAGAAGAAGAAGAAGAAGAAGAAGAAGACAACAATGCGGAGGAGGAGGAGGAGGATGCTGCTGGTACCATCATGGTTGCCACAAGCCCAGTAAGTGGTGGCCAGTCCACTGTCGCTGATGAGGTTGACGCGCAGGTTGCTGCCGGATCCCTCGACCTTTTCCCTCTGCAGGCACAGGCACCGCTCCCGGCCCTCGACAATAGCAATGGCCATGGCCTCTTTAGCCTGTACGATTGGAGCTGGCCGTCGTCTGCCCAGGTTGCTCTTCCCCAGCCTCCGTTTCAGCAGGAACTCGTCCTCCCAGCCATGGATGATACGCCTCTGGGAGGAGGCGGCGGGTTTGACCTGCCGGACCAGCATTTCTTCCAGAGCGGGTTTCCGCAACAGCAGCAGCAGCAGCCCGTGACGCTCTGTGCCCGCTGCGCCTGCGCCGTACCCACGGCGGACCCTGGTAACCAGGCAGTTGACGATCCCTTTTCGTACCTGCTACTAGATACCACCACCCCCCCGCTCTCGCTTGCTGACAGCATTGCTGACAGTAACATTGATCCAGCGCTTGAGCAGGACGTCTTCATGGGCGCAGCAGATGTCGAGACCAGTCCCTGTTCCCCGCTGGAGGATCCGTTCGACTTCGATGAGTTCCTCGGACTCGGGACCCAGCAAGAAGTGGCTTAGGTAGGTAGGTTCAGACCTGTATAGGTAGGCGGGTAGGGGGCTTGAACGGAGGCGGTGGTCTGTGTTTTGGTTGGTCGGCTGTTGTTGTCCAATTCCAAAGGTATGTATGAGGTAGGTTAGGTTACATTTCAATATCCCGATGACGTATCAATCTGTTTCTCTTATGTTTGTATAGATTGTCAATGAAGCGGAAATTGGTCAGCAAATCGCTCGCGTTGAAAGGTGTTTTGCGGATAGCTTACTTGAACTGAAACTGAGTGACGAGGTGAAACGGACCGCTTTATCAGTGTGTAAAATTAACAGTTGAAACTACTTAGCTAGTTGTCTCTTGCTTCTCTTCCAAGAGGACCCATTTCCACTACTATTCAAACAGATGCCCATGCATTTCCCAGGGATCGCCAATGGTATCGAGGATCCCGGACAATAAATAGCATATACCGCTTGCGCATTCCGCCAGGGTGGTTCACACTGGATCCAACCACATCATCGCTCCGGCCTCTGACCATATACGACTAAGCTGTAACCCAGGTAGTCAGCAATCAAATCTCGCAACATATAGCTCGACGACCGTCGAACGACGGGATGGGCGGTATCCCAACTTACATCGGCCAGTAGGCATGGATCTGTCGATTCCTCAAATCCTTCCTCACCCCGGCCAAGAACACCTCTGTCTCTTCCGGACCCCATCCCAGGGCGCGTGTGAACAGCGCAATACTGAGCCCGTGCAGTCCCCCGCAGAAGTTTTCCTCCGTCCACATACCTGTCGCCACACAAACCCGGCCGTCAGTTCAGTTATCTCCAGGGGCCTTCCGAGGTTTAGACAAAGGGGGTTAGGACTGACCGATCTCCTTATATTTCATGTCCTTCGGCCATGGGTTGATTGGCCACTTGTACAGCTTCTCGTAAACATTTACAAAGCCCGCATCGATCATCTGCTGCTTGTAGTGCTTCGCGCACTCGACTGAGTGGTTGACGATATGACCGCCCTCGATGACGTAGTCGTTCCACTTGGCCAGGTCAGAGTCCGGGGGGAGGGTGCCATCGTCGCTGCGCGCGGGGAAGGCGATGTCGTGCAGCTCGAGCCAGCCGCCTGGGGAGAGGTTCCTAAGGGAAGTTGGGTTAGTGGCAATGGTAGTACGCAAGAGGTAGGATTCCAAGTGGATGGATGGGTCGAGCGGGAAGACGTACTCGAAAGCACGCTGCATGAACTTTGGCCAGTCGGTCATTGCACCGGCCAGCATGCGCCCGTAGATGAAGTCGAAGGGTTCGGTGAAGGCCCAGTCTTCTTCGAGATCGTCGACGTAGAAGGCCACATTTGGCGGAACGCTTTGAGAAGAGGGCAAGTTAGAGCCGTGCTACAGCACCACAACGTGGATTTGGATGGGTAAGCCTTACAAACGTGGCTGGATTGGACTCAGGTCGAGGCCGATAACCTGTCATGATATGATCTATTAGGCCCATTCGGCAACAGAGCGGGGGATTCGATTCATCTCTCAGCGTACATGTGCCTCGGGATGTGCGTCGGCTGGCGAACGGGGTCAGCGGAGTCGATACAGATCAGAAACGTCTGCAGAGTTGCATACCGAAGTCAATGGCCCAGATGCCTGTGCCTGTACCGGCGTCCAGGACGCGCCGTAGTGGCTTCCCATCGTTTCCGGCTGGGCAGAAGTTCAGAGCGCCGTCAAAGGTCAGGGCAAAGACATGATGCTGCATGTCTATCCCAGTGTTAGCACCTAGCAAGCAGCGGGCAGTAACATTGCGATGAGCACACTCACCTAGCCGGTCACTTTCTTGCTGCGTAGGAGAGCAATCAATCATCAAGCCCAAATCCGGATCTCACTGTGGGACCATCCTACCTCGTCACTGGGCAGGATGTATCCTTTTGAGGGAGGTCAATGTCAGCATCGTGAGCTCCCTGACAGGGACGTGCTGGCTGTGTGCACATACCCCTTTCAGGCTTATATGCATGGTACGACCGGCCATTCTCCTGGCGGAATTTCAAAATGCTTGACGCCAGCGACGTCGATGAACTTGCGAGGGACTATGCGATAGAGGTCAGAAGATGATCAGTCGTCGTACAATACGAGGGACCCTTTCAAAGGGTGTTTGCGCTTCCAAGTTGTATGGACTAGCTTACCCCATAGGCAGAGTCAGCATCGTTATCAAGGTTCTCTGGCTGTGAGGCGATTGTGTTAACATGAAGTGCCACAAAAATTGCTGAAAGCCCAGCAGGCGGTGACACGCACGTCGTCAGCAATCAGTGGCTCATGGTCCGGACCCATCTCGGCAGGGGCCGCCGGCGGAAATGCGGGGTTTGCGACTGATGACATTCCAGGGCTTCGTCGATCCCGAGGACGTGGATCCGAGCGTTTGGTTCTGTTGGTTGCTTTTATTGTGCAGTTTTGGGATCAAACCTGGCTGCGCGTGCGAAGGGGGTGCAAGCGGAAAGACGGGGTGAGAGGGCGCGAAGATTGGGGGCGGTGTCTGAAAATCTCCGAGAAAAAAATAGGTAGGGATCGTGGTCTTGTCAGGACTAGCCCCCCTTATTATCAAAGTTGAACGAGAGATTAAACCCGATTGAGCAGCAGCCAAACTGCGTTAAATAAGACGTGAGATTATCGGCATCCGAGTGCAATTGATTGGATGGCGCCAGGATCCAAAGTTCCCCAAGGGGTTTCACGGAGTGACGACCAAGCCCTGCGCGACTCAGCGTGTGTACTGGGCCTGCGATTGTCACGGCCAGTCCTGCTGATCAAAGCCTCTCTGACACTCTGACACCTGCGTGTGGGAACGTGCGAAGGGCTCAGGTAGGAGCCTGCATTCGACGATTTTGCGCGGGCACCAATCCTCCCTCTACGTCGACTTCCATCCAGTTCTTCCGCGGCGGCCGGCGAGACCTCCCCGGCGGAGTTTAGTCCTTTTGGCATTAGCGTTGCGGGGTTCCACGAGGCGTCGGTGGGGCGTGCCCGGGTGTGTGGTAAGCATCTAGCCAATCCCGATGGTTGCGGGCAACGTTGAGGGTTGCCTCTCTGTTAAGGTTGCGACGATGCTCCACTGGGCATCGGGATGCCCAGGGCAACGGACTCTCGGAACCAAGGGGGACTCACGGGACAGTCACCTACAGTGCTGGTTTTGTACACTCGAGCTTGCGGTGGTTTCTCATGGACGTTGTTGTATATAATGCGACGGTGTCTAAGGTACTCCGCGCCGTAGGTATGCAGTAACCGTACTAAACAGCATTTGGTTAAGGTAGTGCCGGTACTAGTATTGGCGGTACTATAGTAAGTACTGGAAGGACGCAACCTCGACGACATCCTACGAGTAACAAACTGCCTAATGAAGTCTTATATCACGCGTTATTTTTTTTCTCTATCCTCCTTTCCCCCCATAATGTATGCCCCTGGTCCTAATGATACTGTAAAGCCTACTAACTATAAGCCAAATCCTACACATACCGAGATCAACGCTAAGATAGACCAAATGTTTGCGAATGTCAAACACAGCCTAGGGCATGCTAGTGGTAAAGGCTGGTTGGCCACGGGTATGTTCACAGTGTAACAATAATAGGGCCCTGGAGGATCGGGGATTTTGGCCTACAGGAGACTACATCAGGTAGCTATCTACCTTAGCAAGAGAAGATTGTAGCACAACAAAGTGCAGCTAATCTGCCTAATCATTCTGTGTCTGTACGGACCACGTATCTTTTCTCAAGAGCTTTTGGCAGCAAGGAATCGGAATTTCAAGTAAGTGTATGAGGAATCATCAGCGAATTTCGACGACCGTTGGCGACCCGGCTTACGGAAGATGATAGGGAAGCAGAGGTCGAGGTGGTCACACATGCTCTTGCGCATAACCTAGAGGGTGCCTACGGAGACGTGGTAAAAGGCGAGAGAGGAGAGGAAGAGATAAACACTTCACCTGCCTACCTGAGGTAAGGATACTAAGGAACGTGATCTAGAGTCATTTCATTCCATATTCCATAGTTTGCCTAGCAGTGTCCACGTCGCGTTCCCCAGCACTGCGAGCACAAGTTCACTGCGCACGCGTAACTCGTTCCTGCGTTATTCAAGCGAAGCATCGTTGTTTTGAGCTTTCTCTGGGTTATATAGTACACTGTGAACGCAGAGAAAGCCGGGAAGGAACGCTTCGCTTGATTTATAAGGAAAAGCTCCAAAGAAATTCGAGTACCCATTGGATGCCATAGCGGCTCAGACACGGGAAGTCCGTTTAGCGCCAAAGGACATCGTGGTTGTATACTGTACGAAGGATAGAAAAGATGTAACTATTGTTGGGATATAGTCCGGAAGCCTATAAAAAGGTTACATCTTGCATGATCCCTGATATTGCGTTGTGTTATGCATTGTAGCCGATATAATGTTTGGGTGTAGATGTGGCGTTGTGGCTGATGGGATTGAACTACCTACGGGAGCTACGAAGATTGAACTACGGGAGCTTACATACCTGGTAGGTTACGTAGGTTAGATTGTTCGTAATATATCATTGTGACAGTACGGCCAGGGCCAGTCAACCGGGCCAGTCAATGTCAGCTAGCGTAAGTGTTCATCGCTAGGCCTCCTACAAAACGGCCATGCCAGCGCCCCCGCACCTCGGCCTTCCCTTGGGAGGGCGCTGCATGGCCGTTTACTATTTAGAAGGCCGACCGAGGAACAGTATGACGCTTCGCTTGACATTTACGTACTGTGGCCTGCGTTGCGAAGACTGGGTCCAGAAACGGTTTAGGCCACAGTGGTAGTATTTTATCTGCTGATTGTCGGCGCCCAAGCCTTGGCATCACCTCGTCAATCCTTCTGCCTCGAAAGCCAAGAAAATAACAGATCCTACCTTCCCGGCTAACTTCCTGCCCCCTCTTTGATGACAAATACTCACAAGGATGGATATAGAGACCGCATCTATAAATTCAATATTCTCCTCCGAACGGCCGTATCGTATTATAAGTAAACTTCAGCCGTATGTGGCAACTCACCGCAATATCTCCGAACCGACAACGAACAGTATCACAAAATGGTTGATGCTGGATTTGGAGTCGTGCCCCTCGGGATCCCGGGTTCGCCGGCCCCATTCTCTCTACACTTTTCCGACGCGGATCTAAATCAGCTATCCAGCCTCGTTCAGACAGCCGTTATAGGAGCTCCCTCGTTTTATAACACACACAGCGTGGCCGACAGTCCTGACTATGCGTTTGGAGGGACACGGGACTGGTTGGCAGATGCGGCAGAAGAATGGGTCAAGACATTCGACTGGCGGGCCCACGAAACGTACTGGAACTCCTTTCCACAGTTCACCATCAACGTGACCGCCCCTTCAGATGGCCAGATCTTCAATCTCCATTTTGCAGCACTATTCTCACGCAATCCGGACGCCATTCCGATACTCCTTTCACACGGCTGGCCCAGCTCGTGGATCGAGTTCATCCCGATCCTCGAACTCCTTACGACCAAATACACCCCCGAGACGCTCCCGTACCACATCATCGCCCCCTCCATCCCGGACTACGGACTGTCCACTCGTAGCAATCTCACCGGGACGGAGCTAGACTTCCACACAGCTGCCGAGGCGCTGAACGGGCTGATGAAAGCACTGGGGTTCGACGCTTACGTCGCCCAAGGCGGGGACGTCGGATCGGGTCTGACGGCGACCCTCGGGGCCGTCTATGATGAATGCAAGGCCGTCCACTGTATGTGACTTTCCATCCCTTCGGGCCCCTCCTGTCCATGTTAGAGAGCGACATGCGTGGAAACTGACCTGGCAAGTTAACAACTTCCTTCTCACTTCTTCGGAGCGAGCCGGAGTGGCACACCTCCCAGTCACGCGAGAGGAGAACACCACGTTCGCCCTTGGCGCGCAATTCCTCTACGCGGGGACTGGCTACCTGCTAGAACAAGGGACGAAGCCCGGCACAATCTCGCTGGTGCTCATGACGAACCCCGTAGCGATGCTGGGATGGTAGGTGATAAGTCTATTCTCCGCCCGCAGAATAATATCTCCCTTTGAATTCTTGATGGTGTCGGCAACCGGCTGACATCTACGCAAGGATCGGCTCCATGTACGCCGAAGCCTCGAAGTACTCGGTCGATACAATCCTGCAGCAGGTCACCTGGTACTGGCTCACCCAGTCGTACGGCCGCTCGCTGTGGTCGTATCGATCTGCTTGGGCCGCCATCCTGCGAGATGATAGTCGAAAGCTGCCGTCGCCTCTTGCTATTACGACGAAGCCACTGGGGTATTCCTGGTACCCGGGCGAGGTGCTGGGCGTGGCGAAGTCCTGGATGGAGCATTGGTTTCCGGACAATTTGTGTTTCTACAGGGCGCATGAGAGTGTAAGTCGCTTTTCTTTTGCTCCGTTGTCGGTGCCGAGCGCGGAACTGATGCAGTTGTAACAGGGGGGGCATTTCGCCGCTTTCGACGATCCCGTCGGCTTTTTGCAGGATATTGAGGATTTCGTGGCCGTTGTCAAGACCAAGGTCGAGTTCTAGAAGACGGGGATCTTAGCAAGCCAATGTGAAGATAAAAGCGGCCCGACAGAGCGACTCGACTTGACGAATTGATATCACCATCAAAGGGATAATTCTACGGCTTGGGAAGGTGATGGATACCTGTCCTGACTTCGACTTCTTTGAGCCTCCTACGAGAAGACGATAGTCTAAGTACGGAGTAAATACAATTCACCATGTCCCTGAGCAGTTCGTCCTCGACCACAAGACCGACACAGCAGAACATCCATGCGGTAGGTTATGACCTGGACGTCAGCTGCCGGAATAGGCTTAGCGTTCCCGGCTGTGTGTGACACGCTTAGTACGGGGACGCTAAAATCCAGGCTACAGCATTTCATGAAACGCTGCTTCAAAACCCCTCATTTCATGTTGGGCCGTCAGCTCGCGACATGCGAGATTTGCTGACTCCACGCCCGGCGAGACGGGACTCCGGGATTGGGCAGCGCCAAGCCGGTGGTCGCCGGCCTCTCGCAATGTCGCATTCAACCCCGGATATGCGGGGTGCAGCGAACGCGACTCGAGAGAGGCTCCGGGGAAGGACCGACTCGGGCGGGGCGTGGTGAAGGAGCAGCAGAGTTGGAAGTGAAGGAAAGAGAAGAAAAGTTCCAGCTCAGAAATGACACCATGCCAAATCCGATTACAATACAGTACTACCGTGATGGCCTCGCCGGTCCCGTGCCGCACGGCGACCCATAGAAGGAGCACTAGTACTAGTAAGCACCCGGGACCGAGGTGTAAGTCCTGAGTTATAACTGTTGGAGGGCAGCGCTTGTCGTCGGCCATCAAGAGTCTCAGGAGATCACCACTGCAGACGCAGTCGACAGTCACAGCGACTCTCACGCCACACCATGCTGTCCCTCGCACTTGCCCTGCTGAGCTTGCCGGCGGCTCTGGGCGCTACGCTCAATGCGCGGGCGTCGCCGCAGGCGTACGCCTCCAACAAGGACGGCACGTACAAGCTGACGCCGGTGGGCGCGCCGGTCCGCGGGGCGGGCAACCCGGGAAGCGGGTCGACATGGAAGCTCTCGATCAACGACCAGCCGTCGGGCCACAAGCAGACCATCAACGGCTTCGGGGCGGCCGTGACGGATGCCACGGTCGCCGTCTTCAACAAGCTGCCGGCAGACAAGCTGACGGCGCTGCTCAACCAGCTTATGACGGACGCCGGCGCCAACTTCAAGCTGATGCGGCACACGATCGCGTCGTCGGACCTGTCGGCGGACCCGTCCTACTCATACGACGACAACGGCGGCACGGTCGACACGGCGCTGTCCGGTTTCAACCTGGGCGACCGCGGCACCGCCATGGCGAAGCTGCTCGCGCGGATGAAGTCGCTGCAGCCGGACCTGACCGTTGTCGGGTCCGTGTGGAGTCCGCCGGGCTGGATGAAGCTGAACGGCGTGCTGCAGGGCACCACGGTGAACAACAACCTCAACCACGCCTACGCCAGCCAATACGCCCAGTACTTTGTCAAGTACCTGCAGGCCTACCGGGCGCAGGGCGTCACCGTCGACGCCATCACCATCCAGAACGAGCCCCTGAACAGCCAGGCCGGCATGCCCACCATGTACATCTACGCCGACGAGTCCGGCAGGCTGATCCAGGAGAACGTCGGGCCGGCGTTGCGGAGCGCCGGCTTCAACACGGCCATCTGGGCCTACGACCACAACACTGGTGAGTTGAGGTTGCAATCCGGGCTTTTTCTTACTAGTACACGTAGTAGTCATACCAGAACCAAAGTAACTAACGAAACCTTTTTCTTTTTTTTTTTTTTCCCCAATACCCAGACCAGCCCAGCTACCCGCAGACGGTGCTGAATGAGGCCTCGCAATACGTCAACACGGTCGCGTGGCACTGCTACGCACCCAACAACGACTGGGGCGTGCTGAGCGACTTCCACAAGGCGAACCCGTCGGTGGACCAGTACATGACCGAGTGCTGGACGTCGACGCAGACGGGGTGGAGCCAGGCGGCCGACTTCACCATGGGCCCGCTGCAGAACTGGGCGCGGGGCGCGCTGGCCTGGACGCTGGCGACCGACACCAACCAAGGGCCGCACCTGTCCGGCGGCAGCGGGCCGTGCACCACCTGCCGCGGCCTGGTCACGGTCGACGTCGACGCGGGCACGTACGCCTTCCAGGTCGACTACTACATGATGGCCCAGTTCAGCCGCTTCATCCCCAAGGGCGCCGTCGTGCTGGACGGCAGCGGCAGCTACACGTACCCCGGCAGCGGCGGCATCCAGTCGGTCGCGACGCTCAACCCGGACCAGACGCGCACCGTGGTGATTGAGAACACGTTTGGCAACGACGTCTACGTCACGCTCACGACGGCCAAGGGCGAGACGTGGAGCGGCAATGTGGTTGCGAACAGTGTCGTGACCTGGTTGCTTCCGGCTTCTTCTGCTTGACTCGGAACTGGCGGGGGCTTGCGTGTTGGGTGTGGCATCGTGGGAGATGAACGAACGTTACAGTATGTATCAGTACTAGTACTAGTAACTGTTACGATAGTACTGCAGTACCTTGTATAGTGGGAGTCGAAAATGTCGGAATATAGGTACCTTTGGAGTCAATTGGCTACAGCACGAAACGCAAGCCGGAAACTGACATAGGTAGCAATATATACAAGAGAAAGCTGGAAGCTTTATGTACCGGCTCACAACAAGAGCAGTGTCCAGGCCCCTTGGCTTAAGCCCAATCCTCATATGTACTTCACTCACGCGCCCACCCTTTACACACAAAAGGTAGAAAAAAGAAAAAAGATAAACTGGAACTAGCACTTCACAGGTGCCGGACCCGGGTTGGTATAGCTGGTCGGGATGGGCCAGTACAGCTGGAAGAGGATGCCCGGGTCGGTGGCCTTGTAGGCGCCCGGGAACGAGACCAGCGAGCCCGTGTTGAGCGTGCCCGTGCCGCCCGTGACGGTGAGCTGCGCGCACGAGAGGTAGAACTGGGCGCCGCCGGCCGAGCCGGCGCTGTGCAGCGCGATGTGCTCGGCCCGCAGCAGGTAGTCGCCGTTGGCGACGCACTTGGGGATCTGGACCGATACTTCGGTTTTGCCTGGAATAGGGTGGTATCATGGAGTTAGTTGGTTGGGACATGATGGAAGAGAAACCAAAAGAAGAAGAAAAAAGAAGAAACGGAAAAAAAGAAAAGAAAAAAAAAAGAAAAGAAAAACTAAAAAAAAACGCACCGGAGCTGGGCCAGGTGATGGAGCTCGTGCCGAGCCCGGATGGGCCGTCCTGGTAGATCTTGAACCACACGGCACCCTTGCCGTCAAAGGTGGCCGCCGTCTGGCCGGCGGGCACTTTGGCCATGTAGAACTGCAGCGGGCCCGGGTGGCCGATGTTGGAGTCGACGGTGAAGGTGACGTTGCTGCCGGCCTGCACGCTGGCGATCTTGGGCGCGCCCGTGCCGGGGCTGAGCTCGTAGCACCGGATGGCTTCCGAACTGACGTCGGTCACCGGCCCGTGCGAGTAGTGGTTCTCGGTCTGCCGGATCGTCTCCCACTCGGCCGAGAGCTGCCCGTTGATATTGGTCTTGGGGAAGGTGTCTGTTTTCTGCCTTGTCAGCGGATGGGCCCCGTATAGGCAGGACTTCCATAGTCCGGCGGTAATGGGGACGAGGGGACAAGGGGGCGAGAACTGACAGTGGGCCTGGGCACCCGCCGCGGCCAGCAGAGCAACGGAAGAGGTGAGCTTCATCTTGGAAAGTTTCTGATGCAGCTGTCTCAACGCTCGAAGGACGATAGTTTTGGGAAGCTTGCTGGATTAGATGATGATCAAGGGAGTTAGGTCAATGGCAGTAGAGATCTTCAGGATGAGCTTCTGCACCAGTCTTTATAGTTTGCTGATCTCCCGCATCACAATTTTCGGATCCCTCACGGATTCCATCCCTTTCTATCCGCGGCAGACCAAGAGGTCAATGTTGCAGCGGCGACCCGTGTGTGGGCGTGAACTCTCCATTTGTGGATGGACTTTCAAGAACCCACCGTGTAATGCCGAGATGGATGGCGCCTAAGCGACCGGAAATAGATGAAGGGGATCATGAAGAACCGGTGTCAGCTATGCAAACCGGGTTTTGCGCCCCTGGCAGTCCCGGACATATCCATCCATACTGTTTAGACTCCATACGCATAGTCGACGGTGGAGTGGGACTTGCAGGAGACTTGGGCCAAACAGTGTTGCATGCGGCTTTTGATCCCGACTCCTTACCCCTTTAGGACGGGCAAGCATGACAAGTCCACCGCTTCCACGGGACAAAGACGAAACATCTTGGCAACCCCGGTGTTGACGACGAATGGGATTGGCCGTTTCGGCAAGTCCACGTTGCAACCCGGCCACTGGGTCGCTGCACTCGGTACCAGATCCTCCATGATCCCATTCCGGCTATCACCCGCGCCGATCTTCAACCGGTCCATGCTTGCCGGTTACCGACGGGCGACGTTGGGAGAGCAATAAAAGTAGACTGTTATGCCGGCCGCAATGAGGCTCTGCGAAGATTCGCAAGAGACTGGGGTTAACATGCCCCTTTGTCCACGGTGGAAAGCCGGTCTCAACTCTCGGGTTACCATTAGCAACTCTGATGATGGTGGCTATCTGTGTGGTGGTGTCTGCTGAGAAAGCAGCTTCACAGTAGCAGTTGGGCTGGCTATAGTTACCTTGGCAAGCGGCGCGACGTCTCCGTCGGAGGCAGCTTTGCCGCTCATGTTGTCTGGTGGTTGCGTCAGTGCCGAGCAGTCATGCAGAAAAAGGAATGGCCTGTCGGAATGATGCTTTATTATCGAGGGCTGCAGAGCTAAGACTGTATTTAGTGTCTATGTGTCCCTCGCAAAGGGTGCGTGAGGTATTTTATACTCAGATATTTTGTTTGACTGATAATATTATCATTCCCCGTATCCTCTGAGAAGGCTCGAAGAAAGTTGGAACAATACTCACAGATATGGATTTAAATGGCAGAGTAGAAAGGGGATTCCGGCATGATATCGAGGTATTTCAGCCCCGATCCCTCGGATTTATGGACGAGCTCAACGAGCTCAACGCCCTCTTGACCTAGTGCCACCTTTGGGAAAACTAGTATGTGCCATGGAGTAAAAGTCCCCTAGGTCAGAACTTTGTGCGATCAACTTCGGATGAAATGTTGAGAAGAGTCTATCAAGGACATGCCCCTTCGTAGATAATTCACCCAATCCTCATTCCAGACAGAACGCCCCGCTGTTCCCAAGTCTAAGCTTTATCTAACCCAAAAGGATATCGTACCCATCCCTATTGATCCGGACCTGGTCGCCGCCAAGACCATACTTTCTCCTGACCAACTCAAAGATGATTAATCCCGCGCTCGTGCTGGGCACTTGGCGGATTGTATTCCACCAAAAGCCGCGATACAACCACTGGCGCATGCTGAGGCCGGCCGCTTGAGCTTCGGCAGCACACTCTGCCCAAGTGGTCTTGTATGCGTCACGATACGCCCTGAACATGCGCCACTTGGGTGTCGAGTTGGACGGCCTGTCCACGGACATAGCTTCTCCCTTGAGCTTCCGTGCCTTGGCGTCCAGTCCCTCCAGCCGCTCCCAGTGCTCGGACTGAACATGGGACAGGGGATGCAGCACGACCTGCTGCGCAACCGAGGCGCCCATACCAGCAAGCAGCAGAAAGGCAGGCTCAATGGCGTAGTGCGGACGAATGATCGTCGGCATCCTGGGGCCATCATCCTCCTCGTCCTCCTGCCGGCGCATTCCCGGGCGTCCGTCCTCGGGCCCCGGTCGTTTCCGGGACAGCAGCACCACGGCATCCTCGTTCAGCGCGCCGTAATACCACGTCACAAAGCCATAGTACCCTTGCGCCTTGAGGTACTCAAACACGCTGAAGAACACGGCGCTGCCCATGCTATCCTTAAGAAAGGACAGCCCCCAGCCGGCGAAGATCCCCCTCAGCCCGATCTCTTTTAGCTTGGCCCTGCTAAAAGCCCACATACTCGTCGGCCGTTCCCGTCCCACGGGCACCCCGTCCCGCATCGGGTTCCCACTCCCCGACGCGACATCCCATCTCGCCTGCACCGCATCCAGCGGCGCGGCAACCACGCTCTGAATGGCCCCCGCCACCAACCCGGCGGCGAAGGTCTCCCCCGGCGACGGCGGCGGATACACCCGCTTACTGGCGCGCCCGCTGTCGGGATGCAAGCGCGCCAACACCTGCAGGTAGCTCGTATACAGCACGGCGCCGACCCCGACGTTGGCGATCAGCGGCGGTAGGACCTGGTCGGGGATGACGTGCCAGCCGTAGCGGCGGACGGCGGCGGCTAGCACGCCCGGGGTAGTGGCGTGCAGGCGGGTGCGCAGCCAGCTGGAGAAGGCCGCCCCTGGGCCGCCGCCGCCGCCTCCGCCTCCGCATCGGCCTGCTCTAGACATGGATGCAGCGAGCACCCGCTCCCGCTCCCGCTCCTGTAGCGCACGCGCGTACGCCAGGTAGTCGACGCGCGTGCGGAAGAAGGCTTTGACGGGCGCGCGGAAGTAGAAGGCCACGGCCTGGGAGGTGAGCGCGCGCACGCCCGCGGCCGATGCGCCGGTTGCGGCGTTGCTGCTGGGGGCTTTGTCCGGGAGCGGGGCGTTGTCGGGCATGGCGGGGAGCAGGCCCGGGTAGAGCGTGCCCATGTCCATGCTGCCGAGGCCGTCGTCCGCTGCCAGCGGGTCTTGGGATTGCGATTGCGATTGGGACGAAGATGGGCCATCGGTGTCACCTCGACCGCGGTTGTTGGAGCGTCGCATTCTGAGGGAACATGTTTGTTTTCGGTCGCTTTCCTCCTCCTACCCTCAGTGTTGCGCTTTTGACCTTACAATCGACTTGATGCGGTTGCGAGTGAGTATTTTGGGTGTGAGGTTCGACTTCCCAACGCCGTTTTGCGCCGGAACTAACCGACGTCGGGCTGTCAGCGAGTCCACTTCCGCTCAGCTGCCAGCCAGCTGTTGCTCGGCAGTTACCGACACCGTAGTGGCTTGCTGACATGATCACAAGGGCCACTGCCCGTCACTGCTTGCATGATGAGTCTTGAATCAGCCTAGCGAACCACTACCGCTAGTTTATCCACGATTCCATGAGCTTGCTTCAGTGTCGGTATCTAAGTTTCTATGAAAATGAGTGGCTTGAGGCTTTGAGTGCTCGGTGACTTGGAGGGGAATTAGTGGGTCAGTAGGGTTAGGGTCCAGATAGGGTACTGCGGTGCTGCTGCCCTAGTAATTTTGCTCCATGAAATTTAGGATGCTTACTACCTGCACGTGTATGTACCTATGTACAGTACGTAGCTTGCGCATATCAGTTGAATTTAACGTTACTGCCGATTTTATTAGCGTCCGGGTTAGTTAAAGGTAACACTTCTTGTCTCTCAAGGTAGCCGTCGTTCGGCGGTGGGGTGACGCCGTGTCCAATTGGGATCCACATCAGCATGTCGTGGCAGGCAGACTGGAGGGAAAGGGGAAGTTCGTTAGGGGTTCAGGGGCGGGGGCTTGGCGCGCGACCAGATCACAATTCAGATTAACGTCTCACGATTGGCGGAAGGATCATAGGCCAATGCGACGCCAACCCTGAGCTATGGAAGCTCACTGGTCTTCTGATGTGAACCAGGAACAGCCATGCGGGCCACAGAGAGGAGGTTGTGCATGAGCGCGGCCTCACCTTCCCTTTCCCTCCACGCTCGCCGGTCGACATGGCGAATGGGATTCGCTGTTCTGGCCCATGATATCGACAGTCTCAAGACGGCCCGAGGTCGGCTGCCATGTGCAGACCACCGGCGATCGACAAGGTTTCATTGAAAGCGAAAGTTCCCTCCGCCAGTTGCAGTTGCACTAGCAACTTGCAGTGATTGTTGCAGTGGCGCCGGCATTGGTGACGATGTTATAAGTCATACTCTACCCCGACTCAGGGGTCAGCGGATGGGATGCCATCGACCATCCTCAGGCCCTTCATTCCTCCTTTATAGCCGCCGACCACGCCGCGCCATGACTAGGCTCAGCCACGCGCTAGTGTTGCTCGCCGGGGCTGCGCCGACGACGGTACTCGCGGCGCCATCGTTGCTCCTGGCTCGCGCGCCCAACCCGCCGACGGCGCTCCCACAGCGCGCCACAGCCAACGATCTGCGCTGGCAGCCGTCGCTGGACTTCGACACGGATGGCTGCTACAACGTCCCCGCGATCGACGCGCAGGGCAACATCGTGCAGGGCCTGCCGAACGAATGGACGGGCTACGCCAGCGACTGCCGCGACCCGTCGGACCTGGACAACAACAACGTCTACTCGCGGCAGCGCTGCAACAACGGCTGGTGCATCTACCTGTACGGCTACTACTTCGAGAAGGACGTGGCCATCCAGAACTTCTTCGGCACCGGCCACAGGCACGACTGGGAGCACATCGCCGTGTGGGTGAGCGACGCCACGGGCAAGGCCGAGTACGTCGCCGCCTCGCAGCACGGCAACTACGAGGTCAAGCCGGCGTCCCAGGTCCGCTGGGACGGCGACCATCCCAAGATGGTCTACCACAAGGACGGCGCCAGCACGCACTGCTTCCGCTTCGCCAACGCCGACGACGACAGGATCGAGAACGCCAAGGGCGTGTGGTTCCGCGGTGCGCTCGTGTCGTACAACGGCTTCCCTTCGACTGCCGTGCGCGACAAGCTGATGGCCTACGACTTTGGCGCCGCGACCATTGACTTCAAAGACTCCACCTTCCCGGGTGCCATCGGGCGCGCGAAGCCGCCGGCCATCGCCAACTTTGACCCGAACCTGGATGTCGGGTCACCGGGGACGCCTTGATGAAGGTGTTTGTCCTGTCTTGGTGGAGGCATGAGTCGATGAGAGCTAAGAGGCTCGGCATGTTTTCTATATGACTTGTTGCGATTTTCGATACAGGTCAATCTTGTTCTTTTTAGGAATTGGGAGATACCAAGCTCGGGGAGCGAAATGGAGGAGGCCTGTTGCAGCCCAGCTAGGTAGTCTGGGGGGGTGGGAGCGCGAAGGCTTTCCCACAGACACGATATCCGCCATATAAGTACATGATCGAATAGATTTTTCATTGTCGTCATCATCAAGGCGTGCATTTTCGGATGAACAGATTGGTCCTTCTAACCAAAACCGCAAGCCGTAGGCTATCAAGGCTCAATATAGAATCGAACAGTTCTAGGACTCCCGAGAACTGACGTGAGCCACACCATCCTGGAACCGGGCAGATTCGAAAGTACCAGACAAAGATGTCTTATACCTTTACCTCTTGGCACTGTCTCCTCAGAACCCTCTCCCATACCTCACAATTGCCACCTCACCATTCCTTGGAACGAGCAGAACCCCTTGCTCGGTAAATCGTATCAATTGCATTGCAGACTCTGTACCAAGCCAGTCTCTCGGGAGGAAGAAATGCCGCCAAACATTCGGCAGCGCTTTGCTGTCCCACGAGATGTCACTAGTGCACAACCTGTCCAGCAGCTCAATCAGTGGGAGGTTTACCAATATTTGCTCGGACAGAATGATATTTTCCAGACTCATATCATTTTCCCGACATGGGAAAAAGAAGACGGAGGCGATGGAATACACTCAAACCACGTACCAATTGTGATGGTCGATGAAGACTATCTTGTCACGGTAGCATCCTACGAACCGCTGTATCTGAGCTGAGAGCTCGGGCAGTCGCCGGCGTCTGACTTTGTGTTGCGGATTTGACGGTTGAGGCCCCAGGTCGGCTGCCAAGAGCAAGCTGATCTGATTCCTGTCTCTGTTCGTTCTCGATCGCGTTTTCTTAGGCTCCGGCGAAGTCAGGCAGACAAAGAAACGGCGGCTCTGGGTAGTGGCTAAAGTTTGTACCTTGTCAGGGCCATTGAAATCCCGTGGTCGAGGGGTTTCCTCTTCGATCTGGTCAACCGGATCACTCGTGGCGATGTCGTAAACCGTCTCACTTGTGAGATCCCGCCACTCGTGGACGTGTACGTTGTGTTGGCCAACGAACAGCAGACGGGTGTCGTCAGAGGGATGGGTAATCCATTGCCCGTTCAGCTCTGCAGCGGTTGTCGTTTCATGAAGCACCGTTTTAGCCGCGAGATCCCAGATTTGATACCGCAAGGGGTTGATATGAGCAACAGGCTCTCGTCTTGACTGAAGAGGAATTGGTCGGCGACCGAGTCCGTGAATCGCGTTTCGAAGACTGGGAATACTGCCCATTTGCCATCCTCCTTTAGCCTCAGCCTTTTTGCAATGATTTTCCCCGTGTCGTCTCCACTGACGAGGTACCTTCCGGACACCGACCAGGTCAAGCTGATCACATCGCTGGTAGCTCCGTGGGCGCAAACCTTCCTCGAAATCTTCCCCTTAATCGTGTCGTGGATGGCAACTGTTCCATCACTCTTGCCACAACAGTAGAATTCCCCGCCGCTGTCGTATGCAAGGGCGGTAAGCTCAACGCTGCGGACCTGTGAGTATACCGGTTCTGATGTTGCTTCGGAGACCATCCATCCATCAGCCGTGCTGCTTGAGTTGTCAGCATGACGGTCGATGTCGTCCGGGCGAACAAGCGCGTCCGGCTCCCAGGCGGAGCAAATGGAGCCCCTGATGTCGTAGATACGTTGCAACTCGGGACTGAAGGCCATATCCCGGACGTAGTCGCTGGCATGGAGCCTATAGATTAGATTGAACCTTGGCGATGCCCACACAGACAATACTCCGCTGAAGTTGCTAGTGAGCAGCAATGTTTCCTCGCTGTTCACAACCATTTCGCGCGCCACGGTGTGGTCCTGCTCTGACCGTTCGTCCTCGATCATGTTCCAGTGGACTATCACCGTGTCCTGGTAGAGGATGAAGAGGGAATCGCCATCGGGATGCCAAACTGCAATCTCCGGGGCACTGTAGGCGTCCGATTCGTCCAATCTGACCTCGTCCGCGGTGCGAAGACATCGCCGAGGTGGAGTGGGAGAAGCTGCATTCATATCCCACACGAATACCGGCCGCCCTCGGAACGCAATAGCGACTTGAGTCAGGTCCGGACTCAAAGCCATGAGCCGGGGACAACCCCGAAGTCTCTCGGGGTCTTCGGTTGAGAAGCTCCGCGTCTCACTGCCGCTAGTGGTATCGTACCAAACGACAAAATAGTCATCGTAGGCGACAACAAGGCTTGCGTCGCCATCCCCAAAAGCAAGCTGCATTGGCCGGAGGTTGGGATCTCTATCAAACGAGTGAAGCAGTTGTCCCGAAGAGATATCCCAGACTTTGAAGGTAAACCGGCCGCTTAAGACTACCCGACTGCCCGTCCCGTTCGTTTCGAAGAGGACAACCCATTCGCCGTGTTCGAGACGGCGGAGTTCCTCGCAGGTTTCCGCAGACCACACGATCACTGTGCCGTTTCTGGAGATTAGAGTGAGGAAGTAGACGCCAGTGCATCGAACCTTCGACGCCAGCTCATCTTGTCCGACTGACAACCTAGCAAGATTGTCATCCCAAGTGCGGGATGAAATCCCACCAACCCTGATAAGCGGATTCTCCTGGCGTGCACCGAACTGAGCAATGATTGAGTCCTTAGGACAGAATGGCGGGATGTGCTTGAAGATGGAAGACGGAGTCTCGCTCAGATTTTCACCAAACCTTCCGAGAAGACGAATGAAATCGACGGACCATCGTATGAGAAACTGGACTTCTGTTTTGCCTAGCAACGCGCTGTGTGGAACCGCAGAGTCGAGTGACGACGCGGCTCTTCGTTTCCGTCGTCTTAGATAGAGCTTGATGTACTGGGACGCCTGCGGCAGCGTACGTAGAGACCTGGAGAGCGCCACGGCTTGTATCCAGCAGAGTACGTGCTTCGAGAAGAAGAGCTTCAGATGCTGAAGCAAAGCTGGGGAGTCGACTGGTGCATGTCTCACATGGTACGCCCAATTGTTCAGCGCATAGCTCAAGAGCGAGTGCGAGTTGTAGACTGCGACGAGCCGATCCTTGTGCCCGGTACCGGTTTCCGGGACCTGTGATAGAATCCGCCGCCATCGATCGTCCGATAGGTACCGTAGGCATGCCTTGGCAATCATTTCGTGACCCGCCTCTGACGAGACTACCTCGGGCTCGTCCGCGTCGGGCGTGACTAGAAAGCTTCGAGCAGTGGAGTGTATGAGAGATACAATGTCCCCGTCGGTCCTGACAAAGTGCCCACATATTTCGACGATGGTGTCTTTGAGACTGATGAATCCTCCAAACTCGGGTTCCAATGCGGCTTGCAGTTCTGCGACTTTCATGGGTCGGAAGCTGCATGCGACCCAGGCCAGAATTCTCTGTGCTATGTCTTGGAGCCGCAGATCTTGCCCTCTGATGATCTGCAGCATGTTGCGATATAAAGAATGCATATCCTTTGGTAGGACATCCATCGCCTTTCGTATGTCGCCCAGAGTGTGCCAGCTGTGGTGCAAACTGTCCAAGGCAAGGCGCGCCCACAGGAATGACCCCTCTGTTCTCGATAGTATCTGTTCAATGACCTCCCCCCGAATGCGACTTTCTTTGGGGAGAGTCTCACTGACGACGGACTCAACGTAGGCCCGGATATCTCCAGCCGTGTCTCGGACACTTATCGTATCGAACACCGCGGCCTTACCGCGTTGTGCCATGGTGCTTACGATGTCTTTGTTCGGACGGGTTAGAAACATCACTTCGATGCATGAAGCAGACTGCATCGTGCAGAGGAGCTTTAGGAAAGCCTGCGGGTTCTGGGATTCGTCCACAGCATCGAATACCCAGTGTAAGGTGTATCCAATGTCAAGCTTGAACAGTATCCCTTCGAACACCTTTGCCCATATTGTCTGATATTTCTGGGATGACAGAACATCTCCGACATCTTGGTGTAACCGAAGCAATCGCTCAGCGAAGAGGTCGTGGGCAATTCCGATCTGGCAAGCAATCGACCGGACGCAGTAAGCGAGGCTCTGCTTCGTCGGCTGGGACTCCATGAAGAAATGGAATTGGCAGCTCTGATTCATGAAGACATGCTGCAGGTGGCGGATTGTCATGGCTGCCAGAGTAGACTTGCCTGTTCCGGGCACGCCGCTCAAGGAGAATAGACGCGCCTCTCCGCTAGGGTCACTCAGCCAGTGTGCGAAGGTCTTTCGTCCGCGAAGCCATTCGCCGGACCCTGGCAAAGCCTGACTAGTGAATCTCTCCAGATCCTCGAGAGGACTTTCCACAATCCCAAGAACGGCTTCAAGAGCTCGAGCTCGGTCAATCGGGACGGGGGGCGCCACAGGAGGTGTAGCTTAAGTAGTTGTCAGCAGAGAGCTATCTTCATCGGCGGAATTAGGTAACTTACCGTGTGGGACAAGATCACGAGATATCTGCTTGAGGAAGGTGATGAACAGAATGTAGTTGTCGTCGACCCGGCTACGATACTTGCAGATGGTGTGATGATCCGCGTCCGCCGGGCCTGAGATCTCCTGCGGGTAGTTGAGGATTCCCGTGTCTTTTCCGACGATCTAGGCCCATCAGCGATCATCCCCTCTCATTCGTACATACATACCGGATCGGGATCATACCAATCTCCTGACGGCAGGTGATATTTTTGTGGGAAGCGTTTCGAACATGGAGACGAGACGCAAACTACCACAGACCGCGCGGAATTGCCCTTTTAAATCCTCGATCGAAGTGGAATTGCTGTCCAACTCGGACACGTACACCTTGTTCGATGTCCCTACCATGACGGAGAGAGTGTTGAGGGAGCTCGCATAGGAAGAACCCCTGTGGGGTGTAGACAGGAAAACGATTCCGTGAACACTAGTTACCATATCCGTATAATGCTCGTCAAACTTCCCGAGTACATAAGCCTAGTAGACTGGTGAGCAATGGCCGTACACAGTCGAGTGTATAAGGTAAGTGTGCATCGCATACCTTCTTCACTACAAGGCCTCCCATCGAGTGGGCAACGAAGATGATCGGTCGCTATGGCAGCCCTGGCTAGCTCTGCCTCGCGGAGCCGAGCGGTGTCGTTCGATGTCGCACTAACCTTTCCAAGTGACCTCTGCGCGCTTGCGTCGTCGTCGCCATAACCCCTCATCCGAACCAGAAGGCCCTTCGCAAAGTCAAGGATACTCAGTGGCGTATCTGGGCCTCGCCAGTTGGCATTGTATCCGAAGGTAAAGACCCTAAAATGCGATAGGCCTTGCTCATGTTGAAGCCATGCGGGCCAAAACAAGGAAGGATCATGTCGCCAGCACCAAGTGCTCCAGGAGGATCCGCCCAGGCCATGTACGAAAATTATGTCTGCGGTGGGATCTCTGGGGTCGTGTACGAGCATCAAGCCTTGGGAGTTTCGGGGCGGCGAAATCGTTGCGATGTCGGTCGGGGCAGGGCTGCGGATCCCGAAGGTCGAGCTGGCGACCGTCGTAGTGGTAGCAGTAGTTTCTTCCCTGCTTAACCAGGTTTCAGAGGGTCGTAGGGGGAGGTCTTGGAGAGATTATCCTTCGGCAGCACGTAAATCATCTGGGTTTCCGGGTTGGACCTCTGACTCCGCGCTTCCATGATGATCGTGGCGGTCGGGACGGAACCTTCGGAACTATCGAGCTATTAGCGAGAATTTGGGACAACGAAACCGGACAAAGGGAAAACCACTATTCTGTAGGCTGAGGACAGATGCGCCAAATTTCATGGTGTTGCTTCGAAAGCTCAGAGATCCCCGGTCAGTCGAATGTTTCCCGGTCAGCGGAATTGCAAGCGGAATCCACGAGGGCGAGCAAGAGCCTCGACGAGAGCAGGAGCTGCAGCTTCAGTTCCCGTCCGTATCATCTGTGCCGCCAAAGCCGGAAGCTGCACGCAGTGCTCGGGGACTTATGCTACGTTTCACAGACTGTGGCGCATTTAAAACGTCGTGGGGTTCGGCCATCCCCGAGCCCGTTATTCCTTCCTTCGTCCGCTCGGGCACCATGACTTCCTCGTTTTGTTTGAACTTTTCAAGCGATCACTCGTCCCACTCTGCTTGCTTCAACCACATAACTTACCTACCACCTGGTGTTCTCATACCGCCCTACCGGCCATACAGCCATTAGACTACCACAAGCATGAAATCTACGAGGGCGCAGTGCTCGATGTTGACCGCCATGCAGGCAACGAAGCGCCCAGTGGGCCAGTGCCTAGGCCTCAAGTTGGAGCCTCATTCGAACTGAATACTGCCGTTGCCAACGGTGCGAGTTTCAATTTTTATTCTTAGCCTCACAGCATTGACCTTTTGCCCGTGCGCGGACATCTGACAAGCATACACGGTGAATAGCGCTTCCCATTCCTGGCTCGAAGCCCTTGGGCGCGAACAGCTATGGCATGTCCCTTTGGGGTAAGACGGGAAAGATCACGGCTGAACTCCCAGACGGGCAATTGAAGAACTATTTTCTCAAAGTATGCCGTTGAGCCAGATATTCAGCACAGATATGATATATCCGAAACGCTCATCTGTTCGGCGCCCTAACCACCAACCAACAGACTGCCAGCCTTGGAGACACTGGACGAGCCATGATGTTCGGCGAGTACGAGTCTTTGAAGGCAATCCGCGCGGTGAGTCCAGCGATTGTTCCGGAGCCCTATGCTTGGGGAAAGTACGATGGCTCGGGCACCTACTTCCTTGTGGCCGAGTACCGTGAGGTCGGCGAGCAGCCGCCGAACCCGATCAGATTTACCAAGCGTCTTGCGGAGATGCATAAGAAGTCACTCTCGCCAACGGGGAAGTTCAGATTTCACGTCACAACTTGCCACGCGAAGCTGCCCCAGATCACCGACTGCTGGGAGGACTCCTGGGCGGTCCTCTACCGCAAGCAGCTGGCCCACATGATCAACCTTGACGAGCAGAAGCATAGCGAGTGGCCCGAGTTCAAGATCGCTTGCCAGCTTGTCCTAGACAAGGTGATTCCGAGACTGCTAGAGCCGCTCCAGTCCGACGGCCGCAGTATCACGCCTTACCTCGTGCATGGCGACCTGTGGGATGAGAACACGGCGACCGACATGGCAACCGGCGAGCCCTTCACTTTCGATGCCGGGTCCTTCTATGGCCACAACGAGTACGAAATCGGGAATTGGCGAGCTGCGAGGCACCGACTGAGCGCGCAGCCTTACGTCAAGGGCTATCTGCGGGAGTTCCCTGCCTCGCACCCAGGTAAGCTTCGTGCGGTAAACGACAGTTGTTAGTCAGCAAGCCTAACCGCTCGTCCAGAGGAAGAATGGGACGACCGAAACCTCCTCTACTCGCTCCGTTTCGATCTTGGAACCGCAATCCTGATCCACTGTAACCAACGCCAAATGTGAGTAGCTCGTGCATTCCAGCGTCTTCCCCGCAAATCTCTGATATACAACCTGCAGTGTGAAAGAAAACATGGCGATCTTGTGCAACAAGTTCTTTCCTAATGAGTATGCTGCTTTGAAGAACAGCTTGACCGGGCAGCCTCTACGTGCGAACCCTGGCTTGCGGGGCGCTGTTACATACACAGAAGAAGCGGAGAAGAGGAAGAGGACGAGACACAGCGGAAGGAAAGTGACGAAGACGATGAAGACAACAAATTGTCGAATCAGTATGGCTTGGACATTGACGATGAGTGGGACGACCACCTTACTCTCGTCGACGAGGACCGGCGGGGCCAAGTGGAACTCTATTTGCAAGCTGCTGAGATGCTTGTGCAGGTGCTTGGACCATTTTCTTTTTTTATATCACCGACGACTCTATTTTAGGATACTTCTAGGGAAAGCATCTCAAGACCATATGGCTCACCTATCGGCACTACACATAAACCCGGTTTGTAGACGGGACATTCATTAGCTGTTCAGATGTGCAAGTCATTCCCCCGAATTACAAACATCAAGAAGTACTTCGAAGGCTCCGAAAGCAGCCCTCCAGCCACGCGCGGCCTAGGAGTTACCATCCGTGAGAAAGAGAGTCTCAAGGGCACCCACCAACGCCACGCTTCCCAACGCCCAAAAGGGGATCTGCAGATACCCTAACCTCAAGCCAAGGGCAAAGAGCTTCCCGCTCAGGAGCGGACCTATGGATCTCGCAAGACAGCTGAACGAGGCAGCAGCGCCATTGATTCTAGCGAGCGCTTGACTCGAGGGCGAGGCGTTTGTGATACTACTAGTGCATCAGCGCTAGACTTCTCCCAAGCCAAGAGTCTCTCGAGAAGTGTCTGACTCAGAGAATAGCCGAGCAAACGTAGCCCACCGACGACAGCGCGACTTTGATCCACAAGTCGGGCAACAAGGCCATAAGCCCCAGCGGAGACGGCAGGTTGGGGAGGAACGGCGTCGCCAGGTACATGGCTGGATACAGACCGAGAACGCACCGAAAGGCGCGCAGGGCTCCCAGCTTCGAAATAAACCAGGGGATGAAGGTCGGCTGGATGATCACCCTGAAGATCGCCTTGGTGAGGAAAATGATGCCAATCGTCCGCGTGCTGAAACCAAAGCCGCCTCTCGTATGCGGAAAGGACAGTCCTCCCACGGATGGAGCCTCCAACGAGAGGAAGGTGCCCGAGAGCGCGTCTGCAGACATCTTATGGAAAGCAAGCAGGGAGACAGCCAGAATCTGCAGCAATACCTGAAGCGTGAACGCGCAGGTTGGCACGGCCTTTGCCTCTTGCGCCTGGTCCTCCAGGTCATCGAGTTCGTGTGTCTCTGCAGAAGCTTGCGGCCCTTCCTGTGAGACAGAGTCATCAGGAAGCGGAGCGTATACTCCTCGTTGTGGTCTGGACTCCTTCCCGAACCATGATCTGACGAGCCATACGATGGCTAGGCCCGGATCGCGGCGCTCTATCAACTGCGAATGCGTCTCTTGGAGGAACATGAAGGTGAGGAGCAGGGTGAGGATCTGCAGCAGGCCGACGACGAGGTTGGGAAGTAAGTATGGATAGCTAGCCCATATCGATGGTGAAGTGAATATTTACGGGTATGAGGCGACAGGTTTGGCGAGAAGACCACCTAGAACAGGGCCAAAGAGGTCTCTGCACCACAATGGCACAAATCAGTTTTGCGGGTATGGATAGTAGACAAAGCAGCAGTTTGGTACCGCAGTCCGATCGAGAGATCTCCATGATCCCGGCATACTCACCCGAGAGATGGGATAAAGGTAACGAGAGAAAATGCTCGTGCTGTACGTATCGCTATATCAACGAAACCCCCTAGCAACGAAGCGGTACAGCACCCGTTCCGGAAATGGGGCCCTACCCTGCTGCTCCTTATTCGCCAGCTCGCCAGTGCAGGTCTGCACCAATCCGACATTCGGATTGAACAAGCCGCCAAAAGCACAAGAAGCAATGGCCATGGCAACCGACCGGGACAAGCCGAGCGAGAGCGCAGCAATAAGGCTGCATAATGTGCCGATCATCAGAGTCGGCTTCCGTCCTATGTGGTCGCTGACACGAGCCCAGACAATGTTCGTCAGGAACTCGCCGAACGTGAAGACGCCCACCAGAGCACCGGCATAGAAGGCAATATCATGTTCCAGGACCTCGAACGATTCAATCATGTAGTAGGCGTATGGAAAGATGCTGCTCCATGCGATGGCCTCGGTTGCACGGACCAGTCCTAGAATGTGCGGTCAGTTTAGGAACCTGGGACGAACATACATAGCACCACTTCACTTGGACGGGGCTTTACCTAGGACACAGATCTGCAGTCGAATGTCAGGAAGAGAGGACATTTTCTCAGCCCATGAACGCGTTTTGTATACATATAAGCACTTTCGTGGTGTACAATGGCATAACACGTCGAGAAAATCTGCAGCGTGAGCAATCAGTGTTGTCGGGCGATTGTGGTGATCCTGTGCTGCGCGGGGTTCTCACCTGAGCCGAAAGCGAATGTCCATTGGCAGGCCGTCGACCAACCAGCATTATACCCCCCCAGCATAAAATGTTGGTTGGCCGACATAAATGGCCTACACCCTTCTGTTCTCCGGTCTAAGGTACACAGGTCAAAACATATAATGATCATAATCTAGCGCTACGTCCTATATAACCTGGAAAGACTCGCTCGGAAACAGATCTCACGGCAAAAACATGCATACCTCCAAACGCTTATGGGTATGTACCCTATTTAGCATGGATCCTTAATACTTTGCTATCCTACCTATGGATATAAGGGAGTAAGTCTAAGAGAAGAGGTAGAAGTAAAAAGGCCATCTTCCTTATAGTTATTCTAAAGCCTAATACCACACGTGGATCATTAGCAGCCTCCTTTTATCTTAACAACACACCCACACTCTAGGAGGGCCAGGCACTACGCCGGTCTAGTACCTATCCTACGAGGTATATCTCTGGCAAAGGTACTTGTTTGAATCGTTAGGATTCGGTCGACTGATTTGACCAGGCGGCCAACCGTAGACGAACTATCTTAGAGATAAAGCACACGGTTCGGTTCATGTCACACCATGATGACCCAATCCCAAGGCTGGGGTTAGCTACAACGTACTTCCGCCAGACTCCAACTGGCAGGCGTAGCGCTGTTGAAATATGACTCACGAGCTTCACCTTCGTTTATCGTCTCCGAACCATCATCACTGTCAACTTCTGAAGCACTGGTATCATCGGATGGACAAATGAACACTACCATGTGGCGACAACTTTGTATGACCGCTAGACGTATCGTTTCATACGGGTTGGGGAACTGCACCTTGATCAGCCGGCATGCTAGAAAGCACCCATACCCAGGAAGGATAGGACATGTCCCACGTCCTACACATCCCACGAAAATGACGGACACTGATACGGCTAGCCTTGACCCGGCAAAGCCTCTCGCACCCAAGTTTTTCACCGATGCCTATGCGGAAATGGAACAGCACCTCCATCAGGAACCGCAACCCGACTCGGTTTGCCGATGTTGCTCTAGACTTCTTAGCATCCCCAAAGCCATCGAATCTGCTTCCCAACGTCTTACGAATCAAACTGTGGTCAACAGTGTGCTTCTTAGCCTCCTCGAAGCCATGAAATTTGCTTCCCAGCATCTTCCGACTCAAATCATCGTCAACGGTGTGCCGCGAGTCCGTCACAAATCTCTCTTAGACCTCCAAGCATCTAAAGAATGCCCGCTCTGTCGTTTCCTATGGCACGCATCACGAACTTCGACGAATCATGATTCAGGGCACCAACCGGAGCTGGGAAGATACGCGGCACGAAACGCAAAGCCATCTTATATCGGTATCCGTACATCTCCCTCGAACCGGATAGGTCATGTGAGCTTCACATGGTTGTCAGAGAACATCGATGTGTCGTGCGGTATTGCTTACGGACCACTTCACTTTCTCCATCCTACACAAGCCGATTGTTTCCATACCTATTCGAGCCTGGATTGACGACTGTGACCTAACCCACGGATCCTGCAGCAAGAAATGCACCCCTTACTACTTAGGGCCACGCAGCGAATACCATGTTCGGATATACTGACCGCTCGCTTCGGTTGCTCGACGTCGAGTTGCGCCGCATCCTCCAATCTCAATAATTATCCAGTCCCTTACCTGACTTTCTCGTACGTGTGGCGAACATCGGCAAACCAAAAGTACACCATGGTCGAAGAGTCAAGTCGAAATACACTCTCCTTCCCTCCCGGCACTCGGCCTTTGGAGAAACAGCCCCAAGCACTCTTGTCTGCCAGCCTTCTACGAACGTTTGAGGACTTGATCACCTTTACAAAACGACTTGGCGAGCGATATATATGGATTGATGCTCTGTGCATATCCCAAGACGAACCTGACACTTTGGCATATCGGGTTACCCAAATGGACTGGATTTACTTCGGTAGCCGTTGCACTATTGTATCGCTCGAACGCGGTATTGATGCCGGCTTACCAGGGGCCAGCTTCCGAACCAAAAGAACCACTGATCAAGGGGTCGTCGAACAGCTCCCAGACGGGATCAAAATCTCAACGCCCCCATTCCATCAAACATCCATTAACCGCCAGATTTATACCGCTATCCCAGTACCACGCCCGCGTCTCCTCAGATCCATGCCACTCGAGAGCAAGGGTTCTGAAAATCCGGTCACTTGCATTGGACATTGATCTCTCGCAATCGTCGCGCTACGAGGAGATCTTCTCGGCCCTTTCCATACAATGCAAGCATACCTACACCACCGAATTGGGTCAGGATAATCCCACACTGATGCTTTACCTGGGCGGGCTCGTGGGGGTTGGTATCCGTGACGAGGTTGCTCCCGAAGATTGGCTTGAAGGTATCGCAACCGTGAGGTTAATGTACCTAACTCGCCCGTGGGTAGACAAGTCATTTACTGCAGTGCTGAGTAAGAATGTTCCGGTAAACAAGTTGAACAACCACAAAGCACTGCGGACAACTCTGTTGGTTCTCAAGGGCGACAATGGCGGGGTGGTAAGATAGCTTCCTTAATACCTAGGACACAACCCACTCAAGGCAAAATAGATCCTGCAATCACCGCGCGAGAACCGCTCTAATCCAAGGGATCGCTTCTGATGGTCAGCTTACCATCTCCTTCTAGTGATCTAGGACTTGGCCTTCCACCCCATGCTCGTTTTAGGGGCGCCGGGCCACTAAGGTAGCTATTCGAGGAACCACACCGGCGAGTTCACCCAAATGCCCCGGCCAAACACTTTCTCTAGGAGCCGATGTTGCGACAGCTATCGTCTTTTCCCCGGAAAAAGTGCCCGTAGTACGGTGGCAGGGCCGCGGGATGCAGCCAGTCCGCAAACTCTAGAGTCCTGGACTAGGCTGGCCTAGGTAGGGGCGTGGGGGAGAGAACTGCCGTTATGTATGTAGATTGAATTGATGCTATTAGGTTAACAGCCTTACGGTTTATAACTGCTCAGCTGGGAGGCAAACCACATCAAGGACATCGCCATCAGGACGGGGTTCAACCGTGGCCGAGGAGCGCCGCGTCCTCGAGAGCGTGTGGGAGCCGTACGTTGCGCTCCACACCGTCCACTGTGCTGGATGCGAACCATGGGCGGTTGGGCGTTGTCCCAAGCCGGCGGGTCAAGGGGGCGGCGTCGTCGCGTCGTCCGGCCCTCCGGTCTTCGGTCAGGAGAGGAGGTTGACGCTTGTGCCGTATTACTTCCGCGCGAATAAGGGTGGGGAGGGACATATGCGGGTTCGATTGCTGAGGGCAGGTAAGGGGATGCATCATAGATTGTGGCTGGTGTGTATTGTACATGTATTGTACATACCTTTGGTCTGTCTGGTAAAGTACACGTCATCTGGCAGCGTAGACTCGGAGCTCGGAGACACAGCGGAGCCCAGCGTGCATTGAGCTGGAGGCGGACTTTTGTTCACATAGATATATATATTCCATGCTTAGAAGATCCATAGAGTAGTCCGTTCACCCATCGTCCTTAGCATAAGGTTTTCCCATCAAATCAGGAGGTTGATTGGTCAAAGCTTTTAACAATGCGTTTATGACTACAGTACTGACGGCCATTTCGATGCGTTCCTTTCTTTACAACCCTTCCACTTCCCGGAGAATCTCCCTCAACTTGTTTCACACACAGGGCCTACTCCGACATAAAGCCTACCAATACAGTCTTAGTTCTTCCCAGCGACAGCAGACGTGCTCGGCCTCTTCCCCAGCCCCGACTTCTCGTAGATGGCATCCAGGGTCCGCATCTGCGCGAGGCTGTCCTCGAGGGGAACCCAAGCTACGGGCTCCTTCCCTCTGACCTTGTCGACGAATGCCTCGAGTTGGTACCTTGAGACAGGTTTCATCAGCTTTTTAGAAGATCGTAATGTATGTTACATAGCGGGCATCGAAGGGACTCACCGGTAAGTGCTCCACCAGGGCTCTGATCTTGGACCCCAAGAGGGGCCAAACGAGTAGTGCTTCTGAGTATGGCGCTGCCCCGTTCGCTTGTCGGTGATTTCGATGTAATGGTAGATATGGGGCATCATGAAACTGATAGGAAGAGAAGGGGTATCAGTCTCTGGCGCCACAAGATACGGCTTTACCGACTTCTACCATCCAGTCGGTCAGAACTCACTTGTAGTAGTAAATGATCGCATGCTCCAGCTCAATGCGGATGGACGGCATCTCCCAGACCTTGGGAACGACGTGTCCAGCGAAAGCCTGGTTCATGTCGGTGTAGATCTCGCTGCTGACGACGCGGCCGCTGCCCGTCTTGAACGTCATGCGCGCGTTCATGGCCTCGTCGACACGGTTGTCCTTCTTGAGCGTCCTGGCCTTGGCATACTCGATCGTCTCGGGCTCACCCGCGTCCAGGAAGAATCTCGTCGCTGAGACGGTGTACGTCATGTCCATCAAGCTGCCGCCGCCGAGAGCCCACTGCCAGCGGATGTCTGACCCGGGGATGCTGCCGGCTGGCGTGGTCATCTTCGCGTACGTCGACAGCACATTGCCGTATTTTCCGCAGCGGACGAGTTCCTTCACCACGTGCGCCGCCGGGTGGAATCTCCAATGGAAGGCCTCCACGACAACCTTGTCGGACCTCTTGGCCGCGTCGATGAGGGAGACGGCCTCATCGGCATTGGAGCAGAATGGCTTCTCGACCAGGGCGTGCTTTCCAGCAGCCAGTGTCTTCTTGGCCCACTCTGCATGCATGCCGTTGGGAAGAGAGATGTAGACAGCGTCAATGTTGGGGTCTGCGAGCAGCTCCTCGTACGAACCGTATGCCTTCTCGAGGCTGTACTTTCTGGCATATTTCTCGGCTTGCGCCTTGTCGCGACTTGCGATGGCCGTGATGACGGCGTCGCCGTGCGTCTCAACGGGATGGATCAGCGCTGCTGGGTTGATCATGGCCGTGGAAAGGATGCCGAAGCGGACTGGATTTTTCTCCTTCTGGAGGTTCTTGACGCTTGGCTGCGAAAGCAGCCATTGCTGCAAGAATGTTGTTATCTGCCACGCAAGTCATTATATCAGCTCACGCAGTCCTATTTGAATGCAACATGTCCCACTTGCTGCATGGGACGAGGAACCGTGTCCTACCTGTAGAACCATCGCCATCTTGACGGTTGTCTAGCCACGAACAGGAACTCAGTGGGTACTAATGAACCGGCCTCGTTCGGTGACAAGCAAATTGCTAGGAGGAACGTGTGTAAGGTAAGTAACAATCATGTAGCTACCGGTTTTGCGGTAGGTCAATTGGTGAGTGACGGTCACACTCGGAGAGGGCCTATTTGTATGATATTTAGACCCCGAATCAAGTCGGTGAATCTTGCATTGTCCCCATGCTTCTAGTGTGAGGTATGATGCAAATGATGTAAGTCCGACTGAATTACATGCAGTCCGGGAGCTATGACGACAACATAACGGTTGTGGAGCAGCCCTGTATGAGAGTTACAGCGTACACCCTTGGCAACATAACCCCACCTTGATGGCCTCGCCCCATGTCTTGGGCTCTCCCCACCTCAGCCCTATCGGGGTTCAAGGTGGCTTTCGAACACAACAAGAGTGCGCCGCTGTAAACATGCCCACTAGGATGGATAGTGGGATTGGACGAGGAAGAGACCACGATTGGGTGCGACGGTGACCGTCTTGGCAGACGGGAGGATGAGAACGGGCGGCGTTTTATGTCGTCCGGGTGTTGGGACTGAGGCCTGTCGGGAGATGGAAGGGAAAACAAGGTGGCCGGACATGGAATGCTAGATCACTTCTGATTGGTAACCCATGAGAGATTACAAGGCAAAAGGGAGGGTTTAAAGGCTCACCGCCTGGAGGGATATCTCGCAAGCAGACGTCTAATTGAGAAGAAGCACGTTAGAAGTGACACACTGCTGACTGCAACTCACGCTCAGCAGGGGTTATGTTTGAGTGAACCTACTGGGTGCTTTAGCGCTGCAACGAGTGAAGCAGCATTGTGCCGTGATCCTCGGGCTTATGCCAGGACTTTAGTACCAGGCCACGTTGCTATTGTGTCCATTGCTCCAGAGTGTAGTCCGCTATCCTTCACGCTGTCCCGGCTCTCTACACGCCCTTCCCGCGAACAAGCCCTGTATCTCTTCTGGTGCCCTTAAGAGTGGCCCGATTCTTGCGGTCATGGACTGCTGGGCGCACAAACCCAGAATTCGTAGCCTGTTACCCTCTAAGCCCCATTTGCTCCCACTTTCTGCGAAGCTGCCGACGGCGAGAAGTAACACGTGCCCTTAATCAAGGCCGATCCAATGTCTCTAGCCAAGGGAGGACACAGCGCACTCCGGACGCCGCGCGAAGGGACGAGAGGGTGCTCTACATCACCGCTTCGGCGGGTTTGGGGGCTCGCTTGGTTTCCCGCGGGCCTGGTTCTTCAACTCGTCAAAGAAGTGCTTTAGAAAGTTTGAGGATCTGGTCGGATCGGCTTGTGGTCTGTCAGCATCCGCGCGCTCCCGTTCACCCACGTATCGCATACCTGTCGCCTCTCCCTGCCGCAGCGGCTCACTCGGGTCCCGACCATAGCGAAGTTCTTCGACAGTGCGGTGGATTCGGCGAACACCACGATGGAAACTTGGGCTTCGAAGGAGCTGCAGCACCCGGGATGTCAGGAGACGAGCGACTGAAGCGGCATCAAATCGGAATCTTACTTGAGCGACGATAACATCCTGGAACAAACGGAGTCAGCAAATGTGTCGAGGAAATCGCAAGTCACCTAGAAGACACTGACTTCAATCCTTAGCCAAGCGGCCCACATTAGCCGAGCCCATGGGGCCATCTTGCGCTGCCTTGTATCGGCGTGGATGGGCGCATTCCATACACTACGGTATCTTTGGGGTTGCTACCAGTTCATGCTAGCGAAAGCATTGGAGATTCGGAAAGCGGCGGAAGTGGAGCGTCACCTGCAGCCTTTGCTTTGTCATCACCTGGCAGCATCTGACAGCCGTCAAAGTCCTTGGCGGCAACTGCATCGCAGCCCGGTCCCTTCTTCCTCTCCCACTATCATCGGCAGAAGCATCGTCTCCTCTCATGCAAAGGACGTGTTGATCACAACTGCCGCATCACTTCACCACTCATGACGAGTACTGGCCTATCTATCACCATCTTGTGCGTCAAAAGGTTGTCCTGCTGGCTTCGTGTGAATGCCTTGCCCCCGCCTGTGGCGCTGTGGCGGCTGTGGTCAGTCAGTGACGTTATGGTGCAAGCCCAGCAACCTCCGGGCAGTTTATCTTCTGGCCTGTAGCCGCGTTTGTGCTTGATGCAACTAGCAAGACTTTGAGAGTTCCGGTATCTTCTTGCTTGGTCAATGCCACTGCCGCAATTCCCGCTTGTCCCGGGCAAAGGCGCTGGATCCGGTGAATACGGGATGTGGTCCGCATCGCATCAGTCATCGCCTTCCCGGACAATGCAGCTGTCAATTCGGACTTGTTCCCGGGCGCAGAGGCGTAAGTGAGTTATCTCTCTTCCAGCGCCCCAAACAGCCGCTTCGGTTATAGTGGCCGGGTTTTCGTGTCCTGAAAGAGGCACAGTTGAAGCAGTGAGCCTCGCCGGCCCGGTTCCGGCCACCTTGGACCACAGGCAAAAACAATGCGGAGCAAACAGTGGCCAGGCCAACGCCGTTTCATCCGGCTCACTTATAACTATTATTCTTGTCTTCCCGTTAAACAGCGGCACAGCGAGGCTAATAATACTGGCCATCAGCGATAACTTGTGCCGCTCTCCAGTGTCATACTTAGCCTGCCATACCAACATGGATGATGAGTGTGATGAGTGTAGCCGTCTTTCTAAATGGCTGCCCATGCCATGATCTGCAACGTGACCCTGCAATATCACGCTGCGTTCTTGCACAGTAGCTTAGCTACCTAACTACTACCTACCTATCTACACAGGACGCTGTGATGCTTTCTTGGGCAGCAACACAATGAAAATCCGTCAGGAAGCGATCAAGTCGGCCGGACTCACGCTCTTGTACGAGCCAGACTGGCCGACAGACCCGGTAGTCGAGTAAGCAGGAAGACGTACTTGCTGTTTGAAGCGCCTCTGATAACCATCGTCACAGCATCGTCCTTGTCCATGGCATTGGCGGGCATCCCGTGCGGACGTGGACATACAGAGGCCAGGATCACGCTCCCACAGCAGACAAGCCCACGGGACCTCATCCTCAGCCCGGGATAAAGAGAAGATTGACCAAAGTGCCGCCTGAAACGCGACTTCGACGATCAAACTCGGAGCCCGTGCTTGTGAGAGAAACAGGCCCCCTGAGCAGATCCAGGACTCTGCTTGGGAAGAGCTCGACCAAGTCGACGTCCCGACTGAACCTCGACGGCCTTGGCGAACGGACCAAGCAAAGTCCTCCTAGCAGATCGAGGAGTCTCTTGAGGAAGGCATCAGCCAAGTCGTCGACGAGGTTAGCGCTAGCTGACCTTGCTGAACCGGCCAGCCAATCTGCCGGGCCCGATGTCGACGCGTTCTGGCCACTGGACTTCCTTCCCGCGTCATGTCCGAATGTTAGGATTTTCACCTGGGGCTACCAAACGCTTGTCGCCGACGGGAAGCCCCTCCGCCACCAGGGGGATGTCTTTGCCCATTCCGAGGAACTGCTGGTTGAACTGGCCGGCACCCGCGCAGGATTGGGTGCCGCAGCCAGGCCAATTATCTTCATCGCTCACTCCACAGGCGGTGTGCTGGTCAAGGAGGTAGGTGAAAGGTACCGCTTTTACTCCGACACGTGTTCTCACTTGTTTGGCATCCCGCAGGTCCTCCGCTTATCCGAAGCTGAACGCGACGGGCCCCTGAAGAGGGTCCTGCTGTCTACTTCGGCCGTCGTGTTCCTCGGCAGTCCGCACCGCGGGACAGAACACTGCAACCTGGGCGATGCCGTCAGGAGCATGGCGAGCGTCACCATGGCCGCAGATCCCAATGATCCTGTTCTCCAGGAACTGTGCGGTGCGAACACCGTTGAGGTCGAGCTCGGCCGCCAGACGTTTGTGCGGCTGTGGAACGATTACAACTTCAAGATTAAGACCTTTCAGGAGTCAGTGATTCCGAGCTATCGGAATGCGGAGCTTAGAGCAGAAACGGTGAGTGCTTTGAGCGGTTTGCTTGCCCCGGGAACCAGCTTTCAAGGACTGGCTAACCGGCGTAGACCATGCGGCGCCTTGCCAGCTTCATTGGCGACCCGAGGGAAAGTGCCGAGACCATCTACGCGCTGCACGACGATATCTGCAAGTTTGGCAGCGCGGGGGACGCCGGATATCGCGCTCTGGCGAGGACTCTGGCCGCGTTTGTCTCGGGGGAAGAGGACGGCGTACGTGAGATATCTCACTTCCTGGTCCGGGTCTAGAGGACAGGCTAACGGCTTTCCAGCGCCATGAGTTAAACACCAAAGAGACGGGTGGGTTACCCCCAAGCGCCCTCTCGGGAGATACTCCCTACACTAACCCATGTCCAGAATGCCTCTCCGCGCTTGCCCCACCGCAGCCGTCTACCCAGCCCGAGACCCATCCTACCACCGTGTACCCGGGCACATGCCTCTGGCTGTACGACCTGCACGATTTTCAGGCGTGGCTTCACCGCAACGGCCCGAACAAGCACAAGATTCTCTGGCTGCGAGGAACGTCAGGCTGCGGTAAGTCCGTGCTACTCCGATCGCTCCGGAACAGGCTCGAGAAGCAGTGGAAACCTGCGGGCGCCTCCTTTATCTGGAGCGCTACTCAACCCTACGATATCCCTCCCGACCTCTCCCTTCCCGACGGTCGCGAGGCCAACCCAATCGCGCCCATCGCTCGTAACCTTTTTGCCCAGCTCTTCCTCCAGGATCCGCGTCTCCGTAAGGCGCTCCTTGCCTTATACAGCCAGCCACGGAGCGGCCCGCGGACCTTTGATGACGCGCAAATCGTTTCCCTTTTTGCCGATTACTACGTCAAGCGGAAGGTTGAAACGTCCACCCGAAGGACCTTCATCTTCGTCGAGATAGCGGATGACGCGGGCCCTACTTACGTCCACGAGTTGCTCGACCGGCTGTCGCACCTTGCCCACAACTCAGACTTCAGCATCTGCGTCGCGAGCGGCTATCGCGAGGAGATCATCGAGGAGGAGAACGTGATAAGCATCCCCGTGCACCTGCGTAACAACGATGACATACTGCGCTATGTCAAGCTTAATCTCGTTTGTGGGTGGAAAGAGCGGAATCGGATTATTACTACGGTCGTCCGGAAGTCCGGGGGCGTGTTTCTGTGGGCTGAGATTGTGGTCAACATCCTGAACGCGGCTATGATCGAGGGCGCAACGCAGGAGATGATCGAGTATACGCTAGGAGAAGTGCCCAGTGATCTCCACGGCCTGTACGAGTGGATGCTCTCCACGTTGAACGACCGAGAGAGAGCCGAGTCTCTGATCCTCTTCCAATGGGCTATGCTCGCTGCCGAGCCAATGCGCCTCAACGACCTCCTTCTCGCAGTCAGGCTCACCGAACCCAACCCATTCTGCCTGTACAGGGAATCGGGTCCCCTCATGGGCCTGAATATCGGCAAGCCCTTCTCGATGCGAGAGCTCCGGCAGCTTCGCAACTCGGAAATCACATCCGACACGCCCTCTCAGTTCCACCGCTGGCTGCGCGCGCGCTCCATCGGCCTGCTCGAGCTCAGGTCCGACAACAGCAGCCGCCAGGCCGCCGCCCACGACGAACCGCTCGGCCTGCAGCGCGTCCACCCGATCCACGGCTCCGTCCGCACCTTCTTCCTCTCCGGCCGCGGCTTCGCCTGCCTTGCGCGCGGCAACCCCTCCATCCCGCCGTCGCTCCCCATCGCCGACTTCATCGACATCACGCACTACACCCTTCTCCGCGCCTGCCTGACCTGCCTCAACATGCGGGACTTCGAATCCCTCGGCCACGGCGCCCACCGCCGTCGCAAAGCGCCCGCCCCTCCATCTCCATCTCGATCTCCAACCTCCCCTTCATCGGCCCTCCTAACAAAGCTCGAGACAACCCTCTCCTGGCACCCTCCCCCGACGGTATCCTCCCAGCGCCACCTGATCATGTCCTCCTTCCCCTTCCTGGAGTATGCCGTCTCGCATCTGCTCTTCCACCTCCTGTCGCCGCAACCCTTCCGGTATTTCCTGCCGCAGCGCGCCCTCCTCGCCGCCCTCTCGGCGAACAAGTTCCGCCTCTGGAAGCGCTGGACCTCGCTGCTGGGCACGTACGACCCGGACGCCATCATCGCCAAGCACGCTTCTCCCTCCTCCTCCTCCTCCTCCTCCTCCTTTTCCTACGGGCGCGGGGGTACCACCGCTGCGCTGCTGAGTCCCGTGTATGGCGCCCGGTTCCGGCTGGAGAGGGTGCTGCGGAAGCTGAACCGGCTGGCCGCGAGCGAGTCGTATGTCGCGAGGAGGAGCGGCGTGCTTGAGCCGGTTACGCCTGTGGGGTTGTCGTTGTCGGTGGATCATGGGGGGGATGAGAAGAAGAGAAGGAAGAAGGGGCGGGAGGAGGAGGAGGAGGAGGAGGAGGAGGAGGATGGGGCGCCTGAGGAGGCGTGGGTGCCCGGCAGCACGCCGGGGTTCAGGTTGCCGTCTGAGTTGAACCTGCCATTGCCCAGTGTTGGGGGGTCGTCACTGAGTCCGGTTGAGAGGGTTGATGCGGGAGGGGAGAATGGAGTTGGCTTGGCTGTGTAGTACAGTAGGCACCTTACTCTGTGCGAGCTGGTTTGGATCTTTCTCGACTGTAGTTTCATGAAGGTATCTTGAGCAAAAGTGTCCTGTAATTCTACTGTGATGGATGAGGAACGAACAAATAGCTTTATTAATGTCAATTAGTACAATCGCATAACCCGCACCGTAGTAGGATGTTTAACGAGATTGCTCTAATACATCACACAATACGGATATAAGGTATATGCCTAGGAAGGGGTATCAGTGACGAGAGGACATCCACCCTCCAACCTTTCTCGGTTAGATTAAAGAGCAGGACCAAATCAATCCTATGTGCCATCCCATCTACGCTTCGCAAACAAGTAGCCTGACAAACTCCGCCGTCCAGACGATGTCAGAAGACAGCCGACATGCACCAAGCGGAGCGAGACTACCTACATTTCCGATCTCGGGCTAAGATCTAGGGCACCATTCCCTAGGTACCTACCTTACCTAGTACCTTAATTCACTCAAGGTACTTGCCCATTCAGTGCTGAGCTACACCTTTGCCATGTCTTTGAGCTCGCCGGGAGAAACTCTGATGCTAATACCAGGTCCAGAAATTTCAGTCCGTGCTATTCAAGGGAAGACCTTAGGTTGTCTGGAATCGATCCTGAATTTGCTCTACCCCTGCCAAGAGTTAGCGAAATGAATAGGGTGGGGATTGAAGGCATTTCAATGCCGTCTTGTCTTTACCTTTGGAAGCCCTGGCTGAGCGTGAGATGCGACTCGGGAGGCTTTTGTGGATCCTGGAGAGTACCTATGCAAGGTGCCAGTGTGGTAAGGGGGTCCAGGGTGTTACAACAACCCGTATGAGTCCATGGGTGAGCAAGGAAAAGGTGCTATTACCCAGTCTAATAACATGACTTTTGTGATCGCTTAGTGCCCAAGGTAAGGTACTCAGCTATTTCGTCTTTTAGATCAAGGCACCTAGTTTGGCGCCTTCTTGCTAGACATGACGTGGTCTGCGTTGACGGAACGTCAACTTGTGAGAGTACTGTGTAGTGGTGCGCCACCCCGGTCGATCCGGCTCCGTGTTGCCCGAAATAGAAAGCCAAGACCCGGCCCACTTCGAGGCCGGGTACAGAGCCCGGCCGATTTACCTGCCAGGCCTCAGACATGCGGCCGTTGTCGGATTTAGATGTTGACTGTCAGAACGGAAGTTGACGTTTCCGGAGGGAGACATGAAGTGAGAATAGAACGACAAGAGATGAATATAAACATGAAAGCTGAAGCAGCAACTAGAACACAATGAAGAAGTGCGGCATATCGTGGGCCATGTTTGCGAAACGGATTGCGTGCTCCTAATTCTAGTTCTAGTGCAATGAGGGATCGAGCACTTTGCCAGAAGGAGTACCTTGATGTAAGACTGTAGGTCGCGGGTGGTAGTCCACATCTCAATACCGTACCTACGGTATTAAGGGAACTGTATGTGCCACCCCTCTGGTTACGTTACCAGGCTCAACCCCATGCGGCATTCGTTCCAGAACCGGGTTTACGACAAGTGACCAAACTCGAGAAGACCCAAAACGCACCAGGACATCCGACTCAAAATAACTCAATGAGGGTATAACATGTTCTTCCATCTTCAGTGGAGTCCCGCCTCCTGGTTCTAGGATCCTTCTGTCTGCTCTGTCCCTTCTTCAACTCCATTTCTCAGACCACACATCACCAGATCATCCAACATGGGTTGCTGCGGCCTCTTCAAGAAGCACAAGAAGAACAAGGTTCATGACCAGGGCTTCGCCGTCCGGCCCGTCCAGCAAACCGTCAACGGCGGCAATGTGAGCTATCATCCCAGCTCGCAGCAGTACCAGTATGGTGGAAGCGGTGGCAGGTACCAGTATCAAGATCCCAACCACGCGGCAAGGCTGGCGGCAAACCGGGCGCTTGCACAGGGGGCAGCAATGGGTGAGTGTGCTGGTGGGGCGATGGATTCGTGACTGTGTCGACGGTTCGTTCTGGATCGCTGGCTGACATGGTGTGCCATGCAGGTATCAACGGTGCAACCCATGGAAAATACTCCAAATACGTCGGCAAGGGAGCCAACATGGCTGCGGATCAGTTTACCAAGTATCAGGAGAAGCAGGGCAGGTGCTCTCCCCAACCCTGACTATGGCGACGCGTCCAAACTGACTGTGTTGAAGGGGGTCATTATTAAGGGTTGCGTGAGGAAGTAGTGCGTTTGTGCACGGCGACTTGGCGTTGTTGAATGAGCATAGACTGTCGCAATCTTGTCGTTCTTGTCGTTCTTGTCGTTCATCTTTTCTATAAGCGGTTAAGCCTATGATTCAGTTGCTGTGCTCGCTGCTACTCGGCCTACCCCTCGAATTGTGACATTCAGTTGCCGATACAGCGGTTCCAGCCGGATCGACCTGGCCTGTATCCACGACGAATAAACAGCATGATCCAAGAATTTCTCTGTTATCAGATTCGCTCTGCTGGTACATGCCGTGCACATGCTCGACACTGTAAGTAATGTACCTCAGTAACTCCCAACACCCACCCTAGCGCTTAAGTCGCCAACTCCAATGCTCCCAAACAGCCAACTCCGTCTACCAATGCATTAAAAACCAAGAATTCTCGGATAAAAGACAAAGAGAAAAGAAATATCGGGAAACCAGTAAGGATAGACAGAGACATACTGTACTTCTGCTACTTCAGCCAGAACACAAACCCCATCAGCGCCCACAATATCCAACTTGAAGTCATCATGCGTCCTGTCAACCGTATGTATCATCACGAATCATCCGCAAACACCTGATAAGCCATAACCATGATCCACAAGAGGAAAATCGCCCCAACCAGGCCAAACGCAAACACGGCCTGCCAGCTCTGGCAGATGTTCCGCTGCTGCAGCCACGCCAGCGTCTGTAGGGTCTGGCCCGTGGGCTGCGGGTCGGCGCCGAACACGTACATGTCGCAATTGGAGTTGACCGACCCGTCAGGCCCCCAGAGCTGGATGGAGATGACGATCAGCCCCGTGAGCCACAGCACAAAGAGGATGAAGCCGCCGATCATGACAATGCTGGGCAGCAGGCGCCGCTGAAAGATCAGCCAGAGTAGGAGGATGATGAAGGTCACCGTGAGGGAGGCGACCGTAATGTAGTAAGGGAAGTACCTGCCAACGCTTTCTGTCAGTAAATGCTCTGGTGGGAGGGGAGACTCCAGGGAGACAATGGGCGACGCGTACCATGGTATTGGCAGCAGCAGTTGGTTCTGGATCTGGATGAAGGTCGCAAAGACGCCAATGATGAGACAGGATGCAATGAGCATGATGAGCATCCAGAGGTTGAGTTGCACGGCTGGCCAATGGTACTTGTGTATGCGTTCGACCACGCGGCGCTCGTAGACGAGCGAGCCGCTGGTGACGGTGGACGCCATGGCGCAGGTTGTTGACCCGAGGTGTCTAGGGTACTAGTACTGCGAAGGAAGGTGTCCTAGGACGGAGCTGGAGGCAGGGTCTTCGACGTTCGAATTCGGCTCAGACTTCGGCTCTGGCACCAAGTCACCTACGGAGGCTCGTTCCGGTCGTGGATCGGGGCGTCGCTAAAGTTTTCTGAAGCATGCCCCTTTTCTCCTCCCGCTCAAACACTTGAGAGTTGCAGCGACGGGCAGAGCGACTGTGCACCGTTCGTTTCCTAACGGAATCGCGGCACAACCGTGCAACCAACTGCAACGGACCGCCCGGACAATGCCTTTGTTTGTAAGTCCCGTCGCAAACCCCACGTCCGCAACAAACAGCCCAAGGGCCTAAGTAACCTAAACCGCAGACAAGCTGTTTCCGGCTCCCATAAACGTCCCCTCGATAGGAAACAGACACTTGCGATGAAGCAAAGCGCCTCGCCTTGTCGCAATCGCACACAGAGCAAGTGCCACGTCGGGTTGTGGATATCGAGAGGCTGGCGATGACTTCGGCTGTTCGGCGCTGTCGACGGGCTCCCCACACTTTTCCAGGTTTGGTGGGGCAGGTAGCTGGTAGCTTCTGGTGGCTGGGAGATTGGGTCTGGTCGCGCGCGTCGGTCGGGGCGATGGCAATGGGATAAAAATGAGCGACAGGAAAGGGTCAAAAGTCCCTCTGAGCAGAAGAATGGCGCCTGATGTCAAGGGATGCAACAGAAGAGTCCTCGAGGATTTGCACGCCGCGCCCGCGCCGGCGTCGTTGTCTCGCGGGAACTAACGAGGCTTGGCGTGCGCTTTATCGGTGCCTGACTGGATCGCACTGTGGGGGACAGGGGTATTGAATCATTGAATCGGTTCCCGTCGTCTGTGCGCTGCGGATGGGATCAAGATGTCGAGGTCAGGGGATTCAGTCTTTTAGCTATATCATCCGTAATGTTGACCAATTGTGCATAATTGGGCTCCAATGTGACTGCTCATCGACTTGACTTTGGCCACATCACTCGGCAGAGACTTCAGCGAAGACAATGTCGTCGTTCATGCGTCCATTTCGGGTTTAACGTTAGCGCGGGGGTTGTTGTGGGGCTGCCATGTTGGTGGCTGGGCCGTCGGGCAGGTGCTAAAAAAGACGGTGGTTGGCGGCGCGAAGCTCACATGAAACTTGCCGGCAAACCGCGACGGATCCTGCTGTGTTCTCGACGGAGTCCGATGCACGAGCGGCGATGCGCCTCTCGGCTGGCGCGTAGTGGATGGAGACATTTAGATGAGATTCTGTGTCTATTGAACGTTATTTACTTATGTGAAGCACGAAGAAAATGGGTGAGGCATCGAAGCCGAACAAGTCTTCCAAACTGGATCCATCGACACCGCAAGCCCTTCACATGCCAAGGTCCGGCGAGTCTAACACAAGGTCTAACCCATAATACGCCACAACCGTGCCTTTCCGCACGCTGTCTTACAGCAAGCTCTCACCAAGTGCGCAGCGAACGAGGGAACATCCAGCCCGGACCGTCTCGTGCGCTCCAATGTCGTTCTCCGGCGCCAACCGCGGGTTAACCTCGACCAGATCGACGGCAACCAAGCTGCCGGTCTGATGCACGACCTCGCAAATGTAGTCACCCTCGCGGAGCGTCAAGCCACCGCGCACAGGTGTGCCGGTCGAAGGAGCCCACATGGGGTCGAGAGCGTCGACGTCGAAGGATAGGTGGATGGGCGTGTCGCTGCCGATATGCGCCAGTGCCATCTCCATTACGCGACCGATCCCGTGTCTGGCTTTACGTTAGCCTGGGACGTTGCTCTGCTGAGGGGGTGAAGGGAAAGAGCTAGGAAACGCACCTGTCAATATCAAACATGCTGAAGGCCTTGATACCATTCTCCCTCAGGATTCGCTTTTCCCCGGCATCAACATCCCTCAAGCCGATGTACACCAGCTTCTTCACACTAATCCGATGCTCATCCTTCAACCAGCCGAAAAACTCCTCGTTTTCCTCCTTCGCAAGGCCTGTCAAGAAGCTGACAGGCATACCATGGATGTTCCCGCTGCCGCTCGTCTCTGGAGTGTTGATGTCTGCGTGTGCATCCACCCAAATGACGGCAATCTCCCTTCCCAACCGTTCCCTCACGGCCTTGGCGCTCCCCGCGATTGTCCCAATCGCGACGCTGTGATCTCCTCCCAGTGTGAGCACCAACCTCCCCTCCTTTGCTTGATCGTACACCTGTTCGGCAATGCGCCGCGTGACGGCCGAGACGGCCCGCGGGTTCTTCATGCCGCGGTGGGGCGGGTCCTGCGCGGGATGCAGGTCGCTGTACGAGTGCACCGTGTCGTGGCCGTGCAGGTTGTACCCTAGCTCATCGCGGAGCTGGTCCAGCAGGCCTGACTCGATGAGCGCGGTCGGGGCGGCATCGACGCCGGGCTTGCCTTGCCCGCCGGAGAAGCCGACCGCGACGACGCCGAGGTCCTCGGGGTGGGTGAGGAACTTGGATTCGATCATGGAGGTGTTGAGCTTGCCGAAGAAGCGCGGCGAGTTGCGGCCTGTGGTGGACGGGGGTGTGAGCGTGCCGGCCGTGGGCATCGTCTTGGTGGTAGTCGGGATCGACACCTCGCCGCCGACGTAGTCGCTGACACGGAAGGGAGACATCAAGTTAGGAGAGACTACCTTAGGTGGATGACGTCGATAAGATACGGAGGCCGTACGTGAGGTACTAGTAGCTAGCAGTGGTGAGCTAATAAAGGACGCAACTCTGCTGCAAGATCCCGTTAATAGTCGAACCCAAGAACCCCGCCAGAAAAGAGAAGACAAAACATGAAGATAAGAGCAGAAAATGCTTTATCTGGCCCACATCCTGGAGGCTATTGCAATGGAGACCCGTCACATGCCGCAGCGGCAAGCAATGCCTGGCGCGATCTGCGCCCGTGCTAAGAATTTCCAGAAGCCAGACACCCGTGACAGCACAGCGGGCTAGTGGGGCTCAGCCCAGGCGCTGCCGAAGCGCGAGATCGGCCGAAACGGGAGCCAACAATAGAAATTGAAACACACCTTGTTGGGGCTCGATCAACAACTCTGTCTGACACCAACGGCGATAAGGGAAGGAGATACGACTCGAGACCTGCGTCAGAGGCGGTTGCGGTGGGAGCGAAGAGCCGGTCAGCACGACGACGGATCAGGATAACTGGCGAGCGCGCTTGTTTGCGAAAGGTCAAAAGCCGGGCAGCTTTGCAGTCATCAAGGAACGTGAAGCTTCGCTACCACGGCTCAAGACAAAGAGCGGGATAGACAAGACGCAACTCTATATATATCTCTCAGGCCACGGCGTCGCTTAATGCCACCCACACAGCCCAGGGCCATCCCGGGATCGGTATCTGATCGAGTCACTCGGTCCTATTCCCTCCTCGCATCCCTGGATTTGCTGTGCCGGCAAATCGCTCACGTGGAGAGAACCGGAGGCACAAGAATGCTAGTACGACATCATCTCGGACCCGACTGCCGTTAAGTTATAAGTGCGATTGCAGTTAACGGCAGGAGTTGAGTTTTGGGCGGATACCGCCGGCAAGAGCCGGTCCACCCTTATCCACCAGGGCCACGCAACCACTCAGGTCCTTCCGTTCGCCGTGCCTGCCCGGCTCTCCCTTTATTCACCGCTGGCCGGAGCGGCCTCCATTGCCGCCGAGCGATGCTCACGGGATGCACTGTTATGTAAGAGATTGCGAATCCCACTGAAACTGGAATGCCTTTCTTGTCTCACTTTTGATGTGTCATGGAGTGATGGCGCGCCGAGACTCGGAGACATCGGCTGACACCGAATTCGGTTTTGAGATGGAAACAGGACTCCCTCAATTCGAGTCTCATCTGAGACTCAATGGTATGCTGGCCGCATTGATCCCAAGCTATCAGGAGGCTGTCAAGTGTCAACGGTTACAGTCTTGGATGCTGCCCTTTAAAGTTTAAACAGGCCTCTACAGCAGCTGCCATACAGAATGAAGCATAATACATCACAAGGCAAGACTTCACCCATGTCTTCAACAACAACTACCTGATAGAGATGACTCGGCAACACCGCAGCCTCAGATGCAACGCGCCGGGAGGGCTACAAGCAACACGACTAACGCGATGGTGCCACATCTCCTTCAGCAGACGAGCGCAGGGAGTCACGAGATGGACTCTCCTTCATCACCACGAACCCGCGTTTACGAATCCACAGCCTCCCCCAGGTCCCCAACCCAGCCCATCACCTCCCTCCTGTCATCCGTCACCCTCGCATACTCTAGCAATAACCTCAGGATATACACTTGCATATCCTCCCGTCTCAGCACCTTCGCAGCCCACTCCCTCCCCGCCATGGCGATCTTTTCGGCAACATCGTCCCTCCCCTTCACGCCCATGGCCTCGTTCCCCAGGAAGTACTCCAGAATGCCGTACCAGTCCCCAAACCTGCTATCCATCGGCACAAAGTGCTTCCACGCCACCAGTCGGCTGTCGTGCCACTCCCTCCACAGCGTGGCCTTGATAGGCAGGCTGGTCGAGCGGAGGAAGCCCAGATACCGGCCGCTAAAGGAATTGCCGTCGATGTCGGGCAGGTACTTGTGCCGGAACTGTTCCGACATGGGGACAGGCTCTGAGGCGGCGAAGTAAGGGTTGGTGTAGTTGCACCCGGGCCAGAAGCCGTCGAAGCTGCACATCAAGTCTGTGAAGGAGACATCGGTGACGGAGGATATCCATTGCGCTAGCGAGTTGTTGCGCTGCGCGGCGAGGCAGTATTGCTTCGGTGGGAGAACGAAGTTGGGCGGTGGGCTAGAGGCGCCGCTTGACTCGGCGAGTGCGAGCTGACTGCCGTTGTTCATCGCCACGAAGCGGTGGCGCTGAAACGAGCGCCAGTTGCTCTCGCGGTTGAAACCGCCGGTCGCGGTACCGCGCCAGATGACGGTGGGCTCCTTAGACGCCCATGGGATAGAGGCGCCTTCGGCCCCTGTGAAGCGATCTTCTTCGCTCAGGTACATGGGTGCCGGCAGGAGAATGTCGTTGTTCACGGCCAACTTGGAGCCACCGAAGACTGGCAGGAGGGATTTCGTGGTCGAGACGCTGAGGGGTTCGACAAAGATGCCCTCGAGGGCTTGCAAGTCGGCCTGGTGACAGAAGTCGGTACTGAGGGTGTAGTTGGCTACGTACCCATGTCTCATGTGCTTGAGGTGGAAACCACTCGTGACTGAAGGAGCGTTGTCGAAATCAGTGGCGACTTGCGTTCTGCGGGCTGGGCTGCTCGGCGCACACCCGCGTCTGGCGATGAGCCAGTAGTGCCCTCGAGAACTGTCAGCAACGCCAACACATCTTTGCGAAAACTTGCTTCGAGGTAAGCTCACTCTCGTGCTCCCATGTTGTCTCTGGCGCCTCCTCTTCATCTGGGTCCTCTTCTCCAGGCGGTGGGAATCTGGTAAACTCCGATACCACCACCTTGGGATGGACGATCACCCTTCTCTCTGTTGCTTGCCGCATATGCCTCCGAATATCCTCCCACGGCACTACTACCCTAGGTTCATCCATCGCATTCAGCGCAAGGTCCATATCCGGCAGCAAGTGCTCGATGGTCTGGATCGTCTGCAGCCAGATCTGCGTCCAAAACCAGTCGCTCCTAGACGAGGCTTTGTGGTCGCGGATCTCGATACGCATTTCAAAGTTGCGGGCATCCTTGCGAATCTGGGCCGGTTTGACGCCCCAGAACGGCTCGAGATCGTGATAGATTTGGTCCCAGAACTCTTCCACAATGATGGCATCGTTATTGTTCGCGAACTCATACCACTTGTCAAACCCCGGCGGGGGATGTCGGCCCCTCCGTTTGCGGTAGGCCTGGGCGGCAGCCTCCAGGGTCGTGGCGGTCCGCGAGATCTTCTTTGCAAACTCTCTCTCTGCGTCTTTGATCAAGTTGTCGATGGGATGCTCGTACAAAATGGACTTCAGTCTTCCCGACATTGTTGGCAGGAGCGGACCGATTTGCGAGGAGAGATTGTTTGGTCCCGTCAGACTGTAGAAGGTCAACGCCAAGAGGAGGGCGGATACCAAGTATCGGAGGAAAGCCGAAGGTCGACGAGGGAAGGCCATCTTGTTATGGTATCATAGTAGGGAGAATGAGGATTGGACTTCTTTTACCGATTTGTTCGGTTTGGTATGGGAGACGCTTTCCAACCTGGAAGTTACGAGACAATGTTTCTGTGTAGTCGACCATCCGAAGGCAGTAGCGACGGAACCCGGAGCATACCACTGCGCGCTCAGCGGAGACAAGGATGCAGTTGTGTCAGTTGGGGCTTCGGAGTCACCTCGACATGAAAACCGTCGGCTGTTTACAATCCTATTGCAGGGAGCAAGAACTCAGGGGGGAGAGGAAGCTGAACAAGGCGTTGAAGGCAAAACAACAAACCCAAAGCGAAATGAATGAGTAGGACAGTGGAACAGTGATTCAGACATTCTGAAATCGTGTTACTGCGTATCACACCAGAAAGGCAAGGAAGGCGCGTTGCATCGTACTGGGCCTCGCTGAAGGTTAGGGCAGAGACAAACAAGGCAGCACGCTTAGAAAGTACCGGTACACAGGATTACATGGAGGAAGAGTGCCATGCAAGACTCTCCGTGCTCTACATAGAAGACTGCATTCTCGACCAATTGGCTTCCTCCTCAAGCATGCAATCCGACGTCTGAAATTCCGTATCTCACCATGGGCAGGCCTTAGTTCGACTTACACACACCTAGGACCGTTGCACTCGCTAATCTGGGCAAGGGGCGGGAGCGATGGGGTCGATCTACAGGGATGGCACGGGCCGCAGCCGCAACCCGCAGTCCAGGGTGTTGCAGCGCTCGGTCAGGGCAGATCGAGTCATCGAACCGGCCAACTCTTTTCTACGTATTGGACGAGGGTTTCTTGCCCTTGGATACAAAGGCCTAAACCTTCGTGGGACCTGGAGGGGTGCTTTAGTGGCCTACATCTTGGGTAGTCGGGCCTGTTCGAGTCTTGAACCGTATGACAAACGGTGCTTGGCGTCCCCATTTCAAGCCGTCAACAACTTATGCAACATCATGATATAACTCTAGCGCTATTCGAGATGTTCTACGCCGTATGTACCTATGCATAATGTTCCACAAATACAAGGTATGCTACAACAGAATGGTCCGTGGAGTCTGTCTACCAAAACACCTCCCGATGCAACAGATGACCCTACATATTTACCTCAGCGGGATTGTGGTTTCCTGTAACCTCATCTGATTCGCTATCAGCAAAGTCCTCAATCGTCCGCGACACCAGCTCCGAATAGCTCGGCCTGAACGGCCACTTCACCCACGCCTCGATGATCTCAATGAGCTGCCTCTCGTTCAGGGCCCGCGACGCCAGCTGGCCGGCCCCGCCCACCGGCGACCCGCCCAAGCTAGGGTCCACGAGGCTGGGACATTCCGGAAAGACGCCGTCGCCTGCGCCGGCATAGATGGTATTGAGCGCCCTGAGGACCGGGTCCGAGGATCGCTGCAGGAGGTGGCGGAGCATGAGATCAAAGGTGTCGCCGCCGCGGTTCGATCTGGGCCCCATGTCGCGCAGCACAGGGGCAGCGGCCTTGGGCTGGATGTCGAGCAGGGCGCAGGGGACGGCCGGGAAGAACTCGTTGGGTTGTGCACGTAGGGGTTCGACGTAGCGACGATCCCAACTAAGGACGGGTGGGTCTTGGTACAGGACGTGCACGTTGTCGCGGTGGAGGAGGACCTCGGCCCGGAGGCTCTTTTCCAGTATGTTAACCTTGGCATTCCAAGCGTCGGTGAGCTTGGCTGCTTCCTCCAGGAGGTTCTTGTCTGACCCCGCTCGAACGTAAGCCTGGACGATGCGGTCGTATTCTCGGAGGAGGTCGTCGGTTTTGACGTGGCGCTTTGCGGACCATGCAACCCAGTACTTGAGGGTTCTGATGCGCTTGAATTCCGGCGACTCTTTGTCGAACAAGCCCTGGGCAAATTCCTTCTCCAGCCGTTCCAGTTCCTCGTGGGCAGGACGATCCACCGAAGAGTTATGCTCGTTCGAACCCTCGTTGCTGCTGCTGCTCATGCCAGGCATGTTCTCCAGATGTGACTCCATAAAGTGTATCATATGCTGTGGCTCTCGCCCTGGTGGTAAGACGAACCCTTGTTGACGCATGCGTTCGAGCGTCATGCGTGTACTCTCCATATCAATCTCGGCGGCGCGACGGTACCAATGCGTCGGCCGCGCCCCCACGTAGTCAGACTGCTCGCCGCCGGCAATCTCACACACGTAGTCGGTCGAGACTTCGGCCTCGACCGCCATCTTCTTCCTCCGTTGGCATGTGCGTGGTAATATCGCCTCTTTCTCGAGATCCGGCACCCATATGAGCATGCGCACCAGGCCGTACTTCTGAAAGAGCGAGCCGGGCCGGATCGATGAGACGATCTGGAAAAGCACAAGCTGCGCCAAGCTCTCGAAGGACCGGAACTTCCTCTTGGGGTGCATGGCCAAGTTCATGGTCACCAGGAGAGTGTCGTTGCGCTCGGGCGTTTCATCGAGGCTGTATTTCCGCTCGACCTGGTGCGGCAGATACGCCGGGCCCAGGATCTTGTTGAGGTGCTCCCAGATGATGCCCGACTCGGGCAGCAGCTTGGTGCCGGGGCGTTCGAGCAGCGGTTTGAGATAGGGCTCGTAGAATTCTGTGTCGGGCTCGAGCAGGAGGTGAGTGCGAGGTTTAAGCACGTCGTTGAGCGTCCGGCTCCAGATGCCAGCGCCTGGGAAGATGTCGATCAAGTCGCAGCCCTCGTGGCGGGCAAGGGTCGGTTTAATGTAGTTGACGATGTCATCGCACAGCTTCTCGCTGACAACGTTGACGCGATACCGGTCGGTGTTTTTCCCTTTGCGCCGACTGCCGCGCAGGTAGCCCCATATTCCTTCTTCTTTCAGCTTACGGGCTACCTCGTATCTTGCCTCGCCTATGCGAGCTAGCTCGCTCTTTACATCAGATAATTCGGGCTCGGCCGGCGAGTCTGCGGACTTTTTGGATTTTGTAGGTTTCGTAGACTTTGTCGACTTCGTAGACTTGGTAGACTTGGTAGACTTGGTAGACTTGGTAGACTTGGTAGACTTGGTAGACTTTGTGGACTTTGTGGACTTGGCCGACTTTGTGCTTGTGGATATGGCCCGCGCTGCGATGAGGCAGGGCCTGGCGCATGGGAACAAAGCTCTGCCCACATGGTTGCGAATTGCATACATGGAGAACGAGTGGCGTGGAAAAGCGAGCAAGACACCCAAGAGGGAGGAGAAGATCTTGGGGACAAAAAAGTTCCAGGCGCGACTCGGTTTTGCCGATGCTGACCGTTCGGGCCGGGCGTCGATATGGTTTTATCGACGTGAGATAAGGGTTAGGGCCAAAGCATGTCATAATTGACTACGGATGCTCTTGTTAAACAACTCGGGCGATTGGATCGCAAGACACCGAATACAAGACATCTCCGAAGGACTTAGACCCCAACCGTTCCCTTTCTCTTATGACACCTCTTCAGGAGTTTCCACCCTGGCTCTGGTAATAGGGGACACGACGAATTCCAAGCCCACCTGCCGCCTTCTGCTTAGCTCTGCTTCGTCTCCTGATTAGCCACGAGAGCTTCAAATCACATATCCTCCCGCTGCTCGATTTCGCCCATCCGCTCCGCCAGTTCCTACTTTATCTACCTCCTTTTGGTGCCTGCTTTTTAGACCCCAATGCATTTCTTGTTTTAGTGCCAACCACAACTCAGCCCACCCGCCCTTCTGCCCTTCTACTTCTTTATCAGGGACTAATAATAGGCATCTCAGATGCTTTATATTCCAACAGTTGCTGGAAATAGACCAGCATGGCATGCCCATCTGAGCGGCGATAAAAAGGTGCCTTGAGGCGTGAAACCGCCTCATCAGTTTGATCTCCTGGGCTGAAGCAGCTGGCGCGGGTGCTAGAACGAAGCTCAGCACAATGGTAATGCAAAGGACTTTGATCCTTCCTTCAAATATTGGTTTGAATTCAATGCGTTTTTCAATAATAGGTGGCGGTGACCGACCTGATCGCGTTAGCAACAGTTGTGTGGAGTGTCCAAGTATCACAACGATGTGGTGGGAGAAACAATCAAAAATGGGACACGACGAGGATAGAATACAATATGAATGTGGCCTGTGCGGTCATTTTTGACGCAGTCTTCGCAGCGCAGCCCACACTATGAATGTCGAGCAAAGCGTCTCATGTCCTCGGTCGGCCTCGAAAACGGCCATCCGGCGACGCCGCTGCCCTCCCCCGGCCCCGTGGCTCGCCTTTCCAGGTGGATCGCCGTTTTTACCGAAGGCCTCACACCACTGCCATGACATATACTATCTAGAGTGTACTACCATATTAATGCCACGTCAAGATTCTAATGAGGATATCTGTCAGTCCATCCAACCACAACTCCATGCCTATACCTAGGCATTCTATTGGGCATAACACATCACATGAGACGATATTAGGGAGCGTTCTATAATATCTGACATCATTATAGGCCTGAGGCCCGTTTTTTGGTTGTATTTGAGCTCTCCCCTTTCTCTCTTCCCACTATGTATACGTAGGATAGCCGCCGCATACAACGACAATGTCCTCCGGCGCTAAAGGGACTTCCCGTATCTGCGCCGGTGAGACACCCAATCCCTACACCATGCCAATGAACTTTGGGGGTTCTCCCATGTAATTTCAACGAAGTACTCCTTCCTCCCTTTCTCTGTGTTCATAGTGCCATACGTGTAAACTAAGAGAAAGGCTCGGAACAACGACACTTCGCTTGAAAAGATTTTAGCCTTTGGAGAGATACGGTCTGGATAATGTTGACAGGAAAGGAGTAACTACCATAAGGAAATTAGAAGATATGATATGATATAGCTTCACGTTTGAGTGAGACATAAGATTCAGCTCTCTCCTCGTAGGTACCTATGTAGCTAAAATCTTGATGCTCCAATCGTCCCCACCGAGTCCCTTTCCGTCTGAGGTCACTTCTTGTCCTCAACAACGCTGAAAAGGTGCGAAACCTTGACGTAGTAATGGTGTTGTGTCAGACTTAGTCTACAAGTTTTACTCCATCTAGAATGATGTCATTTGCAATTTTGCTTCTGTTTTGTTCTACAAATAGGTCCGATGTGAGGGGTTTGTGCGATCGGACTTCCATGAAACGACAATTCAAAAAGGTGTTCCGCCATGGGTCAAGTGCTTTCTCGTCTTTTTCGAGCCCAACTCCCTCCAACACTATTGGCTCTCCTAAGGCTGCCGGCCGAACTTATTTTTTACATTGTGGCTCAGCTCTCTGAATCCCCTGAGTCTGCTGTGGCGCTCTCACTCACCTGCAAATGCCTCCGCTCCATCCTCGCAGACGACATCGCCAAAGTGCCGGCGAAGTGTCGGGGGCAACTTCTGGCACTTCTTGAAAATGACCTTGGCGACGGCCATTTCTATTGCTCCATCTGTTGCCAACTCCATGTCTTCTCAGCGGCATGGAATCCCACAAGCAGAGAACACCTCGTGTTCGAAAATATCAGGCGCAACCGCTTCTACTGTCATGCGCAGCAGGTGTTCAACCCAAACGGCGCCCAGTCTCCGTACAACCTGTAACGTGCAAGCCGCAATATCCACTGTTGCCCAACACCTACCTAGTCTAACCTTGACTACTATCACATAGATATCATGTCTTTGGGCGCCTCGTTATGAACCGCCATTTCTACGGCGCGCCTAAAGGCCTCCCTCTGGACATCCTTGCGAAACCGTTTGGGCACGCAGTTGGGGAGGCGGGCCGTTGTGGTGTCAAAAGCCGTCTGCTCGAATAGTGGGGTGACTAGCTCTTCCTCCGTGTAATCCACACGCTTGGAGGCAAGGCTGTCACGCTCCGAGACGCGATTGACGAGGGCAGATCCTGCATTTGCATGCACGTGGCTACGGACTTGGTGGACAAAGAGTGCAGGAGCCGCAAGTGGCTAGCGAGGATACCGGAACTGTCAGAGCCGGAGCGGGAGCCGGAGCAGGAGGCGGGAGAGTCAGCGCTGTTTCGACCTTGTCGACGCGAACCCGGGTCTTGTGCCGTGTGCTTGACCGACTGGGTTACCACGGTCGAGCGGGCTGAAGTACGCGACATTTTTCTGTCCTCGACGACAAGAAACGGGGTACGTCGTCCAGCTTGGGAACTGACAAGGGGTAAGTCGGTATGCTAACCTCTGCGTCGATATACTTTGGGCCTCTTGTCGATGGTTGGAGAGTGATGATTACTGCCTATCACCAATTAGGGTCGTGTCGTGACATACATGATTGGAAGTGGGTGGCGCTTACACAATGCCAGACTGGGCGGTCTCCCAGCAGTGCTACCAATCCACCGCGGGATATCGCAGTGTATCCTCATGGTGTGGTTCAGGCAACGTTTGAAAACGGATGTATGAGAACTGTCTAAGTGACACTTGGTATGAATACAAGGGACTTGCAAAGTATAGTAGTGCACTAGGAAGTAGGAACTTTCTACCCTTCAGTGCTACACCCTTGTCACTGAACCCTCAGCGCCGGTGAATTCAATACGCCTAGATTGCGTATTCTGAATGATATCATGGAACATGAAGCTGAGCAGCTTCGAGCACCGCGTTGCTGAGTGGATGAGCTATACGCAAGTAGACTGCTTGGTACGAGGCAGATATATCCCTAACAAACCGCCACGGTCTCGAACGTGTTGAGCTTCGTGCAGTGGAGCTCCTCCGTCTTCCCCACAAAGACGCCCCGCATTATCATACACAACTGGGCTGCAACGGTTGACACGTGGCAGCTGGATGAACATCAAGTTACGAATCCATGGATATTATATTTTGCTTGAGAACTGAACCTGTGACGTGAGGAGTGGCTTGGATAATAAGGTAATTACATGTACAGTACTGTACAATATAGTTAGAGCTAGAGTTGAGCTTTGACTGGAGTCCACCGCGCCTTCTCGCGAGCGGTTCGCTGCCTTCCGTGGAACCACGTTTGATCGTGCCTCAACCGCATCGAGCAACGAGTTGCCACGAGTGAGAATGTGAGCCAGACTGAGCGGAAAGGATCGGTTTACACCTTTAGCGGACGCGGAGTGACAACTCATACTCGTGTAGTTATCCGTTAAGGACCCGATGCAAAACGTACAAAGTATACAACTTGTCAAATTAGCCGATATAACCTGTCTCTTACTGGCATCGATTATTAGTTATTAGCCCAAAGTCTTGACTCTTGAAGAATTATTACTACAGTAGTTGAAACATGCAGGAGGAGCAGGGTTCTTTGGGTAACAAGGCAACTTGAGTAGCGGCCAAAAGCGGTCACAGATTGGGTTGCGTTGGGCGGGTCCCTGCTGCAGGGGGATAGGGGCACTGGGGCTCGCAGCATGGCGGGGTGAAACAAAAGTTGAAGAAACTCATAGGTTGACAATCATCATCACTTCTACGTTGTGATCGGAAATACTAGTACCTAGTCAGAAACAGACCTGTAAATGAAGACAGACCGATACACTATACAGAGGCGCGATACGAGCACCATATCCTCAAACTCCCCAGCTACCCAAATCTGAACAAAGATTGGGGTCGAGGAGGTTGGCGGACCCGCTGCCTGAACATCAGTGGGGCCGAATCAAAGATCTCGCTAGATTGTCCTTGCGTCCAATCGCAGGCTCGCAGCACCCAGGGGAAGCGGCGCGGATTGCCCAAACGGACCACAGACTGCACGCTCTTTAAAGTTACCCGTCCCGCGTGCTGTGAACCCAGTGTATCCCAACAGTGCAGCGTCAAGCCGTTCATTTCCCTTCCGAATTCTGCGAGATTGGTCCAGCCTGCGGCTGTCGGATGGGGCGTTGACGGCGCTGCAGCGGCTGCACCTTGTATCACACGAGGCCCTGTGATTGCTTTTTCCAGACCCCCGATTGCTCTGCTGCCGGGAGCCAATCATGCCTGCCTCAGAGACGGGTCGTCGACATGGCAGACGCAAACCCGACCCCGACATCGACACGTCTTCATCGCCGCCGCCGTTGTTGCCACCAAAAGCCAGAGATCGAGATCTAGAGCAAGACTGGGACGGCATCCCGAGAACGCCGACTGGCCGTTTGCCGCCCACGCCGTCCAGGGACAGCGATTCTCCCCCTGCATACGGCCAAGCGCTGCGGCTGCCCGAGAGCCAAGTCAGGGATACCTCCCACATTGAGACATTTCTCGAGGGCCTTGCCCCCGTCGACATCCCGATCGACATGTCCAACAACAAAGAGCCCGACCGCCCCGAGCCACGCCGCCCCGCCCAGAGAGACTCGCACGACCTGTCGCTCTCGCCCCGTCAAGTTACACGCGACTCGCTCGTCGCCAACATGCTCCTGTCCCTCGACCAATTGTCAATGGGCCAGCTTGGCACGCCGCTTGGAGTCTCGAGGTCCGCGTACGACGAGCCTGCTGTCTACCCCTCATATACCGACGAGTCACGGGCAATGACGTTCAATTCGAGATTGGGCCGCGGAAACGGGCACGGGTACTCGTACAGCTCCGACTTTGAAGCTGGTGATGACGCGAGCAGGGTATCGTCGCGAGGGCGCCGAAGCAACAGCAGTTCGGGGTATCAGCCGGGCCTGGGTCGAATCAACAGCATGCGCGAGACCTCGCAGCGGAGCCCGGGAAGGCCGCTTCACTCCAGGGGCGGCAAGGGAAGCAAGAGTAGCAGCACAACCAGTGTGGATGCGGGGTATGCACAGGTCCTGAGCAGCCAGCGCTGGGCCAGGGGCTTTGGGGGGCGCTCCTCCAGTTTCGACGGGGAGCCGCGTCCATCGGGCGCCGCGTGGCAGGTCGAGTTCACCAGTTCGTTCCTGAATGACGCATACGACGCCGCTCCCACCCCGACTATCCCAGGTGGGCCGCGGAAGCTCACGACAGCACCGTCCCTGCCCATCATGCCGCCTCCGGAACCCAAGGTAGAGCCCAGGTCGCCTGTAGGGGCGGCTTACCCTGAGCGTCGCCGCAGCACGAGATCCTCAAGGAGCGCAACAGTCGGCCGGAAGGCCGAGCCAAAAATCAACTCGGCGCGCGACGTACCGCCCCTACCTGTCCCTGCCTTCGACCTAGATTCAGCCCCAGCACCGCATGTAGGCTACGAGAAGACAAAGGACGCGATCCTGGTGCCGCCGATGGTTGTGACCCCTCAGCCGAAGGAAAAGCCCGGCTTTTTCAGGAGGATGTTTGGCTCGTCCAAGTCGGGTGCATCGAGCAGTTCCTCATCTCCCCAGGTGTCGTCGTTCGCGTCGCAGCAGAAATCATGCCCCCCGCCGTCTCGCGAGTCCCACCACTCTACTACGCACACGCTGCAGAAGAAAACCTCGTCCTTCTTCCGCAGACGGAAGTATTCGATCACCGAATCCGAGCCTCCGCCGGTGCCAAATGTACCCGTTGCCCCGGCACTCAAGGTTCCTTTGGACAGGGTAGAGGCGCTCTCGGGAAAGCCGGAACCTAGCCCCATCACCAGTCTCCGACGGGCCATGGACCCATTTTTGCAGGGAAGCCCGACTTCCTCTGTCGCCCAAACTCCTGCCGACACGCCGTTGCCTTCGGTCGAGGCACCATATGATGCTCACCAAGACAAGGCCGCCAGACGAGAAGCTGCAGAGGACGATGAAGGCCGCGCGCCTCGAGGATTTTCGCCCGATTATGAGCCGAGCCCGAAAGCCGTCATCCGCAAGGTCGGCCCCGAGGACTCCTCTTCAGTTCCTCGTCCTGCAGCCACGCCAAACCGGCAGACCAAAGAGTTCTCGGATGGATCTCCGCTCGAGTCGTTCCTCCGGGACAACAGCGACAGCGAGGACAGTCCGGTACGGAAGCGAAAGACGCCGCGTTCAGAGCCGCGCGAGAAGAATCTCAGGCCCGGACTGCACCCAGACGGGGCGAAGAGGTCACCTTCACCTGTGGTGTCGAAGTCGAAGAGCGTTCCCAATCTCAACAGGGCAAGCCTGGACGCTCGATCATCGGCACGGCCAGAAGCCAAGCGGTCGACGTCTGATCGGGACGACCGGGGGGATTCCAATACGCTGGGCCTACCGACCGAGCCCGGCAACCGGGTCATGCACAAGCACAGTGTGCCAAGTCTGAGGATTGACAGCGCCGAACCCAGTCCGCAGGGCATGGGGACCAACGAGTCCATCACTCGGTCTGCCAAGTCCATTGACGAACCCGAGATTGTGGTGGGTGATCCGACCGAGGACGACCGGCAGAAGGCACGGAAGATCTTTGACGGAAACGAGGACTTCATCCAAAAGGACCGCGCAGCAGCTTGGATGGGTGAAGAGGGCATTGTACGCCAGCGGACCTTGCGTGCCTACATGGAACTCTACGACTTTGAGAACCAGAGCGTCGTGGCCAGTCTACGCCAGGTCTGCCAGCGGTTGCTCCTGAGAGCCGAGACGCAGCAGGTGGACCGCATCTTGGTGGCTTTCTCGAAGCGGTGGTGTGACTGCAACCCCAACCACGGGTTCAAGTCGATTGGTAAGTGCCTCGAGGAAATTGCTGAGTTTGAGCATTAATACTAATATCTCTATCAGACGTCATCCACACCATATGCTACTCCATCATTCTGCTCAATACCGATCTTCACGTGGCCGACCTCGAACACAGGATGACCAGGAGCCAGTTCATCAAGAACACCATGACAACCATCAGGCAGGCCGTCCAGGAGTCGGTCCCTGACGCGTTCGACCGGCCGAGCATCCTCCCAGGCAAGGGAAATGTGGGCGTCGAGAGCGAGGTCCGCACGTCCGAGGACTTCAAGCACAACAGCTTCCGCGCCTCGTTCAAGCCGCCACCCCGGCCGGGGTCGGCCCTGGGTGCCTTCTCCGATCAGGCTCCCGGGGAGAGCTGTGGGCCCCTTGTCAAGACACCATTCGATGGCCCGCTGCGCGCCTGGGAGTCGCAGGTCGAGATCGTCCTCAAGGACATTTACGCCTCGATCCGCGACGACAGACTGCCACTGTTTGGTGCCGAGGCTGCTGCTCCGCATACTCCAAGTGGCCTCTTCGTCATGGGCATGCTCAAACGGACGCCGAGCGTGTTGAGCAAAGCACCGTCAGAAGGTGTTGCCTCCACTCGGGGCAGGGTTTCCGATGCGGCGAAGGCGAACTCGTCCAGGTGGACTTCCAAGAGCCGCTCGCGGCCCAGGGGGTTCAACACCGGCTTCTCGTCGAGTAGGACTAGTTTCGAGGACGGCAACTCCGTGTGGACGCCGACTGATTCGTCTGCCACCTGGAGCAAGCTGTCGCTGGGGCGTACCCACACGTCCATGTCGATGGATTCCTTCGGCTCTTCATACCCCCGCGGGGACTTCCAGCAGTCGATTGGCTTTGCCAACGCACTGAGCCAGGCGATCATTCGTGAGGACAGCGCGCTCGAGACGCTCAAGGACGAGATCAGGAGTGATCAGCTGCTCGAGGACGAGACTCTGGAACTTGCTGGCCCTCCGTGGGTCAAGGAAGGCATTGTCACGCACAAGCACCACCTCGATGGTGTGGACAAGAGAGCCAGAGACCGAAATTGGACGGAAGTCTTTGCGGTCGTCCAAAAAGGACAACTGAGCCTGTTCTCGTTCACTCCGGCCAAGTCCCTCCGTAGCAAGAACAGACGCGGACTAGGCAGTACTCTGCCGAAAGGTGCCGTCGTCGGCGGCGGCAACTGGCAGGACAATGCCACTAACCTGGGAACATTCTCACTCCGCCAGACTCTTGCCTCTGCCCTCCCTCCGCCGGGTTACTCACGAACCCGTCCACACGTCTGGGCCCTTTCCCTCCCCACCGGCGCCGTGCATCTCTTCCAAGTCGGCACGGCCGAAATCTGCAAGGAGTTTGTCAACACAGCCAACTACTGGAGCGCTCGCTTGAGCACTCACCCGCTTGTGGGCGGCATGTCCAATGTCGAGTATGGGTGGAGCGACAGCGTCCTCCATAGCGCCGCAGCCAACAATACGAACCCAGCCAACGAGAGCACGGCCAGCTTCGGCGGCGGACGACCCCCCAGCAGCAGCAAAGGACATTCCCGCCCCGGAAGCGCTGCCAATGCCGCCGCCGTCGCCGCCGCAGGCATCAGCAGCATCACGGGCGTCGGCCGCTCCTCGATGCAGTCTGGCCGTTCGATGCGGTCTGCCTCTTTCGACTTCGCCGTCCGCCCGGGATCAGGCAGCTCCGGCGTCCTCGGCGGCACCCTCCCGCGCCCGCACGGACTGCACCACCACCACAACCCGCATCCCGCCAACAACAAGCTCCCTGGTGACCGCATCCACATCACCGACTGGACGCCGCCGAACCACTCGATGCGCCCTTCGCCGCTCAACGAGAAGGACCAGCTCGAGTCGCTTGAGGCGTACGTGCGATCCATCGAGGCCGAGCTGCAGACCCACAACGCGCTCCGCTCGCCCATGCTGGGCGCCTTCTCCCCGCGCAGCAGCAACGCGGCGAAAGCCATGGCCAACTGGGAGCGGAAGAGCGAGTACCTCCTCCGGGAGATCGTCAAGTTCCGCACCTACGTAGATTGCCTGAAGCAGGCGGAGGCGAGGAAGCGGGAGATTTATAGGGAACGGGAGACGGCGAGGCGCGCGGCGCGCGGCGAGGAAGTTGGTGGGTTCAGCAGTGATGACGATGATCAGACTCTGAATCATGATCATGTTGTGGTCCCGGGAGAGGCGGGCGAGTTTTCAGAGGAGGACGAGGGAGAAGCAGAGAGACGACCCGGTGGGTTGGAGATCACTGTTGAGCATGGGTGAGACAGCTGAATTCCGGATGGTATTACTATTATTTTCACCTGTTGTGAGTTATGCTGGGGCGAGGGGTGTTATTGACGGGGCCGGTGTACCTGTTCTAATAATAACCAAGACAGACTGGGCGTAGCAGGGAGATAGTCGAAGCAAGAACGTGAGGTCAAGGCTGAAGGCTGGATTATCTCGGGGTATAATCGCTCATGAGAGAGACAAGAGAGCTTAATGAGGGATTAATCTGTCAGCAAGGGATACCGTTGTTGAGCTGGAGGCGAGGCGGGAACTGACTGGATTGCAGCTGACGGCATCATGACCTGATAGAATTAGTTTCGTTTCGGTTTGTTTGGATTACGAAGCGGGTGTTTCTGTTTTGGTTGGGTCTTAGTTGGGAAGAAAGCTCGACGCTGTCTTGTTCCTTTTGTTTACATCTATCTGCTTCAAGTTGGTTGGCTTGAGGGAGTGGGGGAAATGGAAAGACGAGAGAGAAGGCAAGGCACAACGCAACGCGACGCAGCGTTTGGATTTTCTTCGCAACGTTTCTCTTTGCTCCTTTCCATGATAATGGTCACTAGTATCATGTACCGTACATTCAATCTGAAAACCTGAAACCTTGGCGAGAGGGACAGTAAAAGGGACTGTAATATTAAATGCCGTAGTTATTCCTTTTTCGTTTTTCCTTTTTTTTTTTTTTTTTTTTCCCGCTTCATTCATTGTTGTTGCATGCCGTCCCGTCAGTGTCGAACGTTGAACTCTTGTCACCAATCAGTCCACGTAGCCAGGTAGCCAGCCCTGACGAAAGCTCAACTTTGCATCAGCACTCCGGGCGCTGCAAGCCACAGACACACACGACGTAGATGGTTCAGTTTAATGTTCGAAACCAGTCGACTACCTCTAGCAAAGCTCGACTCCTCCGTTCTTACCCCATCCGAAACGCATAGGATATCAATAATAATCGCCTTAGGATATCCCAAAACTCCCAAACGCGCCATCTTCTTCCCCCTAAGACACTTGAAGAACCCGGCTTCCAGAACATGATCCGCAACAATAACACCAGAAGCAATGATATACCTGGCCGCAAACGCATGTGCATGTGCATCCTTCTCTTCTTCTCGCCAATCACCGCTTGCGAACGATACTTCGCACTCAGCAGTCGAAACCCCCAACTCGACGCTAAACCTGCTGCTGCCATGAACCAGAACTGGCGGCTGACTCTGCTGCTACAAGTAGGAGTAGTAACAGTAGCAGTAGTAGTAGTAGTACAGACCTCGTGCTCTGCGAGAGTAAGGCCCTACCTCCCCATCCGCCTCCTCTCCCGCTCTCGCTCCTGCTTCTCCCTCAGCTCGGCGTTCTCGCTCTCGATCGTGTCGATCCGCTTCAGGGCCTCCTTCCGGTCCAGGATCCGCCCTTCGCGCTCGGCTTTGAGCTTGTACTCGAGGTCGCGCAGGCGGAGCATCCACTTGCTCTCCATACCGGTGCTAACCCCGCTTCCACCTCCACCCGTGCCACTCTTAGTAACGCTGCTGCTGGTGGTGGTGGAGAGGGTGGTTGAGGAAGACGCGTTGTTAGCGTTTCTTTCTCTCCCGCTCTCTTGTGGCTGCGTTTGTTGTTGTTGGGAGGAGGTAGGTTGGGGTATCTGGGATTGCTGGTTTGCAGTGATTGTGTCGTTGTCGTCGTCGCCCACGGCATCGCCACTGCCCCGGCCGGGCGTAGTAGCCGGGCTCGTCCCCCGCGAACGCGACATCATGACAACCTCTTCCGAGGCCGCTAGGTTCTGCCTGCTGTGGTGATGATGGAAGTGGTAATGCTGAGAGGACCTCCTCGTCGGGGTAGGCACATCCCCCAGCCCGCTGCTCTTGCTGCTCGACTTGGGAATCTTGCTATTACTGGCCTTTGCCTTGGGCCCCGTCGGAACTAGAGGGGACGGACTGCCGTCAGGAGAAGCCAGTCCGTGGCGGTCTGCATGTGCTGCCCGTCGGGCCTCGGCCGCCGCGCGGAGAGTGTGATTCTCCACCTTGAGCTGACGGTAGGCATCTTCAAGCCGGGCGAGCCGAGCCTGCGTCTCGGTGAAGCTGTGGGGTGACGGATTGAGCTGACCGGCGCCAATGCTGTTCCGGACGATGGCCTCGAGACGCTCAAGCTTTTTAGTGCGCTGGTCGAGGTGGTTTTCGAGGGTTTGGTACTCTCTCCAGAGGTCCTTTTCGACGCTCTTGATCTTGCTCTGGAAGTTGCCAACCATGGTCTCGATGGTCTTGACGGCGGCAAGAAGGTTCTTGCTGAAGCCCGGTAGCATCGTGGCGACGGACTCGAGGCTGGGCAGTGCCCGCCCGTTGATCAGACTGTTGTTGTGGGCCCAGTCGGTGCCGCACAGGGCCGAGAGGCGAGTCCACAGGATGAGGAGCAGGTTGTTGCGCTCCGTAAGCTGTTCTTTGAAGGTGTTCTCGAGCTGCGAGAGCCGCTTCTTATCCTGCGCCTTCGCCTGCTCGAGCTCCATGATGCGCTGGTCCTGGGAGCTGACCGTGCGGGTTACGTGTTGATGTGTGTTCTGGAAGGTCTCGAACTGGTTCTTAACGTTGCGATGCGCCTGTCGTTCCTTGTCCAGCATCTCGGCCAGCTTCCGGGACTCGAGAGCGTGCGTTTCGAGCAGGGCGTCGCGCTGTTTGATGATACGGTCTTTTTCGGCCAGCGCCGATTTGGTTGTGTTGAGGTCGCGCACCGTGTTCTCCAAGTCGCGCTGGAGTTTTGCGATGGACTGGAACGGTCAGCCTCGGGTGCGATTCAGAATAGCTAAGAAACAGGAAAACTTACCTTAAGCAGGCTTGATCTCGTGCCGTTCAAGTCGCCCAGCGCCTCGCGCAGGTTATTCTCCAGCTCGAGCAGCCTCTCCTTCCACTCGGTCGCCTCAACCTCGCGGCTTGTGAGGCTCTTCCGCAGCCTCCTGGCCTCGTCCTTGGCGGCCGACGCTTCCCGATTCAGCTCGTTCACAAACTGTTGCACCTCCTCCTTCTCTCTGTTCGCCACGATCTCGCGCTGCCTCCTCTCGTTGGCAAGCCTCTGCTCCAGCTCCTTCGCCTGGTCCTTCTCCTCCCGCAGAGACTGCTCAGCATTCGCAAGCGCGGCCTCGAGGTCGCCGATCCGGATCTTGTCGGTCTCTTGCTCCTCCCGCAAGAAGGCAATCTCGCCCTGGCTTGATTCTTGCTGCACAGAAAGGCGTTGCGCCTTATCGTTCGCCTCGCGGAGCTTGTTTTCCAGGTCCTCCAGCTCCTTGTTGGCGTCGGCGAGTTCCTGTTCGAGCTGTTGTATCCTGCGCAGCTTGGTCTCCTGTTCGTCCTCCAGTCTCACGAGACCTTCGCTCATCTTGCGCATCTCGGCTTGGAGGGCATCGAAGCTTTCCGTGCGGTCGTTGAGGTCGAGCTGCAGCCGCTCAATTTCCGTAGTGCGCTGGTCTGCCTCGCCCTCGAGCGCGTCAATCTCCTCTTGAGCTTCTTTCCTCAAAGCCTCGAACTCGTTCTCGAGGTTGGCATGTTCCTGCAGCGCCTCGTCCCGCTCAGCCTGCAGAGCCATCAGATCGTTCATGGCTGTGTCTAGTTCCTCCTGAAGAGCAGCGGCAAGCTCCTCGGCCTGTTTCTTGGCCTCCACGGCTGCCTCGAAGTCCTCCATACAGGCGTTCAATTCTCGTTGGAGGTCCTGGTTCTGCAGCTTGAGGTCGTTGTTCTTATCGCGCAGCTCGGCCATCTTATTCTCCATCTCTTCGATTTCGGCGTCATCCACTGCGGTGCCCGTTACGCCGGTGCGCCCACTGGCCCGAGATTGCGAGCGCTCGTGCACGCCAGCGCGGGAAGCGGACCGCTCCAGCAGGCTATCAATGGTAGAAGGCGCTGGGGCTCCTCGCCGCTGTGCCATCTTGAGATCTTCAATCTCCTGGTACAGCCGCTCCTTCTCGCGGTTCCTCGACGTCAGCATAGACGTCTGGGCTCCTACTTCGCGCCGGAGCTCGGCGTTTTCGTGGCGGAGCTGCTCGCTTTCTCGGCGCAGTTCCTCAACCAATGTACTACTGACGGTGATGATTGTTCCGTTTCCGTCTGGCTCCCCCGAGACCGATGTCCCAACTCTGGAGGCAGAATCCAGCGGCCGATGTGGAGATTTCTTGGTGATGTTGTAGATGTTTGTGGTGTGGTGCAACGGTCCCGTCGCCGACTGTGCCGCGAGCTCCTGCTTCAAGCGGAAAACCTCATCACGGAGACACCGGTTGTCTTCGTCAGCCTGTTCCCTTCTGGCTGTCTCCCGTTCGAGCAGGTCTTTCCAAACATCCGCCTCCTCCTGCCGGTCGAGGTCTTCGCCTAGCCGCTCGCCCGTCCTTTCTCCGAGCGTCCGCACCACCTCAGCCATGCGCCGTTTCTCGGCTTCTTTGTTCATGTTCTCATTCCTGAGGCGCTCGATCTCGGTGGCGTACTCTTCTAGTTGCTCCCTCAGGTAAATCAGCTCCTCCTCTCTTTCTTGCGCTTCCTGGTCGTAAGCCGCGCTCTGCTCGTCCTCCGACTGCGTGCTTCTCGCTGTCCCCGGGCGTTCCTCCTCGTCCTTAAGCTGCTTCTCGAGTTCCTTAACTCGTCGGCGCAGAACTTTGTTGTCACGCTGCAGCACCGCCAGGCCTGTTTTGAGCTCCACATTCTCTGAGATCATCTCCTTAATACCTTCTTCAGAGAGCTTGTCCAGACGGTCGCTCAAAAACATGACCTTGAGCTTCAGATCGAAGTTCTCCTTGCTCAGGCGCTCGATGGTGCTGCTCTGCTCTTTGAGGGTCAGGCTCCTGCCGTGCCGACTCGCAGTCGAGGCTCCGAAAGCTGCCGCGTCAGACGAAGTCCCGGGCCGCGCTGGCGTTACCAAGCCGCCCCTGTTCTTGTACTCTTTGGCCAACGACTCCGGGACCTGTACGTCCCTGACATGGCGGGCGATCACGGTATCTGTCGGGGCGTCGAGAGCTGTAGTCTTGGTTGGTCTCGGGGTTTGAAGAATGGGGCGGACGTGGTGGTCACGGCGTGCCTCGGGCTGCGGAGACATGCTGCCATCAACCTCATCCAGAGTCTCAAGTTGACCAAAAGCAGGCCCGGACGAGTCATGGAGATCCTCAATCCCGCTTGCCATGCTTCCCATGCTAATGGACCTGGACAGGGCGTTATTGAAGCTACGCGACGTTCCCAGGGACGGCGCAGCGCCGCCAGACTGGAGCGCATAGTCGGCCCCTGTTCCCACGGTAACATCACTATCTGGGTCTGTGACGAACGACGAGACCGAAGAGCGCTGGTCGCCGATTCGGCTGCGCAGGTATTTGGGCCGCTTGGCGGTTTTGAGGGCTTGGCCCGGAGTGTGCCCTACGTCGGCGGAGGCTCTTTCTTGGCTGTGCTCCCGACTGTCTTGCGAGACGGAAGCATTGGAGTCAGGATGTAGGAGCGAGTCCTCGGCCGACTGATCTTGAGCCTGCTGGTCGCCCACAGAATCGTCGTGTCCACGATAAACTTCGCTCCGGACTGATGTTGCCTGAGAAACAGCTCGCGAGGTGGACCTCGCTGATGCGGCGGCCGCTGGCGATGAAGAAAATGCTTCTAGGGACGCTGCTGAGTTTCCGACGCCGTCGGCGGAACGATCATGAGCCGGCGAGTGCACCTTCGAGTCGTCGGCGTCCTGTAGCGTGCTCGGCACAAAGCGGCTCAGCGTGCGCAGCACCTGTGACTGGTCGGCGGACTCCGTAGACTCGTCTGGATCCTGTGCGGGCCGCGGGGGGGCGGGCTGTTTCGTTGGTGAGTCGAAGACGAAAGTGTCGTCGAGGCCATTGTTGGAGGTTGGTAAGGGCGATATTGGGGCGGAAAAGCTCGACTCAATGTCTTGCAGGTGCTCGCGTACAATAATTTCGGCTTGCGAATCAGAGTGTCCCCGGTTCAGACTCGGGCTCTCGAGGTAGCTGCTCTCCGGGGCACGGGGGGCGGGCGGACGGAGAAGGGGTATGTTTCCGGGTTCGAGCGAGTTGGCGTCCACGGTGGTGCGCTTGTCGTCGGGGTTCGGTTTGGGCGGGGAGGATGCAGTATCCTTGTCTTCTTGGTCGAATCTGTGTGCTGTGGGCGGGCGGGAAGCGGGCTGGTGGCCCTCGTCGAGGTCGTCCATTTCGCGGTGTTCAGCTCGCAAACGGGGTTGAAGATCGCAACTCGCAAGCGTTGGGCTGGTGAAGCAGGTCCACCAATCTCAGGCGCAAAGCCGCCACGAATTCATGGTCGATTAAGCATGCAAAAAGGCCTTCGTTGCACAACACGCATAATATTCCGGCGGTGCAAGTTGACGTCCGGCTCGTCGTTGTTGTTGTTGTTGTCGCAACCTCGATCTCCACATAAGTGTAGTATACAGCAGGAAGCGTCGCGCGCAATGGTCGAGCAGGCCCAATCGTGTTCTGCTCGGATGTGATCCGTGCGCGGTCCCACCACTCAGTGATCTCAGGGACTTGGAGTCCCGCTGTTGCTACAACACCACCAGTAGTCCAATAGGGTCACGCACCGGCGCTATGGAACGGTAAACAGCCGGAACGATGGAATACTTCGTCAACCTCCTCCGCGAAAGTACCGGTGAACGAACATGCACGACTTTATAATAAGATTTACCTGTTGTACATAGACATCGATCTGCGCTCATTCAATCACATTCAAGTACGACCTATCGGATGTATCCACCCATAGATGTGTGCAAATCTATGTAAGGTTGCTTTGTTTACTTCCCTCACTCTCCTTTTCTAGTTTCTCAGGAGTCAAAGGTGGGGTATTGTAATTTGAAGCGATCAGAGCTTGAAGTTCAATTTTCTGTCCTTATGAGCACTCGTTTCTTCTACGGAGATATCCAGGTGGAATTTGCGCAATTCACTTTCAATCCGCTGCAACCTATGTCCCCCCGCCCCTTTACCTCTACGCGAGGTAAAGGCGTAATGGCAAACATACAAACAAACAACTGCTCTCCAACCACAGTCTTTCAGCATCGAGTGCTTCGTCAAGACGGTGGACTATAGCAAATGGGTATGTTTATTTTTTTTTTCGGATTTTGAGAAGAGTTGTCTTGGGAAGATGGCTGGTTTAAACTGAAGATGAACTTGTCAGGACGCCTTGGAGCTCAGCGACGACTCCGATGTCGAGGTCCACCCAAATGTCGACAAACGGTCGTTCATTCGAGCAAAGTAGAGACTAGATACACATATGGCGATAGCAACGAAAGCGTGAGGTTCAGGCACTCAAGCATGAGCGTATCGTCAATGATGCCCTGTTGCAATGTCTCCGCGTCCTAACATCCGCCCTGCAATCGCAGCAGGCGGACTCTATTGACATCAACTTGACCCCAGCCGACATTGTATTCCAGGCCGTAATGGAATTGGCGTCCACCAATCCCATAGAAGATAGTCCCCCGCCACGACCAGAAGGTGTGTTTAACAGCGACTTGCCGCCTCTTCCGACTTACTCAAAGTTGCTTGCGACCATTCTAGATGAGGTGAACAAAACCCTACAGGAGCGCTAGTCATGGCTATCCGCAGTCGTACCCAGAAATTGTCCAGAACGAGTCGGATATCAATGGGCTTCTCATCGAAGCCTATCACGCAATGCTGGATCGAAACGACGAGAAGCGGGCCTGGCAGTATGTGTACCAGGCTCTACTGTTAGAGTACTGTTATATACTCGGGCGCGACGGTGTTGTGGTCTTCTTCAAATGTATGACAACGCCGGGCCACCGGGCACAGGAGGACTTTCAGAAAGACATCGCTAAGAGGTTCTACAAAATCCGTTCTATGGCAAGGCGGGACTCCAAGCAAAAGGTTGTTGATGTTGAGCAGGTTCAATTGTATCCAGTAAGCGAGGACAGTTCGATTCGGATCCGGGTTCCACCGACCGGGAGCCAGGACGAGAAGGAGAAAAGAGGAAGGGAGATCTTTGAGCAATTCTCTCCCGAGATGAGAGCAGCGTTAGAGAGTGCCTCCTTGGAGGAGGTCAATAAAGTTTTGGCTGAAATGGCGGTTCCTGAAGCCGAGAAAATGGTCAGCTTTCTTGATGAGGTGAGCTCTTCCCTACTCGAGTAGTAGTGCGAGTATGACACCACCCGCTAATGATCCTTTGACTCAGCGTGGCATAAGGCTAGCTGTCTGGATATCGAAGAGGGAATCATCGATGCCACAACGGAAGAGGGAAAGAGGCATTTAGACGAGGCGGAGGAGACCACTGTTGAGTAGCACGGATGGAGGTCGCTGATGAGTCCAAGTGACATGGGGAGAGCTGATGCGCCTTTTCAGTAGCACTGAAAAATAACGCTTGCCTGACCCTGATTCTTTTCCAGAAGCGTTGGAAATCCGGCTGTTGGTTCGTCTCCGACGCCCCTTGCCACTTTGCACTCCCGTTACCACCACGAGCCTTGCCGACGGGCAAAGCAAGCCCCTACCAACGACCAACATGAGCTTTATACCAACAAAGAAACCTCGGACCATATCCGGACTGAGACAGCACCGCCGCCTTGCAGTTGGCCCGGTATGGGATGTCAGCCCTTGTTATTGCGTCACATGCCCTCCTAAGGGCAACCTCGCTTCTCACCAGTGGAACTGTGGGGGTCGTTTTAACCTACCTACGTAGGTAGGAGTTGGCGTTTCGTCGTCTGCTGTACCAACGTCAGCCAACTTCTTCAGCTGGCTATCCTTTCCAGGTGAAAGGATCTATGTGGTCCGAAGGTTCAGGCACGAGGTTGACGAGTTGGGGTTTAAGAGGCCGCATTGGAGGTCACGATGCGGGATAACAATGGACAACGACCACCACCCAAACAATTTGATTGTGTTGGGTTCCGTGACTTCAAGACAAAGGAAGAGGAATCAATTCAAAGATCACGCGTATCCTAGCCTCCAAAACGTTTCAATGTTTTGCCTGCTCTCCTCGTCCACAAACTCATGCGGCGGCCTAATCGTCACTTTATCCCCATGGATCTCAGCCACGGCTCCCGAGACGGAAGGATCAGCGAGGAACTGGTCCACGCCCCGGATCAACGTCTCCATGGGAGTGACGACCATGTGTTTGAAAAGATCTTTGTCCGGGGCGATATTTGTGTCTGTGCAGGTCAGCCGCTTGGTTCAGTATTGTCATTCCATTCTCGTGGGGTTAACTCAGGAAACGTACCTAACACAGCAGGCGCCAACGCGTTGATCTGGATATTCGCCTTCTCGACCAATCTCGCCGTCGACCGCACCAGGCCCACCACTCCGAACTTGGATGTCGCATACAACGGGGCGATAGGAAAAGGGTACAAGCCCGCGTTGGAAGCGGTGCAGATAATTGATCCCCTGGATCCTGCTTCGGTCTTTGGCTTCTTGTTCATGTAATGCACCGCCAGGTTCACCGCTGACGGCGTTGTTGATTTCACAAGTCAGTTTGCTTTTCGCGAAACCACTCAACCTAACCAAACCTAAACCGCACTCGGATAACTCAACTTACAATAAATAGCCCCCACCAAATTAACCTCGACGGTGGTCATCTTCGGCCGCGCCGGCTCCGCCTCCTCCTCTTCCTCCTCAGCACCAAGCCGCACGAGCGTCGTGGCGCCCTGCTCCGACACCCCGGCGTTGGCGACAACCACGTCGAGTCTGCCGCCATGCTCTCGGAACGCCGCCTTGAACGCAGCTGCCTGCTCGTCCCAGGACACGACGTTGCACTGGTGGAACGACACGGCCGACTGCGGGAACTCGGCGGCCACCGCGGTAGCCACGCCCGGCCCGGATGCGGCGTCCAGGTCGAGGATGGCGACGCGGTGGCCCTGCGAGGCAAAGTGCCGCGTTATGGCAAGCCCGATGCCGCTTGCGCCGCCGGTGACGATGATGGACTTGGGTGTAGTGGACATGGTGTGCGTGGTTTTTATGGTTCGTTGTGATGGAGAAACACACAGAGCAACTTACAAGACCAGGGAGAGAGTGGCATCGCAGGGTTACCAAAGAGGTCAGGGACTATATACGCTGGGGAGGACATCCTGTCGTATGAGCACGGACGGCACTAGTAAGTACTAGTAGTGGTAGTTGGACTCCGGCCCGGGGCCGAGACGGGAATGATCCTCCGGGTCCAGCTAGAACCCCGCATGGCGCCGGCAGTTGCGCTGCTCGCCCGCGTTTCGGATTGTGGATCCGAGATGCTTCCTCCGGTCTCTTGAAGGGGTACAGAGCACCGCCAGCCATACAGCGATCCATGCTGTGTGAGCGGACGACGCGGGAACATGGTAGCGAAACTGCCGTGTACCACTTCGAATGCGTACATCGACCGGTGCTGTAAGCGCCACAAGATCTGAAAATAGGCAGCAATTGGGACAGTATCCAGGAAGGTTAGGGAGAGGAGGCGCTGAATGCCAGGGGCTAGTGTAGTTTTTGTCATGGTAGTATCTATAAGGCCGAAGCGGGTGATAATGACCGGTTACAGCACCCACAAGTCGAGAGAATGCGCGACAACTAGGCCAACTCAAAGTCTGAGGTACTTGTGTCAATTAGATAGGCAGGCTAGAAAGGATCTCGTCACCAAGTCGCGATGAAAGCATCGAGTATGTACAAAATGCCGCCCATCCTGTCCCATCACCTCCCGTCACTTTCCCAACAGAGAAGGCAGGTTCGGCTTGAACTCCAAATCCACGAAACGAAGACACCGTTTTACCTTGTTCTTCGTCGGCTGAGGTAGAAAACCGTCCGGCGCAGACTGATTGACCCAATCCGGCGACGTTGAGAGGTTGCCGTTACATGACCACCTAATGCTCGTTAGTGTCATCAATGCGATACAACAGGAGAACAATATGCTTACGCAATCGCCCTCGGTCTTCCCTTGCGGAATCCCCATCTCCTCGAAGGTAGCAGGCCCCTGACCCATAGTCTTACCATCGGGATGAACGAGGTTTCCAGCCGGCGCTGGTTTCCCACCGGGCCGTTGTTGTGCTTGCACGGCCGCAGCCGGGCCAGGACTCGGCCGGGCATTCTGAGCCGGAGGCGCGCTTGAACGCCCAGGAGGGCCGATGTCCATGTGCGAGACGGGCCGGCCACTGGACGGAGGACGCATGTTCGGGCTGCTCGCTGCTGATGCGATGGGCGGTCGGCCACCGGCGCCCGCAGCGGCGGGGCCATGCCGGTCATATCCGCCTGGCCCGTAGGCGTCACTGACAGGGCGATTGCTCGCTCCGCGGCCGCCTCCCGGTCCTTGAGGGTATCCACCGTACTGGCCTGGTGGGGGACCCTGAGGGGTTGGCTGAATCCCGGGGTTGGGTTTCTGTAATCGGTTCCGGCTAGGATCGCCGCCAGGCATGGTTCCGGCGGGGACAATGCCGGGCCCGCCGCTCGGGGTTCCATACCGCGGGTCGTGTTGCGGTGGGGCTGGCTGCTGCCACTGGCCTCCCGGCCCCGGGCTCGGCTTTCTGTAGTTCCCGGGAACCTGCGGGTCCCAGCCGCCCGCCGCACCTTGACTGGAACCAGGACGGCCACGACCAACGCCAGGTTGCAGCCCGCCATTGGACGACAGCGGTCGGATGCCGAAGGCACTACCGGGACGGTCTGCATGTGGGCCGGCACCGACCGGGAGACGAGCCCCGGCGTTTGGACGTGGGCCCCGCATATCGTCCTCGGGATACGGCGCGGTAGATATTGGCCTGACATTGAGCGGCTGTGGCTGGTCTTCAAGAGGATAAGGCGCCGCAGACTTGGGCCGCATCGCGAGATTGCTGTCGATGTTCACTGTGAAGGCGGGTGGCCTGGGCGATGGATCAGGGAAGTCGATCCCTCCTGCAGTGTTGTCAGCTACCGCTGCTTCTTGATAAGCTGAAAACATACCAGCAGGGACGTTCTGCTCCCCCTCGCTCACAGTCGGCATGACGTCGTTTGGCTTCGTGAACCGGGCCGGCCTCTTGCCACGTTGCGAGCCGTGCTGCGACTTGATGCGAGTGAGCGTCGTCGTCTCGTGATCCGCTTTGGTCAGTGTCTTAGACTGGCTCAGCGAGTCCAAGCGATCCTTGGCGTCCTTGTTTCCGTGCTCCGCCGCTAGCTCATACCACTTACGCGCCTCCCGGACGTCTTTGGGGACATGGATGCCGATCTCGTGGTAGTAACCCATTGCGAACTCGCCCGTTGCGAGGCCGGCCAGGGCCGCGTCCTGAGCGTACTTGAAAGCCAACTGCTCGTTCTTGGGGAACAGGTCTTCGTACCCGAAGAGGAACCAGCGACTCACGCCCAGCGACGCCTCGGCCTGGCCTTGGCGAGCGGCGAGCCCGTAGTAGTGGAGGGAGTAAGCTGGATTGAAATCGCACCCCAGTTGGCTGAGCTCGTATGCCTGTCCCATCTTCAGCTGCGCCTTGGCAAAGCTGAGATAGGCCGCCTTCTCAATGTATTGCCGGGCAACGGCCAGATCGCATGGAAGAATGTGCTCGGGCAGGTCGATGTCAGGCAGCTCCCGCGCGATGAGCATGCCGTAAACGTAAGCACCCTGAGGGGCGTCCTCATCCGCCGTGTCGGCCGCATGCTGGATCATCTCGAGCCCGAGGAGGAAGTCTTTCTGGTGTCCATGCTGCCCCATAAGGTGCATCATGCCCAGTCGATAGTTGGATGCCGAGTCACCCATCTGTACGCCGCGCGAGTAGTGCTTGATGGCATTCGGGATGTCGTTAGAGTTCTCGTACAGCATGCCCATTCTGTACTCAGCCCGTCCGTATCCGTTCTCCGCGGCCTTCTTGTACATCGAGTACGCCTCCCGTTTGTTCTCGCGGAACCCGAACTTGCCAAACTCGAGCCATTTCCCTTTCATGAAGGTGGCCTCGGGGTGATCCTGCTGGGCCAGGTAGTCGAGAATGTTCACCGCATCCACCCGCAGCTCGTGCTGGGTCTTGGGCGTCGCCGGCCGCTCCTTGTCCTTGCCGTCTCGCTTCCAATCTCTGGCCTGGGCATCTTGGGCGATCTCGACCCAGATGAGGGCGTCACGAGCCCAGGTCACTTGCATGGATACATTGTTGGAGTGGAGCACCAAGTTCCGCGCCTGCCAAAGGATCTGCTCTTTCTCCTCGTCGCTGGGTGGTATGTTTTCGCCCTTGACCTTTGGGAAGGGCGAGAACGACGGCGCGTCCATGGCTGTGGAGTCGGACGCCCTGGACTCGGGGAAGGGTTTGAAGCTGCGAAGGTTGCCGCAGTCAGCGTCTGATCCACACCGGTCCAAATGGGCCCAATCATATCGGCAGACTCGTTGGGTCTCAACGAGGGAAGTACTTACGACTTGGACTGTCCGTCTGGGTTGCTGCGTGTTGTCGCGTTGCCGTTTCGGTTGGGTTCAGTTTCGCGAGCTTCGAGTTCCATGCGTTGTATATCTTCCTGCATGTTCTGGGGCACCTCGGGCATTACCCTGCAAGCGACCCGACTGGTGTCAGCCTCCAGCCTCCGTCCAGCCTCACCACACGCAGCTGGGCCGAGCCTCGTCCAATCGCTCCGCTTATTAGAGAGGGGTGCCGCGCGGATGGATCGGCAAGAGTCTCGAACCCGACGAGGCGCGGCAAGTCGAGGGAGCGGTCTTCAACAAGGAACTCATCAACTCACCTCTGAGGGGCCGGGGCGACGACCTCGGGCATGTAGTAGTCATCATAACCCCCAGGGACGAAAGTTGCTCCAAGTTCCGGCATGTCGAGAGAAGCGTCACCAGGAGGCTGGCCCAATCCTGCATAAATAAAATTAATGAGCGAAACAGTCAGCAGGAGATGCCCAATGCGGCCAGACCCCGCGAAAAGTATAACCCTCTTCGCTGTTCCCCGCTTCAAGACGTGGCGGGGGGCACCAGCAGTCCAGGGCCGAAATGCAGCTAGGGGGGGGCGCCAAGCGCAATGTCCGTAAAAGTGTCCGCGGTCCGCTTCTGAGCCGATGCTCTTTCTCGCTCTTCAATATTGGTGTCGATCGGAATCGGAAGTGGGAGTAATAAATCAGACAGGCGAGCGCGGTCAGATCGAATGCGAGGACCAGTCCCTTCTTTTGAAAAGGGGTGACTGTGGCTGTCCCCAAAGGGGATCGGACGGAGACCGGGGTCAACGTAAGGTACCGCACCCAGCAAGCGCAGCTGCAGAACCACGGATGGGCTTACGATAATCATGAAGCGGCTGGTAGGTATATGGCTTTCGAAGATGCGCCAGTCCCAAATAGCCTTCTCAACCTCCTTAGCGGCTTGAGGAGCACAACGCCTGCGATCTTGTCGATGGCGCTCGGATGAACCGGTGATCTGCACTGCCTGGTGCCCGTCCTTGGCGCTGCCTCTCCCTCCCCTGCTGAGGGCCCCTGGACCACTCGTCCCATAAATAGAACGGGCCCCGCCAATGCCTTGCCAGGATCTCTCATAGAACATTCTGTGAGGAACGTACCTAGATGCTTGATGAGCGTATTCGGCATGACAGCAAAATCCAAGGGCCCCAAAGTTTGGGAATTGTATGCGCAACTCGTGGCATTACCCTGTCTTGGGGATGCAACGTCTTGGCCCATCATTGTATGTACTTGTGTGGGTAGGTGGTAGCTAACGGTTTTGGTGGATCTGGGAGGCTGCAGCAACCGACTTGCACAATGTTCGCGATATGCCTCATGCTCCGGCATCCTGATGTCGTGGCGGAACCGACTTTATCCCAAGAAGCATAATTCCTGCAATGAGCAAAAGGAAGTGTTGAGGGAAAGGGGCTCTTTCTTTTAAAACTGAGCAGCTGGAATGAACGAGAGCCGGGCACTAGTATTTCGCACAAGTCACCAAAGTAAGGCAGGTGCGAATTGCTCCAGGAGACCAAGCCTACCGAACAAACATCTGGCATGTAGCATGTCCCTGCTATAGCCCGTTCGTGTGACAAGTTCAACCGAAGTCACCTGTCGACACAAAGACGACGAAACACGCCTGAGCTTAACCTCCATGGGGCATCATCGTCTTGTTGATAACCGAGGGTAGCACGTATCAAGTCTCAGCCTGGCGGAGCGCACAAACTGCCACAAGAGGAGAAACACTGAAGTCGAATCGAAGCAGTTACATTGGCCACAGGAGGGACCATCCCATCTCCTATGAAGATATAATCCAAGCAAAGTTGGGTGACATCTGATATCCTGTGACCCTGTCAGCTGCAGTGACCCGGTAGGTACAGCCATGGCAATTCTAAGCTTTCGGCTGCGCTCCCGGGAACGAGAAGTTAGCGCTGCGTGATCATGCGCCAAATGGGAATTCAAATTTCAACTATTGTTGTGCTAAGCCCTGTCGAAGTTCGGACTCCCAGATTGGTAAGAGGAGGGCTGAGTAAACAATAGTATGGTAGTCAAATCTCGCTTTTGATAACCTGGCAGGATGAAGATGTCACAGAGCTGAAGTTCCAAATTGGCAAGCTGGGCGGAACAGAGCTCCTGTTCTTGTTCGGAAGATTCCAAGTGGCTGCCAGCTGATAAAGCTGGGCCCACTGGAGCCTGCCAAGAGCAGCCTACACAACGTCAGCCCGTCAGCCTGCTGCAGCAATGCTGCCAGCCTCGTCCCGCATCTCTAACGTCCTGGCCCGATCCATCGAACACACAGAACACACACAGTGCTGCTTAATCAACCATACAGGCCAACTAAGACAGCATCTCTCACAAACCGGAAAATACTCCAAATCCCATCCACTGCCCATCGAACAGCAACAGACGATCAGTCTTCGTCATCGGGACCTGAGCTGCCAGGCCCAACTTCCACAGGCCGACCTAGGCGCCGTTCTCCTCCAAAAAACCCCCAACCACGAATTCACAATGGCCCAACGCGAGCTCACCAAGCTCGTATCCCACCTCAAGTCCTCCTCAAGCACGCTCTCCTACGATGACACCACCGGCCTGCTCTCGCGCGCCAAGCTGCTCCTGCTGCAACTCAAGGCGCTCACCCCGGCCACGACGACCGACCCGGCCCTTCTCTCGCTCGCCCGCGATGTGTACGAGCAAGGCGCGCTGGCCTCGATCCGCGCCAAGAACCCGGACGCCTTCACGCGCTACGTCTCCCAGCTCCGGCCGTTTTATGAGCTCACCGGACCGGCGGGACAGAAGATCAACATTGCGGGAGGGGAGCGGAACAAGGTTACGGGCCTGTACCTTCTCCTGCTGCTGACGCAGGGGCTGTACGGCGAGTTCCACAGCGAGCTGGAGGCGCTGGCGACGCGGGAGGGCGGGGATAGTGGCATGGCAGAGGTGGAAGGGGATCGGTACCTGGGGTATCCGATCCGGCTGGAGCGCTGGTTGATGGAGGGGAGCTACGACCGGGTATGGAAGGCAATGAAGAAAGGGGAGGTGCCGTGTGAGGAGTTTGGGGTCTTCTCCGAGGTATGCGTGCTGTGACCCCAACTGCTGTCTTGCTGATGGATCTGATGCTGACATGCTGTATAAATAAACAGATTCTCACTTCGCAAATCCGCTCCGAGATTGCCTCGTCCAGCGAGCGCGCCTACCCTTCGCTGCCGCTGTCATCGACTAAGTCGCTGCTCTTCCTCGACTCTGAGGGTGCCGTAGTTGAGTTTGCGCGCAGTCGCGGCTGGACGATTAAGGACGGCCAGATCTACTTCCCTTCGGCGCAGGAGACGGGTGAGGAGGAGGCAGAGAAGCCGATGAGCCAGATGGTGATCGAGAACACTCTGGGCTATGCCCGGCAGCTGGAGACGATCGTGTAAAGAGAAGGGCCATGAGGTTTCGGAGGGTGGGTGCAGACGGTTATGTACAAATAATGCCGAGCCATAGATCGGGCAATCACTGGGTCTGGGGAGAATGACCCACGCAGGGTCAACTACATGCAGCAAGGCTCAGAGCCTCAGACACAGTACCTTGACCAAATCAGTTTGCTCAGGTTACAACTACTGGAACTCATGATCCACACATCAAACATGCCCGCCTAGCCGTGACCAGCTTCTCTAGACTTTTCCACTCCATAAAGCCCCCGCCAAGTTGCGAGCCAGATACATCAAGCACCTCTGGCTATATTATAGCTCCGCCCATTCGCCTTGTACCGTCTTAAGCGAACAGCTTCAGGCCACTCCCGTGCTTGCCGACCTCGCAGACCTCGCAAACCACGCACACTGTGCCCTTATACTTGGTGTGATACTTGGACCCGTCGAAGGCGCACTCCTCGTACGCGGTGCCGCTGTAAATAGGCGTGTGGCTTGCGGCGCAGATCTCGAATTCGGCAAACTGGTCAAACTCGATCTCTACTGCGTCGTGCGGACTGCGCTCGCACTGAGCCTTTGTCTTGCGGGCCTATAGTAAATGTCAGCAATGTTCCGATAGTCACAGATGGGGCTGGGATGGCTGCGCTTACACTCTCCAGAATCTTGCTCGCGCCTCCATTGGCCAATATCCTATTGGCAAAGCTCAGAGCCGAGTTGTAGTTCTTGCTCCTCATAGCCAGGTTCATGGCGTTCAAGAGCGCCAGCTGCCGGTGCGGCACCTCAATCTTCGGAATCGTGAAGTAAGCCGACAGCTCCAAGCTCCGTTTCAGCAGCTGGGGGTTCTTGTTGATGGCGTCAGGCGTGCCCAGGGCTCTTCGCCCAAGCTCAATCGACATGGCCACAGCGTACTCGCTCGCTGAAGCAATCAGCTTCTTAGCCTCGGCCACCTCGCTGTCGCTGCCCACAGCGTTGATGAGCACCGAGTGCAGAATGCCCTTGAAAATCTTCAGGCCGTCCTCCAGCTTGTTGGCCTTCATTGCGTCATAACCGCGTTGCAGGTCGTTGGCAGCGAGATATTCCAAGTCTCGGGGAATGATGGGAAGGACTTTCCTAGGATCCGACTCCTCAACTGTGCGACGGACGTAGTTGACGAGCGGCGGTAGGCCGGCAGACGCGGGGAGGTACGTCTTGGAAGCTTGGTACACCTCCATGAACCGGGGCTTTAGTGGTCCGAAGTTTACCGCACCGACCTGGCGGTTGAGAAGTTGCATAGCCGTCTCGAATGAGCCGCCAGCAACGTGGTCGACAGCCAACGGAGAGTTGCGTGCCCACAAATCCGCTTCGCTGCTGCCAGCGCCGCCAGCATCGGCGCTCTCGATGTTGACGAAGCCCTCCTCTACCTCTGGAACGATGTCTTCACCCATATCCCAGCCAGCAGCGTCTTCATCCTCCTCAGCTTCTCCGAGAGCGTCCCGCTTGGCGGTGCCTTCCTCTTCCGCCTCGCCCAGTCCGTTGGCCGCAGCGGGCTCCTCTTCTAATGAGAGACCCTCCATTTGACCAAGGAGCGCCTTTTCGAAGAAGGACTGTGAGGTTGCCTTGGTCGGCCAGTTGGCCTGATGCGTTGGCACCACGGGCCTGGGCGGGGTGAGTGGTTCACCAAACGTTGGGAGGTTAAGTTGCTCCTCGGTGAGGCCAGTGGCTTCAAGGATGGACTGGCACTCCTCGTCCAGCCCATGAGCCTTGGCGGTCATGTACGCCAGGGGGTCTACGTACGCAACGTCAGCTATGTTTCAGAAGAGAAGGATCAAATCACCTACACAAGTCGATCTCCTTGAACATCTGGATCCGGTCCTCGGCCTCGCCAAGATACAGAGCGTTTTGGAACCTTGAGGTAAAGTCCCCGCGGTGCTCAGCAATCTTGGCCATCCTGGACAGCTTGGTGTTGTCGCCGGTTGTGAGATAAAGGAACGAGAGCTTGTCGAAGTGCTTGAGCTTCTGGTAACACATCTCGACAATAGAGTGGTTCCCGTGAGCGAGCGCCTCGGTGCTTAACCTCGTCCAGAGCTTCGGGCGGTCCAGCTGCTTAGCCACCTCGACGGCCACCTCTAGATTCCCGCACTCAATCGCAAGCTCGAAGCGTGTTGCGGGATCCTGAACGAATTGAAGAGCGATCTCGGGGTAGCCTTTCTTTTGCAGGTAGGCGATAATTGACTGGCCAACCAAGCTGGAGTTTTGGATGATGTGCAGCATTTCCTCGTAATTCCTCTTCACGAGAGCCAGCTTGAACCGGTATTCAGTGGGATCGATCTGCAGGATCCTGGGCTTCGCAGCACGGTCAAGGCAGTAGACATTACGGCCCTTGACCCGAACGAGGTACACCGTCTGATCGAGGGTCCGAACAATGCCATTGTCTCCGTTGAGAAGGGTGTACTTTACGTGGTTCAGAGTCGAGTACAGGAGGACGCCAGCGTCGTCCCAGGTCGCGCTTTTGATCCGGATCGTCTCATGTAGCGTGCTGACCTGTTCCAGGGTCTTGGTCACGATGGTGACGTTGTGCTTGCTGAGCAGGGCAGCATAGAGGCCGTCGTTCGACCAGACGACGTACTTGACCCCGTTAACGGCGAGCTCTGCGGTCGTCTTCTTCTGCTGGATATCGTAGAGGTGTACAGCCGTTGGGGTGATGATGAGAAGGTTGCCGGTTCCACCGAAATAGATATCGCTCGTTCCCACTGGGGACTTGAACGACCTCGTTGTGTTGTTGGTTAGGTCTTTGATGTCAACGGTCTGGGTGGACGTGTTCAACACGGCAAACCGGTTGCGGGCGACGAAGATAGCCGAGTTGCCCTGGCCGCGCTTGGATTCTGCTGGTTCGATCGCCCCAGAGCCATCGCGGGGGAGGTTGACGAGCTCGTAGGTACCGCCGTCTGCCGGCGATGTGACCAAGACCGAGCGCTCAGCAGGGTTGTAAGATAAGGTGCGAGGGGGGACCCAGGGGCTGCCAAGCTTCTTGAGCGACAATAGCGTGGGGGACTCGACATTCTTCTGGAAGTCGTAGGACTTGACACACTTGTCCTTGGTAATGTAGAACAGCGTGTTCTGGTAGACCGCCGAAGCTGGCCTCTCACGCTCCAGTTTGAACACCATCACGCCACTGTTGCCAGTCAGTTGCTTGCACCAAACATGAGAGTTACAGATTTACCCACTTATCATGGCCGGCCGCGAAGAGGTTGATCTCCGGGTGGGCAGCAATGACCCAGAATCGGTCGTTCTCACGCTTGAAGGTGTGCACAGCCGTCCGCTTATTCAGGTCCCAAACCCTGATGGTCTTGTCCTCGCCCGCGGAAAGGATGAGATCTTGGTGGGGGTGGAAAAGACAGCCGCTGGCGTTCTGGAAGTGGCCTCGGCAGGTGTCGACCTCCCACTGCGTTTCCGTTAGTATGATGAAGAGGCACGGCTAAGCTCGGGAACACGTACAGCCTTCGTTTCGCTCATACGCCACAGCTTGATGAGGCGATCATCTCCGGCTGAGACGATCAATGGCATGGTGGGGTGGAAAGCCACCCAGTTCACGCCCCTGTCGTGGCCCTCGAGGACAAATTTGACGACGGCATCTGTGTTGCCGAACATGTCGGTCTGGTTCGCGTTGGCACGTGCGACTTGATCCTCGAAGGACATAGACGTCGGAGCAGAGTGCTTCTTGCGAAGTCCCGAAACTACATGTGTGTGTTAGCGTTGCACTATCCACCGGAACTGAGGATCACATACTATCCCACACACGGACGGACTGGTCCAGGGAGGCCGAAACAACGAGGTCCTCTTTGGGGTGGAACTGAGCGCACATGGCATAGTGATTATGACCAGTCATGGTGCAAAGCAGAGAGCGGTTCTGCCAGTTCCATATCCGGATGGTCTGGTCGTCACTGGCGCTGACGATCCAGGGCAGCTCGTGGTGGAAGAAGACGGTACGGACGTAGTCGAGATGGCCGTTGAGCGTGAACAGACACCGGCGGGTCTGGTAAGACCATACCTTGATCTTATAGTCGTCACCGCCCGAAACAAAAAGAGGCTACCGCGAATGTCAGTGGCCATCCGCCCACGCTCTCTGCGCATTCCCTCCTCACCTGCGTCTTGTGGAAGTCGACGCCACGGACGGGGCCATCGTGCTCTTCGAATCGGTCAATGAGGGTGCCCATTCGATAATCCCAGAGCTGGATTGTGGAAGAGTGGAGGGAGACGAGGATCCATGGTCTACGTAGAGTCGGAGTGTCAGTTTCAGGGTTGAGGGCGGTGGGGAGCTCGTGTAGCCTGCGAACCGTTTAGGGTGGAATGCGATGCCCTTTGCGCGTGACGACTTGGACTCAAACTGCACCAGCGGGTTAGCACAAGTCCTTGCGCAAGTTCAACGAATTCCAAACGAGCATCTTGCAAAACGCAGGATAACCGACCTTTGTGAGCATTCCCGAGGAGGCCTGCATCTTGGCTGAGGGGACCCGAGAGGCCTAGCAGGCTCTCGGCATCAACAGGATGCTGAAGCAGCTTGCGCAGGACTGGACGGCAATTCCGAAGACCGTCGCTGGGGTCGCGAGGAGCAAGAGGACGCAGTGCAGCAGCCGGGCGTGAGGCGGCGTGGTGGATGAGTTATTCGAGGAGTCAAGTTCCGGCTGCTGGTGTCGTTCTCCCCTGTCAATCAAACCATAGGGAACCGTGGCATCTCAATGGCAGAGGTGTGGGTTTACTGAGATGGTCCGTGCCAGTGTTTCTCAGGCTTCAAGCGCACATTCAATTTTCCGGGCCCACTCGCCTAGCGTTAGTTAGCTCCCCCCTGCTTCGAATCCAGCGCAGGCCCGACTGTCACCTTGAGGAGCTCCCCTGTCTGCCAGGCTTGACATCATTGGTTCAGGCAATGTGTCCAGACTCCAGACCTGAGATGCTTGACATCGAGGGGAGCTCAGCTTACACCAAAGACCCCGCGAAACACAATGTGAGATGGACTGCAAGACAAGGCGAACGAAAGATGAATTAGAAGTATTGACTTAGACCAAGAGTTACGTGGGTTGTCTGAGCAATTCCAGACTAAGCAACGGAGTTTGAGTCGTATCGCCAAAGTCGATTGAAGGCAGCTTTCAGCCTTTTACCACTCAACACATCCGACGAACGGCCAGCGTGGCAATAACCTACAACACTCCTCCCTTAACGCCGGACATTGGCGAGGTGCTCCCTCCTGTGCCGGTGCATCAACAGCATCCAGAGGGCACTCCACGACTACGTGCTGTACAAGACAGAACTCGCACAGACGAGTCCGGAGTCCAGACCTACGTGACGGCGCCGCTCGGCGGCTGTAGAGGCCACATGCTTCGACTCTCCCAGCTGCCATGGGGCCTCACGGCTGCCATTCTCATGGCAACATGGCTTCCGCCGACTCAAGTCACAGCATCTCCCTCGGTCAACGTGGCTCTGAAAGCAGCATTCCCGTCGCCCCCATACTTGGTTGAGTTGCTGTATGTTCTGTTCTCCCCCGACCAGGAACCCCCTTTTTGGACAGCGCATCTCACCTGAACCTAGAGAAACAGCAGCTTCCGACAATACGACAACCTACTTCGCGCTCTTAGACCAGATCGCTAATGGCGGCTTTGCGGGGGCCAAGACGGATCAGGCGCTCTACGAGAAGTTCGTCGAGGTTCTGCAGGCCGATGGGCACATGGATGCGGAGGCATTGTCCACGTTCAAATTGGCACTCTCGATGCGGACGGCAGCGCCCCGGGTCGAGGCACATTATCATTACTATGCGACGGCGGTGGAACCGTTACTGGCTGAAGACGAAGACGGATGTGGACAGTGGTTTCTCGTCGACAGAAAGCAATACTGCTCCCCTGCCCTCGATGCTGCCCACGACGACGTGGTCGGGGATTCCCAGGAACGGACACTGCCGTTTGATCGTAAGCTTGGCGCTGGGCCACGAGACATTATCTTGTACGCCGACATTACGTCGAACACCTTCGGCCGGTACCATCAGGCGGCTATGGAACTGGCAAAAAAAGGAGAGGCTTCGTACAGGGTCAGGTACAAGAGAAGTCCGACGCACTCCAATGAAGCCCTCTCTGTCAATGGCTACGGAGTCGAACTCACACTGAAGCGAACCGACTACATCGTCATCGACGATCGGGACACGGGGGCCGCGGACGCTCCGGCGGACGAGGCTCAGAAGCCCATCACTTCTTCTTCTGAGATGATCCTCGACGAAGAGGAAGAGATCACGGATATCAAACCTCTGGAAAAGTCCGAGCTCTCCTCCCTGGGCATGAAAGCCGCGTCGTTCATTATGCAGAGCGAGTCGCCATTCCAGACCTTGCTCAAACTCACCCAGGACTTCCCCAAGTATTCAACCTCACTTGTCGCCCACAACGTCTCTGCTCAGTTCCAGGCAGAGCATGAGGCGAACCGGAAGCTGATGGTTCCCGAGGGCATGAATGTGTTGTGGATGAACGGCGTCCAGTTAATCGACCGCCAAATCCAGCCGTTCGGACTGGTGGACCTGCTGAAACGAGAGCGCAAGCTGATCAACGGCGTTCTCGACCTCGGCCTTACCGGACAGCAGGCCATCTCCCTGCTTGGCCACCAAGAGGTCGCACAAGCGAAGTCGGAGGATGAGGAGCCGCGCAGGTTCGATTGGCGCGACGAGATCGAAGACGGCAGGGTCATCATCTGGCTCAACAACCTCGAAAAGGACAAGCGGTACAAGAGCTTCACGCCGAGCATCTGGGCTCTGGTCCAGCACTTTGGCCATGGGCTGCCCCAAGTGCGGAAGGACATCTTCAACATGGTCGTTCCCGTGGACTTCTCCAATCCCAAGGACGTCGAGCTCATTACCGCGCAGCTCCTGGCCTTCATGAAACGCTTGGTTCCCATTCGCTTTGGCCTGGTTCCGCTTACTCCCACGGGCGAGGCCATTGACCAGGCGAAGGTGGTCTACTATCTGCTGGAGAACTACGGCCTTGCAGCAGCAACATCCTACCTGGAGAAGTCGCTTGAGGCCCAAAAGACGGCCAAACCGGACGAGGGTATCTTCAACGAGGCCATCAAGGATCGGCCGCTCCGAGCGGAGTCCGCTCCCCTGGCATTCGAGGACATCTTCACATCGGAGGCACATGAGAAGCAGATCCACCTTGCCAAACACTGGGCGGAGCGCCTGCGCGCTGATGGCGACGTTCCATCCATCTTCCTCGACGGCTTTGCCATTCCCAGAGACGATTACTGGCTTCGGGCCATGAACCAGAAGCTCATGGCCGACCTGCAGGCAGTGCAGCAAGCGGCCTACTTTGGTATGGTCAACGAGACCACCTGGATCCCCGGATATTTCCTCGAGAACGCCATCACACGGCGCAACAAGTTCATCTTCCCCGAAAATGCGCGCGATCTTACCGTGCTCAATGTGAACAAGCTGTACACGGAGCATCGCGAGGTCTTCGGCAGAGTTCCCGTGATTGAAGCTGAGGAGGAGTCGACTAAGGAAGACTGGGCGGCTCTGACTGTTGTTGTGGACCTCGATAGCCTCGAAGGGCAGAAGCTGCTCTTCTACGCGATCCAGTTCCGGAAACATCATGCTGGCATCCGCATGGATGTAGTCCACAACCCCGAGGATGTCTCCCGTTCTCTGTCGAAGCTCACCCAGCACCTCAAGGGCCGTGAGGACAGGCTGCTCGCTGCCAATCGACTGCTCGATCTGGAGACGATTTTGGAGAGCGCCATGGCTGAGGCTGATCCTGCCTACGATGCTGCTCTGGCCAACTTCCTCGCGGATGCCAACCTGAAGGCTGGCCACAACGCCTTGCTGCTCAATGGCCGCCTTGTGGGCCCCATTATTTCCGCCGACGACTTCAAGAAGGAGGACTTCGAGCAGTTCCTCAAAGCCGAACGCGCAAGCAGGATCCTGCCGGTCCACAAGGCCCTCGAGGATCTGGGGCTGGGTGACAAAGTGTCCAGTCCGCTAGATGCCGCCAAGCTGACCTCTGTAACCGCCCTGTCGGGCATCTCGGATCTTCCGCAGGGCATCTTTGACTCAGCATCCCCGATCAGGACGACGGCGTTCGAGGCGTGGAACGTGACATACACTTCGTTCCAAGTCGGCGATGCTTCCAAGGCCACCGTCTTCTTCGTTGCCGTCATCAACCCCGCCAGCGAGATTGGCCAGAGGTGGGCCGCTGTTCTCAATGTCCTCTCGCAACTGGAGGGCGTCCATCTCCAGGTGTTCCTCAATCCTGCCGATGGACTCGGGGAGCTTCCAGTCAAGAGGTTCTATCGCTACGTCCTCGAGTCTTCACCCAGCTTTGATGAGAATGGGAAAGTCAAGGCGCTCTCGGCCAATTTTGCCGGCGTGCCGCAGGACACTCTGCTTGTCGCAGGCATGGATGTCCCACCTGCCTGGCTCGTCACCTCCAAGGTTGCCGTCGACGACCTGGACAACCTCCGTATCAAGGACATCAAAGCCAGGAGAGGCACCGAGCACGTCGAAGCCATCTATGAGCTCGAGAACATCTTGATTGAAGGGCACTCCCGCGAGGTTCCGACGGGGCCTCCTCCTCGGGGTGTCCAGCTCGTGCTGTCCACCGAGAAGGACACGAATTTTGCCGATACCATCATCATGGCCAACCTTGGCTTCTTCCAGTTCAAAGCTAATCCAGGTATCTACAGCATCCGGCTCAAGGAAGGCCGGAGTTCGGATATCTTTACCATGGAGAGCGTGGGCGCCCGCGGGTGGGCAGCAGTCCCCGGCGATGAGACCTCCGAGGTTGCGCTCATGGACTTCCAAGGCACCACGCTCTATCCCCGCCTGAAGCGCAAGCCTGGAATGGAGCAGGAAGACGTCCTCGAGGAGACCAAGCCTAATACCACCGCGACCGGCAGCGGCGGTGCCATCGACTTTGTCTCCAGGGGCCTCAAGTTTGCCGAGGGTATTCTTGGGCGTGGCAAGCCGGCCGCGACGGGAACCAAATCGGTGTCGGACACGGAGCACGCCGAGATCAACATCTTCTCCGTCGCCAGCGGCCACCTCTACGAGCGCATGCTCAACATCATGATGGTTTCGGTCATGCGGCACACCAACCACACGGTCAAGTTCTGGTTCATCGAGCAGTTCCTCTCGCCGTCGTTCAAGGATTTCATCCCCACGCTCGCGGCCGAGTACGGCTTCCAGTACGAGATGGTCACGTACAAATGGCCGCACTGGCTGCGGCAGCAGAAGGAGAAGCAGCGCGAGATCTGGGGCTACAAGATCCTCTTCCTCGACGTGCTCTTCCCGCTGTCGCTCGACAAGGTCATCTTCGTCGACGCCGACCAGATCGTGCGCACGGACATGCACGACCTCGTCACGCTCGACCTGCAGGGCGCGCCTTACGGGTTCGCGCCCATGTGCGACTCGCGCACCGAGATGGAGGGCTTCCGCTTCTGGAAGACGGGCTACTGGGCCAACTACCTCAAGGGCCTGCCCTACCACATCAGCGCGCTGTACGTCGTCGACCTGCGCCGCTTCCGCGAGCTGGCCGCCGGCGACCGCCTGCGCCAGCAGTACCACACCCTGTCGGCCGACCCGCACTCGCTGGCGAACCTGGACCAGGACCTGCCCAACCACATGCAGTTCCAGATCCCGATCCACTCGCTGCCGCAGGAGTGGCTGTGGTGCGAGACGTGGTGCAGCGACGAGACGCTGGCCCAGGCGAGGACCATCGACCTGTGCAACAACCCGCAGACGAAGGAGCCCAAGCTGGATCGGGCCCGCCGGCAGGTGCCGGAGTGGACCGAGTATGACGAGGAGATCGCGGCCTTGGCGAGGCGGAAAGCCGCGGGTCAGCAGCAGGAACAGAAAGGAGAGGAGGCGGCCGGGACGGAGAGGAATACCAAGAGTAGATGGCTCGAGGAAGAGCAGGTTGCGGAGACTGGGCATGTCAGAGACGAGCTGTAACGTGTCGACCGGCATCGTCGGGCAGGTAGGAGGTTGTATATATAGGGTTTGTTTCTAGTAGGAAAATGACCGTCTAAAAATAAGAGACGAGATGAAATGTGTTCCCACGACCAGGCACCACACTACACCTCGTTTGAGAATCAAAGCCATCGGAAATGGTTTACAATGAATGTCCTGCTCTGAGCTTGGCAAATGGGATTATGTTCTCCACGGGTCATTTTCTAGATGTCTGAACCCTATGGATTTTACTACACATTAGGCACTTCTTGCAACAACATTAGCTCGACATCGTCTTCTGCACCTTTCTTTCCCTCACAACTCTCACAGATACGCAATCATCAGGTCCATGTCAGCAGCCCACTCCCACGGCAGAACCTACCACTAACTACTAGTAACTAACTACTACCGGTCGGGCCAGGCATCATAAAGGCCTTCATAGACGTGCACATCCCCAAACGTGACCTCTCCCTCGCCCTCCTGGAAGAAGCGGATCTCGGTCGAGTCGGCATACCATGACCTGAAGGGGGGTTCCCCAATGTTAGTTTTATTTGTCCCGCTCTCCTTTCTTTTGAAAGTTGATTTAACAACAAGAAAATGAAAAATAAGGAAACTCACCGAACCCATGTGCTCAGCGCAAAGCGCTCATTAGCATGGACCTCGACGACAGCATTGTCCACCACGACGGTCAGCCGGAGCGTCTCCACCTTCACCTTCTTCATCTCCTCCTCCTCGTCGTCGTCAACAACATCAAACAACCTAAGCCTGCCACTCTCATTGCGCGCGTCGATCCCCTTGGTCGTCCTCGCGGCGGCGCTCGAGTTGCTGCGGTCGATGACGACGCTCTCGTTCGAGAACTGGTAGTAGATCGTCGTGACCTCGCCGTGCTCCGCCGAGGCCAGGATCTGGAACCCGGCCTTGAAGTCGCTGCTGCTGCTGCTCCTGGACTCGTTGCGACGCGCCGAGCGCGGAAAGGTCAGATTGGCCTCGAGCACGTAGAACTTGGATGCCGGGGACTGCGCGAAGGGCACAATCCCCGATGCGTTGAGCGTGCGGCCCGGTTCGGTGATGCGCTTGGAGGGGGGGGAGGAGGAGGAGGAGGAGGAGGAGGAGGAGGACGACGACGACGACTTGAGCACCGCAAGCGGCTCGCGCGCAATTTCCTGCTTGAGGGTTGCCAGTTCGACGAGCCCGGAGGCGTTTGCGACGGTCCGCCACGAGCCGGTCTCGCGCGCGAGGTCGTTGTCGACGACGTTGCGGATCCGGCCCACGCTCAGCTCGCGCGGCAGGAGCAGGGATCCGGTCCAGTTCTGCTGCGCGGTCGGGAAGTCTTTCGCGGTGCCGTAGAAGTCGCCGGTGAGCCAGAGGTACGAGATGAAGCGCTCGGGCGAGCCGCTCTTGGTCGACGCCTGGGAGGATGCCGGCAGGACCTTGCCGGCCGCGGCATATGCGGAGGCGCCGCAGTCGAGGCGGCCGGCCATGCTGGGCGTGAACTGGGGCTTGCCGTCCTCGTTAAGGGTGATGTTGCCCGATGCCCAGAGCATGTCGCGGAAGTCGGACACCTGCGGCACGACAGGCTCGAGCGACCATTCTGCGCCGAGGGTCGTGAAGATGTCGCCCTCGGGGTTGTATCCGCGCTCGTCCAGGCTGAAGATGTTGGCGACCTCGAAGTTGAACCCCCACCGGCCGGCCCAGTCGCCATTGCCCCAGGTCGAATTCGCCGGCTCGTGCCACCACTGGCCGAGGTACTCCCAGTACTGGAACTCCGGGTCACGCTGGCGGTAGAGGAACTGGCTGGGACCCTTGCCGTGGACGCCGCCCGAGACGACGACGTACCACGTCTCGTTCTCGCTGCCCAGGAGCGAGTCGAGCCGGGCGTTCTGGAAGACGAACGGGTCGCGGAAGCCGGTCACGTTGAGTGCGAACGGCGGGTCCGAAATGACGGGGCCCTGTGGCAGCTTGGTGAAGTTGCGGCCGCCGTCACGAGCCACGGCCAGGGACTGGGTCTCGCTTCCCCGCGTGTAATTGATGGTCCACTGGATGGGCAGGAAGGACACGGACGTGTAGAGCAGCGTCGGCTTGCCGTCGATGCCGCTCGGGATGACAGAGCCGTCAAACACGGCGATGGGGTCGTTGACGCCGCCGGCCACAATAAAGGGGCTGCCATCTGGGTTGAGGTCGCGGTACGTGACGAGGTCGTCGGTGGTCGCCCCGGCCGCACCGTCATGCAAGAAGCCGACGTGGAAGAGACCCGTCTCTGGGTCCGTGTAGTGCATGCACGGGTCGCCGATCTGGCCGAACGGCGGGAGGACGTGGGCCCTCGGCCTCCATGTGTCGAAGAGGCTCGAGTTGGCCAGCGTCGAAAGGTTGGGCGGCGCCGCGTTGTAGTCAATCGTGCCGTTCTGGAGCTGGCAGGGAGGCGCCCGCCCCGCGGCGTGCGAGCAGCCTACCGCGACAATGAGGGTGAGCTTCATGGCAGCAGCTGATTGTGAACCCGCACGTGCTCGCTATGTTGGAGATGCAGCAGATCGGGCACGTCGTGGGCAGGCTTCGCGAGCTCACTCCATTGGGCGCCTTACGGGGTATTTACGGTCTTTCCACAAAGCACCTGCCGATCGAAGGTCGGCTCATGGTGCTACCATAGTACCATCAGAGCTGCACATGATGCCTGCCTGGTTTGGGTTGGGAGAACGTGATGCTTGTGTTGTCATGCTTGGCGAGGCGGACGTTGATGGGATTTCCTAGGCGCGACCTGCCACCGAGGGCGGGGAAGGGAACCGATCATCTCCAGAAAACCACAGCAGATCCGGGGAGAGGCCGAATAATGTGGAGAGCCATCCCAGCAATTCGGTCCTACTCACGGAAGAATCCGCCTCGAAGCAGGGCAATGAGGTGAGTCTGGTGATGATGCAGGCACTCATATCCGTACACAGTAATAAGCGAACTGGGGCTGAAAACCCGCGGCACACTCGCCAAGTACTGGTGCCGGCAGTTACTGCGCCGAAGCCGCAGGAACGGCACCGCAACCACCAGATACAGCGGATATACTTGCCGTTTTAGACACAGCGAGGAAGTTAAAGCCGATCATCAACCGAACAACTTCTAAGGTACGACGGATATCTACGGAGGCTTTAGGCAGTTCTGCGCCTCGCGTACCGGATCATACGGAGTAAGCCAAGTTGTATTCTACGGGACTATGCACAATTCGTTTGCTCCCCCAGACCCGGCAGACAGTTCACGTCAACCCAACGCGGTCGTTTACCCGGAGTGTCCCGAGTGTGGGACACCGAACTCGGTGTTGATCAACTACTAGTAGCTCTTCACCACGTGGTCCACCAACTCCATCTTCTCCATTGCAGCATCTGCCAGCGGACCATAGCAAGCTGCAAATCCTCGAGATGTCTCAACAGTCCTTGACTCCAAGCAAAACATACGCCGAGCCTTGCATTCGAACCCTCCCAGCCAGCAACACCTCCATACCTACAGGAACAAGACCCCTAATGAGAAATGTACTGGAACACCGCGCTGACTTCCCTCTCACCGCTCTCCTGCTTCAGCAAATGATCCTGGATCCCCTTCAGCCCCTCATTCACAAAGTGGTTCCACGTGCTAGTATCGCCATACAGCATCGCTTGCGCCTTGATATGCTGCCGTCCGTCCGGTCGACAGCGCTTGCACTTGAACGTGTCGTGCGTGTCGCTCCGCGTGTCCCCCCTGTACTGGAACAGCTCCCGCAGCGAGTCCAGACTGAAATGGCGCTCCACGTCCTCGGCCGAGTCCACGACGCACGAGCTCAGGCTCTGCTTGTGGCTCTGTCGCTGGAAGATCTTCTCCTCAATCGTGCCGGTGGCGATGAAGCGGTAGACGAAGCAGTCTTTCTTTTGCCCGTCGCGCCACACACGGGCGAGCGCCTGCTGGTCCGCCGCCGGGTTCCAGTCCGGGTCGAACAGGACAAGCCGGTTGGCGCCGATCAGGTTCAGGCCGCAGCCGCCTGCTTTGGAGGAGAGCAGGAAGACGAACTCGTTGCCGTTAGGGTCGTTGAACTTGTCGACCAGCTTTTTGCGCTTGTTGACGTTCATTGTGCCGTCGAGGCGGAGGCAGCCGTAGCTGCGGGATCGGCAAAGGCGCTCAAACAGGTCGAGCGTCTGGGTGTAGTTGCTGATGAGCACAATCTTGTCGTTGGTGTCGGCGCGGATGCGGGCCAGCATGCGGTCTAGAACCTGCATCTTGCCCGAATACCATGGTTTGATGTCGCGGTCGCGGCCTCGAGCCTCCTTGGGCACGTAGTCGTCTGGCCAGAACTTTTCGCAGCCTGGTAAGTCGGCCGCAAGGTCTAAGAGGTCAGGATGGTTGCATAGCTTTTTGAGGATTCCGATGGCCTTGAGCGGCTGGGAGCCTTTGCCACGGAGCAAGGCTTGGATGTCCGGTGATGTGATGAAGTAGTTGTAGAGCGCCAGCTGGAACGGAGCGAGGTTGCAGAACACCACGTGCTCATACTTGACAGGAAGGTACTTAGAGAGGATGTCGTTCGTGCGGCGGATGATGAACTTGTTGACGATGGCGAGCAACTCGGCAAGGCACTCGTCGCCCCGCTTCCTCTCGGCCTCCGAGGCGTCAGCGTCGCGGCCGCGCAGAATTGGGAGTTCGAAGCGCTTGCGGAACTCGAGGCGACTGCCGAGAAGATCGGGGTTGGCAAAGCTAATGAGAGAGAAGTATTCAGACAGGTCGTTCTGAATCGGGGTACCGGACAGGATGACGCGACGGGAGACGTTGAGGTTGTTCAGGGCATTGAAAGTCTGGCTGTCCCCGTTCTTGAGTCGGTGACCTTCGTCGCACAACATGAGGCCGATGGGCGTATTTTTCAGCTCCTCGACATTCAACCGGAGGGTCTCATAGGAGACGATCATGACTGGTCGGGTGACGGAACGGCCGCTGGCAATAGCCCATTGGCGAAGCTGCCGGGTCAGCTCTTCCTTCGACGCCTTGCCGTCAATAACGAAAGGCGTGATCGCGTCGGCACCCAGCCATATGGTGAGTTCCGTCGCCCAGTTGTGCACCAAACTTGACGGACAGGCCACGATGGCCTTCTGGATGGTTGTCTTGCCGGCCTCGGGAGACTGCTTCAGCAGGGTCCACAGAAGGGTGATGCATTGCAGCGTTTTGCCGAGACCCATCTCGTCCGCCATAATACATCCATTTGCCTTTTCGTCAATCATACCCGTCACACACCTGTACATGAACTTGACGCCGTCGACCTGATGCGGCCGAAGTACCTTGGCTAGTCTCGGGTCGATGACAACAGGGACCCTGGGATGTTCGCTCGCGACCTTCTTTTTTATTCCCAGGATCTCGGCGAGGCTCTTATGCATCAACGGTGCATCAAGCTTGGTCGCCGGCTCCGCCTCCTTCTCATTCTCATCGGGCTTTGGTGTCTCCTTGGGCTTGTCATCGATGGTTGGGTCATAGAGCACAATGGCGAACTCGTCACACGGATCATGCAGCGGCTTCGGGGTGAAGACCGCGCCCTGTCTCAGCCCCAGCGTTGGAGGCGGCCGGTTCGGATTGTATGCGGGGTGGCTCTTGTTGACAAAAGGAACGGAAAAGGCCTTGCGAAAGACAGTGTCCTTGTCCTTGGCCTGGAAGACGGGGAATTTATTGGCCTCTCGGTTGGCCAGAGCAAGCCGATCAGCGTTGGTGTAGGGCTTGTCAGCGTCCGTATCCCCGTCTGCACCGGCATAATCAATTTTCCTCCTCTTCCGGGCCGGGCGATTAGTGGCTACAGAACGCGTCGCAGAGCCGGGGCACTTGAACGGCTTGTGCAAACGTTCAAGGGACTGCGGATTTGGAAACCGGCTTCGTGGGATGAGGTTCTCCTTATTTGTAGCGGGCGTAGCTGGCGTCAAGAGTGACGCCGCCCTGGACACGAGTCAGTCGCGGTCACAATCGCGCATAATGGCCAAAACAAACATACATGATGATGCGTTGTGTCGTTGGCGTAGCTTTGACTCGTTTCTAAAGTTCGGCGACGACACCCAATACCTGATGAAGCTGTCTGCGAGCAGGGCAGTCTCCCGCACGAGCGTGGTAATATGACGGGAGGGACGAGGGTAGATTGTTGGTTGAGCTGCAGACCGGACGCGTTGCCACCAGGCAGCAAGCGCGCTTTCTCCACGCTGTCAGGTGATCCATGTCACTCGAGTACCTGGCACGTGCCTGGTACCCAAACCTCCACGCCCCACTTTTGTCCGATATAAGTCACAGTGGACTTCCTAATTCGGATGCGGACGACATCTGAACACAGAAAGCTGTGCAAACTTGCTGAAAAGCGTAATTTAACTTGCTCAGACTTGGTTAAAACTATGGCATGTTTGGACTGTTTAGGAGACCAGGACAATCAATTGGGGCATCTTAATCTGGCCGACTAGGCAGTCGCGCGACCCTAATCTCGGCAGACACGCTTAAGGTCAGTCTGCGACTCTGCGCCGCTGCGAATGTCTGGAGAAGTTCACTAGGCACTGTCATTGAACAAGGCACGTACATTGGAAGCTAAGCACAGTTCTCCATGGAAGAATTTGGTTCAGAGACTTAAAGCGAGCCCGCTGTTGCCGATCAGCCGTTCCTCGAAAGAAAATGCTATGCCCAGCTATCCAATATCAGACGTTGACAGAACCCAGGGCGGCCATTCTCCGTGACTAGGCAGCTAGACTATCAGTCACGACAGCTTCAAGTGGCCGTATCCTATAGCTTCGAGGTTTCAGAACTTCATGGCCGTCATATACAATGACGTCTACCCCTGTGGTGCCGTACTCTGTTGACGCGGGGCCCTGATAGAAATGACTTAGTGTGATCTGACTCTTGGGCTCCGTTGTTACATAGCACTATCTTGAATCTGAAGACTTATTCATTGGCTTGGTCCGTATTAGCAGAATCTCTGCTGGGGCTTGCGTGTTTCTAAAGCCCTTGTAACCCCATATCGTCCTCCTCCTAACTCTCAACCTGTTATCTACTAACGAAAAAAGCGCGCCACGAATAAATCAAACGCGTACTATTTTCCAGACGTGATTTCAAGATCAGTTGATCTTGAATTTTCAACCAATCGTGGCCTCCCATACAGCCTGCTCCTGCTCTCAACCTGTAAACCGCGAGTGAAAAAAGCGCGCCAGGAATAAATCAAACGCGTACTATTTTCCAGACGCGATTTTCCAGATCAAGCGATTTGATTTGGGTTCTTGCGAAATCAGCCAGCCTCAGGGCCCATTCTCCCAGCCTATAAATACCTCCTCAATTTCCCAACTCTCTGCTTTCACTTTCCTCCTAACAACAACAACAACCTGACCACAACTCAGCTCGACCATGCTGATCATCAACAACATCAACATCACCCAACATCAACATCAATTGAGCTCGCCCTCCACCGACGACCTCCATCGACGACCTTTACCGACCACGCCGGACTCCGCCGCCGAACTCCACACCACCGACCTCAACCGACAGAATTACCTATGCTGCGACGAGCGAGGGCTCGTCGAGCAGGCCGTACCTCACACTTAGCAGAGTTGTACTCATACCGAGGTGACGCACCATAACGGTCCCTGGACTTCTTCAACCCTGACTCACGGTCCCCACCGGAGCAGAGTTGCAGAAAGGCAGAAACTCTTGCAATGTAGCTGGCCCCCATTCCCGCCTGACGCCCGAACCCGAGACGTCCCGCGCCGGGCGGCGGGGTGCCTGACCGGGGTACTCTGGTGATCAGGACTTCGGGACATCCTGTGAAACCGTCCCTGAGTATTGTGCCGGCTGCACAGATGAGCCCTCCGACTTTTTTCTTTCCCAGGTTCAGGTTCGTCACTCATTTGCTCTGTTGATCGCTTGAGGACATGTTCACATTAATACACTTGGTCTTGTTCATAGGCAGGAAGCTTCATGGTTTTTTCATTGCATGCTCGGGTTTTACTTGGGATGTGGGGAAGAATACCTGCTACCTTATGAGTGAAATGTCGGTCGGTTGATTTTTGCCGGGTACACGCCGTACAATTTCATTCTTGGGGCCACGTCGATGGCATTCTTGCGCGTAACATGGGTTCCCTCTGAGCAAGTACCTGCCTGCCCGGTACGAAAGGCAAATACATGCGCCCTTCAAAAGCCAATCTTAAATCCAAGTTCATGAGTTGGGTAGGGTACTTATGGATATCCATGATCAACCCCATGGTGTTTTCTTTTCGGGAGACTCGACAAAATCCGTTATGAAGTCTTCTTGTAAGACAAGGTAGAGTCAAATGCGCGTATATTATGCACCGGCTGTTGCATGTCCGCCGCTTGCCTCTGACAATTATGTTCTCCATCCAACGTGACAGCAAGTGATGCGAGGTTATTCGTAAGTTCCGCTGACCAGAGGACGTCAGAATAGGGCTGCGGCCCAGCGATCCCTGCGTCGCGTAGCCCCGGTAACCGAGGTCTTGGCAGGGCGATCCCCCGCGCAGTAACCTAGGTACCTAACCCCCACCTCACCCCCACCACACCAAATGCCGGGTTCAGACAAATAGCCGTCGTATCACATAATCCTGGTACACTGCGGACATGCCAAAGGATCTTATAAATATTACAGTACTCGACCTCTTTGTTTTCCGTGGCCCACTGCGTAAACGGATAGGGCGTAGCCTACTGTGTATATGGCTAACCTGCAACCGTCGGAACGAAGAAGCACCCCGGTACTTAGCATTCTCCCGGCCACGACCGTTCCAATCCCTCCCCCATAGGTATCCCTTGCCTGCGCACCACAGCTCAAACCCTGAACAATGTCCGCAGACTTCTGGGCAGGCTACATCTCCGGCGCAGCGGGCATCATCATCGGCAACCCCCTGGACGTAGTCAAGGTCCGCCTCCAAGCGGGAGCGGGAGCGGTACCATCATCATCATCATCACCATCATCTCCCGCCCGCCCAGCAGCTTCCTCTTCATCCCTTGCAACCGCGCCGTCTTCAATCCACTCGACCTACATCCGCCCTTTCCTCCTGGGCACAGCCGCACCGGTCCTAGGCTACGGCGCCCTCAACGCGCTGCTGTTCGTGTCGTACAACCGCACCGAGACCTTCCTGAACTCCCTCAGCGATGCCGGTAGCGGTACCCCTGCCTTCATTGTAGGGGGTGGATCAGGTGGTGATGGCCACGGGCAAGGCCGCGGAACCAACCTCGCCACGACGTGGCTTGCCGGCGCGGTCGGCGGGCTCGCGACCTGGGTGGTCTCCGCGCCGACCGAGCTGGTGAAATGTCGCGCCCAGTTGCAGCTGCAGGTGCCGATCCCCACCATCACCTCTACCACTACTAATACTACGTCAACCCCATCCAGTATCCTCCCGGGGCCCCTGACGACAGCAACTACCGGCGGTGTTACCACGGCTCGGGGAGGGGGCTCGTCGTCATCATCTTCATGGGCCATAGCCAAATCGGTGATTCGCACCGAGGGGATACGCGGCCTCTACTTTGGGGGCACCGTGACTGCCATCCGCGACAGCGTCGGCTACGGATTCTACTTCTGGGGGTACGAGCTTTGTTCGCGCTGGATGCGAGACCTTGTCCCCACTGGGGGAGGAGTGATGGGCACTGAGGCAGCGAGGGTGCTGCTCTGCGGTGGCTTAGCGGGCATCATCACCTGGGCGAGCATCTTTCCGCTGGACGTCATCAAGACGAAGGTCCAGGCGCAATTGCTGGACCGTGGGGCTGTCTTGTCTGGGGACGGGGAAAGGGCGCCATTGATCGGCGGTGATGCGAAGATGGGGAGGAGGCTGGGGGCGTGGGAGGTGGCCAAGGAGACGTACAGGAAGGGCGGGATCCGGCCATTCTTCAGGGGGCTGACGGTGTGTAGCGTCAGGGCCTTTATTGTAAATGCCGTGCAGTGGGCAGTGTATGAGTGGATTATGTTGGAATTGGGGCAGGGCAGGAAAAGACAAGATACCGTGCAATTGGATTTTGCTCGATGATAGACAGCACATGATAGATGATAGACCACGGAGGCTTGATGATACCCTCAATGGATGGACGTGGAATGGAGACTCAGGCTGCGACCGATGATGACCCGTGAAAGATGTTCTCTTGCTTGGCTCTAACTACAAGCATGCGCCATCATGCATCAACACGAAGTTGTGACTCAGATGAGCATCACTCATCAACGTCTGCGCGGTACGATGGTCGGGGCTCCACGGATCCAGCTTATCCACCGCCATCTACAAAATGTACTGTATGGCCTCGTCCTGTCTGTTCCAGGTTCTTTTCCCTTTTCGACTGTTGGCAGAACGTGACCCCATCCTTGCTCCAACAAAGTCCCGAGAAGGCGGTCCCTAAGGTACTTCAGACCCGTAGACATCGCAATTCCCGCTCACCCACCTCACAATTCCATTATGACAGAACCATAAGTGCGAAAGTAGGAGAATTCCCTATCTGGTGGGATTGCCGTGGGACGAGGACAGACCCAGCGGCGCACCAAATCCGCCGCTGTATCTTCAGCTGCATCTCGACAGCGTCGATTAAATCACAAGCAGGCCACTACAGCTGTCGGTCAGGTCACAACAGATCAACGAACGCCGCGAAGGCCACAACCTATAGAGAGACCCGGCCCTGTCTTGTGTTTCCCATTTCCACGCCATGCTGATCACCCAGGTACCTGTGTGCATGAAGAAGGAAGTAAATGCCAAATGAAAACCCATGTTCAGTGAAACTGTAACTCCTGTCCCTGCCTGTCCTGTCCGATCATGCAAGTCTCTAGAGTTATTGCATCCCTCGCCGCAAGCGATGCCATCCGGAAAGCGGGAAAAGACTGAAGTAACGAAAGGAAACAGTAAAAAATTCCGAGATATGCAGGGGTATCTCCCGAACCGTGCTCATGCCCAGTCCAAATGCCCATGCCGCGCGCCGTGCCCGATGCTGTGCAGGTATGCATGCAGATCCCTGTTGTATATCATCCAGCTGTCAAGATCGCTGTCCGTTATCACGACCCGTTCGTGGAACATGGTCAGCTGGGACAGGCCCCCTTAACCAAGGGGACGATTAAAGCAGAGAAGATCTGCCTTCCGGTTGTTTGCGGCCTTGCACACTCCAAAATACCCTATGCCTGCGCCAACCGTTCCCGAATGGATTCATGTCATGGTCGCCGTCGTCAAGTGTCATCATATATCATTGTGTTGCCTTGACGCGTTGCTAGCCGCAGCTGCATCCAACGTCTCAACATGCGTCGTTCGAGGTGAGGTCCGACGAGCCGAACAGGCAGATCACAGCAACTGAGCGTGCCGTGAACCTCGCGCTGCTTCAGAAATCAGAATTGTCAAGTCGCCTATTAAGAATGAGTGGCCGAGAATGCATCGACATGAGCGTAGCAAGGACGCATTTGTCGAGGCTCCCATAGCGAGCGAGTGTGGCGGCTGTGAACCGTAAGAATGTGGTTACCGTTGTGTTGGCGCTGGATACCTTAAACGATGTAGCCGTAGAAAGAAATGAAATCATAGAAAGGTGCAGAACTTGAAGAAATGCCGAAATTTATTAAGGTAATCGCCATAGCGGCAGAGCTGTTGGCGTGATCCCGATCGGTTGGCCGCGTCGGATGTTGGCATCAAAGAAGCCAGTGATATCCGTCGTCGGACATTAGTTAGAGTATCCGCCAAAGAGGTAGTAAACTCATCAGAGTCGCTGCTGTATCTCGACAGCCGAGGTGGCCGAGGCCTGCTGTCCAGTGCTGATACACCAACAACCTTGGATACTTGTGAAACGTGACGCATGGAGACGAGAGCCGAAAATGGTGGAACTCCAAGCCACTCTGTTGCAAGACGCTTGCTGAGGAGGGAGCTCAATGCTCCAGGGATTCGATGGTCATGTCAAAAAGCTCCTCGCAGAACTCGTCAAGCTCAATGATCTTGAACCGGCCACCGTACGTGTCGACAAACTTGGGATCGCGCCACGCCGATGACATGTTGCGGCGCCAGCCGTAGAGCTCGATGTTCCAGCCGATAGCAAGGACTCTCTCGACGTTCTTCTTGAACCCATCTGAGTACTGCGCTGACGCAGCATCACCAGTAGCGAGCACCATGGTAGCGGGCTCCAGCGTATCCATCGCGCTCTGAAGAATCTTCAGATGCAGCAACTCGTCCACGCCCTGTTCACCATTCTTCATGGGTCCCAGGGGGGAGTCATTGTCCGAAGTGTCAGGTCCAGACGTAGCAGAGTCAGCCTCACGGTTCGAAGCTTTCGGCTTGCGCTTGCGCTGCGGTGAAGCAGGCTTCGGGACGCGCTCCAGAATGTTCATCTCGTACTTGAGTTCTTGCGCCTGGACCATGTAGCCAGGCCATCGCTTGTTGTACGAGTTGCTCATAGAACCTGCGACGATCCTCTTGGCGACATTTCGGTCGCGAGTGAGAATCGTGTCGAAGTTCCTGAAGGAGAAAGCCGGAGCCATGACGCGCTTGCTGGCAGGAATGCCCCGGCTCTCTTTCATACTGTCGTAAAATCCGATGACGATATTTGACAGGTCGACAAATATGTGCACGGGATTGCGGGCGATAGAGCCCAAAGCTGGGTTAGAGCGCAACTTGGCGTCATCCAACTTGAGGTAGCCAAGCTTCTGACGAAGGTAGCGTTCCTTGCCTTGCTTGGTGGTCCAGTATTTGGGGACCAACCGATCACTGCTGAAATTCAGTGGGACCTCATAACGGGGGAACCCAGCCCAGGGTTGCTGCTGGGCCACAGGGCGCCTGCACGTTTCGCTGCGCGAGAGCGGTGCAAGCGAAGCGTTGGCCGCGGTCTCAACCTGTTGGCTGGCAGGCGTCGCAAAAGGGTCCGCAACGGCGGCATTGGCCACGATTCTTGACGGGTCGAAAAGGTCATTGTGGACAGAGATGCTACCGAAGCCAGTAGAAATAGCAGAAAACGCCTGGCTAAGGCCGGCCCCAAGATGCCCTTCGGAAGGCTGTGCGCTGGAATGAGTAAAACACGAATGTGGTCTCGGGGTTGCCATGTCGGATTCATCCGTCAGTCCAAGATCCAACATGAGGCAGGACGGTAGCAACGCGACGCCGCCGTCTGGGAAATCCGGGAAGCCAGCAGCAGAGTCAACGTCAGGCGATGAGGGGTCTTCGCTAGAAAAGCAATTGGGGCTGTCCCATTGTGCAGAACCGGCCGATGTTTCACTTCCATATTCGGGGAGTGACTCGTTGGGAGAAGTGAAGTTGGCGACGGGTTTTGGCTGCGGCGTGGTTTGGTCGCTGAGATCTGCGAAGTGGAAATGGGAACCGCGTATCGTCTCTCTCTGTGCCTTTGTCTGTCCCTCGGAAAGCTGGCCATCTTCCGCCTCCATGGTGGGAGCGTCTGACGAGGCCAAAACATAATCAGGAAGGCGAATGTAAGGAAACCTCTCTTGAAATGTGGCGTGGCAGCGAGCGAGATACTCCGCTCCCACTGGGCTAGAATCTGCCGTCTTGAGCTTCATGCCTTCCGACGTGACGCCGCAAGCATCAATCGAATCCGTGAGCTCGTTACTCTCCGTAACCATTCGGCTCAGTCGGTCGAGCCTGGCGGCCAACCACCGAGCTCTGACCTGCGCCTTTGCAGAATCCAAGACTTCTTTGGCGACTTTTTCTGCGAGCTCCTCCGCGAGCGGGCCGTCCATGCCTTCCATTAGATGTTTCGATAGCGCCAAAGCAGCGGCACCATTTGCCTCATCTCGGGCATCTTCGATCGCATCGAGAATTTCGAGTCGTCTAGCCTCGGATCGCATGTATCCTGCTGATCGCATCATAACCTGAACCTCCGCGTCGATCCTATCCACCTCATCTTTGACCGTCTGAAGTTTGACGATCTTGTCGGGCCCTTCTTCAAGCTTGAACTCTTCTGCAGGCCCACTGAATAGCTTTGCCCGATCCTCATCGGAGAGCTGGGTGAGGAAATACGAGTGGACAGGTTCCCGCAGTCTGAAAGTACGGGACCACTTCGCGAGGAGGTCGAAGTCGGTCCCAAGGCGGCGAGCGCCGTCTTCAGGGCGGCCAAAGTAGCTGGTAGTGCCCATTGCGAAATTCTCAACGACTCCGAGAGTTGGAGAGCAGTGAGGAAGAAGAGATTGTGCTCAATAGGTCGGTCAAAGGTAGCGGTTGAAGGCTTGAGGCCTGCTTGCATTCTATTATACCGTCTGGCGCACGCACTTTGAGAAGGAATTCAGGTTCGTGAGGCGGCGTTTTCGGATTTCCGCTGGTGCCAAAGCATCGTCAAAAGCTCGGCTTTGAGCTTTGGATCTTGCCGAGGTAGGAACAGCAAAAGGACGGGGATGTTGCGCGTTACACGGGCAGGAGCCCAGCTGGGAGGCTGTCGAGCGAGTTGTCGCGGCGGCGGCGAATGAGGTGCTTGGAGATACTAGTACTAGTAGTTGGTCGTGGCGGCGAAACTCGAGGTGACGATGACATGACTTGGCCAAAGCGGGGCCAGCGTCACTGCCCGACTTGATTAGGATAGGTACCTAGAGAACACCAGAAAATTTTACTATTCATGTTGGCTACCAATAATGCTAACTTCTACGTTCCAATCATGAATGGGTTCACGTTGAGAGACCATTGAGGCTTCGGGTTTCAAAAAGTATCCCAACATGCGGATGTGGTCGCTTAGTTATGCACAGAACAACATTAGCATGTTCATATCGGCCTCTGCTGGCGAAGCTGCCGGCCCATCCTGAGCCACGCTTTAACTTTCCATCCGGTGCAAAAGAAAATCACGTGGATAAAACATGCAGCTTCCAGAGCTGGCAAAAGCTGCGTCAGCCGCGAATCGAACGCGGGGCCCATCGATGGCAACGATGGATTTTACCACTAAACCACTGACGCTACTTGTCCGAGAAGAACTGTTCTACCGTGACCAGAGTCTCCATTATGCGGAGACTAACGGATATTTCAGCCGGACTTCAGAGACTACTGCTGTGTCTTGGCATAGGTTGGTAGCGAAGAGGGACTTCCAACCTGAAAAGCGTCCTTGAGGCCTTATTACCATAGGTGCTTCGGCCGGTATGGTAGGCCTATATGTTTTGGATCTCAAATCTTTGTTGAAGCGGTGTTCTGATGTGTCCTTGGATGGCCCTTGACCCACCAAGTCTCCCAAGAACCGATGGCCCGCGGCCATCGATCACACTGCGTAGGAGGTCAAGAAGGAGATTGGAGTTCCTCTCTGCGCAGATCCGACTTTGATGGGATTCAAACGCGAGAGTACCAGTAAACGGACAGTAATGGCGATCAGGCATGCTGTTCCTCCAAGCCAAACGGATCGGTTGTCAGTGGACACCGTCCCATTGTTATGGCTGACTGGCTTGATTCGGGACGAAATCACAGAAGAATCTGCCGAGAGACGACACGGCAGCGCGACTAAACGGTAGGAAGAGCCATTGGCTTCATTCAGTTCATTTACTCAATGTGTAAAAGGACACCACGTGGAGAAGTATTGTACACCTACTCCGTCCCGTAACAACACGGGGACGGCGATATTCCAACAGCTGAACATTGTAATCCTCCCCAAGTCCGCAAAGAGTCCGCGCACAAAGGGGTATCCCCATCCCTGATGTCCGAGTCCCCCTTTTCCCAGACCAACTCGCAGTAACTCCAAATCTAAACACCCGGTCCAACCCGAATGAGCTGAAAACAGTACACGTGTGTTACACACCAGAAGATGGCGTGAGGGTAGAGGACGCATAACCTACCCCTCACTTCTGCTCAAGATGCTTCCTGTGGATGAAAGTATCCTCGTACTCGCGCTTCTGCTGCTCCGTGATCTCTCCGCGCCGCAGCAGGTCGTCGTAGAACCACTGCAGATTCTTGCGGCGTATCTCTGTATCTTTCAGGCCCTTGGTCTCCTCTTGGGCCTCCCGCATCATGGCTCTCCAACTCTCGAACCCACCAATCTGCTCCTTGAGCACCTTGGTGCCGTGATCGATCTCGGCTGCGAGCCCAAGGAGGACCTTCTCGAGCATCTCTGCTTGGCTCTTCTGCTCGGCCTCGGCCTGGCGCTGAGCGGCCTCCTCGGCCGATGGAGAAAGCCTCTTGTTCGCCTCTTGCTCGCGGGCGAGGGCTTCGTCGCGCTCCTTGCGCTTACGGTCGCGTTCCTCGCGGATCTTCTTGATCCTGGCCGAGTAGTGGACGCTGTGACCTAAGCCGGCGTATGGCTCCGCGACGCCGCTGTTGGGGCGGTTAAGCGGAGGCGCCGTGAAGAAGAGGACACGGCCATTCTCGTCGCGCTGGAATCGCTCGCGCACCTCCTGCGGGATGGCGGCGTCGACGTTGTCGGGTAGAGTGTAGACCTCAGGCGCGCGGGGGACATTGTAGACGTGGCTGGGATGAGCGCTGGCATGCGGGATATTTCCTATTCCCGGCACGGGCGCCATCGGCTGGCGAGAAGACGTCATGGGGGAGGGTGCGTGGTGCACCGGTCGATGATGCTGGTCAAAAGCTGGCGCGATGTGGGCCGGAGTTTGATATGGAATTGGCTGTGGAGCCATCTGGGGCTGCACGCTGTATTGTGGTGGATACGCCTGGGGTGGGTAATGCGGGCTTGGCTGCATCTGCGGCATCCCAGGATGCGGCACATGCATTGCCATCGGCTGCGGTTGGGGTTGGAGATGGGCCGGTGCCTGTTGAGGAATCGGCTGTGGAACCGGTCGTGGCTGGAAGTGCTGCATCTGGAAATGGGATGGCGAGGCAACATGCGGGGCAGCGACGACCGCGGGATGTTGATAAGTCAATGTTCCGGAAGTACCGACGTTCGCTTTAATGGGAACCTGTGTAGGTGCGATGGCAAGCGGCACAGGTGCGACCGCTGCGGGCAGCGGATTGGGTTCGGGAGGAGGAGAGTCCTGCATGTCGGTGAGCTTATGCATTTCATTGAGAAGCAACGAAAGATCGTTGAATTCCGGACGGAAGTGTTACGCCATGCAAGCCAATGCGGAATGTAGGGAGATACAACAGAGAGCAGATAAGCTTTAGAAGCTGACCCTTTCTGGGCTCAGGAGCCTTGCCTTTATCAGACGACGCGCAGTTTGAGAAGGCTGGGCACAGACTCCTCCGAACGACGAAAACAAAAGAGAGAGACGCAAGAGGAAGAAGAGCAGGGATACTGGGAACTTACATTTGGCTCTCGAGGACGGCGGTGCACCGCTCCGATCAAGGGCGGTGCGTTGGGGCTCCTCCAGGTAGGCTTCGGCGGGTCATCCGTCTCTTTGGCATCCGCCTGCAGCAGATGCTTGATGGGACTCGGCACCTTCTTCAGATTTCGAGGCACATCGAAGAGGTCCATCTCATAGTCCTTCTCCCGTACCTCGTCGGGCAGGCAGCTCGTCCAAGTCTTGATCTTGTTGAACTTGAACTTCTCCTCGTTGTAGCGCGCCTCACACACGTACACTGTCTTGTCGGCCGGTAATCCGCGCGGTCGGCCCCTTGGATAGCGCGTGATGAACATGACGAAGCAACGGTCCTCTACGTCCTCGATGCGGTGGTCGCGGTACTGGCCTGTCTTGACCACCTCGTTTTCATAAAAGTGTTTGTCGAAGCGGTGGACTGTCTGCTCCGGGCGGTAATACCAGCAGGCATTTACCCATTTTTGCCCTGACGCATCTGACCAAGTGCGGTAGATCTGGGCGACGATTGGTTTCGACAGGTCATTGGGATTGCGAATATGGACCCAGTCGCCTGCAAAGAGGTCAGTCGAAGCGCTACAAAGGCGGTATGCGGTATTCTCAGCCTCGTGTACTCACCGACCCTCCAGGTCTCCCCCCGGTGCTCGATGCTGGCCAGGGGAAGCTTCCCATCCTCGCCACGGAAGTTGTCGTCAGGCTTTGCTTTCTCCTGTTCGGCAAGGAGCCGCGCCTGTCTGGCCAGCTCCACTGCATCCCGATGTACCTGGCTACCCTCCTCATTGAACTGCTTGGCATTGTCGAACATGAGCTCCAAGTCTTGGAGGGCCTGGTCGACAGTCTGGTACTTCTTGCGTTTATGCTTCTTTTTGATGATCTCTAGCGAAATGGGGTTCCGGATGGCGGCATAGTAATCCGGCAGCTCCGCCTTGTCAGGGAGCTTTTCGAAGTTGTGGATACGTAGCTGTCCGTTCTCGTTCTTGAAGCGGCGCAGGCCCTTAAGAATTGCCTGGATCCGAGCTTCCAGCGGGGTGAATACCTTAGGCGGTCTACCGCGCTTCTTGTGGGCGTCATCGCCCTCGTCACCGCCCTTCCGGACTCCTGACTGTCGGCGGCGCCTCCCTCCGCGGCGGCGACCGCCCTCTTCGTCGGAATCCTCATCCTCCTCGTCCTCGTCCTCTTCATCGTCATCCTCGTCTGCCTCTTCCTCATCGGCTTCGGGAGGTGGCGAGTCTTCGAATTCAGGCAAAGGTCCTAAGTCGGGAATCAGAGCATCTTCGGCAGTGATGGTGCCCTCCTTCACCATCTCGGCGAGCTTCTCCTTGAACACTTCCAGCAAGCGGCCCGCATCAGAGAAGATAGGCGCAGATGGCCTGTTATAGACCTGCGCATTGTGGCATATGCGGGTCACATCACACACAAACTCGTTGAACTTTGTGTAAGACTTCTTGCCAAGCTTAGCCTACACAGCACTCTAGGTCAGTCTGTGCCCTTCGCAGCATGAGCTGTTGGTGAAATTGACTCACACGAATGGTGCTGAAAGCCATTGGCTCCTTGATAACCTCAAAATAGTCGGGGAGACTGCGCTTGTTCACGAGGCGCTGGAATCCCGCCGCGATTTCATGGTCCCTGAGAGCGACCAATCAGCATCCTGGCGCATAGCAAAGGAACACCAAAAGTAGGGGGGCCGAAACTCACTCTCCATCCACTTTAATTGTGTAGCGGCACAGATACTCGGACGTGTCCTTGATGAGCTGCAGTAGGTTTCGCCAGTCGTCCTCTTGCCGCGGCTGTTCAGTGCTGTCGTCCGGCTCGCCCTCTGCGTCGGCATCCGCGTCGGCATCCGCGTCTCCATCGGCGTCAGTGGCGCCATCTTTATTCTCCGTACGCGGCGGACTGTCCGCGTCCTCCATTTCAACATCGTCGTCGACGTCACCCTTAGCCTCAATAGACTCGCGCACCTCAATCGCGTCGCTGGGCATGCTGGTTCGCCGTTTCCTTGGAGTCGACCTCGTCGCGGTCGGGGAGTTCTGCGATGCCTTCTTGGCAGGCGATAGCTCGCCTCTGCTGGGCCGTTCGCGCAGAGTCGGCATCGCGGCACAGGCGGCAAGCTTGCAAGTCGCCAGGCGCAAAGAGGGTAATTCAACCGACCAGCCGAGTCAGCACCAAACTTTTCGAAGCTTCAACGACAGAGGTGCGTGCAGCAGCCTGGAGATGTTTAGACTTCAGCGCGAGTCTGGCCAGTAAACGAGTCTCAAGCTTCTGGGCTGTTATCCGGTAACGCGCTAAAGCCCCGATAAGTGCTTAGCGGCAGCGGCTCTGCCGATCCAGGCGTGCCAGGGTGGGAATGCTGGTCAAAGCGCCCTCTACCGGAGTCAGATCCACATCGCGGCAATCATGTTAGTTAGCGACTTTTTGTTTCCGCTCCTTTCTCTTCCACATTGGTCAGCAGTAAGGCACAGATCACGAGGAGGACGACATCCTCCGTCTTGCCCCTGGGATAGGCAACGCTAGTTTTCAGCGCTGGTTGCAAGATCTTCACATCTTCCCGTCGCTCTTGCTTTAAGCGCTTCATCCGGAAGTACCTATCCTCTACTGAGACACGACACAAGGCTCTCACAAACAACGTTACTCGCTAACAGCAACCCCACGGTTTGTGACATTTAAATTCCCGCTGCCGAAGTCCCAGATTTAGCAGGTTGGATCCAATCTGTCACTCATCAGTCTGCTCAATTTGCAGCTCGGCATTCACTTGTGTGCAAGGAACCGCGGCTGGTAACGTTCCTCCACGGCATTTGAGCCTCATACACAGTTTGCACTGCTCTTGTTTGATAAGTCATATTTGCGCTGAGCAAACGACCTGACACTATCGCTGGTCAAAACTGCGGTCACATCATATATCAAGAGCACATATCATAGTTACCTGGTAAGCTTCAGGTTGTTTCATGCCAGCCAGGCGCCCTGTGTTGGCGTCTTATCTACAGCTTAACTCTACACACTTTGTTCACGTATATCACATACATTCACATCCGATTCTGCATGCAGTACATACAGAGTCACTCAGTTGTTGACTGAATCCAGGTTCTCTTCTCACTGGCTCAGCTCTCACACAGTCGAAAACTCAAAACCCCACACGCAACACGCTTAGGTTTACTTAGACTTCGACACTAGGCGATAAACTGTCTTACCGAGATGCTGATTCAAATAAGCCTTCGTGCTCCGAACGGCCAGTCACGGATCCAGATCGATGACGACTCTCCGCTCAGCGCTCTTGTGGAGCTTATCAAGACCAAGACCGAGCTCGCCAACTTTTCCCTCAAATATGGGTACCCCCTTAAGAGCCTAGATATCAGCCCGGCATTGCAGGGTACACCCGTAAAGGAGCTGAACCTCCGGGGAGAGACGATTGTCGTGGCCTCTGTCGATCCGTCACCCCCGACACCTGCGTTACAACCTGCATCCGCGGAGCCGAAACCCAAACCGTTCACGCCAAAGGGAATCGAACCCGATGAGACGTCTCTTCAATGGGAAGAGAGGGGCGGCTATATGGGTGTGTTTGGCATGCTGCGGAGGTGAAGAAGCCAACTAACAACGTCTTTGTCGTCTAGTGCTTCGCGTCATGCCTGACGACAACAGCTGCATGTTCACAGCTGTCGGGGGCGCCATTGGCCTAGACAATCCATCTAGGACACTCAGGAACCAGGTGGCTGACTACATCCTAAACCACCCCAACGAGTACAATCAGGCCATCCTCGGCGAAGATCCCCAGCGCTACACGACTAAAATGAGGCGGATGGATACTTGGGGCGGTGCCATTGAACTATCTATTCTGTCAGACATCTACAACCTAGAAATCAGCTCCATCGACGTCAAGGTGAGCCTCCTCACGGCATAGTCCTCTCCCTTAGCATCACCTGACTCTCCACACCCAGTCTCTTCGCGTGGACCGCTTCGGCGAAGGAAAATCCACCCGCGTCATCATTCTGTACTCAGGGATACACTACGACCGAATAGCATTCTGTATGGACCTGAGCTACCCGGTTGAGGTGGATGTGACGAAGTGGTCGACCGACGACGAGGAGGTTCTGGAAAAGGCGCGGCAACTTGCCCAGCAGCTGCAACGTCTCCACTACTACACTGACACGACCGACTTTGTGATCAAGTGTCAGGTCTGCAACTGGATTGGCCAGGGGACGCGAGATGCGGCGAAGCACGAGACAGAAACGGGCCACAATCAGTTCGGGGAGATGCAGATCACAGATTAAGGGAGGACCGCAGCAGTGAGACAAGCATTATGCTGGTTTGGAAGGTTCAACTTCGTTGTGCGGATGATTCTGGCTATCATTAGCGACAAATAGATCTGACACCATCGGCGCCACGTAGCGAGACAGGGGCGTATGCAGTTTAAGACGTCATGCTATATCACATTCGGAAGAGAAGAGAAGTGGCATCCCCAGCTACCCTCCAAGCGCACAATGCCATCTACTGTACATCCGTGGCAGGAGCCAGCCATGGAAGCCAAGCATCCCATAAGCCTGTCATCTCCAATCCGCCGCTACACCTTGTATGTCAAACCCCCTCCAAAACTAACCTGACTATTCCTCCCGCCGTCCCGACAGACCACCCCTTCCGTCCGGCCCGTCTCAAACGCGCAGCGTCCCATATCCATCTTCTTCACTCCGGCCGCTGCCTGAGGCGAGATGTCAAAGCCAAAGATATCCATCGGCAGCCCCAGCGTGGTGCACGCATTTGGAACATCCACAATCCCCGCCACATGCCCCTGGATCGGCGCGCAGGACAGCAGCAGGTAGATCTGGTAGTCTGAGTATCCAAAACGCCGGAGGTACTCGATGCAGCGGAGCGTCGTCTGGCGGTAGGCGACTGTCACGTCCATGTAGTCTACGACGACGCACCGTGTAAGTGGGGCGGCACATCAGTCATCGATATTTAAGAAGAAAAAGACAAAAGAAAGAAAAGAAAATTTGAAGAGGCTAAGTCAGGGGAATTGAGAGATCATACGCTGTTTCCCGTGCTCGTCAACCGAGAAGCCTTCGAAGTAGATATACCGTCCCGGCCCAAACTGGGGCTCGACGGGGCCGGGAATGTAGACGGGGCTTTTCAGAGCCAGGTCGGCCATGCCGTTCTTGATGACGGTGAAGTTGATGGTGATGACACCCGCCATCTCGATGGCACCGCAGAACGAGATCTCGCCGTCGCCTTGCGAGAAGTGAAGGTCGCCGACCGAGAACTTGGCGCCCGGTACGTGGACGGGTAGGTATACCTTGGAGCCCTGGTCGGCCACCATCTTGTGGTTAGCAACCTGGTGTTGCTGTTTCGGCAGCCAAAAAGAAAAAAGAAAGGAAAAAAAAAAGGAAAGGGGGTGGCTTACGCGGGAGAGGTTTTTGATATCACAGTTCCCTGATCCCCCCGGGGTTGCGTCAGCTTGGGCTCGGCTCTGCTCCCGGAAAGCGGCAAGTGGGGGAGAGAGAGTGTGTGTACACACCTCCGTGTTCCGGACGGCCAGGAATAGTCCTTGCACCCTCCCGGCCAACCTTCTCCGTCAAGTTCGCGCCTGCACTCCCGGCGTGGACACTGAGGGGTTGGGGTCTGCCGCAACCCGACACACGGAATCAGTCAGGCGGAGCGGCGCGGCATCTCAGGAAGGGGGCTGGGGGTAACCCACGGATGAGCGACATCGCGGTCGAGCTTGTTTGCCGCAATCAGCTCGGCCTCACGCGTATTCCACTGCGCGAGGACCTCGGCAGACGGGGCGCAACCCAGAATGCCCGGGTGGATGAGCCCGGCAAACTTGACGTGGGGGATGTGGCGGCTCGTGCAATAAATGCCTTCGAAGTCCCAGATCGCTTTGGCACTAGGTCGTAGGGCAGGGTTGAGTTCACGCACTGTCGTAAAACAACCAAGTAGGGGAGACATACGCCGAGGGGTAGATCTCATCTAGGAACCCACCCTAGGTCACGGTGTGTATCTCCAGTCAGCATCCGCTGCTTGCTGCATGTTTTAGGGACAGCCGCAGGCAGAAGGGAACATACACCGTTGCGCCTGTCGAACACCCCAGTGAAGCCCCACGGCTGGTCCTGGAACGGCTGGACGTCCATGATCTCGACGAGGAGCAGATCACCCGGGGCCGCACCCTCAATCTCGAATGGCCCAGAGAGGTAGTGGACTTTCGTAAGGTTGACGTTCTTGATATCGTCGGCACAGTCGTCGTTCTTGATTTGACCGCCAGTCCTGCCATTATGAGAGTCAAACTCCTGATCACTCTCTCCCGGGGGCACATACCAGTCAAGACACTCGATCTTCACAGTCTCGCCATCCTTTATGGTCGCCGCGAAGGGAACTGTATATTTTTTAGCATATTAACGGGTATGCTATAAACAATTTACCCACTGTCGGGATGCCATCTGTTCTGCAAAGCAGTCAGCACAGATACCGATGGAGCTTCTTCATATGTGTCAACCGAGTCAGTCACCGACGTGAAGATGGGGCTGCTCCGAAGCAGGCTTGTCAAGGTCAACTTTGCAGACCGTCCGGATAGCCGACTTGCCCATTGTGTCTCGCTACTGCAGTGTGACCTTTGAAGTGAGGTGAATCGCAATAATACCTGGTACTGTTACCGGAATGATCAAGACAGGATACATCCAGACATACAACTTCCACTGGGAACCATGCCTCTTATACCTCGTTCTAGTTCCCGTCCGATCATCCGGCCTCCCAACCATCCAAGACTACCCCGCACCCCTTTTCCTGGGACAGGACATGCATTAGCCCCAATCAGTCGATCAAAGACGTAATTCCTTAAGTCAGACACTATCAATTGACTTGTGTAGATTCCTTGAGGTGAGGCGACGGCTATCGTCAAGGGCCGGCTTACACGCTTATCAGCGCCGAGTGATAACACATGGTGACACTGACGGGTATTACGACTTCACCCGCGGAGCTGCACCCAGGTTCCATCACAGGCACGATAAGATACGGATACGCTTTGTGGACCGCAGAGCGCCGGTTCCATTTCGGATCCGGCGATCTCTTCGGAGTCAGGGAAGAATTTGACCTTAAGATCGCTTATGCAGGCGCTGGTTTTCATACCTGACGGATCCACCGTTGGGAAGACGTGGAAAGTTATCTTGAAGCCCACCGGGCCATTGGTCGCCCGTAACCCGCGCTCGCCCTTCCGCTCTAACCCATGCCGTCACCATGTCTACCGTCCCATTGGAGAAACCCGTGGAAAGCCGTTTCCGAGCCGACTTCTTACTGTCGTGGCGTGGCAGGATGAGGATCAACCTCTGAGTACGGCGACGGCTTTTCGTGGAGGGCATCGAGGTTCCCTAGCGACAGACTGAGGAACTTCTGCTTGTTCCTCCATTCGGTCTGGCTCGCCGCGAACCCCTGGCTCTCGGACGGCGGCGGTGGCGGATCGGAGATCTTGGTGATGAGATACGCAGTACTCTGTTTGCTCGTCAGCCGGATTCCTCTCCTTGTTGGAAAGGGCAACATACCGCCTCAGCGATACCATAAATCAACACCCCTAGCAATGGAACCCTCAACAGGACATAAAATCCAATTCCAAACCCGAACAGCAGTCCCTCCCGGCTGCGGAACCACTTCCTCTTCTCTTCGCTGGTGAACTTGATCCGCGCAAAATACGGCTCCAGCAGCTCCCTCACCAGGCTCCTCGACGCAAAATAACTCTGCAGGAAGATCACCAGATACCGCCGCGGCAGTAGCACCCCGGTCCCGAAAATCATGCTCGCCGGTCCCAGCCCAACAGCTCGCTTGAAGGTCCAAAAGCTGGCCGCCGGCAGCACGAGTTTGCCGACGAGAGGTAGATACGAAGCCCCGTAGATAGCCAGCGAGATAGCCCCCTTGCGCGCAAACCGGTACAAGAACATGGTAATGGACTCGGCGGTGCTCGATGAGTGGGTGCGGCCGTCCGTGGGGCGGTACAGGCGCAGCTGTGGGTAGTACATGGCGCGCAGCTGGGACGGGTCCGGGTCGTGCTTGTGTTTCGCGACGTACGTCTGGTCGACCCAGCGAAGGGAGGCCATGAACAAATCATCGAGCGCGGGCGTGACATAGCGCATGAGCCCCATGAGGAAGAGCGGGGCTTGCAGCACGTGGTCCTCGATGAAGCTGAGACTGTTGACCAGCGTGTCGTCCCAGGTCACGCGGTCGAGGGATACAAAGAAGGACAGGATCCATAGCAGGAGTTTGATACCGATGATCTAAGGTACTCATGTCAGGGGTGAGTATGGTAGTTTGGCCAGGATAGAGGGACGAACTGGGAAGGATATCAAGAGCCGGATGACAATGCCGGCGGCGACGGCGACTGCTGCCTGCTTGTAATGCTCGGAGGTGAATATCTCCGGATTTTGAAGCGCTCGATGGGCTGCGATGAGACGTTAGTGCCGGAGCTCGCCAATAAGTGCTAGAGACAAGAATTGGGGCTTCTTACCGCCGACTAGCGTTAGCTGGATGCCACGAATGATTGCATTGAGATCAAAATGTGAGATGTCGAACTTCTTTTTTAGCTTGACCTTATCTAAGTGCGGTAGCTGATCGGCTGACATGGTTGCTGTCGTCTTGGGTTGGGTTGGACGCAATGATTCGGGCTTGTGGGATGCTGTCGAGAACACTAAAACAATCACGATGCTTACCGTATGTAGGAACTTATTCGACGATGATGTCAGCGCCAGGGACATGGCCATGCCCGCCCCACTTGTATTTCTTGGCACGCTTGTTGATTTGAAGTTCGAGGAAGCAAGAGGTCGATGCTCTTTCGCTCATACACCAGCCAGTTACACCAAGTTAGCTGGGTACCTCAACGACTGGGTAATCTCCTTGCGAAGTTGTCCCTTGCAGCATGTAATGCATTAACTTGCAGCAGCCTCTGCTGCACTTCGTCGATCCCACTCGTGCACAGCATGAGGGTGAGTGCTAGTGGAGGAGCCTCTGCTATAGTGTAGTTACAGGATTAAGAGAGAGGTGTTCCATAGGGTGGTATATCGGACATCAATTCCATTTACAACCGAGTTGAACGAGCACCTCGATCGATGCTCTTGTTTTCGCTCGTCTGGTTTGACCCGAATAGAATCCAGGTGGGGCTCCCACTCAAGTGGGATCTGCGTCTGGCAGCAGGCTAGGGGGAAGAGGGAGACAAGGATTTCCAATTGAGCCGGCTTGTCAGACTGGCATCCTTCTCTGAACTGCACTCGCTCGTTGCTACTGTCATCGGCGCTTACCTACATCTTCAGTACCTATCGGAGACCCGAGCTGTTTCGCTCCTGCGGGGATTGCTCTGTCATATCTGCCGATTGACTCGTGCATCGTTCCACCCTGAGACGGCGCCCCGGACACCGGCCACGGGGACCGAACCGGTACATCACGAAGTCTGGGCCTCTTTATCCCGACTGGCGCTTCCCCTCGGATTGCGTCCTACACCACAGTTGTCCCTCCCTGCACCTTGCGATGTTTTACCACCTATAGTGAATCACAGAATGGAGGGCGCAAGACCACGCAGCTCTACCTTCACCACGCCGCGCCGCGTCTTCACGGCGCCAGTACGGCCGTCGACCCCGCAGCCGGCCGCGTCTCCGCATTCTGCCGGGAGTTTGGTTGACACGCTTTACGACCATCCAAATGTCAAGATCATCTCTTTTACAGCGGGTTCTCGCTCTCTCTCTGTTGATCCGCCGGTAGCAGCCGAGCCGGACATTGAGCCGGGGTCGCTTCCTTGGTCTACCCAGCTAGAGCGGACAATTGCAGTCGGTGCGTCTGTTTGGGTTTCTCTTGGTATGCTAGGAGGCTGAGCAGTATTTCTAATCATTGGTGTAATAGGCCCCTTCAGGATCTATCGCGCGCCCGGATCCGTAGCTTTCCTTAATTGCGGTTCCGCCCTCCAACCGATCCTCCCGAAGAGCCAAGCCTGGTGCGTCGACGAAGAATCCAGCAAGTTTGTCTTGCAAATCCGGCGACCCCAGTATTGGCGGATTGAAGTCCCAGTCGAGGAGCAAGAAGATGTGCGCCGGGCTCAGCAGCTTCGGGAAGTCTTTGATATGATCTTGCAGTTCGAGAAGACCGAGTGTCCGTTCAAACGATCGTTTACCGTGGAGCTCCCAAGGCGTCCACAAACACCGGTCAAAAGACGGCCCTGGACCCCGGTCCGGAGATCTAGCACGTCCTTTCCCTTGACGCCAGTCACCCCGGTTGAAATTGCGCGGCTGCACGAGGGGACGCCGAGGGGTTCGATATGGGCAGCGGATCTAAGGGCAGCAGCAGATGTTAGAAGGGACCTGAGGGGGCAGACTAAGATGCTAGAGCCGCCTACAGAGGAGCAAGCGTTAGAACAGAGCGACCGGCCCAACATGAACCCGCGCGATGCCGATCCTCCGACACAAAAGTCATCGGCTCCTCCACAGCAAGTCCCTCTGATTTCCCTTCCTCTTCCAAAGGTCAGGGAGCCAGGCCAGGCCGACATGCCAGTTGAGGTTCCCAAATTCAAGTCTCCCACGGAATCGAGAGAGTCCTTCCACGGCCCGGAATCGTGGCTTTCTACCCCTCTCCCGCCATCACCTCCTTTGTCAACGCCGGGGTCGCCGCGAAGTTTATCGCCGCAACCTGGAGTGCAATATGCACACGAAACGGCCGGCCCCGATCATTCCGAACATGAACATGACCACTCTGAAACCCCAGAACCCTCGCAGACACCGAACCTCACCAGAACCCACTCGCCCCCTACCACATCACCGTCCACATCACCGTCCACACCCGTCCGCCGGCGCCCGCTAACGCGCCGCGCCACAACATCGAGCAGTATCTCTCGAACGCCACGTTCCATATCCCCTTTCCCTGCCGCCGCCGACCTCCTCGCCCCTCGTCGCGCCTCCGCCGCCCCCAGCCCAAGCACAGGCACGGCTACAAGTACCGGGGCACTAGCAGCCGTTCGCCGCTTACCGATAACAGTCATCCACAAAACATGTGAAATTCTCATGTCACCACCGTCACACCTCATCCGCATCATGCTGAGGGTCGCGGCCCGGATTACCGCGGGCGAGTGGAGGGGCTTGGTGTTTGGCACCGGGGAAGGGGGCGAGAGGGTTAGCGTTACTTGGGACTGGAGTGACGACGAGGATGTGAGCGTGCAGTCTCGTTCTCGTGCGATCGGACCGAGTACTGCAGTCGAGAACTCAGGCTGGAGGAAGGGCGTCCATAACGACGACTGGTGGCTGAAAGGGAGCGGCGGGAAGATGAGAATGGTGGGCGCTTTTCCTGAGAGCAGTGATGAGGAGGATGAACCAGAGGAGGAGGAGGAGGTCGGGCCGTTGGATAGGCCTAAGTCCCGGGAAAATTCGCCATCACCGGGCCGGAAAGGGGAAGGAAGCGGGGCGACAACCGATGGCGAGACGGACGGCGGCCAAGGCCGAGAACAAGGGAATGAGCCCGATACCGAATGGGGTGTCGACTAGGAGCGATCCTTGTTCTTCCTTTGGTTCCCCTCAAGGGGGACTCTGACCCGTCTCCCGGTGCCCGCTGTGGAGCCGTGGACGAGCCTGGTTGTTCCTCGGGCTGTGTCTTGATTGCTGCGGCAAGTGGCACCTTGCCTGAAGCAATACAGCCAAGTTAGACTCCGATGAAGGAAGGACAGCCAGCTGCATATCTGTAGCTGGGTGTTTGATGTATTATGTACTGTGCGATACCTGTGTCTTGGTGGGATACGATGGATAGGGAACAGCCATATCCATCCTGCGGCTATTTTGCCTCGAAGGATAAAACTCAACGTCTTAAGTGTTCATGCCGAGGGGGGAATGTGAAAGTAATGTATTTATATACGCCCTTGCGGTTTTGCAGTCCCCAGTAAGCATCTGTTACAATTCGTGTCGCAGCCCCTGAATCGTATAGCTGTAGTCCATGATACCGCTTCACACCGTTATCCACCAACAGTCATAATAAGCCATCTCAGTCTAATATGTCACAGCGTGAGCTTGCTTATGAGCCACGCTCTTTTCAATAGTAGTACTGTACGTATCAGGCGTCCTCGTCACATAGGATACCCAGCAAAACCGCATCAGACGGCAAGCAGTCTTAGAACTACCCCAAAACTCAACCCAAGCCAACAATGCTGTGACTGATAAATGCAACTGTCCCCGGTTGCAGATGAGATACGATTATACCCACCCGCAAAACCCTCAAGCGCGAAGGTTGGCTCGATAGCACTCCATGATACGGTCGCCTTGTTCGAACTGCAAAATCGCCCTTCCCTCTTATCTCCTTAAGTCGATGCTAGCACGTGAGCCATCGAAACTGGGCCGCACCGACGCGCTCGAGCTTCGTCGTCTCCTGGCCCGTATCTCGGACGGATCTGAAGGGCGCAGACCGCTGGACTTGGCGAAAAGATTCAGAATGTCCGTCATGGACACCACGCCCGTCAAGCGGCCTGACAGGTGTGCCCCAGGCAGACCACTTGGTATCACGGTGGTTGTGAAGGTTTGGTTGGCAAGCGGGGATTGCGGAGCCGGTGCGTTGGTTGGCGGGGGAATGATAACAGTTGCGGATGGAGGGGAGCTGCCTACTGCAACTGTTGATGAAGAGGGCGAAGGTCCGACCGGGTGGCTCGGCTGGAGGAGGGGAGTTGCTGGGGCGCTTGGCGATGGGGACGCAGACTCGACCACCCACATGCGGTGGGACTTCGTTGCTACGAGTTTCGCGACTGTGTGTCCAAGGGTCGAGTAGGGGTTGACGTGGAAGACTGGGAACGAGTCGCGGCCGTGTTCCATTCCCCGCTCTGAAAGGATGACGCTGATAAAGTTCATGCACGAGTTCTTGAGGAGAGGCAAGCTGGCTGCAGTTGTCAAATGCCTCACATCGGCGGTTGAGATATTGCCCACAACGTTCAGTCCCTGGTCAACAACTGCCACAGATGTGAGCCCCTCATTGTGCATTAACAGTAACGCATCGGTTAGAGGGCGATCAAGGCTGCAGTACGCATGTTAGCAAAAGGAGCATACGACCCATATTCAACCCTCGGTTCTGCTCACTTGATGGCAATGATCTGATGCGTGCCAATCTGGAGATCCCGGAGAAGGCATCCGTATAGTCTTTCAATGGCGGGGAAGTTGACCGCTTCGTTCCAAAAGAACTCGACGAGGCGCAGCTGACTGAGAACCCCGATCACTTCCCCGGCCTGGTTAACGATCAGAGCTCGATGAATCCCACTCCCGAGCGCCTCCATAGCCTTGTCGAGTGTCACCTCAGCAGGGAGAGTTGCTAACTCTTCCTTCCGGAGAAGCGGCTGGATCTCCCGCAGTGGAATATCCTCTTGAGCTTGAGCCTTTTTCGAGATCTCCTCATACAGAGAGACGCGTTCTTCATCTGGCCTCGGCACTATACCAGGGGGCATTAAAACGGACACGACTGCTAGCAGGTAGGCATTTAAGTCGCTGTAGTCGAAGGTGGAAATTGCTGTTTTGGAAGATGGCGACTCGCGCACAAGAACAACATTCATCGGGTTGTTCTTAAGTAGAAGCTATCCGTACGGCTTGTCAGCTACTAAAGAGGAATCGGGCAAGGGTTCGATTAAGCGCACCATAGTAGCTTCTTGGACACTCGAGTCCAGATCGGCCCACCTGACATCCTCGGGCACTGCGAGCTCTCCCACAGCCACATCTCTCCAGTCTCTGCCTGCGTATCGGGGGTTTGGGTGTCTGCTGGAGGGCGGGTGGTTCATCAGCTCCTGAAGTGCCTGCTGTGTAAAGGACGGGTGTCGGTGGTTGCGAGGGGACGCCGGAGGGAATCTCTGGTTCTCGATGAAGCTTTGCCGGTGCGTAGCAATATGGCTAGGTTTGTGGGCACTGGATTGGGAATTGCTCCTCTCTATGGGTGATGCGGCCGCCGCACCAAGCGAGCTGCTTGAGCTGCTCGCCGCGTTCCCCGTCACGCCCCGCGCGGCGGAGTCGGCTGTGTCCATGGCGGACAGCTTTTGTAGAGTGTGTCCTAACTGGATTCTCTACCCTGTTCCGGCGTTGATGGTTGCTCGTGATTCTGCTCAGTTTCCAACAATCAATGTTCCGGAGGAGGTGGGTGGCGGGTAATAATAAGGGAGGAAGTGCTTGGACAGAGCAGTGACGGAGCTCAGCGGAGCGGGGTTGCACCCGACAGCTGAGAGGTGTCTGCCCAGGTGCAGATATTCGGTCGGGAGAAGAAGCCTAACGATCGATGGGACGACCCAACATTAAGGTAAAACGGCTTCTGAAGCCGTTCACGACGGAGGATTTGTGCGAATACGCCTGCAATATTGCCAGCAGTTTAGCACAGGACCTTTGCAACACCGTGGTCGACGGCATCCGACCCAGATCCAGCAGTTCGGAGCAAGCTCCAGCCGACCATTGATCAGCCGGCAGGAGCCCCACTCACTCACTCTTCTTATCAGATGCGCTGGGGATCCCACTTCTTATCGCTCCCTTCCCACGGATATACAACTCTGTACGAAGCCCTCCGTATAATAAGACGCCCCTGAGGTAAGCAACTCTCAAGCTGGCCCACGGAATGGTGACGGTGACAGTGAGGGAAGCAATTCGTGTTGGGTTCACTCGTGAAGTCTCAGTCAGCGTAAGGTACGATGACCTTCTCTGTTCTGGGGCTGGCAGGAGGTATAGGATCCCTCCTTCCGACCAAAGCTCCCGGCGAAGAGATCTGCGGTCGGGAAACCAGGATCCACAGTGCAACTCCCAGGTCCTGAATTCAGATGAACTATGAACCATCATCTGGTGGAAGCTCCGACATTCGAAAAATACCTATACGTGTATGTCTGGTGCGAGAAGAGCCATGCATGTCGTGTCCAGCAATGTAGAGCGTGGGGCGGCAACGCCCTGTCCAAAAAAAAACAGGAACAGATTTACACAGCCAGACGTAGATCTGCCCCCCTTTTTATGGCCATAGCGCGAGCGGCACCCATCGTGTCCGTGCGAGAAGAGAGCTGCCCCTCCCCCACCCAGCATTTACACCAATCAGATTCAGGGGTTGCCCTTTTTTCGCTCCCCCTCCAAACCTTCCTGTCTGCAGCCCATTCCCTGTCCTCAACACGCTGGCACCACGATTATTTTTCCTTTGCGACTGTCGGCGACCGACGCGTTATCTGGCGTAAAACTCTCCGCGCGGCAGACTTCAGCACTTGCGAACGTGTTCTATTGGATCAGCGCTCGGACCGCTCATTTTGGCGCTGCCCGAAGTTGACTCCCCCGCCTGGCTTGGTCTCGGATAGCAAGGGCGCTGAGAGACAGTTTCCGAAGGCCGCGACAGCTTGAGAGCCCGCTTCGATCGACGCTTACTACTCGCCGGGGTGCCGTGACTCTCAATTCTCTTATACGTATCCCGGATTCCCGTTCGAGCATAACGCCTGGTCAAGATGTCGGTCCTGCCGGCTGAGGTCAACGCCCAGCTGGCTCAGCTGCTCCATCAGCTCCAGTCCCCCGATAACAATATCCGATCCCAAGCTGAAGATGTCCTCCAAAACCAGTGGACCAGTCAGCGGCCTGAGTGGCTCTTGATGGGCCTGGCCGAACAAATCGCGAACTCGACAGACGCATCCGTATGTCGCTCAGCTTTCCCCCGCTCTGATCTTGTCTTGCTGCTGACCTTTGCCCACTAGTTGCGCTCCTTTGCGGCTGTGATTTTTCGCCGGATAGCGTCCAAGACCCGAAAGGTCGGCAGCTCGGAGAATGTCGACATGTTTGTGTCTCTCGACAAGGAACACGGCATCCTCATCCGCAGAAAGCTGTTGGAAACGCTGGTTACTGAAAGCGACAAAACCGTAAGGAACAAGATCAGCGATGCTGTCGCTGAGCTCGCCAGACAATATTACGACAACAGTGGGTTGCCAACTGTGTTCCCGGGAGCATCTGCAATCAGGCATTAACATATTCTCAGGTGACTCGTGGCCAGAGCTGCTTCAAATTTTGTTCACCCTCAGCCAGGCGCCGGATGCTGGCAAGCGAGAGACCGCTTTCCGTGTGTTCACAACGACACCAGGTATCATCGAGAAACAACATGAGGATGCCGTGGCCCAGGCATTCGCGCAGGCCTTCAAGGATGATTCAGTCGCGGTATGAAATGCTTCTTGGGAGTTGTGATGGCAGGGGTCGCTGACTCTACTGGAAGGTTCGTCTCGCTGCCATGGAAGCCTTTGCGGCTTTCTTCCGCAGTCTGAGCAAGAAGAATCAGAGCAAGTACCACGTCCTCCTCCCAGAGGTGCTCAACATCCTCCCCCCCATCAAGGACTCTCAAGACTCGGATGACCTCAGCAAGGCTCTTGTTGCGCTTATCGATCTCGCCGAGGGAGCGCCGCGGATGTTCAAGCAAGTTTTCAATGTCCTCGTCCAGTTCTGCATATCGGTGATCCAAGACAAGGAGCTCAGCGACCTCTGCCGGCAGAACGCGTTGGAGCTCATGGCCACATTCGCCGACTATGCGCCATCGATGTGCAAAAAGGATCCTAATTACACCCCAGACATGATTACTCAATGCCTCAGCCTGATGACGGACTTGGGCGAAGACGACGATGATGCAGCCGAGTGGCTCGCAGCCGACGACCTTGATGACCCGGAGAGTGACCAAAACCATGTTGCCGGTGAGCACTGCATGGATCGCCTGGCCAACAAACTAGGCGGTATGGTCATCTTGCAACCAACCTTCAACTGGCTGCCGCGTATGCTGTCCTCTCCTGCTTGGAGGGATCGGCACGCCGCTCTCATGGCGATATCCGCCATTTCCGAGGGCTGCCGAGACCAGATGATCGGTGAACTGAAGCAGGTCCTCGAATTGGTTGTTCCTGCTCTTAAGGACCCCCACCCCCGTGTCCGGTGGGCCGGTTGCAATGCGCTGGGCCAGATGAGCACAGATTTCGCGCCGACAATGCAAAGGGAGTATTACGACACCGTCCTCTCAGCCATCATTCCGGCTCTCGATTCACCGGAAGCCAGGGTCAAGTCTCACGCGGCCGCCGCTCTGGTCAACTTCTGCGAGGAGGCCGAAAAGAGCGTCCTTGAACCCTATCTTGACGGGCTGCTGAGTGCGCTCTACCAGCTTCTCCAGAACGAGAAGCGATATGTCCAAGAGCAAGCCCTATCTACGATTGCTACGATTGCCGATGCGGCGGAGCAAGCGTTTTCGAAGTACTACGATACTTTGATGCCCCTTCTTGTGAGCGTTCTCGGGCGCGAGAACGACAAGGAATACCGGCTACTCCGAGCAAAGGCAATGGAATGTGCGACGCTGATTGCGCTGGCTGTCGGGGCTCAGCGTCTTGGCGGAGATGCCGCGATGCTCGTCCAGCTGCTGGCGAGTATCCAAGATAGCGTCCAGGATCCGGATGACCCACAAGCTAACTACTTGATGCATTGCTGGGGCCGAATGTGCCGCGTCATGGGCAAGGCTTTCCTTCCTTACCTACCAAAAGTCATGCCGCCTCTGCTTGAGCTCGCGAGCGCGAAAGCCGACATTCAACTCCTCGATGACGACGAGCAGATCGAAAGGTTCCAGCAAGAGGACGGCTGGGAGCTGGTACCACTCCGTGGCAAGACGATCGGCATCAAGACCAGCTCGATGGACGACAAGCACATGGCGATCGAGCTTCTCGTCGTCTACGCACAGGTGCTTGAAGAGGATTTCGCTCCGCACGCGGACGAGATCATGGACAAGATTGCTCTGCCCGGCCTAGCGTTCTTTTTCCATGATCCCGTCCGGTTCGTGTCCGCCAAGCTTGTCCCGCAGCTTCTTAGCTGTGTCAAGAAGGCATATGGACCTCAGTCTGAGCAACTAGCAAGTCTGTGGAACAAGACTGTCGACAAACTGCTGGAGGTGCTCACTGCAGAACCCGCTGTGGACACTCTCGCGGAGATGTACCAATGCTTCTACGAGTCGGTCGAGGTCATCGCTAGGCCCTGCCTTACCGACGCGCACCTAGCCCGATTCATCGAGGGGGTCAACTCGACGCTAGAGGACTACAAAGACCGTGTTACACAGCGGGAGGATGAACGGCGGGGCGTGGCTGCGGAAGACGCCGAAGACGAACAAGAAGAGCTGCTCATGGCTATTGAGGACGACCAGACGTTACTCTCCGACATGAACAAGGCATTCCACTGCGTCTTCAAGTACCACGGAGTCAACTTCCTTCGCCATTGGGAACACCTGCTCCCGACTTACCAAGGGTTCCTCAAGTCTGACGATCCCACGCAACGGCAGTGGGGATTGTGCATCATGGATGATGTCCTGGAGTACTGTGGCCCTCAGAGCAGTCAGTATGCCAACTATATTACGCAGCCATTGCTGCAGGGCTGCCAAGATGCGTCGCCCGCCATTCGTCAAGCGGCCTCCTACGGCATCGGCGTAGCGGCTCGCCACGGCGGTGAAGCTTGGTCGGCGTTTTTGGGAGGAGCCGTCCCGTTCCTCTTTGAGGTCATGCGGGTTCCTGATGCGCGCAACGAGGACAACGTGTACGCGACGGAAAACGCATGCGCAGCCATTGCGAAAATCCTTCATTTCAATGCTGCCGCCGTCGCCCAGCCTGACCAGATCGTTGCGGAATGGATCAACACGCTCCCGATCACCAACGATGAGGAGGCGGCGCCGTACGCATATCTATACCTGGCAGAACTCATTACAAAGTGAGTCTCGGAGTGTCTTATTGAATTGCATCCGGACAAAGCTGACACGTGCGCAGGCAACACCCGGCGGTCATGTCGCAGGCCCCGCGGATATTCGTCTTTGTTGCGCAAGCTCTCGAGGCAGAAGCCCTGAGCGGTCAGACTGCTGCGCGCGTCGTGGCAGCCACCAAGATGCTCGTGGAAGGTACCAGCACGGACGTCTCGCCGTTGTTGCAGCAATTCTCTCCGGAGGCACAGAACATCGTCCGAGCGCACTTTTCGTAGGACCGCTGCGTCGGCGAAAGGTATGTGCGCAGGCTTGAGCCTCGGTTGGTGGATGTTAGGATATGGAAAGCCGCCCAGCAGATGAAGTTGCAGGCATACTTGGAGACGGTGGGCCACGGCGACAATCAGCGGTCACTGGTTGGGAGGCGGGGGATACAGCAACTGAGAGCAGCGTGATACCAAAAACATTCTTGTTGCCTCCTCGGGGTAACAGCCCAGGCGGGGCGGCACATTCGGATGGGACGATTGCTTCTACCCATTTTGCAGTCTAAAAGAGCGAGAATAGTCCGAAAATCATATCATGACAAAGCAAAAAGGTCAATCAACAATCTAAAGAGACCAAGCTCAGCCATTGAGTTCGTTCCCACGCCACACTCGCTTTGCCCAATGGGAACCGAGAGCAGCTGACTGCCGAGGTCGGCACCGAGTTCTGGAATTAGACGCGGGGCGTGTGCACAATTCTTCCGCAAGGTATGAGTGTCCACCCCTACTAACAATCGGAGCAGAGATCCACGATAGTAACCTGCCCGGATCTGTTAAGAGACGTTGAACCTTCCTGATGGATTCCTGCCTGACGGGAGGCGGTTCCAGTTTGCCAACGGCGCCGCTGTTGCCCCGCTCCTGATGACAGGGTTCCAATGACAGGGTCGTGGAGATCTACACTTACGTCAAATCTCCCATACCTGAATTGCTCGGAATTCTAGAGAGCAGGGGATGCCATTTGTGCTACCCGCTTTAAAGTTCAGACCTGCGGCCTCCCGCCAGCATTGGTACCACACAATATCATTGTCGAATTGATAGGCAGCATCTGGTGTCTCTGTGCTCCCAAGCGTGGCCGGCCACGACGATCTTGTGCTCTTCGACTTCCGCCTGCCCGTGAAACCGCCACACTTCCTTGTCTTATCCGCACCTCGACAGCACAGCACAGCTAGCACCTGCAAAGAACAGGAACTCGGTGAGATTGGCCATTCTGCGCGTTTTGTCCGCTAGCATCCTGCAATGCAATGTCCCTGCCCAGTTTCATCCTTATGTCGTCCAACTGCAGTTGCTCGCACACGGCCAACGCCCCCTCCCCGTTTCTGTCGCGCAGCAACTGCTCCGGGGCCAATCAGGGGACTAACTGTGAGAAACAGATAGTCAGGCACACGCTCAAGGCGGGCGCGCGCAATTCAGACTCTCGCCGCCCCTCGGGATGAAAACTTGAGTTTCGGCGGGCCCAGGTTAACAATCCAACAATCCTGGCACCCCCGTATTTGTCCAGCGAGACCAGAACAGTCCGTTGCCCCCTGCCAGTCTGATAAACTTGCCTATGCGCACTCCAGGGACGGAAGGTGCAGAGCATCGTGCCGATTCGCCCTCGGCACCATGGCGACTGTCCTTCCTCCTCGTTGTTGAACACTAGCACTGTTATTGGCTTGGTCGAGCGTTCCCCTCTGGAACGAAGACAGCTAATGACCCGCGAAGATGAACAACGACTACCACACTTCCCCTCCCTCCGCGAACGAGGTCCGCCGGCGGCTGGCGATGCTGCAAAGCACCCAGCAGGTCCAGGACCAGGTCCCCGGCATGCTCAACACGACGGGCCTAGGGGAGTATGGTCATGCGAATCCCTTGTCGGCCACCCCGGAGGGCCTCTCGCTGGCCGAGGGCGACCCACTGGACGACATGGTCGGCCAGGATAACCCCGAGCTCCGGCGGCGGCGGAGCATCTCGCACCCTTTCTCCGAGCCGATCATGCCGCCGCAGAGCGACGACCCGAGCATGTCGATGATGGGGTTCAGCAGCTCCGGCAACGCGTTCGACCCGTTCTCGTTCGGGAACCTCGGTGCTCCCCACAACACCATGGCGGGTCTTGGTGGGTTCGCGAGCACTGCTGGCCTGCCGAGCAGCTCGGTGCCCTTTTCCCAGCCGGGACTTGTAGCAATGCCTGGCCAGGGAGAATTCGGCACGTTGGTGCCGGACTCGATGGACATGGCAGCCTTCTCCAACCTAGGCCTCGGCCCGGTGACATCGTGTTCTGCCACGGGGGGCCTATGGAGATGCCCAGACCTGCCGGCAACGTATCCGCCCGCTAATCTCGATGTTGTCAGCACGGACTTCGCCATGGATACGGATATGGGCGATGACAGCCCCTTCTCCGGCTTCGGACTTGGCCCCAGCGGTGGCATCATGGGACAGCGCGAGGGCTTCGACAACACGCCCGTGCCGCAAGAACCCCCCTTGAGCCTGCGGCCGACCCCCGATATGAGCCAGTTTCAAACAGCCGTATCCACCCCCGGGACGCAGGCGCGGTCAGGACCGGCGTCCATCCACTCGCCAGCCGCATCCGGCATAGCTCGAGCGGTGTCCCGCTCGAGCGCGGGTCGGTCCAGCAGCCATGCAGGGACCCCAGGCTCGTTGGCGCCGTCCGCAGCCAGCCAGGGCCCGCGGAAGGCCAAGAAGGACATCTACGCGCCCAGCGGGTTCCCTATGCTCCAGGTCTTAGCAAACGTGGTGAATCGGAAGAACCCGCAGGTCGAGATCGGGGCCGTCGACCTGTCGTGCGCTTTCGTGGTGTGCGACCTGACCATGAACGACTGCCCCATCGTCTACGTGTCGGACAACTTCCAGAACCTGACGGGCTACAACCTGCACGAGATTGAGGGCCAGAACTGCCGCTTCTTGCAGAGCCCAGATGGTAAAGTCGAAGCAGGGTCGAAGCGCGAGTTCGTCGACAATGATGCTGTTTTCAAGATGAGGAAGGCCATTCAGGAAGGCAAGGAGATCCAGCAAAGCATCATCAACTACCGCAAGGGCGGGAAGCCGTTCCTGAATCTGCTGACCATGATCCCGATCCCCTGGGAGGACAGCAACGGCGAGATGAAATATTGCGTCGGGTTCCAGATGGATTTGGTCGAGTGCCCCGACGCCATCTCCGGCCAGGAATCGGGCGGGAGCATGCAAGTCAACTACCTGCACAGCAAGATCGATCGGTACATTGTCGACCCGCCCAGCTCGACGCATTTCGATCCCGAGAGCGGCCAAACGCTCAGCGTCGAGGAGGTCACGCAGCTCCTCGAGCAGCACAACCCCGGCGGCCAGGCCTCGGAATGGCACAGGCAGTCGTGGGACAAGATGCTCCTCGAGAACGCCGACGACGTTATCCACGTCCTCTCGCTGAAGGGCCTCTTCCTCTACCTCTCCCCGGCCTGCAAACGCATCCTCGAATGGGACACGGCCGAGCTGGTGGGCGCCTCGCTCTCGTCCGTCTGCCACCCGTCCGACATCGTGTCCGTCACGCGCGAGCTCAAGGAAGCCCGGCAGGACTCGAGCATTGACGTCGCCTTCCGCATCCGCCGCAAGCACTCGGGCTTCACCTGGTTCGAGAGCCACGGCGCGCTACACTACGACCAGTCCAAGGGCAGAAAGTACATTGTCCTGGTCGGGCGCAAACGGCCGGTCCTGTCCATCCGCCGCAGCGTGGTCGAGGCCCACTCGGGCGGCATTGGCGCCGGCGAGGCCGAGATCTGGAGCAAGATGTCGCCCTCGGGCCTGTTCCTCTTCGTCTCTTCGTCCGCGCATAGGCTGCTGGACCTGAAGCCGCGGGATCTGGAGGGCACGAGCATGCAGGAGCTGCTGAAGAATAAGGAGTCCCTCGACGAGTTTGGGCGGACGATCGAAAAGGCGCGGAGGGGCCAAGTGGTCGGGTTCAAGCACGAGATCCTGCACAGGAGGGGCCAGATGGTGCCGGCGTATACCTTCTTCTACCCCGGGGACGCGGCCGGGGACGGCCAGCAGCGGTGCAGTTTCTTGATTGCGCAGATCAAGGTGGCCAAGGCCGCGACCCGGCCGATCGCGGGGTCGAGCAAGGTCGGCGGTGGGAGCTCGCTGGCAGTGGTGGTTCCCTTTGAGGACATCAGCATGGGCCGGGTCGGGTCCCAGGCGGCCGCTTCGGCAAGGGTGGAAGAACTCAAGGAGTCGGAGGATGACGAGGTCTTCGCGGAGCTGAGCACGACGAGAGTCGGCTCTTGGCAGTATGAGCTGAGGCAGATGGAGAAGGTCAACCGGCTGCTCGCCGAGGAGCTCAACCAGCTGACGGCGAACAAGAAGAAGCGGAAGCGGAGAAATGGTGTCGCCGGCGGATCGGTCCGTTCTAAAGCGGTGCGTGACTGCGCCAACTGTCATAGGCGTGACACGCCCGAGTGGAGGAGGGGTCCGAGCGGGAAGCGGGATCTGTGTAATTCGTGCGGCCTGAGGTGGGCGAAGCAGGTATGTTCCCACCATCCTTCCGCTACTAGCACTTGCTGCTAGTAACAAGACATGATGATGCAACTGCTAACAGAAAGCAGCAGCAGCAACAGCAGCAGCAGCAGCAGACGGGCAAGGTGTCGCCGCGATCCCGCGCTGGAAGCGGGGATGCTCAAGCCAGCAAACGCTCGAGCATCAGCTCCGCCAGCACCAAGTCGCCTGCCGAGTCTTCTCCCTTGCGACGTGAGGTCTCGGCCGACGCGGTCAGTGTTGGGTCGAGCGGCATGGAGAGGGGAAGCCTTGGTGACGCAGCCGGCAGCGCCATGGAGATGAGCTCCATCCGCGAGGAGTAGGAGAGAGATGCGGGAAATCACCGCGCAGCAGCTCCCCATCATCCTCACGAAAAGAACTCGACAAACCCGTCAGCACCTCAGTGTCTTAGGTCCCCGACCGCGCCTAAACGCCCTTTCGATTGTCCCTACGAAATCTGGCTCGCCCGAGCTTTCGATTGTGGAGATCGCATACCTGCTCAAGCACTCACTCCCATCCTAGGAGCTTACTCAAACCACTGGTGGTTCACCAACCACAAGCTCGTTGGCTTGCGTTCGATGCTGGCTGGCTCAGCATGAATTCACTCACTTCTGCTTTACTTCGCTGTGCTCCGCTGCTTGCCTGTCGTTTAATCTGTTAGTTGGTTGGGCTGGTATCGGCATTTAAAAAAGGGAACTTGGTGGGAGGTTATCTGCTGGTGTTTTTTGGGGTTTGGTGATGGCTGGCTGTTTTGGCGCCACGCTCCATCGTTTCTGCGCTGATGGACTTTGACGAGTTGGCTCTCTTAGATAAAGTGCCTTGTAATTATCTCCCCTGCTTCCTCTCCGGTCAGGTCACGATGTGGCCCCGGGCTTGTTTTATGACATCCATGGATGGCATCATCATATCTATATCATTCGGTTGGCCGGCCAAGGGTATTACTGGTACCGTTATTGTACATGGATGGGTAGATCGGGCCCGCGAGCTGCTGGGCGATTGGACTCGACAGGTCATGTTCAGGGTCAGACCGTGTGGGCTGTCAGGGGTTTAGTGTGTAGTGTTTAGTACTTGAAAGAGGAATTGGTTTTGTACTACGGCTATGTATACGCAGTACGTGACGAGTGACTAGAGTCGGATGACGACGAGACGACGAGTGGTTTGGACTGCTGAGTGTAGGTAAGTGGTTGTTGACCCTGTCTCCGTTGGGTTCTGTTGGTCCTCGGATGTCACCGGCGAGAAGTTTCTTGTCGGCTGGCCTGCTCTCATACCTCGTGAGTGTCGTCGTATCTTTCAGACGCATAAGTTCAATTCGACGCTGACTCATCTCATCTTGTGTCCGGGACTCCAGATTTCTGCTCTCTCTCTTGTTTTTGCTGTACATAAGGTACGAGTAATCACCTTCCAGGCGGCAGACCTCCATGGGACCCCAAGGACAACCCACGACCTACAACTCTCCACGCACACGGCCTTACTGATGTTAATGGGCGCGCAACGACGCAAAACGCGTTACGCATAGCATTCGGTGAACCAACGCCTCTCTCGAGTCTTGACCGCTTAGTAGTTAGGTAGTCTAGGAAGGCGCGGCCACATGAAACGTGCAGAGCCCGGGGACGGAGATGGTGTTCCCATTCCCGCGCGCCACGGGAGCCGTCTACACTAAGCCTCAAACGCATGACGGGGCCTCGAGACTGTTGGACAGGGCTTCGAGGCTTCGGCATCAGGCGGAGATGCTTGGTAGCGTTGAATGCGGAATCAGATGAGGCCAGATACGTAGGAGACTGCGTAAGATAGTGTAAGCCATTTCGGGTGCCGTACACACAAACACACACACAAGCTTTGGCTAACGAGCGGTGTTATGAGCGATTCCACCCCTTTCCCTTCCTGATTGGGTACCGATGACGATGATCCGATCAGAATGGGCCATCTCATCATGGAGCATTGGCAGTGACTGGGGGCCATCTCGAAAAGGAAAACCCACGCCAGGCAGCAGAATTCTTCTGAGCTTAAATCCTACCTCATCTTGCAACCCCACGTACATACATAGCGTACGGCTATGGCATCCCGGTCTGTGACGCGAGAGACTTACTCGGGCCATGTTACCCTGTGGCTGCCGGTAGAAGCGGCTGTCATGGGCTGGGTTCTCATTCTCATCGATGAGCGGGTTGAGTGCTACTGTTAAGTACCTACATGTGTACGGTCTATGTATCTTTACTCTCACACTGAGCACTTACACAGCGCGGTAGTTCCTGATTTAGCACAGGCGGGACTGTTTGTGAACCCATCTAAAAAGCCACTCACCCTCATGTAAAACCAACCCCCTGTGGGCGACAGCACGCCGACAGCATGCATGAGATATGGTATGTACCCTAACTCCAGATACAGTCAGCCACAAACAAAAACACGGGAACAGAAGATGAGGCTTGCCATCGAGAGCGCGAGAGCGGACGGACCCGTTCCCCTAAGAGTAGGCCAAGCGGGAGGACGTTGGGACCGGCCAATCCCCGGGTCTCGAAAGTTGTTGCCTGTTCCTGGGCTCCATCAACGACCACTCTGGCAATTGCCGCACAATACTGGTAATTACATACATGTACATACACAACACAGTACATACCAGCGCCGTGTGGACCCCAGATCTGGCCGCGGACTCGGGAGCCGGGCCCGTTCCGTTTACTCCGTACTTCATTGCCATCACCTTCTCTCCGGTTGGGTATTGTTGAGACTGAGGCCAGCCTCAAACGCCGTGAAACCATCGATGGCTCGAGGCGCTACTCGGTCTCGGATGGCTGACCACGAGGTAAGTATGTATTCTACAGGTACATGTATGTATGTACAGCACAAGAGGCTGGGTTATGAGGCTGCTGTGCATACTCTGTACGCTATGATTATGTCTTGCTAACGGGTTTCCTCTGGAGTGAAAGAAGCCCTTTGCAAGCAGCATTGCCCTGGCCCTGGTTGAGCAGTTTCTTTCCGGCCCGATGACCATCTCCAGATGCCCCTTCGCTGTGACGTCGAGAAGCAAACATCGACGCAAACAAGAAGCAGGGGACTTGTTCGTCTGGAAGGATTCGCCAACATCAGACCGACGGGCCCACCAAAGACACCAAAGACACGACCCTGCCCTTGCCCTCCCGCTGGTTCGGACGGTTCGGACCCCGTCATGCGCAACACAGAGGGCCGGTTCCGCCGTTGGCCTTCTCTCACCGCTACCGTACACGTGTAAGGCACAGTACTCCGTACATATGTATGTACAAGGACAAGGTAGCAAGGGACATGGCCCGAACGGCTCAGAACGCCGGATCTACGAGATCAACAAAGATCGGATCAGTCTCGCAAGTCGCGGCTTGGCGATGGATTCAGAAACCCCATCGTCATGACTCGTGATCAGAATTAGTATTCACGCTCTGGTAGAGCCCTCCCTGGCTTCTTGTCCTGTCCACAGATACTTCCAGAAGCAAAAGAAAAACACCACTAATCTCCCCTGTCCCTGACTCCCTGGACGGTTCACGGACAGTGTCCGAATGCTCAGCACCAAGGAGTCTGCGGTCAACGTTGTGAGGGGAAGGGGTAAGGTAGGTAGTGGCCGCAGAACAGACAAGTCGGTCAGCAAGACTCGTTCCCCACAGCATCATGGAGAACCTCCCAATCCAACACCGCCGTCTACCCACAGCAGACTCACTCCTTCCTACAGAGACAGGGCGAGGCCCAAGCACCAAGAGCCGAGGAGAAAGGCAGATTCCTGACCGGTATGTGAGAGCGGTTTGATGAGCAGCATTACACTGCATTGCATGTCACTGCCACGCTGACTGACTTCGCGCGCACACACACGCACACACACATACATACATGCGTATATACATCTTTGGCGTCCCATATCCGGAAAGGGGAGGAAGGCAGGGTTACTCTGCCCTTATTTTAGGCTACCATATTCTCTCGTTGAAGACGAGCGGCTACCGAAACACTACGGGTGGTGATGGTGGTGTGCGTGTGTGTTTCCCTTCTGCCGTGATGAACGCTGCGGGTGAGATGCCGGGCGTGATAGGCTACTGCATATACACTCGGTTCAGTACTGGGATGCTGCCGTCACTCTGCATGCCACTACGACTGCTCTCTCTGCCTGTGAGCTCGGCGTCCGGCATGGTGATGGAGTGTCGGTGCTACACTTGCACTGCGCGCAGTACTGTGCAATATGTGTACATGTACAATACACATACATCCACGACCGTCCGGAGCCCCCGAGGCTTTAGGCAGCGGCACTCTCTGGCCAAGACGGTCCCGGGCGTATGTATGTCCTAGCCAGTGCGGGTTCCGGATGTACAGACGTTCACGTATCTCTCCTTCTGGTTGCTCGCAGCCTGGGCCTTCGTCCCAATTCCATCCCGTCCCCATCTCACACGGTTCGGCGACGTGGTGCGTGCCGTAGTGTACCTAGATGCTCGAGTGATGAAGAGGGAAGGTGGTTTGGCGGACAAGCATCCGTGGGCAAGTGAAGAGTCTGTTGCCGTTTGGGGGCAGAAGAACCGTTGGAAGACCAGCCACGATGACAACAGTCCAGTGGTACGCACACTACATAGTCGTCAGATCGTCCCGAGTGTTTGCTCTCAGGCGGGCAGTGCGTAAGATAGCTCTAGGTATGAAGCACACGGTGTTCGGCTTAGCGCTGTCAGCGTCGTAGCCCTTCCCCGGCTACTACAGTATGTATTGTACAAGTACAATACTCCGGCATTTGTCATTAGCCTCGCCGTGTCAACTAACCGGACCTCCAGATGCTGAACACAAAAAAAAGGAAAGAAAGATGTCGGTTTCTTTCTGCTTCCGCCATCAAAGTCGGAGGCTGTAGGCAGCTCTCCCCCTGCCGATGAGTCGCGCCTCTGTAACGTTGGCTTCGGTGTCCAACAACAGTGGTCATCAGCAAGACCCACCCCGAAGCCGGGCCGAAGACTGACACCCAGCCAGGCCCGGAAGCCAGGGCTGAAACAGTACGGAATTTCCGCCCCGTGTACTGGATAGGGAGTAGTGTAGGGGTTGTTAGTGTTCTTGGTGCGCAAAACGATACCTGTGGTGTTCCAAGACAGCGCGAAGTGATCCGAACTTGATATCGGATCGGATTAGGGGCCTGTCTGATCACTGGTGCCTGGTCATTTCCCCTTTTTGGGATCACATACATGCAGTTCCGGATTGGGGAGTGAAACCTACTAGTTCGGAGGTCAGCGCTGAAGTTGGCCAAACCGGCGGCAGTACGGATATGTTGATACACTGAAAGAAGTTATTCGACCAGATGAACTCATTAGATTAGTTGTGGCGGTTGATCATGTCTGTCGATGACCCCTAAAGTCGGGGGGGAGAAAACAAAAATGAGCTTTTGGGAATACCCTCCACGCTGAGATGTGCCAACCGATACCGAAACACCAGAGATCGCTAAATGATACCGTGTCCTCCCATACTCGTACAAAAAGCCAGTGCCAGCAATACTGAGCCATCACTGAATGTGGTATCGACTTATATCCTTTTGTGGGTAAACCAAGAAAGAGCTCCCAAACGCCATCCAATTAGCCAAGTCCAAGTCAACCGCCCACATTACGGACTCCTCTCATGGATCCAAAGCTCTTCTGATCTTGTCGACATTGTCCGCTGCAGTAAGGACGCTGGTGCTGGACCGGGGCTCGTATGCAGCGTAGCATACTCAGTCAGAGGCGAGACAACACACGCAGGTATTGTTTGCACCGTCGGAGTCATCGGCGGACTTGTCGTTGCGGTCATTGGGTCGGTCGACCAGCGATGAATCGGGCTTTCCACCGACGTCCCAGGCTCATCCGTGAGCATCGTGTTTCGCCGTCCTTGATACCACCACTGGTTCTCGAAGCCGTTATCGACCGTCATCATAGCTGCCGACAGCGCCCCAAGCTCCCTTGTCCTCCCAGTCTCCGCGTCGCGCGTCCGTGCTACTGGGGCTGGTTCCGGAGAGAAGGTGGAGACCATATCTGGATTTGTGGCGTACATGGTCGAGTTTCGATCCGCTGGATCAGACCTGACCGGCAAACCCTCCTCGTCGTCGTCCTTTGGGAATGTGTCCGGGTCGTACCCTACGGGCAGTGACCACATCGACCACGGTTGCCCTCCCTCCCCAAGACGGAATTGTGACGGCGGAGCGGGCAGGGGTTTCCGCCTGATCTCCATCGTGGCCCGGTTGGCTTCCTGAGGAATGCTCACGTCCCACGGATTCTCCCCGATTGGGGGCGGCGCTGAGCGTCCACGTTCGTGGGACCCCCGTGTATCGGCCCGGGTTGGCCGTTCAGGTTCTCGAATTATGGGTACCTGAAGGTGACCTGGTTGCAGTTGCGGTTGTGGTGGTGGTTGTGGCTGCTGATGGGCCGGGTAGTACTCCTGCATCTGATGGTGCCGGTTAGGATTGTCGAAGAACTGCCGACGACGTTCACGCAATCTCGATTGCCTCTGGTCGAAATCATGAATAGCAGCGAGGTAGTTGGTGTTGGCTGCCGGCACCTGACGTGGGAATGCAGGTGACCTTTCGCGTGGTCCGCGAGACCTGTAAGTGACTTGGTGGCTCTTTGGTGATTGTTCTTTCTTGCCCCATGAGACTCTGAACTCCAAGTGGACATATATTTCTGGTCCCCATCGCTCATTCTTTCGTGACTGTGGTGGCGTTTGTTCCATCTTGGGCTTCGTCCTCATCTGGCGCGCTCCCAGGAGCCAAAAGAGCTGAAGGATCCAACCGAGCTGGCCGATGTAAGAGCCTCACTGGCCCCTGGACAATAACACAAACTTGTTGAGAACTCCAGCTGAATCGTAGTTCAAAGGAGAGACACAGCTCAGTGGTACTGATACTCGCTGAGCAGAACTGCCGTCTCAAGTCAACAAATCCTCGGAGAATCTGACCCTATCCGGTTGTTCTTCGATGAGGCGCATTGGGCGACATCGATGTTTAAGGGCCCCCAGACGAGTGGTACAGGGGTCGGGTTGAAAGGTGGGGTGACGGGAGTGACAGGAAAAGGAACGACCGGGGCTGTCGCTGCGGTGGGGGCACTGCCTCAGCGCGGGATCCATTCTGGTTTGTTGGAAAAGCGGCAGCCTGGTGATTTCGGGCATCGCACCCTGTTGGACATGGTGTGGCTAACGTCCTGCCAAGCTCGCTCAAAAGGTAAATTGCGTGAGGGGCAAAAGTCCCAGCAGACCCAGGCTCAGGCGAGTTCTGATGGTCGTCTTGAGATGCGGCCAACCCAACAGAACTACACGACGGGTCGTGTGCACCCGACTTGTGCTGCCGCGTGATACCGTCGTGCGCGCTTCAATGTTTCGCTTCTCTGACAATGCGAGGACTGCGGCTGCATCCGAAACGGTAAGCTCGGGTTCCCAATATCTACCTACCTAGATTAGGTACCTGAGCAGCCACCTTTCTCCGATGGCACGGGTGGTGGAGGAAGCAAATCCACCAAGGCAGTGCTTCCAGAAATGCGATGGATGTCAATTGTCAACAACCAAGCACCGAACAAAAACAAATGACCTTAGCCATGAAAGGATGCACTACAGACGAGATGTCAAGCAAACCACCACCAAGGTAAGCTTACCTTCAGCTCTAGGTGCTTTTTTGCTCTAAGGGGTGCAGGGTGCATTTGCGAAACGTATGTACTTGCAAAACGAAACAATTCGCAAACACAGAACGGCATGTTCTGTTCTGACCGCTGCAGAGTTCAGCGGTGACCTCCTATCTAAGAAAAAGCCAGACGCCCAGAGTCTTGACCCACGCCACTTTTCATTCCCTGTAGCCATTCTTGTGGCATGGCATTTGTGGAAGAGGAGGGTCAAGAGTGATTGTGTTGTGTTTTTTCATGTCAGTCAAGAACCAACATGTGCAGTGGTCAAAGTCCCTGAACCCTTGTCAGTAGTGGGGACCTTCGGTAATGTCTGTCATTGGTTAATCCTGGAAGGGATGGTAGCGAACAAGGCAAGTGGGGCTGCATCTGGCCCTGCGGGTACCTTCAGGCTTCGATTGACCTTCTTTACGGGATACTCCGTCGGTGCGCTTCCACGTACAGTATCAGGCTATGAGCGAGGAACGATAAGCCTCGGAACTAACCCATACACTACGGCGTACTAGTACTCCCAACTGCTCGGAAACCTGGGCGGGCTTTGCTCCGAGACGCCTCGTAAAGATGGAGACCGAGCCGAGTACTGTGTAAGTGTTCCGTGTAGTACTGTAACTGCACAACGTGTAACTGGTATGGGGACTTTACTTCACCATGACCCTGAGTGTTGAGGTGACTTGTACTAAAGTGTACTTTTGCCAACGCGTTGCTTGACTTTATTATCGAGAAATCTAGAGTCGTTTCATTGGAAGATATATCAGGAATGGAATAGGGATATACCAGAGGGGAAAGAAACACTGTTAAAGATGAGCGCGCTAGGGGAAGCAAAATGGAGGTATGGAAGGAGGTATTCGACTATGCGTCAGTATGAAAAAAATGAAGGAAGGGAGGGAAACGGAAAGCGAAGAAGCAATGCAAGAATGATGTAAGGGTATAAGATGAAAGAATGAGTCTAGAAATCATGTCGTGGAAAACGTTGATCCATTCCCACTCGGATGGAAGTAAGGATCATTGTGTTTCTAGGCTTCCGTTTGATCTCTTCTAGCATTATATTACCCGCAAACACCCTGCTTTAGTTACGATGTAAGATGTACCATGTGAGGATTAGCCTTCCCAAAACCTGAGTCTCTTCACTACATGTTCCTCTTGTCTTACTACCCGTACAATTACACTGCCAGACTGATTCTCTACGAACACCCCAAAATCCACTCGACCCTCTGTGAAACAGGCTCCGCGATGCACAAGCAAGCATTACTACTCACAATGATTCAACATCCTCCCAAAGTTCTATAACTTCTGCTTTATGAAGGACAGCTTTGAAATCTAATACCTCCGGCGAGAGGTTTTCTAAGCTCCTTAGCAATAGCCGTGTTTTCAATCGAAAGATATTAACTACCGAAGGATGTGCTACAGAAAATCAAAATCAGGCATTGGGGAAGGAAAATGAAGTTGCGGGAGAGTCCAATAGCTACAGTGCGAAAATGAGTCTGAAATTCGAATTTATACCAGACAATTCGAACACCACCACTCAAATCTCTTCACTATCAAGTCATCGACCAGTAGAGACGCAGTTTGTCAACTATATTTTGGTCACTCCTGTGGCGGCGTCTTGTAACCGAATCGGGCCCAAAACAAACAATTTCTGTTCGAGGATCGCATTCAGTTACTTCGGACTTCCCGAATCCTATGGGGTTCGCGAAGGATGAGAAATGGGGCCAACCGACCTATGTGGGTCGTGAGATCGTAATACCCAAGCCACGCTTAAGGCGGCGGATCATCTGTTCAAAGTTGCCTAAATCATTGGTCTATGTACGGAGTCCGAGAAAACGATCTAGGAGGTACCTTATATTCTTGGCCGTTCCATTGTTTCCTTGAATCCCTCCACCTGATGGAGAACAACAACAACACAATCCTAGGAAGGATCTTAATACATCAGACCATGTACAATTCCACATGCATGAAGGAGATGGGTCTTTCGAGCCGAAATGCCGAAGACAAACCAATTGTCCGCGTAGATAGCGATAATGCCTTAGTCCACATAACGTTATCATAAGGGCGTTGATGTGGCACTTACCTTCTTCAACGAACGCGTCGCGGGAATATGAATAGCCTGACCTTGCTGTTACCATCTGGTGTCACTCTAGTAGGCCAGCCAGTTCATCACGCGCCTCATCTAGGTACCTCGTATAGTATTCTCTTGGCCAAACTGCCTGTGTACATCACAATTCTTACACAACTTGATTTCTAACAGTAAGGCGATAAGTGAGACAAGCATCCAAAGACATTCGACATTCTGACTACCATACTCTCTCATCATAACGCAAATCACTCAGATGTGAGGTTTCATTGTGCCTCAACATCTCCCCTCCCCGCATTGGGCCCTTTCCCACCCCCTTCGCTAGCCTGCTCCCAGAACCTCGCCTCATTGTCTCTCCCCTTATACAGACCCCATAAATCAAACGGGTCAACCAGCGTCAGCCAAAACGACCTGCCATCCTTGTACCCAGGCCCTTGCACCTCCGTCACGCCATCGAGCGCGAGATACGTCTTGGAACTCTTGGGCAGGTACCGCCGCGGATGGCGCACGTTCAGCAGCAGGTGGTTGACCAGCATCAGGCTGGACTCGAACACCCAGAAGAACCACTCGTATCGGATCGCCGGGCTCAGCGAATTCGGATCGATGCCGTGCGGCGACCAGAAGTCGTGCTGCGCGATGCTCCAGTACTCTGCCACGCGGAACACGGTTCGGACCGTCAGCAGCGCCGTCGACGCATACAGCGTGTATAGCGCCGAGAGGAGGTTTTGGTTCCGTAGCCCTCCGCGCAGGCACCGGCGGTGGAAGGTCGCGGCCAGCAGCAGGAAGAGGGCGATCACGCCGAGCTGGATGAGCAGCGCGGCTTTGAGCAGGGCGCGACCCGTTGCTTGCTGCGAGGCGCTCAGGGATTGATTGACGCTGTAGGCCACGCCGTTTCCGTTGAGGACTTCAATGATGAATGAAACAAAGGCAAAGGTTGTAAGGACACGCCCCGGGTGGATGGGTAAATGGTATGGGGCGTAGTAGAGGATGCGCCCAAAGATGTGGTAGTTTCCTAGTTCGAGGAGAGGGCTGTGTGCAGAGATAACAAGTCGTGTTAGCGGGTGGGTGCCCTGTTTGGACCGCGGGGAAGGAGATGGATGGCGGTTGCGTACGGCGCTGCATAAATCAGGCAAATGCTGACGATGTACTTGATCAGGTCTTCGTAGTCGAATGCACCCATCTCGCGGATGATGAAGCCCACGGTGAAGAGAATGGCGCAGAAAACATAGAGTCCCGTTAGGCGCCAACTCTTGTAGCGACTGAGAGATGTCAGCTGGCTGCACGCGAGAGAAACCAACCAGGGTTGTATATCCCGCTTACACGCATTGGTAGGCGTGGTAGGAACCAGAAAGTGCAAACGCCAACGCGAAGAAGACCGGAGCGCCTTTGTTAGGGGCGTAGAAGTAGACGCTGCCGGGAACTGAGCTCATTGTCAGGCTTGTCAGCATGTTTCCGCAGACGATGGGAAGACTGGATGGGGCATACCATAATTTCCTGACACCATCTCGAAATCTAGTGGTGCAGGTCGTGTAAGTGGCGACGGTACTTAGCTTGATGGCTCAAGAGGACTGATAGTGTGATACCGTCCGCTGTAACTGCGCACCAGGTGCGTTGCCAGCGCTTTTATAAAGAAGTCCATCTCGAGACCAGCCCGGCCTTATATCATCATTCTCTTCCCAGCGTCTTGATCTCAGTCGTATTTCGCGATTAATATCCCTGGGTAACAATGGGTCAAGTCGCACTGAGCCGCAACCCGTCACAACCCCTGTCGTTCTGTGCAGCGGCTGGCCAATCGCATTGTTCCGCTCCTTTACGACGCACGACGAGCCCTGCGAGCTCGACTGGGCATCAACCAGGCTCACAAATAGTCAGCCAATCGAGCAAGTCTGCGGCTCGGTAATGGGTTCCATCTCCCAAGCTGTCAGCACTTTATTCCCTCGTCGATTTGGGGGGAGATAGGCTGAAAAGGCAGAATGGCAGATGGAATGTCGGATATCGTAGCCGGCAAAGCCTTCAAATGGCATTGCAATTCCACCTTGTCAAGAAGAATACTTCTCAGTCCGCTGCCATTGCGGCGGAACATATACTGTCCGGCTTATTTTCCTCACCATTCCGCTGACGGACGAAATGCTCTTGTTAGGTACTAGTAGTATGTACAATACCTACACGTAGTTAAACTTACAGTGCAAAGTGACCCACCCATTCATCAATTTTAGTAGGGACGGTAGCCATTGAAGGCACCCACTCCATTTCGATGTCGATAGCTCCAGCAACCTACAAAACCTCCACGGAAACAAACCTCGAAAATAACATCATTTCGATCAGGACAGAGCCAAGATGGCGCCGCCACAGAAATCAGATCAAGAGATTGCAGCCGAATTTACCTCGTACTACTTGCAGCGCGCCACAAAAGAGTTTGCCGAGGACCTCGACAAAGTGCGGGCTGCTGATGACTTCAAAAACGACGCCCTCCAGATCCTCGTGAGCGCGCTGCAGCAGGGAACAACTCTCTTTTCGCCCGAGGAGCAGAGGAGGATTGTCATGGCCGCGGATCGTCCAACGCCCAAGCCCTGAGGGAGCACATCACTCCAACATCTCAACATAAGCCCAACCTTTGCAGGTGCGAGAGGAGGCTCAGCGTATCACACTAAGTATCGCTCAACCGTGGGGCTTCATTCTTGCTCCGCGGATCCTTTGTTGAGGAGTAGCGAGTAGTCAAACCTGACACTCAATACACGCACCTCAGTCAACTGTTGGCAGGGGAAGGGAGCCATGCGGCCTGGGGATTATGGGATGAGTCATGTCAAAGGGGTAGTAGACCTATGCCTCGTCCAGGAAATAAATCATACACATCCAAGGGAAAAGGGGGCCTCTACTTGTATAAACAAAGCCATCGTCTAAATCTGGAGGACATTTTCGCCTAGGAAATGCAATGCGGTTCAGCCGTCAGCGATGGAGCAGATTGTGAGAAAACCTCTGATCAACGTTAAACGAACAGTGCCATAATCCGGCGGAGTGGAGCAGTGGCGGAAAAGCACTCATGGCTCATTGATCCAATCAAAATTTGGTAATCATGTAATCAGACAGCTTGGCCGAGTGGTTAAGGCGACAGACTTGAATCCCCACGTTCAGCTATCTGTTGGGTTCGCCCTCACAAGTTCGAATCTTGTAGCTGTCGGTTGGCTTTTTGATCTTTTGAACTTCCTAACCCTATGAATTCTTCATTTTGCTCTGTATCCTACAACATACCAGCACCAGATATGACTAAAGTGAGAGCTCTTTCATCCAAGTGCATCACCAACTACCTTATGTCATGGCGGCCGCGGCCTACCGCTCGTGCCTTGGAGCGGAATGGCGTATCAAGTACCAAATGAAGAATGAAGGTTCGTGGGAAGCCTTCGTCCGCTCCACGCAAGCACAGAAGTACAAGGCAACGTGAAGATCATCCACGCTGCTAGGTGTGAACTCTTCGCTGAGGCTCTCTGTAAATACTCCTCGCTCGCTCGTACATGTAAACTTCAACTACCATGGTGGCGCATGAGGTCGAGTTCGGTGACGACACTGTGTACGTCGTTACATATGGCATCCCTCATCGGCGTTTGGACGACGGTGAGTCATCTTTGGATGCATGAAGGGCACGGAGATAAACACATTTGGGGCCACTACTGGCTATAGGTTGCTGATCGTTAACTACCTACCTAGGTACCTACATCCTCCCTTAATCTATCAGCAAGGAGGTCCTATACGGAGAAAAGACGGCGCAGAGAAGGAACTACCAGGGTTCAACAACGGTTGACAAGTCACTTAGGACATAGGGGCTCAGGTCATTACCGAGGCAGCTAAGAGAGGAATATTGCCGGCCCCTTTTGCCTCGAAACACTACACGAGGTCCGTCCCTAAGCAAATCGAATGTGGTGAAGGCGCCTATGGGTTGCCTTTACCAGTGAGCGTTTCGGCCTACTTAACTTATATCTTTTGACACGATGCCCTCGTGTAATCATCATCTTAGTTCAAAGCGGGAACTATGAAAGGCGGCCCGTATGAGGCAGACCTATGAGTTCGAGAAGGCCCCTGGCATATTCGGGGACAGGGACAAGGTCAAAGGCCGCGTTTCCATTTTTCTCGTTAATAGTATCCCTACTATGCTGTTCCCAATTGCTGTTGCGCTTAAGCAGGCAGATACAGCCTTTAGCTCCTTGTCTACCGGGAGGGCCCGCCCCTGTATGACGACCTGGACCCCATCAACTCTCATGCTCATGACGCCCAACGGATTATTTGAATAAGAGTGTCACGAGCGTTGAGTGCTGTGGAATGTGGATGGGCGGGGGCGGATACGGGGCGCATCCCTAACCGCAACGGAGGGCCTTTGCAGTTCCTCCTCAACGTCATGGCCAGGACAGGACATGATCTGGGGTGGTATTGCATTCTACTTTGTGAAGATCAGCTACGGCTAGGTGACTGCCCAGCCCTCCGCTCTCATATCAAGGCCTTCACGAGACGCCACATCTTCAGATAAGAGTGCTGTCGGCTCAACTAGCAAGAGCCAGCTCAGCCGACAATGCTACAAAAATGATCCAGCATAGCCTTCCGTTCCCTCCAACCCCGAGACCCCACAGCCGTGCCCATGGAAGATTAGGTAGGTAGGTAGGTAGGTAGCTAGGTATGTCACTACAGCCGCCTATGTACGACGAAATCCCAGGATATCCGTGCTCCGATGCTCCTGCCCAGATCCATCCACCCGCCCAGCCGAACAAGGAACAAGCGCAACAATGGGTATGAAGACAGGTAGTGATACAAGCAACATGCCGAAAAACCAGATACAACTTCCGCCATCAGTAATAGTTGTTCAGCTCCGGGCCGGCCCCTCCACCGGGACGTCCCGACTGCTGATGCTGTGTCCAGCCACCGTGCTGTTGAGGGCCACCGTAGTACCCGGGATTCCCAGGGTTTGACGGGCCCGTGGGGATGTTCTGGTTCTGGAACACCCTCTGTTGCGGTTCATCCTCGTACATTTGGGCGAATCCACCTTGGCTATCACGCCCGCCCACATCGTCCAGCGACTTGTAGTGATGGCCTCCGCCACCATGGCCGCCCCGGGCCCCACGACCCTTAGGCGCGCCACTGCGTTGGCCCCTAAACCCCCGATTCGCGCCGCCACCGCTGCGGAAGCCGCCTCTGCCACCTCCCCCGCGACCACCACCACCTCCTCCGCCGCCGCCGGCGAAATTGTGGAACTGCCTCTGCTGCTGCTGCGCTCCGCCGCTCGGCCGCGCGCGGAAGTCGTCTGACGAATTGGTGTGCTTGCGCTTGTTGAGCGCCGCCTTGCCATTGCCATGGAATGACGACTGGGCCGAGTCCTCGCCCTCGATGCGGAGCAGGATCTTCTCGGCGACCGTCGTCTCGAACCGGAGGGCCATGTCCGGCGGCACCGGCTGCCAGTGTTCGATCTTACCTGCGTCGATATGGCGGGCGCCCTTGCGCAGCGCCAGCACGACCAGCGGGACTGGGTCGCCTGTGTGAACCTTTGCTGTCGTGGGTACGGGCTTCACGCGTACCGCCCAGATGGTGTTCTCGAAGCAGGCTGTGCCGGTCACCTCCCAGGTCATCTTGCTCCCCATGCCGCCGATCTTCTCCAAGATGCCGGGCGGGCATGGCCGGGGACAGATCATGATGTTGTTGGCATGAAACTTGATGTCTCCCTCGGGGAGGTTCTGCGGAATCTGTGCCAAGGTGAGCAACCGCTGTGTATCAGCGTTGTTGATCATGTATCCTGTGTAGAACACTGTCTTCTTGATGGCGAGGCGCTCGCCTCGGATGCCACGCCGTCGCTTGCACAGGGCGGCGTTATGGTCCTCGATGATTTGCTGCACTTCAGCCACCTCGACGATGGGATCCAGGTAGGTGGCCACGTCCGCCACTTCAATAACCTCGCCATTGATGGGCCCACGCGCAAGAGGGTCTCCTAACCCACTTAGTTTCCTGTTGTTGTAGTCTTGCAAGAAGTCACGAAAGCCCTTAACGTGCTTTATCCTGTCCTCATAGATGCGTATCTCTTCCGCAAGCCTGTATGTCTCCATCAGAGCCTGCAGGAACGTTTGCTTGAAGACCATGGTATTGGCAAAACGCTCATTGTTGGGGCCGACGGCCGGCTTTAAAGATATTAGGTCGAACTCGAGGCCCTTGCTGGTTACCATGCGCTTAATAAGTTCACCAAAGCCAGACTCGGACCGACCCGTGAGGAGCACGCAGAGCGCGTCCTTCTGCTTGTTGGTTAGGTGGATAAGCTCGACGATCTTTTCGTTCCACCAGCCCTCCCATGCTCGCGGCTCTTCTTTTACGAGGCCCTCGCCTGTGGCGGCGAGGATGCGGGAGTCATGCCACCAACCGCCGTTGACGAAGACATCAGGGTTCGCCAGCGTTCCTATTGTCGGCCCATTCCAGAGTTTCGGATTCGGAAGAGGTGTCTTGAAGACTGCGTCGTATGTGCGAAAAACGGGTCAGTAGCAGTGCATTGACACTGAATTTACAAAGAGAATTCCTTACGCGTGTTGTCGAAGTCATATACGTGGATCGCCTTGATCTTGTCCGCAGCCGGGAGCTGCTTGTCGAGGATAGACCACCTGCCAATGGCGGTCACTGTATAAGCACGGCTGGCACTGGCAGAGCCATTGTACGCTGCGTAGGCTGTTGACCCCATGGCGCGTCGTGCTAGGCCTGAGATGTGCGAGAACCAGGTGGCAAGAACCATGGAGAGTTCATCGCATGCCGAAGGTGAACAACTTCGCGATTCCCAGTGCTAGACGTGGGTGCGACACTAACAATTTCCAAGCGTGGCGGAAGTCGGTGGGGCACTCAGTGACGGAAAGCCAGAATCTCCTTTTTACTGTTAAAAGCTTGGTAAGTGCATGTAAGGTTGACCATCACTGATAACTGCATACCTACGAATCAACGGTAATGTGTCCATCAAACACTCGCCCTGCCTCGGGAGACAGCGTGCTGGCCGCCAATTTCCTGTTTTAATCTCAAACTTAGGTGACATGCAGAGGCACACGGCTGGACAGAAGAAACCATCTTTCTATCTCTGTTTTCCCTAGAACCTAACGCCCCGTTGTTATCCGTTCCCCAAACGCCTGTATATGCTGACTTCATATCTGGACATGTGCCTAGAGCCCAGTCTCTGCACCTTCCCTGCGGGCGTCGAGGCAAACCCCAGGGGTGCTTGTTCATGACATCTCAATCTCCTGTGACTTCGTCTTCTCCGGGCCATTGTCTATCCTGAAGCCCACGGCGGCAGCCGCCTCTTCGTGCGTGTACGGTCCCTCACGCAGCTGCTTGAGCCTGCCAAGGTCTGTAAGCAACCTTGTGGTGAATGGGGCTAGCAAAGACTGACCTCCTCTTGTGAGGCTTGCCCTTCCTGTGAAGCACAAGACTGGTTTCGGTTTCAAACCATTTGGCACATTCGATGCAGTAATGTCGCCCGAGACCGGGCAAGTCCTCGGCAGCCTTGGTCTCTTTGTACTGCTGGAGGTGTTTTGGAGACAGCAGATCGGCCTGGATCTGGTCGATGTCGCTGTGAAGAGACGTCAGTGTAACTCGCACTCCGAGTTTTATGTGGTCTGTGCACCAGTACTAACCGAACCCGCCGCCGAGTTTTGGTCTTTGTGCGCTTCGCGAATATCCCCATGTCGCCGCTTAGGTTTCTCGTTGTCTTGTATCTATGAATCTGTTGACTGGGTGATGTTGAGAGGAGGTTGTCGTGAGTATGTTGCTGAGATATGAGTGCGTCGCGATGAGATGCAAATTGGAGTTAGTACGAAAGATGGCGAGGCGAGGTGGGGTTAACTGTAACTATGTATTGTACTAGTATCCGTATACAGTATTAATGTATTGTATAATATTGTACTGCTATACACACATTACCACAGTACCTCTGTTATGTGGGTCCATAGAAATGCGGGAGAGGTTCAGTTGCAAGTTTACAATTGGGACGAGCCTTTTCCTGGACACAGCTAGGGTGATCTTCCTGTCTGCTCAGTAGCAACCTTCGTCGTAGGGTCTCCGATGGAAAGCCTCCCGCTTTCCTCCTGTTTTCTGTGTGTTGCTTTCGGAGGCCAGTTGTTACCATGGCACCGGAGGTATGGCGTTATCGCCCTCGGATCTCCATCTTTGACCGAGCCGCAAGGCGCCGAGCCGGCCTCTTGCCGAGTAACGGCCCCACATCTAAGGGTCTCCAGGCCAGCAAACTTTTCCACATTCCATGTGCCCGATTCTTTACATAGCGCCTCAAGTACATACCGCAGGGTTGGCGGATCCGTTTCGGATGCGATCGTAAGGCCGGCCACAACGCCAGTTCTTGTACCATCCGCAGGAGTTACGACAGCTGAGAACGCAAAAGCGGCACGAGGGGCCCGGCGCGCCAGCGAATGATCCGTCGTTATCGTGTATACGCGGTTCTGGGTACTACGAGATCGCCGTCCGGTTGCGTCACTTCTCAGCCCTGCAGACAAGTTGCGCAAGGTCACTTCCTCCAATCTGCATAGCGCCGAGCATACCACACTGCGGTCTGACGAAAGACAATCATGCTGCTTACACCTTATATGGTCACTGATGTCAGTGCCAATATTGAACACCAGAAGATTGGCCGGCTAGTCTGGACATCGATAGCTTTGTCTTAAGCTGTGTAGTAGTAGCTCCCATGACTAGAAGCAGTCCACGGTCCAAGCTGGGTGAAGGACGGAGTACTACTAGTAGTGTACGGATGTAGTATGTATTGTATAAGAGAACCTGGAATGTGTGCTGCCCCACCTGGAGTAAACGGCCTAGCGGAGGTTGCATGGATGAACGGCCAACAACATATTTAGAGGTGATTAGTGTTTATAGTAGTATAGTAAAGCTTAGACATGACCCATCCGATGTTGAGAGTGTGTACGTAGTATGCACTCCCGTCTGTAGGAGTTGCTAAACTATCGGGTTTTGGAGTCACCCGCCAGGGTGCTCGTTCGCGACTGAGGGGCACATGAAGCACATGTCTATCAACCAACGATGACGATGTTGCTTCCAGCAAATCCATAGAAATCTGTTCCCATCTCAGCCTCTCGTGTAGCTAAGATCGAAATCCGCAAGAGGCACGAAGTATATCTGAATACCAAAGGAGAACCACCAGAAGCAAGCAGATGCTGCCTCGGTTGTTCGCTCACGGACCCTTCGCCCGATACACTTTGTTAGGCACCCCCCTGTTCATCGGGACAGCGACCGCAGATGCGTCTCCGCAGGCCCAAAACATGGACCCAATCCGCCAGATCCCAATCTATACTTGACGCAGCACGAGACACCTGGCTCAGTCACCAAATGGCGACCGATATTGTGTGAATTACAAGTCCAAAGACTGTGAATGCCGAGGCTGGATTCGTGGAAGTGCTGCGGCAGTGCGGCTTCGGTCGGGACTTGAGTCCCGTGAAGGTTATTGAAACAAGCTAGCCAGATCCGACGATGTCATGTCCACAGTCAAATGCTCCCCCACAGATGCGGGCAGACATAATCGGCGTGTCTCTGATTGGCTGGCTGCGCCGTCTCCATCCGGGCGAGGTACTTTCTCGGCTATGACGGTGGCAGGAAGCTCGTAGCAACATGGTCCCGGCCTCGTTGCCACTTCATGTAAAATCCCGCCTGCGGCTCCTTGTGATTCTCAAACTCTCCACACTTTTTTCTTTTCTGCGGAAACCACACACCTGCAGCTTTTCTCCCTTCCCCTCGTTGTTGTCGCGAGGCCGTCTGGGTGATTGGGCTTTGCAACTCTCCACTCCAATTGACTTCGTGTTTGCGCTCTTGCCGAGCTGCTAAACGTCACCACCATGTTGGCATCTCGTCAGCTCCTGGGCGTCGCCCGGAGCCGTACCCTCGGTGGCATGAGCCTGGGCCTCAGGCGCATGGCGACCGTGACAGACTCTCCTCTGGACAAGAAGGTAAGTGGCTAGCCGGGAGGATAAGCGTTCATCCGCGACGAATCGTCCGGTAGTATGTCACTGCAATTGGCGAAGATAATGGCTGATTTGCGCCCCGGGGCATGTAGGTCCGCCAAAACAACTTGGAGGAGGGCAACTTCATCAACTACAAGAAGATGTCAGAGAACCTTGCCATTGTGAGGTCAAGGCTAAACCGCCCCCTCACCTTCGCCGAGAAGATCCTCTACTCCCATCTTGACGATCCCCACGGCCAAGAGATTGAGCGCGGTGTCTCCTACCTCAAACTGCGGCCGGATCGCGTTGCCTGCCAGGATGCCACCGCCCAGATGGCTATCCTCCAGTTCATCTCCGCGGGTATGCCGCAAGTGGCCAACCCCACCACCGTCCACTGTGACCATCTTATCGAAGCGCAAGTTGGTGGTGTCAAGGATCTGGAGCGCGCGGTCTCCATCAACAAGGAGGTCTACGACTTTCTGTCCAGCGCCTGCGCAAAGTACAACATCGGTTTCTGGAAGCCCGGCTCCGGCATCATTCACCAGATCATCCTCGAGAACTATGCCTTCCCTGGTTTGTCTACCTATTCCGCTCCTGTCCGATCTCGAGCTAACCACATGCCACACAGGCGGTCTCTTGATTGGAACTGATTCTCACACGCCCAACGCCGGAGGTCTCGGCATGTGCGCCATCGGAGTCGGCGGTGGTATGTATAATCCAAGCCTCGGGGACGGCAAAAAGGATGATAGCGCTAATACTCTGCTTAGCTGACGCCGTCGATGTCATGGCTAACCTGCCCTGGGAACTCAAGGCTCCTAAGGTCATTGGTGTGAAGCTGACGGGCGCCATGTCCGGCTGGACCGCTCCCAAGGACGTCATCCTCAAGGTTGCAGGCATTCTCACTGTGAAGGGCGGCACAGGCGCGATCGTGGAGTATTTCGGCAAGTTCCTCGGACCATTTTTGCCCGTGATTGTTCATTCTAACGAGTCCATCTTTAGGTCCTGGTGTTGACACTATCAGTGCCACTGGCATGGGCACGATCTGCAACATGGGTGCCGAAATTGGTGCGACTACATCCCTTTTCCCATTCAACCAGCAGATGCAGGACTACCTCAACGCGACCAAGCGCAAGGAGATTGGCGATTTTGCGCGCTCCTACGCCAAGGAGCTCCGCGCGGACGAGGGCGCCGAGTACGACCAGGTGATCGAGATCAACCTGTCCGAGCTCGAGCCCCACATTAACGGTCCCTTTACCCCGGACCTGGCGACCCCCATCTCGAAGTTTTCCGAGGCTGTCAAGGCCAACGGGTGGCCCGAAGAGCTCAAGGTTGGTCTGATCGGCTCTTGCACCAACTCTTCGTACGAGGACATGACTCGCGCTGCCTCGATCGCCCGTGACGCCCTCAATCACGGCCTCAAGGCTAAGGCTGCGTTCGTCGTCACCCCTGGCTCCGAGCAGATCCGTGCCACCATTGCACGTGACGGCCAGCTCAACACTTTCGAGGAGTTTGGTGGCATTGTTCTGGCCAACGCCTGCGGTCCTTGCATTGGCCAGTGGGACCGCCGGGATGTCAAGAAGGGTGAGGCCAACTCGATCATCTCTTCCTACAACCGCAACTTCACCGGCCGTAACGATGGCAACCCCGCTACCCACTCTTTCGTCACCTCGCCTGATCTCGTCGTCGCCATGAGCATTGCCGGCTCGCTGCATTTCAACCCCCTGACCGACAAGCTCAAGGACAAGGACGGCAATGAGTTCATGCTGGCTCCTCCCTCGGGTGACGGTCTGCCTGCCGCCGGCTACGACCCCGGCCAGAACACCTACCAGGCGCCTCCCAAGGACCGCGGTACGGTTGACGTTCAAGTCTCTCCGAGCTCAGACCGCCTCCAGATCCTCTCTCCCTTCAACGCCTGGGATGGCAAGGATGCCCTCAGCTGCCCCATCCTGATCAAGGCTCAGGGGAAGACCACTACTGACCACATCTCGATGGCTGGCCCGTGGCTCAAGTACCGTGGTCACCTTGACAACATCTCCAACAACATGCTGATCGGCGCCATTAACGCTGCCAACGGCGAAGCCAACAAAGTCAAGAACCAGACAAATGGCTCCTGGGATGCCGTCCCGACTGTTGCTCGTGACTACAAGGCCAAGGGCATCAAGTGGGTTGTCGTCGGTGACTGGAACTATGGTGAGGGTTCTTCCCGTGAGCACGCCGCTCTCGAGCCCCGTCACCTTGGCGGTCTCGCCATCATCACCCGGTCCTTCGCCCGTATCCACGAGACCAACCTGAAGAAGCAGGGTATGCTTCCCCTGACCTTCTCTGACCCGGCCGACTACGACAAGATCCAGCCCGACGACAAGGTCGACATCCTCTGCACCGAGCTTGCTGTTGGCAAGCCCATTACCATGCGCGTGCACCCGGCAAACGGCGGTTCACCATTCGAGGTTAAGCTGTCGCACACGTTCAACGAGGCTCAGATTGAGTGGTTCAAGAACGGCAGCGCGCTTAACACCATGGCCAAGAATGCCAAGCACTAGATAAAACAAAACATCTACTTACATAAACTTATGAAGTCTGAAGAAACAGACGATGGGATGGTGGTGATATTGAGAGGTGTGGGTAGTGGGTCGGCGGTTCAGGGACATCGGAATTGGCGTAATCCGAGCACTGTTTCTCATTTGTACGTATATTGCCGGTCCTTTGCATTCCAATGGTTGGTTTATGAAGGATGCTTTCGTGAGTCCTCCTGAGTCGAAGTGTGTGAGTACATCCTGCACGTGGCTATATACCTGGAATGCTCTACAACTGCTTGTTCAATACCAATTCTCTGCTTTGGCTACAGGAGCTTTAGTGTCAGGGGGGAGAAAGTGGGAAGATTTGCAGAAGAGTGAGGTAGGACCCTGCAAAGGAGGGTTGGGTAAGAATAGGGAGGCAGAATGACAAGATGAGATCCAAGACCATGAAAAGTGCCTATAGCAAGAGGATAAGGTATCTTAGCTTTCATTCTTTGGGACCAGATTGTCTAACTGCAGTGAGAACCTTACATTCAGGTGAGCTGGACAGGATGAATCGAATCCAAGTCCCCGTGTAGTTGGTATGAAATATGAAATACGGTAACAGCTCAGGAATACTATGTATGCGGTAAACGAGGTTCCTGTATCTTGATGCCACCTTGCCTGATACGGCTACGGCTCGGTACTTCTAACACTAGTACTACTAGTACTCTTATTCGTAATTTCGGAACCGTAGGTAGTTATGCCTGATAGCGATAAGGCGGTTGTTTGTCGAATGACAAAAGCTGTAGTTATTTCGTACACTGCTGCGGCCGATTGATCCCCGGTCTCTACTCCAATTTGCTGTCCAACGAATCCGTCGACGTTAGAACGAGCTCGAGAAACGGTTAAACCATGCTATGACCAACGCGGCAGCAAGCAACCCTAGCTTTACCTGATTCCCAGTCTTCCGACTTCGCGGACCTGCCAGGTCCAGTCCGGTCGGCTAGATTGCACCACTCGGCGTCGCCTCACAGCCCTAGGCAAAGTCGCCCGCGCAGGACATTACATATAGTATCAAAAGAGAAAGGGAGAAACTGCCGGCCGTGGCGCAGAAAAGAAGCGGTGCGCCAAAATGCCGATGCCAAATGTCCGAATGCTCGGCCTCCCGCGCGCCGGCTCCTACATCAACCGGCTCCCGCTCTTTACGCGCGGGATCCTGGCCGCAATTGTCTTGTTCGAGGCGCTCTGTCTGCAGAGTTGGTGGGATGTCCGGGCATGGGGTGCCTTGGTGCCGGAGGAGATCGGGTTCGCGACGCGTAGGTTTTACTCCTAATCCGACTTGTCCCCTCTTCCCGTCCCTCTCTCCCCTTGGACAGGTGGTATTTAGGGGGCTGCGAAGCAGGTGAGGTTGCACGTTGCTGACACGAAAGGCGGCGGTGTGTACAGTATATCGGGCCAATACCTACCCGTTCATACACTTAAATGTGTTGCATCTGATCCCCAATCTCCTGGCGCTGACACCGATGTTGGAACGGTTTGAGAACGAGTATGGCACGCTTACGTCGCTGGCGCTGTTTTTGGGTCGTAAGTTCCGCTCTTGATCGTTGTTTGAGAAGCGCTGCTAGCTAACCTCCATCTCCCAGCGTTCTCTACTTTCCCAGCTTTCCTCTATGTGGGAATGGAAAAGTGGGTGTTTAGACTGAATACGGCGGTTATGGGTGCGAGGTGAGTGGCCTCTGCAGAAGAGATTTCTTCCTGTTCCATGCTGACAATGCGGTATGGCTGCAGCATCTGGTTCTTCCTGCTAGCTGGGATCGAGGCCATCCGGACGTACAGGGTCAACCCGCGCTTGGTGATTGCCGGGCAGAGCATTCCCACCTGGACTACGCCCCTGGTGATTCTGCTCGCCATAGCGGTCTTGGTACCTAGGTCTAGTGCCTTCGGCCACCTTTGTGGCTTGGCGGTCGGGTATATCTGTATGCTTCCTCCCTCTCACGTCGTCTTGAATGTGACATAACAATTGCTGACTCCCCTGCTCACAGGCGGGCTGGGATACCTCAAGTATCTTGCGCCACCGGAATGGGCGCTGCGCTGGATCGAGAAGCAACTCAACCTTCTGGGGCGGCTGCCACACTACGTGAGCGTCGATCAGAAGACGTATGGGAGGTTTGGCGTGCTTCCGTTGTCTAACTTAACACCAGCGCCGGTTGTTTCTGCGGGATTAGTTGGGAGTAGCCAGAGGCTGAGCCCTTGAGGGCTCACTCAAGGAAGGGACTGTTATGGATGCTATCATCATGATTCTTGTAGAACATCTATGAGTTACGCATTTAACGGGACGATGCGGCGGTTGCCGTTTCAGAAATCCCATGACAATCTCCGCGACGTTGGTGCCTGGCACTAGTACTTGCAACCTCGGGCTTCGAACTGCCCAACCTTGGTTTTAAACAGGCGAGGTCGTTCGAGGCAAAAATATACCCAAGGTACATACCTTCCTTAGCACTACCGACCTAAAGAACAAATAGGACAAACACAGTCCATATCCAAGGTTTGTTACCGCGCTTTCGAATACCTGCCTTCTGGGGAGTTTGGTCAGCAGAGACGTCGTGTTACATCCCGCGCTAACGTACTTAAGATAAGGTACGGTAAGGTAAGGTATTACCGGTAGTATTGCCGTGAGAGCCTAGGTAACTTAGCCAGGACCGGTTAGCGTTCCCGCCTTTTATGCATTTTCTGGGGCGATAGCTCACATTTATCAAGTTATCCGTACTAATATCAACATCATCCATGCAAGTTACCCCTGATAGCCCAGAGAACCGCGAACAGCTGGTGCAGCAGGCTCGCGACTTGGAGCTTCGCAAGGAACCGCCACTGCAGCCGCAATGCCGCGGTTATTGTGTGAGTGCCTCCTCACTTCGTCAGTAGCGACGGCTGGCTGACCTTTAGTGATAGCCAGCGCACTGCGGCTTCGGCGCGATCCGCGCGTCCTGAAGCTCCCGCCGTACCTGTCCCTGCTCTGCGTTCTGGTCGGCGTCGCCTGGCTCTTCCTGCTCCCGCTCAACGACTACTCGCGGAGAACCTACATCTCGGAAAATGCGCTCCTTCCCGGCCAGGTGCACACATACTTTAGCGGCAGCGACCAGAATGTGTTCCGCGCATACAAGCACGAAGTAGATGCACTGGTGGGCAAGACCAACACCGAGTACGTCAAGAGTGACGGTGGAACGGAGTGCTCGACGCTCCCGGCTAACGCGGGATAGGCGTAACGACAAGCTTGAATCCATTGTCAAAGGCTTTGGTCTCAAGACAGCCCGCCAGAACTTCACCTACCAGGCTGCAGGGCATTCCTACTCGGGAGAGAACCTCTACGCCATCCTCCAAGCACCGCGAGGCGACGCAACCGAAGCTGTCGTGCTGGTAGCGGCTTGGGAGAATGCCAAGCACGAAATCAACAGAAAGGGCATTCCGCTTGCCCTAACGCTGTTGCGCTACTTCAAGCGGTGGTCGCTGTGGTCCAAGGACATCATCCTGCTGCTGACGCCGGACAGCATTGCTGGCCCGCAGGCGTGGGTCGATGCATACCACGATGCACACAACCCCTCCCGCGTCTCCAGCCTGCCCCTCAAGTCCGGTCTGCTGCAGGGCGCGATCGCCATCGATTACGCGCAGGAGGGCCGTTTCGAAAGCGTGCACATCGTGTACGACGGAGTCAACGGCCAGCTGCCGAACCTGGACCTGATTAACTCGATCGTGAATATTGCCGGCGGTCAGATGGGCATGGGTGTTGCCCTGCAGGAGATGTGGCGCCATGACGATGGGTACAAGCACCGGCTGCGCACCATGCTGCGCGGAATGCTGAAGCAGGGGCTCGGCCTGCCGAGCGGACCGCATAGCAGCTTCATCCCGTACCACGTCGACGCCGTGACCCTGCAGCCGTTTGGTGATGGCTGGCAGGACGAGATGGCTATCGGCCGCGTGATTGAGGGCAGCTTCAGGAGTCTGAACAACCTGTTGGAGCATCTACACCAGAGCTTCTTCTTCTACCTGCTCATGCAGCGCGAGCGCTTCGTCAGTATCGGTACATACCTGCCGAGTGCCATGCTGGTGGCCGCTAGCTTTACGATCATGGCTATTTCCCTCTGGGTCAAGAGCGGCCAGGCAGAAGCTGAGAGGGCGACAGTAGAAGCCAAAACTGAAACAGCCCCCGCTCCCGCAGTCGAGCGCGACCTCTTCCTCCCGCTAGGCGTAGTCACTTTGATCCAATCCTTCTCCATCGTCCCGCTTTACCTCTTCAATCACGTCTCGGAGAGCGTAAGTGTCTGGCAGCCCTTCTTACCGTTCCCCCCCTACAGAACTAACCTCAGCTCAATAGATGCTAACCCCTCTCTTCGCGACATTCACACTCCTCAACGTCCTCCTGCCGGTTCTCCTCTCCCACCTGCTCACACAAGCTGCCGCCCCGACGCTACAGCAATACCACCTTGTCAAGTCTTTCTCCCTCCTCCTGCTGGGCATGTTCCTCTCCTCGCTCGCCACCCTCAACTTCTCTCTCGCGCTCATCATCGGCGTGCTGGCATCCCCGCTGTCCTTTGCCCGCCCCGCCGCGTCGCGCGTCACGAGGCTAGTGACCACGGCGCTGCTCAGCGCCATCAGCCCGCCGGCGGTGTTGCTTGCGGGGGCGGCGTACTGGGGCGCAGACGTCAGCGGTGTGTTGCGCGAGGCGGCGGTCGGCTGGCATGTCTGCGGGACGTATTCGCCTGTGGTGGTGTGGTGCGTTTGGTGGCCTGCCTGGTTGGCCGGGAGTGTGGCGGTGCTTGGGAGGACGGGGGAGGGTGGGGCTGGGGGGAAGGAGAAGACTGCGTGAAGGTATCTTTTACCTGGAAGGGGTTTGGGGTGTTTGAAGCAGTTGCAAGACCAGGGGCTGGTTTGAATGGAATAAATAAGGTGGGGATGTGATACCCATAGCCCTGATAGCAGGAGTGGTGAACTCCATATTGTCGATGGGCTCGATTTCAGTAGCCCGTTGCATTTTGCCATTCACAGACTCCTGCCCAGTCTATCATCCATAACATACAAGGCATTTCCGTTTATGTGAATGCTGACCCGGGAATCCGGGCCCATCCAACGAAGGGGATATCACCATGCCACTCTACACTACCCACACATCCTGCCCTACGTTCTCGATCCAATTTCCCAGTTGGTTGACACTCGAATCCCACTCTAGTAACCGCTGCCGCATGTTCTCGATCTGTTGCATGTCCAGCACCTTGGGCTGCACCCAGTTGATGTGCGCCACCTGGTCCACCTGGTCGATGGTTCCGCGCAGCAGACCCAAGCTGAGCGCCTTCATAATAAGGTGCTCGATCTCGTCCGGCCGTACCTTGGTCTCGGCTGCGATCGTGTCGAAGGTCATGGCGCGGTCGTGCGGCGGCCGCCTGAACACCGCCTCGGTTAGCGCCGCTAGGTAGATCTTCTCCCGCAGCTGACGGTTGTGCTGAGCCAGGAGCGGGTTCGAGTTGATCTGGTCTGCCAGCACATCGTACGCCCCGAGGTCGCCACGGTTGAAGGCGAAGAGGAGGTCGCGCAACCACTTGTCGTCTTCACGCTCGGAGAGTGCGCCAAGGATTGGGTGTAGCAGCAGCTCGCCGAAATTGTAGATGCTTGAGCTAACAAGCGCGGCGATGGAAAGGTCGTAGGCCCGGTTGCGCCGCTCGGCGGGGGAGAGGGAGTTGATGTCGATGCAGGCGAGGTACAGGAGCGCGGTGCGGTAGTACGAGCCAAAGTCGGCCTTGGCCTGGTAGTAGTCGGCGTTGGCGCCGTAGAAGGCAGCGTGCACGATCGTCTCGACCGAGTCGAAGCTGTCGAGCACCCGTTCTGCCTTATCCAAATCTTTCCTTGCACCGTCGAGGTCGTTGAGGTCGAGCTTCACGCGTGCTACAGCAATCGTAGCAAATACTAGAGCGTCTTGCGAGTCTTCGTTGTCCACCTTCTTGACGACCGCCTCCATGAAGGAAAGGCGTTCTTGGTTATCTGTCTCATCCAGTTAGAGTAAACCCAAATACCGAAAGGCGTCCGTACAAACCTCTACATTGTGTTGCCGCCTTCAACGCAAGGTCGACGAGCTTGAGCTGGTTGATCTTATCCGCAAACTTGAGGATGAAGACCTTGTAGAACTGTAAGCGCTGTGGGGCGCTGCCCGGGTGGTTGAAGAATTCGATCAGCTGGTTCGTCAGCTGGTGCCACAGCTTGCGTTCCCATAGCGTCTCAATCTCAAGCACAACCGGTTGCAGCTCTTCGACAGTGCCATCCCGCTGTTCGGCGAGGAAGTCGGAGATAGTGTCGACGTTCATCCTGGAGGCCGACTCTGAGGGAACTGCAGGGAGAAGGTCGGGGGCCGAGGATGCGGTTTTGACCCTTGAATATACTTTTTTGTCAGTCGGAATGGGAAGGCTGCTTGCCGTTTCCGTGGGTATCTGAGGTAAGTAATTGTTTGGGAGCTTGGGGCTGGAGTTGGTGATGGGAAGGCGGGAGGTTCCAGCTCGCACTTGACGCGGCAAGGCAGCCTGCTGGAACGGTACGTACCTCAACGGGATGGTCCGTGCCTTTGTCCCACATTTGCCAAAATTGCTGCTTTGATTGGCCAATTTTCATGTTCCATTGAAAGAGTGGGCCGGGAGCTCTCCGGCGGGACGGCATCTCGATTGCGATTGCTTGGTTGAATACCTCGAAGCACGCTCGCGGCCTGCGTCAAAGGCAAATTGACTGCGTCGCAGCCCTTCCTGGGAACTCACCTCCACCACGAGCCACGATGGCCTCCCTGCCGACCGCCGTGCGGTCGACGGCACCTAAGATCGCGAGAAACACGCTGCAGCGCCGGACCATTGTTTCCGATGTGCACATCACGCGCACCGGCAAGCCTCTCATCCGCACAACGGGCGGCCGGTTGGTAGTCTCTCCTTCGGTTCCGAGGTCATTCTAATGGATGGTCTCTACAGCTCATCTCTCGGCGAACACACCGCTACCGTCTTCGGCGCCACGGGTCAACTCGGTCGCTACATTGTCAACCGGCTAGGTTCGGCCGTTCTCTCCCGAGGCAATTTCGACGCCTGGCTGACTCCGTACTTGCAGCAAGACAAGGATGTACAGTGGTTGTACCATACCGCGAGGAGATGGCCAAGCGCCATCTCAAGGTTACGGGTGACTTGGGCCGTGTTGTGTTCATGGTGAGGGAATCAGGACGATTTGGAAAAGAAGCAACTGCTGAATGGAGGCCAGGAATACGACCTGCGGAACACCCAGTCGATCGAGGAGAGCGTCAGACATTCGGACGTTGTCTACAATTTGATCGGCCGGAACTATCCCACCAAGTGAGATCAGGCGTGACCGTTGTGGTGGAACGCACAGGCGCTGATGAGGGACAGGAACTTCTCCCTGGCTGATGTGCACATCGAGGGTACCGAGCGGATTGCAGAAGCCGTTGCCAAGTATGACGTTGATCGCTACATTCACGTCTCGTCGTACAACGCGGACCCCAACTCGTCGTCGGAGTTCTTCGCGACAAAGGTAGGCTAATGGTCCGCCCCCCTCGCTGAAAACTGGGAGGGACTTTCTAACCCAAAATCCAGGGCATTGCTGAGCGAGCAGCGCGGGAAATCTTCCCTGAGACCACTATCGTCCGCCCGGCACCGATGTTCGGCTTCGAAGACAACCTGCTGCTGAAGCTCGCTAGCGTCGTGAATCTCTTCACATCAAACAACATGCAGGAGCGTTACTGGCCGGTGCATGTATGTGTAGCGTCGTCATTGATAATAAACCACGAGTGTCTGACGTGGCTTGCAGGTCATCGATGTTGGTGAGGCGCTGGAGAAGATGCTGTACGATGACAGCACGGCATCCCAGACCTACGAGCTGTATGGCCCCAACAACTACTCAACAGCGGAGATTGCCGAGCTGGTCGACCGGGAAATCTTCAAGAAGCGCAGGCATATCAACCTTCCTAAGGCAATCCTAAAGCCTCTGGCCGGGCTTCTGAATCGCGTCCTTTGGTGGCACACATTGTCTGCCGACGAGGTTGAGCGCGAGTTCCTCGACCAGGTCATTGACGAGTCGGCCAAGACGTTTAAGGACCTGGGCATGGAGCCAAGCGACATCGGCAAGTGGACTTATCATTACCTGGTATGCATTCGCCATCACCTCAAATTGGTCTGTTTGGGCGTGGCTGACCCGCTAATAGAAGCACTACCGCTCGTCGACGTTCTACGATCTGCCGCCGGCGACGGAAAAGGAGATGCGGGAAGAGAAGAAGTACATCCACGTTCTTGACGACACCAAGGGTTTGTGAGAGAGTGCGGACACCGTAGAGTGTATATACCGATGCAACTAGACCTTTATGTCCTTGAATCGACGGACTTGGAACCCAAGATCAGTCTTGCAAAAGTGAGAGCTGGTAATGCGTGTAATCGTTGCTGAGTGGTGTGTCTTGCCAAAGTTTCAGTTACGCCTGAAGATGCCGCCCTGCTGTCTTGTCAAATCTGAAAAAGTGGCTCCGCTCATCCGCTCACTCGCTCACCCGCTCACCCACTAAATGCTTTCCCACGCGACCAATTAGTCGAGAGTGCAACAAGATGATTAACCAGGGAAATGAGGATGATGAGCTGTAAGTCTTGAGCAGTCCCAGTTCTCTGTGCAAAATGACCGAGGTTGACATCGCCCTCGTAGCTCGCTCTCCTCGTCAACTCTTGATGCCCTTAAGCAGTTTTATGCCGAGCGAGACGCCCGTGCGGAGCAGTTTGCCAAGCTCCAGGCTCAGGCTGAGGAACAGCATGCTGCCAGTCAAGCCCAGTCAAAGCCGTTGTCCATAGAGGCCTTTACCGAGGATTGGAATGAGAGCCAGTTCTGGGTATGGCTACTCCCAAAGGCGTGGCTATTCCCAACAGGGGATGGCAGGATAGAGGGGTCGGCCTGTGCTGATGGATGGAAGTATGCAGTACTCGGACGAAACGGCATCGTTCCTGGCAAAACAACTCCTCGATGGAACCACGGCGGGCATGACCATTGCGGTCGTGTCGGCACCGAGTGTGTTTGTCGCTCTGAAGAATATCTTGGTGCGTCTATCCGTCCTGCATCGGCATCTGGTCAACTTATGCCTCTTGTTCGGCCCCTGACACCACACAATGTTCAGAGCACCGCATCACCAGATGGCGCTAAACCTAAGCTCGTTCTCCTCGAGCATGACAACCGCTTCGCCATCTTCCCGGAGTTTGTCTTCTACGACTTTAATCAGCCGCTGAAGCTCCCCGGTCTGTCTCTGTCCTTTTCCCATGGTAAACACCAATTGGGACTGCCGTACTAACACCACCTTAAGCCCACCTCAAAGGCACCTGCGACCGCATCGTCTGCGACCCACCGTTTCTCAACGAACACTGCCAGACCAAAGGCAAGTACAAGTACATGTCCAGATTCTTACCGAGTTCCTCCCCCTCTTCCCGCCAATAGTTTCCACTTCCCGTTCACACAACTCATCCCATCTACCCACACGCCGAGTCTGCGGCTGACACGTTTTGCTGGGTCTACAGCCGCCATCACAGTCAAATGGCTCTCTAAACCGCCATCAGCCGAGGAAGGCAAGAACCAACAACAGCCCAGACTGATAGTGTGCACGGGCGAACGGATGGAGGGCATCGTGACCCGCTTGTACCGCTCGTTTGGCTTGCGTACGACCGACTACGACCCCGTACATGCGCGCGGTCTGAGCAACGAGTTTTACTGCTATGCCAACTTTGAGTCGGTTGGTTGGGGGTGGCGGGCTAGTAGACAGGGTAAGCAGGGGGCCGGAGTGAGGCAGCCTACTGAGGGGTGAAGGGACAGAAGGGTAAATCGGGAAGAACGGAGGTGGGAACCACATGGCCGCACACACGTAACTGATGATGTGTTGACTTATACAGAGCCTAGGTACCGAACGAAGCAGCCATATACATTTTTCTGAAAACACAAAAAACAACCTCTAAACACCAGAAAACTCCAGGAGATCCGCATGTTTTGCTTCCGTTACACTCGCAATGGCATCCCAATCCAGACCAGGATCTATATAACAACTTGACTAAAAGCCAGACGCCGGCCCTCCCTCTGCCGGTTCGCGTTGCTCCCTTATGACAACGATCTAACGATATAGAACAGCAGATATGCTTTGGAGTTGAGCACATCCGACTTTTGCGCTAACTCTACCTTGTGATCATTGAATGCAAACCACTTGTAGCCGCGTCAGCATCGCTCACAGGATTTAGGCAGCTGGGAAGAGTTCGTGGTTGCAAATTACTCACTTGGTCACCAACCCGACAATACGACATGTAATGCCCAGTGTCAATCTCGCCAACATGCACCACCACAGTGAGGAGATCATACGTGCACGACCGAGCCAGCTCATAGTTGTCCCTGACATCTTGGCTGCGGCCCCGGTTGGTGTAGGGAAGCATGTTGAGTTGCAGGGGAAACTGCACAGGCGTGTCGATCTTTGCGGCACGCTCGTTGCGCCCTTGCTTGTACTCGAATCTCTGTACACATGTCAGCCGGAAATTCACGGGTGGCATAGGATGAAGGGTGAGCGGGCGAGGAAGGCAGTGCCGTACCTTGAGTTGAATGGACAGTACATTCGGTAGCCGCTTGATCGACGTCTGCCGCCGCGCCTGCTGCATTGAGTTGCAATTGTTGCAACGGTACTCGCACTTGTCCGACTTGATATATTCTTCGTCTAGACACTCCTGCAGCGTCAACATCCCGCCGGGCCTTGATGATCCCTTTTTACCCCTTCTTTGGGTCAAGTTCTCCAGTGGTAGGCTGAGATCCAGGAAACTCTGGACTTGGTTGGTGACGCCGTTGCAGTTTTGGCACGTGGTGGTGCTCTGCAGCTTGCCATAATACGTTTGATGGATGACACAGTCGCAGCTATGCTCACTGCCAATTTCGGGCCTCTTGCCGTCGCCGTTGCGCTCGTGCAGCTCCTCCGCAAGGAACTGGAAAAACTCGTGTGCGTCCTGTTCTTTTGTCGTGACCAAGTTTTCAAACGCTTTCTTCTCGCTGATCCAGAACCCGGAGAGGATGTTAGCTGCCGTGTACCCATTGGTATTTTCCAACGCGTAGAAGTCCTGGAACATGTCGTCCATGGCACAGCTCAGGCAGTGCGGCACATCGCAGTTGCTACTCTGATGCCCGTCGCTAAGGTAGAAATTCCTCAAAATGGGGTTGTGGAGGAAACTCTGGAGGACGACGTTTTGGTAGCAGGTAGCCCCTGCGTTGTAAATTCCCCGCAGACCATTGGCCTTGCATGAGGCCGTCGTTGTGTTGGACGAGATGTATGTTGGATTGTCCCTAACAGGGTCTGATGCCTCAAACATATCTTCATGCTTGCGCTTTCGGGCTGGTCGGTGTCAGTATCTACGTCACAATCGTGGCGACGAGTACGGCTTACTTGTGGAAAACGTGCCCGTCCCCATCTTCCTTAACCTAAGTTCTTCGAAGGTGGGGTCCCAGACAATGTCATCGCACATCTGGCAGTAAAGAGCACCGCTTCTTGAGTCAACATCTATGCACTTGTCAGCAAGCTGTGGGATACCCAGATAAATATCGGTAAAGAGCGTCTTCAACGCACAGAATCTGTGCGCCTTCTTAGCGCCGTGCCTTGCCCGGTCCTCTTCTGTGAGCGTGGAGGGGCATTGTAAGCACAGGTACGTCGCGGTGAGCGACGTGACGGTCGGACCTTCGGTCAACTTCGCTGTCTGCGAGATGAGCGGCGTAGTGTCGAAGATGCTTCGTAGGATCGCCTTGTAATGTTGGATGGATGTATCTGTAGCCGCTTGTCCTTGGTTGAACAGCCGCTGTAGGTGTTCTACGCTGGTTAGGCAAGGGAGCCAAGTGCCGAGTAAGACTCGAGATGACTTACCACAGCCATACATGGGCTGCCCTGGTTGGGGCGCTTTCACTTTGTGGTTTTTTGGCGATGCCGGAGTAGCAGGCCTTGCAGCCATCTTGTAAACACTCGTTTCAAGCCAGGATGGCTGCGTAAGCGAAGTCAGAGGGCGTCGTAATTCCGTTCTGAGACCGTTGCGCCTCAGGTCTCGCACGCTGGCAGGAAGTCGGTAAGGGGGCTGCAGAAGGGCTGTCGTCACGTGGCGTGTTCACAAGCGTCCCGAGCTTGATATAGGTCGCAGGAGGCACAGGCTTTGTGCGTTAGGGTAGCGGTCGGGAATAGCTCCTGTTGACGGCCTTCGGATTTGCGATGGCAACGCTCGGCGGCGGAGCAAAGGAAACGACGCGCAAGGGTTGATCGTCGCGGATCGGGTGGGAAATAGCAGCTTTTTCACATGGTCAGAATGGATCTTTAACACTTAGGGATTGCCACTTGGGAGCAATACGTAATCAATAAGCTTGCAATGCTAACAACACGTCATCGTTGCTATTGTCGCGCGACAATTCATCCGATCATATTACATCGCCAACCGGTGTCTAAGGGCTCCAACCGTGATGGCTACGGCTGGGCTGGAAATTACTTATCGGCAAGGCTTATCGATAGGTGTGGAGTGCTTCAGCCTGGGGTTTAATGTGGGGCATATTGTAGCGCATTCAGCATTGACCAGGGCAGGGCATACATCGTCAGCCTTGAGCCTCGGCAGGCATTCAAGATCCGTGCCGACTCCTACTAGTAGTAGCCTACTAGTATTCCGTACTCTTGGATACATCTTGTTTTGCACGAAGCATCATATCCTTTCCGCCCTCTCATTGCGTGAATGTCTGTGACATAGGGCTTGAGACTTGGTCGACCACTTGCCCACCGTTCCATGTATTGTATTTGTACGTACATACTTGCAGCGGCAACTGTGAGACTGAAAATTACCCCTGATGTTCTTTAGGTTCTTATCCAAAGACCTCCCACGACATTTACACATCAAGGCTGACGGTGTAGTGCCTGGGAGCCACACCCACTGACGGGCTCCGGGATTCTGCTGCCGAGGTGGGACCGATGAAGCACATGCCTGGCCGGTCCGGCTGAGGTAAAGCTCAGCTGGGCAGCCCACCACTGCCGGCCCGATCCCTTACCCCGCAGCATACCGAAACCAACACTGGGGTACCACATACTTCCAAGTTCTACCAGTTCACAGTAGGTCGTGGACCAGGCCCTAGTCACAGATGCGCCTGGCCGTTGGCAAGCTGCTGTCGCCACTCCTCAAATTCAAACACAACATGGCCACCCAATTAACGCCCCTTCCGGAGATCGAACGTCTCAGTCCGGGCTGCATCCGCATCCTTGGCGGCAACCCGGGGAAGTTCACTCTTCAGGGAACCAACACCTACCTAATCGGGACGGGGCCAAACCGTCTTCTCATCGACACGGGCGAGGGCAAGCCGTCATGGATCACGGCACTTACACGCGTGCTACACGAAGAGAAGGCCACAATCACAAGCGCCATCATCACGCACTGGCACCACGACCATACAGGCGGCGTGGCTGACCTCCTTAAATCCTGGCCAGGGACCAAAATCTACAAGCACCAACCGGAGTCGGGCCAATTAGACATCGAAGATGGCCAAACGTTCCAGATCCCCGGCGCTTCCCTCACCGCAGTCCACGCCCCCGGACACACGGCCGACCACATGGTCCTTGTCTGGCCAGAAGAAGACGCTCTGTTCACGGGCGACAACGTCCTCGGCCACGGCACAGCCGTGTTTGAGGACCTAGGCGCCTACATGGCCAGCCTGGAGAAGATGAAGAGTCTCTTCAGGGGGACAGGGACAGGGACAGCTTACCCCGGCCATGGCCCGGTGATCCCGGACGGGCCGGGCAAGATCGCCGAGTATATCCGGCATCGGGGACAGCGGGAGCAGCAGGTTGTGCAGGCACTCCTCACCCCGCGGCCAGGGAACGAAGGGACCCCGGCGGTGGTCGAAGCGGAAAGTGGGAAAGGGAGTGCCTGGACGGTGATGGACCTGGTGAAGGTCATCTATCGGGACGTACCAGAGAGCTTGCACCCTGCGGCGGCGGGCGGAATCATGCAGATTCTACAGAAGCTGCAGAGAGAAGGGAAGGTTTCGGAGGTGGTCGATGGGGATGAGGTGAAATGGAGGCTCGGAGGTCGGCCGGGTCCAAGCCGATCCGCCCTGTGACGCCCGGAAAGGATGGCCAACACGTACGGATATACCGGAGCCATGGTAGAGTACTGGCTTACACGTGTATACTTAGGTAAGGAGATGGTTCAGCTGAGTTCTGGCCACTTGGGATCCCACAACGCTTGTGGGCTGAAGATGATTCAGCCCTATGAAATGAGCCTCTGACGTCAGAGCAGTGAGAATATTCTACTACCGTAAGCTTCAATCGACATTACCCACTCGGTACAACATACGACATATCTCGTAGAGGACAGCTAAACACACAAAGATCTTCAGGGACCGCGTCCAAGTTCAAGCCTTGCCCGTGCCAGGCCCACGGCAGATGAGGAACTCATGTGTTGTGGTAGGGCAAGATGAGGCTTTCCATCTATCTTGTGCTACTTACTAGTGTATTGTGTGCTTTCTGAAAGCTTGGGCACAGTATGAAAATCTGTGGGGTAGCAGGTGAGCAGGTACCACTCGGCCGGCAATCTCGGGGCCCACCGTGCCGCCGCCGGTTCTGATGACTTTGATCTTTCTTCGATTTTCCCTGACTTTCTCACGATGACTGACTGGGTAGTTAAGGCCCCACCGGTTAAAGTGTACAGAAGAATTTTGTTCCCAATAGTAAGCATGTAGCATCTTTGAACGACAAAGCCGGAATGGATGGCTGTTCCCTACACGTACCTACAGATGAGAATACTCTCCCTTGGTACTATACAGGTAAGAACACTCATGCTGGTGCAGTAAATCAAGGTGTCCAGGTGAATGGACATTCGGCAGGGGGAATGTCAGCTGCCGCTGCTGCAGTCTCTCCCAGGGTTTTGCAGTCAAAAGGAAGGCCTGTGGGGCTCACACGGGAACTTATTGTCAGAGTGGAGACACGCTCTCAGGTGCCCGCTCTCACCTTCTAGTACTTACCGTATGTAGGGTCCTGACGGATCATAGGGACGTTGTGGTACGGCCCTTCCATAAAACGGAGCTCTTGTAGCTGGGCTGTTTCATTTGGCGTCTGGTCGTTTTACCAGAGTAGTGATATCTTTGTTTGGTTACACAAAAAGACCCTGCGTCAGGAAGGACCGTGGAGTTGCTCGCCGACTTCTGACAGAGGGGGAGACCATATAACTACAGGTGCATGTAGAAGGTCTGGCTTGGGCCGACTTTCGTGAACAACAGTTTTGGTAGAGCGTGACAACATGTCTCGGGCTTCGTCGCAACTCCGAGTCCGTTGGCATGCCGGTCGAGGATGAAGGGGGGTCCCTCTTAACCCAAGCGAGGCTAGCGAAAACGGGTGCTGCAGTGCCGAGTCTCGGTACTCTCTAGTAGGGTAGTATCAGGTTTCGGCGCTGATACTGTATCATTTTTGGTCAGTGATCTTCTCCGTGTTTCTCCTGTGCTATACCTCCTCCGTGCTAACGTTATGTACACTACACAGCCGCCGAGGCCATGATCACCTCCTCTCCGTTCACTTGGGTAAACAGGAACTTCACAGTCCAACTAGGACACAGACGGCCATAACGAATAGCAGAGCAACACTCTCGCGATGCTCCGTGCCCCGAGCTAAGGTGATGTAGCAGGCTACCAGGTAGTAGAGCAGTACGGGTAAAGCTGATGGGGAAGACAACGTCGCTCAAGGTAACATGGCATCGATGAATAATCAATCACCTGGATAGTCAATTCTTAGTGTACACTAGAACTCTTGGGTCGTCCTTGGCATCAAAGCTGGCCGATCACGTTAAATCCGGACCCACTCGGCTTGCCAAACGCCGCCAGCAGATGCCGCAAGGGAATCGGCGCCGACAACTGCCTGTCACAGCACACCACATAGTGTACCCTAGGTACCGTGTTGTAGGTACCTGTGTGTACCTTATGCCTTGGGGCTCGATACTGAGGTTTGATGGATCCATACGTGGAAGCTGGTCCGATGGTCGTTCGATTCATGTTTCATTTATTGGCAGAGCGTCAAGCTGTCGAAGCATGTGGTGTGGTGTGCTTGACGAAAATGCACATGTGCAGTCAGCAATTGCAGCAAACCTATGCAGCAGAGCTCTTTGCCCCACATAGTCCGTCCCGCACTGTGTCCTTTGTTCCCGCACCATGCCGACGACCCCCAAGAAAAGCATCCCTCGGATGTCCCGGAGGCGGGAATGCGGGCGCAAACCGCGAAGGCAGCGACAGGAGCCACATTGGACAGGGACATCGCCTGACTCCTGCCCGAGACGCGGATGCTTGTCCCGGGAATTACCAATCACTGTCCGCAACGGGAAAACGAGCTACTCGGCGTCGAGCATGGCCGCTTTTAAGGCTTTCCGCTCCCCGTTCATTGTTTGCGTCCGCTTTCTGGAGAGGAAAAGGCAATCCATTGATCCTATCAACCACGGGCAGTGCTGTCTTTGTTTTACTCCCGCAAGCGGCCTGCCCCAGCCTGATGCGAGCCTCGCGAACCCGACCGGCTCACTAGACGACATCTCTAACCCACGGGTTGTTCGAACTGATTCCTGCAAACGCCGCGCGGCTGAGGCGGCATCGCCGGGGTTCTCATAATCATCAGTGCGAACCGGCGCTACGACACTGGAACTGCAGTGAGCTTAGACCCCGGTAGCGGTCGAGAAACAACGTAAAACATCGGTTCCAGATGAAGGCATACGTATCTCCGCTTCTGTCGGTTGTTGCGAGCGCGGCGCTCCTGGGCCTTGTCCCAGTCGCCCTTGCACACGGCGATGACCATGGTCATGGAGATGGTGGCATGGGCGGCATGAAAATGACCGACGCCGACAAGCCTCTGCCCGAGGACCAGTATCCTCCCACGTATTTCGCGCACCCCGACCACAGGGTGGCCGTCTACGGGCATATTGCTCTAATGCTGTTGGCATGGGTATTTGCGCTACCTGCTGGTAAGCTCCACAGACTCCATAAAACGGGAGAGCGAGCGAGGGCGGTTTGCTGAGATTGGCGACATCTAGCTGTTATGCTGTCGCTCGCCCGATCGCGATACGCGCTCGTGGTGCAATTCGGCTTCCTGGCCGTGAACGGCGGGGGCGTGCTGTTGGGGGTCATCTACAACGCCAGCACGCCCGATCTGTATCCGAACAATGCGCACCACAAGCTTGGCTGGCTTGTGACTTGCGTCGTGAGCGCACAGGTGGTGATCGGGTTGTTGGCCCGTGTTGCCGGCATGTTGAAGCGGGAAAGGTTGGCAGAGGATCCCGATGAGCGCCAACGCTTCATTCCGGTATCCACAGAGGCCATGGCGGAGCACGAGACCCGCTTCCCGGCGCCGTACGGCCGGTTCTCTATTGACAGCGGTCAGGGCACGGAGCCGAGGACAGAGTCACTCCGCAGCCATTCGCTTTCAGACCCTCCGCCGAGTCCGCGAACCAAGGAGTATCACCACAGCGATGCCGATTCCGATGAGGACCTGGAAGCCCACCTACCAACGTTCGCCAAATCTACCAAGGCTCACTCAATGGTGGCCAAGATCGCAGGGAAGGTCTCAGACCGGCTCTGGAAAGTGCTCCTTTTTACCTACAACGTCGTCGACCGGACGATTCTGATCCTTGGCTTCATTGCTGTGTGCACCGGTATCATCACTTTTGGCCGGTTCTTTGTGAGTACCCAACAGGTCGAATGAGGGAGATGCAAAAACGGGGTCGGTGCTGACTAGTATCGCCAGGAGGGCCCGGGGATCTTCACCGGCTTAGCGCATTGGATCAAGGGTGGTGTCTTCTTCTGGTTAGGCATCTTCACCCTCGGTCGCTGGGCGGGCAGCTTTGGCGAGCTCGGATGGGTTGGTTTACCCCCTGGGTGGCGCAATGAAATATAGGGAAGCAAGCTAACTCTGCCAGGCCTGGAATGTGCGTCCTAGAAAGGCCGGCCAGAAATGGCGTCCTTCTGCAGAATTCGTCGAGAGCTTCCTCATCTTCTTCTACGGCTCTACAAACATCTTCCTCGAGCATCTCGGTAACTGGGGCGGTGAATGGAGCCCCCAGGATATGGAGCATATCTCCATCACCGTGTTGTTCATTGGAGGTGGCCTGGTAAGCCACACGCCTTAAGCTCCGGCTTACACGTCTACGTTACTAATTCCTGTTCAGTGCGGCATGCTCGTGGAATCGACCCGCATCCGCAGCCTCCTCAACTACACGGTTACCGACGCTATGGGTGAGCTCACGTACAACAACCGCGATGAGGAACGAGACGAGCTCCGGGAACCGGAAAGCTACTCCTTCTCCATGAATCCCATCCCCGCCCTGGTCATCCTCCTGACGGGCATCATGATGAGCTCCCACACGCAAGAGAGCATGATTTCGAGCATGGTGCACAAGCAATGGGGCGACCTGCTGACGGGTGCCTCCTTTGCCCGCGGCCTGACGTACCTGCTTACCTGGCTCAAGCCGCCGAGGTCAATCTACCCGTCCAGGCCGCCCACTGAGCTGCTGACTTCGTTCGGTCTCATTGCCGGGGGTATTATATTTATGGCTAGCGTAAGTCTCTTCTCTGCACTTCTAACGTGGGGTAGAGCAGAAAGCAGAAAGCATAGCTAACATGGGCAAACAGTCGGGTGATACCGTTAGTGGCATGATCCACTACCAGCTGGATGCCATGTTCATCTACACCGTCACCATGGGCCTAGTGGGGCTCCTCATGGCTTGGGTTATCATGATGGTCGCACTCAAAGGCTGGGCTGCGCGCCGTGAAGCCCGTCGGGCTTAGGCCCGCACCGAGGGGGAACGGGGCCCGCAGATTCCGTCAATCAGAGGCGGGCGTGTGTTGTCGAGTTAGTTAGCTGACGTGGATGTATTTTCGATTCTCTTGTCTTGCTGAGATACCCTTGCTTTTTCTGTCTGTTTGGATGATAATGGAAGAATGCCGGCACGAAAAGGTTGGGCGACGAAATGACACTGCGGCTTCGGGTGGGTTGGTGGGCAGCGTTGGCTTAAGGAAAAAGAAACTAGAAGCGGTGGGAGGGAACGGGTTTGAGTAGCGGGCATGTGGATGAACCTTAGGATGGCAGGAAATAACACTCATTTCACCACTGCTGAGATTGTCTGTAGGGCTGTGAATCCATTGCAACATTGCCACGTATGTAACGCTGAGCAACGTTTATTTATCGCGAGACGCCAAAAGCTCCAACCTATGATTACATTCTGCTGCGGGTGGCCCCCTCAAACCCGCCGAGAACACTGAAACCAGCGAATAGTCGTCTCCATAAGCAGTTGCTACATAGGACACAAAACACGGCGTAAGCTCCCCTAGCCCGCTCGCGTAACGGAACCCTGATTACATGCACATCCCTCCGGGTTCACCACCCAGTTCATTAGTCGTCAGGATAGTATTCCTTGATATTCGATACAAACGTGCAGGTCTCCCAGTCGAAGCGCTTAAAGAATTTGCCCGCCACGAAGAATAGATCGTCGGGAATTACACTGGGGTCGGCGATGATAACGACGTTGTCCTGCGCGACTCGCAGGCGGTCGACAGTCGAACGCCTAGAAGAGCTCCCGTAATGTCAGCATATATCGCCATCCATCAAGGCAGAAACCACGGAGGGCAACACACAGGCAGGTATAATACGTTCTCAGCGGACCCATGTTCATCGTGTGTACCGACTCGCTTGGGTCAAAAACATCTCCCTCCTCATCGGCCTCGTCCCTATCGAGGTAGTGCGGCATCGGCAGGGTGGTGCTACCCATCGCGGCCCACCCGTTGATGATGCCGATGTATCCGTAGCGCCGGTGACGGAAGACCTGCCCAATGTTGTAGTGAACACGCCGGGCTATGTCCTCGGTGTATCGCCGGCTGACCTCCGGGAGCCGGTTGTCAACGTTTTCGAGCATCGCAAGAATATCGTGCACATTCTGCCAGCCGCGGCGACGCCGGGGGTTCTGTTCGGACACAAATCTGTCGTATAGCGGGACGAGATACTTTTGAACGATCCAGTAATCTTCGCTCCAGGAGAGGGCGAACTTGTGAAGGAACGTGGCTAGGTTCGAGTCCCAGTGAAATCTGGAGGCCTGCTTCATGAGGAGCTCGGCCCACATGGAGGCGTAATAGGCGGCGTCCATGTTCAAACTGGGATAGCCGCTTCGCAAACGCTTCATCTCGGCCCCTAGGAACTCGTTGTCCGCGATCGTGCGGACTGTGTCGTGCGTCGCCTTAATATTATGCGCCGTCCTCTGGACGATGATCGGCACGGGGGAGGGTTGAAGGAATGCTTCGGTCCCCTGTGTCCAACCGAACTCGACGAGTCTGAGGCGCAGGTCACGGAGTGTGATTTCCTGGTCCGACCCGTACGGATCGAGACACATCCTCTTTTGCTCGCCATCAACAGCTTCCGTCTCTCCACCGTCCAGGTCCTTCCCTGGCGGAGCATACACCGCGGCGTGGACATGGCTGGGAAACGCAAGGCAGGACGCTGCCATCCCCAGCCGTTCTGCAATGCACGTGAAGATGGCGCTCGAAATGATGGGAAGCGAAGGGTGATTTTCATCGGAAAGCGCGTGGCCGATAAAGCAGTTCCTCAAATTACGGTAGTTGAGATCGGGATTGTCCATACCGGTAAGCTTCCTCGCTCTCAACCAGCGGACTAGGGACAAGGCTTTCTCTCTGGTAGACAGGTTGTGAAACGTCGGATGCTCAGCTTTGAACTGCTCGGCGAGCGTGTCAAGTGTCCGCACGATCTAGCCGCCCATTAGCTATAATCTTGCTGGAGGGGGCATGCCGATCTTCAACATACATAGTCTAGATCCTGATTTTGATCATGCAACACAAACATATCAAAAGCACCGAGTGCAGTGTCGAGGTTTCGTGAGCTTGACGGTTGGCCTTGATAGCGCGACCATACCTCCACTGCTACGCCTCTATGTATGCTGTCCAGAGTCGAATTCGCGTAGTACCTGAGCATGGCGTTCAGTCATTGAAAGATGGCCAAAGATCGTAAGAGATAATGATTATCGGACGGCAGGAGTCTCCGCCGGGGACAAACTCGTAGAAGAGCATCTATGAAGGAAAAGAGTATCTCTCCTACCTCCTGGCCAGGAAATCATCTGCGGAGGGATCAACATGGCATTGTTCCAGCAGGAAGTCCTTAACATCGAACCCCAGTTCACAGATCCCTTGCACCTTCTTCAGCCGACCGACATTGGTCGATATCACCCCGTTTAGTAGTCGCGCGGCCTTGTCGTTTCTCCTTTTCCTCAAGGTCCACAGTCTCTTCCAGTTGACGGAAGAGGCGAGTGCCTGGAGCTTCTCCTGAAATCTGTGCTCAGGGTTCCAATAGCGAAACGAGCTCTGACAGTGCCATTTCCATAACAACGGCTCACTTGCGAGGTGATAGAAGCGGCGGGAGACAAGCTGGAAGCTTCCAAATGCGTCCTCAGGCGGCAGATAAAGCAGGATGTGGCGGATTATCTCATCTGGAATGTCTTCGAGCGAAGAGCGCATTGCGTAAGTCTAGTGGGAGACCGACCACAGTATTCCGTACGCTTGAGCGTTTGACGTAGGTAATCCAGGATTCCAGGAATATAGTATGCTCCAAGCATCAAAGGATTTGTGTGATGGAAGCTGGGTAGACACTGAGAACGGAATGTGGGCAAGATACCTTACTTAAGAGCAGTCCGATGAGTGAGGGGAAATATGCGAGAGGTAGTTGTAGATGGAATTGATGAATGTTTAATAAATACGATTCATCATATCATTATAATACCGGCGGAAGAGCGCATGTGGCCCGAGCTTCTGTCCGGCTCGGAGTGACGGGAGCGGGTCTTGCAGTTTGGGGGTGGTTCAGGGCGGTCCCTTATCGATGGCGGGGTAGAACGGCGTCCCGCAGCAATTTTACTGTTGATTTGAACCCCTCCAGATACGTCCCGTCTGAAGTGACTCACGGACGTGCTGTTGCCAGGGACACCAACAACTCCATTTTTCCGCCGCTCAACGCCAACTCTCGCATCCCGGTCGCACGAACAGCAAGCATGGAGAAAGTCACCGAAGCGCTGCAAAAGGCCGCCATTGGTGGCGGCGAGAAGAAGCCCAAGAAAGAGAAGAAGGCCCCTGCAGCACCGGATGCCGACGCCGGGCCGCTCGAGATGCAACCGCCCCCGAGCTTCATCCAGGAGCGCCTCGAACTGTTCGACCGCCTGTACAAGGAGCAGCAGGAGGAGCTTGCCAAAAAGCCGCACGATGACATCCTGATCACCATGCCCGACGGCACCGTCAAGCCCGGCAAAGCGTACGAGACCACCCCCGCCGAGATCGCGAAGGGCATCTCCAACAGCCTGTACAAGCGCACAGTTGTCGCGAGGATTGACGGTGAACACCTGTGGGACCTTGAGCGACCCCTCGAGAAGAGCTGCAAGCTGGAACTGCTCGACTTCAACGACGACCAGGGCAAATTTGTCTTCTGGCACTCCAGCGCCCATATCCTTGGCGAAGCCTGCGAACGGAGATTCGGCTGTTCATTGTGCATCGGCCCTCCTGTGGATAATGGATTCTACTACGAAATGGCCCTGCCGGGCGGTGCTGCTGTGCAGTCCTCCGACTGGGCGCCTCTTGAGAGCATCGTTTCCAAGATCGTGAAGGAGAAGCAGCCGTTTCAGAGGCTGGAGATGACCAAAGAAGACCTGCTCAAGATGTTCGCCTATAACCCCTACAAGGTGCATATCATCAAGGACAAGATTCCGGACGGCACCAAAACTACTGTGTACCGCAACGGGCCATTAATCGATCTCTGCCGCGGACCCCACGTGCCGGATACCAGCAGGGTGGAGGCTTTTGCCATCATGAAGAACTCCTCCTCATACTTCCTCGGGGATGCCAATAATGACTCCCTCCAACGGATCTATGGCGTATCGTTCCCAGATAAGAAGCAGATGGCCGCTCACAAGAAGTTTCTGGAGGAGGCTGCCAAGCGCGATCACCGGCTGATTGGCAAGCAGCAGGAGCTTTTCTACTTTGAGGAGTGTTCACCCGGCTCCGCGATGTGGCTGCCGCACGGCATGCGCATCCACAATGCCATTATGGAGTTCATCCGCGAGGAGTATTGGAAGCGTGGCTACGACGAGGTTATGACGCCCAACATGTTCAATGTCTCCCTCTGGGAGCAGTCCGGCCACTTGGCGCACTACAAGGAAGACATGTTCATCCTTGACGTGGACAAGGAACAATTCGGACTGAAGCCCATGAACTGCCCGGCGCATGCGATGATGTTCCGTCACAGGGAACGGAGTCACAAGGAGTTGCCCCTGCGACTTGCCGACTTTGGCGTTCTCCACCGGAACGAGGCCAGTGGCGCGCTGAGCGGTCTGACAAGAGTGAGGAGGTTCCAGCAAGATGATGCTCATATTTTCTGCCGCGAAGACCAGATCAAGGAGGAAGTCGCTGATCTCTTTGACTTCATGAGCTCCTTTTACGGTATGCTCGGACTCACCTTCAAGCTTAGGTTGTCCACTCGTCCAGACAAGTTCATGGGGGAGATCGAGACATGGGATCGTGCGGAGGCTCGCCTCAAGGAAGCCCTTGACGATTTTGCCGCTACCAATAACGGTGTCTCCTGGGACCTCAACCCTGGCGATGGTGCCTTCTATGGCCCGAAGGTTGATATTGCCGTTTTGGTGCGTATCCCCTCAAACCAGCCCTCTCGCCGTTGCCAATGTTGACTGAGTGTGCTGATAGGACTGTCTTAACGTACGGTGATCGGGTCTGATCTATGATTACTGATTAGCAACTAACAGTCACTGCAGAGACAATGGCAATGCGCCACAATCCAGCTCGACTTTCAACAACCCATCAACTTCTCTCTTGAGTATCAGACTGCCGAAGGTGCACAGAAGGCCGCAGAGGCGGCTCCTCCAGCCCCCGCTCCAGCCCCCGCACCCGATGTTGCTGCGGACGGCAAGAAGGATGGCAAGGAGAAGAAGAAGCTACTGCTGATCAAGAAGCCTCTGTCCCCTGGCTGCGCTCGCCCTGTCATGATCCACCGTGCCATGGCCGGCAGTATCGAGCGCTTCACTGCAATTCTTGCCGAGCACTTCGCTGGCAAGTGGCCCTTCTGGCTATCGCCACGGCAGGTTGTCGTCATCCCCGTCGGCATGGGCTTCTTGGGCTATGCCAAGGAGGTGGCCGCCCTCCTGAAAAAGGAGCGCTTCTATGTTGGTATGTTCTCAGTGATCTCGCCTTCGTCTCCTCGGCGTAGTCTTACATACCGTTATCACTTCAGATGTCGACAGCAGCGGCAACACACTGCAAAAGAAAATCCGAAATGGCCAGCTGGCTCAATGTGAGTTGGACCGTCCCCCTTGAATTCAACACCCAAGATTGCTAACTTTCGCAGATAACTTCTGCTTCGTGGTTGGCGACGACGAGATGCGTAACCGTAAGGTGAACATTCGCTACCGCGACGATACGTCCACTCAGGCGAGAGACGTCCCGGTTGACCTCGAAGAGGCGGTTGAGAAGTTGCGTAAGTTGAAGGTTGACAGGGGGATGTACAACCCCTTCCCACCCAAGAAGGACGAGAAGGCGGATAAGGCTTAGATGTTGTACTCTGTTCTCAAGATAGCGTAGAAAGCCTCTGCAAGATTCAATGATTGCTTGCACCCAGTTGGGCGTCCGTGCTAGTTGTTGACCTCCCAACGTTATCAAGCAACTGTCAAATGGCCGGACAACCCAAAACGCTCTAATTGTACGGAGTACACCAGAGCAGCAAAACCAAGACCGAGCCATGCTGTCCATTTAGCCTATGGAATTCCCCGCTATGAGAGTAGATGCATGTATGCTTCCTTGTTCTTGAATGCCATCCAGATATATCCCTTTCCTTTTCTTTTTTTCTTTGGTTTCTTCGTAACACAAGACACAATCATAGCAACCTAGAACCAAAGCACCTTTTGCTTTGACCAGATCACGGCTTGGGAATGTGAATTGTCCTGCTCGTCATCAAACATCCGTGCACCATAAAGAGCACCACAATGGGATGCACCTCAAGCACCGACCCTGCAAACCACACACCTCCGGGAAGAGACTCGTGGATCCACCCGTTCGAGACCCACCACCCCATCAGCGCGTCGAGCGCCAACGTCGTAGGGATCGGCGTACCCTCGAAATACTTGGCTTTGCCGGAGGCGTCCTTGGGGATGGAGGTGGCCGTGACATTGAAGCGGGCCAGCCGTGTTAGGCCGCAGAGCACGAAAAAGGCCAGGCAGAGGTGGTCAAGGGGTGTGCGGACGCCGATTGCGAAGGCCACAGCTGCGGGGGCGACGCCGAAGGAGATCTTTTTCACAAAGAGACAATAAGTCAGTATGGGTAACCGGGAGTGAGAGGGTGGCAAAAGACGTTCGTCACGTACCAGATCGGCGAGAGAGTCTAGTTCCTGTCCCATCATGCTGCTCTTCTTCCTCCAACGCGCGACCTTGCCGTCAAGGAAGTCGAAGAAGAGACCAAAGGGCAGGAAGAGGAGCGCCGCCCAGAGATTGCCGTTCTGTGCTGGGTCGCCGAGACAGTAACGCATCGAGGAAAAAAGCGAGAGGACGCCACAAAGACCTGCCGGGGGGGTCCTTCGTGTTAGCGAGCCCTCGTTCCTGTGACGATGATACAAGAGCTTTCCCTGTAACTAACCGTTGAGCTCGGTAATAAGGTCTGCCAGATGAAGAGCACGGATGAGCGAGAAGTGCCCGGCGTCGGTGGAGAGAAGGGCCCTCTGCTTGTCCATCGCTGCGGGGAAATGTTAGCGGATCGGTCACGTTCTCCTCCTCCGCCTATCTCCAGGGAATGTGCGCTCGAGTCGGTAGCTGGACAGACGTACAAGGCATAGTGTCCTGGCTGTTCTCTTTCGAGGCGGCGCCATTTGCTGCCACAGCAGCGTAGCTTGTTCGCTTGGACATGTCTATTTTTTTGTGATCCTTGACCGCTTGCTGCTTCGTTTCCTCAGTTACGATTCTCGCAATCGAGCCTGTTCCAAGAAGTCGGAACAAGAGGCTAGAGAGAGTGGGTCGGAGATTGGAGGAATGATCGAGCGTTTGATTCAACCAATGCCCGCGATATGCAGTGTCGAAGGTTCTTGTGTCGCCGTTGTTGGTTCCGAGTTGGGTAAATACTTACCTTAGTTTATATGGGGCGCAGCCGGTTCCAGGGTCACCTCTAAAATGCCGTCATTTTCCTGCCCGAACAGGCCCAGACCGCCTTCCCCTGTTGGTCAAACTACATTACGTCATGGGCATCTAGACTAAGGTACGCAGGACCCAGTTACATACAGAGCTGAGGTACCTAGGTAGTCTCCTAGTACTTATCCTCACTGCAACAGGCCGTACTAGCATTGCCACGATGTAAAAGGTGCATTGCTGCTTTTCAATCATGGTGTGCCTGTTTCAGAAAATTTATATGTCCCATGTCCTCTGCAGATTTTACACTATATTACTTCACTGTACGGATTACCCCAGGACAGCCGAGGCACGTTACACTGCAGTGTATGTACGATCGGTTCCCATTGTTTGCCTCAAAGTTCCCATTCATGATTCTATGCCATTCACAGAGGCTCTTGGCTGAGTGGTTGTGGTTTGTTACTTTCTCTCCACTACCTAAGTGTGTATACAGCTTAGTATAAGAAGTACTAGGCTACCTTTCCAACACCAAGGTAACTTGGTATCAATCGCTGGTCCATCTCTTGGCTCCATGCCTCCTGCTGTAGGGGAGAATCGTCCATTACAAGTCATCTCGCGCGCTCCTGCCTTCCTACCATCAATTTGCCTCTAAAGTACCAGTCCCAGGAAACCGTCCGTGAGCTCTGAGCCGGCGGCCCCAGGGCTGGTTATCGTGGCGAGTCTAAACACACCAGCTTCCTTTACGGCGACTTAGAGAGTTGCACCTGATCATGTAGCTCCTTCAGCACCCCGCGGTCGGCCAGTATCTTGACCCACTCATGGATGGCAGGCGCGTAGTCCTTGGTCCGGCCAAAAACTCGGGCGGACTCGTGTTCGTCCATATTCAGACTCCCCTCATACTGTAAGCGGAGACCTTTCTGTTCGTCGCCGAGTTGCTCCCAGAGCTTCGACGCAGCCTCAGTTGTCTGGCTGTCGATCTCAGATGACTCATGCAGGTTTGAGAGTGGAGGGTCGGGTTCAGGGTCAGGTACACCCTTGACGTCTTGGGTGTCCAGTTGGTACAGAGAGAGCCGGGCGTCTGTAGAGCTGTAAATGATATCCGAGCTGGCCTTGGGGTTCCACTCGGGGCTGCTGGCGAGCTTTGCCGCGATGCTCTCCAAGCAGCGAATGTTAGCCGAAAGTTTCTGTCGGACATGGCCAAGATCATCGCCACATAGCGCCAAAAGGCTGAAGGACAGTTGCTCTGTCTCGTACCGCATCATTCTCTCCTGCAGGACGGGGCGCATCACCGAAGTCCAATGCTGGTCTTGCGCATATTCACCTGGTGGTACGGAACTGTCAGGTGGATGGGGGGGTAGATGCGTGGGGAAGTCAGCTTACCGATGCAAACCGGGGCGGATGAGAGGCCGTCGAGCAGCCAAACTCTTTGTCCTCTAGGGACAAACGCGATGAAATGGTAGCCGGAACCCCCTTCCGATTCCGCGCTCCCGGCCCTCCGTCGCTTGACCCTCTTATTCGACTTCTTCGACTTCTTCGCTGTCAATGCTCTGTCCACCTTGTTGTCGAGAGCGAGTGCCGCATTCAGAAGGTCTAGTCGACTGTGGAAAGCGTTAGCGGCGGAACGGTTCTGAGTGATGCATTGGCGACTTGCCGAGCAAATGAGTTGTGAGCCGTCCGTATCCAGGTGCTGCTGGAGATCATGTTGCCTCTCAGTGGTGGCGACAAATCCAGGGATTCTTCTTTGAACTTGCGAAGCTTCTCACCAAGTGATAAGCCGTCGACGTTCATTATGATGTTGAGCAGGGCAATGGTTGCGCATGCATTATTAGTCGTCTTGCGGCCTTGTGAGCTATCCATTATCCTTGTTACCGCGAAGCGGGGAGTCTTACCTGGTTCGCGAACCACACGTCTCGGCCCGTCTCCGCAGTCTCCTTCCCGCTTTCCTCCCCGAGATACTGATAAAGAAATACCAGACCGTACACCGGCGAACTGTGAGCCAGTCAGTACAGATGTTCGTCAAAAGGGTCCAGGCATGGTTGGTATGTTTACGGCAGTGCAGCTAGGGAGTCCTCATCGACGGAAAGCGCCTCCACTATCCTCGCTCCCTTGACGCCGAGTAGCCCCAACACAAGGGTAAAGAAAGCCTGCTAATATCAGCACGCGCCATGCGCCATGCGCTGGGGAGGGGAAATAATAAACTAACAGGGTCGGATTCTAGCTCTGTCCAGCCTTCCCACTCGGTGAGCTCGTTCTCCTTCCACGGCGCAAGCGATGCCTCCAGCAGATTATCGGGCACGTCAAAGGTCTCGGGAGCCGCCTTCCGCTTTGGGTTTCGACGAGCACTGGTGGAAGAAGAGGTTGTAGCTGGGCCTCGGCTTTCCTGGGCACCATTGTCGATATGGTCGGACGGTCTCCTGCGGACACGACCGGAACGACGGAGCGTAACAGGAGGGTTTGCTTCGCAGCTCTCGGGGCCAGTCTCCCCGCTGGAGTCAGTTGGCTTCTGTTCCTCAGCCATTCTGATCTGCGTGGGAGGAAAGGACCCACAAGGGGTTTCTGGCAAAGGATTGAGAAGGTTGACCTTGACGTCCGAAAGCGAATTGCAAGCAGGCGGCAACGGAATACCGTGCGATGCCCCTCTATCCTGACCTGACTCTCGACGCTCTCACATGCAACTCATTGCTAGAGCAGTCGAAAGTGTAAGGCGGCGAGATACGACGTAGTGTGACGATATGGCTTTCCTACGCGTACGATCTAAGGGATAGCCCTAGCTTCTGCATAAGTTTTGCGAGCCGTGAGAAGCGAGCCTGCACAGTTGATTAGGAAGTTTCCTACTCCTTTCCTCGAGTCAGTTCAGCGGTGGTATGAGGTGGGGTGGGCCGGGTGTAATTGATGCTCACCACTACAGTCCGGCATAATAATAAAGGTGTTACGACTTACGAGCGTCGGGAAGATGTAGTAAAAGGCGTGAGGCGGTTATGTGAAGCCTCTGGTCTCCAGAAGGGGATGAACAACGGTTGTTAGGAATGTTGACTGACTTCATATCAGTAAGTGAAAGGGGAGGATTTTGTGGATGGCTGGGACACAATGTTTGTCTCGGTCTCAGTCTCAAAGCTCTGTTGAGGTCATTGTGTTGGCTCATGGAGACTCCAAAAGCGGAAGTAGGACAAACACCCCGGACAAGGATGCGGTGCCTCGCGGAAGGCAGGTGTCTTGCAGGGTCAATGAATGACGGTTTGAATAACTACCTCAGGTACCACCAGGCAACATTACGCATCGGTGAAGCTAATTTGCCGCGAGATTCCATGTAGGTACCTATCCTGTTATTTGTCACACTTCAGGGTAGGTAAGGTACTACTAATATTATATATAAACAAGAAGTACATTATAGGTCTGGAAACAGACTACGGTACATACATACCTACACAGACTGTAATAACGCTAATATCTCCTCCGTACCTTCTTATTATTATGCCTGAGCGCAGCAGTGTATCAAAGAAAACAAGCGGCCATGAGCGCAAAGTGGGGAGCTCTTGAAGCTTGCTGACCAATACCAATACACCAGTCTGTGGGTCAACGAGCGAAGGTCTTGTTGCTGCAGCAAACCACAGCGCGGCGCAGAAATTAGGACCGCGTCTTGACGTGCTGTGAAAGATACCTTACACGACTCGGATTTCGGCTTGCGGCCCCAGCAGTATGCCACGAGTAGAGGCTGCTCCACAACGCGAACAGCAAACGCCGACGACATAATAACAACATCCAAAAGCCTGTGCCGGAGTTGGACACCCGGTTCTCTTGCACCCTCGGCCGAGTTCTCCAGGAGACCGGAGCGGCATCACGGCCCTTGGATGAGCAGACTAGCAGCGCTCCCTTCGCTGCATTAACCCCGACCTTTCCAATCCAGAGACGACATTGCGCCCCCCAGACTCGGCATGCCATGAACGGCGCATCTCCTATTGGCGCCTTTCCACAGACGCCCGTGGCAGCCTCGAAAAGAGGAACTGCCCGGGCACCAGCTTCCTCCTCGACCGCCCCCCCGGCGAAGCCTAGCAGCAGTTCGCTGCCGGTCGCTCCCCAACAAGGCGCACCGTCCCCGGCGAGCTCTTCGCCTGTCATCCCATTGCACATCATTGACGCCCCAACACAGCGGCTCTACGCATTCGGCTTCTATGTTGCTCTGCTCGCCTGGAAGCTGTACAACTGGGCTCAGCTGGTCGAGGAAGACACAGAGTCCTTCTGGCTCTTTTTAAAATGGGTCGCCATAGACTGCGCGTTTCTCTTTGGCTTGCCGGAGCTGAGGATACCATGGCTTGAACTGTCGCAGCCGACTGTGGTCGTGGCGTTCTTTCTCCACGCCCTGTTCGACTGGATTCTCATGTTCAACCTCGGGGTGCGGACTTCCTGTTACCCATTCTAGCGTTCTGAGAGGCACAGTTGCTAATACTATATCAGTTTCCCTGGCAAGGGTGGGTTCTCGGCTTCGTTAAGATCTTCTACGACCGCGAGCTTGCCATATCCGAGCACAATGTGAAGGTGTCCAACATCATACATAACTCTTCACTGATCATGGGACGGCATATCATCAACATTCTCCCCGAAGGGCAAGGAACCCCAGATTCTGGATCGAGATTGTACTAGAGGCTGACCGTGCCTAGCTCTGCTGTGCTGAACCCCGAACTTCATCCCTTTTGCTTGGGGGGCGACCGTAAGACGGCGTCGATACCCATCTTTTTCAACGCGACTATCCCGGTCGAGGTCGAGGTCATCCGCACCGATCTTGAAACCAACCAACAGGAGTCCCTGAAGTTAACTAGAAGTCAAATAAAGGAGATCGAGCGGAAGGGGAAACGGGAAAGCCATGAAGGAGTGCCGACTGTGGTGCAGTTTGACTATCCGGTCAAGAAGCCGGGTGTCTACCAGCTTGGGCGAGTTCTCGATGAGTACAAGCTCGAGGTCCAGCGGAAGAACCCGCAGACCTTCGTTGTGCCTTGCCCCAAGGCCTGGGTTGGTCCTTCGGCTTCGTCGGGACGGTGTGTGGGCGATCTCTCAGATCTGTCGCTCCAGGTGGAGGGGACCCCTCCGCTGAAAATCAAGTACAGCCGTACGATCAATGGCAAGGACCACAGCTTCCACTTTCAGAGTCTGCAGCCCGAAGGCTTCACGTCTCCGCTCAGCATTGTGCGCTCGACAACCGTCATCGGTCTGGACGACGATGATATCTCATGGGCCCGGTCCCAACGAGTCCCCGTCGGGCTCAACGAATCTATGCATTCCAGCGGAGAGTGGCAATACTCGGTGGATGAGGTCCAGGACGGGTTTGGAAATATCGTCAAATACGACTCCTCCGCCGACGACCTTGATGCGAAGCCGAAGCCCAAACATCTGGTGCAGAACTTCGTGGTCAAGGAGCGCCCGCAGGTGCGACTGGAAGGTTGTGACCTGAGGAACCCCCTGAAGGTTGCCAAGGGCCACGAGAAAGAGCTGCCTGTCCGGTTCAGAATTGCCGGCCAGTCGGCCGACGTTACCGCTCATAGCTTGACTTGGCAGTTCTCGCCCATTGATACCCTCACCGAAACCGGCGACCACGGCGATGTGGTTTCCGTCGGATCGTACTATGCGAAGAACGCCAATGACAGGCCGAGGATCTCTGCCTCCGGCCTGTACACCTTGAAGTCGGTCTCCGCAAGCTCATGTGAAGGGGAGGTGCAGGAGCCGTCTTCTTGCCTCCTGCTGAACCCCCTCGAGCCAAAACTCACTCTGCGCTCAGAGGAAATCCCCGACACCTGCGCCGGCAACTCTATCGGTCTGCGGGTGGACATGGATCTCATCGGGACGCCGCCGTTCATCGTCAGGTACGACGTGATTTCGAATGGTCAGCGGCGGTCCGAGAGAGTCAAGATTCCCGGCCTTCGCTACCAGATGGACCTGGTTCCGCGCATTGCCGGGCATCACAGGTACATCTTCACCCACATTGGCGACGACATCTACAGCGGTCAGAAACTCGCCGGGCCCGAGTACGTCCTAGAGCAAGACGTCAAACCCGCAGCGGGGGCCATTATCCAGCACAGCACAGGCAAGATAAGTTCATGCCTTGGCGACGAAGTGGCAGTTGACGTTCTTCTGCTTGGCGACCCTCCCTTCACGCTTGAATGGGAGATCATCCACGATGGCAAGAGGCGGCAGCACAAGGCTACCGATATCCAGCAGATCTCGTACCAAATCAAGACGGCGCCCTTAAGCCAGGGCGGAGAATACACCTTGGGCTTGACAAGCGTTCGGGACAGGAGAGGGTGCAGGAATTTTCTGCAAGACGAGATCAAGCTCTCTGTCAGGCGCCAGAGCCCACGCGCGGCCTTCGGCCAGATCGAGGGCAAGCGAAAGGCACTGGCCGTCGAGGGCTCGACAGTGAAGCTTCCGGTCCGCCTTACTGGGGAGGGTCCATGGAAGGTCTTCTATGCCAACCTCGACGACGGCCCTGCGGATGACCCCAAGATCGTGGAGAGGACAGTCCGAAGCGATAATGGCTATCTCGACGTCAAGGGACGTGGCACGTACCAGATCATCGACGTCTGGGATAAACAGTGCCACGGCGTCGTCGATACCAAGGCGTCCAAGTTCGAAATTGACTGGTTCCCCCGCCCGGAGATGTCTGTGGTTCTTTCGCACGGTGTTAGCCAGACAGACAGCAGCTACGTTCTGGAAGACGTCTGCGAGGGCGATGTATCTGGTTTCGAGGTTGCACTGAAAGGTAAGCTCGCCACATGAAGTTGTCGTTCCATGGCACGTCGCAGCTAACATGCTTACCTAGGCACGCCGCCATACACGGTGGAGTATGAAGTTCGGCATCATCCTCTCCAGGGCTCCAGCTCCTCGCTAAGCAGGAAGAAGCTCGATGCTTCGCCCGGAAAGGACTCCATCCAGGCAGATACGACCAAGGCGGGCTTGTATACGTACAAGTTCACCGCACTGGAGGATCAGCTATACAGCAGCGACCGCCACTTCAAGCCGCTCGTGGTGAAGCAGAAGGTGAACAGGAAGCCATCGGCATCCTTCGTCAAGCCCGGCCAGACGTTCAAGTACTGCAAGTCGGAGCAGGAACACGAGGGCGGCATACCAGTCACCTTGACTGGTGTTCCCCCTTTCTCTCTGGAGGTCGAGATCAAGCACCAGAGTGCTGCCGTCCCGGAGATCTACAGGACGCCGACCATCAACTCGCACTCGTACGAAATCCGCATTCCGCGGCACCACCTCCGACTCGGCACGCAGCAAATCCGTATCCGCGATGTCAAGGATGGCAGTGGCTGTCACACCATCGCCGAGCTCGGGGGGCCATCGGTCCAGGTGCAGCTCTTCGAGGCACCCACCATCTACCCGCTCGAGACGCGCACGGACTACTGCGTAGGCGAGCGCATCTCGTACACCCTCTCCGGGACCCCACCCTTTGAGGTGTGGTACACGTTCGACGGTGCCGAACGCAAAGCCAAGTCGCCGACCACCAACTTTCGCCGCGTGGCCGAGTCGCCCGGCGATTTCACCATCACGACTATCTCCGACAAGGCCAGCGAGTGCCGCGCGCCTGTGCACATCTCTAAGACGATCCATCCCATGCCGGCGGTGCGCATCAGCAAGGGCAAGAACGTGCGCGTCGACATCCACGAGGGCGGCGAGGTTGAGATCCTCTTTGAGTTCTGGGGCACGCCTCCCTTCGAGTTCACGTACACGCGCAGCACCAATGTGCGCAAGGGCCAGAAGAGTCAGGTGCTGGAGACAAGACACGACGTCAGCCACGAGCACAGCAAGGTCATCCGGGCCAGCCAGGAGGGCACGTATGAGGTGGTGGCGATCAAGGATAAGTACTGTGCCTTCTCTGCGCAGGGGTTGGAGGGGATTGAGAAGGAGGGGAGGAAGAAGCAGAAGGCTATCAAGTATCATTGACCGTCACGCCGTCGACGAGATGGAGGAGACAGTTTAAGGGAGGGACGAGGTGGATGAAATTTGAGTCTAGTAAAATTGGGCTTTAGTGTTTGGTATTGATGTTTCGGCCTAGTTCTTTTCGGCTCGTACATAGAGAAGGGCGGAGGGTCAAACCATAGCACGGCGTTTGTGGGCAATGCAATGATACTACAAGTACATATTCCCGGATTACTTATTATGCGTTTGGATGTATGTACGCGACCTTCGTTGGCAGCAAGGAGCACAGCGCGGGCGGTATGGATACGTATGAGATTTCGAGGTGCATCGAGGGAGAGTGGGGTCAAAGCAAGTTATGGCGATTGGCGAGACAACCGAGTGTCTTCTGGTCCCTCAGGTGCTCGCATCTCTCCGCCGTGTATCTAACGGTGTTGTCGGCCCTGGGTTGAGGTTCCGAGGAGTTACCTCTCTGTAAGGCAATGTGTATGTCCGGTACAGTTATGTATCTGTTACCTTCCTACGCAATACATGTAGGTGATACCTAACTTGGTATCATCTCGAGCGTAGTGAGCCACTATCATAAGGGAGGTGGCCATCCAGAAGAAGGACGGCAATGATGGCTAGATGCTGTCGATACCTGGGATTTGGTCCTTGACAACGTCGAACGGAGCAGGGGCACTAGTATCTTTGCGCTAGACAGCATGTGTGTTGGCTGTTGATTCTCCGCCGCGAAGCAAACCCACGGCCCCGCGCCTTGTTCGTCGGTCCGGAGATGTATTGAACAACTACAGACATGTGCGGATAGAGACCGTGCGGATAGAGACCGTGCGGATAGAGACCGTGCGGATAGAGACCGTGCGGATAGAGACCGTGCGGATAGAGACCGTGCGGATAGAGACCCTTGAAGTCGTCAAGCGATAAATTTAGCGGAGTGCTAAGAAACCAGCGCCAGAGGTGCTGGATAACTTGCTAGCATGTACAATACCAAGTATCCAGGAAGGAAGGCCGCTCAGTCCATCACTACCCTAGGATCCGGGCAGTTTCCCGTTCGTCGAGGAGAGAGCAGCATTGTAACTAACTTGGACGTGAAGGGGAGTTCCACCAAGTTCATCAAGGAGACCATACGGAACTTTACTACTATCGGTTCTATGACACTACCTAGATAGGTACTTCAGGACAGTCTCGTCATAGCAGCTCACCTGGTGAACAGTTGGTCGAGGGGCGGGAAGATTAGTATAGTAGATACGTGTCTGCGTGATGGGCCATCTTGTGTGCTGGCACAACTTATCAAAGTGTTGTCATGTACGGATTACTGCGTGTAGCAGGTTCAACAGATTTTTGACCATGTCGATCTTTGCCATGCTTGTAAGAGGGGCCGAGGATTTCCAGGTTGCGCCGAACCTTGGCTGCCGGGTATCGGCACGCTTTGAAGGTGAGAGTTGCTGGCAAGGTGTAGCCTGCATTTGGTTGCACCCCACGGTTTAAGTGCCAGTCTTGACTTGCCAGTCTCTCAAGGTAGCTAGAGGCTTCAGGATATACAGGTGTGCATTGGGGGGACTGGAGAGGAGCAGAATCCGTAATTCTCCAATCTCTGTGATGGAGCGTGGACCGAGAACTTCCCGGCTGGTGTTGTTACGGTTCCCACCCACATATCCGTACATTACCGAGTCCACCTTAGAAAGCAAGATTTGCTCACGTCGTATCCATGGTCCAGGCGCAGCTTCACCTTGATTCTCATTGTCTGGGATGATTTCTGAGTTCTTTTATTCTTCGGCCTTTCTTAGGTGTTCTTAATATCATCTGCTCTCTCGTCCTGATAACTCTTGTTGTGAAAATCGCGTTTCATACGGAAGTATGTGCACCCTAGCGTTACACATATGGATTACTAGTACAATACATACCTACATAGAGGGAATAGAGAAGACCGCTGACTGTGCATGATCTGGACCAAGACGAATCAGAATGCACATGGCCATGATTGGCTGATTGTGCTCGGTGCCAGCCTGCCAGGGTCCAGCAACCCCGCCTAGGGCGCGTACCTTACAGGGTAAGGTACGTACTGTACAGACATACATCATACCATGATATGTTCATTACATTACCTACCTGAGTACTAGTTGTCACGGCCGGTGATCAACTCACTTGCTTGGGAACCGCTCTGCGGGATGCCATACACCAATACCATTCGAGCGCTCCAATCTGCATATCGATCAAGTTGTGGGATCGAGCAGTCAGGTATGTCTGGGACTGTCTAATATGGCGGTTCCGCTCGAGTAGTACTAGTGGTTGGTTAGCTGGACACGCTTGGGAGATACTAGTACGGAGGGTAGATCGGCCAGCAGCCAGCAAAGCACTACATTGGAAATTCGTGCTGGTCAGCGGTGGTCCAATTCTATATTGCCGGTCAAACTCGCGAAGCCCCGCTCCTCAATATACAGCCAGCTATGCGAACCCAGCACCAGCGCTTCCAGGTTCGTTCTGCCTTGATACTGCTCTGTAGTTGGTTCTTGAAGTTGCATAGCGTCCTGATTCGCTACCCAGTTAGCCGCACTCTGGCATGCTGACCCAAGCGAAGCCAACCTAAGGGGTAGCTAGCAACATCGGCGACCTCTGACATTTTCACACAGAAAGGTCCAGCTACCTGGCATCGTAAACCATACATATACATACATACCATAACTTATTGACTTTGGACCGGCGTGATTCTACCAAGCCCACAACAGCATACTGAGATGCTCTCTTGGTATGTACAATACGGTATTTTACCAAGCCCCTTTAGTTTTACAAGGAGCGCAGATACACTACCGTACTACGATCTGGGTCTTCTTTCCCCACACCGGCGTGTGTTCCGCGAAGCGGGTCCTCGATTCTAGCCTTGCTCGGCCTATGATATTGTTAGTGACACCCCATTGAAAAGTGGACAAGAAGCCGTCGCATTCCTCCCATGTGGGGATGAGAAGGGGGCAGTCCTCAAACTGTGCACTGCTCTGGAACGTCTCTCATCGATTTGGTCTCGATTCCACGGTCCAGGTCTTATCGGCCGTCGTTATCGGACTTTAACCTCGCCGCATCGTGATATTTTGCGACGTTGCAGACTGTTTTGGCAGTGAGTGGTCTAAACCGTCGACTGCCGCGATCATGCCGCCCGCCGATGGCGACGCGGGCACGGCGCAAGCTGGAAGCAACTCCAGCGACTTCGTGAGCGGCGCCCCATTCCTCTTTGGAAGCTTCCGGACTGAGCTAACAACGCCTTACCAAGGTGCGCAAACTATATAAGTACGGACTTTTCCTTGCGATGGGCCCTCCTCTCCCGTAGATGCGGACACATACTCATCGATGACGTCGCAGGATGCTCGAGGACCCCTCGTACAAATCAGTAGTACGATGGAGCAACGACGGCGATAGCTTTGTGGTCCTAGAGGTGCGCCCGTGGTCCAGATGTACGGCAGCCGCTGGGAACACGCGTGGTACTGATTCGCATTGCGGTAGAATGAGAAATTTACAAAAACAATCCTCCCGAAACACTTCAAGCACAGCAATTTTGCGAGTTTTGTACGCCAATTAAACAAGTACGACTTCCACAAAGTCAGACACAATGACGAGAACGGTGATTCAGGCTACGGACGAGATGTATGTTGGTCCCGTGGTATTTGGAGGGGCGGCTCCGTGTTGACAACTTGGATGGCAGGCATGGGAGTTCCGGCATCCAGAATTCCGGGCAGACAGAAAGGACAACTTGGACAACATTCGAAGGAAGGCGCCGGCGCCGAGAAAACAGCCGCCCGCCGAGGATGCGTTTCCGGCGTCGCAACAGATCATAGTCATGAGCGAATCACTCACGGCAACACAGCATCAGATCCAAGCTTTGCAGGATCAGTACTCGGAGCTCGAGAAGACGAACAAGCTGCTCGTCAGCGAGGTCCTCAGCCTGCAGAAGATGGTGAGGGCGCAAAGCCAGGCTTCCAACGAGCTCATCACCCATCTGAACAACATGGAGGACAGGCGGCGCAACAGCCGTCACTCGGCCCACTCTAGCCATTCGGGCCAGGCCCAGAGCGGTGGGATGGCGTTCCTGCCGGACGGGGCGGACGAGCCGGCGCCCGAGCTGCGGCGAGCTCGAGAGATCCTCAACGGCGTGTCTCCGGATATGCAGGCGGACCGGGAACTGGAAAGGCTGTCGATGACATACAACCAAAACCCATCTCCAGCCGATTCGGCCGGCTCGTCGTCGGTCATGTTCGCGCAACCGGGTCCTGGAGGGATGCCGCTGGTTCACGACGCCTTGAGTGACCCTCGACACCTCGTGTATCCCGTGGGACAGACCACGGGCATTGATCCCTTCCACGCCGACCATATCCACAACATCCCCTACAGCCGGCCCCTGAGCAACCCGGGCATCCAGGTGGAAGCGCCGTCGCAGATGACGCCGCCGATCAAGGAGCACCAATCGGGTTCCATATGGCGGGGCAAGAAACCCCATATCCTGCTCGTAGAAGACGACAAGACGTGCGCGAGGATAGGTGCTAAGTTCCTGACCCTGGTGGACTGCAGTGTCGACATTGCCGTAAGTATACGATAGCGGTCCCTTGGACCCCGACACATTCTGACTGGCGGCGTAGCGTGATGGCCTCGAGGCAGTCGATAAAGTCAACCGAGACGCCGAACGATTCGATCTCATATTCATGGACATCATCATGCCTAACCTGGACGGCGTGTCGGCCACGGCTATGATCCGGATGGCCAGTCCGGAGGTCCCTGTCGTCGCTATGACGTCGAATATTCGGCAAGACGATATTCAGACCTACTTCCAGTTTGGTAAATCTCCCTCCCTTCCCGGCCACGCAGCCTACCTTATGGCGCCCGTCTGACGCTCGCTCCAGGGATGATTGACGTTCTGGCGAAACCCTTTACGCGCGACGGCATGGTCCGCATCCTGAAAAAGCACCTGACGCGGATGCTCAAGGACCCACAAGCGCCTGGTCTTATTCCCGACGACATGGGCCAAAGCGGCGTGGCGGGCGCTGGACCCGGTCCCCCGGCGACGACCAACCAAGGTTATGTCCCAGCGTCGACCATGGCCATGGCAAACCTGGCGGCGGCGGCGGCGGGCAACCCGCAGGTGAAGTTCGAGCACACACCCATCCCGTCGCCCTCGGCCGCCTCGTCCTGGCATTCGCCGGGGCAGATGCACCAGGTGGCGCCCAACCTCGACAGCGGAGGGTACATGGGCGCGGTCGGGAGCGGCCCGGGCGGGTTGGCGATGACGCCCGGAGGCACGCAAAGACCGCCGCCGCAGCCGCAGCCGGGACAGTATGCGAACTATATGACGGCGCAACAGATCGGGGGGACGCAGGCGATGAGGATGGCCGAGATGAGCCAGATCGGCGGGCTCGCGGGCGGTGACGATCGGCCGGAGAAGAGGCAGAGGTTGTATGGGCCTGGGCCTGGACAGGGGAGCTATGTGCAATAAAAGCCGCTACACGGTACGGGATCCGTTCGCCGTGCAGCTCGACGTTGTTATCTGGGAACAAGGTAGGGAGTCCCAAAAGCAAGGGTGCTTTGGCGGGAAGAGGTTGACATTTACCGGCGTTTCGGTAGGTAGTATTGGTGAGGGCGTATTGACCGAGGAGGGCCCTGGATTGTGCTGCCTCGTCACACCGGGCTATTGGGCTTTCGGGATGTGTACAAACATACGGTTGCGTCGAGATCGGAAACTGGTGATTATATAGGTTGGGTTTTGGCGCATTCTTCCAGGCTACGGTTCTACCCCAGTAAATCTCGACGTCTGTTTCGACACTGGTCCGTGGGCCCCATATTGAAGTGAGCAGTTACTGTCAAAACAAGTCGACAACCAGCAGGTCTCTGCTTGCGCCTGATTGGTACAAGGACGGTATGTTACGGCGCACTCGCCATGACGGGAGAATGTGAGATCGAGGGGACCGCCCGAGCGGGAACCGAAAAGACGGGCCATGATAGGATTATGTACTGTACCTCATCTCATGTATGTACCCCGGCCTGTGGGAAGGGCGGGGAGTGCCTGTCCGTCACCAAGCCATGCGAGATAACATGGAGCGTGAAGCCGGGGCAGCCGTTCCTAAAATTGAAACACCACAACACCGGGATCGGGGTCTAGAACGGTTCGGATCGTGGTCTAAGCGGCCTAGACCCCCGGGATAAACGGGGCTACGACCTTACCATAGTATGCAAACAAGCTCTCTCGGGGTCACGCAAACGAACCGAGACAGGGGTAAATTCCCAACGAGCTGGGCACATTGCACGAACGGCTAGCGAGCTTTTCCGGGCTGCAGAGTGTTTTGTCGCTACACTACACTACGACGGGAAGCCTCGCGGCGACGCCATGGCTGATGTGCTTGGCATTGGATGGTCTGGCTCCTCCTACCTTAATGCGCGACTATAGCCGAATCATGCGCTCCGGTGTACCGAGTATCCGTTTGTACTGTAAGTAGGCACAGTCGTTCAACCTTCCCGTTGTTCGGGAGCTGGCACTCACTGCCTGTCTGGCACCTAGCACTACTCGTACCTACTATGTAAGTATCACCATTGAAGACTGATAATAAACCGAAGGCCACTGGCAGTGGAAACCGGCCTTTTCTGCCTCCCTAATCAGGTAATACTCGCGACGAAACTGTCCGACGACCCCGTCTTGGGTGAAATCGAAATCCCGACGGGGCTACGTAAGCTCAGCGTTGAAGTCGCTGCACGTTGTCCATCTTCTATGGGGCCTTCCATGTTCTGGACCGGCCGGCTGGGCCGGTAGCATCCGTAGGGGTACGGCACAACAAGAACAAACGAGTCAAACACCACAAGGGATGGAACCATGTCACTTCAGCCCGTGTCCTCTTTGACTTCAGAATGGCACAATTCGGGATACCATCTGCTGTCTTCCCCTTTGTTTGCTCGGTGAAGTTTAGAAAGGATGGCGGTGTCTGTCAACCGGCATCGCGAGCTAACTATGACGAGGTTCGATCATGTCCAGCTCGAGCAAAAAGCCCCGGACCCGATTGCTCTTCAGAAATGTACATATCAGTACCTAATAATATGCTGCTGTGTTCAAGTTGCTTTTTTTCCGCGCAAATGGCCTTGGCCTGGTCTTTCTGGCGCCGCAGTACCCCCGGATTGGCAGGACCAAAGCACTTCCGGCCCTGCGCGATCTACTACTGTACTGATTCAGAAGGCATCTCGTTCACACGAAGACTTCAAGCTCTCGATAACTAGCTTGAAGGACAGAACTGATTTCCCTACACTTCCGTGGCTGGGCCGTTGTCTAACATCAAGGGATTAGCAGCATATGAAAGGAAAGAACTGGTGTTGAGTTGCCCGGGTTTGGTTTCAATGCTCGGGAACGCTCGGCGCGAGCGGAAATATCCGCATCGAAACCGGGATGTTACCAACGTTTTCATGTATGTATGGTAATCAGTTGTATATATACTACATCATCAGGCTGTCGAACTGGTTATGTCGTGGAACTATCAATTGACTCGGAGTCCGTCGATCGACCTCCCTCTGCTTACCAGCCAACGTTCCCGACTTACCTCTACTAGATGTCAAACTGGGGTCATTTGCAAACATCAACGGTACGAGGTAGGTCTGCAGATTCTCCGGACCATGGAGACGTTACAGTGATCGACGAAAGGTCCGTTGGGATGGAATTTACGAGACAGTGCTTGGTGCGCCAACCGCTGCTTGAGAGGAGCTGAATACGTAGTGCGGTCAAATGAGCCAGTAATAGTGTAAGGAAGGAAACTCCCACGGGACCCTTGGGGGGAGGGGGGAGGGAGGGGTTCGTCGCGTGTGTCAGTACGTACATATATACAGTCAGGGTTCAAAAGTCTGTCACACCCCACATCAATTAAACGCGCGTCGCGACATGACACGCACCATCTTCCACCTTCTAACCAACCCAACTTTAGCCCACCATGGTCAATTTGGCCGAAATCGGGGCCAAATTGACGGCCGGCCGTCAACCTGGCCAGGAACTATCACCGACTGCACGTGCAGCTATTATAGGTGCCGTTGCAGCCGGGGCTAGCCAGTCAGCTATTGCCCGCGCGTTTCGCATCGACAGGACGGCTATCTACCACATCCTTCAACAGTTCGAATCATCCACCACTATTGAGTCCAAGCCTCAAACAGGCCGGCCAGAGATTCTTACATGTCGGGAAAAGCGGTATATCCTATAATTGGCTAAATGGCGTCCCCAGCTTACAACCCAGATGCTGATCAATACTATGGACGGCCGCATCTCCCGATCAACGATACACCGGGTTCTTCGCCATCATCGGATATGCAAGTGGCGTGCACAAAAGAGAATCCCATTGACGAAGGCAGTAGCAAAGGATAGATATCGATTTGCTTGCCTTTGGTTGAAGGATATCGAGATCTTGATCCGAGTAAGTGACTTGGAAGTCAACCTTGGATTTTACTAACTAATCTCTAGTCTATCTTTACCGACGAATCGTCTTGCCAAAATAATTCGAGTAACCTAACAACTTGGGTCTTCCGGTTCCCTTCTTAAAAATGGGATAAGAGCTTCGTTAACCTCTAGAGCCATGGCAAAGGTACGATTTCGATCATGATTTGGGGTAGCATTTAGAAAGGGGGGAGGACCGACCTTATTGTCATGGAACGTGACTACCAACTACCGTAAAAAGGAGGATATAGCTCTTGGAGTTATTAGCAGGCATTGGAAAAGGGTCTTCTTCTAATTTACGATGGTACTCGGCACTTCTAGCAGGATAATGCCCGAGTATATACATCTGCATCCTCGACCGAGTGGCTGATGAAGCATATGATCGAGGTCCTACCCGACTGGCCAGCCCATAGCCCAGATCTTAATCCAATCGAGCATATGTGGGCTCTATTAAAACGGAGGATGAAGCAGCTATATCCAGATGTCTGGTTACTCAAGAAAAACCAGCTAGATATGGCTGAATTTACTCGATGTCTTCGGGCATGTTGGTGGGCAATTGACCAGGCTCAAATTGACGGTCTCATTGACTCAATGCCCCGGCGATTGGCTGCAGTCCAGAAAGCTAGGGGTTGGTATACAAAATATTGATGGCTAGAACCAGGGCTTCTATCTGTATATATCTATTTTGCTAGGAATGTCGGTGGTGTTGCGTTATGTAGAGATATGTTGATGGCTGCGGTGACCTAGAAAACGGGTGGCGGGGGATTTTGATGTGGGGTGTGACAGACTTTTGAACCCTGACTGTACCTACTAGCTATTCCCATCTTGAATACCAACTCCAGTGGTGCAACCCCGCAGGCCAAGACGCGCTCAGCAATGAACCAGCCGATGTCCAGTTTCCCTTCGGTGTTTCTCCATCGACTTAAACCAGAGATCTGCGTGTATATTTCGTGACGCCAACCGAAGGGGTCCAACGACCCTTTTAAAAATCATCTAGGCAGCGGTCTACCGGCCTCCTGGGCAAACATGGCCACCAAGGAGACCAAGTTCAAGGTTGCCGCGGCCCACGCGGCGCCTGTCTTTATGAATAAGGCTGAGACCCTCAAGAAGGTTGTCTCTCTCATTGAGCAAGCCGGGGATCAGGATATCAAGCTCCTCGTCTTCCCAGAGACCTTCGTCCCCGGCTACCCCGTATGTGTTCTCGGATTTTCTTTCATCCACGAGACATCCGGTAGCATCATCGGAAATAAATTAAATTGTCTCTCCCCAGTATTGGATAGAGTGTTACCCACCGCTCAAGCAGGTGGATGCCCTGGCTAAATACGCCGAGGAATCCGTCGTGGTCGAGCCGAACAACGAAGATATAGCGCCGGTCCAGGACGCGTGCCGGAGTGCCGGCGTAGCCATCAGTCTGGGCGTCTCGGAGCGCGTGGCCGGCGGCCATACCCTCTTCAACACGCAAGTGACCATCGACAGCGACGGCACCATCCTAGGCGTGCACCGAAAGTTGCAGCCTACCTACGTGGAGCGTCTCGTCTGGGCCCAAGGCGGCGGCGCCACGCTCAAGAACTTTCCCCTGTCGTCCTTGGGAGGGCGGAACCTGGGCGGTCTGGCATGCTGGGAACACACCATGAACGGTGCGAGACAGGCGCTGATCACGCAGGGCCAACACATCCACGCCGGCGCCTGGCCGGCCCTGAGCACCATGTCCGGGTTTGAAGAGGTCGCCGACGCGCAGATTGAGGCTTTGATGAAGACGCATGCCCTTACAGCACAGGTGTTTGTCGTCACCGCGTCCAACTATGTTGACGCAGGCTGTCTGAGCTGGATGACGGAGAATTTGGGAGAGCAGGAGTTTATCAAGGCGGGCGGAGGGTGGTCCTCAGTGCTGCACCCTTTCTGTGCTTACCTCGCGGGGCCGCACACCGGTGCTGAGGAGAGGTTGGTTGCAGCCGAGGTGGACTTCGGCCAGCTTGGGCATGTCAAGGTGTGGATTGATGCTGCTGGCCATTACCAGCGACCCGAGATCCTGCAGTTCGATTTCGATTTCCGCCCACTATGGGCCGATGAGAAGGCGAACAGGTTTGGGAGACGAAAGGGAATGAAAGAGGCGCCGCAAGAAAGCAAGGACGGAGAGAAGCCCTGCCGACTTAACCTTGTGCCTTGAGCCAACAACTTACAGAGCAAATTCTCTTTAAGACGTCTGTCTACCTGGTGACGGTAGAAGCTCTCTCGTCTCAGACTCGAGCACTTTTACACACGTTCATGAGAGTTGAGCGTAGGCCAAAGAACCATGGACGCAGATCGAACTGCAGGGGCCCTTTTTGGCTGTCCGTGGAGAAAGGAGCGCATGGCATTCGCTTACTGTAACTTACCATCACGTGTATGTAAAGCACATTGAATTCGTCACGCCTTCTCACCTACCTGCTGTAAGGACTTGAAATCTACCGCCAGAACCGAGTACGTGGGATCAAGGGATATTTCCACTTCAACCTAGTACAGTACGGAGTAATACCTATAAATCTGGTAGGATGCATGACCCGTCAGCGACGCCAATCAGGAAATTACCGTCCCGGCTGGTAATATTACCAGTATTTGCACTGCAATCTGCAATTCTGGGCCTCAACCATGTAATGTATTTGTACGTACTGTAACTATAGTGTACGTAGTACTAGTATGTATGTATTGTACGTAATAATGCAACCATTGCCAGTGACCCCGCGCCCCACCATCAAGCTTCTTGACTCACCAACTCAATTCGGACTTTGGTTGTTCGTTGTTGGGCGTCTGGCAAAGCTCGTTAATGCCCAGACCTGCAGCCCTGTGTAGCAACACTAATCTTGAGCCTGGAATTAGGATCGCACCCTCGCAATAGCAACTCAATGTCAAAGCAGGGCGGCAAGGGCGGGGCTGCTGCGGGCAAGGCAAGGAAGCCCGTCAAGCCGGGGGCGGATGAGAAGAGAGAAGATGCACTCCAAGCTGTTATCCTGGCCGACTCATTCCAGGACAGGTTCAAGCCGTTCACTCTAGAAACACCAAGGGTTCGTTCAATGACGGTCAAGATTCTGACGTGCGTGCATGGTCGCTAACTTGTGAGTCACCTCCAGTGTCTCCTTCCCCTAGTTAATGTCCCAGTGATCGAGTACACACTCGAGTTCCTGGCCTCCAATGGAGTACAGGAGGTGTTCATCTATTGCGGCGCCCATTCCGAGAGGATCGAGCAATACATCCAGGAGTCCTCGCGTTGGAATCCGAACAGCATCATCTCGCCCTTCTCCTCCCTCGAATTCATTCGTGTTTCAGACGCAAACTCCATCGGTGACTTCCTTCGAGATTTGGATAAGCGGAGCATCATCGCAGGTGACTTTATCCTCGTCCATGGCGACATCGTCTCGAACATCCAGCTAGACGCTGCCCTCACAAAGCACCGCGCGAGACGAGAAGCAAACCGTGATGCTTGCATGACCATCGTCCTGCGCTCTGTCGGGGAGCAACCACACCGTGCAGCAAAGGCCAGAGGGATCACACCGATCTTTGTTGTTGATCCTACAACAGGCAGGTGCCTGCAGTACGAAGAGACGCACCCATTGCAGAGTGAACACTATGTGAATTTAGACCCGGCAATCTTCACCCACGGCGAGTTCGAGATACGGACCGACCTGGTCGATTGCGGTATCGACATTTGCACACCGGATGTGCTAGCACTTTGGTCGGAAAGCTTCGACTACGAGTTGCCGAGGAAAAACTTCCTTCACGGAGTGCTGAAGGATTGGGAACTAAACGGAAAGATGCTCTACGCCGAGATTTTTGACGATGGGTACGCCGCGCGCGCCAGCAACCTCCAAATGTACGATTGCATCAGCAGAGATGTCCTTGAGCGATGGACTCTTCCATTTGTTCCAGATAGCAACCTGGTCCACGGCCAGACATACAGGAGGGTAAAGGGCGGCTCGTACGCCGAGGACCACGTTATGGTAGAGAGGGGAGCCAAGGTGACACAATCTGCAGTTGGAAGGGGAACAACAGTCAAGACCGGAAGCGTCATCTCTGGGAGCGTCATCGGGAGGAGGTGCAAGATTGGGAAAAACGTCAGGATCGAGAACAGCTACGTCTGGGACGATGCCGTAATAGGGGATGGCACCTCTGTGGTGCACTCGGTAGTGGCTGGCTCAGTCGTGGTCGGCGCAAACTGCCGGATACCGGAGGGCTCACTGATTTCATACAACGTCCACCTCGATGACGGCATCCAATTGCCGCCAAACCCGCCCGCACGGATATCCACCTTGACAGACGACCGTCAGCCCGCCAGCACGGACCCTTCGTTGGTGGGCAAAGGCGGCAAGGGTACGCTGTACGAAGTGGTCGCGGATGACGAAGAATCGGACGATGAGGACGGCGTGAACAGGGACCCTGCAATCCTCCAGAGCTCACTCATCTACTCACTTGAAGGCTTCAACCTCTCCACCTCGTCTATCTCCACACTAGCTTCCGAAGACGACTACGATTCGGACGACGGAATCTCAGTGACCGGCTCCCTCCAAGGCAACGCCTTCGGCGACACCCGCGACCGCCTCTCCTCCTTCGCCTCTGATGACGCACTCAAGCCAGACAGCTTCCATAACGACGCTGTCAATGGCCTCGTCGACGCCCTCCGCACAGATGACAACGAGGACTTTGACTCGGCGAAGCTCGAGTTCATGGGGCTGCGGCTGGCAAACAATGCCTCGGACAGCGCCATGCGCCGCGCAATTGCCGTCGCGTTTGTCCGGCGCGCCGCCGAGCTGATGAATCCCGAGCACGGCGGCCTCGAGCCCACCAAGGCGGCCGAGAAGGCGCTCACGGCCAAGAACGGCGCCGTCAAATTCGTCAAGGAGGTTGGGGTTGGTGGCGAGGAGGTGGCACAACAAGCTGAATTTGGACTCGCGCTGCAAAAGGCACTGTCAGGTGTTAGGGATCTGGAACCTGGGCGTGCGGGCACGTTGCTGGCGGCCATGCTGCAGCAACTTTACAGTCTTGATGTACTAGAGGAGGATGGCATCCTGGCTTGGTGGGCGGATAAAAGGGCTGCTGACAGCGAGGAGATGAACAAGTTGAGGGAGAAATGCCGGGTGCTGGTAGAGTGGCTGGAGAATGCTGATGAGGAGGAGAGCAGCGAAGAGGAGGAGGAGGAGGAGGATGAGGACGACGACTGATGGGCATCGTGATAGCGGCATCAGCATACTCCACGAGACAAGGGAATGACAAGTATCATGTACCCTAATCCACAATTCCTCGCCGGTTTCTGGGAAGGGATAGGCCGAGGCTCATTTGCTGTATCAAAATGGTTACTAAAGGGGGAAAAATGAAATACCTACTACACACATCGCACGTTTAATCCTTCCATCCCTGTCAGACTTAACCTGCTGAGGCTGGCAGGGCATGTTCCATTTCTGGGACCATACTTTACACGCCTATTGCGCCAGGCAAGAGGACCGTATCACTTGTTCGGCCCGCTAGGTTGTTTCGGTTCAACAAGAATTAGGTACCTTAGTTATTAAAGTCGCGACTCTCGGGAAGGCAGACATGAACCACTTCCCGCTCAATGTCTACAAACCCTAATTGAGAAATTCTGGCGGGCATTATTGGCAGGTGGGCAAAGCACTCGGGATGAAGAGCAGTCACAGCCAGTCCTTCAAACAGGTGTATGGTATTGTACAATACATCCTCGTTGGTTCATCGCAGTAGGCCAGATGCAATAACATTAGATGTATTATTATATGCCGCTGCCATATCGGAGGCAGCACGCAGCGTATGCTAGTTCCTCATTTGACGTAAATGACGGAAAACCCATCCAGCCAAGCTCCACAGCTGCCAGTAACGCCGCATATATTGTAGCCTCTCGGGGGTATCAAAGTGTGTCTGTAAGTTGTTGGTCAGTGCCATGGATGCAAAAACGTAAGAGGAACAGGAAAGAACCCTACGGATCACCACCATGTGCATTACCAAACAAGGTAGATCTCCTGCCCAGGCTGGTCAAGACCTGGATGGCATCAATCCAAAAGCCGGAGCGGACAAAGAAGCCCGTGATATACTCGCCGCGACGGACGTCTGGCCGAGAAACGTTAGCGGGAAGAGGACATCCGACATCCCGTATCGAATCGCAGGAGACGCTGCTTCTTACCCAACTCAAAGGTATCTCCACCTTCCTTCCCCCCCTTTTTGCCGAACAGCTGCCTCGAATCATCATCATAGACAAACTCCAGCCCATCTACAGCCGCCCCATGATAAAACACAACTTTAGACAGGACCCGGTCGTGTCGAAAGACGGTGGTGAACACAACCTCGTGCGCCTCAGACCCCTCCATCTGCGACGCGCCCAGCTTCTTCCCTCTGAAGGCTGTCTTGGGTATTCCCGGCAGCGCGCTGGGAATCTTCAGACAGGCCGCCTTACTCGAGCAGAGCTTGCCAAAGTCCTCCACCTCGAGTGAGCCGCCACCATGCGACTTGACCGAGATCCGCAGTCGTCCCTTCCGCTTGTTGCCCTCCGGCAGTCGGCTCCGCAAGTCCGGCTCGCTGAGCGTGATCATGCGCTGGATGGCCGGGCTGCCGCCACCGTTGCTGCCGTCGGGGAGGTATTCGACCCAGGCGCGGCAGACGTCGTCGCCCTCGGCGAAGATCTCGACGTAGGCTACCCCGGTGGCGGCGGTGACGGTCAGGACGCCGCCCTCTGTCGGCCAGCCCTGGACGCTGTCGTCCGGGCTGAGAACGGGGTCGTTGGGCAGGCGGAAGCAGGGGTGGCTGCGGAAGCGGAGGCAGTCGAGGCGGTGCCAGGTGCATTCGTCTTCCTGCGAGACGGACCCGCCACGGGAGCGGGTTCGGGTGGAATAGGCTTCGCGTGTGAGGAAGGCTCGGTTGAGGCTGACGTAGTCTCTCGCCATAACGCCGCTCTCCCGATGCGGCAGACCAAGCAGGTGCCCAGTCTCGTGCAGATGAGCGCCGATGCCGATGTTGGCCGCCTCCCACGAGCTCCCGGCATCGTTGCAGTCGTTGCCGACGTAGTTCGTGTCTGTCGGCGTGCAGTCGGTGAAAGCGGGCACGACTTCTTCCAAGCTCGACGGGTAGCTCTGCAAGCAGTGCGAGCCGAAGATGCCCAGGTGCAGATCGCCAACCTGGCCCCCGAGGGCGGCGTGCCCGACGATGGTCTTGGAGTTCGTGTCCCAGTGGGCATCGAGAAGCAGTACCGACACGTATAGCTTCTGTCCCGGTAGCGGCTTGAAGTAGTCGCGTACCGCATCTGCCGTGATACCGTAGAGCCCTCCTGCGTCACTAGCGCTTGTATTCTGCTGTGCCAGGTTGAGATCCCGGAGTTCAGCCACCGTCTTCTCGGTCCGGATTACGTGGATTCGCGCCTCGGATCGAAGAGTGCCGTACTCCAGGTCTCTGTGGTTTGCCGCGCCGGTGGTCCACTCCTCCTCGAACCTGAAGGTGCGCCGGCCGAGCTTGTTGCGCCACATTTGCTCGGCCGTAAACGCCTGCCACAGGTAGGCGGCCATGCGGAATTTGCGGACTGCAGTCTCCAATCCGTTGCCTTCCCGCTCGATCCGCGCAGGGATTGCATCGTAAGTGCCGGGGGAGTCCTTTGCCATGAGGATGGCCAGCTGCAGCGGAGGCGCCCCGACAGGCGGGATCATGTGAACCGTCAGGTAAGAGGCGTGGATGGGGTTGGAGGAACCGCTGTTGGAGAGCTTCGGGCTGGAGAAGTCGAACCGGAGACGGTTGGCCCCGGGCATCAGGTACACGAGCGCCTTGAAGTGGGAATCGCACACCGGCCATGAAACAGGGGGGAAGTTGTCGTCGAGCCGGCTCACGGTGAGCGTCCCACTGACTGAGTGGTGGGATGGGTCTCCAATCGTACCGTAAACCAGAAGGACCTTTTGATAGACCTGATAAGCCCTGTTAGCAATTCATCGCGAGACAGCTCAGATTTACACGTTTTACACGGGTGGCGTTGCCAGAACATGGCAGCCTCCGTGACCTTTCATGACCCCGCCGGCATGTTACTCACCCACGAGCCATCTGCCACGTTTGTGATCCGAGGAGAATACTGGGAAACCGAGAGCACCGAGCTCCTTGCACCGGGTACTGGGGAACCTAAGCCGGCCATGCCCGAGACGCTGTGTCGATTGCTGCCGCCATTGGGATAAGGATGTGGCTGCGGTCTGGGGGCTGTAACGGCGGAAAGAGGCCGGGGTTGGTCTTTGACTTGTAGATGCAAGGCCGGATCCGACTGCGCGGCTATTGATGGGGGCGTTAAGGAGCCGCTGGTAGGAGTCGTGGTGTTGCTGATGTCGCTCGACTCATCTGTGGAATGTTCGGTTTTGAAGCTCGCTTTCGACCGTCTCCGTAACTCCTTGAAATTCAAGAACGATGGAGCCATAATGCAGCTGGCGTAGGAATTGCCGTTTCGTGCTCACAGAGGCCCAATCAACGTGCTACCAAAAGAGACCAAAGCGACTGCAAAGGTCTCTGGAGCCCGAGTGGCCGAAAAAGAAGGGAAAAAAGACACAGTCAATGCCGTGTGAACGTGAAACGAGCCGAAAGCAAAAATGGCAGCTTCGTGTCACAACGCTGTGTGAAGAACTTGAACGGCGTACCAGGCCTGTTATCGCCCTCTCGATCGTGGCTCGTCCAGGCGGTTCCACAGATGAGCAGCAGGGGAAGGCCGTGTTTCCGGGCGAGAGATGACGTATGCGAAGATCTTCAAATTGGCCCCTATTCCATCCTGTCGTCGGTTCGGTGGTTGGCCGGCGGCCTGTGCTGTGCAACGATAAGAGCGCCGGGCCAGACTGCCGTGTTCCAACCAGCGCAGCACTATAAAACCTCTCCTATCCTCCTGAACCTAGTAGTTACCGTTGACCGAAACGGCCCAATGGATACTTTGAATGTATCGGACCGGATCTCTTATCCGTTGGTGGATCAGCGAGAGTGGGCAGGAGCGGACCAGGCACTGCCAGGGCAACGAGATGACCCACGACTCCAGCGATTGCGGAGTGTAATCTGGACTTCCTTCAGATCGCACAGAAATTCGGATGCTTGGAGAGCAGGAATTGTGAACGGTGAAACCGGGAAGTGGCTCAGCTCGAAACAGGAAATCGAAGCCTGCGGCACGCCTTGACCTAAATCGTTTCAATTGCGCCCGGTTGCTGCCCGTGATATAAGAACGTGAAGGAGCGCTCGGAGAGAAAATGGAGGCCCATGGCCCGGGAGCATCGACGGGTGACACGGGTGTATATACCACATAGGTAGGTACCTTAGTGTAGGTACTTGTACACTAGTGTAGTAGTAAGGTGAAGACATCTCTCCACCGGTAAGGGAAGCGGTAATTAGGCCGGGCTTGAATACGATGTTGTGTTGGTCAGGAGCTATGGGCTTTTAACCCGGGGAGACCCTTTCCCTCTTGCAGACTCGTACTCAAACTGCAACATGAATTCTGGACTGAGTTCATAAATACCGTAACTAGGCCGTCGCGATGAAGAATAGCCAACACCATTCTCATATGGACGAGAAGTTCAGTGTCCCGGACGGCAACCTTGGAACAGTGCATTGACGCGGTGGTGTGCGGTGTAGAGACAGAAGCTGCGAATACGAGAACCACAAACCGTCGAGAATCGAGATGGCCACTAGTTAGTGCTGGCGCTGATTCATATTATGGTGAAAGCAACTTCAAGGAGTAGGTATGTCCTGTATCCGTATGGTATCAACTGTGTGCCTAGGTATCTATGTAGGTATTGTACTAGGTAGGTAGGTATGTATCTAGTGGTGTCATACTTACACCTATCACGCTATATCAAGATGTGGTGTAGCATAATCTCGACCGGCATTTCATACCATAAAATAAATTGCCAAAGCTCCCAAAAGCAAGCATTTTCGCATCAAGTGGTTGTGGGGCCTGTAACTGTAACTACTACTAGTAGTAACCCCAGAAGCTACCTAGGTATATTACATCCATACTCGGTGAGTGATGTTATGATATCGTTGCCCCAAACCCAACACAAAATGGAATCTTAAACGACAACAAGTTGCCATGCCCTGGGCCACTGGTAGTCTTGAGGTACAGATGTACATTTCTTCTAGTGCTGTGTGTACAGCTAGGTAGGTACCAGCTGAATTGTCCCCGAACTGGGAGCGGCCGAAGCTAAGCTGCAATATGCAAGGAATATTTCCCCTTGCTATTGTTTGTTCAGTGGAGAACAGCCCAATGGTGAATTGAGCTGCCTGGGAACCTTCGAAGGCACCACCTATGCAACCAGCAAATTTGCGTGCAGAGCACCCCTGGCAGCACGCCTGGGCAAGCTGCCGCCATTCGCCCTGTGCCGCTACACCGGAGCAAGCAGTGGGCCGGCGCTCAGCTTAACGTTAATCCACCGGTTTCCGCAGGAATGTGAATTTGCTCCTGCCTCCTACCACCCACCCCGACACCAGCACCCAAACCTCAGCACCTGCGCAAACGGATTAGAATAACAGCTGGATAGCAGCCTGAGCTTTGGTTGCTGTGCAGCTCCTCAGTCGTTTGGTGCCAAAGGCTTCAGGTTGTACATACTTTGGCAGCTCTCCCTTGTTCATTGCAGGTTTAGGCGCCTGCTCTCACCATCATCGGTCCAATCATCCCCAGGTCTAGACTTCTCTCTGCCTCGACCTTCCGCCCACAGCCCTTCGAACAGACTCGGCTTCTTCTTGCATGCATTCACTTTGCCAGCAAGATGATGACGTCACCGTTGAAGAAACAGCCTGAGGCTGTGGCGGATAGAGTGCTCAAGAGGGCCGAAATCAGCAAAGTAAGACAGACTTCTTTTGCCCTGCCGGTGCCAGGGAGAGATGTTCGGCTGACCAGCAATTTCGCCTCAGATGGCTAGGAGGTTGCAACATCGGCTCGCCCTCGCCCAGTTTAAGACGAAACATAACCTAGTCAATGAGACATTAGACATGATCGAGCCGAAGTTCGAACAGGAGATGCGCCGCAGACGGCTGCAAGACGGCGATATCTTGTCCGACTCATCCTCGAGTGCCTCTGATCTCCCATACCCGCACAGGACACTCATGAGCTCGCCGCTCAAAGCTCCGCTGTTTTCGGATGCCATTGGGTCCAGCAGCGGCAGCACCGGTCACAGGAAACGCACCTACTTGGCCTCCTTCGATGAAGCAGGTTCGAGTCCGAGCAAGCGGTTCCGCCAGTCCCCCACTGCGCACAGGCCGTTTTCTAGTCACCACCAATTCACCCAGTCGTCGCCCATAAAGCCGAGGCGGCAGCAGCACTTCACAACGTCGACTGGCCCTGATCTGTCGTTCTACTCGGGATCGAGACAAATCAATGAAGTCCTTACGTCGACAAATTACGCAACCAATTCGGATGACGAGGACGACCTCCCGCTGCACTCGTTCCACGCTAGCCATATCCATGTATCGCCGCCCAGAACGCCTCCAATGCGCAGCCGTAACCTGATCAAGAAGACGAGGGATAGGCCGGAGGTGAATGAGATTAAGTCTGGCGAGGAGGGTGCGGATTTGCTTCTGTATCTGGCAGCTTCGCCCTCACCCGCCAACCCGCCCAGGAACAGGATGGATCCTCCGTCGACACCGCCACCGAAGAACAAGCTGGCACTCCCGTCGTCCATGATGACTACCCCTGGCGGTGGCAACCCTTACCCAGCAACACCGGGTCTTGGCTTCGACTTTGCAGAGTTTCTTCACATGACTCCCAGTCCGGCGCAAAAGCCTTGGAAGACACCCGTCAACCTAACCGGGGGCAAAACACCACGGAGCGTGGCAAGAAGACGGCTGACATTCGATGACATGCCTTCTTGAGGAAGAAGGGCAACTAGTGTCGCCTTCCTTCGGGCTGCACCCGCAACCACCCTTTGACCTCGAGGATGTTTCCCTCTCGGTCCACTACAAGCGAGACATCATTGCCGCCGTTCAATATTTCTTCCGTCCGATCATCCGCCTGATCTTCACTTCTGTTTTCGTCTTCCCGTTGGTGTCTACATTTGGAACCGTTCGAGCGGCAGCCCTGTCCCACGACTCCCACCACCACAGCCTTAATCAATCGCAAGGAGGTCGCCTCACCGATATCACCGCCAGCTCTTGCTAGCAGCACTATTGATATCACCAAAATACCCATGAGAGATAATGGGATCGAACGAGAGTCTGGACCGACACAACTTCCTTTGTTTAACGGTCTATTTGCTTAATTGAGATGGAATCGAGTTGGGTCTGCGTGAGAGCAGCCTCCCAGGAAAGGAGGTGTGAGCACGCCTCAAGGAATGCAATACCCTTGTGCACGATGGATGAAAGCGGATGAAACATTTTGTTTCACCAACAGGGCGGGAATGACGCATTTGATTATCTGGAGCGGGCGTATTGGTTGACCTGGGTTGTTGGTTGGAGAGGGATGAGGCTTGGATGCCAATCTAATTGGTTGTTGAGGAACGCAACGCGGTTGGGACGCGTGTGCGCGACTTTTTCGAGAAAGGTTCGCGTTTGGCTGGAGCCGATGGTTACAACCAATCAAAAGGCGTTGTCATCCATGAGGTGTACATGTGTTGTACAAGTCGATGGATTCGGTACATCTGGAATCACAGCCCCGAGCGTCCTCAATGCGGGAAGCCTGCTCTTTCTGAGATGGTAGGAGTAGCACTTATATGAAAATTCACACTGCCTACCTTAGTTGTGCGCCGTTTCACTGCTAGCTGCTGCGATGTTGACCGAGATGTCGATAGTCGGGACTCGGGAGCCGCCAGGACTACTACTACCACGCGCCAGGGACAGCATACTCGTGGTTAGAGTCAGAGTCAGAGTCAGCTTGATTAGTAGTGCCTGTGTAGACAAGGAGAAGAATATGAAGTACCAACAAATCCTCGATTAGAGTTAGTCCTTAGCCGAAGGCTTTGTCCCGGCCTTGACACAGGTTCCATGGGACCGAGTACAGTGGGCTATCCAGTCAAGGCGAAGATGATGAACTGTTTATATTCTCATGCACTGGCAGAGCTTCGGCTAGTCAAGCGAGTGTCAAGTATCCATCCTTAGATCTCCCCCTCCCTCATTCCCACATTTCATCTTTCTTTTCATCAGTGCAATGCAGCAAAGCATTAGACTCCCACGCCCGTAGCCTACACTACCCCTCTTTTCGAAGTCGTACAACACACCCGCCTGTACAAGCGAACAAGACGTTGCGGTCCAAAGCAAGAGATTACAATTGAGCGGATCCAGAATCACAGAGCTTTCCCAACACTCCCTAAACTACCCAGGCTGCCGCCGCCCACTCTCTTCCCACCCTGCACAGACCCGGCTCGATTCCCATTCTCATTCAACTGCTGGGTGGGAGACCGTGCCGCAGCGGGGCCCACATCCGGGCCCGGGTCACTCCAGTCGCCCATGCTGGAGACAGCGCTGACGTTGGAGTACTCCGAGTAGCGGGAGGTGTAGGAGTCTATGCGGGCTCGCGTCATGGGTGGGTACTTGGGTTCTTGCACGTCCATGTCTACGTCCTTTGCCGGAGAGCTAGTAGTTACGGCTGTTGTCTTGTCACCACCTCCGAGAAGCTCTGGGCGCTCCAGATCGAAGGGGTCAGAGCGGAATTTGTTGCGCGCATTTGTGACTGTCGTTGCGGTCGCCATAGAGACTAGGCTGCCGACGCTGTCGCGATTGCTATGCATGCTTGTTCGGTGAGCGGCGGAGCTGTTGGTGCGGGAACGCCGGATGTTGGCTACGTAGGTGGCAGGTTTGGGTACGGCGGGGGCCGGATCACGGATGGCGTTGGCGTCGCTGAAGGGGTTTGCTTTGCTGCCTATTGCTAGGGGCGGGGGCTGGGCGGAAGTATGGGCCATAGCGTTGGCATCGCTGAAGGGGTCGTCGCTCTGGCTGTTGCTGATATCGAGATCGAGGCCACCCAGGAAGTTGTCCGCTGAGCTGGTGCTGCCGTTCAAGCGAGCCATGCTGGCACGGCGCCGCTGGTCTTCGTGGTCGCGCTTTGGGTCTCCCATCTTCAGGAGTGTCAGGAAGTCGGGCTGAGAGCTCACTGCGGCATTCTTCTGTATGACCGTCGAAGTCCGGGCCTGAGTGCTTTTGTTGCGCCGGGCGAACTTTAGGCTTCCAGCGAGTTCTGACCACCAATCGTTGAGGCGGTCCTTGCTCGCCAGCCTCGCCCACATGCTGCTGGAGTTGTCGCGACCGGCGCTGACCTGGTCAATAAACTGAGAAGCACCACGATCCAGATCCACGGAAGGTGCTGTCTTGTTCCTGATATGGCCTCGAATCCTTTTGAACTTCTGGCCCAGGGCAGCCTTGACCTTCTCCGTCACTGGTGTCGGGCCAATGCTCCCCCTAGAGATAACATAACCGCCCTTCTCGTCGCGGTCGGAGGACGAGCCCACATCAAGTGGCGTCAAAAGGGTGCTCCTCCGCTTCCTCTGCAACCGGCGCCTCCACCACCAAATGAGGAATGCTAAAACACTGATAGCAACGACACCGCCAATGACAGCGCCAGCCACGGCCACAGTCGACTGCACCGCATTGTTGTCTAGCGCGGAGGCCGAATCCGGGGTCGGAGTAACCGATGTCGCGCCTGTGACTTCGGCAACGACGCTGTCGGTTGGTGTTTGCGGTACCGTAATGGTGCTGAGAAGCGGGTTGGCTGCTGGGCCCTCGGGCAGCAGAGAAGTAGTGTCCGCAGGGCGTGCTTGTGAAGAAGTTGCTAATGTATCTGCAGTGGGTGAGCTAGATAACGTGTCCGCAGTGGGTACTGTTACGTTGCTATCAGCTTGACTGCTCTGTGTAACAGACGCTTGTGAAGATGTCACGCCCACGAGGGTTAGGAAGGTTGTGGACGGGCGCGTCGAAGGGCCCACGTCACCGTCCTGAGCCTGCGTGACTGCCACAGGGCCAGGGCTAATGCTCGTGGTAATGGCCAAGGAGGGAGTCGTCGTACTCGTTGAGCTCTGTTCCGCGACCGCGGTACTTGCATCCGCATCCTCCGCTGGCGCTGCTGCCAAACCCGTCGTCGGCCTGGCTGCTGTTATGGCTGAACTGGTTGCTGTGGCCACCAGGGCGGTGCTGACTGAGTCGGATATCGTGGTCTCCAAGGTAATACTCTGCCCACCCGTTATCGCGACCGCCGCCTTCGGGATGGCGGTGCATCGTCGGCCTCGAAGAGTGGTCAAGAAGGCCCCCGATGGCAGGCCACTCGACGCCATCTCCGAATCTCAACCGCTTTCCGTTAAAGCCCTTTTTGGCGAGTCCACTCACTACGATCGAGGAGGCCGTGATAACACACAAACAATGACATGAACTTAAAATCGGATATCAGAAATATAGGATATGCATGGCCACTAGGGCCGTCTAAGTCATGACGGAAATCATCAAGATTTCCCCGAAAGAGAGGGGGAAGAGGATCTCCTGTCAAAGGAGGACAGCGGCCAAAACAGCTGGCGGCTAAGCTCAGCATCAAAGTCCCGGCGACAGAGACAAGGCAATTGGCACGACGAAGGAGGAAGAACAAAAGGAGACATTGGGAAGCAATGACGAGGCAGACATCGCAGGGGACCGAGGACTTGGCGGGACAACCTGGGGCACGGATGGTGCGCCCTAGGCTCTAGCAGTGTCAAGTGAAGCCATGATGGCACTCAGCCATTGAGTGTGACTTGGACAAGTCGGGTCAGGCTGGTAAGGTAAGGTAGTGCTCCGTACATCGCGTTTCGACGGCAGCATGGGCGCCCATGGGTAGGAGAGTTGTTTGATGTCCCCGGAAATAGGGGCTAGCGTCAGCTCTCATTGGCTGAAAGTAGCTTGAGGAAAGAGGGGGGGGGGGTTGGGCCACTCCACCCGAGTCGGTTCCACACCGGTTCATGAGGCTCTTCGACAGGGGTTCCCGCCACTGCCGTCTGCGATTGCGCTACCCCTGTCCTGCGACGCTTCTGATGCAAACGGCTGCGAGGAGGATGGAGATCGCGGGTGGGATCGTTCTATGATAGTACGAGGCATGCTTGCGCTCGTCATCCCTCTCTCGCGATGCCCTGGTGGTTCGAAAAGATCAACATCTTAAAGGCGTCCGCGTCGTTCGACTGAACGAGTCAACCAACATTGACCCGGTCTATTACGCTTATATCTGTTGAAGGAACAAGGCTTGGCTCCTTTCAGGGCACTCTGATGAGAGTGTCGTCGGTTATCAAGACACCTATGTACATAGTTAGCCTGAACGGGGGAGATGCCCTCCCCATTCTGCTGCCCACTGCCTACTCCGTACCCACCTGCACGGACTATCGAATCTTCTATGGAATATCGTGACAGTCCGTTTTCTTCAGCAACGTTTTGCACCGGTAACGACAAGAACGCAGCGTACCCGTATGTGATCTGGGGGTTCTCCGCCGACCGCCGACTGAGCCGGGGCCGGCTCCAGGGTGGCACGGCCCAAATTCGGGTCGCTATTCCTGCCTGCATTGCCAACGAAGTTCCCAGGTTGACTGCCCCGCTCCGCTCGCCATCTCCCAAGTTCCGCTCACGACCAGACGACCCGAGGCTTTCAGTTTTACCTCTAACGGTCGTTCCAAGAGCTGGATCCCCGAGCGGCCGCCGTAGGAGCCGTTCACGGATATGTCTGTACGACTTGTGAAGGTGCACGAATAGGTTACACAGCGCGGACTGCCGGCGATCGACTGTCAGTCTGTCACCCGCCCGCTCGTTCCTCCCAACACCCCAAGTACTCCTGCTCTGGTGCGCACGACAACCTACACAGTAAACGCCCCTGATCTCGAACGGCCCCCGTTTCCAACCGGCGGCGCTATCAGTCGCCTTGTGCCATTCAGGATGTTCGGGAACATCGCGTTTATGAGTAAGTTGGACGTTCCTTCTCGCAGTTCCCTCTCTTGGTCCCTTCACGCTGTATCGATACCCCGCGGGATCGTTGCGGGTAAATATGGCGCGACACGTGGAATCCACCACCAGCTCAAGCTACTGCCCGCACCGTACCTGCCGTGCTGGCTCAGCATCAGCTGCTTGTTGGCTCGTCGAATTCAGACGGCTGCTAGTACTCGCGAGGCCGGGCATGACAGCCGCTTTGTCAATGGCGTTGGATCGTTTATGTGGAACACTGCGTCTTGGTTGTCGATGCGTCCTCTCTTGTCTTGTTCCGCGTGATCGTCCTCGGGTGCTCGTCTGGCCGATAATCATCTAGCACGCACGCATCGTAAATATCTGCTCTCTGATCTAATAGCTCACCTAACCCCTGCCACAGCGCCTTTGGCGAGGGCGCCTCCCAAGGACGTTCCACCGCCCACGCCCATCAATTTACCCCGGTGCCATCCAAGAGTCCCCGATGACGATGACTCGAGTGCCCAGGATTTGGCCTCCAGCAAGCCGACAAGGCCACTTACTTCGGTACTGCAAACCATTGTGCGACCCACCGAAGTCTCCATGTCCCACCTCGAGGCTCTCGGCGTGCAGGTGGTCCCGGATGCCGCTCCGACTCAGCTTATTCCAGACCCGGCCTTCATCCCGGATTTTGAGGCGTGGCACGCTCTTTCCGCCGAGGAGGTCCATGCTACGAATGAAAGTACGCGAAAACGGCTGAACACGGGCAATCTCTCGCCTGGCTGCCAGACATATTTGGAACGCAGACGAGAGCTCTCCATTGATAACGAGGCCGCCTACCGCACTATCCGTAGACTGCCAGCACCGAAGGGGCAGTCACAAGCGCGCTTGGGAAATGCCTATGAGTTTTACCGCCACTTAGAAATGTTCTCCGCTTTCTGGGAAGATACTTCGAAGCCAGCGTCTCCTGAACCTAGGAATGACCAGATTGCGGAGAGCAACTGGGAGAGCGGAGCCACCGGCGCCGCCGCCGAGAGCGGTAAGACCGCTGAGGATACCTCGGACGCGGCAGGCTTCTACCGGACCGGTGCTGGCCATCAGATGCCGCCCGACTACCGCCAGAACATGATCACAGCCTTTCTGAAGCTAGTAGCCTACGATTTCACGTGTAACGTCTCGGCACCTCGCACCGAGCCGCGGCTATATATCACATCCAAGTCCCCAACCGGCGCGGCGCGATGCTCTTACTTCTCGTCTGGATGCACCTTCATTTTCCGAAGCCCAAACACCCGTGAATCCGCCCGTGCCGGCATAGTTGAAGGGCCAGTAGCAGCTGTGAGCGCGAGGCACACGACCTCTTTCCCACCGACAGACTCGGCAGGATCCCAAGCTGCCTCGCCAGTCGCAGACCGGGAATCGACCCTAGACCTGGCGCGGGAGCTCGTTGCTGCCCTTATTACCGCACAACACCGTGCCCGCGAGGGTCGCACCGAGAAGCGCATCGGTGAAAACGCTTGGTGGTGCACCAAACCCCGCTGGGGCGGTGGCCCAGGCGGGCCTATCGGCCGCGAGGTGGACGCGGACGAGACCATCGGCGACAAGGACGCGCCACCGCCGGAGACCCCACCACAGCCATCATCTTCCTCCTCTTCCAGGGGGGGAGCAATGTCGCTGCCGCAAAGACCCTTCTCCCGCCCCTCCTCCCTGCCCGGAAGCGAAAGCAGTAGTTCATCAAAAGGCGCCAAACGCCTCAAGAAATCGGGCAATCACCCCATGTACGACAATTACCGCATGGTTCGTCCGCCGGCTGCCACCTGGGATAAAAAAACCAGATACGAAGCTATCGGCCGCGCAAGGGGAGCCGATTATGACGATATCTTCGTTCTCAGTGCGCTGTTTCACCATATCAGCATCGTGAGAGTGCGCGTGCCGGATCGGCTGCTTGCTGTGTTGGATGGGGAGCCTGATAATGACGGTGTTAGTGAGAGTGGCCGGGGAAGGAGGAGCTGGGGTAAGCTAGAGGTCTGGAGGAGCCCCTGGTTTGACTTCTTCAAGGTGGAGGAGCGGGTCAGGGCGATGCAATGTGTTTGGAGTATGATGGCGTACATGATGCGAGAGCAGCCCGTCGAAAACCAGGAGGGAGAAAGTGTGAGCGAGCAGAAGGAGCAAACTCAGGGAGACGTCAAGATGACGGGGGCCTAATTCGCCCGTGGAAAACACGCTGGGCTCATCTTGCTGGAGGGTTCGGGGAAGAGCGAATTGATGAGCAGAGCCGGCGGCAGGGAGAAATTCTATGCGTGGCGGTCGCGCGGAACATTGTCGAGCGGTTCAGCGACGGCAAGTTTGACGTCCTTGGCGACGAGATGCATCCGGTTCGCCGGGCACTACATACAACGTTGGGCTTTCACTCAGTACAGTGAACGATTGATGACACCAGATTTCACAACCCAGTGTAAAATTGTGCTCAGGAGATTCAACATGGCTCCCTCTTCCAGACTTTTGTATCGGCTGCGGATCTTTCCTTCTTTTCCTTCAACCTGCGCCATCTTTTTCATGAAGAAGCCTCAGGCTTGTTGATATTACTTGTAGCACAAAGCTCTTCTCTTAACCCTTGCTTCTCGCGGACGCCGTGAATGGCTGGTGATACGATTTCAGCAGCCCCACTCTAACAATCCTCTGTAAACCACCCACCAATGGTGAGCCGCTGTGATATCCGGGACTAATCTAATCTGGGACTTGTTACAGAGACGTCGTTGCTACCGCACGAGTTGGTCGGCACAGTTTCCGCAAGATCCAAAACAATGACAACAACATGAGTCCCGGCGGAGGAAGGGACGGGGTATGTGGCTTTTAACCTGAGAACAGCTCCGTACTGCTGGATGTCTACCACTTGGCGACGGACGAGATTCCAATGTATTAGGTACGGTCCCTTCCTTTTTGAGGCCGGATTCGTATCTTGCCTAGCCAAGACGGCGATTCTGAGGTAGCCGATCCTGGCCTTGCCGCCGTTCCGATAGACCAGAGCGGCTGGGCAGTAGCCGTCGGCGACGACCTCCCTGCGCCCAAAGTTCCTCGGCGACCTGAACCTTCAGGTAAGGCAGCTGAAAACTTCTCAGGCAGCTATTGCGTGTGTGGACGGGCCTCATCTTAAGAATACTGTCCACAGCTGAGAAGGCGGGAATTGTCCTCGGTTTTGTTTCACTCGGGATCCGCAGGCCACATGTCTTGGCGCGATCGCTCCCCGGTCTCCACCGTTCGATATCCAATCGTCGGGAGCTGGACAATTGACCCCACTCTGCTCCCGCCCGCGACTTCGCTCTAACCACGGGATTTGCACCTTCAATAGGGCGGCACATGGTTTTGAGGCACTCGTGGAAAACGCCCTTAGATGACCCTCGCCATTTACTGAACATCATCCAGACCGCCGAGCATCCTAAACCTTCGGGCTGCGGGCCGCTAACTTCCGGCCTAAGCCGCTTTTGTCCCCCCTGCCTGTGAGTTGTCCAACCCATCTGAGTGACGGAAGGTTCGCAGAGCCCAAACCTGCCCTTCAACTTTGACCGCTCCCTCGGGTGCGCGTCCACTCACTTTTCTGGCCCGTCAACACGACATTTGCCTTTTTGCTGTATGTATTCATGCTAGCACGATGCTGATCGGTGCGGTTCGATAGACTTGAGAGATCTGCTCCAGCAAACCACTCGATTCCGAAGAGATTCTCGTTACCTTGCTTGCCCCGCAGCTTCCTTGTCGACTTCCCCGACGAGCTTTACGACGAGCTCCAACGAACGTTTACACACCATCCAATTGTCGTTATCGATAGTTTCGTCTTCTTCCGCACTCGCCGTTCCACCCCGCCGCCTGTCCGCCTCGTGAGGCCATCTTCGGCCGTTTACCTGCCGGCCAATCTTCCATTTCGTTTCGTATCTGATACAACCGTCGACAGTCGGTCCGGATATGTCTGGGTACCCAGGTGCGGGTTACAGCGCCGGCGGATATGCTCCTCCGCCGCAGCCGCAGTACGGCGGCTACTATCCGTACGGCCACCCGTCCCCCAGTGAGTTTGGGATATCTCGAGACTGACACGGGTTTCAAGTCCCCAAGGCTATGGGTACCAGCAACCGCCTCCAGCACCCGCTCCCGGATATGGCTATCAGCCGCCGGTGCCATCCTATGGCTACCACCAGGTTCGTACAGAGCGCACCTTTGGACATAAGACATCGCGGAACTAAATCAGCACTATCTCCAGCCTCCACCCCAAGGGTATCATGCCCCACCGCCAACCCATCATCCCTCACCCCCAGCCCCCAACAGCTATGGGAGACCTGGTGAGCATGGCCCTAGCGTGGAGGGGGCAATCAAGGCACTGACTGACCGACAACAGGCATGCCGGCGGCGAACACTCAATCCTACAGCGGGCCTCCGCTGCCGCCCCAGGCGACACAGCACTACGGATATGGATCACATGGATTTCAGTTTCAATACTCGCAGTGCACGGGGCGCCGGAAGGCTTTGTTGATCGGCATCAACTATTTCAACCAGCGTGGCCAGCTCAGGGGTTGTATCAACGATGTCAGGAACATGTCGGCCTATCTCGTTGAGAACTTCGGCTACAAGCGGGAGGACATGGTGATTCTCACCGATGACCAGCAGAACCCCATGAGCCAGCCGACGAAACAGAACATTCTGAGGGCCATGCATTGGCTGGTCAAGGACGCTCGCCCCAACGACTCACTCTTCTTCCACTATTCCGGTCCGTGTTTCCACTCTTTTTTTCTCGTCCTTCTTTCTTTATTTTTCTTTATTTTTCCTTTTTTTTTCCTCTTTTTGTTCTTCACTATTATATTTATTTATTTTATTTATCTTCTCTTTAAATGTTCCTACTTCTACGCGAGACCCGATTTGCTGACGTACTGCCAGGCCACGGTGGGCAAACGAAGGACCTCGACGGCGACGAAGAAGATGGTTATGACGAGGTCATCTACCCGGTCGATTTCCGCCAGACTGGCCACATCACCGACGACGAGATGCACCGCATCATGGTGCGCCCGCTACAGGCAGGCGTGCGCCTAACAGCCATCTTCGACTCATGCCACTCTGGCACAGCGCTCGATTTGCCCTACATCTACTCTACCCAGGGCATCCTCAAAGAACCCAACCTCGCCAAGGAGGCCGGCCAAGGCTTGCTCAGCGCCGTATCCGCGTATAGCCGTGGCGATCTCGGCGGTGTCGCCAGCAATATCGTCGGCTTCTTTAAGAAGGCTAGCACCAGCGATGATGCCCATGCCAGGGCAATGGCCATCAAAACATCTCCTGCGGACGTCATCATGTTCTCTGGTAGCAAGGATGACCAGACGTCGTATGTGGTCTTTCTTGCTATACCGCACCGACCCCTGCTTCTTCCTCCCTTTCGTTTTGACACTAACTGTCATCATCCACAGAGCCGACGCAACCATCGCCTCCCAAGCTACGGGGGCCATGTCTTGGGCTTTCATCACGGCCCTCAAGAAGAATCCGCAACAGAGTTATGTGCAGCTGCTTAACAGCATTCGCGACGAGCTGCAGACTCGCTATACGCAGAAGCCCCAGCTCTCTTGTAGCCATCCTCTCGGTAAGTTCCCCCTCTCCAAGACACCCCTGCGACAGCCGGCCCCAAAATCTTCAAAGTTTGCAATTGCGGCTGACCTTTTTGGTGTCATGGACGGTTTTCACGGGCGGACAGACACAAATTTGTTGTTCGTGATGTGATGTATATACTATACGCCAAGGCCCATCGTCTAGGTCTCGTTTGTTCTTTGTCGACAGTATCGGGTGGCAATCTCGGTGGGTGGGCCCCCCCTCTTGGATAGGAATCGTGGGAATATGGAACGAAACGAACCAACCCCCTTTCTCCCGCACGCTCTATTGTCACCGGATTTAGGCTAGAGTCGGTCGCTTTGTCGTGTTGGCTGCATGGATGGCATGGGTATCTTCATATTTGTAGTATCATTATAATCGGCTTTCTCCATTGGGGTTTGGTTGTTCATGTCGCTTTCTCTTGTAGGTTACGAATCATGGAGGGGACGGGGGCGGCTGGTTAGGAAAACGCACCTTGAGTTTCTTCTAGGGCATCTAAGGTTTTAGTTTAGGTGGACCACGATGACGACCTTGACCCCTTTTTTCTGAGGCGATCTTACGAATCTGGGTCATGAGCTGAGTATTGGTGCCTGATACAATGACCAAGACGTGGCGTTGGTACAGTAAGGTATACGACAAGTGGGAGTTCGCAGATTGGTCCCCTCGCCGTCTTGTAAAGTTTGGGCTTCCGCTTTGCCAGCCCTGTCAGGAGAGGCAAGCTCTTCCATAGTGATTGGACGAATCCTTACACCTAACGGAGCGCCATGTCGCCTTACCAGTGTGATAATACCCTTTTTCTTCAGATGTGAGCTCGATTCATCGGTTGGACACAACTTTGGAAATGTCAATTCCACGCCAAGCAGCTTATTTAGCTCTTGAGAACCCAAAGTAACACAAACAATGCAACCCAATCCTTCAACCCCAACCCGGAATATATATAAGGTACCTTATGCCAGAACGACCGTCTCCAAGTGCTGTGCCTTGCCCACCTAAAAGTCATGCCCGATGTTGCATACTAGTACCGACCAGCCATGCCGCTTTTAGCACGTTGAGGAATGAACCCGACCAGACTCCAACCCAAACAACAAGACAACACGCAGAAAAGGACGTTCTCTCAACTTTGGTCTGGCAAGGTCTTCCTCGCCACCTCGGCCCGCCACTGATCCCTCATCTTACGGATCCTCTCCTCTCTCTCCATACCGTCAACGCAGTCCAGCAAGCGCTGGCGGACTTTGTCGTTCTTGGCCCAATTGCGCGCGTACAGCTGTGTGCGAACGATGAAGCGCACTGCGTTGAGAGCAAGGCGGAGCCTGGACCGTTGCGGCTGCAGTTGCTTATGCTGCCGTTTCCGCTTCTCCGGCACGACCGCGTAAGGTTCGAGTCCGCGGGTCGAGGCGCGTTGGCCTAGCTTGGAGGCGGCACGGGCCGACGGATTGATTTCGGCGCGGATACGGTTGATGATTGCTAGATCCGCTTTGTTGCTGTGGGATTGGGTTAGTCCCGAGAAGCCAGTAAACAGATAATGTAGGCAAGGAAACAGCATACCATGCATCCCTGATTTGGACCTCCATCATCACGTATCGCTTCGCATATGCCACGTCACTGCGTAACCTGGCCTCGCGGTCCCAGCATGCTTTGAGCCACTCCAGCTGCATTACCATACCACGTATCTCCTTCTCGTGCCTTTTCTCGGCGGCTTCGGCGGCTCGGATGATGGCGTCGGTGTCGACTCCGTGTTTGTTTGCCCTCGAGACATGGACAAGAGCACGATCCCCGTTCACTGCAGCAGCCGCAGCCGCAGCCGCAGCCGCAGCAGTCGCTGCCTCCGCCTCCGCAAGAGCCTTGTCTTTCTCGACCTCCAGCTTCTTGACGTCCTTCTGCAGCTTCTCGGCGCTGGCGCGGTATGCGGCCCTCTCGCTGCGTGCTCGCTCAAGCTTCTTACGGAGAGTCGATTCGACACCCATGAGCTCCTCGAGCGCCTCGCGGTGCTGGCGAAGTTCACGGTCAAGCCTGTCGGCCTCTAGTTGCGACTCGCGAAGCATCTTGTGCAGGTCACGGCGTTCCTCGGCCGCCATCTCACTCACACTACTGTGGGTACTGTTGTTGTGTTGGTCGCGCAGAGTGCTGGCGAGTTCATCTCGCTCCCGCTTGTACTTCTCGAGCTTCTGCTTGTACCTTTGGAACGTCGCTTGTTGCGCGGCAGCGGACTGCTCCGCGGCAGCGCGAGCGTCCTCGGCCGCGGTTTGGGCTTCCTCAAAAGCCTGCTCAAGCACGAGATTCTCATCTTCGAGCTCACGGAGCTTCGACTCCAATGTCAGCCGGATCTGCTCTGCCGAATCTCGCTCTTGCGTTGCCTCTTGGAGCTGACGCCTCAGGCTCTCCATCTCACTTGACGTGGATTCCAAAGTCGGCCGGATGCGCTCCGCCGCGTCCAGCTCCTGCCTAGCCTTGTCGAGTTGACGCCTGACATCGTCCATCTCACTCAATCTGGCTTCCAGCGATAGACGGGTACGCTCGACGGAGTCGCGTTCTTGCTTGGCCTCCTTCAGTTGGCGCTTAATATCATCCGTCTCGCTCAACTTAGCTTCCAGTGTCCGCCGGATGCGCTCGGCTGAGTCGCGCTCTTCCCTGGCCTCTTTGAGCTGGCGCTTGATATCCTCCATCTCGCTTGACTTGGACTCCAACGTCGGCCGGATACGCTCGGCCGCGTCCAGCTCCTGCCTAGCCTCCTTCAGCTGGCGTTTGATGTCATCCATCTCACCCAACTTGGCTTCTAGCGATCGTTGGTTGCGCTCGGCTGCGTCACGCTCTTCCCTAGCCGCTTTGAGTTGGCGCTTGACATCGTCCATCTCACACAACTTGGCTTCTAGAGCAAGCCGGATGCGCTCGGCTGAGTCACGCTCTTCCCTGGCCTCCTTGAGCTGGTACCTGACGTCGTCCATCTCCATCCGCCAAGCCCCATCCACCTTTGCCTCCAAAGACCGTCGAAGGCGCTCCGAATTGTCACGTTCCTCACGGGCTTCGTTCAGCTTGGCTCTCAACTCATCCACGTCTTTCTGTTGAGCGGAGAGCTCCTGTTCCAGAGAGTCACACTCCTGCCGGGCCTTCTCAACTTCCGCTTGCACCTTTGCTTCCAGAGATCGCCGGAGGCGCTCGGAAATGTCGCGTTCCTCACGGGCGTCTTTCAGCTTAGCCCTCAAGTCATCGATCTCTCTTTGTTGACCAGAGCGCTCCTCCTCCAGAGATGCACACTCCTGTCGGGCGCTTTCAACTTCGGATTGCAGACGGGCGACCTTTTCCTCAACCTGGCGAGAGAGGCCTTTAGTGACGACGGATTTGTTGGCCAACTCTTCCTGCAACTCGGCCAGGTCAGCCTCAGCTCGGTCCTTCTGCGATAGTGCATCTTGAAGCTTCTTTTTCAAGTCTTTGACCTGCTGCTCCAGGCGCCGTACGTTGGCCTCCAATTCCCCCATTGTCTCTTTGGCTTCGCGCAGGCGGTCGGCGTCGTGTCCCTTTTCCTGTCGCTCCTGCTCGACCTCGTCCTGATATCTGGCGATAGTATCGTCCTTTCTCCGAAGATCCGCCTTGAGCTTGTCAATTTCATCGAGGAGCTTCTCAATCTTGTCTCCATCCTCCTGTTCCTCCAGCTTTCGATGAAGATCTTCGATTTCGGCCTCCTTCGATTCAAGTTCCTGTCGCGCGTCCTCGACCGCATCCTCGTGTTGGGCTATAACGTCGTCCTTTCTCCGAAGGTCTGCTTTCAGGTCGTCGATCTCATCCTGGAGCCTCTCAATCCTGTCCTCCCCATCCTGCTCTTCCAACTGCCGATGAAGATTGTCGATTTCCGTGTCTTTCGCCTCAAGTTGTTGCCGCAACCGCTCAATCTCGTCCTCTTCATCCTGTTCTTCCAGCTGCCGATGAAGGTTGTCGATTTCGGCCTCCTTCGCTTCAAGTGCCTGCCGCAGCCGCTCAATCTCGGCTCGCTGGCTCTCATCGGCGTACTTCCGCTTGGCCTTCTCCTGGATCTCGAGAATCTGTTGTCGGTAATTCTCGAGGTCCTTCTCGGCAGAGGTAAGATGTTTCTTGTACTTCTGCAGCTCACGCTGCATCGTCACCTTGTCCACCTTCAGGTCGGTGTTCTCCTTAAGAGCCGCCTCGCTGAACCCAGGGCCGGCTTTCCGTAATGCTTCTTCCAGAAAGTGGATCTTGAGTTTCAGGCCGAAATTTTCCTTCTCTATCTTATCGATGACGTTCTGTTGCTCGCGTAGCGAAAGTTGACTCCCGTTCTCCAGCGGCCCCTTGCCGTTTTCACGCCTCCTCATAACCAGAGGCGTGGAAGCGGCACTACTGCTGTCCACCTCTGGGAGAGGTGTGTTGGTCATGAAGGACGATGTATTGCGGGAAGCGCCATACATGCTGGTCTCGCCCGCCGGCATAGGCGTCATGTCTTCGTCGATCTTAGCGAGGAAGCCGGGTGTGGCTCGCCCCGGATTCTCCTTGCCACCACCATAACGTCTCGCACTATTCCTAGTCGCGGACTTGAGCAGTGGAGTAAATTCGGGACCGCCGAGGCCAGCGGGAAGATTTCGCCGGTCGTTAAAGGGCGCGCGGCTCCCCCGCGGGGTCTTCAGGTTTTGTCGGCCACCGTTCCGCAGTTGTTGCAGTAGATTTGCGTCTTTCGACGGTGACTGGAAAGATAATTCTTGAGAAATATCGAAATTAGGTTGGCGACTGAGATAAGTCGCGTCCCCCACGTTAGTCCGTGGCGTGTCAAGCCCGTTGATGCCAGGCTGCACCATGATGGCTGAAACGTCACGCCGTGGACGGAAAAGACACAAATACGTGTTAGAAAAATGACTATCTCCTGAAAACCGTGTCCTTATCGGAATGTGCGTGCAAGGAGGAAGATGTTGTCGTCATAGAGAAAGCGCGGTGCAATGGGTATGTCCGATGCGACATTACTGTAGTGGAGGCGTCGCGTCCTGGTACAGTATGCTCCGACGTGTCGAGGTTGCCTTTGATCCAGCAAGGGTTTGTTTACTTTCAGAGGATTGACCAATAAACAACTCGGTTGCTGTGGGGTATGCCACTTCACCTCGAAGCCCCCACACCACATTGGTCCACCTGTGTCCGCTCAGCTGCACATCCGGATTCAGAAGGTCAAATCCAACTTACACCGTTCGACAGCAGGCCGTCCGCAAGACATACGTGACAGCCTTTGCAAATTGATGTTTTCAAGTATCATCCATTCTCCCTCTCATGTCCAGGTTCTGAGCTTCCGGCTAGAATCATAATTTGCTGTGAGCTCATTCACCTAGTTGCAGTTAATCTTTCCCCACTTGTCTCCTTTTGCCCTTGTAAGTTTGCACATCAACTGTTAGCATTCCCTTAGTGACCGTGACATCTCACTCACTCAGCCCGCTGAAGCCGCCTCGGTTTCAACAGCACAAAGCATCTCATACGCAAAACACAACTCTCTCTCATTCCATCTTGCAACAGTGGACTACCACTCCATTTCTTGAGAATGGCCCATCTACCACCTAACGCCGCCATTTTCTCGCCCTCGTTGGCACGCGCTGCCGCCTCGTCCGCCAAAGACTGGTCCTATGTCGACACTTGGCTGCGACGCAAGTTCCCTGGTCGTGGTCCCCCTCCCTTCGAGCGCAATGCCGAAACACTGCGCGTACTACTTGCCCTCGCCTCAGCCAACGAAGCGGCCGACGAGGAGAGAGCCCTCATAGCCCGCCTCGAGGCCGAAACGCTGCAGCAACTCAAAGCTCGCGGCCAGTCACGAGATGCGACCCGAACAGAGGACTCGCAAGACCATATAAGCAACAACGCCCTCGAGGACGCCCGCCAGGCCATCCTAACCTCACTGGAATCCTCGCTTACGCGGGAAGGCCAGACCGCGCTCAACGCCATGGCCTCCCTCGCACTGCAGATCGGCAATCCCCTCCCGACGCCAGCCACCTTAGGCTCAGAGCTCATCTCCCTCTCCACCCGATCCGCTGAACTCGAGCAAACCATATCCCGCATCCGCACTCTCACAGACTACATCTCGCGCGAAGCAGAAGCAATCTCCAAACTGTCGGCCGAGTTACGGCCGCCTTCACCCCATCATCCTCACCATCATCAGCGTGACCCATCAGATGCAGAAGGAGAAGGGGAAGCGGAAGAAGAAGAAGGGTCTCGGGCACCAATGGGGAACTACCACCCGCCACCCAACCTCTCCATCCAGAACCTGGAAACCCAACGACGTATCAAAGCCCTTTGTACTCGCTTGCCAGAGCTGCGTGATAAGGTCGCGTCGCTGGCGAGGTCGGTCGGCGGGTTGCCCTCGCCGAGCATAGAGCAGGTGCGGCAGGAAGAAGAGGGCTATCTGTCGCTTCTGGCACAGAAGAAGGACCTGGATGCCCAGGTCAAGGCGTTCCAGGGATTGCCGCCGGACACGGAGCAGGCGAGGCAGGAACTGGAAAGCCTGAGGGCAGAGCTGCTGCGGATGACGCTACGGAGAGACGAGGTGTTTGAAGGCCTAGTGGAGAGAGAGACGCCGAGAAAATCCGGATTGACGCGAAGATAGCGGCATAGCGGACTGAATGAAACATGTGGTTATATGATGGTGGGAATCTATGGACATCCGTCCACCTGCGCACTTGATTGTCGTCACAGCCCGTGGAGGCCTGCCTTGATTATCCCCTTTCCCTTGCTAATCATGCTATCCGCGCGTTCCGTGTCGCTTCCTGACGGGGTATCGTTGTGGAACTCAACGCCACCGATACGGATTCGATGTTGGTTTTGATGCTCTAGAGCCGGAAAGATACCGTCAGAAGAGGAGATTGAAAACGTAGCCAAGACCAACAGTCGAGCAGTAGCTTTCAACGCTTGGCAAAAACCAGCACAGACACAAACGACACAAGGTCAGAAATTGGGTAAAGCTAGGCGCGCTTGCCTCGCCCTGACACCGCCCCTCCTAGTCGCCCAAACTGCCTCCCCAGTCCCGTGCGAGGCTTCGACACCGGCTCGGGCTTCGTAGCCGGGCTGTCCTTGACAACAGGAACCGGCCCTCGTCCGGTCCTGGTACCCGGGCCCGCGCCATCCGGGCCCTGTCCAGGCTTCGACTCCATCCCGCCGTCACCGATTCGCAGGTCCCCGCCGGCAGGGTCGTCTAAATCACCTCCGCCACCACCCATGCGTTGCAAGCGGCGGGCACGTTCTTGCACGGTGCGGAATTTCTCGAGGAGCTCGCCCCAGCGAATGATGCCTTCTTCTCTGCCTTTGAGGCGGTTGGGACGGTCAAAAGACGGGGCGTTCGGAGTCGTCGCGTTCCTACAGCAGAAGCAGGAGTCAGTCCGGTTGCGGTAGAAGGCTCCCATTTGGGGAACGGAAGGTAAAGGGGGTAAGACATGCGGAGGGTGGGGATCGGGAAGACTCACGGTTTAGGCGCAATATGCAGATAGCCAATCGAGCTGACGCTGTTGAGACGGTTCTTAAGAGCAGCGAAAGCCGACGACTGAGGAAGGAGCATTAAAAGGCCATATAAGCACTTGTATAGATGCGGATATCTCTCAGGTTCGAGGAGCTGCAGCCGCAAGTCTGAGAGCGCGTTAGTTAGCGGGGAACACACACTTCAAGAATACCTGAGGCCTACAGGTGAAGACAGGCGACTCGAGGAGCTGCACAAGCTTGTCGATTTGAATGAGAATGTTGACCGTCATTTCTAGTTCCGCGCTGGCAAGTGTGAGCGTATCTCCGGTCTACCAAGTTGGGTGGGGATACGTACAATATCTGCAACAGGTTGTAGGCCTGCTCGTATGCCTGGGCCAACAAGCATAGGGAAAACGTGGCCACCGCATTATAGCACCACGAGCGGAACAGAGCAACAAAAAAGGTTTGGCCATCCTTGCTCTCGAGGTTCCGCAGCCGTTTCCGCAGGTCAGCAAGCTCTGGTGCGGTAATCAGGTTGTTGTTGAGGTTCTGAACCATGATGCTCGCGAATTCAACATCCTCTTCCTTCTCAATGCAGTCGGCCAGGGTCCGATAGATGCGCTCGGCGCTGAGGCTTGTGCAGAGCTGGCGGATGATGAGATTTCCGCGCGTCTCGAGAAGCTTCCTATCTGTCGAGAAGAGCTGGAGCAAATTGACCATGAAGTTTGTGAAGTAGTCGTCCTCACTGTTCCTCGAAATCTGAGACAGAAGCTGCAGGTCCTTTGTTACCACCGCCTCTGCAGGGTCCGATAGCGTCTTGAGCAGCGCGGGGAAAGTCCCGTCATTGAAGGCAAGGACCTTTCTCGGCGCCTTGCGATGCAACATGATCAACCATGTCAGTGCTGCGACGCGAGTGGCTTCGTGGTCATTCAGGAATAGTAGGGTCAGCGAGTTCACCGCGGCCGCGTAGTCAAGATCTGGTTGGGGCGAAGGAGCAGAGAGTGCCGGGGTAAGAGCCCCCGGGACGGTCCTTCCCTGAGCCGGCGTGGGACTCCGCACCTCAAGGTCTCTCGTCGAACCAGACAGTGAGGCGCGAGCGCTGTTAGTCCCATCTTGCCGGTCACCGGTTGGCGGGGCCGGGCCCGGTATGCGCGATGTCGGTGCCATCGGCAGGTCTGCCTCATCGGACAGGGAGACGACATAGTCCATCAGCGATGTGTTAACCCTGCCAGCAGCCTGGCGGATCGATTCGACGCCACTAGCCATGGCAGGCAGGAGATGAGCCAGGATCTTGGGGGTGAAAGGAAGCACTTCCTCGGGACAGATATCCAAAAACTCGACAATCCAGCGCAGCGACTCCAACAACCCATCCTCATCTGTACACTTATCAATGATTGCACTCAGCATCGTCCGGGAAGAGAACGGCAGAACTCACCCAGTTGTGAATCAAGGGTCGCAGTCAGTATCTCTAAGATGGCCTTGTAGTTGATCTGGACATCCTGTCCCGGAACCCAATCATCTTCACTCTCGAGATCGTCATCGTCGGCGGCGGTTTCGGAATCAAGCTCTTCACCATCCTCAAGCTGGGGCCGCACGCTGCCACTATCTATCGAGTCCACCCGCTTGCGCTTCCCTTCTCTGGACTTTTTGCTTTCGGCAATGCCCTTTTTGATGCGGGCGATGCGTTTGATCTCGTTGAGGAACTTGTCCAAGCAACCCTGAGTGGCGACGTGGACGTCCCGGTTGGAGTCACTCAGGAAGCGCAAGAGACCGCCAAGGAAGTCGGGCAGATATGTGACGAGCTCCAGGTCCGGGATGGAGTCCAAGAGAATGATCCAGCCGACCAGAAATGTCCTCGTAAAGGGGTTGAGCGCGTGGATCCGGTCCCTGAGCAGAGGGATGAAGCGCTTCAGGGAAAAAGCCGTCGGCAGCTCGACGAAGTCCTGCGCATCCTTGCCGTCCTCCTGATAGGGGGGTGGCTGCTCCAAAACAGAGACATAGGTAGCCGCGGACTCCGAAACGATATCCTTGATCAGGCGGTCGAGCAATTCGGCTCCGTTTTTTACGGACAGTTCTGAGTCGGCACCAAGCTGAACACCAGAGAAGCGCGTGTGAGACGGAGCATTGGCAACGGCCAGGCAGTTGGACTCACCTTGCAGAGCGCGTCGAATATGTGGTTGAAGTAGATCAAGATCTCGCCCTTTGCGACCTTGGCGATATTGTACATGGCCTCGCAGGCATAGTATCGTACACGGGCGTCCTGATCGGTGAAGCAAGCGAGGACTGGCGGCACAATGACTTCGAGGTACCTCGGAAGCTCCTAGAGTCACGTAGGGAGACGACGGTCAAGTAAGCAGAAAGCCGATAACCGCCTCCACACACACAGCACGGGTCCAAGGCCAAGGTCCGGGAAAAGGGAGAAGCTCCATGGACGCGCAAACGTACCGAACCAAGGGCAATCGCGGCTGCAGCCAGTCCTATCAGCCCGCCGTTCCGCGCATGAGGCTGATGAACGGCATAGGCAAACTCGTTACAAAGCTGATCGAGAACTGCCTCGATCCTGGCATAGTCATTTTTTGCGACGAGCTCGCGAATGACGCGCTCTAGCCTGTTTCAGGGGTGCCAAAGTTAGTTGTGTCCACGGGGCTGCGACGGTCCGGGTATGCGACCCGAAGCAGCGGTGCGCAAAGGGAAAGGTTGACCCACTCGAGAGCGCCGACTTTGCGTTTATCATAGAGTTTGTCGTTAAGAGCACGCTGGATCGCGGGATCCATGACGCTGGTCCCCTAAAGACTAAAGAGAGTCTCGGCCCCTGCCGGACATGCTTCAATGAAAACGGGGGAAGAGAGAACCTGGAAGTGTCCGATACAACCAACTTGAACGAAGATGTTGATGGATGGACGTTGCTACACCGACTGGGGCTTTGCTTCAGCGTCGAGGCGTGCGGTATGTAGGTTGGCGACGGTGAACAGATCAGATGTACTACTAGTAGTCAACTATCAATACAGCGCAGGTTCTCCAGCTGAGGAATGATGATGGTAAGGCTGGCTATCAACCGGGGAGTTGAGGTTGGGCGATGAACGGTAGTGCAATGCGGGTCGATCTTGGCCGCAGCATGTGTGGGTATCTAGTCCAGGGTACGTCAAGTGGTGGGGTTGGTGATGGGATGGATGCTTTGCAAACGATAAGACAGCCCCACCTCATATAATGTCGTAATGCAGCCCAAGTAGGTAGCGTGGGGCCAACCAGCTCTTTGCAAATCTTTGCACACCGTAATTGAGGTAGGACGAGCGTGAACATGGACCCCTTATACTGACTTCAACTCGACGATCACTCAGGCCTATGGATAACAGCCCTTGGCTTCGGAGACTTCCTTCATTGGAGTCTTCCCACCGGCAGTTCAGCGGTCAACATGGCGGTGACTGATGATGGCAAGCTTTTCCAATCCATCAGCTCCCAGATTCTGGGCCTTCCACCTAGCTGTGTGGAGTTTTGTCCTGCCTTTCCGTCCTATTTCCTTGTTGGGACGTATAGCCTTGAGGTCCAAACCCAGAATGCGGGGGCGGGCAACGGGGATGTAGACTCCGGCGACGAGCGAGACGGGCAGCCTGCCGAGCCTGCGCAGCCAAAACAGCCGCAAAGCCGCAACGGCAGCATCGTCGCATTTCAGATCCTGGACGGGGCCATGTGAGTGCTTGTTAGATCCCAAAAAGGTCATCTTCAGCAACACTGACTCGGATCTTTCTTCAGAATTCATGTAGAAACTGTGGCTCAGCCCTCGGCTCTCCTGGATCTCCGCTTCAACCCTCATGATGGCTGCCGTGACATCTGCGCCGTGGTCTCAAGCACGGCCACTCTTGCCCTGTTTAGGCTCTGCCCAGACGGCGACCGACCCCTGATGCATCTCCGCACGATGGGCATTGCAGCAATGTCTCGCGGTGAAATCGGACCGTCACCGGGACAAGAGATTCTGTTCCTCTCGTTCGCTTGGCACCCTACGCGAGCAGACATGATGGCCATCACTACCTCAACTGGGCACGTGTACCTTGTGCACCTGCCTTCATTTGATGGAAATTGGGAGCTCAGCCCAGAGCCTGTCATCACGCATATGCTCGAGACCTGGTGTGTCGCCATCTCCCCGTTCCCAGCTGCTCCAGAGCCGTCCGTTGAGACAGCAGGGTCCCCTGGGTTTTCCTCGCGAGTGTATTCTGGAGGCGACGATTCCACACTGCGCTGCAGGATCTGTAACTGGAAGGAAGGGGATCTCACTGGGTCCTTGCCGGCCCTCGAGTCGAGGGGCCACGGTGCCGGGGTGACGGCGATCCTTCCTTTGTTCAAGCAAGAGGACGGTCATGAAGTCATCGTCACGGGAAGCTATGATGAGCACATCAGGCTGTTCTCGGTTCCGCCTTTTGGCAAACCACGGGGTCTTGCTGAGAGCAGCCTTGGTGGCGGGGTATGGCGACTGAAGCTAATTGACCTGGGGAACAAGCCTAACCAGGACTACACCTGGAAAGCAAGGATACTGGCATCTTGCATGCATGCTGGTGCTAGGATCGTCGAGCTGCTGAGGACGGCAGACGGCGAGTATCAGTTCAAGGTCGTTGGCCGCTTTGAGGAGCACAAAAGCATGAACTATGGCAGCGACTGCCAGCCGGGGACGAAGGGCGAGTTGACAATTGTGTCGACTAGCTTCTACGATAAGCTGTTGTGCTTGTGGCGGATCCCGGGGCCCGCATCCACTCTGGCCGTCGGGTGTCAAACCTGATGGTTGGCCCAGGCAGTGACGTACCGCATATGTTCGTACCGGCCTGGTGAGCTGTAGCGATCCGCGCCCACCATGTTAGCAAATGCCTAGTGTGGTGTAACGAAGGGACTAGACGATCGCGAAACGAGTGTGGGTGCTGTGCCCCTGAACGTTTCTAGGAAAAGGAAAAGGAAAAGGAAAAGGAAAAAGGGGGAAGGTCTTCCACTCCCACCACACCGCTGCTTCTTTGATTTTCCGGCTTTAGCCAAACCGGTCGCTGCTGAAGATAGCAGCACTCAGCACTCAGCACTCTTCTGTGGCGTGTGCTGCTCGGGCGATATACGGACACATCTCCGCTTTACATCTGATGCGAAGATGCGATATGGGAGACACGGAATCTCTTTCTCGAGTTGTACCACAGCATGGTAGCGCAGATAAGTGTTTCTGACACCACCATGTCTATCAAGGTTCGGCCCATAGATCTCGTGTACCCTCATCGTTCATGTCCTGTCTTGCTCCACTGCACTACGTGCGGAATGTATGCCGAGTGTGCATTCACGGCGAAATATAGCAGGGTGTCTCGGGCCCCTAAAGTCCTGATTTCATGGGAAACACCAAATACCCACCACGCCTTCATCCAAGTTCTAAGCCGAGAAGTTGAGAACATCCATCCAAGTCTTATCAAGCAGCTCATTGTTAATGCAGTCCCATAATCCCAGAATCTCGAGAAGTAAAGGTCGAGGGCTTGTTGGGCTACCAGTCTTGTATTGCTTCAGACCCGGTCCCTATTCCCAGGTTCTGCCGGCATAGTTGCGCCAAGTAGGAAACCCCGTGGAGGAGGCCTGGCTAGCCCCTGATACCGTCGTCTGTCGTCACAGCGCCCGAAACACTTCTCGGTCGCGACCCCTGTCCTGCTGAACTTTCCATATCCAGCAACTGCTGAGGCCTTTGTGTCAATCAACGCTCTTCCATCCTCTGCTGTGGCACGTCAGCGGTTAATAACAGCTTGTCTTGCACATTGGTCACAATCTTCGCCAGTTTAGTTGTAGTTATATCTCATGCTCTAATGAAACGCGTTTTCTCAGCTGTTTCTTCAACCGCCACTGGGCCAAATGCAAGAGGTCGCCTTGGCCGAAATTGCATGTCGTTAACAAACGGCGCTGGCCAGGAGATCCTGAGGGTTGGTTATAAGGAGATGGTTTTACCGGCCGATGAGGCGAGAAAGGAGCCGTGTGTTAACCAGTTCAAATCACTTAAGGTGGTGAAAGCACGGCTGAAGCATTACTGCTTATTGAGGCAAGGGTCTGAAATTGCAAATATCTAGGTGTTGGATACAACCCAACGCCCGTATCCCCTCCTTCCTCTGAACCTAGAAACCTGGCACAAATGGAAACGGTATTAGTCCAGCGCGTAAGAGCACCGCAGGCCACTTCAACACCCTCAGCACCTCCAGCCTAGGGAGGTCCTCCCTTCACTGCCCGCGCTCCCACACTTCGCCGCTGTCTTTCCCTCATAACCTGTCTCATTTCTTCTCACCACCGCCGCTCTTCTGGTCGCCCTTGCTCCCGCTACTGCTGCCACCACTCTTTGACGACGAGTCGCCCACGTCTTTGGGCCGTTGGTCATTCCGCCGGGCTGCATCCGAGGCGCGCTTGCTGAAGGGATCCTAGGTTTGGCAACAGGGTGAGTAGCGAGGCGCTTATCCACCCGTTGACGAGGGCGGTTGGTTAGAAGAGGGCACATGATATACCTTTTCCCCTCGAGCTCTGCGGATACGCGCTGCCGCGTCCGAGTCCATGTTGCTCTTGCTCCGGGTCATTTCGGCTGGCTGGCGTGTTCGTTGCGAAGACAAATAAATATTCGCCTGTCTGTGAGAAGACCAAGCATTTATTGTGCGTATGCTTTCCTGGTGGGTTTGTAGGAATAGTCTATGAACGGAAAATATTCGTGAAGGGGCGAGGCGGGAAATGAACCGATACTTATACCGTGGCCTCGCACAGGAACTAAGGAGATGTGTGAGTACTCGTCCTTCATTCGGCCACGTGCTGTTCGCCACAACAGTACCAAACGGCTCTTGCTGGCACGACACAGTGACCAACACTTCCGAAGCCAACACCAATGCCCTCCAGAACGGCGAGATGATATGAGATGGTATGACACACCCACGGCAACGGCCACCACGACATGCGGGATGCCGAACCGCACAACGTGGAGCTTCAAATGGGCGTCGGCTGGCGACATCCACCCAGCCAGACAGAGCAACCCGGGGGAATCCGTAACATTCGGTTTGTTCCTCGCCGTTCGGGGCAGAGACAAGGGTCTCGGCAGAAGATTCGATAGCAATTCCTCCTTGGCCGGAAGTGATTGGTGACCGAAGTAACCGCCAACGGATGCGAGTTACCGAGCCATCCAACCCGTTAAGGGTCTTACAGGATGTGCGATTTTGCAACAGACCCGTGGACAGTGATTGTCGTGTTCAACCCCTTGGCCGGGCGGTGCCAGCTCACAGGGGTCAGTGTCAAATTTGGGGTCCAAAAAGCAGGAACATACTACTCAACTGTCAGTCAGCCATGCGCTTTGTCGATCCCCGGCCTGGAGATCATCTTATCTTCAGCACGGCTAGCCTCATAGGAAACTCGGACCGTCGCTCAGGCCCCGGCCATGGCGCTGGGAAGGCTGGCAAACGGTTATTGGGTAGGTCCATCATCTGTGGCTGGCCGATACCCGAGGCAGTTCAACAACGGGTAACGAGGACAAACGCCAAACGCAAGATCCTGAAGTTGCTGGGCCTGCATTAGAAATTTGGAATCAACCAAGATATGGCGATTTCCAGCGAGGAACAATCCACAAAACACGTCTCGGAAACTTGACTCGCTGGCGAAAGGAAGAAAGGAAGGGCCAACCGGTTGGGAGGTCGAAATCTATGGCCGTTGTCCAGTACTACCATACCGCATGCAGCACATGGGATGATCCCGGGGTCTCCGCTCCTACACATTGCCCTCGTTACACAACGTCACCACCGGGTGCCTTACCCCGTCGGCTCCATGCGTCCGCACTTCCACCTTAACCCCCGCTCGAACGAAAACAATCATTTTGACGCACTCGCGCGCGGTGTACTGTGTGAAAAGCGTTTGATGCCAACAATGTCCCGGATATGATTGCATTAAATCCGGCGAATCACAGCACACAAACAACAAACCGGTTGGCTAAAAGTGAGTAACTCAGGTACTCCGTAGTCTATAGCAAATCGCACTAACACTCTCGAGACATGATGAAGAAACAGAATGCGGAACGTAACGCGAACGCCAGATATGCCAAACTACTCTGCTATGAGCAAAGCAACTAAACAACTCCCAAGATACCGAACCCCGACATCGTTTCCGGTGAAACCGCCTAGTGGTGATGGTCATGGCCCTTCTCGGCCCCCATCATCACGCTCTGGCACTTGGCCAAGATGGCGGCCTGCTTGGCCACGTCCGCCAGCCTCCCAATGACGTGTTTGTTCCCATCCACAAACCCGTACAGCGCATACGGTATGCCGACCTCATCACAGAACTCCTGCACCAGCCGCTGGGCCCTGCGCAGGTTGTGTCTCGGGACGCGAGGGAACAGGTGATGGATCGCCTGGAACTGCAGCCCGCCGTGGAAGAAGTCGAGCCACTCCGGGCAGTCCACATCCATGGAGGTGCGGAGCATCTTCTGCGGGAACGACTCGTCGACGCCCAGATCTGCCGTGCTCATGGCGAAGTGCGACAGCGTGATCTGCACATGCACCGGCGTCGTGACCAAGTGGCTGACGATAAGGAACACGAAGCGATCCCAGTTGGAGTCGATGCTCCGGTAGAGGATGCCGTAGCCGTACCAGCCCCAGAAGAACAGGTGCCCGGCGATCTCCAGCCAGCGGTGCCACGCCGCCGCGCCCTTCTTGGGACCCTTGCCCGCGAGGAGGTGCAGCCACGACAGCCGGTAGAGGTTGAAGCGGCCGAAGAGGAGGATGACGTAGTACAGATGGTGCTGCAGCCGGATGAAGAACCTGGCGGCCGCATCATAGTGCATGACGCGCTCGTAGTAGGTGGAGCGCAGGCTGCCGAGGAAGCGGTGCGAGACGGCGAAGAAGGGCAGGTGCTCGATGTCCGGGTCGTGCTCGGGCGAATTGGTCACGATGTGATGCACGTTGTGGTTGTGCTTCCACCAGCCGAGAGACAGCCCGCCGAGGAAGTCGGCAATGATGATGCCGATCACCGTGTCGGCCTGGAAGTTGTGCGTGATGCCCATGTGCCCGGCGTCGTGGGCGGTGAAGACGAGCTGGTGCCAGAAGCAGCCGAGGAAGAAGGCGCTGGTGACGTACCACTCCCAGCGCAGGAAGAGCAACATCAGACCGAAGAAGAGGGAGTAGCGCGCCCCCTCGATCGCATACGCCAAGTAATTGCAGTCGTACAGACCCTCGGCCTTGACGCGCTCGTGCAGGAGACGGTACTTCTTCACGATGGCATCCTGCGTGGCCAGGTCGAGAGACGGGTATTTGTCGAGATCGAGCTTGATCTCTTTCCGCGTGAGAACATCGAGGTGCGCCATGCCGTCAGCCGGCCCTGTCGTGCTCGCATCCTCGACCGAGGAAAGCGAGGTGATCGAGTCCGATCTCGACAAAACGGTCTTACGGCTGCGGAGGCCACTACCCGGCCCGGCCTCGTTGGTCTCGAAGATCGGTGAGGGGGAGGGCGACCTTGAACTACGGTCACTCGAGGACGCCGCAAACTCCTCCTTGGCCGGCCGCGGAACTAAGCTGGCGTCGTATTCCTCCTCGTGCTCCCGCTCCCCGTCCGCAAGCCTCGGCCGAAACTTCCCGCCCTGGATAGGTGGCAGGAAGTTCTTCCAGCGGCCCTCAATCCTTCCGATGCGGTACTTGTCCATCATGCGGCGGGCCTCCGCCGAGTGAAGGCTGTAGTACGGCAGTCAGAATATGCGCCGCCGCCTTCATTCCAAGGCCAGAAACTCACCATGTCACCTCGTCCGTTGCATCTCTTCCCACCATATGCATGATAGCCTTGTCTCCTCCGGGGTGGTACTTCCTCCAGGCATCCGCCTTGATGACATACTGGTTCAGGATGAAGACCAGCTTTCCTTCAGCTATCAGGGCCTCGATTTCGCGGCGTGACATGACGGGGTATGACCGCTCGCGGCTTCCTAGCGAAGCCCCTATGGCCGGGGAAGCCGTGGAAGTAGCCATTGCGCTTCGTTACACTTGAGGCCGGGTGAGCCGAGTGATGGAGATGTTAACGAAACCCGACTTGGGATAAAAAAGCCAAAGCAATGAATGTCAAGCCGTCAATGGCTACCTCACCGTACACACTAGGCGGGGCCCAACCTTGGCGAAGCCGAGATTGAGATTTGAGATGGCAAATCTGGCGCTGAAATTGCCCGTTTTGACCGCCGCGAGCGTATACCACGGTCACTTTCCTCGACTTTGCCGTCCTCTTAGGACGTCGTCTGGCACAACGAGAAGATAAGGAAAGCGAACGACTTCAACGAGGGGATGGGGACCTAGATCCCAAATGCAAGGAGTGTTCGGCAGATCATACCACAATCGGGGTCACCTCCGGATGTGGGTCGTCGTTCGCGTGTACTCGTTTCTCTGGCTGATGTTGTTTTGCCAGAACAGGGGTAAAAATGAGAACCTGGGTTAGGGTTCTATAGCAGCAGAGCGACATAGTACTAGACGCACACAGGTACTTGGGGGGTGCATCGGGAGCTTACCAGTACTAAGTAGGAATGTTATACAAGAATTGACTGGGCAGTGAGAAGCAAAAACAGCCCATGGACCTCTTGATTTATTTTGCTTCTCATGGTATCAAGTATCGCCTCATATCACCGATCGACCACGGTGTCAACAAGTACTAGGTGCTTCATCTTAATCTTTCTTAAAACAAGGCCCAAAGCGATGCTCAACGGCTTGCCAATAAGAACAAATCGAACCTCTATCTTTCCGCGAGATATCATACTACAGCATGCCTTGAACCCCATCCATCATCTAAAGATACCCTCTCGGAGCACCAAATTCAAAGCTCGCTGTTTCGCCTGCCTCGGTAAATTAGATTCAGCGTTCAATACTCGCCAGCCGGCCGAGTCCATTTACCGACGATGCCCTAGGAGGGAAAAACAAGCTAAAGTACAAGATACACAAGAAACGCTGCGCCCCAACCCAAATCGAGCTCACTTAGAAGTGGATCGGCCGAGAGTACGTCGCCATCGCCGCCTCCTTGAATGCCTCCGCGAGCGTCGGGTGTGCGTGACAGGTGCGCGCAATGTCCTCACTCGACGCACCGTATTCGAGCGCCAGGGTACCCTCAGCAATCATCTCGCCGGCGTTGGGGCCGATAATGTGGATGCCAAGTAGCCGGTCCGTCTCGGGGTCAGCAAGCATCTTGACCATGCCGTCCGTGTCCAGATTTGTCTTGGCGCGAGAGTTGGCGCTGAATGGGAAGGTGCCGACGCGGTAAGGGACACCAGCCTTCTTGAGATCCTGCTCAGACTGGCCGACCCAGGCCACCTCGGGGAAGGTGTACATAACCGCGGGAATGCAGCCGTAGTTGACGTGACCGTAGCCCTTCTTGATGTACTCGACAACCGCCACAGCCTCCTCCTCAGCCTTGTGCGCAAGCATGGGCCCGAAGGTAACATCGCCAACACAGCGGATGTGGGGGATCTTGGTGCGGTATTCGGAGTCGATGATCACGCGGCCCCGCTCGTCGAGCTCAAGGCCGATATTCTCAAGGCCGAGGCCTGCCGTGTACGGACGGCGGCCGATCGCGACGAGAACGACATCGGCATCGAGCTGTAGGCAAGTCAGTCATGTCCTAGACGTCATGAATGGATCAACATCGGCAAAAGAAACTCACCGTCTCGGGCTTGCCACCCTTGGCCGAGTCCACATTGATCTTTACACCATCGCCCGTCTTGTCGCCGTCCACCACCTTGGTACCCGTCTTGAAATTGATACCCTGCTTCTTCAGGATCTTCTGGATGTTCTTCGCAATCTCGGTGTCCATGCCGGGACCGCCAATCTGTTCCAGGAACTCGACTACGGTGACCTTAGACCCCAGCCGCGACCACACCGACGCCATCTCGAGACCAATGATACCACCCCCGATGACGAGCATCTTCTCGGGCACCTTCTCAAGCGCAATGGCGCCAGTACTGCTGATGACCGTCTTCTCATCGATCTCGAGGCCGGGGAACGGGGTGACTTCACTGCCGGTAGCGATAAGGATGTTCTTGCCGACAACGCTCGTCTCGCCGCCGTCGTTGAGTTGCACCTTGACGGTATGCTCGTCCTGGAACGAGCCGGTGCCCTTGATATACTCCACGCCGTTCTTCTTGAACAAGAACTCGACACCCTTGGTTAGGCCCGAGACCGACTGGTCCTTCGCCTTCATTAGCTGCTGGAGATTGAGCTTGACGTCGCCGACCTCGATGCCGCGATGTTTTGTATCGTGCAAGATCTGGTGGTAGAGATGCGAGTTGTTGAGTAGCGATTTTGATGGAATGCAGCCAACGTTGAGGCAGGTACCGCCGAGGGCACCACGCTTCTCGATACATGTAACCTGTTGTTTCGAGGCGCGTTAAGCTCCGGATCACCGTCAAACGCATTTGGTGCATCCTCAGCCTTACCTTCATGCCCTCCTGGCCAGCCTTGATGGCCGCGACGTAGCCGGCGACACCACCACCGATGATGACGAGATCCCTCGCCTCTGCAACGAAGTGTCAGCCTCAGGTCCTCAATGCCGATCTCAATCATAATCACTAACCAGCTTCGGTAGCATAGGTCCGCCTCCACCTGGATGCGGATGCAATTGAGGGCAAACTAAGCAGGAGTCAGCCAACAGGAACCATTTCCCATTAGGGGGCAGACAGAGCGTTACCCTGTCGGTTTGAATGCGGACTTGACCGCGGTGCGGCCTAGTATTCTCTGAGACAGCATCTTGACTGTGATTACTCGACTGACGGGCCAAGGCGATCTATAGGAAACCAGGATGTAGGGATTTCCGAGGGCAGATGGGAAGGTCGGGAACGTGGCGGCTGCGTCAGGGAAGTTTGTTGGGTCGGATTGCTTGGAACCTCTGCGCTGAAGGCATCGAAAAAATGCCCGTTCGCAGGGCCTTCCATTGGGATGCCGTCCCCCCAAAGCAAAGGCAGGCTGGGCTTATGATTGGTCAGGGTCGAGCACTGGCCCGGCCGATGCCGCTAGCTGGAGCGCCGCTCGCCTCTCAAACGCCGGACCGGCCTGCCAATTTGCCAACACCCATCCGTCAGCTCCGAATACCCGCTCTAAGCCGCCAAATACCGCATCTTGACTGCACCCCGTGACTGGTGATGTCTTCGTGCTGATTCCACGACGTTTCTCTTCTAGGTGTGCATCAGGTAATAGATGATATGCCAGTGTGACCGCGAATCAAAATCACTGCAGCGCCGCCAACAGACCTCGCCAGGACCAACATCAATCGGCACGGAAGGCTTGGGGTATCCTAGTTCTGCGAGCTATATACGGGGAAACTATCCTTGCCTTACGGCGTTTTCAGGGTGATAAGGGATCGATCAACCTCATACCAGGTCCTCGGCCTTGACCAGCGCGGCCTGGACAACCGCCTCAGCCATCTTGCATCCCTCCTTGAGAAGCTTCGTATTCTTCTTCGCACCAGCCAAGTCAGACTTTCGGATGACCTTCTTAAGAAAATACTGCAGACCCCTCGCCAATTCCGGTGCCGCCTCGACAGTGCCGAAGACTTTGGCAATCGTCTCGTTTGGCTGTTCGTTGCCCTGGCATTCGAGCAGGACAGTGACGAGCATGACTTCGACAAAGTCCCGCGTCTTCTTTTGCAGATACAAGAGGTTTAGTCGCTTGAGAACAACCAAGCCCAGATTGTTGCCAGCAACAAGTGCACCAAACATCTTGGCCGTGTTGACAATTCGCCTCATGGCTATGGCCTCATCTTCCTCGTCATCTTCCACCTCATCCTCGTCGAAACCGGACTCCCCCATCCTCCCAAATAGCTTCCAGAGACTGGCTTGAAACGCCCATTTGACCTCGCGCTGCTCTGAGCATAACCTCTTGGCGACCAACGTGTAGTAGGGGTTGTAGTGTTGTTCTGCGCCGACACAGCGAATGATGACATTAGGTATCTCCCGCTGGCGTTCTTTGTTGAGTCGGAGCTTGAGGATACGGAAGTAGGCGTCTTGGTAGTCCATGGCCGACATGATGGAGACGAAGATAGAACGCCGAACCTCGGTGTTCATTCCTTGCTCCCGCGCCAATTCCGCCAGGTCTGGCCCCTGATCGACATCACCCAAGACGATGCTTTCACCGTCGCTATCTTCTTGCTCTGTGCTTGCATGCTTCTCTGTCCCCTTGTCACTGGTCGATCGGCCTGCCCAACTCGCGCCGACTAGCCACCACTTGCCCTTTTGGTCGGCATCTTGGATATCCTTGAGGCCCACCCGCATAGGCTCTGTGGATTTCAGCTTCCTCGACTTCAGCTGGCCCAGCAACTTCTTCATACGAGTGATGTGCTCCGAGATGACTGCTGACGCGCCAACCCCGGCTTTCATCTTGTTGTTTTTCAAGTCGGTAATGGTGTCAATCATGAACTTTGTCCTGACAGTGAGGTTCTTCTCCCCTGCTGTGGCGACGGCGGGAGGGATCAAGGAAACAATGTCCTTGAGCGCCATAGGGTCATCTTGTCTGAGGGTAGGGCCGCACATCCGCACCACACGAAGCAGAAGCTCGGCATTGAGCTCTGAGAGACTCGCCAACAGCATCTTAATGTAGTCGAAGACGAGGTTGGGACCAATAAGCTGGAAGGTGTAGAGCTCCGAGATGAAAGTGATGAGATTTGAGGTCTGCTTCGGTACGTCCGGCCGTTCCAAGGCAGCGACTCTGGCCTCCTCGTAGTACTTCTCAAAACGTCCCACCACTTCCTGGATCAACTGGCCACCGAAGTCCGTTCCGAGCACCATGTAAGCCGCAGTGGCGAAGCCAGCTGTCAAAATCAAGAGCGTGTCTGGCAGACTCGTTGGATCGCACACCTGGATGAGCAGTAAATCCACGAGGGAAGAAGTGACATGCTGCCGGGGATACTCTCTGTAGAGCTTCTCGACCTCGGACATGATGCTTAACATATTCGACTCCGTTATCCTGTTGACAAGACCTTGTGTTTGTCGGCGGATGCGAGCGGCCAGTTCGGCATCTGAACCCGTCTCTTTCCGCAACGATGGTGGGACGTATTTGGCAGGCTGCCCCGTCATGGGGGCAACGTAAGGATTTTCACGGGCACGCTTCTGCGGAGGTGCTTCCGCAATATGCTCGTTGTCGGATTCGAACCCTTCAAAATCGTCTTGACTTTTTCCCATGCCGTCTTCTTCCATATCGTCCTCATCGAGCTCAGTCTCCTCCGACTCGGTGTCCGTTAGATCGTCTTCGTCAAACTCATCCATATCCTCATCATGATCGTCAATTTCACTATCGTCCTCATCGCTCTCATTTATGCGGGGTTCTTGCTGCTTCCGGGCGGCCAATGCTGCTTCAGCCTTCCTTCGTTTTTGGGCAAGCCACTCTTCCGCCTCTGCTTTGCGCTTCCTCTTCTCTTGTTTCTCTTCGCCAGGACCGCCATCCAAGCCATATAAAAGGTCACCAAGGCCGTCATCCTTGAAAGACTGTGGGAGCGTCTTGCGGTTCCTTAAGCCAAGTTTCCTCTCGAGCTCCGCAATCTCGGCGTCATCCTGAGCGAGTTTCTCCTTTGTGGTCTTCGACAGAGTTCTCCTCGGTGCAGTATCCATGGCCTCGTCCTCAAGGCCTCCGATCTCGCTTTCCTCGTCTTCGGAGCCTTCGTCAAGCACCCCATCCGAGAGCAGATCTTCGCTGCCACCCTCGTCCCCTATATCCTCGTCCACATCATCCAACTCCTCGTCATCTTGCACGGAATCTCGTCGTGTGTTCTTCAGAATGGATTTCAGACCGCCAGTCACTGCCCCATGCTTCGCTCTTGCACCGTTTGCTCTCTGTGGAAGATTGACGTTGCGATTCGGCCCCGGTCGCTCGCTAGTATGATTTCGGACAGCCGTGGCATGATTGACTTTGGTCTGTTTCCTTTCCGCTTTGCGACGTTCCTTTCTCGACACAACCTGTGCTCTTCCACCCGCACGTCCCTGGCCCGGTTTCGACTCTGCATCCGTGTAAGCGTTGATTCCAATGCGAGGATTCCAAAGGAAAGTCTGACCTGAGACTCCAAGCTCTTTGAGAAGGTTGAGTGGCAGCGCGGGCTTTTTTATTTTCGGAGGCGCCATTCTCCCTGCCCCAAGCTCCGTCTGGATACCTAGGTAAGCGATGGTTTAATTCGATGGACTCCCAATCTCCAGGGGACAATCTCGATCTCACATGCAGTTGATCGTGAACTTTTTCTTATCGATAGGGCTGGCGTGGGGCTCGAGTTCTCGACAACCTAGCAGTTGCTAATGTGGGCCTCCCCCACATTTAATAGTGGGTCATTAGTACAATCCCACTGCACCACAACTTTCCAACATGGTGGGGAGCTGTGAACTCATCATCTCCCCAACAAAGTATATTCAGAATGGGCCACCTAACACATGACGAGGTATGTAATGAGGTATAAACCAACTCAGAGATCATGAACTTACTGTTACTTCGCAGTTCTTTACCAGACTCGCCGATCTCTTCAGTACCCGCAAGAACAAAGCTCACGGCGCAGTGTACCTAACACAAAAGAGACGTGAGCCCTCCACCTCCCTAACTCTCTATTCCGTCACCCACTGACCCCCTCCAAGTCACCTTCAACCAAGAAGAAACTTATGCATCAAAATCAGACTCCTTCGAAGACCTCTACGTGCCACGACCTCTCCCCATCCTCATACGCGCTACAAACGGCAAGTCTAAGGAGCACAGGGCAGCCAAAGTCAAGCTGTCTACTGTAGTGCAGCCTCAAGACTTGGACATGTTTTATGCACGGTATGCAGAGGTGTGTAAGGCGGGCATGGCAGCACTGAAGCCGAGGGATCGAACCAAGAGGAAGGCGAAGGCCAAGAAGAGGAAGATTGGGGCTGCGGGAACTCCCGCTTCGTGATCTCGGTTTACAGGATTTTGTGGTCTGTTGCAGTACAGCCGCTGGAGCGACGGATCCTGCGATTAGGTTCCCTGGAATTACGTCTGGTTGCTGGGGTGAGAGGGCATTGATACTGTACATCTCGCCTTCTGTCGCTGGCAGTTGCATTTGCCGAGACCAATGGCCTTGCTTTCTTGGAACGATTTGAGCTACGAGCGGACGCTAGCCTCAGAAGGAATCCAGGTCGAGAGGCAGAATAAGGCCTTACTCAAGCTCGGTGAGCCGCAACGGCGGCGGTTAGAAGGCTTGGACCTGTGGACTCGGCCAGCAGAATGGTGCTACGAAGTACAACAGAACTCCGATACTCGTCCACTCCGCGCTGCTGTCCCTCAAAGTCTGACTACCCAAACCGAGTGGTGCTCAGCTGACGAAAGGGTTAGATATGCCTAAAGAACATCTTCCGCAAGTTCGTCACCGGTCTCTTGCTGCGATCATATTCTGCCAGGGCGCCAGTCAAGAGACACTTTGTATGCTAAGTCAGGAATGGGAACGACACATTCTCGCCTTCGGCTGAAGAGGCAAGTCTCAGAGCGCCAGGGAACCATTTCCATCAATACTGCAGGAGAGGAGGGCACGTCACACACAGATCCCTTGCCAACCATCAAGGCTTGATGTTGCTACTACTATTGGGTAGCGAAGTGCTCATCAGCTAGGGATCCTGCATTTGCAAGCGTGCCTTCCAGGCTCAAGATGTCCGCCGTATTTGGCGCAGAGGCATACTATTACATTGAGTCGTCATACATTCCTCCAATCGGCACATGAGATTGCCCATGTAGCGTGCTCCCAATGTCTACCGAGGCGTTGGGCCTAGTTATCAAAGGAGCAACCGCCCTACCAAATACGACCGTCATCATCCAGCAACGGTATAGTAAGATGGGACTCGGCAACACACCGTCTAACCTTGGGGGTATCTTAACAGGAATCCGGTTATCCGCACATACGCCGTCAGCCAGATACACCGAGGTGCTGATACCTATCCTGCCCTGCACCAGTTCAGGGAACGGACCAATCCTACGTTTCACCGTGAGAACTCACCAAAGCCTGCCAAACCGCTTCGAGCCAGCCCATTTGCGCACGACGATACCATTACCGGTAGACACGCCTACCACTACCCGATGCCCTTCCATCGAACACCGCCGTCAACGGGAAATCAGATGCATATTCGACGATACATTCTAGGGGTAAGCCCTCCGATTTCCCTTTTCTGCGGTGCCAGAGAAACGCAGAGCCCCTACAAGCCAAGCCATCGTCCAAACTTTTGCGATGCGAGTTACCGGATGCCGAATATGGGAGCACGATTCTAGGGCGCTCTTCTCATTCTTCCGGAACCGAAATGTCCTCCTCGAGAAAAACAAGCCCTGCGTAGGATAAAGTTTTGGTGTAGCCGGGCGCTCCAAGGTGCCCCGGATCTGGTCATTGTGCCCCTGCGCCGTTTAGGAACATGAGATAAGAAATCATGACAAACGTCTCAGAGCCGAAGGAAAAGTACAAAAAACAATGGTGCATTGGGACATGCCATGTAGATGAGATTTGAGGTTCCGAGCTGATCAGTCATAGAAGAGGGGCGATGGATGTTGTGCGAGCATAGAGTAAAAACCCCAAGACTGCACGCTGCCGTAAGCCGAGATTATTTCCCCCCTCCCTTGAAAATCCGATATAGAACAGATCGTCGCAGTTCTCACATGATCTGGTCCTGCGTAAGGCCGCCGTGGGGATCGGTGTCCATGCTGTCACCACCGCCCGGGGTGAGATACTTTACGTAGCTCAGCCCGAGAGGGCGACCGCCGTACTGGTAGCCCTGGAACTTGGAGATGGCGGTCTCTGCGGTGTCTGCGTTATCGAAGCGGACCACGCCACTACCGCGAGATCGACCGCTCGGCTCGTACTGGATCTCGGCCTGTTCGACCTTGCCGATTGTGGAGAAGAGTTCGACCAGATCGTCGTTGCTCGTCGACCAGGGGAGCTGCGCAAGGTTCAGCCGAAGACCAGACGTGGAACGGGGAAAGGACATGGTGACACTTACGTTGCGGACATAGATCGTGTCGCACTTTTCGACACCCGATGTAGCGTGGTCAGTGAACGGATTGGGGGGTACTGAGGCGCTGCCGCCATCAAAACCACCAACGCCGCCGCCATAGCCGCCACGTCCACCACCATAACCGAATCCACCGCGGCCGCCGAATCCACCGCGGCCATAGCCGCCTCCGAATGCTCCACGTCCTCCAGCAAAACCGCCGCGACCGTAGCCACCGGCGCCCATAGCCGGGCCGGCAAAACGATCCTCCCGGACCTCGAGTAGCCGACCATGCCAGTCATAGCCGTTGAACTGCTGAATGGCGTTGCGGGCGTCTTCAGGGGACTCGAAAACCACAATACCGGAGCCCTTAGGTCTGCCATCAGGGCCGAGATGGACATCCGCGCGGATAACGCCGCCTGCGCGAGCTGCAGAGGAGAACACGGTCAGCATACCAGTCTGCATAACGGTTAGATGAACTGTCTACTTACCAGCCTGTCGGAAAAGGTCTTTCAAATCCTGCCAGCCCACATTAAAAGGCAGCTGTGGTAAACTTCGTCAATACAAGAGGCGCTTCGTATTGGGTTGAGAGAGAGGTGACAGACATTTGAGACGTAGATCTGGCGACCGCCGCCACCAGCCATGCCGGTGTTGAAATTGCCGCCGCCGCCGTAAGGGCTTCCCATGCCACCACCGAAGCCGCCGCGAGCGGCACCGCCGGGGGGACCGAATCGAGGCTCCGCCTCACGATCCTGCCTCCAGTCAGGACATGCCAATTATGACTTCAGGGCTGGCGAGTCTTACCTCTCGGACATAGATGAGTCTGCCCATCAGGTTCTGGTTGCTAAGTGTCGCAACGGCCTGCTGTGCCTGCTCCCTCGTGGCATATTCCACAATTCTAAGAGATGCTGTCAGCAATGTACGCTGAAACGCTAAGGCATGCCACGATAAACTTACCCGCATCCCTAAAATCACATCGGACGTCGTCCCAACCCGTCAACCCAACAATCCATCAAAAAGCCGAGAGAGAGGAACCACAAAAAGAACCAGCCAAATCACTCGTAGGCGCCCACCTTCGACATTCCATTGGGAAGAAGCAACACATCGGCGTAGAGGACCTCTCCAGCTAAAACAACAATGTCAGCGTGCTGGGGTAGCATTGCAGCTAAAATTGTCGGTCGGAAGCCCACCCTGTCGCATGAAGTCCTTAAGATGGTGCCATTTGACGTCGTAGGACAAATTGCCGACGTAGACGCGGCGGTCTTGCTGCGATGTCTCCCGTATGTTGTTCATGACTTGCTCCCGGTGCTGCGCACGTTCCTCGTAGTTTCGGTTGGGAGCTCCGCTGTATCCAGAACCTGTTCCGCCAGTAGCTGAACCCTGTCCAGTCATAGGAGACCGACTTCTTCTTCGGCGCTGACCCTGCGACTGGTCACGAGGCGAGTATGACCGTCGACCGTTGGGACTTCTTGAACGTCCCCTCCGAGGAGAACGGGACCTCTCGCGCTGTGGTATGTCAGTGGGTGTCCGAGTCTCGATGGTTTTGGTTGGAATGAAAATGATACGGGCCGGGTCGGTCTTCCAGTCGGATACACGCAACACGCCAACTTGAGTGGGCCGATACCGTGACCATCACCAGCTAGCAATTGTCATGCGCAACTGACGCTTCAAAGTCGCATGGCGGGGCGGTCGATCCTCCGATCCACGAGATGTAGCGAAAGTGTGGATACCGACCGACCCCCGCGAACGATGCCGCCCTTGGCCCTTGAGCACGGCCCGCATCGACAAACACATTCCCTGGCCGAAATGACGGGAGCAGAGGGGGGTCGGAAGGTCGAGGTTGGATTGCAACTCATGGAAAGATGGAATGAGGGAAAAAAGGAAAGTAGTACTCACCGGACGATAAGTGTCTCCGGAATCGGCTGCAGAGAAACCAACGAGTTAGAAAAGTCGAGTTCAATGAGAAAGGTGAAAAAAAAGTGTGAGGTCGGAAGTAGGGGAGGTGGAGGGGGACTGTGGGAAGAAGAGTGAAGCAATTGAGAGGAGTGGCAATTTGAGGGAGGGTAGTACGGGTAGTAAGTACTAGTAGTTGGGGTTTCCGCGGCGGGGGGGAAGGCAGAGAGTGAACCCGAGGGTGGATCAGGAAGGGAAAGACATGCAGGGCAGGCCGAGGGAAGGGGTCTGCTTGCGTGAATGTACATCCGTACATGTAGGTGTATGTCGGAGGGACGCAAGGTACTGCAGCAGCGCGCCGCGCCGTGAGTGGAAGAACGCGAGCGAGGCTTGACGGGCAGGAACACCACCTCAGCCAGCATCGACTGCCGCTCAAGCGCAACGCGCGTGAAAACGACCCAGGTGCCGAACGGCAGATTGGGAGGGTTACAGGCGGCGGTAACACGTCATCGAGACATTTGGGGGATGCTCACGATAACGGTCGTTGCAAGAATGCAGAGGCGTCTTGGTTTTGAACAGTTTGAAGTAGGAAAGGGGAGAAGGCTGTGAGGAGAATGGTCTTGGTGTGAGAGGGTGTGCAATTCACTCTCGTACTTACCCATCTTCGTGATAGGGAATCGATTTTTTTCTGGGGACTTATCCGCTTGATGGAGGGAAAATTTCGGTGACGCGACGATTGCGGTGGTTCTCGATGGCAGCTGTCCGGCTAACTAACCGCAACGCGGGCTGGCTGGCTGGTTCGGCGGGGGATGCGGCAGCAGGTGAGGACAAGGTCTGTACGCAACCTCGCACAACAGACCAAGGAGTCGTCGGTCCAGACGGTCTTCGTTTGACCTGGGATATCGGTCAGCATCCAGCCAAGCCGGACAGGCGAATGTCCGTCCAATTCGAACCTGAAAGGTTGAAGGCGCGCTGCAAGGCCGAGACAGGACAGGGCTGCGGAACCGGCTGTCCAGGGAGGCAATATCGAAGTAGACTTGGGGTACAGTTCTGGAGATAGTGACAACCGGAAAGTCAGCGTAAAAAGTTCGCGCCGCATACAGCTGACCGCCGATAGAAAGGCTACCGGTAATTCCGTACCTGTGTTTGGGAACCAAGCAGAGTAAAGACGTGAGCAAGGGTGGGCAAGGCAGGCAAACGCGTGTCCGACTGTGGCCCAGCAGGCGTCAAGGATGCAAGGCCTGCCTGGTGGATCCCTTGGCAGATACGTACGCCGAGGCCACAAATGGTAATGCGGGATTGAGAGGGGTCGAAGCTGGGTTTGTGTGTGTGGGCGGCGGGCGCGAAGCAATCGGAAGCTGGGTGGGCTGCAGGCAGGCTGATGAGGAACGTTTGCTTGTGGTCGGAGTTCGTTTTGGCAAGAAAGAACAGTTCACACTTGAACGAAGCTAAAACAAATGCGCGAGGAAACGGGGCTTAACGGAGTGCTTAACGGACTCGGAAGATACAGTAATGTACGACGGGCACTCGGTATATTAGTACTGTACTTAAGTTATGACCCAAACATATTCCGGAACTGGCCGTAATAAAGAAGGACAAGCCTTTCGCTCGATCCTCTATCCAGCAGTGATGAGGTGCATCACTTAGGTTTCTCGCAACCCGGGGTCATCGAGCAAAGTGAGCTTTTTCAGGGCCAAGGCATCAATCATGCGGGGTTCCTAATGGTTCAAGCCGGCTACCTACTTCACATGTTTTTGGCTACTACTGTCTTAAACTCGCATGGAGACCAGAGGATGACGCTGGTATCCGTTTGATGAGAGGGGTTTCTAAACTTGAACAACTACTGTGGTAGTATAGCAATGGCATCTGACGAGTTCAATCAGGGACTATTGGGTGGGGTCTTCGCTCTGAACTTTTAAACAATCCCCGACCTTCCCTTCCAGAAGCTGAACTTCGCAGAAACGTATAACTGCTGCACAGTTTCACAGCCTTGTCATCCATCAACAGCTCCTTGATCTTCCAAGGTACCTCCCCCACTAGGGGTACACATGCTGCACATACACAGTACCTTTCAGATGAAGAAGCAAGGGTTCGGGGGTGGGGAACAGCCCTACCATGCCTTGGATGTAGCTAACGCCATACACCAATGATCGTGCTCAGGCGGAGGTCCTCATGGCTGGCAAGCTCTCTAATAAGGTCTACGGAATCCGTCTCCAAGCTTCCAATCCATGAGCTGCTGCATGAAACGCCATGCTAGTACCTGGCGTCGAGTTTGCCTGAGGGGTGTTGTCCCCCGCTATGTTTCTCGATCAGAGATGAACCTAGGAGACGGGACTCACCCCATGGCCATGCGTTGCAGTCAGCCGTTCATCAGCCATCTTTGAAGCCTTCCACGCCAAGTTTGGCGGCCATTTGGAGGCATCAGAGCTAATACAGTGTACAGTTACTAACCAACGCTACGGCCACAGATCGGAGAGGTGGCATTGGCCTGCCCTATGCCCACCAACAACCTTCCAGTCAGCTCCCCTCCCACCCATGGCACGGTTACACAGCATGTGCACGCAGCGGACCGAGCGGACGCGGCCCAATCTGGATGCTCTCTCGCTCTTCAACCCGCGGTCAGCCATTGAAGTTATCAGCGAAGAGAATTTTCTGCTGCTAGCGGGGAATGTCGAGTCACATCGAATTAGTTCGACCATTCAGATCGGGCACGCAGCTTACCACCAGCGTGGTCGACAGGGGTGAAGCGCCCGGCATGACCTTCCCGGCCAAAACTCGCAGCAAGCTCAGCGAATGCCATCAATTACCCAGCGCTGAGTCGCCTTCGTCGTGATTGACGCTGGACCAACCAGAGTCAAGCAGGGGACCGGTCAATGCAAGGCGGAATCGGCTAATACAAAGTTACATGCAGCGGTACCGTTTGAGTGATGAATCCGAGGTCTTGCACAGCGGAGTGGACTCACCCGGCCCTTTCGGCAACGGGGAAGTGGAGTGTCCCGGGAATGTGCTCCGTACGGATCCAGCACTACCGGAGAGAATTGTGAAAGTGAAGATCTCCGCCGCACCAAGCATTTCTAGAAAAGCACCAACATCTATCTTTCCTCTACGCAGTACGGAATGCGTTGGGTTGATGAGACCACTCCGAGTCTCGGTAGAGAACTAGACGGGAGCTCCTTAAGATGGAAGCAGGGGATGCCTGGAGCGAGTATGGTATGTACGTACGCGGTACGACCTTGATAGATAGCGGGCGGTGTCTGCTGGAGTGTAGACCTGCTTGTGCTGCATACGGATCCATCCGTACTTATTAGGTTCCTGCCGTACCTAGGTAGAACCCGGCGACCATGCAGCAACGCTCTGGGTTGAGTAGGGAGGTACTAGTAATTCGCAACTTCGGTTCTACTCGGTCACTCCCAGGTCGCTAGCTTTGCTACCCAGCGGCTGTCTGACCTTGCTGCAGGTAGTCGATACATACGGTTCTATGTATACTTGTCTCACCATAGTAGGTAGCACATCGTAGTATACCCTAACACCTCACGTCCGGCTTGCTGCGGCCTTGCATTAATTTCCCTCTGTATCCTTGCTGCGGATGCTGCGCGATTCGCACCCTCTCGGAGGACACAGGCATTGGCTCCATGGGAGATACGACCCCGCATGAGAGAGAACCTTGAGAGCTCCCGTTGTTCCGTTCAGGCCCGAGTGGGCCCCAGGGAGAGCCGGAGTTCAAGTTGGCCTGCACTGGGTGTGAGGCACAGTAGCCCAGAGAAATACCTATACAGCATCTAGATGCGATGAACACGACCGCGGTAGGACGTAGGTTACATACCTGAAAGCACCTACGGTTGGCTGCGAGGAAGGGTGGCCTGGGTAGTAAGATGTGGGGCATGAGGTGAGTGAGGTGAGCCGTACGGAGTGCTCCGTACAGCTAACGTTGATCGAACGATGCATTCTTAACCTAACGGTGCACGTGCGGTGCTACCTGAGTGTACCTAAGTTGATAAGTGGGGTCCACTTTCCCCATCCAGCAAAGAACCAGCACTGCAGAGCATGCCGAGACGATCAAACGGCGGCATTTGCTGCAATTGATCAATCAGCAAAGCAAACAATTGCTCGCGCCGACCGTGTCTGAGCGGCCCCATTGCCATAGCACAATGTCGTCTTCTGCTTTGGCTTGTTTTGCCGGCGCCACCACAGCCCGGCGGATACTACTCCGTCCACGCTGGCCGACCATCCTTCCCGGGACACCAAGTGTAGCAGCTCCATGTCGGAGCTCCTCGGCCTGCGCAACAAGATCTATAATCATTACCTCCCAGCAATGCGATCTCCTGCCTCGGCCACGCCAACGCCAATGTGAACAGCAGGCAATCTTCTTCACGCCCAACCGCAGCTATCACTCCCACGACCACCCCCCTCCTCCAGGCCCATTTACCCACGCGGAACAAAACCTCCTTTCTGCTGCCTACGTTCACGTCCCATCCCACGGCTTCAGCCAGGAAGCGCTGGCGCTCGGGGCGCGCGACACAGGACTTCTGGACATCAGTCCATCCATCCTACCCGATGGGGTGTTCAGTCTGATCCGCTGGCACTTATACACCCAACGGACGTTACTAGCGGCGAAAGCTAAAGATGCGGTAGACCAAACAGCGGCGGTAACTGTAGGAGACAAGGTCGAAGCCCTTGCGTGGTTGAGGCTGAGGGGAAATGAAGCTGTCGTTGGGCGGTGGCAGGAGGTCAGTAGCACACCCCCCAAAAATCAAGACTTCTACTTGGTCACTGGGGTTGGAAGTGGAATTTCAGCGGCCAGCTAACCGGCCATGGTGATACAGGCGCTCGCGATAATGGCTCAACCCTCCTACGTGCCGGCTTCTCTGAAAGAATTGGCTAGCTTGGCAGACGAGATTCTGTACCTCGCCGGAGACGTATCCGTGGATCCGTCGTGGTATACCAAGCGGGCGTCGCTGTCGGCTATCTACGCTGCCGCCGAGCTCTTCCAGACGACGGACCAGTCGCCCAAGTTTCGCGAGACGCGCGCCTTCCTGAGACGGCGGCTCGACGAGGCGGCTCAGGCCGGGGGGGCGTTGCGCTCCGTTGGAGAGTGGGTCGGGTTCAATGCCAGTGCCGCAGTGAACGTGTTGCGGAGTAAGGGGGTAAGGATCTAATAAGTGAAGTTTAAACTTTAAAATAGAAGAAGGGACGACATATCCAAGGTGACAACATTGTACAATGCATGTATAGTATGCTGTAGGTAAGAACATGTAAGGCATATTAGAGCGACGAAAAGTTTTCACTGCAATAACGTTACCTATGTGATAACTACCTGTAGATATTCGGGGGGCGATACAATACATCCATGCACCACGTCCAAGGGATGTGAGTGCCCATCTAAGGTAGGTATACAGCTCAAACTACTGCCCAGGCCTATTCCTCAACGCCGAACAGTCAGAGACCAAGACACCAAGCATCCCGACCCCCAAGATCATTACAAGCTCTCGTACAGATTGCGATACACAGACCAAGCAATCCAACAGGTAAATAGTCAACAGTCGCGCAGCACAGATAGCAAGTGTCCATGCGAGTACATCAGTATTCCTCCAGGGTGCGTTGACGAGGATCCTTAAGACTGGTGAAGGGTCAGTTGGAGATGTCCTCCCGAGACTGTGAAATGGGCGAGACTCACCGAATGATCTTGACATCTTTGTCCAGGGCGTTGCGTCCCTCGATAGCATTAGGCGTGATAAAGATATACTGACGGTTAACCGAGCGGCGCGCGGCAGTGATCTCAGTGCACATCAGCAAACTAGCCCTATCCCCAAGCTGCGAAGGATTCGATTGAACTTACCAGCATGTTCGTGCTAATCGCGCGGTTGACGTTGTCCATGAACACGTCAAACTCATCCAGACACCGCAGTGGCGAACCCATGGCCTCCCAGATGGCCAATAGTAGACAAATGGACGAGAATGACTTCTCGCCACCGGAAAGCGTCTTGGTACTTCGTCCGGCTGCCCTCTTTTCGGTCCGGTCGGGCTCGACCTGCAGATCCAGGGCCTTCCGTTCGTGGTCAAGGAGCAGCTTGCCGCGGAAACCGCGCTCGCTGAGCAGATATATGAAGTTGGCGCGCGATTGTGACGAGATGTAGCGCTGGAATTTCCTCCACTTCTCGAGGCGCAGGGTGAGACTGGTCCTGAGACGGTTGTTTGTCCTGACAATAGACTGGAGGTCGTCTTGCGCCTTGTCATAGATCTTCTTCGTTTCCTCAAAGTAGTTGAGCACCTCCTGGTCGCTCATCCCTCTTCTGCGTTCTGCATTGGCGAGCCGGGCCTGGAGCATTTCGTACTGCTTATGGAGGCTCTCGTACGTCTCGCCCTCGGGAGTTTCGACGCGCGTGCCCTTGCAAACGATCTCGGCCTCCTTCGTCAAGCTGTCGACCCGGGCTTCTTGCCTCTGCTTTTTCCCCTGAGCTTTGTTTCTCTGCTCTTCGTAGTCAGCGACACTGTCAATGATGCCGTTCTTCTCAATCAAGCAGATGCGCTGCAACTCGCGGGCTTGCTTGAGCTTGGCTTCTGCTTTGTTGAGCCGCGCCTCAAAGTCCCTCTGCTGTACTTTCTGCTCCTTGAACTTCCTGTCCGCCTCCTTCAGCTCAACGTTCTTGTCCTGTTTCTTCGCACTTAGCATGCCATATTGAATACCGGCGTGGTTGAGCTCTTCCTTAAGTTTCTCGAGCGTGTCTTTCAATGTTTGTAAGCGGCCACCATCCCGACCGAGGAGCTCCACTTCGTCCTCGAGCCTCTCAACCATACTGCGAGCCTCTGTCTCATCTGACCGGAGCTTTTGTCGTTCCTTGTCGAGCTGACTCAGTGCCGTTTGGAAGCGCTGAAAGTCATGTTGGAGTCGACGCCTGTCAGCCTCAATGCCCCGGTACTCGGTCTGTAATTGCTGCAGCGATTCTTTTAAAAGCGCAACCTGCGAACCCGAGTCCGTCTTCATCCGGGGCTTCAGATGGGGATTCGGTTGAATCGGGCTGGTAGAGATGTTACCATTGTTACTCGCGGTCAGCCGAAGGCCTTCGCCACGCTTCCGGTCGTGGCAGCATAAGCATGCTTTGACATTCCGCGGCGGCGCGCCGTCAAACATGACCTGCTGCGCTCGTGCACGCTCAGGGATCAATACGACTTGCTCGATCATGTGGTTGATAATGAGCTGATCCCGTACCATCCGGTTATCGATCTTGAGGACCCGGAGAATGGTATCGTATTCAGGGTCGGGCTCCTTGCCGCTGATGTCAATCGGATGCCGGCTGCATATAAAAACAGGGCAGTTCCGAATATTGAGCCGGTCCATCTTTTCCCGGAGGAGTGATTCATCGCTTTTGCTGGTCACGATGAACGCGTTCAGATTGACACCGAACGTCTTCTCGAGGATGGAAGACCACTGGGGCTTGAGCAGCTGGATATGAGTGCCCAGGGGTCCGATTGGTTTGTCCTTGAAGCGGTTCTCCTTGGCGATCAGGCTGAGGAGATCAGGGACCTTGGCCTCATATGCGTCATAGGGCGAGCCGCGGTCTCTTTCGAGACGCTTGATTCTCGCCTCAACATTGTCAATCTCGCTCTGCTTCCGTTGGATGTCCTCTCTAATCTTTTCCAATGCCTTCTTAGCGTCTCCCACTCTCTCCTTGAGTTCCGGCTCGCGATGCCGGTTCTCCTGGCGCTCTCTCTCGATCTGCTTCAGCTTTTCCTTCGCCTCGTCCAGCTGGCGCACTTTTATGGAGTGTGCTTCTCCGTGGGCATCCTTGAGTCGTTCTTGCTCTTTGGTAATTTCCTGCTCACAGATCTTCACTTCGTCGGTTTTGGACTTGAGGGCTTGGTGAGCGTCCCGCTCCTCAACATGGAGTCGCTCGGTCTCGTCCTTCAACTTCTTGTGAGCGTGATTGGCCTGGGCTACTCGTTCTTGAATCTCGCCTTCCTCCTCCTTAACGCGTTCCAGACTTTCCTCGGCACGCTTTACCTTGTCCTCAGCAACTTCGAGCGCACGACTCTTTACTTCGACCTGTTGCTGCGCTTCAACGACATTGCTTTCGGCTTCGGCCAGATTCTTTTCTCTCTGGCGGAGTTCTTCTTCCTCTTGCTCCACCTGGGACCATGCCAGCTGGTAGCGCAGCGTTCGGAGCTTTGCCCGGAGCTTCCTATTGCCCTCGAGCTCCTCCATCATGCGGTGGGCTTTGTCAAACGCGGCCTTAGCGTGCTTGACGCGCTCCTCCTGGTCAGGAACCTTCGCGACCATCACCTCCAAGCTTTCCGAAATCAACCTGTAGTCGTTGTCTAACTGCTGTAGCTGGACACCCTCGATGAAGAATTTGTACTTCTGGGTTTTGGTGGACGAGTTGAGAAACTGGCGAGCATTGTCCTGAGAGAGGATGTTCAGGGGATTATCGACCTGAAGGGCGTAGTACTCGACGAGCTCGTCGACCTCCTGCTTCTTAGTTGAATGGATCTGACCTGTGGCAGTTTTGACCTTAAAGCCGCTGGCGCCGGTCTTAGAAAAGTGGCGTTCCACGATGACGGACTCGCCGTAGATCTCGGGCTTGTAAGCATCTTGACCCTGGTTCTTGATCTTGACGGCGAGGACGGCCCGATCACAACCTTCCTTGACGAAACTCTTTAGGCTACCTCCGCGGTTTGTCGAGCTCGCCTTCCCGCCGAGGCACAGCGTGATTGCCGTCAATATGGCGCTCTTGCCGCTGCCATTCTCTCCAACGATGAAATTGAGGAGAGGGCCTAGTTCGCAGTGGAGCCGTACATGGCACATGAAATTGATGCATGTAACGCTCTCGATGATGCCGTTATCTGCAATAGCATTTTCACCGAGGAGGTTCGGGCGGAAGCGGAGTCGTTGGGTCGCGCGCTGGTCATCGGCGGCCTCATGGCGAAGGTGCTCGAAGTTGTTGTCCCGCATCAACTCGTATTGGGACTTTGGCGGAGTGCGCGGCGCGGACGGCGCCTCTTCTTCGTATACTTCGGCATCGTGATCTGACGGGGTGGGGGTAGACTCTCCCTGGAAGCGCGGATCGCTTTTCTGATCCCCAACATCATCGGAGAGGCGCACGCGTTTCCGCTGCCATTTCTTCGTCAATACAACGCAAACGGAACAGGGCTTTGTCAGGGTTACGACACGCACATGTTCAGCTTGCAAGCTCGATCGCGCCTCGCCCCGCACCTCGTTAACGTCTTCATCGTCGCTATCCCGGGAAACGACACGCCGAGAGCGTTTCCTCGAGGACTCAGCCTCGAGGGTATTAGTAGTTCTCCCTGGCATCTTGAGCTGGGCCCGACAGATCTCTGTCCCTCCGGCTCTGTCGACAATTGCGTACAATATCGTCTGAAGATGCTGGGAGATTGGATGGCGAGCGCGGGAGGACAAGGAGGACGTGAAGCGCGTTCGCGAGAGAGCGCGATCGCGAGCCCGCTGAGAGCTTCGCGATAAGCCCCACTATAGCCACTAAAGTTCGAACCCGCTGCGACGGGAGCCCCACCGTGCTCACCAGGACCTATGTAGGTAGGTCGTTATCGATAGCTGCTCCAGAGCCCGTATTGGACGACAGTAGGCCCTATGTAAGGTGGTACCTTTACGGACCCGGGAATGCTGAACACATGTGAGCTTAGGTTCCAGATTGACCGGATCATCCAGAACCGAAGGAAAGTGGGATGTAAGAGGAAGTGGGAACCAGATTGAGCAGTTTCTCTCCATTGCAGTGCTCTCGCATAGGGTGTCTCTGGCAAGCTTACATCTTCTTTCACTCCTACCTTACTCAAAGAAGGACATCCAGGTCCTTCCAAACCCGAGGAATCAGGCCAGCTGCCCTGCTTTAAAGCAAAAGCGTATGCAAGTGGCAGCATCAAGTTCCACTCTCAGGACATGGAGACGGCAGCCGATCCACGGCCCGGGGATGGGGACTTTGACGGGTTCCGGTTCCGGATGAGGCTTCCCGAAGATTGCGTAGAATACATGCTCTTCATCATCGGCGAGAGAACCAACAGCAACCTTCCCAGCCTGGATACAGTCCGAAGAGCTGCAGACAAAAGGCTGAACGAGTTGGCGAAGGACTACATCTGGCAGCGAGATGGATTCAACCTGAAAGCAAGAACTGATAAGGGTACCTCTTCCTCTCTTGACCTGATATGAAACAGAAAAAGGCCCAACAGCAGGCTAGCTAATCATCTCCGTGCAGGCTCAGGACTCCCTTACCTCCACGGCACCACCCACTACGGGGACAATGTCGAGGAAGAGTGGCTCATCGTCTACCTGTTGCGAGAATTGAGCAAGTCGTTTCCAGAACTATGGATCCGTGTCTCAGACAGTGACGGCGAGTTTCTCCTCGTCGAAGCCGCCAAGGTCACGCCTAAATGGCTGAGCCCGGAGAACGACGGCAACCGCGTGTGGATCCACGACGGCAAGCTGCGCATCATACCGCTGAGCGGTTCCGGCACGGCTCAAGATGCCGCCCTATATTCCAAACCCTTGACCCTCGTCGAAGCCATCGACGCAATCAAGACGTCCCCCAGCCGCCTGATCCACTCCCCCCTAATCGAAGCCGAGGCCTTCTACCGCCTCGAGAAGTACCCTGCCCAAGTCCGCGCCTCTGCCCACCACTCGTTGGTCACGATCCCCAGGAAGCTCGCCTACATCCTCCACGCCCGGCCTACATCCGTCGCGCCCGCCACGGAAGCATTCTACCTGCGCGACCCGCGGTCCCTGAAGCCCATCGTCTCTGCCTCCTCGCCAACGGCCCTCATCTTCCCGCCCACCGACCTCGTCACCGTCAGCGTGCGCTTTACAAAGGTGCTATATGCGCAGCTCAAGTCCCAGCACTTCCCGCCGCCACCAGTGTGGCGGGCTATACTGCGCGCTGCCGAGGTGGAGACCGCAGCACCAGCACCAGCAGCACCAGCAGTACCAGCAGTACAAGCAGTACCAGCAGCACCAGCAGCACCCAAACTGGAGCAGGAATCGGGTTTGGGCTCAAAAGAATATGGGAACAGGCTAGCCCGGCTGGAGATGGGCATGAAACTCACGACAGGGTTTGAGATGCTCGCCCGGACGGCACACGAGAGCTCAAGCAGGCTGGTGCGCGAGGTGGGGCTATTGCTGGAGGATCTAGCGGAGGACGGCGGGGACAGCGCCCTGCCCACGGACGAGCAGATTCGCGGGTGGGAGGGGGCTGGGCGGGAGGACGATGACTCGTGGATGGATATCGATTATAGGGACCTTGAGCGGGAGCTGGATGGGACGCGTGGCGGGAGCGTGGCGGGCGGTGGCTTTGGGGATGCCGGTGCGCAAGCCGACTTGCAAAAGATTGTTTCGAGGTTTGAGGCCTTTCTCAACGATGAGACGGCAGGCCTTGAAGGGGCCGAGATTGACGAGATGGACCGAGATAATGACAGCAGCGACGACGAAAGTGATGAGGACGAGGATAAGGAGGTTAGTTTTGACGAGGAGCAATTTGCTAGGATGCTGCGGGAGATGATGGGCCTTCCGGCGGAGGATATCACCACGGGGGAGAAGGGGAAGCAGAAGGCGGTCGGCGAGGAAACGGAAGAACAAGCGGAAGATGAGGATGTCGAAATCCGCAGGCTCATGGAACAGATGGAGTCAGAGCTCAGGGGGCATGGTGCACTAGAACTCGGCCCAAAGTCCGAGGGGGCGGCGGCGGCGATCAAGGGAATTGGAGAAGGCGAGTCCAACCCAGGGAGGCGTGGATCTGGGGAAGAGAGCGACGACGGGGCCAGCGACGAAGCAGTGGATATTGACTACAATCTCGCCAAAAACCTGCTCGAGAGCTTCAAAAGCCAGGCCGGCATGGCTGGGCCCGCGGGTAACCTGCTGGGCTTGATGGGCGTGACGTTGCCCCGAGATGAAGAGGAGACGGAGGACGAGCAGAAAACGTTAGGAGCGTAGGGATAAAGAAGAAGAGGAAAAAGAAAAAGATAGTTTAGTTGAATACGGTGTCTACAAGAGTCAATTGTTTTATCACCGACGGCGCATCTAGCGTCTAAAGGCTCCCGGGAATGCCGCACACCCGTCCCGTCCATATCTATCCGTGACGAACATATGCATTCATCTTTCATCCGCCTTTATTCTCTTAGCAGGAGACATCTCCCCGCTTGGCCTCTGGTGTTTCTTTTTGGCATCGTCGGGCACCTCGGCAAGCCGTGCTAGCGCCTCGTTCAGCTCTTTCCTTGCCGCCAACTCGCGGGCACTGCTGTCTTGCCGTGGCCGATAGAACTCGCTCACAATGCGCACAACGGCGTGGTAGACCTGGTAGAGGAGCAGCCTGATCCAGGCTGTGCCGACGTCTTCGATGATGGATCCGTCCAGTGGAATCGGCCGTTCTCGGGTTGGCGTGTGTTCGATGCCCTTGCCGTTGAATCCCCTCAGGAAATCAGTTGACGGCGGGTGTTGCTGCCGGTCGCTAAAGAGGGTCGCGAGTAAGGGGTCGCCGAAGACGCAGCTGCTCCAGTCGCGAAGGCCCGTGAGTTTTAGTCGCCGGGGGGCATCCCTCTCAGTCTCTTCCGTCTCCGTTTGTTGCTCTGCTTTTTGTATCTTCTCTTCATCCTCCGGTTCTGGCACAGCTTCCCCCCTGCCCTTTCCTCCTTTCGCGCCATCTGCTGGAACCGCCTCCTCAACGAGCACATTCCCCTTCCCGCCAACTTCCACCGCAACCAATCTCGGCACAGTTACCTCGTCTAGGATGTACCTCAAACGCCGGAAGGTCTTCCGTATGGTCCAGTACCCCATCACAATTCCCATGTCCTCCCCGTCCCTCAGCACGCCTTCCAGCATGGAGTGAAACGCCATGGACCATGTGCCCGCGCCCCCGGTTGCCGATAGCCCGCCTTCTAGCATGTTGGCCGCCGCTGCTACCTCTGCTCCCGTTTTGGATAGGGGACTAGGTGTGCTTCTAGAGCCGATGACGGCCGCCAGGGGCCCGAAACGACCGGTGGGAGAGGTCAGACGCGCTAGCTGCCGGACCAGCGTGCCAACTTGGTGGTCGACGTCTGCAAGGGAAGCGGGCGTGGGAGGCTGAGGAAGCAAAGCGAGCGGTGTGCCCTCGACGGGATCGTGGACTGCGAAGGAGGCGCCCGGAAAATCGGTTTCCTGACCTTGGTGGAGCAGAACTGGCAGGAGCGGGAGTAAGAAGGCGCTGAGGTCCGAGTCTGCCGGCGAGCGATCGGCGACGGCCTCTCTCATCCACCGCACCGCGGCGGCCTCGGATGCTACCATGTCCTGCTCGGATCTCAGGGGTCGCCACAGGGCGCGCGAAAGCAGGACAAGCTGCAGTGACCGGCCGTCGGATAGAACGACTCGGTAGGTTCTCCGTGGGCCGAGCGACGAGACGGCCTGGACTTTCCGGACGCTGACGTCCGCGGTAATAACCGGTCCAAGTAGGCTCCTGACAGCCTCCACAGAAGGCGCTTGGCACATAGCCGGTGAGTTCTGGAGTCTAACCTTCCGCTGCGTTGGGTTGCCCGTCGTTGGGAGAATATCTGTACGCTGTGTTGTCGTTCGAGGCTTTGTTTGGAATTTCAGGGGTAGGGTGCGGGCGTGTCCCTGAGCTGCTATCCGAAGGAAGAGCCTGTAGAAAGTCGACCATGGGCGAGACACGACGCTGCTGACATGCGGTCTGTAAGTGACTAAGTCGGCTCCGTGGTAGCATCTAGCCGTCGTTGCGGGCAGGTATGCTGGAATATATGCTTCTACTGTACCTTCCGGACAGGGACCACCGAGAGACACACTTGGCTCAGCGGCAACAATAGGTAAGCAGTCTAAGCGAAGCCAAGCTAGTTCGCTAGCTAGCTGTCCTGATCAGAGCAGACCCGAAGGTCGGGTGTGTATGTATTGTACAAGTACACACGAACGTACCGGTGTGTCGTCAGCGGCACCATGGAGCGCGAGCGAGACGAGTAGGCATGCTGACAAGTAGTGGGCAAGAACGTTAACTATAGAAGCCCAGCCTGCGGTGGTCCTCGGGCCACGACATCGCTCAACGAACACGCAGGGGCCACGGAGGGGCATCCTTCACTTTTCCAACCCACAACAGGGAAAACTACCCGTGTCTGGAACAAGACCGTCTCAGAGACATGGTGACAGACTCCGCCAAGGGCACGTTTCGTGGAGTTCCGAGTGCCGTGGACGAATAAACGGCTACGTGAAGCGAGCAAAAGACCGAACTTCACTTCGATATTTGGGGATTTTGCGCTACGGCCAGCCAGCCACCTGGGTCCTCGCTTGTCCAAGCATGAATAAAGGGAAGCTCTTGTGAGCCCGGTGAGCAGCTACATGTATTTGTAAGTAGTAACCTCGAGATGGGATACCTTAGGTAGGTAACTTTCGAGCTGGCACCACCTCCGTAGACCCTCGGCATGGTTACCTCTTTGCCCTCCAATTATGTATGGGCAAAGCGCGTCGGATAGGTGATGGCATACGCGTAGTCGAGAGCATGATTCGGGGTTTGCCAGGTAGTTACTGGAGTCCCGCCTGCTTCACTGGCCTGCTTCACCATTCCTCGACAAGACTAATAAGTCCAAGGGTCTCATCCTGCCGCTTGGTACCCTCAGTCGGTGAAGCTTTTGGGATGGAGAGTGCCAGACTCCAAGACACGAATCGGGAAGGTGCTTGAGTGGAAGACCCCGTCCGCACGGATCGCCAATACTGCCGGGGCCGTCAAAGGCCTGGTCAGGCAATGGCAAGCGAGAGCTGCGGGCGCCTGTTTCAACCCGCGGAGTCAAGCGGCTTCCCAAGAGCGTGAGAATGATGACATGAGCTTCTGGAATGAACGGAAAATCTGCTAACAGGCGAGGCGGGTATTTGATGATTGGCCAGCGCTAAGCGAAACCCCGGCGGTGGAACAGAACTTTTGTGGGGCATTTTGATGACTCGAATCACTCGATACTTGGTATCTGACAGATGGATTCATCATGGACTCAAGATCTCTTGCAGGGACAAAAGACCGGCAAACGACTCCCTCTGTTGTATAAGTTGCAACTTACCTTAGCTTGAAAAGGGATATGATTGCTGCAAATGATCCGAAGTGACCGCAGTACCTAACTAGTGTATGTAAGGTAGTAAGTGAAACCGGTGCACTCTGGCCATTTCTTCCGAACCTCAGGTAGGAAGACACCAAGACCGTCTTTGTTGTGACGTATCACATCTGGTTGAAAGGTGCTACACACAGAACCGCGCAGTACTGCAACTTACGTATCTTCCACGGGAAGAGCCAAGAGTCTAGTGGAAGCACCGAAGGATTACGGCAACCAGTCCCGCGCCGTTGGAACGCCATTAGCCGGGGTCAACAACACTCACGGGCCGGAGAGGCGCACAGCTCGTCAAATTTGTCTCGAATAGGGCTTAGCGCCCGGCCCTTGCAGTCGGCCCCATCTCGGTCTTGTTCCAACGGCAATGCCCGAAATGATGCGCCTTTCGGATTTCCCATGTTGCCGCCACGAACCGGCCTCTTCACTACTACACTAGTAGTGTAGTGTACTGTACTATTCGCTGTGTTTCGATGTCTCGGCGCTCTGGACATTTCGCGCCTGACTGTACAGCTCCGTGAGGTTGAAACGCTTGAGCTCGTCCCAGTCGCCGTCGACCACACTCATCCCGCATACCGTCTACACAGTAAGCAGAGTTTAGAGACGGAGCATATTCGGAATCGGGGCATTCTGCTGCTTACTTGGTAGACGTCAACCAATATCACCTTGTCAGGCGATGTTAGATTGACCTTATGCCGATCGTCGTTGATAAGGCCTGCAATGGTGTGAATCACGACATCTCGCTTCAGATTGCTGTGGTTACGGATGGTTGGCCGGATGGCAAACTGTTTGCAGCAGCCATCAGTCAGTGTCCGTCTATGCCTGGGAAGCAGGGTAAGGTAATTAGGTAGAGCAGACTCACCGTGAATGGTTTCTTCTCAGGTCCTGAAGTTGGAATATCGCTGCTACTACCTTCCGTCTTCGCGTTGGCCGCTGATTCGATCGCAACGTTGCTCCCGTCGACCTGTGCCGCTGACTGCCCTTCGCCTGTATTTGCCGGTTCCGATGGCTCTCCCTTTGATTCCCCTGCGCCGACGCCCCGTTTTCCACTCATATCGAACCACGGCGCCAGCGCCTTCCTCGCTACCTCAACAATGCCCTGCTCCGTCGCTTTCCCCGTGATGCTCATAGGCGTTAGCCGGTTCACATACCGACATCTCATCAAGCCCGGGTGCTCATTGCAGCTCTTTGCATCCTCGCAGATCCGCCGCACGAGTGCCACGGGGTCGACAGGCGGCTGTGTCTTGACAAACAGCAGACAGTCGACATTCATCTTCGTGGGCTGCATTAGGTTGGCACCCCCGGCATTGGGCCCGGCGGCGGTATTTGAAGTCCCTGACGTCAGGGCAGCTACTTCCTTCTGAATGGCTGCCTCGATGTCTTCTTCCGCTTCGCCACCGTCTCTGAGTTCACCTGCCTGCGTATCGTGGACGGATCCTATGCCGTACATTTTCGCCGCATACTGACGACTTCCCGGTAAGCTACAACCCTCGGTAGCGGGAAGAACTGGCGATGCAACCAACCTCGGCAAATAATACGCCTATCTCCCTCGCCGCCTTACGCTCCTGGTGCCTGGCACAGGTGATCCAGATACCCGTGTCTCCTGGCTGGAGGTTGGCGTCCTGGTTCAGGGCGAGTTTGGCCTGCTGGTGAGACGTCTTCCATTTGCCCGCGTTTCCTGTCTACATCCGGCCTTGTCAGCCAAATGCAGGAGCGTGAATAGGATTACGACCACAAATGGTTTCGTAGCACGTGATGCTTCCTCGCAGGCCACGACATCCTTGCGCTGCATGAGAGAGAGACCGGTGGATGAATGCTTGAAGGGTCATGGCCAGCCACTTTGGTTGGGCATACCTTCTTCTTCTTCGATCGCTCTTGCGCCGACCCGCCGGTTGGCACGTCCTTTCTCTTGCCGTTTTCAGTCATTGGGAGACGGTTGTCATGGGCCAGTGAAGGCTTGGCGGAAGTTGCGCGTTTAAAAAAAAACCCCTGGTCCAGAGGTGAGGCGATATCAGCGCTGGGACTCGAAACTTAGGTGAAGTCAACCTGGGTCAGACTCCCAACCGACCTCAGGTAATATGGATGGGTAGGTAGGTTTTACAAGAGTGGTCTCGGTGTAAGTTTGAGAATGGGTCGGAAAATGTCACTGACATCCGCTCAGGTCACGTGGTTACACCACCCCATGCTTTTTCCCCCTTTGCCCTTTGATGCATCATGCCCCAATCCTCCACGGGGCAGGTGGAAAGGTCCGACCTGGGAAAGCATAGGTAGGTACAAGCAGGAGCGGCTCACATGGTAGGCAGAGCAATAGATTTTGATTCCGTCCCGCGCGTCCACCATAATTCAGGCCCTTCCATCCCATTCTATCCATGCCTTTGCCGAAGTACACTGTAAGCTCCCATGATCACTCAACCCTCGCGTTGTTCCTGGCAGCCACTTCGGTGGTAATCTTCAGAGCCCTTGGCGCATCATCCTTCGGCATCCACAGCTCGACGAACTGCAGCCCACCAGCCTCGTTAAACTCCTTGTCGACCAGCAGCTTCTCGAGTTCCTCCTTTGTCTTGATGACAAGCTTGCGGACCTGCTTCTCTGACCCGCCAAACACGGTCGGCACCTCGGTGTAGTTCCAGCGCGCGACGTCGTTGTACTCGGCTTCCATACCATGGATGAAGCGCTCGATAGTGAAGCCATCGTTGTAGATGAGGAAGCTGCGAGCGTGTCAGTCCAGTCAGTCAGTGGGTCGAGTGAGCCCCGCGGACTTACATGGTAATCTTCAGGTTATGCCGAATCATGGTCGACACCTCTTGCGCCGTAAGTTGGAACGACCCATCGCCGACGAACAAGACAGTTCGGCGGTCAACACCCGCATCCTTCGCCGCTAACGCAGCGCCCTGGGCGGCGCCGACTGACCAGCCGATACTGCCCCAGAGGATTTGGTTGATGCCCGTCACTCCCCGGGGGAACTTGGTCTCCCAAATGCCAAAGTTGGCCGTGCCCGTCTCTGTGACCACGATGTCGTTCTCCTTCAGATACTCCCCAATGCGAGGCCTGCCCAGCAGTGTCAGCTATGTTACTCCAACCAGGGCGTTCTTAGGAACGGTTGTGTTCCCAAGACGGTCATGAAGGGGTTGTTTGAAAACAATGTAAGTATGACGTACCAGAACCACGCTTGCGTGATGGTCTCGGAGCTGTCTCTGTTCTTGGCCACCTCATTGACAACCTCCGGGGACGGCGGCCGAGCGAGCTTGCTCAGGTCGACCCGCTCAACTACCTTGCGGAGAACCCCGCGCATGGTGACGCCGGGGTACTCAGAGTACCTAACCGTGCAGTGGGTGGAGTGGAAGTCGATCGTGTTAAGCTGCGAGGTCCGATAGGAGAAGCCGGTCGTGTTGAAGTCGCTCTTGAGCGCACCAATCGAGAGGACCAAGTCTGCCGACTCAACCCGCTCGCAGACGTCCGGGTGCGATCCCGTCCCAGCATACACTCCGCCGTACGAGGGGTGGCTCTCGTTGATGGCCCCCTTGCCCATGGGTGTCACGAACACAGGGAGCTGGGTCTTCTCAACCAAGTCATGCACTTCCTGAAGCACCCTGTGGCGAATGGCGCAGGCATCCACCAGGATGATGGGACACTTCGCGGCATGGAGGTACCTCAGGACGACGTCCACGACGTAGTCCTCCCGATCTTGATCGTTCTGGGGTTCGGTGAGGTCGATGGCCGTATCGAGGCGAGCGCCCTCGATCTTTTTCTCGGCCATGTCGGTTGGGAGCATGATGTACACCGGTCTGCTGCGGATCCAGCACTCGCGCAGCGCATGGTCAATCTGCTCGGCGATCTCAGCCGGCTTGTTGAGGCGGGCGATGTCGCACGAAATCTGCGAGCTCATGTTGGCAAAGACATTGAAGTCGCCATTGCCGAGTGTGTGATGCAGCAACATGCCATTGCGCTGCGAGATGGTGGACGGGCAACCGACGATGTGGACGACGGGGATGTGCTCAGAATAGGCGCCTGCCAAGCCGTTGATGGCGGACAGTTCTCCCACGCCAAAAGTGGTCACAAGAGCTGAGATGCCTTTTGTGCGGGCGTAGCCGTCGGCGGCATAAGCTGGGATCTTGTTAATCAGCCCCTTAAACGAGCCCTCATCTGAGGCTATGCATACCTGCATTGAGTTCGTTAACGCTGCCAACCCATTTGAGGCCGGCTTTGGGGATGTAGTCAAGGGCCACCAGGTTGAAGTCGCCGGGAACGCCATGGACGGAGCGGATGCCGATTTCGTGCAATCTCCGAAAGAGATACTCTGAGACTGCAACGGGCTTCTTGAGGCCCTGTTCCCTGATATCGAGTGCCATTTTTGAAGTGTTCTGAATTGCGTGCTTTATTCAACCGAATTCGATGGGAATTATCTCTGCTTCTCCTGGAGCGTCAACGAGTCTTTTATAAGCACTGAGGATGTCGTTACGCGGGCGCAAGGGCCGGTATCGCTGGAGGTCTCGCGATGAAGCACGTTACGCCAGTCCACTAGAGACAAAAATGTTTGGAGGGCGGATGTATGATGCAGGCTGTGATCAGGCCATCTGATAAGGCTAAGGCCCGCGGCCGAAGGCAGCTGCGACTGACACACATCCTGCCGGTTATGCCGTACTAGATCGTTGTGCGCATTGTATGCAAGATGATGGGCCGATGTTTCTCGTTTACGAGTCGGTGATGTCATGCAAGTCCACTGCCGGCCCGACTGGCGGGACCATCCGAGTCTAAGCCGGGCCCTACCGGGTGCTGCTTATTGCCAAGACCAGCTGGACGGTGCCCAAAGTTTGTCGAAGTTCAGGCATCGGCCGCTGGTGTTATGTGTGGAGCTGATTTTGGGCTCGGTCTAGATCCCGTCTATTTCCGTCGCTATGCCCGAATAACTGAGAGGTATCATGAGCCTCGATGCCACCATCAGCTGAGAGAGGAGAGAAGACAGAGCCGCAACCACGTTACACACATACCCACGCTGGAACCCCCACGCCGAACTCCGTCTCATCCAACGTCCCATAATTCAAGATTGAAAACAGACCGCCCTTTGACCACCTCTCAATCGCAACTTCCGTCCTTCCACCCCGTCCTCCATCTTTCCTCCCACCTCTTACAGTCAAATGTCGGCTTGCCCAGCTTTCTGTTCACCTCGTTGTGCGCCTCGCACAGCCAGTTTCCGAATTCGTCCCGGCTCGCGGTTTTCACGTCCTGCCTCTCCATGTACTTCTGAAAATCTTCGGCGCACACCCAGCACGGGTACAGCTTTGAGAAGAGGCGCATGAAGCTCTTCAGGTCGGTCTGCTCTTTCGGAGTCGGCGTAGACGGGTAGGTCGCCGCGATCGAGTGAAGGAGTGTCCAGGTACTGCGACCTAGTGTTTCGACGTCTGGTGGGCAGTCTTTTGGTGGCATCGCGGGTGCTGCGGCTTTGAGGGAAGACTTGGTTTGCGAGGCCCAGGCTGCGAAGGAGGTGCAGGAGCGACAGCTGGAACAGGAGCGAGTTAGCTGAGTTGCGGAAACCAATGGACGTTCGAAACTGACGGCTTCCCATCCTTTCCGAGGACCACACCCTTCGGAAACTTCTTTAGCGGCTCAGTGCTCGTTCCAGTAACCGCGACTGGAGCGTTGGCCGGCTGCTCTGCTGGCTTCTCTTCTGCCATCGGGATGCACTAACGAATGAGAAAGAAGCTGTGTCTCTGAAATAGACTAGGTAGTACCTTCGTATCTATGTATAGGCCACTGCATCTCATACAAAGTAGTAGTATTAGCAATAACAACAGGAGCCCATCCGTGATCCTCCAACAAAGCTTCCAACCGGCAATTCTCGGACATTGGAAATCAAGATGTGACTTATCGATAAGACGTGGGTGCTTACTGTACTACATACTACTATACACTCCTAGTGTGCAAGTGGGTCCGTCTCTCCCAAGTTCCAGACTTCCAGTCGGCACGAACCACGGGCATTTGCTGGCCATAGGCTTCATTGTTGACACTGAACCGTATACACGGACGGAGCCGGCATTCATTTCACGTTTAAATATGACACAAAAGACGCCAATCCTGTTACTCAAAACCAAATCAGTTCCTGGGGATAGCTACGAGGAGCTATTCTCAACTCCTTCAGATGGCCTAGTGTTTGAGCCGTCGTTCGTTCCAGTGCTCGAGCACCGGTTCGACGAGCAAGGGATGGCGAAAGTGCGCAGTTTCGTCCAAAACAGGTCCATAAGCACGGCGGAGGACAGCGCGTACGGCGGCCTCATCTTTACGTCTCAGCGTGCCGTCGAGGCCTTCACAAAGCTCGTTGAGGAAAAGAGAGGTGAGACTCCAGTCTCGGCGGGCTGGAGATCAAACAGCTAAGGTGAGCTACTGCAGGTGAAGTTGGATGGCCGCATCTCCAGGACGTGCCCGTTTACAGCGTTGGGCCAGCGACTACACGCGCTCTGAAAGCCGTCCCTCAAATACCCTCTCTACAGGTCTTTGGGGAGCATACGGGGACCGGCGAGAAGCTGGCTCCCTTCATCCTCGAGCACTACGGGGAGTGGTACAGGGATCGCAAGTCTAAGCCGCCCTTGCTTTTCCTTGTGGGCGAGAAGCGTCGAGATATTATTCCCAGGATATTAACCGAGGCAGAGTGGCAAGTCGACGAAGTGGTCGTATATGGCACTGGAGAATCGAAGTCGTTCAAGGACGAATTTGCTCGGCGTCTCGAAGAAACAGCCGGCCATCCGAGGAGATGGGTGGTTGTGTTTTCACCCAGCGGATGCGACAGTATGCTGAGTGCCATGGACATGCTTGATGAATCGACTGGCAAGGCCAAACCCAAGCGGCCAGATCGAACCACTTTTGTTGCCACTATTGGGCCAACAACCCGGGATCACTTGATTCACGAGTTCGGGTACGAGCCCGATGTCTGCGCTGAGCGGCCCACGCCAGAAGGCGTTTGGCAGGGCATCTCCCGCTTCGTCAAAGGCTCTGATTAGGGGTTGGTCTCGGCGCAGAGCTTGCGGAATGTCCAGCCAGACAGCATGGCGGCGTCCTATACACGAAGCCTCCCATCCCGCGGGGCTTGTTGGGAGGATAGTTCGTGCATCTTATCTTATATAAAGTATTCATGGATGATATCCTAAAGCGAGTCCTTCAGCGAAGTGCGTCTTGGTGTTCTGCGTACACGTATTAGATACTCTAGTTACCCAAGTACCTATGCAATTACCAGTACAGATGCCTGACCGTTTCCGTAACGCAACCTCTGCATTGAACCTTGTCACACCAAACTTCCAGTTGAATTCCAAGGTATTGCGTGTATGTACTTTATGTACTTCGTATGTGATTAGGTACCTATGTACTCACGGGATTACCATGTACTTGGACCCACCTCAAGCCAGGTTACGTGATCCACCGATAAGATGGGGTCTCAGCCCGCACAGCGTTTCTTGGCAAGGCTGACACAGTCGCAACGGGTAGCTCTCTCGTACTTATCAGGCTGTTACAGTTGAACCACTGAGACAACGTTGCAGATCGTGCTTGACATTCAACATCTGTCTTCATAGTGACTGAACTACCTTAACGGCCGATTCATGGCAATTCCCGTCTTACTAAGACACGTCAATTGTGGCCTGTTACTGACGGCCTCCACGTTGACAGCCGATCAACACAGCTTCATCTGTTGATGAGGCAACCCGCCGTTCGCTTGTCGGAGCTTCAGCTATCGAAACATTCTGATCCGAGGTGCTGCCTTTAGCAAACAACGCCAACAATTACTTACAGTCCATCCAGACATAGAGATTACAGTAAAAATGACCTTCTACTCCTCTCATCTCAACCAACCCCTCCGTTCGCACCACTCTCCCGACTTCGACAGCTCCCCCGCTTCGTCCCCCGGCGCCATCACCCCACCGGGCGGTCCCGTCTCCCCAAGCTCTTCCACCTTCCTCTCCTCATCCGTCTCGAGCCTCTGGGGCGGCCTCGTGCGTCGCTTCTCGGGTGAACCCTCGGCGTCCGCCCGAATTCCTTCCGGTCTCCCGCACGCGCGCACGTTCGAACCCGACGGCGACGGTAAGGACAAGCCCAGCGGATACGGGAACGGCCTCGACAACGTTTACATCCCGACCCATCTCCTGCATGCCCGCCGCACCGCGTCACCGATGCCGCCACCACCGTTGGAGCCGCTACAATTGGTGGGGTTCTCCGAGGAGACAAGGCATGATGCGCGGCTGTTGACGAAGCCGATCGCAGAGGAGATACGTATCATGGTCCCGGCGCGGCTGGGAATTGTGGACGAGTGGCGGTTGGTGTATAGTCTGGAGCAAGACGGGGCCAGCCTGGCAACGCTGTTTGAAAAGTGCGCAAAATATCAGGGAAAGCGGGTTGGGTTTGTGTTGTGCGTGAAGGACTGTGAGGGTGGTGTGAGTAACCCGCCGTCTCAAACCGAAGTAGTATTCACCGCTGACTTCGATACCCACCAGCTCTTCGGCGCCTATCTTTCCGACCCGCCGCATCCCGCACCAAAATACTTCGGCACCGGCGAATGCTTCCTCTGGCGCGCCTCCGTCCTCTCCCCGCTCCCTCCTCCGCCATCGGCTATCGACAACCACCCCACCACCAACACGCGAACAGCCACGATCACTGCTGAGCAACCTTCTCGCTCGACAACCCCTCATTCAATCCGCTTCAAAGCCTTCCCATACTCGGGCATAAACGAGTACTACATGCTCTGTGAGCCACACTTCCTCTCGCTCGGCGCCGGCGATGGAAAGTATGGACTGTGGCTGGACGACTCGCTCGAGCGGGGCGTCAGTTCCACAAGCCAGACGTTCGGGAACGAGCCGCTGAGTGATGAAGGAGAAAAGTTCGGGGTGTTGGGTGTTGAAGTTTGGGTGATCGGTGCGTAGCGGATAAAACATAACGGCATCATCTACGAAGTATAGCCGTTCTTCTCGCCTGGGCGGTTAATTGGCACATGCTGGTTGGAGCAAGAGGCAAGGCATAATCGTGAGGAGTTGGCATCAACGGTGCGGGCAGGGTGGCGTTTCGGCGAATGGTCGATGTGGCATCTTCACTCAAAAACACTATATGACGTATCTGGAGTTGAAAAGGACATAAGGTACAGGGCGAACAGTCGGGACGGGAACTGGGATGAATGGTTACCATTTGTTTCTCGTCGTCTCTGGCAGTCGCCAATTTTGATGACTGCTCAAGGAAAGCTGGGTTCTCTGCCTAACATGGTAAAAGAGATGAGAAGGTTTGTTAGAAGGTTACAGGTTTCTCGAGTGTAGTACGACGGTATGGGTATTTCGGCTGATCATAGAACAAAAGATAATCGAATCCCTTTAGGGAACTGGGTAACGCCTTCCTGTGAAAACTCCAATACTGTCTAACAGGCTACAATAGATGGAAACGCAAAACCAACCTTTCACTTCCCTTGAGGCGACGGCCTACATATATTCATGATAGAAGAGGCACAACGTTGCCATCCATCTGTCGGGTGGTGCAAACCAAGGCTTCAGGTCTCCCATGCGTAAAACTTTCGACTACTCATTTCCCTGCTTATCCCGCCACCGTCCTCTACATCCTGAAGGTGAGAAAGAAAAATCGAGAAACGATGACCCGATATGAAGGACCTCAGCCCGCCTCATGAGACATGTTCCTTGCTCGTAACTGAGACAATGCCACCGCGACTCTCACCTCATAATCTCCTGGTAAATCAGCTGCTTCAGCTGCTCCTTGCTGAGATTATCCTTGTGCTTGTCAAAGTCAAAGAATTCCTCAGGGATAGGCGGGGCCGTTGGCTCGTCATCCGGGTCATGGTAGGGCTCGAGGTACGGGTGCTTGAGCGCCTCTTCCACCGTGATACGTTTGACGGGGTTGAAGGCGAGGAGCTTCTCAAGAAGGTCGAGAGCCAGTTCTGACGTGTTCGGGAACAGTGTCCGGAAGGGCACTTTCTTCTTGAAAGGCAGTGAGCGGATGTACTCTCGCGCGCGGCGTGACTTGATGCCGTAGTAGTCCTCCATCGTCGGCGTTCCCAGGACGTCCAGGATCAAGGTGAGTTGGTGATGGTCTATGTGCGAGAGTCAGTATCGAACGGACTGGAGTTTTAGGATGCAAACCACATACAGTCCTTGCCAGGGAACAGTGGCTTGCCGCTAAGCATTTCTGCAAGAATGCAGCCGACCGACCAGACATCGATCGCCTTGGTGTACTCCTTGAAGGTCAACATGATCTCGGGGGCACGATACCAACGGGTGGCCACGTATTCCGTCATGAAGCCCGAATTGTCCTCCTGTGACGCCGCCGACCTGGCCAGCCCAAAGTCGCAAACTTTGAGATCGCAATTAGCGTTCAACAATAAGTTGGACGGCTTCAGATCGCGATGGAGCACGTTGGCTGAGTGCATCGCCTTGAGAGCGCGCAGGGTCTGGTAGATGAAATACTGGCAGTGATCGTCCGAGAGTTCTTGAGTACGGATCACGCGATGCATGTCGGTTTCCATGAGCTCCTGATGGGTTGTATGAGTGACTGAAGAGAGGATATCAAAAGTCACCGAGAGGCCACCATACCTGGATCAAATAAACCTCGTTGAAGGTTTCATAACTCCGAGGCTTCTGGATATCAAGGATCGAGATGATGTTCTCATGGTTGAAATACCGCAACAGCTTCATCTCGCGCAGTGTCCGCAGACAAAACATGGAATGATCGAATGGGGTGATCTTCTTGATGGCAACCTTCTGTCCGGAGGGCTTGTGGATCGCGGAACTATTCGAGACGGTCAGATTCTACCTCGACTCAGACCACCGGCGCCACCTAGACTCAGAGCATACCACACGACTCCATATGCACCTTCGCCGACGACATCCTGGATGTCATACTGCTCGCTGACATTGAAGGAAATCTTCCGAGCTCCACCTCTATTCTGCGCGTTACTCATGGTTGCACGTTGTCTTGAGCTTGCGGTGCTTTCTCGATGCGACAGCCGGTAGTACAAGTTGGCAACTGCTGAGCTGAATGTTGCAGCTTGCTGAGAGCAAGAAGTAGCCTAGCTCGGTCGGCAGAGTGTCGGGTACTTGTGTCGTCGAAAGCCGGCCAATGTGCCCGGAATATCAACAAACGCTGCCCCTGTCGCTGACGTTTTTCTTTATGGGAGCTGACGCGAGATGTCACTTTCCAGACAGAAGCACGCCGAAACGGAAGGCCCGTTGGCCAGTTGGGAATTCTTTGTTTGAAGAAGGGTGGCCGGCCCTCGTGGTCTCGGGCTCAGATTTGGGGCTAGAGCTGTTCCAAGCAACTATCGCAAGTTAGCTACACAGTGAGCAGCCAACAGCAAGAAAACGGCATGCAGCGGAAGGTCGGTCTGAACAGAGACTGACGCCAGCAGTTACCGCTTAGGGGAACAGCTAGATCGCGGGAGAAGGTAAGGGGCTCAGCTGCCAGAGGTCAACTAGCTTTCTCCAGAATTGCAGGTGCTCAATGGCGGCGGTCAGGGGTCAAGCGCTCCCCTACAGAGAACTCCAGGGGCCGATATGCTTCTAGAAGCTCCAATCGAACACGCCAGACGGAACAGACCGGAGGGAAGCTCACGCTTGAGGCTATCAACCAGTGGGGTGGCGGGAGGACGGGGACTGGCGATCAGACGCTTCGTCTACACCTTTCGGGGCTCCCCCGGTTCCAAACTCGAGGAGCTGCGACTAAGCTCCCTGAAGCTCGGGACTGACCACACTTCACTGCGAGGGCAGTGCAGCGGCTTGTATCGACATGACCAGAACTTTTGACCAGTTGTCCAGCTTCTCGGAAGCAAAGCACGCAGATCACAACGCCGCTATCGCGAATGCCCCAACTATGGTGTTTTGCTCTGGTCAAGCGGGGTTCCTTAGAGGTCGAGGAGGGGCAAGGCAAGGGGACGGTTTCAAAAAAATCAGAAATAAAACAATGGAAGGAAATAACAAAACAATGATCCAGTCTCCCACACATGCGCACACAAGGATTTACGTACCTGAACTTTGCAAATGAAAGTTAGGGTTGAGCGGACTGTCAGAGACAGCAAGACGGCGGAGGTGAATGCAATCTTCAGACGGCGCGCGACAGAGTGCCCCGCTTTCTGGGCTGGGCCGACCTAACAGTCTTAGGACTGGGACGAAATGAACGGATGGCCTGAGCGCGAGCTCTCGTTGACGTCGACAGCAGACGCAAAAGCCAAAGTATCTTCGCAGAGACAGCACAGGAATGTGGAGAGGATCCGAAGCTTGCCGTCAACGAGAAAGAGGAGGTCGTGTTGTAGAAGAACGGAAAGGGAGCTTGGCAGCCCATCCCTGGATCTGGGCCCCTCTCACTGGCGGGGGATGGAGGTGACATGCGGCAGGGGCTATTGGTGGGTCCCTACCAGTACCAGTTCTGGATGTTGGGTGGGTGTCGCGTTGGGCGCCGTCACTCCGATTGCGAGCAGCAAACCTGAGAAACGCTTCACTACACAGTAGCCTACAACACACAATAGGTCGGCCCTCATCCGCCTCGAAGGATCGGTCACAGTAAGAGGGCCACTCCGGCCTCTTTCTGAAATCATCAAGTGAGCCCAGAACGTAAGCGACCAACTAGGTGGCCCGTGCCGTTGGCTAAGGATCGATGGTGATTCCGGAAGCTCCGCCTTTACAGAACTTTATCACACAGAGCACTCGGACGGAGCGGCGTAACCGGGCTGCAAACCCACCTAGGGGACGAGCCGGGCCACCGGCAGTTCACTCGCGATGGACGAGCGCTTAAACAATCAAACTGAGAGACCTGTCGTGATGTCGCCGGAAAGTTGTACAAATATCCAATGTTTATTTTCCTCGACCCCTAACTCCCGACTTTTCACCATCATGAGTGTATGCCCCCGAACTTCGCGCCGACAACCTCGCGCGCCATATCACGGACAGCATTATCACACTTGTCGCACTGCATCCCCTCCGGCATGCTAAATTCGTCCCATGGTTCACATCCACCAAGCAAGGCCCTCACATGAGGTGAGCAGATGAAAGAGGGCTGGAGGGTAGGGCCCGCATGATACAATATCCCGAACGGCCCAACGGGCACACCAATTAAACGCCGGGAAGACCTGCCATTGCAGTAACCGCTTGTTTGGCGTGCGCTCTGGTGGCACGAGTTAGGCCCCACTTTTCTCCTTTCTCTTCGGCGGCTGTCTCAAACCTGAAGCTGCCAATGATCGCGGGCTACTGTTTCAACTTCTAAGGGCTATGGGCCAGGACACTGTTTCGGTCGCCCGGCAGGTTGTGACCGCTTGCTGCGGACCACTTAAGAAACGACAGAGAGAAGCGCACTTTCGGGGTTGGTTTCAAAAACGACCAATTGAGATGTTGAGATGTGACTTGGCCCCAATACCCGAGGGCTGTGCTGCCCCCCTTGTTGCGCCTACTGGTGTCGGCAAGGTAGGTATGTACCTATTCAATCCTCATGAGACGAACAGCCCGATTGCCTTGTCCCGCAGATCTCCAGTTGACGTTGCCCTTGCATCGGATGTCAAAGAACCGGCATTGCATGCGGAAGAACCGCACCTTTCTGTCATGACCCCTGAGGCCTGGTCTGCTGGCCTGGTGGGCCGCCAAGTTGCTGTTTTCGGGCGGAAATGTCAAAGACCCCAAGGTGTGAGGCCGGCCATGGTCTCTGTAACCAGAAGATGACAACCGCGGGGCCTGGTTGGGAGACTTCAGAAAAAGTGAAGTATCTAGAGGATGAGAGATCGGAAAGGAATGTTACAGTCTACAGCAAGCTTCAACAGAGCACCGGTCAAGGCCGAAGCTCGTCAGTGGGTTGGAATACGCACAAGAAAAAAGGAAAGAAGGGCATGGTTTCCAAGGACTTGCATTTCCTTTCTCTTCTCTCGAGCCTTTGGTTGTAATATCTATTCATCGACACAAACATTACCTATACGCCAACACAGAAAGATAGTGCCCATGCTACCACAAGACTTCCTCATTGGACAACCTGTTCGGTTGCAACTATCAGCATCATATACATTCATCCCATACGCGCCGGCCATCAGATACTGACCTTCTCCCTCAATGTCCCCATCCACTGCTGATAGCTCATTCCCTGATCCGCCCGGTCCTCCACCAAGAGCGTCTGGGCCCACAGTTTGAGGTTCGGCTCACCGTCCTCGCGCACGATGTACAAATGCGGGAGGATGATGCTGCCCACTCCCTTCGACTTATGGTCCCGGCTCTTCTGAACGACAGCGCGCACCCGCTCGTTGAAATCGTTGTCCAACTCCGGCAGCGAGCCCTTGCCGACGCGCAGCTGCGTCCGATCCGCCACGCCGAAGACGTCGATGAGAAGCTGCGGTACAGCATCACGCCCGACCCAGAGGAACTGTGTCTGGCCGTCATCGATGAGGTAGAGGCCGTACGAGACAAACCTCTCGGATGACAGATTTAGAGGCGGGGGGAGGACGATCTGGCTGGTCTCGGGGTCGGGTACACCCGCGTTGTCGGGCATATCATGAAGAGAGTACAGCCGTGGATAGATGTACTGAATCAGCAGGGGTAGAGGCAGAGTCGACAGCAGGGCAAGAGCCGCGGACCTGAGATCGGAGGGGATCTGCGCCGACTTCCTGAGGCCCACATGCTTGATCAGTCCGAGGAACAAGGCGGGGAGGCCACGCAGGTTGGATGGGAACTGCAGGCCGCCACCCATGCTGCCGCCGGCCAATTCTTTCCTGAAAGTCTGCAGGAGCTCGGTGACCTTGCTCTGAAGAAGGTCTCGGGCCGACTCGAGGCCGTTACTGAGCGCCCTCTCGACAGCCTTGTGAGTGAAGTACGTGGTAATGGCACACTGGTCGGCCGAGGCGTAGACGTCGGCTAGGTTGGTAGTTGTTGGCAGGGCAAGCGTCATGACGCGGATACGGCGCTCGCCATTGCATGTTGTGTGCAGCACGGCTGTCTGCAGGCAGACGACGTTCTTGGTCAAATTCTCATCAATAGCCACCTCGACCACATAGCACTGGTCGCGAGGGAAGGCAGGGAAGGCACACAAATCGGAACTCCTGTTGAAGAAGTTGCCGTAGAAGGTGCTCATGCGCAGCCCAGTGGTAGCCCGGACACGGAGGACGGCTTCCAGTCCGATCTCTGATGAGAGATAGTCGCTAAACTCGGAAGCGAACTTGATGGCGTCCTCGGGTCGGCCGGCATTCCAGCCCGGATAGAACCAAGTTTGGCCACCCGTGTACCTCGGGAGGTTGCTCAGCGATGCCACATCCTGGTACTGGGACGAAAAGAGGAACATATCGATCGAAACCTGGTTCTTCGAACACTCCACGGCAAAGCTCTTGTAGAAACTGCTAGCCGTCTGCAGCAGGCCGCTCTCCTTGGACGTGCCCAGCAACTTCTTGTCCTCGCGCATGTCGAGCTTGCCGTAGCCCACGTTCGGCAGCGATGCGCTGAGAACCACAATCTTGCCTCCGAGAGGGGAGATGAGCTTGTGCCCCGCCCTAAGCGCAGAACCCATGCAAGATCCGTTATTCTGGTTGTTGACGAACATCTCCGGGAGCTTGGTCAGGAAATTCTCGATGCTGCTGCGGCACTCGGTCAGGGGGACTAGCAATTCTTGGGGAACTGGCAGGAAGGGCTCGTCCAAATCGCTGACCACAAGCATGCTGGTCTCCCCGTTCTCGTCGGTGTCCCTGGGCACGGAGAAGTAGTGCAGGCTTGAGTCGACTGCGATGAAGCCGAGCCGGGTGCGCCGATCGGCATTCGGGATCCTGTTAAGGCTGTCCAGAATGGTCCGGGCGCTTGTGGCGAGGAGACCAGTCGACACGGCAGCATAACTGACATCGAAAAGGAAGAGGTACACTAAAGGTTGCGGAGGCCGGACCATATACTCTTGCGGCGCAACAAATTCGACAACGGCGTGGTTCAGCTCGTGTCGCTGCCATCGGTCAACAGTCTTCTGGGAGGCGGCGTCCCAGTCGAAGGCCTGCGGCACATCGTTGGTGAGGTTGCACATGTTGCAGCGCCACCGGTGACCGTGGTCCAGGAAGGTCACGAACGGGTTGATGTAGGATCTACATCTCCGGCAACGCGAGATAACCTGATCTTGGACGATGGGAACGGGGTCGTCTAAATCATGAAGAGCCGCATAAGGTTGGATGATCAGGGCAAAAGGCAGCTTGCTCTTCTTGAGCAGGGAGTGCGTCGTCGGAACGGCGTTCAAGGTCGATCGCACGTACTTGGGATGGCAGTTCGCATCGGGCGAAGGCGTGACGCTCGTCTGTGATTGCAAGTCAACACGGATTGTGACATCCACAGTTTCGGGAGGGTTCGACATACATTCGGAGGCAAGATGATAGGCGGCGGAGGGAGATCTAACTCGGAGACATTGAAGGGCTGGTTGAGGAGATCGGTCGGGTAGAGCTGGTTCAAGGGACCGGCCCTCGCCTGCGGCGGAAGCTGCTGGGGTTGTTGCGGCCCGGGACCAAGGTTCATGGCCGACATTCCCGAGGTAAGACCGGCGACACCGACCGGCGCCGGGGGAGCTCCGGCGGCCGGATACGGCTCCGGAGCTGGATAGCCTCCCAGGGGAGCTGGTTGCGCCATGCCGTAGGGCTGCTGTGGCTGGGCGCCGTAGACAGCGGGCTGGACGTCCGTTTGCGGATAGCCTCCATATGCCGGCGCAGGGGCTCCAAACTGGCCCACCGGTTGTGCCTGACCACCCGGTACCGCATTCCCCCCCACACCAACTTCGAAGGCGCCGGCGGCATATGCTCTCTTCTTTTTCTTGCCATGGTCCGCGGGGTGATGTGCGCCGGCAGGCGGGGGCGGGGAAACGGCCGGGTTCGCATAACCTTGATCGGGATACGGAGCTTGCTCCCCAGCTTGCTGGGCCGGATACTGGCCGTAGCCGTCTTGCGGAGCCGACATGGTGAGCGCGGCCGTGCACTAGGTACAGTAGCGCGTGTCCGTATGATCAAATTGGTGTGCCCGCAATGCAGCCTCGACAACGGTGCCAGCGATTGTGTGTTGGTGCGATGTAGTCGTAACCTGGGAACAGAAGTTTGGCAGGCCCGGGAATTGGACAAGGTGTCGTCGGTAGGCGGATGGTGGCGGGCTGTGGAGCAAGCTTCGGTTTGGCGCCTAAGTACCCGCGCAGTGCAGGGGTTGGAGCTTCTGTCCTAACAGATTTGGCGGAGGGCCTGACTACGGTTCGCGACGCTGCTGCCCGTGACGGAGCTAGGAGCGCACTGTGTACTGGAATTGTGGCTGGTGCGGTGACCGCACGTGATAAAGCAGGTAAGTTAAGCTATCGTTGCCAAGTTATCCGAAGACTCTTTAAATGCATACACTAACGTCAAGTTCAATCTAGAAGTCCCGTGCACGATTGTGGATACCACATGACACATGCTGAGTGTAAGATTTCAGTATTTGTAAGATACGGTGTAACGGTAAGTAAGGTAATCATAACACGATGTTATCTAAGTTCCAAGATTGACAACGCCCGCTTCCCGCGCCGACAGGTACGCAGCTGGTGGTGAAACAGTGGGCTTCGGAGGCTCGGAAATATCGGCAGCATTTGAGGCCGCCACCTGTGGGCCTGTGATGGATGTTCTTCTGGGCCTATGACGCGGCTAAACAGTAGTTTTGGAATGGCAAGCCTGAGGACTGCATGTAAGTACAGTAGCCGCCGCTGGATCGAGATAATGTTGGTCCTTGCCGCGGCACTGCTTCTTATTAGTCCACCTCTCGTGGTGCCTAGGTGCAGTGTAGCTTGCAACAACCACGAGCTCTGTCAGACTGATACCTTCTTGAATACCGAGTAAGAGAGCAGAGCTTCAACAACTCGAAATTTAGGACACGATCTCCAACTCTGAGCGAGTTGCCAGAGCAGTTCGACAATAAAGATACTTGACACTCAATTGCACCTTCCAATCAAGTCCACTGCCCACAGAGCGCCGTCATGGCTTGGAGACAGAAGTCGCAGACCCCGCCTTCAACGGTAAAGTCGGTATCACCCGGCCGCCCTACATTCCAGAACGGCCTGGTTAACGTCCATCACAGACAGCTTCTTCCTCTGCTCATCACACTCGTCGTACTCGGCTTGATGGCCGTGGTCTGCTACCAAGTCTACGTGTCCTGGGTCAAAATCCAGGCGCAGGCGCGCCAGCAGATGGGCGAGAGCGTGGTCTTTAGTAGGGAGGGGGTGCGCGTCAATGTGCAGGACATAGGATCCGAGTCGTACCTGGACAGGACGCAGCGCTGGTTCGTCAAGGCGTGGAATCTTGGCACGACACCCAGCGCTCAGGAGCACGAAGAGGGTGCGAGGCGGAGGAGGTACGTTAAAAGAGCACACATCAGGTTCGCCTGGCCGTGGCTAACAGTACGGGTAGGAACGTCCTCGCAAAACTGAAATCAGGCGAGAGGCACCACGACCACCATCACGAATGAGGCATGCGCTGGGCTCCGGCGACCTGAAGTTCTGGGGTGATCGCAAGAAAGGGATTGTCCAAGATTGCGTTGGTCCGGTTTCCACTGTTTCAGCGATGGGGATATGCAGGAGGGTCTCATTTCAAGCGTGAGCACTCGATGTGAGGCTCGTAGGCATTACTCATGCGGCAGGCGAATTAGTGGTGTTCCAACACCCCAGCCCGTTACGCCGTGACAGCTAAAGCAAGAAAAGCACATCCGCATCCATCTCACACGGAGACCCACTCCGTCATTGCGGGTTGCGCAGCCTCCCCCGACGAACCGGGCGGCCTGCGCTGGTTCTGGTGTAGCTGCTCCTGCTGCATGCCTTCCAGCTGGGTGAAGGCGTTGGTGCCAGGAACTGGCGAGAGCGGGGTCACGGCCCTCGCGGACGACAATAGCTTTTCAAAGTTCTGCGCCATCGGGTACGGCCTCGCCAGAAGGCCGTCCGAGCGGATGAGCAATGAGGGAACACGGACTTGGAGCTATCCCTCTGTTTAGTGAGAGTACCATCTGGGCAGAGCGAAGTCGAGCGAGCGCTTACCTGGGATATGATATGCGCGTACTTGATACCGAGTGCTTCGGCGATGTACTTGAGCCTGCCTCTGGTGTAGGCTCGTTCTGACCAGACGAATTGTCAGCTTCTCATAATGTTCTAGGTCGGATTTTGCGGAGAGCAGAGAAACTTACGTGCATCAGTCGTATAATCCTGCGTCATCACACACGCCAGCGGCCAAGTCAGGAAGTACCCGGCCAGGCCCTTGAGCCCATACTCGTCGCCGCACGCAAAGGCCGCCGCCGGCCCGTCCTCCGGGAACAATTCCCTCGTCTTGGTGTGCCAGCCCAGGTGGAATGGAACAGATGCCAGGATATCGGCAATCGTATCCACACAGATCCTCGTGGCGGCGGCGTACGTGGGGGTCGTCCGGTAGTCCACGGGCGAGCACACCCACGCGGCACATCGAACAGCGACAGACATGAGAATGAGTCTCGTTGTCCGCGCCTGGTTCCAGATGCCTGCAATAGGAAAGTCGTGGTACAGGTCCACGCGGCCCGGGAACACTTCGGCCTCGGAGTAGTCGTTGCCGCCACCGGGGACGCCAAGTTCGTGGTGCTGCCAACACAGTGTCTTGGGTTTCCAAGTGGGCGGCACAGAGCGCATCCAGGCGGCAACCTCCTCGTCCAGAGCCTGCGCCCGGTGCATAAGGTCCTGTACCAGCCTGATATTCTCCGGGGTGCGGGCGGCGCTGGCTATGACGCGCGTGATCTCGGCACGCAGCTCGCCCGCCTTGAGGCCGAGGCGTTGCAACTCGGCCGCCGTCGGCTCCATGACGGCGTCTTGGATCCACCACTCTGCACCCATGACTGGGGCGGTGCCAGAGGAAAGCGTGAGGATGATCTGATCCAGGTCAGCCACTGGCCCGGCTGAAAAGGGGAGGGAGAATGTGGGGTGATAGTAAGAGGAGGAGGGGTGTGGGTGGGGCGGGGGGGGGGGGGGGGGGGGGTTTTGCGCCTGAACTTACAAGCTGTGTCCTGACGGACACCCACAACTGCAACCCGATCTTGGATTTCAACTGACTCCGCCCGCGCGCCTTAACAATCTGTATCGCTCCCTCGATGTGCGAGCCCCAGGCCAGGTTGCCGAGTTTCGTGGCCGTGATATTCTGCTCGCCACATCATCAGCCACGCCTGTTCCTCCGCTAGGTAATCTCAACCCAGGCTCAAACAGCTGACCCGAGGCCAGAAGGTTCAGCAGCCCACTCACCTCGAACATGCCCAATAACAACACTGCCGCCAGCACCCCATCACTCTTCCACCTCTCCGGGTCCGCTAGCGCAGCCTGGGTGGCCCTCAGCGCCTTGCTGTACTCGACAAACGCCTTGCCCAGACAGGACTTCAGCCCCTCTCCTCCCCCCGCTCCTCCTCCTCCTCCCCGACCTGCCCCGCCCAAGCCGGGACTGAGAAAAGAAGTCCTGTTCCCCAACGAAGCCAGGGCACACGCGTTGAAGGCATGCTCGAGATGCATCTCCCGCTTGTCCCCCGTTTGCTGCATTAGGGGCATCAGATAGTCCAGAAACCCGCTCCTGCCCTCCTCGCGGGAGGAGATCACGAAGTTTGCGACAAAGTGGCAGGGAGCGAGCTCCTCCGGCGGGATGTGGATTGGGGTGGGGGCGAGGAACGGGGCGGCCTGTTGGGAATGTCGTCGCTGGTGCGTGGAAAGCACTTTCTTCGAGGATGAGGCTGAGGATGGGGACGAGGATGAGGGTGAGGGTGCAGAGCTGGTGGTGATCGTGATGGTGTTCTTGGTGGCACCTCCTGGGGTGGTTGGGGTGGCCGTAAGAGAATCCGAAGAGGAAGGGGAGGAGGAGGAGCTGGAGGCCGATGGTGGAGGGGTCGATTTGGATTTCTTGCTGCCCTTGGCGTTGCGTCTTGAGGTGGTGATCTTCAGCGCTCGCCGCTTGGCAGCGAGGTTCTCGATGCGGAGGACGAGGTCGAACTCGTCCTTGTAGCCCGGGCATTGCCGGCGTGCTTTGGCGCACTGGTTGCAGGTTGGCTTTGTTTCGTCGCACTGGGAATGGAGTTGTCAGGAATACATGGTTGCAGTCAACCCGGGGGGAGGGGCTGGCAGGGCATACTTTGATACGCCGGGTCCGGCACATCTGGCAGCCCTTGGAGGGCTTCCCGCAGTACACCATGGCTGACCGGAGCTCTAGATGGTGGACAGTGCGGGTAAAACTATGGGGTGAGCAAGTTGGGTTGGAGAAGGCCGACGAGAGCAGGCGCTATCCCCTCTTTGCTGTGTATAGTTAATAGTATATTCTCGAGTCGTGTTGTGAGGTATAGGTAGGTGAAAGGAGGCAAAAAAAGCAAGCGTGTAAGTGACGCGCCCGGACGGGTTTCTGTGCCGGCAGCTCTTCCGAGGTGCATCTGCCGGCATGAAACGGGGCCTGGGTCTTGGCGCGAGGCTTCTGGCGCCGTGGTTCCCTGTGAGGGCTTCCTTCAGGTGAAGGTCGATGGGAGCCGAGGTCAAAGAGGGTTTTAAACGCACAAGACAACTTGAAGCCTGTGGTGAAGGGCGTCGCAGCCTCGATATAAGTGGATGGTCAGCTGCATGAGAGCGAAGCAGGAATCCTCCCACTGGCCCCCTTTCCAACCGACTGTAATAAGGCTGACAAGGTCACTCCGAAGAACTGCAGTCGCTCTCCGCAGCCGATTGAGGTGGGTAAGGTAGTTTACACTACGGAGTAGACCGATCACACCAGTGTTTAGTCTTGGGCCACAACGGGTCTTTCCGTTCCAAGTGTTTCCAAACGCTCTACTACGGAGCTATGCAGGTGAAAGCTCAACAGCAGTGTTGGGGCACCGCCAAGCGCTGGCTATCCCCTTCCTGCGCTGAGAAGCGCTTGGCGCAGATCTCCTTGCACTCTTGCAGACTAGAATGAGTGGTGCTTGGAGCTGTGATGGGGCCTGGACCACTCAAGCTGCACTTGAGCGCTACGCTTCGCTCGGCAGTGGTCCGCAACAATTCGAGTTAGGAATCGGCGTGGGTCCCCATCATGCCTACCAGTAATTGCCCATGATGTCGATTGATGGGCGGACCTACACGTATTCGGATGTACCTCCTCACGTGCTACTCTATCATCTTCGGGCTGAGACTTACTGTGTAAGGCTGAAACACCTTCCTCTTCTTGTTTGATGATATGTACTGGAACTACTGTGATCCCTAGTTACCTGATAATCTCCCAGGGTGTCTGCTTGTTGCACACAGATCTCTGAGGCCTATCCAAGGGCGGCTAGCGTCTCTCCAAATACCAATGTAGTCCGTCCAATACACCACTGCTGTACGTGACATGTATTATGCCTTACATACATAAACAAGATAAGGTACCTACCTAGGTACGTAGGTAGCTATTAGTGGTGACCTGCGGTCCGACCACGCGTTGGCACACCCTCGCCGAGGAAACAGGGAGTGGGCCGTCTAAACTTGCTGGCCAGCGCGCTGTCGGAGAGCGCAACTCCCGAGACAAATCCACAACTGCCCACCCCCCTAGTCAAGGTATCCATGTCTAACGGCGGAGATCGCCGCAGTGGGGCTTCGTATTCCTCCTACATTACCACCTACCTAACCCTCCTTGGCTGACAAAAGAGGACAGCAAGGTGCTTGCGCTCCCTTCCTTGAGCGCAAGCCTACCTGGCGGCGATCTGCAAAGACACTGCACGGTTCCGGAGTGTAGGCCTACCAGGCAATTGTAAGGCCAATTGTAAAGTACATACATACAAGTATGTGGCTACGTATGTACATACAAGACCCCGCGCCCCGTGTCTATATAACTTGGTACGCAACATAGATGAGGTGATGAGCGGCCGCCTTCACACTTGGCTATTCTTGCATAACGTATCATCCCCTGCCCCTGTCTGTAAACCTCTAGCTGGCTTCGTTGAACATCCCAGCCACCCCCTCAAAGTCAGGACTCTTGTTGCGGGTTGTTGAGTCGCCGGTACCTGCCGGCCCCCCGGTGGCTGAGGATGCATTTGGTGTCATAAATTCCTGCACCATCTTGCTCCGGGTCGACTTCTTGCCGCCGTGAGATGACCCCGGCCGTGCCCCAAGGCTCTTGGTAAGTTTACCCATCTCAGATATACTCACCCCTTTCAGATCCTCGAGTAGGTCGAGGACGAGAGCCCTCTGCTGCCGGGAGTGTATCCCCGGCCTAGACACCTGCTGGATGGTCTTGTCGACATCCTCCTGCTTGATATTTGGCAGCGACACAAGGACGTTCCGCGGAGTGGACGTCAGGTGTGAGTATGACGCCATAATCGAGGCGATGAGCGCGCCCAGATCCTTCTGTGAATCGACAAAATAAGGATCGTGTAGTGAGGAGATCGCTGCCTTCAAAACCTCGGTGCTAATAAACTCCCGGATTTCTCTGGCCGTATCCTCTGGAATAGGGAAATCCTCAAGGGGTGCTGTATGGCCCGATTCCTTGTGGGCCTTAGGGATGTCTGATGGGCTGAACTCGGGTACAATAGAGCGGAAGACTCGCAGCACTACGCCGCAACATCTCCCGTCGCGCATGCGTATCGCGTGGCTGCAGAAGACGAGCAGCGGGACTGCGATAGCCGGGTTCATGAGGCAGAATTTCCGAAGCGGGGGGTATTTCGTGTTGGGTGCCATACCATCCTCTGGCTTGTCCGGGGAAGTTGTCGGAGATGCTGTTCCACAGTCAGCGTTTGTTTCAGAGGCAGCAGGCAGATTGTTGTTCAGCCCGAGCACTTACCGACTCTCGCTGGGTCAAGGACATCTGCGACCATAAGCACTGCGGAATAGGTGAGCTGCCTCAGAATGCTCTCGGCCTTCATCTCCTCCGTCAACTCCTCTCCAGCAGCTGGCACGGCCCCCAGTTGCCCTAGCTTTTCCCACTCCGAGCTGATCTTGGTATCCATCTGCTCGAAACACGTGGCCAGAATGGGTGGCACGAAATGCTCGCGCAACTCTACCGGGCAGTTGTCGACTAAGAACCTCACCAACGTGAGAAGGTTGATGACTTGGTGGGACGACAGGTAGAACGAGTCGGTAAATAGAGCGTTCGCCAACGGCCCTGGCAGCTCCAGAAACCCATAGAATTGCATGTCAAGCCGAGTCATGCAATAGATGATGGCGTAGCAGGTCTCCCGTACGAACCGGACAGCACCTCGGATGGTGGATGCGAGCCCTTCTAGGGTGTTCTTCTTCCCAAGTACCCTGGCATAGAAGTCATCCTTGCTCCCTTCAGAGATACCAGCCTGCCAGAAACGGTCTGACAGCAGGCGTCCCACTACCGGCTGCATCTCTGCCGGTAGCAAGCTCCAGTTGGTTGGATTATGGCTTGCGTGTGCATAGCTGGCAAGGGAGTCAATACCAGATATGATTCGTCGAACGTGCGGACTACGAACCTGAGAAACTTGAGAAGCTCCGGCAAGATGATCTGGAACCCGTCTTGCCAAAGAGTGCAAGATGCCTGGTAAGGAGGCGAATTCCTCTCTATCCTCTCAACGGAGTAAGTCAAGAAAGATTTCGTCACGCGTAGAGGCAGTAGCTAGTAGATGCGAGTTAGACCATTGGACGACGTGCCACCGAGGTAGGTCACATACCGCCTGTCTCTGCTCCAGTTCGGCCTGGAGAGCGAGCCCTTCGTTATCGAGATTCGTAGAGCCCCAGTCGGCAATCTCGTGAACGCGACGCTGCACCAAGTATTTCTGTGCGTTATCAAGACCCAGTAGCTCACAGAAGCCGTTGTAGGAGCCTAAGGCCTGCTTCAGGGATTCGTCCTTCCACTGGTTCTTTACGGGCTCTATGAAAGCGGTGAGTCGCGAGAGACGCGTTGTTTGATCAATTCGAGTAGCCCGGTGACTAGGAAACGGTGAGTGAGCTCTCAAAGCAGTGACTCGGGGCCCTTCAGGGACATGCGTACATGATGATGAATAGGAAGCTCTGGTACGCGACCTGGCGCTTCTCATCAAGCGTCCCGGACGCGACCAACTCTTGTACCTTGGCCTCTAACTGATCATACACGTCCTATTCGCCGTGGTCAGCAACAGCATGAAAGCCAAGAGGTGACCTGACTCACAAGGAGAGGATCGGGCATCTTGGACGCGAGCCGTTGCAACTCAACCATGCTCTCGGTCTGGAGGTCTCTAATCGCGTCATTAAATAGCCGATGTTCTGGCTGCAAAGCCGGCCAAGTCATCAGGATGTGCTCTAGCACTCTCAGCATAAAGGCAGGATTCGAATCTAGTGCTTTGGTCGAGAAGTTGACGAGTAGTTGGAGAATCCGCTTGCGAATAATGGGATCCTAGGATATGGTTAACGATGGAGGCGGAGGGCCAGCAGTTGAAACGGAGCTCCACCTCAAAATTCATATCCAAGAGTTGGCCGCACCACTTTTCAAAATATTCCTCCACAGCCGCGGCCTGCTGTTTCTGCGCCAGGTCAGCGTCCAAGTCTTCAGCGTCCCTCGAGACGACTCACCTCCTCTGGAGACCGGTTACGGGTGGTTCTCCACCTGTCGTAACCTTTCAGCGCCGCCTCGATGACGGTCGCATGAGCGTCGACAGTCAAGACAGGCAGAGAGTTCCTGGAGTAGTTTGCGACTGGACACATATCAGCTCGTCTGGGTCTAGCCTCCCATTTTATGCTTCGGACTCACGGTTGAGAGGAGGTTGCCCCTCGTACAACGTTCTTAGGGCGTTCTCGGCCCTGCTCAAGATATGGGAGAATGCCTCAGACATCTTGAGAATGACTATACTCTCAATAACCGAACAGCAATATCGCCGGTAGTTGCCAAGGAAGGCATGCCGTTCGGGGATCGTGTCCGTGTCCTCGATCAGAAGTAGGTATACGGGATCCTCTGTATCATCCGGGAAGCTCTCGTAACGAATCAAGCGGTTGCTGCACAGTTCTAAGAGGTCCACAATGAAGGGCATATCAGCAGCGGCCGGGCCGAGTGCCCCATGAGTTAAGATGCGAGTCCAGGAGAGAAGTATCGGAATTGAGACGACGAGACTCTGGCTTTGCACCACCTGCATCAGGAGCTGCAAGAAACCTCGAATGTTGGTCTGAGGCGGGATAGCGCCAAACTTCCTGTCTAGCAGGTTACCCAGAGAGCAGAGCATCTGCGGTTGTCAGCGATACGCACCCACGGGAGTTAGGCCGCGCCAGGCGGGGGAGGGGGGAACCTGCCTCAGAGAACTTCTTGGCGAACTGGTACTTGTCGTCGTCAATATCCTGCGCATCGACGGCTGACCATTCCAAGAGCCGCCTGAAGAGGTCAACCATGGCCTCGCTGTACATGGGCACCACGAGGTCGGCGAATTCCTCTTCGGAAAAAATCGGGCGGCTGTAGAGAGAGTACAGCGACTCGAGGGCAGCCTTGCAGAGGTTAGTAGGATGGATGGAGGGCTTGGGCTGTGTGGAGGATATCTCGAACCTTTCGCACAGGAACGCTTGGAGCGGCGAGACCACTGCACATGACCTCACGGCAACCGACCGCATGTAGGGCTTTCGGGATCGCCCACGGAACAGCGGAGTTGAGAACGTTGAGTGCCTTGATAACACAAGCCCTAACATCTTCGTTTCGCTCAAGACCACTGCGGAGGCACTCGCTGATGAGTTGCGTTATTCTATTCAGCCATCCTTCGCTCTCGAACCGTACATCGGGGCCTGCTTGACGGTTGGGAAACGTTTCGGCCAGGATAGCAGCAGGTGTAAAGATCTCCACACATGCCTTGCTCAAAGCTCCCTCACGGAGGGCAACCACGGCATCGTCTCCGTTGAAGATCTCGTCGGAGAGTGTTTCGAGGATCTGAAGGACAAACTGTTTGTGGACAGTCGAGTTGGAAACCTGCCACAGGCGTACCAGCAGGTAGTCCATGTCCATCCAGCTGGCAACCCAAGAACGCTTGGCTACCTCGACCCAGAGCTGGGCAATCTTGTTCCTCAAATACCCCGGGTCGTCGACGGAAACCATCTCCGCCAGTTGCAAAACCCATGTCCGGAGGTATTCGCGATGTTCGGGGCTGTATTCCTCCCACTTGTGCTTCACCGCGTGCTCGAGGAGCGACAAGCCGTAGTGTCGGACGATGGGCTCTTGTGTTCTCCTGAAGGCAAGCTCGAATCCGTGCGAGGGAGCTTCGACGAGTGTCTTGACGCTTTCCAGGAAGGCCTGAGCCTCTTGCCGGGCTTGGTTGGTCGAGTAGGGACTGTGGACGACTTTGAGGGCTTCATGGATTTTGAGCAGAACCTCCTCACCGCTCTCGCCGGCGGCGGCAGTCCCGAACGCTCCGTTCGCTGGTACTGTCGCCATGCCTATGATCTTCGAGGCGCGAACTACCCAGGCCACCAGAAGACCGGTCGGATAGTCGGCGGGGAGAGGTGAACCGTTGCGCAGGAGCAAGCAGCTCAAGTCTGAATCATTCAGAGTTGGTGTCGAGTAACACGAGACGAGGCGCGGCGGTCCAGGAAGTTGGAAGTTGCTGTGAATGCAAAAGGGCGTATGAAGTACTTCAAAAAGAATCAATTGTCCTGCATTCACTCTGCGCTGTTACTATGAAGTTGTGACGACAAGTATTTGTGCCTTCCAGTTGTAAATTATGACGCTAGCCGAAGTTATTAATGGCCGACAATTCACTGCACGAACCCAAGCTCAGGCGCGCTCAGGCGCGAAGACTTTCGATGATCAGCGCGGGGCAGCTCAGGACCTATCCTTGTAACTACCGTACCTTAGGTACCGTAGGTGGTAAGGTACGTACATGTACTAGGTACGTTAGTGGAGAAAGCGCTGTGATGGATGCTGCCTGCCAAGCGCTTTCAGGGTTCGGGATGTTGTCTTGACCCTTATAATCCCACTTACACAGTACCTACCTGGTAATCTGTACACATCTTTCTGCTTTTCACCCCTGTGCACTATTCACTGCATTTGCTTGCATGAAAGGAGATGGAATACAGGCGTGGTCATGCCCCAATTTAGGCACCTGCAAGGCCATTCTCATGTGACTCGACCATCCTCTTCGCTCTTGCGTGAGAACCCTCTGTGCGATTTCTCAGGCTGAGGTATCCAACTTGAGACTTCAAACGAGCGACAAGCAACCAGCCAGCGCAGAAGGGAAGAGCAAAGCAACTTTCAAGGATGGATTCGGACTCGGATTTCTACGGTAAACCTTTTCTACATACTCCAGGCGAGATACAAAACACTGACGGATCACAGGTAACGAAGAGGCGATCTCGGCTCTTGAGGCCCGTGTTGACGACTTCGATATTGTGGCTTGGTGGGACGCCCAGAATGACATGGCAAGCTACTTCCACAACACGACACAACCCCAAAATGCACCACAAATCGTTGCACCCCTTAATAACGCATACCAAGGCCAACCTGGGGCATGGCAACTCTCCGAATCCATCGAGCACTTCCTTGCCCGTCTACCGCCCGCCACAACCGACTGGAGCCCTGGGCTCGACTGGATCTGGATCGCCAACCCATATATCCCGCCGGGCCCGAGTTCTGCCCTAGCCCAGTTTCGTGAAGGCGGCGCGGAACGACTCAAACTCCTTGACAATTTCGCAAAGATGGCCACCGTGGGCGCGGCGAAGGCAAGTGGTAAGCCACTCAATATGCTCAGGGAGGACCTGGCCAAAGAGCGGAGGGAGACCGTGGAAGACCTGCGGGAGCTCGCAGTGGCCTGTAATGTCGTCGGAGGGAAGTGGATGCTGTTTCCTGACCCGGGTTATGTGAATGATGTCTGGGCGAAGGTCGCACGGGCCACAGCAAACAACGAGCTCGGGATTGCGGCTAAGGTAGCGACGAGGGTAGAGACCGGGAAGGCGAGGTTGATCTGCGTCTATACGCGGGATTTCAGGGACAAAGATGACGTGGCGCGAGTGCTGAATAGGATGAGGGAACTGGAGTTAATACGGCCCGGCGGAAGACAGATCTACTACAAGTCCGGTCAGTGATGGTTCTCGTTTTATTGTGTTGCAAGCTGCTTACCATGATCTTCAGATGCTTGGACTGAACTGGGAATCTATGGGGGGAATAACTGGGGCATTCAGGCATCGATAGCAAGTACCTGGGCCTGGGACGCCCTTTTCCCACTGAGGTGTTGTGAGACTGACAGGGCACTATAGTACTCCTCCAACGAAATATTCTCGTACATCAAGAGCGTTGCCCCCGGGCGATCATCAGCACCCTAGACACAGAGCTGCAGACTGCCTCATTGCCGTCAGCTGATGTGTACTCTTCATATCACATGGCATTGATGTCCTGCACTCGGAGACCCCGGGCACTGCGTGGAGCTATCTCTCGAGAGGATATACCTTCTAGCCATTGTGCATGTCGTAATACAACACCTTCTAGTCATGGGCGCTTGCCATGCGAATGCGGTAGACACCCATGCCGATGACTTAAGGGTCCCTCGACTCCCAGCGGATCTGGCTCCTGCATGAGCGCCTACCGCCTTTGCTTCCGTCATATCCTGAGGACAATGCCGGGGAGCGGACAAGATTAGCGGTCAGAGAGTGTCTTTCGCAACATCGGTTTAGGCAGCGCAAGGTCCCTGATTGCTCTCCATTTCCAGAGACCACGTATACCCCTCCTGCGGCGCCACATCATCTTCGTCCAGCGCCAAGTCAGTAGCAGCGTCGATATCGGTCGGCTTGAGAAGTAGTACCAGACGGTAAGCGCTGTTGCCGTTAAGGTAATATCTATGCAGCTTCTTCGCCCGTAGGAAGCCAAGACGCTCGTACAGTCTCATCGCCGGTATGTTCGTCTCCTCGGTCTCGAGCACGATCTCGTCCGCATTGCGCTGGGCCATAGCGTCGATGGCCATTTTGACGAGCGCTGTAGCCACGCCGTGACCTCGGTGCGGAGCGGAGACGGCCAGCATGGCAATATAACCACGCAACGTCTGAGGGGAATGTGAGGTGTGCGATTCCAACTTGCATACAATCACACCGATCAGAGAAGAATCGGCGGGCGTAAGGGCCTGGTGGGAGAGATAAGTCAGGCACAGTACTACTAGTAGTGGTTGCGGGCATCGAGACCGGTGCTTCCCTACCATAAAACAGAGATGCCCCCATTGGTAGAGAAAGTATCGATACACATAGATGCTATACGGCTCGCTCAAATCTTTCGAGATCAGAGCGCGTATAGCGGGCAGGTACTGCGCCTCTAATGAGTGCTGGTACTGGATGTATCTGAGCTCGCCCGGGAGCTCTGGGTTGGGTGCTGACTCCATGTCATCTCTTGGAGGATCGCAGATTGGGATGGCACGAACTCAATCAAGCCTCGGATAGTTGTCATACGTTAGACGGGAATTGAGTGGTATTGCTGTAGTGACCGTGCGTGATAGATAGCGGAGCGACTGATGAAGGCCAGAGCTCAGGCTCATCGGAGATCGGGCGACAAATCCTCCACCGAACTTTCACATGCCGGGAATGTCATCCAGGTGATTGGCTAGGCGTTGGGGGGCCAGGTGGTCTATAGATTACACTAGTGTAAGGTACAATACCTTTGATGCGAGATCTATCGTAAGTAATCCGTACTAATCCGTACATACTATGCAATACAATGTACTGGTATCGTGCACCACAGTACTGCCTAGGTACCTATGTGTATGGCTAAATGTAATGCAGTGCGCAAAGATTAGATCTGTATGTCTATCAGGCTAAATCTCCTGAGGAATATGTTTCAAGTGTCGAACAAGGGACTCTTGGTCGTAGTGTCTGGAAGTACTTAAACAGCATTTCTGTATTGTACGTACCTGGTCCGTATTGTAGCCTCGGGCGTCCTCGGCTCGGCGAGGGTGACCCGACGTCACCGACTCCTCGGTGGCCCCTGCTCAACTCTAAAATGCAGGCAGGTGGGCCAGCTTCGAATCCAACAACCTTTGACGTGGTCTGCCAAAGTCATTGAATGGCACATGCCTGTTTTACTCGCATGCTGCTCGCTCAGGTGGTGTAAATGAATGGGGAACACACGCGGAAAAGCTCGTGCCAGTGACCGCGGCTGATTGGAGGAGGCCAGACAACATCGGCCATACATTCCCGGTTTGAATATTGCGCACTTGCGCGCAAACGCCATACGGCGCACTCGAATTAGAGAGATGGCAAATACTCTACGCCGCCGAGCAGTCGGCAACGACACGCCCTCCGAATCACCAACGCCTCTAGAGGACGATGTGGTCAAGCCCGACAAGGTCAACATTGTCCATCACCACCGGCCCAAGACACGTAAGCGAAAGACAACGGGCATTTTCCTGCTGGGCAGTCTGTTTGGGATCATAGCTGCCGGGTTCTTCGCGAAGAGCAATGACTTGATCGCCTTGCCCGAACTTGGGGATCTGAGAATGGACAACCTATTAGACGTGCTCCCCGCCGGGTTGTCTTCTGACGTGCGGGAGCTAATAGTAAGTTACAAGCACTGCGCTTGATATGGCCGGTCGACTAATTCGTAGTTCCTTGATCTTAGATGGGCGAACGCGCTCTCATTGAGAGCCACGATGCCTTCTCTGTGGGCCTCAAGATCAGATCTGAGGGCCTCTCGGCCCACCACCCCATCGTCATGGTTCCTGGGGTGATATCCACGGGTCTGGAGTCTTGGGGCACCTCGAACGCCTCCCTCCCTTATTTTCGGAAACGTCTTTGGGGTAGCTGGAGCATGATGAGAGCGTTGGTCTTGGACAAGGAGACGTGGAAGGCGCATATCATGCTGGACAAGCAGACAGGCCTCGATCCGCCGGGCATCAAACTCCGTGCTGCCCAAGGCTTCGATGCCACTGATTTCTTCATCACGGGCTACTGGATCTGGAACAAGATTCTGGAGAACTTGGCGTCCGTGGGCTACGACCCGATAAACTCATACACAGCAGCTTACGATTGGCGATTGGCATACCGGAACCTCGAGACGCGCGATCATTATTTCACCAGGTTGAAGTCGCATATCGAGCTGGCGGTGCGGTTGCAGGACCGAAAGGTTGTCCTCACATCTCACAGCATGGGTAGCCAAGTCGTGTTCTACTTCTTCCACTGGGTCACTTCCGAACTTGGCGGCAGAGGGGGCAATGATTGGGTGGAGCGGCACATCGAGTCATGGATCAACGTTAGTGGCTGCATGCTGGGCGCGCTCAAGGACGTCTCGGCCATTCTTTCCGGCGAGATGCGGGACACCGCTCAGATGAACTCGTTTGCCGTCTACGGGCTCGAGAAATTCTTGAGTAAGGCCGAGCGAGCGGAAATCTTTCGTGCCATGCCGGGCATGTCTTCCATGTTGCCAATGGGCGGCGATGCCATTTGGGGCGACCTCAGCGGGGCGCCAGACGACCAGCCCGGCCAGGATCACACCTACGGCTCGTTCCTAAACTTCCGGGCTGGCCAAAACTGGACGACTCCTGACCGGAACTTCACTGTGGATGATGCGATGAAATACCTCCTCCAAACAACCGAGGGCTGGTATCGGGACCAAGTGATGGGAAGCTATTCGTGGGGCGTCGCTCAGACGACCGCTGAAGTCGAAGCAAATGAACAAGATCCGAGGAAGTGGATCAATCCCCTGGAAACTCGTCTCCCGCTCGCACCCAACCTGAAGATCTACTGCTTCTACGGCGTGGGCAAGCCGACCGAACGAGGGTACTACTATCGCTCGCCAGAACCCAGCCCCTCCAACTACCTCAATATGACAATAGACACAGGGCTGACTCAGGGAATGGTGGATCATGGCGTGATTATGGGCGAGGGCGACGGGACGGTCAACATTATGAGTACGGGCTTCATGTGCAACCGAGGGTGGAAGATGAAGAGGTATAACCCAGCCAAGGTGAAGATCACGGTGGTCGAGATGCCCCACGAGCCCGAGCGCTTCAACCCGCGAGGTGGGCCCAACACGGCAGACCATGTTGATATCTTGGGAAGACAGAATCTGAACGAGTTCATCCTGAGGATCGCGGCCGGCAGGGGGGACACCATTCAGGAGAATGTTGTGAGCAATATCCGGGAGTATGCGGCGAGAGCAAAGGTGTTTGGTGAGGATGGCGATGGTGTATGAATGAAGTGGTTGTTTGAAGGCGTTCTTGGGCTGGCATCTGATGGAGTAAGGAAGGTGTTGATGAGAGACCATAGAGCTGTGCGGTTGGGAGGTTGATCTTTCCACGTACGTAGATTAGACTACCTATTTGATACCCCATCTAGTTTCGTGTGACGAACAAAAGTGCGTCCGCTGGTCTAGTATGTTCACTTGTCGGATTAGGAAGCTCTACCTGCGGTAGTACGTACGCAGAATGCTGACTTCGATATAAAGCTTTGCTTCAAGTGGAACACCGTGGAAATTTGGCAGAGGTAACAACAAAGGTAAAGGAATCAGGAAAGAAGGAAAGCAACTAGAAATACGGATTACAGTCTAGGGAACCCCAGCGCCAGTGATCACGATAATGAACACGGTGTAGGTATGTATCGCAGGTAGTGTAATGTACCGTGTCCGTATCTGGGGTACTGTAATAGTATCTTGGCGTCACCTCGTCGACGTCATTCAGTCCCGTTTCCTCGGGCAGATGGTCCGTGCATACGAAAGAACGGCAACTGAGCCGAAAGATTCAATTGGGAGCGCTCTTTCCTCTTGATCGCCAACTGCACTTGCAAGGCGTATTAAAGCTAACTGGCAGGACACATGCCGAGTCCCCCCCTCATGGTTTCCCCCGTATGGCCCAAGTCAGCGGATGGTTTAATATCAGGACGCCTGCCACCCGCGATCGTGATGCTCCAAGTCTGAGGCCGTGTGCTGGTGCCGTTCGTCTGAGAACATGACCGACTCCGTCGGATCCTGGCCCGCCGAGAGCGAACAACAATTCTGGGATGGTGAGCATCGGCCCTGATCAATGCACACCCAAGACAAGGCCGCTAACAGTTGGTCCCTCTAGCTCTGACCCAGATCTTATCCGCGCCCTGTGCGGCCCCCGAGGAACTTGATGAAGCCTTGCGCTCATGGCTCGATCTTGTCTCCACAGCCCGCGACGAGTATCTCGACAGCGAAGATGATGTCGCCCGTTGTTCGCAGATGCTCCTGGAGAGCGAGCTATTTTGCAAGAACAGTGATTACGTGCGAACGCAGCTAATATACAGCCTTTTGCAAGAGGACGAATTCGCGAAGCTTCACGTGTACGCCAACTTCCTTTTGCTCGACGGCAGGACCGAAGAGAGAACCTTTCGGGCCATGATTGGCGAGGGATGTTTCGTTCGATTACTGGATCTCATTAAGGGATGTGGGGGTCAAGATGCTCGTCTACATCGGCTTTTGTTGCAGCTGATGTATGAGATGTCGCGCATCGAGCACCTGCGCCCAGAGGACCTTCTGCAGGTCGATGATGGCTTCGTCATGTACCTATTTCAGCTCATTGAGGCTCTGTCTGATGACGCCACCGACCCATACCATTATCCAGTGATACGAGTTCTGGTTTGTCCCCTGGCACTGTTATGTGGGAAGGATGTTGGCTGACAATCGCAACAGCTAGTTCTCAACGAGCAGTACATGGTAGCCTCTACTTCTACGGCGACAGGCGCCGATGGTCCCGCTGTTCCGATGACGAATCGAGTGGTTAAGATCCTCAGCGTGCATGGACCGTCATTTCGGACCTTTGGTGAGAACATCATATTGCTTCTGAATCGAGAGACGGAGACCTCGCAGCAGTTGCTCATTCTAAAGCTCCTGTACTTGCTTTTCACTACAGCGGCAACGTATGAGTACTTCTACACCAACGACCTCCGAGTTCTACTCGACGTCATCATTCGCAACCTGTTGGACCTGCCCTCCGAGGCGAATATGTTGAGGCACACGTACCTGAGGGTTCTGGCTCCTCTACTCGCGCACACCCAGCTCAGCCAACCACCTCACTACAAGCGGGACCAGATTCTCAGCTTACTGGAGATATTACGTGGCTCGGGCAGCACACACTTCAAGCCACCGGAACCGACGACTTTGCGGCTGGTTGAACGAGTTGCAAAGACGCCTTGGTTGGCTGAGGATGAGGCGGGCTCGCCAGGTCCGAGTCCCGTCGAGAGTTTGTCGCACACAGAAACTGGCAGTTCCCTGAGCCTCGTCGCAAATGTGTCCGAGAAGCCGGGGGTCAAAACGCCGAGCAGAAAGTCAGCGATAGGGGTTGCTGCCGGCACAGAGAGCAGCTCACCCAAGCCTACACCACCGCCGCCGAGAACCTTAAGGGCGCAGATGTCTCTGCCCCAAGTGCCAAAGCATCGCCACGGGGCACCTCTTCTTCCTCCGGCCGCGAACTGTGGCCATATCAACGGAAACGGGCAAAAGAAACCACCACCTAAGATTCCGCCACCACGAAGAAAGGCAAGGCTTTTGGCTCCGACCGAATCACTGCCGGCGACAGAATCGACGACACCTGTGTCTTGATGACGAGGTTGGAATAATCAATGATGATCCGGCATTCCCATTAGTATCGAAAAATTTGCGTGAAGCCGGCCATTGGATGGGATGGACCGAGGTCCGCGTCTTGTTTATTGTCAGTGTATATGGCTGGGGTCTACTGGGACCCTTTGTGGCGGGTTGAATTGGGATGCGCCTTTCGCGGATCTTATGACAGAGAGAGCATTGGACTGCTTCCGAATCCTCGGGGAATGCACGCTGCATGGGGAGGGTATTACATAGCAAGGCGTTTCTGTGCGATTACCAACTGTAATGGAGAAGGCTCCTTTGTACCTTAGGTACCTTTTACTTTTATAGTAACTGCTGAGTAAACTGTCATGGTATCTTTTGAGGGGATTTTCTTGTCTGCCTTTGATTGTCCTAGCATCACTTATGCTACCTACAAAATCATCACCGACCTGGAACCGGCGTGTGATCCATCATGTGTCTCCCCCTTCCCCGCCCCCGGTCCGAACGGGTTTCCATGCTCTGCGGCCTCTGCCCGTGATCCTGCAGCGACCCACTTTTACCCGAGCCCGGTAAGCCATTTGCGCCTGTCCACCCCGGTCCGTTCAAGCCTTCATCGGAACCCCAAAAATTTGGCTGTCGGTCAAGCGCCGCGGCTCCGCCGATTCAACACGTCCATGACCCCCAAAGCCTGCCCGATCGCAGCCGAGCAACAGACGAAAGAGACCTCGTAGCGTACCAGCGATAAAGCCGTCTGCCAGTCCTACCATTTTACGTCCTGGAATCGTCCTGACTATCCCGCTAGACCTCGCGGCGGGTCCCAGCAACTCCGGCTCAAGTTGTCCACCATGGCGCAACCGGCGGCCCAAGCGGCCAAGTCCGCGTTCAGGAAATTCAGAGAGCTTCACGGCGTAGTAATATCCGCCGGACTAATGGATAAAACGGTCAAAGTGCGGGTAGGCGGGCAAAAATGGAATTCCTTCGTCAAGAAGGTTGGTGACCCTCTCTCCACATCCCACCTTGCTCCCTTATGCTTGGACACCCCTAACTTAAGGTACCTACAATAGTTCTTCGATGATCCCAAAACTCACCTCGTCCACGACCCCAACAATTCCCTCCGCCTAGGCGATGTCGTCGCCATCACACCCGGGTGGCGCGTCTCCAAGTCTAAGCGGCACGTGGTCAAGCACATCATTGCGCCCGGGTCAGGCGTGCCCATCGACGGCCGGCCGCCCATCCCAACCGAGGAGGAGCGATATGCTGAAAAGGATGCCAAGCGCGCGGCAAAGGATGAGAGGCGGAGCATGAAGAGAATGGCGGAGCGGGTTGAGGCCCAACTGGGCGTTGCCGAGATGCTCTTAAGGAGAGCGCGGAAGGAGTTCGCGCTACGAGCGAGGTTAATGGGGGCTAGCGTGGATGGCGGCCAGCTTGGAACAGGGGCTGGGACGCAACAATGAAGACGAAATGGGAAGAAATGTGAGACGCCTATTTGGCGCCTGGTCCCCCCGAGCGGGAGCGGACGGAAGTCGCGCGCTGTGTACAAATCCAAGAGGTGTGGAAGATCACCCGTGTATCTGTATCAAGAAGCCATGTATGTAACATGCAAAGAGAGCATCGACAGGCGTCCTGAATAGCGTTCTCGAGGACGACAGCCAGTGAGAAAAAGCCTTTCCGTTGGTAAGGTGTAATAATCTAGGCTAGCCTTCACTTCCGCACTGGAATGGCAAGCATCAATGACAAAAGAATACCTGCAGTGCTTGCCTCGAGTGATGTTTGCGGGCTGCATAAGTAGGTGGTATCTGGACTCCTTGGAAGCTCCTGTCTAGGGAACCGTATCCCAAGCAGCCCCTTCAAGATACGTAGGCATTGTCATGGTAGATACTGTAGCCGCCTACCCACCTCGTTCTCCGAACTCCTTTGCCCATTCCTCATACTTTGCGAGACTTGACTTGCTAACACTGGGCCTGATGGTGTTTAAACTGGCCACGAAGTCTGACAATTCAATGGGACGTATTTCATCCATGGTCGTATGTAACAGTGCATCTCCAAGAGACCGCAGCGGCCCCATAGCTGCGTCCTTGGCCAGCGCCGTGATATCCGAGCCCGAGAAGCCTGAATTCGGAGTTAGAGGAAAGTGCGATAAGTTGTTGAAGGTTGGGGCGTCTAAACTTACCATCAGTCAAGCCGACAAGCTTGGCAATATCGGCATCATCAAGGGTATGTTTCTGCTGCTTAAGCAACGCCTTGAGCTGGGTTGCCCTTGTCTCGGCCTCGGGCAGCGGTATATACTGGCGTCTCACGAATCTTCTTCGTGCTGCTTCATCGATAGCCCATGGCAGATTGGTAGCGGCGAGTACTAGCACCCTATTGGCGTCCCCACGCTCCTTATCCTTCTCGCTTACCTCTCTGCCCGCCGCCGCTCGCTGGAGATCGCTCCACTGGATCAAGAATTCAGTCTTGATCCTTCGCATGGACTCGTGCTCGCCGGATCCCGAGCGCTGCGAGAGTAGCGAATCGATTTCGTCGACGAAAATGATGCTCGGGGCAAGCACCTTTGCGAGGGCAAAGAGGGCACGGACAAGCTTCTCGGAATCGCCCAAGTATTTGCTGACGAGGCTGCTGGCCGAGATGGAGAAGAAAGTCGACTTGGACTCGGTCGCGACGGCGCGGGCCAGCATCGTCTTGCCCGTGCCTGGCGGGCCAAACAACAGCATACCCTTGGCAGGCTCGCGCAAGCCCATGAACAGGTCCGGGCGGAGGAAGGGGTAGACAACGGTCTCACGCAACGCGCTCTTGGCTACTTCGAGCCCAGCAATGTCGCACCAATGGACTTCATCGCCGTGGACTATGATCTCGTTGAGGATTTGCTTCGCCGCCTGTTGCTCCACCCCGGCTGGCAGTTTCTTGAGGATATCCGCCTTCCGCTTCTTCCACAGATGTGCTGGGCTAGTCTGATCGTCTTCTGTTGAACCTGAGCTCTCAGAGGACTCGGCTTGGGAGTCAATGATGAGTGAGGCTCCTTTCTGCCGCCCACTACTGTCCTGACGCTGTGATGACCGCGGGGTAGTATCGAATGGCAAGGAAGACATATCAGCGCTTGGCGGAGAAGCCAAGCCTGAGCGTGTTCGCTTTGTCCGGCTTCCTACTTCGGTCGTGCTGGTGGCGCCCTTGGTCCTCCTTGCACTAAGCATCTCGGAAGCTGATCTCCGTGAACTGATGGCAGGGTCTGACGCCATCTTTTCGCCCGAAGACCTACTTTTCTCGGTATCCGATAAGCCCGTATCCGCATTGGACAGGTTTTTCAACTTGCCCGTTTGCGGTGTCCGGGGAGGAGCGGTCCTCCTGGTAGCGATCCGTTCCCTGGCAGGCGAGTGCCGTTCAGTGTTGTCTCTCAGGGCAAGAGAGTTTAGGGCGCTAGATGCTGCGCTAATAGAGATAGGGGACGGTTGGGGATATGAATAGCCGTCAGCCGGCCGCAGATCTGCCAAGTCCGCACTCACCCTCCGGTCGGACTGTTTGACGGGGCTTCGAGTCCGGGGGCTGGTGAGCCTTCTTGAATTGCTATCCCAAATCCTGTGGACCTCTGCTGGTCTTCTGTGCAGCTGTTCGGAAGGCGTGGGCAGATTCGGGAGTGGCTCCTGGGCGCCTAACAAGCCCGACTCGGCCGGGTCACGTTGACCCAGTGAGCTCCACGCCAATATCGCCGCTTTGTTAGCACCGGGGCCATCCGCTCGTTTCAGAGCTGGTCGCCACAGAGGCGTCTTTGTCAGCTTTTCTGGTGGCCGACTCGCACGTAAAGTGGTACGCATTGTATGTCTCTCCGGGCTGGATGTCCTTGACGTCTTTTCCGGAGAGCGCTGCAATGGCATGGACGCGGAGGGATGCCGTGGCTCCAACGCCGACACGGCATCGCACGCCTGCGGCGCCATGTTTCCTGCCACGATCTTCTTTGAGGAAGGAGTCCTAGGGGTTGACCTGCGTCTCAGCATGTCCGGCCGCGCCAGTTCTGTATATGTGACAGCGGGGATAGTTCCGTCCCCTATCCAACCCTGCTCATGCTGTCTAGGAGCCCGGGCATTTGGGGTCTCGGACGTTGGCTTAACGGGTTCGCGTTGAGGAGAAAACGGCTCGTCTTGGAATGATTCTTGGCGCGAGAGACGGAGCGCTTCAAGGAGATCGATTCGTTCTTTACACTGTAACTCCAGCTGCCGAAGACTTTCTACCAGCGCCTTCTCTGTATCAGAACGTGGCGTGAAATCTGGGACGACTCGGTTGGCATGGTGGTCGTAGATCCGCTCGAGTGCTTGTTTCCAGCATCGCATAGCCTCCCCTTCGTTACCCTACAACTACAAGTCAGGCACCAATCGTTCGACGAAGCGGTGTTGCTGCTCACCTGCGCCTCATAGTATACAGCAGTGGAACATGTTAGATAGCTGTCGTCGTATGTCTTCTGCAGGATAGACAAGGCTGACGCGGTCTTGTCACTGAACATGGCGGTTCTCGACGCGTGTGAACATTTCCGGCCGTCTGCTTGGAGTGCCGCCCGGCGGACTTGACCAAGGCAACTCTCGGGAGGCGGATAAATCGTGTTGTATTCAAGACTAACGTACAAGCTGGTGCTCGGCGTGGAAGGCAAGAAACCCTTCAGACCGGACGGGATGTTGTGCAGTTGGTACCTTAGGACATTACAACCTGGTGTACGAAGTACCTACCAGTACCTTAGGTAATCGTAAATGATAACGAATGTTGGTGGAGCAGCATGGAGGTGGTGGGACCGTTATGTAATATCAAGTTCACTGGCTCCGCATGATTTACCTTACATACAAACGATACTAGACTGGGCTGAAAGTACCTAAGTCTATATGGAATATGTTATACATACATACATACATACATACATACATACATACATACATACATACATACATACATACATACATACATACATACATACATACATACATACATACATACATACATACATACATACATACATACATACATACATACATACATGCATACATACATACATATATACATACATACATACATACATACATACATACATACATACATACATACATACATACATACATACATACATACATACATGTATATATATATATATATATGTGCAGCTCTGTAATTATAATGTTTTTATAGTGGGTGCCCCAAAAAAAAGCCTACTAGTTCATTTTATCGTAAAAGTTAACTATTTCACCTTAACTTTTCACTCTTTCAACCCGGTAAAGGTTTGAACGAGAATTTAAACTATAAGTGAACTTTATAAATTATAAGTGTTCAGATTCATTCATACTTCAATGCACCAGAGCTAGAGTAGTATAAAGTAGTAATAAGCTTAGAGATTGAAAGTTTAACTTACTATAAGCTTACTATAAGCCCCTATAAGCCTCTAGAAGCTAAAAATCCGATCTTTACTTTTATAGACCTTAGAATTATACGTTACCTTTACGAATAGGCTCGAATTCGACTAGAAAATAAGACGCTCTAGGTAATTATCTAGCTATATATTGAGTTTTAAGACTTTTAAAGTATATATTATAGCCGCTTCCTATATAAGTGAAAAGATTGTTTTTGGTGCAATTTGACATGTTTTTAAATCAGTGGGCGTTTTTTTTTTTTCCTTTTTTTTCTCTTTTTTTTAGTTGGGGTGGGGGGAAAGGCGGGGGAGGCTGGGTGGGCAGGAACTGTACAATACAAGTGGTTCGTGAGCCGAGCCAGCACTAGAGCCAGACAAACTCCACGTTCAATAGGTGCTTTACTACTTTACTAGTAAGTATGGGCATAGTTGAAGAGACGCTCACCACGGCGATCCTCCCAATGGTACACTGTCTGAAAAGAGGCTCGCCGTCATTGCCAGGTGCCGTGTGGCCTCACGGCATCTGCTAGGGCCATGGTAGCTCAAGCTAGGATGAATCAGGACACGACAGAAGATGTACAATACCATATGCACAGAACCCTTGAAGTATGCTATTGATGAGCGAGTAAGGTATGATACTGCCCGTCAGGAAAGCAGCACACGGATTTCCCCCGACGTTCTAGGAAATATTGCCCGCAGGCTCTGAAAGTCATCTGACTCCCTCTGCTGTTGCTCGGCCATCTCGTCCGCAAGCATCAGCATCTCCTCGACGTGCTCAAAGTCCACACAGAACTTCTCGGCGGCCTCCTCGGTAATTGCTTGAGCCAGCCCTGAATCCTGCAAGTTCTTCAACCTTTCCATCGCATCCATCAGTGCAGAGGGCAGGAAGTCGTCCAGCATCTGACTAGCCTGCTCAAGGGCCATGGGCTGGACGACTTCAAGCGACGACACTTTCTCTACATCCTCTTTGCTCCCACCCAGCGGCTTCAGCCACGTGATCAGGCCGTCTAACCCAGATTCGCTGCGCAAGAACTCATACTGCGACTTGACAAGGCGGGCCCTCTCCTGCTCGATCTGCGCCTGCAGCTGCGCCACCCGCCGCTGCGTGAAGTCGAATCGCGACAGACTGCTCCGTGCGAGCATGAGACAGTTGGTGAGAAAGATAGAGTTCGACGGGGAACGGAGCGTCTCGACCATGTTGGCTGAACCGGACATAAAGGGGTCAAATGCCTCCGTCAACACAGGCTCGAACTCTTCTTCGGGGTCGCCCGAAGAAGTAAACGAAGTCTCGTACGTCTTCATGATTGCCTCGAGCTGTTCCAGCGCATCAGCAAGGAACTCTGGAGGGCGTAGATCGACAGGCGTCTGGTGGAAGTCGCCCTGAATCGCCGCAACATGGTCACGAGTCAATGAACGGAACTGTCGCAGCGCCTCAGATTCGAGGATCCCCAATAATTCCACAAGTGAGGAGTCCGGGCTAAGCAGCTTCGAGAACGTGCTCTTATAGAAACCGAGCAAGTTTGCCAGCTTGTAAGCCAAAATCGTCTCCTCGTTGGTCTGTATGACCTGCTCCACCCGCTGACGAAGTATGCGTGCCGCCCCAGACATATCGCGGTCAACCAGCTCGTTCAGCGTCCTTACCGCGTCAAACTCGTCATCCGCGTACTCTCCGTCTTCGGCGGCAAGCCGCCAGACTTCATTCTCCCGACCAGCTTGGATGCCCTTGGCAATGTCATCGCCTCCGCCGACGAACAAGCCTTCCAGCGCCTCTCGCTCGCCGACAGCAGCAGAGTGCGTCCAGGCAAGCATATCCCCAACATACCTCAAGCAATCGTGCGCCACGAGCTCAATTGGTTTGACCGTGGTGTCCTCCACTCCGGAGGGCGAACTTCCCGTCAATGCTGTATAGAACGAGTTACCCAACACCTGCTCGCGCGCCTCGGCGAAGAAGTCGAGGCAGTTCTGGAACAAGCTGGGACGCTCGGCCAACACGCGAAGAGCCCTCCTGATCGAAGAACTGATCTGCGGATTCTCTAGATTGAGTGTCTTGAACTCCCGTTGGACCCACTTGTAGAGCTTCTGGAAGCCGAGATTGAGATTCTTGGACGTCTGCTCCATGATCTCCAAACCCAACGTCTGGCTCTCGAAGCCCAGAAGAATCTCGCAGTCCTTGTTGATTTTCTTCGCCTTCGAGAGCGTAGCGAAAAATAGGTCGTCTACCGGTTCCGAAGACAGTGTCAGGGCTGCGGTATCGTCCTCGGAAAGCACAAAGTTCGCATTGAAAGCACTGAGCAGCGTTTGCTTCTGCTCGATCTGGCGCCTTTGAGCCATCAGCTGCGAAGCCTCCGTCAGGGCTGACGAGGTTGCAGTGTGGGCTACACCGATTTGCGTCTTCATCTCACTGAAGGTCTCGTTCAGCCGACCAATTGTAGTGCCGATGCGTCGGAGTTGCTTAGGCCCATGTCAGTTCATTGGTATCCGTGCAAGACATGGGATTGGGGCTATATGCTATACTTCAGCAACTTTGGCGAACTCATCGATGATCTCGCCATTGCTATCGATGACCTCCTTCTGCAAGTCTAAACGAAGTTGCCGGCGCGTCTCTGCTGTGTTGAGGATGCCTCGCTCGTCCAGCAGTGTTAGAGACTCCCGAAACTCCGTGTCTGCATAAGATGATGAAATCACCGTTGTGACCTTGGAAGAAAGGGGAGTTGGAGTCTTGGCTGCCAAAGACGAGGGTGTCGGCGCACTCTGCGGCGAGAGAGGCCCCGGCGTAGAAGTCATCTTGACTTATGTCGTGCTGGCTTGGTGTTGTGGTATCAGTTCATCACAGCCGGCATCCATTGATCTGGGTCATAGGTGCGTTAACATCACTCAGGGAGATTGTTTAGGGAGTCGTTTGTGTGCCTGTGTGTGTGTGTGTGTTTGTGCATGTGTGCATGTGTTTATGTACGTGGTTAAGAAAGCTGTCGTCCAATGTATTGAGTTAACCTAAGAAATACCTGGGCTACTAACCTGGAATGCCTCTTGTGAGCTACTAACGTTGGGTAACGTACATATGATACTAGGTAGGTTAGTAGCCTGATTACCGGTCAATTATATAGGACCCATTTTCATTAGGTACCTTACCTATTTCACATTCGTACTTCCGTACAGTACAGCACATACCGGTATGCAACGATGTTACCTGGGTATTTTGTAGCCTTGTTACCGATAACTGATAACGGCCTTATCGTTCTCAGCAGATCACACCGCCTTCCCAAAGTACGGCCAGTTAGCGCATCACGTACCCTCCCGGTCCGCGATGGTCCGGCGCTTGTCATTCTGAACGCAGTCACCTGGACGCAAACATGCACCGAACCCAGGCTTCAAGCGACGGGCACCTAATTCTGCTTCCTCACAATTCCCTCACCAGCTATACGCAGCCTGCCTCGGGCCAGTGTCTCCTGACTCTTCTTGGTCTCCGCGGAAGCGTCTTTGTGATCTAGTAACTACCTAGTATCTCTCGATCTATTTCTTGATCATTCGTCATTTCCGCGCGTCATGCCAGAACATCACATGCGAGCGGCTCGTCCATAGATTTCCCATCCTACCTCCGCACATAACCTTCAATGTCCACAGGCACTCCAAACGAAGCCACAGATCGAGGCTAGTGCGAAATGGCGTCGAACGTTTTCTCGAGGCTTGTCCAAACAGCCCAGGGTCGCTCATTTTACGAAGACCTCAGACGCCGTCATGACGACACCGAAGATCGGGCCGGCCTGTTAGACGAAGAAAACCTGAACCACGAGTTTCAGGACTACGACCTAGAGCATGCGGAGGGTCTCGCGGTCGGAGATAGTCGCGCTATTCTGGGGAGTGTGACAAACCCGGCCTCGAGAGGCCACGGTCCAGCTGGAGGGCAGCTTTATAGGGACACACGGTCGGCCTGGGTATCGCAAGAGGAGGATGGTGACAACGACGTTCCTGCGTCCTTGCTGGTGGAGCGCGAAGACGATTACACAGAAGGGACCCCGGGGCCATCAACAGGAAACGAGAGGGCGGACCAGCCGCCTGCGGCCGCCATGCCGGGGTCGTCAAAGGCTCGTGTCCAGTGGGAGGCCACACAGGCGCAGCAGCGATTGCACGATGACGCAGTCCCCGAGCCATCTCGGCGCGGCAGTGGTCTACCGAACTCTCTATTCACCGGGATAGTTTCGGGCAGCGCCAAGAAGAAGGCTGAATGGAGATGGGCTAATGTCTCAAATCTCGACACCTTCATCAAGGACGTCTACGATTACTATATTGGCCACGGCGTGTGGTGTATCCTAGTCGAACGAGTCCTGCACCTCGTGTAAGTGGTTGCACTTGGCCGGCCTTGGGACAACTTGGTTCAGGAGCACCGCATGCTAACGTCGCACAGCAACGTCGCCTTCGTAGCCCTCCTTTTGACCTTTCTCACTCAATGCTTGGACTACAGCAAGCTTCGCGGTAGCCAAAAGCTATCCCAGATCATCATCCCTCACTGCACAAGAAACATGTCTGGCCTGTGGAATCTCGGCCTCTGGATGTTTGCGTTTTACTTCATTTGGAAATCCATACAATACCTCCTTGATCTCCGGCGGCTGCTCAATGTTCGCGATTTCTATCTCCACCTTCTCAACATCCCCGACCAAGATATGCAAACGATTACGTGGCAGGAGGTAGTGGCCCGCATCATGGCCCTAAGAGACCATAATCCCAAGACTGCAACAAGCTTGACTCCAGCCCAGAGGCGATGGCTTGGCAGTCAGTCCAAGGAGAGGCTGGACGCATCAGACATCGCCAATCGCCTCATGAGGCGCGAGAACTACCTGATCGCTCTGTTCAACAAGGATATCTTGAATCTGACGATCCCGTTTCCCTTCCTGCACAACCGACAGCTCTTCTCCCGGACGATGGAATGGATGCTGATGTTCACCATTCTCGACTTTGTTTTCGATGAGAGGGGTCAAGTCAACCAGGAATTTCTGCGCTCTGAGCGCCGGGGTGAACTCAGTCTCAAGCTTCGTGGAAGATTCGTTTTCGCCGGAGTCATGATCCTCATCCTTTCCCCGTTTGTAGTTGCGTATCTCATGGTTGTCTATTTCCTCATGTACTACCATGTAAGTACAACCCGCTGCGCTTTCGACGAAAAGAGGCCGTCCCATGTCGGATACTGACATGGGCTCCAGGAAATCCAAAAGAATCCGTCGATCTTGTCTTCACGGACATACACGCCGCTTGCGGAGTGGAAATTCCGAGAGTTCAACGAGTTACCGCATCTCTTCCGGAAGCGGCTCGATATGTCCCATCCCTTCGCAAGCCACTACATCGACCAATTCCCAAAGGCCAAGACGGAGATGGTCTTTCGAACAGTGGCGTTCATATCTGGTTCTCTTGCCACAATACTCGCGCTTGCCTCAGTGGTCGATTCTGAACTGTTCTTGGGCTTTGAAATCACCCCTGATCGAACCGCGCTCTTCTACACGGCCGTTTTTGGGGCCGTTTTCGCATTCGCGCGAGGCAACATAGCAGCAGAAAACTCGGTTTTCGATCCCGAGTACGCCATGCGGAACGTCATCCAATACACCCACTATGAGCCTGACCACTGGAAGGATAGACTCCACAGCTTCGACATCAAGCAGGAGTTTTCGGAGCTGTATAAGGTCAAGGTAGTCATCTTCCTCGAAGAGATCCTCAGCATTCTTACCACCCCTTTTGTCCTGTTTTCCAGTCTCCCGACATGCAGCGATCAGATCATCGACTTCTTCCGCGAGTTCACCATTCACGTTGATGGGCTCGGCTATGTCTGTTCCTTTGCCGAGTTTGACTTCAAAAAGGGCATGGTAACCAGCAAGAGGGATAATGATGGCGATGTTCGGGATGATTACTATGCAACAAAGCATGGGAAGATGGAAGCTTCCTACTACGGCTTCATGGACAATTACGGGAACTTTGCCCTCAACCCAAGGACAGGCGCGGCGTCACATCTTCCGCCAGGAACCCGAAATCAGTTCCATCCGCCGCCAGCGTGGCCGAGCATAAGCACAGCGCCGCTGGTCGCCGACCTACAGTCCTCACGGATTGGTCGGGAACGAGCAAAGGGCGGCGGGTCGAATAAGACACCCCGTTACGGCCCTACTATGCCTCAACAATCCCCCATGGCATCCATCCTTCTCGATCCACACCACCAGCCGCCGAAACCCAGCCGGGCCCAACACGCGTCACGGCACCTGCGGGCTGGCTACCACGGAGAGAGAAGCATCATTGAAGAGACTCAGGAAGATGATGGGGAAGCGAGCGAAGCTGGGAGACGGCAGGACGAAGAGGCGTATGAAGGTGGAGGTGCTCTGGATGAATCGGCGTGGCAGACATCACCGGCGGTGACATTGAGTAGGGACAACAGTACCACAGAAGCTCGTGGAGCGCCGGATGCCGGAGTTGTGCACATGATCTATCAGTTTAACCAAGCGCAACTTCACCGCAGGCCGGGAGGAGTGCATTGAGCAGATGATGACCACATCACATCAGGGGCATATGCTATCAGAAGGACTATCATCATGATCGAATATGACATTTCAAATTTCCACTTCTCTGGATGCAGGAACGACTGTGCAAGGATGTTGAATCTTGACCGGCTTGCTTCGCATTTGAGCACCTGGGGCAATCCCATCCGCATACCAAGCAAGGTTGATGGCATCCGCTGGATGCGGCATGTTGATTTGACTACATGGGTGTAAGTCTCACGGCAGAAGAAAACCTGACTCCCCCGGAGAAGTTGAAGTCTTTGACGAGGCCTGTAAAGCTGATGTGCCATACGGACATCCGATACTAACACCGATCCCGCACATTCCGGTCCTTCGGACGCACAGGTGCTCATCGCCCGTCCTTCACTTGTGTTGCCTCGGAGAAAGCGCAGTGTGGTCTTCTTTTTGCTCGGGAGCTCGGCGGAGACCCGCAAGTCAGCACGGACAGATCTGATAAGACAAGCTGCAAGGACGCTCTGCCGAACATCTCCGGTAGCGGTCCCACACCTTGTTTCCCACTTCGTGGCTAATCAGATGCTTGTGAGCTTCACGCCGCTCGCTCGCAACGCCACCCCTGACAAGTCGACCCCCAATTCCCCGACCTCCGGATTCTGCGGCTGCGACCGAGCCGGTCCCACCTTTTTTCTGGGCAGCCTTGGAGAGGGCCGACAGCGGTCGCAGAAAAAATTCGGAGACAGCTTGCTCGTTATCACGGCTTCATCAACATCATCGTGCAGGTCTGGTTTTGTGCGCAGCCCATTGAAATCGACGGCAGGACATAGCCAGCGCATTTTGGCACCAGAGTCACTACTACTCTCGATTCCACGCTTCTGGACCGCCAAGGCAAGTGCGGAGAGCACGGATTTTGTGACGTCCATTTGGGATTTTTGCGGTGGCAGCAACCCGAACCACGCTTGTTCTCCCTGTATCCCGCCAGCCTGGTGCCTCGGTCTGTTGCTTTGACGCAGAGGATTCACCACTACACACCACCGGGCCTCTTCCCCCCCACCCGCAAACGATCTTCAACCTGGCTCTCGACGTGGGCGCGCCGGGAGCCGTAGCTTCCCCAATGGCTCAGCCAAATGCCGAGCCCGTGGAGGACTACGAGTATGTCGCGCCCTTCCCTTGGCTTGGCCCGGTCGGGCCTCCATATGGGAACACCACCTTTGCGCTGACACGGTGACAGTTATGAATCGCTCCCGCCCAACTTCTCATTGTTGCAAAACATGGCTGCCGGCGCTTTCGCCGGCATTGCCGAGCATTGCGCAAGTACGTCATCTCGGGTGACTCTCCTCTCCAGCTCCCACAGGTGCGCTCCGCTTTTGGCTTGATCAATTGCTGACCAGGCATAGTGTACCCTATCGATGCGATCAAGGTAAGCGAGCTTCTGGCCTCGCTGTGCCTTATTCTTCTGCCTAGACGAAGTGAGACTGTGCGGTTAACCCTGTGGCGCGCAGACACGAATGCAGATAATCAACCCTACCTCGTCGACCGTCGGGACTGGAGTGATCCAGGCCACATACCGGATGGCAAGCACGGAAGGCATTCTGAGTCTATGGCGGGGCATGTCCAGCGTGATAGTTGGGGCTGGTGAGTCCTGCGCCCAGAACCTTGCGTCGCCGGGGGGCGCTCTGGGCTAATAATTCGTCTTCCTAGGCCCTGCGCATGCGGTCTACTTCGCGACATATGAGGCAGTCAAGCACGTCATGGGCGGGAACCAAGCTGGTGTCCACCATCCTCTAGCCGCCGCAACTAGCGGAGCATGCGCTACGATTGCTAGCGATGCGCTGATGAACCCCTTTGACGGTAAGCAAGGCTACAACAATGGTCATACCGTCACGTCGCTTAGCTAAGTCCTCGGGCAGTCATCAAGCAAAGAATGCAGATCCAGAACTCGGCCAAGATGTACCGGTCCATGTTCGACTGCGCAAAATACGTATACAGGAAAGAAGGGCTCGCGGCTTTCTACGTGTCTTACCCGACGACACTTTCTATGACGGTCCCCTTTACCGCGCTTCAGTTCCTCGCATACGAGTCCATCTCGACCTCTATGAATCCAAGCAAGAAGTATGACCCCCTGACGCACTGTCTGGCGGGTGCGGTGGCGGGTGGGTTTGCCGCAGCGCTTACGACGCCAATGGATGTAATCAAAACAATGCTGCAGACACGAGGCAGTGCTACCGATCCCGAATTGAGGACGGTCAACGGATTTGTGGCCGGTTGCCGGTTATTGTACCGGAGAGAGGGCACCCGCGGCTTTTTCAAGGGCGTGCGGCCAAGAGTGTTGACAACCATGCCCAGCACCGCCATCTGCTGGTCGGCCTACGAGGCGTCAAAGTGAGTTTCCCAGGGTGAGCTGGAACTAGGCCCTAGGTGCTGACCATGTCCCGCTTACAGAGCCTATTTTATCCACCACAATAACTCGACATGACTGCGGTTGGGATGTATCGAGTCTTAATTCAGCAGAGTGGTACGCTCATCCGCGAGCACCCAAGCACTCAGTTCTCCAATAACCGGGTGCTAAGCAACTCCAGTAATCCTACGACCATGATAGATTGATCCATCTTCCGAGCGACGGGTTCTGCAACCCCGACAACTTCAATTGGAAGAAGCCGCGACCCCGGCTTCTGGTCTTCTGGCGTCCGACAGGCCGCCCGGCTGGTGTCCGGCTAAAGAAGCGCAGTCTGCTGCTACAGCACAGCATCTTGTGTACATAATTTCATGTCGTTTGGCGCCCCTGGCTTTAGATTCCGAGAGTGGCGTTCTGCCGACCACGACACCAATGTGGACATGGGTTGGCTTGCCTGCATGACGCAGCGTCTTACCTACCAAGTACCAACTGATTTCCCGATGCATGCTACTAGTAGTCATCCCAGTGTAAGGGATTAGTGATGCCATCTGCCCTGCAAGCTGATAATGCCGGCTGCCGCTGGAATATCCCAATGACATGCGCTTCATCACAACGCAGGGACTCAACATTACTAGGCACACAGTCCGTACATGCTCGGACATCACTCGGATCCGAACCACCTTGATCAACGCGGCCTCCGCTCCCATAGTCATGCTGCGCGGAGAGACCATGAGTCGAATTTGAAAACCGGCCTAATAGGCGCCATGGAGGGTATTATTTGCTGTCCCTTGGGTGGGGCTCGAAGGATTTCATTGCAAGTCTGCTCCATGCTTTGTGTGCGCTGTATGTTCAAACAAGCCTCGACTTGCCACGCTCTACACAGTGCCCGCGATGAAAGGTACAACACCACCAACGCACCAAAGAAATTGGATCCTGCTAACCAACACACGCTTCCCTGCTGCCAAAAGAAACGACCCAACCATCTCCGACGGAACGGAGTTACAACCATGTACTGCATTTCTTCCGTGCCTCTTCCTAATAACACCTGAACTCCCTTGAGTTGATGCATGAAGATAAAGTGAAAGGAAAAGAAACCGGAAACTAGGCCCCAAAAGGGAACCCAGACCCGCCGAATTTGAACTGGAACTGCTGCCCGCCGCCGCCGCCCTGTTGGAACATGAACGGGTGCCCATGACCGAATGGGTTCCCATGGTGGAACTGTGGCTGCTCGTTCGAGTTGGGGTCGTCGCCACGGTCGAAGCGGGCGCGCAGTTCCGGATTGCTGAGCACTTCGTACGCCTCATTGATGGCCGCCATCTTCTTCTCGGCCGCCTCCTTGGTAAGCCCCTGCTTGGCCGCCTTGTCCGGGTGATGCATTTTGGAGAGCTTGCGGTATGCAGACTTGATCTGGCGCTCATCGGCATCCTGGGCCACGCCGAGGACCTTGTAGTAGTCTTTGGTCTTGCTGCGCTTGAGTTCGACCTGTGCTTTTTGCATCAGGGGGTTAATGACGTCATCCTTGCCCGGGTGGGTTTCAGCGGCTTTGCGGAGGGCATTGATGCTGGCTTCGAATTCTTCAGCCTCCATCAAGTGCTTGGCGCGGTAGAGGAGACCGTAGAGAGAATTCTCATCTTCTTTGAGAGATTCTTCGCAGTATTCCTTGGCCTTTTTGCTGTCCGACTGTTTGTTTTTGATGGTCAGCTAGCGAGGCTCACCGCCAATGCCGCAACTCGCAGTTTTCACTCACCTCGTAGTATGCCTGGCAAGCCATGCCAACCAGCCTCGCAACCAAAACATTCCTTGCGGCCTTGGGTATTGTCCCGTCCGCCCTCAGCTCCGCAACCTGTTCCTTTACCTCCTTGATCAAGCCATCACCGTCTGTCGACGGTACAAGCGGCCGAACCGCCGTCATATGCTGGCCCTTCTCGAGTGCCTTGGTAGCCTTCTGGACAGCCTTCTCGACCTTCTTCTCGACGTTCAGTAACCGCTTGCACCGCTTTGACTCGGGATCGGAATGCAGGCACTTCCGGATAGACGCCATGCCCTCTTGCAGTTCGCCCAGCACATAAAACTGAATGGCCGAGATCTTGACATGCGGTGATGTGTCGCCTGGCTTCATCTGCAGGATGTGCTGTAGGTCGCCAATCCCCCTCTCGACGGCGCCCCGCTCGAATGAGCACCGCGCGCGCAATTCCCGCAGCGCCAGCGCACGGTTAGCCACCAGGATGGCATCATCGGCTTGCTTAACGCACTCCTCCCAGTTCTGTGCCTTGGCGGCTGCCTCAGCGAGCGTCGCCGCGCCTTTGGCCTCCTCAAGACTAGCAATCTCCTCAGTCTTCTTCGCCTTTTTGAAGTGCTGCTTCGCCCCATCCCAGTCACCAGAGCGGGCCCTGAGCTTTCCGAGCTGTACGTGGGCGCCCTCGAACCCTGGTTTCAACTTGAGCGCCTTTTCGAAGTCATCGGTGGCTTGTGAGGTGCGTCCCATTGATAGGTAGGTGGTCGCGCGCTTAAAGAAGGTTAGATAGTTGGAGGGATCTCGAGCAATAGCAGCGTCGTAATATACGAGGGCATCGCCGGTTTCGCCCTTAGAGAGGTGGCTCTGAGCCGAATCGAGCAGTTTGGAGAGGGGAAGATCGGCGGGTATATCGGATGGCGACAGCGCCGTTACCAATGAGGGCGTCGACAGGATACTGGCGGCGAACGCCAGCGTTGACAGACGGACGAGCATGGCTTGGGAACGGTGTGAAGATTGAGATTACCCGAGGCTGTCCGAGAGTCGAAGGAACTGAGAAACCTCGCTGGTGAGCGTAGGCCTGTCGAGGTGAGAGACCGTGCTGAGCTGAGGAAAAGCAGAGCAAGGAGAAGATGCGCCAAACAAGAAAGATATGCTATGACTTCGAAGCGAAGCTTGGCAGCGGTTGGTGAGATTGTCGCCAGACACAATGATGTTTAGAACTAGCGCATCTCGAACATGTGTGTCGAGAAGTCGATCGTTTTGTCCACGCTGGTCTCAAGAGTTAAGATCCCGGGCGCAATCTGGCCACTGCTCTTTTTGGCAATCTTCTACGGAGTAATCCGTACCTACATTAGCTTATTAGCCGGATGCTGGGTACTGTTAAGTACTAGTGCGGAATAACTACATGTACGGAATAATCCGTACATATGGAGACGAAGCCACACAGTCTATCAGACGGTATCTCTGCACCGTACAGAACATACTAACCAAAACAGTATGGCCAGCATTGAGTATGCGAGCAAATGGCAGAACTTTTGACCGCTTTTACATTGTTCAAAAAAATATTAACTCGAGACGTTCCTAGCCAATACGACCACGAATCACCGGGACAAGCGACGTAGCTAGCGCTTGAACACTCCTGCCGTCAACACAATCTCAACGGCGGCAACACAGTCGCAATGTCGTTCAGAGGAGCGCCCCGAGGCCGTGGTGGCGGCGGCTTTGGCCGTGGAGGTGAGCAGGAATCGTTGCAGACAAGAGCACAAGCGACACAGATGCACAGAAATTGACGAGACTCAATGCTAGGACGTGGCGGATTCCAGCAGCGCGATACCGGCCCTCCGGCCACCGTCCTTGAGATGGGCAAGTTCGTCCACGCCTGCGAAGGGGAGATGGTGGTTGAGTCAACCAACCCCAAGATCCCCCACTTCAATGCACCGATCTACCTGGAGAACAAGGTACGCCGCGTCTGCGAAGGGTATCTTCTTGACTCCGCCCTGAGCATCACTTACACTTTCAATAACAGACAACTATCGGCAAAGTCGACGAAATCCTCGGGCCGATAAACCAAGTCTACTTCACCATCAAGCCCTCCGAGGGCATCCAGGCGACGTCATTCAAGTACGGCGACAAGTTCTATATTGCGGGTGAGAAGTTGCTGCCTCTCGAGAGGTTCCTTCCCAAGCCGAAGCCTGCTCCTGGCACTGTCAACAAGGTCAAGAAGCCCTCCCGGGGTGGTGGAGCCCGGGGTGGGCGCGGAGGCCCCGGCGGTGGTTTCTCGCGCGGAGGCAGGGGCGGTGGTAGAGGGGGTCCAGGCGGGTCAAGAGGTGGCTTTGGAGGCGGTTTCGGCGGTGGCCGCGGAGGTGCACCGCGGGGTGGAAGGGGCGGTTTCTCACGAGGCGGCAGAGGTGGTGGCCGCGGCAGGTAGAGCCTTCGCTCTCATTTCAAGGCTTTTCCCTGTATGGGGGACAGTTTTTGAGCTCTGTATCGTTTATGGAAGTCGGAGCGGTGCCGATCAAGCACGTGGCTGAGCATTTGAGGTGCTACAAGGTCCGCTTGGCGGTTGTCTTCGGGGTTTGGACTTGGCTACACAGGCGTTTCTGGCAGGGCTTTGGGTGTTTCATTGCTATATCAACGGTAAATTTCGCACCAGGTCGGCTTCTGTAGATAACGTGGTGCAGCCGACTGGGCACGTGCATGTCTTCTGTGTCATCAATTGCTCTGCTTCCGTTCTCGCTTGATTAAGCGCCGTTAATGACACTGACATACATCGCTAACCGGCCGCTTAGCGTCAACATCAGCTTCTGCGCTGGTTACCCAGCGCTGTACAGAGTCCTCTGCTGCGGGGTCTGTTGTCCCGGCGAAGAAGAAGTGTAGGATATCCGTCGAGATCTTGTACCCGAGGTTTCCACTTCGAAAGGGTTCAGGGTTGCCCTGCCAGGGCGTATTTGGCGACATCAGCGAGCCTCCAGTCCCACAGTCCCAGGCCTTCCTCTGCCGGTTCTGTTGGCACTGTTAGCCCACGAAATTCCAGATATCCATATCTTCCATCCGGCCTTCAATTAGAGCTGTATGTAGTCAATACGTCGAATGGACGCAGCTCGCTCATCACATTGCAGCAGAATAAGCGGTATGCGCGTAGGCGCTTTAGACTCGAACAAGCAAGAACACAAAGCTTGTGAAACCAGGCCGACGCTATAGAATTGACGTTGGCAGTTGAAGCAACGGCCGTGGGTGTTCTACCGAATGCGATTCCATGTAAAACATGACATACTGCCCCGACCCGGAGGCAACACAGTTGACCACTCTGTTTGGCTGCGTCTCCAACGACATTCTTTCGCTGCAAAGCACCCTTCCCCACCCCCCGCCCCGCTATGCCATGCACAGAGGAGGCCTGGTGTCCTTCAGTGCAGCGCCACCTATGCTTGCGGTTTCCGCAGCTGCTGACGCGGCGAAGGACAAGACAAGGAAGGCTTGGCGTTGAACTGGGAAGTCGAAATGTGAGTTGAGCGAAGGACTGGAGATCACAAATGGCTGTCGGACCATATGACTCATAAACCTCCAACCGAACCTCTGGGGTATTCTCCAGGAATATGAAGATTCGAAACCGTTGGGACACTGTCACCTCGAGCCACAACACGTGGCCGTCTAGCCTGCTCATCCTCGACGGCATCGTTAGCCATCCCAGGCGGTGCCTGTTCTCCATCGTCTGGTGCTGGGTTCTGCGTCAGGGCTGGAGTGTGGCCACCGGTCGCTGTCGCGGTGACCTGAGACCCGTAAACCCCACCCCTAGCAGTATCCCTGGTAGAAGGGGGCTCTTGGGAATATTTGGGGCTGGCGAATGGAATGGGTCCAGGGCCGGCCCGGTTAGGGTCCTCCGTCGCTCTGGTGTCAAACACGGAAGCATCTGCTTGTCTAGGCTCCTGTGAATTTGGCGTATGAGGAAGGGGTACGGCGGCCGGGCTATCAAATCGGCTCCCAGGAGGACCATCCATGGCTTTCTGACGTGGGAAGCCATCCGTTTCGGTCTCGCGTTCGTGGACGAACTCATGAAATCCTCGAGGCGATTGTCCAAGATCGTTCCCTGGAGAAACAGTCGCCGGGAAGTAGTCATGATTAAAGCCTTCACCGTATCCTGAGCTAACGCTCAGAGGCGATACAGGGACATGTAATCCCCTTTGCGCGTTCACCTGCAGGTCAGAAGGGAACCGCCCCCCTGAAGGGCGCCGCGAGAGAGCATCCAGCTTCGGCTGCTCATTGACCGGAACTCCAGTGGCGGTGAAGGGAGGTTCTTCTTCGTCTCCAACTCCGTCGCTGCTGATGGATGACCTCTGAGACGATCGGCTGATGCTGCGGCTATTTCCGCGCATAAGGTTGCTACGCTCCTCGGGGGTCCTTTCTGTCAGAATCTTGATGTCATCGTACCAAGCCATCATCGTATCATGGCTCTCGGCGCGGAAAACCCAGGTATGGCCACGATGCATGGGTCCGGTCTGCCGACCTTTGAGGACGAACTTGTTTGATGAGCTACCCTCGTCCGAGTGCGATCCCAGCTTTTGCTCGGGAAGGTACAGGGACATGACGGGCGCCTGAGTCTTATCCGCTGACTTGTACTCGTGGAGATGTGTGGGAGACAGAACATACCTGCTCAGGTTAGCCATTGGCACAGTCAGAGGAAGGATTGCAGAGTAGGGGGACTCGCCATCCGGGCGTGTAGCTCTTCAGATACTTGCTCTTTCGCTCTAAGAGCCCGGCTCGTACTTCCTGGCAGGCCGGATGGTCGCGCCCAGGGTAATGTATGGTCTCGGACGATCGCATCGGAAGGTCAGGGTCCACGAACCGATCGTCCCTCTGGATGAACGTCATCCACTCCTTATCCTTGGGCATGGAGATAGGTCCAGTACGGAGCTCTTCGATGGTGTTGTAGGCGGCATCCGATTCCCTCTTGAGAATGCCAGCATAAGCATTATACGCCTTCTGAATCTCGCCTACCACGATTGACTCGAGCTCCCTCCCGGAATTCTCAAGATTCAAGTAGGCCTTCGCATCGTCAGTTAGCCGAGGCGGCAACCGACAGTAGGCTCTTGAACGCGGTGTGCTGCTTACGTACCTGGTGCAGATAGTTCTCCTCGTCGATTTGCCTCTCGAGCTGCCGATCGACAGCGAGCCTCAGTAGATAAGGGTCTTGCTTCCCCGTTGTCAGAGACGGATCGAGCTCAGTCTGGCCAAGAACTTCCTGAAGCTGTGTCACAGCCTTGCGCGTGTTGTCCATCTCCTTTTCGACCGAATTCTTGAAGTCGCCCGAAAGGTTTTTGATCTCCTTGATCTTTTGATGAAGGTCGCTCCTCAGCCCGGTCAGGGCCAAGATGACGTCCTCTTCAATCTCCCTAGCTTTATTGGCCTCCGAAATTGCTTGCTTGCTGTAGCCCCTCAGTATCCGTAATGCGTCGTCCAGGCCGCCGGAAGCCAGGAACAACCCTGGTGGCGTCGCAGTGTTGTTGAGGACGGTTGCCAGTTTGAGCAGGGATTTGGCCCGGTGCTCGTAATGGGTCTGTATCTCTTTGAAGAACGTGATAAGATCTTTCAGAATCTTACGCCAAGCTGTCAAATCGCCCATCGGTCAGCTATCGCCCTCAGAGGACGCGCCATGACGACCAGGAAGCAACACGCACCTTGAAACCGGTTGGCCAGGATCTCGGTCGGGTTAGTTGCAGTCGGGATGGGGCAGTAAAATGCGCTATGCATCTGGTCCTTATCCGTAGTTGATTGCAGAGCCAGGCTTCTCACGCTTCCGGCCTTCATGCTCCGACGGCTCCCGCTGCGCTTCAGACTCCCACTCCTGCGCAGCGATGCTTTCTTCCTGAGCGTATTTCCACGAGTCAGGGATGCTGGCGCGTCACCTGGAATGCCACCCGCAAGGCCGGAGTATGACGCGGGCCGTTGGTTGACACCGGATGCCGGACCGTCGGCAACGGAGCTGCCCCGCTGGCTCGCATCCCATTCCTCGGTAAATCGAGCCGGACGTATGGCAACTGGAGCGGCTAAGCTGTTGCCGTAGTCGCTTGGAGACTGTGCGAAGGGAACGGGTAATGTCTCGGCGTCAATGGCGTCTGGCTGGTAGGTTTGCTGCTGCTGGGGGAAATAGCTTGCTTGGTCGTACCCGTTCACCTGGGGCGCGGCAGCGACGGCGGTCTTAGCGGTCGACATGGTCGAGACTGCCGAGATGCATATGCGACATCCAGTTCACGGTTCGAATCGACTCGCTTCACTTAACTGTTAAGTCTCATGGAGTTCACCGCCGCTTGGAAAGTGCAAGACATGGATGTGCTCTCAGTTCACCGTTCTGCTAATCTTCACGGTGCCTTACTATCATGCCGCGGAGTGATTTTGATTATGTCAAGGCGACGTCGTCGACGGGGAAGGCTGTGCAGGGAGGCACAGGTGAATAGGGTTTGAGGAATGGTAGAGGATTTGCGTGTTTGCCAGATGGTGATGTTGGCGTCGTTGTCGGGGTCGTTCTTGGGATTCCCGTTTTCGGAAAGTAGCAGGGGTCGAGGTGCTTGGCGAGGGTTGCGGGGGCTCTCACCGAACAGAGAGACCTGAAGGGCTACGGAAGTATGGAACAATACAAGCTACCGATTTGTGCAGAGTTCGAAGAACTCGCGATGTGGCCGCAGAAAAGGGTCCTTTCTTTTGTCGCTTCGGTCAGCCTAATTAAAGAAGCGGAGGAGAGCTGGCTCGATGTGTTCCCGGCTGTACGGACCGTCTTCAAGGCCTGAGGTCCCGAATGACGTATGACGTGGCTTGGAAACCCCTCAGGCTCCTTACTGTGTGTGGTATTGTGCAGCCTCAGTATCCAACACTCATGTTGGACTTCAAATCAGGTCTTGGTAGGACATATGACTTGGCGAGCGTCGCATTTTTTGCCAGAACCACTTCTCCTGTCCTCCGTTCCGGTGTTTGGTTTACTCCCATGTCCGATGGACCCATAGATACTGGCTTGAGAATGAAGGCAAGCAAGCCCGTCAGAAGCCGGAATACGCGTGGCACAGGTAACGCAGAGATCCTTCTGTGGTCGTTTTGTGCTGGTATTCCAAGAGAGGTAGACCGGAGGGTATACAACCTTTGGGCCATACCCGATTGCACGAGTGCCTCTACGCTTCAAGTCGGGTGCGCATAGTCTTCCAAGGTACCTATCTGACTATCTGGCTTGGGCAAGAAATGCCCCGTGGCCTGTATCAACGCTACGGATAAAGCGACGGTGTCGCCTGGCAGGGCGACGGTAGTTATAGTACTAACCTTTTGAATAAGTGCCACATAGGCAAAGCCACACCAAATTTGTATGGCAACTTCCCCGTCCGCATCTCTTCCAAGAACGCGAACCATCCAGCATCCTCGATATCGCCGTCGCCAACAAGCTAATTCTAACTCGATTTCTGAAATATCCTTAAGCACCGTTTGACGGGCTATTTGCTCATTGTCCATAACTTAAGTTAACTACAGTCCTAATATAGCATCGGTCACACATAGGCACAGGCCTATTTAGTGTGTGGCTGCTGTAAATGCTAGGATGCCGATACGGTTAACTACCTGGTAGTCACCGTCGCTTTACACAGTATCCACAGCATGTATCGGTAATATATTAAGGTACTACTAGTAACTAGTAGTACTGGGCTCCATTCCCCTTTCCGGCGTAACTCACGGTGGGTCGGATAATGCGTACAAGACAAGATTGGAACGGACGCTACAGCAAATATCTAAGTAAGAGAGACTCCAGAACAAACGATGTACAACAAGCATCATATAGCGTATACAAAGTGCCCCTTCGCCCAATCCCCGGGGGCCATCAAACTGCATCATGCCACAAAGTGTCGCCGCCTAGACAGACGAACAAGACGATCTCCTCCCCTCTTCGCCTTTCCACTTCTCCCTCGCGGCGTCTCTGCCGAAGCTGCACTAGAAGCTGGAGAGGCCGTCTCAGAGGCTGTCTTTGATGCTGCTGCAGATGCGGAGGCCCTTGCACCGTCGTTATTATTGCCGTTCTCCTCGTTGCCAGTGTCACCGTTACCACCATTACGGATTCCATTACCGTCATTGTTTTTCCCTCCGTTGGTTTTCCCTCGGTCGCTGTTCCCTCCGTTGTTGTTCCCCTCGTTGCCGCCGTTGTTGTTGCCATCATTGTTGTTGTTGTTGCCACCATTGTTGTTGTCATTGCCACCATTGTTGTTGTTGTTGTTGTTGTTGTTGTTGTTGTTGTTGTTGTTGTTGTTGTTGTTGTTGTTGTTGTTGTTGTTGTTGGGATCGGGAGCACCGGGACCGAGCTGTACAGCCTGGGCAGCCAGTGCAGCTGCCGCCTGTCCCTTTTCGCCGTCTTTGGCCGCGGGATTGATAGTATTCCCATCGCCAGTCACAGTGAATCTGACACAGTCATCCTGTGAGCCCCGCTGGGCCACGGGCATAATGACCGGCTGATGGTTCGCGGCTGAAGTCAGGGTACAGAGACGATAATTTCCAGCCGGCAATCCCCCGGTCACAGCCGCGGATAGCCCTCCCCGGCCGTCTCCGGCATCGTTGATCCCTTTGAAGAAGGCAAACTGCGTTGGGTCGAGGGGCTGTGTTGGGTTTAGGTTCGCACCGGTGTCCTGCACGGTGACATGGATGTGTCCAACTACATTGCCGCCCTTCAGCTGCTGCGGCGCAGCGTAGTAGGTTGCAACGGCGTTGGTAAACGCACCAGCCTCCAGGTTTGATACTTGAAGTGTAATATTGAAGTCCTGTCCAGATTCGATGCTGTCACCGTTCTGCGGCTTCGTGATCACCACAGAGATCATCCTATCAATCGAGGGGATCTCGCCCATGACTAAACATACGGTTAGCACGCAATCTTCCAGTGTGAATGGCACTCACTGCGCACCGATGCCGTTGCATGAGCCGTCCGTCCGTTGAAGACCGTCAGTGAGCGTTTTGCCCTTGCAGAAGTTGATAAAATTGTTCTGAGAGGTCAGTGACTTGGCCTGAGCAGCCTCGTCTGAGCCCAGGGAGGTTGATCCATCAACAAAGGAGCCGGACTGGATGACTTCGGGATCCAGTGTAGGGGTTTGGTTGTCGCCCTGCGCCTGCGCTAGGGCCAGGGGAACGAGGAAGAGGAGCCACCGGATTGACATTGCGTTAGAATGGCATAGAGAAGCAAAGTAAATGCCTTGCAGAAGTCAATGGGAGAGACTGGTGGGACTTTGAGTCAGAAGAGAGAGAGAGATACGCGCAGCGTGCTGGGCCCTGAGCGTCCCGTCCGTTCAAGGGCCAGAAATGCAGAAGAAAAGAGAACGACTCAGGGACGGTCCAACTTGAGGTTGCTACGGGCGCCAAAGAAAGAGAGAGGATATAAGAGACGACATGGGGATATGCCTCTACGGCAATGTCAGAACAAGACTGAATCACAGTTTCTTGCGACTGCGGCCGAGCGTGGATCCGTGACAGAGGAAGGACGCAGAAGAGGTCGGCGGCCAAGAGCGCCCCGGAGATCAGACGAGCTCCGAGGTAGAGAATTTTGGTGGAAGCCATTCGGCGGCCTAGGTAGTTTCCATGTCATCCTGCGGGGGTTCGTCTTGGTCTTCAGTCCGGAAATGGCGGCCTGGAATCGCCTCAGTGCTGTGCCGACCACACGGGCCGGGACAGAAGACGGCCAATTCCCAAGGCCTGGAGCAATTCGTCTGCACATAACCCCGGCTGTGGAAAATGTCGGTGATCGCACGAAGACAAGCAGGGCGAGGCCAGGCCGGTGGAAAGCAGGCCAACGGCGAGCAACAGCAGCGCACCAAGTAGATGCCGTGTGCTTGGTCTCTTGAACCAACGGTTAGACCCGGGCCAGGATATTAAGATGACACCGCCACCCCGAGATCCCATCCGCCGCTGCCGAGGAGCCCGAAAGCCGACCCAGCTAACCCGGTCGGTGTTTTGAGGTGTGCTCCCTTCATCCCTAAAAAATATCGGAACCGGAAGACGTAAACCGACCTCGGTGCCTTTAAAGTGAGCAGAGAAGGCTACTAGTATTTATTATTATTGGCTGGATCCACCTGATGCACTGCGCTGTGTAAGCTCTTACTAGGCTAACATGAGAGATCGAATCTCGACAAGCTTAAGTATGCTCGCAGTCACACCAAGTTGAGCTTTCGAGAGTGTGATGTACCTGCTTATTCTTATTGACCCCAGATGCTATGATGCGAGACGGTGTACCGTAGTAACCGCAATATTGCCCTTCCTCCGTGCTTTCTCTCATCGCCCCTCCAAGCACCATACCGCCTTGGTGTACCGCCGCTTCGCTGACATTGTTTGTGCCCGCATGCAGAGTCCTTAACGGTGCTACTGTGAACTCTTCCCCGTCTTACCGCAGCAACAAGTCCACACCACCAAGACCGGTCGACCGCAAGCTGGGAGCCGAGCTGACCTCAGCGTACTCGGGTCTTCGAACAGTGGCTCATGCAGCCAACTGCGTGCCATCCGAACTCTCTGAATACTACCGAGTAAGCTGCACACGTCCGGCAAACTGACCGCAAGAGTAGCCTAGTCTGTGTTGATGAGCCTGCACTTCAATACCTTGTTGCCAATTCCAGCGGATTATTAGCACTGCAGAATCTAGGATGTATCTAGCTTCTTACAATGTCTGTACGTGACAGCCATAAGCAGCTCTCCCGATAAGGCAATCATCCAATTCGATCTTTGGGTTATCTTGACTTGTAACTATACTAGGCGAACGCATCCTGGGGGGCCGGGATTGCCTAGAATGGGAAAATGGTCGGAAGAGGACTCGGATTGATCTGTGCTGTCCCATATATAGCCCTAACCCTGGCTTACCAACAACCAGAACTGGTCACAATCAGTACACGCAAGAACTGGCACTTTTGGTGGGAAATGACGAAATGGCTGGGACATTGAGTCTTGGACATTCGGGGTTGCTAGTCAGATTGGGTGAGGCTGATAGAGTTGCCTTGTTGGGAGGGCTCCTCGGAAGAGCACCGATTCAATTAACCAATGGACGACAGCTCGAAGAGCAAGCGCTTGTCTAACCAAGGTAAAAATATGGGAATCCCGATGATAATCACCGAAACCGGCTCGGACCCCGACTTTCAAGTTCCAACCCCGCCGCCAATTCCAGATACAGTACTGCAGTACGAATATGTATGTACCTAATAAATGTAGCCGAGAACTGCCCGTGCTTTGGTATCCCTTATTATGGTATCGAAACCTTTGTCCAGCAGGGGCACCTTCCTCCTAATTTTCAATAAATTTGCGCTCAGCCGCCTTGTCAGCACATTGGTCAAGCTCACTACTTTCCACTTCAATTCATTCAAGGGCCTTGGACATTCTGCAACGCTTTACACCTGTCCGATCTTCCCTTCAAACCTGCTTCGTCAAGCGACCCCGAAGCCCGTCGAGGCAGGTCCAGCTCCATATTAGGAACCTCTTAACCTTGCTTCCTGCTACAGGTTCGGCCTCACTGCAATATGTCCTCCTCACCAGAATACCGAGCTGGCAAACGGCCAAGTAAGTCGAAACCATTGCCGCATATTCCGCTGGCCCCATTCCCTACTCGGACGGTGTGCACGGGCATGGATATAAAGGCACTTTGTTTTTTGAGCTTGTCTTCTAGGAGATTCTTGGTTTCCCTCTGCTCCGTTTCGTTTTGATGGCGCTCGGACACTCGCCACTAAAAGGATCTCGGAAAATGGGGAGGGGAAGGAAATTTCTCTAACCCAAGAGCGGACCCCGCTTTCGGTCCTGGCCTGATGAACCCCCACCTGAAGTGCCGCACAACCACTTTTCTCGAGTTGCCGGTTCCAGTTGCCTCGTAGACTTTTTGTTCAACACCGGCAGCGCTCCAGTCGTCTGACACCGACAACCCATGGCAGGAACCCAATCGCTACCTCCTCCGGCATTGCCCCAGCTGGTAGCCGAGCAGCACACCCCCATTCCCCCAACCGACAAGGACACCAAGCGACTCATTGTTGTCTTGTCAAATGCCAGCCTCGAGACCTACAAGGCGTCGCATGGCGGAGGAAGCCGCATGGGTGTGCAAAGAGAGGAGAAGTATTCTCTGCTCAACAGCGACGAGCACATCGGCGTCATGCGGAAGATGAACAGGGACATTAGCGATGCGCGCCCGGACATCACACATCAGGTTTGAAAGAGCCGACGCTCCGCCCATTCGGTATGCAGCTGCTGACGGCTAGTTCCTTGTTCGCAGTGTCTACTGACCCTCCTCGACTCGCCAATCAACAAGGCGGGAAGACTCCAGATATACATTCAGACGGCCAAAGGCGTGTTGATTGAGGTTTCGCCTTCGGTCCGCATCCCGCGCACCTTCAAGCGTTTCGCTGGTCTGATGGTTCAACTCCTCCACCGTCTTTCCATCAAGGGCACCAACTCGCAGGAGAAGCTCCTGAAAGTGATCCAAAACCCAATCACCGACCATTTGCCGCCCAACTGTCGAAAGATAACACTCAGTTTTGACGCACCGCTGGTGCGGGTGCGGGATTACGTCGACACGCTCGGGCCGAATGAGAGCATCTGCGTCTTCGTTGGCGCCATGGCCAAGGGCCCGGACAACTTTGCCGACGCCTACGTGGACGAGAAAATATCCATCAGCAACTACAGCCTCTCGGCAAGCGTTGCCTGCAGCAAGTTCTGCCATGCCGCCGAGGATGCTTGGGACATTCTCTAAGGCATACACAGAGCGGCACATCGTGATGACGATGTCTTTGCTCCTAGTGGCCTACCGGCCCTACAATATCGGCAGGACAGGGGATTGGACGGAAAGATCTGTCAGCCCTCTATCTTCCATCCAGGGGGACTGCGGTTGCATTGAGCCCGTTCCGTGATACAACATCGCGGTTAACGGCCTTTGTCATCCGGAACTTGGGATGCCTGTGCTTGAGCTGTCGGTGTTTTTGCAACCAAAACATGGGGCGTTCAACAATGGATCCCAAGACGCTTTCGTCGTCTTGCGAGTTGCCACTTCAACTTGGCACTCGTCTTCCCCTTTTCCTTGATTTGTTTATTTTATTTTTCTATCTTAATGGACTTTAGCTCGTATTGCAGCGTCTCGATGTTGCTACTGACAACCAGCTCGTCACATATGGCCAGAGCAACACCCTGTAGTCTTCACGGCTGCAAGACACGTGGATTAGGGAGCCGGCGTGTGGGATCAAAGGGCACTCATGATCTGGTTTCGGGGGAACAGGTTTGGATGTCGCCGGCCTCTTAGATGAAGACAGCGGACTCGGATAATCGGAGCAGTTCAATGGGATCTGTGATGTGCTGGGCTAGTTCGGCCTGCAAATTCGCTTGCTGAGATATGTGGCCCTCCTTTGTTCAAGCCCGTCCTAAGAGTTACCTACCAAGCACCTGCAAACTTAGTAGGTACGGTAGGTAGTTACTTTACTCGCACTCTTTCTCTCGTCTTTCTGAGGTCTTGGGCAACCCATGGTCTATTGGTCTACGAGAAGTGCGGCCTCCTTTGAGACCCAGCTTGCCACAATGGGCCGGTTTCCGTTCCCACAGTCTGCCACAGTCTACCACTGTTTCGTCGGCATTCGTGAATGCACGGTCATTGACAGAGGCGATGCTTTGCGCGGAATGATCCCGAACACTGACAATCACTGGGATCGCCTCACAGCTAAGTAACTGGCATTCACCCCCTGGTGCCCCAGTGTTTTCGCCACGGTGTTTCTGCAGGCTAGAACCCCCAATCAAAACAGCTCTCTTCGTCAGGCCGCGGTGAAAAGACCACCGGGCCGGGCATTCGGTCTGAACGGTCTGTCAATCACGCCAATGCATCCGGCGTGGCTTTCGTCGGGACGACTCTGGTGCTTCAGCGTGGCAGGCTACCTAAAGGACACTAACGCTAGCACGTACTCATACCCTCCATCTGGCAGGCGCCCTGCCTAGGCGCCCGGCCCCGCTTTGCCAGCGCTGGTCCAAGCCGAGCCAATCCATGTGGAAAAGATACTTGAATACTTGTCAATCAACCCTCAGGCTCTTCATAACGATCGGGTCCGGCGCACGCTATATAGATAGGTTGATCAACATTTGTAGATTGGGTCTGTTCGACTTCGGGGTTCTTGACCGAGAGAGAACATAACACTGCCCGCCGAGTTGAAGTGCCGAATGTGGCTGTTGAGCCAAGCCAGCTTCTCATGCTTCCTAGGTCACTCCTGTAGGTGTTCACCGCTGGTACTGGACTGGTGCAGGCTGTGGTGCTGCGGAGCCGGGCAGCTAGCGGCCACCACAGTTGGGCAGCACTCCAATGGAAACGGCGTGCCTGGCACACGGCCAGGTTACATGTACATACCTCCCGTCCGGCAGAGACACCTAGGTAATTAGTAGTAATGCAGAGATCTGACTGGCCCTAGGTGGTTTCCCTTCTGGAGTTCCAAGTTTTCCATGTGTGGATGAAGGACGTGTACACCAGTGAGACCCAAAGTTCTACGACAAACTTGTTGCAGGTGCACTTGCCCCCTTCTTTCAATGCCTAACGTCTATCGTCACGAGCCTGTCCTCGAGGGTCGACAATCTCGGATCCATGAGGCTCGGCACCCTTATTAGCGAGGCTTCCTTGGACCTCAGCTCACGTAGAACCCTTGCCAGCTCGCCCCGTCACGCCACACTGCCCTAAAGGCTAAAGCTCTCCCACTAACTCACTCGCCCTCGATTTCCCAGGCCCTCGTGGCTGATACACGGGCTGCGCAACACGACAGCACGGCACGCCGGGGCATATCACACCGCAGCGATGCTGCCCTTTCTGGAGGTCTCGCACCTCCCTTCCTCCTCGCCGTTCTACTCGGCCGTCATCCAGCCTCTGGGCCTGCGTTACCTGTCTACTGAGGGCGGGCATTTCCCCTCCATCGTCTATGGGAATACTTCACGGACTGCCCCAGTTTTCCAGATCCGCCAAGTGGTGTCGAGCAGAGATCGGCCCCTGAGGACTTCGCGCATTGTGCTCAGCGCTCCTTCGCCGGCCGCGGCCGACCACGCTTACGAGTTTGCATTATTACAGACCAATCTCAACGGCCCGGACGCCCACCCCAGCTACTCCGCCGAGGGTTACGTGGCTACCGGTGGCGTATCCGCCCAGCGGACCAGCACGAGAGGTGGCGGGATCCGCGTGCTTATAACCGACTTTGATGGCAACATGCTTGAGATTGTCTATCAACCGCCCCCAGACTGCCCTTCAGACTACGGCCGCTCGACAGTACGCTACACAAAGTCCACCAGCAACGAGGCGAGCCGTATCCTGGACTGGAATTACGACCTTGCCTCTTCGTCACTCACCTCCTCTGCCGGTCCCAGTTCCTCGTCGTGCTCGTCTGGTGCGTCTGTCCGCACCGCTTCCCGTCGCCCCCACGCCCGATACACTGAAGACGACGACCAGTTGCCTCTCGGGCCCAGGCGGAGTGTCACAGCCGGACCCTCTGTCTACGAACCGGCGGTCTCTGCACGGGAGAACTCCAACGGTCTAAGCGCTGGCGCTGTTGTTGGAACCCTACTCGGCGTTGCCGGTGTCGCTCTAGGCGGAGCCTTCGCATACAACATGGTCAGGGGCGACAAGAGTCGCGCTTCTCGGCAGGCGTATGACGTCCCGCCCCTCACACGGTGGTCCACGTACCCAGAGAGGTATGATGCATACTCGGATCGCAAAGCCCGCTACGCCGACGTCGAACGAGGGGTGGAGAAGGTACGCTATGAAAGCGACTACCCACCTCTTTCTGACTACCGCCGGCCTCCTCCCGAATACATCGCTCGGTACAGCGAGGTGGAGTCGTCGCCACGGAGTAAGGAGGCAGACGACGTCTATGACCACCCGCGGGGCCGTCACCCCTCGTCCAGGCCGCGGGCTTCTTCCTCGCGGCCGCGCAGCGAGTCCGCCAGTTACAGAGAACCGTACGCGGGAGGCGAAGCGGAACGTCGGAGCTATATGAGCTCGAGGAGCTCGAGGCATCCCCCAATTGTGCAGCGAAGCTACACCTATGAAGGCCCCGACCTGGACAGCTACGCTTCGGCCAGGAGTCACCGGTCAAACAGTACGGTCCGCGCACCGCCACCAGACCCTTACGCAGCACCAGCCCACTTGAGCTCGCACTCGAGGCTTAGCACCCGTGCAACAACGAGGACCATCGAGGTTGTAGAGCAGCCCCGAGCTTACATGCGAGAGGGGAGCTACATCTCAGGCCGCAATGCCCCTCTGCCAGACAGCCGGGCCCCAACCTACCTCTCGTCCCGCAATATTCCCCTTGCCCACAACCGAGCTACCAGCTATATATCGCCGCGCAGTATCCCTCTTCCGACCAGTCGGCCCGCCACCTATGTGTCGGATCGTCATGTCCCTCTCCCGGTCAGTCATGTGCTCAGCGGTCATGCGAGATGGGAGGAGGACGACGACGATGTGGACAGCATTGCTCCCAGCGATAGTATCAGCTGTGTTGGCAGCAGGAGAAGCGGGCGGTACTGAGCAACCCTCGACCGACATGTTAGTCTTGGGCAGCTCGAGAGGACAAAGTTTCGCTGCAAACGCGTGACGATTACGCGCATGACGATTAGACGCATGATAACTCGGTACGACCAGCACAATAATGACTTCCTCCAGGGACGAGGCGCTTGGATCAGTGCAGCGCTATATATAGTCATTTTGATGGTCATGATATAGTTCACGTACGAAATTCTGGGCTGATCTTTGCTTGATACCTAGGTAGTTAAGCACTTGTTGGATTACCCCTACTTTAGGGTACTAGGCTGTTGTCGTGGGCGTTTGGTATCATTGGGCAGCCATGCTGTGGGGGATGTGTGCTGTTGAGTCGACTCTTGCTACCTTATTAGGTAGGGTAGCTCCAAGTAGATTGTCTGATCCGTACAGAGTACCGTATGTACTTCACCTCGGTCTTGGAATCGCCTAGGGTTGAATGATGTGTATTGAGTCTCCGAAACCCCAAGAACACAACTCGTGCATGTTCCTGAGAGAAGAGCCATGAACAAGCAAGGTAAATTTGCTTTTGTGCCCAAGTAGGTACTGTAGGTAAGTGAGCTTCGACATAAACAACTCAAGCTATCGGGGAAGCGTAGCATGTTATGGGATTCTCCGCAACGTAAGACCACGCGGATTATTCCTTTTATTGCACGTGCTGCAGGATGCAGTTACTGTCGCATACTGCGTAATGAGTCTGTTTACAGCATGTGGCAAACTTGAAGGGGAAACCTCGAGAGGAGATACCCCATATTTTGGCCCAGCCCGCTTTTCGCCTCCGATAGTCGGAATAACTGTTCCCTTGCTATGACTTGCATGGTTGTCACCTCAACCACACTCGCACAAATATGCGATGGCACCCGGTAAGAACCTGAGGGTGAGTAGGACCCAAAGTTTTTTGTTTGCTCTCCGTGCAGCATCACAGCGAAAGGGGGCTGACCTGTCTTCAGACAGTGAGTCAACAGCAATCGGCCACTCCACAACATCACCCGGAAAACGCAGCTTGTGACCTCGCGGTGTCCTACTCACATATTGACAGCAAATGAAGATAGAGCAGACGTGAATAGCCGTACTGAGACAGAACATCTCGACGTTTGACAAATGTCACAACTTGAGCTTGGGGAATCAATCCCCCCCCATACAGCCCATGTAAGCCACTTCACCCCCGTATTACAATGCACATACCTACCTGATTATGGGACGGGCTGCCCGATTTTGCAGGCCCATTGCTGACGTCGGTTGCTTAGGCTGTGAGTGTCTCTCTGCCAACATGGAGGTCGAACATTGGTTATGAAGAGGGCCAGGACTGGGTCGTTGGCCGCATGTCGACCGGCTATCCTCGGTGCGTCTTGCTTTCAGTTTCCGTCCTTCCCTCGCTTACCCACATCCCCCCCCCTTCCCTTCCCTTGCCTACCCCAGCGACTTACAAGCCCGCTAGCTTTTTCATCCACCGGAGCATCCAATCCTTTGCCGCAGACATCGTCGCAAGGTTCGGGCGCCAAGGATCCCAGGCCTTTCTATTTCCGACGCGCCAGATCGCTGCCCGCTGTGTGTCTTTCGTGAAGGCCCACGCGCCTCCTACAGCGGTAGCCTCGCTTGAGACTGTCCACCTCGTCCTAGACACGACGAACCCGAACCATGAAGTCTTGGCGTCGCTCGCCCCCACGATATCCGCTGTGCTCTGCTCCCAGGAGGCTTTTCCCTTTCTTAAGCAGTACTGGCAGCACACGGGTGACGGTGTGTCCAGCCGCAGGGCTGAGTTCTGCCACACCCTCTTCAAGGACGGCCTACTCCGGCCGGACAACGAGGCCACGATCCCAGTCCCCGCAAGTCCCAAGCCGTGTCGGGGCCCGAAGCGCTATCAGCGGCCGTCATCCTTCGACACGACAAAAAGAGCCGCCCCATCTCCCCGTTCCAGTCCCGACAGGGAACTGGCGGCCGGGCCCGACGTGCAGGAGACGTCGCGCTTTCTGGAGGAGCGCTTCGGCAGGAACCTCGATCTCTCTTTCGTCCAACCCGCCAGGTCTGCCATCAAAAGGAGGATCGCGGGCGCTCTGCGCAGCAACGGTGAGCTCACCACCGCCCCTCCGCCGGAGCACGAGATGAAGTCGAACTCGCGCGGTGTTGGCAACCTCAGGGAGGAAGATATCTACCTGTTCCCATGTGGCATGAGCGCCATCTTCAACTCACACCGGGCTCTGCTCGACGTCCGCGGCAGTCTGAAGAGCATCAACTTCGGCTTCCCCTATGTAGACACGCTCAAGATCCTGGAGAAATTCGGCCCCGGTGCAGTATTCTATGGTCATGCCTCCGACTCGGACCTCGATGACCTGCAGAGACGTCTAGAGGGCGGCGAGCGCTTCCTCGCCCTGTTCTGTGAATTCCCGGGCAACCCGCTCCTGACATGCCCCAATCTCGTCCGTATCCGGCAGCTCGCGGACAAATACGATTTTGCCGTCGTGGTCGACGAGACCATCGGCACGTTCGCCAACGTCAACGTACTTCCCTTCGCCGACATCGTCGTCAGCAGCCTGACCAAGATCTTCTCAGGCGACTGCAATGTGATGGGCGGCAGCGCCATTTTCAACCCCAACAGCCGGCATTACTCGTCGCTGAAGGCGTGGGCGCGCACCGAGCATGAGGACACATACTGGCCCGAGGACGTCATGTTCATGGAGCGGAACAGCCGTGATTTTGCCTCTCGCATCGATAGGATCAATGCCAACGCCGAGGCCATCTGCCACGTCTTCCGGGACAGCCCGTTGGTCAAGACCGTCTTCTACCCGAAGCACAACGAGTCGAAGGCCAATTACGAGGCCTGTAGGCTTCCGAATGGCGGATACGGCGGCCTACTCTCGGTCGTTTTCCGTCACCAGGACCAGGCCGTGGCCTTCTATGACGCCATTGCCACCGCTAAGGGCCCGAGTCTGGGAACAAACTTCACCCTCGCCTCACCCTACGTGCTCCTAGCGCATTACCAGGAGCTGGACTGGGCTGAAAGCTTTGGCGTTGACCGTAACCTAATCCGCGTCAGCGTTGGGCTGGAAGAGACCGAAAATATCGTCAACGTATTCAGGGATGCGCTCAAGGCGGTCGAGGAGAGGCCTAGAAACCACCACGAATAACCGGACGCAAGACCATGTGCTGGAAAATAAAAAGATTATATCATTCATACATTACTTTGGGTATCGTGCCCGTGCCCGTGCCCGCGTGCGCGCAAAGTGAAGGCCGAAGGTCTCGCCACACTCCATCCTGCCATCGCACCTACATCACGACACACTGAGGGGGGTTCTGGTTTGGGTTTACATAGATGTCCCCAAACAGCTCCCTGCGCCGCTCCCTTTCATTATATACTTGCTTCTCCCTGGTCTCTTTGGGAAACCACCGCTCGAGGTAGCGCACCAGCTTCTCATCGATGTGCGCTGGTTTTTGTAAAGTCAGACGATTTGTAACAATGGGAGGGTTTCGGAAGGACGTACTCTCGTTGGCCTTCTGAACCACGTCAGCTCGACAGAGTGGACAGTACCGCTTATTTTGGTTCTGCATCTTGATCATGCATCGAATACAAAACAGGTGATCGCAGTCCAGCCTAACAGGGAGCCAGCAGATGGAGAAGCCTGATCCGTGCCGTTAGCCATGTCTCATAGCTCGTGGGTTTCGGGCATGCTTAGACGTGCAAGTCCGCTGTATGGTACAATACACGGCAGTGCCCCCGGTGGCTGATACTTACAGATCGTGCACGAGTAATCCATGACTTGCGGAACGAGGCTGACCACTTCACGCGCCAACTGGGCGCAAATGTCCTTAGAGATGGCCTCGGAAATGAAGTGCGCCGAATACATGACCTTCGGGAACGTCGACTTGACCCCTAGTTGAGTTCGCTTATCGAATTCTGGACATTGGGTCAGCTACCAGTATGACAACCACAGGCGCATCCACACTCACTTTTGATTATCTTGTTGACTGCCGTCTGATTCAACTCCTGGAACCGTAGGTTCTGCAGCAGTGTCGCGTTCAGAGCCAAGAAATGTGCATATGCAGCACCACTGGACTCAACCTTAAACTTTTGCGGCAGCTGCCGCTTGTTGACCTCGTCCTGGAACCAGACAAGCTGCTTCTGCGCCTTCTCGCTGTTGCGCACCCCCCCGGCGGCTTCAGTCGTAGAGAAGAAGACCTGCGCAGCCAAATAGAGCTCAAAGATCTCGCGCCACCGGTAGAGATCCGACTTAGCAAGCTTGATTAAACCCTTGCGCGGCTTTGCCACCTCGGCAATCTCCGTTCCGAGGGCGTGGATCCTGTCGTTCATTGACTGCCTCTCCTCCTCCTGGAGCGTGTCAAGCTCCGTAACATCGGTTTGCAGGAGACCGAAAAACCGGGTATCCGAATTCAGCGGGATCTTAACCCACTTGTCGTCGTCGTAGTCATCGTGCACCTCAGCGTCGAGGCCTGGCTCGAGCAGGCTAGTGCCGTCGCCTTCCGGTGGTGAGGAAGTCACATCTGCCAAAGCGCTAGGCTCTATCGCATGTTCCAGCGACGTTGGCCCACCCAGACTTGGGCGCACGACTAGCTTCGGCCGTAGCATATGAGAAGCGTCGGTTTCGAGTCGGTACTCGGCATGGTGCTCCGCTAGGAGCCGATGCAGTGTGTCGGGGGCATAGCCGGTTTTGATGAGCTCCTCCCGAACCTTGCCCAGGAGTTTCTTGAGCTGGCGATAGGGGATGGCCTTCTCCACCCAGCGCTGCGGGTAGCTATCCGCAGCCAGGGCCTCTTGGAAGGCGTGGCCGAACTTCATCGTAATAGTAACGGGGACACGAACGACCGGACCGCTTCAGGCGCCGTGAGAAGCTTGCGCATGGCGGGATGCGAGTTCATGTGCTACCAAACCAAAGAACTGTGGCGGATGGTCTGGACAGGATGCGCAAAGCGTCTGCCTTGGTATCAGTAAGCCCGTGGAAAATGGCTCGGAAAAGGGGGCAAGTGTGTTCGGTGAGGACCTGGCCTTCATTCGCGCTAGCATAACTGGAAGGGCACGGGTTGGGAGGCTTCAAGTTTGTTGTAAGTATGAAGGAAACATACCGTAGGTAACGATTACATAGTACGTACTGGACTTATTATTTTTGCTCCGCGCCGGCTAACGTTACTAGTTCACTCCCATTTCCGGATCCATGACCTTTACACCTCACTTTCATTCCGTATATGCATACTGCACGTGCACTAGCTCTCAGCATGGTACGGCGTATTAATATATATCCATTAGTAGAGAGCTCAGATCAGGGGAGTCTGAATAATAGAATAATACTTGCGAATATCATATAACTCTTACCTATATAGCGCATATAATTTAATCGGTAGCTAAATTCTAATGTGGAGCTAATGCAAGTGGTAGAAATGCGTTAAGGTAGTACACTAGTAATTCATGGTCAGTTTCCAGTAGGTGTAGGTACGCTGCTGGTATTTACATACGACAAGTACATGCTAGAAATCGCGTTCGTATTGTACCTGAGGTGGTACCGTTATGTGGATATTCCAAGCTGCCTTACTTCGCATGTTTCTCACGTATTTACCGCTTCGGAGTACCAACTTCTCGTCGGTTTGCCCTGCCCCACGTTGATTTTCTCTTGTAGCTTCAGGGGATCGGTAAATATCCTATATTGTCTTAAAATCGGCAACCAGCCAAACTGCAAAGCTTGTCATATCGAGCGGCAGGATTGTCCCCTCGATTTCCACGTTCTCGCGTACTCTAACTCCGGATACTGCGGAAACGTTTGATGTATAGAAATGGGAGCCGAACAGTCAACCCCGCGGGGCGGTAACCAAGCCGCCGTTGTACGAAAGACATGCTATTACGAGCTGCTCGGAGTAGACCGACAGGCCCCTGACGAGGAGTGAGTACTGGGGCTTACATTCCGCACATGTGTAGCTCATGCACCCTGGGATGTGATGCGGCCGGACCCTGACATCTTCCAGGATTCGGCGAGCCTACAAGAAGAAAGCTCTGGAGCTGCATCCAGACCGCAACCTTAACGACACAGAGAACGCAACGAAGCGATTCGCTGAAGTACAGACCGCCTATGAAATTCTCTCTGACCCGCAGGAGCGTGCCTGGTACGACTCTCACCGCGATGCTATTCTTAACGGAGAGGATGACGTTGCGGGCACCGCGCCCACCGACCAGTCCGGGAGCGGTCACACCTCAGCCAATGCGATCTTTGCCCTGATGAGTCGGTTCAGTTCGAGCGTCCCGATGGATGACAGCACAAGAGGCTTCTTCGGGATTCTCAACGCCTTTTTTGACCAGCTGGCTGCCGAAGAGAACGCCGCCTGCGAGTATGCTGGTATGGTGCCAACAGAATACCCGCCATTTGGCGGGGCCAGCGATGATTACAATGCGGTCGGCAAACGATTCTATAGCGTATGGTCGGGCTTTTCGACCAAGAAGACGTTCAGCTGGAGGGACAAATACCGTCTCCAGGATGCGCCAGACCGTCAAATCCGCAGGCTCATGCAGAAGGAGAACCAAAAACTACGTGATGAAGGTATTCGAGAGTTCAATGATGCCGTGAGGTCTCTGGTGGCCTTTGTCAGAAAACGGGATCCGCGATACGTACCGAACAAACAATCCGAGGAGGAGAGACAGCAAGTTTTACGAAACTCAACCGCAGCCCAGGCAGCACGGTCTCGAGCAGCTAATCAGCAAAAGTTGGCCGAGTACGTCCTGCCGGAATGGGCGCAGTCGCGGGATAACGACGAAGATCACGGCGAGTTTTCATTGTCGGAGGAAGATGATGAGGTTGAAGAAATTGAATGTGTTGTGTGCAATAAGACCTTCAAGAGCGAAAAGCAGTTCGACACCCATGAAAAGAGCAAGAAACACGTCAAAGCAGTTCAGCAGCTGCGGAGGCAAATGAAAAAGGAGAACGCCAATCTTGACCTCCAGGACTCGGAACCTGTAATGTCACTGTCACAAACTGCTCATGGGCAGCCTGGAGAGGACGATACACCGGGCAGCGCTGCCTCGGCGCACTACGGAGAACACGATGGGCAAGTTGAGGATGCCCGATCCATAACCGGCGAAGAAGACACAAACCTTGGCACGCCGTCTCAACCAGACTCCGAAGACGACGATTACGCGCCACGATCAGAGGTCGAAGAGCGCATAGTAAATGGTCCTCATACGGAGACGAAGTCGACAAACACACGACTCAGCACACCAGACGCCACGGACTCTGCACCTGCCGGCTTGGATGGCTTGATACTAGGCAACGGGAAGGACGAGGGTAAGAAGGTCGGGAAAGCCAAGCTAAGACGGGAAAAGAAGGCTGCCCGGCACGCCGCTGAGGCGCAGACCTCAGTAAGTATTCAACAGTTCCTCCAAAGTAATACACCGTTACAGCGTGTAGACTCTGACTCTAAGACCAAAACCATAGCATAAATGCGCCGTGTGCGATGAAAGCTTCACATCAAGGACCAAGCTCTTTGCGCATATCAAGGACAACCCTACCCACGCGGCGCCTGTTCCTGTTTCTAGCGCCAAGGCTGCCAAAAAGAAGCGGCGCTGATGTGACTGCCCAATGACCCAATCCTGGAGATGTGGCCTACCGCCGGGGGCGTCCTTGTGTCCGAGCTGTTGCTGCATCTTGATCCCTGGAAGCGTGCTGTGGTACGGAGGCCCTCCTGAGCGGCTATAGCCTTGGATGGGGATCGAGAAAAACGGGAAGGTTCAAACCGCCATGCTCGTCCGGCGCGTCCGGAACCAGCCGTTACCATCGAGCAAGGACGGGTTCTCGCCAAACAAAGCGGAAGTGGAGGTCGGGCCCTGCAAGGGTGTCGGTCACCCGTGACACAAGTGATGCACACCGATGCGTCCGTTGGTAGCTCTACGCCTCAAGCACCGTGTCGGCGTCCTCGTCACTCAACGTCTCTACTTCGTCGATGGCCTCGGCCCGCCCAGGAGGCATACCTCGCTCCGGATCGTGAGGCGAGACAGTAATGATGGACTTGCCCTGCACGTGTTTGACAGCACTCTTCCACATGTCCCAGTCATCCTCATCTTTGATCAGGAAACCGATCAACATGCTGGGGTCCATGTCCTCCACGTGGAGGTGTCGCAGCCGCCGAGTATGGCAGGTATCCAACTCCTCCTTCGTATAGTCCTGGGGGGCTTCACGGTAGGGAAGTGCCGGTCTGGGGTGGTGAGGGTCAAGGTAGAAGAGCCACTGTCCCTGGACACCAACAAAGTAATGGGATGACGCCGGTCGGCCTCTAAAGCGGACATGTCAGTCTCGAGACGGAAATAGGAAACCAATCAAGAGAACGCTGCTTACCCCGCAATACCGATGGACTGCTCCATCTGCAGAGTGGAAATCAAAGCCTCCTCATAAACTTGGTTGATCTTGTCAATTCCTAGCCTCGTGCATACCAGAATTAGAGTCGGATGGAAGTGGTCTCCATCCGGCTTAGCTATGGCCATGAAGCTATCCTCGTAGACATCCGGAAGGTCCCCTGTCGAATAGACGCGCAAAGAATTCTCGTTTTTACTCGCTAGGGCCCTGCATCTATCAGCGAAAAACAAGGCTCTCCCGCAATTTAGGGCGGCTGAGTGTGGTGTAACCCACTGGATGCATCGTGCCGTAGCCGACGGTCCAAACCACTCCCCCGGATACTTCCCACATGCGGTTGCTCCATGTTTGACGAAGTTATGCAACGAGTAAGGAGCGCGGGGGTCATCGGCGAACAAGGACAGTATCTCACGCTCGGCATCGGGGTCTGTAGCTCGTCTCCAGTCTGCCAGCCCGTATGTTAGAGCAAACCCCGAAGATGGCCAGTAGGATACGTACCGCGTCCCAGACGTGATACTAGGAGCGCGTTTGCTAGTAGGCTTTGGCCCGATCTGATCATACAGCCCCACCCCGTATCGGACGAGAAGCCCGTCTGTTCTCCGAAGGACGTCTTGAGCCGCATGGTGAAAGACAGGGACGAAGTCGCTTTGGCATCGGTGGAGCTGGGGATCATCTCGAACCCGGTGCGATATGTCATCCAGATCCGAGACTCGAAATCATCCAGAAATGCGGGAGGCCAGCCGCTGTCTTCGCTGGAGTCTTCGTAGGCGAAGGAGGCATCGAAGCTGCTTGTGATAGAATCTGGCGGTGTCTCGAGGGGTGGGTGGTTGCTGGCAGTTGTCGCCCGGACCGGGACCGAGGTTGGGATGAAGGCGGCGTTGTCGACGTTGTTGTCGACGGGCGGAGTGCTGGCGGTAAACGGTGATGGCGATCCGAACGCCTTCGCACCGAGAGTATATGAGCGTCCCAAGCACCAGACCGGCTCATTCGAGTCTGGGTTGTTGATTGGCTCCGGGTCCCAAAACCTTTGGAAGATGCGGCGGCCGACTCGGCCAACTTCTGCGCTGGCGGCCATGGCAACCTCCATTGCACTCGCCAACTTCGGAGAAGTACTCGAAACGGCAGCCTGCCAGCCGCTGTCACCCTGCCGGCGGGCAGTCATAGGAAGCTACTTTGGGCGAAGTGCCGGCAGAGGTGGTTCAAAGGGAACAGACGGGAAGGATACAAGCTGCCCCGTTCACCTGACGCGGCACGATCCGAGGCGGCACGATCCGCGCAGGACTGTGGAGGTGACTTTGGCGGCTCTGGGACGCGGAATGATGGTATTTTAACGTTAGGGACGCCGGACACCACGGTGTCAAGAGGATGGGTGTCGTGTACGGATTGCACAAAGCTCAAGGAAGCGGGCGTCTGGAAGGTTGCCCGCTTGGTGGTTGTCTGCGTCTTGACCGGGGTAATGTCATATGCACAAGTACACTACAAGTCAGGCCCCACCTCTCATGGCTGAGCTCCGCTGTGGAGAGCATAACGTCGATCAAGCCACCCCGCAGCAGGTGATATGTGGGACCAAGTAAGGAGTTATCACGTACGTACGGAAGTATACGAGTATACACAGTAGTTGCTAGTTCGGTACAGGACGGCATGCACAATACACTTTTACACCTATACCAAGTTACCCACAGCTCGGAGCGTGCTGCTATGTGACCATGCTTGTCATTTACTTAGTACCGTATGAAGACGCATCAATCCTTAGCTTGCGGTTGCGAAGACACTAGAAGGAGCCTGGGAAGCATCTTTACTGCTTATAGACATCACAAAATACCCACTCTTGAGCCGTAACCATCAGTCAAGCTAGATACCACTAGTGTCGTATGTGGCAACTATGATATCTTGACCCTAACCCCATAGTTCCAAAAAAACGAAGGATTGGCCTGTCTCTGTAACCACTGCAGCTTGCGACCTGCAGAGCATACTTCAGTAACAATCCAACCAAAGCAAAAGAAATAGGCCTTGTCGCAAAGTGTTACTGGCCTCACCTGAGTGAGCAATCAGAGCTTTGGACTATTAGCTATCCCAGTCTTACCTGTTTCTTGCGACCCCAAATATTTATAGAACTTGTTGGTCCCTGGAGAACCTCGGTCTTCAACTAGGTCCCAGGCTTTTGCTGTACACGGCGACGATGCCACGCAAGAAGGAAAAATGGCCCTCGAAGAGATCCAAGGGCTCCAAGGCCAGACCCGCAGTTTCTTTTGGCAGTCTTCGTGACTCTATTTCTACAACTCCCACGACAAGGGGTCCCGCAAACGGTATGAGCAGAGATTCCCGCAACCATACTACAGATGCAGGGAACTCAACCATAATAGGGTTTTCAATGAGGGATGAGGCTAGGAATACAGCATCCCATCACTCTTCTCCGTGGAACTCCGGGGACGCCAAGCTCCGCCTCAAGCCCGTCACATTTGTGAGCGCCGGCTTAGCCGAGCCTCTCGAAGAAGATGGGCTCTCTGTCGAACGGTCAGACGCGGATACGACTGAAGACCCCGTCGAGGATGCGACAAGTGTCATTGGCGACACTGCAGGAGTCAGGAATGCTGACAGTCCTGAGGCAGAGGTCGTCAGTGTCATCAAAACCAAAACAAGCATCGAGAACGTTGTACGAGAGCACGCGACAGTGGACCTCCTTGTTGGGAAGCAGCTGGTAGGTGATGGTGAGGAAGGGGCAGCGGGTCAAGGGAGCGAAACGAGCTCGCTTTTTTTCTTCGACCTAGGGCAGGATGGACCTGTCCTTGATACTCTTCTTCCTCCTCCGCGAATTCCGACTCCGAGATCAGCATCTGGCGATTCCATTACAAGCGAAGATGTCATCGTCTTCAGAGGTCGATATGCAATCACCCAGGGAGTGCCTCGCAGGAATGGAGCTTCCCAGTCTACGGCCCGCGTCTCGCCTCTAGAAACACCGCTCGAGCATGACCCTGACGTCAACGCGCTTTTTAGCCAATCGGAGTCTAAGCGCGTTGCGTCTCCCATCCGATCTCAACGAAGGGGACGAAATCCCCAGCGAAGACGTTCGCAACCTCTGGAAGCCATGGAAGATGACGAGGACGATATATTGGCAGATTACATTGCCAATGTGGGCGCGGATCCCGACAATGGCCTGATCGGTAGTCAATTCCAGGTTTCCTCTGGCTATAGGGATCTCGGTGGCGACCACCAGGCAGTCATGTTCGGACTTGGAGAGCAGACTTCACCCAGGTCGGACGAGTCATCCGATGAGGAAAGCGAACAGGGTGCGGCAACCGGTACTAGCGATGCCGAAAGGGATGCCTTTCCGGACGAAGATGAGGACGACGGAATGGATGCAGATATGGACGACGAGACATTCGCGCGTCGTCTGGCCCAACAAGAATTGGGCTTCTGGGGTGACGATCTTGGCGCTCTTTCGAGTTCCTTCACACGGACGGAAACGACAAAAGCACGGGGAAAACGTCCCGCCAACGGAGGGTCGAGCCAGGCTGTACCTGGGCGTGCGAGTGCTGCCCAAGTAGCAGACGCATTTGATAACCTAGACTTGACCGATTTGAGTCAACTTAGCATGCACTCACGCAAACGGCGCAGCAAACAACCCCCGAACTTCAATGTATCTGACTCGGAGATTGAGGCAGCTCTCCGAACTGCGTGGCAGCGTGACAGAGAGAGGAAGAAGAGCCGCAAAATGCAGCGTGAAGCGCTCCGTGCCGAGGGCCTGTTGGGCAAAAATGCGAATCCTGATGACTTGCGCGTCAAGTATGCCGCAGGGATGAAGTTGGACGATATCAAAGCCGAGTTGACGTTGTTCCTTCTCAGCTCGGCGCCACGGTAAGCAGCTCACAGCTTCTAGCAGCGATACATCAAGCTGACAAAAGCCAGGCTTGACTTCCCCCCACTTGATAAACATGCGCGCAAGGTCATTCACGAGCTAGCAAGCAGGTTCAACATCAAGTCACAATCTACCGGCAAAGGCGACAACAGGTGGCCGGTGCTTTACAGGACCAACCGCACTGTTCGGTACGATTCGACCCAAGTTGAAGATGTCACCACGAATGTTGACCAGGCGGCGCTGCGCATTCATCGCAAATACTTCCACCGCGTCGACGTTAAGGGTAAGAGGACCGAGGCCCCTAAAGCCACAAGCGGAGCGAGGTCTGGACACAAGGCAGTCACGCTACGGGAGGGAGAGATCGTGGGAGCATCGGTCCCGGAGCTCGGCCAAGAGAACAAGGGGCGTACAATGCTCGAGAAGATGGGCTGGAGCAAGGGGATGGGTCTCGGCGCGCTGGACAACAAGGGCATTCTAGAGCCTGTAGCGCAAGTTGTGAAGCGTTCCAAGGCTGGTCTGGGATAAGAGTGCTTTTGAGGACTCGATTGCGGTCGCGACTGAATATTGAGAGGTTCAGCTCTCTCTCGAAACGGCGTAATATAGTTACACCCACTCAGCGAGTAATCGCTGGTGAATCTACATTTGGACCGGCAAGTCTCCCTGTACCAGAGTTCGCGTCTTTCACAAGTCTATAGCATCAAATGAAACCCGATGTCATCATGTCGTCGCCAGGTGAAAACGTCGTGAGCCAAGTCGGTCATATGCACGGTTTCATTTCGCCCCAGTCCCTGATATCAAGGCAAGTATTGTACAGCCGCCTGCAAACCCCATAACCCGTGAAAACAGTGTCCCCATAAAAAGCAGACCATCCGTAACGCATTGCATTAAGAGACTCCAAGGGGCATGTGTGCCTTGGCCAGCCTCGTCATGACTCCCAAATGACAAGCAAACCCTGTGCCCTAGAGAAAAAACGAGAAAAGGTAGAAACCAAGCTGCTTATTTCTGGCTGGAGGAGTACTTGGTGACAGCCTTGGTGCCTTCAGAGACGGCGTGCTTGGCAAGTTCACCGGGGAGGATGAGCCGGACGGATGTCTGGATCTCGCGCGACGAAATCGTGGACTTCTTGTTGTATGCAGCGAGCTTCGAGGCCTCGGTAGCAACACGCTCAAAAATGTCTGCAAAAACGGGTTAAAACCGAGTCAGGCCAATCAAGCCGGGAATGACTTACCGTTCACGAACGAGTTGAGAATAGACATGGCGCGGTTCGAGATGCCGGTGTCGGGGTGGACTTGCTTGAGCACTGTTCGATGTTAGCTACCCTGCAAACATTTGGGACACCAAATCATCTTGCGGTTGCTTCCATCAACCCAATTCGCTCCAAGTGTGTAAACTGACCTTTGTAGATGTAAGAAGAGTAAGTCTCCTTGCGGGCCTTGGTCCGCTTCTTCTTGTCTCCCGAAGGCGCAGTCTTCTTGCCAGCATCCTTCTTTTCGGGGGCCTTGGAGGCAGTAGCCGGAGCCTTCGAGGCAGGCTTCTTGTCGGCGGCCTTGGGGGGCATTTTGGTGAATTGGGAAATTTGCGAGTCAAAGTGACGATGAAAAGTATCTGATGCGACCTAAGAGTCGTGATGAATATCGCGTTCACAGAAGCTGTGGATGAATGTTGGCGGGGAGAAATTGGATGATGAAGGAGAATTGCGTTGGCGAGGGGCGATGGCCTTTTTGTAGCTGGACGCGCCTGGCAGGAATGGTCCGCTGATTTCGGGGACTACGCGCAGAAAGTGGGGCCCGTTCCAAGCCGGCGTGATTCGGCGAACAATCAATGCCCGCCCACGAATTGAGCACCAGCGCGATGGCTCGTGCGCCACAACACGTCCCACAATGCTAGTTATTCTGTGTCCCAGGAAGCAACGCGCCTCAACAAACGCTCCCTGGTCAGTCGCGCATACGTAGTCGGCTGTTTTCCTGTTCTTGATCTGCGCAGGAACTACCTGGTAGGAATCGATATGCCCAGGCGCGGGTGACCCTTCCCCCTAGACCAGGCACCTCCACACACTTCACCCTCGCACCCTCGCACCCTCGCACCGCTCCGAACCTCAGACGTTGAGGTAAAGGAGATGGCCACTTGTAAGATCAGGCTAAGGCAGGGCGGCAACAAGGAAGCTCTCCCGGTGCCAACCCACATTGTAGATAGCCGGAAAGCCAGGAACATTTACAGTCCCTCAGCGTCTGGCTAGGAGAAGGCATGCCGGAGGACTTGCCCGGATGGGACACGGAGGTGTGTCCACACCATCAGCCTTACCGCCGCCAGGCGTATCTCCTGATAAAATTGTCCCTGACGGGTCAACGCACTCCCCTACATAGCTACGTACTCCCTAGATCTGGGGAAGAGCCACCTAGATCCAATGCCGATACATGGGGAAATGAACCGCAGACCAGGAAGAGCCGCATGAAGAGGTACCCGATGCAGGTAGGATCCGCCATCAAGTGCTCGGCCTGAGGGCATAAATGACCAGTATGGCCCTCTCAACCCGTTTCACCCGATCAGTGTAGCGATCAAGATCCGATTTGCGAAGCTACATCTAAAGCCGGAGCTCAGGTACCAAGCTACATACTGTACATGGCCGATGACTCGGGACGTTCCGCACGTCCAAGGGCTTTACCTTACCCCATGTCAGCGGGTGCTGAACCGCTTTTCATGACCCGTATGGTCGTCAAGAGGCCGAAATAGGACATTCTGATTCCGGAGAGCAGGTAAATCCCATGGATCAAGCCCTCTTGAAAAGGAGAACCTGAACGGCACGAGTCCCAGACATCGGTTGCTGAACCATGGTGAATGCAGCTTCGACACCCGATCCAAGTCACGATGCCAAACCAACAGTTCAGACACCGCAAATCCACGGGAAACTGGACAGCCAGGGTGCGAGGAATAGGACGGTGTTGGAACCTCTTTCAAGGAAACTTCGAGCCGAGAACGCCATCAAAACACCTAGGAGCCTGGAGGGAATCGGCAACCTGTTGGTTGAGACCGTCGGCAAAACGCAGCTGCGGACCGCATAAGGGAGCTAAGGAAAGTAAAAGATTGCGTGGGCCAAGCGACGAGGTCCGCAGTCAGCCATCAGCCGGCGTTGACCGTAATGGAAGGGGGATGATAATAATAAGTGCAATCGATCGGCTTCGATGTGGTAACTACGCGTGCAGGATACTGATTTGCCCAGCTTGGATTGCGGCACATGCGGGGCGGTAGGGATGGTGGTTTTGGGTCCTTGAAAGAAAAGGCCAGGAGATGATATTTACCCAGCGTGTTATTTTTCGCGTTGGGAGGGGAGTGTTGATTTCTTATTAACATTTTTTTGGCCAGAGCACTCATTGTTGACTATCGGCCAATCATGGGCCATGCGCGCCAACTGTGGGCACGGGCCGTTTTCGGATTAGCCCCAACAGCTCCAATCAACACTAAGCAAGGCGCGAGTGATCCGTGACTCTAGCACCTTCACGCGAAAAGTACTTAACTCGCACTTTCTTCCACCGGCGCTCAACTTCTTCCACTTTCATCACACTCTCCAACATCGAACTTCTAGACTTCCCACTGAGCACTGCATTTAGAGACCTCAGGTCTTCCATAATTCCAACCACTTATCAATTTTACGCTTCGCGCATTTAACTCGACCAAGATGACTGGCGGCGGCAAATCCGGCGGCAAGGCCAGCGGATCCAAGAACGCGCAATCGTGAGTGGATATTCAACGTCATTTCATGGTTCCGAGCATCGCAATCTGGTGTTTCTGTATCGCGAATTCGATCTTTCTGTCTAGACGCTGAGTACAGCTTAACTAACTCTTGGGTTTTTACAAATAGCCGTTCTTCCAAGGCTGGTTTGGCTTTCCCGGTCGGGCGTGTTCACCGTCTCCTGCGGAAAGGCAACTATGCTCAGCGTGTCGGTGCCGGCGCGCCCGTTTACCTTGCTGCAGTTCTTGAGTACCTCGCTGCTGAAATCCTCGAACTGGCTGGCAACGCGGCTCGCGACAACAAGAAGACCCGTATCATCCCCCGCCACCTTCAACTTGCGATCAGGAACGATGAGGAGTTGAACAAGCTGCTTGGTCACGTCACCATCGCCCAGGGTGGTGTCCTCCCCAACATTCACCAGAGTATGCTGCCTCTTCCGAGCTTATCAATAATTGGACATCGCTGACACTTTTCAGACCTGCTGCCCAAGAAGACAGGCAAGACCGGCAAGAACTTGTCTCAGGAGCTTTAAATTTTTCTCAGTGGGGGTTCAGGTTTGCTATTTCTGGTCGGCACGTTGGGTTCATGAATTGGGGTCACGGTCTCGGGTCATCGGTTGCTTTTCGCGTGTTTGGGTGTACATTAATCCATGATGGGCATGGTCATGGCGATGAATGAGATTCCCTCTAAACATTCCCAATTCAGTTTCGCTGCATTGTTGACTTTGAATCCACGCGAACATATAAATTGTATGTCATCGTAATGGAATCAGCCACTTTGTGCCCAAGATCGGCATCGGAGTCGCTGGCCGCCGGCCATGTTCGGCGCACGAGTTGGCCTTTGTAGCAGCAATATGCGACATTCGAACGCACATGGTGGAATGAACTCAGCCTCGAGGTTTCCCAGGCTAAAAAGACCTTGCGCCCTATGTACAACACATATCCATCTCGCCGATGTTCATCAAAATTTGAGTGGTGGGGGAGCTGCGAGGAAACGCGTGTCAGCCAACAAACATGCGGAACTGCCACGACCGGGTGACACTTACGATCGAAATGGGGAGCCGGAAGGTTCCTCTCGTACTTGGAGCCTGTATAGTCCTGTTAAACCGGGGTCCCCCAATGACCGACAGGTGATGTTGGGAATGCGAACCTCCTGGAGCAGTCGGGTGGCAGTAAGGGTCCGGATGCTTCCACTTCTCCAACAACTTCTCCGTCTCCTTCAAAAGGGCCTACGGAAGTCTTGTCAGCTTGTCATCCGCAATGGAATTCCCCCTTCCAACATGGAGGTCTGCACACCCGTTGCAATCTCGGGTCGGTAACATCCCGGTTCTTCTCAAAGAGCGAGCGGATGTAGAGCGCCTGGCCGCGCCAGAGATTGCGATGCACCGACCAATCGAGGGCGAGCTTCAGAGAACGGCGGTAGAGCGACCTGACCGCGATGTCAGTAGTGTTCGGCAATGTGGACAGGGCACACGACTGACAGCGCAGCCTGTCTTGACATGGTGGGCAGCGCGACCGGAGGGTATAGGATTCCCGTCCAACACCCGATCCGCGTACTGAGAGCCTTCGAGCGACCGTTCGAGGATTGGAGTTCGTGAAGTATCGCCTGACGCCGATTCGCACCAGTGCTGTCGGGTTCCGTCACGATACTGGGTCGATAAGCCGGTGTCGCGGCGTTTTCAGTGCTTGATCTGCCCTGGTAAGGTATCAATTAAATGGTGATTGAAGAGCTTTGAGAGGAGTTTCTGCCTGAGGCAGGCAACGAAACTCCAATGCACCTCGTTATTCGCGCGAACCACGCAGATGCTCCGTTCCGTGTTGCCGAGCCCCCGAGGTATCCAAGTACCTTCCCCCCAGCAACCTCAGGAAGGTACATGGTGCACGACGGTAGTGTATGTACCTGACCTGTGGCGTGCAGTTATTATGTACAGCTGCTGCAGGCTGAGGTCACCAGGCCAGTGGAGTGCGGATGGCCGCAAGGCGCCAGTACCAGGTACATTGGAGGCTGGAACCTGCTCTGCCAACGAGCTGCTAGGGCGCTCTTTTTTTTTGTCGCCTAGGTTCTGTAAACGGCACATTCAAACCAGCGTTGCTTCTTGTTTTTCTCCATTTTCTTGTGTTATATCCGCCTCCAATTGATCAATCCATTGTGAGATCAATTGTAGATCTTTGCCTCTATTGCTAACTCTCCTCTGAGCCTGCGTGCTTGTGCCTCGCCAACAGGAGTCTCTCGTCACTTGTTGCAGTCCCGACGCCGAGACGTTCTCCCCGGCTACGAATTCCCGCAACGACTTGTCCAGCAACAGAACAGAGTTAACAACGCCAGAATGCTGTATCGAGGACTCCGGCTGGCGGCCCGTGCCGCTCCCAAACTCTCGCTCTACAACACGAGCTCGGCGCTGCGACAACTTCCTACCCAGTTTCAACATGTACGAACCTACGCCGACAAAATCATCAAGGTGCCGACGATGGCCGAGTCGATCAGCGAAGGCACATTGAAGCAATGGAACAAGGCCGTTGGCGACTTCGTTGAGCAGGACGAGGAAATTGCGACTATTGAGACTGACAAGGTACGTCTACAGCATTGCATTGCGTCGAGTCGCCCGTGCTGGGCTTACGCCACCTGCCATGCATAGATCGACGTGGCCGTGAACGCCCCAGACGCTGGTGTCATCAAGGAGTTCTTGGTCAACGAGGAGGATACTGTTACCGTCGGCCAGGACTTGGTGCGCATCGAGCTTGGTGGCGCGCCTTCAGGTGATAAGCCGGCTGCCGAGGAGGCCAAGGAGGCCCCCAAAGAGGCATCCAAGCAGCCAACACCCGAGACACAACCGGAGCAAAAGAAGGATCCGGAGCTCAAAGCGGCGGAACCGATGCCGGCTGCGCCATCCACACCCGCGAAACAAGAGGCTCCCGCTCTGAAGGAGCAGAGCAAGCCCGCAAAGGCCACCCCAGAACCCCTCGCCACCCTAGGCAGTCGAGAGGAGAGAAGGGTAAATCTACCATCCCCGGTTTGAGCCCGCGTCTGTCGCATAGTATTGACGTGTTCCACAGGTCAAGATGAACCGGATGCGTCTCCGCATTGCGGAACGCCTCAAGCAGTCGCAGAACACGGCCGCGTCGCTGACGACCTTCAACGAGGTCGACATGTCGGCGCTGATGGAGTTCCGTAGCAAGTACAAGGACGAGGTCCTAAAGAAGACAGGCGTTAAGCTGGGCTTCATGAGCGCCTTTTCCCGCGCCTGCGTCCTCGCTATGCGTGACCTCCCGATCGTCAACGCGTCGATCGAGGGCCCGAACGGCGGCGATACCATCGTCTACAGGGATTACGTTGATATCAGCGTTGCAGTCGCCACCGAGAAGGGCCTCGTCACCCCGGTTGTGCGCAATGTTGAGTCCCTGGACATGATCGGCATCGAGAAAGCCATTGCCGATATGGGCAAGAAGGTATGAGTCGTGGTTCCTTTCACCGTTCCTGGTCAGCCTCTGACAGTGTGGTTCTAGGCCCGCGACGGCAAGCTCACCATTGAGGACATGGCCGGTGGCACTTTCACCATCAGCAACGGAGGCGTATTTGGTTCCTTGATGGGCACCCCCATCATCAACCTTCCACAGACCGCTGTGCTCGGCCTGCACGCCATCAAGGAGCGGCCTGTGGCCGTCAATGGCAAGGTGGAAATCCGACCCATGATGTACCTTGCTCTGACCTACGACCACCGACTCCTGGATGGCCGGGAGGCCGTGCAGTTCCTCGTCAAAGTCAAGGAATACATCGAGGATCCCCGCAAGATGCTTCTCTAGATGGTGTCCCCGGGGTCTGCGCCGCTCAATGACGGGGCGGCATGGGGAGATAGGCTACCCGTGACGGAAGAGGCATGGTGACATTGTACAATACAAATTACCGGGCCTATCCCCGGTATTCCGCATCCTGATGGCGTTTCCAATTAGACATGGGCATATTGGTTAGTGGCTCGCGATCTATGCGACGGCCCGTTTGTGGCGCCATTGCACGACTCCGTCTTGGCCCGGTAGCCGGTGTGCACAGAAAGAGGCCGTTGTTCTGTTAATCTAATATTTCCCCTGAGGTGTAGATAAATCACCTGAGTACTCCGTATGGCATGCCGAATTTGTTGTGACCCGGTCGGTGTATTGCTCGGGATTTATGGGCAGAAGACCAGCCCCTGATCTTACATATTTGGCTCGCTTCCTTTAGCCATGACAATCAACCCCTCGCCGCATCCGCGCTCTCATTGGGACTGAATCATTCCTTTGAGGGCAAAGAGCCCAGCAGCAGGAGAGCCAGTCCCCCTTGCCGCTAACTTCAGGGTCAGATCATTCTTGTATAACATATCTTTGCTCCGATGCAGCATATGAGCTTCTACCCTCTGGAGCTTAAGGGGTGCGGTGTTCGCAGCACTCCCTTCGTTGGTGCTAGCCACATCCTGCTCATTATAAATGTGGAGTGTAGCACTCGGTGCCGAGTCATTATTCTTATGCATTGGACTTTAAGGTAACCTGCTTCACAATGGAAGTTTGCTTCTTATGGCGGTCCTGACTGGCATCCTGTCGTCCAGCATACCTTATCCTTTTGCCCATGCTGTTTCTGTAGTTGGTTTCATCTCGCAACTGAGACATGGATAATTAGCCACTTGAAGTTGACGCGGTGCGCGCCAGCGAGGCAGTGTGTGCCTGCGAAAGTTATGTCGGGAGTATTTATACGGCGAGAAGCAGGTCTTGAAGCTGATTCTGATCAGTAGGACTTCATACCTAAGAAACTATGTCGCTACTAGTCCCTACCTAGGCAAGATTCCTACCTATGTATGCATGTATACCTACATACTACATGTATTGCATTGTACATCCATGGATAGAGCACCTTGGCCCGCAGACATACCTGCTAGGTATCCAAGGGGCCTATGTTTGACCGAAACCACGCAGCTTTCTTGATATACACTTTGTTCTCGGCATAGAGTGTTCTGCCAGATGCACCTACCTGTCAGTCGAATGTGGATCTTCTTGGTCCCAAACCCATTTGAAATGGTAACCAAAGCGTGGATGCTTATAGCATGTGTAATCTTTTTCAACTAACTATCCGCGGTGTATTGCAGCCTTCCGTCTCGTGACAAGCATAAGGAAAATATGACGCTCAGCTGTGTTCAATACCTCGGACAACGCATGAAGTACCGTACTCAACTAGGCTCCCGGCCGCGAGAGATAAAACCAGTCTGCTAGTCTCTTGCCACCCTGGAACATAAGGACGACAGGGACAGAGAAAAAGCGAATGGTTCTACTTCATCCATACCCATATCCACCTGAGGAAGGTCAGGATATTCTCCCTGGTCAATCCGTTGTCCGGGAATTCCAGTCTTCCCTTTCTCCTCAAACTGGTTGCCTGGACAGCATTGCTTAGGTCACCGGACTTGTCAGACCACCAATCAGAGAGCCTTAGCCCATGTTTGCGAAGATTATAGCCCACGATGAGGACTAGAAACGTGGGCAGCTACATGAGGTAGACACGGTTAGCCCAATGCACCTGCGCAGTGTTTCGCGGCGTTTGCTTGAGGGGCAAGACAAGACAAGACAGGACAGACATACGCTAATGTACGCTGACACGAACTTGCGAGCGTTGAAAGGCTCAATAAACGCGCCGACGCCATTGAAGAGGATCAGAATAACGCAAGCCACCATGCCATAGCAGCCCTTGAGCCACTGGCCATGGGATTTGTAGGGGTACAGCGGATGGTCCCGGTCGTACGTGGCTGCCTGCGCCTCGGACATGTTTCCGTACAGTTTGGTGTCTTCGAGCCTGCAGGCATTTTCGTCAGTCCGACTATCCTTCCCCTGGCATTGCTGGATGTTGGGCGAGAGCCGAGAAGAGTCTCACGTCCTGAAGAAGCATAGGTATGTGGCGCAGATGGTTGCGTAGACCACCAGACACGAGACAGTGCAGTTGATGGAAAGCTCGTCAAGTCGCTGTTGTCGACGTCAGCGCCACGCATCCTGCAATGCAAGACCGCAACCCCTTCCACTTACGGCCCCGGGCTCACCAGAGCGGCCCATGTACGACACCATCATAAGGGCGCCGGTCGCCAAAACTGCCCGGACAGGTACACCGGAGCGGCATGCGCGTAAACGCCTGGTGATGAATTCCGGCCCCGTTTGGCCGCGCAAGGCAAGTGTGTGCAGCACCCTGGTGGCGATGTACATGGAGTTGATTCCGCACGTGAAGGCAGAGAAGCAGAAGACGGCATTGAAGAAGTGGGCAACCTTCGGCATGCCGGCCTCAACGGCTGCAATGATGAAAACCGAGCGAGCGCTCACCGATGTTGCCTGGCCATTGATGAAGGGGTGGTCCATCGGAACGACGAAGGAGGCCGTCAGGACAGCAAGCGAGTACAGAGTGATGACCCGAAGGTTGATCTTCCGCGCCGCCATTTTCATGCTCTCCACGTTGGCCAGTGATCGGCTCTCTGCGGCAGTGGCGGCGACAATATCCATTCCGATGTAGGAAAACAAAACGCTGGTAAATGTTGTCCTGGGGGGCAATAGCGGGGGTCAGTCTTGGAACGGAGCCCGGAAGGAGGCGGTTCAAAGAAGGGGCTGCTCGGGAGAATGGGGCTTAGAAGAAAGGGGCGGTAACTGGGTGGCCTACCAGACGCCCAGGAGAGTCCCCAGCGACCCGGTAATGACATGCCGGATTTCATGATTCTCGTCCTTGGCAGCATAGGCGGCGTTGAAAAACGAATATGGAGAGTTCCAGACTTAGAAAGGGTCAGCTTCTCCTGTTTGTTGCAGTGACACGGGGAGCGTACATACAACGGGTACCCAGTGGCTCTGTGTAGTAGGCGGCTCCGCGGGCTGTCGTGCGGGATTTGTTAGTGAAGTGTCCCTTGCACATATTGGAAGCAGCCCACACTGACGTTGAATGATGGACAGGAAGAACATCATCTAGCACGAAAATGTTGTTAGTAATAAGCCAGTACCCGAGTATACGCAGAGCTGAAGGGCATACATACCACGATGAGCAAGGTGATGAAGGTGAGTTTGAAGCAGCCGAATATGTACTCGAGCTCTCCAAACACCTGTGAGTAGGAATAGAGTCAACGAAAGGACGGCGATGAGTAGATGCATCCCCGAAAGTTGGGGCTGGGCACGCATACCCGGACAGGGAACATGTTGAATGTCACTACGAGGATCAGGAAGACGGAGATCCAGACAGCATTGTCGACACTCTCGCCAACTTCCCAGTTTAGGAAAGTCTTCCCATCGTCATATCGGAACTTGAGGGCATTGGACACGGCGACCAGCTGCTGGCCAGCGAGGACAGCATACGCAAACCTTCTCTCCCAGCGGTTAGCAGACGATATTACCGAGCTGACGGCGAGTTCTCTGCAAAGGAACAGGAAGATCCAGGGACGGGGTGGCTAACCAGTATATCCACCCGACCGCAAACCCAACCCCGCGGCTCACGAATCGACGCGGGAACTCCATGACGGGGGCGTTGACGGGCATCAGGGCTGTCATTTCACCCAGGCAGCTGATGACCGAGGAGATAACTGGTCGACGCCCATGTCAGTAAGTAGGTATATACCCCCTTTGGGACATTTGGGACACCCGTCAGCTAACACGTTGGGGGTCGCTCACCAGTGCCCATAAGCACATAGGCCACGACAGCACCGCCAGGGCCGGCACTGGCCAGCGATTTGCCGCATCCCAGGAAAAGGCCTGTACACATCAACAGATGTCCCGCCAGCTCTAGCAAGGTCTGCATGAGGCATACCATTCCCGATCGAGCTGTGTGTGATGGACAAGTCAGTCGGCAAGGACGCGCGTGTGCATGGCTCGGCCGAGTCCTTACCCTGAAAAGGCTATCATCTTTACCGGACGAGGACCAGGTCAGTAAATACTTAGCCGCCTGGGGGAATCGCGAGCCTCCATACGTTGATATGCCGCTCATGCAGTACTCGCCTGTCGCCGTGGAATCTCACACAGACATGTCAGCCACATCCTACGCACGCTACGGAAGGAGATGGGGCTCGGGCTGAACCGTACCAGAGACTATCTCCACGAAACTCGCGACGGTCCTCGGGAGCAGGCGGCTCATCGAAGTTGTGCAGAGTAGCCTCGCCATCGGGTTGCGGACTCAGATGACCGGTGTGTGGGTAGACCTCCGGGTGAAGGGCTTCGGGCTTCTCGTAGTCCATGGGTAGAGCTCGGATATGGAGAGAGTTGAGAGGCATCAGTTGCCCCATGGGTACGGAGCCGATTTGATGGGAAGAGGCACGGTCGGCGACGAGCAAGATTTATTCGCGACCTTCTTGCCAAGCTGCGGTGCTATGTATCCCACTCGGGCCCCTGCCAACTGCTCTATCGCAGTGACTGGCCGTGGTAAAAATAACAGCTAATTAAACAGTAAGAATTTCGTGCTCCTCCATCCCGGCCATGCGAGAGCCCGGCGATCGCTCTCAGCTCGGGTCCCTGGGTGACGCTGGGTCCAGGAGGGGCGGGCACACCACGCCCGACACCTCTACACTCCCGCGGCAGGTCTCCAGCGTGCGGTTGACAAGAAAAGACGTCCATCGGCCGAACAATACGCCATGCTTACTCGAGTACATGGTATTGTACATACGCTGCTGATACTGCTCCTGCCAAGAGAGCCGCTAGCATCCTTCAATGATGCAGAGGAGGGAGGAAGGAAGGTCGGCAGCTAGCTCGTCTGCAGAGGCGCAGCGCATGCGGGGTGCCAGCCTAGGTACCTCGGCGAGATTAGGTATCTTGAGAGCAGGCCATCCATGGTTGCTTTGCGTGCTACTCCACACGGAGGTACGGTATGTAGAAGACAGTTAAACTAAGGTATGTAACGACACAGTAGTTGCTGTCGCCGTGACACAGGTTTGCATCTCAAGAGACACAACCGTGGATTCGCGCAACGTGGTTGGCCAAAAACCGGGGAAGCTGCCCCCTGCCCTGAACGCCAGCCAATGCACATTGGATGCCTGCACCCTTCGTACGAAGCATGTGCGAGTCAGGATGATCAGGTATCCTACCCAGAAGGTCAGGTGATGACTTGCTTGTCTCATATTTATCACACATTACACAGGACAATCGAGTTTCTTAAAGGGGCGGACACTTGAGGTATACTACACTAGTTTAATCCGTAGGGAAGGTCCGGTCCCCAGTGGGCCGGGCAGTGGTCCGCCCGTTATCGAAGCAGGAAGCCAGGAAACCTTGGTAGACCCCACAGTTAGTGTAACCTTATTTTAGCGAAAGCTTGGCCAAGCTCAACGACTGGCTCGCCGGCATCAATACCACCGCTGGTTGAGGGACAGCCTCATGTATTGTGCGCGCACTTACGCGGCACTGTCTTCGGTGGAAATCCAACCACTGATCCCGCAGGAAAGCTAGCCAAAGCGTGCAGAAATTTGTATCGACGTACCCCTGTGCAGTGCCGTTCAGATGCACGTCGTGTACCTGTTGTTCTCCAGCTAGGACTCCACTGAGCCAAGCTGGCCAATGGTGAAGGGCCGGCGGCGGCGGCGGCAGCAGCAGACAGCCCAGAGAGACAGAGTTGAGCCAAGGGATGATGAGGGGTGGGAGCTTTTACGACGCTGGTGGCATCGTTGCTCAGCCCCGGCAAAGCCATGCCGTCTGCCGCCTCCCGAACAGGCGCATCCTCGCATCTCCCCGGACCCAGCACCTTCTGGAAACTTAGACGCAGTCCTGACATTGGGGCTGCTCTCGCGCCTGTCATAACGCACCAATTACCTCATTGCAGATCCAGGGAACCCGCCCGACCGGCCGGCCTACTCCATCGGTCGCAGCACTTTCACGCGCGGCAGGCCCATCCTGATCTTGAGACGGAGCGAAGGGTCACGCGAAGAGTGTGAGAACGTATAGGCAGCAGGCGCACAGGGACGGACGGCTTGAGAAGACATTGAGCACCCCTCCAACGGTGCCCCGCACCCCACACCCGGGGCCAGCCAACAAAGGTTATCATCGATCTGGAGCTGGACGACAAGATCATAGGGGACAACGCCCCGAGTGTCGCCGGCCATGGCGGCTGCGGCGCCCTCGTCGCTCTTCCTGCGGTTGGTCAACACGTGGAGGCTTCTGGCCCTCCGCAGCGACATCGACGACCTTGTGTTGGAACTGCTAGGCCGCTTTTCCCTCGAGAAGATATACGCCGGCGCGGACCGCGATATCTACCAACAACTCGTCATCACCCTGCTCGCCCAGCTCAAGGCCATCTTCGACCTCCAACGGCTGACCATTCCCTCCGAGACCACCCATGTCGGTTGGTACCTCGGCTTTCTTGTTAGCTGGGAGGTCGCGCTTCGCTCCGTCGAATTCGTCCTCCAGACCGTCTCCGAAGGCCGCGAGTGTCTCTGGGAACATCGTCAGCTGCGCGACAAATATCTCGCCGAGTTTCTCCTCTCGGCCCTCCGTGTCGTGTCCCTCCACCCGAAGGCCCCGACAACCCAGCGCGCCCGTGACCGCCGCGACCGCTTTGCACGCATCCATGGGTCCTTAGAGCAGGTGTTCGACAGCTATCCCGGGCCGAAATCGTTCCTGCTCGAGGTGTGCAAGGAGGTGGCGGGCCAGTTACACTCCGATCCGGAGGTCCTTGAGTTGCCCCAGCGGCTCAGATCGGAGCTACCGAACTTGACTTCAGATTTGGTACGGCGACGCCAACCGTCACCTCTTTGATTCCTACCCCCTTGGTCGCCTAGGTATATGATTGCCGGAAACTCGCCTCTGCTGACACCAGCGTAGTATCCCCTTCCTCCCTGCCTGCAGCCAGCGTCCATATCGGAACTCGCGCCACCCGGTGGCTTCGCCAACTGGTTGGCGCAATTCCTAGCTCTACGCGACGTATGTCAGTTTGTGGTTGCCGCGTCCATCCAATACGCCGCCAACGGAGAGACGCGTGATGTGCGGCTTCAGTCGTCCTCCGCCAGAGCGCGGAACGCCGTCTTGACTGCCCTGGATAACTTGCGCGCACCGCCCAGCATGGCCAAGGTAGATATCGTGGCGACCTTCAGTACCGCCTTTCGTACCGTCCTCCCGGACACGCTCGACCTCTCACGCCGCGACGACCTCGGGCCTCGCGTGGACGAATGCGAACTGGACGCCCTGGGCGCACTCTGCACCAGGCTTCGGGAGCGCCAGATCGTCCATCGGATTAGCGATAGAGAAGTGGTGCATAATATCTCGCACGTGATCAGGAACATTGTTCTTCAAGATGACCCCGGCGGTCGCTTCAATCCTGCACGGCCTGGACTCTATGTCGTGAATTGCCCTGAGTGTCATCTGACTGGCGCATCGCAACTGAAGTCGCTGTTCTTACTGAAGCCGGAGGCAGCAGACGGAGCCGAGATCCGTCTCCCACCCAAAGCAACATGTATATACTGCGGAGGAGCCACCACGCTTGCCCGCGAGGTGCCCGTTGCGAGACAGACCTGGGAATTAATGGAGCCACTCCGAGCCGACGCCAACACCATCAACGTGGAGCGACACTTGCCGACACAGTTCCAACTGCGGCCGCCAAAACCAGAGGCCACCGGCCTGCTTCCTCCGGGCTATAGCAGCATCCTTAGTATTGGGGGGGAGAGGCCGCATGCGCCAGAAATGTTGAGCTCCGGTCCGATGAAGCCGGGACTGCCAAGCCCGGTGTTTGGTGACTTGACCGCGACTGGCTACCCGGGCCTAGTGTCTCCTCAATCTCCCGGCCCCTATCAGTCGTCCATGCCCTGGCGGAGCGAGCAGTCACGTCCCGGAGGTTTAGCTGACCAAAGAAGGGCGGCGGAAGCAGCAGAGCCGACTCTCGCTCACCCTGATCCTAACTTCCTGACAGATCCTCCCCCCTTCTCACACGACTCGCCGGTCTTACGCAGGGAAACAGGGGTTGACGAGGTTCCGTCGGTACACACCCCCAGAACAGTCCCTGTAATTCCGGCGAGCGACAAGGGGAAGTCCAGGTGGAGACTGAAGTTCCCAACGTCGAAGAAACCCTCGACCGGGGCTTCTGGGGATTCGAGCTCTATCTCGTCAACGGCACTGGAAGCTCAGAAGCTGGAGGAGATATCCCTGTCCACACTGATCAGCACGCAAAAGACGCATATACGAGGCAAGGCATGCAAAAGCGTAAATGTCTACCTTTCTCAGAACTCCACGCTTGCTCTATTCTGGACCCAGCTCGTGATTCATGTATGGGATGTCGGCACGTCACCACCCACCCTGATACGAGCCTTGTTACCGGAGAGCACTTGCATACATGCTGTTGTCGCCAAAACACGGCTAGCTTACATCATTGGGACCAGAGACCAAAAACTAACCGTAAGAACTCACTCAGCCTCGACTTACCCTCAGATATCTTCTCTCCCCCGCGCGCCCCCCCCCCTTTTTTCACCCACCCCAAACACCCGGGCGCACGCCCTCCCCTTCTAAGAGCTCAAGTATGCTAACGTGCTACATCACAGCTACGGGTCGTCAGTCTGGTCCAGCCCACAGCACCCATTGTGGAGTACCGCATACCATCCTCACTGTGGTGCAAGAGCATGGCTATTGACAGACAAGAGAACTACGTGGTGGTAGGGTTTGAGAATGCCACCGTTCGCTTTTTCAATGCAAGCAGTGCGGGGCAACCTCGGGAAGACCGCCTCCACGCGCTCTTCCACAGCGACTGCAAAGCCTGTCCGTCTGTTGATACGCTGGCCTTTTCCGATGACGGGCTAGTTCTGCTTGCGAGCACCCGGGGCCACAAAACAGGCCTCATACAAATATACTCGTGGCGATTTCCCTTCCACACCTTCCAGGAGCTGACCACCTGTCGCTATGCGGTACCCCTACACGAATCCGAGGACAACGGTGTCTCCTCTGCGATATTTCGACCCGGTGTCCACGGCGAAGAAAACTTGGTCTGCATAACTACGTGGACCCAGTCAGGCGCGCCCGTGTTGATCCAGCCCCAAGACGGACACCGGAGTGAAATACGGACCGATGTGTCAGGTCGGCACAGCAGCAAGCTCGGGAATCGCATACAGTGCGCTGCGTTCTCGCCGTCAGGGAGAGAGCTCGTCATAGTCAACGACAAGGGCCACGTTTTCCAGGTGTCCAATCTGAATTCCAGCCCCATGGACATCCGCCGAATCGCAAATTCCAAAGAACTTACCGCAAAGTCCGACTCATTCGCCATGTCGTTCATGACCCTGTCCGACGACGACCATGTTGTCCTCGCATGGGCCGACTCATCTAGAGCTACCGGCTGGGTCAAAAAGATACCTGCAGTGTCGAGGGTACGTTGCTTTTTGACCATCTTTCTGCTATCATCTTTGGAATGCATAACTCTAACAGCCTCTTGATTCTGAAGAGTCACTTTAGTGGCATGGATACACCAGGGCTAGTCTACGAAACAGCCCCCTTTGCCGCAACAAGAGAGCATTCAGAGCAGCTGAGGCCACTAGCTGAGCTCGCTGCAACCGAGGAGGTTGTACCGACAGCAGAGAAAGGCAGCAAGAATTCAGAGCAAGCATTATAATCATGATTTTATAGGCCACCTACTAGACTATAGATAGTTTAATGGATATATTACCTATATAGTGATGTTATAAGCGGTAGTTATTGCTATAAACTAATAGTTATAACAATAATAAAGTACTTACTAAGGAGAGCTAGCAAGCTTAGCATAGAGGCCCTAGCTAACATTATAGCTACTATTATTATTACCCTATAGAGGCTCCTTACATTTATAGAGCTAGATGACTAAGACTATCCGGGGGCTAGGCGTGGCGCCATATCATATATAATAAGATAAGATGATAGGGCTTAACTCTGCAAGAAGCTTGGACTATACATATAGCTATAAATACTCTTACATGCAGCTAAGCTTCCTTTCCTAATTCATTACCTTTACCTCCTACTTATTAATTATATATATATTCTCCTACTCCGCTATGCCTCGCTATTTACAAGGCGCGCCGGACCCTCTATTGCTATATACAAAGGAAAAACCGTGCCGTTTAGGCCGGGTGAAAACCTTTGTCGGAAGTAATAGGAAAGACATAGTTCCAGTGATACACGCTGCTGCAAGTAAAGAAAAAGGCCTTGGGAAGGCCTTGGGCCAACGGCTAGTAGGGTGCTAGCCCGGCTAAGCCGTGGCCACGGATGTGGCTAGCCGGGCTCTCTAGCTTCCAGTTCCTCATCGAGGTTCCGAGCGAGCCTATATTCCCCTAGCCGGCCCGAGTCCATTAGCCAACCCAGTACCTTCTTCAGAAGTCTTCGGTTCCGGTAGCCTAGGCCCTGTAAAACAAGGCTAAGGTCCCGGTGGGTGCGTATTAGTTGCCTAGGCCAAGTTCTTGGTATAGGTGGTATAGAGCACCAAATCACAAGATGCTCTACTGTCTCTCTGGCTTCCCCGCATTCGCAATAGGGGGTAGGCTGGTTACGGGCCTTTTGTTTAAAAAGAAAGTCCCGTAGGCCTATAGCCTCCGTACGGGCCTGTACTAGTAGGGAGCTCTTGGCCTTTGTAAGGCCTTGGTGTTTCCGTAGGCCTTGGTTTGTGAAGAGAACTGTTGGTAGGCCTTCGTCGGCTAGCCTGGTTGGCTGTCCCTGGACCTGGGTTTTCCACCTGGCCTCCCAAGCTCTTAATAATGCCCAGTCATCCTGGGTCTTGGCCAATGGTGGGCCCAAGGCTTTAGCCTGGGCGTTCCATTCGGCCACTACAGCCGAGGCCTTTTCGACGTCTGTTGGCTTTTCTGGGCTCCGGGGCCGGCCCCGTAGCCTCCGGAACCTTCGTTGGAGCCTATTGCAAGCCCCTTGGATGATTTCCTTTGGTGGGCGTCTCGGGGCCTCTGGGCCTAGCCCGGCCTGTAGGGTAGGCTCGTTGAGCCGGCCTTCGAAGTCGGCCAGCCTCTTGTTAAGGTAGAGGTCTAGGGGAGGGATCCAAGTTTCCGTCTCGAGATTCCGTATAGGGGTAGTCTTATAGGCCCCGGCTACGATGCGTAGGCTTCGGTTCTGGGCCTTTGCTAGGTCTCTGGCTAGGCCTTGTGGTGAGCCGTTGAGTGTTGTAGGCTTGTGGAAGCTGGATGCCCCATAGGCTATTGCGCTACGAATGCACTTGGTATAGACCTCTCTGGCCTTGATTAGCCCCGGGCCCCAGGTCTTGGCTGCTATCCTTGATAGGGCAAAGTCTTGGGTTCTTAGCTTGGTAGCTATGCTGGCTCCGTGGGCCTTCCAAGAAAGCCTCCAGTCGAGCCAGACCCCTAGGAACCGGGCTGAAGCCGTTGGTTTAACCATAGTATGGTCATGAGGGTGGCCCGGTTTGGCTAGTCGTAGTGGTTCAGACCACTGTTTACGGCCTTTGTTGAAGTGGATCAGCTCTGACTTGGCCCCATTGAATTCCATTCCGTAGGATCTAGCCCACTGTAGGCATGTAGCCCAGGCTTGTTCTAGTTGCCGGCAGTTGATATAGGGGTCCCTTCCAAAGGCTAGGATGTTGGTGTCGTCTGCGAATCCCACTAAGCTGACCAGAGGGTGCTTTTCCTTTAGTACTTTATATAGCGAGGCTATATATAGTATAAAGAGGATTGGTGATAGTGGTGATCCTTGTGGCACTCCAGCTCGGATGTCGATTTCCGGGGCAAGTTGGCCGTCGAATAGGAGTGTGGCCTTCCGGCCCGTTAGCCACGACCGTAGCCAACCTACAAGCCACTGCGGGAGCCCGAGGTCCCGAACTGTAGCCAGTAACCGGGTATGATTTACCCGGTCGAAGGCCCCTGTGAGATCTAACTGCAATAGGGAAGCCGTAGCGCGTTGTCTCCAGGCCTCTTGGATCTGGGCTACCACAAGCCGAATGGCTAGGTCTGTTGACCTGTATTCCCGGTTACCCATCTGCTCGTCGGGTAATAGGCCATAGGCTTCGACTGCCTCTGTGATTCTTTTGGTAACCACTATTTCCACTACCTTGCCAATGGTAGGAAGGAGCGAAATAGGCCTATAGCCTCCGGGGGTAAGATAGTCAGCTGGGGTTTTACCAGGCTTTGGGAGCACTATAGCTATAGCCTCCTTTAGCCTGGCCGGCACCCATTGTAGTTCGAGGCATCTCTGAGTGAGTAGTGCGAGGATCCTGTACAACGGCCTACCACAGGCCTTCAATAGGCCTATAGGGAGGTAGTCGTTACCTGGGGCCTTCCAGGGAGCGGCCCGGGCAATGGCATCTTGTATGTCCCTAGCACTAACCACCTGGCTTATTGGGATCTTCGGTTCCCACGGCTGGGAAAAGGTGGGATCTTGGATGTTAGAGAGGTCGGCTGGCGGGCTTGGAAAGAAACGGTTGGCTAGGGCCTGGGCCTTCTGGGTATGGGTGGTATAGCCGTTGATGGCCGGGAGCCTAGGGGGGCTAGTAGGCTGGAAGCTCTTGCAACGAGCCCACCGTTCTAGGCTCCAAAGGAGTGATTCGTTATGACTGGCTTCCTGTAGGGTAGACCTCCAGGTCTTTGTTCTAGCCTGTCGTATAGCCCTTGAAAGGTCCCGGAGTCTCTGGTTTAGCTGGGCCTTGTTATAGGCCGTAGGTGCGGCTTTAGCCGTACGTTCGGCCTCCCGGGCCCCCTGGACCTTTTGTTGCACCTCGTTCGTCCACCAGGGGGCTTGAAATCCATTGTTAGGCTTCCTTCGGGGGGTGCTAGCGTTGGCAATCCTTGTAAGTTCTTCGACAAGCCAGTCGAATGCCTTATCTAGGCCTTCTACTGACTGGGTACGGCTCTGTAGGCCCTGCGGGCCAGGGTTATCTAGCCTGCAGAGGCCTGGTAAGAGGGCTGCTTCGGCCTTTACCCTCTTTTTATCCATCTTTTTCCAGGACCAACCAGGGGGGGGTGGGGCTGTAGGGGAGTGTTCGAGGTGGACCTCCACTACTTGGGGGTAGTGGTCGGAATCTCCTCTTTCCTTAATACCGTAGTAGGAGCAGGCAAGGTCTATAGAGGCCCAGATTAGGTCGATAGTCGATGGGCGCCCCCGTTGCCTACCCTGTGGTTCCCTAGTTATAGTGCCCTTAGGGGTTACTAGCCTAAGGTCCCAAGAGGTGGCTAACTGGAGCAGGTTGTTGGCTTTGTTATCGTAGCGTTCGTAGTAGTCCCAGGCTGGGTGTTGAAGGTTGAAGTCCCCTGTAAGTATTATTTGGCTAGAGGGTCGGGGGTATTGTTGCAAAAGAGTGGCCGGTATTGTCTTGATTGCCGGGGGGTTATAGACCGACCAGACTTCGACCCCCTGGCTACCTTCATAGCCTGCGAACCGAACCCAGCACCAATGTTCAGCTACCCCATAGTCCCATTGGCTAAGGTCAATTGTCTTCTTAACCAGTATAGCCGCCCGACCACTAGGTTGATGGACTAGGTGGTACTGGCTACGTCGAGGGCAGTAGGTAGACTTAGTTTGGTGGTTGATCCACGGGTCCTGTATAGCTAGGACGTCGAACTTGGCCTCCTCTACTAAGATTTCTAGTGGTTGCTTGATGCCTCCGGTATTCCATTGTAGTATGGTAACTACCATGTAGTACTAGAGGGTTGGCTGGCTAGGTGGTCGGCTGGCTGGCTGGCTAGGTGGTTGGTTGGCTGGCTAGTTGGGTCGTTCTGGTTTGTAGCTTGGTTTGTAGCCTGGCTTATAGCCTGGCTAGTAGGCTGGGAGATGGATAGTCGGAGCTGCTTGGGATCTTGTTGGGCCTTTGTTGGCCTGCCCCGTGGTCGTTTTCTAGAAGGGCCTATATCTTGGTCGTCGTGGCTTAGAGAGAGGGAGCCAAAGATAGGGGTTGTAGTTGCGGTTGTAGGGTGGGTTGTTCGAGTAAAGTCGAGGTCGAAGGTTAGTTGTTGTAGCTTGGAAGTAGTTGATTCGAAGGTTCTGGGCCTGTGTTGGTAGGCCTCCTTAGCTATAGCCCGTACTCGGAGCCGTTCTGGGCACTGCTTGTCCCTGGCCGAGTGGCGACCCCCGCAGGCTGGGCATCTAAACTGGCCTGTAGTATAGGTAGGGCATTGCTCTTCGCCTTCCTTACCACCATGCCCATGGGTTCCAGCGCCGCAACGGGGGCAAAGGGGGTCCTTTCTGCAGTAGCGGGCTATATGGCCCCACTTCCAGCACTTAAAGCACTGCGTTGGCCGTAGCGGAGCCCAGTATGGCTCGCAGCTAAAGAGCTGAGCCCGGTATAGGACCCCTAGGTCACAGGCCTTTTTAGCCTCCTCCTGGCTAGTAAAGGCTATAACTACAGGGACCCTAGTGAAGTCTGGGTTATGGGGGTACTGGAAGATGATCTTTTCCACTGCCTGTAGCCTGGCCTCTTCTTGAAAACTAGCCTCTGTAGCCCCCTGGAGGTCAGCCTTCCGTAGACCCTTGACTACCACTCCATAGGTCCGTCGGGCTTCCTTTGCCTGGCTTCCGAAGGCCCGTTGAATCCAGTCGTGGTTGGTAGAGTGCCATTGCTTGGTATCTGGGTTGTTGAAGGTAACTACTGTATCTCCGCTAGGTAGTTTCCGGGCTGCAATAGCCCCTTGTCGGCTAGAGGCCCCATTAACGGCTTGAATGATTTCTAGAGGGGTCCTCTTGGCTAGGTCAGGTGATAGATGGCCCCCGCGAACAAGGACCTCGCAGTTCTGCTTGGCTGGGATAACCTTGGCTGGCTGGGCTATAGTGGCTTGTGGGGGTTCCCGAACTATGTCAGCCCAGGTTCGAGTAGCCTGGGCCTCCCCTGGTTTAGTTTCCCTTAGTGCCGCTCGCACCTCTTCGGCTACTACCTTCCGTAGGGTAGGTAGGTTCAACGCTGTAGCCGTAGCCTTAGCCTGGGGGGGCGGTGTGATGGCTTGCTGGTAGGCTTGTTGGTAAGCTCGTTGAATCTCCATTGCAAGTGCCCGGGCCTTGCCCCTATCCTCGGGGACCAGGGCAAGTAGGTCGTTGACAAGCCTAGTAATGTGCTCATATGTATGTAGATGGCTAGTAGACTTGGTTGTTCTGGCCGGCTTGGTTATAGTAGGTAGGGTCTTCTGGCTTGCATGTTGGCTTGCATGTAGCCCTAGGGGGTCAGGGGAGGTTTCCCCCATCTCAATGTCAGGTGCCGGATCCGGAACGTCGTTCATTTTCAGCTCTTCCTGGTAGGATGGGGCCTGTGGGGGCCTATAGGGTGGGTAGCGTAGAGGAGTGTGGGGGATCGTTGATAGGGTGGGCCGTTCGGGAGTAACCGGGTCCAGTAGGGTAGGTGGTCCGGGAATAACCGGTTGGTCTGTGCGTAGGGAAAAATCTTGCCTGACGGTCGGGTGCCCGCAACACAACAGCTACTTCAACGGCCTGTTGCGGCCGCGCAAGGACGGCCGCGCAAGTGCAACCAATACCGTTAGATAGAGCTCGTCGAGGCGGTTAGAATGGTATATGTTTCGAAGAGTTTGCCGCCCTTGCGGGCAAGCGGCGATCAAGTGGAAAAGAAAGAAGTTTTCAAGTACATAATAGCACTTATTAATTATATGCTGTATTCGGCTCTCACTATACGCAAAGCGTTATATATAGTAGCTGCGACTATTTTATAGTCAAATTCGACCTTCGGACCGAATTCTACCGTTAGAAGCCTTTTCGCGCTCTCTTACAGCTAAGATTCAGTGCATTCGGCCGATTCTCAGCTGGATTATAACCACTTATAGCTTGGCTAAGCAGCTAACCCGGCGTATAAGCCCGTATCCGACGAATTTAGATATATAGATCCGAGCAAACTATAACGTACATTATAAGCGAGCGGGACATATTAGCGAGCGGGACACTCTCCACTACTCTATAACAACTACTCTCAATTGTAATGCAACAACACTAAGAACCAACTACAATTACATCAGAAACAGATGAATCAGACCCTTCTGCACCCTCCTGGCAAGTGCGGGCATTATGGCCAGGCTTGCCACATATACCACAGTACCGAACCTTCGTATGACCCCCCCCAGCACCACTACCATCCAGCTATGTTTCTTGCATTGCCTCCCTACCTATAGCCCCCTGGCTTATCACCTCCTGTGCCTCCTGCACAGTAAGTGATCCTCCAAGCCGTACACGTGTTTTTTTGGCTCTCCGGCGCTTGCTTAGCGCCTCGTTGGCCTTGCGGAGCGAAGACACCTCTGCCTGAAGGAGGGCCACCTGGTGCATTATAGCCATCGTACCCTTGGTAAGCTGGTCTACAGCAGCCAACATCGAAGTCGGGGAGCTATTTTGATGGTTGGCAATGCGAGTCTTGATGAGCGTTGACTGTGAGTTGGCTTCTCGGGGGTTGTGTGGTGTCTGGAAGACCCAAGATTATACAGTGCCTGGCCGTGAGGTTGGGGGTGTTGGTGTACGAAGCTTGATATCTAGCTTCGAAAGTACCCTCTCTAGATCGTACGGCACAAGGCCAGCCCCTGCAAAACCGCCCTGGATATTCCTCTTGGTGATAGAGGCAAAGAAGGCCGTGCGAAAGGTACAAAGGAACCCGAGCTTGCTTATATGGTTGATATGTGCGCGCATTAAGTCCTCGATCTAGCGACCGTACGCCTGCTTCAACGGCCCAAAGCAGCCAACATTAAGTGGCTGGAGGAGGTAGGAGGAATGTAGAGGCATACAAAGCATGATAATATTGTTCTGCTAGCAGTAGAGCTCGAACTCGGTTGAGTAGTGGCTTTCGTGGCCATCGAGGATCAACAACCGGTATTTGCCCTTTGTCCGAGGCGCTATATAGTGGTCGAAGTGCTTGATCCAATCAAGGCCTATTATATTAGTAGTCTAGCTATTCTCGGTAGTTGCAATACGCCAGTCGGCCGAGAGGTTGCACTCAGTATACCAGTTGGCGAGGTAGTACTACGCCGCTAAGATAATAAATAGAAAGATAGCCTAGTCAAGGGCATTGACGCCTTGGACCACCGTCGCCTATTTACGGTTGCTAGGCTAGGCTAGCTTCGCCTTGCTATAGCTATCCGAGGTTGTAACTACCATACCCGGGAAGATAATGCCTATTATAAACCTAGTCTTGTCGAAGTTATAGATATCGCCATCTATAATATCGTACTTGGCCTTAACGTTCTATACAAGGGCAAACTACTCGCCAATGACCTTCGGATCCTCGTACTTTGCCCTCTGGTAGTCGTATCTTCGCGAATAACGTGTACGGAGCTCTGGCTGGCGTTTGACAAACCGATGTGCCTAGAGCTTGCTAATAGGGGGCGTATCATATACGCGTAATAGTTAGTTGGCCATATCTTCTATACCATTCAATCTTGGTAGAAAAGCTTGTATAGATAGCTCAATAATATATTGAATAATAGCCTCCTCTTTAGATTGGGTAAGCTTCTTCGAATTGGCTGGAAGATCGCGTCGTATAGGCCAGCCGGTACGTCGGTAGCCGAGGGTTGAAAATGGCATGTTATAGAGCTTGGCCGCGGCTCGAAGGCTTAGTTCTATATCATTTTTAAAAGCTTTGGGGGCTAAGGTTACCCTAGCTTCCTTTGAAGTGGAAGATATCTTTAGTTATAGGAAAAACGCGTTGTTAGAGGTAGATAAGGAAGGACGCGTTATGCCAAGAAATTAGTATCCCGTTCGCTGATATGTCCTGCTCGCTGATAATGTACGTTACTAGTTGTTCGTATTTAATTCCACTAGTGAATTTAAGTACCCGGTTAAATTAAATATAGCAAGTTATTTCAATGTTAATAGCTTAGTTCTAAAAGATAGTTGAATTATATAAAATAAGTATTTTATACTATCTTAATTAGTCTAGTTAATAGCTATATATACCTAACTTCTCTAAGTTATTATACCCCTCCTAGTAATAATATTACTTAGTCTAACCTAGATCTAGAGGCTATTCCTAGTAAATTAAGCAACTAGGTCTAGTTAGTCTGCTATAAAGAATATACTTGCACTATCTAATAGACTATAGTATTCCTATTATTTTCCGAACTTAAACTAGCGAATTCAGACATCTAGTTCGAGTAATAGGTTTATATAGTCTCTAATTACCTTCGCTTATTGTCTGTTATAAGTTAACCTGCAGAGGCCGGTAGGGGCCGACCTATATGGTCAGTAGGCGGCGCCTACGTCCAATTATTATAGGCTAGAAAGGACTAATAGGGATTAGGAAGATTAGGAACAAATGCTAAGAACAATTGTTCCTAGGAAACAACGCCAAAGAACGTTGTTCTAGATGAAACAATAAGAACAATAATTGTTCCAAATGTTCTAGAGATCTAGGTATAGGGATATCTAGGGGAGGAAGCTATACGTTATATAGTTCGATTATTCTGTTACTTACTTAGATAGCTAGCTTCCTTAGTAGGTCATTTAAATAGTAGCCTTTATCTACTATATAAATATCGCGACTTGTAGTGTTATATACCCTTTAGCTTTATTAAGACCTATAGTCCGACTAGCAGATACCTTCGACTGGCGAACCCTTTCAGAGGCAGGACTGCCTATGGTTTCGTCATACGTTGCTTACTCCCTTTGATTCTATTACGGTTTAGATCGAGGATACTACCTACTATTATAGCACATTAAGTTCCCGGCACCTCGACTCTATAGGGCTAGATCACAACGATACAGTAGATACAGCAGGCTCTCGAGGCTCTCAACGCCAAAATCGCCTAGCTCAAGGCCGAGAACGGCAATATATAGCAGCTTATTAACAAAGCTTATAGCGGCAAGCCCTAAGATAAGGCTAAACTCAAAGTACCCCCGAAGTACGGAGGCAATAAGGAAGGACTTGTTAGATTCCTTATATCTATAAGGGCCTACCTTAAGTACTATATAGATAAGTTTATAGATAAGTTCTCTAAAGTTATATTTATTTCCTTATAGCTTACGGGGAAGGTATTTCGATAATTTAAACCTACCCTTAGAGATTAGCTAACGAACGATAAAGACAATCGATTTTATACTGGATATTAATAATATAAGTGATATAGAATATTGGCTATATCCACTAAGGCTAAGAATAAAAAGAAGCAATACTACTATAGTATATTATATAGTACCTATACTAGTTCCATAGATATAGATACTATCTAATAGAAGGATAAAGAACGAAAGGATAAGTTCTAGATTATCTATCTTAATTATAGTAAGAAGAGGTACTTTAAATGAAGTACTATAGTAAGAGGAATTAGAGATAGTTGCCTAATAAAGAAAGTACTATAATTGATAAATCAACCTAGATTATTAAAATAGCTATAGTAAGCTATATCAAGGATAATTTCGATAATATAGTCGATTAGGGTATAGCTAAAGAAAGTATTAAAAGCTTCTTTTAGTTAGGAAATAATAGCCCCTAAATTATATTCGAAAAGCGTATTATAGGCTATAATATTATTACCGCTATATGTCACGAATTAAGCCAATAGGACAGCTGCAAGTGGGACAACCCGGCAGGTGGCATAGGACATACCCGAACCAATTATTTAGGACTAATAAGAAGGAGCTCTAGGGAGCTCTAGAGAGCGGACGAGAGCTAAAGGAACTAAGCCAATTAGCATAAAGGGATGGAAGCTCTCGATGGAGTCAATAGAGCATCGAGCTCTAAGGAGCTCTATAGAGCATATAAGAGCACCTAAGGAAGACAGTATATAGTCACTCGTTCTAGAGGACTCTAGCAGTTCTCCAGTAAACAATACAATCAATAGCCTTTACCTACTATATAGACATTGCGACTTATATTGTTATAAACCTTTCGGCTTTACCGAGATCTATAGTTCGGCCAGCAGTACCTTCGACCGGCGAACCCTTTCAGAGGCAGGACTGCCTATAGTTTCATTACACTATAGTATTATAACTTACAGGAGATTAGGGATTTCGATTAACCTAGGATAAAAAAGACTAATAGAGGATATAGTAATTAGATAATAAGCTTATTAGTCTAAACCTTATCTTCTTTATTTAACGATTTTAAAAGCTTAAGGAGGAATGAATAAGCCAAGCTTTAGATAATTACTTAAAGGCTTATAGGAAAAAAAGACTTAGGCTATAAGCCGATTAGAATTCGTTAAAGCTAGGATAGCTAGGATCTAAAAGCAATAGTATAATATAACTTAATAAGATAGACCAAAGTGTAATAAAATAATAACAATCGATTTAATAGAGTTAGAAACCTAGAAAGAAAGTTCTAGAAAGGATAACCTCAATAGGAACTTAAGGGATAGGAACTATAGAATTAGGACAAGTTCTAGAAAAGAAAACCCTATATTATATTTAGGAAAAGCAACGCTTATTTATATCGAGTCTAGATTCGGACTATATTATAAACCCTATAAGTATAACTATTTTCGACTCTAGCCTTAAATATATAACTATATCTATATTCTATAGTCCTAGTATATTATATACGAATATAGATATTATTTTCGATCGAAGTTCGATACCAATTTCTAGCTGGATCGGCCTACTAATCGAAATAGAAAACCTCGACTAGTTCCCTAGATTTAGAATAAAGGAACTAGTACCAACTAGTTCCTATAGAAGATTAAAAAGATTAATTATATAATATAATTAAGGTAAGACTAAGGAGAATTTACCTAGAAGATTGCTAATAATAGCTAAATAATATATAATAGTATAAGAGCTAGGATTGCCTAGTCTATATAGAGGTGAAGCTCTAGAAGCACTATAACGATAAAAAACATATACGAAAATAGATAACGCTATGCAAACGATAGTACGAAGCTAGAAGAGCTAACAAAGTTCGATAGTTGTTTGATAAACTCCCGAAAATTAGACCGTAGGACAATAACTAAGAGGTATAAGAGGATAGGGACGCTTATTCAGATGCCTGGACGGATTTAGGAAATAGCTTAGGGCCCTCTTAAAGGGCCTAGAAACTACTGAAACTATTACGATAATAGATCTATAAATATAGGAAGAACTATATAAAAAGAAGGATCTATTACCTTCTAGCGAATATAAAAGAAGCCACTATAATTTAAAATAATAAGCCTAATATAGAATCTAGATTATAATATATTAAAATAGATTCTAGGTATTAGTATTAGTAAATATAGGATCCTAGATCGACCTTATCTTACTAGTATTTATTAACTAGTTTAGGATCCGATAGAGGTTTAAAAAGAAATAATATATTATTAAAAGACTATTCGATATCTAATAGGTCTAATAAGAAATAGAGCTATTTATAATTATAGTAAAAGAGAAACTACTAAAGTAATATTCAATATTATTAAAATTGGGCCAAAGAAGGACATAATTTTTAGATACCTATAGTATTAAACATATAATCTAGATATTAGTTAGAAGGGAGATAGCTACCTATAACCTTATAAATAAAGGCTATATCTAACTAGCAAAATAGGAAGTATGATCATAGATTATAGTAGGGTAGTATGCTATAGAAGACAACCTTTATAGATCTACGATAAAACATAGATAATACTAGGTAGAGTACTATAGACTTAGGAAGAAACAGTAGTTACTAGAAAGAACAGCGAAAACCGGCAAGACTAGGCTAAAGATAATGCTATTTATAATAATACCCTTATATAGCTTATAGAAATATAGACGATATCGAAATCGCTATTATTTCCAGTTATAAGACTAGAGAATTCAAATTCTAGAATTAGATTATCTAGAGGGAAGCAGCTAATATTATAGCTAGAGAAAAGTTCTTATACTACCGAAGTATAACGAAGAAGATAGAGATAGGTAAGATCCCGATAGAATACTAAGGATACCCGACGTTTGAATAAAGTATCTTAAGGGGCTACTAGACTATGGACCTAGGACTATAAATTAAGCATAAAGAAGAAGTCTAGTTAAAATTCTTTAAGATATACTATACTAATACAAAGTAAGATATTAAGTTAAAGAGATATCTTAAGAAGAATCTTAAGATAGAGTATCTTAGATTATTAATAACGTGTCTTATAAGCGAGTCGTATATATAAGCGAGTCGTACAGTTTCCACTACTCTACAACAACTATCCTCAATTACAACATAACAACACTAGGAACCAACTATAATTACATCAGAAAACACTAGAATCAGACGATTCTGCAGCCTCCTGGCAAGTGTGTGCATTATGGCCAGGCTTGCCACACACACCACAGCACCGAACCTTTGTACGAGCTCCTCCTGCACTACCACTATCCGGCTGCGTTTCTTGTGCCACCTCTCCAACCACGGTCTTCTGGTCCAGTAGATCCTTTGCATCTTGCACTGTAAGTGATCCTCCAAGCTGCACGCGTATTCTTTTAGCTCTCCGGCGCTTGCTTTGTACCTCGTTGGCCTTGCGGAGTGAAGAGACCTTTGACCGTAGGAGGGCTACCTGGTGCATTATAGCCATCGTACCCTTGGTAAGTTGATATATAGCACCTAATATTGAAGTTGGAGAGCTGTTTTGATGATTGGCAATGGGAGTCTTGATAAGTATTGACTGCGATTCGGCTTCTTAGGGGTTGTATAATATCTAGAAGACCCAAGACTCTATAGTGCCGAGCTGCGAATTCGGGGGTGTTGGCGTACAGAGCCTGATATCCAGCTTAGAAAGCACCCTCTGTGGATTATACGGCACTAGGTCAGACCCTATAAAACCACCCTGGATATTCCTCTCCATTATAGAGATAAAGAGGGCTTTGCAGAAGCTATAGAGGAACTCGAGCTTGCTTATATGGTTAATATGCATCCATATCAAGTGCTCGATCTGGCGACTGTATGCCTGCTTTAGCGGCCCAAAGCAGCCGATATCGAGTGGCTAGAGTTTATAGGAAGAGTACGGAAGTATATAGAGCGTAATAATATTATTCTACTAGTAGTAGAGCTCGAATTCGGTCGAGTAGTGACTCTTGTAGCCGTCAAGGATCAATAACCGGTATTTGCCCTTGATCCGGGGTGCCGTATACTAGTCGAAGTGCTTGATCTAATCTAGACCTACGGCATTAGTAGTCTAGCTATTATTGGTAGTTATAATACGCCAGTTGGCTAGGAGGTTATATTTGGTATACTAGTTGGCGAGGTAGTACTATACAGCTAAGATAATAAAGGAAGGGATAATCCAGCCGAGGGCATTAACTCCTTAGATTACCGTTGCCTATTTGCAGTTACCAGGCTAGGCGAGTTTTGCCTTGCTGTGACGAAACCACAGGCAGTCCTGCCTCTGAGAGGGTTCGCCGGTCGAAGGTATCTGCTGGTCGGACTGTAGGTCTCGGTGAAGCCAAAAGGTTCACAACAATGCTAGCCGCAATGTCTGCACAATAGGTAGAGGCTATTGCTTATATTGCTCACTGGAGAACTCCCAGAGTCCTCCAGAACGAGTGACTATATACTGGCTGTCTTTGGGTGCTCCCATATGCTCTATAGAGCTCCCTAGAGCTTGGTGCTCTGTTGACTCCATCGAGAGCTTCCATTCCCTCGCGCTGATTGGCTTAGCTTCCTAAGCTCTCGTCTGCTCTCTAGAGCACCTTAGAGCTCCTTCTTATTGGTCCTAAATGATTGGTCGGGTGCGCCCTACGCCACCCGTCGGGTTGTCCCACCTGCAGCTGTCCTATTGGCTTAATTCGTGACATATTACTAAATATATTCTATAAATATAAGCTATTAGTTAATAAGGATAAAAGCAATTCTATGTTATAAAGATAGTATTTTTTTAATATAAGATCTTGCCTAGTAGAATTAAAATAGAGCTAGCCAAAATTAAAGCAATTAAAAAATAGCTATAACTAGCGACAACGATAGAAGTATAAAGATTTATCAGATTTACCAACTTCTATTAGATATTTATTTGAAACTTTAGCGATCTTGTATTACTCTTATATAAACTTATAAAGAAAGATATCGAGTTCTAGTAGGAAACTAAGTAATAGTAAATATGCTAGGAGATCCGCAATATGATTATTGCCGATCTAGTGCTCTAATTACTAGATTTATAAAAGCTATTCAAGGTTGAGAGGAATATATCCAACTATATAATTAGAGAGCAACTTATATATAACGTGGTTGATAAGCGAATGGCACAGACAAGCGAATGTCACACGAAAATACACCCTCTCAACTAAATTTACATTAATTCCACCAAAACAACTTAAAACCAAAGGAACTACTCAGAATCGTCTTCATCAGACGTTTCTATAATTACCTGACAGGTACGCATATTATGGCCAGGTTCACTGCAGGTGCTATAGCGCCGCGCGCGCGTCTCGACCCTTAGCCTCCGACCACTACCCGCCCGTGTTTCCTCCTTTATCTGTACCTCAACCTCTCTCTAACCCTCTAGATCCTGTACATCCTATATAGAAAGCGATCCTCCTTGCCGGAGCAATTGTCTTTTAGTCCTCCGACGCTTGCTTAGTGCCTCATTTGATGCTCGGAGACTTTGGTTCTCTGCTCTTAACAATGCCAATTGATATATAACCTTAGACGTCTCTTTTATAAAGATATTAACAGCTCTTAAAATCTTAGTCGGGGAGCTATTTTAATATTAGATAATTCGATTCTTGATAAGGGTGGACTATATAGAGGCTTCGGTTAGGTTGTTTAGGGTCTTAGAAACCCAGGTATATATATTGCTAGGCTGTAAGTTCGAGGGCGTTAGTGTCTTTAGACGGATGTCGAGCTAGGATATTACCTTCTCGGGATTAAGAGGAATAAGTCTAGTACCTCTAAAACCTCTTTGAATGTTTTCGGGGGTTAGGGCGGCCTAGAAAGCAGTATAGAATATAGGAAAGAAGTCCTCCTTAGTGATATAGGTTATATTTGCCTGTATTATACCCTCGATCTACTTGCTATATACTGTCTTAAGCGGGCTAAAACACCTAATATCAAGTGGCTAGAGGATATAAGACGAGTAGGAGGTATATAGAGTATAATAATGTTATTCTTCTTATAATAGAGCTCGAAGTTAATCGAATAGTGGCTATTGTAGCTATCAAGGACGAAAAGGCGATGAACTCTAACTATTTGAGCTTTGGTATACTTATTAAAGTGCTGAATCTATTCTAGGCCTCTCTCGTTGGTTGTCTAACCGTTTTCAGATGTCGCGATAACCTAGTGTTTCGGCAATAGCCTATTCTTATACCAGGAGGAGAGGTGATAGTTGCCCTTAACGATAATGAATGGTGGGATCGCCTAGCCAGCCGCATTAACGCCGTAGATTGCCATTGCCTACTCCCGATTGCTAGGCTGCTTTAAATTTGCCCTGCCATGCCATTTAGAGCTTATAATAACCATTGCGGTTAAAATAACGCCCATTAGAAACCCAGTCTTATCAAAGTTATAGATATCTACCTCCTGGATGCTATACTTCGCGATCGTATTCCGTATAAGTGCAAACCAGCCGCGAATGATTTCTAGATCTTCGTACTAGGCCCTTTAATAGTTGTATTTCCGATTAAAACGCATAGTAAGCTCTAGGTACCATTTGACGAAGTTATATACCCAATACGTTCCAATACGTCCTACGTCGTATTCGGCAAATAGTCGATTAGCCATATCTTCTATACTAGATAAGCGGGGAGGAAATCCTTTGGAATCTAGGTCGAGGATATATTGAACAATGACCGATTCTTCTAGTTTGGTCAACTTCCGCGAATTGGCTGGAATATCGCGTCGTGATTGCATACCGCGTCGCCGGCGGCTTAGCTTCTCATAATCCACATTCTAGATCCTACCAGCCGCTCGAGCGCTTAACTTCGGATCATTTTACATTGCTAGAAGGGCTAGTTGCACCTAGGACTCGTTGCTTTTGTGACCTATATTGCATTGTAAAGGAAGATAGGAAGAAAGATAGAAGATATATCAGGGCGAATTCGTATGACATTCGCTTATCTATGACATTCGCTTATCAACCACGTTATATATATATAATTTATAAATCAAGCTAGGTAAAGTATTAGGCCTTTACTAGTTATTTTCTAAGCTATAATATAAATAGTACTTAGTATTGGGTTTGTATTACCTTCTTATAGACCTCCTAGCAATTTAGATATTTAAAGTTTTGGATTCTTTTTAAATATAAATGAGATTAAATAATATACTTATAATATTAATAGTCTAATATATCCTATCTTAAGATTCTCCTTGAAATATGTTTTTATCTTAGTATCTTATTTTTATTAGTATAATAGATACTATACTTTGTTCCTAGTATTTTAAGTGCAACCTTACTTGCTATATTATATAGGGTTCTTCTTGTTATAACAAATATATCCATCGTAGTCGTTTATATAGTAGTTCTAGTATAGCGTCAGCCTATTGGTTACTCCCCTTCTTTTTCTATTGTATAACAATTAACTCCTTTAATAAGAAAAATTATATCTAAACAGAAGCGTATAGAGTAGGAAGAGGCCAATGCCAAAAAAATCCTCTTTATTCTTTAGACTTAGTTCTAAACCGCTATTAGGCGCCTAGCCTAGTTATATCGCTGGAAGCGTTTTTTAAAGGAGCAGGGTTCGAAGTTACTCCATTATAGTATATAACCGTTAGAGGAGATAAAGGCGGAAGACCGCCGGATCTAGGAGTCCGAATCTTATATAATTAGGACCATTTAGGCGCTTAGAGTAGATGTTCCCTTCGATTAGGGTTTCTTAGGGCTTGACTTATCCGATATTAACCTGGCCGCTTTAATAGATCCGCCGCCCGAGGTTAATCTAGGTTCCTATAGTAGAATTCTTCTAGTTTCTTAGAGCAATAGAAGTACTTAATTGATTCCTCTAAGTTATCTTCTAGGCTCAAATCTAACTATTTAACTAAATATTATAGCTATCTTCCTTTAACCTATAAGTCTAGGACTTCCTTAATATCCTATTCTTTTTCTTTGTTCTTGGCTTCTATATCTATAATAAGCTATATATTCCTTAATACTAACTCTAGAAGTAAAATATAAAAAATAGTTATTTATAACTTTATTATTACTAGTAACGTATCTTATAAGCGAGCGGGACACTCTCCACCACTCTACAACAACCATCCTCAATTGCAATACAATAAGACCATTAACCAACTACAATTACATCAGAAACAGCTGAATCAGACCCTTCTACAACCTCCTGGCACGTACGGGCATTATGGCCAGGCTTGCCGCACACACCACAGCACCGAACCTTCGTACGAGCCCCCCCTGCACCACCACTATCCGGCTCCTTTTCTTGCGCCATCTCCCCAACCACAGCCTTCTGGTCCAGTAGATCCTTTGCATCTTGTACCGCAAGCGATCCTCCAAGCTGCACGCGTGTTCTTTTGGCTCTCCGGCGCTTGCTGAGTGCCTCGTTGGCCTTACAGAGCGAAGAGACCTCGGCGCGAAGAAGAGCCATCTGGTGCATCACAGCCATTGTACCCTTGGCCAACTGGTCTATAGCAGCCAACATCGAGGTTGGGGAGCTATTTTGATGGTTGGCAATACGAGTCTTGATGAGTGTAGACTACGCATTGGCTTCCCGGGAGTTGTATGGTGTCTAGAAGACCCAAGACTATGCAGTGCTAGGCCGTGAGATTGGGGGTGTTGGTGTACGAAGCTTGATATCCAGCTTAGAAACTACCCTCTCTGGATCGTACGGCATAAGGCCAGCACCTGTAAAGCCACCCTGTATATTCTTCTCCGTCATAGAGGCGAAGAAGGCCTCGTGGAAGGCATAGAGGAACTCGAGCTTGCTTATGTGGTTGATATGCATACGTATCAAGTCCTCGACCTGGCGACCGTACGCCTGCTTTAGCGGCCCAAAGCAGCCAACATCGAGTGGCTGGAGGAGGTGGGAGGAATGCGGAGGCATACAGAGTATGATAATGTTATGCTACTAGCAATAGAGCTCGAATTCGGTCGAGTGATGGCTCTTATGGCCGTCGATGATCAATAACCGATATTTGCCCTTTGTACAGGGTGCTATATAGAAGTCAAAGTGCTTGATCCAATCGAGGCCTACGGCATTGGTGGTCCAGCCGTTCTCGGTGGTCGCGATACGCCAGTCGGCTAGGAGGTTGCACTCTTGATACCAGTTGGCGAGATGGTATTGCACGGCCAAGATGATGAAGGGTAGGATAGCCCAGCCGAGGGCATTAACTCCCTGGATTACCATAGCCCACTCACGGTTACCAGGCTGGGCCAGCTTTGCCTTGCTACGGCCATCAGAGGTCGTAACTACCATGCCTGGGAAGATGATACCTATCATGAACCCAGTCTCGTCGAAGTTATAGATATCGTCATCCATAATGCCGTACTTGGCTTTAACATTCTATACGAGCGCGAACCACTCGCCAATAACCTCTGGGTCCTTGCACTTGGCCCTCTGGTAGTCGTATCGACGTAACCAACGCGTACGGAGAGCGGGCTGGCGTTTAACGAAGTTGTAAGCCCAGAGCTTGCCGACAGGGGGCGCATTGCGTACGCGTAGCAGTTGGTTGGCCATATCTTCCACACCACGTAGCCTTGGTGGAAAAGCTCGCTCAGATAGCTCAGTTATATACTGGACTATAGCCTTCTCTTCTAGATCGGTAAGCTTCCGTGAGTTGGCTGGAAGATCGCGTCGTATAGGCCGGCCGGTACGTCGGTAGCCGAGGGTTGAAACTGGCACGTTATAGAGCTTGGCCGCGGCTCGGAGGCTTAGTTTCGTATCATCTTCAAGAGCTTTGAGGGCCAAGGTTACCCTAGCTTCCTTTGAAGCGGAAGACATCTTTAGTTGTAGGAAAAACGCGTTGTTGGAGGTGGATGAAGAAGGACGCGTCGTGCCAAGAACTTAGTGTCCCGCTCGCTTATATGTCCCGCTCGCTTATAAGATACGTTAGTAATAGTTGGTAATTAAATATCGAAATCTTTATGTCCACTTTGAACAGTCTAATCTTTTTAAAGTCGAGTTTCTAACTTAGCCGTTTTATCTTTAAATTCCGAGAAATAAGGTAGACTATATCTCCTTTCTTAAGATAAGATCCCTTAAGCCGATATTTATTATAATACTCTTTTATCCTAAGTCTAACAAACTTAAGTTCTTCTTTTAATATTATATATAGTATATATAACTCTTCTACCTTGACTTTACCTTATATACTATAATATCTAGCCCTTAGCGTAAATCTGCTTTATATCTAAAGTTTATAAAGAATAGAGTAACCTTTATTGTCTCTATTAGTATTACCTTATATATAAGCTATACTACTAGAATAGATTAACCTAGTCGTCCTATTAGAAGTTAATAAATGCTCTTGGGTATTGTTCAATAATCTAGTTAAGCCGTTCTATCTAGCTGTATTTTTATAGGTAGAATACTCTTAAAATCTTGCTCTTTATATCTAAACGCTTTATAAGCGCTTGTTAGAATTTTAATACGAACTTAGTATCTCGATCTATAATCTATTCCTTCGGCGATCTATAAACTAATACAATATACTAATAGATTATATGTCATAAATTAACCTGCAGAGGCCGGCGGGGCCGACCTGCATGGTCTGCGGGCGGCGCCCGTGTCCAATCATTCTGGTCCCGGAACGAACCAATCAGAAGAGGGTCACGCTCAGCATAAGAGAGGCCTGGTGATCCAACTATAAGGTTCACAAAGGATTACTGGTGATCCAGAGCAATCCAGTATAAGGGATCACTAGGGATGGTCAATGATCTATAAGAAACCCGTAGTATATAGAGTAGCTATTCATTTGTTCTGGTGGACTTAGGAAGCTCGCCAGTGAGCTATTACGAGTAGTAGCCTCCACCTACTATGCAGATATTGCGACTTATAGTGTTATAAGCCCTTTGGCTTTACCGAGACCTATAGCCCAACTAAGCAGTACCTTCGACCGGCGAACCCTTTTAGAGGTAGGACTGCCTAAGGTTTCGTTATATATTGCTTACTCCCTTTGACTCTATCACGGTTTAGATCGAAGGTACCACCGATCATTATAGCGCCTTCGACACTTAGCACCCTAGGTGCCCAAGGCCAGACTACAACTATATAGTAGATATAGTAGGTTATTATGACGGTGGAACGCACCGACCATGATGATGATATCATTTGCATGTATAATGATTCATTATACCAAGTGATGATTCATTATATATGTTCTATTATATCATGCATGCAAGCTCAGACCTGGTCGCATCCTGTATTTAAAGCCTACCTTGCAGTCTCAAGGATTTCTTTCCTCCTGCAAGTTCAATATTCTTGCAATGCAGTCAGTTTACCACCAGAGGCTTGACCCTGGCCTTGAACGACAGCCCTCGTGACAGTTATCGAAGCTCTTAAGATGAGGATTGCCTAGCTCGAGACCTAGAACGATAATATATAGGCCCTCAAGACTCTTAACGCCCCAATCGCCTAGCTCAAGGCTGAAAATAGCTATATAGTAGCTTGTCAATAAGGCTTACAATAACAAGCCTAAGGACAAGGCCAAACTCGAAGTACCCCCTAAGTATAGAGGTGATAAAGAAGGACTTACTTGATTCCTTATATCTATAAGAGTCTACCTTAAGTACTACCCAGATAAGTTCGCGGACGAACCTGCTAAGGTTATATTTATCTTCTTACAGCTTAAGAGGAAGGTACTTCAATGGTTTGAACCTACCCTTAAAACCTAACTAACAAATAGTATAGATACTAAGGAGGACTTTACTATAAAAGTTTTTAAATTATATAATAAGTTTAAATAGGAAATCTAAAAGGTGTTCGGAGACTATAATAAAAAGCTTTATATATAGGAGCGATGTATATACCTAAGGTACATAAAGTCGGCGGCTACTTATATTATATAGTTCCGCCAGGACTTACTTCGGTATAAGATTAACGACGAAGGTTTTATATAGTTACACTATAATAGCTTAAAGGAAAAAGTTAAGGATAAACTATATTAGAAAGACTGACCTAATACACTTATCGAATATATTATTATAGCTATCTATAACGTATATTATCAGCGAGTGACCTATACTGGTCCTATAGATATAGACACTGCCTAGTATAAAGATAAGGGATAAACGGACAAGTCGTAGGTTATCTATTTTAATAATAGTAAGAAGGGGTACTTTAAACGGGAATGCTATAGTAAGAGGAATTAAAGGCAGGTGCCTGGCAAAGAAACCGCTATAATCTATAGGTTAGCCCGTATTATTGAAGTGGCTATAGCAAGCTATACCAAGGATGACTTTAACAATACAGTCGATCGAGGTATAGCCAAAGGAAGCATTTATAACTCCTCCTAGTTAGGAAGCGATAGTTCCTAAGTTATATTTAAAGAACCTATTATAGGCTACGATATCGCCGCTACTATAGTATTATAGCTTATAGGAGATTAGGAATTTCAATTGACCTAGAAGGAGGAGGGTTGAGAGAGGATATAGTAATTAGGTAACAAGCCCGTTGGTCCAAACCTTATCTTCCTTGCTTAACGACTCCAGGAGCTTAAGAAGGAGTAAGCCGAGCTTCAGACAATTACTCGGAGACTTGTAGAAGAGAAGGCTTAGGCTATAAGCCAGTTGGAATTCGCCAAAGCCAAGTTAGTTAGGGTCTAAGAAGAATACGACTCCAATATATAGGATGCACCAATCTAAGATATAGGCGAGGAAAGGCAAAGGCTACTTAACGGCATTAAGAACTCTAAGACGGAATTTTAGAGGGCTTAACGCTAGTATAGGCTTAAAGGATAAGAACTATAAGATTAGGACGATTTTTAGAATAGAAAGCCGTATAATAATATTAGGGATAGCAATATAGTATATATTTAGATCGGGTACAGCCTATATTACGAACTTTATATATAGGATATACTTCGACTTTAGCCCTAACGATATAACTATATCTATATCCTATAGTTCTAGTATATTATATACGATGCCGATATTACTTTTGATCGAAGTTTGATAATGATTTTTGGCTAGATCGGCCTACCGATCGAAATAGAGAATCTTAACTAGCCCCGTAGGTTTAGGACGCAGGAATTGGCACCGACTAATTCCTATAAAAGGTTAAGAAGATTAATATATATAATAGGATTAGGGTAATACTAAGGAGAATTCACCCGGAGGATTACCAGCAATAGCCATACAATATACAACGGTATAAGAGCTAGGATTATCTAATCTATATAAAGATAAAGCTTTAGAAGTACTGTAATGGTAAAAAACGTCTAAGAAGATAGGTAACGCCGTACGAACGACAGTAGGAAGCTAGTAGAGCTAACGAAGGCCGACAACTATTTAATAAACTCCCGAGACTTAGCCTATAAGACGGCAACCAAAAGGTATAGGAGGATAGGGACATCTATCCGGATACCTAGACGGAGTTGGGAAATGGCTTAGAGCCCTTTAAAGGGCCTAGAAACTATTAAGCCTATTATAACAACGATAGATCCGCGGGTATAGGAAGAGCTATATAGGAAGAAGGATCTATAACCTTCTAGCAAGTGTAAAGGCAGCCGCTACGATTTAAAACGATAAGCCCGACGATAGAATTTTGGTTATAGTATATTAGAACGGATTCCAGGTATTGGCATTAGTAGATAGAGAATCTTAGGTCGATCTTATCTTACTAGTACTTGTTAATAGACAGGATCCTATAGAGGATTAAGAAAAAATAGTATATTATTAAAAGATTTTTCGATATCTAATAGGTCTAATGAGAAATAGAACTACTTACAAGTATAATAAAAAGGAAAACTACTAAGGTTGTATTTAATATTATTAAAATAGGGTCTAAGAAGGATATAATCTTTAGATACCTATAGCATCGGAAATATAACCTAAACATTAGTTAAAAGGGAGGTGGCTACCTATACCTCGAAAATAAAGGCCGTATCTAACCAATAAGATAGGAAGTATAGACGACGGGTTATAGTAGGAAGGATCGCACCGGAAGGCGGCCCCTATAGATCTACTATAAGAGACGGATAGTACTAGATAGAATACTATAGACTTAGAAAGAGGCGGCAGTTACTAGAAAGAACAGTGAGAATCAGAAAGACCAGGCTAGAGACAACCCCACTTACGACAACGCCCTTACGCGGCTTAAAGAGATATAAACGATATCGAAATTGCTATTATTCTAATCGATAAGACCGGAGAATGTAAACTCTAGGAGTAGATCACCTAGAGAGAAGCAGCCAGTATTATAGCCGGAGACAAGTTCTTATACTATCAAAGTATAGAGAAGAATATAGAAATAGGTAAGATTCCGGCAGAATACCAAGGATACCTGGCGTTCAAAGCTAAGCATCTTAAGGGGCTATTCGACTATGGACCTTAGGACTATAAAATCAAACTTAAGAAAGGAGCTTAGTTGAAATTCTTTAAGGTATACTATACTAATAAGAAGCAAGATATTAAGTTAAAAAGATATCTTAAGGAGAATCTTAAGATAGAGTATATTAGACTATTAATATTACTAGCGGGCTACCTAGTCCTATTTGTTCTAAAGAAGGATAGGAAGCTTTGGATATATATAGACTACCGATAGCAGAATGAAAAGATAGTAAAGAACCGGTACCCTCTGCTATTTATCTTACGGCTTCGAAATCAGTTGGTAGGAGCCCGCTACTTTATATGTCTTAACCTTCTAATAGTATATGCCTATATTCGTAATAAGGAAGGGGATAAATAGAAGATAGTATTTTATACTCTCTATAGCTATTATAAGTACCTTATAATGCCCTTTAGATTGGTTAATATACTAGGGACCTTCTAGGTGGTTGTTAACTATATAATCTGCCTATTCGTTAACTAATTTATAGTCTATTACCTAAAGGATATTCTTATCTTTTTTAAGATACTTAAGGAATATAAGAAATATATAAAAGTAATACTAGATGTACCCTATAAATATAAGCTATTAGTTAATAAGGATAAAAGCAAATTCTATATTATAAAGATAGTATTTCTTAGATATAAGATTTCGCTTAATAGAATTAGAATAAAGCTAGTAAAGATTAAAGCGATTAAAAAATAGCTACGACTAATAACGATGATAGAAGTACAAGGATTTATTGGATTCGCTAACTTCTATCGAATGTTTATTAGGAACTTTGGCGATCTTATATAACTATTGCACGAACTTATAAAGAAAGACATCGAGTTCCGGTAGGAGCCGAGCAAGAACAAGCGTTCTAGAAGATCCGCGATGTGATTATCGCCGATCTAGTGCTCTGGTTGCCAAACCTATAAAAGCCATTCAAGGTTGAAACTGACGTATCCAACTATATAATTGGAGGATAACTTGGTTAGCGCAACGAATAAGAGAAGCTATACTCAGTCGTATTCTTTTCGAAGAAGCTTAAAGGGCTATAGCTCAACTACCCTATCTATAATAAGGAGTTATTAGCCATTATCGAAGCTTTTTAAGAACAGAGACTATACCTTAGCAGCATAATATATAAAGTCCAGGTTTATATAGGCTATGAGAACTTGCGGTACTTTACTACGACGAAGGTACTAAACGGACGATAACCTTAATAGGAGGAATTCCATTAGAGTTCAATTTCAAAATTAACTATAAAAAAGGCTTAGAAAATATACGGGTAGATACATTAAATAAATAGCTAGATCACTTTAGGAATAGCTAGCTAAAAGCCTCGCTACTATTACTTTAATGATAGCCAGACGGTTCCTTATAGTACGCTCCCTAACCGATAGAAGATCTCAACGGCAATATACTTCTATAATAGGGCGAAGATCCCGACCTATAATCTCTATAACCGCTTGAAGAATATTGCGTAGTCTTTAGGGAAGAACAGCTAGGAAAAGACTTCTAGGACCAGAAGCAGGATAATATAGACGAAAAGGCAGATATCTGTTAGAGAGATAGAGCATTATAGTATAATAGCAAGGCCTATATCGTACTATAGGATTAGGCGGAACTGATTAGGATAATCTACAAGTCGAAACTCGGAGGATATATAGGAATCGCTAAAATAGTCGCCAAGGTTTAGCAATACTATGACTTCCTAGGACTTAGGACCAGAATCAACACCATTATATAGGAACACAACCTCTATAATCGAAGCAAGACGGTACGGTATAAACTGTATGGGCTCTTGGAGCCATTGCCAGTTGTAGAACGACCATAGAGTTCGGTAACGATAGACTTTATCACTAAACTACTACTCTCAAAGGACTCGACTACTAGAACAAAGTACTATAATATTCTTACTATCGTTGATCGACTTACTAAGTAGAGCTGCTTCTTCCTATATAAGGAATTATAGTCAATAGAATAACTTGTAGATACGATCTATAGGCATATTATATTAGTTTATAGATAGCCAAAAGAGTAGATTATAAATCGAGATACTAAGTTCGCATCGAAATTTTAGCAAGCACTTATAAAGCGTTTGGGTATAAAGAGCAAGCTTTCGATAGTATACTGCCTACAAATAGATGGCCAAATAGAAAGGCTTAACTAGATCGTCGAATAATACCTTAGAATCTTTATTAACTTCTAGTAGGACGACTAGGTTAATCTATTATAAGCAGTAACGTAGGTGTATAGCGAAAGTTACATATATGCGAAAGTTACACTAAACTATACCCTCTCAACTAAATCTGTATTAATTCTACCCAACCACCTCAAAACAAATGAAACTACCCGGCATCGTCTTCCTCCGATATTTCTATAACTATCTGACAGGTACGCGTATTGTGGCCTGGTTCACTGCAGTTGCCATAACGCTGCGCATGCGTCTCAATCCTCGGCTTCCGACTACTACCCGCCTGCGTTTCCTCCTTTATCTGCACCTCAACCTCTCTCTGACCCTCTAGATCCTATGCATCCTGTATAGAAAGCGATCCTCCTTGCCGCAGCTGCTGTTTTTTGGCTCTCCGGCGTTTACTTAGCGCCTTATTTATAGCTCGGAGGCTCTGGTTCTCTGCCTATAATAATGCCAACTGATGTATGACCTTAGATGTCCCTTTTGCAAATATATCAACCGCCCTCAAAATCTCGGTTGGAGAGCTATTTTGATGCCGGGCAATTCGATTCTTAATAAGGGTGGACTGCGAGGAGGCTTCTATTGGGTTGTTTGGGGTCTTGGAAACCCAGGTGTAGGCACTGCCGGGCTGCGAGTTCGAGGGCATTGGCGTATTTAGACGGATATCGAGCTGCGAGATTACTCTCTCGGGATTAAAAGGAGTAAGTCTAGTACCTCGAAAACCTCCTTGAATGTTTTCAGGGGTTAGGGCGGCTTAGAAAGCAGCGTAGAATATAGGAAAGAAGTCCTCCTTAGTAATATAAGTTATACTTGCCTATATTAACCCCTCGATTTGCTTGCTATATGCTGTCTTAAGCGGGCTAAAAGATCTAATATCGAGCGGCTAGAGGATATAAGACGAATGGGGAGGTATATAGAGCGTAATAATATTATTCTCCTTGTAGTAGAGTTCGAAGTCGGTCGAATGGTGGCTATTGTAGCCGTCAAGGATAAGGAGGCAATAAACCCTAACTGTTCGAGCTTTGGTATGCCTATCGAAATACTAGATCCATTCTAGACCTCTCTTGTTGGTTGTCCAACCGTTTTCGGAAGTTGCAATGACCTAGTCCTTAGGCAATAGGCTGTTTTTATACTAAGAGGAGAGGTAATATTTGCCCTTGACGATAATGAACGGCGGGATCGCCTAGCCAGTAGCATTGACGCCCTAGATTACTATTGCCTATTTGCGATTGCCAGGCTATTTTGACTTTGCCCTCCTACGCCGTTCGGAGCTTGTAATAACTATTGCAGTCGAGATAATGCCTATCTGAAACCCGGTCTCGTCAAAGTTATAGATATCCCCCTCCTGGATGCTATACTTCGCGATTGTATTCCGTACAAGCATAAACTAACCGCAAATGATCTCTGGATCTTCGTATTTGCGTTAGGCAAGCAGTCGATTGGCCATATCTTCTATACTAGATATGCAGGGAGGAAATCCTTTGGCGTCTAGGTCGAGAATATATTGAACAATGACAGATTCCTCTAAATTGGTCAATTTCCGAGAGTTGGCTTGAATATCGCGTCGTAACTGCTGACCGCGTCGACGGCGGCTTAGCTTTATTGGGTCTATAGAAAAGATCCGAGCTGCAGCTCTAAGACTTAATTTGGGATTATTCTCAAGAGCCTGGAGGGCCAAGATAATTTGGCTTTCGTCATTTTTCTGAGGCATGTTAGGTTGTGGAGGAAGTAGGTATAGAAGTGAAATATCGCATTGGTATAGTTTAGTGTAACTTTCGTATGTATGTAACTTTCGCTATACACCTACGTTATAGCTCATATATAATATAATACTAATAGAGATAATAAAGGTCACTCTATTCTTCGCGAACTTCGAGTATAAAATAGATTTACGCTCGGGACTAGATATTATAGTACCTAGGGTAAAACTCAAGGTAGAGAAAATATATATAGTATATATAATACTAAAAGAAGAACTCGAGTTCGTTAGACTTAGGATAAAGGAATACTACGATAGATATTAGCTCGAAGGACCTTACCTTAAAAGGGGAGATATAATCTACCTTATTTCTCAAAAATTAAAAATAAAACGGCTAAGTTAGAAACTCGACTTTAAAAAGATTAGACCATTTAAAGTTGACGCGAAAATTTCAATATTTAATTACCGACTTTCGTTACTATTAACGATAAAGTTATATATTAACATCTTCTATATTTCGCTTTTTAAACTAATATCTAAAAATATATAGGCTATAAAAAATATCGAAGCCGAGGACAAAAAAAAAAGAATAGGACGTCGAAGAGATCCTAGACTTATAAATAGCTAATGGAAGGCTAGAATATTTAATTCAATAGCTCGACTTCGGACTAAAAGATAACTTATAGGAGCTAGTAGAATATCTTAGCTATATAGAAAAGTCAAGGAGTTCTACTAATAGAATCTTAACTAATCTAAGCTAAGGAGAAACGTAAAAATCTAATTATATTCTAGGTAGTAACTATTACAATATTATCCTATACTATAACTAGCAATAGCATAGATAAGATTCGAACCTATAATCTCTTAGAGTATTCACTTAGGTATAATAACTAAGCTATACTACTAAGCTATTTTATCTATTAAGGGAACAGGTAGCAAGAATTAGATTAAGAACTCTAGGCAGGGAAAAGCAACTATAGGCAGTAACGCTATAAATATAATATGTACGGCAGGTGCAACTAAGACCTAGCCACTATTAAGAACCACCGCCACTTTAGGAAGACGCCATTTTACCAGAAGAACCTTGCTTAGATAAAAACAATAGACCACCGCCAACCAACCTAAAATCTACCATTAGAGAAGGTTCCAAGGGAACGTTAGGGTATACCGAGTCCTATAATAATATAAAGCTTGGCGATAATCGAAGAGGGGTCGACAAAGTAGGCAAGGCAAATACCGGTTCCGCCGCTGCTAATGTCTCCGCTTCCTCGCGTTTTACCCGCTCTAGCTCTTCCATTATATAGATACTATAAGAGATAGCCTACGTCATCCTCTTAAACTATATTCGCTTTTAAAGCCATAGACAATCAATCTTTATATTAAAGGCCGTACGCTTAGCCTCCGCCTTTTCCATTTTGGATTTCAACTTATTATATTAGGAAACAACATATTAAAGTTACTATATAGTAGTACCTTATATATTATAGAAGCAGTAATAATTATAAATATACTTATAACAAGCAGAGGAGATATTAGCGGAAGACTTGCAATCGAGGCTATAGACCTTATAGTATAAGTAAGGGTTTCTTACTATAGTCGTAATATAGAGAATAATGGATAAGAGATCGCTATATTCGGCAAGTTTAAGTTTAGATTCTGGTTTCGCCTTTAATCTCGTTTTCTTTATACGGCTAGATATCGTATTAGTATTTTCTAGGAAGGAAGGAGGGAGAAGGATAGATAGTATAACGTACCTATAATATAGGATGTTAGTGCTATTTAAGATAAGCTTAGGCTTTCGGGATAAATAGCCCTAGAGAGGGGGGCATTATATTATGAACTAACCTACAGAGGCCGGTAGGGGCTAACCTATATGGTCGGCGGGTGGCGCCCATGTCCAATCATTATAAGCTAGGATGGACCAATGGGGATCGGGGAGATTAGGGACAATACCAAGAACAATTATTCCTAAGGAACAACGCCAAGGAACATTGTCTTGGATGGAACAACGAGAATAACAATTGTTCCAAATGTTTCAGAGATCTAGGTACGGGGATACCTAGGGGAGGAAGCTATATATAGTTCTACTGTTCTGTCACTTATTCAGATAGCTAGCTTCCTCAATAAGCAATTCAAGCAGTAGCCTTTACCTACTGTACAGATATTACAACTTGCATTATTATATACCCTTTAGCTTCACCGAGACCTACAGTCCGACCCGCAGTACCTTCGACCGGCGAACCCTTTCAGAGGCAGGACTGCCTACCACTTCGTCATATAATGGCTTTAAGAGCCTATATAGTTTATATTATACTAACTTATTTGAATTATAGAGGTTATATTCTTATATGAGAGTTTTAAATCTAGTCCTAAGGTCTAGGAAGTTATAATATCACCAAAGCTTAGTAACTATTTAGTAATTTTTATATATCCTCTAACTCTTAACTTATAGATTATCTTAATTAGTTTTATCTAATCCTATAATATAATATAGGCTTTATTATTATACTATAGTGTTTTATCTCTCTAACAGATACCTGCCTTTTCATCTATATTGTCCTATTTCTAGTTCTAAAGGTGCTTCCCTAGCTATTTTCCCCTAAAACTATATAATATTCTTTAAGCGGTTATAGCGGTTATATATGAGGTTCTTTACCCTATTATACTAATATATTATTATTAAGATCTTCTATTAGTTAGAAAGTATATTATAGAAAACTATTTAATTATTATTAAAGTAATTATAATAAAGCTTTTAGTTAGCTAATTATAAAGTAATCTAGCCGTCTATTTAATATATCTGCTTATATATTTTCTAAGACTTTCTTATACTTGATTTAAAGTTAAATTCTAAGAGGATGTTACGGTGACTGTCGTCGCAGGCTAGGCTCAATGCTCTAGTGGGCAACTGACTGCATTGCAAGAATATTGAATTTGCAGGAGGAAAGAAATCCTCGGGACTGTAAGATAGGCTTTAGATACAGGATGCAAGTAGGTCTGAGCTTGTATATATGATGTAATAGAACATGCATAATGAATCATCACTTAATATGATGAATCATTATATATACAAATAGTATTATCATTATGGTCGGTGCGTTCTACCGTCATAGAGGAACGCTATCTATTAAGTTTATTATCTATTTAACACTTTTATAATAATAAAGTACTATAACGTACATTATCAGCGAGCGGGACATATCAGCGAGCGGGACACTCTCCACTACTCTATAACAACTACTCTCAGTTGCAATGCAACAACACTAAGAACCAACTACAATTACATCAGAAACAGATGAATCAGACCCTTCTGCACCCTCCTGGCAAGTGCGGGCATTATGGCCAGGCTTGCCGCACATACTACAGTACCGAACCTTTGTACGACCCCCCCTAGCACCACTACCATCCAGCTGTGTTTCTTGCATTGCCTCCCTACCTATACCCCCCTGGCTTACCACCTCCTGTGCCTCCTGCATAGTAAGTGATCCTCCAAGCCGCACACGTGTTTTTTTGGCCGTCTAGCGCTTGCTTAGCGCCTCGTTAGCCTTACGGAGCGAAGATACCTCTGCCTGAAGGAGGGCCACCTGGTGCATTATAGCCATTGTACCCTTAGTAAGCTGGTCTATAGCAGCCAACATCGAGGTTGGGGAGCTATTTTGATGGTTGGTAATGCGAGTCTTTATAAGCGTTGACTGCGACTCGGCTTTGTAGGGGTTGTGTGGTGTCTGGAAGACCCAAGGTTGTGCAGTGCTAGGCCGTGAGGTCGGGGGTGTTGGTGTACGAAGCTGGATATTTAGCTTGGAAAGCACCTTCTCTGGATTATACGGCACAAGGCCAGACCCTGCGAAGCCGCCTTGGATATTGCTCTTGGTGATAGAGGCAAAGAAGGCCTCGCGAAAGGCGCAAAGGAACTCGACCTTGCTTACGTGGTTGATATGCGCGCGTATCAAGTCCTTAACCTGGCGGCCGTACGCTTGCTTCAACGGCCTAAAGCAGTCAACATCGAGTGGCTGGAGGAGGTGGGAGGAATATAGAGGCATGCAGAGCGTGATAATGTTGTGCTACTAGCAATAGAGCTCGAATTCGGTCGAGTGATGGCTCTTATGGCCGTCGAGGATCAACAACCGGTATTTGCCTTTCGTACGAGGCGCTATATAGAAGTCGAAGTGCTTGATCCAATCTAGGCCTACCGCGTTAGTAGTCCAGCCATTCTCGGTAGTTGCGATATGCCAGTCGGCTAGGAGGTTGCACTCAGTATACCAGTTGGCGAGGTGGTACTGTACGGCCAAGATGATAAATGGAGGGATAGCCCAGCCGAGGGCATTGACGCCCTAGATTACCGTTGCCCATTCGCGGTTGCCAGACTAGGCTAGCTTTGCCTTGCTACGGCCATCTGAGGTCGTGACCACTATGCCCGCGAAGATAATACCCATTATAAACCCAGTCTCGTCGAAGTTACAGATATCGTCATCTACAATACCGTACTTGGCCTTAGTGTTCCGTATAAGCGTAAACCATTCGCCAATGACCTTTGGATCCTCGCACTTGGCCCTCTAGTAGTCGTACCGACGTGTCCAACGCGTCCGGAGCTCTAACTAGCGTTTGACGAAGTTGTATACCTAGAGCTTGCCGACAGGGGGCGCGTTACATACGCGTAGCAGTTGGTTGGCCATATCTTCAACACCACGTAGTCTTGGTAGAAAAGCTCGTGCAACTAGCTCAATTATATATTGAACAAGAGCCTTCTCTTCCGAGTCCATGAGCCGGCGCGAGTTAGGCGTAGTATCGCGTCGTGCAGGGGTACCAGCGCGTCGAGAACGGAGGGTTGATTCTGGTATATTGTACAGCTTGGCTACGGCTCGAAGGGTTAACTTTTCGTCATTTTGGATAGCTTTAAGGGCCAAGATTACCCTCGTATCCTTTGAAGTAGGGGGCATATTAGGTTATGGGAAAATTCGATATTAAGTGTAAAGAGGACGCGTTGTGGTGGGGACTACGCAGCTCGCTTATATGCGCAGCTCGCTTATAAAATACGTTATATAAAGTAGCCTAGTAATTAAGAATAGACTATGATACTCTAAGTTATATATATAGATAATTAGATTATATTGTTATATTTTATTATTAAAAAAGAAAAACTATCTTTTCCTTTACTAAAGCGATATCCTTTTATTAGAATAGCCTAAATATAGCTTCTAAGTACCATATATACCCCTTAGCTATATTAGAGAAAATAACTATATTATTAATAAAAACAAATAATATATTTTATTATTATAGGCCTAGGCTTTACCTAGGCTAGGTATTATAGGGCTACACCTAGTATTTACCTAGTTCTATGCTATAGTCAGCTTATCTCGGACTAGGCCCTACTATATATACTATACTCTAAGAGATGGTTATATAATTCAATCTTATAAATTTTCTCCTTTCTACCTTAAAATAGTTAAATAAAATATTATTTACTTATCTATAGTTACTATAAGGGCTAGTACCTTGTATTTTAGCTTACCTCGAATAGACTACCCCTTTATAAAGGGGAACTAGCAATATAAGTATTAAACATCCCTATACTAGCAACGGGCATTATTATAACGCCTATAATAGGCTCTGTTCCGAAGGGAATAGAATAGTTATAGGTATATATCTAGAACCTTTAAGAGACGATTATATACTAAAACTAAATAATTAAAACGTTTAAGTTTTTATAAATTCCTTTAATAATACAACAAGTGATTACCCTAATATTATCTATTATCTAATATAAATATTTCTTTATTAGCTAGTTATTTAATAGCAAGGGGAAACTATTTATTCTCTAAAGAAGTATAATAGCCTATAACCTAGAATGCCTTTTTATTATTATAGGACTATTCTTCATAATCTCTATTAGTAAATAATAACCTTAATAAAATTAGAAGCCTTTTAATAATAAAATAATAATATAACAAATCTCTTATACTAATCCTCTAGGAGGGATAATATAAAGGTATCTATAACTAAGTAATAAGGTAAGGTTCGATAAAGCTAAATGATTTATAATAATAAGCTTTAGAATATCTATATCATAGGTACAGCTTACTACGTATATTACTTACTAAAAAGGCTAGCTACTAAAATAAGTAATCGAATAATAAATCTATATATAGCTTCCTTAGATACTCTTATATCGAAATATATACGATTGCTCCTAATCGCTAGCTATCCTAAGCTATTATAGTAGCTTGCGAGTTGCAATACTATAGCGGCGGCAATATTATAGCCTATAGAAAACTTCTTTCTTTTCCACTTGATCGCTGCTTGCCCGCAAGGGCGGCAAACTCTTCGAAATATACGTCATTCTAACCGCCTCGACAAGCTCTATCTAACGGCACTAGTTGCACCCGCGCGGCCATCCTCGTGCAGCCGCAACAGGCCGTTGAAGCAGGCGTTGTGTTGCAGACACCCGACCGTCAGTCAAATTTTTCCCTGCGCACGAGCCAACCGGTTATTCCCGGGCCACCTACCCTACCGGACCCGGCTATTCCCGAACGGCCCACCCTACCAACGATCCCCTACACTCCCCACGCAACCTACGCTACAGGCCCCCACAGGCCCTATCCTACCAGAAGGAGCCGAAAATGAACGACGTTCCAGATCCGGCACCCGATATTGAGATGGGAGAAAACCTCCCCCCTCTCCCTCAGAGCAATGGTAGCTAACTAGGGCTATATACAAGCCAGCATACAAGCCAGAGGACTCCAGCCACTATATCTAAACTGGCCAAAACGACCAAGTCTACCAGCCACCTATATACATACGAGCATATCACCAGGCTTGTTAATAACCTACTTGCCCTAGTCTCCAAAGATAAGGGCAAGGCTCAGGCACTTGCAACGGAGATTCAACAAGCCTATCAACAAGCCTACCAACAAGCTACTATACCTCTCTCCCAGGCCAAGGCTGCAGCTACAGCTACGGCATTGAACCTACCTACCCTACGGAAGGTAGTAGCGGAAGAAGTGCGAGCGGCACTAAGGGAAACCAAACTAGGACAGGCCTAAGCTACTCGGATCTGGGTTGATATAGTCCGAGAACCACTACAAGACACTATAGCCTAGCCAGCCAAGGTTATCCCAGCCAAGCAGAACTGCGAGATCCTTGTTTGGGGGGGCCATCTATCACCTGATCTAGCTAAGAGGACCCCCCTAGAAATTATCCAAGCTGTTAACGGGGCCTCTAGCCGACAAGGGGCTATTGCAGCTCGGAAACTGCCCAGCGGAGACATAGTAGTCACCTTCAACAACCCGGATACCAAGCAATGGCACTCTACCAACCACGACTGGATTCAACAGGCCTTTGGAAGCCAGGCAAAGGAAGCCCGACAGACCTACGGAGTGGTAGTTAAGGGCCTAAGGAAGGCTGACCTCCAAGGGGCTACAGAGGCTAGTTTTCAAGAAGAGGCTGGGCTACGGGCCATGGAAAAGATCATCTTCCAGTACCCTCATAACTCAGACTTCATTAGAGTCTCCATAGTTATAGCCTTTACTAGTCAAAAAGAGGCTAAAAAGGCCTGTGACCTAAGAGTCCTATACCGGGCCCAGCTCTTTAGTTGTGAGCCATACTGGGCTCCGCTACGGCCAACGCAGTGCTTTAAGTGCTGGAAGTGGGGCTATATAGCTCGCTACTGCAGGAAGGATCCCCTCTGCCCCCGTTGCGGTGCTGGAACCCATAAGCCTAGTGGTAAGGAAGGCGAAGAGCAATGCCCTACCTATACTACAGGCCAGTTCAAATGTCCAGCCTGCGGGGGTCGCCACTCGGCTAGGGATAAGCAGTGCCCAGAACGGCTCCAGATACAGGCTATAGCTAAGGAGGCCTACCAACACAGGCCTAGAACCTTCGAATCGACTACTTCCAAGCCACAACAACCAACCTTCGACCTCGACTTTACCCGAACAACCTACCCTACAACTGCAACCACAACCTCTATTCCTAGCTCTCTCTCTCTAAGCCACGATGATCAAGATGCAGGCTCTTCTAGAAAGCGACCACGGGGTAAGCCAACAAAGGCCCAACAAGACCTTAAACAGCTCCGACTATCCATCTCCCAGCCTACCAGCCAAGCTACAAGCTAGGCTAAAGACTAGGCTATAAACTAAAACAACCCAACTAACCAGCTAACCGACCACCTAGCCAGCCAACTAACCGATCACCTAGCTAGCCAACTCTCTAGTACTACATGGTAGTTACCATACTACAATGGAATACTGGAGGCATCAAACAACCACTAGAAATCTTAGTGGAGGAGGCTAAGTTCGACGTCCTAGCTATACAGGACCCATAGATCAACCACCAAACTAAGTCCACCTACTGCCCTCGACGCAGCCAGTACCACCTAGTCCATCAACCTAGTGGCCGGACAGCTATACTGGTTAAAAAGACGATGGACCTTAGCCAGTGGGACTATGGGGCAGCCGAACATTGGTGCTGGGTTCGATTTGCAGGCTACGAAGACAGTGTCACGAATTAACCAACGGCAGGCTGCAGGGCAGACGGCCGCATGTAGGGACGCGGGGGCGTCCCGAGCCAATCATTTGGACAACTAGGCGGACCAGTCAGAGACAGGCAAAGGTGCTAAGGTGCCAATGTCGCTGAGCACTCTGCAGGATGTAAGCGATCAGAGTGATCAGGGGCATATCACGATGAGCACCTGGGTGCTCATCCGAATCGAAGCACTGAGCGCCCAAAAAGATAGCTAGTATATAGTCACTCGTTCTGGAGGACTCTGGGAGTTCTCCAGTGAGCAATACAAGCAGTAAGGTAGCCCTACGTTACTGTGCAGACATTGCGACTTGCATTGTTGTGAACCTTTTGGCTTCACCGAGACCTACAGTCCGACCAGCAGATACCTTCGACCGGCGAACCCTTTCAGAGGCAGGACTGCCTGTGGTTTCGTCACAGACAGCCAGAGGGTTGAGGTCTGGTCGGTCTATAACCCCCCAGCAATCAAGACAATACCAGCCACTCTTTTACAACAATACTCCCGACCTTCCAGCCAAGTAATACTTATGGGGGACTTTAACCTTCAACACCCAGCCTGGGACTACTATGAACGCTACGACAATGAAGCTAATAACCTGCTCCAGTTAGCCACCTCTTGGGACCTTAGGCTAGTAACCCCAAAGGGTACTATAACCAGGGAACCACAAGGTAGGCAACGAGGACGCCTATCAACCATCGACCTAATCTGGGCCTCTACAGACCTTGCCTGCTCCTACTATGGTATCAAAGAAAGGGGAGATTCCGACCACTACCCCCAAGTAGTGGAGGTCCACCTCGAACACCCCCCTATAGCCCCACCCCCCCCCCCCTGGTTGGTCCTGGAAAAAGATGGATAAAAAGAGGGTAAAGGCTGAAGCAGCCCTCTTACCAGGCCTCTACGAGCTTGATAACCCTGGCCCGCAAGGCCTACAGAGCCGTACCCAGTCAATAGAAGGCCTAGACAAGGCATTCAACTGGCTTGTCAAAGAACTTACAAGGATTGCCAATGCTAGCACTCCCCGAAGGAAGCTCAACAACGGATTTCAAGCCCCTTGGTGGACGAACGAGGTACAACAAAAGGCCCAAGGGGCCCGGAAGGCTGAACGCACAGCTAAAGCCGTACCTACGGCTTACAATAAGGCCCAGCTAAACCAGAGACTCCGGGACCTTTCAAAGGCTATACGACAGGCTAGAATAAGGACCTGGAGATCTACCCTACAGGAAGCTAGTCATAACGAATCACTCCTTTGGAGCCTAGAATGGTGGGCCCGTTGCAAGAGCTTCCAGCCTACTAGCCCCCCTAGGCTCCCGGCCATCGACGGCTATACCACCCATACCCAGAAGGCCCAGACCCTAGCCAATCGTTTCTTTCCAAGCCCGCTAGCCGACCTCTCCAACATCCGAGATCCCACCTTTTCCCAGCCATGGGAACCAAAGATCACAATAAGCCAGGTGGTTAGTGCCAGGGACATAGAAAATGCTATTGCCCAGGCTGCTCCCTGGAAGGCGCCGGGCAATGACTACCTCTCCATAGGCCTATTGAAGGTCTGTGGTAGGCCGTTGTACAAGATCCTCGCATTACTCGCCTAGAGATGCCTCGAACTACAATGGGTGCCGGCTAGGCTAAAGGAGGCTATAGTTATAGTGCTCCCAAAGCCCAGTAAAACCCCAGCCGACTATCTTACCCCCGGAGGCTATAGGCCTATTTCCCTTCTTCCTACTATTGGCAAGGTAGTGGAAACAGTGGTTACCAAAAGAATCATAGAGGCAGCTGAAGCCTACGGCCTATTACCCGACGAACAGATGGGAAACCGGGAACATAGGTCAACAGACCTAGCTATACGGCTTATGGTGGCCCAGATCCAAGAGGCCTGGAGACAACGTGCTACGGCCTCCCTATTGCAGCTAGATCTAACAGGGGCCTTCGACCGGGTAAATCATACCCAGTTACTGGCTACGGTTCGGGACCTTGGGCTCCCACCATGGCTTGTAGGTTGGCTACAGTCGTGGCTAACAGGCCGGAAGGCCACACTCCTATTCGACGGCCAACTTGCCCCGGAAATCAACATTCGAGCTGGAGTGCCACAAGGATCACCACTATCACCAGTCCTCTTTATACTATATATAGCCTCGCTATATAAAGTACTAAAGGAAAAGCACCCTCTGGTTAGCTTAGTGGGATTCGCAGATGACACCAACCTCCTAGCCTTTGGAAGGGACCCCTATATTAACTGCCGGCAACTGGAACAAGCCTGGGCCACGTGTCTACAGTGGGCTAGATCCTACGGAATGGAATTCAATGGGGCTAAGTCAGAGCTGATCCACTTCAACAAAGGCCGAAAACAGTGGTCCGAACCACTACAACTAGCCAAACCCGGCTACCCTTATGACTATACTATAGTCAAACCAACGGCTTCAGCCCGGTTCCTAGGGGTCTAGCTTGACTAGAGGCTTTCTTGGAAGGCCCACGGAGCTAGCATAGCTACTAAGCTAAGAACCCAAGACTTTGCTCTATCAAGGATAGCAGCCAAGACCTGGGGCCCGGGGCTAATTAGGGCCAGAGAGGTCTACACTAAGTGCATTCGCAATGCAATAGCCTATAGGGCATCCAGCTTCTACAAGCCTACAACACTCAACGGCTCACCACAAGGCCTAGCCAGAGACCTAGCAAAGGCCCAGAACCGAAGCCTACGCATTGTAACCGGAGCCTATAAGGCTACCCCTACACGGAACCTCGAGACGGAAACTTGGATCCCTCCTCTAGACCTCTACCTTAACAAGAGGCTGGCTGACTTCGAAGGCCGGCTCAACGAGCCTACCCTACAGGCCGGGCTAGGCCCAGAGGCCCCGAGACGCCGACCAAAGGAAATCATCCAAGGGGCCTGCAACAGGCTCCAACGAAGGTTCCGGTCGCTACGGCGCCGGCCCTGGAGCCTAGAAAAGCCAACAGATGTCGAAAAGGCCTCGGCTACAGTGGCCGAATGGAACACCCAAGCTAAGGCCCTGGGCCCACCATTGGCTAAGACCCAGGAAGACTGGGCACTATTAAGAGCCTGGGAGGCTAGGTGGAATACCCAAGTCCAAGGACAGCCAACTAGGCTAGCCGACGAAGGCCTACCAACAGTCCTCTTCACGAACCAGAGCCTACAGAAACACCAAGGCCTTACAAAGGCTAAGAGCTCCCTACTAGTACAGGCTCGTACAGAGGCTATAGGCCTACGGGACTTTCTTTTTAAACAAAAGGCCCGTAACCAGCCTACCCCCTATTGCGAATGCGGGGAAGGCCGGGAGACAGTGGAGCACCTAGTGGTTTGGTGCTCTATACCACCTAAACCAAGAATCTAGCCTAGGCAACTAATACGCACCCACCGGGACCTTAGCCTTGTTCTACAGGGCCTAGGCTACCGGAACCGAAGACTTCTGAAGAAGGTACTGGGTTGGCTAATGGACTCGGGCCGGCTAGGGGAATATAGGCTCGCCCGGAACCTCGATGAGGAACTGGAAGCTAGAGAGCCCGGCTAACCACACCCGTGGCCACGGCTTAGCCGGGCTAGCACCCTACTAGCCGTTGGCCCAAGGCCTTCCCAAGGCCTTTTTCCTTACTTGCAGCAGCGTGTATCACTGAAACCATGTCTTTCCTATTACTTCCGACAAAGGTTTTTACCCGGCCTAAACGGCACGGTTTTTCCTTTGTACATAGCAGTAGAGGGTCCGGCGCGCCTTGTAAATAGCTAGGCATAGCGGAGTAGGAGAATAAAATATATATATATTAGCGGATTTAAAGGTAGTGCTATCTAATATATAAATATAGCTATATAGGGTAACCTTACTCTCTAGAACTAGACTTTCTATAGTAAATAGTTTGTTATTATCAACTTATTATATTATAGTTTCTTAACTAAATATAATAGCTTAAGTAATATAACGTATATAATAAGCGAATAATATAGACAAGCAAATAATATATGACATCGTACTTACGTATCTCCTAGCTTCTTCCTTGATTCTCTTTATAATATAAACATATATTATAAATACGACGATAGCCAGTTGATCTTATCTATTTAGGCAATATAAAATAACCCGAATCTAAGCGCTCGAGCTACTAGCAAGATCTATAATATAGATCACCAAAAAATAAGTCGTTATAAACGCGGTATAAAATCACGACGCGATATTCTAGCTAACTTATAGAAGTTAACTAATTTAGAAGAATTAACAATTATTTAATATATCCTCGACCTAGATACAAAAGGATTTCCTCCCCGCTTATCTAATATAGAAGATATAGCTAACTAACTATTTGCCAAATATAATACAGGATATATTAGGATACATTAGGCTTATAACTTCGTTAAACGGTAACTATAACTTACTATACGCTTTAATCGGTAATATAATTACTAGAGGGCTAAATATAAAGATCCGGAAATTATTCGTAGCTGGTTTGTACTTATACGGAATATAATTATAAAGTATAGCATCTAGAAGGCAGATATCTATAACTTCGACAAGACCGGGTTTCAGATAGGTATTATCTTAACTACAATGGTTATTATAAGCTCTGAATAGTATAGCAGGGCAAAGTCGAAGCAGCCTAGTAATCGGGAGTAGGCAATAGTAATCCAAGGCATTAATATAACTAGCTAGGCAGTCCTACTATTTATTATTATCCAGGGCAAATATTACCTCTCCTCTTAGTATAAGAATAGCCTATTACCAAAGGACTAGGTTATCGTAATATCTAAGAATAGTTAGACGACCAATAAGAGAGGCCTTAAATAGATTCAATACTTCGATAAGTATACTAGAGCTCGAACAGCCGGGGTTTATTGCCTTCTTATCCTCGACGGCCATAATAGCCACTACTCGACCGACTTCGAGGTCTATTATAAGGAGAATAATATTATAACTCTCTATATACCTCCCCACTTATCTTATATCCTCTAACTAGCTAATATTAGGTATTTCAGCCCACTAAAGGTAGCATATAGCAAGCAGATTAAGGAGATAATATAGGCTAGTATAACCTATATCACTAAGGAGGACTTCTTTCCCGCCTTCTTTATAGCTTACCAGGTGGCGATAACACGCGAAGACATTCAAGGAGGTTTCCAAGGCGCCAGACCTGTTCCTTTTAACCCCGAGAAGGTAATCTCCTAGCTCGATATCCGGTTTAAGACGCCATCACCCTCGAACTCTCGGCCTAGTAATGCCTATACCTAGGTTTCCAAGACGCCAAACAATACGACTAAAGCCTTCTTATAGACTAATCTAATTAAAACTCGGATTGCCTAGCATTAAAATAACTCTCCAACTAAGATTTTAAGAGCTGTTGATCTCCTTATAAAAGGCACTAAAAAGATTATATATAAGATAGTATTAATACAAGCGGAGATCCAGGACTTATAGGCGGCAAATGAAGCCCTAAGCAAGCGCCGGAGGGCCAAGAAACAACGGCTCCGACAAGGAGGATCGCTTAGTATATAGGATGCATAGGATTTACAGGGCCAGAGAGAGGTAGAGGTGCAGATCAAGGAGGAAATACAGGCGGGTAGTGGTCGGAAGCCGAGGACCGAGACACGCGCGCGGTATTATAGCAACTGCAGGGAGCCCGGCCATAATGTACGTACCTGTCAGATAGTTGTAAAAATATCTGAAGAAGATGAGTCTAAGTAGTTTCAATTGCTTTGAGCTATTGTGGTAGGACAGATAGAGATTTGGTCGCAAAGGTTCGATTTTGTATATCATTCGCTTATCTATATCATTCGCTTATTATATACGTTAATACATTGATAGATAATATATATTAAAGACTATTATTTGCTAAGGGTAATCTATTTGACCTAAGGTTTTAAAAGAAGGCTAATATCCCCTTAGATAATATACTATATTATAAATAAGCTAATCTAATAGTTATAAAAGATATTTATATATATAAAAGGTCAATAGGAAAAGAAGATAAGTAATAATAAGATATCTAGGCTATAGTAAAGCAAATTAAGGAGCTAGAGATAATAGTAAAACCCACAGCTAAACCAAAGCCGATTCTTAAGGTCTTCTCAATCCTATTATACTATATAGCTCTAAAAGTAGCTATATAGGCTATTAACTAAAAACTTAAAAAGATATATAGGGTTATATTTAATCTACTAGGCCTATAGAAAAAAGTCCTAAGGCTAAGAAAAAGAGAACCGGAATAAAAACATTAATAATTTAAAGTAGGGCTAAGATATCCATAGGTTTTATATACTATAGAGGAACTCTATTAGATAATATTAGGAGAGGCCTATCGATATTATAGATCTATATAACTAGGTCTTTAATAAAATTACTAGTAATTCTAGTTTTTCTATATACTATATTATCTTCTATAAGATAAAAATATCCTAAAAGATAAGGAAGCTAGCTATCTAAATAAGTATCGGAATAATAGAACTATATATTACTTCCTCCCTTAGGTATCCTTGTACCTAGAATTCTTAGAACGTTAATACCAAGCGTCGTTCTCTTGGAACGACAATGCCAAGCACTGTTCTAACCCTGATTGGTCTTCCTTGGTCGGTAATGATTGGATACAGGCGCCGCCCGCGGACCATATACGTCGGCCCCACCGGCCTCTACAGGTTAATTCATGATAGTTCGCCAGTTGAAGGTAATCTAGTCGGGCTATAGGTCTCGATAAAGCCAAAGGGTATATAATAATGCAATCTGCAATATCTATATAATAGGTAAGGCTATTACTTGAATTCCTTACTAAGGAGCTAGCTATCTAAATAAGAGATAGAATGGTAGGTTTAACTATAGCTTCCTTCTTTAGGTACCTTTATACCTAGACCTCTAGAATACTTACAACAATTATCGTTCCCCTTATTGTATCTAGAACAATGCTCTTTAGTATTGTTCCTTAGGAATAATTGCTCTTGGTATTGTTCCTAGTTTCCTAAGTCCCTATTAGTCCTCCCTAGTCCGTAATAATTAGACGCAGGTGCCGCCTGCTGACTATATAGATCGGCCTCTACTGGCCTCTATAGGTTAGTTTATGATACTAACTACTATAATAAAAAAGGATTAGTGCCTTTTATTACTAATTAATAAAATCCTAGCTTATATTATTAACCTAAGATCTTTATAAAGATTAATATTTATTCGGTGTTCTATTATATCTAGATCAAACTATAGATAGAAGACTTAATAACCTTTTAAATATAGTATAATACCTATACGTATAAGGTATTTTCTTTTAGCCGAATAAATAGCTTAGTAATCTTCTAATAATTTATTAATAATATATTAATAGACTACCTTAGTAATTTTTATAGTACTTATAACGTATATAATAAGCGAATAACACAGACAAGCGAATGACATACAAAATCAAACCTTCGCAACCAAATCTCTATCTATCCTACCATAATAGCTCAAAGCAATTGAAACTACTTAGACTCATCTTCTTCAGATATTTCTACAAACTATCTGACAGGTGTGCGCATTGTGGCCGGGCTCCCTGCAGTTGCCATAACGCCGTGCGTGCGTCTCGGTCCTCGGCTTCCGACCACTACCCGCCTACGTTTCCTCCTTGATCTGCACCTCCACCTCTCTCTGGCCCTGCAAATCCTATGCATCCTATATACTAAGCGATCCTCCTTATCGGAGCCGTTGTTTCTTGGCCCTCTGGCGCTTGCTTAGGGCTTCATTTGCCGCCTATAAGTCCTAGATCTCCGCTTATGTTAACGCTATCTTACATATAATCTTTTTAGTGCCTTTTATAAGGAGATCAATAGCTTTTAAAATCTTAGTTAAAAAGCTATTTTAATGCCGGGTAATCCGAGTTTTAATTAGATTAGTCTATAAGAAGGCTTTAGTCGTATTATTTAGCGTCTTGGAAACCTAGGTATAGGCATTACTAGGCCGAGAGTTCGAGGGTAATGGCGTTTTAAACCGGATGTCGAGCTAGGAGATTACCTTCTTAGGGTTAAAAGGAACAAGTCCAGCGCCTTGGAAACCTCCTTAAATATTTTCGCGTATTATTACCGCCTAGTAAGCTATAAAGAAGATAGGAAAGAAGTCCTCCTTAGTAATATAGGTTATACCGGCCTATATTATCTCCTTAATCTGCTTGCTATATACCACCTTTAGTGGGCTGAAACACCTAATATCAGCTGGCTATAGGATATAAGATAAGTAGGGAGGTATATAGAGAGTTATAATATTATTCTCCTTATAGTAGACCTCGAAGTCGGTCGAGTAATAGCTGTTATAGCCGTCGAGGATAAGGAGGCGATAAACCCCGGCTGTTCGAGCTCTAGTATGCTTATCGAAGTATTAAATCCATTCAAGGCCTCTCTCGTTGGTCGTCTAACTATTCTCAGATATCGCGATAACCCAGTCCTTCGGCAATAGGCTATTCTCGTACTAAGAGGAGAGGTAATATTTGCCCTGGACGATGATAAATAGTAGGACCGCCTAGCCAGTTGCATTAATGCCTTGGATCACCATTGCCCACTCCCGATTGCTAGGCTGCTTCGACTTTGCCCTGCCATACCGTTCGGAGCTAATAATAACCATTGTAGTTAAGATAATACCCATCTGAAACCCGGTCTCGTCAAAGTTATAGATATCTGCCTCCTAGACGCCGTACTTCGCGATTATATTCCATACAAGTGCGAACCAGCCACAAATAATTTCTAGATCTTCGTATTTAGCCCTCTAGTAATCGTATTGCCGATTAAAGCGTATAGTGAATTATAGTTGCTGTTTAACGAAGTTGTAAGCCTAACGCGTCCTAACGCGTCCTGTATTGCGTTCGGCAAGTAGTCGGTTGGCTATATCTTCTATACCAGATAAGCAGGGAGGAAATCCTTTCGTATCTAGGTCGAGGATATATTGAACAATTATTAATTCTTCCAAATCAGTCAACTTCCGTAAGTTGGCTGGAATATCGTATCGTGATTTTATACCGCGTTTGTAACAACTTATTTTTTGGTGATCTACATTATAGATCTTGTTAGTAGCTCGAGCGCTTAGATTCGGGTTATTTTGCATTGCCTGAATAGATAAGATTAACTGGCCATCGTTGTTTTTGCGATGTATGTTTGTGTTGTAAAGAGAATCAAGGAAGAAGCTGGGAGATACGTGAGTGCGATGTCGTGTGTCATTCGCTTGTCTGTGTCATTCGCTTATCATGTACGTTATATCTATTATATAATTATGGTCTAGCTTTATATGGCCGAGGTGCTAGGAGTCTAACGTACTATATAATCAATGATGCCTCTAACCTTATCTATAATAAAGATTAAAGGGACTAAGTAATGTATAATAAATCTCTAACCATAATCCTTTAAAAGGCATAATAAAAAGATATCCTTAGCTTAATAATAGGGTAAGATATAGTAGAGCTCTTTAAACGGTTAATAATAATATACTCTATAACTTCTATATAGTAGGTATGGCTACTACTTATAGATTACTTACTAAGAAAGCTAGCGATCTAAATAAGTAATAGAATGATGAATCTATATATAGCTTCCTCTCTAGATACCTTCGTACTTAAATGTATGCGATCGCTTGTAATTGCTGACTCCCCTAAGCTACCATGGTAGCTTAGATCGCTGGCTACCCTTAGCGATTATATATATATATTCTCCTACTCCGCTATGCCTAGCTATTTACAAGGCGCGCCGGACCCTCTACTGCTATGTACAAAGGAAAAACCGTACCATTCAGGCCGGGTAAAAACCTTTGTCGGAAGTAATAGGAAAGACATGGTTTCAGTGATACACGCTGCTGCAAGTAAGGAAAAAGGCCTTGGGAAGGCCTTAGGCCAACGGCTAGTAGGGTGCTAGCCCGGCTAAGCCGTGGCCACGGGTGTGGTTAGCCGGGCTCTCTAGCTTCCAGTTCCTCATCGAGGTTCCGGGCAAGCCTATATTCCCCTAGCCGGCCCGAGTCCATTAGCCAACCCAGTACCTTCTTCAGAAGTCTTCGGTTCCGGTAGCCTAGGCCCTGTAGAACAAGGCTAAGGTCCCGGTGAGTGCGTATTAGTTGCCTAGGCCAAGTTCTTGGTATAGGTGGTATAGAGCACCAAATCACAAGATGCTCTACTGTCTCTCTGGCTTCTCCGCATTCGCAATAGGGGGTAGGCTGGTTACGGGCCTTTTGTTTGAAAAGGAAGTCCCTTAGCGATTATAATTGCTCAGGGTCGCGAGCCATCCTCGGCGATTACGTCTGCCTATATGCCATTCTTCTAGCCGATTAGCCCTGAAGTTACATAAGATGCCCTACTGGGTCCCTTAAATGGCTGGTTTATAATAGTATCAAAATAGATCTGCTATTATTAAGCATTATAACCTAGAATAATCATAAGCCTATCTTATATCCTACTATAATGCCCTTTATTAATATATCTATTTATAGACTAGTTATTATTATATAGCTTATATGGCATTTTTATAACTAATGAGACCTAGAAAATCAATGATTATGTATAATATTATCTAATATATCTTGATTATACTATTAATCGATAAAAGCCAATTAGCAACTCTCAGCTAATTCGGCCAAGTAAAAACTTACCGATAACGTATATTATCAGCGAGTGACCCATATCGCTCCTAACAATTTTCTTATCGTACATTTGGATGCAGCCCTGCTAAATTTGTTAAGCTGGGTCACTCGCTGATATGGGTCACTCGCTGATATGGGTCACTCGCTGATAATATACGTTATATATTTTTATTAACGACTTTCTTATTAGCTTATTTATAGTCCTTATAACTAAATGGAATATGATAAGGCTATAAGGAGTTTGACTATCTTCTTATATTAATACATTAGTTATTAAATAGGTCATTATTAATACCTAGGTATTTTATATTTATAGCTACTGACCTATATCTAGGGTATATCCCCCGGCAGTATTTTAACCGAGACTATAAGTTTAATTTTAAATTCAAATACAATATATAGAAAGCTATTAGAATAAGGCTTATAACCGCTATATACTACCTATAAGCTGATAGGCCTTCTAAACAGAAGAACTAGTCCGTCGAAATCGCCTTGCGCTTTAGTTAATTCGTCACTATATAAATAACTTTTTAGTTTCCAACTAGCTAGCCTACTTAATATGCTAATAAAAGCTATTACGAAGGCTTCTTAGCTTCTAGTCCTTTGCGAATATCTATGGCAAAATATATAGTTAGCTACCGACTTCACTATAGCTACGGTAAAACGCCATTATACTAGAGAGCACTACTTCGTTAAACTTCAGGAGTGTGACAAAGTCTATCTTTAGCTATATAAAGTTTACTATTTTCATAGCAAGCTATTACGCAAACTATTATAATAATATACTAGCCTATTCGTTATTGAGTGACGTATTAGCTATCTAGCCTATAAATTAATCCTTTTTAATGATATAGCTATTTATCCTATTATCTTTATAAAATACTTATCGCTTATACTACTAGACTATGACGTCTATAATAGGGAAGAATTAGAACCTTGCCTAATTAAAGAATTGTCGTTATTTCCTAATAGCAATGGCAACTCTAAGCAAGGCAAATACTTCAAAGAGAGTTATAAACTATAAGGTAGTTGATAATACCTATAAATACCTTATTAAGTAGAAGGGCTATAGATAATAGCCTACTAGCTATAATATACTACCAACCTTATAGACTAATACTAGATATATAAGGGAGATAAGCTCAATAATAAGATAAGTAATATTTCTATAAAAGTATCGCTATAAAATAATCAGGCTATCACTACCGATAATTCTAATGAGAAACCTATTTGCCATTGCCAACGTAAGGACGCAGCTTCTACCTAGCGCTCTAGCCGCCTATTTAAGAATATGCCCGTTACCAATTCTAAGGCCCTAACTACCTTGGCAATACCGTCGCCGGCTTCTTCTAAGATTGTGGCATCGCCTAGTATTTAGCCTAGGCATAATGGCCGTCTAGCAGCTAAAGATAATACTAAGGACGATATTAACACTGCTGGCTCAGGTATTAAAGAGACTACGAAGGACTTTGCCATTAGCAATAAGTATAAAGGGGAGGACTAAACTATCCAAGAAGACTATAATAGTACAATGGTAATAGTATAAGTTATATATATAGTATTATAGGAACTATCGTCGCAAGTCAGCCTTAGGTAGGTAACTGTCACGAGGGCCGTCGTTCAAGGCCAGGGTCAAGTCTCTGGTGGTAAACTGACTGCATTGCAAGAATATTGAACTTGCAGGAGGAAAGAAATCCTCGAGACTGCAAGGTAGGCTTTAAATATAGGATGCGAGTAGGTCTGAGCTTGCATGCATTATATAATAGAACATGCATAATGAATCATCACTTGGTATGATGAATCATTATACATACAAATGATATCATCATCATGGTCGGTGCGTTCCACCGTCACAGTACCGTAAGTTCCTATAGTCCGTATAGACCTGAACTTCGTATATTGTACCGCTAAGATATAGTTTCTATTCTTAAAATGCTTCGATAATAGCTAACAGCTCTTTATTATAGATAGGGTAGTTAAGCTATAGTCCTTTAAGCTTCTTCGAAAACAATACGACTAGGTATAGTTTCCCTTACTCGTTATACCAACTAAGTTGTCCTCCGATTGCATAGTCGGATATATTAGTTTTAACCTCGAATGGTTTTTATAGATCTAGTAACTAGAGCATTAGATCGGCGATAACCGTATTATAAATCTTCTAAAATACTTATTTATACTTGGCTTCCTACTAGAACTCTATATCTTTCTTTGTAAGTCCGTACAATAGTCGTATAAAGTCGCCAAAGTTCCTAATACATAGTCAGTAGAAGTTAGTAAATCCAATAAATCCTTATACTTCTATCGTCGCTATTGGTAATAGCTATTTTCAATCTTCGCTAGCTCTATCCTAATTTTACTAGGCGAAATCTCGTATTTAAGAAATACTATTTTCATAATATAGAATTCGCTCTTATCCTTATTAACTAACAACTTATACTTATAAAGTATATCTAATACTGCTTTTATATATATCTTATATTCTTTGAGTGTCAGAGACAATAAGGATATTATCTAGGTAGAGGAATAGGCGGACCATATAGTCGACGACTATCTAGAAGGTTGCTAGTACGTTCGTTAATCCAAATAGTATTATAAGGTACTTATAATAGCTATAGGGAGTATAAAATACCGTCGTTTATTTATCCTCTTCCTTAATATAAATATAGGTGTATATTATTAGAAGGTCAAGACAAATAAAATAGTAGGCTCCTACTAGCTAGTCTTAAAGCCATAAGATAAATAGCAAAGGGTACCAGTTCTTTACTATCTCTCTATTCAGCTATCAGTAATCTATATATATCTAAAGCTTCCTATCCTTCTTTAGGACAAATAGGACTAGGTGGCCTATTAGTAATATCGATAGTCTAATATATCCTATCTTAAGATTCTCATTAAGATATCTCCTTAACTTAGTATCTTACTTCTTATTGGTATAGTATACCTTAAAGAACTTCAACTAACGTGATTTATAAGCGAGTCGTGAGTATAAGCGGGCCGTGGCTTTTCCACTACCCTACAACAACAACCGTCCAAAATACAACAACAACAGTATCAACCAACTACAATTACATCAGAAACAGCTGAATCAGACGATTCTGCAGCCTCTCGGCAGGTACGGGCATTATGGCCAGGCTTGCCACACACACCACAGCACCGAACCTTCGTACGACCCCCCCCCGTACTACTACCTTCCGGCTGTGTATTTTCCACTACCTCCCCACCCACAGCCTTCTGGGCCAGTAAATCCTGTGCATCTTGCACAGTAAGTGATCCTCCAAGCTGCACGCGCGTTCTTTTAGCTCTGCGGCGCTTGCTTAGTGCCTCGTTGGCCTTGCGGAGCGAAGAGACCTCTGACCGAAGGAGAGCTACCTGGTGCATCACAGCCATTGTACCCTTGGCAAGTTGATCTACAGCCGCCAACATCGAAGTCGGAGAGCTGTTTTGATGGTTGGCAATGCGAGTCTTGATGAGCGTCGACTGCGATTCGGTTTCTCGGGGGTTGTATGGTGTCTGGAAGACCCAAGGTTGTGCTATAGTAGGCTATGAGGCCGGGGGTGTTGGTGTACGAAGCTACATATCCAGGGTAGAAAGCACCCTCTCTGGATCGTACGGCACAAGGCCGGCCCCTGTAAAGCCACCCTATATATTGCTCTCTGTCATAGAGGCAAAGAAGGCTTCGCGGAAGGCACAGAGGAACTCGAGCTTACTGACATGGTTGATGTTCGCGCGTATTAAGTTCTCGATTTGGCGACCGTACGCCCGCTTCAGCGGCCCGAAACAGCCAACGTCGAGTGGCTGGCACTTATGGGAAGAGTATACAGGCATGCAGAGCGTCTTGATATTGTTATCCCGGCAGTAGTTCTCGAATTCGATCGAGTAATGGCTCTCGTGGCCGTCGAGGATCAACATCCGGTATATACCCTTTGTACGGGACTTTGTATGGTAGTCGAAGTGCTTGATCCAATCGAGGCCTACTTCATTGGTAGTCCAGCCGTTGTTGGTAGTCGCGATACGCCAGGCAAGTGGAAGATTGGCCTCGGTATACTAGTTGCTGAGATGGTACTGCCCGGCTAAGATGATGAACAGAGGGATAGCCTAGCCAAGAGCATTGACTCCCTGGATTACCGTTGTCTATTCGCGATTGCCGGGCTAGGCTAGCTTTGCCCTACCATAGCCGTTAGAGGTTGTAACGACCATACCCGCGTAGATGATACCCATCATAAACCCAGTCTCGTCGAAGTTATAGATATCGTCGTCTAAGATCCCGAACTTGGCCTTGGTATTCTGAATAAGTACAAACCACTCGCGAATAACCTTTGGGTCCTTGCACTTAGCCCTCTGGTAGTCGTACCGACGTACCCAACGCATCTTAAGCTCTGGCTTACGCTTAACGAAGTTATGGGCCCAGAGCTTGCCGACAGGGGGTGCGTCGTGTATACGTAGCAGTTGGTTGGCCATATCTTCTACACTAGCGAGTCTAGGTAGAAATGCACGTCCAACTAGGTCAATGATATATTGAACAACAGCCTGCTCCTCGGATTCCGTAAGCTTCTTCGAATTGGCCGTACAGTCGCGTCGTGCAGGCTTGCCAGCGCGTCGGTCCCTGAGGGTTGAAGCCGGTACGTTGTAGAGCCTAGCTACGGCTTTAAGCCGTAGCTGTTTGTCGCTCCGAAGAGCTTCGAGGGCTAAGACTACCCTGGCTTCTTTTGAGGGGGAGGGCATATCGGGTTATAGAGAAAATTGATGTTAAGTGGAAATGTGATATGTCGCGTTTGGAAAGCCACGGCCCGCTTATACCCACGACTCGCTTATAAATCACGTTAGGCTCTTAAGTTTAATTTCGTAATCCTAAGGTCTATAATCTAATAGCCCCTTAAGATACTGTACTTCGAACGCTAGGTATCCTTAGTATTCCACTAGGATCTTACCTATTCTCGTATTCTTCTTTATACTTCAGTAGTATAAGAACTTATCTCCGGCTATAATACTAGCCGCTTCCCTCTAGGTAACCTATTCCTAGAGTTCGAATTCTCCGGTCTTATCGATTAAAATAATAGCGATCTCGATATCGTCTGCGTTTCTTCGAGCTATATAAGGTCGTCGTCGCAAATAGTATTATTTCTAGGCTGGTCTTGCCGATTCTCGCTATCCTTTCTAGTGACTACCGCCTCTTCCTAAATCTATAGTGCTCTACCCGGTACTATCCGTCTCTTATGGTAGATCTATAAGGGCCGTCTCCTAAGGCGATCTTCTCTATTACGATCCGTCGTCTACGCTTCCTATCTTATTAGTCGGGTATAGCCTTTAGTCTCAAGGTTATAAATGGTTACCTCCCTTCTAACTAATATCTAGGTTACAAGTCCAATGCTATAGCTGTCTAAGGATTATATCTTTCTTAGGCCTTATTTTAATAATATCAAATATTACTTTAGTGGTTTTCCCTTCTACTATAATCGTAAATAGTTATACAGTGAGGGGTCAAAACTTTCCATACAACCCACTAAATCCAGCCACCTACATTTTCTACTCCTACCTTTAACAGAGGATATCTCAACAACTATTGAACGTAGGCAAAAATTATTATATTTAGATAATAGCCAAGTTCCCAAGCTTCAATATTTTGTATATCAACCCCGAGCCTTTTTGACAGCGGCAAGCCGGCGAGGCAAAGAGTCGATCAGCCTGTCAATAAGGGCCTGGTCAATAGCCCACCACGCCGCACGCAACTTCTCCTTGAAGTCTTCAATATTGAGCTCATTCCTTTTGAGTTCCCAGAGATCAGGGAATATTCTGTGAAGGTTCCTTTTCAGAGCTGCCCAAACATGCTCGATGGGGTTTAAATCCGGGCTATACAGAGGCCAATCCATCCACTCGATTCCATGCTCAGCAAGCCAACTTTGGGTAGCTTCATAGACATGAATCTTGGCATTGTCTTGCTGGAAATACCTTGTACCATCGTAATAAGGTAGGAGACCTTCTCGGAGAGCCTTTTGATAGGACTTGGCTATATATCCTCTACAAGGGGCGTCCTCATCTCTCTCCATGACGATCAGCTTACTCTAACCACCCCTCCATACCGTTCCCCAGACCATAATCGTAATATTCGCTTTGACATGGTTCTTCAAGTTGACAAACCGCTTATTAAACTTCTCAGAAGGGAAACGGAATACCCAAGCAGTCGGATTTAAAGTATTATTTTGACACGAACACTTATCAGAAAAGAACGTCGAGATTGGATTAGCTAAGGAAAACAACATATCGAATTCGGGGTTCGAACTCTCAACAACTCCTCAATATCTTCGAGCCATATATATACCCAGTCATACCTCTTTTAGGCATCTTCTTCTAAGAGAGGCATTCTTTTCTTTGCCTTCCATTTACGTAGGTTATAAGCGCAGAGGCATCAACGGATCGTCGAGTAGGAGACTTTAGACCCCGTGGCTGCTACCAGAGCCTTTTTAGCGAGATCCCGGTTTCTCTTTAAAAGAGACAGGATATACCGCTTCTCTGATCGCGAGATCTTCTGAGGACGGCCCTTTCGAGGCTTCGAATCAAAGGTTTGTTGAGTTTCCCAGCGTCGAAGGCATTCTTGCACAGCGCCGACAGAGACACCAAACGCGTCTGCTACAGCCCAGTAACTTTTGCCACAAGCCATAGCAGAGCATATAGCTGCACGAGCCACTGGTGATAATTCCCCGTTACGGCCGCGATTTTCCGTCAATTTAGCTCCAAAATCAGCTAAATTGAGCTTCATGGCGTTGAGTTATTGGAGTTGCAAGAGTAGAGGGGTGTCGCGACGCGTGGAAAGTCGCGTTTAATTAAGTGGAGTGTATGGAGACTTTTGAACCCTGACTGTGTTTCTTATTAGACCTATTAGGTATCGAATGGTCCTTTAATAATATACTATTTCTTCTTAATCCTCTATAAGGTCCTAAGTCGGTTAACGAGTGCTAGCGAGATAAGGTCGACCTAAGATCCTTTATCTACCAATGCCAATGTTTAAAATCCTTTCTAGTATACTATAACCTAGATTCTGTTATTGAGTTTATCGTCTTAAATTGTAGCGGCTTCCTTTACGTTCGCTAGAAGGTTATAGATCCTTTTTCTTACGTGGTTCTTCCTATATCTACGGATCTATTGTCTTTATAATAGATTTAGTAGTTTCAAGGCCCTTTAGAGGGCCCTAAGCCGTTTTCTAACTCTATTTAGGCACCTAGATAGATGTCTCTATCCTCCTATGCCTCTTGGTTACTGTACTATAGTCCAAGTCTTGGGAGTTCATCGAATAGTTGTCGAACTTCGTTGGCTCTATAGGCTTCCTACCGTCGTTTATATAACGTCATCTATCTTCTTGTATATCTTTTATTGTTATAGTGCTTCTAGAGCTTTGCCTCTATATAAATTAGGTAATTCTAGCTCTTGCACTGTTATATATTGTTCGGCTATTGTTAGCAATCTTCCAGGTAGATTCTCCTTAGTATTACCCTAATTCTATCGTATATACTAACCTGCTTAACTTTCTATAGGAACTAGTCGTTGCCGGTTCCTATATCCTAAACCTATAGGACTAGTCGAGGTTCCCTGTTTCGATCGGTAGGCCGATCTAGCCAAAGGTCGTTGTCAAACTTCGATCGAAAATAGTATCGGCATTTATATATAATATACTAGAACTATAGGATATAAATATAGTTGTATTATTAGGGCTAGAGCCAAAATACATCCTATATATAGGGTTTATAACGTAGGCTGAACCTAATCCAAATATATATTATATTACTATCCCTAACGCCATTATATAACTTTTTATTCCAAAAGTTGTCCTAATCTTATAGTTCTTGTCCTTTAAACTTACATCGGCTCTAGGCTTTCTAGAATTCCGTTTTAGAGTTCTTAATATCGTTAAATTACCCTTCTTAACCTACACTCTATATTAGTCTGTTCTATATATTTGAATCGTATTCCTCTTAGACCCTAACCAACTTGGCTTTAGCAAATTCTAACTGGCTTATAGCCTAAGCCTTTTCTTCTATAAGTTTTCGAGTAATTGTTCAAAGCTCAGCTTAACGTACATTATTAGCGAGGGACCCATATCAGCGAATGACCCACTTTCTAAACAACGCGATACCTTTGCACTTAACAACAATATTCCTCTTATATCTAAGATGCCTACTACTTCAAAAGAAGGCCAAATCATCTTGGCCCTCTAAGCTCTTCAAAATGATAAGAATCTAACTGAACGAGCCGCAGCGAAGATCTATGGAGTCGACCGTAGAACTCTAAGTTGGCGACGTGCCAGCAAGCCTATACGACGCGATATAATGGCCAATTCGAAGAAGTTTACCCAATTTGAAGAGGAGGCAATTGTTCAATATATTATTGAGCTATCTGTACGAGCTTTTCCGCCGAGACTACGTGGTATAGAAGATATGGCCAACCAACTGCTATGCGTATGCGATGCGCCCCCTGTCGGCAAGCTCTAGGCGCATCGGTTTGTCAAACGCCAGCCAGAGCTCCGTACGCGTTATTTACGAAGATACGACTACCAGAGGGCAAAGTACGAGGATTCGAAGGTAATTGGCGAGTAGTTTGCCCTTGTACGGAATGTTAAGGCCAAGTATGGTATCGTAGATGACAATATCTATAACTTCGACGAGACTGGGTTTATAATAGGCATTATCTTCCCGGGCATAGTGGTTATAACCTCGGATGGCCGTGGCAAGGCGAAGCTAGCCTAGCCTGGCAACTGCGAATGGGCGACGGTAATCCAAGGCGTCAATGCCCTTGGCTAGGCTATCCCTCCGTTCATCATCTTAGCGGCGTAGTACTACCTCGCCAACTGGTATACTGAGTGCAACCTCTCGGCCGACTGGCGTATTGCAACTACCGAGAATAGCTAGACTACTAATATAATAGGCCTTGATTGGATCAAGCACTTCGACCACTATATAGCGCCTCGGACAAAGGGCAAATACCGGTTGTTGATCCTCGATGGCCACGAAAGCCACTACTCAACCGAGTTCGAGCTCTACTGCTAGCAGAACAATATTATCATGCTTTGTATGCCTCTACATTCCTCCTACCTCCTCCAGCCACTTAATGTTGGCTGCTTTGGGCCGTTGAAGCAGGCGTACAGTCGCCAGATCGAGGACTTAATGCGCGCACATATCAACCATATAAGCAAGCTCGGGTTCCTTTGTACCTTTCGCACGGCCTTCTTTGCCTCTATCACCAAGAGGAATATCTAGGGCGGTTTTGCAGGGGCTGGCCTTGTGCCGTACGATCTAGAGAGGGTACTTTCGAAGCTAGATATCAAGCTTCGTACACCAACACCCCCAACCTCACGGCCAGGCACTGTACAATCTTGGGTCTTCTAGACACCACACAACCCCCGAGAAGCCAACTCACAGTCAACGCTCATCAAGACTCGCATTGCCAACCATCAAAATAGCTCCCCGACTTCGATGTTGGCTGCTGTAGACCAGCTTACCAAGGGTACGATGGCTATAATGCACCAGGTGGCCCTCCTTCAGGCAGAGGTGTCTTCGCTCCGCAAGGCCAACGAGGCGCTAAGCAAGCGCCGGAGAGCCAAAAAAACACGTATACGGCTTGGAGGATCACTTACTGTGCAGGAGGCACAGGAGGTGGTAAGCCAGGGGGCTATAGGTGGGGAGGCAATGCAAGAAACACAGCTGGATAGTAGTGGTGCTGGGGGGGGTCGTACGAAGGTTCGGTGCTATGGTGTATGCGGCAAGCCTGGTCATAATGCCCGCACTTGCCAGGAGGGTGCAGAAGAGTCTGATTCATCTGTTTCTGATGTAATTATAGTTGGTTCTGAGTGTTGTTGCATTGCAATTGAGAGTAGTTGTTATAGAGTAGTGGAGAGTGTCCCGCTCGCTGATAATGTACGTTAGCTCTAGTAATATATTTATTAAGCATATCAAGTTGGTCTTTCTAATATAGTTTATCCTTAACCTCTTTCTTTAGGCCATCATAAAACAATTACATTAGACCTTTATCGTTAATCTTATACCGAAATAAGTCCTAGCAGAACTATATAATATAAGTAGCCACCGACTTTATCTACCTTAGGTATATAAGTTGCTCCTATATATAGAGCTTCTTATTATAGTCTCCAAATACCTTCTAGATTTCTTGTTCAAACTTATTATAAGATTTAAAAACTTCTATAGTAAAGTCTTCCTAAGTATCTATACTATTTGTTAGTATGACGGTAGAGCATAAACCTAACCCACTCGGCTATGCATACCTTCCGAAAAGGATGTCGGAATCGTAAGTCTCTCGAACTTGCGACTCAGTGGATTATATCTTCCCTGACGGCAAGCACCCCGCAGGCCGCACTTGCTGTCACAATTAGCCAATCTTTAAGGGTAGGCTTAAACTATCGAAGTACCTTTCCCTTAAATCGTAAGGAAATAAATATAACCTTAGTAGATTCATCTGTAAACTTATCTGGGTAATACTTAAAATAGGCCCTTATAGACGTAAGGAATCTAGTAAGTCCTTCTTTATCGCCTCTGTACTTAGGGGGTACTTCGAGCTTGGCCTTGTCCTTAGGCTTACCATTATAGGCCTCGTTAACAAGTTGCTATATATTGCTGGTCTTGGCCTCAAGCTAAGCGATCTTAGTATTAAGAGTCTTAAGGACCTAGGTATTATCGTTCTAGGCCTTAAGCTAGACAATTCTCGTATTAAGAGCTTTAATAACCTACTAATGTATCTTATAAGCGAGCGGGACATATAAGCGAGCGGGACATATAAGCGAGCGGGACATATAAGCGAGCGGGACACTAAGTTCTTGGCACGACGCGTCCTTCTTCATCTACCTCCAACAACGCGTTTTTCCTATAACTAAAGATGTCTTCCGCTTCAAAGGAAGCTAGGGTAACCTTGGCCCTCAAAGCTCTTGAAAATGATACGAAACTAAGCCTCCGAGCCGCGGCCAAGCTCTATAACGTGCCAGTTTCAACTCTTGGCTACCGACGTACTGGCCGGCCTATACGATGCGATCTTCCAGCCAACTCACGGAAGCTTACCGATCTAGAAGAGAAGGCTATAGTCTAGTATATAACTGAGCTATCTGAGCGAGCTTTTCCACCAAGGCTACATAGTATAGAAGATATAGCTAACTAACTGCTACGCGTATACGACGCGCCCCCTGTTGGCAAGCTCTAGGCTTACAACTTCGTTAAACGCCAGCCCGCTCTCCGTACGTGTTAGTCACGTCGATACGACTACCAGAGGGCCAAGTACAAGGACCTAGAGGTTATTGGCGAATGGTTTGCGCTCGTATAGAATGTCAAGGCTAAGTACGGCATTATAGATGATGATATCTACAACTTCGACGAGACTAGGTTCATAATAGGTATTATCTTCCCAGGCATGGTAGTTACAACCTCTAATGGCCATAGCAAGGCAAAGCTGGCCCAGCCTAGTAACCGCGAGTGGGCTACGGTAATCTAGGGAGTTAATGCCCTCGGCTGGGCTATCCCACCCTTCATTATCTTAGCCGCGCAATACTACCTCGCCAACTGGTATCAAGAGTGCAACCTCCTAGCCGACTGGTGTATCGCGACTACCGAGAACGGCTGGACCACCAATGCTATAGGCCTCGATTAGATCAAGCACTTTGACTTCCATACAGCACCCCGTACAAAGGGCAAATATCAGTTATTGATCCTCGATGGCCACGAGAGCCACCACTCGACCAAATTCGAGCTCTACTGCTAGGAGCATTACATCATCATACTCTATATACCTCTATGTTCCTCCCACCTCCTCTAGCCACTCGATGTTGGCTGCTTTAGGCCACTGAAGCAGGCGTACAGTTGCCAGGTCAAGGACTTAATACAAATGCATATCAACTATATAAGCAAGCTCGAGTTCCTCTATACTGTCTGCGAGGCCTTCTTCACCTCTATGATGGAGAAGAATATATAGGATGGCTTTATAGGTGCTGGCCTTATGCCGTACAATCCAGAGAGGGTACTTTATAAGCTGGATATCAAGCTTCGTATACTAATATCCCTAACCTTATAGCCTAGCACTATATAGTCTTGGGTCTTCCAGACACTATATAACTCCCGGGAAGCTAATATACAGTCCACACTCATCAAGACTCGTATTGCCAACCATCAAAATAGCTCCCTAACCTCGATGTTGGCTGCTGTGGACCAGTTGGCCAAGGGTACAATAGCTATAATGCACTAGATGGCTCTTCTTCGCGCCGAGGTCTCTTCGCTCCGCAAGGCCAATAAGGCACTCAGCAAGCGCCGGAGAGCCAAAAGAACATGCGTGCAGCTTGGAGGATCGCTTGCGGTATAAGATGCAAAGGATCTACTGGACCAGAAGGCCGTGGTTGGGGAGATGGCGCAAGAAAAGGAGCCGGATAGTAGTGGTGCAGGGGGGGCTCATATGAAGGTTCGGTGCTGTGGTGTGTGCGGCAAGCCTGGCCATAATGCTCGTACGTGCCAGGAGGTTGTAGAAGGGTCTGATTCAGCTGTTTCTGATGTAATTATAGTTGGTTAATGGTCTTATTGTATTGCAATTGAGGATGGTTGTTGTAGAGTGGTGGAGAGTGTCCCGATTGCTTATATGTCCCGCTCGCTTATAAGATACGTTATATCTATTATATAGTCACGGTCTAGCTCTAGGAGCCTAGAGTGCTAGGTATCTAAGGCGCTATAATAGTCGGTAATATCTTCGATCTAAACCATGACAGAGTCAAAGAATGTAAGCCACGTATAACGTAACCATAGGTAGTCCTGCCTCTAAAAGAGTTTGCTGGTCAAAGGTACTGCTAGTCGGACTATAGGTCTCGGTAAAGCCAAAAGGTTTATAATAATATAAGTTGCAATATCTACATAGTAGATGAAGGCTACTGCTTGTAATTGCTCACTGGAGAACTTCCAGAGTCCTCTAGAATAAATGACTAGCTGGCCTATGTACTACGGGCTTCTTATAGCTCACTGCCTGTCTCTGGCGATCCCTCATACTGGATCACCCTGGATCACCAGTGATCCTCTATAAGTCTTATAGCTAGATCACCAAGCCTTCCCTACGCCAAGCGTGATCCTTTTCTGATTGGTCCGTTCCTGGACCGGAATGATTGGATGCGGGCGCCGCCCGCGGACCATGCAGGTCGGCCCCACCGGCCTCTGCAGGTTAATTCATGACACGCTGGTGTTGTGTGGGGGTTCTGATTGGTTGGAATTCCCTGAGCATGGTAGTGGGCCCCTGCGGTACATCACCTGCGCCACAGCTGGTCTGAGCAGTTGAGACTACCTAGTCTATATGGCTATGCAGCAGCGACCTATACTACCGCTTGCGGCGGTGTATCCGCCCTATTAGCCGCTTGCGGCTAGCAACGCTCACGAGAGTAAAGTCTATGCCTTAAAGACTACCTTAAATATTGTGTGCGCTGTGAGAAAGGCCCGTATAAACATCCAAGCACGCAGTCTTTTGCTAAGCAACAAACCCGCCCGGTTCCATAAGTCTAGAAACCAAGCTCTGCATAAGTCTAGTCTGCTCTCAAAAAAGTCCTGAACACTGTCGACTCTGTACAATCCTCCCATGGGTATCCGATCTCTTTCAAAAATCGCCGTAGCTCGTTGATCTCCTCGTCAGGACACAAGATCCCCGTCAGCACCTGGCCAATATCACCGCCGTAGTTTCTGTATTGGAACAGGCTAATGTTATACTTCGGCCGCAAAGTCTGCAGGAAACGTTCCAGAGCGCCAGGTCGCTCCGGGAATCGAAACATGAACAGCCTCTCATCTGGAACCCTGGACCGCCCACCCACCATGTAACGGATGTGGCTTTTAGCGAGCTCGTCCCCGGACAAGTCAGTGACATCCATTGTCCCGGATTCCTTGATGCGGCTGATGGTGTTCTGTAGCTCTTGGGCTCTTTGGCTCCCCGGGGCAGTGAGAGAGATGCCAACCAGAACGTTGGCCTCCGATTCGTTGGCATATCGGTAGCTAAACTCGGTCACAGCATGAGGCATGACTGCGTTGATGAGTTCGGCGAATGCACCAGGTTTCTCCGGGATCTTGGCTGCCAGGAGGGCCTCTCTCCCTTCACCGTAGGTAGCGCGAGCAGCCACGAATCCCAGCCGGTCGAAGTTCATGTTGGCGCCGGATGTGATGGCCACAACTGACCTAGTTGGGTCACTAGACGGGTTGGCGGCAACCCACTTCTTGAGCCCCGCAATTGCCAACGCTCCAGCTGGCTCGACAACAGACCGGGTGTCCTCGAACATGTCTTTGATTGCCGCGCACGCCTCATCAGTTGTGACGCGGACCATCTCGTCTACCACCTCCTGGCAGATGCGGAACGTCTCCTCCCCAACCGTCTTGACCGCTGCGCCATCTGCAAATAGGCCGACGTCTTTCAGGAGCACGCGCTCGCCCTTGGCTAGGGATTGTGTCATGGCGTCCGCATCGTAGGTTTCGACTCCGATTATCTTCACGTGGGGCGCGATGCGCTTTACGTAGACACCAACACCGGCGATCAGGCCGCCACCGCCCACGCAGCAAAAAATGGCCTGGAGCTTCTGCAAGTTCGTCTGAGCTAGGATCTCCATCCCGATCGTACCCTGGCCAGCAATGACATAAGGGTCGTCAAAGGGCGGGATATTGATCAGCCCACCCTGTTTTGCCCTCCGGGCGCACTCCTCCTTAGCCTCATCAAAGTCCGTTCCGTGGAGCACGACATGGCCTCCCAGCCGGGAGACGTTTAGATGTTTAATGCTGGGGGTGCCTTTCGGCATGACGATTGTCGCGGGGATCTTTAGCTTCCGGGCTGAGTACGCCACGCCTTGGGCATGGTTGCCAGCGCTGCAGCAGACCACGCCCCTCCAGGATTCTGCGGGATCCAGATGGGCCATTTTGTTGTAGGCGCCCCGCAGCTTGAAACTGAACACAGGCTGCTCATCCTCGCGCTTGAGCAACACCCTGCATTCGAGACGGTTGCTTAAGTTGACTGCATGTACAAGCGGAATCTCGTTGCACACCTCCCTGACCCGAGGGTACGAGGTGATGATGAGACGCAGATACTGTGGCCGGTTTTAGTTTCATGGGCCGCCTAGTAGGTACGCGGAATGGCACTGAGCGGTACGCGGTGGAGATCTGGCACGTCAAACGACGGCAATGCGTGCTGATACTAGCAATACACCGCTCGAGAGAGCCTGATGAAAGAAACCGTCTGACTCACGTCCGGGTTGCCGTTCGGCAGGAGGAACTCATCGGGCACTATTTTCTTGATGTGTGTCTTCCTATCCTCACTCGACGGGGTCGGTTGAGCGCTATATTCGGTGAGAGACAAGTTGCTCAATGACGATGTCCTGACGAGCGGCCCGTCGCTTGGTGATTGTGTCTGCGTTGCTGTTCCTGCAGCGCCGCTCGTGCCATTGGGCGTAGAGGCGTCGTCCACGCCGTTTGCAAGGCAATCGCTAGTCATCTCCAAGGAAGCCATACTTATGGCGAGACAGCTTGGTTCTCTAACTTGACTGTTACGGCGTCATGGAGGGAGGCGTGAGTTCCGTTCTCGGAAAGACGTGTTTAAAATTTGGTGGGGCATCTGAATTTGGAACCGCACCTGGTCCACTTGCTGAGGCAAGTACGGAGTTCATGACGATCCGCCGTACAGTATACTGTATTTCATTACATTACATACATGTACTTGTCCACTACGATGTATGTATTTCTTTAGTGCCGTGACAACCACTAACATTACCATAATTTCTGCGTGATCTCTACATTAGTATGGAATCGTATAGGTACTGTCTCCAGTCGCCATAATATTATCACTCTGGCAATTAATTACCTTACCCTACTCCGCCGTGTGTAACAAAGCCGTCTTGTCCGAGGATCACATGTGGTACCTCTGGCAAAGGCACCTGGCGTTGCTGACCCCACTTACCTTAGCTCAGTATGTATTATACAGGTACCTACATATGTGGATTTTACTGCACCAGTATCCACGGTATTAACGTTCCACTACTCTAGGTCATACATAGAGCGTGACGAAATCCGTCTCTGTTCGCTTCAACATCCTATCGTCAGACCACAGCTCCCCGTCTATCTCGACCTACAGCTCCCTCCCATTGCATCGCAACTAGCCGATCCTTTCAGGTGTAAGACACCCTCGAGAGTCGAGGGAACTGGCCAGAATGTCGGACCGACCGCTCTCACAACGGCCGCTGCCGTCGTCATTCGACAACGAGTAAGCCACCATCCTGCTCTCCCTTCCTTGCCAAGCCGAGGTCCCAATGGGCTCACACAGGGCCGGCGCAGTGATTTCTACAATGAATCTGGGACCCATAAAGTCATCCGGCGCCTGAAGGAGGAACCATTAATCCCAGTCGGCTGTATTCTCACCATTGCCGCCTTCGTTAATGCTTACCGAGCGATGCGCCGTGGCGACCACCACAAAGTCCAGCGCATGTTCCGAGCCCGTGTTGCAGCGCAGGGGTTTACCGTACTAGCCATGGTAGCAGGCGGCATGTACTACGCCGAAGACCGCAACAAGCAGAAGGAGCTCTGGAAACTCAAGCAGCAGCAGGAGGCCGAAGAGAAGCGGCAAAAGTGGATCAGGGAACTCGAGGCGCGGGACGAGGAAGAGAAGGCCCTTCAGGAAAAGTTTGAGAAAAGACGGAAACGGATGGGGGAGCGCGCACTGGCGGGGACGGGAACGGAGGGTGTTGCGGCGCAGGCAAGAACCGCATTGGCGGAGGCAAAAGCAGCCAAGGGGAGTGCAGCCAGCAGAGGAGACTCAACCGGGTTCGTGAATCAAGCAGCAGAAAGCGAAAAGAAACCCAGCAATGGAGTCTTGGGCTCTCTGGGAGGTTGGTTCGGTGGATCTAGCAAAGCGCCAGACGCCTCGACCAAGGAGTTGGACAACCAAAAAGGGCTCGGCTCCAAAGCTGAAGGGAATTGAAATCCGGATCTGAGACATAGGTGGTATTGCCTCTGGTATGTTTGTATACGCAAACGGGCGGGAAAACGCGTACGATATGAATGGGAATTGGAGCTCTGTCGATTTTACGAATAGCGTCTAACCTGGCTCCGTGCGCTAGGAGGCCCCGAGTGCTATTTACAATGCAATCGATGCCTAGGCTTAAGTACTATACAAAGCAGGGGGCAGCGCCAACATCGGCTGGCAGTGGTGCAGCCACACGACTGTGCGGCGTACCGTATCTAGCTGTCGCATTTACGCCATGCTGCCACCGCCCCTGCTGTGCCCCCCTATCAACCCGGCCAGTTCCAACAAGGCGCGGTCGGCTTCTATGTCGCCGGTGCCTAGATTGACCTTCCTCCTTGCCTCGGCTTCTCTCGCTTCCCAGGCCCATTGCTCGGCCTGATACTTGACCTCGTCGTCCCCACCGCAGCCCCATACCTCGACACTGGAAACCTCAAAGCGATCCTGGAAGTCGAATTTCCTTACCACGCTTGTTTGAAATGCGCCACCCTGCGACGAGTAGCTGTGTGTGAAGCAGCCAAACTCAAAACTGTCGTCAAGAGCGAGAGAGACAGGCCCGAGGGACATGATATTGGACCGACGGTGCGCTTGACTGGTCTGCTGCGGTGGAGGGCAGCCGAATGATACTCCTCCTAACGGGGCGGAAGCTGACGGCTTGGTGAATAATGCATAATCATTATTCATGGTGGATGCACGGAAGACATCGTGGATTGGCTGGAGCTGGAACAGAAGGGTATCGTTGTTGCCAAAGCACTCACGATGGGTGTGCTTCCATGGAGAGCTCAGGAAAACACCAAACGTGAGCCTCTCGTCCGTGCACCCACTGGAAGCGAAACGTTGTGGGGGCAGGGTGGCGAAGAAATTCGAAGCAGGTCCGGTATGTGTATGGCCTAGTCCTTCCCCGAGACGGGTTCCGCTGACGAGAAGGATGGTCGGCGCTCTCCAGTGGAAGACCTTGGACTCAAAACTACCCATGCTGAAGCCATCTTCGTCTCCAGCATACAATAGACGGAGTCGGCAAAAGAGCGACGAACTCGGTATGAAGAATGATATCTGGGACATGATGGTGAGATTCATGATTGACCCGGTCTCCTGCAACAGCGGCTGAGCCCCTTCAGTCGGCAAGTTTATCGATGTAGACTTTTCGCCCTTGCGCCGGTGAAAGCCGAGGTTCTTCGAAAACAAGAAGTGCTCAAAGAGAGCAGTGAGGCCGCTGAATATAAACGGCATTGATGCTGCTATCACGCGGTTGAAACGGGGGAACTCGATGCCCGGTGCCTGCGCCACGTCCAGAAAAGAGGCAAGCACACAGTCCGCTGCCACCCTCAGGTTCTCCAGCTCGTCGCCGGCTAGTCGGTTTGAATAGACGGATAGATGCTCCTGCGCATCTAGTGGCGCAATCAACAGGAGGAGCATGATCATTCTCCGCCAGTTATCTGTGGGAATCATGGCGCTGTGGATGGTGGATGACCGCCCATGCCTGAACCCGCTGGTGTAACCTAAAGAGTGGAGCGCCGCGAGAACTAACTTGTCAAGGTCATCGTCGTCGTCGTCGTCGGGCCCCGAGCCTTTGTCACCCTTTGGCTCGTCGATAGCAACTTGTTCCCTACGCGATGTTGTGGCAAGCGCAGCGCTGGCGTCCCAGTCCGCCTCCCGGCCATGCTCCTCGGCCGCAACCTCACTCTCAGCCAAGCGCATCCCAAGGAGTCCGCAATTATGAACAGCCAGACTGGCGAAGAGCAGCTTCCTCTGGTTTGTAGCGCTCCCTGTCAAGACTCGCCGATATCGCCCCGTTAGGATGGCGACAACCATAACCATTTGCCCCAGGCCGAGAACAGCTGGCGCATCTTCAATGAATGGGAAAGCAGCGACATATGATACCATCCGAAATAGCACACCGGACACACCGAGTATATCTGGAATCTCAAGAAACTGGGCAAGGGTGTCTTCTTTCAGATGGCGAGCGTGCTGCTCCTTGTCGGTGAGGCCAGTGAAGACATCCTTGAAGGAGTGCAGCTCGATGGGGCTGAAGCACTGCTCAGCAAACTTCTCGGCCTAGGAAGATCGGATGATCAAAATTGCGGTTCTGGTCGGGATTAGATTTGGCGGCAAAGGTGAGTTGACACTCACCAGCTCTCGGCTGACCTCCTCACGAGAGGGGGGAGAGGACCTCTCATCTGACTGAGCTTGCCCCATCTTCAGCTAAATATCAGCCTGGGAAGGACCTAGCATTTACTGATATGCCTCGTCACCCAGCCGAACTTGAGAGCCATGCATGTACCTCCCTTCGCGAGGAGTTTAGGCTCTATACTGCAGGAAGGCTACGGCAGACGCGTAAATCGGGATGGACAAACTGCGAGGGAAGTTGTTCCTGGGGCGTATATAAAGGTAAGTGCTACGTAGGGATGTACCCCTTCCGCGAAAATCGGTAGCCAGGCAGGTCGAGCCTCTATTCTTGGCGTATAAGCTACCTACTCCTTGATGTAGGTAGGTACGTACCTACCTAGGCAGTACTTGCGTAGTAGTACTAAGGGTAGGAGGTTCGAGGGTTCCGTCATTCTTGGTCTCCACTACCCCTCACCGCAGCCGGATGCGTCATTGTTACTGGACCAGGAGCCCAGTTGTGTGGGGTGATGCACGCATCATTGTCCAACAAGGTATCATCTGCTGGTCGTCGCCAACTTCTGCCCAACATAATAAAGCACTGTAATAAAGGTTCCAATCCAACCCCGCTCGATCTTTTCTTGTCTCCTGCGAAGCTGCGGTATCTTTACCTGGCGGGAATTTCTCCAACAGATCCACTGACACACGAGACGACGAAGACACCGCCGAGACAGTGGTTGCATCATGGCCGACAAGACGGACGTCACTAACACCATAGACGAGACTCCCATCTCACCCAGCCGGCCTGATCCGGCGAGGAAGAATTCCTTAGAGTATCATCTGTCACACCGGCCAGAGCGGCAGGAGCTTGTTGAGAGTGCGTGCCATTACCTGTTCCGCTTATTTGACTTTGTTCCAGGGCTCACCTTGTCTCTATGCTATCAGGGAATATCCTCCCTGCCTCAACAGCTGCCCCGGGAATCCAAGCACAGCAGAAAGAGGCGAGTAGTTCTCGGGTGCCACGGTTCACGAGCGGTCCTAGCTGACTCTGATCCTGCCGCTTGCAGCTCGAGAAGCACATGCGTGCCGACTCACTGAATGAGAAGATTGCCCACCGGCCCTCGCCTGAGACGCTAATCAAAGAGGGCGTCCTGCGCGAGGACCCGCGCTCACCAGAGGATAAATATGCTGAAGCTATTGAGGAGGAATACGCCAAGAGGGAAGGTGGTGCTTGAGTGGCAGCCTCGCTACACGGGTACACATGAGTAGCTGGCACAGTTTGGGTCTAGGTAGACTGCCGCATTCTCTAGATCCATACCCTGGCGACCAACTATGTTTGCTGTCTCATATCTATTCAGCTGCTATCTGGAAATGGGTAACGCTCCTTAACGGCACATGCTGCTGTCTCCAACGTCAGATTGCCCTTGAGGATTGGGTTGCATACAAAGCTGGACAAGTGCTAAATAACAGACTCCCTACCTGCGCAACTGAATGGCGTCTCGCTGGCATTTTCATATTGTGGCATATCCATAATAGGGCTCGGGATCAGTCCTATTTCAGCCTGTCAATAAACTGAATCCGGAACTGTCGTCCAGTAACGATTTGTGCACGCCATGCATGAACTGGAGCTGCAACGATGCGGCTTAAGTAAGTCGTCCGATTCCAAGACATGACGCAGGGGAATGTCTCTCGAGCTCCCGTACGGTTGATACCAAGCGCAGGCCGACATCCTGTGACACCGGAATGACGGATAGCGGGAATACGCAACAATACCGGCACAACTGTAACCACGGGACTATATGCACTTTGGCAGATTTCAGATGCAAACTCTTTTTTAAAGATCAATTGTGTGGGACTTCCAAGCTTGCCACCACGGTCCCTCATGTGCTAACCGGACATACAGCCACCCATAAAATGATGGCATCCAAGTACCTGCCCGCGAAACCGAAAAGAAACGCCCATGAACCAACCCCGCCGTTGCTGGTTTCTATCTGCCCTGTAATCCCATCTATCCTTAAACGCCAAGAGCTACTAACTAACACAACGCCAGTGTTGACACAACATGAAAAAGGAGTCCGAATAAGCCGCCCGTGATGCAGTTCAAAAGCAACCATCCTCCAGGCTATGCCTTCCTGCTGGAGGAGCCACCAGAGAAGGGGTAGTCTGAAGACCTGGGCTCGTCCCGGTCGGGGTTGGGACAATTGTGATGGACAACCACAGTGCCACGTCCACCACGGGGGTTCGGGACGTCCTTGGCTCGCTTGTAATAGTCCGACCCAGCTATGAAGCTGTTAGTCGCCTGAGAACGGGAATATTGGCGGGCGGGAAAGGGCCAACCTGCAGCGCCGGAACGGTATTGTGCTTCGTTCGAAGAGCGAGACGAGCCCGTAGAGTCCATTGAGAAGGGATTCCTCCCGGAGGAGAGCCAAGGAGAAGGAGAAGGAGAGGAGAGACGGCTGCCGGACTGAACGAGGACAATGCCGGAGCTGTGACGCGAGGTCATTCTGAGCCGAGGCAGGGACGGGGGAAAGGGCTCTGGTAGCTGTGGTAGAAGGCGCGGGGGGCAACCTTGCGTAATTGGGTGAGAGACACAGTAGGCACGAACACCGTAGGGGACGGAAGGGAGTATTTATATGTATACTGACGGCGACCATGCTAGCTATTCTCTGTTTCTCACTGCTGGCATCTCGGCCGATCTCTCGACCTCAAGGCGAGGCAAACTTGTTGCGAAGGCAATTCTCGGTGAATTCACTAGGCAGACCGCGGAGCCCCCAGTGATGCCTTGCTTTCTTGTCCTTTTTGGCCAGGAAACGCAGGAGTGGAGCGAATCCAATGAGTCAAAGGTCCTCGGTGATCGGTCAGTCTTGCAACATTTCAGGGTGTCTGGGGTCCAGTGGACAATTGAGGTGAGATACACTGCCGGTTTGCAAAAGCGTCCTTGCTTGCCCAAGCGTTTCGTCCTCACTTAGCGAACAAGGGCATCTGCGGGCGATAACGCAGAATCAAGCTCGGGTACAAGTGTCGCAGTGGCGACGGTGAATGCCATACCCATTGTGCAATGATAGTGGCCCGGGCAGAAACACAGCCCTCTCCTTTTTTCGGTCTAGAAATGACACGGGCAAGCAAAATCATGGCCTGTGACCGAAGCACACAGGCCTCCAAGTGCTGAGTCCTAGGGGGGCCGACTATTTCGCCGGCTTGTTGCTGCCTTAAGATCCAGACGTCTGGACTTGAAGCTGGGCGGTTCCTTTGTTATTGTGTGGCTGAAGACGACCAGGATAATCTCGTGACTCACTTCAACAGCGTCAGGCACCTGGGCAGTTGGGGGCCTGAAGAACGAGTAGGGCAACTGTCAAACTTCGATCTCGGGATGATATCAGCCAGGAACTCCCCCGACTTCCATCGCGAGCTCACCTACGCAAGGATCACTCGTCAATAGGTCAGCGAGTTCTTGCAAAGGTAAGGTAGGTCCCACTGGTTCGTCGCCGGGAAGTTCACTAGGTACATAATATCCGTATGTACCTTACATAACGTAATTGTGCATGCTTGCAGAATTATGTACCCGCTCGCCTTGGCGTGCATTGGGCCCAGGGGGGAAAACCACACAGTGCCCGACCCTAATAAATAAGAACTAGCGCAGTGGGCCTCATTTCATCGGCGCTTCCACAACTGGGCAAGATGTATAGTGTACAGATGTACGGATTACAGGTATCTACCTAAGGTAGTTAATGTTAGGTGATATCTGGCTGTATCGCTTTCTGCCCTCCGACAACCACGCGCCTTGAACCGGCCTTTTGTTAACTGCCTGTTGCCCGGCACTTCCGACAGCCCCAATCCGAATTTCCCAGCCTCGTGCCTGTCTCTCGCCAGACCCCGCCCTCGCCCAACATGCAACGCGTCCTGCTGTCGCTTTCTCTGCTTGCCTCGGTGGCTGCTGGCGCCCTGGCCTCAGATGAGTTGAAGATTGATGTCACGCTTCCTGTGGAGTGCGAACGGAAAACACAGAAAGGAGACACCATCAATGTCCATTACCGGGGCACACTCCAATCCAATGGCCAGAAATTCGATGCGAGTGAGTCCTCGGCATCGCGACACGCCCCTTTACCCTTCTGTGGATCCCGAATGCGGGCGCTGAATAGACGCTGACTTGCGTGACTACACCAGGCTACGATCGCGGGACGCCCTTCAGTTTCAAGCTGGGAGCGGGTATGGTGATCAAGGGGTAAACTCCCAAGACCTGTGACCCCATAACACTCTTGCATTGATTCTGACAGAAGCAGGTGGGACGAGGGTTTGCTGGACATGTGCATTGGCGAGAAACGGACGTTGACAATTGCCCCGAGTTACGGTTACGGAGATCGGAGTGTTGGGCCCATTCCCGCCGGCTCTACTTTGGGTACGACCTTTGCGATCTGCCCTTGCTCGCGTTTCTCACTCCCTGGACTAACTGACATTTGTCGCTGGGCAGTTTTCGAGACTGAGTTGATGGGAATCAATGGTGTGCCCAAGCCGGAGTCAATCGTCACCAAATCCAGCGCCGGGTCCACCGACGGCCCGGCGTCTTCGGCAAGCCAGAAGGTAGCCGAAAAGGTGGTGGGCGCGGTCAGTGGAGCGGCCGAGGCGGTGAAGACGGTGGTTGCCGACACCGACGATGTACAAGAGCACAACGAGCTCTGAGGCTGAATTCCGAGCTTGAGGGCCAGGACTCGTTGAGGGACCTGCTATCTGTAGCGTTGGACTTCGTCACTAGCAGGGGCCAGCCTACTCGTCCAAGAGACTCCTGTACCGCCAAACAGAGCCTCCTAGTCAATACAGGTACCTACTATGTACCTCCTGATCACAATCCTCAAGTGCATCGGCTAGCCCGATTATATCTTTGTCGGTTAGTTTGCTTGATATTCTTTCGTGTCGTATCCAAGCCTCGCGAGCTCGCCCTGTGCAGTCCCACTAGGTAGTTCTCATTCTAGTCACGGGTGGAAGCTGCGATTGATTCCCGTATAGAAGAGGACGACAAGGGTGTGACCACTAGGATCAGGAACTACAAGTAGACGATATTCTGGGTTTTTCTTCGTTTTTTTTTCTAGCCTTATACGCACAAGGAGAGGACATATGCGAAATATTGTAACTGCACTACTTCTACACCTCTTGTTTGATGTTCTCCACTCCCATACTTGGTCTCAATTCGGAGAATGCAAATACTTTAGAGGAAAGGGCGGGGTCTAGCAAACGTTTACGTGGACGTTGAAATAAATCTCGATCATTGCTCAACGCAAGGGAAGTACGTCTAAGTGGAGTTGAAGAACGGTTTATTCACAGTTCGAAACTGCGTTTAAACGTTCCTCTGCCTAAACGTTCGCCAAGACTACCAGGTATTCTTGGCTGTGCGTCAACTACTAGTAAAAGCCAGCAGGAAAATCGCGATGCGTGTTGAGCGACGGTTTCCTAAAGCCCACCCCTTCCGGTACGGTATGGGTGTGAGTGGTGTTGGACAACCCTTGCTCAAATCCGTCCGAGCTTCTAAGTGAGTTTGGCCCGGACCCTCCATAGTCTCACACCTCGGATTTACCGTATCAACCGGCATCTCTCATCCCAACAGCTCCACTGCCTCGAAAACAACAACAACAACGTTATGCCCCTTGGTCAAAAACATGCAGTCACTTATCCTGCACGGAGCGTCTCACTAGCAGCACGTTTCTTGCCGTCGTGCGGCGCTCAACTCCACTTCACGTCTTCCTCCCACCTACGCCCTTGTCAAGGATGCGCGGATGGCATCACGATCGCGATGATGGACACTCACAAGATGCCTCGACGCATTTGCCAACCCGGGCGTGGCTTCCACCCTTGAATTTCATCACAATTCACTATGCATACTTTATCGTGGTATGCCTAGTCGCATCGGTTATTTTCTGGGGCTCGTCCGACCCTCCTCGCAGTATCAGCTACACGGACAGCCTGTTCCTAGTCGTCAGCGCCATGACCGAGGCAGGGCTTAACACGGTCAATCTGAGCCGGATGACAACATGGCAGCAGACGATACTATTTCTCCTCATAATTCTGGGGAGTTCCATATGGGTCTCCATCTGGACTGTGGTGGCTCGCAAGCGCGCCTTTGAGCAGCGCTTCCAAGACATTGTCCGTGCCGAGCGGATGCGCAGGGCAAGTCGGCCTGGGAGCGCAGTCAGCCTCCCTAGGTTGCAGCGATTCCTTTCACTCCGGAAGGCCTCCACGGCGGCCCTGCCCCAGAATCCTCCGACCCTCCGAGGAGACGAGCGGACGGAGCAAATGGATATCCCCTCGGCTCCCCAGCCCGCTGCCGACCGGATTGAGCCTGCGGGTGCTCTCGTCGCCGGTGTTACTAACCCGACGATGGCCGCGGCTGCAGCTCAACAAGAGAGACCTCTAAGCCCCGCCCGCATTATCTTTGTTGACACCCCCCGTGCCGCCGACGCTGTTTCCACCGCCGCCCAGCACCGCTCCGAGAACCAACTGAGTCGGAGAAACGCCGGGGCTAAAGAAGACCATCCCTCCCCATATGAGAAGTACCAGTTCGGTATGCGTCAGTTTCTCGCGCATAGATCGGGCGGGAGGAACGCTCAGTTTCATGGCCTCACGGTCGAAGAGCGGGAGCATCTTGGCGGTTGTGAATACCGAGCAATCCGAGTTCTGTCCGTCATTGTGCCGCTATACTTCGTTCTGTGGCAGCTCCTTGGTTGCCTTGTGCTGGGTGCTTGGATCAACAACAACCAGCCGGAGCCGCCACTCAGGAATGGTATCCACCCCTGGTGGTTAGGCATCTTCAACGGCGTATCCGCCTTCAACAACTCGGGCATGTCCTTGCTGGATGCCAACATGATACCCTTCCAGAACTCATACCTTGTGCTCATCACGATGGGTCTGATGATCCTGGCGGGCAATACGGCGTACCCGATCTTCCTGAGGCTCATTATCTGGTCTCTTTCGAAATTCCCAACGCCTGGTACGAATCGGGACGGGTACTCGGGGCTCAAAGACACCTTCAAGTTCATTCTTCAATACCCCCGCCGCGTGTATACGAACCTCTTCCCCGCCCGTCCCACTTGGTGGCTGCTTTTCATGCTCATCCTCCTGAACTCGGTTGATTGGGCGGCGTTCGAACTCCTCAACCTCGGCAACCCGTCGATGGACAGCATCCCGCGTGGTTCTCGCGTCTTGGATGGGCTGTTTCAGGCGCTAGGTAGGTTGCCGTCTCCCCCCACCCCTGCCAAAACAGATCGCATACTGATTGCCGCTCTAGCTGTGCGTTCGGGAGGATTCTATGTCGTGTCGATCCCGTCGATGTACATCGGGCTGCAAGTGCTGTATGTAGTCATGATGTACATCTCGGTGTACCCTGTCGTCATCACCATGCGGCACTCCAATGTGTACGAGGAGCGCTCGCTCGGCATCTACGCGGAAGACGAAGTTGCCGACGTGGATCCCGAAACGGCCACCCCTCGGTCGGTCCCGGACCGACGACGCGGAGATGGCGGCATCGCAGCGATCTTCGGGCGAGCTGTTAGTCGGACACTGACCCTGCAAGGCGTGGGGGCGAGAGCGCCTCCGTCAAAGCAGAGCCCGGAGTCCAACATCAGCTTCATCAGCCAGCAGATACACGGGCAGCTGGCTCACGATATCTGGTGGCTTGTGCTCGCCGTACTCGTCATCGCTACGATCAACACGAGCAACTTCCTCGCCGATCCCGTCAACTTCAGCGTGTTCAACGTGATGTTCGAGGTTGTCTCGGCGTACGGCTGCGTCGGCATTAGCGTCGGCGTACCCTATGACGCCTTCAGCTTCTGCGGCTCTTGGCCTACTGCTTCCAAGCTGGTCCTCTGCGTCGTCATGCTCCGCGGTCGCCACCGTGGCCTTCCTGTGGCCTTAGACCGAGCTGTGCGCTTACCGGGAGAGGCATTGCACGACGAGGAGGAGGAGGACCACCGTATTCGGAGGAGCCTGACGCACCGTCGGACCAGTGTTGATGTCTAGGCGACATGCAGGTGGCAATCGGTAAAAAGGTTGTGCTGCTTTCTGCTTTCCACTACTAGCTAGAGAAACGGGAGGACCACTAGTGCGATAAAAAGGTATGGATGGGATGGCATCGAGATGTTGTTTGACGATAGATATCGATTTGTGCTTAAAGAATGGTATACTTTGCGGCAAGGGGCTGCTGTCGAATCACTTCACCCAAAACACAGCCTCTTCTGCCTGGGATCTACGTGTGCCGGTTCCCGTACCCTCTTCTTTTCCCTGGCCTTCTTTGTATCCGGGGCGCCCTTCTCGACTTGTCGCTGCTGCTTCATGGCGTCTTGCTGAACAGTGTCTCGGATGGCTTGCCGGGACAGACACAAGTCGATATGTTCATTGAACTGTTTTTCGTCCGCAGGCTGTGGCCTGGCGCACACGGGACAGTCCCACGGTTTATCCTCCACCGTCGCTGAGCGCTCCCGTTTTGGATTGGGAACAATCTCTTTCCCATGACCGTGATGGGGTGCGTTCCCGGAGACTTCGGCGGGAGCTGTGTCATGATCAAGCTTCGTTTCTCCCCGAAACTCGTGGTTCCATGCACTGTCGGCCTCTGCCGATTCAGTGGATGTGGATCTTTGCGGCCTCAACCCAAAGAAGGCCAGCGTATCTGGTTTTTTGGTGCTCACGAGATGGGTGCACCTCAGGCCCATCAAGCGCAGTTTCAATCCAGGCATCTCTTGCTCCAGCTTTGTCAGCATGGGCAACGCGTAGTTGTACAAGTCATCCGCAAGGTGTATGGCCCTCGGAAGAACGACCTGGCGCGTCAGAGCCTCGAACGTATGCAACTTCACCTTCAAGCAGAGTGTGCGGCCCTTGCACTCAGCCTTGCGCATGTCTGACTCCAGCTCCTCCGCCGTCCGCCTCAGCTTTTCGCGCAGTTGAATGGGATCGCCCATGTCGCGGAACGTGCTCTCGGTGCCGACGCTCTTGCGTTCGTACTCCTCAGCAGGTTGTATATTCGTGCGCCCTAGGCCGAGATAGCAGCGGAGGAGGAACTCATACGTCTTGTGGCCGAACAGCTGATCCAGATAATGCCGTTGAGTGTATATATCGCCGCACGTCTTGATGCCGACAGATGCCAGTTCGCGCTCCAGCACCCGCCCCACGCCGTTAACCTTGCGGCAAGGGAGGTCTCGCATGAAGGCCATGATGGCGGTTCGTTCGCGCGGCAAGACGAACTGCCCGTTGGGCTTGTTCATGTTGGAGCAGATCTTGGCGAGGCGTGCATTCGCGGCGATGCCTGCGGACACAGTGATAAGCGTCTTTTCGTGTATCTCCCTCCTCATCTGCGAGACCACGTCGGCAGGCTCCATGTCGTGGTTGGCACAGTATTCGGTGATGTTCAGGTAAGCCTCGTCGATACTGGCACTTTCGAATCTTGGGTCGTAATCGGCTAGGATCTCCCGTACTTCGGCTGCCTTCGCATTGTACTTGTCGAAGTTGAGGGGAAGGACAATCAGCTCAGGGCAGAGCTGCCTGGCTACGAAGCTGGCCATACCGCTGCGGCATCCGAAGGTGCGAGCGATATAATTACAGGTGGTGAGAACGCCACCGCCCACCGCAAACGGGAGGTCCTTTAGTTCAGGCCGGTCCAGCTGCTCGACTGCGGCATAGAAGGCATCGCAGTCAATGTGCACAATGTGCTGTGTCAGGTCGCGGGAGAGCTCAAGCTGCGCGAGCAAGGTATCCGCTGCCCGGAGCTCCCGTGAGAGATCCTGCGTCTCCAGGCGGCGCTTCTTGGCGAGGATGCTGTCGATTTTCGCAGTTAGAGACTTGTCCCGCGCCTCCTCATGGTTGAAAAATTTGGAGCCCTTTGAAGCGTTGTAGATGATTTCGGATACCTGCAAGGGTGCGCGAGCGTTCCTGTTAGCATGGAAACAGGCGAGGTCGGGTTGCGCTATGGTAGAAGAGCATCGTGCCTTGGCCTGATCAACCGAGTCCTGGCCTGCCTTTGTCAGGGATGGACCCAACAGAGAGTATTTCAGTGAGGCATGATCAGCCAAGTTGCCGCTGGCTCCATCTTTCTGAGTGGACGACTTCTCGTCCAGCACCGCTTGCGCCTCTGGGGTCATTTCCGCAGGCGTATCCGGCATATTCTGCGACGTGATCGAAAGGTAAGCCTGGAAATCATGACAATATAGCAACTAGATCACACGCAGCAAGGCTGAACTTTGTAGTTGAAGCTGTCAACTCACGACGTTGCGCCAACGCGTCGTTGTCTCGCGTATCGTGTTGGATCCCCACGTGGACTGCGCCAAGTCACGGGATGCCGAAGCTAGGTTACTAAGCCAATGGAGCTTATCTGAGTAGGTACCTCTTAGGTAGCATTACGCGAATGCAACGAACCAGGACTTTAATTGTTTCGCGTCTTTTGGCGGGTGCGTCGCGGGTTCCTCACCGTTGGTCTGTCCCGAGTGTATATGCCGTGTTTCTTCAATCGTTGTGTAGCTGTACCTTCGTCTCGGGTGACCCATCTCCCCTGATCATCATTCAACTGACCTAGGAACTCGCTATCAAAGCCCTCGGCCATCGCGGTACCCGTCCCAACATTGCTAGTACAATCGCCCTGCGCTGCCAGTTTCGAAATGTGCCTCAAGCGCAAAAGATCGGAATCCGAGCTTGCAGTCTTTTCGTCGACACAATCGCTAAGCAGCAGCCGCTTCAGCTTTGATGCCATGTCAGCAATGGACACGGCTAGGCGCGGTTTCTTCGTCCCGCGATTGCCCACGCCATCGCATCTACCAATTCGCACCATGAAGCGGTTCCGCGATAATAGGCCGTCAGAATCAGAGGTATATCGTATGGCAACCCAGACTCAGACCTCACCTGTCGTACCTCGCTCACGCGCCTGATTGCCCGCAGAACATACCCTAGATGTTCTCTACTCCGCGCAGCGTCGAGACCACGAACCGCATTGCGTTCAGCCGCCACGGTCCCCAAGGATAACAGGCACTCAAGCTCCCACTGAAGCTCATACGCAAATCCGCCGCCGCGGCCAGCAGCGTTCACTGCACAGTTTCTGGAACCTCCCTGTGCCGGCGACCTCAACAGACTCGTTGACATCCTCTCCTGCCTCATCCGCCATGGCGCCTCCATCTCCAACCCTGACACCCCCAGGCACACCGACGAACTGCGAGGACTGCGGCACCGGGCTAGGCACTGGCGACAACGATGTTGTGATGATGGACATTGACGGTTATGGGCTGGGCGTGGAAGATCACACTTGCGTTGCGTGCGGGAAGACAGTTTGTTTTAGCTGCTCTGTGAGCAATCTCGGCGAGCATCGGCAATGCCTAGTCTGTGTCGGGCCTAAGGGACGAGTGGGCGGGAATAGTTGGATGGCAAGGCACTTGTAGTACTTGTGCGCTGAGGTCAAAGGTGTCACGAAGGTTTCTAGGCTGGGTGGATAGGGGGATTTCAGGTGCTGTTGGAATATTGTTTTTTGGAGCTAGTTGGGGCGGCGGGTTGGCATGGGAGTTGGACTCAGTATGCTTGGTTACCAACAAGGAGGGGTGTGTATTACAGTCGCGGCAGCGCAGGGACGCATCGCGTGGGGTTTGCCTCCAAGGACTCTGTCCATCTAGAGATATGCTTTGTCTCAATCTACTCTTTTTTCGCAGCTCCCGCGCTGCAAAGGAGTCGTTAGGGTATTTTGCATGCTAGATTGGATGCGGTTCTCAGCTGTATTGGGCAACGACGTCACACCTGACCAACGTACCTACCGTAGATCAACGAGGTGCGGGGCCGGGTGCCGGAGAGCCCACGTTAGCTAATGCCCCGCCTTCACCTGGATGGGAACCTGACTCTTCACCCTCCAAACCAACTCAGGTCCTCTCATCGACAGACTTGAGCACCGCTTCCATTCCAACCTTGATTGGCTGACTGTCCTACGTTAAAGTGCGCAATTCCCTGGGCAATTCTTTGCACAACCAAGATGGGAACACGGGAGGCTAGCCACGCCGGCTCTTGGTATGAGGACGATCCGAATGAGCTCTCATCGCAGCTCGAAAAGTTCCTGGGTCACGTTCCGGCCACCCTGGACGGCAGCGACCTTCCGATTCCTGGTGCAAGGGTGATAATCGCTCCGTAGGTCAAACCATCACTCCCTTGTCAACCCCACGATCCACCTTCTGATCTTGGGGACAGACATGCCGGTTACACGTACTCTGGGCCTTGTGCTGCCTGGGCGTATAAGTCGCTTGATCTTAGGTCCGCGAAACGGGTCTTCATCCTCGGCCCGTCTCACACTTACTACTTACGCGGATGTGCTCTCACGACGTTTGACAAATATGAAACCCCATTTGGAGACTTCGTTGTCGACAAGGCCACCATATCCGAGCTGAGGCAGACTGGCCGGTTCTCCAACATGCCGCCGAGACGTGACGTAGACGAGCATTCTCTTGAGATGCATATTCCGTACCTGTGGAAAAGGCTCGAGCAAACCTTTGGCCACGACAGCAGTAGCTACCCGTCCATCGTCCCTATCCTCGTGGGTGATGGATCTGAAGAAGAGGAGAAATCCTTTGGGAAGCTCCTCTCGCGGTACCTGAAGGACCCGGAAACTGCGTGGGTAGTCTCGTCCGACTTTTGCCATTGGGGACCACGGTTCAGCTACCGACCCGTCTTCCGCGAAGGCGTGATCCGTAATTTGGATGCCCCGAGGCATAAGCGAGACCTACAAGCCCCGCTGGATTGGAACGATGTGGCCGACAATCCCGAGAGCCCAGAGATCCACGAGGTCATCAAGGCGCTGGACCAGATGGCCATGGATGCGGTCGAGCATGGCGCACACAGTCGGTTCTACAAGGTCGTCCAAGAGACTCAAAACACCGTCTGCGGGAGACATCCCATCGGAGTTACCATGGCGGCGTTGGAAGAGCTGCAAAAGGAGGGGTTGGAGGAGGGTAAAGGCAAGTTCAAGTTCGTCCAGTATCAGAGGAGCAGTCTGGTCAAGGAAGCCTTGGACTCCAGTGTGAGCTATGCATCGGCCTATGCTATCATCTGAGAGTCGCATTTGCCGGGGCATAAACATACCACGGTGGTGACCTTGCGACGGCGACGTAGTGCCGGTTGGGCAGGTCATGAGGGGTGATGTTTCTGACGCGGTGGTAGGTTGCATTCTAGACGAAAGTCAGATGCATCGGGAAATGGATGACAGGCTATTCGATGTTTGAGCTAGACGTCGCTGCTCTGCAATCCACTATTAGGTGAATATGGATTGCGGATACTGATAGAGACAGCGCATTTGCCCAAGTAGAGCCCAGGGCATGATAACAGCAATATCGATGGCCTTGGATCAGAAGACTCGATGCGGACGATGACCTCGGTACTCGAGTCAACTGAAGAAGATGCTCTTGCGGGATTCCTGCTACATACACAGCGATAGATACCGTGTGTACGGAATACTACCTACAGGTATTTATGCGTTACCGTGGCCGCAAAAGTCTCCAGCCCGAAGCTGAAGATTTAGTACACAGCGAAGTACATAGTACAGTACATACATACCAGCGAAGGTAGGTATTGTATGTACAGTGTACACAGTACCACAGAAGGCGAATCCTCGCGAAGCAGGCCGATCTTGGGCAAGCCACATTGATAATCCAGCCCCTATCAGGTGTAAGGCACCTGGGTAGAGAAGGTAACCTACTCCTGTGATATATCTAGCAGTACGTATATGGCTAGGCTGCGAAACGTTTTGGAAGTTGACCCAGTCCTTCAATGGAGGCCAATACACAGCGCGATTGTCCTTTGTCGCACGTGTGGTTTGACCCCGGTGGATGTGCCTGAAGATCCTCGTTCTGAAACGGCTTTTTGTTGCTGGGCCTGATCCGAACTCTGCCTGAAGCCGGTTGCCCGCCAAGCCAGGGTCCCTGGAGCCGGTCGAGGGACCCGTCTTTCTGTGTGAAAGGTCCACCTGCCTGTATGTAGGTACATCAAGCTAAAGAGTTGCCGGCCAATCGACTTGGACCCCTTCAAAGACCCAAGGCTTCCAGACCCAGCCGAGTGTTTCTCTTTAGTCTCGGAGCTCGATTAGGTAGGACAATCGCGAGTGGACGAACGGCTCGTGTGCCAGATCGTTCTGTGGGCGGTTGGCTGTGCAATATGGGTACGATATACCAACAGCAGAACAGTCGCAGAAAGGGGCAGCTGTCCGGTTGGGCAAGCATTTGCATCTCGAACTGCCCCCTGTACCCGCGCCACAAGGCCCTAACCTCGATTGGGCCAGGGCTCCTGAGGATCCCGCTCGCGTTCATTTACTTCTTCCTGAACTTCTTTTCCAGCCTTGTGTTCTCCGTTCTCCTCTCACACTTTTACGTCTTGATTTAGGTGCAAATACTTCTGTGTTGCACAGCATTTTTCCGTCCCGGAACCCCGACAATTCAGGCCTTAACACAGATTCTGCATTCCCAAAGTATCCTCTACTGGTGTTCCCGCGCTTCGCTGTTCTTTCAGGATGAGTGTGAGTGTTTCCAGCGGCCCCGGTTTTCAGCTCGGTGCGAGAGAAGCTTGTCGCTAACTATGTATCAGTACGGCGGATACAACCCGTACAGTGATAACAGCGGCGGCAGGTAGGCAACGATTACCGACCACTTTCACCGGCTCGGGCCGAACGAGCAAAGTAAACTACTACGATGGCCGGCAGGCTAACGGGCATGCTCATAGGGGGTACAGTTCTAATCCGTTCGGTGACGAAAATGCTTCCGGGTATGGAGGTGAGCTGGCACCTGTCAACCCCCTGAACACGAGGTCGAATACTAACACGGACTACGAGCAGCCGGCGCGCACGAGATGGCTTCAATTGGCCAACAGGGATACGGAAGTAAGTAGACGTTGGTCTGCTCCAGCCGAAAAAACATGGACGGTCTCTGACCAGCAACGGTTGAGCAGCTGAGCCGCAGCAAATGGCTTCACCTCAGGCAAACGAGCCCGCGGTTCTTCGTGAATGCAGAGAAGTTCAGAATGCGATCCAAAAAGTCGAGATGATGCTTGGGGAGCTTCCCGCTTTACAAAAGCGGTGCCTCGCCGATGCGGATACCTCAGCCGATTCCGAAGCCAAGCGAAGACTTGATTTGTACCGACAGGACATCATGGACCAATACCGAGCATTGGCAGACCGCGTTCGTACAATCAAGTCGAAACCAGAAAGCCGTCAACCCATGTATGCTCGCCAGGTCGAGCGGGCCGAAGGGCGACTGAGGGACGCGATTCAGGAGTTTCAGAAACAAGAAGCAGTATACCGCCAGGAGACAAACAACCGGTTGGGACGTCAACTACGCATTGTCCGCCCTGATGCCACTGAAGCCGAAATCCGCGAAGCCGTCGATACGGGCAATACTCAAGTCTTTCAGCAAGCGGTCATGGGCAGTCGTTCGGAGCAAGCCACCCGCGTGCTCGGTGCCGTCCAACGACGGCATGAGGAAATTCTGCAGATTGAGAGGAGTATGATGGAACTCCTAGACCTCCTCAATGACATGAATCAACTCTTGGTGAAGCAGGAAGTGACGGTCAATGCGATCGATGCCCACGCTGAGCAGGCTGCGGAGGACATGGGCAAGGCGAATGAGGAACTCGAAGTCGCCGTTACGACAGCGAGGAAGACACGAAAGAAAAAGTGGATCTGCCTGGGCATCTGCGGTGCGTCACTGCGTACGAACCAGCCGAATACGCTTGCTGAACTAACGTGTGGTCATAGTTCTCATTATCGTGATCATCGTGGTTGCCGTTGTGGCCTATGTCATGGTTAACCGCGCCGCAAACGGCGGCGGGGGCGGGGGCGGTGGGAATAACAACAACAGCAACGCCGGTGCTCAGAAGCGTGGCCTCCTACAACGAAATGTCCTGGACGATCTGCAGATGAACACGGGCCGCGCCGTCAACATCGCCACCGAGCCGACTCCGGCTGGTCAGCACCCCCGCTCCCCAGATGCCGATATTGCTTCGAGCCTACGTCTCTCAAGGCGACGCAGCAACAGGGCACGAGGCAAGACAGTGGCGCCTGGACATGTGAAGCGTTTTGTGGTCGACTGGCAAGGCGCTGACCCTACGGGTTCCGATGATTGAAGCAATGTGTGGCATACCCAGGCCCGTCACGGGTCGTCGCCTTTTGCTCGTTGCGGATGTTAGGGGTTGATTTTTGCAAGCGCCGCTGCCAAGGAATGAAGGCGGATGCAAATCGGCGTATTTGGTTCCGTCTGCGATCGGCGCTGAGGTTGGCTTCAAGGGACGAGATGTGGCTGCTGGTACTGGCCCGTCCCCGTTAGCCTAGATCTGTCTGGAAACCTTCATGTCGGAAGGGCGTTCCCGCCCCAGTGATGCGGGTTTTCCTCGCCAACCTGAGGAGGCCGGCTTGTCTAGGGCTCCGGCTATTTGATTCGGAAGTTGGCTTTTTTTTCTGCTGGCGGAGTATATACGAGCATAGCGTGCCGTTGGTAAAGGATATCCAGGCGTTCAAGGGACCTGGAAGATAGTTTTCTGTGATTTTCTGTGCTCATATATAAAGCGTTGTAATACAATCCACATCGCATTGCGAGTTTCCTTTGAGTGGCACGGCCTCTGGCACATTTACTAGTACTGTCTCCTGATCCCAACGCATGGGATTCCGCCTGCGTCTTGCAAACCTGGATAAAAAGCCAAAGTGCCTGTCAGGTTGTGTGAATCCACCATCTGTCCAGCTATGGAATCGGGCTTCAATGGCTGGGCGCGGAAATGTATCCTCACACCGGGAACGAACTCCCCCCAGCATAAACCAAGCCCGGGACCTTCGTTCTGCGGTACAATACATGCACCACCAGTCAAGGTGGTTGAGCGGATGATTACCTAAGTACGCCTCTCAAAGTAGCGGTTGTCCTGGATCGCACACGGTTCGGTATCAAGGGTAGAGGATAGCCAAGTCAGTCCTCCAGAGAGACTTATTGTCAAGGTCTTCAGCGCTGCTGTGCATCGTCGGCGCGAGTCCCCGGTGGAAGAGGAGCGGCGACATTTTCCAATGCCGAACCTTCCGCCAGCGCTCGTTGTCTTGCGGCACCGGTCTCCACCACCTTCCGCAACGTCGCCATGCGTTTCTCGAAGTCCTGGAGCAAATCCCCATACTCCTCAGCAGCCGCTGGCGGCTGCTGCCGACTTGCGCTGGCCATAGAAGCATGCAAATCGGCCTCGGGTGTCGGCGTCTTACCCAAGGGCCCGGAAGCTGGCTCGACGCCCACACCTTCAATCTTCAGCATCAGACTGTCGTCGATCCCCGCGACTGGCCCGCCACCGCCCTCCATCCGACTCACGCGCGCCGACGTCACGGCCCAGTCGGGGCTCAGACTGCTAGCCCACGCTACTTCAAAGCGGGAACCATCAGCAGTGGGTTCCAAGTCGAGGAGAATAGCACGTTCAATCGGGCCATTCCGCTCGCCCTCCTCGCCGTTTCCCTCGTAGTCTCCCCGGTGGTGTGCTGCCAAGGCGGCAGTCAATATTTCTGGGTCATCATCGGCAAACACGTATTGTACAGTCGGATAATGCACCGTCTGCCGGTTGGAGGAGTGCGACGTGGAGTTGATTAGAGTGAAAAAGGGCGACGACAACGACTGGGTTGATTGGAATGGCGGATGAGACGCCGGAGGGCGAGGGTTTCCGTCAATAGGCGCGGCGACTGCTTGGGGTGTATGTGGGCGGGAATATGATATCGAAGCTGGTCGAGGGTGGACTGGGCCTTCTTGGCGCTCTTGCTCCCGTCGCAGACTTGACCTGCTGGCCCGACTAGCTACCGAGGGGCGCGGACTTGGGGGGATGGGAGATGTGTGGTATCCCCGGGAGCCGGGGCGATCAACGTCAGGATCAGCCATGCCCGTTCAATCAGATTGCGGAGCTAAACACCGCTGCACACGATGCGACCTTGGAATAGTGAGGATGTCGGATAGGGATTGTTGATGGCAGATCTGGTGATGATCGTTGGGGTGCAGTTGCAGATGGCGCGCTTTGAGTATCTCGGTCTCAGTACGTCATGTTGCACCATTTGCTGCAAGCTGAATGGGATGGTAATCATGGGTCCGAGGCCCTAAGGAATACCGCCGGTTTGAACTCAACCAGGCACCTCGAGCAAGCAGAATGGTTGCCGAATGCTGCAAGTGGTGTTGCGGGCTGCAATGTTCCAGGTTGCATTGATGCAGCCCCAACCTTATCTTATCTTATCGGGCACCCCACAGCATAGGCAATTGCGACATGTTGGAAGCTGCAATGCACACTCTGGATTTCTGAACTCTTACAACCAACCGACCAACAATTCCACAAATTCAAGCACATTTTGCCCACACTTTTCAGACAGCAGGGCCCGGGACTTCGGGTACAAAAAGCTAATGCACGGACGGTGTACGGATACTGCTGAACGCCAGTATGCCCAAGACATGCTTAAGGCTGGGGACATCTGGGACATCCGTAAGGTACTCAACCGTACATCATTGTGCCATAATATTCGTGGCTGCTACACACGATGAAACAACCTGAAGGTAACCCAGAAGGCTTCCCCCTCTCTCCATGCTTAGTGCAAGCAGTGGCCGGACTGCGCTCCTACCTCACCTTACTATATCCCATCTACTCCGACGCCGGCTATGCCCCCATGGACGGCAGCAAGGTTCTCGTTCCAACACCTATCTACGCATGGGAGTATTGACAGGTGAGACTCGCAGAAGTCACCCCTACTCAACGTCAGTCCATGCCGGTAAATTCAGGCAGGAGATCCCAACAAGCGTACACTGTACGGGGGTAGGTAGTCGAACTTCTAAGTCCGGTGTTGATATGCTAAAGCTCGTTCGCGGTGTGGTCAAGCGTTCTTAGACTTCAGCGCCAGCTTGAGTAGTGTCGATGGAGGTCTCGTTTGTCTGCTCAGTCCATTCAAATTCTGCGCCGTCATCGCATTAGGGAAGGCTCCAGAAGAGGATATCTAAGCGCGCCTTACTCTGCCGACACATGGGACATTGGCCCTTGGCCGAGTCTTGTTTTATCCACTCGAGGATGCAGTGCTGTGAAGGCACAAATTAGTTGCCGAGGAGGAAGGCCGACAACAAGGAGTGACAAACCATATGGAAGTTGTGCCCGCACTTCCCAGACACTACCCAGCGTGGTCAGCGGAAACCCATGACCATGGCTTTCGACATCGCACTCACATAGTCGGCAATCATCGCCCGGATATTTGCACGTGGGACATGTCCCGTCGAAGTGGACCTGGCATATGCCACAAACGTCGTCGTCAGGTATGTCCCATCGCCAGGTTGCGACGGCATTCCACTTGGTGATTTTGACCCTCATTGAATTCGCTGAGAAGTGGTCAATATGTACTGTAGAACGGCGGAGTCAAGGCTTGTTCGGAGATGGGGGAGCATCGCCTGGTGTCGGGTGCCGGTATAATACAATACCTTAGTTTAGTAAGTTCCATCAAGTGCAACTTCTGTATGCACGTACGGTACAGTACCGACAAATAACAACGATACCACCGAGCTGCAGCATACTAATCGGCCTGCAGTGGCCTTATCAGTACTGTACGGAAGTATCGTACATCCAATGCCAGTGGTCCAAGTACAACCTTGGTCTTGGCATGGCAGCATGAAAGCCGTGTCGTAATGGTGGTCCAAACTCCCGGCCTCTCGGGAATTCCACTTGCTCTCTGCAACCGCTTTTGTCCCCTCACCAAGAACCAACTTGGCCCTCGTCGGCTCTACACCAACTCAATGGACAGAGGTGGTCTTCTGTAGCTCCCGCACCGTGTCGAATTGAGGTCGCCACAGGATTCTGGCACTTGCATTGTCTAAAACTACGGAGCGTGCATCAATTCGACCCCAATCTGATTCTGGGCAGTCTTCTACTCGGAGCACATCAGCCAACTAGACCTCCGCCATGGCCTTTATCGCGGCCCTTAATCTGCTGCGGACGTCGCTGCCGCCGCGTGGCGTCCGACAGTTATGTCGTAGCACCGCCCCTCCTGTCACGGCCGGCTTCACCAACACCAAGTTGGGAGTTCGCCGGTCCTTCTCCAGCTACCTGGTCAGCCCACAGGAGCTTGCAGATGCCCTCAAGAAGAGCCCGCCCTCACCAATTTCGTCCGAGCCGCGTGTGATCCCTCTTTGTGCCTCCTGGTTCCTCCCCAATGATCCCCAAGGCCGCACCGGCATCCAGGTCTTCCGCGAGAAGCGCATCCCCAAGGCGCGCTTCTTTGATCTCGACAAGGTTATCGACAAGCGCAGCCCATACCCACACATGCTGCCGAGCCCGAAAAGTTTTGCCGAGGCTATGAGCGAGTTGGGCATCCGTCATGACGACACGGTGGTGGTCTACGACAGCCAAGAGCTGGGCATATTTAGCGCTCCGCGAGTCGCATGGACCATGAAGGTCTTTGGCCACCCAAAGGTGCATATCTTGAACAACTTCAGACTATGGGTCGAACAGGGGCTTCCGACCGAGTCGGGCAATGTGTGGACCGTGGAGTGCGCCCCATATCCAATTCCAAAGATGGATGAAGAGAAGGTGGCACACTTCGAGCAAGTGCGGGAGGTCGCCCAGGATTACAAGAAAGAAGGTGCCGAGGGTGTGCAAATCTTGGATGCCCGGTCATATGGCCGTTGGTCTGGGAAGGAGCCGGAGCCCAGGCCAGGCCTGTCCTCTGGACATGTGCCGGGCTCGATCAACATCCCCTTTGACTTGGTTCTCGACCCTGAGACCAAGGCGTTTCTTCCCGCCGACAAGCTAAGAGACGTCTTTTCGAAAAAGGGAGTAGACCCAGAGAAGCCGATTATCAGCAGTTGTGGCACCGGTGTCACGGCTTGTGTTCTCGAGACGGCTCTCAGTGAGGCGCAATTTGGCCCGCCGGAGAAGAGGAAGGTGTACGACGGGAGTTGGACGTGAGTTGACGATGGCTCACGCGGTGCTGGTCATGAGATGTCACTCACATATTTTGCAGGGAATGGGCACAGCGGGTCAAGCCTTCCGAGTCACTCATTCGGAGTGAAGAATAAAGCTTGGAAAAGACCGCTGCAAGTCGGGAAAAGCGACAGACCCTGCCAAAACCAGCAACATGCGCTATTCCAGCAACCGCCATACCACTCCCCTTTTTCGTTGTACGATTACCTTTAGGAACCTTTCCCGCGTTTCATCGGGCACTTCCGGCGACACACCTACAGGCCACCAGACATGATTCACGGGACTGCGCGGTGTTCAGGGCGTTTCGGATCTTCGAGCATGGGGATTGTGTACGTCTGAGCAGACATTAGGCTAAATGCGTCAAATGGTATATATTTGGCTGCGAGGAACTTGGCAGTCTATGTGACTGCTCGATAAGCATCACTTGGGACTAGTGAACGACAAACCCGCGAGATCCTCTTCATGCGGTATTGGCGACACCGTTAGCATGTCAGTCGACTCTCTGCGACGCTCTTAATACTTCGCGAACCAGCCCACCGAAGACCAGACACCCGGACCTGTGCCCTTCTCGCCACTTATCCCTCGCGGCTCAAGGTTACGACGTCCCATTTAGGGAAGACTTTACTCTTGTCAAATGGCAGCACGTCTGTACCGCGCATTTTCTTCTTGGCTGAGACGATATCAGGTCTTCCCATACATCCATGAAACACTATCGTCTGTCCATTATGGCGCCCCTGTCCTTCAATCATGGTCTGTCTATCTGAGGAATAGCTCTAACACGCGCTGGCCAGGCAATGCTCTTTCTTGAGGAGGTCGGCGAGCTGGGAAAAGGGATTTGTTAGTCCCGGAGTCAAGGTCCACAGCAGCAAAACCCACCAAATGGCAGACTCGCCCTCTCGGCCGCGGCTTACATGGTCGCCTGGGGCGCACCGGAGAGCTGGAAAGGCCAGGAAGCTGATATCCGCAAACACGGAGCCCACTGATGCCGTAGACCTTCTGCTCGCTGGAGACGACATCGTCGAGCTGCCTGACAGCATGGCAGCCGTGCAGCACTGGTGGGCATTGGTCGGGTAGATTTGATTGCGCATCACGGCCGCGATTGATCGGCTCGTCGGTGGTCAGGTGGGCCCCGGAAGGCGCCGCCTCGGTTGGTCCCAGGGCCTGCATTGCGGGCGCCGCGAACAGGTCGCGGTTCTTGCGGAACACGGTGGTGTAGACCTGGAGATCGATCGGGTCGGTGGCCGTGCGGAAGTCGATCAGCGGGCTTGCCAGGGGATCGGTCGAGTTAATGTTGACAGTGCCGCGGCTGAGCGGCTTGAGGTGGTAGAGCAGCGCCGAGTCGGAGGTGCCCCAGTGCACCGTGCCAACTCCGACGTTGCTCGCGAATTGGTTCAGGATCCCCTCAGGCTGGGCGTTGTATGTGGCGTTAGTGGCCGGGAGCCTTTCACCCCGTCATAGTTACCCAACTTGGCATAGTCCCTGGTTATGGTGTTGGCATCTAGGGCCGGCGGAAGCCAGAAGACGCCTACGCGGGGATGCCATGGTAAGTATATTGCACATTTACCCTCGGAGCAACCCGACTTCGCGGTTTACCTTGCTTGAATCCCGCCTGGGGATCTTCGACCGGAGGAAGGCCGACTTCATTGGCGGCGTTCCGCCAGTTCGCTTCACCAGGCATGGCGCGGGGAAGTTCTCGCTCTGAACGTTGGGCCCGGTGAGGTCAACTGGCTGTCGGGAGAAGGAAAGGTGAACCAAGCACCTTGAGGAAATAAGGGAGTATGCTCTGCCAGCTCCAGCCCGCGTTACCAAGCGAACCCCAGGCGTCGTAGTCCTCCTTGTGGCCCCTCAGGAACACCATGGGATTGATGGTGCTGCCGCCGCCCACAACCTGGGAGGTGATGGCCTCGGTGGTTCAGGAGTTGTTGAGCGCGGGCTGGGGCACGGTGACCAGGTTGGGCCAGAAGTAGAGGTAAGGCGCATAGGCACCGGATACGAGGATGCCATCCTGGCCCTGGTCGACCGGACTGGCCTCGACAACCAGCACGTCCACTGCGGCAGGCCGTGTGGGTTGGCATTATACAGTAGATGTCAAGATGGAATGTGTATATAAGCGATTCACTATCTGGGTCCTCCGTGAGGCGGTCTGCTAGGTGAGACCCGCGATGCCTCCGGCGGCGATGATGGGAGGGGAAACAGCCAACCGGCCAATGCGTAGCGGTATTCTTCGTCCCTCCATCCCAGCGGAGAGAGATCCGAATCTGGAAGTCGACATGGGCTTCCAAACATCGCGCCGTTCCCGGATGCTCTGCAGATCGCAATGAAAAAGACGAGGATGAAAGAGGTTACCTTACTTATTTATATGGCATGATAGCTTTTTCGTAGGCAGGTCTGACAATTGCCTCTCTTATTACTCCTGCTGGCAACAGGTTATCCGCAAGTACCAAATCCCTGTATGTACGTGGAAAAGCATAAATCCCGTCTACAACTCGTCCTTTGCGCCCCAATGTTCCTGTAACCCCTCGACGAGCGCCGCGTAATGCTTAAACAAGGGCGCATCTTCACCCAGGCCCCAGGCGAACACCCCTCCCAAGCGCCTCTTGTCCACAATCAGTGGGAACTTGCGTTTGATGGCATCGGGTGTATCAAAAGTCCACCATAGGTGTTGAATAGCGTCCCAGTAGTAGTACCCCCCCTGCTGGTCATCGTACACCCCGTGTTCCAGTGCCCGAGAGAACGACTCGGTCACGTCCTCAGGCACCGAATCGTGCCAGGAGAAGGCCCCGCTACGGCCAAGGTCCTCTCCCGTCTCTGGGTCCTCCAGAAGCAGGGTCGGGCAGCCCACCGGGCTTGAGAGAGCGCAGGCATCGCGCTCTGTCATGAAGTACTTCGCGTAAAAGGCGAACCCAAGGTTGAGCTTCTGCGGCGCGACTCCTGCTGCGACGTAGGCGTCGATGGCTTCGAGGCTCAGCTCCACTCCGGTGTGGTGCTTGGTTATCGTGTCACGGCGGTTCATGAGGTCGTAGCTCATGACGTTCAGGAAGTCGACGTGGCGCATGATGCGTGGCACTGTCTCGCGCGTGAAGGCGAGCATGTCCCGCCTCAGGCCGGGCACTGCGGCCGAGATAATCTTGTCTGGACCGAGGGCCGCCCGCAGCTCTGCTAGCAGGAGAGGGTAGGCGCGGATTTCCCATTCCTTAGCCGAGTTCGGCACCTTCTTGTAGTCTTCGCCGTTGCCGCTACGCTTGACAGTCAGGAACTGAGTAGTTGATGGTTGTCGGATTGCCCCGACTTACCCCGGGTACTCCCAGTCGACATCGATTCCGTCGGCACCCGTGGCCCCAACCATGTTGGCCACGTTCTCGGCGAACATCTTCCGGGTCTCATCGTTCAATGCGGCCACCGCGAAGCCGATCGTGTCTCCCCAGCCACCAATGGCAACCAGGACCTTCGTTTCCCTGGGGAACTTGGTCCGGACATCGTCGACGGTGGTAAACATCGGCCAGTCCGCCCTCCCGGGCTCGTTGAAGATGCCGGGGCTCATGAAAGCCACGGCTACATGGGTCACATGTTGGAGCTGACTTTTTGGAGGTGCCTCGGGGTGCTGGCTGAGTCCGGAGCAAGTCAGTCAATCGATGCGAGAACGCACGAAGACGGCGACGGGTGTGATGGGATCCTTTACCCCGTGAAGTACATGATACATCGTAGCTCTGGTTTTGAGGTCAAGTTCACGGCCAGGCTGAGTGAGACGAAGCAGACAAGCAATGCCCAGATGTTTCGTATTGATGCCATCCTTTGCGGCTTGCTGTGTTGAGATATCTAATGAGGCGCGATGACGATGGACATCTGCAGCTGTGCAGGCCAGACGGGGAGCAGAGCGGCTCTAGATTATTCGACTGGGCCGGATAGAAGAAGTTCGATGAGAAATGCACAAGTCTACCTCTTCCAGTCTACATTGGAATGTCCTGGCCCGGCGTATGCAGCTTTCTATGTTTCCTGCTGGTCTTGAATGTCACTAACTACTAGTAACAATTACGTAGGGCACTTGTCTTGCAGGCTCGAGCCTGCCCTGGGGCTGGTGACGAAAGACATTCCATGTGAGGCCCAGGAGGCTGCAGATCGCCGGGTCGGAGAAGCGACTAGGCCTATTTGGGAAGTATCGAAAATGTACGTGTCTGCTTGAAATCTCGGACGCCGTGCAGTGCATTCATGGCCTTCTTTCCTCAATCAAGCTCGAGTAGAATGCAAGACAGATAGATGCCCTGACTGCCGTGGATTTCAACCGGCTTTCACTGAAAGTTGAATGGAAAGGAGAAGATTGCAGTGGCCGAGCTTTTGGTGTTCGGCGGTCACATCTCATCACTACACTAGCCAAAACAGGAGAAAGAGCCCACAGACCTCTCACCGATTTCTTTTTCTTCTCTGCAATTGGTTGCTCTGTTTCCGCCAACCAATTCGCAGAGCTACAGCGCTCCAAAGTTACTTGTGGGAGCAGAATCTAGACTCTGATGAGATGGTCTGAGCCTGCAGCACAACAATGCTGGAGAATCTCTGCACCCTTCCGCTGTCGGCGGACCTCTTCACCCAGGTGCTGCACCCGTCGGAGCCGCTCCTCACCGTCGGGTTGTCCAGCGGCCGTGTCGAGAGCTTTCGCTTGCCGAGCGAGGAGGAGGAGAATAGCAGCACCAGCAGTGGCAAGGGTTTGATCAAGAGCATTTGGAGCACACATCGGCACAAAGGGAGCTGCCGCTGTCTTGCCTACAGTCATAACGGCGATGGTAAGTGCAGGGTCCTCATAGCGCACTGGACGCAGACCAATCGATTGTTGACATTTACTACCTCCTCCCGTTAGCCCTCTATTCGGCGGGCACCGACTCCGTTGTCAAGCATTTCTCACCCGAGACCGGCCTCGTGATCTCCAAGATTGGGCTTCCTCCTAGAAACAGCGCTACCAGCACCACCGATTGCCCTGCCATCCTCCACGTGCTCTCTCCACAAACCCTTCTTCTCGGCACCGACTCAGGCGGCTTGTACATATTCGACCTCCGCGAGAATGGGAGCCTGAACCCGAAACCAGTGCGCAAGCATGTACCACATGCCGATTATATCTCCAGCATCACCCCACTCCCGCCCTCGGCCGAGAGCACTTCTGGTTTCCCGAAGCAGTGGGTGTCGACCGGCGGTACCACCCTCGCTGTCACAGATCTCAGGGCCGGGATTGTTGCGACCTCGGAAGACCAGGAGGATGAGCTGTTGTGCTCTACGATCATCCCGGCCGGCCTGGGACCAAAGCGCATGCGTAACAACGCCGTCGTGGCTGTCGGCACTGGGGGCGGCGTCTTGACACTCTGGGACCGCGGAGCATGGGATGACCAGCAGGAGCGCATCTATGTCGCGGGTGGGAAGAGCAAGAGGGACGGCGACAGCTTGGACGCCATTGTCCGTGTACCCGACGAGCTTGGATGGGGGAAGAAGGTGGTGGTCGGCGTGGGGGACGGCAGCATGGCCGTTGTCGACCTGAAGCAGCGCGAAGTGCAGGCTGTGCTGAAGCACGACGAGATCGAGGGCGTGGCTGCTCTGACCTTTGACTACCAGAACCGGCTGATTAGTGGCGGTGGCCGAACGGTCAAGGTCTGGGCCGAATCGGGTGATGACGGCCTCGAAGAGGAGGATGCGGAGCACCAAACCGCCGCGATTAAGAGGTCGGCGGATAGCGACGATGACTCCGACGGGGATGACAGCGACAGTGATCAGGAGCGTCCGAAGAAGCAGTCAAAGAAGAAGCGGAGGAAGGGCAAAGGTGGCCAAGGGAGGACCGTCGCCTTCCCCGGTTTGGACTAAAAGGGGCAGCCTACCTCATGCGCGGAACAACCGCGTTTGTATCATGAACCTGCAGTAGCATGTCGATTCTCCGCGACGCCGATTTGCTAAGACTGCGGACACCAACTGACACATCCCAGCACAGTCATCGTACGGGGCGGCTGGCCCAGATCTCCACTTCCGGCGCGATCTTGTATGTTCTCAAGAGTCCAAACAAGTCTAGAGGAGTTCGATCCTCGTGTATAGCAGGGACGGTCTGGAGAGCCTACCTATGTTTCGAGCTCGTATTTTCGAGCAGGGGACGTTTGATAATGTCGTTGCAAAAGAAGCCGGCGCAAAGGAGCCCTGAGGGCTGCGTCGAGATTGGGCTCAGGGAGCCGTGCAAGGTAGTGAGTTCTATCAGCAAACTGCCCTTCCATCTGTGTATACAGGCCAAGGTGCCAACTTACTACCCAACTTCTTGTGAAAACCGTTGCCTGTGTCCTGCCCGTTTGGAGCTAGTGCTTCCATTGCCATCTATCCCAAGCACAAGTTCTACCCGGTATCTCTGCCTGCCTTCAGAGGCATCGGGGATGTATGCTTGGTATCATGGAACGTTGGGTCATCTTTCCCGCTCCCACCTGTTCAAGTTCTAGCCGGCCTCTGTTTTTCTGCCTGCAGGCCGCACACCGCTCAAGTGCCGGGGCGGTTGTAGTCGAGCTTTTTTACACGTTGCCACACCTCGCGGACTGTCCTTTCTTGCCCTTCTCTTCCCGTCTTCGTATCTGATGGGCCGGCCGGTCTTCAGGAAGGAAGGGGTAAGCCGCGGCGTTACGAAGCGAGATGTGCGCGCTAGGATGGTTACTCACCAGACGGCCAGGTATAGGCGACTCCCCAGTTTCGCATCCTCGATTCGTGCGCTGGGGGGATCCTCGGGAGGGTTTGCTGTCGTGATCAAGCCGCCCGCTTCTTGGAGGATGGCGATGCCGGCTGCGACGTCCCTTTGAGTCGCACATCAGCATCCGCCCGTTGACAACACTCTCAGTGTTGTAGATATCTTGCCATTCCCAGCACCCTCCCTCCCAGATATCGAAGGCTCCCATCGCCGTGTAGGCAAGGTCCATGGTTGCGCTTAAAGATCCGCAGTCAGCGGAATAAGCGCTTTTCTAGGGAGAACTCAGAAACACCGAGTCTTCACCTACCTGCCTAGGCTCCGCACACCGTGGACCATGCTCCCTTTTCCTCCCCGACCCCCTATCTCAGCAGCCATGTTCAAGAAGCTGTCCACCTTCCGGTGCAGATTCCCGCCGGGCGTGTCTTTCCTGTCCTTGCCCCACTCGCACGAGAATATGCAGCGGCTCGGCGCGTTCGGGGGCATCGGCGGTATTGGGTTCCGGGCCAGCGGCAGCGGCAGGGTCTCGTTCAGCCATGCGCCACGGCCGCGGCAGGCGGTGGAGAGCTGGTTGAGGAAGGGGCCGCAGATCACGCCGATGACGGGCTTGCCGCCGACGACGAAGGCGATGGAGACGCAGAACATGGGGAAGAGATGCGTGTAGTTGACCGTTCCGTCCAGCGGGTCTACGCACCAGGTCGGCGTGGCATCGTCGATGAGGTAGGCGCGGGACGAGCCCTTGGAGTAGCTCTCTTCACCGACAAATCTGGGATTACGCTATTTTTGGGAAGGGCGGGGTGCTATCAGCCGGGTTGGGGACAGGAGGGAAAAAAGAGTCATACGCATGGGTTGGGTGTGTTTGAGTAATGCGTCTTCTAATGAACGTTTCAACGGCTGCCGAAAAAAAGGTCAGCTTCCGCGCAGAGTAAGTTGGGTTGGCATGTGCAGATAGGCCCACCCTCGTCCGTCTTGGTCACGATGTCGACCGCGCTGTCCTTCTCGCAGAAATCTTGTCCGCTCGAGTCATTGCCGCCGATTCTGGCCTGGGCAGCGTCGAGGAGGAGCTTGCCAGCGTCCTTACCGAGCTGTATGGCGAAGCCATAGACCTCATCCAGCTTTGGCTTTGATATCGGTTTAGTCGTCATCTTGATCATCACTGGCCAAGTTGCAAAAAGAACTGTGCAGGAATGTGACACGCCAGTGCTCGCACTTGACAAACTAAGGTACGTGAGTTTCCTGAGGCAAGGAGCATTTTCCCAGGCAGTCTCAACGGTGCAATGCACCTTGCGGGTTCCAGTCACGTATACTACGCCTGGCGATGGGCACCTCGCTTTCCGCCATAGAGAGCCGTTGGAAGCCGAATTCCGCGCTCCTCCCCACGGGACTTATTACGGGCCATGTCGAAACCGGTGCCCGTGTTCGTAAGGTACGTAATTCACCGGAGTAGTAGTACCCCGACCCGCTTGCCCAGATCGACAGAACACGGCGGAAGAATCCTTATCCAGACGGAGGAGAGCCGTGAGTGGAACCAGATCCGCACATACGGGTCCCGAACCCGGAATTCGACCGCGCGCTTCTGGGTGAATATTCTGGGCTATCTCCATCGCTCGGCTCTGGAGTGCGTGCGGAATGTGGATGGTGGCGGGAAGGCAAAGCTATCACCAGCGTGCAGCAAGTGCCGGGGAAGGCCAAGTGTTCGCCAGCCCCTTGAACAACGTTGGCCCATCGAAGCTGCAGTGATATGAGTTCCATGTCTGAGAAGGAGTTCAAGATGCGCTGTTGGAGGGGAAGGGGGGGAGGGGGGAGGTATAAAAGGCGGCAGGAGATTAATAGCTCTAGCTTGTGTCTTCCCACGACAACTAGGTATCCCATGACACTCCTCGAACCACCCGTGTAGCCACCATTCCCGCGTGCCAGCACCATGAGCCGCCGCATCCTCCTGATCAACGGTCCAAATCTCAACCTCCTCGGAAGGCGCAAGCCACACATCTACGGGAAAACAACGCTCGCCGAGGTAGAAGAGCAAGCACGCACTCAGGCCGCCTCGCACGGCATCGAGCTCGAGACCTTCCAGTCCAACCACGAAGGTGCCATTGTCGACCGCATCTAGGAGGCGGCCGGCTGGGGGCCCAATGCTACACCCGAAGATGGGGCGGTGCAGAAACCCAAAATATCTGTCATCATCATCAACCCGGGAGCGCTGACGCACACAAGCGTTGCCGTCAGGGACGCTCTGCTGGGGGTTGATATTCCCTTCGTCGAGGTTCATGTTTCCAACGTGCACTCGTGGGAGGCTTTCCGGAAGCAGAGCCACTTGAGCGGCAAGGCCGTGGCTGTCGTTCGTGGCATGGGCGTCTATGGGGTACACGGCGGCAGTTGAGTTTGCGGCGAGGCATGCCAGATTTGGAAGACTGGGAATAGACAGCTCGGTCACTTCTTTACATTCACCGGGTCGATTATGACCAGATACTGTGGCGGTATTGATTCAACACTATTTTTCTTACGCTGTCTGCGTAGCAATGCTCTATCCGCTCCCTGTCCCAGCTCCTTCCGCTTTAACGCCCAAGGGAAGACAAAGACTGCTACGAAGCCTCCCCTTCCCCTTCCCCGTCCGCTTCCCCTTCCGCTTCCTCGTCCTACAAGAATGCATGCTCTTTGTCAGACAGTGCCATGCTGGTCTTGAACCCCATGTGCTTCTGCAGCTTGGCCCACGAGATGGCACCCCGACGCGCGAGTTCGTCGGGCACATCCCAGTCTGCGTCATCCATGCGGCGGTTGAACAGCTCCAGACTGACCCATCCCTGGAAGCCAAGCCCGCGAAAAAAGGCCTCGGAAATCTCCCGGATAGGGAGGTACGCGCCGCGGTTCTTCTCCCCGTAAAACAGCCTGCACTTCCGAGACCAGCTCATGCGCGCCGGCTGCTCAGGGTCGTAGAAGGCGTGTCCCAGAACAAGGGGCTCGCTGAGTTTCGCTGCGTCGACGACCTGGACGTAGAACACCTTGTTGACGTCGACCTGCCGCACCAATCGGGCGATGGACTCACGCACTGCGTCTTCGGCATCGGGCGTCTTGCCCGAGGGGACGGTCGGGTCGGCGTAGATGCGGCCGGCAATGTTGAAGGTGTCGAGACACAGGCCGAAGTTGGGACGGTCGACCCGCCGCACCACCTCCCAGCACCGCTCCCACGTGTGGACGCGGGTGCTCCAGCACAAGCTCTCGTAGGCGAAGCGGATGGGAGGGCTCGCTTGCAGGCCCATGTCGGCCACCTCGCGCAGGTCGGATACGATGAGGTTCAGGTCTTCCGTCACTTGCTGGGCCGGTAGGAAGTTTGCAGGAACCTGGATGATGTCTGTGTGGAGCTCGCGCGCAAGGTCGAACCAAAACCGCAGTTGCTCAAGACGGCGGTCGTGCTCCGCCCGGTCGAGCAGGCCGTCGTATTGGCTGAATGGTTGCAGGCAGAGGACCTGGATGCCTCTTGCCTGGCAAAGCGACCAGATGTGCCGAGCCGCGGCAAGCTGGGCTTGCTGCGACGGGCCGGATGGGCTCGGGGTCTCTTTTGATAGTTTGTAGGCCACGTCTGCGAGGTCCTCATGGAACAGCTCGATGCCCTCGTATCCGTACTTCGCGGCGGCATCCAACTTCCTAGCAAACGAGTGGCCCGCATAGCACCGACCGAGCGACATGGATGTGATTGCAAGTTGGCAAACCATCTTGGCTGTTCCCGGAACAGGGCGTGCCGATGCGTGCAAAGGGGAGAAAGAAACGTAGGGAGAACTGAGTAGGTAGTGATGGGTAGCTCGATGCTGCAGCGAGAGGAAGCGGGACAGCAGCTCTATGATAATGGTTGCCTAGGAATGCTCGGAGGCGAGGCGCTTAGGAACGTCGTGAGAGTGGGCTTTGTTTGAGTCTGGAGGAGGGTGAATAAGAGTTAGGTCCGCAGTGTATCTGCAGAGAGACGATTTTCGAGGATGATCGGATCGAAAGGGCCTCCTCGGGCCCGCAACGATGTGTGAACCCGGCTCCCAGATAACAGATCGGGCAGGTGGCAAGAGAACGGACGGGGAAACCAGCACAGGCCTCACTGGGCCTGCCCAGCTGGACATCATAGGAGGGAAGTAGCCGTTAAGGTGGTGATGCCCGTGATGGCTTTGCCGCAGGTTTCCTTCCATCCCGTGCCTACCCTACCCGGACCGTGTTCCACATACATACGGCGGGAAGCCACTTATCACTTTAGAGTTGGTAAGCGCGGAATTCGGACATGTAAGCAGCCTGTAAACCATCGCTGGCAACTCGAGGAGATGGCAGTACTCTACAATATCGTACGCACACCGTATCACAATCTGTAAGAGACAGTGTGAGATGCTTGATATATGATGAGTAAGCTGTCGTCGGCTCCTGTATCCCTTCCGGGGCAAATCTGGATGCAGCCGCATGGGAAAACAAAGCAAGGGGCAGCATCACCGCCTCTTCCTCCCGCAGCCATGAAAGCTCCTTCCCCTGAGGCGGATAGGCCGGCGGCCTTGAGCGGTGTACAAACTCAATTACGACCTGGAAGTGACACACACCTTGGCAGGCGTTGTGCAGCCGGGGACGCGGCCAACCAGATTAGCGACAGGGCCGAAGATAAGCGAGTGCAGCAGCTCCTGAACCAGCACAGGGAAGGAAGGATGAAGCATCTTTCCGCTGCCGGCCTCGGTTGCTGTCGTCATTCCATTCTTTGGCTGGTTTGTGCCGGTCAGAGAGGTTCCCATTTGTTGCTGCGCAGGAAGAAGGCATGATATGATGTTGAAGGTGGGGAAATGCCAAAACCGGCCCAAGTTAACTATAGCCGCTGGATAAATATTTAACCTAGCCCCAACTGGGAGACTTCTTGTTGACCTGCGGACTGCACTCAGGTCGTAACATGTGCATACATGAGTTAGCCTACTGGTCCTTTGCATTGTCTGAAATCCAGTCCTCATTTCTCATTCCGGGATCCATCATACGCGCGTGCCTGTCCGTTCGGCGTAGATGCAGCAACTACGCCACAACCTGTGCCGTCACTGCAGTGGGGTTTGCCGGCTGGATGCATCTTGTTCCGCGTTGAACATCAATGGACACCGGCTGGCTGAATGAGTTCCCGCCCAGCCGGGACCACAAAGATGGATTCTGGCGTAGCGTTATTTCCGTTGAGACCCCCAGGATCCCCCGGGTCTGACGCCAGTCAAGCAACAAGTGAGAGAGATGGCGGTCGAGGCGTGGGTAATTAAAGTGATGGATGGTTACTGAGATCTAAAATGCCACTTCACCATACCTAGGTAGGGACCATCTGGGCGTTCCACAACACCCCCTGTTGCTATTCTTTATACCGAGCGTAGATGTACTCCCACCAGTCTTGGCCTTACAGTGCTTCCTATTGCTGCTTCTCTTAACCACTGCATCGTACCCGCAGAATCACCAGCGAAAACAAAGAATCAAGCGACGAAGCACGGGGGGCCATGACGACCACAGCCACGGTGACAGTCCAACGAGAACAGCCCTTGGGGCTGACTCTCAAGTCCAGCATCGACCAGCTCGACAGACATGGTTTCTTGTTCGGGAAGAAGCTCGCAGCATCCATGTCGCCGCTCCTGCACAGCGTGGTCTACCGGGGTCTTGGCCTGAACTGGGGGCAGGTCAGGCTTGATTCGACAGATATGGATCTCTTTCTGAGATTGATACGCCATCCCAAGTTTTACGGTACGCCACTGTCTTGTCTGGGGGAGACTTGACTGGGTGGGTTCTGCCAGGATGCTAACCGCTCTATTCAGGGGCTTCCGTCACCATGCCGCACAAAGTCGCTATCATCCCGCATCTGGACGAGTTGACAGAAGAGTGCCGCGAAGTGGGAGCCTGCAACACCCTTTTCCTCCGCCACCGCCCAGATGGCCGCGGTCTCTTCTGCGGCGCTAACACTGACGTGATTGGCGTCCGCGAGTCCGTCGTCCAGAACGTGCCAGATCCCTCCGTGTACGAAAACCGTCCGGGCATGGTGATCGGCGGCGGCGGCGCTGCCCGGTCAGCCGTCTATGCCTTCCACAAATGGCTCAAGGCCAGCTGCATCTATCTCGTCAACCGTGACAAGCACGAGGTGGACGCCGTTATTGCCGAGTGCACCGCACGTGGCTACGGCGACCGGTTGGTGCATGTCGAAACGGTCGAGCAGGCCGAGGCGCTCGAGCGCCCGGGAGCCATTGTGGCCTGCATTCCTGACGTTCCTCCTGTGACCGAAGGGGAGAAGACGGTGAGGTGCATTGTCGAGGCTATGCTGCGCAAGGACGGAAAGGGGGCCATGCTGGAGATGTGCTACAACCCTTCCCCCTTCACGGCCCTCGGAGCCCTTGCCGAGTCGGAGGGTTGGCAGGTGATCCTGGGGACGGAGGCGCTTATCTGGCAGGGGATCGAGCAGGTGAGACCGGTCTCCGTTCCATTCTCCGTTCAATTTCATTGACTATCTGCTCCACTGTTGCTAACAGGCTCTCGTACGAAACAGGACAAATACTGGACCGGCCGTGAAACCAGTGAGCTTCCTGTCGCCCAGGTCAAGGAGGCGATCGCTGCTAGACTGGCTGAGATCCCCAAACCCTAGCTGCTCTTCAAAGGCGTCATGATGATGATATATGCTTTATGCTGTTTTCTAGAACTGGAAATAATCATGGCGGCAGGGGTCATCGGTTACGTCCGTCTTAGCCCACAAGTTCAGGGGAGACCGCCGGGTATGAGAAAAAAGAAATGCACGGCTGTCACGGTTAGAGTTGCCAGATCTAGAGGAAGCCTTTTGATCCCTCGCTCCACCACATCACTGGGCAATCACCACTTTCAGCGGGAGCAGGTGAGAGACAGTGGTCAGGAAGCTGTGAGGTCGGTGCCGGGTTCGATTTAGAGTACCACGTCTCTGTCACCAGCACACGATCTCATACAAGCTAGAGAAGTAGGTAAGCGACCAGGCTGTCCTATCTTCAGTCCTAATTAAATGAACAGTGAGGTGTGGTACTTCCTCTTGACTGCGTGCCAAAGTGAAATCGCGCAGGATATGAAGTATATGTCGAGCTGGAATCGGTCTTCCGCAGAGCCGTCATACGTCATGGGACGCAACCCCCTTAGAGGACAGCATGAAAAGCCTATCTGAGCTAGCAACCCAACGACCGGCTGGAGCTTCATGGCCGTCTCACCATCCCGTCTAAACGCTTGACGTCGTCTCCAAGTGACGCTCCTTTCCCTTTTCGTCGGCAGACAGGGACCCATCCTCCACCGAAATGCCTGCATTCTGGAAGCCCAGCTCTTCCATGAGAACCTTGTTTGCCTTCCGCACCGGCTTGATCTCGAACAGGCGGTCCATGTGCTCGAGTGGAACCGATTTGGTCTCCGGGACCAAGAAGAACATGAAGATGATAGACAAGATCATGAGCGACGCAAAGAAGAAGTAGACGCCATACTCCATCTTGAGGAACATCTGGGGCGTGAAGCGGGAGATGATGAAGTTCCAGAACCAGTTGTTGGCCGACGCGGACGCCTGACCCAGCGAGCGAGTGTTCTGGTCAAACATCTCCGAGTTGATGACCCACGGCGTTCTGTTCCACGAAGGGGTGTAGAGCGCGGTCCAGAGGTAGAAAAAGAACACGGCGGCAATGCCAGTGCCCGACATGCTACCGCTCTGGCTGGCCGAGGAGCCCGCAACCTTAATGTAGGCCCCAATGAACCACATGCACAGCGATCCACCCGCGGCTCCGATGAACAGCATCCGGCGCCGGCCAACATGATCCACGAGCCAGAGCAGCCAGATCACCGTCAGGACCGTCTTGACAACACCGAAGAGACCAGTTGTCAGGAACCCGGTGTTTGTGCCGGTGATGCCGAGGCTGCGAAAGACGGTCGGGGAATAATAGTTCACGGCATTGATACCGGAACCGTTCTGTAATGCGAACAGCAGACCGCCGAGGACGAAGCGCCATTGGACCTTGGGCTGTTTGAGGGCGAGGAAGGACTTCCAGAAACCCTTGCCGACTTCCCTCTCAAACGTCTCGATGTCTCGGTCAATGTGCTGGACCTCCTCGATGATGTACCGGTCGGTGGGCTCGAGGTTCCGTATCCAGCACAGGACCTTCATGGCCTCCTCCCTCTGGCCATTGGCGAACAGCCACCTTGGGGATTCCTTGATCCAGAACACCCCGAGGAACAGAAGACCGCCGGGGATGAGCTGTACGGCAAAGGGAATGAGCCACTGCGACCGTGTGGGCGCAAGGGTGGTATTAACTCCACAGTTAATCCAGAAGCCCACAAGGCCATCGATCTGCCACCCTAGCTCGTAGATGCCGACGAGCCGACCACGGATGGCCAGTGGTGCCATCTCTGATATGTAGATGGGAACCATGTTGGAAGCACCGCCAACACCGATACCAGCCAGGACCCGGCCGGCTAGGATGGGGCCCATTCCCCTCCCCGCGCTCGCCGCGAGCATGATGCCGGCACCGAGGGTGAAGACGGAGGCGAAGATGAATAGGGACTTGCGTCTGCCGAGGAAGTGACTGGTGGCATAGGCGAATAGGCTGCCGAAAAACGCACCTGCTTGATAGACCGACACGATATTGGCCTGCAGCAGAGCGAGATCACCAGGGGCGTAAGATGCAAAGTCAAACTCCCCGGTGAACGGCGGGAGAGCAAGCGTGGTGCCGATGAATGCAGAGTCATAGCCGATCATGACGCGAATGACGCGATGGCGGCGCAGGCATAGACACGCCAGTTATAAACAGCCTTTGGCGTCGGCCGGTCCTCTTTGAGGGCAAGGAGCGCCAGCAGAATTGTTGATCAACGCTGGCTTGTTTTACCCCAGAAAAGCATCGGGGTCGGCCCAAGCTAGCGCAACCCGGTGCGCACTCACACTTCCCCATGGGGGTTGCCACATGGCTTCGTCATCCGCGGAAGCCAAGACACGCCTCCGCATGAAGAATGTTGAACCGTGTGTATAAGAGAGGAAGACGTGAAGTGTGGTCCGCCCAGCAACCCCTATTTTCCAGGAACCCGCACATTGTCGAGCATGCTTCCCCGCAAGTCGCCCCGGCTGTTGCTTCCCCTATCCCCGGGAGGGCTCCACATCCCGGAGGGCGCTAGGACAACATATCTGCCCCAGGATGAATACTCTCCCGGCCTTTTGAGTGCGAGGAGTCGAGGACCAGCGGCTTCTGCTTCCGGCATATTTCATGCAGGCTTTGATGGAACGATCTACGTTCACGGGTAACGGAGGTCAGTAAGCGCCGATTGTGCAGCTTTAATTTGGAGGACGAGGCAAGGGAGGCCACCTAGCTGATTGTTTTGTGCCTTATGACACTGTCGGGAAATCTTGCTGCTAAAAGCCACAGGAACCTCCAGCAAGTTTACAGGCGGAATTCATCAAGCGTCTTCTGAAGTGATGTTGTCGAGCCGGGGCTGCAGTCGCTCAACGTTGGAACGTCCGTGATCATCAGGGTACGCCTTGAGCACCTCTCGCCTCATGAGACGTCGTGGTGCTCGGCGCCCGGTGAAAAGCTCAAACTGAGCAAAGCCCTGCTCGGGAAGCAAGTCCAGCCCATCCATTGCAACCCAGCCTCTGTGAGCCTCTCTTCGCACTTGCTCGAGCAGCGGACTATTCAGCGTCTTATACTCGAGCTCCAACACAACACCGCCTGTGCGGCTTTCCAGCCATTGCGCAGGAACCGTGAAATCAGGGGCCGGATTGCCTCCAATGCTGTGTGTCGGGATGCATGAGACAATCATGGTCGGGTGCTTGTAGCCCTCTGGCCAAGGATCGTCACGAGATCGAATGATGTGGAATCGTGCTGGTTCGTTGGATCCAGGACCAGCACTGAACAACGGCAGACCATTACGCGACAGTGATGCCTCGAAATGTGACACGAGTTTCTCTGCGTTGGCAAGTGTTCGGTTGAAGATGACGATTTGTTTGACCCCAAGCTGCAACATCGCATATACTGCCGCCCTGGCCATTCCACCAGCGCCAACAACAAGCCCGCTGCTGCTTGGCCGCACCGCGTTGGCCGGAGAGAGGCCGCGGCGAAGACAGGCTCGGATCCCAATCCAGTCCGTGTTTTCCCCGTAGAGCGCTTTCACTGGGCCTGCTAGGTTCCTTCCATGGAACAGCAACGCATTGTCGGGGATGCTACCGTCGGGATTGATTTCCCGCACAGGTATCAACGTGTTGACAGCACCGATTGCCTTGGCGTGCCGACTTAGGGAATGTGTTAGGCTGATGATCTCGACCTTGAAAGGCAAGCCGACAGACGCGCCAGCAAAGTGAGGGTCGTTGACGAGCTCCCGCAGGCTTGCGATGTTGCTTGTCGAGTGAGGCTCGTAGTGATGTGGGATGCCGCACGCCCTGAGCGCAGCGTTGTGCATTGCTGGTGATAAGCTGTAGCTCACATTGGCGCCGAAAACGTAGAGCCTCATGGGTTGGTAGTAAAAGGACGAGTAGATGGCCTGTGTCGCTTCTCTGGCCGTTAGTGCCGGATATAAGGCGCCGGCAGCATCCGACTCTGGTACAGCCTGTTTGGTTTCCGAGCCTTCAGGTGCAACCGAGGTCAGAATCTGATTGAAACAGGCCGACGTCCGCCCAAGGATCCCCGTGTTGTAGGCAATGAGCGGTAATCTTGGACCAGGAACCGACTCCACAACGTGGTGGACAAGCCGGACGTGGAGGTTATCGGTCGGCGCGACGGCATTCCTTGTAAACCTCACCAAATCGCAACCGCCGGCTTGTGCCTTCTCGTAGTATCCCCGCCAGAATGAGGCATCCCACGACGGCGGGTTTGGATCGAGCAGCTGAAGATTACCCACGACTTTGCAAGTTCCCTTGGCGGGAGTGATAGTTGTGAATAGATGGCTTCCGATCCTCAGATCGACAGTAATGTATTCAGGGGTGAGGCGCAGGGCGTGGCGAACGTAGGATAAGTAGAGGACCTGCCAGGACTCGTTGGAGAGCGCGGCGTCGGGACACGCCACATGGAGAACGATGGGAACGACGGTATCTCGCCTGACTTGAGCGACAACCCGGCTTATTGTACTGGCTCGGTGAGGTGCGATCTCTGGGGATGATCGCAAAGGGTCGGCGTCTTCGGTAACTAGATCGTCCACGATGATCTCTATGGCGTCGGCACCAATTTCAAGATTCTGAATATCGAGATCTTCCAGTGTGAGCGACGAGAGAGGGAGGGAAAGGGCATATGTAAACTGCCTCTCCTCGGCAGGAACAGATGCAAGCGGGAAAGCAGACTCGATAAACGGGATGGTGCCGTTAGGTAAGATCAACGACAGGAACTTGAGAAAATGTCGCTCGGCTCGCTTGAGAGTGAGATATGGCGCCGCAGGCCGGTCGAGAGCAGCAGCCGGCGATGAAAGACGGCTCCTCGAGAACTCGCTCGTCGTGCTGTGGTCCTCTGAAAAGTTGAAGAACTCGTACCGGGTGCATTTCCTGAAGAACGTGCTGCTTGCATCCAACAGGTCGCGGGCTTTCTGGACACTGTCGATCCTCAAATGGAGCCGAATGGCTTCTGGGTCGCGGAGGACGTAGACGATGGGGTTCGTACTTCTTAGCTCTTCCAGAACAGATTGCATACCCCTCTCAATCCACGAGAATACGAGGATGGCATTTTTGCTATGTCTCCCGAGAACGTCGTGCAGGACACTGACTTGGCGGCTTTGGCAAGCAGTAGCGCCGTATGTCCTCTTAAAGTTTGGACTAGACAGACCTGTCATCTCACGGAACGCCATTTCGAGATCGACAACCTTGCGGTTCATGGCACTGGAAGCTATGATGGCCAGGGTGGTCTTGCCGGCGCCACGAATGCCAGCAAGGACGATAGATGCATCTGCATCATAGGGAGACGCGGGCAGGTTGGAGGCATTTTGTGGTCGGGACTGGCACTTGGACGAGCACTCTAGGAAGGGGTCAGTCGAGCTGCTCCGCAGGGGTGAAGAACCTGAGCCAGAGTAGTAGGTACATACGTGGCGTACCTCTCAGAGGTGACCTATCCGAGAAGGCCGGAGGAACCCGGAAGGGTGGCAGAGAGGCATGGTTCCTGCCATCGGCGGAGAAGAGCCGAGGTTCTGGGTGCGACTCCGGCACTTGGCCGTCCCAAGACGCGACCGCCATCACGGCGTACGAACGCTTCACGCCGGCAAGAGTTGGCGAGGCCATGCTGCAGTTGGAGCTTCCGGCAGCCCAACAGCCTAAGGAGCATGAGGCAACTACGGCAAAGTTGGTATTGAGATCTCTTGTGGCCCGGGTGTGGCCCGGGTGTGGCGCGGCGCCCCGGCGTAATCGCGTCGTTGACCGGCAAAGGTGGAGGCAGACATCAGCCAAACATTCCTACCCACAATGAAGAGGAAATACGGGTATGGTTCCCGCAGTGCCAGAAATCGCACCGATTAGCCGTGTCCGTGTTTTGGAATGCAGACGTACGGGTGCTTGGTGGTCTTCTAGGTTGCGAATCTAGGGTGAACAAACAGAAGGCCCGGGGGGACTCGGGCGGGGAGCACGTGGAGTGACAGGGGTTGTTAGCGCAGGGATAAACGTTTACCCCAGGCAATTCACCACACGACTGGGCTCGTTTGATTGCTTTTCCGTCTACGGATTACTTACAGAATACCTCGAAGACCAACGGCGCGCTTGGACGAAGGTGACCGCGCAAATCGCACGCGTTCGAATCCACATACTGGATTCAAAAGGAGGTCCTGAAGCGAGACACGAGGAACGGATGGGCGTAGCCCGGAAGGAGGCAACTGGGTCATTCAGTGCCGGCCCGCCTGGCCAAGCCATCCATACCTTCGGGTCGATTTCCGAGATCTTCCCCGCAGATTGACTTCTTGTGCGCTTAACGTTGGCTGGCTCCTGATTTCAGCCCTGGCCGATTCCGACAGCGAGCGACCGGCTCACCAAGCTTGGCATTCTTCCGAGACCCAGTAACCCCAGCGCGGCGTCGCCGGAAGACTATGCTTCCGAAGCAGACACCGTGATACGTCGCGGGCCTCGGCGTCGGCGCGAGTTTCATCGGCAACCCGACGCCCCCCACCGCATTTGCCATGCCGCCCAAACGAAGGACGGCCGAAAGTGGCGTCTCCAACAGTTCGAATGAAGTTCCCGTTGGGCGGCCTGAGCTCGCGTCGCCCGCGACCCAGCCGGCTCCTGTCAAGCGCCAGAGGGTATCAAGAGCGTGTGATCAGTGTCGTGCCGCGCGGGAGAGATGCGATGGGAAACAGCCGGAATGTTATCCATGCATCTCTCAGAGCCGGCCATGCACCTACCAGGTGAGCCCCAAGAAGAGAGGGGTTCAAACGGGCTACATCCGCACCCTTGAACTAGCTCTCGGCTGGGTCCTCGAGAAGGTGCCTGGCAGTGAGGACGCCCTCGGCGCGCTTCTTGCTTATGAAAGCGGCCAGGGGCACCCGATTCTAACCGGAAAGGATCCGGGGAGGGTGGACAGTCTGCAGAAACGCTGGAGAGAAAGCCGCGTACATCGGCGCATAGATCGCATTCTGGCCGGCGGCACAGTTGGCCCGCCTGGGCCCGAGGGTGCCTCGGCTTCTGTGGATGCGAGCGATACCGAGCGAGGTGCGGCTCGAGCCTGCGTCAGCACATGTTCGGCAGATGGCGGCGAAGAGGCTGACCCTCAAAGACTCCCTGACTCTAGGCGGGGTACCACGGGATATCGCCCATCGAATGCCCTCGACGACGACCCAGCGGGCCACGAGTGGCAGCGAGGTACGCCAGTGGTACTCATTCCCGGGCGTCCTCCACCTCGACCGGACTACCTAAAGCTACCACCAAACCATTGGCGGTTGCTTGACATATACTTCTCCTACACTCATTCGTGGCTGCCGATTCTCGAAAAGCAGGACCTATTCCAGGCTTCCTATCTGTATCCTGAACCCGGACGTGTCGCCAACCCAGACGATATTTCCTCGCCGGTCCACGCCGAGTTGTGGGCTGCTCTGGCGTTGGCGTCGCTACAGGACGATGCCTCATCGCTGAATGACACGGGCCCCGCCATGTCGCCAAGTGAGATCTATCAGATTGCTCGTGGGTTCGTGCCGACAGAAGGCGGGCCATTTTCTGTCCAGCATGTTCGCGCTCTTCTCCTGCTCAGCTTAGTCAATCTAGGACGGGACAAGCTTGCCGCCGCGGGACTCCTTACTGGCTCCGCCATTCGTATTCTCCACGACGTCGACTCCAATCGGCGTGGTGCCCACACCCAAGACCGTGAGCGGACAAACTTGATCTGGATGGCCTGCTTCGTCCTCGAGACTGTCCTTTCCGTTCGATGCAACAAACCGCCGCATCTCAGGATAGAGGACCTCGCTGGCCTGCCGCTGGTGTCTGAGAGTGGTCCTGACCAGTGGGAACCCTGGACGCCATGCGATGGCTTTGGATCATCCTGTACAGGGTCTCGGTCTTCTCGAAGTCCCGCGTTTTGCCTAAGTACCTTCAACCAGATCTATGCCATAATGAAGGTTGTCGCCGTTGGGACGTTGGCGAGGACGACGGGACTATCGCGCCAAGAGACATCAGAAGCATTCATGACGCAACTGCACCAGGCAATAGATTCCAATTTTCCCTTCACGAGTTTTGTCATCTCACCGTGCTGCGGCACCGCTTCAGTTCCAACCCCCTACGTTGCGCGGGCCACCTACCTCTGGGCCAACGCTCTCGCAGACCCTCACTCCGAGGCCTTCTTACCTACGCTTCAAGACACACTGCATCGATACCAGCAGCGATTCGGAAAATGCGGCATGCCCCCAATTCTTTCGGCCTACATCGGATCTCTTGTCGACCAACAGCATCTACTCGGTCGTAGTGAGCGGGATGAAGAAAGCCTGAGACACTTCGTGTCGGGCTACACCACAAGGGGCTCCGAAGCAAGGCACTCCAGCATTCTCGGTTCTCACCCGGGGGCCTTGCCCCAGAAAACACGTGAGGATGAGCTTTCGGATATGACGGCTTCGCCGAAGTTTACCTCTCCAAGCAACTCTTACGCCGCCCTTGTCATGCCGTCGCTCTCCGATGGGGCGAGTACAGCACGGCGTATCCGGCGACACCCGAGCGGCGGAGGGTACACCGCCTTCGCAGGCCCAAGTATGGCTGGATCATACCAAGGCCCCTTTCACAATCATTCGATGACGGTGTCGCCGCAACAAGGCAGGAGCACACACATGCACCTTGGTACTGATGTAGCCTCCGCGCCGGGGATCACGACGTCCGTGGCCTCCACACTCACTGCTCAAGACCCCCTCGGCCCGCACACGGGGTTCGGGGTCGGTCCGGATTATGATGCGCTCCTCGACGACCTCGCAGCCATTGAGTGCACCGATGCGGTTGACATGGACCCTCAATTCATGGCCAATCTTGGATTTGCACCAGGGTGCGACATCACCGATATTTTGACGCGCAGTTTTGGACCAGTATGAGTTGAATATCCTGTAGACTATTGTGATGTGAATTCCCCAAATACATCTGCTGGCGATATAAATGGATGAGCTTGGAGATGAGCAGTCAGGACTCAGAAGACTAGATGAAAAAAACGAACGAGTAGGACATCGCGTGGAGGTTGGTGCGGCTGCAAAGGTCTTTTATTATGTTAACCGTCGCCAAGCAGAGACCATCCAACAAGGCAAGATGGCCGAGCGGTCTAAGGCGCTACGTTAAGGTCAATCCTTAATCCAAACCTCCAAGGTTCCGTAGTCCGAAAGGGCGTGGGTTCGAATCCCACTCTTGTCATAAACTTTTCCCTCAACCCCATAGGGTTGGAAGTATTTTTGCATTTCTTTTCTCTTCACCTCTATGGTTACCAGATATGGTTACCAGACGAGGTCATGTTGGTTAACCTATGCACCAACCTCCTCACCACAGTAGTTCAAGCAAACGATGATTCAAGGAAAAGAGTATAAAGAAGACAGAAAAACGCGAAGAAGGCAAATAGTGGTTGTGTTGTACCCCTATAGGGCGAGCCCGGCAGAGACCGATGTTTCCGTGTACGGCTTTTGGCTAAGGTACTCGCTGGGCCTCCTATAACGGATAGCCGGGAACTGGGTTTGGCCGTCTTAGGAGGCTCAGTGAGTGGTTCGACATTTCCTTCAAGATGGTAGATGGCAACGAGAAACGCAAATGCTCTCTGCCACACAATGAAGCAGCGTCGCGCACAGCTGTTAGGCTCCTCCCTTCAGAGCCGACTGTGCAGCTTGCTCTCCGGCAATACGCCCAAACACGACACACTCCAGCAGCGATGACCCGCCCAGGCGATTATCCCCATGGATACCACCCGTGATTTCACCGGCGGCCCAGAGCCCGGGAATCGGCTTCTGCGGCTCACCCAGCTCTGACGCCAGAACCTGTGCCTGCTCGTTGAAGACAGCGCCGCCCATGGTAAAGTGCACGATAGGCGTCACCCGACCCACACACACTTCAGCATCCTCGTCGATGTCTGCACCCTCAGCACCGAGGTTCCAATGACCAAAAGCGATCCGCCCAAACGCATCCTTCTTGTCGCCTCGCACCACGGCAGCATACTCCCGCAGCGTCTCTCTCGTCGTCACATCCAGATCTCTCACCTTCTTCTTCTGCACCAGCCCTTTCCACAGATAGAAGCCGACATGTCCCGCCGCCGCCTCGGTTGCGCCAGGATCAAGTAGCAACTGCACGTCCCACTGGCGCAGATCGCCGCCCTCTCCCTCCCCCTCCCCCTCTCCTTCGGGCAGCAAGTCCATAATGACCTTGCTGACCCTTTCCCTCGTCTCGAGCTCGTTCACAATGCGCTTTCCCTTGTGCAAGAGAATCCCCCCTTCGCCGCGGAGCACCTCGGCCGCGAGGAACTTGATGGGGGTCTGCGCGTTGGCCGGGTCGACGAAGCCCGTGGGATGGATCTGCACGCTCTCCATGTCGACGAGCTTGGCTCCCACGTCGGAGAGCAGCGTGTGTGTCCCCGGCCGCGGGTCGTTGGTCGAGGGCAGGCCGCCAAGGTCCGGGCGGTATTTGGCCAGTAGGCCGTGCGTGTCGCCGCCGAAGCCGCCCGTGGTGAAGACGACGGGCCCATGGAGGGCTTGGACGGCGCCGCCTTTGCGGTATTCGACGCCGGCGACCCGCGAATCCTCGGTGAGGAGTTGGGTGACCTCGGCCTCGGTTACGAGCTCGAATCGGGGCTCCGCCTGCTTCAGTTTCGCGAGCAACGTGGTCACTATGGCGGCCCCGGGCGGTGTCTTCCCGGCCCCTCTGTGCGTGCGAGGCTTGCTATGTCCGCCGAGCTGTGCCACAACGCTGAGGTCGACCCCGAGGTCAGTGAGGAAGTCAATGGCGGAGGCCGAGCGGTTTGTCAAGAGCGAGATGAGACCTTGTCGCTGTGTTCTGATAGGCTCGGCGACGGAGGCATGAAGCCGGGTCCCGGCGGATTTGACCGTGTCGTCCCAGAAGCTGTGGTCAACCCCGTATTTGGCCACGTTTTGGAACCTTGTCGGGGCCCCGCTGATTCCGGACGAAGCCTTGATGCTGTTGCCTCCAGGCTTGGCCGCTCGCTCGAGTAGCCGCACCGACGGGGCGCCGGCCTGGAGTGCCGAGTAGGCCGCCGAGAGGCCGGCGAGTCCAGCTCCCACCACGATGACCGGGGGCGGATTGGGGCTCGCCATGTGGAAGGCTGGAGTCTTGAAAAGTGACAGCACCGGGGTGAAACGGTAATACAGGATTGCTGTGATGGGTATCAAGATGACACTGAGCAGCAAGATGCAGAGGGCACGACGTCGTGTCATATGGGCTCGAGCCTCACGACTTGATTTGGCGGCGGTCAGCGATGCCTTGCCGCGTCTGCAAGTGCAGTAGGATACAGTTTATTAACTTTATTGAGCGGGAAGGAAAGATAAAGATGGCAATGCAGAAGCAGGTACCAGGTAACAATATATGCTGTACCTCGTGGGGGTAGGTCTCCTTGTCTCTTCCACTTATTTCGACATGAATCAGGTGATGTTTAGCTGTGGTCGAACGTTGTCTGGGCCGTCAGCTTCCGATTTGGACGGGCGTTCCGCCGTCCGGTTGCCGAGACAGTGCCCAGCAGCAAAACAGAATGCGGCGGAATTGCTTTGCGGATGTCTGCCTGGGCCGTAGGGTAACCGCGAAAAGGTGGCTTGCGAGACATCGTCTGCACAGATCTGGCGCATCTCAGGAGAGCACAAGATCATCAACCTGACAAGTTAGTCAGTGGATTGGCTAGCGACACGCTCGTGCTCGTTCTGAGTACAAGTACACGCTCCTACTAGTATCCCACGGAACAGAAAGAGCTTGCGTTTCTGTCGCAAAGCACAAGGAACCAGACGACCGGGAGCTACATTGCATGACCGCCCACAAGGTCCTGCACTTGCGCCCATGCCACCGACAAGCAGCTCGTCAACTGTGGTCCGGGCGTCATGTATGTATGAGCCAAGGTATGGTTACCTAGGTTGGTTTGCAACGCCAGCAAAGGGAAGAAGTACAGTATAGCACTGGAACTATCAGGCAGACAACACGGCGAAAGAACGGCGGGTTTCGTGCATGTTGCCCTCACAAGGCGTACCTTTTGAGTCGTCTCATGCCCTCCATAGTATTCCGTACCATAAAAAACGACAGCTCGGAGTTCAAGTTGCGTTGGTTGCCCTGTGCTAAAAATTTCCGAATCACCTAAGGTAGTAGTAGCGCCAAATTGTGGGACCTTGGAAGGTGCGCCAACGTGCCCTGGAATATGTTGAGATGCATCCAAGCATTACCGAGGATTACTTAGAAGCCCAGAACTTCTAATTCTTCTTTGTTAACCCGATATCTTGGGCTCCCTTCTGTCGTATGTGTACCTAGGTAACTTCATTACAAAACATGGATATCATGTACTAGCACGGCCGAGTCCCCAAGTCCGATGCCGTTGCGGCCTGCCCGAGCTGCACCCACAATTGCGCCGCCGACCGAGAGGAATTTGGCGCGTCTCTTGCGGGCCTTCCAGGTTATTAGCGGCACAGCCAACTGCCGAACGCGGCACAGAACCCTCCCACAACCAAGACAGGCGCCCGCTAAATAAGACTCGAATAATAACCGATCATTTTAACCCAAGGCATCCCAGCATCATCAAACCGATCTAAGCAGTAGTGCGGCTGGCAGTCTTGGCAAGCCTGGCCTCGCGACCCTTCTCCGACCACGGGAAGTGGAAGACGGGGATGAGGAAGAACGAGTTGCTGTTGTTGGGCAGGAAATCGCATCAGTCAATCCATCTCTCCCGCGGCATGAACTGGATGATGGGGGAAAGAACACACCTGCTGTCGGCAATACCGGCGAAGGCATTGTACCACGCCAAGAAGGCAGCAATCATGCCAAAGCCACCACCGGCCTGGGTAAGCTTCAGGGCCGCCGTGGGGTTGTTGTTGTCGGTGGCGTATTCACCGCAGGCGAGCATGAGGAAGGCCAAGTCGAGCGTGAAGAAGAGCAAGAAGAACATGACGGTCGAGCGCAGCGTGCAGAGCAGCAAGATGGTAGTGAAGATGAACCATCCGGTCAGGAAGAAGCCAACCGCCGAGTTGCCCATCTTCGGGTCGACGGCCTTTGCCGCCTCTGACATATACGGGCCGCCAGCGCCAAGGATATTCCAGTTGGGCGTCAAGAGGATGCCGTAGGCGATCCAGAAACCGCCGTAAGACGACAGGGCTGTAGCACCAAAGGTGTTGCCAACTGCCATTTCCCTGCGAGCGCGTGTCAGAAATACGGGTTGTTTTATGCCCAGCTGTGCAAGCACGGACTCGGATCACAGGGGCTGGGGGGTTCACTCACCACATGCCGGCTAGGAGCTGGACGAGACCACCGTAGCCGAGCGCGAGGGGAACGGCGATGTTGGGGACGTTCACACCCCGAGCGTTCAGATTGACGGCAGAGAGCACGAAGGTGGTGAGGGCGAAAGCGGACAGACCGAGCGGCGCGGGGTTGGCGAACTTCCGATGCTCCATCGACCGCCAGAGACCGGGCTGGAACTCACCGCCGAAGGCCGGCAGCCGCGGCTGGTCGTCGGCGTGGATGTTGGCCATCGGGTTCCATGGCCCGCGGTGGTGCGCCGTGTTCGCACCATTGGCCGGCGCAGCACTGGTCGTGTGGGCGGTGTCCTTCTCGCCCGGATTCGTTGTGTCGGCCATCGTGCCTTTTTTTGTCGTTGACCAAGCTTGTCGAATGCGTAGCTCTCGTCACTCCTGACTGGCGATATCGAATCCTAACTAGTGCGACCGACCTGGGTGGAACTGCACGGTCGGTTGGGTATAACGGGGGAAAAAGAGAACCACGAGGTGGAAAAGAAAACCGAAGAGAAACACTAAAGTGAGACGGCGGCCGAGGGGGGACGGGCTTCATATAGGTGCCAGACCAGGACAGTAGGGGTTTACCGCTCCAGGATACACAACGGTTCGTTTGGTCCTGGGGACCCGCGTAGAGCAACATCGATCGCCCATGATCCCCAAATCAGACAGGTCCGTACCCCTGTCATAATGGGAGAGAAGGTGGGCTTGGTGAGCAGGGCGTGCTCTTGTCATCCTCCACCAACCCCCAAGATCCCCAGTCTGGAGCGTTCTGTGATAGGGTACTGCATAAATCCCGGACATACGGATCTCATATATCCACTCCGCCTGGCACGGTCCCCACGGTCCAAGGGGATATTGCGGCGGGGTTAGTGGACGGCACGGCATCGTTACCCTGCCAGCCTGCAACCCAGCTGCAGGACGAACATATTGGGAGTTACGGGTCATCGGGATAGCGTACCGAATCTGTGTGAAGTGTCCCATTCTGCCTGGCGTATTAGGCCACCTCCCCTAGCACCTAATAAAGGTATGTACAGGTTTTTGTTGAGTTCGCCGTGCTCGGCGAGAATGTGATTTAAGTTCTCACGAGGTCAGTGTTCTCAAATTCCTGTTCGGATGAGGAAAGGGGAGCCTCCACGCGGCTCCAGTTCATCGTGGAGTCCCCGCCTACGTACGCAAAGTGTAGCGTAAGTGGGCCGTTCTTCCCACAGAGCGAGAGAATCTCCGGTTTTGATGGTAAGATGCATTTTGCTCCGTTGTGCGAATAAACTAGGGTACAGTACGGAGGTATTTACAGGGACCAACCGTAACCATCCATGGATGTCTCTCCTGGTCCAGCTCGCAACGGAACCGAACCGTCGAGTGCTCAAAAATTCGAGGGATGCCATATGTGCAATAGGTACATACCTACTGTGGTAGCTGCTACCTTACATAGGAACAGTTCTTCAGCCAATACACCACGGTCTCGGCAGTGGCAGTCACGGTGAACACTTGTTCATGCCCTGACCTTGCTATGGAACCGTCATGTCCTTTGCGCCCTGGTCGGAGAGCCCGCTCGTGGACGCTCCGCACCCCGGAAAAGCCAAGCTCCAATAGCGTCGCCCGCACATCTCCCCCGAACTTTTTGTGCCCCGATGACGCGAGGGAATCCGGGTGATCTTCGAGGTGGATGAAGGAGGAACGGCGCAGACTGTCTGGGGTAATGAAGTGAACGCCAGACAACCTGGGATGCTGACACCGGCCCAACGGAAACATTGGCATTCACTCGCTGAAGGGTTGAACCATGGTACGGAAGAGGCGCCAGCCACCACATGGCCGCTTGGAAGAGCAATTCCTCCAATGACCATGCTGCCAAGTGCCCCTCAACCATGACTTCAGCGTTCATCTGCGGGTGGCATCTCTAGAAAGGGTGTCGTTTGTCCCATGCCACGGCATGCCGAGCCTGTAACTTCGGATGAATTGGTGACGTTCCAGGTGCCGCCAAATGAGAGACTCATGCAGCGAGTCACCATCATAACCCACCATGACGGACGAAACACAATCCCGGGTAGGGAGGCACGGATCGAGAACCCCGTGGATTGCTAGCCTGAAAGTGATAGATATATTGGAGTTTTCCTCTTGTTGGATGCTGAGTTGGTGGGCTCAGGCTTCTTTCTACCTATGTACCTCAAACTAAGGTTTAAGGCTGCCAAGTGATCTTTTGGCGTTTCTGCATGTTGCGGCCGCTGCCCAATCTCTCTTGTTCGCCAGCGCCACGCTGTAATCCCGAGCAAGACAGCGCGCGCCGCTTCGGAGACAACCCGGAAGCACATGGCCGCCATGGCCGCCAAGCAGCAGCGAGTCCGTTGGCGCCGTTGGCGCTCTTTCCATTCCCCTTCCATTCCCGCCTCGAGCGTGACGAGTGCCGGGCTCGGCATGCGTTAAGGTGAGGTAAAGCGTCGGTCAAGCGCCTTGGCTAGTCACGGGTAAAGGGAGTGCCGATTCGCGCGAAAGCCATCAAGAAGTTCCTTGCAAGTTGTCCAACGTGCGCCGGTCAACGGTCAGATTCTCTGCCAGAGGGCTGGGATGACAGCTGCGAGGAGATATTTAGCTCATCAGATCGGCGGACGCGAGACCGATATTGCCGGGTTCCTCGGGCCTGTGACCTGGATGGCGTGGACCCGCTAAACTTGACCGCACTTCATGAAGCGTGCCTGGGGTCCGCGAGGCCCGGGTTTGGTTTGGCCTGCCGCGTTGTCCGGCCGCACCTTCCCCGATGAGGCACCGATCTTGGGCCAAGTCAGCGCTGGCTCTCAATGATCATCGCTAGCTACAGATTGTACGCATGATTCCCGTGTCATCGAACCTTGGAAGGTTCGCAACTAAGGTACCTAATAACCGCGTGAAGATACTGCTTTACTTTATACAAGCCTCAGCAGATATGCAATTGAGGTTCGTGACAGACACCGTATTCATTCACACCTAGAGCAGATGCCAGATTATTTAGGTATGGAGTTGAGGTGGTGTATGTGCATACCTACGCAGGAAAATTTGCTGTTCCTTTCCATAGCCCGCAGGACCTTGGACCGCGGCCCCATTTGTCTTCAACCGTGCACAGTACAAGTATACAGTGCTGTACATTACGGATGGTACCTGTGGGGTTGGCCAAGATTGTGGGGAAGACCCATTGCTTTGAATGCTGAAAACCATAAGGGGTCCTCGAAGACGCGACATGCCTTCGCGTATCGAACAACGTGTCACACTTACTCAGTATTCCCAAACGACAACGCGCATAGTGTACACCAGTATATCGTATCCGATCGCAGTTTCACTCTAAATATCTTGTTCCCGAACCGATGGCTCGTAAAATTCTTCCCATTCGTTGGCTAAAGTCTAGCAGATGACAAGGGTCGATTGGGGGCCGCGTGCCGAGGATTACTACCGCGCCTTGCCCTATTCGGTGGGGACGGCCACAGGATGGCACCCAACCATGGCCGGGAAATGTCTCCGGTGCAGCCAACAGTCTTCGCAATTTCGCGTTGTTCGACTGCTTCGAAATTGCTTCTGGATGTTCGCAGTACTGCAGGGCGGGAAGAGCCATCTTCCCCTTCTGATTGTGTTTCACAACCACTTCCCCGTACGGAGTACGAAATGATCGACCGGCCGAGATATCAGATATCTCCTACCTGCAAACTGCTTCACTCTTACTATGCTTACTTACATGTCCCATATTCCAAAGCAGGCTCACTTTCTGTCGTATCAATGGTGTTTCTAGACAATCGAAGCATCAAGGCTGTGAGCAAGCTGTTTGCACACAGGCCCCCGAGTCCGCCATTGAAGGACAACTCGCGTATCGTGCTGCTTACAAGTTAGGTTAGTATTGTATAATGCTTGTACATACAACGGAGTATTACCATACTGAGCGTGGACGGAAACTCCTTGTGCTCCCTGCCGCCGAGCGGCAAGATGTCAGGACACAATACTGGTATGCTTGTTGGTCAGGAGCATGCCGGGGCACATTCAGATTGTGGTAGGGGTCAGAAAATGAGGACCGGGGTTTCTAACAGGACAACGCCGCACCCCTTCCGCTCCAATGCTGCTCATAACACGACCTACCCTGATGTACGGGACGCATCCAGCTCATATCATGATCCGCATCTGCCACTGACGTTTATTAGACTCTTTCCCCCTGTGACATACGTATTCTATCAAGAAGCGAGTGGCAGCTCCCAGATCCTGCGTCGACGGGACCTTATTCCTTTGGGTGTTTGACACAGAAGTTGACAATGGTGTCTTGCTTCTTGACCAACGAATGATGGTCACTGTTCCTACGTATTTTTGTCAACCAACTGTCCCGGCAGATTGCCTGCACTGTGAGAGCTTGAGCTCAAGGTCCTTTCTCAGCGCCTCAGCAGCCACGAGCTTCCTCTTCAGCTGTCAATCTGACAAACAAGGCGCCATCTTAGGTATAACTTGATCCAACCACATCATGTGAGGGCGGGCCGTTAGTGCAGTTGCATTCACCCTCTCATGATATCCACCCAGCCCCCCTTGCCTGCCACATGACACTCATCTTGCCCCCCATTCCTTCCACATTTTCAGTTGCGCCATTCATGTTCGACAACTCCACGCTGAACGTCACCACTTGTGCTCTTGTGCCACACACCAACACTGGCTTCTGCTTCAACCAGCCTCTTCGAAATTGCAAGGCCCCGCCCTCGTCGCCCATGAGCCGCCCAGTCCAACGCCGTCCGGCCATCAGCTGACCGCATCCTGGCATCAGCCCAGCCGCGCCGGATCATCAAGTCAACTATCTTGTAGGAGCCGCTGGCACAGGCGAAGAAGAAAACATGGGTCTGATGGTCGTCACCCTTGCACTTATTTGGGTCACAGTTCCACCATTCCATTTCGGCGTCGATGTCGGCGCCAAGGTCAACGAGAGCCGCGAACGCTCTTGCGGCATCACTGATCACCGCACTTGCCAGGTACGTCGGGTCTCCTGGATTCATAGCCCAGCGCACGACCAACTCCCGTACGGTGCCCTCAGAGTCGTTTTCGACAGCGCAGTGTAGCGCGTCTCCGTACCAGTTGCGCTGGTATGGATCTGCTCCTTTCTGCATAAGGAGCCTCAGCAACTCGACGTGGCCATTCGCTGCCGCGTGGATGGCCGCAGTGGACCCCTGTTTTGAGAGAGCATTGCTGGAAATCCCATCGCCAAGGAGCCGTACCGCCGTCTGGAGCAGCCCATGACGAGAGGCATGATGGAGCGCCGTTAGGCTGAGCGACTCTTCCGCACTCCAATAAACCTCCCGGCGGCCTTGTACGAACTGCCTCACCTGGTTGGCTGTCGCCATGGAGCGTTTCGAAGCGAAGAAGTTGGCGAGCGTGGCCTGCACTTCGTCATCATCCTCGGCTGCCTTAACGTGTCCGCCCCAGCACTCGGCAGCGTAACCCAAAAAGGGGTACCGCTCGATGTGTGAGGTTATCTCCGATTCGGTTGCCCAGGGGCCTGTGCTGAAGTCTTCCAGCATGATGTAGCCGAGACACTTGATGGCAAAAGCTGCCTTCGTGCGGAAGAGCAGGCGGTGTTCATTTTGCAGGAGATACTCGTTGACCGAGTAGTGCGAGGTGTGGACGTACCCCGTCTTCGGGTCAACGGTGACGAGCCCCTGACAGCACTCGAGGATCATGCTCTCCGTTGGTCGGTACCTGGCATGCACACGGGTGCGGCGCGGGTGCATCGCCAAAAGATCGCTGAGCGCTTGAACGGTGATGGGTTTTGCAGCGTGCACCAGATACATCAGGCTTTCAGTGCCTATGCGGCTTCGGCTTGCTGGTAACCCCTGGATTCTTCTGATAGTCCCTTCGAATACTTCGTTTATGTCGTGGGATAGATTATTCAGACTGTCCTCCATCTCACCCAGAGTTGGCTCCTTCAGGACTGTCCGGAGTTGCAACACAGGGAGTAAGAACCTGCCGCACAGCATTAGCATGTCGCTCGGTACTGATGGGTCGGGAAATCAAGGGAAAGAAGGGGCTCCTAACATCCCGTTTGCCCCCCGAGCGAGCCTTTCTATCAGGCCATTGGCAAACGCCTCGTCCGCTATCTCATATATGCCCTTCCGAGCTAGCTCTTGGTGGAGATAGAGCCTAATGTCTTCCTCTCGCGCAACTATGTTGACATTGAGGCGGTTCGTAAACGTAGCAGCATTGCCACTGGTGTGCGGACGGCTGGTGATCAGTAGCCGAAACCCTGGTAAACTGCTCAGTTCGCCCAGAGCCCCAAGCAATGTCGCTCTATGTTGCGCGTCACACTCATCAAGAGCATCGACGACTAGATAGGCCCGTCCAACGTCTCTGATAAGCTCGGCGATCAGCCTCTCGCACTCGAACTGCGGAAGACTGCCTTGCGAACGGCAGCTCTGGTGCACACTCGAGATGGCACCGGGGATTGCTGGGAGCTGCTCAAGGAGCTGTCGGAGCATGCATGCCAATACTGTTGACGGGGAGTGCGAAGATTGGTCCTGGTGGTCGAAGTAGTAGTACGCTACCGGCCGAAGGGCGCCTGCTGCGAGACTGGAGAGGTTGTCGATGATGGTGGAGCTGTGGCTGTCAGCTCATCACGATGCATTTCACCCACACTAGGGGGGGTTCTGGGAATTTGGTAAAGCATACACTAGGTTGGTTTTACCAGAGCCCTGGATGCCCTCGCACCAAAGCACACTGGTCTCGTCCGAGCCGTCTCGCCATCTGATGTATTCAGGGGAGTGGAGTATCCAGCACCCGGTATTCATCGCTCTGGATGCTTGGAGCGTTTGATGCTTCTGATAATAGTCAATCTTTGATATCCAGTCCAGGATGTCCCTTCGTTGTTCCCGTGCTAGCGAGTTCTCAAGCAAGACCGTCTGTCCCGTCAATGTGCTGTGTATTTGTAGTGTTGTCGTCTCGAGCGATCGGATGGCCTTGAACTGGTCTAGTTGCTGTCCCAGCAACCTCAGCACATCATCGGCAGTCTGCGACAGAAGCTTGCATCCGTCCACGGAGACGGCAAAGTGCATCCAGGTGGTGAAGTTGCGGAGTTCCTGGACCGTCTTCTCATGATCCCGCTTGCTGAACGGCCACAGAAATCTGCTTCTTCTCCCGCTGTCCTCCTGGCCCAGTTTCCTGCAGAGGGAGCGCAGTTTGGCGTCGCAGGCTTGGCAGCACGCCAGCAGAACGGAAGTCTGCTGGAACCGGACATTGCCTCTAGTGATGTTGTCGTGTTTGAGAAACTGCTGTAGGCTGCTGACACTGGACTGCAAACCCTCAAGCTCGTTGATGAGCGCCGCTATGGATTCCTTCGCTGTAACAACTGCGTCACTGTATTCCTTCGCGCAATTGATTGCCTTTGCAATCAACGGCAAGAGGCCAGCAATGCCCAAAGCAAGGGAGACCGGATCCATAACTCAAGCTGCAGACCCAGCACAGAGATAGATGCTGCTTTGCCCCGGAGCTCGATCATCTCGGAACTGGACGGCGCAGAGTTGACTTGCGCCTGCGTATCCTGTGGGTTATTGTTGTGGTCTGGTGGCTGTGTCGGGTGGCTGTGTCGGGTTGCTGAGAGGCGCGACCTGGTCTCGGGCTGAGATGCATGCACGGAAGGGGCGCGGTGCTTGGAGCGAGAGAACTGCCTTGCGCCTCAGCATTTGCGCAACACTTGTAAAGAATAGCCTACAGAAGATTGACGCCCCGTGTCCTGTGACGACGTGATGCTGCCCAGCCACGGAGAGCAGCATCCGTACATACACGCAACCCTCATCAGGCTACAGGAGGAGTCAATCCCGCTGCTTGCCGAACCAGGCTCGGATGGCTGTTTCATGGGTGATGATGGTGTTGTCCATACAGCGGGCCCCTTAGGTGAATGATAGACGGCGATTGACATGACTGTCTGTGCTGCGATGTCCTCATGCGTTGGACGATAAGCTGTCGCCGGCTGCCCTGCATGATGCATCTCCATGACCTTAGTGCGCTTCCCAGTTCTCGCCCTCCACAACTGCACTGTTCATTGAGCCTTGTCAACCCACACCATAGGAATGCGTGGCATACTGTCTTTTCGTTGATGTGCAGAAGTGCCCCGTTGCAGAGCGAGAACGCTGTTGGCACCTGTTTGGCTGGGATAATAACCATGCTGACAATGGACCGGGCCACTGGATTCTGCTGGGGATTTTGACCACACGCTGCGTTTGAGGGATGTCGAATTGACCCGTGCCGGAAACCGGCCACCAAAAAGATAGCCGGCAGATAGCACATAACATACATGTCTTACTGGAGCATAAAAGACATCTGACGTTAACTCACGCGTCTTTTATAGGACTGCGACAAGCACAAGCTCGTACCTGGCTTATCCTGGAAAACAGGGCAGTTGCAATATTCATACCTCATCCTGCGAGGTCAACCGGCCACATGGGTTGGGTCAGTGCAGTACCTGCTCCCTTGATTCATCGTGTCCCAAAGTGAAGCTGATTTGGGTATTCATGGTATATCATTTTTTCCCGATCTGCTCAGTCCCATGGACCAATAGGCACCACCAAAGTGTCGTTGATCGGATCGTAAAATCGATTCAGGCCGAGCTAAATTTTAACAGCCTCAAACCTATGCCATTGCCGGAGCCCATGCAAAGTCCAAATCCACAGACGCCCCAAAGCACGAATTCCCTGCTGAGTGAGCTCCACCCCCATCCAGCACCTTAGTGAGCATACCGCTTGCCGTCCCGGAGGGTATCGGCGAACTCTTCCAGAGGGCTCCTGATGAGCTTCGTCTCCTTCCACAAGTTGGGAGTAAGGAAGCCGTAGGTGTTCGAAACGGCCGCAAACGTGGCCTTGAGGGTGTTCTCGAGGGTCTTGGTGGAACCGGAAGAGGATGTGTAGGCATCTTCGATACCGGCGAGCTGGAGCAGGCGCTTCACGGCGGGAGAAGCAACGAGAGAAGTACCGCGGGGAGCAGGAATAAGCTATGAACTGAATTAGCCCACCTGTAGCGAGCCAAGACGCTGTCTCGTTTCTTCCTCGAATACTTACGCGGACGGTGACGGAACCGCACTTGCCGCTCTCCTTGGTGGGCAGCGAGTGGGGGAGACCGAGGTTGGCACCCCAGTAACCACGTCTCACCGGAATAACGCTGAGCTTGGCGATGATGATGGCGGCGCGAATGGCGGTCGCGACTTCCTTCGAGGTCTTGATGCCGAGCCCGACGTGGCCCTCAGAGTCGCCAATGATGACAATGGCCTTGAACCGGGTACGCTGACCGGCACGGGTCTGCTTCTGGACGGGCTTGATCTGTTTTGGGGAGGAAATTGACATTAGACACCATGCAAATCCGAATCGGTCGCTCCGAGTTCCGCCATGCGCACCTTCATGACCTCATCCTTGAGCTTGGGCAGGAAGAAGTCCACAATCTGGTACTCCTTGATCGGGAGAGAGTGGAGGTAGATCTCCTCCATGCTCTTGATCTTGCCGGCCTTGACAAGACGGCCGAGCTTGGTCACGGGTTGCCACTCCTTCTCTTCGCTCTTGCCGCCCCGGCGTCCACGCCCGCGACCGCCACGGCCACGGCCACGCTCACCACCACGATCGCCGCGAGAAGCGAAGCCGCCGCCGCGGGCACCAGTTCCCCGATCAGCCATCTTGAATTTGTCGGTGGTTGTTGAACGGGAGTTTTGTCGTCGTGGGACTCGGTCGAGGTCTTGGGTCGGGTCGACGATTTTCGGGTGGGGGAGCTTTTTGCTTGGAATTTCTGGTGTGCCAAGCACCAACCCTAAAGTTTTCGTGGTGCCTCAGAATTCAGGCTTCCGTTAGCGCTAAGTGCAGCACTGGGGGTTCCACAAGGCTGGCTCGGCGCGAGTCGGCGGCTCACCGAGGTAAAGACACCTAACTACGTGCCAGGTAATTAAAATGGTAAAATGCTGCGCATGGGAATTCTGCTGTACCTGATGCTAAAACTTTCTAATTGCAATATATCCGTATAATCAGTAACCATGTAGCTCACGGCTACAGAACACAGCAACATGGAGTTAGACTAGCAAGGGGGAACGACAACGGCCCGCGCAGCAGCATCTGCAAAAGGGATTCAGTTTACATATCACAACCTTTGGACTCCAACACTGTTAACCGACGGCGTCTGGACTTCGAAGTTTAGTCGCTAGAAGACTACCTTAGGCAGAAGAGAAACTGCTCGAGCCACCGAGGATGCTCACCACGGCCTCCTATCTCGTACAGCGTGTCAACCGGCCGAGTCCAAGTCTCCTCGGGTCGTTCCCCCTGTTCTTCAGGCTTCAACATCTGGCCATCCACGCAATCTCTCGGGTTCTCTTGTATTATTATCAAGCTGTCGGGTTTGCGTTCATCTATTGGGCAACCCTGTAAGCTGACTGTCCCTGGACGACTGGAACTACGAGCAAACGGCATCCTTGCCTATCTTTCGTTTGCCACCAGTGACGGCGACATTGACGAACCGCCGGCTGTACAGCTCACGCTTATGGGCGCGGCCCTTGGGCGTTTTGGGCTTCTCCTGCCCCTCAACCTGGGACGAGGGCGCGTTGTTAGCCGCCATGAACCGGGTAGATTTCGGCTAAGGGTTGGAGTTTGATGCGAAATACCATACCTTGGGGGTCTGCGACTTGACCTTGCCTGCGGGCCGCTAGTTAGCACTTGTGCCTCCCGTCGCCTCGTACTTCAAGGGCGAGTCGCTTACCGGCGCGGGCAAGAGAACCGTGCACTTTGCCCACGGCAAATATGCGATGCCGAGTCCACTAAGCAGTAGGAGCTTAACCTTTGATCTGTCTCGATTGTTGGACGTCAATCCAGGGGATATGGCTGGGACTGAAACTAGAGGTCGTTGAAAAACGTTGTGCCCCTTGTCTCATCTCATATCCTTCTGGTTTTATGTTTTCTTTTATTCTATCTTACATCTTATCTTGAGGAAGCTGCGCCGTATGACTCTTCACCGGCGTTTTGATATCCGATGCGCCACTTGCCGCTCTCTAAGGATGCACAGCATGAAAGCATGCCAGCCAATGGTTGAAACACGGACCATTGTAAAAGGCTTGAGAAAACCATCGTTATTACGCCAGGGTATCTTATAGAGAATCATTATGTAAGTTGTGCTGCGTTCCGCCCCCCTACACCTGCCCAGACACCTGCCTCTGTCTCCCGACCTGCCCTGTCACCCTATCCTGAATCCTTGCGCACGCAATCTTGTACGTCCTGATGAACCCTGCATGCTTCGCTCGACCACAGATACCTGAAAAACTACCACCATCTGCCGCCTTAAGGCTTCGGATAGGCAGTCGAAGTGTTGTGTCCGCGGGCCCGCAATGTCGCCACGGTGTCAACGAAAACAAGGAAGGCAAACAACGCCCACAGGAAGAATCCGAATGCAATCGCCGCTTCGGTAGAGCCGCAGTAGGTGTTGCCGTCACATCTCGGAGAGCCCCAGAATGCCGCCAGGGCGATGGAGCCGGCGAACCAGAAGATCATGGTGATCCATTCGAGAATCAGGGCCGCCAGAGAGTGAAAGAAACGGGCGAAGTATAGGGGTGTCAGGGCCAGATACGCCAGAACCAGCAGGGACCAGACCGAGTTGAAGAGCATAAAGGACATAACGCTCGGTGTGTTCCACCAAGGGCTGACGACTGACAAGGGGTTAGGTCTGTTATCCTGGAACTCGTATTGATGGAGCGCACTCACGATAAGCGGTCAAGCCCAGTTCGATGACAGTAAAGACCGCCGTCACGGCGTGGACGATGGGGATAAAGCGCTCCATATTTGTGGTGAAGTGCCTCTCTTGTGTGGAAAGCTTGTCACTGATGCGTCGAGTAAGAAAGATGTAGAGTTGATAGTATTGTACTGGAATGAGGAAGGGGGGAGGCAAGCAAGATGATGTTCTAGAGCAGTTCACGAAGTTTTATTTCCTTGTCGTCGTCAGTCCCCGGGGCAGTGTCTGCCCAGTAGAGAGCGGCCAAGCCAAGATGACGTGTTGCCAGCAATGAGCCACGATCGACGGGGCTGCGACAGCTAACTAGCGACACCTCAGGGTTGGACAAGTAATAAACTTTCCCCAGCCCACAATGTGATGTGCCAGGGCAAGCAAAGGGTTAGAGGTAGGCACGTGGTAAGTATTCAAGGTTTGGTGCGAAAACTGTGCCCCGATGGGCTCTGACGTCATATGCTTGCTGTGGGGCCGCGCGGGATGCAACTAAGCGCCAGAACCCAGCCCTACACTAGGGATCCTGCCAAGCAAAGCTCCTCCATCTCATCTCGATCAATCACTGATATCTGACAAGCTCCGAGTCGCTATGCCAATGGTAGGTAATTAATGGTAGCAGCAAGCAGATAGTGTTGTTTCTGGAACGACTTCCACAGACACACATGCAAGCCAATACCCCTTTTGTGATACCACCTCGGTGTTGTCCGGTGTAGCCGAAGTTTTACTTATAGGCTACCTAGTAACTTTCTCACTTTCTTGATAACCTCCCATTCTGCCAACGTGATGTCCAATATCAAGACGCGGGGCAGGGAATGGCTAAACTGCCTAACGTCGCTCGGCATGAAACTAAGAGAGCATTCTATTGAAACTGGGGACACCTAACCCAACCTAGGCAATTACCCTGTATATAGGTACGGATAGTATAGATACGGAGGTAATGTCTACTGTATATATCTTCCCACGTTTGACAGTAGGATGCGGGGTACCTAAGGTGACATACTGCCATGCTAGCCGGCGCAGCTTTGTTTGGAAGATGCCGGCCCGACACAAGCAATATGCCCCAGAAAATATGTAGTGTAGAGTCCTGGACATGACCCGGCCGCTCAGGTCGCAGTGGCCGTGAGGAGCGCAACTGTGGGCATTTTGCCCGTCTAGTTAGTAACTTAAGTACGGTAGTTCAGTGGGCTTCTCACGATGTTGAATTCAAGTTCTCTGAGGCATGCACATTGCATGCTCGGCTACCTTCTCAGCGGTTGGCTGAAGCCTTCGAGGTAGGTAGATATTGAACTTGTTACACAAGAGGCAGGAGCAACAAAAATGACCAGGGTTCCGGATCGGCCGCGTTCCGCACACTGTGCCGCAATGCGCCGAGACCAAGCTTACGAATCTGTCCTCCTCGAGGAGCTCACTTTTTCCTCCTCTTCCTCCTCCTCCCCAACAACAACAATGGATAAGGCGCCACATTCGGCGAAGCAGTTGCGGCCCTCACCACGTGGAGAGCGGCGTGGATGGATTCTCACGATAGTGCTTCTTACGGGCCTGGTTTTGCTCGCTGCCTTGCTCCAATTCAGGCGTGATTCTGGCGCAGCTTCCGGCTCAGTCGTCCACTTTGTCAACTACCCCGGGCAACTCGGCAAGAGTTCTTCGTACGGCAGATTCCCGCTCCCCAACGACCCGTTTCGCTTCCTACCTTGTACCTCGGCGACTTTGCCGCCACCGCTTGATGATGATACCCCTGAGCGAACATGGGCCGCTCGGTTCGACCCTAGTCCTGAGAATTGGAGCTGGGGCAACCGTCGAGAGGGCGAGAATGACACTCGCATCGACGACGATGACCCTTATTCCGGGCGCGGGATATTCCTATGCGGCTACCTGGACGTTCCGCTAGACTACACCAACAAGTCCGACAGCCGCATTGCCCGCCTCGCGGTCACCAAGTTCCAGGTCTCAGGCCTGGCGCGAGCGGACGACGGCGCAGCGAACAAGTCTGCTGGCAGGAAGAGCGAAAGGACGATAGTGATCGAACCGGGCGGACCAGGCGGGAGCGGGACTTCATACGCCTGGCGATCTGCGCAGAACATCACCGAGCGGTTCAGTGACAGCAAGTTTGACGTCCTTGGCTGGGACCCGCGGGGTGTCAATGCCTCGCTCCCCGCTGTGGCATGCTTCCCCCACGATGCTAGTCGTGATCATTGGAACATCATCACGTCGCTTCACCACGCGGTTGCTGGATCTCCGAGGACCCAGCTCGAGGTTGTCGACGCCATGAACACCGCGGTCATGCGTGCCTGCTGGGAGCGGCACGGCGATCTTGGCCGTTTTGTCGGCACGGGGATGGTTGCCCGGGATTTGGAAGAGATCCGCATAGCGCTCGGGGAAGATGAGCTGACTGGATACCTTGTCAGCTACGGCACCGGCATCGGACAGACATATGCTGCCATGTTTCCGAACAGCGTGGGCCGTGTGATCCTCGATGGAACCGAGTATGTCCGCGACCATCGGCTCCGTGGCGGGTTTGGCTGGACTGCGTTGGATAATGCGACCGACGCCTGGAATGACGGGTTCTTGGGCGAATGTGTGAATGCTGGCCCCGAGTACTGCGCCCTCGCAAAGCCTAAGGACGGCAAGTCCGTCACGCTACCGGACCTGAAGGCCCGCATGGCCGCTTTGATGGCGTCTCTCGCCAGCCGTCCGGTCCCCGCATACCTCCCGTCGAGCGGTGGAACAATGGTGATGTACTCCGCCGTTGTCGACAACATCTACGGCGCGATGTATAACGCTAGAAGTTGGCCCGCCCTTGCCCGGACACTTTCCGAGCTTGAGGATGGCAATGCCACCCTGGCGGCATCGACCCTCGAAACGTCAGCCTGGTACTACGACCCCGAGGCTCCCTGTTCGACGGATCCCATCCGGCCTTCCGACAACGAACTGGGAATCCTGGTCATCTGCGCTGATGCCTATGATGCGCCGGGCCGCGACGATCTGGATTGGTGGCTGTCCCTGTGGGGGAACATGACCACCAAAAACTGGATTGCCGGGAACTCCCGGTTCTACACTGTTCTACCCTGCCGGCACTTCACGCGGTACTGGTATGTAATATTCTCACTACTCTTACGCTTTGGGGCCGCCCGGGACTCCGGTGGCTTCCGAGACGCTTCGACAAGAAGCCTATAGCTGACATGGTTGGACAGGCCTCAACCCGTCGGCGTATACCGCGGGGACCTGAACCATACTCTCAAGAACCCTGTGTTGCTCATTGCCGAGACCTATGACCCTGCGACTCCCCTCCGGAACGGCAGGCGGCTGTTGCAGGAAATGGGCACCAATGCGCGACTGATTGTCCACCATGGCTACGGCCATTCGTCAAGAGACACCTCAGCTTGTACCGAGAGGATAGCCAAGGCATACATCCTGGACGGCACCCTGCCTGATGAGCAAGAAACGGATTGCTATGCAGATGAGAAGCCGTACCTCTACGGGGTCAAGAAGAAGGTGGGCGCGGCGGTCCTGGCCGAGACCGAGGATCCTCTGGTGGCTTGGAAGGAGCATCTGGCTGAGCTGTCCTTTTTGGACCCGAGATTGAGACCTGGACGGTAGCAGCGTCATCAACCTGATCAAAGCGAGTTCGGGAAAGGACTAGTCATATAAGCACGACTCCCTCATGCCGACCATCACATACGACCATACCTGGTAGAGAACACGGGATCCCGTCCGCTCTCCCATAGTTAAGCTACCAAGGGCTTGAGTAGTAGTTGGGTCGGTGACGACCAGCGAATGCCGAGTGTTGTATGTTTTCTTTCGCTGCTTTTTTTCGGTACTTGCACGCCGTGGGCATGGCTTGACCATGTGTGGTAGTGTAAGTGTCGTGTTGCTGTCTTCCGTCTGAATGTCTGTCCCATCTTAACAGGGGCCACGACGCTCCTCACAGAGCTTACCCTCGCCACCCTTTCCTCGTGAGCCATGACTTCCAAGACTTCTCATATTCGGCCCACGGCTCGGGCACAGTAGGTTTCCTTTCCGGTTTTCAGAAAGTGTGCACCACGCTGGCTCGATGGTCGATTCGTCATGCAACATCTCACTGAGAAAGAGCTCACAAGGAAAGTGCGTTTTGACCCGGAGGGAACTGGCCAGGGGCTGCATCGGAAGCGTTCAGCCGGTTAGGCACGATGGGGTAGCACACGCGGTTGGAAGCTAGTAGGGCTGATGGCGGCAAGAAGAGCCTTGATGCGAGGGACAAACTCTTAGGTTGTCTGTCACATCAATGCACATGAGTTGCTGCTGCAGATGTTCTCTAAGCCTAAGGTACTCGGCAGCAGTTTGTCCCTGCCGGATCCGAAGTATCGCTAGGACCACAAGGCAGCACCAGAGGCGTTCTGGCCGAGATTCCCCCGTGCGGCCGTGCCCACCTGCTTTCACTGCCCTTTTGACAACGCAATAACAAGGGCTAGTTCAAGCAAGTGTGGCCTTGGAAAGACGACGTGGGAGCCGGCGCTGGGTTATGCTAGGTACTATTAGTACTTGTACCGCCCAACAATACCCCCTTGGTTCGACAACGCCACACACTGCAAACAAGAGTTCAAAAAACAAGAGTCTAACAGAATTAATAGCAAGAAGACATGGAAGCGAGAAAAAAGCAAGAAAAAATGAAAGGAATGATACAGAGCAAAATACACATTTGCAACCTGAGGGAACATAAGGTACCTACCGTAGTTAACTGTGATTAGCACGACTTGATCACGTGTGTTCGCGTAAATGACGTGTTCCTGCATGCTCCCTCTCAATTCATTCAGCTCGTTCGATCCACTTCGTGGCTTCTGCAATAGCAAGGGCCTGTCTACAACCAGCGTTTCGAGGCTTCCTCGATACTTTCTGATGCCACACATTATATCGTTCAGTCGACATTTGATTGGCCATGTGGCTGCTTGAGAGCGATCTATTTGAGGGTTCGCGGCCTGCCCACTTTTCGGGGTACACGAATGTCGAAACTGACACGCAACAGGCCGGAAGCTATGGCTGCGGCCTGGGAAATTGTATCTCTTCGGCCGCACCTCTGCGGAGCGTAGGCTTTACCCTGGCTGCTACCGCTGCGGATCTTAGAAGCAAGCTAACCTAGACCTCGGCTATCAGCCGGCCAGCTTGCCGTGTCGGACAAGACAATCTCCAGGAAGCACATCACGATCAAAGTCGACAGTGTGCCTGAAGGGGGCGGCGTATGATGGGCCCATCGCCTTACCTGTCTACATCTGGATGGCATTGATCAGAGGCCGCTGACCCGCCTTGCTTGCAGCGCAACCTCCACTCGCGATCCATAGTCACGATTGAAGACCTTGATTCGAAGAAGGGAACACTTCTCAACGGCGTCCAAATACGCGGGCTGAAGAAGACACTGTCGGAAGATGAAAATGAAGTGAAGCTGGGCATGTGCGCCAAGATCCTCCGGTATGGCGCTCTGGTGCGGTGTTCGTGTTACAACTGTCACTGACCGATGATACCTGATGGGGCCTGGCAGCATACGTTGGCATCCCGTTGTCCTGAGCTTCTCTTTCACAGCAAAAGAGCTACGCACCGATCCGTGGACAAGACTTCGGGACAGTCTAGAGCAGCTCGACATCAAATATTCGGCCGAATACGAGAGAGACACCACCCACGTCGTCTCCAAGAAGCGCAATACTTCCAAAGGCTTACAGGCGTTGATCAACGGCAAATACATCGTTACCGACAGCTTCATCAATGCTATCGTGGACGCGGCCATTATCCCAGAGGACGCAGAAGTGGGCACGAGTAGTGCTTTGGAGGAGAACTTCGAAGCCGCCTGGCCGAACGCCATCGATCATCTGCCACCACGCGGCGAGGAAACCGTCGACCAGCCTCCAGAAGCGTACTCACCGGATGATCGGCGACATGACGTCTTTGATGGATATACCTTCGTGTTTTACGAAAGGAAGCAATATGAGAACCTGCTCCCGGTCATCGCTGCTGGAAAGGGCAAGGCTCTGCTCAGGGATGTGATGCCCCGGGAAACGGACATTGATGACTTCATCCGATATGTCAAAGGTGTTGCGGGAGAAAAGGGGCTGGGTTCTTTTAAAGACGGCAGCGAAGGCAGAGGCGTGGTTGTCGTGCGGTACACTCCAAAGACTGAGGACTACGAGTGGTACGCCGAGTTCCTGACTTCGTTCGCTCAGCGGCTCGACCATCGGCCGATTGATCAGCGGGAATTTCTCGATGCCATCCTTGCCTGCGATGCCTCCATGCTGCGCCGTCCGCTCCAGGAGGCCAGCCAACCCGAGTCGGCGGTACCGAGGGGCCAACCGGCCGGTGATTCGGGAGACCGGATGGATGTTGATCAGCTTGCACCTCAAGGACAAGAGGAACAGGTCGCAGGACAAAACTCTTCCACAGCGCCACGCACGAGACGAGATCGGAGAGCCGGCCGAAGTCGGTTCAAAGGCTTCGATTTTGATGATGAAGAGCCTGTCGAGGAGCCTCCGCCGGTAGAAGAACCTCCTGAGGCCTCCCGGTTGGCTGCTGTATCTCAGGATAGCTTATTCGTGTCGCAATATCGGGAACCAAGCCTTCCCCCAGAGGATGAGACCCAGGAGGCGCGTCCTGTTCGCAGGAACCCGCGCAAACATGCTCTTTCACCACTACCAGAACATGATACTTCGGCGCTCATGGAAGAAATTGCGCCGACAGCAGCAGCAGTCAAACGCCGACGTATCGAGTCCGGACAAGAACCCGTTCCTCCACCTCCTGAGCCGGAGCCGGCCGATCAACCGATCGAAGATGAAGAGATGGTCTCGGATTCCCCGCAGGAAAAGCCAAAGAAGGGACAGGGTTCAAAGGGCAGGGGCAAGAAGGTCAAGGAGGAGGATGATATCCTGGAGCTCGCGCGCCGGCAACGGGAGGAAGCCGAGGCTCAGGCGGCAGCCAAGCGTAAGGAACTGGAGGAACTGCCCGACGATGAGATTGACTATGCAGCTATCAGGGCGTTGCATATCATCGAAGAGTGCGAGGTGCATTTCCCTGAGTCTAACGGGAACAGTCGTAGCCGCGACCAAGAAATCGCGGACGGCCGCTGGGATCCGCGGTGGAACGGCCGGAAGAACTTCAAGCGGTTCCGCAAACGGGGCGAGCCCACGGGGCGTCCGGCGCCCCGCATCATTATCGGCCTGGAGGAGGTCAAGCCAAAGGAGTACGGTATCGGAGACGACTACTGGCTCGAGGAGGAAGGTGGCGGCCGCCGCAAGAAGGACAGCCAGTGCGAATCCCAAGCTCAGACTCAGCAGCAGTCCGAGGGCGTACCTGACAGTGCTGTCAAGGGCAAAGGCAAAAAGAAGGAGAAGCCGAAGGCCCCGTTGCGAAGAAATGTCTTGGCCATTGACAGCAGCGACGAAGAAGAGCAAAGCGAGCTTGGCACGATACCGGAAGGTAGCTCCGTGCTCGACAGCGAACCGTCTAGAAGTCGGGCAGCCAAGGCGGCCGAGAAGGCGAATTCCCAGCGCCGGTCACAGATACAGACGCAGTCGCAGAGCCAGGCAGCGTCATCCAACAAGCGATCCGCAGCGGCTGACCCAGTCAAGGAACGTGCAGCAAAACGGCCGCGGAAGGGTTTTGTGCCGCCGAGTGACGACGATAGTGATAGTGATGATGAGCTTAAGTTCCGCTTTGGGAGGCGGAGGTAGTGCTAAGCTCGATTCGCCCTTGGCCAGCAGATGCTCGGTCACTTTGTAGATAATGAATAAATGACCTTGCATATTTACTGTCTATCAGGTATTATTTATTTCTACAGGCATCTTCTATGCTCTATTCCCGTGATTTGCATGTACGATAGCCAGAGATACAGGTTAGATGTAAGTGGCTCATCCCCGTGGCCCATGGACAGAGGTCAGCGGTCCTCCTAGCACAGGCAGAGCATGAGCTCACTTGGTGGCCCACCAAGCTCCGGATATCAATCCATAGCCTCCAAATCGCCTCCGACTGCACCGCCACCACCCCGAGCACCCTCACCCCCTTCTTCCTCGGGTACATATATACCGACCAAGCAGGCAGCCAGCATCCCCTCGTAGTTCACCCACGGATGGATCTCCCCAAACAACCGCGTCCCGTCCCTCCCAGCACCCCTCAACAGCTCTGGCTCTCCGCCCGGGTGGAAGGGGAGATACGGCGATATGTTGTACACCCTACCCCCCAACACCGTCCACGCGTCCTTGCCCTTCCGTCCCGTCTGCTTCTTCAGCATGCTAGGCGTGACGCGCAGGTAGGGAGTAGCTGGCGGTAGGCCGCGGAGGTCGGCGGTCGGGTGGCCCGAGAGGCGCGCCCAGTCTAGTGGGGAATGGCCCGGTGAGAGCATGACGGCGCGGGAGGGTTTGGCGGGTTTCGAGGAGTGCGTGGGCGGCGGCGCGAGGGTCGAGCAGCCAGGCTGTCCCCGTTGAGAGATAGGGAGGTTGCCGGTCCGGCGGGGAGTGGGCGATAACGACGGCACGCTGGAGCAAGTGCTACTTGTCTGAGGAGGGCGGAGGGTCGGCGGGCGCGGGGGAGGGGGCATCAGCGTGTGTGCGCTTGGCGCCGGCACCGGCGCCAAACCGCTGGGAGTCGGAGCATCGGAGGACGGTTCTGACGGGAAGAGTGCGAATGAGGGCACGGGAATATCGGGTGTGGTTGCCGAGGCTTTGGGCGTTGTCTCCTCATCCCGGCTTGAATCCGTGTTTAGGGAGCCGTGGCCTGCGTCAAAGCCTGCTTGGTGCTGGTTCACGTGCAGACCATTTACGGGAGTCTGAACCGCAGCCTGTGGCCCGTTCGGCTCGGACTCCTGATTGGATCCGGCTGTCGTGATGCTATCCGCATCTAAGGGGCCATCTCGCGGTTTCCCGGTTTCTGGGGACTCCTGAGGCGGCGGCTGGATCGCAGACCGCGGTGGACCCCCGAAGATGGATGGGAACCAGGCCGGCCTCCGCATGCAGAGCCAAACCAAAGACGCAAGAATAAATGAGAGGCCCAGTAACGCCATGTCGGGCGCAAGCGCGGGGTGTTGCTTGCAGATATCGTATGTTTCGTGAGCATGTGCCAGGACCCAGAATTTGGAGTGGAGCAGCGGGATGCAACGGGAAGAGGTGTGATTGGCTCCACAGTAACTGTGGTACTGGGCCAGCGTAACGGAAGTACAGTACTAGTGTAGTACTGTCCAGTTCAATCAATTGAAAGTCTTTAGGGTATGTAGGTAATATGTTCTTTTTTCGCGCGGCTACGTCTCCAAACTCGAGACACTCAACACGACGCATGGGTGTTCCGAATTCTCGGTCGACTCCTAACATTTGTTAGACACGTTCAAAGCGAGCGCCGAGCATTCAAGTGCTTTCGCAAGATTGCGATTGTCGGTTGGGTTCCCGTGTCGAAGCTGGTGCTGCGGGGTTCGGGAAGCAAGGAGCTGGCAGGGGCCCCTGGGGAGAACGATTTTGTTGTCTGGCCACACTGGGTTTCTAGCGCATGAGTAAACACTCATCAGTTGACAATTCAGGTCTGCTGTTACCAGTGTTTTAGCCCTTGCTCCCCGGGCATGCAACCAGTGCCTTGCATTCTTCCCGAACTTTGACATCAAAACCTCGGTCTACTAGTACTATGTAAAAGGGACCTACTAGTACCTACCTTACATGCCTTGTCCTCCGTTTCCTTCCGTTGTTCAGCCAGCAATCTCCAGTTCGATCTCACGGGAGTGGCCAATCCCCACTGTTGTAATTTGACCAGTTAGAGCGGCCCAAAACGGGACTCACAGGGTTTAGCTAACTTGCCCGTGGACATTTCCCACTCTCATCACTTGTGGGACTCCCCACTACACCTAGTTCTGGACGCAATGCCACCGCCTTCATCGACGACTCTCAAAGCCGGTGCATTCCAACGTCCTGCCTCCTACTCATCTACTGGCGCGACAGGTAATTTTCTGCTCACAACGGAGACCATTCAGAAAAGGCCGCCTGCGGGCATTTTAACGACGAGCACGACTGCCGCGGGCAAGAGAACGGCACGGATCACCACCACAGAAACCACTTGTGCTGCAGCAGCGACCACACCGCCCCCGTCTCGCTATCCATTGCAGCTGCGAGACCAAAATGCCACGCCGGCGTTGCGGGCTGTGAAACCAGGACCCGGACCAAGATCACTCCCGTTGGCGGCGACCAGGATGCCGCCGTATGACCGGCCATCTGCCGTGAGCCATCGGCAGCCGGCTTTGGCACGGGCTGTAAACAAACCTCCGCCCCTGACCCCCAAAATCGCGGGCCGGTCACCGGCATCACAACACCCAAATTCGACACTTTCAACACCCCTCGCACGACGCACCGCACCCGAATCGACCCTGGCCGCCAATGCCACGAGTTCTCACGACAAAGACGAGCTGATGTCGCCTGTGTCGGCTTTCCTGAGCAGCAACATCACACCGCGGTCAGGTTCGAGACAGAGCCGCGTCGATAGTGCTAACAGCACTCCAAGCGGCACGCCAAATCCGGATCGTCATGATCCTTTGGAGACACGGCCGGGATTGGGAGTTCCAGGATCGGGGACGGAGCAGTTACCCAGGCGGCCAGTGGTAGCTTTTAGGACCGCTTCCGAGGCTAGCCATGGAGCGAAACCAGACAGGGACTCAAAATTCTTCTATGCGTCCGAGGCTCAAAAGCAGCCGCCGCAGGCTGCGAGTGTACGGACATCTGCACCGCAGCAGCCGAAATCGGCAACTTTCTTCTACGCAAACGGAAATGCCGTACCTGAACGGCAGAGCGGCCCTCCCAGGCCCTTTTCCCCGACCTTGGCATCTCCCTCTCCTTCACAGGACACCTTGACAACCAAGTTTGTCTATGCAAACGGAGCCCCTGAACTACAACCGCCAGCGAAGATTGGCTCGTCAGCACGACCAGGTCCAGGATCGGTTGTCTCCATGTCGTCCAGAGCGCCGAGGGGCAGGCAAGGCAGCAATGCGAGAGCTCCATCACCTGGAAGGTCCCCCCAACAGATGGCGACTAAGAGTCCCCGCAATTCTACGATCTTGTCACCACGATCGCCCGTTTCGGCGTCACATATCCAGAGCGGCAATCAAGCGAGTCAGGTGAAAGCGAATACTGAGCCTCCTTGTCGGCCCACAAAGTCTCACTCTCGCACCAAGAGCGCAACCATCATCGAACTGCCTGTCACCGTAAAAGTGACCCCGGCCCACAGTTCTGTTACTTCGCCTGGCAGCACATCTCCGTCCAGCCCTCGTCACAGTTCGACGTTCCCGAGTAACACGGCCTCGGGGGGATTCAGCTCCTTGCTTCAGGCTGTTGAGGACTTGGCGGAATCTGAAGAAGCTAAAGCCGAGTCCCTCAACAGCCCGACCAATTTATCACAGGATGGCCAGGTAGAGGACCTGGTTGCTAGTGCGCGACGAGAACGCAAAGTCCAAGATTTGCAGATCACGAATGCTAGCCTCGAAGCGATCAACCGTACGCTGGAGCGGCAGCTGAGGAAACAAACAGCTGAGCTGCGACGTTACCAGCGTCTGTCCCGGTCCGGACAACTAAGCCTGGGCTCTGCCGGCAGCCGGATCCCGTCAGACTCTACGGCAGACGGTGAGGGATTGGCGGGAGCGGGGTTGGGCCTGAACGACCTGAGCGAGGAACAGAGCGAGGTTGCGGCTGAGGGCGCCGAGTTAGAAGAGGCAGAGGAGCTTGATGATGAGGATGACATGTCGAGCTCAGAGGCTTCGGGGGAGCCGAACCCTGATGCGAGCGCACTGCGCCACGAGAAACGTCGAAGAGACGAGCGGCGACTTCAGCTGGATATCTCGAAACATCAGCAACTGCTCATCGACAGCCAAAAGATCAACCAAAGCCTGAAACGGTGTCTGGGATGGACCGAGGAGTTGATCAAGGAGGGCAGACGGGCGCTTGCTTATCAGGTCCGGGTCAGCGATGTCGAGTTGGGAGGAAGAGTACTCGCCCCCGAGGAGATAGAGAGACGAGCGCGCGGCGATGACGCAGCTGAGGATAACACCTTGGGAGATGAGACCATATACGCGATAGACGCTCTGGGCCGAGGGTCCCTCGCCGAGCCTGAGACGATGACCACATGGAGCAAAGATCCGCAAGATAGGGACAGCGGTATCGAACTGCCGGCGGATGGCGGCTGAAAAGAAACATCGAAAACTCGAAATAGCTAGGCTCGCATGCCTCTGCACATGCGGGGACAGCCCTCTCACCTCTCACAAGATGTCTATCGTTGTTGTTCTATTTCATAGTAGGGAGTTTTGGCTAGCATTGGGCATCGGGATCTTGGGTTTGGCTTGGTTGCATTGCGTGGGATACAGGGAAGTCTTGCGGGCCCGGACGTCAGTTTGCAGGCGAAAGCAATCTCGCACTGCCCTATTTCTTTCTTCCATATCACATATTTCTGGCCCTGTGTAAGGCTACCCTGCGCCGCATCGACTTTCTTGGTAGGGCCCAGCCGAAGCCTGCCCTTCTAGCAGTTTCTTTTGTCGGACTACATGCAGTACTAGATACCCAGCCATAAGAGAAAGGAGCGCAGGCACCGTAGCTGCCCAAGGGAAGCCGTACGTCGGTGTTGGATTGTATTACATCTTCGTATCTGGATTTTGATAATACGTACCAATGTCTTGAAACCCCCTGTTGCTGGTACAGGAGATGATGTGCGCCGAGAGTATTAGATGCGATGGGGTTAATAGTCAGCACTGCTAGTCCCCCAGCCCGTCCGATGTTGTCTAAAGAATTAGAGGCTCTATATCTTATCAGGCGACTTATATACAACAAGCGGAACATGAGAGGAGGTTGCGGACGCTGGGTGCATCACTACTCGTCGAACTCTTCTCGCATCGAAACCAGACCAACCGGGCTCCCGAAGACAGACATACTGCAAACCTGTTGCCATTCACGAAACCGCTATACCGAAACGATGCACACTCTGTCATGACTTGGGCACGTTAGGTGCGTCATTAGCCGCTGCCGAGGCTGCGTCGACCCAGGCTTTGTCCCCATACTTCTCCCCCTTGTCCACCTTGTCCTTCTTTTCTTTACCCTTCTTCTTGGACTCTTTTTCTTTCTTCATGGCGGCCTCGGCGACTAGTTGCTCAAACGCCATGTAGTCACCCTCTTCCTCCGGGCTACGCTTGGCCTGTAATGTCACCCCAGTCAGTTAAGTTCACGTTCGGATAGTATAGGCCGAATGACTCGAAGCAGGCGAGAACTTACGTTGGAGCAGATCTCGCCAATCAGAATAAGCGCCTGTGCCCGCTCCAGCCTCTTGGCCAGCGGCACCTTCTTGTCGTTCAGTACGGCGTCGCAGACGTCGCGGAGCACGCTCTGGATCTCAAACTTGCTGCCCCGCCAGGCGGCGGTCAGGATCTTGCCCGTCACTCGCCGCTCGTACTCGGACTTCTTTTCTTCTGTCCACTCCTCACCGCCCTGCTGCTCCAGCCGAGCCATCTCCTCCATTGTCTGCTGGGCGTCGATGGCGCTGCTGATGGTATTCCATGTATCCTTGACGAGCGTGCCCTTATCCTTCATACGGCTAAGGAAGCCACCCATGCCAAAGAACTTTTGGCTGCGTAGGAGTGTGGTGCCTTTGCTGACGTAGACGGCGCCGATGGCGTGCAGTATGTCGATGCCGAAGGATTCCATCTTGAGATCCTCGACTTCGAGCCGCGTCTTCTCTTGAAAGGCTACCGTGACGTCTTTGCTCTTGTCCGTTTCCGTCCAGACACAAACACGATCTAGCAGTTTCCGCGCGAGCATATCGACGCGCTCCTGCCGGATTCGTGCCCGCTCCTTTTCGTAGGCTGCTAGCTGCTCCCTCTGCTCCTTTGTCAGGCCCGACTTGGATTTCTTGTCCTTGCGCTTCCCTTCATGCAGTGCAGTATCTCCGTACGCCTGTGCGGCTTCGTCCGATGGTCTGTCCATGAGAGCCGGCCGGATGGGAATCTGGGTCGCGCGGCCGCTCCGCGGCGTTGAAGCTCCAGAACCGGGCCCTGGCGAAGGCACTTTCGGGGGATAGCGCGGTGGTGCGTCCGCTTTCCCGGTGCTCTTCTCATCCTCGACTACGACCGTCGGCACCGCTTTCTTTTCACTCTTTTCGCTCGGAGACCCGGCGGGGCCCGCACCTTCGGCGGTCTTCAAGCTCTCCTTGATCGCGTCTTCTGTGCCCGGAAACTCGCCATCTTTAGAGGGCTCCGTTGCCGTGGCCGCTTCTTCCGCCCCTTCCTCATCCTCGGCGCCGGCCATGGTGATATCCATGGTGGCGGTCAGGTCCTTCATCAGACTGATCTCCCCGATCCAGTCCATGAACGCCTCGCCGCCAAAAATGCTTGTGAAAAACTCAGCAGGGTCGACGAAGCCCTCGGTGGGGCGGGCCGATTCCTTTCCATACTTGTCGTATGCCTTACGCAGGTCTTCGTTGGACAGGACCTGGTAGGCCTCACCAATCTCTTGAAACTTCGTATGGGCCGTCGGGTCGTTTGGGTTCTTGTCTTTGGAGGCAGCCGGTCAGCACTGGTGCAAGCTGAAAGGAGGGAGGTGACGGATGGTTGCTTACCAGGATGGTGGACGATGGCGAGCTTCCGGTAGGCCTTTTTGATCTCGAGTTCGGTGGCCGTCGGTTTGACGCCGAGAATGTCGTAATATGCGGTGTCGACCACCATGGCAACGGTGAGAAGCTTCAAGTGACGCGAGTCCGGGATCTGGACGTCGGTCAGATTGCTTTTGTTTTGGTTGCTCGAGGATATGCCTCCTGCCTCCTCGAGCCCGTCGAGGGCTTAATTAATTGTCTTACACGTGAATTGCGAGGCTGTCCCGGCCAGGTAATATTTATGGGATTTAAAGACCGGCGACGAATACTGGGAGATGTGTCCTCTCAGACTTTTAGCTTCTGGTGTAGCGTGTTAGTGACTCTAGAATCGTGGTCGCTCAGGTTCAGGTGATTCTTGCGCAACTGGAAGGCCAACTGACCCGGAGGGGATGTAAAAGCCAGGCAAAGCCCAAACTAACTGTAAATCTGACGTATCCGGCAGCGGGAATCTCCGCGCTGCAGCCCACCTCAGGTGAGGCGGGGTGAGAGTGCGAGCCCTGTTACGTAAGGTATGTACGGATAACATGTATGTATGTATGTAAGGTATCCACGTTATCTCCTGTAAGATACACTACATCGACAGGTACTGCGTATTGTATTGTCCGAGTACATACATTTTTAATGTACTACTAGTACTTAATTACCTACTGGATACCAGTGGCTCTCATCCTTCCAAAACACCGGTATGCCTTGTGAATTTCCGGAATATCATAGCCATACTCTTTCAGTTTAGCAACCAACTTGGTGATATCCAGCTTACAGCTGCTGCGGCCGGCTTTGATTACCTTCGCTTGCTCGTCGATGCTAAAGTTCTTCCAGGTAAAGACCGGTCGCACAATGTCGCGGAACAGGGTCAGCACCTCGTTATGGGAGATAGCGCCCGGATTGGTGAAGTTATAAACGCCCACCTCGCCGTGCTCGGCCAACAGGATTGCGGCTGGCAGCAGATCCGCCAGGATCGTGTGACTGTTCGATATATCCACCACGTGCTTATACTTGGTGATTTTGGTCACAAAGCTGCGCGGGTGGAGGTCGTCCGAGACCGGCATGCGCAATCGGAGGATCAAGCAGTTATTGTAATGCTTGATGATCTGGCCGTTGCCAGGAGAGACCAAGGTCAGCGTGACTGCAGGGGAGCGAGGATCTGAGCACATTACCTCTTCAACGTGGGCCTTGGTCATGCTGTAGAAGCTGCCGGCAAAGTTGGCTGGGTCGGTCTCGAGGAAGCCCTGTCCTCCCAACGGGTGCGTCTCATCGTACTGGTAGATACATCCGGTGGCGAACACAGTGCAGTGAATGTGCCGCAGGAAGCAGCAATCGGCTAGATTCAGCGTGCCGATGGCATTGGGTCTGATGGTTGCCTCCTTGTGGTCTTCGCACCAGTCGACGTTGGGCCGTCGCGTGCAGCCCGCAGCATCCACGACGTGCGTTGGCTGGACCCGGATAAGCTCTCTGAGGACAGCTTCGCGATCTTCCATCCGGACCATCGCTATGTACACATCTTTACCCTGCTTCTCTAACAGGGTCTTGAGGTGCCCAGCGATTCAGCCATCGCCGCCCCAGATCAAGAAGCGATGCTGTCGAACCTCCTTTGTGCCGCTTGCTCCCATTATCACATCCACCAGCTTGGACCAAGTCGCCTGGTTAATTCGAATAGCTGGTGAGACGGATCTTTATACCTGCACTTACCTTGTTCGATTTTGGGGTGCAGGCGTATCTCCGCTGCGTTCCTAGAAGGAAGAGTGGCGAGATGTTGACAGCAGGAGGCTGAGGCATAGCGAGAGCAACACCGGCTGGTCGAGAACTTATACTCAAGGAGCCAGATTATACATATTCAAGGTAACTCGGCTGCCAAGTGGCTACCGTGGTAATAACGACGACGTCGACCAGCCGCAAGCTGCCGAACGGCTGCATGCTGCTGCTACACCAATAGGTTGCGCTGACTCGAAAGCCGGATACCTACTTGCCGTCATGCAGATGCAGCGAGCGGCATCACCTAGCTCCGTGCTTCCAGATCAGGAGTTGTGGTGTAGAAACTGCCTCCGACTGCGACTTTCTTGGTCATCCAATGATGTCTACATTAATGCAACAACAATAATGGCCATATTAGGTAGCTTACAAGTGGCGTAAACTGCCAGTGAGTTCAGCTTGATCATCAAGCTATGCTCAGAAAAGACTTGATAGAACCGGCTTTTTCTCCAGCGTTATGGCACAACTGCAAAAATTAATCCGTGGAGTCTGACAGTTGGTGAGAAGGGAGAAAGGTTGTTGGAGACAAGTTAGGGTCCGAGGCAGGCCGAATCAATTTCGGCGAACACACCTTGTTGATACAGGTGGCTGTTCCATTTCAGGCGACAATCAGAGATACTCGTGACTAGCACCAGTTGCAATGCTGTTAGCTCCAAGCGACGGGACTCTTAAATCTGGATGGCAGTGAAGTGTGAACAGCGAACACTGGCACCATCATAGAAGAGACGGGAGCAGCGCAGGGCCCGGGGACGGAGGCGTTCGGTGAAGAGACGCTCCGTCGGCACCTCGTGCGATTGGCCAATGGACTGCGGGCCCTGGATCTGGCGGCGGAAAAGTGGAGCTATCCACCGGTATCCGCTGTTGGCGTCAGGCACAGCCAGCTCTTCTTGTCCGCCTCAGGGTATGGAGAAAGACAATTTCTTGTGGAGCCTCGACGCGCTTACTCTACACTACTAGTATCCGTCTGCCCTTCGAGCCCTTCTCCGCACTTTGTTCGTCGATTCCTCTACGAGCGCGTGCCATCTGCTGGGAGTTCAAAGAGATCAACTAGTGAGAGATCTTGCGTCGAAGTGAGCGTCTCGACCTCACAGCATTCCGGAGCATCTTTCCGCCCGTCCGAATCGCGGCCGCGTGTCTCACCGACAGCAGCCACTCCTTACCGGTGTCTCAACGTTCTGAGCATTCACACCGGCCGAAAGACCGAAAATGGGGGCTGTCAAAAAAGCCATCTACTACCTTTTCCATCCGAACGAGCTCAGATCCATTGTTCAGTGGTGCGCTTTACTATTCCCGGCCTTCTCGGCGACTGCTTACTGATTTCCCTTGTAGGAAAGTATGGCACGAGCCCGTCCATAGGCGCGACCCTTCCAAGGAGACGCCCACGGAGAAAGCATGCTTCCACTATCTCGAGCTGACCTCGCGGTCATTTGCTGCTGTCATTCAAGAACTGAACCCCGAACTCCTCATGCCAGTTTGCACGTTCTACCTGGTACTACGCGGCCTCGACACCATCGAGGACGACATGACAATCGACATCAAGGAGAAAGAGCCACTGCTGAGAAATTTCCACGAGTTTATGGAGCAGGATGGGTGGACATTTGACAAGAACGGGCCCAACGAAAAGGATCGCGAGCTCCTCGTGCACTTTGACAATGTCGTCGCGGAACTGAAGAAGGTGAAGAAGCCCTACTACGAGATCATCAAGGATATAACCATCAAGATGGGTAATGGCATGGCCGATTATGCCCTGAATGCCGAGCACAACATCAACGGAGTCAACACAGTCCCGGAGTACGAGTTGTACTGCCATTACGTGGCCGGCCTTGTGGGTGAAGGCCTGACCCGACTCTTCGTCACCAGCGAGCTCGCCAACCCACAGCTGCTAGTGCGCACGGACTTGACAGAAAGCATGGGCCAGTTTCTCCAGAAGACAAACATCATCCGCGACGTGCATGAGGACTGGCTTGACAAGAGGCGCTTCTGGCCCAAGGAGATCTGGAGCAAGTACGTCGACAATTGGGATGATCTTTTTGCGCCCGAACATCGCGAGAAGGCGCTCCAGTGCAGCTCGGAAATGGTGCTCAATGCGCTCAAGCACGCCGACGAATGTCTCTTCTACATGGCTGGCATCCGGGACCAGAGCGTGTTCAACTTCGTCGCGATCCCTCAGAGCATGGCTATTGCAACCCTGGAACTGGTCTTCCGCAACCCGGCCATTTTCGAGAGGAATGTCAAGATTACCAAGGGCGACGCCTGCCAGCTGATGATGGAATCAACGCAGAACCTGCGCCTCGTGTGTGACGTGTTCCGGAGATACGCCAGGAGGATACACAAGAAGAATGACCCAAGGGATCCAAACTTCCTGGCTATCAGCGCGCAGTGTGGGAAGGTATGTCGTATTATGCTACTCTACGCTCAGCGACAGCGAAGGTCTGACGAGAGTAACAGATTGAAAAATTCATCGAATCCATCTTCCCCACGCAGGATCCCAAGAAGCTCGCAGCAGGGCAGAAGGCAACAAATGAACCCGGAATGGACACAATGGATGCTGTCTTCCTCGTGCTCTCCGCACTGTCAACGTTGGTTCTCATTGGGCTTCTGATGGTGAGTCCCCCACTCCCCAAAGACCCTAGAATATCGGGATATCACATTCTCCGTGCCCGTGGTGGAGACGCGCTACTTTCACATTTTTTCCTCGGCTAACCTCAATCACAGGTCGGAATTGCATGGTTCATGGGCGCCCGCATGGACAAAGTTTTCAACAACCTTGACCAAGCTCTGGGCGGCAGCGTTAGGAGCCCAACACCCGTGCTGGGTGGCCACGAGGAGTTGTGAGATGTCTGCCTAGTTGCCAGACAGACAGGCTCACACGGAGAGCCTTTGATTCACCTGTTCTATATACCTTACTAATGACATACCCCTTGGTAAAGTGGTCATGTATGTACACGATTACGAGCGACTGACGAGGCGCGGATCTGGCAGGCATGATTCGAGGCAGAGAGGGCCGGACATATCTAGTACTGACTTGATAGACACGCATTAATTTCTAGTCCTCTTACATTCAGTGCCATGGCACCTGCCTTGTCTTTGCCGCGGGTTCCGTCATGAGAAAGCACGGATGTCAAATTGCAATTCAGTCGCCTGTCGTCCTCCTCCCGGGGGAAGATGGGCTCGATGGCTGTGGTTGTGCCGAAGATGTGCTGATATGAAAACCCCCCATTGCAAGTAGCCCGGTATCCGGGCACGCCCACGGCTGGGCCTTTCCCTCTTGACGGAATGGCTTGTTGAGGGCGGACTGCGGACATATCTTGTGCGTCTTGGAGAGAAGTAGGCAGCTTGGATGTGGACGAGCGGTTAATAAGGTCACCCACGAACTTCCTGGGCCACGCCGAGCCAGTCGTTGCTGCTTGGCACTCGTGCATGGTGTTTCGGCTTGGCGTTCAGGGCGTGCTCGAGACACGAAGCTGAGGATCGACGCCGGACTCAGCGCGTTCTTGGTCAATGACGGACTTCTTCGGGCTTTGTTTAGGCTTCTATCACTGTATTTGTTTGAGGTGAAAGATCTCCGACAGCAACCGATTGAATTCACTGTGCCCGTACGGAGTATATCCATATTCTTTACATCGCCCGGGTCCACGCTCAGAGGTGACGTTGCCAGCTTGAAACCCGTCCTTGCTGAAACACCCTGCAAGACCCAGAACTCGGACCAAGTGTCACCACCCCTTGACATGGTCGGCATTGGCGGCATGGCGCTCTCAACGAACTGCGCAGTTCAACGGATCTGTTGCGATGTCTTTCTATTCGAAGGGTGACCATGTTGGAGAGGCCCAGAGTAGGGTTGCTTGGGTGCCTCATCAAATGTCCAAACCGATTTATCAACCACAGGTGTCCCATAGCATCTCATGAAAACCATCCGTGTATATGTACAGACCAGGACATGGGATCTGCTCCTCATGCATCATCTAAAATGTTATGGTGGCGTATATACAGAACCTGCTGTCAGAAACGAAATGCCCTAGCCCCTGGGACATCGGGAGTGGCCCATTGCTCTTTAAAGGTTGCCGTTGTTGACAATCAAGTTGGTCGTTCCAGGAACGTTGTTCTTCACCGTCGCACCAGACGCCTGCGCAAGCTCCTTGATGCGATTGGCCACATCCTGCACTCCCGTGATCCCCTCAAGCGCCATCAGGTAGGCCGCAACACCAGCGACGTGGGGCGAGGCCATACTAGTGCCGTCCTTCCGGACGGAATCGTCGTCACTCCTGATACCGACGCTCAGCACATCGACGCCAGGAGCAAAGACATCGACAATCCGGCCGAAATTGGAAAAGAAAGCCTTCTCATCAGTGCGCTGATCAATTGCGCCGACCGTGATGGCCCTTTCGGCAGATGCAGGAGAAGTGTTGGCCGCGTTCTGATTCTCGTTGCCAGCTGCCACGACGGGGACAACGCCGGCAGCTTCAACATTGTTTATGGCCCTGTTGACAGCCTGGGAGAAGGAGCCGCCAACAGACATGTTCATCACGGCTTTGCCGGCACGGCCGGTGGCAGTGGCGTTATTGGCGACTGTCCAGGCATATTAGCATGACCCTCATTCCTTACGAGGGCGGGCAGCTAGGGGTTTTCTTACCGAACTCCATCCCTGCGATGACACCCGAGTTCGTACCAGCCCCGTCCTTATCCAAAACCTTGACGGCGACTAGATCGGCCTTCTTGGCAACACCGAAAGTCCTACCGGCGATGGTGCCAGCAACGTGGCTTCCGTGGCCGTTCTCGTCGGTATCCTAGAGGAAGTGAGCGACTCGTGCCTTCGATACGCAGAGGGATCTTGTCTCAGGGGCCCAACATACAACATCGTTGACAAAGTTGGCGGCAAAAGTCGCACGGCCCTCGAAGTCGCTGTGCGTGACCCGGATGCCCGTGTCGACCACATAGACCGTAATGCCCTCGCCAGCGCTGCTGTCGAAGACATAACCCCCGGAGGTGCCTTGGGCATGGCTGATGCGAGCCAGGCCGTTTGGTGCCCCGGTCTGCCTTTGCCTCTGGTTGAGGCTGACATAGGCGTCCTGCTCGATGTAGCTAACCTCCTTGGCCGCGTAGATGTCATTGATCATCAGATCGTCGGCGTCGAGAGCCATAGCATGCCAGTTGTTGATCATGAAGGTGCTGACATGGGTCGACAGGGACCTCCCACTGAGACTGCGCTTGCCGATGTTGCGCTTGGCTATCGTCTTGATGACGGTGGTCTGGTGGGCTGTGACTTCGTCATGGCTGAAACTGTCGTTGTAGACAACAATGTACCTGTTCGGGATGGTGTTCTTCGCGTCCGGGTTGGAGATTGGCACTCCGATATAGTTGCTGGATGGCTGAGGGAGGCCCGCCACGCCCAAGGCGGACAGGGCAAAGGTGAGGGCGGTGAGCAGTCGGCCGGCCATTGCTTCGGTGACGAGTGTTGTTTGGAATTACTGATATGGGCTGAGAAGTGATTGGAACGGAAAAGAGAAAAACGATGTCCACCAGGGGCAAGGCCTTTGGAGTTGCCAAGGCTGAGGCAGAGAAGTGAAGCACGGGTATGTAGACACAGTTCCCAGAGAGGAAGTGGTATCTATAAGATGCGCAGCACACAAGTCAAGATATAGGGCTCGAAGGCGATGGCGGGAAAGAGCCTTGACCCGAGAGAATGAGTGAATGGAATGAAGGAACAGAATCAACAATGACAGCAGGTTAATAACGGAAACAATGCTTCAACAGTGCGGCAGGCCGGCTGCTATTTAACTGAGAGAGGACGCATGAAGTTTTCGGCCCGCGGAGGAACCCCCTTTTGAGGAACGAAGATCCCAAGCAACATGGTCGCTCACTGTTGTGGTCTTACTGGTGTGTGCAACGTCCAGGGGGTCACAGAGAGACGGGGCCTTTCCCCTGGACTGTTGTGGATGCCAAGTCAAACGGCAGATCAGCCAAGAGCACAGCTCCGCCAGTCGGAGACTGTCTCCAGGTTTCGACAAGTTGCATGCGAGAAACCTCCGCATCGACCTCAAACGCTGGAGACGTTCGAGATACACAAAACTCGCGTCGCTTGTATTGTGGGAGTGACGTGAGAGGAAGAACTTTTCGTTCGTGGTGCTTGGCCGTCCTAACCGAGCCTGTCAACATTGTCAACAAAACTTTAACTCCAGAGGGGCAAGCCTGGATAGAGAACGGCCTCGCCTCCGCATTGGCCAACTTTTGCAGGCCAGCTTGAATCCGATGTGCTAGGCTGAGCTAGGCTGCTATTGTGCTGCTTCTTGCGATACTCTAGAGGTCTCCAAGCACCGGGCCGCTTGCCACCGGGCCCTGGGAGTCCGCCTGGCCGAAGGTAGAAAACTCACCGCGAGCAAACCCGGCGCATGAGGGATCGCCTTTGATGAACCGGTCATACAATGGCGGCTGTCCACTTGCGTGTCTTGGATGTAGGTAATGCGGATTGCACAGCACCTACCCAGTCACCGAGCCACAGGAGCCATAATATGGGCATCGCTTCTCAACTGCCGCGCCAGCGGGCGGGTGAGGTGATGCAGCTTGAGGATACAAATTGTCATTGACAATGATACAATGCTCCTGCAATCAGGGTCTAGCCCAATGACCGTCGGCGTGGTTGCCACAATGTCGGGCCATGCGATGGCCATGAGGCTCAGGACCGGCTCCATGCGACCACAAAGCTTGGCAAACCACCATGATGGGATTGCGGTGCAAGCCCACTGATAAAGTACTAACGTTAGGGCGCGTAGGTACTATGGTGAATAGCGTTTGCTGACGTGGACAATAGAAGCGGCTCAGATGCCATGGATTCATTCAGAGACTTTATTCGGCAAAACGAAGTTCTGAGAGGATGGGAAGTTGGTTTGCTTCAATTGCTTGGTAGGTAATTGCACCATGGGAGAACGTCAGCTACCGCCAGATGAGTGAAATCTCAGCTCAGCAGTAGCAGTTCCCATCATCACCAGAATGCAACAAGGCCCCACCCGGTTAATAAGCGAGTCCTGTGTGGGGTGGCACCGACCCAGGCTTCGGAGTTGCAAGTTGCATGAGGATCACAGATGAAGGAACACCGACTTGTACTGAATGACTTGGGTCCTATGTGCCGTACTGCTTCATCCTATGTATAAAATCTTGAAATGTCAGCCGGGATAGACTCTCGGGATGTTTTTGATCTTCCTAGGAAAACAGTTAGGTAGACGCGCCTGAGACGCGCCTGTTCCAGGGGCTTTTTGTCGTCTCGTCCCGACAAGAGGTCCACCAAAAATGGGGTCCGGCTCGCTAGGGGCTGGTTTCAATTCATCAAAGTGAACATGCCCGCTGCACAGCGAGTTTTGAGCATCTGAAACGCCAGGCATTCCGTAGCGCCCCACCGGGTGCCGAGACGTCTCTTAGTTGTGAATGTGATGTCCCCGAATGCTACCACCGTGTCGGAGATTTGGCAACGCCTGGGCATTATCCGTACATACTGTGTAGGTATTGTCAGGACGCAGCGGTGATGGCCTGATCTGTTGTGGGGATACCGTGTTCAAGGTCCGTCCTTTCTCATCAACGCAATCGGTGCGGTTCAGAGCAATTGAAGGTGATTGAAGACAAGCAATGCCAAGCGAGCGCCGTGCTTCAGATCGATTCAAGAGGCACATCGATCGGCCCAATTATGCCAATCCAACGAGAGTGTAGTGTCACCCGAGGTACCTACACAAAGAGAACAAACCTACCTATACACAGTACTAGCAGTTCAAGGGTTGCTCGCACCATTAGTTTGGTTACACCGTTGAGATCCATGGAGATACACGGTTCCATAAGCCTTTACAATAAGTACTGTAACTGTAGGTTTAACCCGATGACTATACTGAACATACCCAGGCGAGAGGCTCAGATTATCCGAAACTTCAAGGAACGGGCTGTCAAGGCTGCCCGTGTAAGTGTCAAGAAGAACATCAGAATGTGATGCTCATCTCACACCCACCTCTTTTGGCCAGGCATAGTTTAGGATATTACTTCGCAAGTCCCTTTTCGAGGACGCAAGCGTGAAAAGCTTTTGTCCCGTTCGGAGTTACCATAGGTACATACCTATGGCGTTGCCCACTGGGTTTGGCCGAAACCCACAGGTCACAACGGGTAGAACGATGCCAAGCCGGGCCGTAGTCAGGATCTGGCCGGAGTCGGGACCATCGGGCAGTCAACGGGCCGTGATCCCCACAGAGCCGGAGGTGCGGAACGGGGTAGAGACGAGTGTTACGGACCCGGCCAAATATCTGGATGTTGCTACTTCCTTGGTACTACCCTACCTCGCATATATAATAACACTGTTGCTCATGGCAAGTAACGCTCGCACTTTCTCATGTTTAACCAGACTTCTCGGGCGACACATTCAATACCTAGGTAGCGACATGCGAATATCTTTTTGGCATCTATCCCCTCCCATTTGGAGGGACATTCATCAATGGGCCCAAGATGTAAATCCACTCGAATTGAGACCAAATGAACAAGAGACCTCAACGTGCGGAATACAATAGCATACTCAGAGGTACTAAGATAGGTAGTGACTGGTATCTTGGGGTCCGCAACCCGGAATGCTGGGCGTTTAACGATGCGGAAGTTAAGCGCCGGTGCTACGCTCGGGCGACACGAATTCCGGACATCTCAGTTGCCGCAGACCGCGAAAGCGCGGCCACCAAGCGCGCAAATCGCTCGACTGCGATTTAATTGGCGGAGTGTTGCCAACCTAGTTCGAGGGGTTTGCAGTAAACAGTGACTCGAGGGACGATGAAACCAGCTGGGCGGGAACGAGCATGGCGGGTTTGTTGGCAACCGTGCTATAATAGAGCCTCGTGCGGGTTTCTCCTTTGTCCGTGTTTGTCCTACCGATACTCCTTCCATCCTCCTGTTCTCATGCCCCTGAGGTAGATACCCTACCGATCCTCGCTCGGGCTTCTTCCGTCTGGGAGTGTCTTCGATGTTTACATCCGTTTCTGTTCGATTCCTTTTCCTGAGTTGCCTCGGACGGACGGGTGCAGTGGCTCTTCTCGGCTGGCAGCAACCTCACCACGATGCCACGGAAGAGGCTATCCACAAACGAGACATGGGGATACAGGTTATATCGACCAGACTGTCCACTATATACGCCAGTGGTGATCCATTCGCGTCACGGACTGCCGACTTCGGGGGTGACTTCCGGATTGACGGTGCGAACCATGTCTGGGGGTTTTGTGCTACCACCAATATCGCGGTAGAACAGTGCAGTCTAGTTGGGAGATGCTTCGATAGCCATGATTGTACTTCAGGCTGTGGGTCAACTGCTCCGTTCTCTGATGGTACATTCACTGGCGCCCCCTTGGGTACGATTACCTGGTGAGTAGTCATCAGCGGAAAATGCCTGACCGCATCCTAACGCTTCTCACCTACCCAGCCGGGATGCCAAGTTTCCTGCTTGCTCGACAGCAATTCTGAGTCCGCAACCCTTTGCGCAACAGGTTACCTGGCTTGCTTGTGGGGAAGGAGCCGTTACAGAGGTGTACTTCGGCTTCACAACTGCTGTAGCATTGGATCTGGAGTCATCGACATCGGCAGAAACATCGCGTCCGACAGGCTCCTCGCCAACAGCTTCCGGTCGGATACAGTCTACCAGCCCTGAGTCGCGAACCAATGTCCCAAGCGCCACGGAATCTCGCTCTGACGGTTCAGTATCGACAACGCCGACCGACCCCAATACCGGAGATGGCACCACGAAGAACGATAGCAGCAATAACATGGGCGCTATCATAGGCGCCGCGATTGGTGGATTGGCACTCCTGTGTGGGTTTAGCATCGCCGTCGTCTGGATTCTGCGCCGGAGCCGAAACGCGAAGCCCAGGCCATCGTCACGCTCCGACCCATCTTCGTCGGTTATCAGCGCGCCTCTCAACTTGAAGCCGGAACTGGATGCGGTATGGAGCGGACGCTCTGAGCTGTTTGCCCGAGGGCCTGCTGCTTACGATACCGCGAGCCCTCGTCTTCGCTACCCCCCTATGACACCGGTTGAACTCCCCACTACCCCTGGTGTGAGGTGACAATGAGGGTTCAACGAAGAGGTTGTGTTTTGTATTGAATATTGTAGGGGTTTTTGTCTATATTCGCGGTTCACATTGGGAAGAAAGAGGGAATGATACCGTGAGAACAATGGGGTTTAGTGCATTGTTGGGAGTTGGTGGGATATTGGCGCCTTTGGGTTGCGATTAGAGTACGCAAATCCTCTAGAGATTGGGTGTAAGAACTTGGTCTATAGTCTATAGTTGACATAGACATACCTAGGATCTACGGCTGGCAATCTGAGACTCTGAGGACTTACAATGTAGACAGCGCATCGGATTTCAAGCACGCTGTGGTGTGAGACATCCGGGCCGGAATCGCACTAGACTTGCTTGAGCGAAACAGCCGTGTCCCAGATCATTGAGAAAAATCATCAGCCAGCATCTCTTTAAAAAGACATTATTCTCGTCCTCTTCCTTCTTGGCAGTGCATTCAAGAAGAGATCGAAAGGGTAGTTATAGAAAGAAGGGGGGTCGAAGTCATGTTCTTTGCGGAAATTCCCGGTCCACTTCCGGTTCTGGGACCACTGCACCGGCTCCGGAATTACTACTTCCGAGCAATGCGCTGATCGCGGCCCCGCTTGATCCCGATCAATGACGGGACCCGGATGGCGTGCCGGTTCCAGGCCATTGTCCCGACGGTCACTGGATTCTTCGACAAGGTGGCGTCTCAGCGAGAAGTGTTGGTTCCTATCTCATTTCAACCGGGGACTAATTCCCTTTATTATCTCGTCTAATAGGTACCCTTTCATATCATTAACGGTGCCTCCTCCTGCCTTTCACTCGCCAATGCACCGGCCAAGACCACAGTGGCCTCGTGTTTCAATTACCTGCCCCGGGCTGTCACCATTGTTATCTGATCGCAGAACCAAACCCCGCGCACCCACGCGACCCTTTCGGGTAGTGGTTCCGATCACAATACAAATAAGAACAGAGTCTAAGAAAACCTTGACCTGCAACCGCCCGCCAAGCAACATCGTGGAAGGCACATATGCGGCGTCTTTTCGACGTACAACCAAGGTAGCCCAGCTAACGCGAGATCCCTGACCAACCCGCGACCGCGCCGCCCGAGCCGCTTGACCTTCCCTGATCGCTTTCCTCAATCCCCCCGCGATTGTGCCATATCCTCTTCCTGCCGCTGGCTCGACAAGCCACGCTGATCTGCCATGGTACTACAAGAATTACGAAACCATTCAAAGCGATAGGTAGACATTCTCTCGGGAACAGAAATGGATGTAATCTGCGGCCCATCATCCCTCAACCAAGATGGTGACGATGCCGACTCTCTCACAATCGACACCCGGGTCCCAAGGCTCGAGCGGACCCAATCGATACACGAAGATGACGACGGGAATGCGACTGCCGAGCTCACGTCGATTATGCTGACGGCGTCAAACCCGGTATCGCCTGGGGTGCCTAGTCCGCCGCTAGACCAGGTGCGAATGCAGGACTTCATCCCGCCCACACGGCCGAGCAGCACCCCGTTTCCCCAACTGGAACTGCGTAACACCGAGTTGCGCTGCCTGAGCTGTCAAACTAGCCGCTTTCTAGACCCGAGTACCCCGGTTCCTACCGATCTATCGACGTTACAATCGCCTGGTACCAGCGTCGGCGCGCGGCTGGGCCTTAATGATCTTCCCGCCGAAATACACGAATGCATCCTCGACCACCTCTTCGGCTTCCGAGTCTCAGCCACATCAAAGAGTTCGGTGATGCGCTGGGGGACCGCCCTACGGCACCCTCGGAGGAAAGAGCTGTCCGAGCTGTCTCTGGTGAGCGGGGCATGGAGGATATTGATCCAGGAGCGACTGTACCGGCACATCAAGTTGAAGGCCTCGGTTGATTCGTTAAGCGCCGCGCATACATATTTCTCAGCTCGTCCCCATCTGCGATCCTATGTCAAGCACATCGAAATATGGTTCCCGGTCTTCCAACCGAAGTACTGGCCCCTGGCGCTGTCGAATGCGAACACGCTTCCGACGGTCACGCCCGATGGTCTGACGACAGCATCCTATGTACTGCCGATGGATAACTGCTCCTTGGAGGAGGCGTTTGATTTCGTGGCCGAATGTCTCCCAGAGGTCTATGTCCTGACGCTAGAGGGTGGTGAACGGAAGAAGGCGCCCAAAGTCAGACACTGGATTCGAGATTCCGGCCAGCAGATGCACAGGACGATGCCAAAGATTCGCTCGATACGCACGCTTATCTGCAAGGGACAGTGGAACCTTATAAGAGGGGAAGAGGACTTTGAGACGATCATGTCGGCGCTGCCCAACCTGCAGGAGTGGCACGGTTCCTACAGCAAGCCCAAGTCCAAGAGCTACCTCACCATGGCAGATATTCTCGTGAAACCCATGCGCCTAACCAGTCTCGACCTCTGCATCGAGGGAGATTACCGTCGGGAACTGTCGTTCCCGCCGTATTTCCTCAAGGTGTCCAACAGGCTGCACTTCTGTTCACGTTTGGCCTCCAGCGCTGCATCCCCGTCACTGGAGCACATCTCATATACGGGCAGAGTCTGCAAGCAGTTCTTCCTCGACCTCACGGCCAAGCGCAAGGACCCCAGACAGACACGCCTCAAGTCCATCGACCTGACGGTGAAGAACTGCTGTCGGAATGTGGAGCATTGGAACGAGTCCGGGTCCGGCATAACGGACATGAACTTCATCAACGCATTCGAGGAACTGGTCATTGCCGGTATTCGAGCCCTGGGGAGACTGAAGTCGGTTGAGTACTTGAGGATTCGCTATGTGGACCTGGGTAAGCTGTCCTCCCTGTCTCACGTCCGCTACTTATTTTCCCGAATGGCGTTTACTTACACACTCGGTTATGCAGACTCGCCATTCCCACCGCTCAACCCATACTTCCTCTTACGTGACAGTCGGTGCTCGGGTGTTTGGAGTGACGCTATCGTCGCCGAGCTCAACCGCTCCCGACCTGAGGCCCTTTTCGAAGAGCTATCCGAGTCGTTTGGTGAGATGGGATATAACAAAAACGGACGCATCAACTTCAGCCCCGAATTTCCCAAGTCGAAAGCCATGTCGCTGAAGCTGTCCAACTATGCGCTGTTGAGCGCCGGGATGTCGATTCCGTGAGGGCAGGTGCCTGATGCTGTTCCACACAAAAGACACATGTGATTTTCGATTGTTTGAGCCAAGCATCGAGGGGAAAGTTCTTACACTTTTGCCCTCGTCCGGCTTCGTCGTTTAGGGGCGGGAAGTAATCAACCGGGGGCGTCTGGGGCCCGATACCCGTAAAAGGTAACCATATATCTTGTGCATCTGCTTGTGGCTTTTGGAACGCAGGGCAGGTATTCGATTGTGGCGGATATTGTGACATTTGGGATCTGGCCGGGACGGTCACCCATGGAGTTGAGTGATAGGAGGCATGCATTCTAAAATGCCTACGGCGTGCCGGAGCGGGTTTGGGATGATGGTGGCTGCCAAGGGAACGGATACTTTTTTGCATGATACCTTAATACGCTCGAATTTGAGATGCAGTTGCAAGATACCGATGAACTAGTTACCGGCCAAGCGGATGCCGTGCATTGACACAAGACTGAACTCACGAGAGACACTTATTTCTCCTCTACAAAATGACGCTACCTACGCCTCACACAGACACTTTCTTCGCCTTGTATCACACCAGATATTCGCCGAGTGCATTGCGTGACCGTCATATAGCGAACTGGCGTCGTCCCACATCGCCAATGATGATGCCCAAAATCCAGCAGTTCACCAAGAAGAACCCCAGCGATGCAAGCCAGAGACCCGGCAGAAAGGTGCTCGTCCCCAAAAACTCCAGCTGATACCCCTGCTGCAACCACAACCCCTGAGCCGCAACCCAGAGAGCGAGGGCAGTGGTCCCCAGGATCTTATTCCCGAGGAAGGAGGAGCGCGGAAGATACAGTGGGAGTAAGACCATGTACCAGAGGAAGTACTAGTGGTCCCCCGCGGAATCAGTTAGTTTCTAAACTCTCGCTTTCCCCAGAAAGAGGAAAATATGGGTAAAGAGGTATTAAGCATCACCATACCTGGCTGGTGCAGACCTTATTGAAGGTCACGAACGCAAACGTCTGGGCGAGCATGGCGGCGGGCAGGTCCTTCTTGGCGAGGACGAGAGGGATGAGCACGCACGAGAGGGCGAGTTGCGGCAAGAAGGCCACCGACTCGATTCGCGATAAGGACGAGAAAAGGGTGGCAGGGAAGGCCGAGGCGAGGTAGAGCTGTGTGTTGTAGGGGCTGAAGTTGTGGCGATGGTCGATGCGGGTTACGTGATGCAGGTAGGTATGCTGGAGGAAGGGCGGGCCGTAGCTAGAGCAATGGGGGGGTTCGTTGTTTAGGACGTTTGTTATTTCGTTGGGAGAGGGTCGAACTCGGGGAGGACTTACATGGTGAACATGGCCATGTTTAGGGCGAGGAAGGTGGCTAGGCTGATGGCAGCGAGCTGTAGCCTGGCCGGGGTGATGAAGGACGTTAGCTTGCTCAGCAATGGCACGGCTGCTGAGGGTTTCTTCGCCTCGGGCCGTCCGTTGCCCATATTCTCCCTGTCCATCCACCACACGATTGCTGGCGCGTAGATAAAAGGATAGATCTTGAAGTGGACGGCGAAGCCCAGCAACAAGCCCGCGAGCGTGATCCGCCTGGCCATCACCGCCGACAGAAGCGCCATAACCAACACTCCCAGAAGGCCCTCTGAACTACCCCTCGTGCTGATGGTGGCCACCATTGGATTCAGCAACCAGATAGCCGCAAACTCCCTCGCCGCTGCAGCATCCATCGACTTGACCAGAATGCGCTCTATCAGTCGTCCGGCCACCAAGTCGGCAGCTGCGAACAGAACTTTGCCCGAGCTAAACAAGGCGGCATCCAACAGCGCATGACCTGTCTTGTGTGCTGTTGGCAGCAACAGCCAGGCCAGTATCGGCGTGTAGCGATATGTTTCCCGCTCATAGGGACCCTGACCGTGGGACACGAAGCGTGCGGCATCAGTAAAGACGAGGTAGTCGATGTCGGTGTATTTGACAGGTGAGTTTGCGTCCTGCCAGAGACCGTAGAGGAGTAAGACCAGACGGAGAAGCGCTGCCGAGAGGTAGAGCGGGATAGGCCGGCTGAAGAAGGAAGAGAAGAGGGATGTTGCTGAGGATGGCGCCCTCCCGGATGGCTCCGAATGGCTGCCCATGACTCTCCGAGAGACCGGCGCCACTCCAAAGTCGGCTGAAATAAACCCCCTTCGTCCTCGGATGTCCGTCACTAAGGTACCCAGTGGAGCAATCCAACCTCGCTCTTTGATTCACGACTTCATCTGTTTCTCCAGTTGTACCATGCAGTGTCCAGCGTCTAAGCTTTCTCCTCTACTGGGTAAATTCACGAAAGGGCCTATACTCCTCCGATCTAACGCGTGTCGAGCAACTTCCCCTTCTTTGAGCTTGTCAGTTGCTGAGATGAAGTTGGACCCCTGCTCATCAGGGCGCGGAAGCCCCCTAACATTTTCTGGGGTCGGCTCTTGCACACCGGGGTGTCCAGTGTCCACTGCACCCCCCTGTCTGTCAATCCCATCCACTGACGTCGAAAGAGACAACCAAATAAGCAAGCAGCACACAAAGTATCCAACCACCACGCGTGGCCATTGCAACATGTCTGGATCCAAGCGCGATTGGAATGGAAATGCAAAGCGGCGAGATGGCCCGAAACCAGCCCCAAAACAGGTTGTGAGAAATGCGTACACGCCCATATTTGAACAGCTGCGCAACGAGCTTGACGAGCATCACGATCGCAGAGAACGCATCGTCAAGGCGTCGCGGGATATTACGGCCCTGAGTAAGAAGATGTGAGAATACATGGCAATCTGGGAGCGCTGCTCTAGGGCTGAGGCTAACGGTCCTCAGCATCTTCTCATTGCAACGGTATGAACCCCCTGTTCTCATGACACAAGCGCTCATGGCTCACCATTGGGTCAGCGTACGAAAAATTGAGAGTCAGCTCCCGGCCAACATCCAGGCGGAGGTCGACTCTCGACTGGCCGAGATCTCGAAGCTGCTTGCTACTCTCGCACCCGAGATACAGGGCATCAACCGCTACCGCTATTCGCGAAATCTAATGTGTCTCGAGGAGCTCGTCGAGGCTCTCACCTTTGGGCACTACCTGAAGACCCAGACCCTCATCAGCCACGCAGAACTCTGTCCGATCGTCGAGGACCTGAGCCGGAAAGGAGCAGTCCCCCAGGAGGACGAGGTCATGGGTGATGCCGGTGACACGGCGGAAAGCGTCGCGGAGGCAGCAGAGGCACCCACTACAGAGGAAGTACCCATCATTTCCCTCACCGACGATGACTACCTCTATGGCGTCTTTGATCTCACGGGTGAGATGATGCGCTTCGCCACCACGTCCACCGCGCTCAGCGGTAGCATGGCCAGCGGTCAGGGGGCCGGGAGCGAGGATGATGAGTCTCGCACTATCGTCCAAGACATGCACGAACTTGGAACCTTCTTTGAGATGCTGCCTGTTGGACCTGAAGGCCGGTTCCAGTGGTACAAGAAGCTCCAGGTCACCCGCCAGTCGGTTCAGAAAGTTGAGAAGCTTGGCTATGATCGGATCGTTCGTGGAACTGAGCGCCCGAACGGCTGGATCCCCGACTTGAGCGCTGGGGATCAGGGCCAGGGTGATGAGTTGGAGTGACTTCAAGTTGTTGTTCATCCAAACTCACATCGGGGGCGGAGGGTTAGGGGGGAAGGAGGAAGCCACTGAACTTCCATGTCTGGTCCCAGATTTGCTCAGTTATGTCACAGGTGATCTGAGTTGACAGGTTCGCACGTGGGCAGTTTACTGGCAAGGAGCCATTACTAAGTTACCTGTGAGGAATAGGTTCTCTGTTGGTCTGTTGGTCTGGCAAGAGGCAAGTACTGCAGTGAGAGATGCGGATGCGATTCACTCGGTCCGACCGATAAGACTTCTTGCAGCATCGGTCCTGGAGGGGATATGGCCTTTCCTCAACATACCTTATGTAAATACTAGGTAAGCTAAGGTCGAGGGAAGGCTATGGGCGTGAAACATGTGGGGCATCGGGCGACCCCTTGAAAAAGCCACTGGCATTGCCTTAGGCACGAACTGATGCGGGGCAATCGCTCAGTATTAAACACCAAAATCTTTTCTTACCCCGCCATCCCCGAGCCAGCTATTCACTGCCAAACAAGTTCAACCTCACACTTCTTCAGACCTCAGGACCAAATATCTCAAAATGGGCTTCACCGATCTCCTCACCGATGCCGGCCTTGCCGGTAGGTCTCCCCGGAAGATGCATTCGTCGCAATGTCTGCTAACGGTTGGACAGTGCTCAACAACTGGCTCCTCACCCGCTCCTACATCACTGGGTATGCACTTCCTCAACAGTCTTGCGACACCTTTTCCGTTGCCTTTCCATGATGATCCCCATGGTCCGTGTTGCTGAGCGGCCTCAAGACCCGCAAATGATTACACACCCAGCACTATGTGCACCTCTGAACCACACCTCCCGGCAGGCTGTCGTTTGCATTGTTTCCAGGAATCGTTTGAATCGGCCCATCTGAGCTGACGCTTGCTACCCTTCACATAGCTACTCGGCCTCGCAGGCTGATGTCGTCGTCTTCAAGGCCCTGAGCTCCGCCCCGGACGCCGCCAAGTACCCCAACGCGGCTCGCTGGTACAAGCACATCGCCTCGTACGAGGACGAGTTTGCCACCCTGCCCGGCGATGCCAGCAAGCCCTACACTGTCTACGGGCCCGATGTCGCCGAGGTGACCATCAACCCGGCCAAAGCGCCCGAGAAGGCCGAGGAGGAGGACGATGAGGATGTCGATCTCTTCGGCAGCGACGAGGAGGAGGATGCCGAGGCTGTCCGCGTCCGCGAGGAGCGCCTGGCCGCCTACCGCAAGAAGAAGGAGGCCAAGCCCAAGACCATTGCCAAGTCGGTCGTCACGCTCGATATCAAGCCTTGGGGTATGTACTTCCGTGTTTTTCTTTTTTCTTGGTTTTATCAATCTTCTTTTCTCCGTTATCTCGGAGCAATGCGGGAGCTAACATGGTCTTTCCCCCTACGCAGACGACGAAACCGACATGGTTGGGCTGGAGGCCGCTGTCCGCGGCATCGAGAAGGACGGTCTGGTCTGGGGTGCTTCCAAGCTCGTCCCTGTCGGCTTCGGTATCAAGAAGCTGCAGATCAACTTGGTTGTTGAGGACGAGAAGATCTCGATCGACGAACTCAGCGAGGAGATCCAGGAGTTTGAAGAATACGTCCAGTCTACCGATGTCGCTGCCATGCAGAAGCTCTAAGTTGTGGATGTATGGGACGTGATGTCTAGATACAAATCACAACGAGAAATGATGCGGCCAAGCATAACAACGGCATGCTCTCCCATTGGGTGGATTATACTTTCCCGAGGGATGTCAACGTATGGCTGCTGTGGACCATCGCGGCCTTGAAGACCTGTGTGCGATACCACACAGACTTTGAATGCATGGGTGGAGGACATCTCCTGCCCTAGTCTAAGGGCTGTCTCGGTCTTCGCGGAAGCCTACGGGCCATACTGCTGCATCAACTGCCGGCTTAGGTAGGTAGGAGGGAATATTGGGCCGGATATTACACCCTTTCCCATTTTCAAGGTATTTACCTACACGGGTATAAGCATCCAACTTCTTCCTGCGTTACCGCCCCATGAACACAGTTGGAGTAATGCATGTCAGAAAATATAACCGAGCAACCACAGCCAACTGCAAATGTAACAAGCTCCCCACAGATGTATAACATCTCCCAGACACCGGGCTTATCTACGGTACGTAGGTGTCATGCCTGCTCGCCTGCCCCTTTCTCCTGCCGCTCCTGCCATCGTTGCCGCGACGCATGTAGCACATCTCATCCATCACTGTCCATTCCGGACCTTCGTCCCTGTATCTCGTCACGGTCGTCACTCATATGCACTCTCCTCCAATCACAGCCTAACTCCCCAAACCCCGCGTCCGGCGCTCACACCCAACCACTCGCCGTAGTCAGTACTCGCCAGATGTGGGACCCACCCTAGGTTCCCCACCTCGTACTCGCACTGCCAGCTCGCCACCGGACTTCTGGCGTTGTCACCCGCCGGCGCACCATTGGGCGCCTGGTTATTGTTGATCAGATCCCAAATCAGGACCTGGCAGTCGTCGGCGCCCGACGCGAGCGTGCCTCGCCGCAGGGGCGACCACTCGACGCAGTTAACGGCGCCGCCGTGGCCACGCAGTTCCAAGAGGGCCTGGCCGGGCTGGCGGACGTCAAGGATCCTGATTACGTTCGAATCCTGGGCGAACGTGGCGAGGAGGTGGTGGTCATGCGGCGAGGTTGCCAGTCGGAGAAGGGGCGGCGGATGGGTTAGAGTTTGCTGAGCGAGGGTCGGGCTCATGCGGCCGCCGTTGGAGTCTGATTTATATGGTTAGAGAACGCATTCACGGTAAGGCTGTGTTGTCGGGGACGGAAATACCTCGCTCTTCTTTACCCGTAGGCTCGTATATGATGGTGCTGTGTTCCAAGCTGCGGAGGTCAAACATACGGACGCTGCCGTCCTGCCCGCAGCTCACAAACACATCGACGCTTTGTGCGCAGAACCGCACGTCGTACACCTCCTTGTCATGGGCAATCAGCTGGGTCTTCGCGGTCAGGGACGGAATATCCCAAATGGTACACGTCGTGTCTATACTGGAAGTTATGATCAAACTCGGGTTGACCGTGTTCCAATCCAGGGAGGTCAGTGGCGCGGTGTGGTCTGGCGTCTTGGAATTGGACAAGAGCGCTAGTGGTGTGAGTTTCGTTATGGGTATGTTTTGGCCGTTTCTTGATGTTATGGACGACGACCCGGGGGTGGCCGGATGGGTATCAGACGGAAGCGACCAGAGCCGGAGATGGTCGCCAGAGGTGGCGAGCAGGTCTGTGGACTGCTTTTGTGACGACGGTGGCTCCCACAGCAAGCGTGTCACCGGATACGCATGGGTAGCTTCTGCGATCCTTGTAAAGTCCATAGACCACTTGGACCCGCCAGGCACGTAGACCTCTGACGGTGTCGTGGAGAGCTGGGCATCGAGGATTTGTATCTAGGGAGCATTCCTCTGTCAGTATGCTCACCCTAAGCCGGAGGCAGCACCGGGGTACTCACATAGTTGTGCCCATCTTCCAAGTAGCTGCCGATCGCAAGCTTGCCGGCACTGTTGCCCTGAGGCGCCCATTTGCACCAGTCAAAGGCATACAGTGCCCAAGGGGCCATGTAGTTACTGGTTCGTGGCCGAATGTCTGCCACCTCGTAGCCAGGCGTCCCGGGCAACCCATCCGAAAGACTCGAGTCGGCACGCGGCCGGATATCGGCGAGCCCCAGGGGTGTATTGGATATGTTCCGTTGCGTGCTCGACGGATTGTACTTCATGTCCGTGGGAGACGTGAAGGGAGACGAGTTGCCCGTGCCGCCAGGCGTCGTCGGCGTATACGGTACATAACTCGATCCGCCACCCTCGTAGGGAGTGGATGGGCTCGAACGCGAGTAGTTGTGGGATATACTAAGCGAATTCGGCTTGCTTGATCCCTGATGTTGATTCGAATGGTATTCGGGCTGCTGCTGTTGCATCCCTGGCAGCGTTGGCGCTGTGTTGGACGAAACTGCGGGCGGTCGGGCACTCATTCCGCCCGGTTGCAGCACATTGGGCACGTTCCCGCCAGACTGGTAGCTGGGCAAAGATGGCACATTGGGAGACACCTGCTCGAGCTTGATGTGCGGGGCGCCGACGCTCGAGTAGTCGCGGGGCGACATCTGTTGGCTGTGGTGGGTCATGCTCGCCGGCATGTGCAGCTCGTCATGCTGCGAGGAGAACATCCCTGTCCGCCGCGGCGGCTGGTATTGTTGTTGTGGTTGATTCATCGGGGTTGATCTGCGCGTCTGGCGGGAGAGGCGAAGTGGAAGGGCATCCGGGATCTGGATTTGGGTAGGACTGCGACAGGGGATGGGGGAAGGAGGTCGTGCGGTTCCGGGGCGGATGCGCGTCGACGGCGCCCGTTGCCCGTCTTGAATAACCGGCGCGGCGGTGCGAAGAAGCAATCGCCGGTTCCAGCCGCAGGTTGGCAGGCTGATGGGCGCAAAAAGCCCAGGAGCAGCAAGTCGGCTTTTGCGTGAAGTGGTGTGGGGGAGTCTGTCTGGGCAGCAATGACAGCGGCAAGAGCTGGGCGAAGGTGCTTGTGGCTGCGGGGATGAAACGATGGCGCAGGATTGGCTGCCTTCCAAGTTGTGTTCGCATTTTATAGGAGTGCACTGCCCAACGGTTAGACAATTCGCACCTGACAGCCGGTCACGGTCCGCACTCAGTTGGCAAACCGAATTCGATCACTGGTCGAGCATAGACACAGTTAATAACGATGTATCATAGATAGCAGTCCTTGAACACAGCACCGCGCCACTGCAAGAAGGGACTAAGGAATATACACCTGATTACTTTTAGCCCATTGCCGCTAGGCGGGAAGGTTTGTTGGATGAGAACACTATATCCGGCGGGCTACCCCAACTGATTATTAGGGTATCGTGCTACGATTTCCAACTCCCGCGATCGTCTCTCTAGAGTAGAAAGGTAGGTATTCTCGCCCCACCTTCTCCGTTGTACCCAACCCCAACCCGACGACTTGACGGACGCATCACATGGTTCACATGGTTAGTAGATCTCTAACTCTTCACGGAACATGGCTCATCACGATCTGAAGCGCGCAGAATAACGGATCTAGGTTATGCGTGCGCTCCATTTCATCTGCGAATCAAGTCTCTGCATTGATCGTCGAAGAGCACTGGGCATCATTTCATATATTCATCCCCAATTCCCCGACGGTCCCGACCCGACCCAACATCTCCCTCCTTATCGGGTAGACGCGCTCAAGGATTCTTTGATTTTCATCAACATTCCACGGCAACATGAAGCAGAATGACTTGCCATCTCTTCTCTTGCTCCCCTTCCCTCCTGATCCTCTGACCCGCGCTTCACTCAGTGCCGCCTACCAGCCATCGCTGACGGCTGCCCTTGAGCGGGTGAAGCGTCCGACGGGTGCGGCCAAACTCGTCGTTGCGGTGGCTTGCCCGGTTTTACATGGCCAATATCTCCGTTCCAAAACACTCTCATGGCCTGAAGCCCAGGCTCTGGTGGCAGGCCTCTACGGCATCATCTCGGTCGTGTGCGCTCAGCTGTCGATCGGCACCGAGATGAGTGGCGGGCCCGGCTCTGTTGACACAACAGTCATTCTCATCGACCATGAACGCAACAAGCGTTATACAGACGACTTCCGCCCGGCCATTGAGCCCAACAACACCGTCGTCGTGGATTTGGCCACATTTGCTTCTGCCTACTTTCCCTGGAACTGCGTCTTTCAAGTTAGGAGCGAGCTCGGACTCCAGGTGTACCAGATGTATCTCAAGTTTGCCGAGGGAAAACAAACGCTCCGGCAAGATCAGCTCATCCCGGTGGAGGGTGGCTTAACCATGAATGTCAAGGGCGACCCCTCGGCAACGCCGGCGCAGACTTCCACCTACCCGGTAGTCTGCCTAGGCGGAACATTTGATTATCTACACCCAGGACACAAGCTTCTACTCACAGCCGGTGCTCTCTTGCTCCAAGTTCCTCGGAGAGGTGATCCTGCTCCGCCATGCCAATACATCATCGGGATCACCGGCGACGAGATGTTGCGGAACAAAATGTTTGCCGAGTACGTCCAGCCGTGGGAGGAACGGGCAAGAAATGTCATAACCTTCTTGGCGCAACTTCTTGAGCTCTCAAACCGAGGTTGGAAGGACGGCGCCCAGCCGCAGATTGAGGAGAAAGCTGGCGATTTCAGAGCAACCTTCCGCGACGGTACGGTCCGAGTTGAGTGCGTACGGATCCAAGACGCCTTCGGGCCAACCATAACTGTCGAAGCAATCGGGGCGCTGGTTGTCTCTGGCGAGACAAGGTCAGGGGGCGAGGCAGTCAACGAGAAGCGGGCCGAACGCGGATGGCGGACACTCGACGTTTTCGAGGTTGATGTGCTTGATTCTGAGGAGATCTCGGACGAGGCCACCAAGACGGAGAACTTTACCTCCAAGATCAGCAGTACCGCCATCAGGCAGCAGAAGGCGCAGGCAACGGCGACAACGAAGATATGAATAACGAACAGGCCTTAGAGGCTACACATGTGATATCTCGTAATGAACTAACCGGTGCTGCTCTGCTCGCATCGCTCAAAACCTGGTAGATACCATGTAAGCTGTCTATTAGCTCTATAACATCCGGAGGACAGCAGACACCTAATCATTGTTTCTCGCGGTGCTTTTAGCAGTGCCAACTCGTGTAATTGCTGTTCCCTTTCGTTCAGATGATCGACAAGTTTATAATAAGGGATTCCTGACTCATTAACACAAATCCAACAACACAAGGCTTGCACTTTCGCGGGAAGGTTCCTACTAGTACCTTACTGGACTCGACGAGAGTTAGGTGGGCTCAAAAGTTGTCTTCGATGTGCACACAAAACCCGTAAGAGCAGCAAACTGAAACTCCTCAAGTCCTGCCTAAGACCGACGTCGTGACTTCTTCCCAATACCCAACGACAGCAATGTTGCTGCCAGACACAATGAACGCCCTCCTCAAAGCGCCGCTTAAGTCCACCTCCGTCCGCGGCAACGGCCCCATTGCCCTGCCCAAACCAGCCAGGCGATCGGCGCGTTGGGCCGCACTGCCAGCACTAACATTACCGGCACCGTCGAATTTCAATATCAGGGCTTTGTGGTCCCGGGATCTGAAAAGGCGAGGTCTGCGGTGTCTTTCTACCAGTCGCTGTCTGACTGAGGCGGGTTGGACTCGAATCCTTTCCGCCTGATGCCCCGCGGCCTCGACAGAATGTGCCTGGCGGATTCAGTGTCTTCGGGTTCGGGAACGATGGACACGGGGCCACAGAATGAAGATGAGCCTATGAGGACTGGATGAAGTTGATAAAGTTGCAGGGAAGCTGGCGTATCTGACTCAACGGCTTGTGAAGTAGATCATCAGATGTCGCTGAAGGAAGTGCTACGTGATAGGTATCATATGAACTTCCTTGAGAGATCTATCCTCGGTTTCAGTGACTCTTGCGAAAATATATGTAAATATATATATAGTTATATATAAAACTATAACGTACATGATAAGCGAGTGACCCAGACAAGCGAATGACCCACTCTCCACTACCCTACAAACATTATCCTCAATTACAAAACAACAAAACTATCAACCAACTACAATTACATCAGAAACGGGTGAATCAGATACTTCTGCAACCTCCTGGCAAGTGCGGGCATTATGACCAGGCTTGCCGCATACACCACAGCACCGAACCTTCGTACGACCCCCACCAGCACCACTACCATCCAGCTGTGTTTCTTGCATTGCCTCCCCACCTATAGCCCCCTGGCTTACCACCTCCTGTGCCTCCTGCACAGTAAGTGATCCTCCAAGCCGCACACGTGTTTTTTTTGGCTCTCCGGCGCTTGCTTAGCGCCTCGTTAGCCTTGCGGAGCGAAGACACCTCTGCCTGAAGGAGGGCCACCTGGTGCATTATAGCCATCGTACCCTTGGTAAGCTGGTCCACAGCAGCCAACATTGAAGTCAGGGAGCTATTTTGATGGTTGGCAATGCGAGTCTTGATAAGCGTTGACTGTGACTCGGCTTCTCGAGGGTTGTATGGTGTCTGGAAGACCCAAGATTGTGCAGTGCCCGGCCGTGAGGTTGGGGGTGTTGGTGTACGAAGCTTAATATCTAGCTTCGAAAGCACCCTCTCTGGATCGTATGGCACAAGGCCAGCCCCTGCAAAACCGCCCTGTATATTCCTCTTGGTGATAGAGGCAAAGAAGGCCGTGCGAAAGGCATAAAGAAACTCGAGCTTGCTTATATGGTTGATATACGCGCGCACGAAGTCCTCGATCTGGCGACCGTACGCCTGCTTCAACGGCCCAAAGCAGCCAACATCAAGTGGCTGGAGGAGGTAGGAGGAATGTAGAGGCATGCAGAGCGTGATAATGTTGTTCTGCTGGCAGTAGAGCTCGAACTCGGTCGAGTGGTGGCTTTCGTGGCCATCGAGGATCAACAACCGGTATTTGCCCTTTGTCCGAGGCGCTGTATGGTAGTCGAAGTGCTTGATCCAATCAAGGCCTACTACGTTGGTAGTCCAGCCGTTCTCGGTGGTTGCGATACGCCAGTCGGCCGGGAGGTTGCACTCGGTGTACCAGTTGACGAGGTGGTATTGCACGGCCAAGATGATGAACGGAGGGATAGCCCAGCCGAGAGCATTGACTCCCTGGATCACTATTGCCCACTCGCGATTGCCAGGCTAGGCCAGCTTAGCCTTGCTCCGGCCATCTGAGGTCGTAACAACCATACCCGTAAAGATAATGCCCATCATAAACCCGGTCTCGTCAAAGTTATAGACATCGTCATCCACAATACCATACTTGGCCTTAGTGTTCTGCACAAGCCTAAACCACTCGCGAATAACGTCTGGATCTTCGCATCTAGCCCTCTGGTAGTCGTATCTACGTGTATATCGCGTACGGAGCTCTGGCCGGCGTTTGACGAAGTTATAAGCCCAGCGTTTGCCAACAGGGGGCGCGTCGCGTTCGCGCAGTAGTTGGTTGGCCATATCTTCCACACCACACAACCTGGGCGGGAATGCACGTGCAGATAGCTCATTGACATATTGAACTATCGCCTTCTCTTCTAGATCTGTGAGCTTGCGCGAGTTGGCTGGAAGATCGTATCGTGCAGGCTTGCCGGCGCGTCGGCGCCCCAGGGTCCTACGGTCAACCCCATAGATCTTAGCTGCGGCTCGTTCGCTTAGATTCTTGTCGTTTTGAAGAGCTTGGAGAGCCAAGATTATCTGGCCTTCTTTTGAAGTAGAGGGCATTTTGGATGGTAGAGGAAATTTTGTTGAGTGCAAAGATGTCGCGTCGTGTAGGAAGTGGGTCATTCGCTTGTCTGGGTCACTCGCTTATCATGTACGTTATATATATGTATAACAGATTTGCGTTTTCAAATATGTCTCCCAGACAAGTCCAGACTTTGTCAGTTTATAAGTGTCCGGAGGTACTCTTCTCCTGCTGTACCAGCTTCGGTTGGACCTGCCCAAATGCCAATTACTATATTCACAGGTACAAGTACCTAACTTAGGTAACATTAATAATGGAAAGCATAGCCGCATCGAGCCACGCTCGAACCACGCTGCCACGGAGCACGGCCCCCTATCCTAGTCGGCGCTAAGCTGAGCTAACGTTACACCCGGGGATGTCTCGCTTAATTCGCCTTGCAATCCTTCTCGGTCTCGCATGCATTGTGCGCCATTTTTTGGGGTGTGGCACAAGCGAATCGCAATGTTCCGTAGTGTACATGCACGATTTGCCGGAATCGAGGTTCCAGGGGCGTGGGCGGGGGCAAGATACATACACAGTAGTGTAGGTAAGGTAGGTAGCACAATCGGGTCAAGGCCTGCTCAACCGCCGGCGGCCAAGGTTAGGTGCGATCGCGTAGAATGGAAGGATGCAGACATAGCCGCTGGATTGGATTGATGACCCATCGCCAACCGAGCACACTGTAGTAGAAAATCTAAGGGTATCCCCGTGTATATCGTGAGCCTTTTTGTGGGAATCCGGCCTCGTCTCAAGTGCAGTTATGGTATATCCCCCGAGCAGCTTTGCTGCCATTGAAGCCTCTTCTCCGAGTTGAATTGACCTCCCATACCATGGCCTGTATTAAACGCAGAAGTAGAAAACGCAAGGGAAAAAACGCCGATGTCTGGCTCCGCATGCTCGCGCACCGAGGGTACCTGCTCAGTTGTGCGAGATAGTCCACTTCGTTTGCACCCTGATGCCATTCGCATCTTGCTTGTAGTGTTGTTCTTGATCCGTCAGCGCCACCTCCGAGCCGCTGTCCCTGTCCCTGTCGCCATGCGTATGGCCCCGGTCCAGCTCCGGCGTCGTAGCGGCGGCGACAGCCGACTGGTAGTGAACCTCCTGGTTGGCGGCGTAGATGCCCTCGAGCGGGATCTGAGTGTCGACGTTGCTTGGGTTCCTGAGCTTGCTGAAGGCACTGCCGTGGGTACCATTTTCGGATGAGTGATAGCCCAGCTTGGAGGCGCCTCGGCGAGTAGATGCGACACACCGTGACCAGAGCGTACCCAGCATGGGCAAGCTGACACACAAGATGCCCAGGTTCGGCTCCGTGGCGGACCAGAAGTCGGCCCAGACCATGGTCCCCGTGAGGTTTGTCAGGTCGAGCTGCGTCAGTGTGACGATCCGGATGATCGCGATGACGCTGACACTGTGGAGGGGATTAGTTTCGAAACCGTAAGGGCGAGTGCCTTCTGCGCCGGTACTTACAGAAGACCGATCAGGAAGACGCCCGTCAGACCGAGTTTGGCCGGAGTCGCCATCTTGAGCGACCAGACGGTTGGAAGAGGAAGAGTCAGGATCATAACGTCGCTGATGATGTTGAAAGCGCCAATGGCAATGAAGGAGGCTATCTGATTGCCGCAGGTGCCGTCAACTGTCGGATCGTAGGTTCTCCGGAAGGGGCGGCAGATCAGGAAGACCTGGAGGAGGTTGCCGACGCTCCAGGTTCCCACGAAGCCCAGCGCGAGCTTGGTGTACAGGCGCATCCTGTCGTTCACAAAGACGCGCAGGTAGAACACCAATACACTGAACTTGATGGTGCTGATCGCCGTCGAGTAGATGAGCTCATAGGCGACGAGGAACTTGAGGATGGTGAACAGGTTAGGCATTGTCTCGGTCACGGGAAAGCCGATGCCCATTGGCGACCCTTGACCCAGACGTTAGCTGTTGCTCTGGCAGCCGGACGAGGACAACCACACTCACACAGCCCTTGGATAATCAGCATGCCGAGCCCCTGAGGCAGAGCGAACAGAATGAGGTAGTCATCCCACCAGAGTCCGGCGCCGGACATGAACCGAGCCACGAGCCGCAGAGCCACAACCAGCACGGTCAAGCCGGCCAGGACGCTGTTGATGATGAGGTGCGTCCGTACGACGGGCAGTACCGGAAACTCGACGTAGTCGAACATGATGCCACGCCTGTGTTGCTGCTTGGGGGCCGTGCCAATCGGGTCCAGCCGCTGTTGCTCATACGGCCGGAAAGGGAAGATGGGCAGCACGGAGACGAAGGATCTGGCGAGTCGGCAGGGAGTCGAGACTATGTACGGATAGGGTCGTACCTATACGCGGTGGCGGCAGTGGAATACGGAGACGGCAATTATAAGAGCGGCGACAAGGGCACGGGATGTGGGCAGGTAGGGCGTTGCAAGTTGCAACATGTTCATCGGCAGAGTTATGCCACAGCGGTGATGCTGGGCGTGAGCCCTGCTTGCGACCCGGCTGTGATGTTGCGCTGATGAGGTTCAGGGGCTGGTTGGGCAAAGGAAGCTGTGCCGCTGTGCTGCCATGGTATTGGTATACGCAAATATGTGGGAAATGCCCTTCGTCCTCCGGAGTATAGCAGTGACGACCCCGGGTAATAAGAGAGAAGAAGACCCGCCAGGCTGGAAACGACAGAACAAGAAAGCAAAACCGGAGATCATCACAAGATCGCTTGCAGAAAAGCCGTTTAACCAAGGGGGACGAGTGCCGGAAACCCAGTGCCCCCCTGATACCGGGATCAGCCCGGCCCAGAGGGCACCTGCGAATACGTAAGGCCCTCCAAACCTGCGCTCCAGTAGGTTCCACCGCACTGTTGAGGCGGTTGTGAGCTTGCTCGGGCTCCGGGCGACCCTCGGGAATAGAACACACTAGCATACCGCTAATGTGCAAACAATGGGTGTGGCGTATGTATAAGTCAGGCTAGAGGTGAGAAAATCGAGCTTGACGGCGGGTGCAATTGGCACCATTAACCACCAAGGTCAGAGGAAAAAGCAAGCAAGTCGAGACAAACTTGGGGGCAAACTTGTCTTCGGACCACCAGAAGCAATCTTTGGAAACGATAACAACCCCCCCAGTCCGAGTGCTACACTGCACACAGTTGGTACCTGGCTGGCTCGACTGGGTACCTACCCAGGTAAGGTACTCTAGCTTTGTGCTTTCTTGTTCCTGGCGTCTATCGGCAAGACTGTGAGGAGGGCATCCGAAAAGTATTTTGCGCATTGTAGAGATCCATATCTGCACACTGCACACTGCACTCTGCACTCTGCACACTGCACACTGCACACTGCACACCGCACTACATACACAGCAGAGTGAGCAGGTGAGATTTTCATTTTCGGATGACTGCATTTGCAACGGTTTCTTCCCAATGGTCGGCCAAGCTGTACGGCCGAGCGGAGCGAGTCCCATTATGCAGCCGTTTGTGGGCCTGGCATTGTGGGGTAGGATTTCTGCGCGGGTCGGGACTAGCAAGGGTTGATGAACCGTTAGCCCGTGACACTCGAGCCGGGGGAAATCACCAAGCTTGAACATGGCACCGACATGGCGGTGACCCCTGGCCCACATCCAGGGTGTGGGTCCTTTGTTTCGATAAAAGTGTAATTTGGTCGATAGCAGCAAACTTGCAACTGCCTGACATGTTTGTTTCCTCGGAAGTTGTGACTCGCTGTGTGGGTATGAAAATGCTTCCGGACCAGTCTCTACCTCTGGTAGCACCTGCCTTTGTCACTTGTTGTCTCACGGTCTCACCAAAAGGCACGCACTAACCGGACCATTGATTATTGGCCAGACAATCGTTGACTCGGGCCGCTTGTGTTCTGGATCTCGTGCCTGAGATTGCCCCACCACACCCCGCGCTTCTTGCCAGCTCGAACGTCGGTGTTCCCGGCACTCTCTACTCCCCGACTTTTTATCTTTCTTCCCTTTCCCCTGGAACGCAGCACTACAACAAAGCCCAATCAACTTGAAGATCTGTAATTTAAGGGGCTTTGACACAGTTCTGCTGATGCTCTTATTCTTAAATCGAGCTTATCTTGGCGAAGACATACACAAACGCCTACAAGTGCCGGTCGCCAAGTGGATGTGGTTCGCGCTTGATCGCCACAATGCACCCGGTCCCTGGAGCTGGAGTTCTTATTATTGCTCGGTCACGGTATGGACAGTGCTGTTGGGTGGAGTGATGGCACCACAAGCAGACGCCGCACGTCTAACCTAACCCTTCTCGGAGTATCTCACCGCCAACGGAAAGGGGTTGAGGCCCTGAGGGGGGCATCTCTCATTGCCAGCAGATATCAACATGCAGGGAAGGTGCAAAATAAATATGGAAGGCCCTGCTGTCTCGCAAGAATAACACAAATTTCCTCTTACCGTGTGAAACGAGCCCTGGTTGGACTGTTGCCTTTTCCTCTCAAGCCACACACCCCCAAACCGACCAGCCAGTTCGTACGGTTGTTGATCGGCAGTTGTTACCTGACCCTGTTGTACTGCTCTTGTGTTCCGTTTCGACCGCCGGCAGCATGGCTCCTGCTAATGCCCTTGACGAGCCGTTCGACTACATTGTCGTCGGCGGCGGCACGGCGGGCTTGGTCGTCGCCAACCGCCTCTCGGAGGACAGCAATGTTCGTGTGCTCGTCGTCGAAGCGGGCGGCGACCGCACCGCCGACCCCTTCGTCCTGACCCCCGGCCTGGTCGCGGGCTTGTATGGCAAGGAGGAATACGACTGGAACTTCCAATCGACGCCACAGGTCAGTTTCCCTCTGGGAACCATCACTGGCTGCACGCTGGTGGCTCACACGTAGCATAGGCGACCTTGAACAACCGGGTCATCAACCAGGCCCGAGGTAAGATGCTTGGTGGCAGCTCGGCACTCAACTTCATGATGTTGCTCTACCCGTCCAAGGGCAACATCGATTCCTGGGCGGCTCTGGGCAATCCCAGCTGGAACTACGACGCCTTGGCTCCGTATTTGCGCAAGTTTGCTACCGTTCACACGCCGCCCCAGTCTGCTCGGGACTTGCTTGGGTTGACTTACCTCAACGAGACCCTAGTCAAGGGCGAGGGGCCCATTCACGTCTCGTTCAGCGAGGGTTATAGTGTGACAAATAAGACGTGGCTACAAACCTTTGCCGACCTCGGGCTCGAAGTGTCGGGCGACCCGCGCGACGGCAGCGCGCTGGGTGCCTTCCAGAGCCAGGCGAGCATCGACCCGGTCACGCACACCAGGAGCTACGCCGCTAGCGGGTACTACACCCCTGAAGTTGCCAAACGGCCGAATCTCGTGGTCCTGACCGAGACCCTTGTGAACAAGATCCTGTTTGATAGGACAGGCGGAGAGGATGCTGTGGCCACCGGCGTCGAGATCATCTCCAAGGACGGCCAGAAGCGACAGGTTTCGGCCAACGTCGAGGTCATCCTCGCGGCCGGCGCGCTGCAGACGCCCCAGATCCTCGAGCTCTCGGGTGTGGGCAGCCGGGAGGTGCTAGAGAAGCACGGCATCCCCGTGACCGTAGAGAACCCAAACGTGGGCGAACACATGCAGGACCACCCCATCGTGGTCCAGAGCTTTGAAGTCGCCGACGGCGTGCCTTCGGGCGACGTGCTGCGGGATTCCAATGTCGTGCAGGCCCTGGTCGGCATGTACCAGACGACGGGCGGCGACGGGCCAATGGGCCAGAGCCTGATCAGTGTAGCTTACGCACCTCTCGTCGACGGCTCGGGCATCGTCTCGGATGAGGCCAAGAAGCAGCTGTTCGCGCAGCACGAGTCGAAGCTCATCACCCCAGAAGCCCAAGTCGTCCGCAACCTTATCGAGTCACCCAAGGAGGCGGCCTTCGAGTACCTCCTCTTCCCAAGCCAGGTCCTCATCCCCGAGCGGCCAACCAGCATGGCGCATTACATCACGCCCGCTCTCCCCGAGAACTACATCACGATCATGACCATCATCAACCAGCCGTTCTCTCGCGGCAACGTGCACATCACCAGCGCGGATGTCAAGGCGGCGCCCCAGTGGGATCCGAAGTATAACGACAACCCGCTCGACTTCGAGCTTCTCGCTCGTGCCGTGCAGTTTGTGGAGCGGATCGTCGACCCCTCCACTCCCTTCGGTGGGATTCTGAAGCAGGGCGGCAAGCGCCTGCCGGAGCTCAAGGCGGATAACCTCGATGCCGCGAAGGAGATCGTACGGCAGAGGCAGATCTCGGTCTTCCACGTCTCGGGCAGCTGCGCGATGCGGCCCAGGGACCAGGGCGGTGTGGTGGATGAGCGGTTGAGGGTCTATGGCACCAAGAGGCTGCGGGTCGTGGATGCCAGTGTCTTCCCGCTGGAGCCGGTTGGAAACATCCAGAGTGTGGTGTATGCTGTGGCGGAGAGGGCGGCGGATCTGATCAAGGAGGATCGAGCTGCGGCGAAGGCATGAGCAGCGGACGCAACGAGGACATGATAGATGAGAAACGATGGACTTGGTCGCTGCTTATACTAAACAGCGAGTTTGCACAGCTACTACTACCTGGTTTGTCAGAGAGATGAAATGAATCTTCAGTATTGGCTCGAATGGACCTTACTTGACGCAGTGTGACATGACTAGGTTAAGTGTGCATCATGATGTTGGGCTCGTACTGGCCTGTGATAGAGCAGATCTCAGTTGTGAGGACCAGAACTTGCGAGTGTCACAAAACTGTTCTCTTACGACACGTCCTTAAGACCAATCCTATAGCAAATAAATGCATGTTCAATCCTCTGTGGCGCAATTGGTTAGCGCGTCTGACTGTTAATCAGGAGGTTGGAAGTTCGAGCCTTCCCGGAGGAGTTTCTTTTTTCCGTCTTCGTCCTTTCGGTTTTTCCCACCCGCTTCATTATTAACGTTTTAACTGTGCTCTCTTCTCCTTCTCTCTCGACAGGGGCTGATACTCAATAAGCAGTGACCTCTTTCCCCCTTACCCCTACTATAGTTTATTTCTCCATTGTTGGAACCCTAGCACCAAGCAGCTTCTCGGCGTTTCCGTATGCAATGGCATTCAGTTGCTCTTCGTCAACGAGACCACTCTTTTCCAGCTCCCGAATCCATGCTAGTCCAGCCTCATTGGTCTGGAATGGATAGTCGACGCTGTACAGGATATGATCAAGCCTGGTGTTGGCCAGAATGCAGCGCAGAGGATCAAGACTCCACCCGCCGCTCGTGGTGATCCAGATGTTCTCATCATAGACAGTTCGAAAATCGCGTTGGAACTCGGCTCACCGCCTACTTAGCGCCTAGATCCTCTGCAGCATAAACGGAATCGTCTCCCCCATGTGTCCGATGATGATCTTGAGCCACGATGCCTATCGAACAAGCCGGACGCGAACAGCCGCAGGACGTGCAGCCCAGTCTCGGTATGCCACCCCATGCCGCTCGATGCCATGCTCTCGGCGGCGGCACGGCTAGAGTTGCTCTCGTAGCGTGGCAGCATGTCGCCACTGGGCCAGGTCGGATACAGATACACGGGCACATCAAGCTCCTCGGCAGCCGCCCACCAGACATCATACCGGGCTCCGTCGTAGAAGGTTCCGCCGCAGTGGTTGTCCACCAGCGCACCCACGAAGCCCAGCTCCCTGACGGCCCGGCGAAGTTTGGCAGCTGCTTCGTCAGGGTCGTGCATGGGCGCCACGGCGAACCCGGTGAAGCGACCTGTTCCTTGAGCTTGTCCTTGCCTACTGGACCGGGTCTGCTCGGCTTTGATGGCAGCAGCGAGCTGGTCGTTTGCTGCGCGGCAGGCTGTGGCGTCGTGCTCGCCAAGTCCGGGAGCGTGACTGATGACTTGCAGCGTGACGGAGCCGGCGTCCATGTCATGCCGGCGGAGCTCGCCGAGGTCGGTTGACTTGGCCAGCACGTTGTCTACATGTTTGAGCTGCTCTGAGTAGCTTTCTCGGAGGGTGTCGGGGACAGCCGAGGAGAAGGAATGCTCTTCGAGCGTGATCAGTGGTCGGGGCGTCATGATGGGTTATCTTGCTGGTTGCGAGCTTCTTATATATTCCGGGTTGGGCTTCCCAATTTTTTGTCGCTCTCCATCCGGACTGCCCCGGATTCAGTCCGAGTGCTCAGTCCATTTCGTTAAAGCGCTGCCTGCCGGGCGTCAACGACGCTGTGCGATCGATCATCGATGACGCTCTTGCCAGCTGGGGAGGTGAGGGTTAGGGTCATCCTTTCGATGATCAACCGGACTTCATGTTCAGTTCTCAACCCAGCCTGTGATGCACGTGACCATGCCAAGAACCCAATGCCTTCGGATCCTCGACCTCCAACGGTGCCAATCTTCAGTTCCCGTCCCGTAGAGCACCCTCCGGTCGATTCCAGTCTGCTCTCCCAGCCAATGCCCGCAACCATGGTCGGCTCTTCGATTTTGTCGCAGACCGTGCGGTCGGCCACCAAGTCGCTTACCTCGTCGATGCGCGCTCTCTCCCTTTCGGCCCAGCCAACAATCCTACCCAGGGTGCAGACTCGGTACTTCTCGCAGACTATCATCTCTCCTACCAGGACAACGGCGGCACTTAAGGGTGCTATTTCCCCGTCGGTCCAGACCGGTGTAGCGGTATTCCAAAAGCAGCAGACCAGGGGAATGAAGGTGCGCAGCGCTATTAAGAAGCGGTGCGAGCATTGCAAAGTACGATGAAGACGCAACCTTGCTATTTTGGCTGTCTTGAAGATTCGGAGCCGATGGGCTGATCCGAGGCTTCGCTGTAGGTTGTCCGGCGGAAAGCGAACAAGCGGCACAACGGCTATCTCTACGTCATATGCCCGGCGAACCCGAGACATAAGCAGCGTCAAGGGTGAACGGCAGCGGCCTTGGGACGGAACATCAACATCTGATACCAGACCGGCGTGGCTCCTGTAACATAAGCACATTAGGGGTATAGACTGGGCCGGGATTGGAGTTGGAAACCTTGTCGGAGAACTCCAGTTGTTCAGCCATGTCGCATCATAACGCTTCGCCAAACCAGAAGCTGCATGCAAGAAATCGGGGCTACGAGCTAGGCACGAGCGCGGATGGCACCGCAGACGACAGTGTACAAACGTGGTTAGGTCGGGACAGTTGATTTTGCCCTTCTTTTACAGACCGTTAATATACCTCTCCATGCTCTCCCATTCGGTCTTGCCTGTCGACAGGAGGTATCGGGTGTGGTCCTTTTCAAGGCGTTAGCACCGATGCCGTTCAGGTAACCTGGAAGGGCGGCGGAACTGACAATATCTGTGACCCCGCGATGCCTCTCGAACTCGTCCCGCGCAAACCTCCGTGTCTCGGCGCGAGTCCTGGCGTCAGCGATTTGGCGTGTACTTCGAAGGATCGACCGGTAGAGGGCGAGAGCCCGTGCCCGCTGAATGAACTGGGTATCGCGAGTCAACAAGGGTAACGCGGCGTTGAGTATTGCCCTGCCCGGCAGACGGGAGGACTTAGACTTACATGTTCCAAGCTCAGTGTTGTGCCAGGTCGAGCTTGCCTGCCTGTCGCATACGTGCGAACACTCCGCCACACGGGGACCGCCAGAGCGCGCATCAATTACAGGTCAACGAGGACAGTAACGTTATACAATGACCAGGGAAAGCAGATTGAACCGTTTCTGCAGGGCCCATTGGGGTGGTCGCGAATCGGGCAGGCCTCCTTGACACCGAAACCGACATTGCAATCTCCGGCCGGCAACGACGAGCCCCACACGACTACAAGCACGTACCATTACATACGGATACAGGTAATGTAAAGATACATACCGAACCCAACGGGACATTGCTTCTTGGCATTTTTGATCCCCTCAAGATGCAAAACACCAGATGATCGACTGTTATGACAAGGGCATTCATCCTTCGTATTAATCCCTGAGAACATCCGGCAGTTGCTGTCGGGATTGAGACACTGAACATCCCATGGGACCCTGGACGTAAAGTCACCTGATGAAAGAGACTGCATTCACAACGCGACCCATGTCCGGACGAACGCGGTTACGCGACACGTCGTCAAACTCTACTGACCCGGGGATTTGGTCGAAGATGAGGCCGAAACGGCGACGCGCCCCAACAAGTCCCCTCGAGCTTGCGAGCCGCAAGACTGATGAGGAGTTCATCAATGATTACCTACAACCGAGGTTGGTTTTCCGTCGTTTGAAGTTCGAACTACCATGAGAGAGGGGGAGCATCATACTACGGAATAGAAGACTCCGCATGCTAGAATAAACCAACACAACTGTGAGAAACGGAAAAGGGGGAGGATGAGAGGGATCAGCTTTGCACACCAACTCGCTAATAACAGGTACAGCAGCTCTGAGAAATCCCCTTGGGTGTCCGCCTGGACGCATCCACGCACAGGCACCGAGTACAGCATCAGCTTGGTACAAGCCAGTAGGGTCTCAGAAGACGACTTCGCGGTTTGCTTCCGTTTGATCGAGGAGACAAGCCGGAAAGACTACGAAAATTCATCCTGGAGATGGCATCCCGAGAAAAAGCTCAAGGAGATGAGGTCTCCTGACTTGCGTTATGTTCTTGTCAAGGAGAAGGACACCGGGCTCGTCCGTGGTTTCACTTCACTGATGCCGACCTACGAAGAGGGCCAGCCGGTCATCTACTGCTACGAAATCCATCTCCAATCGGAACTCCGGGGGTATTGACACTCGAGCCGCACCATGGCCATGGCCCGCCACATTATCAACTGACTGGTGTTGCAGGACCGGGCTGGGTGCCTTGCTCATGGCAATCCATTCGACCGTTGGCGCAAACCTGCCGCCGGTGACTAAAGTCATGCTGACATGCTTCTTGTCGAATCAGCGCGGGCTTGCCTTCTACAAAAGGCTAGGTTTCGAAAAGGATGACATCTCCCCCGGCCCAAGGAAACTCCGGCATGGGAAGATCTTCACCCCGGACTATGTCATCATGAGCAAGCCTGTGCGCTCAGACATGGTGCAGTCTGTTTCTGAGAGTTGAGCGATACATCAAACCCGCCCCGACGCCTCATCAATTCCTGAGACGCCGCAAGCTCAACGCGAAGTAACAGAAACTTGGGAACACGAGACACGACCCAGATGGCCCAGGGGCCTTGCTGAAAGCTCAGGACCTTCCCATGGCAGTGGTCGAGACCGGCGCCGACTGGGAGCCTAACCTTACGCTTTTGCAAACCCCAGCTGCCACGCTGGTCAAGCTTGGCGAGATTGTCCGTAACGCGACGCTTGCACTGCCGCATGAGGGGGCTGGTCGGTATGTCCGCATTGCTTTGTCGTGTTCTCTCTTCTTCATGATGACCCTTTTACGTTATTACCCAGCTCACTCAAACGCATGATTGCGGATGCTGAGAACGCGTGCTTATCTACTTCTGACTGTCTCTGCTCAACGGATTATGCTGTCTGATTATATTCATCTGTGGAACGACACTAACTTCAACCAGTTCCGGACCTCATCGACATGGATGCCCAGGGTCACACCTCTTCATGTGGTTCCTGTACCATATTTTGGACCACACTTCGATTGCAACAAAGGACTTGGGCTAAATCGACGTATCCGCCTTGTGCTGTGTGTCAAACGTGGCCCTTGCTGGATATTACAGCTTGCATCATCTCTGTTCAGCCCCGGCCAACCTCCATTGGGTACGGCGCACAGTGAAGCATACAGAATGACAACGGGGCTTTGTTTGCCGCGGCTGGGACTGCCTGCGAAATGGCATTGCATGGGTCTATGAAGTAGGCCTCGAAATTCTATCAGGGATCTGACCAAGGGCGATGAGTCTTTAGGGAACAACATGTAGCAATGCTTCTGAAAGAACGGACGCTGTTGGCGGAAGGCATTCGTTACGCCGTCTTGAACAGTGATAACCTATGTTGTGAAAGCCCTGTACCAGATGGATCAAGACCAAGGCAAGGAAGCACTGGGCGCTCCCCTTCATCATGAGCTGGCTGGGGTGGGGGTTTTGAGTGTGGCACGGTTAAGGGAGTCGGGAAAGAGAGACCATGAAAGACGAACGGATCCAGAGAGGAAGGAATGCAGAAGGAAATAAAGGCGAAAAAAATGCTGCCAAAGAACACTGAATGTAGTGGAACTACAGAGCAAAAGTTATGCTGCTTGCGGTTTGTGTGGATCGAACACACGACCTTCAGATTGAGTTCCTGAAGTTTGACTTCAGTCTGACGCTCTCCCAACTGAGCTAAACCCGCGACGAGATTTATTGATGGTTCTGCACAGCTTGACAGCAAACTATCCAATCCGTAACAGCACCAGTCTCGGTGGAGAGAACGGTTCAGTTCATGGCTTAAATCAACAGCAGCACAGCAGCACAGCACCACACGTCTGAATGAATTTGTTACTTTTAAATTCGCTATAACCAAAACGTGAGCTATCTGCACCCGAACGCCTGCTATTGAGCCCCTCACTAGATACCTACTACTCCCTCTTCTTCTCTGGCCCCACCGCGGCCGCCTCCAGCCTGCGCTTCCTCCATGCCTTGAGCTCATTGATCAACCCCATGATCAGCGGCACCGCTACCGGCCCTAGCAGTGGCAGGTAGACGGCGATCTTGTGCTCATCCGGGAAATACAACTGGCCAACCATGCTCTTCTCGAAGAAGGCGCGCTCCGCCTCGGCTTCGGCGATGCGGGCGTGCGCCAGCCCCTCGGGTCTGCCGAGCGTCTTGCAGGCCATGCGCAGGTGCCGCATTGTCTTGGACACGCCGTCGGCCACGTTGCTCGGGATCGAGATGGACGGCAGCGCGAGCGCCAGGCGCGCGAGAGAGCCAAGCGTTGACGAGGCCCGCAGGAGAAGGTCGGCTGAGCGGATACGGGCGAGCGTTGATAGACGGAGCGGTAGGGACCCGGACCGCGGGGTACCTGTCAGGGACAAGAGGTGCGATGTGAAGGTCAAGAGCGGCTGCTTCAGCGCCTCGGAGGAGAGGTGCCGCGTGTCGGGCGGGAGCGAGAGCAAGTAGACGGTGCCCCACTGTGGGATCAGCCATGAGTGAGATGCAGAGTCAGGGCTCTCTGCGGAGTTCTGTGAGGATGTGGCGATCGTTTGGTTTCCGACGAACACAATGAAATTGACCGTGGGCGCTCCTCCGATCGAGGGTGACAGCGGCCACTCGGCGGCGTTGATGAAAGAAGACAGATCCTCCTTGTTGAGGACCTGGTTCTGGACCCCGGGCGTGGCATACAGCTGGACCTGGGTATCGATGGTGAAGTTGTGGATCGGCGACAGGAGGTCGAGCACTGGCTTCATGTACTCGCCTATGGCGCCTTCGATATCCCAGCTGCTCGGGAGCGGCCCGCTCGTAAACAGCGAGAAGGTGAGGTGGTAAGTCGGCGCATATTTCAGAGATCTCGTCGTGCGCTTCGAAAGCGTCTCAGCGGCTTCCGGCGAGAGACCCTGCGGCCGATGTTCCGCGGAAATCAAGTTGGCAGAGAGCAGGTAGGAAATGGTAGCTTGCTCCTCAGCGAACGTTGAGCGCAACTGGTTGGCGACGTACGTGGCAAGGGCCGACGAGGATGACGTGGGCGAGGGGATGGAATTGGGCGGATATGTGATGTCGAGAATCGGCTCGTGCGGGTCGAGAGTCGCCGTCGTCGCCTCACCGGGAACCAGACGGATCGTCAGCACCGTGTCGCGGTCGCGGTTCTCGTTCGCTGCTGGTGGAGCTAGCTGAAGCCGCAAATGATGGCCGGAAAAGTCATTTAGGTCATCGAGGGCATGCTGGGTGAGCCGTAGCAGGGTCTGCGCCTCTTGTTCCTGGAGCGCATTGGCCTGGATGGAGATGTGCAAGGGGAACACGGGTCGGCATGCCTGTCGAACCAGAGTGTCAGCATGCTCGACTTCCGACTTCCGACTTCGAAGAAATGGAGGTTTGAGGAAGCGCATACCTTGCCGTCGGCCCACTCCAGCATCTCCTGGAGAGGAAGATCGGCCCGGTAGATCGTGGTCGTCTTCCACCATATTGGCAGGCCGAGACACAGCACTATCAGCCAGAAGGAGAGGATGATGTAGCTGCGACGCCGGACATCGGACGGCTTCTCCGGTGGGGGTTGCTTTCGAACCGATACTCTGGTGTTGGCTGTCACCTGCCCTGTGACGGCCTCCAGACTTGGAGGGTCTGTTGTGCCATCATCAGGTGGTTGTTGAGTTGACATGGCGACACGGGCTTGCTGCCCATTCAGTCGAGTCTACCGTGCACTCACACGCTCCAGTAATAGGTTGGCCAATCTACGAGAGTACCGATACCTAGGAGTCGCACGTGGAGATAACGGAGTGACCCGATAAGAAGCCAAGGGCCGGGGTGCCGGGTTTGTTCACCTCAACCCCAGCGTGCCGCATTCAACCGGAAAATACATGCCTGTGCTGACTCCGTTTCTCGCAGCGTCACGAGATCGAACGGCTACTTGGGGGTGCAGCGGTTTTCTCGAAGCAAGAGCGGAAAGTTCCTTTCCGAGTCGATCACCTTGATTAATAGCCCTTCTCAAGCTCTCTACTTGAGGTACCTAATTGGGGACGCTGCACGGTGGACGCACCCGACTGCAGTCTGCAAGGACTCCGGCCGGCAAAAATGTCAAGCGATACACTACCTAATAAATGACCCACCCGGGAAAACCCCCATCTTTCGCTTTATCACCGCATTCTACCCGGTCGTCAGACGTTCCAGTTGCATGGTTGTCCGTACCGAGCCGAGGCACAATGAACGGGTTGCATCAGCTGCACCTGGCGGCCCAGCAGATTGCGGGTGCAGCATCACAGCAGACAGGATTCGCGGTCAGAAAAACTACAGTCCCGCACGGAGAGTGATGCTTGGGGTTTGTCCGCCGGCTCTCTGAGGGAACTTGAAGGCTGTAACTGTTCCGCCCTTTCCCTTCGAAACTGCGGCCTCCGCACTCTGTCACTGTTCAGCTTCGGGATCTTGCCGATCCCCCCCTTCTTATTTAGAACCATTGTTGTATGGTGTTTTCCACAGGGTTGCCCTGAACACATGCCAGATAAGAGCCAGATTTGCTGGCAGCAAATTTGACGTCAGAAGCCCCGGTGTTGTCATTCTGCTCGTCTTCATCCTCACAGCCGCGGTTGCTCTCCCTGAGGACGATATCTACAGTGTCGGCGCGACGGCTGCTTCTTGCCTTCGGACTCCATGACATTCAACTCAGCTCGAGGCTTGTCAAACCTACATTACGATGGCTGCGTGTAAGCTTCCGACTGACAGTCGCAACTAGGGGCGATTATGGCAACGGTCGGTGGAATTTTGGACTAACATCAACCGTCTCTGGCAGTGCCTCTTCCCGTCGCGGTTCCGGCTTTAACAGCCGCAGCGGCTTATGTCAATGCCAGATACTTGCTTTCCTATGACCTGAACCTGCTAAGATGCATCGTGCCGGCATTAGCCAACGTAGCCTGGTGGACAAACCGCGGACGCCTCAACTTCTTCTACCGCCTTGAGGATTTGGCGAGGTCCAAGTCCTCTGCGAACCGTGTCTTCTTGCGCTTCGAGGATCGGACCTACACTTACGCCCAGGCCTACGACACGGTGCTCCGCTACGCGAACTGGCTGAAGGAACAGCGGGGAATTCGGAAGGGGGAGATGGTGGCGCTGAACTTTCAGAATACCGACACCTTCATCTTCTTACTCATGGCGCTCTGGGCCCTTGGCGCAGTCCCGGCCTTGATCAACTACAACCTGACCGGCAAACCTCTGGCGCATTGCGTTAAGAAAGCGACGACGCGACTTGTGCTTATCGATCCCGTGATAGCCAAGAATGTTGGGGACGATGTCCGCTCGGAGCTGAGCCAAGTCAGTTTCGAGACTGTGACGGAGGAGCTCGAGAGACAAATGTTATCGCACGAACCCATCCGGCCGCCAGATGACGTCCGGAACGATGAATCTCACAACATGGGTGTTCTCATCTACACCAGCGGCACCACAGGATTGCCTAAGGCTGCGATAGTGTCGTGGGCAAAGATAGCGGTGGTTGGGGGGTTCACCTCACGCTGGGTTGGGACTACCAAAAGCGATGTGTTCTACACGGTGAGTCCCCGGCAGGCCTCCAGGGCTCGGACGCTGCATGACAACTGGCCAAATGCTCCAGTGGCCTGAAAATCCAAGATGAATGGACTTTGCTAAACTGACTTGGGAACCTCCAGGCGATGCCTCTCTATCATACTACGGCGATGCTGCTTGGTTTTGCTCATGCTCTTTCAGCCGGCGCTACATTTGCCATGAGCCGCAAGTTCTCTACTAGCTCTTTCTGGGATGATGTTCGGAAACACGGCGCCAACATTATTCAATACGTCGGCGAGACATGTCGCTATCTGCTGTCGGCACCGCCACATATCGACTCAGTCACTGGCGAGAACCTCGACCGGAAGCACAACGTGCGCGTTGCGTTCGGAAACGGTCTACGCCCAGACGTGTGGAACCGTTTTAAGGAGCGCTTCGGCATTGAAACGATTGCGGAGTTCTATGGCGCGACAGAAGGAAGTTTTGCAACCTGGAATCTGAGCCGGAATGATTACAGCATGGGTGCTGTCGGCCGCAGCGGCGCTCTCTACAACCTCCTCCTTGGCAGGAGCCTCGCGCTTGTTGAAGTCGATCACGAAACAGAACTCCCATACCGAGACCCCAAGACTGGGTTTTGCCGCCGGGTAGCTCGTGGAGAGCCGGGAGAGTTGCTGTTCAGGCTGCCGCCGAATGATGTTGACTCGCGCTTCCAAGGCTACTATGGCGACAAGGAGGCAACTTCAAAGAAGATGATGAGGGATGTGTTCGCTAAGGGCGACGTTTGGTTCCGTACTGGTGATGTGGTACGCTGGGATAACGAGAATCGGGTGTACTTCACGGACCGCATTGGGGACACGTTCCGCTGGAAAAGTGAGAACGTCTCGACCGCTGAGGTTGCGCAAATCGTTGGGTTGCATCCCGCTGTCCAGGAGGCCAATGTCTACGGCGTAGAACTACCGCACCACGAGGGGCGCGCTGGTTGCGCCGCGGTTGTCTTCAAGCCGTCGGCGGTCGCTGGCGAGAGCGGTACGCCGAGTGGCGAGGCCCTGAAGTCTCTGGCGCAGCACGTCCGGGCCGGGCTTCCCAAGTATGCCCTGCCACTCTTCCTCCGCGTGGTCAGACCCGGGGCCATCCAGACCACGGGCACGAATAAGCAACAGAAGACGATCCTGCGCAGCGAAGGGGTCGAGCCTGGCAAGACGGGCGCAGATGGCGTCTTTTGGTTGAAGGGCGATTCCTACGTCAAGTTCGAGTCCGAGGATTGGAAGGCGCTGCAGGTTGGCAAAGTTAAGCTGTAAAGGATGCGCTGTGTATGTTGGGGCTTTCTAGTGCTGCGCGGATTTCGACTCAGTTTTTTCTTCTATACCCCGTCCTTCCTACTTGAATACCAGTCGGATAATAATATGCTCATGTATCACCCGGCTCAGAAGCGCCTCGGACATATGAAGACACTCTAAGTGGCCGGTCAGCCTCATTGATGGCGCCAGGTATCTTACTGCTATGCAGAAATCTGGTTGCTAGTTGCTAGATGTGCGGGCCCCGGTTCGCGCGGCCGGGCTTGGCTAGCGGCATTTCATCCTTATTATTTGATCACTGCAGAAGAATGCTCTTTTCTTCTTTCTTGGATGAAGAAGCGGGCTAGTGTACTGCTCTCATTGATGGGTGGCTTTGTCGGGCCAAGGCTAATGGACGCCATGCGAGGTCGACCTGAATGATGTGCTTCAACGTCCTGGGCCAATGGCGAACTTGATTGATCGCGCAATGTGACGCCAATCCAAATTGGGTTACTGAGGGGCACCTCATCCCCCACGTCAAGCTCATGGAGGGGTCAATCGCCCCGCGTTCGGAGGCAACAGAAGCACAACGAAGGGAGGTTCTGGAGCAGGAGAATGGTTGAATCGGCGGCCTGGTAGCTGTGGTTGTAGTACCGCTCCCTGAAAGGGGAAGAAGGCTTTCCAGGTTACTAATTCAGCTGGCCAAAAAGGTTGGCAGATCCTAGCATGCCTCGGGACGGCTCCCTAGGGAGCTGGACCTCTTAAATACCTACCTGCCCACTGCCCCATCCATAGCTCAGCCATATCTCCTCTGTGGTCCAACTGAAACGAGTTTTCTGCTTCTTGACACCAAAATTTGCTACGAGGCTCTTGCCCAGTTCCTGCACGTCATTCCTCTGTGATACCCCAAGATACCTAACCAAACACCAACACAATGGCTTCTGAGCGTCCCGCCCCGTATGTGCTCTCCGGTGAACGGTTGTACACTAGACCATTAAGAGGGTGTGCGTTACTGACTGACCTGCGCTTCGCAGCCTCCGCCTGGGCTCCATTGCCCCCAACTTCCAGGCCGACACCACCAAGGGCCCCATCGACTTCCATGAGTTCATCGGCGACAACTGGGTTATCCTGTTCTCCCACCCGGAGGACTACACCCCCGTCTGCACCACTGAGCTCGGCGAGATGGCTCGTCTCGAGCCCGAGTTTGCCAAGCGGGGTGTCAAGCTCATTGGCCTTTCGGCCAACACCTTGGGCAGCCACGAGGGTTGGATTAAGGATATCAACGAGGTGACTGGCTCCCTCGTCAACTTCCCCATCATTGCCGACAAGGAGCGCAAGGTCGCCTACCTCTACGACATGTAAGTATGCAGACACCAGCGTGGGTGGGCCGGAGAGGCAGGTCCTGACTCGGTGCTACAGGATCGACTACCAGGACACTACCAACGTGGATGAGAAGGGCATTGCCTTCACCATCCGATCCGTCTTCTTCATCGACCCCAAGAAGACCATCCGCACCATCCTGTCCTACCCGGCCTCGACCGGCCGCAACAGCTCGGAAATCCTCCGCGTCATCGACTCGCTCCAAACCGGCGACAAGCACAAGGTCACCACCCCCATTAACTGGGTGCCCGGTGACGACGTCATCGTCCACCCCAGCATCAAGGGCGAGGAGGCCACCAAGCTGTTCCCCAACTTGCGGGCCGTCAAGCCGTACCTTCGCTTCACCCCGCTGCCTAAAGAGGCCTAAATAGGTAGCGTGAGCGAGAAGCGAAGGAAGGACCGGAGTCTCAGCTGAGCGCTTGGGATCGACAGCTAGAGTAAGCTGCATCACGGTCCCAGCGTCCTCTCGTGGATGCTGGTACCCTAAACTGCTTTGTGACAAGGGACACAGTAACTACTTGAGGTGCTTGGGAGGCTTTGGAGTGAGGAATGCGGAACGGGCGTTGAACTTCGGGCTAGCGCTCCTTATTATTGTACTAATGAGCGGCTGAATGGCGCCAAGAAATCAATCCAATGTTCAGTGTTCTTTCCTCTTCAACCCGACCCCGACAACCCTTGCTCCCCACGTGGCCTAGCGGGTGTTTCCCTCCGAACGGAAAGCAGCCGCACGAGGCCTTCAAGGAACAGCGAAACAGGCGAGCAGTACCTTTCCGTCATTCGTACACTGGTGAAATATTGCTTGGGAGCAGTTTGACATGCTCCATTCTATTTCAGGTCCTCGTAGACACGAGAGCAAAGTGCCGATAGGCAATGCGTTGCTGAATCGTCGTGTCAGGGTCTTCTCCGTATGTGACCCCATTTGTTTGGTTGAAACGAGCTGTCCCAGCCGCTATTGATCCGTGTCAACCGGCTCCACCCACCTTGAAAGAAGAACCAAAGAGCGGCGCTGACCAGAACTTCCACCCCACATTCTATGAGTGGAGCTCTCAACGCCTCGTGCGATTGTCGAGTCGGCGTTTTGGCCTCGTGGTGTGCTTCGCGCCGCCTTTCAAGACTGTCTTCCAACGCAAAACAGACGATTGCCCGAGCGAGCCGTGACCGCTCGCGGCTACCGGTTACCCGGGCCCGGAACCCACCCGTTTACAATTGTCTATCAGCGGTACCCGCTAGTTCTCGTCCGACGCGACTCTCCCCCGCCCCTTGTCCCGCCTTGTTCTTCCCAAACCTGTCTGTGCGGCGCATTTGACCAGCCAGCGGTGGACGGACCCCTAAGCGTCCAGTCCTCCTCACCGTCTACACCTCGCGAGCCCGACGCAATCTGTCGATCTCCTCGTCCGCCTAGTAGGTACGGTATCTGTTGTCTTCACTGCTCCTTGCCCGAGTTTCCTTGCCGGTGCGCGCGTGCGTGGCAGCGGCACCCTTCGGACGCTCCCCCTGGTCGCCGTGCCATTTTGTACGAGGCACAGAATCTTCAGCCCCTGGTCTCGCTTACGGGCTTTCGTTTCCTTGCTATCACCCTACCCCATCACCCCCTCTGCCCTATTCGACGAAGTCTGGCTGGTGAACTGGGGCGACTTTCCGGAAGCCACGGGTACCAAGGGAAGTCCCGGTCCCGATCCCCTGGCCCCGTCGTGGACGCCGGGATCAGGACTCGCGATCCTGGGTTGACGACTTGTTGGGGTGGCTTGCACACCGACTGTGCCTCCTCCGCTGCCGACATCGTCCCTTAACTTGCTGTGGATTGTCTGTTGTGGCCCGGCTTCTTGTCCCATCCACGCTGCACCTCATTGTCTTCCGTTCTCTTCTGCCTTCTCGATCGGCGCTGGCACAAGGAACGGCGGCGCCGGGCTTCCGTCCGCTTGGCCCTACTCTCAACCTCCGGAGGAGATCCTTAGTTGCCTAGCTGCCTCGTTGCGTCGCCGGACTCTCTTCGGCGTGACAATGTCGAACTCAGGACTAACGTTCGGTCTCTCGGGCCAGCAGCAGGTTGGGAACGACGACTTCTTCAGCCGGCCGTCCGACTCGGAAACCGAGGAACGATCGTTCTCCAAGACATCCTCAGAATTTCTATCCTCAGCTTTCCGCGGTATCAAGAAAATCGCGCCCAGCAGGCCCTCTCAACTCGCTGCTCTCCGCCGACCCTCAGAGACGCACGTGCCTACGCTCGAGCGGCCAGCAAACTCAGCACCCCTTACGCCCGAAAGCACACGTCCGCCGCCGGCGCAACATGTACGAAACCTAAGCTTGCAGAATAGTCTCTCGAAGCCCCTGCCCGAACCACCCCCGCCACAGCTTTCTCCAGCGAGCCCCTTAACCCCTTTGGCAGCTTCACCGCAATTGGGTAATCTGGCCACGATTATCGATACCGAAGCAAGAGACGTGGACAGGCACATTGTCAACGCTATGGACTCGACGTCACCGGCTGAGATGGGCGGTGGGCTGTATGCTCGAGGGCAAGTCAGTCACAATCAAGAAATGGGCATGAGTAGTAGCCAAAGTAGCTTGGCAAGCTCTTCCCGGCAGGATGGACAGGATGAGCGGGGTGATAACCTGACTTCTAAGAGTACCGGTCCGCTGTCAGCTGGGCCGTCGCCCAATATCGGCCAGCCGAGGACGCAAACAGGTGGGACACCTGTCGGGACGGTGACTCCGTCGGCTCACCTGTCCGGATTGATGTGCAACGTGCACAGGACGACGGGACGGGAACCACATCCCCTGGTCGGCGCAACGACCACGATCGTGGGCGACAAACTCTACGTGTTTGGAGGCAGGATATTGTCCAGGAGCAGACCGGCGCCCTTGACTGCGGACCTGTACGAGCTGGATCTAATACGTCGTCACTGGACCAAGCTGGAGACGACAGGTGATATTCCCCCGCCACGGTACTTCCACTCGATGTGTGCTCTTGGCGATACGAAGATGGTCTGCTACGGTGGCATGTCGCCGACAAACAGCCAAAAGAACATTCCTCAAGACCAGCAGCCCGAGGTCACCGTAATGTCCGATATATACATCTACGACATCCAGACCAAGAAGTGGACCTTTATCCCTACTCAGGATGCTCCTCAGGGTCGCTACGCGCATTGCGCATGTATCCTTCCGTCTTCGGCAACCTTTGCCTCGCACAGAGCACCGCTCTCTGCCCTGCAGCATAATCCTTCGACTGGCAACCCCAACGAGGGCCGGATCGGCATCAACATTGACGGCACTGGTGGTGCCGAAATGATCGTTGTCGGAGGTCAAGACGCGGCGAACCATTACATCGAGCAGATCAGCGTCTTCAACCTGCGCAGTCTGAAGTGGGTCTCAACTCAACCGTTGGGCAAGAGCTGCGGCGCGTACCGTAGTGTCGTAGCGCCGCTCCCTCCCTATGTCACCGCGAAGCTCGGCAAGACGTTCCCGAGCGGCGCACGACAGGACGTTCCAGGGATCAGTGCGGAGGCGAGAGAGCCCGGGTCTAGTATGCTCATATACAGCAACTACAACTTTCTCGACGTCAAACTCGAGTTGCAGATCAGGGCACCCGACGGTAATCTGACCGAGCGGACGATGAGCGGTACATACAGCCCACCAGGGCTGCGTTTCCCCAACGGAGGAGTCATCGATACACATTTCGTCGTGAGCGGCACTTACCTTACGTCGTCCAAGCAGGAATATGCTCTCTGGGCATTGGATTTGCGCACGCTGACTTGGAGCCGCATCGACGCCGGTGGTGCCGTGTTCAGCCAGGGGAGTTGGAACCGCGGGGTGTTGTGGAACAGACGGAACACGTTCGTCGTGCTGGGCAACAGGAAGCGGAGCCTCGTCGATGACTACAACCACCGGAGGATCAATTTCAGCAACGTCTGCATGGTCGAACTCGAGGCGTTTGGCTTCTACGACAACCCCCGGAAAACGGCCCCGATGAGCGGGTTTGTCAGCGCCAGCAGTCCCTATACCGGACCCGGTCTGAGTCTGGCCCGTAAGGCCGGCTTCACTGCCGGTGGCCGATATCACAGCCGAGCCGCCGAAGAGTTGGGCGAGAAGGCGCTTGCCTTGAGGGAACTGGCCGACATGGATATCCTTTGCATCGGCGGTGAACGGATACCGATCAACTCGAGAATTGTAGCAAGAAGATGGGGCCCCTACTTTGTGCAGCTGCTGAGGGAAGGCACTGCCACGCAAGATGGCAGCGATGCAGTGACCCTTAGATCAAACTCGATGTCTGCAGCCGGGTCCTCGGTTCGACACTCGACCCTCACCATCACCCCTAGCAATATCAGCGGCACCACCTTGTATTCGCTCGGCAGCTCAACGGGCAAAGGAAGCCCCAGCATGTCATCAGGCGGTACGTCGATGGATCCGGCCGCCATCAACACAGCGCCGACACCCCGCACCTTGCCACCGAACAGCCGGCCTAGATGCCTGTACCTCCCACACACATACCTTACCGTCCAGGCGCTGCTTCACTTCCTCTACACGTCCAGCCTCCCGACGCCGTCGTCACCCCTCTGCACGCCACAGATTCTATGCAGTCTCCTCCAGATTGCTCGGCCCTACCGCATCGACGGCCTCCTTGAAGCCGTAGTGGAGCGCCTCCACGGCCTCCTCGACAGCCGAAACGCTGCGGCAGTGTTCAACGCCACCGCCATGGCCGCCGGCGGCGGTCGGGGCATAGACGGCACCCTGAACCCTAATTTCTTCCCCGTGTCTGCAGGCCTTGACGGGCTTGGCGTTACGGCCGATACGCCGGCTAAGGGCAGCAGCGTCGCCGGTAGCGAAGCCAGCGCCAGCACGACGGCGAGCCGCGTCGTGGGGAACCTCAAGATTAGCACGGCGGTGCAGAGCGCGCCGCCGACGAGCGACGAGCTCAGCGCCACGACCAGCGTCAGCGGGAGCGAGTGGAGCGCCTCGGAGGTGGGCGATAGCGAGCGCGGTGGCACACGCGAGATCTGGACCGGTGACCTCAGCAGCGTCATTGGCTTGCAGAAGAGGGGCCTGCGCGGCCTAATGGAGGGACGGAGGATGAGGGAGCGCACGGGGACGAATGCTGGTATGCCCGTGTCGCAGCAGCAGGGGGTTGGCAGTGGTGTGTATGGGCAGGGGAGGGTTGGGCTGGGGATTGCGGGTTCATAATCAGAGTTTCTGCGTGAGGGGCAAATGAGATGTTGGGTCTCTCTATTGTCATCTGTATATGGGGCACGTGTCCTTTTTGGATGCTGTACTAGGATCATTGAACATAGTTGATTATTAGCAATGAGCACGAGCGATGCATTGGCCATGTTAGTGGCCGAAGACGTATTGTTGGACACGTGATCCGGGCGTTGTTTGTCGAAGTGATGTTGTATGTATTATCCGCACCAAAGGCAGATGCTTGGAACCTGGGAAGTCATGTAATGCAGTAGTATTGTGTATTATCCTTCTTGGTCAGGAATGGTGAAATGTGAGGCTACTGACCACACGTCGGTTGCAACAAGCAATCGGGGTCCAGTGAGTTTATCAGGGATACCTCTGGATCTATTCCGAATACATTGCCTTCGTCACTGGGGCCGTTCTAAGCTTGAAAAACAGTCGCGGAACCAAAATCATGACTAGATGGTTGCCTATATCTAGATTGGAGCCACTTTGATACAAAGAGGTTCATGCTAAGACAACGAGCCTGCGAACCCGTAGCGAAGTCCGTCGGTGCTCTATTATTTATTACTACACTAGTAGGAACTAGATTGCATTGCCATTTAAGCCACTATGCTACGTAGAATATCTATGTACGTAATGTGTACAATCTATCTCTTATATAGATTGATGATTGACACCGGACCCAACAATAAGATCATCAGCCCCCTCCAGCCTGGGGTAATGACACCTGGGGCTCCCTACGAAGCATGTCCATGGGAGTTGGTGTTGAACATGAAGCATGTGACTACTACTAGTAGTAGTGATCTGGATCAGGCCCCAGACTGGGGTGCCTTATCCAAACAAGCATTCCAGCTTGACGAACAGAATCTGCCAGGCATGGCGTGGTGACGGCCCTAACTAATCTCAAGGCGCTAATGCTTTAATGAACTTGAAATCCACATTCTTTCTATTCATCGTCAGAAGAACGAAATGCTCCAAGTGTACCGCCTGTATTTACACTGACCTTCACAACCGTTTGTTTGCGTTCTCAGCCCCCGTTGTACCCCGCCCCCTAATAAGCGGCCCCCATGGTCATGGTCATGGTCCTGTTCGAGCAAGCCTTTTTTACCTTGCATGGAGTTCCCCGTCATGCCCGAGGTCTATCAGGAAGCGGCTTCTGCTTGATGAACAGGGCTAAAACAAGTGCAGTGGCAGAGAGTAGAAACGATACCCCTCAAGGGTGAAGGGAACTGTCAGCATTCGAGCGATCGGGGAGAGAAAGAGAGAGAGAGAGAGTATATGTGCGTTGACACATCTTCTGCTGTGTGTATTCTGTGGAAGTGGACCACTCATGAACTTACCATGGCTCCACCACAACCCGTCAACATACGACTCGACCACAGCGTCTCGAACACGGCCTGTCACTCGATCGACAAAGTAGACGTCCGATACGGCGTTTGCGATGATCTGCCGCCCACTGTTAGCCCCAACTTCAAAGTTCCTGAAGTGAAAGAAGGTCAAGGCACTCTTTCCCCGCCGCACATGATATGATATGATGATACTCATAGTCTCATACAATTCCCATCACAAACGAATGCTCGGGTTGATTTTTGTTCCGCAAAGAAACGGTACGTACCTTGCGAACCTCCTGACCCCTCAGGCCCAGCGCGAGCAACCGCTTCCCCAGCCGCCGGCGCAGCACAGTCTGCGTGACAGCGTTGGCCAACGGGACGCCGATCGTGAGGCCGATCGTGCCGGTCAGATACATGAAGGAGATGGCGGGCGCCAGGTGCGAGGGCTCGGCGATGACGGCTTGGAGCGAGATGAAGACTGCTGATTGGGCGACTCCCATGCCGAAGCCGCTGGGAGGGTTTTTGCTGTTAATGGAAGGGGAATGGGGAAGCTGCAAAAAGGGCGAAGGACGGGGGGCCATACCTGGGGAAAATGTAGAGCGACTCCCAGATGTTGGTGTCGCCGTGCCAGCGGAGCATGAGGAGGAGGTAGCCCGAGGCGGAGAGGGTGACGGCGAGGATGATCAGGGCCTTGTAGCGGCCGGATCTGGACTTGTCAGTTCCTTGAACCCTAAACCATGGTCAAGATCATCCTTCTCATGCGTACCGTTTGATGAGCAGGCCGGAGATCAACCCGCCCAGCGCATTACCAACCACGGCGGGCACTAAGTGGGCTCCAGCAGCGGTGCTGGATGCTCGCGCCGTGATCTGGAAATAAAGAGGCACCGAGAACATGAGCTACATATAGCATATCAGCATTACCCCGATTAGTACCTTTTCGAACCTGAGGAGACGTACCCCGAGCTGGGCTGCGAGCTGGAGACCCAGTATCAAGAAGGAGAAGACTGCATCCCGCCGATGGAAGATCTCAAGCGGCAGGATGGGCTCCTCCTGCCGTTTTTCCACGGCCACAAAGACGACTAGAAGGGCGACACTGGCGATAAAGAGGGCAGCGATGGCAGGATGAGACCAGGGAAGCTTGACACCGCCGAGCTCGACCGGCAAGAGCAGCGCTAGAATGGTGAGGGTGAAGAGAACGGAACCCTTGAAGTCGATACGGCTGAACTTGCTCTCCTGACTAGCCAAGCTGCTCTCCTGACTAGCCAAGCCGTTGTCGGTCTGCTGTGTGGGCTTTGAATCCGTTAAGGGAGAAGCACTGGGCAGACAGACAATCACGAGCAAGATGGCAATCACAATGGGCGGAACTTGACCAAAGAAGGACCTGCGATGTTGGAGTATCAGCACCTTGACGAAGGACTATTCCCCGCGGGCCCTTTTGAAAGCTTACCACCGCCATCCGATGACATCAACGAGCCAGCCACCGAGCGGGCCTCCGACACTTCGGCCCAGAGTGGCGATCAGGTTGACATAGGCACGCCACTGGGCCACGTCTCGGATGGGAAGCAAGTCTAGAACGCATTTAGTCTTGACACTTGAGGTTTTCAGAACTGGTATGAATTCCTGCAGCTTTACCTGTGATCAGAATCGAGACTAACCCCGCCATCCCCGAGGCTCCTGCCCCTGAGATGACCCGGCCGAGAACGACCTGCCACATGGTCTGGCCAACGCCGCTAGTATATGGTCAGTCTTGTGTGCCTGTGATTGGCGTTACCAAAGTAGGGGCCGAGACACGTACACTATCGCACTACCGGGCCGCTTTGTTAGCTTCATCGTATTCAACCAAGGCAGAGGCTATCTGTGGAAGGACACTCACCAGCCCGCAACAAAAATGACATAGGCGGCGATGACGAGTGTCTTCCGGCCGTAGATGTCGCTCAGCTTCCCATACTTTCACAGCGGCACATGTCAGTGTCAGTTTCGTTCCAACTACAATACCTCGAGGGTCTCAAGGCAGGCGGATTATATTACCAGCGTCTGAGTGGCAGCCCCGGCCAGGGCAAAGCTGGTGATGAGCCAGCTCGAGTTCTCCAGGTCATTGAATTCAGAACCGAGGACGGGGTATGTTGCCAGAAGAATGGATCCATCGGCGTTGGCGACGAAGATGCCTGTGCCAGTACTTAGTATTAATTTTATTATTAGGTCTGCAACGGAACAACGGTGATGTGTGTAAAACATGTGTAACGCGGAGAGAGAGAGAGAGAGAGAGAGAGACAAACCGATCAGGAGCACGGAGATGATGCGGACCACATGACGCCTCCCAATCCCCTCCTCAACTTCCTCGCGGTTCTGGCTTTCTTCGTCACTTGCCGGTCCTGTCGTACTCTTGATCGCTGTGGTTCCATTTCGGTTGCTGTCGGCCAGCTCTCTACTACTATTGGGAGACAGCTGGGCGATCGAGACATATCTCTGTCCTCGTCCGTCTAAAATTCCAGCATTGTTCAGCAGCGGCGCCTGTTCAGCAGACTGAGCGTCTGTGGCCTCCAGGAGCTGAACCATCTCTCTCCGACACACTGAGGACAGGTCTCGCGAAAATGAAAGGGTGGGTGGCACAGAGATGGCCTCGTACCTTGGACAGCTCGGCTGGAGATTTTTGAGAAACAATAGTTTCATTCATCGGGTTCTCGGGCCAATCTCAGCGCCGTGTTCTTCAGAAAACTGACCTTGCAGACTCTTGACGACCGTTGGTGCGGAGTGCTGGGATCACGACATTTCCAAGTCAATGTCGCAAGCCCCTGACGCCTTATTCGTCCACTCATCGCCAGGGTCAATAACGCCATCGGCCCATTGACACCAAGCAAGCGGGAGTTCCAATCATCACCGGAAACCCCCACAGTCACCATGACCACAGCATAAGGTCTAAAAGGGTAGTGATATGCTATCTTGACGGAAAACACCTTATCAGGGCTTAAACCCCTACCGTAGGGTTGGCATGACGGCGTGGGTGTTGTTGTCCCTTTTGTCTCTAGATCTCTAGACAGTTCCAAGGCTGTCTGATTTCTGTTTTCTACAGCATCTTCGCCTACATAGTTCCGGGCTACCATGCGTTTCCCTTTGGCTGCTCTTGCAGTAGGCCTGCAGCTCCCTGCGGCGCTTTCCCACAGTGATGGTGACCAGAAGCCGGTCGGAATCGGCCTGGGCCAGCGAGGCTCAGGGAACTCGGGGGCTGATGGGACGAAGCCAAACGTCGTGTTTGTGTTGACTGACGACCAGGACTTGCACCTGCAGTCGCTGGACTACCTGCCCTTGATCAAGAAATATTTGACCGACAATGGCACCCTATACGAGCGTCATTACTGCACCACGGCCGTCTGTTGCCCGTCCCGAGTATCTCTTTGGACTGGCAAGCTGGCACACAACACCAATGTCACAGACGTGAACCCGCCTTACGGTAGGTAGTAGATTGCCCAGGCTGTGCGGAAGGGAAAGCAGGATAATAGATAATAAATGGGCTAACCACAGTTTGTAGGCGGATACCCCAAGTTCATCAGCCAGGGATTGAACGAGGCATACCTCCCACTCTGGCTGCAGCGGGCCGGCTACGACACGTATTACACGGGCAAGCTGTTCAATGCGCACAGCGTCGACAACTACAACGCGCCCTTCCCGGCGGGCTGGAACGGGTCCGACTTCCTGGTGGACCCGTACACGTACATGTACCTGAACGCCAGCTTCCAGCGCAACCTAGACCCGCCCGTCAGCTACGAGGGCCAGTACCTGGGAGACGTGCTCGCGCAGAAGGCCCTCGGCTTCCTGGACGATGCCGCCCAGAATGCCCACTCGCGGCCTTTCTTCCTCGGCATCGCGCCCATCGCCCCGCACAGCAACGTCAACGCAACGTACGCAACGTCGACAGGCTCGGAAACCACCACTGCCGATCCAGACAAGATCGGAGCCGCCTTCGGGCCCCCGATCCCGGCCCCGCGGCACGCAGACCTCTTCCCAAACGTCTCGGTCCCCCGCACGCCGAACTTCAACCCTTCCTTCGCCACGGGCGCCAGCTGGGTGCGCAATCTCCAGCCCCAGACGGAGCAAGACGTCGCGTCCAACGACCACTTCTACCGGCAGCGCCTGCGCGCGCTGCAGTCGGTCGACGAGCTGGTGGCGAGCGTGGTGGAGCGGCTCGCCGACCACGGCCTGCTGCACAACACCTTTATCTTCTACACGAGCGACAACGGCTTCCACATCGGCCAGCACCGCCTGCCGCCCGGCAAGGCGTGCGGCTTCGAGGAGGACATCAACGTCCCGCTGATTGTGCGCGGGCCGGGCGTGCCGAGCGGGAAGAGGGTCGCGGATGTGGTGACCAGCCATGTCGATCTGGCGCCTACCCTGCTGCGCATCGCCGGGGTGGATCTGGATCTGGATCTGGATGGGGAGGCCGTTCCCCTGACGGAAGGCGAGCTGGACAAGGCCGCAAGCGGGATGAGACACGAGCATGTCACGGTCGAGTATTGGGGCATGGCCTTGTCCGAGGGACAGCCGTTCCGCGCGAATGAGCAGAGGTGGGTGGCGAATAACACGTACAAGGCGCTGCGGATCATCGGACGGCAGTACAACTTCTACTATGCCGTCTGGTGCAATAATGAGCATGAGTTCCACGATCTTACGGTGAGTCTCTCTCTCTCTCTCTTTTCGCAACCATTACTTTTAGAGAACGAAAGCATAGGCGTTTTACTTACCAACTTTGGACCCTTGGTTGAACAGACGGACCCGTACCAGCTCAACAACCTCCTCGACGACTCGGCCACACCGCCTGCCACGCTCCTCGGCGTGCCCTTCGCCAATGTCATCGCTCGTCTCGACGCGCTGCTCCTCGTCCTCAAGTCATGCAAGGGCAGCACCTGCGTGCGGCCGTGGCAGGCGCTGCACCCCGCGGGCAACGTGCGGAGCCTGCGGGACGCGCTCAGCAGCCGCTTTGATTCCTTTTATGAGGAGCGGCAGCAGAAGAAGGTCAGCTTCGACCGGTGCGAGTTGGGCTATCTCGTGGACGCCGAGGGCCCGCAGTTTGATGAAAAGGACGGGCTGGGGTATCGGGAGGGTGTGAACTGGAGTGAGTGGGTGTAATTGTAATTTTCTGAGGTGAAGTTGGAGGACGATGAGGTGTGGATTTGATGAGACTTGAGAGACACGTGGATGATAATAAATATATTACGAAATCGCTGCAGATAGATGGATAGCCTTTGCTTGGAATGTCCCCTTCGGATCTTAGGAACTCACTAGGTAGCTTCTCAATCGCATCAAGCAAAATATGAACTCAGAGGTCACACGACGATGACATGAGCAAAAGCAATGACCGACCCAGGGATCGAACCTGGCACCTTCTCGGTGGAATTCTTCCAGCTAAGTTCAGCTTTGTGAACGAGACGTGATAACCACTACACCAGTCGGCCGTCATATGATTATTTTTGGGAGAAAGTCCTACTTCAGGATTGCAGTGCGCTGGGTGAGAGGGTTATAGAAGGGTACCGTATTCAACCCCATATTGTCTCTATCAAGACACTACCTATACCAACTTGAACTCATCATCTATCTACCCTTGAGGGTTTATGGAGTCATCATGCCTTGTAATTTGGAATTGAAAAAGACGTCATCCCCAGCAGTATTCTCAGATCGCGCGGTGTAAACAGGACGGTAGTGCTCTGGTTTTTCAAGGTGTCACACGGCAAAAACGACATCGTTGCATGCGAATATTGCAAACGCCTAGGGATCCCCTATATAAGGTACCGTGCAACACAGCGGTTTGGCTCGATAAGGTGCATGAAATGTCAATCAAGACTGAACATCGCCTGATGGAAACTCTGAATTTTCACAATTTTAGCTGAAATTCCAATGTAAAGCACTACAATACAGGCCATGGCCCTCAAAACCAAAAGTAAACATCTAATCTAACAATATCACACATGGTACTGTAAACCGTATGAGAGGTACTTTGTACTCTTTCGTAACCCGAGGTTTCAGCGTTGACCTACGCGAACATATATTATTATTCCGCACCTGGACTACTGCGATGCAGGAGCAAAAACTCGAACTGCCCCGGCATCGCTGACATCGTAGGAGGAGTGAGCGGTACGACGGTACCTCGCGCATGATCGGAAACACGATGAGCGATGGTGTGGGGGAGCGCGGGGAGAGTGCTCTCGTGGTTTTGGTGTCCGGGGAGGTTGTCGAGGTGCTCGGGGTTCTGGTCGAAGCCTTTGAGGCCCGGTTCTCCGTAGGCAAAAGGTACGACAGCTTAAACTTCGCCCAGAAGCTCGCCTACATCGAGCGACCGGGAGCCGCCCCGACGAGAGCGACGGGGCGGATATATCGCCGCGGGGGAACGGGTGCAACTTTTCGCGCCGACGTCTTCGCTTTTCGGGGTTGTGGTTCGCGAGGATGGCCGATGGAAAGCAGAAGTAGAGAGACGACAGAGAAGAAACGAGGGACGGAATCGGAATGTAAACGAACGAGGTGGCGAAGCGACCAGCGAGAACTCAGCCAGCATCAGCCGAAATCAGCCGAGAACAGTGAGTGTTGTTAGTGAGGTAAGTGCTTGAATATCTAGTTCCTCGCCACTCTTTGCAAACTGCTACTACCTGTGTTTATCTGTTATCCTTCTCTTTACAGATTACAGTTTGCTTGTTTTGTTTTGTTTTACCCCTCCCACCAGGCCAAAGGAACTATGAAAATTCAAAGCTTTGCCTTCGCTGCCAACAATTTGTTCCCCAGCTGGGCCATCTCAAACTTGCGCACCTTGCCGCTGCCCGTCAGCGGCACCGTGGCCGGCACACCGTCTTGACCCAGCCAAAACACATGGGCCGGCGCCTTGTGCTTGCCCAGCGTCCGCGTGACCCACTCCCTGATCTCCTCCACACCGGGCCGCTGCTGCTGCTGCTGGTAAGCTTCATCCAACGCCAGGAACGCGCCGACGACTTCGCCGTAGTGCGCATCCTTCAGCCCGACCACGACAGCCATGGAAACAGCCGGATGCGCCACCAGCCGCTCCTCAATCTCCAGCGGATAGATGTTCTCGCCGCCGCGGATGATGATGTCCTTGAACCTCCCCGTAATGGAGCAGTAGCCGCGCTCGTCAAACACGGCCTCGTCCCCGGTATGCAGCCACAGCACGCCGCTCTCGTCGCGGACCATCACCTCGCTCGTCTTCTCCGAGTTGTTCCAGTACCCGGCCTGCAGCTGGTACCCGCCGATACACAGCTCGCCGCGCGTGCCGACGGGCACGATGTTGCCGTCGCGGTCGACAATCTTGGCCAGCGCGTGCGGCATCAGCGTGCCGACCGTCGTCAGCCGCACGTCGAGCGGGTCGTCGGTGAAGGCGTTGAAGCAGGTCGGGCTGGCCTCGGTCAGCCCGTAGCTGGACGTGAACTCGGCCATGCCCAGGCGCGCGACGAGCTGCTCCATCAGGTGGCGCGGCACGGGCGCGCCGGCGACGATGCCCGTCCGCAGCGACAGCCCCAAATCCGATCTCGGAAGCGCCGCCTTGGCTTCGGGCAGTGCGAGCAGCGTGTCGAACATGGCGGGCACGCCGTGCAGCGCGGTGCAGCGTTCCGAGACGAGGGCGCGCAGCGTGGCGCGCGCGTCGAACACTTCGGCCGGGTAGACGATCTTGGCGCCGTGCGTGATCACGGCCATCAGGCCGAGCACGAGGCCGAAGCAGTGGAAGAGCGGCGGCGGGCAGCAGAGGATGTCGGCCGGGGTGAGACGCATGCGGTCGCCGATGAAGCGGGAGTTGTTGACGATGTTGCTGGACGGGAAAAACAAAAGCAACGAAGGAAACGCGTCAGTGTGTGTGAGTGGCTATATGCCATATCCTCTCTCTCGCTCTCTCTCTCTCTCTCTCTCTCTCTCTCTGTGTGTGTGTGTGTGTGTGTGTGTGTGTGTGTGTGTGTGTGTGTGTGTGTGTGTGTGTACGTGTGTGTGTGTGTATGTGTGTGTGTGTGTGAGTGTGTGTGATAAAATGAACTTACTGATGGGTGAGCATGGCGGCCTTGGGCAGGCCTGTCGTGCCGCTGGTGAACTGCAGGTTGCACACCAGGTGAGGGAGCACCTTGGTCTCGGCTTGATGGAGCCTGTCTGGATTGACCCGTGCCCCCTGGGACAGCAGATCGCTGTACGTGGTGTACCCGTCCGACTCGCCTCTGAGAATGACGACCTTCGGCCCGCGGGCTCTTGCTGCCAGTTGGCTGAGCAACGGGCCTTGGTCAAGCCGGCCTATCCGCTTGGTCGTGAAGAAGACTTTGCATTCTGGATTTGTGCGTGTCGGTCAGTGTTAGCATTCACGGTAGCACATTGCCCGGGAGGAAGCGACCCAAAATCTGGTCAAGCATACCGGAAAAATCGAGGCCGTACTGCGCCTCCGTCGGGGTGTACGTGTTGTTGAGGATGACCAGGATGGCGCCGATCCTCGTTGCGGCGAAGAATACGGCGGCGTACTGTTCGCAATTGCCCGCCATGATGCCGACTCGGTCGCCGACGCCGATGCCCATCTCCAGCAGAGCCGCGGCCAGCAGCCGGCTGTGGTGGTTGAGCTCGTTGTATGTCCATCGGGCGCCGGTCCAGGGGAACACCAGACCTTCTCGCGTCCCATGGTGCAGACACTGCAGGTTGAGCAGCTCTCCCAGTGTCAAGTCTACCAGGGGCGGGTCTGTCGGGCCAAAGAGCAGTGACGGTTTCTGTCCCTGAGGGAGAACGAAGCTGTCCTCAACCCGCCGGTGTACCGGGACTTGGACGGACATGGTCCTTCCTTACGGCTCTCGTCCGAAAGAAACTGCGGGTCGTCTAGATACCTAAGCTCGCGCGAGCTGGCGTGTTGTCTCTTGACTTGTTACACGAGAGAATAGGTAGAGAGTAGCTTTCTACTAGCGCTCGGGAAGGACTCGGGCTTGCTGGTATGCCAACGCACTAGAGGGGAAATGGGAACCACAGAGTCGGAGCCGAGCTGAAGAGCATGACCACCCAGGTCACAGTTTACTACCAGAAGCATCAGCACAGACGACTCCCAACTCTCAAGCAAGGGCCGGCTCGATCTAATCCGATAAGATGCATCGGAGCGCTCTCCGGCAACGTCATCTCCATCGCTCCTCGGCCCTTGAATCACCGCAGAGGGCACCGGATCGGCAATGGAACCATTACCAAGCTGGTGTGTGGCGGCATTGGTCCTCGGCTGATGAGATTGGGTCCGCAGACAGATCAGCAGAGTTTTCTTCCAGGCTCATGCCGAGGAGCAAAGATGCACTGGGTGAGGTGGGCAGGCGGGGGGGTTTGGGCGTCGCTCCCACCCCTGCTGCCTCCGTCCGTGATGACACCATCTGATAACTTCCGGATGGTACGAGCGAGGGGAGGGTGGTGTGATGGGCCACGCTCGTCACGGAGACGGGGGCGCCGTCTTAGACTCCCATCCCAGCCCCAGTAAAATGCCGCAGTGCTATGTAGCAGTGCCCAAAGGGCTACAAGCGAACGGTCGTTTTCTCGGATCTGATAAGATTGATTATTCATGCCAAGTCCACAGTCCCCACGCCCTGTGGTCGATCATAGCAAGCAAATGCCGCTTGATCGATCGTCCTCGACAGGAAACTAGACACAGCCCGGGCAGCGCTGCTTTGCTGGTCAAATGCAAACCTGACCATGCACTCATGTATAGGATAGTTATTCCACCTAACTTGCGAGAAAAAGCCTCGCAACATATATGGCACATCTGACGACTGCCGGCAAGGCACGAAAGCGTGCCCTGCGAAGTCCGGGCCTTGTGGACCTCCGAAGTCGGTTGCGCCAAGAGACCGGGGGCCACCGAAAAATTATCTGATCCGCTCTCTTAGCGTCCGAGTAAAGTTATCAGATCCGAGCACCCCTGGAGCCCGCTTTTATTGGTGGTTTCCTCTCGGCGCCATGACTTGGAAACATTTGCGAAGTGGGACGGCCTACGCAAAGACGACGTGGGCCAGCGAACAGGTTTGCCGCGTCTGTAGCATGGATCTACGAGCTAAGATATACTCGGTATGCCGACAGGGTGTGTGTGTTGCAGTCGGCGGGGACGTCGGGGAGGTGGGAGAGCCGAGAGATGTGCGCCTGCCGCCAGATGGGAAGCTTTGTTTTCTTTCTTTGTTTATCCTCGTCACACATGTGAATTGCTGAGACCCATTTGCTCGCTGCCGTAAGCAGCTTTGGCAACACATGAGATAGATCCCTCCTTCCTGCGGCGTCTCGTTGTACTTGACAACTTTGACAAGGCCTCATCGAGCATGGCGCCTCCGAGTAAGACGACACTACGGCAGTTCGCCGACTACGCAGCAGCTTCCGAGACAATCCTGAAGCTCCCGCATCCGTACCAGACGACGTACTTCGTTGGGAAGAAGGCCGAAGAAACAGACGCCAATTCCTCCTCGTACCAGCTCACCCCTCGCAACCCCGACGAGGCCGGTGGCAGCTCCAAGCCGCTTCCCTTCCCGCTTCACAATGCCGCTGTGTCTTTCTCCGAACCCCAGGACCTCAAGTCGAGCGACCGGCCCCAGGACTCCAACAACACCCCGTGGGCACGAGCAAGACGCAACCCGGCCGTGACGGTTAGCTGGACGAGCGCGGAGCCGCCAAGCGTCGGCCAGCTCTGGCTGATCACCTACGCCGTCTTCACGGTGCGCCCGGGCGAAGAGGCCTTCCGCCTCCGCGCGCAGGGGGCGGGTGCACCGCGGGTGACACAGCAACTCAAAGCCGTCGGGCTCGCCATCGACCACCCACCACGCGGCGGCGAACCCACCACCGCGACGGCCAATGCCGACGACGAGCTGGTCGTCCTCCGCGGCGCCTTCTGGCAAGGCGCGGGCTCGCCCTTCGGCCCGCGCCCGGCCTGGGCGCCGGAGGAGCAGGACCCAGACCTCTCGGGCTACCCGCTGCCGCCGGCGAGCTACGTGATGACGCACGAGCCGGCGACGGCGCTGTGCTGGCACCCGCGGCGGCGGGCCAAGCCGCGGCCGGGCAGCGTCATCTACAGCCGGTGGATCCCGCACCTGCGCGAGACCTTCAGCATGGTGGCGCTCGACCACGCCGACGCCGAGCACGTGGCGCTCTTCCACGCGTGGCAGAACGACCCGCGCGTGTCGCAGGGCTGGAACGAGACGGGCTCGCTGGAGCAGCACCGCGCCTACCTGCGCCGCGCGCACGAGGACCCGCACCAGATGGCCGTGCTGGCCCGCTTCGACGGCACTTTCTTTGCCTATTTCGAGGTCTACTGGGCCAAGGAGGACCGCATCGGCGCGCACTACCCGGCGGGCGACTACGACCGCGGGCGGCACAGCCTCGTGGGCGACGTGCGCTTCCGCGGCCCGCACCGCGTCAGCGCCTGGTGGTCGAGCCTGATGCACTACCTGTTCCTGGACGAGCCGCGCACGCAGAGCGTGGTCGGCGAGCCCAAGTACACCAACAGCTCGGTGCTCATGTACGACCTGATCCACGGCTTCGGGCTCGACAAGTTCATCGACCTGCCCCACAAGCGGTCGGCCCTGGTCAGCTGCTCGCGCGAGCGCTTCTTCCAGCTGTGCCCGCTGGACGACAACGAGAAGGTCATGGGCGGGACCGGAGTGGGGTTGGTGCCCAAGTTGTAGGTAGATAAAAGAAAAGAAAAGGGGTAATGGCTGGCAGTCAAGGTAGTAAGTAGTTGAAATGAGGCCATGTCTGGTGTTCATGCCATGATCTCTGTGTTCCATCGAAAGAAGGCCTGAAGTTTGAAGCAAGTACTCGGACCTTGTCTTATGGAGAGAGATTGTGAGTGAGTGAGTGAGTACTGTAAATACTAGTGGTACCCCTGAATTGCCTTGTTTTATAAGAATATGCATAGGTAGATCAACCCCTTATATCATGCTGGTTACTCGCGCTGCAATGCCATCATGAAGAAACGACCTTGTCCCCCCCAAGACCCAAATGGTTCCAGCAAACTATCTCCCAAAACAAGTCAGCACTCCACATCTCCACCATCTGTGGAAGAGAGAGGGGGCAAAAAAGAAAAGAAAAGAGCGGGCAAAAAAAAAAAAAAAAAAAAAAAAAAAAAAAAAAAAAACTCACTCGAAAACCCAAGATCATCCCCGAAAAACAGCTTCGTCACCTCCTCCCCGGCGGTCACGCCGCCCTCGGGCCAGTATGACACGGCCTTCTTCCCCACGGCGAGCCCGATCATGGGCGGGATCTCGGCGAGCTCCAGGAAGCTGCTGCTGCTGCTGCCGTCGTCGGCCGTCTTGTTCTGCATGCGCTGGTGGATGTTGTTCGCCGCATAGTAGCCCATGTGCATGGCCGCGCCGCAGCGCTTGATGCCGCTCCACTTGACCAGGTCGCCGATGGCGAAGTGGTCTGCTGCGTTGGGCGTGGTGGCGGGGAAGTTCAGGCTATGCACAACAAGGGTCGGCGTGTGTCAGGACTCTCGGGTGAGACTTGGAGAGGCAGCGGAGGAAGAAGAAGAAGAAGAATGAAGATTAAGAAGATTTAGGTACTCACTTGGCCTGGATCTTGACGTAGCCCTCCTCGTCTAGCACGCTGCTTGGCAAGAAGCTGGTCGAAGGGGTGGGCCTCGACACGGCGAGCGACACCTGGTCGGCGAGCATGGTGTGGCCGTTGGTGAAGTGCAGCCGGAGACACTTGTTGCCGTGCTCGTCCTCGGTCTCCTCGGTCCGGTCGAGGCGGTGCGACATGAGCACGTCGACGCCGGCTTCGCGCACCAGTTCCAGGCTGACGTCCTTGACCTCCTCCGGGAGCGGCTCGGACGAGAGCAGCTTGTCGCGCGAGTGGACTAGCGTGACTTTGATGTGTGGCTGCACCAGCTTGAGCTCGGCCGCCATTTCAATGCCCACGGCGCCTGTATGTCGTGTGCGAAGAGCGTCAGCAGCTGTAATCATTACCCTTTTCTTTTTCTTTTCTTTTCTTTGTTTTCTTCTTCTTGTTTCCTCTCTTCTTTTGTTCAAAAGAGCTTAAAACTGAACTCACCTCCGCCAACAATCACAACCCCGTGCCTCGCCGCCGTAGCAGCACGGATATGGTCGCCCGCCTCAAACAGATACTGCTTCCTGCGCAGCGACTGGGGCACCACGGGCCACACCCTCCGCAGGCCCGACGCCGCAACAAAGTAGTCGTACTGCAGTTCCAACGGCGGCGTGGCCGCGCCGTGCGCAGCGTATGTCGCCACCTTCCGCTGCGGGTCAACCGACTGCACGGTCCCGTGGAGCACCCGGATGTTGTTTTCGGCCCGCCGTAGCGCGGGGATGTCGTCGTACTTGACCCAGCACTTCTCGGCATATGCCTCGGACGCCAGCGCCAGGGGCGAGCCGATGAGGTGGTAGAAGCCGTCTCTCTCGTCCACTACCGTGATCTCCACCTCAAACTGTGGTCTCTCTACCTGCTGCTCTCCCGCCGCCGGCTTCGGCCCGCACCGTGGAGGGAGACCGCGGCACAGGTCTTGGAGATTGAGCGCGGCCGAGAGCCCGCCGTATGAACCGCCCGCCACGAGCACCCTGACTGGTTCTGTTGGGATGGAGCCCATTGTGGTTGTTGGTGCTCGAGTCAGATGACGTGGAAAGAGGGTCCGCCTCAAAAACGAAAACGGGGCAGGGGTAAGGATGAGATGAGGGCGATGTACAGATAGGTGTAGTAATGTTGACGGTCCTGGTGGAAGAGCCTGGTGGGATGGGGAACCGAAAGCTTTCAGCACAAAATGGGAAACTGTGAGGGGACGCGCGAGGCTCGAGATGGGCATGTGACAGGTGCAGTAGTGATTAAGGTGCGGAATGGTTTGGGGGGTCGGATGGTGTCCAGTGCCCTCCCGGCCTCACTCCTCCCTCCCTTTGTTGTATTTTATTCCGCAGTAGTGCCCCCATTCTGCATAGTAAGTGCCATGGATCAAACAAACCATGGATGGATCAAGCGCTCCACCGCCCTTTCTCAGCCGATGGAATTTTGGCCGTTGCCCTCCACCTCCATTCCCTCGGCCTCTGGAGTCTGGGCAGCTGCCGGGTCCACTGTCACCCGCGGCTCGCTTCGATGTCATCGTCGCTTGCTGATGAGTGTGACGCCCGGCATCGGAATCGTTTGGGCGCCAAGGTTCTCCAACCGGTTCCTCTTGTGGCCTGCAAAGCCTCCACACGTTCCGTTTCATCCAGTATTTGACGCATTCAGGAACCAACCGGAGGGGGAAATCGCGAGGGGCCAAGGCTCCAAGAACAGGAACCCCCGCTCCTGGTATCCACAAATTTGCAACCCTGCTGCAGGCTCATCTTATCAGATCATCAGATCATCAGCGAAAGCGCCGCGCCATCCGAGCGGTTGAGCCGGCAAAAGACGGCACTTCTTTTTTTTCCCGGAGAAGGACTGCGTTAGTTGCATATCTGAATTTCCTCATATCTCCCAGAGAGAGGGATTCAGATTGAGTCGCAACATATATTTCCATGATCATACCAAAACCATACTTAGATCCCATCATCCCAATGATCCATAATCCCACCGATGATCGCTTAGAAACCCGGGAACTCAAACTTGACCTCCTCGGCGTGATACCCGCCAGGGGGCACTCCCGCGTTAGTCAATTCACCCAAGAAGCTGGTATGCAGCGAGTACAAATCCGGGTCCGCCCTGAGCGCCTCCTCCTGCGCCAGCACGTCCTCCAGATCCTGCCCGACATCAAAGTACTTGCCCCTCAGCACACGCTTGGCGAGGCCCGTGGCCAGAGCCACGCACACCATGCCGTTGAGGTATGGCGAGTCGTTGTAGACGTCTAGCGTGTTGGCGAAGAAGCGCTGCGCCTGGGGCGGCAGGTTGGCAATTGACTCCTGAGCGTATTCTATCCTTGTATTCAGCGCTTCATTCGTCTTTTGTCTCTACGACTCAAAGGGGGCTTTGTGCGGGTTGGGATGAAAAAGGGGGGGGGGGAAGAAAACATTTATTACTCTTCAGCGTCATGGTGCTCTTGATGCCGCCCGGATGGAGGGAATACAAGTGCACGTCCTCCAGCCCTTCCATGTCCATCTCCTTCTGCGTGCAGGCCGTCAGGTTGATCAGCGCCGCCTTGCTCGCGCAGTAGCTGGTGCTGTACGGGATGGCGACGGTGCCCGCGCGCGAGGCAATGTTGAGCACGCACCCGCTGCGCTGCTCGCGGAATTTGGGCACCAGCAGCCGCATGAGGTAGTAGGGCCCGTGGAAGTTGACGGCGATGTCGTGGATGAAGTCGAGCGGATCTTGGGCGTAGATCTGCAAGATATGAATGAGCCACTCTATGCATTATAAATGAGAGCAGTGTGATATTTCAGCTACGGGGGTGGGTGAAGGGGGCCGAGGCGCCTTATACTTACCGGTCCTAAGCCGTTGGCTCCTGCGTTATTCACCAAGATGTCCACCCTGCCGTGGAGGTCAAGTGCCTGAACACGAGGTTTCCCATCAGTCTCCTTTCTTCCCAAGAGCATCCGTCCATGCATCTACACTGTTTCACAGCCACAACTACCGATACCCAGCCAAGGAAACTCTACCTCTGCAGAACTCGCGAGTTAGGTAATTTCAACAGCGTACCTGTTTCACAAGCGCTTTGCACCCTTCCAACTCGGCAACATTGCACCTGACAAACTCGACCGCGCCAGCCCCAAATCGGAGACATCTCTCCTCCAGCTCCGGCGGCGGCGGCGTGTTGTGGTACGTCAAGACCAGCTTGGCACCGGCTACCGCAAACGACTCGGCCAGTCCCCGGCCTATGGCACCCGCGGCGCCTGTGGTTATATAGTAACCGACCGCGTTTGGAGTCAGCTTCGATCCAGAAAGCAATCCAACGACACATTTGGGCGTGAAAAGATACTATAAGAGAAAATGTATGTACAGAGAGTACAGTACCTGTGATGATGGCTACCTTGTCCTGGAGAGAGCCCCTGAACTTGGAAGGGTGGATGAAGAGGTAGACATCGGTGCGGAAGCGCGGGGTGAACTGAGCTGGAGCCGGAGGAGATGACGGCTTGTCTGTCATGTTGCTGAATACCTAGTTGGCTGACCTGGGGATAGAGTGTACCTATGGTAAAAGTGATTCGTTACATAGGTGTACCCCGGATCGGTTTTCTATCTGGAAACCCGGAGCTGGCTACAGGTCAGGGAGATTGTGTAGGACGAAATCAGACTGACTCTGGGAGACACGAATACAACAGCGGGGTAGCACGGCGCGTATGTGTGTCTCTCTTCCCGAATCAGCCGAGCTGGTTTAGGGCGGGATTATAGATGCAGTCCTCGCTGCGGCTTACCTTGTGCCTGGGTAAATACTACCGGCCCTGGCGCTTCTCCGGGGCTCGGCAATCATCCTACCAGCCTGTTTATGAACCATTCAGCTTTGGACCAGTTTGTATTGAAAGTTAGTGCATTCTGGGAGGCCACAGTGAGTACATTGGGTTCGATCGATTGAAGGCTACCTCAATTCTTAGGTAGGCATCTAAGCTCATACAAACTATACGACATCTAAGCTGTGGAGCGTCGATAACTTCCATGCTACCAAATTCTTGACTTGCACTCGTGCTATGGCATATTGGTAAGTGCGCTCTCGATGGAACTGGCAATTGGCAGCTGAGGACGCTTAGATATACCGCTGAACTACTATGTGGTGTCTTACTACTCATAGGTTACTAGTACTCACTAAGGTAACGTGTTTGCCGCAGGCAAGGTTCCAGTTCTTGTACAACACCGCGCCGGGGTCGCCGTTTCCACTCCTTTGTCTGTCAAGCTGTGATTTATAAGGATAAGCTCACGAAGGATATCAAGCCACCAACACCGCTGTCTACCACGCTCTCTCTTCCCACCCGCGCCGCTTTCTACAATGTCGCGTCCTCTCCGCTCCAGGCGTAGCGGTCATACATGCCAGGCTATCACGACCCCGCATTACCGCAACTTAGACAGCGACTCCTTCTTAAGTGGAACGGAGCCGTGGCTGCCGCTCTCCTCGTAGGGGCCGGTGTCGCCCCGTAGACCGCCATCCGAAGCTTGGCTTCCTCCCTCGGCCTCTGGAGGTGATGGAAGCTCCAATCCCGTGCTTGGAGTGTCCGCATGAACGACCACGGAGCCTTCCTCCGGCTGCGTGCTGTCTGTGCCGGTCGAGACATCTCCGCTCTGCAAATCTTGCTTCCAAAAGTCCGAGGGGGACAGAGCAACCCTTGGAAGGGGCTGGACCTCGCCTGGCTTCAAAACCCGTATATGGCTGTGGCTCTTAGCGTTCCTCTTAAGGCGTGGCTTGGATGGTCCACCACCTGGGCGATTAACCTTCCGGGACCTAACCTTCAGTTCCAACCGCTCATCCTCGTCTGACTGCTCGTCCGCATCCTGGAACGGCTTCTTATGCCTGGCGACGACGAGCTGTATGCTAGCTCCGGAACCCCTCCGCCGACCAAACGTCCGGTCTTCTGTTGGCGTCACTTCCCCTGAACTCGGCGGTTGGACGACACGAATGCAGGGCGGGTTCTGTTCTCCACCATCGGTGCCGGTGCCTCTGCCGCTGCTCAGATTATAGGCTACTGGCTGCCATACACCCATAGCCCGACGGAGATTGACCTGACTCTTGCTGAACACGACGCGCGCGCGCAGACTGTGCACCGCCTTGTCGAGGGCGAGTTCAATAGCCAGCCTGTCTCGGATGCGACTCAGTTTTGGCCACGTCGCCCTCTCGCCCATCAAACAGTTGCGTAGCATGAACTCGGGCGTTGGGTTCTTCAGGATGAGTGGGAGGTCGTGCAGCGCAATCTCGGGGAGGATCGTGATGTCACCAGAGTACGCTTGGCTTAGAACGGACAGGAGCTTGGTGAGCAGGTTCGGCAAAAATCCCATTTCGGCCAAAAATTGCATCCTGTGCAGACTTTCTTCCTTAGCCATCGCTGTCAGTTCCCCAATCCACCCTCGACGGGTCACAGATGGCTCCTGGTGTATCTTCCCCGGAGAGGGTTGGTCGTCCTTAGCGAGAAAGGGAACGACATGCGGGTTGACCTGCGAGACGATGAAGTGGTTGACGTTGAACATCTCGGCGAGACGAGTCATGGGCAGGTCGTTGTCAACGGATCCATCGATGAACTGTTGCGGCGTCGGGATCCAAGGCTCGTGCTTCCCGGTCGCCGGATTCTTCATGAGCAACGGGTGACCCTGGAAAACTAGGGGAACGGAGCACGAGGCAGCAACGGCGGACCATATCAAGACGTTAGGCGCAGTTACGTAGTTGAGCAACCGCGGAACCTCGTAGATGGACGAGGACGACACGCAGATGTTGCATATCCGCCGTGTCCGATTGTAAGCCTCCAAAAAGGTCACGTCTCCGAGCCAGCCCTGCATCACCCTCGTCAGGTTCGAAATGTCGGACCAGCTCCCCTTAGTCAAGAGGTGACGAAGATGGCTTGATATACCCTCGTTCTCGCCCTCAAATACGCCCAAGTCGCCAAACGGGAATCCTTTGATCAAGCCGGGGATCTCGTCATCCTTACGCGTGCACAGGACGGAGCAGACGATAGATCCGGCAGATGCGCCCGAGACAATGCGAGGCAGGAGCTTTTGTTCGTATAAGGTCTTGAGCACGCCAATATGCGCCATACCAAACGTACCGCCTCCGCTCAAGAGCAATGCGCTCCGCCCAAAGCTTTGCCGAGCGCAAATCATGCCTTCGAGCAGGTCTTTAAGATCCATCTCGGTCTGATAGGTGCTCTTCTCGACCACCGACTGGATGGTCTCGATGGCGGAATCGACGTACCGCTCAATCAACCTTTTGGTCCCGACGTAGGAGTGGCGATAGAGATCCAAGTTCCCCATGCCGCCCACATCACGCGACAATCCAGTCCTGATCAGATACATCATGGTGCTGATGTCGCAGTTGATTCGGGCCGTGTCCAGTTCTTCCAGCTTGGCCCGAATTTGCTCTGCGCGGTAGTCGTATTCGCCGCTTGTATCATCGCGTTTCCACTCATTGTTGCCCTCGAGCTTGTCGAGCTCAGCGGCGGCTGTCTCCCACTCTTTTAAGGTGGTGGCCTGCGGTGCCGGTATCAGTAACCGGCGGCAGGGAGAGGGGCTGAAAGCACTTACATTCTGCATGCGGGCGGCTAGTATCTGCCTCCGCTCCGCTCCTTTCCCTTTGCCTGCGTGCTCGGAACCGGCGAGACCATCTCGCCACGCCAGAGCGAGACTGCCGGCACCCCGGACAAGCACGGACAGCGGGGAAGCAACATGGCTCTTAGACGTTCTTCTGCTCCTAGCCCTAAGAGGTTCGAGTGAAGACGGTTGTGTCGGACTTGAGCCGGTGTTCTTAACTAGGGTAACTCGGGGTCCATGACGAGGGCCATGGACGAGGAAGTCGGACATGGCGGGCACCGGGAAGAAGTGGGAAGTGAGGGATATAAGGGGCTGCTGGATGCTACAGAGAGCTGCTTAGGATGGGGCAATAGGTGGGTGTCGAGGGTCTTAGGACGTAGGAGTTGAGCCGGAAATAATCACGATTAGGGGTGCTGTAACTCCTTTCTTATGACATATTGCTGGGCGGCGAGGTCTGTTGGGGATCGAGGATAAGCGTGTCGAGTGGGTGGAGGATAACCATCCGTGGCCCGCAACACAAGTCTGATCGCAATACCTAAGATTTGCCCGACTTCAAGCTTGAAGATTAAGAATGAATGGTAGAGGAGGAAGGGAATTACATCGGACAGGATGTTGGCCAAGTTGAGGTAATATTAGGCCCTAGATTCAAGAGCAAAGAAGGAAACGGAAAGGACACCCTGGACGACACCTGATGACAGAGGAGGCCATGTGCCGCCAACGAAACTGGAAATTGGTAGCGTGGGGCACCCCACACAGGATCCGTTGATCTGGGGGAGGCACAAAGAAATCGTGGGGAAGGCACGTCACACAGCGTGCGATTGGCGGTCTGGTTTGAGCATCATGGGATTCCCCCAACCGGCCAATCCCAACCCTGTTGCAGATGCCCACATGGGCGTGCCAATGACACAATCCCTGTTGGCAGAAGCCACATTAACCACAGCTTATGATGTTTCAAGTGACACCGTTCCAGAAAGCTCACAATGCACAGAGTGTACTGCTGTAAGTATATAAGATTTTATTATCGAGGCGCTGCATTATCATCTGAAACTTCGGCTTCGAACGGCCGAAGGAGCGGTAAGCAGCATACTAGTATGTAGTCCAATCTTCAACCTCCACTCCACGTCTCAGCCGAACCCGGCAAACTAAACCCCGTAAAAAAAGCGGTCTGGCCCAGGGGCAGCTTGCCAGTTGCACGAGTCAGTCTTGCGACTTGAAGGCGCTGGAAATGCCCTGAAGGAGTCCTTCAGTCTGAAAGGTGGGTGACCGTGCGGAGCACTATCTCCAGAACCCCAGTTTTCACATGTCGCAGGATGCTGGAGGCGGGGTGAACGGTGAAGGTCATCCCCGGCAGTCTCCCGGAGCACGATATCGGAAGGCCACAGAAGCACTGGACCTCGATACAGACCACCCTGCAGAACTCAATACTCATCATTAAGCAGTAACCAAGGCACAGTAACCAAGGTACGCCTGCCCGACTGCAGTGAGCTTCTAACCTATGACCGGGCACAGAGTGGTTGTAACATCGAGTTCGGAACGCGCGTCGTCGGCGGGCAGAAGCTCAACTAGTACCTGGTAGGTAGCTTGCAGATAAACGGCGAACATGGGACGAAAGCCGACTGAAAGGAAGACCATCACACATGATGACTTTGGGAAACTACTACATACTGCTAAAACGTCCAATGGAAACTCGAAGATTAGAAAGAATAGGACCGAAACTGCGACCTCGGGTCTACGTGGGCTCGATCGTGAGGCGGGTTGCTAGGATTGCGTCGCAGGCACGCGCTAGGTAGCCCCACAGCAGAGGAATGCTCCACTGGACTGATGAATTCAGGCTGCCGGCTAGGCGCGGAAGCTTCCGCAAGACCGCAACACTCAGGGCACAGTGGGACGCGTAATTCACTGCGCCCAGCGTCCGCCATAACATCTCGTGGGGAGGCGATTCTTCGCTGGCCCGTGGGCTGCAACCGCCGGATTACCTATCTCCTTGCGGGATCGCCACTGAGATGGCAGCGGACCTGGAATGTGTGCGGTTTGCAATGCTTCCGAAGCCCAGCCTAACCTTCACTGTGCCGAGTCTCCACGATGGGCTGCCGATCGATTGTCGCGTGTACCACCCGCACTCTCTCGCTCCGTCTCCTAGTGCGCCACCTTGGCAGAAGCACGCTGCCGTTGTTGCACACCCATACGCGCCCCTGGGTGGCTGCTATGACGACCCCATTGTCGACATTGTAGCCGGCACACTGTTGCGGCTCGGCTTCCTTGTGGGCACCTTCAATTTCAGGTTCGGACTATCCCGTTTGCGCCCCAGAATCCCAGTCCCTCGAACTTGCGTGCTTTGTTGCTAGTAGCCCGCTGATGTGCCATGTCGGCTATCTATCTAGAGGCGCCCATGGCTCTGCCGGCAGAACCACATGGACGGCCAAGGCCGAGCGCGCCGACTACCAGTCGGTTGTTGGTTTCATGTACTACTACGTGCACTTCCTCGAACCCCTTTCCCAAGCTAGTCCTAGCCAGCCCGACAGTAAGGGCCACGGTGAGGAACAGGCAGACGCTGATGAAGAGGACACATCAATCATTCGCTTATGCCCCCCTACGCCTGATGGATCGCCGTTGTCGCCGGCAAGGTCTGCTGCTAGGCCTGTCCTGTTGCTGGGGGGCTATTCGTACGGGGCCATGATCACATCCCAACTGCCGTCTCTCGACACGATAATGGCCGTGTTCAGGGGCCCAGTTCGCGATAGGCCCGCCGCCGAAATCCGACTACGCGCCCAGCACATGGCTGAAATGCAAAACCGGATCCTGGCGAGTGCAAGACATGCCGCAATCGACCGTCTAACCACCAGGTCTCCTCGGAAACACGCCGGCATGCGCGTCGGAGGAGACGAGGAAAGCCGGAGTAGTCACGAATCGCGCCGCCCTCTCTCGGCCGAATTCGAAGAAGCGGTACGACACGGCGTTGCTGAACTTATGGCGAGGGCTGGGAAGAGACCTAGGCGGACTCTCAGTGATCAGAGCCAGAACTCCTGGGATCCAGAAGGGATCGCCGAGGGGTCTAAGCACGCCGCTGAGCGTTTACCGCCCGTTCCTGGCCTGATCACATACCGCCCAGCGTACCTACTCGTGTCACCTCTGCAGGGCATAATTACGAACCTGGCCACCATGTCTCTTCCCTCGGCATTATCAGGCATCACCGGAAAGTTGTTGACCCGAATTTCTGCGATGACCCGCGAAGAGACCGCCGAGCTGTCCGGCGCGGAACCATCTTTGCTGGCGCGTGCGACCGCAGTTGAGGCAGAGGACAAGCTGGTCCGCAGCCCCACGCTTGCGATTTATGGAGATCGTGATGGATTCGTTCCTGTCCGGAAGCTCCGGGAATGGGCATCTCGTCTGGAGGGTAGACCAGGCTCCAAGTTCCGTGCTCACGAGGTGTCCAGCGCCAACCATTTCTGGGCGCAGGGGAATGTAGCATCTACCCTCAAAGAGGCCGTCAGAGCGTTTGGGACATCTCTCCTAGGTGACAGCGCACACTGAGATGGGGCCTCTAGGAACTGACGTACTTCTACCCTGCCCTGAAAGGGGAGATGATAGCCTTGGTAACTCAGTGAGTGGCAACGCTTCACACGAAAACCCTCTGCTGCAGTGCTACGCCGTCATTTATCACACATCATGCAGCGCCCTCACCCTGTTGTTGACCGCCCTCTTCGCCATTGAAGTTTTAGGTGCCGTCTAGTCCCACGCATACGGCATGCCCGGATACAAATGCAGCTCGACCTCCACACTCGCCTTGGAAAGCCTCGCGGCAAACGCCAACGACTCCTAACTCGGGGTCAAAACGCAATGTCGGCGGCATTGTTCGATGAGTATTGATGAGATGGCACCAATGAACAAGATGCGATGATCTGGATCCTTGGAGGAAGGGATGGAAGGGCGAGATGGGCGGGCTGTATCTGGTAATTTACATGCGCGAGTGGCACCTTCGGATGTCACTGATATCTTAAGAGGTAGGTGCCTCTAGCGAGGACAGCAACGGCCGGGCAGAATGGAAAACGGATGCAGATGTGTCTGAACATGAGCTATCCAAACAGCAGGAAACCCATGAAGTATTGAGATATGCAGTATTACCGGCAGCGACCTGAGAGACACCAGCACTCCAAAGGCTCACCGGCTGGGCCCCTCCGTCGATAAATGGGAGGACCCGAGAGTAAGGCCGTTGGACCGCCACTGGCCGCTCGGGGTCGTCGTTCATACCCTGGAACTCGCACATCAATGGCCGACCGTGCCCTCTTGGATCTGTGAGATAAATGACATTTGGAAGCCAACACGCGTACTTAGGACAGCATCACAACAACTTATCCCCGCCATTGTGCTTTCTACACGGCCAAACTGACCGGGCCATGTTAAAGTGAAATCACGAACCGTACGCGGGAAACCAGCACATAGCTCACCTTCCGCCTTTACAAGACCTGACCCAGCCTTCCAAGGAAGCTGACTACCTAGGTAGGTACTGTATTCAGCAGTCCCTGGTCCAAGGCACCTCCAACGCGCCGTCCTCCCACCCGGTCACGACCTGCACGCGCGGGGAGCCCAGAAAGCGGAAGTAGACGGACCACGATTTCTGCTTGTACGGCCACGGATCGCCGCCAAAGAAGCGGTTCGTCATGCGGATCTGGCCGCGGCGGCCCTCAAAGAACAGGGCCAGCTCCCGCAGTACGGCCGGGTCGTCGATCCGCCTCGGCCCGTACAGCACGGCCAGGATCTCGACCTGCCCGCGCTGCGACCCCAACGGCCGCGCACCGGGCCCCGCCCCCGCTCCCGCTGCCGCCGCCAGCTTCACGTGCATCGAGTTCCGCCCCACCGAGCGGCGCAGCTGCTCGGCCGTCGCGTGCCGCGTCAGCGTCACCCGCGACGGCGACTCGCCCTCGGGTGCGAGCAGCAGGCGCAGGCCCTCGTCCTCCTCATCGCTGCCGCCCTTTGCGCTGTTGTTGTTGCTGTTGTTGAAGCGGTACATCACCGTGAGCACTTTGGTCTTGCCCGGCGCCGGGTCCGGCGTCAGGTGGCGGAAGATATTGCGCATGTCCAGCGTGAGCGTGTCGCTGTTATTGCCGGCCAGCGCCTGGATGTCAGGGGTCACCGTGACGCCGCCCCAGGTGGCGCCCAGGATGTGCAGGGCCGGACTACTGCCGTCACCCGGGGGCCGCGGGGCGACGAGGGATTCTTCGTAGGACGGGATCGGGTCCAGGTGGGTTAGGTCATCCTGGGCGTCGTCATCATCTGGCCAGATCAGGTTTGTTGCCGTTTGTTTTCTTGTCATAGTGGTGGTGGTGGTTGGGTGGTGGTGGGCAAATGTCGGGGTGTAGTCACTGTAGCGGTATGTTTCACAATGCTGTAACTTTGTGGGGATGAAGAGGTGGAGTTTGGTGACTGAGGTTCTTACTAACACAATCTAGGAGGAGTTGGCGTGAACCGCAGGTAAGCGGCTCCCAATCGGTTGCCGAACAGTCATCCAGCTGGCTACGCGCCATTGGAGCGCCGGGGACAGGCTAGAGAGCTGCGGTGAGCTGTGCGATTGGTTGCGTACGTAAGGTGGTAGTTGGGGAAGTTGGGGATGCGCTGATTGAGACCAACTGACCAAACCCAGTTGGGAGGTCGCGATAAGGGCCGTCTAGTATATACTAACCATGGGGTTTATGACTTGCTCGCCTCGAGAAGTAGACGAAGACAGTGGAAATGCGAACGAATTGACTTCCATTGCTCCTTATTCTTGACATGGCATTCTTATTATATGCAGTTGTACTGATGGTATCAGTTCTTTTGGCGACCTATGCCCGTTCACGTCTAGAATTGTGGCCTCGACTCCGCGACAAGGTTCAACTTCGTCCAGGAACCTCCTCAAAGTCAAAGGATGGGGCCGGAAAGCCGGATGACAATCATGAAACCAACAGGTCATCCCAGTCAGCATGGACAATCGAGCCTCTCTCGGATTTTGACTGGAACGCGACGGCACCACTGAAGCTGAGACCTTTCAAACCGACATACAACATCACGATGGGTGCGTTTCACTCCCATTGTTTCCTCAAAGCAGAGCATGAGCTGATCCGAAGAGATGTATTGAAATTCGCCCAGCGATCCAAAGCAGCACCCCCTCCGAGCTCGTCCTCATGGACAGCAACTACCTCTCCCGCGTCACGGCACGCCGCCGGCTCCTAGCAGAGCACGCCTCTGCCGTCCACGGCGCCATCCCCGCGGGCCACGCACCCATCCGAGAACTCTACTCATACCTCCTCGGCACCTACCTGCCCACCCGCTATCCGACCATGTTTGAGCTGATCCGGAACCCCGATTCCCAGACGACGGCAACAGAAACAAATTACTACTTCCGCAACAAAGTCACAGGCATCGACTCCCCCCTGCACCCTGCGCCCTCCGACCCGCTCGAGATGCTGCGTATTCTGGGCGAGACGGTGGAAGACGACATGTTTCTGCTCCTGCGCGATCCCGCCGGGGATGGAAACGGGAACGGGAACAGGAACAGGAACGGGAACGGCGGGGAGCACAGGGCCGTCGCGTTCGTCTGCTGCCATCCGTCCGGGTTTGCGCCGGCCGGAAAGCTGGGCAAGAGGCTGGCCGAGATCCATGTCCCCGTGCCGGCGTACGAGAAGATCGGGGCGAGCATGGAGAGGTACTTCGCGCGCTTGGAGGCGGGGAGGGCGGTGAAGAGGATGAATGTGCGTGTTTTTCTTTTCCTTTCCTTTTTTTTCTCTTTTTCCTTCCTCTTCCTACCATGGGCGAAGAGCAATGAGCTGACGGACGGCGCTAACCTCGTTGTGACGGGATTTTCAGTGGTCGATACAAACACATCCGAATCTGTATGCGCCGAGCGGGAACCATGTTCATGTTGGTGATGAGGTCGAGGAAGCGAAGACGGCCGATGTTGAGGAGTCGAGGTTCAGGGTTGAACTGCAGACGTTGACGCGGCTGCCCGACACACAAGCAATTCTGTTCAGCTTCAAGACGTATCTGTATTCGCTCGAGGACATCAAAGCGGAAGGGCTCGGGCCACATCTTGCCGAGGCAATCGATGGATTGAAGGCTGGAAACGCCCCGGGTATGTGGGTATATAAAGGAGGTGTGAGATGGGGTAGGGCTATGTGTGAGTATCTGCGGGCGTAGACTTAGCGAAGTTCAAGGGTGATATGCTGCTGAATCTATATAGATCTGAATTTCGAGTTCGAATACAATCCATTATCCATCTCCCATGGGCCGTAGCTTCTCGTGCCAGCTCGAACCCCCGGATGAGCGCCGAGAGTTAAAGATTGGCCGCGCGTCCCTTGGGTTATTTAGCAACCCTTTCATTAGGCCCATGCCACAGGCTCAACCTTTATCCTGACTCCCGGTGAGCTGACCCGGGCCCGGAGTGCCACGCCAAACTCGGAGATCCACCCGTAGCTCCGAGATCCGAGAAGGCGAGTACACCGTAATGATTAAATCCCGTCCCGGACGGGGGTTTCATGTTCCGCACGGATCTGATAAATGTGATCTGATAAAATCGAATGCACCTACTACACATGCGAAGCAGATGGTTCCGAGATCACTTCTGAGACCCCCAGTCATACTCCTTCGTCCCAACCTGGGTAAACATGGCAGGAACACTGCGTAATGTTGTCGCCGTGGGCGGCTCGTATGTTGGAGTGGTGAGTCGACTCAGTGGTCCACGGCAGTATAGGTCTATAGGACTCGAACTTATAAGTGGCTGGCCTGCAATCCAACTCTAGAATACCGCGAAGGAACTTGCGAATCTCCTTCCGGCAACCCATCGTTTAGGCTTGACCGCGAATCTTAGCCATACTTTCCTACCTGTCTGGGTCAGGCGAGGAGTAGTGGTGTCAAGTCCAAAGGACTACCATCTGTAATATTATAGAAGGGTAGATACAGGTAGGTAGGTACCTGGTATTAGTCATTTAATTCAAGTTACATAAGACTGCAGGCAAACGCGATCACTAACTACCTACCTAGGTAGTCAACAGATACCATTAGATAGTAGAAGAAATGACAAAAGCTGTTAGTGTATGTATTACCAATAATCAATCAAAATTTAAGAGAACAGAGGCGAGACACCTTTACGGTAAACGTGAACACCATCAGCACGACAGCAGCGGCAAGCAGCAGCCAGAACCGACGCAGCCGCTCCAGCTCCCTGTTCCTTTCTTCCTCGGCCTCGGACCGCCAAGCCGCCTTGATGCCGTTAAAAGAACGGAGTTTTTTCAGTCGTAAAAAGCCAACCCTAGCCTTTGCAACATTCGCAAACTGCTCCGAACGTGGACTGGGATCCTGCCCACTTCGTTTATGTCGGCCTCCACCTGTTTCCCAAACTCGGCTCGACTCAGCGCATCGCCGAAAATGTGCCAGTCAGGCTGCATGCGCTGCACCTAGCCGTCGATGTGCTCCCGGATGCGCTGGAACGGAAGTGGCGCGAACCTCGCCGCGAGCCATAGGAGCCGAGTCAGAGACCAACACTCCATCCGGAGGCGCCGGCTGATCTCGGACCACGGCGCGGTTAAAACGAGCTCCCAGGTGCCCTCGTCGATGTTGTCGGGGCATGGGGGCAAGGGCTCGCTCGTGCGCCACGAGCCAACATTGTCCCAGTCCCGCTCACGCACCCGCAGCCCGAGTAGCCGCCGGCCGCGGTCGCACAGTTGCCGCGCCGACGCCTCCCACATTGCTTCGAGGCGTCGGATGACGGGATGGAACTCGGCCTCCCTGGCGAGGCGGAACCGGAGGACTTCGAGTTCACGCTGTAGGAAACAGAGGTTGCCACGCCAGTCCTCGTCTGGTTCCCGCTGGTAAGTTAGGGTCCTCCGGCAGAGGGCGAGGAACTGCTGGCCGCGCGCCTCCGTCAACTGGCTCACCGGGCGGCCCTGAGCCTCGAGCTCTTGCACCAGGGCAATCCACCAATGCCGCAGCGTCGAAATGTACGCGCGACCTTCCCGTGCGGATACAGGATTGGTGGGCGGCAGAATCCGAGAAGATTCGAGCAACAGCGCGTCTGATTCACAACCAGACGACTCCATGGGTGCTGGAGCTGCTAACGAAGGCTATGTAACGATGGCAAACATGAAATGATTAATGAAGGTGGCAGCAGGATGCCAGGATAAGGAGAGTGATGGTGTTCTCGTAAGGTGAGAGAAGCAGGAGGTTGTGGGATGCGGATAGGACTGGAACCCCGGTTAACCTATTTAGTAGAGATGCTGCTTGCGCAGGTGGCGAACAGCGCGGTGGTCTGGCCAGGCATCGTGTCGTCACCTTGGCCGAGCATACATCATCAGACTGAAGCCCGAGCGCACGAGGCGACTGCTAGAGCGTGTTGTCCAAGCCAAGTTACCCACCCGAGCCACCTTACCCGTACTTTACCTATGTTTGGATACGCACTCACCGAGTTCTCTGTCGTCATCCGGGGCGATGAATAAGACGGCCTCACGCCCGAGCTCCCCTGCGGCTTCTGGGCGGTTGAACTGTCGATGTTGAGCATGTTAAATGGTGAGAGCCGACTGGGGCCCCTGGGGGTCTTAGTGGTGCCGTAATGTTTCTACTCGCCCTTACCTGCCTGTCCGTTCTACTGCCTAGCAAGAAATACGTCGAACTGGGAATCGTGTGACAGCAACAGTAGACTTGAACAGTGCAGCGGGTTGACCAAAATGATCCGTTTACTTGGGACGACTAGGAATTAAAAGCCCACGGCATATGGGCCGCGCATAGTAGGTCTTAGCGGCGACATACTGTGCACCGTCACGTCACGTCTGGCACACGGGACACGCTCGAGGAACAAGCAAGCAAGCAAGCAAGCAAGCAAGCAGTGGTCTGACGGCATTCATGTTCGTACAACCCGGGGCACCCTAGCACTTCTCGCCTCCACAGGGCAATGGGACGCCGTGAGGGCCAGTATAGATACCTGATACAGGATGTCCGATCATCGTTGACGAGAACTTTTCCCTCTCATTGGAGGACAAAATCTTGTAAAGTACTTTCATTGCCCTAACGAGCCGTCATCCTCTCGGGACACATAAGGAACGGCGGCATCTCTTGCCACGGGCATTGAATAAGCAAAAGCATCATTTGGCAGCCTCGCAGTATCCCGCAACCACTCCTCCGCCGCGCAACGTTGAGAGGCGAATACTCATTGGGCCAGTGTTGGGGTCTTGTCGGGATCCATACCGCGTAGGATACACGAATTCATTGATTATTAGGCCACTATAGAGCACGTAGCTATATTGTACGGCTTGGGGACAATCTCGACACGGCAGCTCTCTTTTTATCGCATGTAACCCGCCCGTACTCATCCGTTCTTTGACTCACTTATATCCCGAGTACAAATTATAAGCCGCGACGTGAACATCGAGCCATGCAAAGGAAGGTGAGAATGGCGGCGCTTTTTTACTTCTTTTCTTTTCCTCGTTTCTTTCTTCGTTTCTTTTCTTATTCTCCTTTCATTTCTCTTTTTTCTTTCTGTTTCCCCATTTCTTCCCCCTTCCCTTTTTTGCCATATTTTCCTTTTCTACCTTCCACATGCGGCTCTTAAACTTAAGAGTGCAGCCTAAGGCACGGGAAGCCCGCTTAACACCGGGTTGTTTCCACGTATTATACACAGTAGGACAAAGACCCGGGGAATGGGGAAAAACATTCCAAGTTTCCAACGCATTTCCCGCCTCCGCATTCCAGCCTAGTGTCGGGGGAACGGACATAATACACCGCTGAGGATAATGAGTCATGCAAGGTATATATTACCGGTCAGGTATCAAGGTATCATGTCATAGAGTTCCAAAATCGTGCCCAGAGCCCTGTATAGCCAAGAAACAACCCAATGGCCTAATCCGCCCTAGTATTGAAGGCGATGAACGGTAACCGAGCAAAGCGACCCTCTATTAGCTAGAAGCCACCCGATTTTCACCTTCCATCAAGATCCATTTTCAATTCTTCTCAGACTTGGTCGCCTCCTTCCTCCTCGTCTCCTGATCGAAGACGTACAGCGGCCTGAGCTCGGCCTTCCGCTGCCACAACAGCCACCGCTTGAGGAACCACGGTAGGGCCTCGGTGAGCTGGTACTTCATGAACTTGGAGGTGGGCACGGCAAAGATGTAGTCGAGCTCCTCGAGCGTGCGTTGCTTGGTTTCGGGCACCCAGAAGAAGATCATGATCATGGCCACGAAGTTGAAGCCCGCGTAGCAGCCGAAAGCGCCGACCGTGCCCGTAGACGAGATCAGCAGCGGGAACGTCATGCCCAGCACCGATGCCCAGAACAGGCAGGTCGCCACCGCGAAGCCCATGCCGACTTCTCTGTGTGACAGCGGGAACACCTCGGCACTGTAGGTAAAAGGAACGGGCCCTTCGCCGGGCGAGTAGAAGGCGGCAAAGAGATAGACGAAGAACGCGACCAAAACGGTGCGCGCCGTGCTCTGGTCCATAAGCGTGCACAGGCCGGCGGCGAGCAGCGTCCAGGTCATCTGGGGGAAGGTGAACAGGAGAAGAGACCGACGGCCGAAGGTGTCGATGGTCCAGAAGGCCGGGAAGGCGAAGAGCCAGTTGACCAGGCCGTAGCCGAGCGAAATGAGGAGGGCCTGGTGGTCGTCGGACCCACTCTCCTTGAAAATCGTAGTGCTATAGAACGCGATAATGTTGATACCGCACATCTGCTGCGCGATCATGACGGTGAAGGCGGCGAGCGTAGCGCGGCGCACACGCGGAATTGTAAATAGCTCGACGAAGCGCTGGGCATAGCTGCTGTTGCGGAGGAGCTGAAACTCGAGTTCGAGCTGAGAGTGGATGTAGAAGATATCCCGGGCCGCCTGGATCGGGTGGTTGCGCAGCTTCATCATCGAGTCCCAGGCTTTCAGGTACTTGTTCTTCTTCATGTACCAGCGAGGTGACTCAGGGCAGAGGTAGATGAGACACAAGAGAGGAACGGCAGGGATGAACGGTGCGCCTATGCAGAGGCGAGGGGTTAGCGGCTTGTTACAGACAGACTGAATAAAACAACGCGGCGAGGGTAGTAGGGGTCTTCGGCTCGGAACTCACCCAACATCAGCCGCCAGTTGATATCGCCTGTGTTCCACACCGCAAGGTTGACGGCGGTGCCCAGGAGAATGCCAAAGGCTGTCCACATCTCTGCAGGTTATGTTACTGTCAGTATTGCATCTTCAACAGCAGGCCGTGGATGGAGACTTACGCCAAGACATGACGAGGGCACCTCGGATAGCTGCTGGCGAGTTCTCGGCAGCGTAGATAGGCACGGTCGAGGCCTTGACGCCCATCCCAATACCCATCAGGAGACGGCAGGCCAACTGCTGTGGCCAAGTGTGGCAGAAGGCGGAACCGATGACAGGCCAGATACAGAAGTGGGCAGAGAAGAAGATGACACCGCGGCGGCCAAACCAGTTGTTGATAGGGTCGGACAGCCAGCAACCGATGAAGGCGCTGCCAATGTAGGGGCCAGCGTTGACCAGACCAAGGATGAGCGTATCGTGCGTGCTGGAGCTTCCGATGCCATAGATCTTGGGGAAGAAGATGTTGGCGCCGTTCGTTCCTGTCTGATCCCACCCCTGGACCGCCGCGCCGATCGAGCAGGTGGCGATTGTCAGGAACAGCCTCGTGGGCAGGCGCCATTTGTGCTCGATTTCCTTTCGCAGGGCCGCCTTCTCTTCGTCAGTCAACGCCTCGGGACCTGAGATCTCCTCGTAGGCATCGGGATCCTGTGCCACGAGGGCGCCCTTGCGCAGGAGGGGGATGTGCTCCGTCAAGCCTTTCTCCTTGGCGAACACCTCAACGCGGCTCAGTAGCTCATCGCGGGAGAGGCCTGCTAGCGGGTTTTTTATTCTAGATAGGTCAAACCGGTCAGCTATCACCAATTGCGCGTGGCTGCCTCCCTCAGCTTACTTGGCTTCTAAGTTCCTGGCGAGATCGACATGGTCGGTGTTTGAAATGCCCTTCTCGAGATGGTGCCCGACAACACCCTTCGAATCGCCGCTGTTGAGTTGCCGCCACATGTTAGCGAAATGCCTATACCAGCATGGGACAAGGAGTCCGTACTATTGATCATTTCCAGCTTGGATGCTGTCCGTGCTCCCGGAGTCCGCCATGGTCGGGAACACAGGAAGTGCTTTTGCTGTGTGTCCTGGAACCAGTACAGTGCGGTGTTGGCTGTTGTGGTTTCTGTTCTGTATGTGAACAGTAGCTGGGGAAACCGGTTCTGACTCCGAGAGGCAAGCGGGAGCACACACAAAACGGTGGGACACCGGGGACCAGTCCAATTATACCTACACAAGCCAATTCATCTGGTGCCTGCCCGATCCGTCCATGCGTACACATAATCTGTACCACACGCGTCGTGTGCTTACCCCTTGCCCCTTGGCTACTGCGGGATGCTCCACCACCCAGGGCCCCCCGCAAACGGCGCAACCAGGCGCACGGTGGAAGCGATCGACACATTGCCAGGGTGGAGCGCGGGGAAGGACCAATTCGGGGTCCTGCAATCCGGGCTTGAACCAAGGTTTGCTTTGCAGCGAGGTAGCATCCTCCAAAGAGCTGTGCAGTACGGACTACCTAAGCTGGCGCCATCGGTCAGAAGGCAGGAGGGTCACCCCGTATGTTGCCACACAGAGGATCCCAGCCTGTGGTTTTCATCGTTACGTTGTTGTGGGACGATGTTTCTGATGTGCAGCGCCAAAGATCTGTTGTCAAACCTCATCTCAATACAACATCCCGGTGCCATGTGCCAGTCCCGTCGATCGTGCGTTTCTCGCCCGGACCCTGTATCGGGATTTTCAATCTCTCACTTTGACGACGAGCACTTCACTCTCATCGCCTGGCGTCGCCGTCCAAAGACCCTCGCGCCACACCCGGCTCGGCAAGTCGTTGCCGCGTCACTTGGCAGTTAGGGTTCTGAAAGCTTGGCACTTCCTTGGCTGACGTTCAGAGCCGCCGCGGTCAACCGTTTGGCGCATCCTCGAAGCTGGGGTATGGGAATGTGTGGGGATAACTATCGGCCCGATGAGATTTAGAGTGTGCAAGTGCCGCAAAGCATGCCCGCCGGCGCTAGTGTAGTGTAGTGTGCTACAAAAAAAGGCCTGAAAAGCCACATACCTACCAAAGGCGGGACTTGCATAGACGCAAAGTGAAAGGATATGTACATATGATGGATCCGCGCCAAGTCGCAAAATCGCGTGACGAGAAGAGATGCAGAGGAGAGACAGAAGCATGGCGGAAGAGACCTGTATCTGGGAGGCACCCGGGCATCAGGAAAACTTTGAAGTTGAAGGTTTCAATCATCAATCTTGGAATTGGCTGTCGGTGACCGACTTGGAAAGAAGCCGCGGCATGCAGCCATCCCTGTGCTGGTCACCGTGCCAGGTCGAATCCACACCGTACCTTTACCCCGCTCGTTCAACCCCAATTTCCCCTCCTTCAACCCCATGCATCTCCCCAACTTTCTGGGGTCTCCAGGTTACTGATGTGGGTACGATGAGAATGACTGGACCTGAAAAAATTGAAACCCACCAGTAGGCTGAGCTAAATGATGAAGGCAGCGCTATTTCTTTATGATTCTGGCCGTTTTCCTCACCATCTTTTCAATTCGGCTTTTCTTCCAATGTCCGGTTTCCTGCTGGACCTCTCCGCAGCAAGTTCCAAGGGAGGGAAATGGGCCCATAGGGTGAAGGATCCTTCCCGCAAAGGATTCCAACTGTTACAGGGAACATGTCATGTGTCGATCCTTCGGCAGTCTTGGCTAATCATCCGCATGTCGTGCGACACCCAGTGCCCCCTCCCGTCGCTTTGTATGTAACGCAAGAGCCGTTCACCGCCTCGGGGGCACCCCTGCGATGAAGACTGCAAGTCAAGAACTGTATTCGATAGGTGGTGGACGTCCATTGACGGTTGAACCGAGGCTAGCCTGATCAGAGCAACCGCCGGTTAGATCTGCAAGGCGAGAACCTAGCGAAGTGCCCGACAGATGTGCCTCTGAGTCTGAGCATCAGTCAAATGAGCCTCCATACGACCTGGAAGGCTGGGTGCTGATGCCATATTCCCTGTCGATAGTGTAAGAAGAGCCAGAGAGAGGACTACGGATTGGTTCCCTGTGGGTTAGCTTGTCATTATGGAAGAGGAATGGGCAAAGGCCTACACTAATAATAAAGGAGATGGAGCTCGGTGTCGCCGAAAACAAGACGAAAATAGAGTTTCCAAGGTTGCTGTTCTAGACCGCGGCCCTCGAAAAGACCGCATCCAAGTCACATTCGATGTTTGGCCCACTTATTAGACTTTGAATCTTTCAGACTACTAACATCCAATGCACATACAAGTATACTATCCAGGTACGTATCTCGTCTTCAAACGGGACCGGGCCCCAACCTTAAGTCCCGTCGCTTCTCAAGCTTTCGAAGTGGGCTAGAATTGCTTCACCGAATCAGAGCCTTCACCTGATCCATGGGTGACTCCAGCTACGTTAGCTGAGCCCACCATAACAAATGAATCTAACAGTCCGAGGCTTGAGTAGAACTCTGCGTTTTGAGAACGGGACATATAATGTGTTTGTACCAAGGTACGTTCTCAGATGGTTCTAAGTCTGAATAGATCATCCCGCGGTGCCGGGGTCGCCTTCTGGCTTTCACCGTTGAGCTACTATGTACAGTACAGCTCTTAGATACTATCAAAGTAGTGTAACGCCGCATCTGCGCTGTAATACCACATTGCCAGCCACCCGTGTGCTGCAGAGGTGGTATGTTGATGGCTCGAGCGCTCGCACTCTTCTCAGACTCTGCCTCCCCGACACCGGCTGCTATCTAGGTAGTGACCTACCGGGGATCCTCGATCTCGGTACACACAGCCATCATGCCTCTCCTCAAACCTTCGCCACATCGTCTCCTGCGGCTGACCCCAGCCTCCACATCGCGGGGCGACTCGAAGCCCAGTTTCTGTCTGAGCATTTGCAGGTGAGTGATAGGATGTATAGTCAGCAGAAATAGGTAACGTACATTATAAGCGAGCCGAACATATAAGCGAGCCGAACATATAAGCGAGCCGAACATATAAGCGAGCCGAACATATAAGCGAGCCGAACATATAAGCGAGCCGAACACTCTCCACTACTCTATAACAACTACCCTCAATTGCAATGCAACAACACTAAAAACCAACTACAATTACATCAGAAACAGATGAATCAGACCCTTCTGCACCCTCCTGGCAAGTGCGGGCATTATGTCCAGGCTTGCCGCATATACCACAGCACCGAACCTTCGTACGACCCCCCCCAGCACCACTACCATCCAGCTGTATTTCTTGCATTTCCTCCCCACCTACAGCCCCCTGGCCTACCACCTCCTGTGCCTCCTGCACAGTAAGTGATCCTCCAAGCCGCACACTCGTTTTTTTGGCTCTCCGGCGCTTGCTTAGCGCCTCGTTAGCCTTGTGGAGCGAAGACACCACTGCCTGAAGGAGGGCTACCTGGTGCATTATAGCCATCGTACCCTTGGTAAGCTGGTCTACAGCAGCCAACATTGACGTCGGGGAGCTATTTTGATGGTTGGCAATGCGAGTCTTGATAAGCGTTGACTGTGACTCGGCTTCTCGAGGGTTGTTTGTTGTCTAGAAGACCCAAGATTATACAGTGCCTGGCCGTGAGGTTGGGGGTGTTAGTATACGAACCTTGATATCTAGCTTTGAAAGCACCCTCTCTGGATCGTACGGTATAAGGCCAGCCCCTGTAAAACCGCCCTGGATATTCCTCTTGGTGGTAGAGGCAAAGAAGGCCGCGTAAAAGGCATAAAGGAACTCGAGCTTGCTTATATGGTTGATATGTGCGCGCATCAAGTCCTCGATCTGGCGACCGTACGCCTGCTTCAACGGCCCAAAGCAGCTAACATCAAGTGGCTGGAGGAGGTGGGAGGAATATAGAGGCATACAGAGTATAATAATATTGTTCTGCTGGCAGTAGAGCTCGAACTTGGTTGAGTGGTGGCTTTCGTGGCTATCGAGGATCAACAACCGGTATTTGCCCTTTGTCTGAGGCGTTATATAGTAGTCGAAGTGCTTGATCCAATCAAGGCCTATTACATTGGTAGTCCAGCCATTCTCGGTAGTTGCGCTGCGCCAGTCGGCCGGGAGGTTGCACTCGGTATACCAGTTGGCGAGGTAGTACTGCGCGGCTAAGATAATAAACGGAGGGATAGCCCAGCCAAGGGCATTGACGCCTTGGATCACTGTCGCCCATTCGCGGTTGCCAGGCTGGGCCAGCTTCGCCTTACCACGGCCATCCGAGGTTATAACTACCATACCCGGGAAGATAATGCCCATTATAAACCCAGTCTTATCGAAGTTGTAGATATCGTCATCTATAATGCCGTACTTGGCCTTAACGTTCCATACAAGGGCAAACCATTCGCCAATAACCTTCGGATCCTCGCACTTGGCCCTCTGGTAGTCGTATCTACGCGTATAATACGTCCGGAGCTCTGGCTGGCGTTTGACAAAGTTATACGCCCAGAGCTTGCCAACAGGGGGCGCGTCGCGTACGCATAGCAGTTGGTTAGCCATATCTTCCACACCACGTAGTCTCGGCGGAAAAGCTCGCTCAGATAGCTCAATTATATATTGAACAAGAGCCTTCTCTTCGGAATCGGTGAGCCGGCGCGAGTTGGGCGTAGTGTCGCGTCGTGCAGGTCGGCCAGCGCGCCGGTCGTAGAGGGTCGTAACTAGCACGTTATAGAGCTTGCTACGGCTCGGATGCTTAGTTCCCTGTCGTTTTGAAGAGCTTTGAGGGCTAAAATTACCCTGGCTTCCTTTGAAGTAGAAGACATGTTGGGTTGTAGAAAAACTAATGTTTAGGTGGAGGGAAGACGCGTTGTGCCAAGAAGTGTTCGACTCGCTTATATGTTCGGCTCGCTTATAATGCACGTTACCCGAATTATCGTCAAGCCGATATCCCTTCCCCGTTGATTCTTAGCAAGTAACATCCATCTATACCTCCTTCCCCCTTGGTCCGGTGGCCATGCGGACCTCAAGGCTCCCAAGAATAAATCGAACATATGCGCGGACGGTGGTGAGTGAACAAGTCCTACTAGCGGCAGACCCAATCAGTAGTAGTAAACACTCTGGCTTGCCGTAAGACTGCCTACCTGATGTACCGTGCCGCGATAAGCTCTTTGCAGGCCCGTGTAGAAATATGAATAATCCTATATGCCATATGGCATTTTTGGATCTTGCCAGTCCTGATATGTGAAAGACTCAAGTAACCGTATTTACAGCCAGTTACTTCGCCCTTCCTCCTTATTACTCAGGTCATGGCCCGGCCTCAGCTAACTCCTACCTACCTTCTGCCTGTTTATGAACATCATGGTTCCGCCGACAATAGTCGGCATGATTGACAAGGAGGCTAAAAATGAATAGAACTCCTCACTCCTAGACATGTGACGCACTATCGGATGAAGGAACCAAACCCGAGGCGTTTCCTATCTTGATAGAACGCTCAAGGAACTGGATGGTCCTGGACTGCGATGAGGGAAACACCTAACATAGAAACAATACTGTATGTGTGTCGAGGCAGCCGGGAATGAAGGTAGATTCACTCAGACTGCGATATCATTATGTCATCGGATGCGTAATCAATGGCGGAGATATCAAGGGGATGTCACTCTTCAGCAGCAACAGGACATGAAGGGGTAAACGAAAATGAGGCACCGGAGAACCGAAGAAGTAAACGATGCAGTCATACATCAATGCCATCTATCAACCCATCCGCTCCATACACTCTTAACCACCACGACTAACCGCTGGGATCCAATAATAGCACCGCTTGGATCACTCTACATTTGTAGGATGTTCTCTGACTTCGGCTGAAACATCCTCACCACCACGGGCACAACACCCGCCGTGGTATTATCTTCTCTAATCGAAAAACCACCGGGATACAATCCCCTAGTCCGTAATCCTGGGGTAGCGCGGTACACATAGGCATACTTTCTTTGCAGCCGGCGTCGTTCGAAAACCATCGCTCATCGCTCTAGAAACGCCCCCGTCCGTCTTGAGGCGTAGCGCAAGTGTATAAATTGGGCACCTTCATCCTCGCCGGATCCTACCCCAATGGCGACAACTCATTCCGGCCCCCCATGGGACGGGGCCGCTGCGCAACGACCTCCCGAGCATAGAACTCTACCAGCATCGTAGCGTACGCCTCTAAATCCTCGACGGGCACGGCAAGCCGGAAGTCGTTTAGGAGGAGGAACTGTAGCTCGAGGTGGTTCAATTCGGGGAGGGGAAGGCCGCCGACCTGAAGTGAACTATGTCAGCGCGCCGAAATGGCGGTAAGGCTCCGGATAAAAAACGCATACCTTAGCGTATCGCGAGTTGGTATAGAAGACATCGGAGAAGAACTTGCTAGCACAAGTCACACCCGCAATAATTAGACGATGGATATTAAAGCTGTCCACGACAAAGTACGTGGCCTGCACAGCAGCAGCATGCACGCTATTGTTGGTGGCCGATGCGCCGCGCGTCGATTTCCGCCCCGCCTGCCCCGCGATCTCGTCGTCGCTGTCAGTGGAGTCTGCCAACTCCGAGTCAGTCTCGGTCGCGTCACTCGAATCATCATCATCGCGCATGACTGTGTCCTTATCGGCATCCAGGCTCCCAGTGGCCGGCTGTGCTTGGAGGCGTTGTGCCTCCAGCTGCAGTCGCCGCGCCTCTTCGCTCTTCATTACCATGTCATTGACCCGTTCCGTCATCCGGTCGAAGTAAACTAGTAGACTGAGGAAGACTTCGTATGTGGTCGGACAGTACTTGTGGATGCGACTGAGGTAGCTCAAAATGGTGATAGCCGGCACATTCTTGCCGTGGAAGGCCAGAACACTGCTGCTCAGCGGGCTCATGCTGCTCTCCCCGCTCCCTTCCTCGCCTCTCGCCTGTGCCTGTGCCTGCCTTAGGTGGTGCGCGTTGCGGTTGAGAGCGTCATGCTGGAGGTCGTTGGTGGTAGTGATCTTTGTCAAAAGCGCCGCCACCATCTCGATGATGTCTCCAATAGGCATCCCGCTGATCTCGTACTTCATCTGTTGGAGTGGCGGGTCTTTCTGGGCCCTGGGGCCAGTCCCGGGGAGCAGGTCGGCTCTGGCCAAGCTCTGAATGTGCGCGAGATCGCGAACTCGGATTGTTGTCTGGGTCTGTATCGGCGATTCGGGTGGATCATCGAGATGCGGCGGAACAGATGAAGAGCCAGCAGTTTGAACGTGAGGCGCAGTCGAGTGCGGACCACTGCTATCATACCTTGGAGAAGGTACGGATCTCGGTTGCGGTGGTATTACGGTGGTCGCCGATGAGGCGCTTGAGCCGGAGGCGGAGAATGACGCAGGCGTGGGATTCTGCGCGCCGTCTATGGGTACATCGTGTTGTGTCTGCGCGCCGCCGCTAGAAGGGGTCTCGGAGGACGCATCTGATGTAGGTGGAGGCGAAGGCAGTCGAGCGGTCTTAGGCGTTGCGGAGAAGCGTCTTGCGTGTGTCTCTTTTGTGTTCGTCTCCTGTACTGGTTCATTCGAATCCCGTCTACTTCGAGCCTGGCTCTGTACGGAAGCTACTGATGTAGAGGCTCTCCTTGGGCTCGCCGTCGGGCGTGGGGTGTGGTGGGACTGAGCATCGCGATCGCGGGACCGACTGACTGAGCGGCTCTGATAGTGAATGTCGTGGGAATGCCCTCCGATCATACCATGAAACCGCGAGGATGATTCGGTGAAGACATCGCCTATGAGAGCGGCCATGCTGTCCTCGCTGTCCAAGTCGGGTGCTTGTTGGTTGCCGGCGGGGGGATGATGTTTATCGGGCGGGAGCGGGTCCTCAATGATACCGGATCCTGATGAAGGCTGTGCCGCAGATAGCGGCGAATTAGCACCGATCTCTTCTGGGTGACGAAATTTTGACCCCTCGATAAAGAGCCGGGACTGCTCCGGCGCACATGACAGGACAACTCTGCAGACAACAGAATACACGACAGTGCTCTAAGGGGTAGAGAAATAGCCCAGTCGATAGGGAATTAGCAAACAGCGACCCCTGTGTTGGGGGTTGGAATGAGGCGCCGGGAAGGGACATGATGTGAAAAAGTTACGGCCGTGTTGGCTGGGCAGCACGACATGCAACACGCACGACCGGCAGCGGAATGCTGCTGGCGTTGGTAATTCCCATGATCCCATGCCGAAAGCAACCTGCAAAGCCAGCCGAAACAGGCTTGTTTCCGTGCAGACTGCAGGGGCGACGAATGGAATGCGCCTGGCATGGTTGTGCCGCGGCGTGCACTCTGATTTGGACTTGTCTCGGAGAATGACGCCATTGAACCTTGGGCCAACAGATAGTGCTTGCCTCAAACCGAGCGACTTGGATGGGAGGCAGAGGCAAGCGGTTCGACGCAGAGACCAGGGAAGACACCGGTCGATTGTTGGAAACGGTAAGGGGGAAGGGAAAAAAAAACAATAATATTTACCTACTACTGTTCGAACTCTTAAGAGGTAATCCGAGATGAGCAGCGTCTACTACGATTTGCGCTCAAGGAGCAACAATACTGAAGACGGCGCCAAACGGAGGCGGAAGGTCGCGGCGAAGAAGCTTTTCACGACGAGGTGGCTTGTTGGCGGTCGACTACCGTGGTGGCAAAGGCTGACGGAATCAATGGCGAGATGATCGCATGAACCAACGCCAAGAAGCGGCCGGAGGGCTGGAGCAGTGGAGGGACGGTTGACGTTTTGACAGATAAGGTGCCTGAGTACGGTCGAGATGGTCGTGCTCCAGGTTGTCAGTCAACGATCAGAGGAACTCCACGATCCAGCCCGGGCCGGTTCCGACCAAAAGACAGAAACAGAAGTAAAATGGAGAAGAATAGTCAGAACTTCGCTTGACCCAGCTTAGGTCGCAAGATATAATAACTGCGGACAGAAGTAAACGTCTCACGAGTTAATTTGGGGCTTGCAGCGACGCGGATACCTACCCCTAGTCGCTGATCTGAGTCCCGCCACGTGTGTGGATACATGGACAACCCGAACGGGGGTTGGAAGTCTCGGATCGGGCTCAGCCGTGGGAACCGCTGAGAGACCGGCCCAACCTCAGGCGTTCCATTCACACGCTGATGCAGCTCTAGCAGTTATAAATGTAGATGACAACACGAGGGCAAGAAGCGCGGTCTCCTGGTCCGGAAAGAGGCTTCCCTGCTTTTTGGTTTCTTGTCCCGCGGTGGACTGATAAGAAGAAAGTAATGTTCTTCCCATAATTGGTGGGGCAACCGCGAACATCAAACCCAGTTGCGCTTCAACGGGCAGGGGTCCTACAATATGTATGTAAAGACAGTTTTGCCACGGGTCCACTACGGAGTACTCCTCCGATATCGATACCATCTACTACCGTGTAGTGTATGTAGACTGCAGAGATTTGGAGACATCTGGTATCTCAAACTGCTCGGAACTCGGAGATGATCGCTTGCTTGCTGTTGAGCTGCCTATCCCCGCGTCTGCATCGCTAAGATTCGTAACGTCACGCAAGGCTTGTTTACGAGGCCGATCACTCCGTACCATCAGACTTGCCCACCCGGCCAGCCTCATCTGAGAGGGACTTTGCGTCACACCCCTCGGGTTCTTATCCTTGACCTACCGGGCGCTGCGATCAAAGAATCGAGCTTGAAGCACTAGACGCTTGAGATGAACGCCCAAGGGACCAAGCGCAGCCAATCTGATGCCGCAAGGCGCCCACGAGGAGGGGTGAGCAGATTCTGAGCGGGGGTCTTCTCCTCACCGACATTCAACCCCCCGTAAGGGACCGCAAATCCAATCCGAGTGCCTGGGCTCATCGAGATCGCAATCGCGCAATCAACAAAGAACCACGTTCCGCCCTTACCCCTTGGGCCCAGGACAGTGCACGGCGGGGTCGGTCGACCCATCGTCCCCGGGTTTCCGGCCTGGCGGTGCCCGAGGTGGGACTCACCAACGTCCGCCTCATCAGACTCTATGATGGGGTAGATCTCCCTTCTCTTCACGCTCAGCCCTAGCGTTTTGAATGCAGACCTTGAGGGCCGGAGCTTGAATCGAAAAGCATGACCAACACCGTTATGCCGAACCACGAGGCAAAAGAAGCGTGGGTTACACGATTGGGAAGAACTTCCGGAAATCTCGCCTACTTGACGCCACTAGGTACATCCTGCGGCAAGGCCCCGTCGGGCACCAGGGCCAGCATGCAAGCCACAAGACATCTCTCGAATGATTCTTGTTCCTGGCCGCGCATCCGCCCGCGACCTGCAGGAATGTCGAGCATCCCGTTGGTTCCAGGCCTTCTTCACCGCTTCCTGGACTCTCCTTATGCGCCGCAACCGTTCATTCCGGGCTAGGCTGCAGCACATGTGCATTCGGGAGTCCCGTGCGTAGTCTATCCATCCCTATATTCGTGGCCCGAAGAAAGGGATGGTATCTTTGTGTTCGTACAAGGTCCGGCTGTTCGATAACCTGGACTCGTCGCCCGGAATAATTTCCTATCTACCCTTTAACCCAGGCGAGACGACCTCACATATGCCGGACCTTGTAGTCTGTATCCGGCAAGTAGAGATGCCTATCAGCACCCTTGGCTGTCAGCACGACCATACGGATGACACCACCCGAGCTGCCGTCCCATTTGATAGCCTCCTTGAGCGCCTCCTTGACAAAGTTCACCGCGTCGGCTTCCTCCATGCCCTCGCGCCAGTTGGCGTCGCAGAAGCCGTAGATGTACGTCGACCCGGACCCGCCGATGGCGTACGACTGCTTGTGAAGTGACCCGCCCAGTGGGATGCTGTAGACCTGCCCGCCGTGCCGCTCGTCCCAGCCCGCGATGATAAGGCCCGCCCTGTACAGAAGGTCGAACACCCAGTTAGCTCAGTCCTGCCGGCATCGAGGATTCCCATTCTCTCCTTGCAGGATCTCGTCCAGACAAAACTCACGTCAATCGGTCCTTGTTGGCATAGCAGATTTCCTGGAAAATCGCCGCCGCCGTCTGCGTCGTTGGCGCCTTGCCATTCATCATAGCAAATAGCTCCAACTGGTACTTGACAATGTCGGCGACTGCTTGTGTGTCGGCGGCCGACCCGGACCGGCAGCACCAGATGGTGTCGTGTACCTGGGTCAGCTTGTCGGTTACGCGGTTCGCGATGTAGGCGCCCGTTGTTGTGCGCGAGTCGGCTCCGAGGATGACGCCGTCTTTGAATGTCACTGCCATGCTGTTTCGCTCGGTGGTTAGGGCAGCTGCATATGCGCGGGATGGGTGAGTTGTCTGGGAGCGGTTCGAGCTTACATCGAGGTACCCAAGCTAGAAGAGAGCGCGGTCAGCGGTTGACGAGGAACGGAATAGGTCGGTTTCCAGGTGCTACTTACTTCACCTCCCCCTTCTTCAACCGGTCCATATCGAGATGGATGCCATCTGCGGTGCGCAATGGTCAATGAACAGGTCGGGATGCAGGTGGAGCAGGCGGTGCTGGGCTGCGTGCCACTCACCTTCACTCAATGAACCTGAGTTGCCGAATTCCATTTTTGATTATTTCGGTATCTTTTTGCGTAGAAGTCTTTTGCGTAAGAAGAAGCGTCGTAGATCGTATGCCCAGGGAAATGGTCACTGTTCGAGAAAAAAGCAATGGTCGGTATGTCGTTCGACGTTGGCGAGCTTGGAGCTGTAATGCACGCCAGCTCAAGGCAGCTCTCATACGCGGCGCCTCGCTGGGCTGAGGCGCATCACGTGAGCACCAGAGCGTCACTTACCTTATCTTATCGCAGCTATTATCTTATCGACGCTATACGCAGTGGAATTGTGGAAGACAATGAATTAGAGTTCTAATTCTCGTCCACTTATCTAGTGCAAGGGACTCTATATTACACGAAACAGTATCAGCTGTTCGATCTTAGACGTAAGCTAAACAACGGCCCATGGCCTCTCCGATTTATGTGCGTAGCCGAGAGAAGCTCTCCTTCTTTTGGTAGTGCCTCGAGGGGACGTCAAGGTGGTGGACGGGTTCGTGCCTCAAGTTCTGCCGCTGAAAACCTCCATGCCGATTGGAACCTGCTCCAACCTGTCCAAGCCTTCCCGGGCAGTTCCTTGTCCGTCCAGCTGCACTTTTCTCGTTGTGAGGAACAGTGCCTGAAGTTCCCAAGCCGCCGGCAGCCGTGGGAAGCACTGCCGTATATACCAGTAGAGACTTGAGCCAATATAGGATAAATAAACAACAACCCTCCTCCCAAAAGCTGTTCACCCTCCCCTTGTCAAGCCCTCCTCCTTCTCCAGAGTTACGCCATTTCTTTCCTTCAACTCATCTATCTTCTTCTTCCCGTCCTCCTCCCCGCAGCCACAGTCATAGAAGTCCCCGATCTTGTTGCAATCAAACTGCTCTTTCTTCAGCCGCTTGTTAACCTCGTTATGTACGAAGCAGGCCCACCCTGCGGCCGCATTCCGGCTGCTTGTCTGGGGTGGGTATTTCTTGAGCAGCTTCTGGAAGTGAGAGGCGCAGTCGCCGCACGGATAGAGGCGCGCAAACAGCTGAATGTACGTCTTCAAGGCGAGGCTATCGTCGGGCGTCGGTTTCTCCGGGAAGCGTGCCATCATGGTGTGGAAGAGCTTCCAGGAGGCCCGGCCTAATTCGGCTCTGGAGGAAGGGGCGGGTTAGCGGAAGAAGAGGGGTAAGGAGGTGCGAGAAGAGCAAATACTTTATTGTTGCATTCTCAAGCTTGGGCGCAATGGAGCCGCCATTGAGGATGGTGTCTGAGATGCTGGAGGCTGGGTTGCTGACGCTCACACTGTCACTGTCACTGTCTCTGACGCTGCCGCTACCCTCGTGGCTTCGATGTTCCGGCTTGCTCTCAAAGCCGCTCGGTATCCTTGTCGGGTATCGCTGAGTATTCGAGCTGCCTGACATTACGTATATTAGGCCCACGAATACCATAACCGCCACCAAGGTTAGCGTGAGATGCTGTCGTCGCGCCATTGCCTCGATTCCTGTCAAGGTCCCAAACGAGCGAGATTTCGAAGTTGAAATGACTCAGCTGGAAAGCTCAGCCGCACGAACACACCGGGAGGCTATGAGCCTATCCCTGAGCAAATATTACAAAGGAGTGACTTCAACAAGGAGACACAAAGAAGGTTGAATACCGGAGTTCAGGATGGCCGATTGGTGTGGCACGAGAGTCGTCAGATGCCTCCGTGTCAGTGCGCAGGAGCTACTGCAGGCTGACAGGGGCCAAGTGGGGTGAGGGTTTCCAGTTATCTGGAAGGTGGAACCCCCCGGCTCGGTTGCAGCCGACTCAACCGAGAGGCTAATCACTTATAAAGCCGAGGTCTCTTACAGCCTACAGGATGATAATTGAACATTTTCTTCAGTTCTGCCTGGAGAGCCTGGGTAAAATGTATACAGTCAACAAGCCTCCTGGTTCACTAACTATGCCTAGTCGGCCGTTCTGTTGATGCCCAGAAGGCTATTCAGCAGTCCTTTCAGTCTACCCGGAAGACGACCGTTGAGACCATATGCTGAGGCACTACGATCTGACCCTCATCATGGGCATTGCAAGACACGGCGGCTTCTTTGTGTATGATCAGACGAAGAAAGGCTCCGAGCACTCCAACAAACCAACCCCATTCAGAATTTTGCATCGCTTGGCCGGATGCCTTACGTGGTTTACCTTTATTACACCCTCCAAGTCCCTGACCTGTTGCCTCTCCGAAATGGATCATGGAACCCGCAGACTAAAGATACAGGTCAGAAAAGCGACCTCCAGATTGCTAAAGGGGGTTAGAAACAAACTTCCTTGCGCACAAAATGGTCATTGTATGATGGTCACCCTTCCTAATGAACCTCGCACTCCGAAATACTGGCCAGCTCAGGCCCAACCCCTTTCAGAAACTCGCCGGCCGTCCAAAACCAATGCTGACGTCGCAACACTCGGTCAGTACGTTGAGACCATAGTCATACTCGCCGCTCACTCCTTCCCCTTCCCCTTGCCGAACCCAAGCCAGGCCCCAGCCCTCTCTACTCCGCCCTTCACCGCGCCAGCAGCCTGCTGGCCACCGGCGACGGCCCCTCCCACAACGGCAATTCCGGCTCCGGCCGCCATCTCCCCGACCCCGCCGGCCGGTTCTGTCACCTCGCTGGGCACATAGTCACCTCTCTCGTCCTTCCCCTTCCTCTCGAACCTATTGATCCCCTCACGCGATGCGAGGTCGCCGACCAGCCTGGCTAGGCCGTCCTGGCCTACCTGGCCGGCGACAAAGTCGTTGACGCCGTCTTGGAGGTTGTTGACGGGCTCGATAGGGGTTACTTTCGTTTTGTTGAGGTTATCTATCGTCGGTGTTAGAGATCAAGGACTAAATCATGAAGACGAGCAAGGACATGAAGCAAGGAGATGAAGGGGAAAATGACACGAGGAGGAGAGACGTGCCACGCATCGTGTAGCTCGCCTTGTTGTCCCGCGTGAAGTAGCGGAGGTAGAGGTCCTCGAGCCACGGAACCCAGGCTTCGTATTGCTTGTTGTATTGTTCTTTGGCCCACTCCATCTTTGCGTAATTTGGGGTATGATTGGATTTCAGAACGGTGTGATGGGTACGACGAGTATGCAGATCTCCCTACGAGTTGCGCGATGGAGGTTGGAAGAGTGGTTCTTCAATCACACGAGTATGACTTGGCTTGGGCGAGTTTGCGCGTACTATGATATCCTTTATCATCGAAAATCAGCTTAGTTCGATTATGATGCAACATTTTCAACGGCACCCGACTTATAGCAAAGAAGTGTGGCTGTTCCCAATCGATGGTGGGCGTACGACGTCATGGGCGTCTACTCCTGTGTAAGTCAAAGTTCCCGGTTTTGGACAGCAACTAAGCTGGCATACTGTGTACTCGTACAGTGTGCTCTGGATAGTGACCCAAGCAGCATGCCGAATATGGTTGGGCCTATGTACCGAAGCCTACAGCAGTACAGTCCGAAGCGCTGGGCTCCAAAAGCAATAGACGATAATAGTTAGCGTAAAATCTGTCTTGTTGTCTATACTTTATATCTACAGCTTGCTTGCACGGCTCTTGACAAGTATACGTTCTAGTCCACGCTGTAGTTCAGGGTCCATTCCGTTTGCATTTGGCCTCGCAGTCTCCCGATCCACAAACACCTGCACAAACTCCCCTACAGACTTGACAGCGTCCTGGCCTTTCTCGAAGAGGGCAATCTCGTAGGTGACACTAGACTTCCCGATCCGGTTGACTCGCAAGGCTAATTCCGCACACGCGGGAAATGAGATGGACGCGAAGTAGTCATTGTGAGAGTGGACAACCATGCCGTACTGTCGAGAGGACGGGGGGTGGAGTCCGCAGTGCTCGATCAGATAGGTGTTGATGACCGAGTCATAGAGAAAATTGTAGATGGAGTTGTTCATGTGATCGTACATGTCGTTGTCACTCCTGGCATGGCTGTTCAGCTCCATCGGGCAAAGCCACTGCGACACTGGCCACTGGCATGGAGTGGGCGAAGGCTCACCATCGTGTTCGGTACTCGAGAATGTAAGGATAATCCGCCCTTGTCCGTCTCTTCAACTCGGCCAGGTTTGCCATGGTGCGGGGGGCCAGACGAGGAGATTCGAGTGTTGTTTTCTGGTCAGACGAGCGCATTAGAGTGCAATCTCGATAGAGCCTGCGATGTTTACTTCAATCGTTCTATGTCTGGGTGCGGGAGTGCGGAGTGCGGGAATGTCAATGGAATGCCGCGGCAGACCGACCGGACCCTTGCCAGGGAAGACGACAAGAAGCCGAGGAAGCGGTGCCCCCACTTGCCCAATTCGTCTTCAACTCTTCATGCTTAAATGGATTTTGGGCGCTCTCACCGCCCGGCCTTATCCTCGAAACCACCGTTGTGGATCCCCACCCTTACCGCAGACAACCACAACCTTCACTCTCATGTCTGCGTTGGTTGAGCAGTCGACGCCGCGCTACACTGAATGATACTGGGCCCATCCAGGACACTGCTTGCGCTTGCGGCTGGGAGCAGGGAGATGACAGTTTCGCTCAGCAATCTCGCCACCGGCGTGGCCCGGGGGCAGGTCGGGGATTGCGCACCAACCAAGCCATCCAATTCCGAACCTGAGCCTGAGGCTACACTCCCTCTCCCAGCGCCTTCACCACCCTCGCCGCGGCCATACTATTTTAAAGACGGTTTGCGGCGTGTTCGCCCTTACTTCTACACGTATAACACGTGGTGCAAAGAACGATGGCGTGGCCGGCAGCTGGTGGACATCTTCGAGAGCGAGTTCCGCGACAGGCCGCTCGAGTACTATCGCGCAGCTATGGAGTCTGGCCAAGTGGCCGTCAATGGCAAAACGGTGGGCCCGCATTACATTCTAAAGAATGGCGACCTCGTGTCTCACACGACTCATCGCCACGAGCCCCCGGTCAGCGCTGAGCCTATCGGGGTCATCTATGAAGACGAGGACATGGTCGTGATCAATAAACCTTCGGGCGTCCCCGTTCACCCTGCTGGGCGCTACAACTACAACTCGGTTGTCGAGATCATGAAGGCGGAGAGGGGTCCGAGCTTCTCCCCTCGGCCCTGCAACAGGCTCGACAGACTCACGAGTGGCATCATGTTCATCGCGAAACATGCCAAGGCAGCGGAGCGGCTAGGCGTCCAAATATTCCAGCGCAGTGTCCGTAAGGAGTACGTTGCTCGCGTTATCGGCAAGTTCCCCGACGGTGAGATCGTGTGCGACCAGCCCATTCTGCAGATCTCCCCAAAGCTCGGACTGAACAGGGTGCGAGCCAACGGCAAATTCGCCAGGACCGTCTTTAAGCGGCTGGCATACTATCCGCGAGCCTCCAGCTTGGACACAAGTCCGCCTTCAGATAGACCAGCGGGTGAGGCTGGGTCAACGGCAGCCCAAGAAGAGCCTGGAGCAGCCGCTGCCCAACCGACCGGCCATCGGAAGGCAGACGAGGGGTACTCCATCGTTCGGTGCTTGCCCGTGACAGGGAGAACGCACCAGATCCGAGTCCACTTGCAGTTTCTCGGACACCCCATTCAGAACGACCCGATATATGCCAACCAAAAGGTCTGGGGTATCGACCTGGGCTGCAACGATGCTGAGGCCACCCAGAATAGTGACGAGGACATCATCACTCGCCTCTCGCGAATGGGCAAAGACCAAGTTGCCGATGCTGTTGCATATCACGACGAGATGGTGGACACATACTACAAGAAAAAAGCCGAGAAGATGTCTGGCGAGGTTTGCGCCCTCTGCAACACGCCTCTCTACACGGATCCAGGGGAGCAAGAGCTTTCCCTGTGGCTCCACAGCCTCCGGTATGAGGATGCGGAGGGGGCCTGGAGCTACACGAGCCCTTTGCCCGCCTGGGCTTTGCCGCCAGAAGGGAGCAGTGGCCCCACGGAGGTTGGGGGTACGGAGGAGTTGGTCAGCGCAGCCGAGACCAGCAGTTTGGAATGATCTTCGCCTGCGATGTGGTTAAGACAGGCGCTGATGCCAGTACCATGTCGGCCGCTGATGTGCAACGCGCGTTTCCCGCTTGATGGTTGACGTCACGAGACACGCGGGCGTGAAGCAAAGAAAAAACAGAGCCTTTTCGCCAGACACAGCCACAAAGCGTGTGGTCCTCGTGGCCCAGCAAGTTTTGCTTACCTGTAAGCCTATCTCCCCGGCCGCCAGGTCTGTCTACTGTGCGGCGCGATTTTCGTGGTTCTTGTGCTTGCCACTTTTTAGACTGGAAGGCCGGGACAATGACACTGGACTCAAGGTGGATTGCAGCGATAGTCCGGAGGCTCGGCTTTACATTTCTCGGACCCCCTTGCATTAGTAGTTCGCGCGCTAAGACACCCGCTGGGGAACTGGGGCTTTTCTCGCTTCTGCATCTATCAAGCCGTGAACTTAATAGTTCCAGTTGGCAGCCACTGTAGCTAAGGAGTATTCTCCCGGGAGCCCTGATGGTGGTCCTCAACATTAGAACGCGAAGCCGGCTCCGGCTTGAGTCCCACCATCCCTTTCACAGTGCTACGCGCCCAGCAGTCTGGAGTAGGTGCTGGTGTAGTAAACCACAGCTGACCAAGCGGGTTTGGTAGGAAGAGTAAGGTCGGTGGTGCCAGATGAATGTCAGCAATACAGAGTAGCCGTACTCGTGACATTGGAGCGAGCGCCCTGCATGTCAGCCGATCAGTTCATATCAAATACTAGTACCCACCCGCTTCTGACGATGCCGACAGACAGCGTATATGACCAAGTCGACAGGGGAGAACAGCATGGAAAGCAAGGGCGTGAAGGATAGAAAGCTGTTGCTCGAAAGCGTGACGACAGGAGGTGTCTGTAAGGGCAAGGCTGTCCGAATGAATCATTGTGGCAGAGAGCTCAGGCTGCCGGCGCCCACAAGGCTCATGCATGTACTACTAGGTAAGGTGAGGTGGTTAAGGTTGGGTCATGACTCAGCACGGAGAACCTCCACCTATGAGCTCTGTCAATGTTTCGTACGTACACTAGCAGGCAGGCCGGGCTGGGGTTCCTATCACAAGCAGCCCCCGCGCACATCGGCTCAAAACGGCCTGGCCTGTCCGGATGTGTCCTTGGGCAGACCGTTTCAACGCTGTTAAATGGAGAACGTAACTCTGGCCGTTATAACTTGTCGTCATTCTTAGCTAGTGGGTCTAGGCCCTATTTCTATGGCTCCGGCCAGCGCTCCCTGCACTCAGACTAGTATGTACTAGTAGAAAGAATCAACCAACTTTTCCCCCGTTAGTTATCAACGCTCACTCAACTCCGTTCCTGTTTCCCAGCTGCTCCATCGTCCACGGAGGGGGCGACATGATAGCCGTGGAGCCCCGCGGGAAAGATCGTAGCAAACCCTGGACCAACAGATATTTACCTTTTGGCTTTAGGAGGCTGTTTCTTGTCCCGACACCCATGGCTGATAACCGGGCTCTCCAGACTATCATGCTTCGGGTCGGATCCAGATGTTTCATGTGGTCGCTTGTGTTGGCACCAGGGTGAGGATCTCATCAGAGCAAGCCGCGACGAGCGGGATCAAGTGGGAAGCCAGCAAGCAGGCCCTTGAGGCTGCGGAGTCCGCGAGGAGTGCGGATGGGGATTAGCGGAGAAACCCGACACACACACCCAAGTTGTATTCATCCTCCGGTTTCTGGCCGAAGGACCGGGAAGGGCTCACGAGTTTTGCACAGTACCAGTACGCGGCACTCCGTGTACACATAGTAGGTACTAGTACCTACTGGATCTCTCCCGGCCCCAGGCTGTGCCCACCTTATTGGAGCAGCGATCCCCTTCTGCCGAGTCTGGCCATCGCCACAGGGAGGAGTGGGTGGGTATGGACACCACGTCTGGGGCGGCCTGCTCTGGCATACGCCCGATCTTCTATTCGGGGGGCAAAGTCGAGGCTGTATAAGTCGCTCTAAGCCCCTCCCGGGGCTTTTTGGTCAAAGATACCTCAGACACACAACCTGAACTGAGCTCGAGTTGCATCGTTATAATTTATTCTTCAAGTTCCATTCGGTCAATAATACATATTTAGAAGTACATACATCCTTAAAAGGTTTCCAGCCGCTGGACGGTGTCGTCATCAGCAGTATTTTCAAGCAACAGGCCTAGGCCTCGACTCGCATTCAACACATCCTACTCGCGGCCGTCTGCTATCCCGATTTGTCGGTTGTACGAGGCTTGTAGGTCGGCAGATTGCTGCCAAAAAGGCGCACAAGGTGCACAAGGCTTCCAAACTATGTCATTTCAGCCCCCGCCGCGAGAGACCCCGAATAAACCACCAAAGGGGAAAGTGAAAGGTGAGTCATCCATGCAAGTGGGCGTCTGGGCCCCCTTGCCAGCGCTTGCCTTTGATCCCGATCTGACGCCAAGTGCATTTGCGAGCAGGAGCCCGCAGGGTCATCAATCTCTCGGAAGAGCAGCGCAGGAAGAAGCGAGAGAACGATCGGCTCGCGCAGCAGGCCATACGGCGCCGCAACAAGGAAACGATCGATAGCCTCAGGAGAGAGGTCGAGATGCTCAGGTCGATGAGATCGGTAGAGACGGCATTGAGCCTGCATGAAGAGATCAGAGACCTGCGAGCCCAGTTGCTCGAACTGTCACGCTGCCCTGCTTTCATGTACAACGAAAGACATTCTCATCCACCAGGTATGTTTTCCGCGGGCCTCCCGCTCACTTCAAAGTTCACCGGCCGAGAACCCCCGGGTTTGCCTGACATCTGATCTGGACTTTTACTCAGCATCAACATTCGAGGAGGTAGATTTCGGCCACGGCACAGGGCCTATCCCTACGAGCCAGAGCGGACTCTCGTGCGTACACTCTGTGGATGGGCCGTCGCCAGCAGCAGGGCACAGCAACAACTATAGCAGCAACGTGCCGCATTCTAACTTCGGATCATCGCCTCTGCCGAGTACCCACCGATATGACCACTGGCAGAGCCATGTGGTGCCGCTTCCGTCTCCGGCTGTGAATCCTGTGATACAATCGGTGGAATCGAGCCCCGGCCCGTGTGGCCCGGGCAAGGAGTTTGGTTATATGCCCACCAGCGTGCCTGTGATGGAGCCCGCCATCATCGCCAGCAACACGTCGGCGCCGGCCCTGCATTCCATCAAACTCGAGCCTCGGGAGGCTGACTCAGGTATGTCGGCAGCTTTGGGCCTTGGCACTCTCTACTGCTACCCCTTTTTGCTGACGGGATGCTTGCTCCCTCAGTAGCTTCTGCTGCCAGCCGATACCCGAGTCCCAAGGATACTCACTCCTCGCCGGCTTATCTACACGCACCACCGTGGTGCGTGTATTCAGGGGACCCGTATTATTTGCGGACGCCATCGCACCGCCATGCCGTCCAGCCAACTTCATCGCAGATCTACCCGACGATGCAGGCAAGAGACGGGAGGGCAGGCGAATCTGAGGAAGGAAACAGGGCCGGAAGGTGAAAGCACATTGCCGCGATGCTTCCGGCGTATGTCCAGCGGAACCGACCGTGAGGGGACACGATCAGCAGTTTGCTGACACCACAAGGTTATGGAGGTGCAGATGACGTCTAAGCCAGAGCTGACCGCCCGTCGCTGCTAGCGATTGAATGGCTCACCATGTTGCCTCGAGGGCCGAACCGGGACGGTACTCGAGTTATCGTTGGAACAAGAGTGAGCGTTGAATTGGTCTAGATTGGCTGATAAGAGTTGTAACTACTACCATCATAGATAGAGCGTTGCAAAGAAAGATATGACAATCGACAGAGTGGTGTGTTGTGATGCTTGAGCTTAGTATTAGCTGAGCTATGCGCCAACGCGGGAACAGGCATGCCCTTTTTATTTGATGATCGGACAAAACCAACGGTTACTAAGTAGGCAGACGTCATGATCGAGCTTTTTCCAGAAGTGAAAGGGCGGGGTTGACTGATTCAGTGATTGCAGCCTAGGGTCCTCAGGAACGCGGCACGTAGTCATGAATCATCAACCATCAACTGCATTCATAAGGTAGGAGACAATCTGTCGATTCCCCGCGGAACCTCAAATCTCTATCACCCCACACCTTTGGATCGCTGGTCCCTGGCCCCGGACATCCGGACGCGTTGTTTTCTGGTGATTGCACTCCCCGACGTACCTGTATGTCTCTCTGCCTCACCATCCCATGACGTACTAGATCCGTACAATGATACTGCCTCCTCCCCCACATATCAAGCCGAACTCACAAACAATACAGCACTATACAGTGCATCCAAACGTATATAGTTTGGACACCATTCTGACGCGTAGCCCTCGCCTCCGGAAATCAAGTAGGAAATCGATAATGTAAGATAAAGAAGGAAAGAAGCATTGGAAGCACAGTTATCAGGAGTGACATAGTGTAGTAGTGAACTAGAAGACCTATGTGAGTTTAGTTTATTTTGCCAGGATGGAGAAACTACCCATTGTATACTAGCGATAACTACCTAGGGCTCTGAGGACCACGCCCGTGGACGGCTCAAAAAATGCCAAGTGAAGTACTAGTACATCACACTAGAAGCTCAACGTAAGTTGTAACGGACCTGTCGCGATGGAAACTGTGAAGCTCGGCATGTTGTCGAAGCCACACCAGAAGCCAATCAACTTGGTGAAGCATCCCCTCAACTCAGCCCTCCACTCCGGGTTCCGGAGATAGTGGGCATCGTCTGACGCAAGGGATCTGAGGCCAGGACCCAGACGTTGGCCGCAACTCACGTTAGCTAAATTGACTGTGTACACCTACTTGTGAGATAGGTCGATTTTAGGGAGACTGAGAAAGTTGAGCAAGAAGGTTGCGGACTGGTTGGCTTGATTATTCGGTTTTGGCGTTCGATGAAAACCACCGGTCTTTGAATATCCTCGGCGAAGATGGGGCAATACCGGCCTGTTGCTGTATGTACAATAAATGCACATGCACCACAGGCGTCATCAGAAGCTCAACGTGACAAGAGAAGGTGGGTTGTCGGCCAGGACTTGTTGGTCTCTCGTGGTGACTGAGTGGCTCTCCTCTCGAGATGCAGCTTGATACCTCACTGGATAGTCCTCGACAGCCGGGACCCTCCAGAAAGGAATCGGGATCTTGCCTGTACTAGCTGCCTGCAAAGACATAGGATAGGGAGTGGCTAAGAGTAGCCATCTGACCCAGACCTGGGCTACACATAGTGTATGGTCCACTTGGTTTGTTTCTTGGGGGGGCTTCGGAGGAATATCGGCTGAAGCCGGCTCTGGATCTAGGACAGCGGCGTACCGTGTCGATATATTTCAACGGTGCGATGAGCCCGACGTTGACCAGGGCTCCACTTGACGTTGTCCGCAGCCGCAGCAGGGCATGTTCCTCTCAAAATGGTCCCCACCGTCGTCGATATCGCACCCCCTCGGTGCCGAGATAAATAGGCAGGCTAGTGAATAAGTAAAGTACTACTTCTATGTAAGCAGGGACTGTAGATACCTTCTCCCAAATTACGGCAATCATTAAGCTTAAACTTACAGGCTCTGCTATGCAACATTGGTGGTAGCTGTCGGAGAACGAATGCAACGGTTGTGTCTCGGCAGATTCCGCTGTTTCATGCTGGTTGCTGATCACCGTTGTGATCGAAGCCATCGAGCTCTAGCCGCTTCTAGCTGCCCACACCTCACCCCACCAGAGACGACACCTAGAGAGAACACTTGATTCTATTGGCTGTTCGAAACATCAAAACTGCGGGGCAACACTCACGTCACCAGCTATACAGGGTCACTGCCAGTACACTAAGTGGTCTGAAACAAATGCTCGTGCTCCTCTCTCTACACAGTCGCTGGGGGCAATCGCTGTAAGGTCACAAAGGACTTTCCAGGTTCCCGGTTGTCACATCGTGTGTAACAGTACACTACCTATCCTACTCACATGAAAGGGACTTTTATGCCACGGGCACGTAGCTTCCTCGGCGATGCGAACTTCTGATGTGGGTCCTGAAGCCGGACCGTTAGCGGGCAACCCGGATGCCGGCCTCGTCCGGCTGGCTTCCCCACACGATGCGCCAAGCCGGGACTCCGGATCCGCATGCCCCGGCGAGGATGGCCCGGCTGCCCGCCATGACGGGCGGCCGCCAAGATCTGGGCACGGCGCATGTCGAGACACGGGAGGAGGGCCGGAGGACGCGGGCAAGCGCGAGACGGACACTTCCACGCCGTCGTGGAGAGAACTGCCCCGCAAGGACCAGCTCCTCGTCATTACCCTAGCAAGGCTCAGCGAACCTCTGGTCCAGACGTCCATCCAGTCCTACATGTTCTACCAGCTCAAATGGTTCGACCCCAGTGCGCCAGACTCGGTCATATCAGGCCAGGCCGGCGTCTTGCAGTACGTTTTTACTTTTTTTCCGCTTCTCGGCCTTCTCGTCTTACACTCTACTCTGGCTCCTAACGCAGTTCCCCCCCCCCCCCCCCCCAGTGCGAGCTTCACGGCCGCGCAATTCCTCACTGCCATGATATGGGGGCGACTTGCCGACTCCAACCGGTTCGGCCGCAAAGCCGTGTTGATGATAGGCTTGGCTGGTACACGTGAGAGAGACCCTTGAAGCAGCGAACGCGCGCTCCGCACGCCGAGCTAACTACCTCAGCAGTCTTGTCGTCCGTTGGCTTCGCCTTCTCGACCTCGTTCTGGCAGGCCCTCGTGTTCAGGTCCATTGGAGGCATCACGAACGGGAATGTGGGCGTGCTGAGGACCATGTGAGAACTAACAACCCCCTTTTGCCGACCCGCGCGTGCGTGGCTTTCCCTGTTGACACGGTTCCTACAGGATCAGCGAGACGGTGCGTGAGAAGAAGTGCGTCTCGATATTTATCCCTTTAAGACGGAGTTGTTCCCCTTTCCCCTCGCTGGAGCAGTGCTCAACGAAATGGAGTTTCGCAGGTACCAGTCCAGGGCGTTCCTGTTGCTGCCCATGACCTTCAACATTGGCGTCATCATCGGCCCTATCCTCGGCGGCGTGCTTTCGGATCCCGCGAGGAGCTACCCCGACCTTTTTGGCCACGTCGACTTCTTCCAGCGCTTCCCCTATGCCGCCCCGAACCTTGTATCTGCCTTCTTCCTGCTCTGCGCGATGCTTGGCGTATGGCTATGTCTGGAGGAGGTGGGTTATGCCTCTGAAGAGTGTGTCGTCGGACCCGCCTTCCGATCACGTTTGCTGACATGGGATCCCAGACACTCGACTCGCGCTTCGGCAAGCGGGATAGAGGGTTGGAGTTGGGGCGAAAGTTGCGTCGGTGGCTTTCGGGCCACCGTTCAGGGGCTGCTTACATGCCGCTGCCGACCGATGATCGAACCTTTGCTCTCGATGAGCCGCACTTCCCTGCAAGGAGTAGCCACTCGCGCCATTCTTCAGGGGCCAGTGCCGCTTCGAGACGGAAACATTCCCGACGCCGGTATACGCAGCGACTCCCCTTCCGACGCATCTTCACGCCCAACGTCATCTCCACGCTCACGGCCAGCTTTCTCCTCGCGTTCCACGTGGGCACCTTCAACTCTCTGTGGTTCGTCTTCCTCTCGACGCCCGTCTATGACCCGGGCCAAGGCGCCGCCGAGTCACTACGCAATGCGCTTCCCCAGCGCTTGCCGTTCATCTTCACCGGAGGCCTCGGCCTGCATCCCCGCGAAGTGGGCATGGCCATGGCCATTCTCGGCGTGATCGGGATCGGCCTCCAGCTCGGCGTCTACCCCTGGCTCTCGGCCCGGCTGGGCACGGTCCGCAGCTGGCGTCTTTTCCTGCTGTGCTTCCCTCTCACCTACTTCTTGGTGCCCTACCTGAGCCTCGTGCCGTCCAGCAGCGCCCCGCCGCACCCCAAGGACGGCCTCGCGGTATGGACGGCCATTGTCTGCGTGATCTCGCTCCAGGTCGTTGGCCGCACCTTTGCGCTCCCCGCTCAGACGATCCTCGTGAACAACTGTACGCCGCACCCGAGCGTCCTTGGGACGGTCCATGGAATCGGGCAGAGCGTGAGCAGTTTCGCGAGGACGATCGGGCCCGTGCTGTGCGGCGTTCTGTATGGGCTGGGCTTGGCGAGGGGCGTCGTCGGCGCTGTGTTCTGGGGGCTGAGCGGGGTTGCGGCCTGCAACGTCCTTGCGAGCTTGTTTGTTCGCGAGGGCGATGGCCACGAGATACGGCTCGAGGGTGATGAGGACGATGAGGAGGATGCGGATCACGATAGGGCATCTCACCACTGAGCCGGCTGGGCCACAGCCTACGGCGGAATGCAGGGCATCTGACATGAAATACCAACCAATAATCATGTTCATGCTAGTCGAGTCGAGGCATCGACTACTTGTAGCTGCCGAGGGCGCCGCTTCCATACTTGATTGTGGGCACTATGGTGTCGTGTTGATGGCAGGGGGGCGGAAGGGCTAAGCCCAGTACAGCTTGTATCGTAACATACTACGGATAGATTTAGACGAAGAATACATGTTTTGGCTTGCTGAGGAAGAGCAGCAGGAGGTGTTGGTTTGCACTGACGTATATTCGTTTGCATGACGGCCGCTTCCGTGCCGCCATCGTTCAACATAGGCCGCAGTACTCCCTCACCGCTATCACATACGACCATACCTGGTAGAGAACTCGGCATCCCGTCCGCTCTGCCCTAGATAAGCTACCAAGGGCCGAATCAGTACTCAGGTCGGTGACGACTGGGGAATCCTCGGTGTTGTATGTTTTTTCCTTGTCTTTTGCTCCGCAGTTACGGAGCACGCACTCCACTCGGTCAACGCTGGGCATTTCAAATGGCCGAACTCAATATTGTGAAGATCAAGAGCAGCGAGGTTCATATGACCTACAGCTGTGCTGCTGCTAACCGTGGCGCATGCCAGGTCGAAAGCCTCTTTTTGTATTTGAACCTTTATCGTCGGCATACATTAGCCTCCCCTTTTTACTAGTAGTGATACGGAGTGCGCAATTTCTTATGTTGGTTATTCCGATCTAAGCTAAAGCGCCACTACTAACTGCTCATGCTATTACTACAATATTCTCGGTCAGAACACCATAGATTCGTACCTAGTCCGCAGTATACCGGCCGGACGTCCGGCCCGTCTCCGGAACCCGGCCACTGCCGGCTTGGACCGGGGCGGCCGTTCGCCAACAGGCGTCCAGAAAGGGAAAGTGGGGCTGTTGTCCATCGGCCGCCATTTTCATGTGCGCCTATATATTGCCCGCCTTCCTAAAGGTTCGCTCAACAAGAGCCGGTTGCCGTATTGGGACTGTACCTAACATCAACAACCTCCTGGATAGCCGAAACGTCTTCGATCCATCCGCCGTCTTGGCTTAACAACCTCCCCCGGCCCCGATTAAGAGCCGAAGCGTTAGTGGTTGTTGACCGCTGAACCTCCCAACAATGCAGCCACCTCACGTACTCAGAGTTCCGGGTCCGCCTCTCGTAATCGAGGCAGCGCCCCTCACGCGCGAAGCATTTGCGCCATTCGGCGATGTAATCGAGAACCCGCGACCCCATGTCCACCCATCCTCGGTCGGCGGAAACTCAAACACGCCCTCGCTTCCCTTCGACGCCGTACCCGCCAACCAAGGGTCCGCCATCAAATACCAGCATGTATCCCGCCCGGTCAACCTCTACGACCAGGCCCCAAGCGGCCGTCCGGGATCAGCAATCATGAGCGTGTTTGTGTGCGCAGCCCGCGCCCGCGTGATGATGATGATGCCGGACCCAGCTGCTCCGACCTCGGCCCCCGGTGCGGGACAGCCACCACCATCACCACCACCACCATCATCAGACGTGACCATCAAGGTCTCCATCCTCGAACGCCACCCGTTCACAACCCAGACCTTCATCCCGCTACCCGCCAACCCGGCAGCGCACTACCTTGTCATCGTAGCCCCGACTCTCCCCAGTAGTGACCCCACCACCATCGCGGGCGGCGATGAGGCGGCGGCGGCGCTCCCAGTCCCGACCCGTCTCCCGCCCTCTGCCGCCGCCGCCAGCTACCCGCGTCCCCTGCCCGGCGGCGGGTTGCCCGACGTGCGACGTCTCCGCGCCTTCGTGGCGACGGCCCGCCAGGCGGTCACCTACGGGGCCGGGACGTGGCATGCGCCGATGGTGGCGCTGGGCGAGGCCGGGACGGCGGTGGATTTCGTCGTGGCGCAGTTTGCCAACGGGGTTGGAGTGGAGGATTGTCAGGAGGTGGTGTTGGCTTTGGACAGCAGCAGCAGCAGCAGCACGGGACATGATGGCGGTGCTGTTTGGGTCAAGTTGAAGTTGAAACCGGGCTCGTTGGTGGTGGCGGGGAGCAGGAGGACGGAGATGGCGAAACTGTGATCTCCAACTGTGAAAGAATGGTTGGCTACTAGGTACCTTGTATGAGATGAGAGTTTAGCGTCGGAGTGCCTCTGGAGTTAGTTTGCTATACATACAATACCGTACCTAGGTAGGCAGTTCGACGGCTTAATTAGGTTGTTCTGTTGTAGACTGGGAAACAAGGCACCATTCTCCCAGGGAACGGAATGTTATTACCATCGGGAGAGGAGATGGTGATCACGAAGAGCAGAGTGTGATCCGAGATCCATTGTGTGCTTCATGGTAATACTATTTCGATGGCCCCTATTAGTGAAGCGGGCTGTCCCGGGCATGCACCGTCTCTCGCAATACCTGTCGACATGACCTAATACTCTCACATTTTTAATCCGACAACCGTACCTTTTTTCCCCCTTCAATCGAAGCGCTTCCTCTCATCCTCCCATACTCCTTTTTGTGTTTTTTTTCCTTTTTTTCCCTTTTTCCTTTTTTCCTTTTTTTTTTTTTTTTTTTGCCTCCAGCAAGGAGGACGTCATCGAAGGCTTCTTTCTGAGCGCTCCTCACTGCCATCTGGCCGCCGTTTTTGTTTCCCCCGTGTACTCCTATGAGTGAACCATACTATACGGCAAATACCCAACAAAGTCCTCCACACATCAGTAGTAGTCCGTCGTACCGGCCACTTCATCATCCTCCTCTTCCTCTGTCTCACCAAAGAACTTCTTCACAGCCGGGTTAACCCGGCCAAACTTCCGGAGGTTCTCCTCCTCGATGGTACCCGAGACCATAAAATGGTACACGTGCACCTTGTTCGTCTGCCCAGTGCGGATGCACCGGCCTCTGGCCTGCAGCACCGTCCTGACCTGGTGGTCCTCGTCGTGGTGCATGTACGGGCTCGCGAAGACGATGCGCGACGCAATGGTCAGGTTGCTGCCCGCGCTGGTTTCGCTGTCCATGTCGAGCAGCAAGACTCGGCCGGCCCGTGCGGCCTTGAAGTCCTCTAGCCCCTGGGACACCATCTCGTCGCTCAGGCTGGCGAGATTGAGGCATTCGACTCCGGCATCCTTGATGGCCTTTTCCAGCGCGTCGATGAAGGGGCCGTACTGGCCAAAGACAAGCACGTACTCGTCCGACGGGATTCGGTTCTTGATGAAGTCGGCCACCTCGGCGGCCTTTGTGTGCCCCTCGTCGTCCGAGGCCCCCGGCACCTGGGAGCACGGGAGGATCGGGCGTTGGTGCACGAAGGCCGGGCAGCCCTTGGCCGGGCAGTAGAATTCGGCCGCCGACTGGCATCCATGGCACAGGAAGTGGCCACAGCCCACGACCAGGAACGACGAGGATGCGGACTCGAGTGGTTGATGGCAGCCGCCACAGCGCTTCCCGGACACGACGGAGTCCTTGTCATCGGCGCAAGCGAGCGACGAGTACGCGGTAACGAAGTTGCTCTCCCTCCACGTCGTCCTAAAGTCGTCGGTCGTCTTGTTCAGATGCACCATGGTGCGCTTCAGCTCGTCCTGCAGCGCTTCCAGGTCTTGGGCGATCGCTAACTGGAGGTGTTGGTCGGGAGCGGCACGGCCGTCGCGGTATTTATCGATTCCGGCATACCCGTTCTCGTGCTGCCACAGCAGCTTTTGGAGCTCGCCGATGGAAACGCCTTCGCGGAAGTGCAGGTTGAGCTCCGCAAATCGCTGTCGGAGCGCTTGCTTCGACTTGGGCACGTCGTCCCTCTCGGTAAATCTCTTCCGTTCCATGTCCCACGTCCTCGGCGCCCCTTTCTCTCGGGATTGCATGCACTCAGAGACGAATTTCTGAAGCCTCTCCTTCGACAACACATCGAGAACGCGGCTGCTGTCGAGTGCACTATTCCCGTCGATCGTCGTGGGAATGTCCCGGGAAGTGAGCGCAGACTTCAAGAAGGACGACGGGTCTGGAAGCTGGCGCTTGAGCGGTTCGGCATCGGGGTCGAGCTTGTATCGAAGCCAGCAGATATCCTCGGCGAGGAGCCGGAGCTGCGCCTCAGTTAGTGTATCGACAAACTGCATCCAGGCGCCCTCGTCGACGTGGAAGAAGTCGATCCACGTATACAGCGCCTTGTTGACGCTGTACTTCTCTCGCCAGTCCCCGGTGAACTGCGGCGCCCACGCTGCCCTAAGGAAATCGGGCCCAGAAGAAGCAGCCTGAGCCAGCTGCTTGGGCTGCCGCTGACCGGCCACAACAGCTACCTCATGCTGGAACATGTCGATGCCGTCGAAGTCCTCGAAGTCCTCGAAGCCTCGGTCGCCGGACAAGGCCTTTGTCAGCGCGTCGCACATGGCATCAACACGGGCGAGAGGGGCCAAAGCGTCTTGGTCCCGTTGGTTGGTGGCTTGGGCGTCCCCTTGGTGGAACGCAACTTGCACCCAGCGCCGGAGCCACATGACCTTGTCCCACAGCAGCTTCATGTGGTCCCCGAGATTGTGAAGCCGCTTCGAGAGCTGCTGGCGGCAGGCGTTGAGTGAGGCCGTTTCCCTGCCAAGACCGCACGCTACCAGGCCCAGGAGCATCTTGGCCTGAGCCTGCGTGTCTCGGTGCACCAAGTCGCCGCCCTTCAGCTTGACGGCATCACGGGCGTGGGCCGGGAGCGCCGAGTAGTCGTAGCCAGCGTCGAACACTTCCTGGTTGAGCAGATGATAACGCATGGCGGTAGAGGCAGTCATGGCGACCGGCACGACAAGCTCTTCAACCTCGATTTCGACTTCCTCTGCCAGGTGGTTGGCACGGAAGAAGGACGACACAAAGGCCTGGCCGCGGCTGTGCCTCTCCGCGGCAACTACGGCCGACCTGATCCGGGACGAGAACATGTGAAACTCCTCGCTCTTGGTCATGGGATGGAGTTTGGGGCCCTCGGTCACGGCGGGTAAGCCCGGCATCATCCGCTGCTCCGGACGGGCGACGTGGATGCCGAACACGGCGGCCATTTTGCAGACTTGTTCGAGCGCAAAGAGCTTGGGCGTCCCGGAGATCAGCCACTTAGCGTTGGCCGCGGCATTCGCAACGAAAAGGCGGATGTGGTTATCGTCATCATACGAACATTCGTCCCATATGACACGGGCGAAGCTGCAGTTGTGGAGCCAGGATATGTCCCACTCATGATCCTCGAGCTTTGAGGCCGTCGTCTCCTGTTCGGTATTGTCGCCCTCGTTCTGCTGCTCCGGGGCTGTCTTGGCCGCGGCGCGCTTGCCGTTCTTCGTCGCGCCCTTCTTGGCATCTTTGCGGCTGGTTCCTTTAACTTGTTTACCCACGAGCTCGTTGATTTCAGCTTGCTGTCTCTCGACCAGTCGGCCAAAAACGTCGTTCCGGATCGTGGACATGTGTTCGTCGTGCGTAACACCGGGGGCAGGACCGGCTAGGTAGCAAGCAGTAAGGATCCTCTGGTTGCGGAGCGCTTGTTGGTACCAGATCTCGAGGGCCCTCTCGGGAAGGCCCCTGGGATAATCAGGGCCTCTGCCAGCAACTTTCTGCAGACGGTCCATGAAGCCGCTCGTAAACACGGCGCTGCTGAGGATGATGATCTCGGCTTCCTCCAGCTCCTTCAGCTTCAGCGGGTCGTAGAACGACCTGGACGTCTTGATAATGAGCACTTTTGGATGTTTCAGGCCAAGAAACTTCTCAGCCTCCAGTGCCCACTGGTCGGTGATGTGCTTGGGAACGATCACAAGCGTGGCCGACAAGTGCCGGAAGAAGGGGCCGGAGGCTGTGGCGTTTTGGAGCAGGGCATCGGCGGCGTCCCCGGAATGCTTGAAGTACCCGGATAGTTCGGCGGCCCAGGCGCCGTCGACTTTCTCCATGCGCTCCGCGACGGACTCGTTCAGGTCGTACTCTCGCATGTAATCAAGCAGGGCAAGCGTCACCACGGTCTTCCCGTAGCCGATATCGTGCGCGACCACACCTCCCCGGGCGCTGTACGGAAAGCTGTTGGCCCATTCGGCCTTGCCCACGACTCGCAGGTTGAGCGGTGCAACGACTTCTTCCTCGATTTCGGACTTAACGAAATCGATTGGCACGAGCTCGCGCTGCATCATCCAGATGACCGCCTCCTTCTGGCTCGGCCGTAGCTCGTGTTCCACCCTCACCCTGCCCCTGCCCCTGCCCAGGTCCCGGCAGAACCGAGGAGGGCCATCGCTGGGCGGCACGTACTTCTTCTTGGTGAGGTCGATACCAGGGTTGAGTGTATGGCCGCATGGCCGGAGAGAGTCGGCGAAGGGCGCAAGGCCGGTGATGGAGGGGGTTGCTGCAAACTCGAGCGTCACTCTGAAGGCCGTGTTTGCCTGAGACGTCAGCGCGAACCGACCGCGGCTTGCCGTGGGGTGCGCCTGGATCAGGTATTCCAGCGCTCGGGAGACGAGCGTCTTGGGCTGCATCAAGAGTCTGATGTCCATGGTCGATTCTCCGTCACCGCCGCCATCATCGCCGCCTTGCAGGAGCCGTGCCGCAACCGCGACGGCTCGTGGAAGTTCCTGATACTGGCGCTCGAACAGGCCAGCCTGGGCCGGGTCTTCGATGAGGAAAAGGCCCTTCTTGCGATTTTCCTGCGCGTAAACAGCGATCTCAGGCGGCATCACGGAGCACATGCTGCAATGGCCAACCGGAACCCATTCACCGCGGAGGTGCGGGAAATCTGCAAGATCGGCTGGCACTCTGGAAACCTGAAGTTCTGCGGAGAGAAACGCAAACAGCCGCAGAAACCCATCGTAGGTGTTGGCTGGAAAGACGAAATAGTCGTTATTCGTCGCGCGGGCATCGACCTTGGCAACCCTGGTTGACGGCATTGGGAAGCCCCGGAACGTCGCCGTGATGGTAGCCAGGACCGGCATGCTCGTGACAGGGTCTTGTCCTCGCGCATGACAGGCCGAGTCTTGGATGGTTTCGGTGGGGGCCCAGTGAATGCGGACCATGTCCCCGACTGGCTTTAGGTTTGGAGCGTCGGAAGGCCCCGGAGAAGCGGACGACGACCAGTAGCCGGACCAGAAGACGTCTATCGGACCAGGGCGCGTCGTACATGCACCAACGTCGGCCCAAGTGAGAGCTGGGGTGGCGCGGAGAAAAACCTCGCGATACTCATGAGGCTCCATTTTGACCGTCTCGGTCCTCCTTGCCGTGTCGGTCCACACAAAGTGATCCTTGCGCGGTGCGCGGAGTGCTTCAGACTCCCACATCATGAAGACCCTGGCGGCGGCGGGATCGGAGCCTTGTCGGATGCGAAGGGCGCATCCCGGCGTACCGCACTTGGGGTGGTGGACGTAAACACCGCACACTTTCTGCTCGACAGTCCTCTTCCAGGCCAGCAGAGACGGGTCGGAACCGGGATCGTCGGCAAACGACAGATCGCTGGCAACCAGTGCACCGGCGGCGGCATCGGCGGTCAGCTGCAGCTTGAGCTTGATCTCCTTGGGGACCCAGAAGGACCACTGCGGGACGGCAGCGCCCTGCGGAATCAGCCCGCGCGCGATGGGCTGGTTCACATCAAAACGGGCCGACAGCTGCGTGCGCTCTGGATGCCAGGGCGCGAAGTAGAGGTACCAACAGCAGGTACCATTACCATCGGGCGACAGAACGAGACGCGCAATGGTTTTGGCGGCCTTATAACACACCGTCACCACGTCCGTGACTCGGATGGTGTCAAAGTAGTACACATGTCGTCCTGCCAGGGCGTCATGGACCGCCGGGCCGTATCGGCCCTTCGCGTCCGGGACAATAATGGAAGGCGGTAGGTACAGCGCGACAGCATTGGGCAGCAGGCGCTTGAGCTGAACCTTGCCGCGCTCGATGGAGAGCTCTGGTCCCGCAACCGGCGTTGTGCCGAAGTCGTGCACCGGGTTTCCGCGACAGGCCGCGCAGGCCGTTGCGCCGCAGGCACTGCAGACAAAGACCTCGCTCGCCGTCCTGGCGCAGTGACACACGCGCCGCATCTGCTCGGCCAGGGGCAGGAGCAGCCCGACGTGGATGGTGGCGATGCTGCTCCGGCCAGCGCCCAGCGACTTGTCATCTTCTTCAGGGGCTTGTTGTAGATACAGGCCAGCCTTGGGCTGTGACGAGGGCATCCCGTCGAGATGATCGGGGGCTAACTTGGTGGCGGCGAAGAGAAGACACAGAGTGACAGCGCCAACCACGGTAAGGGTCATGGCGTTCCCGGCCAAGTCCCGGAGCTGGGCCTGCGACTCGGTCGAAATAACCAGCTCGTCCACGGGAAGTCCCTGAAGTGCCAGGGCCTCGGACCCCGTGACGGGGCGCATGTGGTCTGTGATGATGGGCACCCCGGAGGGTGTAATGCAGCCGACGATGCCGAACTTCCAGGCCGGGGTGCGCCGGACGTAGTTGTTGCGGTCCACGTTCTGGCTCACATCAATCATGGCGGTCTTGAAGCCGAGGTCGCAGCCTTTGCCATTGTTGACGGCGAACGCAATGTCCATGACATCGATGATCCGGGGAACCTGGATCTGCCAGAACCGCACCCAGGAGTGAGACGGGTAGCAAGCATAGATCAGGCGGCCATTGCGCATCACTTTGTTGCTGAACGGGTTCTCGTCTCGGCGCAGCCCATGGGCGTGGCGCGCATCGGTGTGCCGAAGGGAGCACATGGCCCAGTCGGAGCTTTCCGTTGTCTTGCCCTCCATGTCCGCCCTGGCGAGAACCAGCGACGGGTCATCGGAGGGATGGAGAAAGTCGGTGACGGCAACCGAAGGCAGACGCTTGCACTTGAGCAGCATGAGAAGCCACTCCGCGGCAATCTTGGTGGCTAAGCCGATGCCAAAATACTGCGCGTCGATGGCAACCAGATAGCCCCGCTGCCGTGTCTGGGGGACGTAGAAGTCCTTGCTGTCCACCCTCTCCGCCTTGGCCACATAGCCGATTTTTGGGAAGATGTGCTTGGTGTACATATCCCACGGCGCGCCGCAGACATTCTCGAGCACAACGAATCTTGGCCGCAAGTCGTTTATGAGCTTGACGGCGGCAAAGAATGTTCTCGCCGACTCTCCGGCTTTCGAGTCCAGAAGCTCATCCAGCGCTGGATCCAGGTCCCGGATAAACGCCCAATCGAGCGCGACAGGCGATGCCGAAGAATCTTTTGGACCTTCTCTGTGTCCTGCTTCTCCCTTCCCGCGAGCTCTCTTTGGGGCGTTACCGACCGTTGCCGACTGCGGCTTAAGGTGCCGGTCGAGAGACGGCACACTGCCGTCTGGCTTGTTTGTGTTCATATTGGAGTAGTCGACGCATGAGCAGCCGGCAAACAGAATGTCCAGCTGCTTCTCCTCTCTGTCCGGAACCCGCTCTTTGGAGCCGCCAGCGGTCATGCTGAAAACAAGTTAGTTACTAGTCATCCAATGCTGCCGCTGTGTCGCGATCAAGTGCCGCGGGGAAACTCACGCTAGGCCGTTCGGGCCGGCCCTCGCCATCTCCACCACGTCCCGGAAGATGGGCGTGCCAGACGGGAGGTTGCGACGAATGAAGCCCTGTTTGAATGGCTCAATTTCGCAGCTGAAAAGCTGCTCATACACTAAGCCGGGACCATAACCAAGCGCTCGCAGGCCGTCCTGGAGCAGGTTCAGGGCGAATATCGGGGCATCCGTCCCCGAGCAGATGGTGGCCACCCTCAACTTGATGGGCGACTTCCTGAAGGCTTCTGGTTGAAGCCGCGAGACCATATCCTGCATCATCTCGCGTGGGTCCGAGATGGGCTTTAAGCTCCGGTCAATCTTGACTTTGAGTTTCTCACCGGTCTCACCGGTCTCATCCGTCTCACTCTCACCGGACGAGTCGTCGACGGTACGAGATCCGTCGACCGCGGCCTCTTGGGCACTTGAGGTACCAGACTCCTGGTCCTTGGGGGCGACTTTCTGTCTCTTGCGAAGCGCCCGCCGTCCGCCATTAGCATTTTGGCTGGCGAGATCGCTGGCCTCGCTCGAAAGGCGCTTGCGAGAACGAGCACGAGGCGCCCGCTGTTTCTGGTCCGCCATGACTTGAGTCATATCAGCTACGGCCTTCCTATCGGTCCAGCAGAAGGCCTTTCTTCCCCGATAGTCTTTACAGGGCGTTGACCGCCTCGGTCTTGCGAAAGAGGTGCTCTGCTCTCACTCGAAGCAACTGAAGAGAAGGTGAGTAAGATTAAGGCTAAGGGTGATGGGAGAGAGAACTGAGGTTGCGGAATGCGGCAAAAAGGCGACACAACTTGTGTTTGCATGCGTTTCCTGCGGCGAGTTTCTTTCCTGGTCGGTTGGTGGAAGAGTTTTTGGGGAAAGAGGCCACAGGAACGTGGGAAGTGCAATGAAAAAGGCGCCGGAAGCGAAAGTCACGGGCAGAACACGTCCCGGAGCGAAAGACACTGGCAGAATGACGGGGGAACGGAGTGCGTGCGGTGCACCCAAGCGGGTCCCCCTAGTGCGGACCCTTCTTGGAACGAGGGGCGCGACAGCAAGCTTCCAGGAAACAAGCTTCAGACTCAGTGGTTCCGACCCCAGAGGGACCTAGACAGCCATAGGCTGTATGCAAAGCGGACGTTGTTGCCGCAGCTCTGCCCGACATCATGGTGAAAAGAAGCGGGCTGCGATGGTGCCCGTGTCCGGTGCCCGTGTCCGGTCACTCCGATGGTGCGGAGGCAGCCCCCGAAGACGCAAAGCAGGCAAGGCACTAAGACAGTTCAGCCCTGAACCAGGCCGCTTCAAGCCGTGCGAGCGGATTCATGCTGGATCACCGGGATTCAGGGTCGGTACGTATCGAGCGTGTCTGACAAGGTTTGAGGAGAAAGCCATTCTTGTTGATGTACCCCTTTTGAGGAACACAACTGACCACGGATAGGCAAGCAGGTTGCCCCGGTCTTTGACGAGGGGTCAACACCGTCAATGACCAAAAAGCCATCCACTTATTTGTGCGACAGGACCACAAATGCTGTTGCTGGAACTCCGGCTGGGAGTTGTCGCTCTGGCAACTCATCTCCCCGTTGGAAGGCCATGGAGAAGGAGCTTCAAAGGGACAGGGTCGTCGTCCATAAGGCCGCTGGCTGAGTCCTCATATATCCCTCAGGCCCCTTGCCTTGTCCCCGGCCAGAGGAATCGCAGTGTTGTGTCCTGTAGGTCCTGGCATGAGTTGATATCGAGGTTGACTGGGTGAGTTGACGTTGGAATTGGGCGCCAAGCACGCTATTCTGTTGACTGCAAGTAACGTTACTGAGTACGGATTACAGTACGGTACATGCATTACATGTACGCCCTGTGGTTGGAGCATGTCAATGCTGGGGCTGAAAGCTTCAGCCGCCTTTTGTCGAAATACGAGAGCGCAGGAAAGTTATAAATACCCTCGTGTTTTGCTCTTTTAACTTGCCAGGCTCCGCGAGAGAGAGGGACAGAACACTCACCGCTGATCCGCCTACGTTTTTGGTTAACGGCGAGCTTTCGGCAGCCAAATCTCGGGCACGTGGGCTTGGCAGTACCTGAAACGCAAGACAGTGGTGGCCGCCTGGAAGAGCACAAGATGGCGCCGACTACCCTTCTTCCGGACGCCGGGAACAAGTTCGAGGACCTTTCTGGTGTTGAGATCAAACCGGGCGATAACCCTTTTGATGCGCTCATCAACGCATGCGACGGCTCTCCGGTAAGCCGCCCTTTCTTCGCCCTACCCTGTGGTGGCTTGGACTCGGACCCGGAAAGTGTGCAAGAAGAACGAAGTTGTGGCAGAATGGAAGACGGCGGGTCTGGTGGAAAGCCGAGTCCGTTTGGGCGGGAAGCGCGATGTTTAGGCCGCAGGGCAGGGACCAGTCGACGGGCCGCCGAGGACAGGGTCACATGAATGATTCCGCGCTGAAGGTTTACTATTGGAAACCGCCGTCGGCATGCACAACTCGTCGAAGTCGAAAGACTTGCTGGTTGTCGTCGTTACTGTCACTGTTTGGGACCACCAAGAGCAGCGTGGCTAGCAGCAGCGGCAGAAAGACGCTGTTGTACACGCCGGGCAATGCATGTCCATGGAGTCCATGGACACTATCGCCGCTGATAGGTACTTGGGGTGGCTTCGATGCTAATGAAGACACTTTTCATGCAGGCCAAAATCCAGTCGTTGTACGCGAGGCATCGCACGACAAGGAATGCGCAGCAGCGAGAGAAGTTCCTGGCCTCGGAGTTCAGGGAGCTGAGTATCGACCCCATTTTGCTGCGGCTGGAGAATCCGGAGATTGAGCCTGGCTTCCAGGATCCACGGCACTGTCTCGTCTTCTGGGCAAGACCGCCGGATCACATTGTGAAGTTGGCCTGCCATGTGCAAACTCTTCTGCAGAAATCGGCACCAAGTGAGCGTTATGCTGCCTGCCCTGTCCCCAGCTGACACCGAGCGCCAGAGACGGAGATAGTCGGCTAACCCATGCGGACTACCAGACCTCTGGCTCATGCCTGCGCACCGCATGCACTTGACAACTCTCGAGGTCGCTCACTCGAAGACAGCCGAGGAGATTGCGAGCCTTGTGTCACGCATACGTCCCGCGATTCCTGCTCTGACGGGGCTGACGTTTGCCCGGCGCTCTCGGCTTGTGAAGCCGATGCTTTCCTACGACTTGTCTGCCATCGCCATGTCCTTTCTGCCGGCCGCGGGCGAGGAGGTTCTATCGCCGGCTCCTGCGGCGCCCCATGCGGACGGTACTGAGGCCGACAACTACACGTATCACCACCTTCGGCGGGACGTCTTCAACATGGCGTCGGAAAACGTAGCCATTGGGTCGCGATACGTGGTTCCCAGCGCACACATCACCCTGGGCCGCTACCTCACCCAGAAGGACCACGAAACGCCGGAAATGCGAGAGCATTGGATCCGCACCATTGAAGACATCAATGCGTGGCTTGAGAAGGAGGTGTGGGATGTCCAGGATGGCCAGTTCATCGGAGAGTGGGTCGTTGGCCAGGAAAGGGGCCTTGACGCCCGTTGCGGCACTCTCTGGTATGGCGGTGGGCGCACTATCATGACCGGCGAGGGGTTTTGATAGAAAGACGCTTGAAAGCAGGAGATGGAGGAAGAGTGAGGCGGAATCCCGGAGGGGAGTTCGGACAGGGGAAGTATTTATCGGCACGGAGTAAGTTCCTCACCGTTGTTGAAGGATGATGGACTCGCGCAAGGTGCACTTTTCGTATATAGAAGGTACCGGGACGTTAGTAGACTCAGGCGTCGGCATCTCCTGCCCTTTTAGATTTCATGTTCGTACATGGCCAGTGTAGACCAGAAATGGGGGATCAGCTGTTCCAAGGTTGCTTGTTGCTGTAATTTCTAGAGACATGCTTTTGGGAGTTGGGACAGTAAACTTCAGAACCCGGGGACAGTATTTGAATCAAATCCAGTTAGCGCCCCCGGAAATGATGTATGCTGCGCATCGCACCCACACATCGCACTTCAACATGACACTCAATTACCGTATATTCTATTGCCATTCGGATACTTCAATTGACGATTGAATGCCGGGGCGCAAATGGCTGACAAAAATCAAGTTGGGAATAGTAAGGTATTGGGCTCTAGCGCGGCGCTAGGCCGAATGTGGCTACAATACTCCCCGCGGTCCGAAGCTTACTTGTCCCAAAAGCGCTATGCATAAAGTGACGGTATCTAACCGCTTCTGGATAGGTGCCACCTCACATACCTGTAGGCAAAGCCACACCAAATTTGGCTGGCAACTTCCGTTCCCCGCCGCCGCCAACAAGCCTATTCTACCTCGATTCATGCCGCTCGACGCGCCGTTCGCTAACTATCAGCCTCAACTGCAATCCCAATATAGTACTTCTCCCATGCAGGTACAGGTACCTATATTACGTGTGTGACTGCTACGTGTGGTAGGATGCCGGATACGGTTACATACCGTCGCTCTGCCAGGCGACACCGTCGCTTCATTATCCACAGCACCCAAAAGTGAGGTATGTCTCAATTTCTATGCTGTGTGAAGCAAGTTCCACAACCTACCCCGCATACCGTCATCGTTTTAGCGTGCATTGCTCGCCGGCTTTGGAAACAAGATAATACCTCTGCTCACTCTGTAAGGGTTTATGTAAGACAATAAGCTCCATCGTTTGTTACACAAGATGTAGGCTTGGCTCCATATGTAGCTTAGGTGATGACCTAGTAATACGTTAACTGGGCTGACTCTTGCCAATCTTGCCTGGTTCGATGCCTTCTCGCCTCAACGAGACACTCTCCAGGATCGCTGGTCCTGGAGAGCCCAGAGATCGGCCACCGCGCCACTTCCGTGCGGAACCCAGCGCTCTCGGTCCGCATGCTTGGGGCGCTGCCCACGGCCCCACAGACTGCGCCAAGCCGGGTTTAGCGATGTACAAGACTCAACACCTCGCTAATTAATAATTAATCATACCTAACTTTAGTGGTTCCTTGCCATGCATCCTGCAGGACGTGGCCGTTACTGCGGAGCGTCGTTGCAGTCGAAACCCGGGGCCAATCTGGTTGTCGCTGTCCTCACGGACTGGGAATGTGTGTGGTCGCACCTTCCATCTGTCCGGTCTCCTGGATCCCACATCGCCGCTCCGAGTCGTCTCGAGTAGATCCCCTATTATTATTTCGCTGACCCGGGTTGCACCGACGCTGTATGATGCAGAGATCCAGCCACAACAGCCTTCCGCGTCGCATCACCGCCTGCGACAGCCGGCAGTAACGTTAATTGACAACCTTCAAACCCCTCGCGATCCTGAACGATTGGCCAGTTGCAGAGACCCGTACCGCCGTCGCATGATCAGACCGCTTGTTGTCGCATTCGCTGCTTCTTTTTTGGTTAGAGTTGCTTTGGAATCGCGGGGTGCAGCCCTTCTGTTAGGCGTCTAAGTCTCGCCCAGAAATCGTGCTTGCTATGGTGGCGCTGTGGTGGTGGCACATAAGTCCGGACAACAGAGAGGGACCGTGATCGGCTGGCCGAAGAAGACAGAAACATACAAAGGGCTGGCATTCTCCATACAGACAATCCGGGGAAGGAAAGGGAGGTGGCGGGCCCAGCGGCGCTTATGCGTGCCGCTCTGTGGTCTCGATCCCTTCTACGGGCCAAGCATTGCTTCCACCCGCCGTCGCCTGCATAGCCTCAGTGTATGCCTAGCGACCGGAAGTTGACGGATCGTCTACCGGCTGCCATGGACGGGAAATCCTTCCCACCCGGTCCGCCGTCCGAGCGGCCGGCGCACGTCGCCATGCTTCGTTCAGTCTCCGAGGTGACATCGCGGCACGGCGCGGAGAGGCTTTCGGCTAGCAACCTCCCAACCGCTTTCCGGCAGACCGTTAGGGCAGTGACGCCCGACCTGACCGAGGCCGCGCACAGTTGCGTGGACGAGACCGGGAGCAGCGTGTCGCAGGCTCCACTCGACTTTGTGTCGCCGCAGTCATCTCCCAGGTCCATTGCCTCTGCCACAGCCGGCTTGCCAGCCCGGCGTCAGGGCGTTGTGTTCAACGACGGGTTTCCAAAGGCTTTTGACAACGCGTCAACCAGTCCCCCCGTGCGCGCGACCTCCTTTAGGCCGAGAACGCATACCATGGATGGCGCGTTCCGGCAGCAGCTGGCCCCTACCGTGGAGGTGCGCAATAGGATGGGCTCCTTTTCATCAGCCGCGTCCTATCCGGCTAGCGATGACCTGAGATTGCCGTCTCTGCATTCGTTTGAGCCGTACAAGCAGACGGATCCTCAGCCAGCCGCCAGCATCGCGACGCCCAAAGACAAGAAATCGTCCGGGTCCAGGAGCCGCTTGACCAAGCGGCCGTCGTCGCGGCCGAGCTCCCCTCTCTCATCCCTCCCGCCCTCGGTCGACTCCCTCCCGTTGCCGGTGCCCACCACCGATGCCAACAAGGTGCTGCTCCTCATGAATAACCTGTGCGGGCGGATGCGCGGCGAGGTGGAGTACCGGAAGGACGTCAACGAGCCCTGGCTCGGCGGTATGTGCTATATCGAGGAGGAGAAAGGGAGTCTTTTGTTCGACCCTGGCGACAGCGGCCCGTTCCATAGCGTCTTGATCCCCGACCTCCGGGGCTGTCGAGTGGCGCCAGTGGAATCGCTGGGCAGAGATGCTGCTCCGTGTCTCGAAATAACCAGCCCACAGCTCGGCATGGCGCTTTTCCTGCGGCCGCTGGTGGCGGAAGAGTTCGACCTCTGGCTGGCCGCGTTGCTCTGTTGGCAGCAGTTGCGGCCGCCCGGCACGAAGCCCCAGAGTGTGCGCCCCAGCAACGTCGTCCCCGGCTCTGCGCCAACGAGAGTGGAGATGAAACGCCGCGTCTCGTCGCCGGGCCTCAGGAGCGCTGCCATCATCAAAGTGGGCAAGATCATGTTGTGGGACAAGGGTGCAGCGTCTTCCCCGCGTGCAATCGTCCGGCGGCCTTCGACGCGCGATCTGCGGTCGTCCCAGACGTGCTGGAGACGAGTGTCCTGCATCCTGCACGACAATGGCGAGCTCAAGATCATGACGGAAAATGACGTGACTGTCCTCTCGGTGATCGAGCTCTCCCAGCTCGCAAGGTCGGCCATCCAGCAACTCGACAGATCCGTGCTGGATGAGGACTACTGTCTGGCCATTTTCCCGAGCTACGCGACGACGTCGACCCAGCTCTCGATATTCAGGCCCGTGTACATCTCCCTCGAAAGCAGGGTCCTGTTCGAGGTCTGGTTTGTGCTGCTGCGCGCGTTCACCATACCCGATGTGTACAGCTTGGATCCCGCGAACGGGGGCCGAGTGTTTGAGGTGACAGATCTCCAGCGGGAACCGGCCGGCGAAACATTCAGGTTGGAAAAGACGATATCTGTTAGAATCACCGAGGCCAAACTGCGAGGCCGTACCTGGGTCGGAGAAGCGGCCTACGGAGAGCGACACAGGAAAGACCCCGACCCGGACCCCGTCACTGGTAACTATCTAGCTGAAGTCATGCTCGACGGCGAGGTTCGCGCCAGGACAACGACGAGGATGGATACCAAGAATCCGTTCTGGCGCGAAGACTGCGAATTTACCGACCTCCCTTCTTCCCAGCCATACCTGTCCATACTGCTAAAGAGAGTCGACGGCAACGCGGAGAGGTTCGCTCACCAGATCCAATCCACGCTGGGTTTTGCGAAGACGGGCAGCGTGACGGAAGTAGTGTGCGGCTCCGTCGACATACCGCTGCATCAGATGGAGGGCGGCAAAGACCACGAACAGTGGCTCCAGATCTGCGATGACCGACACCAGTCGATTGGATCCATGCTCGTGAGAGTGCATCACGAAGAATTCGTCGTCCTTCTCCAGCGACACTACCAGCCGCTCTCCGAGCTTCTGCACCGCTTCAGCTCGGGGCTTACAGCCCAGATTGCGGAGGCTCTGCCGGGCAGCCTGCGCCGGCTCGCTGCGCTATTCGTCAATATCTTCCAGGTCTCCGGAAACGCCAGCGAATGGTTCATGAGCATGGTGGAGGAGGAAATCGACGGGATCGGGAGTCAAACGCCGCTGAGGAAGCCGAGATTCAGCGGCCGTCTCAAGTCCGGTGATTCCATCGAGACCGCCGTCGATCGCGAGCAGGTAGTGCGCGACTTGGGCAGGTCGCTGCAGGGCGAGGCCAATCTGCTGTTCAGGGGCAACTCGCTGCTGACACAAGCCCTGGAATTCCACATGCGCCGCCTGGGCAGGGAGTATCTGAGAGAGACGCTTGCCGACAAAGTCTCCGAGATCAACGAGAGCAACGCGAGCTGCGAAGTCGACCCCAGCAAGGTGCAGCACGGTGAGAACGTCGAGGAGCACTGGAGCCGGCTTATCCAACTTACGACCGAAATCTGGAACTGCATCGTCGCCTCCGCCACCCGTCTGCCTCCCGAGTTGAGGCTGATCCTCAAGTATATCCGCGCCGTCGCCGAAGACCGCTACGGCGACTTTCTGCGCACCGTGTCCTACACGTCTGTGTCCGGCTTCCTCTTTCTCCGCTTCTTCTGCCCGGCCATCCTCAACCCGAAGCTTTTCGGCCTCCTCCGCGACCACCCCCGGCCGCAGGCGCAGCGCACGCTGACCCTGATCGCCAAGTCGCTGCAGGCGCTCGCCAACCTGTCGAACATCGGCAAGAAGGAGACGTGGATGGAGCCCATGAACCGCTTCCTCACCGCACAACGCCAGGCGTTCAAGGACTTCCTCGATGCCGTCTGCGCCATCCCCGCCGACCGCACAAAGCCCCTGCTGCCGGCATCCTACTCCACGCCCGTCACGATCCTCGGCCGGTTGTCTCCGCTGGCCCGCGAAGGCTTTCCCTCTCTCCCTTACCTCGTCGACCAAGGCCGCAACTTCGCCGCCCTCGTCAAGCTCTGGGCCGACGCGCACCCAGCCTCCGCCAGCGAGTCTCAGGTCTACGCAGGTGACCTGCTCAGATTCCACACCCTGTGCATCGACCTGCACCAGCGCGCCACGGACTGTCACGTGCGGATCGAGGCAATTCGGTCTGCCGAGATGGCGAGCCAACTAGCCGACGACAACCTCGGCCTGTCCGACGTGATGGATCGCATCAGCCTGGGCGACGTGCTGCGCACATCCGCCACCACCAACGGCGGGAGCACGGCAGTGTGGACCGAGGGCGAGGACGGCCCGCCGGGATCGTCGGGAAGTGACGTGGATTCGTCCGTGTCCCCGCCATTTGGCACCATCAGCATCAGCCGCGAGACCCGGCACGGCAGCTTCGGCCGCGAGTTTAGCTCCAGCTCCCTGCGCCAGCTAGCGCGGAACGCCGAGGCCTCGATCAGCCAGGGCGGCGGGGCCACAGTACGCAGCCTGCGCAACGGCATCCATCCGCGAAAGCTCCTCAGCGGCTTCATCCGCAAGTCGAGGGCCGTCTCGCCCGATGCTGCTCTAGCCCTGGGGTCTACCATGGCGCCGTTCTCCGCTGTCGTCAGTCGGGGAGAACGTGAACGTGACAGAGATGCTGATCAGCAAACCCCAAAGGATCCTAGTACTGGTAGCAGCAACCGACACTGGGAGAGAATCAGGGATAGGGACCGGGATAGGGGCTCAGGGGTGGCAGAGTCAAGGCAGCCTGAAACGGTCGCGCGGTCTTGAAAGGACAACAGCAGGCAAAAACGAAAAAGGAGAATGCTATTTGGTTTTAACAGCATGTATATCTGTCACTGAAGGCGCCGGCATGTCATTATTAAAAGTTAAGGGCCCTCTTAGATATGTGGCGCACGCAGTCTACTGGCTTGGTTGAGCCAATGGAAGCGATGTTCTTTTGTATATAGATGTGTTGTTCACATGATACACGGAAAATCACAAAGTCACAGTCGTTGGATGGGAGGGCAGATCAACTAGCAATACAAGCAAGACTCAATTACGGGTCAGTATGCCCGAATCGGGTTTCCTTTTTTACTCTGCTGGTCTTGCCCTTGCCTGAAAAGACAAGGTGTGCGGCCACCGATGAATGCCTGCCTACCTAGGTAGGTACCTACGGCGTGTAGTATCATGACATCAGCTAAAAAACTTCTTGTAGGCAGCCTTTTCCTTGGCAAGTCTCGCCGCGGCTGCTTTCTTGACCGTTACAAGCTCCGCGTTGATGGCCGCATCTTCCGGCGCCAGCTTCTTCGCTTGCTCCAGACTCTCCAGAGCGGCATCCTCATCCTTCAAGCGTACCTGCGCGTAGCCGCGCCGATAGAGAGCCTTGGCTTTGTCCTTGTCCGAGATGCCCGAGACGGCAAGGGCATTGTCCGCAGCGCGGACAGTCTCATCCCACGCGCCGAGCTTGAGGTTCATCAACGCGGCATTGCTGTTCAAGCTGATTCGCAGAGCATCCATCTGTGTCTTGGTATCTGCCGGTTCCTTGTCCAGATCCGGGTCCTCGTTCAGGTATCGCAGTCCCTTCTGGTACTTGTCGAGGGCTACGCTGAGGTCGCCTGCCTTGAAAGCCTTGTTACCGAAGTCCTTGCAGTCCGTCGCAATCTTCAGGATCTGGGAAGCAGACAGGACCTCGTCCCCCGTCACTTGGTCCTCGGGGAAGTCTTCGTACTCGTCGCCATAAGCGTCAGGGGCTTTGGTATCGGCGGCAACGACCTCGGACGGCGACAGCTCGCCGCAGTCCGCAATCACGGCATCCTTGGTGGGCTTATCGCTCACGGTTCTAAGATTCTCAACCTGGCGGACGACAGACTTGCCACTGAGGACTTCTCCGAATACGACATGCTTGCCGTCGAGATGAGGGGTTGGGACCGTCGTGATGAAGAACTGAGAGCCATTGGTTCCTGCGACACGGCGCAAGGCTGGGTCAGCAAGCCAGCTAACTCATTGGAACGAGCAAGGACTGCATCTCGACTTACCTGGGCCAGCATTGGCCATCGACAGCAGGAAAGGGCGGTCGTGCTTCAATTCGAAGTTCTCGTCCTCGAATTTGGCGCCGTAAATAGATTCACCACCAGTGCCATTTCCAGCAGTGAAATCACCACCTTGAATCATGAACTCCTTGATGACCCGGTGGAAAATCGAGCCCTTATAGTGCAGGGGCTTGCCCCCCTTGCCCACGCCTTTCTCGCCAGTGCACAGAGCGCGGAAGTTTTCGGCTGTCTTGGGCACTACATCATTGTATAGCTCGAAAATGATCCGCCCAGCCGGTTTTCCACCAATCGTGATATCGAAGAATACGCGGCTGCGGGACTTCTTGTCCTCGTCGGTGGTCATGTTGAATGTTCGAATGGTGGGTGTAGTATCTTGCAATGGAGGACTGATCGGGAAAGGAGAACTTAAGATGCGTGTTAGTGCCTGGAACTAGCACAGGCCCGGGGACTCTTCAATGCGCGGAGGGCTGAGAAAGGCTGAAAGAAATAGAAGTCTAATGTGAGAGCACTCACTATTCCTAGGAATGGGAGCGGTGACAGGACGCAGCAGGATTACTGGTCTGGTACTTACTTGGGAGCTTTCAGTTGCAAGTTGCGCTTTGGATGTTTCCAGGTTGTTTGCTTGGTTGGTTCTGCGTTTTGTCGGTACCTGGCTTCTAGGCCAACGGCAAAGTGCTTCCTCCTTTATCTACACCCAGAACAGACACTGAAGGATATGTGCAAATGCAGCAGTAAATTGTGGTTTATTTACTGGCAACGATTCAGAACTGCTAAGCTCGCATGTGAGAGACAGGGAGGTTCGTGAAGCTTCGATGTGGTGGGGCAGCCAATCCGCTGAGGGGCATCGCAAGCGCAAGGTGTGAAGCTGCCATTAGCCGCGCCAAGCTGTACCTATTATGGAGGGCGGTGTAGGATGAAAGACTCCGGCGCACTGGCACACAAACTGAACCCAGTGCCCAGCAGGCAGATGGAACCTACAGTAACTTACCCAGGTAGGTACCGTATCTACACTATGTATGTATATACAATACAATACGATAACCTAGTACCTGGTAGGTACCTTACCAAAGGACCTAACCCAAAACATGCACTATAGGCTCCGGACGAATTCAGGAGCATTGTCATTGCTAAGGTACTGGCGTGTCACGTCCTTGCTGAGACCAGATGCACTACACCATTGGCGTTTCTTATCTTCCGGAAGGTCGAGTTTGCTATTCGCCTATTTTCGGCTTCTTCAGATTGTGATCCTGCTTTGGGTGCGCTGACAGCTCGAGGGTCACCTTTGCATTGTCAGCATAACCGAAACACACAATGCGATGGGGCGAGGCCTAACCGGTCCATCGTTGACCAATGCCACCTGCATCATTGCTTGAAATACTCCGTCCTTGACTTTGTCTACCTTGTAGCCGTCCTGCACTTTGCGGTAGAAATACTGATACAGCCTTCTGGCGTCTTCTCCGCCCATTGCGTTGTGGAAGTCGGGTTTGCTGCCTTTGTTGGTCGAGGCGAGAAGTGTAAACTGAGAAACTGTGAGCGACTGTTAGAGCCTGTATTAGGGGTTTGCTGTACCGGTTCAACCCTTCTCACCACATAGAACTTCGCCGTCGATATCCTGGACGTTCATCTTCCACTGATCCCGTCCTATTAGAGCTGGCTCGCGCCACTGGGCAATGATCTTCAACAATGGAAATCTCACCCGACCACCATTTGCATTGTCCCATAGCTTGAACTTCAACACCTTGGCTGCTAATAACTCAGCCTCCTTCTCGGTGTCCCCGGGCCCCACGGCCGCGAAAACAAGCACGCCTCTACCGATGGAAGAGACAAGCTCCCCTTCCACCGTAACCGAGGCTGAGAGAACCCGCTGGAGTATAGCTGGTTGTGGAATCAGTACAGACTCTCAACCTGATGTCCTCGGCATTCAGAGTTCAGAACTCACCTTTCATCTTGATTGAAACTTGGATCTTGTTGTGCTGCGCAGATGTCAAGGGAGCAATGCAGCAAGGTCCCGCTTGGCGTGATGCTTGATGTACGCTAAGCTAAGTACGTGTATGTAATGTACTACTAGGTACTATGTATGGTATGTACTAGTACTATACACCACAGTGCCTCACATCTCCTGAGCACTTAGAACACTAGAGTAGATGATTGGGAAGATACTAAAGGTATCCGAACAGGATTGTAGCATACACACTTACACACAGGCTTAGACAAGGTATATACGTACATTAAAGCCTTCATAGATGGTTGCCTTCCCGTCCTGTCAACTCAAAGCCTTCTTGAAGATTCAGAGCTCAGTTTTGTGGGCTCAGGCGGGGGTAAGAGCAATAGGCGGCACTTCACAGTGACATTAGCAAAATACCACTGTACCAGCGTCACGCGGCAACGGCCAACCGCGCCCCGAGATGTATTGTACCGACAACTTCTTTGAGTTGCGCCTCGCACACGCTTGCCCAGCTTGTTTCAGCAGCTGACATCTCAATCGACTATTGCCGTCTCAGACCGCAAAACGAGGCCACCGAACAGTCGCCCGCCTGTTTCGAGCGACCGAATTCGCCCTCATTTAGCAGCAGGTGCATCTCCTGCCTGGTGACGTGGTGCACCTAGATTTCCGATTTCGACGAACGAGGGCTAACGACGCCGCTTCCGTCCTTGCCCACAGTGCGCAATTGCGAAACCAGCTACCCACTGTCGGCTTCCACGACAAGCGAGTCCTACCGGGCGAATCGCCAGCACTAGGAGTTCATATCAGCCCTGGCTAGCGGGCCATCGCAGACGAGATGGCGGCGCGAAAACTCCAACAAGAAGTCGACAAGTGCTTCAAGAAGGTGGCGGAAGGCGTTGCCGAGTTTGAAGCCATCTATGAGAAGATCGAACAGTCGACGAACCAGGCGCAGAAGGAAAAGCTAGAAGATCAGCTCAAGCGTGAGATCAAGAAACTACAAAGACTGCGCGACCAGATCAAGACATGGGCCGCCAGCAATGACATCAAGGACAAAGCTCCTCTCCTGGAGCAGAGGCGGCTAATCGAGACGGTTTGTATTCCAAGTGGCGGCGTCTTGGGCTGGCCAGCAGACTTACCCGTCTTCTTAGCAAATGGAAAAGTTCAAGGCTGTCGAGAAAGCCATGAAAACCAAGGCGTATTCGAAGGAAGGACTTTCGGCGGCCGCTAAATTGGACCCCAAAGAGCAGGCCAAGATGGAGGCGAGCGAGTTCCTAAGTAGCATGGTCGACGAGCTGGAGCAGCAAATCGAGACCCTCGAGGCCGAGGGCGAATCAATACAGGCGACCATGAAGAAGGGGAAGGGCCATGCCGCCAAGGCAGACCGCATCGCCGAGATTGAGCGCATCATCGAACGACACAAGTGGCATCAGGGTAAACTAGAACTGATCCGGCGGTCACTCGAGAACGGGGGTGTCGAGGCCGACCAGGTCAACGAGCTGGAGGAGAACATCAAGTACTACGTGACCGACGGCATGAACGACGATTTTATGGAGGACGAGGGCATGTACGATGAGCTGAACCTACAAGATGAGGAAGATCAATACGGCATGAACATCGACAATGACAAGGGATCCTCGCAGGATACCCAGTCGATACAGGACGATGCCACTGCCGAGCCCGAGTCCAAGCCGGCGGCGGTTCTTTCCGGGAAGCAGCGCAGCGCGGTTGATACAGTGGCAGGGTCGGCCGCCCGGCGGCCGTCAGCGCAGCTCAAATCGCCCCTTCCTACACTCGCGACGGTGCACACCACCCCACTCCCGACCCTCAGCAGTGGCGCTTCAGGCAACGCCAACATGAAACCGGCAGCCGTGCCAACGAGGCTCGCGGGTGAGGGCTTGAAGTATGCCAGCGCGGCAGCGGCAGCGGCAGCCAGTGACAAGAACAGCGTTGGCATTGCTCCATTACCACCGCCGCCATCGACAACCCCAATAGTTGGTGGTGCTTCGTTAGCATCGGCGCAAGCGAAGACGAGCGCAGCAAACTCTCCAAGTGTTGCATCTATACAGCCGGTGTCGCAAGAGAAGACGTCCAGCACAACTGCTGCACCGGCAACCGGGCCAACAGTGGCTCCTCAGGCGAGCAGGACGACATCAAAGGGCAAATCCGTGGCGCATCCGACTGCATCGGATGCCGCCGAAAGCACAAGAGGTTTGTTCCATCCATTGACAAGAACACTACAGTCGAGGTACTAATGTTAGATGGTACAGCGGCACGTACAAATGGGACGGCACATGACATCAGGTCTGTAGAAGAGGCAGTGGAAGAAGAGGAGTCTATATACCACCTTCCTGCATCTCTGCAGGATCTGGTGGAATCCTACGAGGTCACCAGAAAGCGGCCCGCACTACTGAATAATTCCGCGACGCAGAGGATGCAGGCATCATCGGAGGCAAGCAAGCCCGGGATTTTGGATGCCGAGCCGCCGCGGAATTACCAGCCAGACGTGAAGTTCCATTCACATACGAGGTTCCCGCAAGAACCGCTGACTATCTTCGACGACCCTCGACTCTATACACGCATCGACCCGGATACGCTCTTCTATGTGTTCTACTACAAGCAGGGCACGTACCAACAGTACCTTGCCGCGAAGGCATTGAAGGACCAGAGCTGGAGGTTCCATAAGCAATACCAGACCTGGTTCCAAAGGCACGAGGAACCCAAGAACATAACGGAAGAATTCGAGCAGGGGACATATCGGTTCTTCGACTATGAAAGCACATGGTGAGTTCGGATCGTGTCGGTATCAGGGTATAGCCGGACCAAGATGGCTAACCTGAAGCAGGATGAACCGGAGAAAAGCGGACTTCAAGTTTGCGTACAAGTTCCTCGAAGACGAGGTCTAAGTCCACGGATACCTCGGCAGCGGAAATACCTTACGCCCTTAAATGGGAAACGTAAGGTGGAGTAGGGAAGAAGGCAGCTCATTAGGTAAGGTAGGCATGAAGTATGCTTGGGTGTTCTGTATGGGTAACCCTCCTGTCCTCTGGGGCGGGAGTCGACTGAGGTGGTTCATAAAATATGCGGCCGCGCTGTCCACTCTCATTCTGATGATCGAGAAGTCAAACCCCGCATTGCTTGTCGCAGCCGCCTTCTCGCAATTAGCCCTCCAAAACCTTGTGAGGTATGGAGCTCGTCACCATAGTTGTAGGTCCCTTTCAGCTCCCACGTTTGCCATGACGGGGGATTTGCCGAGAAGTGACCTGAGCTCGGGAGGTTGTCGCGCTAGCCGGGGCAGCTAGTGAGAGCCGCTGATGGTTCGCATTTTCCAGCGTCCCCATGGTCGAGACACGTTTTGAGTTGTACAAGTTGCCTCTTTGCCTCGTTTTGTTCGTGCTCCGGGTCTTGGTCCTTTTGGTTCGCTTCAAGTGAGGTGCGGGCTCGGGGGATACTCAGGAAACTGCAGTTGAGAGTTGAGACAGACGCAGCATGTCCCATCTGCGCTTCCAAACAAATGACTCACTCAGCACCTCACTGTCAGCCCGCGAATCTGCCTTGGGGACGACATCCTGGCCCAGTGTGGTAGTGATAGCTTGCAACTTCACCCCGGTGCCGGATCTGGAAACCGGGGGGACCATCGGTTGCAACTGGGGTTCGGCGGGAGCCGCCCTCCGATCGACCCACTCAGCAGCCCCGCTTTCCTCTTCCGTCCTGCGGTGTGGAAGGCGATGAGACTCACATTCACATTTCTGTGGGAGGTCCCCGGACGCCGTCTCGCTCGTTGAGGCGCAGCGAGGCGCAGCAACGACCTTCAGCACATCCGATTTACTTCATACTCTACCTTAACGCCCTTGATTTCAAGGCTACTACTAGTAAGCATCCGGGACCGGAACAGCATCCGGCGGTTGGGAGAATTACAGCGACGGATGCTGGAAGTTGAACAAGTGCGATAGTAAGTACGGTACACACATGCCTAACTTTGTTTGCACACCGAGAATTGTTAGACAGGTCAGCCAACCGTAGCTTGATGTAAGCGATTGGTGCTTCTGTAGCCCCCACCCGCGGATGGGCAGCTCACCAGTCTCTGGGGAAGATGCATCGTCCCGTCCTGCTCAGCCGCAGGGCAGCGGAGAGAAGGCTGGCGAGAGTTTTGACGGCGAGTTTTAAGCTCGTGTAACCGTTCCGTTTGCGGGGTCTTCTATCAAAGTTGTCAGATACCAAACACAGCTACGAGGCTGCAGATCCAAGGTGTCCTCCCCTCGGTGTTGTCACCCCTTTGGCCACTGCACTGACTCTAGGTTCCGTAGAGAACTTGGAAGTCGACCAGAAGGGTGCCAATACCCGATTCTTCCGAAACAGTGAGTCGACCCGATCTGTCTGCCAATGCGACTTCGAGGTCCTTACTACCTAGGACTTTGCAACCTGCTTACAGGGCATCCCAGCTAACGCGGTTGGCCTTCCTTCAATCATTGACGAGCCTTGTGATACACTGCCTGGGAGCTGATGTGCTGGTTGACCATGATGGCATGAGAATGTATAGGTAAGGTAGGTTATCTGCCAGGGTCCTTTCACCCTTCTCTGTGGAGCCCTTCATGTTATCTACCTACCTACCTACAGTACCTTACCTTAGGTATGGTAATTAGGGCTGCTATGAGTGCTGACGTCTGATTAACAGGTACTAGTATCTGATATCGTGGGTGCCCTGCCTGCCGAGGGACTTCCAAAAGGGCAAGCCGAGGACCATGAATCATGACTATCGATTGCCGGGCTGAACTAGAGATCGGAGCCTTTCATTGCTGCGTCTCAGAGTCCGTGCACTTGGTCTCGGTCCCTGCAGTCGCCTCTCATGAGTGTACCTACCTAACAGTGGAGGTGCCTGGTATGTGTGAGATGGCTTCCGTATCCTTTGCCCACCGAGGACGTAACAAGGCCGTTCTCCTCCAGGTTCCTTTCTTTCACCCACCTAAGGTAAGCTATCTTAACCTAAGCGGACGCTCCTGAGCCCCCCACCTCCCGGTACGTGCAAACAGCCTCTTGTTTCCTTTCGCGCTTTTGCCTTTCGTGGCCATCGGTGGTGGCTGTAGCAGCCAAGTCCGCGTCCTGCGCCCCATTAGCTACGACCCAAGCTGCGTATCAAGTGAAAGCGTGGCGGTTGCGAGTCGGAGAGGCTCCGGTCAAGACGTCCACTCGGTCTTCGCTGAGGTACAGCTTGGAGTAAGGATTTGCAGCATCAGGCTTTGGTCCGTCGTCTTGAAATGCTCATCTCCAACGGGCGTCGTCTGCTGCATGCGGCATATACTATCCAACCTGGCCACGTGCGCATGGCACCCTCCTTGCCGGACCTTCGTCCGCCTTACCTTGACGGTGTGCAAATGTGCTATACCGCCTCACTGCCTAGCATCCGACAGGGCTCCGATATGCTCTCCGAGGTGAGCCAGATATATGGTATGACTTGGAGTCGTCCGTCTGAGACTGTTGTTCGTTGGTGCATTCCCCCCCTTCTCACCCCGGGCAATCTCTCTCGGGTATTCTTATCTCTGCCTTGTCAGAACCACTTATTTACTAGTACCTACCTGCATACTATTCGGCGGCATTCTCGCTATTGCCCCCGCTGGACATCTAGCTCTTCCCGGCTGCGTTCACAGTGTGGCCTAGAGGCTAACCAAAGGAGGCCCCAACAGAACTTGCCATCTACATCCCTCAGCAGAACTAGAAAACAGCAGGGTTCATCGGGGACACCCGTCATGTCCTGGTATTCACATCACTCAGGGGCGGCCGTCGAGGTCTCCTCGTCCCAAGACGACCTCTGGGCTGGTCCGTCCAACATGGAGAGAAGCACATCTCAATCGACGAGTCGCACGGCCGACAGCAGTTATACAGCCACCTCGTACTCTTCGGGGTGTTACTCGACTGGCTACTCGTCGGCCGGTCCGTCGCCCATTACAGACGGCGTCCTTTTGGAGCACACACAAAGTGCATACCCAACCTCATATCCTGAAGCCCACGACACGGCCCACCTCCTTTCCGCGCTCGGTGCCCAATACCACCATGCGGGCCAACAACTCCCTCAGGAACTGCAGTTCTGCAGTCCCCTGCAGCACTTCGACGGGAGGATGGGCAGCATCGAAGACGCCGCAAGACAGGCCACCGAGATCGCGCGTTCTCTGATCGCCAATGAACGAGCGCTCGGTCCGTACGAGCTGGGAGTCGTCACATTCCAGGCAGTCGAGGAAGCTCGCCAGCGGCTCGAGAAGCAGGGTCTCGAGGCATCGCCCCGGGCTGCGGTGCAGAGGGTCGTCTACGAGCTGCTCCACCGTCAGTTGAACGACGCGGACGGCTGCTACACCGACGCGAACCTAGTCCTGGAGGAAGCGGCGTACCAGTTGCAAGTTCAGGTCCAAGGAGAAGAAGCACTCGACATCTGCTACCTTGCCATTGTGTCGGTTCTTGCAGAGCTGAGGGCGGACTTGGAAGCCGAGTGCTACGGGCCAAGCACAAGCACAAGCACAAACACAAGCATGAGCACAGCGGAAACGTCCAGTTTCCATCCCACAACGTCAGTCGCACGGTAAGTCTGACAAAAGCTGGTCGGGGATGTGCCAGAAAGGCCGCCATGGGCTGACAGAGTTCCGTTAGGCCGTCAGCACAAAAGGAGAGGTACCGATGTCGCCATCCGGGTTGTCGGGCGGGAGCCAGCCGGCCGGCTGACCTCGAGAGACACTATAAAGTCCGGCATGAGGAGGAGGACAAGAAGACGAAGTACTTCTGCGACTACAAGAGGTGCAGTCGTCACAAGACCCCTTTCTTTCGCCAGGACCACTTCCGGGACCACCTCAGGACCTATCACCAAGAAGACCTGCTGCGCAGGGGCAACAAGGGCGACAAGAAGTGGTGGGATTCCCGCGCCCCCCACGCGGTGAACGAAGGCTGGTGGCGCTGCGGTCGGTGCCTCGGACGAGTCCGCCAGGCCAAGCACGGCTTTGTCTGTCCCGGCTGTGGAAGTCCTTGCGAGAGCGAACGCCAGAGATACAGACTGGATGGCAAGGTCTGAATGCTGCAGCCTCTTGCGAAAGAAGAATGCTTTCCTTCTGTCAACTCGCTGCCCGTCATTATGGTTTGCTCGATCAAAAAAAGGGGTTCTTTCGTCCTTCCCTAGCTCATGTATGTGTTCCTTGCTTTGGGGCACCCAGTCGACTCTCCTTATTTTCTGGAAACCCAGCTTGTCGCTTTCTTGTGTGACGGCGACTTCGTCGAATTCCATTCCCTAGCTATACGAGAAATACGCCGAGCTCCAAGTGGAAGGAAATTCGGTATCTTGGTGTCTTGGGGAAGGCGTGCTTTAGGTTTTCCTTTCCGGTATATTGGGGTGTTTGGGAGGCGTTTCTTCCTGTGGCTTGCAGAAACACTCTCCGTTTTTTGACTGATGACTGACTATTGGGACTACTCGGTACGGGGAGGTCTGGAGTTTTGTTCGGTTTTCCAATTCTTTTTTTTTTGGCTTTTTCTTTTCCCACAAAGCCCTTGGCGTCCAGCTTCCCTGCTTGGATGCGGTAAGGGCTTTTGATCCACGTTTCGATGGGGTTTGTTGGCGACTCGCTGAAGTGGCCACCCTTCCCCATCTCCTGGGTTGGCGTCTCAAGCCAGCTTCGGCCCGAGGCCGTGTATTAACGTTGTACGTTCCCCTCCAGCATATGGTGGCGTTCAGGGATAGATGGGACTGAGAGTGGGATGGGACGCGGTGCTGCTGTAAGGTTTACACGGGAGCTTTGATATATTATCTCTAATGGGCGTCATAGAAGGGAATTTGTGGATAGGAGATGGCAGCCCAGGTCTCCAGGACTCCAGGTCTCATGCCGCCTCCAGGTCAACTTCAGTACGCATGGACATATCTATACCTCCTAGATAAGGGACCAGGAGAATTTGTGAGCTGCTTTGCGAGCAATTTTGGACCAGTGATGCATGTAAGTATGTACATACTGAGTGAGTGCCCGGCCAGCGTTTACCTCTGCAAAAAAAGGCGGTTCTGGTCGTTCGTCTTACACAGTGTGCAATACGGATGGAACCTAAGTGCCTCCCAGGTTCTTATATCCGGCGGTACTCCGTATCCGTTGCTTATCGCCGCCGGCTCGGCAACGGTACCCCGCAATCCTTGGACCTGCACAGCTCCCAGTCTCCGCTTTGAGGTTACTCAGTGGGGTAAGGTACAGTACTTCGGTCCGTTGCTCGATCTCCTCATGCCCCGATTTCGGGAAGAGTTTGCCTTTGCGTTGATGACTGACGGGGTGACGCCAACTCTTAAAAGAGTACTACACACGCTCAGACACATAGCACCGTGCGGGACGTCAATGACCGGATTGAATTTGCACCACACATTTCAGATTCTATCTGGGGAACCCGCATCTGGACACTTCGGATAATAAGTGGCTCAACTTGTATTGTACGTATATATATATCGGCCGGTTAATCACCATCCCTCCACTGACATTTCCCTCTTCTTCTAGCTTTCCCCCAAATACCCCGCTAAGCAAAGCCGGATTTTGTGTCACGATCAGATTCCGTACAGCGTTGGCAACGGCTGGCTTCGGGTTCTCCTACAGTGTGCTGTAGTCTCGATCTCTCGTTGCGGATCTCAATAATAAGTTCCTCTCTGCCGGATAGTTTGCCGCGGCCCACACAACACGCCCAATCAACAGTCGCTTCGAGCTGCCGTCGCTGCTCCTTCCCTCGGTTCTCATTCACCGGGCTTCAGGCGTCCCACTTGCCAACTGCAGCTCCGATAGCCCGACTGCTGCCCACGGCCGGCCCGACCCGGCGCGTCTCACCATCCGTCATCTTTCATATACTGCCGTGGTCCGCCTTTCCTCCTCCCTTCTTTCCCACTATGTCGTCAGTCGCAACCGCCGCCTTCCGTGCTCCTCTCCTTCGTGCGCCAGCCTGGGCTCGTGCCGCCGTCACTCCGGTTTCTTGCAGCTTCCGTGCGACACCTGCGTCGTCCTTGCCACGAGCCTCCACTCTCTTCGTCCACTACCAGCCCAGCCGGCGCACCATGGCCACCGACGCACCTGCCAAGATCAAGGTCAAGAACCCTGTCGTCGAGCTCGATGGCGACGAGATGACCCGCGTGATCTGGAAGGACATCAAGGAGAAGTTCATCTTTCCTTACCTGGATATCGACCTCAAGTACTACGACCTTGGCCTCGAGTACCGCGACGAGACGAACGACCAAGTCACCCTGGATGCCGCCGAGGCCATCAAGAAGTACTCGGTCGGCGTGAAGTGCGCGACCATCACCCCCGATGAGGCCCGTGTCAAGGAGTTCAACCTCAAGCAGAGTATGTGCCCGCCCCCCCCCCCCCCCCCCCGGCCCCTCCCTCCCCTCTTGCGCCGCCCGGTTCTAGCTGTGCCCCCTTCGGTCATTTCTTTTTGGCCGAAGAGTAAGTTCCATATGGCTAGGCTAACCTGCGAATTCGCGCCTGCGCTTGGCAGTGTGGCTCTCGCCGAATGGCACCATCCGCAATGCGCTCGGGGGCACTGTCTTCCGTGAGCCCATCGTGATTCCGCGCATCCCTCGCCTCGTGCCGGGGTGGAAGAAGCCGATTATCATCGGCCGCCACGCCTTCGGCGACCAGTACCGGGCGAAGGACTTGGTTGTCCCGGGCCCGGGCAAGCTCAGCATGGTCTACACCCCCACAGGCGGCGTGCCGCAAGAGATCGAGGTGTTCCAGTTCAAGAACGGCGGTGGTGTTTCGCAGACCCAGTACAATACCGATGAGAGCATCACCGGCTTTGCCCATGCCAGCTTCAAGCTTGCCCTGGACAAGAAGCTGCCCCTGTACATGAGTACGAAGAACACGATCCTTAAGAAGTACGACGGCCGCTTCAAGGACATTTTCCAGGAGCTGTACGATACCCAGTACAAGGCCGAGTTCGAGGCCAACGGCATTTGGTACGAGCACCGTCTGATCGACGACATGGTCGCTCAGATGATCAAGAGCAGCGGCGGTTACATTATGGCGCTGAAGAGTGGGTTTCTCGCTTTGCGCTGGCATTTCTTTTGGCCTGTTCGACATGGATAAGTACTGACCTGGCCGGCAGACTACGACGGCGACGTCCAGTCGGATATTGTCGCCCAGGGCTTCGGCTCCCTGGGCTTGATGACCTCGGTCCTCATCACCCCGGATGGCAAGACCTTCGAGTCTGAAGCCGCCCACGGCACCGTGACCCGCCACTACCGCGAACACCAGAAGGGCCGTGAGACCTCCACCAACCCCATTGCTTCCATCTTCGCCTGGACTCGTGGCTTGATCCAGCGTGGCAAGATGGACGGGACCCCGGAGGTTGTTGCCTTCGCCGAGAGCCTCGAACGGGCTTGCATTGACACGGTGGACATTGACGGCATCATGACCAAGGACTTGGCTCTTGCGTGTGGCAAGACCGCTCGTGAGGACTATGTCACCACAAGCGAGTACCTCAGCGCCGTCGAGAGGAGGCTGAAGCAGAGCTTGAAGGAGAAGCTCTAAGAAGGCTGATGACGCAGGCGAATGCTGGCCTGAGAAACTCGGGCCACTTCAAGCTTCAGTGCTGCATCGGAATGGAGATGATCATCTTCCGCGTTGACACCCGCAAACTGTCAGCCAGCCCTCTCAGGCGCTAGGCTCGCGTTTGGTTACACCTTGGAAGAGCAGTCAGTGGTTTGAATCGTTTAGATCCCGCATTGCATGTCGAGGGTCATTCTGGATGCGTCTCTCCTGCCGTGGGGTCATTTGCATAACGCACTGCTAGCGTACCATGTACATACATAGGGCGTTGCCGGCCGTGTGACAGACGAATTCCTGTATATAGACACTTTTCGGGGCAGTCAATGATACAATCCCAGGTTGGCTGTTCTCGTCACATATAACCTTCATACCCGGTACACCAAGCCTTATGCGACGACCAGCGGGCCCTACGCTGTACTGCCGCGAAAGGTTCATTAATATACGATGCTGAAGACCAATAACTCCATAACGATCCGGGCCGAATAACGCCGCCGCCACCGTCCTCATACTGAGCGATTTTGAAACAAAAACAAGTACCGCCAGCCGTTGTGTCGGCTTCAAAAATTGCGTAAAAGTCGGGTCATTGAATTGCCCGTAAAGCATGGCCGTGGTCCATCTTCTGAACGTGATCTTACCCGGTTTCCGAGCAGTCCGCTCGCTAGGGACGAGATGACACCTTCGAGCAATCAATCATCATTAGGCGCAGACCAGAGGGTAGGTCCGCTCTTCCGCGGGCCATTGGACGTCGGCGTCTTCTCCACACCCTCGCTCTTCCGCTTCTTCTTGTTTGGCCGACTAGAGCCGCCTTTGGGCCTGTAGCCCGGGTCATCATCCACGACTCTCTTCCTCTTCCCCTTCCCGCCGCCGCCACCACCCACAGTGCTAGGCGTCGCGGCAACTCCGCCGTAGCCGAACTCATCGTCCAGATCCTCAAAGCTCTCCGCCGCGGCCGCTGCGCGGGTATGTGCTGCGCTCGCCCTCTTGGCACGTGTAGAGCCTGTGCCGCGCGGGGCACGCTCGCCCTTGCCGCGACGTGCGGAACCGGGACCGTGGCCGTCGTCCCCATTCTCCTTGCCGGCATCCTTGTCGTGCTCGGCGTCTTGCAAAAAGGTCTTGGGAGCGTGCTTGCGCAGCCAGTTGTATACCGAGGTCGGGTTCCGTATGGCGAAGTCGCGCTGAGCGTCCTTCGGGTTCGCGCGGTCGGCGTGGGCAAGCGGGGCGAGAGTGGGCAGCAGCCCCGAGTCTTTTCTCCCACTGCCATTGGCGGCATCTTCATGTCCAAGATGTGTGTCTAGTTCCCAGATGTAGTTGTCGATGTCATCGGCAGTGAGGAAAGAAGGAGGGTGCGATTGGCCCTGGCCCGGATCGGCGGGAGAGTCTCGGCCGGCTTCGAGATCTGCGAGGAGTTCTGGGAAACGCTCGGGTGCGGAAGAGAATGTGAAATGTGGCACTTCCTCTAGGAGTCTCTTATAGGAAGTGGCCGGTGCCGGACCACCTTGCCGTGTAGTAGACGGCCGGTCGATGTCGAGAATGAGGGCGTCATCCTCGGAGGGCACGTCCAGGCTAAGGTCAATTTGCTTTTCGGGCGGGATCTGGGGCGAGTTGTTCACGTCCAGAAGAAGATCGAGTAACCGGCTGCAAGAAGTGTCAGCAACGCCATCATGTGCGGAGCAAAAGAATGACAAACGTGCTCTTTTTGTACCGCGAGCCTCCGGGCTGTGGCCAACGCTTTTTGCTCCAATCTATGAAGTTCCTCGCCTTCGTGCATCTTTTGGTCGAAAATGATACGCATCTTGCGATACTTCTTCTTCCACGACCGGTACGTGGGCTTGTCGTCTGGGATTCTTACATCGCCAGAATCGTCTTCAGCTTTAACTTTCATGTCGAGTCGGCTGCGCGGAGCGCCTTCCATGTAGCTGTTTCGTGTCTAGAGTATGAACCTTCGATGGGCTTTTGGTTCGAATGTTGTGGGGAATTGAGGATGGGGATTAGAATCAATTTGCAGCGGCGTTTGGATCTGGAGTGTTGGCAGGTCCGTGCTGGTTCATGATGTGTTGGGGTTGGAAGGCTGAGGCGTTGATTACCCGACATCCCTCCATCGTGCTGGATGGCGCGTTTGAACTCGATCCCCTGTTCCGCAAGGGAGTTGCCTAGGTTTCCGAACGGTTATTACCGTAACCTTTACGGCGGCTGTAAGTATATTACGACGGATACATCGTATGAATACGGAACCGATCGAATTTACCGCCGTTGTGCCCGTAACGATAGCCACGAAGAATGGCGTATCCGTATTTCAAACGAATACCTCTCCATTGCTTTGTTCTAATTGTACAGTACATATATGTTTGCTAGATTCTTGTGGTTGCTTTGCACACTCCTGTCATAGGAGTAGAGATGTTTTTCCATGCCTTCCCCTAGATATTCTTCTCGCTTACGCATACCGCTGGCGTATTAACTGAAATGCCAAGGATTGCTTGGCTGGGTTACAGTGGTCAGGGATCGATATTACACTGTAATGACAGCTCGCAATTGAAAGTTTCCGCAGTCTGTGAATTCCGCACTTGTTGCTTCATTCCGGAGAGGCGAAACACAAATTACGATACGGCTTCCGACTTGGAGACTCTCACCAAACTGAGCCACCCCAAACCCATTATTGTTGCATGCTCCGCTCGCTCGCCCTCAGAATGGCCGAAAACGCAGCAAAGCGCCTCAAGACAGAGAACGGCGTGGTTGCCATTGGCACCCACAATGGCCACTTCCACGCGGACGAGGCGCTGGCAGTCTACATGCTGCGAACCCACATCCCAACGTACTCGGGCGCAAAGCTCGTGCGCACGCGCGACCCGAAGCTGCTGGACGAGTGCCACACCGTTGTCGACGTCGGCGGCGAGTACGATCCTGCCCGCAACCGCTACGATCATCACCAGCGGTCCTTCGGCACCTTCTTCCCCGGCCGCCCGACCAAGCTGAGCAGCGCTGGGCTGGTGTACATGCACTTCGGGCGCGAGATCATTGCGCGCCGCTTGGCGCAGCCCCAGGAGAGCGAGCAGGTCGACATGGTGTGGCGCAAGATCTACGAGAGCTTCATCGAGGCGCTGGATGCGCATGACAACGGCATCAATGTCTACGACTCAGCGGCGCTCGCGGCGGCGGGGCTGCAGAAGAAGTTTTCCGACGGCGGGTTCACGCTCGGGGCTATGGTCGGCCGGCTCAACCCCAATTGGAACGACCCGATGCCCGAGGATCCGGTGGCGGCTCAGGAGGCCGAGGACAGGCGATTCGAGCTGGCCAGCCAGCGCATTGGTGAGGAGTTTGACCGCGATCTGGACTACTTCACGCGGGCGTGGCTGCCCGCACGGGAGGTTGTTGCCGAGGCGTTTGCGGGGCGGGTTGAGTACGACAGCAAGGGCCGCATTCTGGTGCTAAAACGGCAGTCGGCGCCTTGGAAGGACCACCTCTACAGCCTGGAGGAGCAGAAGCCCGAGGGCGGCCAGGTTCTCTACGTGCTCTACCCGGAGAAACCGGTCCCCGACGCCAAGTGGAGGATCCAGTGTGTGCCGGTTGCCAAGGACTCGTTCGAGAGCAGGAAACCGCTGCCTGAGTCATGGAGGGGATTCCGTGATGAGGAGTTGGATGGGATTTCCGGTGTGAGCGGCTCCGTTTTTGTGCATGCTTCCGGCTTCATCGGCGGCAACAAGAGCTTTGAGGGTGCGCTAGCCATGGCGAAGAAAGCGCTCGAGATGTAAAAGTCCAGCACAAGGCATGGTTATTTGGTTTGTCGCTGCCCAAGCGGGTCGGTTCTTGGTCGGGTATCGTCGGGCAGCGAGAGCGCTCCGCACTACCTTACTTCCGGCGCCGAGAAGGGGATATGGTGGTCCTCGGCACAAGGATGGAAGCCGGCCTTGGCTGCGAGACAGCTCGATCAAAACAGAAGCTGAAGAGAGCATGATCCAGCCGTTCCATGGAGGACTTGCCGGCAATCGCTGCCGCGAGAGAACAGTTTACTTCCTTATACGTGCAAGGGAAGCCCTACCTACACTTGTTCGGATGGCAAGAAACTCCAGTCTGAGACTATCGCTGCCATGTCCCCGCGCCCCTCCATCTCGTCGTTCTTCACGACGCAATCTCAAGCACGCTGATTCCCCAAGTCCGTCGTAAACTACAGGGAGCAGGCAGAGAGGTGCCAATGGTTAAAAGGTGATGAGTACCGGCCAGTGTGTAATGGAAGCCAAACAGAATCCGCGTCACGGCGGCATCAGTACAAAAATAGCAAAGCCAAATCCCGGCCCGGTCCGATCGGCCCTCGTTATCCTCCTTTGCCATCATCATCATCGGCGAGAGCCAAAGCATCAACGCCACAATCGTTTTCCCGTTGTCTCATGAGTTCTGAAGTGTCACAATTTCTGACGGTACACGAGACACATGGTCAAGTGACTCAGCCTATGTCATTGTGGCCTGTAGTAGCAGCGGGACCGAAATCAAGAGAGGGTCTCCTTAGCCTGCCAGTCGGACGGCGGAAGCTCACCGCCGGACAGGTATCTCTTGCTGCTCGCCGGCGGTCGCTGAGGCTGTTGCTTCAGGTGACTGCTGCTGCTGTTGCTGCTGCTGCTCCTCGGAGCCGGGAGTGCCCTCGCTGTCCTCAGCGCTAGTCTCGCGGTGCAGGAAGCTGCTCTCCTTGACAGGGGATCCGGCTTGCAGGCCGGGGTGGTGTTGGTGGTGATGGTGCGGGTGCAGCACGCTGCCGATACCGTTGGGTCCGCCGACGGGGCTCGACAGATGGGGGATGTTCTCGGGCACGGGATGCTGGCTGCCTACTGCGCCCGTGTCGACGCTGTCGCCCTTTCCAGCCTTGCTCATGGCGTAGTCGCCGCTGTCAAAATATTTGCGCTCCTTGAGGTGCTTGGCAAAGTGGTCGCTGCGGCTAGGCAGTTTACCGTAGAGACGGAAGAGCCGCTGCTCCTCCGGGGAGAGGGACTGCGTGGTCGGGTCATATCAGCAACGGGATTCAGCGGATGCGAGGGTGGAGATCAGAGCGAGTAGCATTGTATGCATGCTTTCCGAGCCTTTTCGTTGTGCTGGCGACTCACCTTGACGTCGATTTTCTTTGCCTGGTGCGGGTTCATGATCGCGCCTGACTTGAGTGACTGTCTGTCGGTCAATGCGACTCCGAATCGGTAGGTATCTTTTGCGGACTGCGAGCAAAGGCCGCTCAGAAATTACCGCCGTGTTTAAAATCACCGTAATTGTTGATGTTGCCGCTTTCCCGTTTCTTGAATGTCGTGAACAGCGAGTCCTCAAGGTGCAAATGAAGGTTGATGACCGTCGTCTAAGTGGGTGGAGGTGGGGTTTCGTCACTGCGACTGTCCGTGCACTTGGGTGGCCCGCTCAGAGGATTCTGTAATTCAGTACGTTACACTCGGCACACGTAGCGAAGTTCACTGCGACATTGAGATTTGACCAGAAAGATATCTCTACGCTTCTGTGGAGTGCCTCTAAGTTTCCATTTACTTTTTAAGTCTGCTTAGTATCATTTGGATGTGCTGTCGAGTCACTAGGCACATTTGCGAGGAGGCACAAGCTGAAGAGGCTTGTTGGCCAGAGGCCGTACGCACCTGTACAATGTATTTTACTTACAAGTACCATCAAGTCGTAAATGTTAATGGGATCTCGTACGATGTTAGTACGGTACTCTAGTACTGGCGCAGATTTTATGCTCGGATCGCTTCATGATCTCTGCTCAGCATGCAACTGCCATGCAGCAGTCGGGTCAAGTGCCGACTGTGAAATGACACCCAACGGACAGTCTAACGAATGGAAGTTCAGCTTGTCCCAATGCCATCGAACCACATCATACCACTCGAGGACTTGCTTGCCTCGGATATGATTACCCTCAGCTGAGGTATTCACTACCTGGTAGGTATCCCCTGGCTACCGTAGGTCACGCACCTAGGTACCTAGGTTATTAAGCTTGAAGTCAAGTACCGTCTTTGACCGCATATATTCAACAGCAGCTTTGTGGAACGTCCGGAACACTGCCAGTGTCAGGTAATTGGCAGGTGAATGTCAATTAGGTGGTATCCAAACCGACCAAAGCACTCCAACGATGTACTCACAGTCACAGCGACATGGGGTCTGCCCAGTCAAGTTTTTTTATTACGTCGATTAAAGTATCTGGCTAGTAAGAGCAACTCAGGAGACTTATTATTAGATAGACGCTCCAGACTCGGCGTGCAGCCAGCCTCCCCGTCCAAAGTTTATCAAAGCAGTGCAAACCGCATCCTCATCCACGTGGCGCAGGCGATGTTCAGCCTACTACGGGTACTGCAAAGCAGCGCAATAACCGGTTCATCCGTCCGAAATCAGTGGCGCAGAGCCAGCAAGGCAAACATCCCTCCCATGACGGGCCTCGCCACGAACGTCGGCCCATTAGCTGGATATGCGCCCGTGACGGCGTCGTACAGGTCGGTCATGGCCCGGTCCGTCGACGTCGTGCCGACCCAGTTGGCCAGCTTGGAGATGAACATGTCCCGCGTCGACTCGCTGGCGACGGCCGCCGCAAACATCTCCCAGTCCGACTTGGTCCAGGTGTGCCGCGTGTCGAGGGGCACGCCATACTCGCTGGCCACGGTCGGGTAGAAGTTGCTCTGCATGTCGAAGATGGACTGGTCCACGAAGTTGAGATTGAGGAGTTTGTCGGCGTAGATGTTGTAGAGGAGGCCTGAAAAAGGGGTTAGCGTTCCGTCACAGGCGTCGTCACCGGGGGCGTTAAAGGGCAAGGGGATGCTCACCATGGCTGTCGTTGTCCCCATAGCTCAGCGTCGTGTGAGGCGGGTTCGCTTGCGAGTTGATGCCCAACTCTTTCCAGCCCTCCAGATATCTATCCGCGACTTCGCAGAAGGTATCATTATTGTGGGTAAGCTGTGCGATATGGGACATGGCTTTGAGAGCGATGATTCCTTTGATGGCCAAGTTTGTCTGGTTGCTGCATAGGGGAGATTGCATTGTCAACACCGGAGTCGTCACCACAGCTTTGCCGAGAAAGAAAACTTACGCCAAGGTTCCCGCAAAGTCATCGGTACTGAGCTGGCTCGCCGGGATCAGCGACTCCTCCACCAAAAACTGCGCCCACCCGGCTAGCTTAGGATAGTGGGCAGACAGGTATGCCGTGTCTCTAGCGCGCTGCGCATAGGCCAGCGTCATGATGATCATGTTTCCGCACTCCTCCAGGGGCATAGGCTCGTCATTCCCCTCCGGGTAGCCCCTGGCTACGGGGAAGGTTCCGAGGTCGTGTTCAGCGTAAGCGTTCGGATACGCTCCGCTTTCCTGGTTCTCATACAGCGGATCAAGCAGATATTTGCCGAGGGTTGCATTGAGATACATGAAAATCGGGTACGCGGGGAAGATGACATCGACGGTCTGTATGTCACTGTTCGAGCTGATCTCCTTGAGGAAGATGTACGGCTTCGACGGCGTACCGGCGTACTGAAGCGCGCCGAAGGTCTGGCGAACGGCGAGTGTGGTAACGACGGCGTAGTCCTTTCCTGCAGCATTCTCCGAGTCCGTCTGGATCCTCTCATCGAGGGCTGAGGATGTTTCGAGTGCGTGTGGATAGTCGTTGTAGAAAGACGTAACGGCCGAAGTGTCGTCTTGGTAGTAGGATCTCCACAGGCCCGGCACCGGCCCCAACTGGCCGCTCAGGCCGGCAAAGTTGATGACTTGATCCTGGATGAGGCCGAGGGTGAACACCCTCTCCACATCGTTTTGGCTCACATTTCCGAGGTCGTGGGAGAATGCGAATACTGGCCTTCCAAATAGTCAGCTCGGTCATCTTGAAGCACCTATGCGGGTCATGGGTCCCCAGAGCTCACCATTGATCATTCACGGCTCTGAAGTTCGCCTCCTTTGAGTTGGCAAGAATCCTGCTGTTTTTAAATTGGCCTCGCACCGCCGTGTCGGCGCCAATCTGCCAGGTCAACTGCCACAGTTGTGTTAGCTTCTGCCCCATAATGGCACAGTGTCTTCCTAGGAGCGAGCGAGCGAAGAGTCGAAAACTTACACCGCTGTCCGAACGGGTGGCCAGATACCAGTCACCCCAGCTGGCGATCTCTGAGTTCTCCTTGAATTGCTCTTGCGTTTGCCGCGAGAACTTGTGGTAGACGATATCGCCTGCTTGGCTGGAATTCCACTCGACGATCTGGGAAACGTCCCCGCTAGCCCATTCTGTTGGTCTTGTTAGCAGAGTGACATGGACCACAAGGGAGGGGGCGGAGGAATTGTATTCTACCTCCAGACACATCCATATAAACCTGGACACTGTGTGACGCCCCGTCGGAGGATCTCGCCTTCACGGAAATATACGAGAACTGCAGAGATTGCCTCGCCAAGTCGTCGGGATAGACAGGCGATAGGAAGGTTACTGTCATGGTAACCTTTCCGGAAACGTCGAAGGTGAAGATGCTCTTCGTCGAGGTGTACTCGAGTGACACCTGGTTCACCGGTGCCGGGCCCGGCGCCGCGCCCAGCCAGTTGTAGGTGACCCCATCAACCGCCACCAAGCCCTGCCAGCCCAGGATATTTCCCCTATGCACATGCAGAATCAGCCGTCAGAAACTTATTTAGAGAACGTCAACGACAAGGAAGGGTTCCTTACGTCCAGTGCCGCGGCCAGGAGCCCGGGAGGATTGCGCCAGAGGACCCCCCTTGAAGCCAGGCATTCAAATACGGCGATCTCACGGCAAGGGGTACCGCAGGGGGTCTGGCAGGCTTGAAGGTCGAGGCGGCAGCAACAGTGTTGGCCGCCATGGTGACCAGGGCGGCCACGGCTGTCAGGAATTGCATGGCTCCAAAGTCAAAAAAGACTGCAGCGTGGCAGGGAGGGTGTTGGGCGAAGGAAAAGCAATGGAGAAGTGAGGCCGGGAAGACGAGGGTTTCCGGCTCCGGATACTCCCACTTCGTAAATAAACCCCGGTTAACCCCGGTTTGCAAGCAAGCAAGCAAGCAAACACCGGGCGAAGGTCTTGGAAAAGCTCGGGTTATTGGTAAGGGCCCAAGCTGGTTGAGATCCAGGTGCCCGAGATGGGAAGGGAGGTCGGGTTTCGAAGGCTTTTGTAGACGAACAGCGGTATTGAAAGCTGTACGAGGGCAGGTACAGGATAATGAGACGAAACTCACCAGCATGTGATACAGCAGGAGAGACGAACACTCTGAGTCCGCAGGTATCGTTCGCAGCGTCATCCGCCATCCCGGGAGCCGAATGGTTTCTGGAAGAAGAAGGTGGTAGTGAGTAACCTGGACTATGCTCTAATCGTCGTAACAAGTCTTAGACACGTGCATTCCAAGGAGAAAGACGCCGTGTGCTTGATCTCAGCTGTCAGGGGCCGCCGCTTGTTCCGGCAGATGTGGGACCTGGGTAGGTAAGTCATGAGCATCAGGCCGGGTCTGCGTGATGTAGTACATACAGGAGACCGCAGCTTTGTGTCACATGCCCAGCCATCCCATATGAGAGGTTCTATGTTGTGACATGCCCAGTGTGGGCGCACACTCAAGTCGGTGGAGTGCAAGGAGTTCCGGGCCAGGGGCAGCTGAATGCATTTCCGCCGTAAAGGGGCGACCTACCACAAGTTCGGGGGCCAAAATTGGCAACAGACTTAAATTTCAGTAAACTCGGGAGGGCTCTAATAACTGTAGAAAGCTCAAGGTCCCGGCTACCAGGTAACCTTGGTTGAACCGAGCGTCCGAAAGATGGATTTCATGCGGGGCAAAGCAGCAGCAAGTCAACGGCAGTCCTTCGGAGCCCCTACCCACACATCTATGGTACCTTAGGTAAGGCGATAGATCCATTCAGAGAGTGTGACGTTGACGTGACCGTGCTCAAGCGGGTCTGTGAGTTGGGTTCCAGTCCGCGGGGAGCTGAAATCCGAAATCTTATAAGAGCTTCTGTGTAATATAAGCCGTCGGCAAAATGAGTATAGATACGCGTATTTGTCTTGCCTCAGCAGCTGCATTCGGCCTGCTTACTATCGCACCTCACCTTTCTGTACCCTTCCATCATGGCCGCTTTGTGAAGGATGCATCGACGACTTGGATTGTAAAGACGATGTGAAGTCGTGGGTCTACAGGGGCTCAAGTTCAAGCTCTGCGGGGAAGCCGCCGCTATTCCTGGGAAGGAAAGGCGCCCGATGATCTCTCATCCCCGGCTCGGCGAGACCCCCGTGCACAGGCACCACCGAATCCTCCACTACTCCAAGTCTCTTCGTCAGATGCAACCTGAAAAGAAGGTCACTGGGCCGGAATGGTGTTACGTTAACTTCAGCAGCGCCTGCCATTAAATGTCGCATGTCCTGGTCTTGAGAGCTGGCTTCCAGGTTCCTTCCTGAGTCAAACTCGATGCCAAGCTTCTCGACACGGCCGCGTGGGCATCACTTGCACTCACTCCGGGGTTCGCTCACTGCCAACTCTCTAACCTGGTACCTAACTACACGCCGTCGAACAATGGCAGGCAATACCGTTCGCAGATTGACGTTGTATCCTATACATGGCGAACTCTGTGCCCGACGCGGATTATAGTATCATGGAGAGCACCTTGAGTCCTTGACTGACGCTTAAATAGGAAGGAGCTTGGTCGAAACCCGTTGAGGGCCGGTGGCTGGTGGACCATCTGGATTCGTAGAAGGCCGGTCGTGTAGGCTGACATATATCGTTGTTGTTAACATGCACTGCAACGGCTCTGCTATAGGACCGGCAGGCTAGGTGCCTACCTGGTATGTTTTATGCAGGCACTTCTTCTCCAATGCACCTACCTACACACATGATGCAACCGTATCGCTTGCACAACACCTGTTTGTACGTGTCTGTCTGCTTGATCCTTGGTTCTCAATGCCTTCAACGGCCAGGTTTATGAACGACTACTAGTAGTGAACCAACAGAACCATGAGCCACAACGAACTCCGCAATTCTTGCACCGCTGCAGTCAAGGTCCCCTCCATGTCGACGGCCTTCCCGAGCGTCCGTATTTTCTCCTCACGTGAGGGTATGCTGCGCTGTTCCGCCGTTATGCCCCGCGGGATCCATTGCGAGTTCGGAGCATATCTAACTATCCAACCCTAGCTATACGCGATTCCGTTCTTCGACCTGTCAGCTAGAGGCACCATGGTGGAACACCAGCCCGTACGCCGTGAAACGGGCTGATGATTTCTGCGCCCAGTCCCCAGAGCCACCACGTGTTTGTGTCCCGAAACGGCCCAAACACGGAAAGGCTGCCCAACATGTGTTCAGGAGCGGTGAAGGGGCGATGGATATAGACGACCTGTGCGAGGGTCCTCGTTCTTTCCCAGGGCGTCGGCTAAACCTGGTCATCTATGAAAGGGACCACGGCAAAAGTTGGCGCGCCACACCCCCGTCGATGGCCCGAATTCCCTCACATACGTCCCAAAGGAGCAGCCTACCGGTTTGGTTGGGCAATCCAGCCACTGACGTAAGATGGTGAAGTCCCTCGACGGGGTGCCCCATGTGTGGCGAAGGTAACAGTGGTACGTGTCCTACGCGACACTCCGCTAGCCGGGCTGAACTTTTGAACTCGGCACTCTTTAGAGCAGGTATCCGAGTGAGCAAGAATCGCCAGGAAGGGAGCATATTCGCGCCTAAGAACAAGATGGGTTGACGGTAAACTCGGCTTCCAGGCTTGAGGGGCTCAGGGGGGTTCACCATGATGGCCAGAGTCATATTGACGGCTCCCTTCGGCGCCATCGAGCAAAATCACCCATCAGGCAGCGTCGGAGATCACTGCTTCCGGTTCCATCTACACCCCTTCCTTGGCGAGCATGTCGCCAATGTCAAGATAGAAGGCAACTGCATTGAAACTAGACGGCAGGCCCGTGTTAGGAAGGAACGGCATGTAAGGGGGAACTGCTGCACACAACAAGACTCACGATGGCGGATGGCCCATCAACTTCTGGACCGTGAAGCGGAGCCTGTTGCTCCAGTTGATCAGATCCAGATGGTTGACGCCCAACAGGGTCCCCTTGTAATCCCCCCATTTGCTGCTGTCAACGCTGACGAGGCCGTCGTTGGGGCCCTCTCGCTTCTCGATAACGTGATGGGAGTGTCGGAACGGGCTGAGCAGCGGCGGCTTGTGCCTGACCATGGCGCCATAGGAGAAGTATCGCACGGCTGGGACATCGGGTGTTTTGGGGTTGAACTCCTCAGCCATGTACCGCGTTGTCAGCTGCTCAAAGGCGCTGGCCTCCCAGCCCGTCATCCGCTGCCAGACATCATACAGGCGAGGCAGGTAATCTGGCCCGATGCCGTTGATCAGGTAGTCGGCGAAGGGACTGCCGTGGTGTGGAGTGGCGACGGTGGTGAGAGACTTCACGTCGACGCCGGCGGGATGCAGCTGCGATATCATGTATCGCGCGTCCAGGCCGCCCATGCTGTGGGCGATGATGTTGACGCTCTTGCCCTTGGCCTGGGCCTCGATATCCTCTGCCAACTTGGCCGCCCGCTTCTCAACGGAGCTGCTTGGGGGCACGGACGCGGTGATGACCTCGGCATGGTTGGCGCTCAGGGCTTCCCTGATGCCGCGCCAGTAGTGAATACTAGGCAGAAAGGAACCAGCCAGCTTCAGCTCGGCAAATCCCAGCAAACCGTGGGCAAGCACGATGGGGTGCTTGGGCGTCTCTAAAGGCGCAACGTGTCAACCTCGCACCAACAGCATAAGGTAGATAACTTCCACAGCTTTTCGCATTCTGGGGTCGCATGTCGCATACCGTAGTTGTCTCTCAGCACGGCGTATTCGCCGTCGATCTCTCTGCCCAGGCCCTTGATCCGCGCGTCTGTTGGTGCGATATCGCGGCAGAGAGGTGCATACGCGCCGAAGTGCCGCAGACATGCAGACCGACGAAGCGTCGCATCTCGTACATGGACGCGATCTGTCGAGGTGACGAAACGAGGCCGTGACGCAGAACGCCAAGCCTCCGCCAGCCCTCTTCTCATCTAGCTGTTGCCTCCTGTTGATGGCTACCAGAAGCAAATTACCGCAAACGAACGTGTTCAGTGTCTCAGGAACTAATATGTATCTGCTTTTCGGTTTCCCTTTTTTCCTAGATTCATGCCCCGTCAAAATGACCAATTACGTATGTACTACCGACGTGACCCGCATAATAAACCGGGCAATCAGGGACCCCGGGGACCGTGACGATTGTGCTTTCGATCAAGCAGCCGATGATCTATCGTGCACAGTACGGGATACGGTACAAATCGCAATGCTTATCTGCCCGGTGCCAACTTCAACTGAACTTCAGCCATCCCATCAAACAGGCTCTTCCCAACCTCCCACAAGCAAAAGCTCACATCTACCAAAGTAAAACCCCCCTGGAAGATCTCTCAAGGCACTTGCCGTCCGCATCTCAACTCATACGGAGCGCTTCCCCCTTTGACTGGCAGATCTCCACGGTACGAGTCTCACACTGTGCAGACTGCACTCCGCGGGCAAGGATGTTTGTGCCGTCGCAGGACCTTATTCATCCTTTGCCGTCAAGTCCACTCCCGATTGGCGTGTGATGGACAAGATGGTTCTTGGTGAGGTTGCACGCCAAACAACCAACAACCAACAACCAACAACACTTATCACTTGCATGGCAGTAGCCAATCGAGCGCAGCCGTGGCGCGACGCAGCCCTCTCCTGATCTGTGAACAGAGTTGTCAAAACACCATGCCTCCAGATACGGCGGGTGACCCGGAGCCCCATCGGCCGCCAACGACAAAGCTGCCTGCCGAAAGAGACCAGCAAAACTCTGTCGTTCCAGGGTCGCCGAGTTATATCGCCACTGGGCGTGTTACAACTTGCAAGCTCGATGCTTCGGCCACCTGAAGCATGGCACGTGTCCGGATAGGCCTAGGCTACCTGACCCGCAGTGCCTGGAAGGACTTGACGATGCTTTGCTGTGAGACAGGATCCCGAGTTCTATGTGGTTCAATCGTCTTTGTAGTTGATGGCACCAGCAGTTGCTTCTACAGGTGAACCGTGTGCCACTGACCCCTGAGGGACCCGGGCCGAGTTAGGCCTTGCAAGGAGCGGTGCGCAGTGCCCGATGGTCCTCACCGTTCTCCCGCCCAACCCCCAGTGCTGCATGTTAAGCGCCATGGCAACCTCAGTGCCAGGCCGTCGGGCCCGCCGTTTGTCGAGCGCACATGATGTTATCTACCACGCTGCTATCATGATCGCTCGCTGCGGGATATGGATGAACTATAAAACCGATGCTCTTCGTTTGCTTTTCTCTCCTTGCACGTGCCGGTTGCCAGCCCCACGTCCGCCGACTGATGCCGGACCCAACGCGCCACCATCCTTAAGGGCGAGAGCGAGCGCATCTCCATCTGGCCCGGCATCATGCTGGTAGTCGGAGACTGCTCGGGCGAGGCCTGCGCCGTCCCGGCAGGCTCTCTGCCATACGGAGCAGCGCCGGCAGGTAACGCCGTTGTGCTTGCGGCCGTCGTCGCCCTGCTCCTGCCTGTCTCATACGCCGGGCTCCGCTACAAAACCCATCTCCACTCGGCTCTCCTCGTTGCCGCCCTCCTTGTCGAGGTGGGTGGCCATGTCGGGAGGATCTTCTTGACGGCGGATCCGGCCAGTCATGCGAGTTCGGCCGTCTACCTCATGGGCACGCACTGGGGCGCCGTTCTGGTCGGATCTGCCGCCAACCTCGTTCTTCCCCATGTGATGGTCCTCTACGGCGAAGAGTTCCAGCTCGTGTCAGACCCCGTCTATCTGAGCTTCTTCTTCTTCGTGCTCGACATCTTCATGCTGGCGTTCCAGTCAGTTGGCATCGGTTTCGCCTCCACAGCCAACACCGCCACCGAGGTCCGTACCCATACCCCTGACAACAACAACTGGCATTGCGGTCATCCAACTGACCGGGACTAAGTACCTAGGTTGCTCAGGGTGTGGGCATCCTGCTGGCGGGTCTTGCCATCCAAGCCATCAGCCTCCTTACTTTCCTGGGAACATATCGCTACTTCCGATACAGGCTCGCCCATCGCCGATACATCCTCGACGAGAGATTCTCGCTCGTCTATACATCCAGGCGGTTCAAGAACTTCATGATCTGTAAGTTCGCATATCCATATAGTATCCACCCCTAGCAACTGTTTTGCATGCTGAGATCTGCCTAGGCGTCCAAGTGGCTGCGTGGCTTCTCATGGTCCGAACAGCTGTGCGGATCGCCATCTTTGCCAGCGGTTTGACCAGCGCCTTTGCCCGTTCGCAGGTCGCCGCCTTTCTGCTCGACGACGCCCTCGTCCTCGTCGCCCTCCTTATCTTTACCGTCTGTCCCGCGGGAAGAGCGTTCGGCGTCGCCGCCTGGGCAGCGACATCTCCCATCGCCTCCTCCTCCTCCTCCGACCGGCCCGACGACCTCCCCCTGCGACGCCGCCGGCATCGCCGGAACCGGAGTTACCCGATCAACAAGCGCATCATCTCGCTGCCGTATCCGTCTCCTTCTTCTACATCGCCCCGCTTCAGCCCGGGGTCGGCTTCCAGGGCGGCGGGAATGACGCCGGGCCTCCCGGCGCATCCTTCACCCCAGGGTGTACCGCCGCCACCGGTCCCGCCGCTCATGTCCCCGAGGAATTATCCTGTGCATCAGCGAGTTCCGCACGACGCGTCACCGACGCATGCTGTGCCCTTCCTCGCTGCGCAAGACAGTCCTGGTCTGGATTCGACGATGTGGGCTACAGCGCCTGTCGAGCATGGGCGGAAGAGGAAGATGTGGGGCGGTTCCGGACCGGAAGGGAATCAGCTGGTGGACAGCGATGCCTTGTGGTGATTCTCCTGGAAGTCGCACGCGGAGTTGCGGCGAGGGGCTGAGGATAGGGTGGGTGTTTGGGGCGTTCCTTGATTGACGGGCTTCTACCGCTGAGAGGGTACATACATAAGGGAGTAGGGACTAGGAAGGGCACTCCTTCATCTTCCCTCAGGGGTTCATTGGCAGGCGGCGCAACAGTAGGTTGCTCGATGTTGCACAAACATGTTGTGTTCTTTCTGATTGATGGATTTGCCCCCCATACCAGGAGATAATAATGTCGGCATCGCGACTTCAGTAATGGATCTTGAATCTTAAGTATGCGGTGGTGGATCTGATTATTCGCGACATCGCATGCCCAACGTCGTGTATCTAGGTGTATGGAGGTAGGTCAGGTATGCACTGTCTGTCGACGTCCAATGAGGCCAACTCCAAGACCTACACACCCTGAGCGATTCCTCCTGGACAAAGCTGGACCTGTGTTCCTTTGTCTTCTCTAGCCATTGGCTTAAATTAGAACACGAACTATTTAGGGACTTGGCCACTACAATCTGATTATCACGTTGTAAATGGCCCCCTACAAAGAATCTTTCAGATCAGCCTCAAGTCCTCAACTAAAGTTCTTTGTCCTGCCCCTGTATATAGTCGAACACGATGGGGATGATTTACCTCGAAGATGACTCGGAAGTATCGAGTCTCACGACTATTATCTCATGTTCGCCAAAGGTCGAAGAATCATTAAACACATACAACCCGAATAGCGTTTTCCGCAGGCGGATATTAGGAGCCCTAATGCAATCGACAGACCCCACGGACATGGCTATCCCCAGGGACAGCAGAAACGGGGATGATGAGTCTATGAACACAGACTTAGCCCCTCCATCTGTTGGGCCCATCAGCTTCCCCCTTATTGTTAATGAACCATCTCCGCAAGAAGGAGGCCCTGCTGAGACAGTGGATAACGGAGCCGGTTCTAATAATGGTCACGGAGAGGATCCCAATCCCAACGGCGATGTCTCTGCCGACGCTCCGGAGAACAAGAGTAGCAAAGACAAGAGGAGAGAGAAGAAGAAGGAGCTGAAGAAACAGAAGAGGAGAGAGAAGAGAAGAGAGAAAAGAAACGACAAGCAAGGAGACAGCCCTGATTCGGTGCAGCTTGAAGCAGAGGACCTGCCAAGCCAGCAGGAAACCAACGAGGACGGCGAGCCCGATGATGCGCCTCCCGATGAGCCGAAGAGGCATTCGCAAGGCCCGCGAGCTGAGTTGAAGAAAAGAGTTAAGGATTACTTCAAGGCCATGTTGGACGGGCAGCGGAACGCAGAGCTGAGTGAGGGTTCGATCACTGCCCGTGCGCGAGAGAAAGCCCCTCAGCCACCTGAGACAATCTCCCCTCGTGGCCCAGCTGCCCTCTGTGCCAACAGTCCAATGAACGACGGGCGTCGTAAGAATGAGGACAAAGACGGACAAACGGACGGAGCGCAGCCACCGTATGCCACAGTTTCAGATGCCTCCATACTGACCGCCACTAAAGAGAGACCGTGTGATAGCCCAGCGTCGGCAGATGTGCCCGATGAACACACAAGGGGCCGGTCCCCGCCGCCACAAGTGGACGACGAACAAGGAGCTTCCAGTCCCGCGGAGGCCGCTCAAGTTCAGCTGCCTCCTCTCTGGGTCACCCCCCTCGATGACGACGAACTCCGTTTCGCTCCTTTTTATGACGAAGACTTCTCCAAGCCCACCGGAGAGTCTGCGGCGGATATCAACGCCCGGGACCAGATCCGACGTTGTGAGCTACTTTTCGGGCGGCCCCTCACGGAGGAAGAGCGAGAGACTATCCGGCTGCAGTACGCGGCCATGGGCCAGCGCCATGCCCCCAACGAGCAGAGCAAGCGATCGGTGATCCTACCCGCGCCTGCCAACGAGGCAGCCGCAGTCCTGGACACAACTGACGCCGTGTGTGACGCTCTCCGCATCCGCATCGCCGAGCTGGACAGCGAGATTGACGGTCTTGGGTCCCGTCAGGAGGCGCTCGAAGACACCAATGTTTCCAACCTGATGCGACTGGATGGGGCCAAGGCCGACATTGAGCAGCTCAAACGGCAAAAGAGGGACCACGAGGCCAGAATCGCGTCGCTCGCGAGCGAGCTGCAGGCCGTGAAAGCCGATCTCAGGGTGCTCGAGGCCCGCATCCAAACCCCCATCGAGGAGTCCGACCCCGAGACAGCGGCGGCACACAACGAGCCCGCCCGAGACAACAACCAGCAGCAAGACGAACGCCCGCACCAGCCAGAACAGCAGCCCCGGCAAGCCGGCGGCTTTATTAATGTCTGGCTCTTCGTACTCGCGGCGTTCGTCCTTCACTGGGTAGTCACGACGGCAGTGCTGCATAGCGCGCGCCTGACAGACGGCTACGGCCCGTTCATCAACGGCGGGTACAACGGGCTAGCCAGCGTGCTCATCTTTGGCTCGTGGTTCCAGGTTTTGGCATTTTGCTTGGCCATGGGCCACTTTTATCATGTCGCCCTGTCGGTTTTGCTGCCACGACGGTGAGCTGCGCTCCTGTCTTACTTGGGCAGATCGGAGGAAGAGAGGAGAGGATTAGATTGGATAGGTAATAATAGACTTGAAAATGTATGCATGTATTGGATTGTATGTATTGTACATACCTAACTTCTGGTTGTTGAGCAGCGCCTCCTTCCTTGTTAGGAGATCCAGATAGAATTAGACTCGGTGTACCTGGGTATTCACTGCTTTGGTTCTTGTGATAAGAGACGTCCCTCTTGTGGCATCTTCGTCATCTGTGTCAGACAACCCATGTCTGTGAGTCAGCACTTCGTGTGCATCGCTGCAACGGTTCACCGGCGTGTTGCCGGCGGTTTTTCTGCCCCCGCGCATGTGATTGTTTTCTGTCTGCTACTGCATGCCTCTAGCTGTAATGCAGCGACGCTTGGCCACTGAGGTACCGGTTTTCAAGCGTCCAGTATCTCCATATCCAAGATCTCGTCACAAAGCCATGAGCTCATGCAGAGCCGACTGTAGCGGGTCTCAAGCTGCAACGCCAACCCCTCTTGAGCCCAATCCTGAGCACAACGATGCCGATGCATCTCTTTTATCTCGTCGATTCTGTCCTGCCAAAGCAGGAAGCTGTCCTCGTTTTCCGACTCAAAAGTCACGCAATTCCGGGTCTCTTCCAGTTGTCTGCTTAACCATCCATCTGCGTCGATGCCTGGTTTTAACGACAGAAAATAATGCGCACAGGGAGAAGTGCTTTGACCTATTGCATGTTCAACTCCCGACTCCCGACTCCCGACACTGCCAAATGCCGGGCGAAGCACTATGTTTATCAATGTTGATCTCCAATGCCAGAGAGAAATTCCGCAGAGAAGATGCCCAATGGAGTTCCAAGCCCGCCGCTGCAGCAGATTAGTAGGCTCCCTTACACCAATTGTGTGCTCTGGGCAACTATCTGGGTGGTTTGTGAGGTCCTTCGATCCTTCGATGTTGAGATTGTCCGGAAGAGGAAGGGGGCTCGGTTCCACGGATCCACAGTTGCGAACTTTCCTATTCTGGAATGGCGCCATGCCGATATCCAGGAACGGACCTTAAGGCTTAGTCCAACGGCAGGCACATCATCGCATCGATGCATCCTGATCACACTGCAGCACAGCCCACTGCCAACTCAGGCCCCTTTCCGTTGCTTTCGGCGTGGCATTTTGCAAGCCTTGGTCTTCGTTACCTACGGAAGTACATTTCTCTGCTTGCCTCACAGCAAGAAAGGTACAGCAGCAGGGCCCAGGCCTGCTCAGCAAACATGGGATTTTCGGATCCAACAACTGTCCAACGGTAACGTATGTACCTTACTGCTTGCCGCGGCCAACCCATGTGGCATGATGGATGCGGGTACCACGTACTTGAGGTAGCTCTGCAGATGCTGGCTTGCCTGCCGTGGTGAAAGCCCTCGCATCTCCGTATCTGTCATGACGTCTGCCGACCGGATCTGATTACCATGGGCCACGTCTCTTTGAACCATGACGGCTCACTTGACGGACGAGAAACCTGTTACACCCTGGCAGGTACCCGCTCACCTATATGTGTATGCACATAAGGTTCCTTATGTGTTGTATGTTACTGCAGTTAGTACCTACCTTGCATATCACGGCTTACTATCTAACGCTTGCTAGTTCCTCAACGCCTGGCCAACCCAACTTGGATCTGCCGCGCCATCTCATTATGCCGCTTTATGATCTTCGCTGTGTATCAACCGCCATTGTCTCGTATGCTGGTTGAATGCTGGTATCTGTGGCCGTTCGTGGTTTATGTGGAACACGCTGTCCCGCATTGTTTCCTTCTTCCCTTCGGGACATACTTAGGTACTTTGCGTACCCTTCGACCGCAGCCCGCGCCATGTCGAGGCTTCCCGTCTGATACTGATCTGGTGCGCTTCGCTTGTGCTTTGCCTACGCATCTCATCCTCGCCCGTGTTTCTCACGTGGCCAGAGGCCGTACCGTCTTCGGATGCACGGCGAATTGCAGCATGGCTGCAGACAGAACCCTTGTCATAGAGCTGGGTGATGCATCGTTCTCAATATCTACATATATTGCGTGCGTTTGTGGGGTAAAGTTCAGCGGCCACAGCGGCGGATTCTTGGGGCGCCGTTTGCAGGAGTTCCAACGGTCAGGCAATGCTGGCTCTTCGGCTCCGGTTTTAGCCCATCTTTAGCCAGATTGCGAATGCTACGTCCTGCCAAATGGCAACGACATCCATCTTCCACCACGGCCCACATTGGCTACGGGCTGGCGGCCGTGCCTATCCTGTTAGGAATAGACTCGTTGCTTTGGTAAAGCTGACCAACTCCCAGATTGGAAGTCAACCACTCGTCAACCGACCGGATGTGGTCGTCACTTACACACGTCCTCCGGACATGCATGCCAGGCGCGGGGCCCCGCGTTTTCCGCCTGCAGAACCGTTCGTGTGGGCCCCGGCACGGCGACATGTATCTCTCTGTTACCTGTCAGTTCGGTGTAGTCGCCAGAGCTGGCCGGGATCCTCGAGCTGCGGGAGTCTGCCTTGGCCAGCCGGGACTTTTCCATCCCATCACCGTCATGGTTACGGTGGAGTTTCAAGTGCCGTGGCCGCTCAAGGAATCTGACACCAAGCTCTCTCCATGTGACGCCAGGGCAATCAACAGTTCATTCGGAGTACCATAGTTGCTCTGCTAAGCCCTACCATCTATCCAGTCACGGTATCCGGAGCCCCACTCGAGTTCGTGGCATCTTGCGTCTGAGACCTGGCAGGGACGGGAGGGTGCTGCCGGGGACGATGGCGCTATGGGAAGGTCAGTCATATACCAGGTTGCGGAGGAAGGCGCCGCCAGCTCTTGGTCGATCTAGACCACCGCCTTGTTTTCAACGGCTGTTCCCCCCCAGAATCTATCCTGTACCCTGCTCCTACTCCGGCCAGAGATCTCGGCTCCGTATAAAGCGGCTTCCTCCTGCTTACACCGTCTGGGATCTTCTGCTGGACCCCGTCTCGGATTTCGGCCTCTGGATCCGCAACCTAGAACCACGACACCGCCGTGGGCCGTCCGCTCTTTAACTCCTTTGGACCAACTGTCTGCGAGATGGACGGGCTGTCCCGCCACCCGTCGAGTAGAGGAGGGCATGGAGGGGGCGCCGTCAGCACAGGGGGCCATGGATCTAGTGATCCCGCCAGGGCGGCCTTCTTCGCCCAGAGACAGCTAGTGACTGAGCGGATGATGAGGTACTACGCAGCCGGCATCTGCGGCGTGATCGCCGTTTTCGTGATTTTCCACTGGACTCGTCGGCTATGTGTGAGAGTGGAACAGTCGAAGAGACCTGCCGGATGGCTGGGCCGTCCATTCGTTGCGAGCTCGAGGTATAGCACTCCTCTCCGGTAGCCGACGGCAAGATCATATATATGCTGACCATGCTAGACATGGGAGGAATCTGCTGGTCCGCAGGGTCCCTGGGTTCCGATCCGCAGGGCATGCTTTCATCGTCACAGCCTACGTCGCCATCAATGTGTCCGTCATATTCACCAACGTGGACACCACTTCTCTGGGAAGCCTGGCATTCAGGTTTGGCTGGTATGTTCTCCGCCTTACCCCGCCCCGAATTTGACATAATATCCCTCAGACACTCATCAACAAGTTACTCAGGATGGCACTGGCGAACTTGGCCGTGGTTATCTTCTTGGCCTTGAAGAACACGCCGCTGGCCTTCTTGACGGCGCATTCATATGAGCGGCTCAACTGTCTTCATCAGATTGCCGGCTACACCATGTTTGTTGAGATGGTGACCCACGCCTCTCTGTACACCTACTACTTCAACTCTACAGGACGTCTGTTGGCAATCTTTGCCGAGAGGGGGGACATCGCCGCTATCGTTGCCGGCTTCGCCTTTCTCGGTGTTGTCTTCTCAGCCACGTTTCTCCGGCGTTTCTGGTACGAGCTTTTCTACATCACGCACGTGTGTTGCTGGATCGTGGGCGTCGTCGCAGTTGGCTTCCATCAACCCGAGATCGGAAAGAAGACGCTCATAGTGACGCTCCTCACCGCCTCCATGTGGTTTCTCGACCGCCTCTTCCGGGCCTCCAGGGTTTTATACTACAGCGTCAACAACGAGGCAACACTACATCCTCTGGCCAATGGAGGCACCAAGGTTGTCTTCAAAAAGTTACCGGCAAGGGCCGAGCCGGGGAAACACTGCTTCATCTGGATCCCGGCAATCCGTAAAATCGAGACACACCCGTTTACAATCCACAGGAGCTCCCCTCTGGAGTTCACAGTCAAAGCCTGCAACGGCTTCACGAGCGACCTGCACAAGTACGCGATGGCCCACCCGGGCGTGTCAGTAAGGGCCTCCATTGACGGGCCATATGGCACTTTCCCGGACCCCATGGAGTTCGACAAGATCGTGCTCATTGCTGGCGGCGGAGGCGCCACCTTCACCTTTGGCCTCGCGATAAACATTCTCGAGAGGATGGACGAGAACCGCCCCAAGGATGTTGTCTTTGTTTGGTCGGTCAGAGAGCACGGTGAGTTGTGACGCCCCAGGCGCATGGCTGGACACAGGTACTGACACATTCGCTGCAGAGAATCTTACCTGGTTCAAGGAGCACCTTCAGCTCCTCAGGGCCCACGCACACTCACCGAAGGTCAAAGTTTCTCTCTACGTCACGCGGGCTCCCTCATCGACTTCGGATCTTCGCAGTGAAAGTAGCAGCCACGATCACTCCACTCGTTGCGATTCGTCCTCCTCCGAGGACACCGAGACACCGTCCTTGTCACCTGTTGGGCTGGATCTAGAGAACACCGCCCCACGGATTCCAGAATCTGCTCTGTGCTGGCCGCCCCTTGCGCACGGCGACCTCGAAAAGGAGATGGAGCTTGCCATGGAGACCCGTGTAGAGCATAGTGGCGTGTCCGAGAAAGACGCTACCACCACCACCGCCGCCACCTTGTCTCACACCTTCTTTGACTACGTCGTCACGGTAGGCCGGCCAGATGCGGCTTCTCTCATCCGCGATGCGGTGAGCACCACCCCAAGGAACCAGCGCGTACTTGTTGCGGCATGCGGCCCGGATGGTCTGATGCGTGTTGTTCGAGATGCGACAGCCAAACTGATTCTCAGTGATGGGCCGGCTGTTGAGTTGCATTGTGAGCAGTTTGGGTGGTAGAATCCAGTATGGCGGCTCCAGTTTTACTCCGGTTATGTAGAGATGGCAGCTTAGGTATGGTATGTTGCGGCTTTGCTGTACTACCTGTTATCGTTGGCTGCGTGGTGGTTGTGTGAGCACTACCGTAAGCACTAGCGGCACTGGCGTTCATCTGCAATCTTGGTCTCATTGCTCTTTGTTTGTCAATGTTCCTTGCAGGGCAATGTGAACTCCTCTACAAAGGCATGGAATACCATACCTACTAGTAGAGGACCCTTGATTCCAGAGGTACCTTAGGTAAACATACTGTATGTTGCATTTAGCATTACGCCCTACGAGCGGCGCTCATCGCCCTTCGTGCCCCGGGCGACCCCCCTGCCCAGCCCTTGTCTCTCCGCTGCCCACCACGGTCACATACCATCCACATCAGCTAATCGATAACACGACGAACTGGTACATCCGATTCAACCGGAAATGTCTCAAGGGTGAAAATGGGCTTGACGATACTCTCCATGCCCTGAACACCCTGTTCGAGGTCCTTTTCACGCTGTGCCGCGGCCTCGCGCCCTTTACGCCCTTCCTTACGGAAACCATCTACCTTAAGCTCCTGCCACATATCCCTGAGGAGCTTCGAGGCAAAGATTTCCGCAGTGTCCACTTCCTACCATTCCCTGAAGTGCGTCAAGAGCTAGTAACTTGCTAGGCATAGTAAAATAATTAATTATAATATAAATAAATATAACTTTTTAGGTTATTCTATATATTTAGATCGAAACTTCCGAGTTGGCTCGAGGCTGTGTTAACCTGACAGTGGCTAACCGAACTGGGCTATATACCTGGTTGTTGGGTCGACTCATTTATTACATTTTGCTCTTTTTCTTCTCTCACTTCTCCATCGCACTCGTTCCGGCCAATTTCTTTCTCAGAAAGAAAATTTCCGAACCTTCACCATAATGATGTTCCCGAACTTGGACAACTGGAGTGTATGGCCTTACATATATGCATTAAGATTCGTGCTCCTCGTGTACACAGTACACTGGACCGGTGTTGACGTTTTCCGTTTGCGACAATATCTTGAGTTCCAACGGGGCAGAAGAGCTGCTTAATGAAGAGAATTGTTTCCTGGTGCCAAGCATTTCATCAGCTTGAGGTTGAGATAAGGACCACCAATGCGGACGTGGTTGGCCGGAGGAATTGTGAAGGTCTCCCAAGCAGCAAGCTGCATGCTGTGCTTGGCATGCGAAATCGCGGCACTAACCGCCTTCAGTACAGCGACGACGCCAGCCTCTCGGGTTTTTGTCTCGATTTTTGACTGTTCTTTTCCCGCTCTCTCATGCTTTGCTCAGCTCAATCCAAAAGCTCTGCTTGAAGTTTACGGATACGCAGAACTGGCCTGCTTCTTAGTGACTCGTCGAGGTTCCGTGCAGTTCTCTCGCTTCCGTACTCAGCTCCTCTCCCAGGTCATTCGACTGACGTCAGCGGATCGCAAAGCAATCCGATTTGCGACATTCCGCTGCAGCTCCCACTGCAACCTTGCGCTCCGTCCCCGTCGCGAGCTTCGATTGCGACGGCCTGAACTCTGCACCACAGGCAACAGTCCGATTCGAAAACACATAGCAACCAAAAGAATACAACCAATTCCGCCAGCAATGCGCAGTTTCACCTTCAAGTGGTCAGTATTTACTCCGGTCACGCGAGAGCTCATGTCCCCGTAATAGCAAGCCCTGACCCTAGCCCCGCTGCGCTATGCTTGACCTGTTGCGCGCGCAAAGGACGGGCATTCCGGGTTGTGTCGGGTCCATGTTTGCGACGATCTGCTAACTGCTGCCTTGTTAACATTTGCAGGCCGCATGATGCCGAAGAAGTCTACGTGACTGGCACTTTCGACAATTGGACGAAGAGTCAGCAACTGGAGAGGGTCGGCCAGATCTTCCAGAAAACGGTGACACTTCCGGAAAGCTCTGACAAGATCTACTATAAGGTGTGTAAATTGTCCCATTTTTGCTATCGCGTGAGGTTCCCCTAGGCGCTTGGATTCGCAGCGACGGGACGCCATCTTTCCGACAAGGCCCATGCGGTGCCGTCTACAATTGAGTATCAGCGCCGACTTCATTTCCCGGATTGCGACCGGACCGGGTGTCCATGGGCTGCGGTGAGCTCGGTGAGCTCGGTGAGGATGAACTACCTTCCTCCTCCAAACCCTGCCACGACAGCTCCCGGTGTCGACGACCCTCCAGGTGCCTGGCAAAACCTCAAGAACGCGCAAGCAATTCTTCGGGCGAATGACTTGCTGAGCTGACGCGTTGGTGCTGTCCTCACAACACACAATGCGTAACCACGTCTGTAATCTGGCTGGTTTGTCTCAATGTTGTCACACTTCCGGCGGGCTGTTGCATCCTCCTCGTCGACCAGCAATTCTGGCGCAAGCACGACGATGGACAATCTGTAGGATCACAAGCGAGAGAGCTACACTAACATTAGTGGCAATTGAGTGGGACCCATAAGCGCGAAACCAAGTTTATTTTCTGGCCCATGACCATTGACCACTCAGGACTGAACAGAGAGCTGGGTTCTGGCACCTCAATCATCCAGCTTGAAATCGCCCCTCTTTTGGCGCCCGGGCCTTTAAAGTCGAATTGGATCCCCCGCTGCTAGCTTTCCAGAGCATGACCTCACTCAAAACAATCTTCGGCTTGCTAACATTTCCTCGTTGACAGTTCGTTGTCGACGGCACGTGGACGACTGATCACACTGCACCTCAAGAGAAGGATCACGAAGGGAACGATAACAACGTTTTGCTTCCCGAACAAATGGATAAGCTAGAAGAAGCTTCTCAGGCTGCGGCCATCAACAACGTCATCCCGGAGTCCACCACGGCTCAATTGGCGGGCGCTGTCCCCCTTGAGGGCACAACGAAGGAGAAGACGGAGCCCAAGCAGGAGAAGCAGGAGGAACGAGAAGCAACTGCCTCGGATGCCCCAGCTATCCTCAACTCCGCCGGCCCCGACTCGAGCACAGCTCAGTTGGCTGCTGCCGTACCACTGGTGAAGAACGGTGATTCTCTTCCCGGCGGCTATCCTGAGACCCCCGAGCTTGAGAAAGAGGTGAAGATCAGCCCGCTTCCCGCAGCTGAGGGAGCCATCAATCCCATCAAGCTCGAGGCGGGCCAGGCGGTTCCGAAGGATGTGTCAGCCAGCGCTCTCGACAAGCATGTCACGCTTGATAAGGAGTCGTATGAGAAGAGCGATCGTATTCCGGGCATCGACACGGAGACTACGCTTCCGGCCGTTACCGGCAACATGATCCCTGAGTCGTCTTTGCCCATCACCGGCGCCAATGATGTCACTATCAACACCGCCGCTCCTGGGGCGAGCACCGCCTCCATGGCTGGTCAAGTTCCCCTGGAGGAGGGCCCCAGGGTGCCCGAGATCGTCAAGAAGAGCCAAGAGGAGGCGAACGTTGAACCTGAGGCAAGCGCCATCAGTGAGGAGGTGAAGGAGAAGGCTGCCGTTGAGGAGGAGCTCCTTGGAAAGGTTCCCGAGGCGCCGTCAACATCTGAGGGCACTGCCGGCAAGGGGACTGAGAAGTCTGAGACGGACAAGACGGGTGCTGAGAAGGTGCTAGCCGCGGCTTCCGCGGCCGGCGAGGTAGCACTGGGCGCTGCGATCACTGCTGGTAGCGTCGCTGCCGGGCTTGCGGTGAAGGCGAGCGATGCTGCAGCTGATCTTGCGGCCAAGGCTTACCCTGTTGCCTCCGATGCCGCCAGCAAGGCCACAGTCGCTACCTCCGATGCGGCGACCAAGACCACAACCGCTGTTTCCGAGACCGCAGGTCAGGCTGCGACCGCTACCTCCGAGACTGCAGGTCAGGCTACGGCCGCTGTGTCTGGTACTACCAATAAGGTCGCAGTCGCTGCCTCTGATGCTGCGAGTAAGGTCGCAACCGTTACCTCCGAGACTGCAGGTCAGGCTACGACCGCTGTCTCTGATGCTGCCAACAAGGTCACTACCGCTGCCTCTGATGCCACAACCAACCTCCCCCAGACACTCAAGGGAGCCCTACCGGGAACGGCCCGAGGGGACACCAACGAGAATCAGGCCGCCGCAATCGACAGCGTGTCCTCAGAAGTTCCGGCCGAAGTCAAGGAATCCATCAAGGAAGCGGGCGTGAGCCCGGAGGCCGCTGTCAACGCGGCCGCTGTCGAGGAAAAGAAGGGATACGAGGCTGAGCTTCTGGAGAAGGTGAAGCCGACGGAAGCACGTGGCGATTTATCCACCGGGAAGGCACTCGATGAATTACCCACCGAGGCTGTCGGGGAGATCAAGGCCGCCGGCGAGACCAAGCCTCTATCCGCCGAGAAAGCACTTGGCGAATTACCCACCGGGGCTGTCGGGGAGATCAAGGCCGCCGAGGACAAGCCTGCTGAGGGACTGAAGCAGGCGCCCGCACCTGCCGAAGCCCCTAAGGCTGAGACAAAACCAGCCCCTGTTGAGGAGGGAATGGCTCTGGCTGTCGAGCCGCCTCAACCCCCCGTGGCGGTCAAGACTGTTGATGAGGCCAAGCCCGCAGAGACGACTGAGCAAGCTGCGCCGGCAGAGGCAGCCAAGACCGTGGAGGCCCAGCCAACGACCAACGGTGCGGCAGCTTCCACCGCCGCATCTATGAGTGCGGACAAGTCCGCCGCTGACGGCCAGTCTGAGAAGAAGAAGAAGCACAGAATCAGCGGCTTCTTCAGCAAGCTGAAGCACAAGTTCGCTTAAGTCGACAACATCCTCATCTGCGTTTTACCTCATTTATTCCTGTCGCTCGTTGATTAATCGTGGTGTATCAGTAACTTGCTCTGGCTGGTTTCCTAATTTTTCTTTTTTTCTTCGGCATGAGGAAGCTCACGGATGGTGTTTGATGAAATGATGATGCTAATTCCGTCATCGTGATTTGTCACGCCGCTACTGGGAGGCTCTGTCTATATTTATCCGGTCATTGTCGAGCTCGGCTGGATCTTTCAGAAGGGGGCGGAACTTGATTGTCGGAGGTTTGGGTGCTTGCGATATCCATTCCCGTTATCATAGCTTGTTTGCTGTATGGTGGTCTTACCTGCTGTCCAATGTTCTGTTGGCTCTTGATTTCAGTTGGCTCAGTTCTTTCGGACACCGTCGCTAGAAGCACTTCGTCTTTTTAACGTGGTGAGGGCGTTTGCATTGCCCCCTAATCATCAAGAACAGAAGTGCAGGCATATAGTTCTAGTCTATGCGAGGGTAAATCGCCGGTGTGTTTACTCAGGGAATTCTAACTTGATATGAGAAACAGTGTCTGCAGTTCCCCATCAATGTTCCCTCATCCCTTGCAGACTGGAGACATCCCGAGGTACTCGCACCGATTTCAGGTTGATGAATAATGGATGCTAGTGGTTGTGGCGAGCTCGGTTGTGGCCGGCTGCTTCGGTGATCCTCGCTTGCCACTTGACACCAGCTGACAGTGCCCATGACGGTTATCGAGTCATGGACATACCGCACCATAACGCTCGGCCCCAAATCATCGGCATTGCCCCCGCGGATGGTGAGTCTTCCCTCCTTCATCCGTCCATCCCCCGCGGGGTCCCAATTGGGCCCCTCCAGTACCGTCCGCATTCTATGATGAACAGGAGCCAACCTGCATCAAGACAGCCATTTTCGCGAAACAACAAGGGAGCTTAGTTCGAGATCAAGGCTCGACACATTGTAGCATTGACGCTGGCACGACAGGGTACCTTCAGAGGTCGGCAGGTTGAGGTATGGGCCCACCCTCGGAGTGACATCCAGTCATCTCGGCATGGAACTGGAGCTAACGGTTCCTTCCTAAGCATCGACCACAGCCTATCCGTGCAGGCCACGGTCTCCAGCAACATTGAAGCGGTGCGGCGTTCTCGACCAGATTTCCATTATGAACCCGGCGTCGTCTGCGCCGAGCAAGGCTCCGTCGGCTCCCGCAACGGCGAACCACCCACCGGCAACCCCGGCGTCTAACACCAGCTTCGACATCAACCGCCGTCAGATTCAGGGCCCGGTACACCCGCAGGCAGCCCCCAGGAAGGGTCAGAGTTCGAGGAGACAGCACCGGAACCAGAGGCGAGCGGGAGCTCAAAACCATATCGACGACGAGGACGCAATGGCAGAGATTCGAGCCTTGCGGAATGCCTCTAGCCGGCGCGGCCAGACGTCAATTACGCACTTGCTGAACTACGCCTTGCCGCCGCGCCCCGACGAGAGATACTATGCGTCGTATTCCCGGTCATACCGACGCAACCCCTCCTGGGGCGTGGGCTCCGGCTACCACGCCGCCGACAAGGCCCGCTATATCCATGCGAACTATCGCTTTGTCGTCAACCCCAAAGGCAATTACATGGCGCAAGCCGCTGACGCCGACGAGCATATCAACTGGGACGATGTCTTCCAAGTTATCGCCTCGACAGAATCCCAACAGGCGTCCTGCCCCATCTGTCTCTCGGAGCCCGTCGCGCCACGTATGGCCAAGTGCGGTCACATTTTCTGCCTGCCCTGCCTGATGCGCTTCATGAACACGAGCGCGGGTGAGCAACAAGAGAAGAAGCAAAATCGGTGGCGGAAGTGCCCCATCTGCGAGGACTCTGTGTATCTCTCGGACGTGCGTCCGGTGAGGTTCTATGCAGGTCAAGAGTGCCCCCTTCCTCGTGTCGGCGACGATGTGATTCTCCGCCTCATGGTGCGAAACGCGAAGAGCACGTTGGCGTTGCCCAAGGAGAGCGCGACCGAGGCGCTCCAATCTAGCGAAGACGTTCCCTGGCATTTTGCGGCCAATGTTTTGGACTACGCTAGGATCATGAGGGGTACCAGCGACTACATGGCAGAGCAGTTTGACCGGGAGATTGAGGATCTTACCAAACAAGAGAAGGAGGATGAGCTACTATATCACGAGGACAATGAGTGGACGCAGAAGGCTATCAGGGCGATTAGGACCGCCAAGGAGAAGGTCGTCGAGTCGAGCGAGACGGAAATGGATATTCCAACCACGCTGCCCGGATCGAGCTCGGCAAAGCAGGTCGAGCAGGACTTCTACTTTTATACCTCACCACCGCACCTCTATCTTTCGCCGCTTGATATCCGCATTCTTAAGACCAAATACGGCTCGTTCTCCGCCTTCCCCTCCACGTTGCTTCCCAGGGTCGAGCACATCTCAACTGGTCATGTGGTCGACGAGCCCCTGCGAAAGCGGGCAAAATACCTCGGGCACTTACCGCGAGGCTGCCTGATCAGCTTTTTGGAGTGCGACTGGACAGACATTGTCCCGCCCGAGATTCTAGCTACCTTCTCCGAGGAGATCGAGCGCCGCCGGAAGCGGAATAGGGAGAAGGCAATTCAGGAAGAGCGTGAGCGACAGCAAGCAGAACGGCTTGAGGCAGCTGCCATCCGCGACGCAAGGAGTTTCGGTGCCATCGATGAGGAGGTGACTGTGCGGTTTGGCAACGCTGGTCTTGACGACCCGCCCGTCGATATGAACGACTTCATACCGCTCGGTGCGGAATTCACGTCGCCGCCCAATCCAGCACGGGGCTTTTCTGCCTTGTCGGATATCAGCACCAGCCCGTCTGGTCGCAGGACCGTCTGGGGAACGCCTGTGGTCGGTGCCCCACCGGACGACGCCCTTCCTACTCGGCCAAAGGTGGATGACGGTTGGTTGAAGGACACTGATGTCCTGGAGACGCTCGGCGCTGCAGATCTCGCTGTGCAACTTGAGGCGTTGGGTGTTGAGAACGATGGTGTCAGCAGCTCTGCGGCCACGGCTGGCTCCTCAGGCGGAGGTGGTAAAAAGAAGAAGAAGAAGCAGAAGATCACATTGATGACTACCGGTGGCCGGCGGGGTCTTTAGCTGGTTGTGGCCCGGAATGGTAGGTTTGCATTATCTGCATTAAGGAGCTAGAAGTTCCATCTAAAGGAGGCAGATGGAAGGCCGACTTGAAAGCTGTGCACTGAAGAGGCTACTCGATTACCTTACTTGACAGCCTCGTCTCTATGCCTCAGATTGCGCGGCCACAATACTGAGAAACTGGTTGACCACATCATTTGCATTGTTTACAGCATATACTCCCTCTACGTCTTGGGTAGCACAGTACACATTTATGCCATTACTATATCTGGAAGTGACTCTGTTGAGAGTCATGCAGATGTTCTGTACTCGTTCCGTGGGTTTTGACATCTCACCACACACAAGCACATCGGAAACGAGTCCTCAACAGCAGTCCGCAATGAACTGAAGACATGAAGTCATAGATCGCCTCGTCATACTGCTTGTCGCATAGTATCTGCTCCAATGCGATGGAGTGGCCGCAGATCTGTGGGTTAAGTTCTCAAGGATGCATATCCCCATGACATCACGACAATGATGTCATGCGGTCTCCGACTCTGGGTGAAGCATTATTTGTAGTCCATAGACCCCTTTTTCATGAATGCTGGACTAACTCCCTTTGTGCAGTGAAAACCAGCTCCTACCTACAATAACATTACATTGTAATCCGAGCAAGAGTCTGTTACTGAATCCCACCGCAACCATGTCCAACAAGGCTCCTAGTGCCGGCACCAAGGTACGCAGAGCGCGCCCTTTACGACGTCCAGTCTACTCGTCGAAAGCCAGTAGATCGTTTTACTGACATCCGTTCGCCCCTTTAGATTACCACGGGCGACAGACCCGTATATCAAGAAGGTCCGGGAAAGGTGGCCGAGGGCTCCCTGGCAGCAGAGTCCGCCAGCAAGGGCGGCGCGTTCGCCTCCAATCCTGGCCAGGAGCAGGGCCAGAAGCGATCCGGACAATCTCAACCCCACTCGTCGGGAACGATGGGGGGGACGGCCGCGAACAAGACCACCTCGCTCAACCTCGAGAACCAGCAAAGCTCCCGCGGCACGGCCGGAGACGTGTCCAGCGCGGCTGGCAAGCAACCGACCGACCTCAACCTCGAGAACCAGCAAGCCTACGGCGGCGCGGCCCCGACCTACGTGTCCAACCAGCGCTACCGGGATCCGGCCGGACCGCACGGCAAGAATCTGACCGAGGGTGGCTTCGAGGGCAGCGGCACGGAGGGAGGGCCGCTGCCGGAACCGGGCAGTATCGATGACCCCTCGAGGGTTGCCCAGAGAAATTTCAGGTCGGGCATGGCCAGCCAGGGGAGGGATGCCGGGCCGAGGCAGACGGGGGGTGCGGGGGAGAAGACGTGGTATACCCCGCTGGGAGGGGATGATGAATCTGCGTGATTACCTAGGTTGTTGATTGTTGAAAGTACCAAGTAGTGATGTTGCAGATGGTAGCTGTCAAGCAATTGACGCGGGGGAAAAGCTGTACTAGTATTTACCAATCGATTGCTGGTTGTTTTGCTCGAGACCATTCCTCCCGTGTGTGGACCTAGGCAGTCAGGGGACGCTTCAGCTCTGCTGAAGAAACTTACAATACAGGCCAATCTGCATCGAACCCGTTGCTCAAGGAGGGAGGGGAGAGAGACAGACACCCATCCAATTATCCATTAGCTTTGACTCCTTCATTAAATATTAGCCAAATCTCAGGTAGATGCTGGCCCGGTATCCAATGTTCCTTCGCGCTCTCCAATTCAGTTTGGCGTTCCAGAATCGCCGGACAAGGTTTTTTGGATAAGCCCAGCACCAGTCACCCCAGTCCCCGCAGCTGCTGACCTTTCATCACTTTTCCAAGAGTCTAATCTGAATATCCAAAACTCGCTGTCCGCTGGATGTTCCTCCGCTCAGAGCACAGCGGCAACGACACCGGCAACCGCAGCGAGAATGCCACCCGCGTTAAGGGCGAGGTCGGCCGCGCTGTTGGTGCTGGTACTACCTGCGGCGGTCGTGGTAGCAGTGCTGCTGCTGCCGGAAGAGCTCGAACTGGCGCCCTGGTCCGCGCCAGTGGTCTGCGCAGCTGCCGCCGTGGATGGCTTAGCAGTGGCCTTGGTGCTTGTGGTAGCGAACTGGCTCGCGTAGCCGCAGAAGATCTCCCGCTGGCCGGCGTCATCGTCTGAGAAGGGGGGTTAGTAATGCGGGCGTCAGGGGGGAAGCGGGATGCGAGGAAGGCGGAACTCACGCAGCCGGGGGTCGTTGGGGCAGTTGTTGTAGCAGCTGTGTTTGGACGGGACGCTGTCAGTGACTGGTGCCCTGATAATCAGTTGCCACGGGATAGAGCGTACGTGAGGATAGCGTTCCACCCAGCACACCGGCATGTGTAGTCCTCATGCCCGCAGCTTTCAAGCTTTGCTTTCTCCGTGCTCAGACAAGACTCAACGATGTAGTCGGCGGCGCAAGCAGTTGTCTGAGCCACGGCCGAGGAGGCCAGGATGGCAAGAGGAACGAGGAAGGCCTTCATCTTTGAAGATGTTGATAGTAAAGGGCCAAGCGAATGTGGGTAAACACCGGCCGACGGGGAGCGAGCGACACGACCTCTCGTTTACTTGGGGCAGAATGTTAATTTACCGGGCCCCTGAGAGTCAACACAGGATGTGAGATGGAATGAGGGTGTCCTTACACGGCAATCTGCCACAGCAACGAACGACTGTGTTGGAGAGGAATGTGTGCGAGAAGACAGGAGTTAAAGGCGCCGGAGAACCTGGGAAATGAGCGGCGCGCTAGTCGCCAACACGCCCCATGGCGTCGGCATGCCTGCTTGGGGCCCCCGGAAACGACAGATCCTTCCAGATCGCGGGCTGGCCTTGGCATAATGCAACCTCCCGCGTGCGGCTATCTGCAGTAGCTCGAACATAACTACATATGCCGTTGCTGGTCACACGCGGGAGACAGCGTGTCCCGTGGTGAAGGGATTGCTTGGATTTCAATCAAATTGATAACACGGGGTTGACATTGTCGACTGTTGTCCCGGGCCTCAGCGGGCGACGATGGCTTCATGGATCCCGCCATTCATGTCAACAAACACTAGAACTATTCCACACAGATGGACGGGAGAATGTTAAGTTAACTGTGCGGTTAGGAAAGCACACAGTGGCTCAGCAGACAACGTGCTTATGCTGCCCCATAAAAACGCCACTTTAATTTGACTCTGATTCGCCAATTTGCTCGGGAAAGCACTGTGCCTCGGACGTTGGACAACCTGGCTCTGCAACACCAAATCCATAGTGTACGGAGTGGTTACATTCCTAAAAATATAGAGTGATTACGTGACTAGGACTGGTGGTATACATATCCGGCGTACATACAATAACTTTGACTGCCATTCGCAGTTTCTGCCACCATTCAGCCTCCCGGGACTCTTATGTACAGCAAAACCCTCAGCGAACAACAACACAACCTGGGAGAAACAACGCGGAGCCAACCAGCGGCGAGCCTCCAGCGTTCTCCCCACGGATCGGCTCATCCCCCACTGCGACCATAATTAAGCTTTACTACTCTCCACTGTGTAAGGATCGTCGGTGACTGCCAGGTCTCAAATCCTTCTCAGTATCGAACGTCTGGTCCAATAGGTGGACCGGGGGTTTGCGGGGGATGGAACGCTATGTTTTGGTGGCTCTTTTATTGTTCAGGATCACGACCCTTTAGGAACCTGTGCCCTCCCACCTGTACCTACTGTGGACCTGAACCTTGGGTGATGATGGTGCGCAAAGTCACTCACTGAAGGTGACCGGAGGGCGTGACAATGAGGGAGGAGACTTGGTTATCTCATATACTAGCTTGACCATGTTATCTCCTGTCAAGTGGCTTGTAATAAGCCAGTTGCCCAGACTCCTGGTATTCCTAGCGTCAATGGGAGAGCATAGTAGAATCGCCAGTCTGAGTTCGACTGCGCTATTGCTTAGACCTCGCTGAGTTCAACCGTCTACCCAAAGGTTCCTTCCTCCTGTCTTACCGTGCCTGGTTCGGAATCCGGCTCTCCGCGAGGAGAGCAGTGGGTCATTTCAGCCCGCGAGCTCCTGAGCAATTCTGTCTAAGTGACTCGCCCAGGAGTCAAGACTCGGCTCACTATCGCTATAATGCAATGTGCTTAGCAGCAAGAGTGTAAAGAGACCTGAACTGAACTAAAACAACCCATGTGGACGGCTGAGACGCAGACCTTAAGACTCTTCGATGTTGAAGCAGTATATAAAAAAGCAACAATTAAAAATGAGCCCAACTCGTCATGTCTTGATAGGGGAATCATCATGTCGGATTGCGTGTGGTATCAATAAACGCTAAACGCCCCGATATGCTCCTTCTAGTTAATCCTGCCTCCTTCCAAAGCCCCCACAAGATGTCCATGACCACTAAATCCGTGTCTGTGTCCGTGTCCGAGTCCGTGTCCATGCGCTCTACCGGATGCAATGTGACGCGAGTAGAAAGCTCCTGACCCCTCCCCCAATCAGCAAATAACCATTTCACCGTCGCATGACCAAGGTGTCTGTGCGAAGTATGCGTCGAGTTGTCCCCCATCATGTGAACCGGGTTCGCTTTCCCCCAAATCCAAACACGTCTTTGCCGTTCCCGTAGTCCAAATTGCCCAGATCGAAGATTTCAGCCAGGTTGAGTTTCCGCTTCTGTCCCGCCCCTCTCCCGAGGGCCGTCCTTGGTCCTGTCCGTCCGTTCCTGGTTCTCCCATTCCGCGCCGTTGATCGAGTGTTTGAAGGGCTCATTGCTTGTGAGTCGGAGAGGTCAAGGTTGGCAAGGCGTAAAGCTTCGTCATGCGGATAAGGATGCGATGCTTGGAAAGTGAAGGTGTCTAGCGAAGGGACAACAATGTCGACTTCCTCTACTGCGGAGCTTGATTGTGCAGAGGCTGTCGTCGAGACAGGAGGCAATGAGGTATCCTTCATTTGAATCTCGGTTTTATCGCTCGGTCGCATCGTCGCCGGGACGGAACGCTGCAGCTGCGGTGATGATAATGCGGGCGGGTCCGACTTCTCTGCTTCATCGTCGCTCTCCAGCGGGGGCGATGTGCTATCGCGCCCCTCGGTCCGCTCCGTCACCCATTTCCTGATCCTCTGTGCCTCGCCATCTTGCGCGCCGATACCCTCCTTGTCCAGGAAGGAGAGGAGGTCCTCGAGGCAGTCCTGATACCCGTCTGCACGCGCCTTGGCCTGTGCGGAAGCAGAGGTTTTATAAAGCTTCGTGACCGACAGCGCCGCGGCCTTGAAGGCCTCGAGCAATTCGGTAGCCTCGACGCTCATTGTGAGAGAGCGAGTTTGGCAGGGAGGGCCTTTAACGATGTTCGGTGGAGGTGCGTCTCGCAAGGCCTGCAATACTACAACTGCAGGTATCCGGTTTCTGCTTGTTGTCGAATCCCGCGGAGCAGATGAGGTGACATACACTCGCTGATAGACTGAGGGGTTTTCACCAGGCCGTTCAAGAGCCAAGAGGAGACAAGTGGGCAAGTGGGCCACAGCGGAGCATCGGCTGGGTCGGCGTAGGGTGGTCCGCACTTTGGATCAACGTTATGTAGGAGTTGGCTAAGTTGTGCTTTTCTGGCCCAAGCAGAAAAATCGTGCCGCTTTCTGTTGAAATGACGGCTGGGTGTCTGCCTTTGTTGGGCCGGGTCGTCTGTTCCCAACGCTGTGTTGTCAAGGCTGCCCGGGCCTTTCCACGCCGCGTTGGAGTTGTAGCAAGAAGGCCGATTGGCCTGTGCTTCGGTTTGGATGCCAAGCAAACTGTAGGTGGGTACTACTCCATCCCATGGAGATTGGAATTTGGATGAGAATGGCACGTGATCGTGAGTTCACCGGTATCGTACTGAGTACTCCATACCTTACTTTACCATGGTACACTCTTCACAGCACGGATCCATACGCTATGTATTGTACAACACAGTAGTACCCTTGATACCAGAGTTCTGGCACATGTTGCTCTGGTCTTAGGCTCATCTAATCAGGAACACCGTCAGCAATTCGCCCCTACTGTGGACTATATGTTGAGCATTATAATGGACCTGATAGAAGTCGACAGTTGCACAATAGCTGTCTGAGACGTAAGAAATATGTGGTGGGAGCAATAAAAGCGATGAAGTATGAGTTGCCGAAGGTAAAAGAGCAATGGGGCTCAATTTGCGTACTAATGGCGAGAAGGGGAAGCACGTGGGAAGGTAGCGCGGTTCTAGAGTTGTCTTTGGGTTATCGTTCTTAACGATGTTCCTGTTGAGTAGCATAGTCAGATACTAGTACTAGTAGGTACCTTATTAGCTATTGTGTGCCCACTTCGTTTAAGTTTTGGAACGTCCGGCGAGATTGACGCCTAATAAACCCGGTACACAAGTACCTACACGTAGGTATATAAGCTTATATAGTGTCTTGGTTGAAGCACTTACTGACGAAGCGATGTTGCTCCTCTAGTACAAACTCAGCCTCAAAATGGTATTTTTAACTTTGAAAAGAAAGTTGTTGGTGCGCCACAAGGGCAAGCTTCAGACCCAGGTTTTCGGTAAATACCGTGACGTTATTACAGCCTTACTCCGTGCAGCCTAGGCGCTGAACCGTCCGCCGTTAAATCCCCTTCCCCTTATCCTGCCTATGATTGGCTAATCGGCAACGAGGTCTGAGGGTTCCTCAACTTACCTCCAGTCCCGAAATTCATTGCCTTGCACCCACCCAATCTCTAAACCACATTGACCGAGCCTGCCTCCGTTCTATCACGAACCATAGCCACGAGGCTGGCATCTATCACAGTAACCCCACCCGCAACAACCGGAAGGCCGCTGCTTGTCACTCAAATCACTTATACGCGCGAGCGCGTCTCAGTCGCGTACCCCATCTTGACCCTCTCCACGAGGTCGTCGCAGCCAACCATGGCTCCCCGTTCGAGGCAAAGTGGCAATGATACCGACGCGTCAATGGTCGATGCGCCTGAACCAACTCATACCTCGCAGCCGGGCGACGATATGGTAAGATCACCCGTGAAGTGCTTGTCCCTTGATAGTGGTAACGGGATCAGTTGATAACCATTGCTTAGGATGTCGACGAGACCCCCGACTATACCGACTCGGACACGAATCCGAACACTACGGCCAGCAGCGTTGTCGGCGAACCCATCGTCGATGGCCGTAAGAAGCGTTCAGAAGCGAACCAGCTGCGTAGGAGTATATTTGGCAAGAAACACGACAGGCTTGGGGAATCGAAGGTGGGAGACGTCAGCCGTGTTAAAGGTGAAAATACACAGCTTACAGTTGCATAGGAGGATGACACACTGCGCCGATTCCGTTATCTTCTAGGCCTGACCGACCTCTTTCGCCACTTCATCGAAACGAACCCGGATCCCAAAATCCGCGAGATCATGGCCGAAATCGATCGCCAGAATGAAGAGGCAACGAGGCAGAAGAAAGCGGGTGGTCGCCAAGGCGGCGCGACTAGCGAGAGGCGTCGCCGGACCGAAGCCGAAGAAGACGCTGAACTACTCAAGGACGAGAAGCAAGGAGGGTCCGCCGAAACAGTCTTCCGCGAGTCACCTGCCTTCATCCACGGCACCATGAGAGACTACCAGATTGCCGGCCTGAACTGGTTGATCTCCCTCCATGAGAACGGCATCTCGGGCATTCTTGCCGATGAAATGGGGCTGGGCAAGACCTTGCAGACGATATCCTTCTTGGGTTACTTGCGCCACATCATGGGCATCACGGGCCCTCATCTCATCACAGTGCCCAAGTCGACCTTGGATAACTGGAAGCGAGAATTTGCCAAGTGGACTCCCGAGGTCAACGTGCTCGTTCTACAGGGCGCCAAAGAGGAGCGAAATCAGCTCATCAATGATCGGTTGATTGACGAGAATTTCGATGTCTGCATCACCAGCTACGAAATGATCCTTCGCGAAAAGGCCCATCTGAGGAAGTTTGCTTGGGAGTACATCATTATCGACGAGGCGCACCGTATCAAGAACGAAGAGTCGTCTTTGGCTCAGGTCATCCGCATGTTCAACTCGAGGAACCGCCTCCTGATTACCGGAACGCCTCTACAAAACAACCTACACGAACTCTGGGCGCTCCTCAACTTCTTACTTCCCGATGTATTCGGAGACTCTGAGGCTTTCGATCAGTGGTTCTCAGGCCAGGGCAGGGACCAGGATACAGTCGTTCAGCAGTTACATCGCGTGCTCCGACCCTTCCTGCTTCGTCGCGTCAAGAGTGATGTGGAGAAAAGCTTGCTTCCCAAGAAGGAGGTCAATGTCTACATTGGCATGTCGGAGATGCAGGTGAAGTGGTACCAAAAGATTCTCGAGAAGGATATTGACGCTGTCAACGGTGCGGGTGGAAAACGCGAGTCCAAAACACGGCTGCTCAACATCGTCATGCAGCTTCGCAAGTGCTGTAACCACCCCTATCTTTTCGAGGGCGCCGAGCCTGGCCCGCCGTATACTACGGACGAACACCTTGTGTACAATTCGGGCAAGATGCTTGTCCTCGATAAGCTACTGAAGAGGTTGCAGAGACAGGGCAGTCGCGTGCTTATCTTCTCCCAGATGAGCCGTTTGCTGGATATTTTGGAGGACTATTGCGTGTTTAGGGGCTATAAGTACTGTCGCATTGACGGCAGCACGGCCCACGAGGACCGTATCGCCGCTATTGACGATTACAACAAACCGGACTCGGAGAAGTTCATCTTCTTACTGACAACAAGAGCCGGTGGTCTCGGCATCAACCTGACAACAGCTGACATCGTCATACTCTATGACAGCGATTGGAATCCGCAAGCTGATTTGCAGGCCATGGACCGGGCTCACCGTATCGGGCAAACAAAACAGGTAGTCGTGTACCGTTTTGTCACGGACAATGCGATTGAGGAGAAGGTTCTGGAGCGAGCGGCACAAAAGCTGCGCCTCGATCAGCTCGTCATCCAACAAGGCCGCGCCCAAGTCGCCGCCAAAGCCGCTGCCAACAAGGACGAACTCCTGTCCATGATCCAGCACGGTGCGGAGAAGGTGTTCCAGACTAAGGGTGCATTTGGAACATTGGCAGAAAAGGGTGGCGACCTGAACGACGATGATATCGATGCGATCCTTCAGGCTGGCGAGTCACGCACCAAGGAACTCAATGCCAGGTACGAGAAACTCGGTATCGATGACCTCCAGAAGTTTACGTCCGAGTCGGCCTATGAATGGAATGGCGAGGATTTTGCGGCTCGCAAGAAGGATATTGGCGTCAACTGGATCAACCCTGCCAAGCGCGAACGCAAGGAGCAGATCTACTCGATCGACAAGTACTATAAGCAGGCCCTACATACCGGAGGCCGGACTGCCGAGGCTAAGCCGAAAGCGCCACGTGCTCCTAAACAAGTCCCGGTTCACGATTACCAGTTCTATCCGCCCAGGCTCCGCGACCTCCAGGATAGAGAGACGGCATACTACCGCAAAGAGATCGGGTACAAGGTTCCCCTCCCGGAAGGCGACGACGACAACTTGTCAGAACGCGAAGCCGAGAGAGCCCTTGACCAGCAGGAGATCGACAACGCTACCCCGCTCACCGAAGAAGAGCAGGAGGAAAAGCAGAGGCTGGCGCAACAAGGGTTTGGGGACTGGAACCGGCGCGATTTCCAGCAATTCATCAACGGATCTGGGAAGTATGGGCGGCATGACTACGAGGGGATCGCCATGGAGGTTGACAGCAAGACGCCCGCAGAAGTCAAGGCGTATGCTAAGGTGTTCTGGCAACGGTACACCGAAATTGCGGATTACAACAAGTACATCAAGATCATCGAGGATGGGGAAGAGCGGATGCGTAAGATTGAGCAACAGCGCAAGATGTTGCGCAAGAAGATGAGCCAGTACCGTGTCCCACTGCAACAGCTCAAGATCAACTACTCTGTCTCGACCACCAACAAGAAGGTATACACGGAGGAGGAGGACCGGTTCCTGCTCGTGCTGTTGGACAAGTACGGCGTGGATTCGGAGGGCATCTACGAAAAGATCCGTGATGAGATCCGCGAGAGCCCGCTGTTCCGTTTCGATTGGTTTTTCCTGAGTCGGACCCCGACCGAGCTGAGCCGCCGTTGTAACACTCTCCTCACTACGGTTGTCAAGGAGTTTGAAGATGTCAGCACTACCAAGGTCAACGGCGCGAACGGAAAACTCAAGCGGGAACCTGATGACGAAGAAAATGACGAGGACAGCATCCTCGGCTTAGCTCCAGCTAAGAAGAAGACCAAGGCGAATGGCGTGAAGGTGAGCAATAACCGTCTTCCAGACTGTATAATCCCACGGGCTTACAAACAACACAGAATAAGGCTCTTGACAACGTCAAGTCGGCAACGGGCAGCAAGGCCAATTCGACTTCCCCTTCACGGGCGTCAAGTGTCACGTCTACAACGTCGAATGCCGCTGGCTCAAAGGCCAAATCGAAAGGCAAGAAGAAATAGACGTGAGCAACAAGAAAGGGTTGCAGAGGGCCATGTCTGGGATATAGACTGCAAGAATTGATGATGAGCTGGTAGGTTGGGTGGGCAACAGATCATTTCTTTATTTTTTTCTACTTGTCCACGTCAACTGGGCGTAGGTCTCTGACACGGTCGGGGAGGATGGAGATGTTACCGGCGTGTACTAGAGTGGAAGTGAAGGCGTTTGGGAGTTTGCTTGCTGCTGTACGCAATCTGAAGAAACGCCCCGGAACAGCGAAAGCCATGGCTAATAAGACTTGATACACGAGGTCCCGGTAAGGAAGAACAAGAAAAATCGTCGTTTAGCGTCTAGATATGCGTCAGATTCACTGCATTCTTTTCGCTGCTCCGTCAGCCGCTGTTTCGCATACCCGCCGCCGAGTTTGAGCATCACATGGACACACAACCAGGCGACCGGCTGAAATAAGCCAACGTAGCGGTAACCATATCGCGGCTGAGGAACACGGGCCGCCGAGGTACACGAACTGACAACCCGAAAAGAACCCTTTCTTTTACTTCCAAAGGGAATTCCCCCCTTTCATCCCTTCCACCGTGATCCCTCGCCCCAGATTTGTGTCCCTGAACGCCATTGTAAATGCCGAACCATCATCGCCAGAACTTCATTCCACCGTATGAAGCGCATCAAGCATTGCCCGCCGCTAGCTTGTTTTGCCTCTCCCTCTCCACCTCGTACATAAAGTCAAAGTAGCCCTTGTCGAAGTGGTGCACGCGCACGTAACCATCCTCACCACCGCTCGCGTATCCCTTGCCCGTCGGGTCAGCCGCCACCGTGTTGAGCGGGCCGAAGTGGCCGCGCACACGCCCGATCTCGTCCTCGAAGATCTTGTGGTAGAAGCGGGCCTCGAATTTGCCCTGCCTCGCCGACGTCGTGGTGACATCCATGGCAGCCTGGCCACCACCGAGGATGACGAAGTCCTTCTTGACGGTGATCGCCGCGCTGTTGAGCGGAGTGTCGGCGACGTAGGTCTTGAGGACTTCGAGGTCTTTGGCGGTGACAAGCTGCAGGAGCGTCAGCAATGCTTTGCTGGTCTATTAGCTAGTGTAATGCTTACCTTGGCGGTCTTGTCTTTTGACGCTGTGATGAAGTAGGTCCGGTCCTGAGACCACTGGAGGTCGGTGATTTGTTGGTTCAATTCGTGGATCGGGATGTTGAAGATCAGGTCGCCCGTCTTGCCGTCATATTGGGACACTGAGCCGTCCTCGTGGCCGGCGATGATGTACTTGCTGAGGTAGCTCCACCCAGCTACCGTCGCCTTGCTCTCCTCGCACACAATCGTTAAAGCCTTCTCGTCGCTCTGCTCAGCCTCGACGTCGACCTTGATATCCAAGACAACGATCGTGCCCATGTGTCCCATGCGCTTCTCCGTCACGCCCAGCAGCTTGGTACCATCCTCGTTGAACTCGACCCGCTTCACAGCCGTAGGGAAGTCCCACGTCTTGAGACACTTCCCCGTCTTGACATCCCAGAGACGGATTGTGTTATCGGCAGACCCTGAGGCGAGGATGGTGCTTGTGGGGTCGACATCAATGGTCCAGATGGCACCTTGGTGGCCGCGATATGTACCGAGCCGTTCGCCGTTGTGGGAGAACCATACACAGATTATCTGATCCTTAGAGACGGAGAAAATAAGGTCGCCTTCGCGGTTATATCTGTAGAGGGTGAGGAGGTCAGCCCCAAAGCTCACTCTCCTGGGGTATCCGGTGCAACCAACTTGATCTGGGTCAAGGCACGTTCGTGGCCCGCCAACAGGATAGGCCTCATTTTTGGCGGATGTGGTCAGTCGAGACCTCCTACTGCGTTTCGTATCGTCTTGTTTGGATAGTTTCCGGCTTTTGTTGCAGGGGAGATGCAGATATCAACGCGGGATCGTCTTTGAAGGCTACTGCGGGGCGGCTTCTCTTCAAAGAATGCTGCTCCGCCAGGCTGATTTTTCGCAGAGGTTGTGCGCGGCGCAAAGCGATTTACATGGAGCCCACATTTGTAGCTTTAGCCAATCATATATGGCAACAGAGCATCGCCACACCGGCGCGGGTAACAACCGCACTGCTCTCTTGGGAAAACGTGGGGCCTTGCTGGAGAGTTTGCGTCGACATTACGGATATTACATGAAACTTGACTAGCAAAACGTCGTCGTACAAGACAACTCGGCACGGATTCTTGGCAGCCGCAGGCCTGGAATGTGGAAAGCAGTTAACGAGATCTGATGAATCTAACAATACTACTAGTAGTACAGTAAACTGCAGCCATCGCGGGGTGAGTGCTGTGCCCCACCAGCTATGGAGTCATTCCATGTGGTCAGTGGTGGTTTCGAATTTCTGTGACATGGCTGCCTGACCGCCTTCTCGTTTAGGTCGACGTCGAATGTGGCTCGCCAAGACAGCACGTGCTCTGATGTACTAAATTCCGCCGTACTGTATTCAGTACGTATGTATTGTATTGTACACCTACCTTATGTACAATACCTCTTCAATCATTATGACCATCTACACATTCACATCGTAATGGCAAGCAACGCAACCCATTGAAACCTCAAGAACTTGTCTAATGCCTACAAATGAGTTTTTGAATGATCGGCCGGCTCAGGCCGTTGCATCGCTCGTTACGGCGTAAGCGGACACCTTTCCGTTCTTAGCACGGCAGAACAGCGCCGCGACGGGCCAGTGTCAAGCTGTCAACAGCTTGGGTGATATTTCTGGTCCCGATCCACACAACTCTTCTCGGCCTTTGCGCTTCGAAAAACACCTGTCTAATACCCCTGATCGATGACGAACACGGATGAAGTTGTCGGAGAACACTCGGCCAGTATGATCACTCGCCTAATCTATTGTTATGTCTCCACCATATACCAAGCTTGTTGTGCCCCGTGTAGCTTTCGCGCGATCTTCGATCCCTGATGGATGGGAAGGGAGCAGTGACTCAGCGAACCGGTCCCCACCGCAGCAGGCTCCTTGAAGTTATTCAGGAAAGGATCCGGATCTGACCCTTTGTCCAACCCTCGATCCCTTCAGACCAATTGGCGTGCGTTGGATCGGGTGTGTAACGCCCAGTCCGAGGAAGGAATCATCCCCAACAGCAGTGTTGCAGAGTCACATAAGCAATGACTCTCACGCGCCTTGTACGGAGGATTCCGAGTGCGGGGCCTACGCAGAGCGCCAGGCGAACAAGCTGGTTCCATTGGAGGAGGGCTGGCCTGGCAGGTCATCAGAATCTCTCGACCGCTATCGCGACAAGAGGCCAACGGACAACTGCAGACGTTGCAGCAGGCACATGGCCAGCAGCTTGTGAGTCAGGGGAAGTCAACAACAAGATCAGCGGGCCCGACTTGCGGCGGCCCTCTTCGGCTGGCGGGAGCTCCGCTGCCCCGCGGCGCCCCACCACTCGCGAGGCTCGATCAATCTTCAGTCCGAACCCTGATAACAGCAGCAGGTTCAGGAGGAGTCACACCAGCGCTCTTTTGCGTGCTCACCACCACCTTCCGCCCGCGACCATTCTCGGGGCCTACTCCAGCTCTGCAGCCATGGCCGCGACAAAGATTGACGGAACGGCGATTGCCCGGAAGGTGCGGGAGCGGTTGCAGGCCGAGATCGCAGAGAAGAAGGGCATCAATCCGCGCTTCCAGCCGTGCCTCAAAATCATCCAAGGTGCGTTGCATTCCCGCTGCGAGGATAGGACAGGAACTGGGGTCCATAATCAATTTTCAGTATCCGTTGACTAACTGGCCACCAACGCCGCAGTGGGTGATCGATCCGACTCCTGTATGTGCCGTTACCCCGCCATGGAACCGTGCCAGGGCGACGAACCCTTGATGCTGATGCTAGATGGCGTGCAGCTACCTATGTGCGCATGAAGTTGAAGGCCGCGGAGGAGGTAAGCCACCGTACATAGGGCCAATGCGAATCGCGCGGCATCTCGTCTGACTTGGGAACCTCTAGTGCGGTATTGCCTGCGAACTGATCAAGTTCGACGATGCAGCCACCGAAGCCGAGCTGGTTGCCCGCGTCGTCGCCCTCAACAACGACCCGTCTGTGCACGGCATCCTGGTGCAGCTGCCGCTCCCCAAGCATGTCTCCGAGTACAACGTCACGTCGGCAGTGGCGAGTGAGAAGGATGTCGACGGCTTTGGCACCTACAACATCGGCGAGTTGGCCAAGCGTGGAGGGCGTCCCTTCTTTGTCCCCTGCACCCCCAAGGGTGTCATGATACTTCTTGAGGAGGCTGGCGTCGAGCTGGCAGGCAAGAACGCCGTGGTCCTTGGGAGAAGTGACATCGTCGGCAGCCCTGTCAGCTATCTTCTCAAGAATGCTGATGCCACCGTCACAATCTGCCACTCCAAGACAAAGGACCTGGACAAGTACCTCAAGGACGCCGACGTGCTGGTCGTGGCCATCGGAAAGCCGGGCTTCGTCAGGGGCGAGCAGCTCAAGCCGGGTGTCGTTGTCATTGACGTCGGGACGAACTATATCCCCGATGCCACCAAGAAGTCGGGCCAGCGTCTGGTGGGCGATGTCGACTTCGAGTCGGCATCCCAGGTCGCCTCGCACATCACTCCCGTCCCTGGCGGGGTGGGGCCTATGACCGTCGCTATGCTCCTTCAGAACGTTGTCGACGCAGCAACGCAATCCTTTGAGGCGGAAAAGCAGAGGCGCATTGTTCCCCTGCATCTCAAGCTCTCGGACCCTGTTCCCTCCGATATCGCCATTTCCCGAGCACAGGCACCCAAACCTGTCACCCAGATCGCCAAGGAGATTGGCATCTCCCCGTCAGAGTTGGAGCCATATGGCGCGTACAAGGCCAAGGTCGACCTCAGCCTCCTGAAGCGCCTCGGCCACCGGCGGGATGGCCGATATGTCGTAGTCACGGGAATCACGCCTACTCCTTTGGGGGAGGGCAAGTCCACGACTACCATGGGTCTTGCCCAGGCTCTCGGGGCGCATGTCGGTCGCGTCGCCTTCGCAAACGTGCGGCAGCCTAGCCAGGGCCCGACCTTTGGCATCAAGGGTGGTGCAGCTGGCGGCGGTTACAGCCAGGTGATTCCCATGGACGAGTTCAACATGCATCTGACTGGTGATATCCATGCCATCACGGCCGCAAACAACCTCCTGGCTGCCGCCATTGACACCCGCATGTTCCACGAGAGCACGCAGAAGGATGCCGCCCTGTACAGGCGTCTGGTGCCGGTCAAGAACGGCAAGAGAACGTTCGCGCCCGTCATGCTGCGCCGGTTGAAGAAGCTGGGAATCGACAAGACGGATCCCGACTCGCTGACCGAAGACGAGATTGGTCGCTTTGCTCGTCTTGACATCGACCCGGATACCATCACTTGGCGGCGCGTCCTAGATGTCAATGACAGGCATCTGCGCGGCATCGTGGTTGGAAACGCGCCCACAGAGAAGGGCCACAGCCGCCAGACTGGCTTTGATATCTCTGTGGCTAGCGAGTGCATGGCGATTCTGGCGTTGAGCACCAGCTTGGCCGATATGCGGGAGCGTCTCGGCAGGATGGTCGTTGCCAGCTCGAGGAGCGGCGAGCCCATTACCTGCGATGACCTTGGCGCCGGCGGCGCGCTCACTGCTCTCATGCGGGACGCCATCAAACCTAACCTAATGCAGAGTCTGGAGGGCACGCCCGTCTTCGTGCACGCGGGCCCTTTCGCCAACATCAGCATCGGCAACAGCTCCATCCTGGCCGACAAGATGGCGTTGAAGCTTGCCGGCACGGAGCCAGATGAGGACTATGCTTCCAAGGCTGGCTTCGTGGTGACTGAAGCCGGATTCGACTTCACCATGGGCGGCGAGCGCTTCTTCAACATCAAGTGCCGTACATCGGGGCTTGTGCCCGACGTGGTGGTCGTCGTGGCCACCATTCGCGCTCTCAAGGTCCACGGCGGTGGTCCTGCCATCTCTCCAGGTGCTCCGCTTGACCCCGTGTACAGGGAGGAGAACGTTGAGGTGCTGCGGAAGGGATGTGTCAACCTGGCGAAGCATGTTGCCAACGCCAGGTCATACGGCGTCCCGGTTGTGGTCGCCATCAACAAGTTCTCGACCGACACCCAGGCCGAGATCGATGTTGTGCGTGAGGAAGCCATCAAAGCCGGTGCCGAGGACGCAGTCTTGGCCAACCATTGGGCTGAAGGTGGCAAGGGCGCCGTTGACCTTGCCAACGCCGTCATTGCCGCGGCTGAGAAGCCCAAGGATTTCAAGCTTCTCTACAGCCTCGAGGGCACTGTGCAGGAGCGCATCGAGAAGATCGCCCGCGAGATGTACGGCGCTGCTGCTGTCGAGTTCAGCGAGCTCGCCCAGAACAAGGTGGACACGTACACGCGCCAGGGCTTCGGCAACCTGCCCATCTGCATTGCTAAGACGCAGTACTCGCTCAGTCATGACCCGGACCTCAAGGGTGCCCCAACGGGTTTCACAGTGCCCATACGCGATGTCCGCATGGCTGCTGGCGCTGGCTATCTCTACGCTCTGGCTGCTGATATCCAGACTATTCCCGGCCTGCCTACTGCCCCGGGTTACCTGAACGTCGATGTCGACGGCGAGACGGGTGAGATCGATGGCTTATTCTAAAGCTTGTGGGTAAAATAAAAACCCTACAAGCTCACATTCTTCCTTGGGGGGGGGGGGGGGGGGGGGGTCTTTTGGCGTTATGTCTTTGGGGCTGGGCGTGCAAGGCAGCATTTTGATCAACTCGTGGGTGTGTGGGTGCATGTTTTAACACATGCTGCATCAAGATACCATACATCAGATATATAGAGAAAAGAGGATAAAGGTAGGATGTTCCCTAAACCGCCGATTAACATTCTGTGACGTGGCCAAAAGGAAGAAAGCCACCGCTATGCATGTGACGGATTGGATGTGCTCACCACCAATATGCGCGAACGGAGCCGGATACGAATGGTGTATCACAGAAACTTCAATACCATTGCCCTCTCTCTTCCTGCTTTACTCGGCCTCTTCGTTTCTATCATTATGTTCTCATCTATCATTAGATTATCTGCTCCTAAACCCCTTCCGTTCGTTGCTCCGAAAGTAAACAAAGTACAGTACATAACAAGACGCAAAAGCCGTGTAGAAGAAGGACATAAAAGTACAGTATAAAGCTGACAGTAAGGCTGCCTAGAAAGAAGAAAACTTAAGAGAAGAGTTAAAAGAGACAAGCCCGTCACAGTCGTCCCACCATGATATAAGTATATAATAAAGAAGCAAAGAAGTGTAAGAATGCGCGCCCTTCGCTTCAAAGAGAAAGAAAAGACGAAAAAAAGTCAAAAAAGAAACGAATGGACTAAAACCGACCAGCTCCTTTGTGTTACCGTGCCCAGGCATCATCATCATATCGCGTAAGTGACCGTTCGCCGACAGTAGAAGAGGAACAAGAAAAGAGGAGAAAGTGAAAATGGCCTTCCGTGTATACGCCATCGATTGAGTGTGTGCTCGTTTTACTACCCATTAGATCCAGCGGCCGGTTGAGACTGTCGGAAACGAGTGGACTGGGAAGGGCTGTCGATGAGGGTGTTGAAGCGAAGAGTATGAGGGTTGAGAGTGGTGTAAGGGAATGGCGAGCGGTGAGTATAGGAGGAGGAGAAACGAAAAGCGCAGACAGGAAGGACGTTGTGGTGTGGTGGGAAGGAAGGGGGTCGGAAGCAGCGAGGAGGACTCGCGGGCTGCATCTCAGAACCACTTCCAGTCGACCCCTTCCTCAAGCTTCCTCAGCACCCCGACCGCATCCACATACAGCCTGCTCCTGGCGCCCAGACAGTCGCTCTCCAGCCTGCGCCTCACCAGACCGACAACGCCGATCGCCTCACGCCGCTCACGCATCCGCATCACTTCCTCAAGCCTGATCCCTTCGGCGGCCACCATACTGAGCCAGATCACCGCCTCGTCGTCAGCCGCCGCCGCCTCCGATACCGACATGACACTCGCGGGTCGGGACGAGGACAAAGCAGCATGGGTGGGCACAGGACTGCTCCCCATGCTGCTGCTAGTGGTCGCCGCGGTACCAGTGTTGGTGGTGGTGGTGGTGGTGGTTGCGCTACCCCGACTGCCGGCACAGCTGCTACCGCTCCGCTGCCTGGTGCTGTGGTTGTGCTGGTGTCCGAAAGCCCAGCAGATCAGCGCGCAGACATACATTGCCCAGTAATCGGACATGTCGGTAGCCCAGGGGGCGGCCAGGTTGACGATGGGGTCGTGGCGGTGGAGGAAGGCGAGGATGGCGCGAGCGGCGTAGACGGTGGCGCGGGCCACGCTCAGGCCGGCGAGGCTGCTGCCGCTGGCGACGGAGGAGGTCACCCAGGCCTTGACGCGCTTCTGGTGCTCGTGGAAGGACGTTGCGGGCAGGACCTTCTGCGAGAAGACCCACGAGTCGCCGCTGACGGCGAGCAGGTCGCGCAGCGGCGTGTGGTGCAGGGCGAGGTAGGTGTTGGCCACGGGACAGTTGGGGAAGAGGGCGCTGATGCGCTCCTCGGCTTCAAAGTCGTAGAGGCTCTCGCACTGGGATCCGGTCTGGTGATTGCGGCGGAAGGAGGGTCGCTGCTCGGGGCCGAACTGGCCGCCCAGATGCTGGGTGGGATGAGGGTCCATCTCCGGCGCCGGGGAGTTGTTCGCAGACAGGGCAGCCGCTGGCGGTAGTCGCTGGCGGCGCGGAAGGCGTAGGGCAAGGACGCCGAGGATCACCATGCGGTCGATGGGAGGGCGCCGCTCTATGTCCTCGGCGCTGAGATGTTCGACGGGGGGGACATGCTCGGGGTGGTCAAGCGCGCCCGGGTCGGCCGAGAGAGTAGATGCCCATTCCTCTGCCGAGGAAGCTTGCCACAAGGCGGCGCCGCGGCCAAAAAGGGGGATTGGCTGGAGCGCGGCGTACACTTCGGCTTCGCTGTCTTCGGCGCGCCGCTGCTGGTGGTAGATGGCAGCATGGCTGTCGGCGAAGAGACAGGCGGCGAAGAGGCGACGGCGCGATTCGGCGTCGATCCAGTGGTGCCACCGCTCCTGGATGGAGCGGTTCCGCTCACCGGCTGCGACCACGGCGTCGTCCCAGGGGACCGGGTTCTGGTACAGGGCCTGTGGATTCGGAACACAGTGTGAGTAGGTCTGCCCCGGAGTCTGGGCGGGAGGGCCCGTAAGAGAAAGAGGAGGCGCCGGTGCCGACGCCGGCTTGGGAGGATCGGGAGCAAAGAGAGCGGACCATGACGGTCCCGCCCGGGCCGAGCGAGAATTAGGAGTAGAGAAGTAAAGATTAAAATTAGTGCCCAGAGAAGCGGGCAGGTCAGGGACCGCGAAAGGATCCGGCGAGGGGAGAGACGAATTCCCGAAAGGTGAAGAAGAAGCCGATGATCGAACCCCGGAAGAAGGGAAACTGCCCCAGGGGGTGGTCTGCAGCGGGCTCAAGTGGCGCAGCGCAAAAGGAGACATTGTGCTGGTGGTTGGTGTGATGGAGTCACAAGGGGAAGAAATAGTAGGCGAGGACGCAGGGGAAGAAGCGGGGGACCAGGCGGTGGTGTCGACGAGCCACAGTCCGCCGGCCCCGCCAAGAGTAGAGGACGGCGCGACAGGAAAGGACCGCAGAGCACTCACCCTCATGTACAGAGACTCGAACGGCTTCGACGGTCGCGTCACAGCCTTGCGGCCCCGGAAGCGCGCAAAATATTCGCACAAGAGGATGGCTTGCATGGTCTGGAGGCTCCACCGCGCCATCTGTTGCCACTCACAAGTAGTAGTGGCTTGTCGTCAGCACACCGTTTATGGATATAATATTCAAAGTGTGTAGTTGAGTTCACTGGCGTGGGTCTCCGTCACTCACCCGCTTCACCTCCTGCCATGCAAATTCATGCAGCTGGTTTCCCCTGTTGCGGTCGTCCTTGCTGTTCAGATGCTGCGTCGCCACAGCGGCCATGGCACACCTCAGCACGTCTTCCGGAGCCGCCTCGAACAGCCGCCGGTGGACGAGCGGCAGGACCGGATCGATCTGTGCCCAGTAGATCTCCAGGTACCGCGGAACGGCGGCTCGGACCGGTCCCGGCAAGGGGATGGTTATTGATGAGGCTGTCCCCAAGGCACAGCCGCCTCCCATGGCCAGGTCGAGTTCAGCGACAATGCCGCTACTGTGGCTGACGTTATCGGCCGCAGGGCTGGCTGCGTTGCTCCCGCCGGCGCCGTACCCGATGGCAAGGCCGTCCAGCACATCCAGGCCCCCCATTGCGGCCTGCGGTCCCATTAAGCCCTCCATCACGACTGCCTTTCGCCGTTCAAGACCGAGCAGTGGGTTCAGGCTGCCCGGGGCGGCAGGCGCAGGCACCACGAGTGTCTCGTTCGGGTGAGGAGGCGCAGCAAGCGGGGAGCTCCGGCCACGGACAGATGAGATAGAGCTGCTGTGTTGGCGGCGGCGGTGGTGGTGCGAACGGACAGTGCTGTCCGTCGATGCGCTCAGCGGGGGATGGTGGCCGCCTGCCGTGGGAGAAGCAGAAAAGCTTATCGACGTTGGCACGTTGAGCATGTCCCCGAATTGATGCTCCGAAGGCTGCGAGTTCGCATACGAGTCGACGAACAGGGGGGCCGGAGTACCCCGGACTCTGGCTCCGGAATTCTGCAGGCCGCGCGATGCCGTGCTGGCATACGGCGAGGGTCGCTGCGGAGTAGTCCAGCCAGCCGTCGGCGACCGGTGGCCGCCCGTCCAAGGTCGCGGATTCCGAGAGATCTCTGATGCCGATGTCGAATACGCGCTATCCGATGCCGAGGATGGCCATGGTGACGCGTCATGCAAGTCTGGCAGCTCTGTCGGCTGTACGCCTGGCGGCTGGAGCCCCTGGGTGACCACGTAGATGGGCCCCGGCCCGGTCCTCGGTTGATTGTTTCCCCCGTGACTTTGATAACAACCCGTCAGCGACGACGGCTGCGCCGGGCTGACAACGGAAATCGTCGGGGAGAGCGTGTAGGCGTTGTTGTAGTCCCGTGAAGAGCTACTGGGTGGCCTGTAGCCGGGCTGATGCCCCGTGGCGGCATTGGGTGTGGGCGGGATATGGGCCGACGAAGGAGAGACGGCCACGGCCACGGCCGGGGTCCGAGGTGAAGGCTGAGACTGGAAAGAAGGGGCTCGCGGAGAAGGGCGAGGGCTCTGCTGGATGGAACCGGACCTTGAAACCCCGTCACCGTCGTGCTCACTGTAACGGTCATCGAAATATTAATATATTCACTTTGCATGAGAGAGCACCCTGCGCAACAGACGGGGTTGGAATGGGACGGACGTACTGCTTTTGCTGATGTCGTGCCAGCAGGTCAGCCCGGTGGAAGGCTTTCCCACAACCGGAACACTGGAACTGCGGTTCTCCGTGGCCTAACTGGTGACGCCTGGGAACGTTAGAGACCCCGTGTGTGCTGGAGTGGTGTTTGGGCGGGTGTGAAGCTCACCGTAGATGCTCTGCCCGCGTGAAGGTCTGCCATGCTTCCGGTCAGTACACGGACAGAAGGAAGACGGAGTATTCCTCATAGCCTGCCTACCTTGGGCGTGCTGCAGATGTTGCAGACATGAACCCGCAAGCCTTTCTTTGCCTTGCTAACCCGCCTCGTCTTAGGCGTGATCCTCGGAACGAACTGAGCGGCAGCCGACGGATGAAGAGGCATTGGTCTTTGTAAGCCCCCGCCCGGGGATGGCGATGGGCCGGCGGGGCCATAACGTGTCCGGTCCATCGACTCGTCGCTTGTCTTGCGGCGCCTCTTCGATTGCCGCGCCGTAGATGCTGGCAGGGGCGGTGATGACGAGGACGAGGACGAGGACGAGGATGAGGATGAGGATGATGGTGAGGATGGTGATGGCGATGAGACTGTGGGAGCGGCTGCTGTCTCGGCTTTTGTCTTTTGTGGCCCTGATATTGCTGCAGCGGGCCTGGCGCGCCGTGAGGGTGCACTGCGCGTTTTGGTCTGGCCGGCGGGGGCGGTCTGGTCGATATCCTTCTCGGCAGAGTGCAGGTCGCGACTACTAGCATGTCTTGGGCCTGCTTGCGGGATGGATGGAGCGTCACGGAGCGGACCGGCACTGGCTGGTTTGCTCGCGCCCTTGTCCCTTTTATCAAGGGGCTGACGGCCAGCGACCGGCTGGTGGTCGTCGGTGACATCCATTATAAAGCTGAGGCTAGCCATGACGGGCGGCGGGTGGTCCCTCAAAATGGAAGCGGGATGCCAAGTTGGGAATATACACAGCCCTGCTGGACTTCTGAAACGAGGTGGAAAGGTACGTAGTAGCCGAGATGGGAACAACCGGCAGAGGTGACAGAAGCTTGGGTCAGGTACGGGAGTACACGCAGTACATACACGCAGTACACGCGCGGATGCAGCAGCGCGACGCAACGCGGGGGACTAAGGTCCAGAAACAAGATGGGGGAGCAACACAGGCGCGAGGGGGGCGAAGACAAGCAAACAAAGCCTCAGCTAGCCGGGGAGTAAAGGTGGGAGGGGAAGAGACGGCCACAGTGCCGGACCCGAAGCGACGATGGGCTTCCATCTCCGTGAACGTCGGGAGCCGAAAACATTCAGACTGGGGTACTACAGCGCGGCACGTCTGCGGCGCTGCTACCACGGTCTGTATGTATGTATGTTCAGACGGCCCACAAGGCCGCAAGGAGGACGGAATGGGATCATGGAATCCGTATGGCAGATCAATCTGTACACGCTTGGCAAGCCTTTGCAGAGCGTTGCAGGGAGGCTTAGTAGCGCATACCCCTGGTAGGTATGTACTGTACAGTACTACTGGGGTAGCTTAATGGAGGGCTGCTGAGTCTGTGTGCCCCTAAACCCCTGGTCAGCCCACCAGGGAACAAGGTTAAGCTAAAAAGGGGGACAAGGTTGGATGGACAGGGGTTATGCTGATGAATGCGCTCGCTGACCACCTGGGCACCGCATGTCAAATATGACCCATGCAGAAAAGATGCAGGATGCGGTACACTACTATCGCTCGAGGCGAGTCTCGGCGACCCGATGAGCATGTACTCCGAGATGGGAACAAGCGATGAAACCGAAAATGGGAGCATACACTGACGAGGTGCATCTCTTGTCTTGTCTCGTGCAACCTGCCCTTGAATGTGCGGGTCTGCGACATGGCACCCGGTCTTGCCCCCGGTCCCTTTTGCTGCGCGACACTAGGTTAGCTAGCCGCGAGTCTCAGCCACAAAGCCCTGGGCGGGACAGGACGGCAACAGTGCCAACCACGTTGAATAGGCGCGGATATACCAACTGCCGCTGAGCGAACCGACTACCATCCGTTCTATCATTGACAATGTTAGAACGAGCTCGCACTAGCTCGCAGTCCTCAGATGATGACATCGCGTAGCGACCTGTGTCTGAACCTGTGCACGTAGCGCGTATTGCGTTAGGGCTGAGTAGCGCGGCACCGGTAGTTAGATCTCTAGACTAGGCCAGGCACGTTGTATGACCGCGGAGCTCGGCTGTCCTCTTTCTGCCAGTGTCACAATAAAAAGCTGTATGGGCATGCTTACACTCGCTGCATTGTCTGCCTCCCCTACCCGCCTATGCGTGCATCTACTGTGTATCTCAGCGGTACGGATCGAGAACCGGTGCCGGCGTGCTGCACCTTCCTGGAGGCTGGAGTGTCGTTCGGGCAACCTCGAGATGGTGGGTTACGACGAAGCTAAAGTGATCGTGGGTAGGTATGCACACTAACCGCCCAACTGACTCTGTCAGTGATTCCCGAACTGGAAATTCGGCATGGCGATACAGAGAGCGAGAGCGTCGACACAATACAGTACGTACACGTGTATGTATTGTACAGTTCTGAGGTGCAGTAGCAGTGTGGGGGAAAGGCGCGTCCAGGGACAGGGCTCGACCTATCGATCAACAAGAAGCGATTTGTGTTCGGCCCCGCCCTGCGCATGGGCCATCGGCCGTTAGCGGCGGCAGCGGAACAAGCGGAATGGTCGATGTGCAGGGGCTTAGACGTGGCCCCTCTTTCATTGGGCAGCCGAGCACTGCGCCACATGCCAGTGAGATCCTATTTTTGTAGGTTCGATGATACTGGAAAAAGCTTTCTGGGATGAAGGAGATATCTCAAACGTTGCAATGGTTCGCAGGCTGAATCATCCAGAGAGACCTCCGTTGATGAATTCGACGGATTAAGGTTTTGAAATCTTGACATGGCAAAGGTGGGGACAATCTGGCGGGTGAGATGGTCCCCCGGACCCGGACCCGGACCCGGACTCGGCATGCCGAGATCTGTTGATCGCGTTGGGGGCCCCGAAACTGTGATCCCCTGCACCTCGCGTGAGACGGCCCTGTGACCTGCATGAGCGGCCCAGGGGAAGAAAGTTTGTTCTTCAGCCCAGTGCGACACGGACATCGGGTGACTCGGAAGCATTGGCGGCTCGGACATCTTCAAAGTTCAAGTATCAAGGACAATCAATGTTAAGCGCCAGGGCCTGCACCAGTGAGCGAAATAGGCAGGTCGAGGTCGCGGTGCAAACAACAACAACAACAACAACAACAACAACAACTGGCTGGCTCACTTCACAGCCTGCATGGCGTCCTGTTGGCGATGCGTATGTACCGCGGCCAAGATGTTGCCAGCGCTGCCAACTCAGTGGTGTCCGGTTTGACCGCGTCGGGGGTCAGGCCAACAAACGCTATGTTGGTGTGGTTTCCCCGCCATGTTTCACACATCACGTGGGAAAACCGGTGTGCGTTGCAGGGAACACAGTAGACAGGCGCTTAGCTCAAGAATGCCGATTCGTCTGATATTGCGCGAACGGCCCGAAGAGGGGTGTCGACACCACCAGTACGGCTCTGTGGCGCAGTGTGCGGCGGGCCAAGGTACCATGTAGGAGAGAGAAAATGGGTCGTGTATTGTTTAGGTTGGTAGCACCGTGCAGATGCTGAGTCCCATTGCGCGCTTGTCTCATGTTTCTGAGACGGCGCTTAATTCTTGGTCAGTGTATCGGTCGCCTGAGTTGCCCGTGTTACCAGCGCGGCAAGCAGAAGCAGCCTCCAAAAGCTGGGAGGGATGGACAGGAGCTTATTACACTGTACCGAGCAGGCAGGGGAAAGATAAGCCCTATGCGATGGAACGACGCTGTCCTTTGATGTTACCAAATGAAGTCGTACAGCTTGCAGCGCGTCGAGGCATCTAAATTGCGCATTTGATTGTGCAAGTTGGAGAACTGGGGTCGCTTTCTTACAGGTACATAGTACCTACCAAATAGATAGACATGGCTCGCCGGCATGGAGAGCATTGACAGACATTGAGGTTCAAGTGTTCGCAGGTGGGTTCAATTCGAGTTCCTGGACGGCCCCACGGCGGGAATTACGGTATACTAAGCCACATTCAGATTAGCGTCAGCTGATCTCGCGATGGGTGGGTCATTGATTGCGGATATGGACCTTATTAGTCACTCCGTACTCCATACCGTGCTTGCCATCCAAATTCTGTTCCAGACTTCCAGTTCGACCCCAAGAAGATTCGCCGCCTGTCATGCGGTACCGTCAGTCAACCTTCTGGAACCGCTATGCCATTACCCTTGAGAGCTCACCCTAGCTCAATGGACTGGTTTCAATTCAAACATACAAGAAGCAAACAACACAAGCCGAGCAAGGTCTCCTGTCACGTATACTGTGGGCGGACGCTACCTAACTTGCTATTTACTCCAGTTATCCAGATGGACCAAGACAGTCCAAGTCTCTATTCACGCTCAGAGACGACTTAACGATGGCCTCCTCATGGAGAGCCCCAGTTGCCCATGTATCAGCTTTACACTAGGCTATGCATATACTGTGCCTACCTAGGTCTGTCAGGAATGTGCCGGTAGCATCTAAGCGCGGCGGCCGCGCTTATCGTTCCCAGACATCCGCGGCGTGGCGGTTGCGGGAGTAGCCGTTGTGTGCCACTATCAAGTATCCGTTCCTAGGTCCATAAGGTAGACCAAAGTCGTCTGACTGCGATCATCCAATTTACGAAGCCCTTCTGTCCCACCGTGCCGTACCTGACTTTGGCGAACTTGGCCTGAAAAAGACGGGCCGATAATGGGGTAAATTTTAGCGTGCTTGTTGGTGTAGAGATTCAAGTAACTGCGTACATGTATGTATTTACAGGTCACCCCGCTCAGCCACACCTAGCTTTATTGTAATACGGATGTTGCCTAGCCCTGTCCAACAGCCAATGGGATAACTATGGTAGGTAGTAAGAGCTGCAGTTGTCTGGCAGCAACCTGTCCGCCCTGCAGGCGCGCCTCGGGCCTGCATCTATCTGACCTTCAGCTCTGAGATTCTGAAACCGTTTCATGCCCGTCGACACTCGGCCCCTCCCGCTCAACAACGGCTCCCCTCAGCCTCAGCTTCAGAAGATAGGTGTGATTCGTCCCTCAGAAAAGGAAAAATAGAGAGGCGGTCACGGCATCATTGGCTGGATATTCTCAGGGGAGGCTTCGATATCACAAATCTCGTGTTATGTCGTGGTCGTCTTTTGCCTCGACAGCGGGTTACGTCAATACTGGCCAGCTACGGAGATGACCGAGCCCCGAGCGAGCCTGCTGCTCTCAATGCGTCTGTGCCAAAGAAGGACTTTGGACAAACAACAAGATCTCTTATAGTTTTGACTCCTTCATTCCACATGCAATATGCATTGTAGCGACTTACCTGCAAGGGACTCCATGAGTCTTCGGTTTTGCACCGTTGAGAACGCCACACTTTCCCCGGATGTTATAGATCTGGAGCCCAGCCGCCCTCCTATGTACATACATACATGAAGGGGGAGGGGGCCGACGGCAGCAAGACCTGCTCCTTTCTCTCCTTGAGATGTCCTGGCATCCCGGATTTCGGTTGCAACAGTGTAAACTGCGCCAAGTAGCTCATTGAAATCCATCCTCCTGCCTCACTAAGTAGATAGTCACTGCAGCACAGCAGAGTTGAATGTCCCCGTCGTCATGAACCTGCGGTTATAGCACACATACTACGAATCTTGACTATCGAAATCGCTTGCTCAGCTAGGTAGCCAGCAGTCCAGACCTATTGCACGGCATGGTACCCTCGTTAGCTATGTAGAGCAAATGGGTCAAGGAGAAGGCCCGGTTCGGCAGTCTAGATGCGACTCAACCAGGTACGGTACCTACGGATAAATAGGATGCTCTCGAAGTAACCTTGGGTACGAGGGGGCTGTTCTGTGCACTGCTTCCTGGGCGGCTTGCGTGACTACGATATCTGTGGCTGGCTTTGGATTAGTACTCTGTAGGCGAAGGCTAGTCTCGCCGACAAACGCATCTGAGTTCCTGACCTGATACCCGGAACCGCGAAGCTGAAGCAAGCAGGACTACCTAGAGGCCTATCGCAAGTCCTCCTTCAATAGCCGAGATCGCACTTGTGGATCAGGGCAACCAGAGCTGGACTTGCCCCGGCTACAAGCCAGTCCCGCTAACATCGACACAAGCCAGGGGGGAGCAGATGAACATGAGGAACCCAAATCGCCATCAAGAGCTGCTCGTAACCCAACACATCGAAGATGGAATCACAAGCAAGTCCCCGAGGAAAGTTCAGGCCAGACATCACGGGACCAACATACATACCCGGTTACCTTACTTATTCTTCTCGGAGGTAGTCGTACTGCCAATGATCATGTTTGGTTGCTTGAGCTCCTGAGAAGGCCATGGCACTTGATGCTCTGCTATTGTATTTCCAGGGCAAAGGAGGTTTGCATAAAACAATATCACTCTCTCATATTCCGATATGCCCCTGCCCCTGTGAAGGACGTTGTAGGCATGACCGTGAGATAACGTTAGAGAACCCTGACATGCCTCTCAATGCCTACCATTTCAAAACTCACCTTCCTCGCTCCTCGAAACCGAAACTTAAAATCGTGGAATGAATTACTATGTTGCTCTGGACCCGCAGTTGACGCTTCTAAACCGGACTAACTTCGACACCCACGCCTATACCGCGACTTATCCTTTTTCTTTTTCAGAGCCTGAAACCCGGTGCCAATCACAGTTCCTCAAGTAGCCTCCCATAGCATCAAGAAGCGACAAAATAAAATGAAAGCCTGAAGCTGGACAACAACCTCACCTGAAAAGATCAATCCCGGCACGCGGTAGGGTAGCACGACAACACCCCTATCTTCCAGCCCTAACCTCGTTGACTGGTCGCCATCGTTCGGCTCAATCGTCTCCGATCACCGCTAGTCTTCTCCTCGGCCTCTTCCGAGGACTCATCACTCACAGGCCGGCTTTGGTCTTCGTTGGGAGCCCGACGGCTCTTGGTCATCTAGAGATTCATGTCAGCACATTCTCTCCCCATGCGTCGGGAGTCACAGGGAAGACAAACCCAGGACCGTACACCGCCAATCAACCCTAGCGTATAACCGGTGATGAAATCATTCGCGCTGTTCGTCGCCCTTTCCCCGGCCGTGGCCGTCGATGTCGGACTCCTAGGGAAAGGGAAGCCCGTTGCCCCAGCCGCCGCCGGGTTGGGACCAAGCGGACTGCTGGGAGTCACATCTCCGTTGTTGTTTGTGCTGCCGAAGAATCCCGCCGGCCCCCGCGCGGGACTCTGTGGCCGACTGGAGGGCCAGAACTGGCGGAGCTCACGGCTGAGCTCTTGCCCCGTGGTGGCCCAGTTGCTCCGGATGTTGTCACGCAAATCCTGGACGTGGCGCTTGAGCTCGAGCTCGTTCTTCTTGAGCCAGCTGATGTTGAGTTCCTGGCGGGAGGTGCCGCGCTTGAGCTGGCGCGCGATGTACTTCTCGTAATCGCGGACAATCCTGCCGGGTGTGAGCCAAAAGAGTGGTTATGGGGCTATGCTTTTGAGAATAGACAAGGGGCTTACTTTGTGATGATGCCAGTGGTGCTTACACCTTCTGTTCGTTGCGTCACCAAAAACTTGCCCGCGGCCTTGATGGGCGCATAAATGTCGTCGCCCTCATCAGCGCCGTAGGGAATATCGTCGTGGGCGACATAGTCGATCTGGTGTCTTTCCAGAAACTCGGGCGTCACAATCCAAGGGCAGTTCTCGACGACCTCGTCCACCCATTTGCAGTGCCGCACCGTCTCGGCTCGTTCTTTGCCTGATAGCACGGTGAGGCCCTTGCGCTTGTGCGTCTCCTCGTCGCCGGTCACACCCACAATCAGATACACATCGGGGAAAGCCTTCTTCGCTTGTTCGAGCTGGCGCATGTGTCTGAAACTGGCCGTTAGCTTGGATCCTCGACCAAAGACCGCCTGTACAATACAGAGTTAGCAAGCAACCCCCGCTGTCTCTTGAACATACCCTAGGTGAAACAAATCGAAGACGCCGTCCGCATACACCCTCACAGGCCTGCCCGCAGGGGGCGGGTTCGTCTTGTATCCAACAGGGTGAGTGAGTTTGCCGATCGGAGGTGGCGGCATCGCTGCCGAGGTCTTGTTGGTGACCAGTGCTCCGCCATTGGCGCTGCTCTCGCCTTTGCTCAGCGCTGACTTCCGGCTCCCCTTGCGCGTCACCCTCTCGGCGATGTCGACGCTGGCCTCGGTGGTATCACTCGGTTCGCCGGGGTCGAGGACCTGGGCTGCTGCTGTGCCGCTTGCTGCCCCAACCGCTGACTGATCAGAGTTCGCGCGCTGGCGCTTGCTCGGTGGGTGCGCGCTCGCGGTCGAGTCGGTCTTCTTATGGACGGCAGCAGCTCGGCCGCTTTCCGGGGCCGTAGTGTCCCCTTCTTCGCCTGAGGCGTCTCGCGACTCGGCCTGAACAATCTGGGTTTGGTCCATTTCGATTGCGGTGGCTGTGTTGTTGCGCTTGCGTTTCCCGGCGTTCTGGGAGAGCGAACTTGAGGACGACATGGTGGGCAAGCACGCACGGGAGGGAACGAGGGAGGGGTCGTCTTGCAGAAGAACAGCCGAATGGGCACAGAGAAAGAACTCGGAGTGTGGACCCCGGGCCGGATAGGTATGCCGGCGACGGTCTTGGATACCGAGTTTCAGGGCGGGGATCGCGATCGATGTGCCGGCAAGTACCGACCTATGGTGCTTCCTCTGTTGCTATTTCTGATGAGCTCGTTGTCAAGCATTACAGCTGCGCCCGTTTCCAATCGACATAAACCTAGGCTGAGGCTCAACTGCGTGCTGATGGGCGAGATGGACAACGCGAATCGAGGGGAAGGCTGGGTGAATCCGCTTGATCCGCTTGAGACGCGCGGGCCGAGACGTGGAGGTCTTGGTTTGGAGCGGGTATCGTTGGCCCACAAGGAGCAGCTAGAAACTTCGACACGACGAGTTGGCGAACTTGGCGAAGCGGCACATCCACACGTGGCTAACACGAAGGTCGTTGGCTGTTGTGATCAATTCTTCGGTATATGGCAGTGGAACGAGAGCTGTTGCTGGTCAAGCGTTCCGATTAAGAGAGAAAGGGGCACAGACTGCAATTTTGCCAACATAATTTCACGTCTGCTCGAGCAGGGGCGTTTCAACGGCTCCTGCTAAGTCCTGCAGTGGTAACGTCATTGCGGCCCGTGCGCAGCCAAGCTCGCCCGAAATGGCGTAAGAGCAAAAACGGTCAAGTTCAAGTTATCTGAACTCCTGCAGTTATCGTGTCATGGTACACACAGCAGGTCCTTCTGTAATCAACTTGAACCTCAACAACTCGACGGTGATGCGCAAGGACCCTTTGGTACGTGGAGCCACTTGTATGTATGTACAGATTCATCCTCGGCTACCTAACCGTATGTTGAATCTCTTCATTGGCGGCCGGGTTTGTACAATACCTTTCACGACACATTCCTGACTCGAACGCGGTCATGCTCGGGGCCACCTCATGCCCGGTGTGCTGTAGGTTGGACGTATACTGCAAATCACCAATGGAACTCGGAGCTGCATTGCCGCAGGGCTTAGTCTTGAAGCCGAGAGCCTATGATTACGCAGGCTAGGAATTTGCAATGGTGCTGAATCTCAAGGGCAACTCGAACATCGGCGCACATTTGAAACCTTGCATGCCCCATCCGCCTGGACCCAAAGACATGACGCAGAGAGCAATGCTGCTCCAACACGAGGAGACATTCCTTTTGCGATGCCATCACAGGTCGAAACCGGTTTTACCGCAACTGAACCTTGTCCTTGCTCATGGAGTGCCTCCCACACCTGTACCTGTCCCCTGGCCGGCTCATGTAGCAATAAGACTTGGCTCCCGCGGGCGCGATGGGCCCATACTTCTCCTTGACGTAGCAGTACTCCAATCCCTCGCACATCCATTCCTGGATGTGCTTGTGCAGCTGACACCGCGTGACGCCGCACATGCGGCAATAACCCTGACCTCTAACACGCAGATTGGACAGCGCATTCTTCTCCTTCTCCCCAAGCCCGTTCAGTGGCGCCGCCTCGGCATCCTTGCTGCTGACAGCCGTGGGGTTCTTGCGAACGATATTATGCGCCAAATGCCACGCCCATTCGAGGTCGTTCGGTCCGGTCCGGCGAGCCGTGAGTGGCACGGTGCCGTGCAGGCGGCGGTGGATAGCGTAGAAGTGCTTGCTGGTCAGGCCGAAGCAAGTGCTGTCGATAGGGTCGAGGAAGTCGAAGATGACAAAGTGGAGTTCCGCGGGCAGGTCCATCAGCGTTAGCCTGGCCGAGGGCCGGTGGCGACGAGGAATCGGCTTCTGATCCGTCGTCGAGTATGATCTTCGCGGAGGGCCGAGAGGGGGCCTGCGCACCGGTGCCCTCGATCTGTCGTCCTCATGCTTGCCTGACTCTCCCGAGGTCAATGGTGGCCTCTGGGACCTGTCCTCGGTGGTAAGTTGGAGCTGCTGCCGGGTTGGGTAGAGGCTGAAAGCCGCCGGCTGAGGGAGGATGTATTCGTGGTGGGTCTGTGACCGGCGCGGAGCACGTTTGGTCCCTCTTAAGAAACCGAGCTCCCTCCTGATGTGATCCTCCTTGGTGAACGGGGTTCTGGGCTCCTCCAAGGAGGTCTGCCCACTGTAGAGGACCTCGATCATAGCGGACGTTGTGATGGAGAGCAACGATGCTCAATACGGACGATCTCTAGCAGAGGGTGGTTCTCTCAAGGATGGACCTCTGAGACCTGAGTTGGATCTCGAAGACGTCGCCTGGGATATCGATGTATAAGCGATGGCGGATGAGGACTAGTGCGGTGAAAGCGGGAGGGTGGCCAGGTCCGGTTGGGCCCGTTTATATACTGTATGATATCAAGCCTGGATCCTGAATCGTATCAGGTACCGATGCCGGTGGTTGCTCGGATTGGATGTCGAAAGCCCCTCACTAGCAAGCTCATGAGCGGGAAGGGGCGAATAGATATCGGGACTCGCGGGGTCCGGGGAGACGAGGTTGTATGCCTTTGTGGTCAGTCGCATACACTAGCACGACTAGATCTGCCGTGGGTGGCCAAGTTGGAGGACCGGGGAAGCCGAATGTTCTGGCCTGGTGTGCCAGGAAGTGGACGGGAAGCGCCAAGCTTGCTAGCAGATTCTGGGTGTAACGCTGTCAGGACTCAAGAAGCAGTTAATTCTGGCAAACCAGAAACGCAAGACGAAAAAGCCCCATGTACATGTACACAACCAGTGTAAGTGTCGGGCGAATTGTGAAGCGTGAGGGCAGAAAAGTGCGAAAAGCGTAACCCGGGGAAGGCGATCATCACCCCTGATTTTCCGTCATAGTCTGTTTTTTAAGCCGGATTTCCGGCTGTCTAGGTGGAGTTGGCGTGCCAAAGAACGGAGTTAGGTATGAACCTGTGTGCGTCCATACCGATACACAGAGTACTTACTGTCGAATGCCAGGCAGTGGCTTAAATCCCTTTGACATCCAATGATGTCGAGTTTCTAGGTACCTACTCTCGAATCACCAGGTTCCGGGACGCATTCCTCTGCATCGCTGCCGCACCAATGGGTCGCTCACCCGCTCAAATATCACAAGCACGCCTGTGCATTGTGCACGAATCAGATGTTTTCGCAACGCTGTCTGCCCTCCACAGTTAGCCTAAGCTACTTACCTACTTCCTGTATCTCAGTCATTGACAAGGCAGTAGGCCTGTGAGATATACGTAGAGGAGGAAGCGAGAGTAAATTAAGAGAATATGTCGGAGTGTTAGACCCCATGTGGTGTCACCGTATCAATCACATCTATCTGGCTCAAGTTGCGACCAGGATGGATACACCTATCAGGTATTGTACCTACCACGGGCTCGTCTGGACCTTTCGTCGCATAAGAACTTGCATATATCCACCTTCCAAGGCGGCACTGTATGCGTACTATATAGATAAAGACACGCCGCTCATGGCCAAAGAGGTGTTGTATACAGAGCGACAGCTCCAGCTTAAGGTAGGATGGGAATTTCTAGGGGAATTCAAGTTCCCATCTGACAACGTATCTAACCTGCTGGCATTCTGGTTCATTCCTGTATGAATTCTTGAGACTCTAATGTATTGGTCCATACTGGTTGATGGAAGGTTGCCGGCTGTGCCATGTTAAGTGCGCCAAGAAGGGTGTCGGTATAGTATACTTCCGCACTAGTGCCTCTGCTTCGATTATCAGGAGACGGAGACGTCACGCGGCCCCAGGGTGTCGCCACTCCCATCGTTCCTAAAAACCTGGTACAGTACATTCATACGGGAACCGTTCAGGGAAACGGCCGGCAGATGTGAGGTGTGCCAGTATGTCTAGATTCCACTTCAACTATGAATGAGTGCTGGATGTACAGATACTGGCTCGAAACATGTCGGATATGGGTGCAAGAAAGAGAAAGCCTAATGACTGAGGTCTATCAGAGTATAGAGGAGTCGCTCGATCTCCGGGCGGTTGAAACATGTCGCAAAAACAGCACGTCTGCAATGCGGGTTCTGTCAGTGGCAAAAGATCGTCAGATGCAAGTTTTACACTCGTGATCGTCTGTACCACCTCCGTGGTCACGGGCCACAGCCGCCCAGTGGCCACACTCGAGCCACATCAGGGTCGGGCAAGCAAGGCCGCTTCTTCCGAGTACTCGCGACTCGCGAAAGGAAACTCCCGGAAGCGTAGATAACGTCAGGAATACATGAATGAAGCCGAATCCGCACCCAGCAGAGCTGTTTACGCTGTCGTTTTGGTATGGATTGTGCCATGTGTTCTGTAATAACCTCCAATGGCCTCCATCGGTTACTTATGTGAAACGGCGGTGTCAGCTCTGCAACAAGCTATCTATTCGTTCAGGGGATCTCTTGTGGTTGATCTCACGGCCATGGCAAAGGTCATTAGATTTATGTACGACATGACAGATATCCATGGGATCTGTAACATATGCATCCTACACGGCGATCCAGATGAGCATGATGACGACGTCCAGCCCCTTTGCTTCGCCGTCCCATTTGTAGCTCCACATGCCATCCGTCTTCTCGTTCCAGTACCCGCCCGTTGCGCTGTGCATACCGCGCCGGCCAGCTTGTCCCTTCTTGGCCGCCCCATCCTTTTCCGTTGATGGCGATGCCGGCTTGTTCAGCTGCGCTGTTGTACAACGTGTTGGACAATGACGCTGTTGATGGCGAACTTGTAGGCTGGCGCAGCGGCGCCCTCGGGCGTGGCCTCCGACATGACCGCTTTGAGCATTTTGTTCTAGGAGACGGCGCATTTCGATCAGCCCGGCACTGCGGAAGAGTAATCGAACCGCTCCAACCTACAATGATTGTCTCATTCCATTGTGCCGTCTTGGGATGCTCGTAGTACTCGACATTTTCCAGAACGCTGTTGCACACCTATGTTTCGAGATCAGTCCCATCAGCTTCGGACTGTACTGGCTGACATGTCTGATTCATCAAACTCAACGGCATGAACACACATCGGTGGCGATCTGCTCAAGGCGCTTGGTGGGAATTGGCTATGGTCGACGTTAGCAAAGCTTGGCCTAGTCGCCGGTGGGATGGCATCCATACCGAATTCTGCGCCGCCATTGTGCTCTAATCCAGGGGCGGTTTGTTGTGCTTGTTGAGCGGCAATCGTGACGGATTCTGCAGCACGACTCTTACTCGGGTCGTTCTATCCGTAGGGAACAAAAATTCCGGTATATTTCTGTCTGAGTTTGTATCGGTAATAATCAAGACGTGTAGTATTTGGTGGTAAAAGCGCTCGGCCTGTGGTTGCTGGTATCGCGTTCGAGTGTTGTTTACTACCATGCGAGACGGGTCGCTATCGATACCCAACTTGATCGCTGATATGCGCCACAAAAGCACCAGCCTCAAACGCCTCAGCTGACATGTGACCGACTACCCTCAGGTAGAGGCTTAACGTTATAGTAGAGCCCACTGTGACGTAACTTTCAGGTTCAACTGGCATTTGCCAGTAAGATGGTGGAACTGGCCCACGTGCACACCTTAGCTGTATGGAGGAGCTGGGGCCAACAGACCGTGACATCCCAATTGATCACTTGAACCATCAACAAACTTCTGCGCCACCAAACTGGAGCTGTGGCGGATACGCCATCCCGAGGAAAAACACTGGAGCTGGGATAGTGAAGGAATCAACAACCCCAAGTCAAGCTCAAAACACCTCCTGTCTACCATATTCTCGGCACTCCCCCCCGAGGCCTCGCACAATGTCGAGTCAACCCCTACTGCAAACGGCGCCAGGTTTGTTATCCCACTCACCGCCAGCAAGCCGTTTAATTGACCTCTCCCATGTAGGCAAGCGCATCGCGCTTCCGACGCGGGTCGAACCCAAAGTCTTCTTCGCAAACGAGCGGACCTTCCTGTCATGGCTCAACTTCACCGTCATCCTCGGAGCCCTCGCTATCGGCATGCTTAACTTCGGGGACCGCCCCGCCTTCATCTCGTCATTTTTCTTCACAGGCGTTGCGATGTCCACCATGATATATGCCCTCGTAACGTACCACTGGAGGGCACGATCGATACGGATGAGAGGCCAGGCGGGCTTTGATGACCGCTTTGGTCCCACATTCCTGGCCATTATCTTGCTCCTTGCGGTGGTGGTCAACTTTGTACTTCGGATCACCTACTCGTCTCAGGACCACCAGCCTTGAGGTGAAGAGAAGGAGAAATGTCAGAGGACTAAACAAACTGGCATGCCTAACGCCGTTCCCAATAGCGACTGGCTGACTTGGACGTGGTCATTTCCGTTGCGGTGGATGCTGGGGCGAGGGGAAGCTAGAATTATATGAGTCTATCGTGTACGGATGGAAGCTCCTTGCATTTACACTGGGTTCATGGGCGTTCGTGGAGATTGGGGTCATATAGGTTGTCTTCGGAGTCGTTGTCATTGGCATTGATGCCGCATGTATGGGCTTGAGTTTCCCCCCTCTCACCCCCTTTAACGCAGCACTAAGACAGCATCTTCAACCGCTGACTAGAATGTGATGGTAAAGACTGGCCCTCAAGACGGTGGCACCGGGGCCTCGTGTCATAATAGCCGTCTAGCAGACATTCTGCCTGAAAAGAAAAAGCGCTGGGTATCACATCCAGAGGCACGCAAGACCTCAACAGTCCGGGAACCCCCCGCTGAACGTAGGCCCCTCCCATCTAGCTCAGCGTCGCTCCCGCCAAAGTCTCAACAAACCCTCAACAAACATCCAGGCCGTAGTATGTTCTGTTCGAGGCGAGAGCCTCAAGCAACAAGGCCCATCCTTTTCTTTCGGAGGTGTTCAACGTGCTGCTCGTTCGTCTGAAGCGAAACGTTCTTCTCGGCGTTTAGCTCGTCTAGTGGTACCCTGGAGAGCAGGACGGTGATGTGCGCTTTGTGTCTGACTTTTGCTGGTTGCACCGCTCGCTCGTGGATTGTTGGCTGTATCGTCTCGAAATAGTCGTCGACCGTCCCTTCCATGCCCTCCCGGTCAACCACCATGAACGTGTCCTCGACCACTGACGGTTCCTCCGCTGGCTGCACTGCCTCCTCTATTACCGTCTCGCTCAGTAAGCTGTACTGAAACCACTTTTGATTGCTCTCCCCAACCCGCCGTCTGGTGAGTTCCGCAATCGTAATGAGTTTGCTGGAAGCGGCTGATTTGGCACACAATAAGACGACACCCGGTAGCACTGTTTGATCCCACGCATTGAAGCGTCCTAGGTGTTCTAGCGCACGATCGACGTGCTTGCTGATGTTGGTGGAAGGCATGACTGACATGACCTTGACGTCGAACTTGCGGCCCAGTTTTGAGAGAACCGGATTGTACACTTGGCTGTAACTTCTGGTTGTTGACGTTGATGTTGGCGGCCCTCTCTCAGTCTCGACCCGAGTTTGAAGGCCTGCTGCTCTGCGCTTCTTGGGGACTAGGTCATGGCTGTCGCTGGGTAACTTCCGTTTGCTTGTGTGGGTATTTGGAGATGATGGCTGCAATGCATCCTTCGTTGCCATGGTCGCCTAGAGAGCTAGGTTGCACTATTTGACGACCTCCCTAGGATGTTGACGGCAATCACTCAAAGTCGCGAGAAGCTCGAATTGCAGGTTGAATTCGGCTCATTTGACCGTGTGGGGCTCAGAAGATACTTATCGATAAGTAAAGATGCAACGACTCGGCGAGCTGGTTTCATCAAGGTGCGTATTGTTACGCAGATGGGCTCGCTGGATGCCGTGTTCGCCCAACATTTCAATCGCCTTTCTTCGTCTCCAGTAAGGTAAGGTAGCTCAGCTTTCTAGGGCGAGCTTACTGGTTTTGCGATGTGAAATGGGAAGCCTTGCTTCTTCTGCGGCTGGATTACCTCATCCCCCAGTCTCTGTGGCCCAGTGCTGTTAGTACGTAAATGTAGTGTACTGATCCGGAGTGCATTCCTACCGTAACCAAAACGGTGCACTGTGAAAGATTCAATGGTACTAGTAATAGGCAGCGTACTCCGTACTTGACATACCATATCTATCGTATACCTTAGTATCCAGGTTATGGTGTTGTACAATACATACAATACGAAGTTACATCTCCGTTCTGGCATCTACCGAAGTACTCCGTACTGTGTGGTGCCAAAGGTGCCTCCTATTCTTCGTATGGTTTGTTAGCGTCTCGCCGCGAAACACGATTGCCTGATTTCTGCACCCCCGAGGCGCATCAAACCTCCCGTGAACGCACTGCCCACCACGCGGCCACACCATCACCACCACGTCAGGTCGATAAAGAGATCCGACGTTGGATGCACTGTCGAAGAGGCTTATGACGGTGATCAACCCGATGGTCACAGAGTACGCGCAGTCACAGAACGACATGTATGTACAATACATGTATACTAATGTTAGTGTTGGTTAAGTCCTCAGCAAAGTCGGAGCTTTCAGTGGTTATGTTTGCGTCGCGAATCATTCATCATGAACTACGTTCAGTGTCAGCATCCACTGTAGGGTGATCTCGTAGGTGATGCCTGGGGGGCGAGCATCACGGCTCGGACACGGGTGAGAAAGGGGCCCCACTCCATCTGGCTCCTCAGCCAATAGGCAACCTGGTTGTTCCTTCCTTGGATCGCTCTTGGCCGTGGCCCAAACGCTTGATTGCACTGGAGTCATCCCTGCATTGATTGCATCCATGGTGTTGCCTCCCAACAACCCGCGTTCCAAAGGTCTCCCTCTCGAGGCAAGCGAACTCCCCCTTACAACTCCGTGGGACAGCACTCCTTCCTCTCGAGCAACTCAACAATCGTCGCCTAAAAGCACCCTGCGCGACTGACTAGTTTGCTTTTTCCGACGTTCGCGCGCTCCTTTACCTTTATTTCTCGAGCTCTCCGTTCTCACCGACTTTTGCGCTCTGTTGTCGAGGCTTTAACTAGTTCTCGCGCTGTTTTCAGTTGGGTTCTCTCGTTTGACGCCGGGCATCTGCATCGCTGTCGCGATCGTTGGCGCAAGCACCAACTGTCGCCTCTCGCCTAATTACCTACTAAAGGAGACCGACTAGCTCGAGGTTGGTCCTCATCCTGACTAAGCCGAGCTATCCGAAGTCCGAGTGTCTGCGCGCCCGCAGACCTCCTGCAGGCTTGGCGGTTACGTCAGCCTTTGCCCGATCAAACCAATCCCCGACCGCCCCTTTCCGCGTCACGCTGTTGCTGCCTCGCGACAAGCCGGAACGTCAACACATCCAGCGCCCACACTTGTCCTTCCCCGACGCCTCCTTTCCTGGCGCTCGCGGGGCACCCTCAAACCCATCTACGGTTCTGGTCATGCCGATGTTCGGGCCCTGGACGTCTGACGCTAGGGGAAGCGATAAGACGTTAGATGCAGTTGATAAGCTATCACCAGACTGCGCCGACCGTGTCGGGCACGACCGTTCAGAGCTCCCGACGCCCGTCTCCCCCCAAAAGCGACGCCCGAGTTTTGTCGACACTGCACGCCCGCCGGCTAAGCGGTCCAGAACGGAGGAGAATGGTGACCTGCCCTCTCCCGTCTCTGCATTTGCAGACGGTGAGGAGGCGAGCGTGCTGCGCAGGCGAAGCATGGCTCCTGACTTCGAGGCTGTAAGGGAGACCATCCACCTCCAGTTAGGGCTTGAGATTCTCTTGAAGCATGACGAACTCCGGCTCGCCAACCAAGAGCTGGCCAAATGCCAGGTTGCGCTGGAGCAGCTCAGACGATGCCATCTGATCCCATACCCCGTTCAGTGTCCAACGCCGAGCCAGATGCTGGACATCAGCAGCGGCAAGGGTCCTGCGTTGGGATCGGCGGTCGACGAACCAGTGCCAAAATGGGCGCCTCCTTTCGGGGTTGTGGAGGGGCCGTACGCGCGCCATTATGCTAAGTGGCTGATCCCTGATCCTGTGTTTGACGGCGTTCAACCCGAAACCCATGGCTTGGCAGATGCGGGCCGAGTGAGGAGCACCGCGGAAGGTAGGATGACGAGGAGCAGCGTCTCTGACGTGGGTTCCTTTGGTAAACATCGCCCTGTCCGCGGAATGGCAGGCCAAAGGTTACAGGCGCTATCTAGTGGATACCCTCAGCCGAAAGATAAACAATCGGGCTGCGTTCTCAAGCGATCCGACGGTGTCACCGTCAAACTTATTTGCATCGATTGTCACAGATGGGATTTTTCGAGCACGCAGGGGTTTATCAACCATTGCCGTATCGCCCATAAGAGGGACTTCAAGAGCCATGAGGAAGCTGCCGTTCGCTGTGGGCGCCCTATCGAAGTCGACGAAAGCGGCGCCATCATCGGCGGTGACAAGAAGCTCTCCGCCGGTGCTCCGTCCAGCTTGGTTCATCCTTTGGCTCGGGCCGAGTCGATGTCGGACAATCAAGCGTGTAAAGCACTTTTGTCCCGCATCCAAGCTTCCATTGAGCTCTACAAGCAGGGTAAGCTGCCTGGGGTGAGCAGCATACCTGGTACCTTGCCTTCAGCTCAGCGACCAGCCTCAAAAGCCTCGGATAGTTTTGTGCCTTCCGCGGACGCTCCTTACCTGTCCAGGCTGATGGAGAAAAAGAAGCTGAGCGGGAATCTCAAGGAGCAAGTGGACGATGCCAAAGTCAAGCTGGATTTGGACGGTATCTTTGCTGAGGACTCCGATGTTGACGAGCCGAGTACAACGGACGACACGAGCAGGGCGGAAATGTTGGCTTCGGCTTCGCGCACTCCAGCCGCGATGAGAATGCCTTCTCGGGTTGCCGTGTCGCCTTCGCAGCCGCCAGCAGCGCATCGCGCAGCTAGCACTAAGAGTCGCCGCGCGACCTTCGCCGACCTTGAGATGGACTCGACTGAGGTACCCGAGACGCCCATGTATGACGTCGACATGGATGTGGATCTCAGTCCCAATACTATTGCTAGCAACAACGCGCCGTCGCTCGTCAGTGATGACGGCGAGTATGACGACTCAGATGATGGTTCAGCTTCAGATGCTAGTGATGCCGTGGAAAGCGAGTCCGTTTCTGATGTTGCTGAGATCAACATCGATGACGACGGCGATGCCCGAGAAGACACGCCACGGCCTGTTCATCAACGCGGTGGATCAGCGAGCAAAACGGTCAAACTCAAGAAGGATGAAAGCAGGCATGTCACGTTTGTGATCCCGTCTCCTGTGCCAACCAATACCAAGGGTGGGCGGAGGAAGAAGATCTAAGGTCCGCCTGCTTCCTGGCCTCGAGCTGCTCGCCGAAGGGCCAATGACCTGGCCAACCGAATGCCGCTTTTGAAGCTGCGGCCCAAGCGTATTACAGCTTTTGATGAACGATGCATTACAACGACATATACACACTTTTAATTTGATCTTGAGTTCTCATGACCGCACAATGCGAAATCTGATGACTTGCTCGACTCCGACTTCCGACTTCGGCCAAATTCGAACCCGTTTACTCCCGGACTCAAGCAATCGCGTACCCTTCCTCCAGCAAGAGATGGAAGGTCTTACACGTCACTTGCGCTACAGCCTGCTACCTCTACTCCTCGCCGGGATGTCGGGGTGCTGATACGCAGGGGATGGGACTGGCAATTCGGTTTTGGGTGGGCAAGGGCATAAGACAAGTCACTTGTATTCATGAATGATTTTTAGTTATGGTCTCTCGGACGATGGAATATTATGAGACTTGGTTCCGGTTCGGGCGCGGCGCGGCAGGGCAGGGGCAGTGAGCCTTGTTCAATTTCGGATTGGTCAATCATGAGAAGCGTTGTTTAGTACATACAACTGTTGTATTATCTCATCTTCTGCTGGTTTTGTAGTGAGTAGATCATGAACATCCTGACGGGCGAGGCCGAAGTGTGGTTTCACTTCGCTCAGTAGAACTTGACCATATTGAATTTGGCAAGTAATCATGGTCCTCCTCACCTTGAAGTGGTTTAACGCAGGGCGGAACACGTGGATTTCATACATAAATACACATACATTTGTCAGACCGGCAACGTGACACAAACAGATGGCGCGACAGGGCAAGGAAAATGTGGTATTTGAATGCAATGAATCTAACTATCTAGCATCTGCCCTTTTTCATCTGGACGCTGTCTGTCATCTACCCACTTCACCCCAGCATTCTCTTGAATCCACGCTCATGGCCAGAGACTAGCCTGCCAACCCTTGATAAAAGAGACTCCGAGGGCACCAGACCCGATACCGAGGAACGAAACTGGCGCAAAGGGCAGAGGGAAAGGGGAATTAACAAGTGGCACCTCCGGCTCAGGTACCGGCCATGCTGTGGTGAGCCCCAAACCCCCGAGAAGCAGGTTGCCGGTGCGACCAGCTAACTGCCGTTTTGCAGAGAGCTTCTGGCAGAGGTTCCATGTATGTACGTAGTTTGTGCAATGCCTACTCGGAGGGCAAGATCCTCCGGCGTCAGGGGTGAGAATACTGCAAAGGCTATTGCAGTCGACGACTAGTCAATCTCGATATCAATCTCCAAGTCAAGCGCCCCAATAATGTCGTCGTCCATCAGCGGTTTGTGAATGACGGGCAGACCCGGCTTGGCCTGAGTGCGTTGCTGCTCTTGGAGCTTGGCGATGTGCGGCAGCAACGCCTTTTGCTTGGGCGTGTCGTTCCCACTGCCATTCTCAGTGGCGATGGCGGGCGTACTCGCGCCACTGCCCGCTGCCTCCCCGCTCTTGTTGGTGTTGATCTTGTCCTCGTTTTTCCGTGCTCGCTCAAGGAGTTGGGCTTTGCGCACGGACTCGGCGTTGCGCCGGCGGTTTTCGGCATTGAGGAGGGCGAGTTTCTCCTGCTGGCTCGGGCCGCGGCTGTCCTGCTTCTTCTTCGTCGCGTTTATGGATGTGCGGAAGGCCAGTCGCGGAACCTCGAGCGCATCGAGTTTCTCTTGCAGGCGGGCGGCGGCTTCCTCTTCGCCGCGACTGAGGGCCATCTCCAGTTGCTTGGTGAGATACTCGCGCTGGACGCCGCTGTACTTGACGTGAAGGGCGTTTTGGCGTCTGAGCTTTTCGGACAGCTCTATGTCAGTCCAAGTACGGTGAATGAGCCCGTTGATGTCATCTATTTTTTGGACTAGCTCGGCCTTGGTGGGCACGGGCAGCCCTTCAGACAGACAGACTTGCTTGTATCGGTTCCACTCGGCCTGAGGACAGGTTAGCACGACAGGATCCTGTGGCGACTGGACTGGGTGAGAAATGCCTCGGTGAAGGGCCGGTCAGAACAGCTGATGAAGGGCCATTTCCGCTCAGCCGTGCCGTGAGCGGCAAAAACGTAAAGGTCTACGACCATCTGATGCCCGCGTCCGTCAGGAATTGCATATGGCGTGCCCTGGGCAAAGCCTAGGTATTGTCAGCTACATCCGTGCTTACCGACTTTGCCCCGCTGGTGAGACTCACTTTTGATGAGGGCCATGCGGTAGACGTCCTGCTTCGTGGAGGGATCGGGCCCGATGTTGATGCGCACGAAGCAGCCACTGATGGCTTTCTCGAAGCCGGGGTAAAAGCAGACCTCGGCGAAGCGACTCCGACCAAGGCGGACGCGCTCAACATCGCGCAGCTCGGCAGGGGGTGCGTCTCGTGGCTCGGGTGTCCTGGTCTTCTGTCTAAAGTCCCTGCGCCGGTCTTCATCGCTCTCGTGGTCGTCTGCGCTGCGGCTCTGGCTTCGGCTGCGACGGTATGATGGGGACCGCTGCCTGCGGCGGTCGTTCTCGCGTTCCCTCTGTTCCTTTCGGCTACTGCGTTCCTCGCGGGCTCGCCGCAGAGTGTCCATCTTTTCACTGCTCTCGCCGGCCTTGGTGCGGGCGCGGGATGGCTTCCGCGAAGCATCTTCGAGGTCCGCGGCGCTAGCCTTGCGCTTCTTACTGTCTTTCTCCTGGTTGACCTTAAGCTGGCGTAGCATGCGGTTTTGACGGATGCGCTCGTTCTCTTCCCTACGTTCGGCAAGAATCTGTTCCCGCTCGATTTCGCGCATGCTCAAAATGCGCGCCTTCTCTTCTTTGCTCTTGAAAAGGCCCTCGACGGGGTATTGATTCAGCTCGTCATCGCCGCCATGGGCTCGGTTCTGAGGGGCATCAGAGTCGGAATCCGACTCCTCCATCGGAGCCGACATTTGCGAGCTCGGCGAGGCTGGAGGCGAGCTAAGCGGCGACATCTTGGTTAGCATAGGTGGCACAACCATGGTTTCCAAGGGGTGGTAGATGCTGTTGTTCATGCTGAAACGACGACGGCAGAAAGTGGCAGACGACTTTCAGGTTCGGTTGTTTCGCACTGAGGCAAAATATGCCTTTTGAATGAGAAAGCAAAAGAAAAAGCGAGCGGTCGAGGGTGAGTGCGAAAGCTGCAAAGCTGGCACACGCCGAGAGCTCTGTCTTTCCAGTTGTTGCGCCTCTCCCTTTCCGCAAATCGCTACACAATACATCGCCCCCCACAACGGTATTCGAGCACAGTGAACAATAACAAGGAGAGCGGGGCACACTCACGCCTCTCCTTCCTCACCCGACTCGTCATCGCTTTTGCTTGTTTGTCTCCTTGCCTTTTTAGCGGGTGTCTTCTTCACAGCCACACCCCTAGCGGGCGTGCTCTTTTCTTTGGATGACGCAGGCGCCGGTGAAGGGGAGCGGGAACCGTCGCGACTCGTATCCATCGGCTCCTCCTCCTCGGCGGAAGACGCATCGCCTCCGGCGAGCGCAAGTAGCTCGTCATCGATATCCGACATCGCGGCAGATCTTGAGACGTATCTTCGCGACAAGATAGTGTATGTTCGTAGTAATGACAATGTTCAGCGGCACGGCGATGCTCCGGCAACGGGGCTGGCGAGGCCGTATCGGATGGCGACAACGCGATCGCGGACCCGGTTAGTACAAGGGGATGTAACAACAGTTTCGGTGGCCTCCTTTTCTGCGGAAAGGTGTTCGGTAGCGTATGACAGAGCTATTCCAGTGCCGCAAGGATGACGGACATGGGACAACAGAGGTGATAGCAAGAAGGTGGTGGTCGAAGGGGGAGAAATAGAGAGGGAAGGGAGCACTGGGTCCAGCTCAACAAGAGCCTCGATCGAATCCAACCTGAACAGCGAGATTCATGCGGTAATACAGTGCTGCTTATCAGTCACACACAGGTCTAACGTATTTTGGACTCTGGGCCACGTTCAGCCACAGCCGAAGCAACTACCGGAGGTACCAATACAAGCCCTCTGCAGACAATTGGGGTCAATGATAAAGGTGTGGCAGAAAAAAAATTGCAAAATTCAGCCATCTAGAACTGTGTCTCAAGCTCTTGATTCGATCTCCCTGATCTGCCTGCCTGAATGATCACAGCATGAGACAGCCCTGTGTAATACACAGTACAACTGCGAATAGCCAAGGCTGCTTGAAATATCTGTGCGTACTGTACGATTAAATAGGTCTTAAAAGCTTGGCATGCAGCTGAACGCGCTAAGTCCCGCGTGGTTAACTGTGGGGCATCAGATTATCAGCCCACAACGACATCGAGAACATTGGCCGTCGAGGTTCCTGGAACACCAGATAATACCAGTAACGGTGCGCAACAATCAACACCAAGGTACGACATACCCGAACGAACATAAATGGTGCCTCCACGCCCTGGCTGGACGCCGCTGCGGCTCTGCCGGCCCCGCCGCCTCGCGCCACACACCACTACTCCAGCCCCAGCACGCTTGATCTCATCGACAACGTCCGCATCGCAAGCGGCTGACGGCTTTCCAACATCCTCCTCCTCTTCCCCCTCCTCCTCCGGCAATCCCCAACCCCCCAACAAACCGCAACCACCAAAACCGAAAAAGCCGCTCACTCCCGAGCAACAATCCTTCCTCTCGTCCGCCCTGCGGGTCAACCAGGCGGGCGAGCTAGCCGCAACACTCATCTACCGCGCGCAGACGCCCGTGGTGGTCGGGCGGGAGCCGCACTTGCGGCCGCTGATGCAGCACATGTACGACCAGGAGGTGGGCCACTTCCGGACCTTCAACGAGCTGATCGCCAAGCACCGGGTGCGGCCGACGGCGCTGTACCCGCTGTGGTCGGTGCTCGCGACGGGGCTGGGATGGACGACGGGGGTGCTGGGCCGCGAGGCGGCCATGGCGTGCACCGAGGCGGTCGAGACCGAGATCGGCGGGCACTACAACGCGCAGATCCGCCGGCTGCTGGAGATGGTGGGCGAGTGGGAGGCCGAAGGGTACGACGTCGGGGACGAGTTTCGCGAGCTGATCTCCACGCTGAGGAGGATACGGGACGAGGAGTTAGAGCATCTGGATCATGCCGTGGAACATGACGCAAAGAAGGCCGAGCCGCATTGGCTGTTGACCGGAGTCATCAGGGCGGGGTGTAGGGGAGCGATCTGGGTCAGTGAAAGGGTCTAAAGAGCACGGTAGGCACCAGGACGGATTTGCCGGTGGCGAAGTGGGATGAACAGTTTTATTGCGGACTAAAAGTGTATATATATGTAAATATGCTGAAGGTAGAACGGGAAGGGTAAAGAAATGCGTTGATGATAAAGGAATACGACTTGCACTGTACGATACGCCGCCCAAGCCAAGGCCGGTATGTATAGTACCAAGATAGAAAAAAAAAGGCAGAAGTGGACAGAGGAAACCGCTGCGCCGGCAAATGCTGGACTGGTGGAGCATGGAGTAATAACCCCCGAAAACGATATGCACCATAAAACGCCCGGCAACTACTCCAAACAAGCACGCAAAATGTAACCACCCCGAGCTCTCTCTCTCTTTCTCTGACGTCATCCGACGATTAGTACCAACCCCCGGCGCTGGTAGAAATAATATGCCAGAGGCATGCTCAGTTGCTGCCACAGGTTAGCTTCGATAGCCTCTTCAAAAAGGAAAGATGGCTGGAAGAACTCACTAGATAGCCAAGGGCGCCACCTGATCAACCTGGAACAACCAGTTCCCGTTCGCTTCTTCCACCACCAGCCAATCATACGGGAACTGCACTAGCGGCCCCTGGGTCAGGTTCAGCAGCTCCTCGGCCTCGGCCTTGGAAAGCAACTCCTCCGCGACGCTGAAGCGGGGCCGGCTGCCCCTAGTGGTGGCTCGCCGCCGCCGCTTCTGCGAGCCCGCAGGCTTGACGCCGGTGGCCTGCCCGTCATGGTTGCTGGTTGCTGCGGACGGGTCATTCCCGGAGTGTGTGCTGACACTGGTTGGTGGAGGCTTCTCCTGGCTGGAAAAAGTGGGACGCCGTTCTTTGTTACCGTCCGGTCTCAGGCCGAGGCGCCCGTTAGTATCCGTTGTGTGGAGCGTGTCGCGGCTTGAGTTGATTGCGTACTCGTGCTTCTCCGGGTTGCGAGTTGTATCGGGCTGCGGGACCTCACCCCTGCCCAGCTCATCAGCCAGCGCCCGTTTCTCGTCCGCAGCGCAATCTCCAGCAGCAACAATCTTTCCAGCCGCAGCTTTGGCCGCAGACTCCAGCTTCTCAGGCGCGGCAGCCGTGGTAGAAGCTGCTGGACCCGGTGCACCGATGCCCGCGCCCGCGGCGGCTTGGGCAGCCGGCCCAGGCTTTTCGCCATCCTCGCTGGACGGCTTTCCGTCCATGCTCGCCTTGAAGCGCCGGTTATAGCTCTCGAACTCCTTGTACTCGGCCCAATTGGTCACCTCTGAATCCGGCATGCATCGGAAGACGCGCCGGTAGATCTTCGTGTTGTTCTCCGCAGCACGGCACCAGACGTCATCGTAGAAGGACGGGTTGAGAGGGTCACGCATGCAATCCTTGTCGATGTCAGCCAGCTTGATATCGAGGGGCAACGAGGCGGAGGTGCTATGCGTCGGCCTTCCCGCTGAATCACGGCGGACCCGCGGACCGCCAATATCAGTGTCGTCAATGATGGGCAGCGTTGGCAACTGGTTGGGACGTGGCAGTCCGAGCTGCTCCGTCGTGCGCCTGTCGAACGGCGGCATTGGCGGGATGCCGTCATAGCCGCCAGAGCCCTCGGGAGTCACGTTGCTAGACGAACGACGCAGAGTGTGCGGGTCCTTCGGGTGGTCAATTGTGCCCTTCCCCTCCGCCGAGACGTCGTGGACCAGGAATTCACGATCATGAACAATGACAGTGTCCCTCCCATGGTCGATCTTATGCTCCTGGCCCACCTTGCAGTGATCAGCGTCAGAACGATCCGCTGCCCCTTCACTCTTCTCGGTTGATGGTTCGGCGGGGCCGCCTTTGTCCTTGGAGCTCCTGGAGAGAGTACGCCTCCGACGGCGAGGCTCTTCCCCGTCGAGCTCGTGGTTGACGCTCTGGGACCCAGAAGGTAGCGTTGGAGTCTTGGGCGGTTCGACGAAGGAGGACCTCGGGCGGCTTGAGCCCTCGGCCGGGGGTGACGGGTCCAGATCGTCGTCGTAGATACCATCCATCTCCGCCTTGAACTGCTCTTCGCGGTCGACGTCGGCCTGCCGCTCCTCTTCGATAATCTCGTCCACATCCAGGCCCAAGTGCTCTCTCATCAGACGGAGGCGCAGTGTATGGGCGAACCGGCCGACCTGGTACGGGCGCCCGGCCATGGTCGACCAGATCAGGTCTGTGTCGCGGACAATAGCGGCCGTCTCGGAGTCGCGACTGCCCAGCATGGAGCGCTCGTTGATGTTCGCCGATCCGATCAGAGCGATACGGTCATCAACAATAATGCATTTGGCGTGTATGTACAATTGCTCCGTGGTCAGCACGCCATTGCTGAGCTTGCCCCATTGCCGCAGACTGAAGAACTGGATGTAGTTCTCCGGCTCAATGCCGGCGGCCCGCAGGCGCCCAAAGATCGAATGCTCCCCGCGGCAGATGCTGCGGTACTGGAACTGTAGGATAAGCCGCACACTGGAGCCATCCGGCTCGTCCACCTCGTTCTGGAAACCGGGCATCAGCGGGATGACGATAACAGCGCGCCAGTCCTCGTCGTTCTCGTGGGCCCGCATGATGCGCCGGACCAGAGCGTCACCAATGCCATTCATCACCTTGGTGTTTAGCGTCTCGGTGCTGGTGATGAAGAATTGGTTCTCCATATACACAAAGTGGTCCGAGTTCTCGATCATCTTGATGTATGCCGACTGGATACTGTGCTCAGTGTCCTCAATGCCCAGCGACCAGGTCGTGGCAGAGCGCAGGATCTGTACTTCGCAGGTGCCGCTCAAGCCCATGGCCTCCAGCTCCTCCTGCTTACAGTCCGGCGGAGGCAGCAGGAACGGCGTTGGTCGGGTCGGCTTGCGTCCACGCCGAACGTAATTCCACCTCTGAACAAAGTGGCGAGTGAGGTCTCGCGCCGGCTGGCCCACGACCTGCATGGCGATATCGTGCCAGGGCATGCGTGGCGTCATGGACCTGTCGTACATCTCCTCGTATGGTTCGTTGAGCCTGAAGAAGTCCAGCACTCTGGGATTGGAATAGTCCTTTCCAGGGAACAGCTGGCAATGCTCAGCGTCCCTGGGGTCGTCCTGGGGCTCGAAGCCGGTGGGCTTGTCGTCCACCACCGGGTGCTTCGGCGTGTCCCACCGGCCGAAACACAAGTCGATGCCGCCGATGAAAGCAATGTCATGATCCACAATGCAGAGCTTTTCATGGTGCGCGAAGAAGAACTGGTTCTTCTTGAACTGGTGCGGCGACCGCTGGATAAAGATGTTGGGGTGAAGGTTGAGAAGCGAGAACTTGGTGTATTCGGAATCGATGGGAATGGCCGCCTCGACGTTGCGGTAGACGATGACGAAGACCTTGACGCCCTCGGCGGCCTTCCGCTGAAGGAGCCGGTCGAGCCGCCACTTCTGGCTGATGCAAGCCGGCCGCCTCATGTACAGCTCGGGACTCAACCACCAGTCGTGGATGTAGATGACGTCCTTTGCCATGCTGATTGCACGAGACACGTTCCACATGTAGTCCCGGCCGTCCACCAGCCACTGTGCGTGCACACCGGTCCGGACGGGGGCAAAGCTGCCAAACCGATTCTCGAGGTGCCAGGGCGTGTTCTTCAACATCTCCAGGATGGACTCCTCAAACTGTGCTATGAGGTGTTGGTTGGGCGAGAAAAGCTTCACCTTGCGCTCCGACGTGAGGATCTTGATGGTGTGGTGCTTGTCGCTGTGCCGACGAGCAGACGGGTCGAGGTTTTCGATATCCTCGTCATGGTCCCGGCTTTTGGAGGCACGGTGCTTGTCTTTGTGCTTGGTCTTGATCTGGAATTTCGAATCGACGAGGTAGACATCGTAGATGTTCATGTTCTCGGGAGACTCAACGCAGACAATGTAACTCTGCCGGACTAGGAACCACTTGCGGGTATGCCTGGCAATTACCTTGCCCGGTGTGAGCACCCGGCGAAAGTCGAGGCCCTTGGACGACTGAATGTGAAGGTAACATTCCTTCCCGTGGTAGCTGCCCTCAGCAGCCAGCCGGACGCCAAGAGCCGACAGCTCGAGGAAGCGGCACAAGCGGTTGCTGTCGGCCCGGAACATCAGCCAGCGGATCATGTCCTGGAGATACTTTTCCAACATCCTCTGCTGCCGCTCAACATATCTCCTTTTCTGGGCAACAGCGTCCGCGGCAACCTGGCTGAGATCGGCGTTCGAACCTAGCGTCGAGGGCTTTCGGAGGCCACCAAGGTAGGCCATGCGGGACTTCTTTTTGCGCATGGCAGGCCGGTCTTCAGCGTCGGTCGCTTCTTGGACCGTTGCTTCGCCAGCGGTGCCTTCGCCAGCGGTTTCCTCGGCGATGCGCCCGTCAGGACGCATTTCATTGCCGAGATCCTCCTCGTCGTTGTCGTCCAAGCCTCGGACGCCACGGAGATATGGGAAGGCGGACAAGGGGAAGCGAGGCTGCTTAGGCCGCTTGGCGCCATGTTCGGCGCTCTTGGAAGACGGAAAGCCCTCGTTGCCCAGAGCCAGCTTGTACTTCCAATGCAAGTTCAGGATATCCTTGATGGTCCGTTTGATGGTCCATTTCATCTGACTCGGACCACTGCCGTACTCGAGCTGCATCGTGAAGATCCAATGTCTCTCGCTATCCTTGTCCGCATCGGGAGCGCTGTCGATAATCCGCAGCCTTAGCTGCTCGAGCAGAACGGGTATCCTCTTATTCCCATGTTCGTCCCGCTGAATCATGCTTGCGAACATCAGGACGGCCGGAGCTCCGCCGAAGAGCTCCGCCATGAGCTCTGCGGATTTGGAGAAGTCGAACTGCTCGTCCTTTTTTTGGCGCAAGAGTTTCAGCGCGCCCTTGACCTGCCGCCATTTCTGAACGCCAAAGGTCGAGGCTCTGTCCGTGCCAAAGAAGGGCCTCCTTGGGCTCATGGCCTCCCCGTCCGACACCCCGCCCCCGCCACCACCTCCAAGGGCGGACAGACGCCTGAAGTGATGGCCCATGCGGAGACCGGAAGGGCGGTCCGCCTCCTCTCCCTCGTCGCCCGGCCGAGCTGTCCAGTTTGCCCCCCTCCTGAAGCCCAGTCCACGTTCTCTGCTCAGACGGTCGCGGCCTTCGCCTTCGGAATAGCCGTGATCGTCAACGCCGGGTAGAGGAGGACGTCTCAGAAACGCAAGGCGGCTTTGTGCATCGGGCGTTTCCGGCCCCAATTCACTGATCTTAGGAGTGTTGGGCACTGAGTATGACGACTCCATCCTGAGCCTCCGCATGCGCCTCCTCCTCTTCTGTTTCCCTTTCCCACTGCCCGCAGCGGTCTCATCAGCGGTCTCTTCCGCATCTGCATCGTCATCGCTCCCCTCATTCACCGCACGCGCGGCTCGATTTGCCTGGCGAAGCGCTGTAGGCGAGCTTGACGTTGACGGCAGGTCCGCAGGCGTGCTGGCCATTCTTGGAGTCGGAGATCCAGTGGGCCCGGTGAGGTCTTTCAGCTTCGTTATCAAACTTGAACCGCGAAGCTTCCCCAGCGCCTCCCTCGTGTCCCAAGATCCGGCCCTTGAGTGGGTTGGTACTGGATCTTGGACACCATCATCGGGCGTGAACTGTACACTTTTCCGGCCGAGGACGGGCGAGGGCGGATCGGCAGACTCAACCGCAACTGCTGGTTCCTGATGCCCATCGAGTCTTAAGGCTGGCGGCTTGTGCTCGCCGCCCGGGGTGGTAAGGGGGGATATTCTGTCATTAGAGTCTGCAGCATTCAAATAATCGGCAGCTTCGTTCCCGGCCGTGCTCTGTCCGCGGGGGCTGCTCGACTTGGGCGCGAAGTCGAATTTGTCGGAACCTAAAGGCGTTGCCGGTCCAAATACCTTGGCTTGAGGTATCGTCGGTAACTCGGAGAAGGTGCCCGAGGCCAAGGTAGTCCCTCTCGGTGCCCTGCTGGCAGGCTCTGGGCGGGTCGTTTCCGCCATTGCTGAAGTTGTCACTATCGTCACTAACGAGGCATGCCGCACCCGTCCTCAGTATAGAACTTGCTTAGAGATCTAAGAGGTAGTGTCGGAGGTTTGCACCAAGAGCCGTGGTTTACTTGGGAGCTTCAACAGCGCCGGAATTCGAGATGATGCGCTGATATCAAGGGTGATAGCTCTCCGCAAAAGAGATCGCAAGGCGGGTCAAGAGCGAAGAATGCGAGTTGTTTCGCGGAAGGTGTTGTCCGGGCGACTGGTCTGCTCTCGTGGAATGCGATCCGAGATATCCGGCGGTACCGGTTAATCCTGATTATTATCTGAGAGATGTCGCTCGGCTTGCTGTGGTGCAGCGAGGACAAGTCAAAGCGAACTCGTGATTCTCCAGCAGAGGCGCAATCTGCGGGTGGTCCGTCGACCTGGTAATTGGAACAGGGGTTCGTCTGGCCAAAACCACGGTCCAGGACCGCAGCAATGGTTCCACCCAACTTCGCTGCATATTCCCGCCCCACATGCAGGGCCCTGTCGCTAAGGGTCGGTCCTTGTTTCAAGTCTAGCCTGTGGGGCTGTCTCCGAATCCAAGCTCCCGTTCAGGTTGGGTTGGCGGGGTCCAAAATCCGGTCGCGACGCGTCTGCACCCGCGATTCGACCGACGAGCATCACTAATCGCTTAAATGCCCTCACAATGCCCAGGTATAGACAGACCTGACATTCAACGCCCATTGCTTAAGTACTAAGTTTCTACAGAGAGATAATTACAATCCAAGCTGGCCAGTGTGGCAACAGCAGTCAGTGTCCCCCCCGCGAGACAACTGGGCGCCGAGTCAACACTTGCACCCTCACAAACGGAGACAAGGCTAACTGAGCGACATGAAGTCGGAAGTCAGTTCTGGCAGCAGCTTTGCCAGGAGCATGGCATCAGCCAAGACGGAAATCTCGAAGACTTTGCGACCGAGGGCGGTGACCGCAAAGATGTCTTCTACTACCAAAGCGACGACACGCGCTACATCCCTCGGGCCATCCTGATCGACCTTGAACCACGGGTATGCGTTACCTCGGGGAATTGAACCGCTATACAGCCTGCTAAGATGTGGTCAGGTTATCCACGGGATACAAACGGGTCCGTATCGGAACATTTACAATCCTGAGAATTTCTACGTTGGCAAGAGCGGCGTGGGAGCCGGTAACAACTGGGGTGATGGATATCAGACCGGAGAGCTGGTGCATGAAGAGATTATGGAGATGATCGACCGGGAGGCGGATGGTAGTGACTCGCTTGAGGTGAGCCGTGACAGACTCACACCACTGTTGCACATCGGCTAACCGCGTAGTAGGGCTTCATGATGCTGCACTCCATCGCTGGAGGCACGGGGTCCGGCCTGGGATCGTTCCTCCTCGAGAGGCTCAACGACCGCTTCCCCAAGAAGATCATACAAACTTACTCGGTCTTTCCGGATACGACTAACTCGGGTGACGTTGTCGTCCATCCCTATAACAGCGTGCTGACCATGAGGCGCCTAACCCAAAATGCCGACTCCGTGGTGGTGCTCGACAATGGAGCTCTCGCACACATCGCGGCCGACAGACTCCATCTTCAGGAGCCGTCCTTTCAGCAGACGAACCAATTGGTGTCAACGGTCATGTCAGCCAGCACCACCACCCTCAGATACCCCGGTTACATGCACAACGACCTCGTCAGCATCCTCGCTTCCCTTATCCCTACCCCCCGATGCCACTTCTTGATGACCGCCTACACGCCATTCACTGGCGATCAAGTCGAGCAGGCCAAGACTGTCCGCAAAACCACCGTGTTGGACGTCATGCGGCGTTTGTTGCAGCCCAAGAACCGCATGGTGTCCACCGTCCCGGGAAAGAAGAGCTGCTACATCTCCATTCTCAACGTCATCCAGGGCGAGGTCGACCCGACGGACGTGCACAAGAGTCTACTACGCATCCGGGAGCGTCGTCTAGCTACATTTATCCCATGGGGTCCGGCAAGCATACAGGTGGCATTGACCAAGAGAAGCCCGTACATCCCCATGGCCCATCGCGTGAGTGGGCTGATGTTGGCGAACCACACCAGCATTGCCACGGTATGTATTGATCTCCTCGCAATGCGCGTATATGTTCCTGACTAGTTTGTGCAGCTTTTCAAAAGGATATTCAGACAGTATGAAGGCATGCGGAAGCGAAACGCTTTCTTGGAGGGCTACAAGAAGACGGCGCCGTTTGCTGACAACCTCAGCGAGTTTGACGAAGCGAAGGAGGTGGTGGCCGACCTTATTGCCGAGTACGAGGCGGCTGAGGACGCCAACTATCTCAACCCTGATCTGGGTGAGCAGGCGACCTCGGCTGAGACGGACAAGAGGATGGGGTGAAGGGGACTCCCGAGCTGTTGGTCAGCTACGTTTCGTTTACAGGTTGGAAGGAGTCAATAGGCATTGGCACGGTTGTTATGTTTAACGGCGTTCCGGAGCACGAGGCGGCGAATGGATAGGCTCTAAAGCATCTACTACCAATTTATCCCCAAATTGATTCGCAGAGCTGGTCAGAATAAACCTGGACAGCGTTGGGAAACAAATAACTCAACCGCCGACCCGGTACAAGTCAAATCTCTGCATACTGTACAGTTCGAGACGGATTGCTGCTCAGATGATTCCAGACGTATATACAGAGTCGGTACACCTGGGATGATGAGGAAGACGAAAGGCAAAGCATCCGGCAAGCAATCTTCGCCAACCGCCCCACCTGCTTTGTAGTCTCGGGCGTCCTCCCAGATGTATCCCGTCCCACAACCCCAGAATAACCCTCCCACTAACCCACCATCTCCATTCTACTTCCGGTACCACATCCTTGTGATCTTAGTAGTCCGCATCTTCCTCTGCAGCTGGAAAATCCCGTACATCAGCGCCTCACTCGTCGGGGGGCAGCCGGGCACGTAAACATCCACGGGCACGATCCGATCACAACCCCGAACCACGCTGTAGCTGTAGTGGTAGTAGCCGCCGCCGTTCGCGCACGAACCCATGCTGATAACCCAGCGCGGGTCGGGCATCTGGTCGTACACTTGGCGCAACGCCGGAGCCATCTTGTTGGTGAGCGTCCCGGCCACAATCATGACGTCGGACTGCCGCGGCGAGGCACGGAAAATGATTCCCAGCCTGTCTTGGTCGTAGCGCGGGGTCGAAAGGTGCATCATCTCGACGGCGCAGCAGGCCAGCCCGAAGGTCATGGGCCAGAGGGACGACTGGCGCGCCCAGTTAGTTATCTGGTCGAGGGTTGTGCTGGGAGCGAGACATAGCTGTTAGCAGAAACAGTCGAGGCAGGTCCGATGGCAACGCGAGGGGCGAAAGAAACGTACAGCGCATATTGCACTACGCCCTTGGTGCCCTCCTGGCTGGGGAGCGGGACTTCCCTGCGCTCGCGCCGGGCGAGACCGTATCCGGCATGCGGCTGGACGGCGCTCGCAGCATCTTTACGGGAGGAGGACGAAATCGCGGCCGCGGCACGGAAGGGTACGAGTTGGCTCGTTGGCCTTGCTGTGCAATCGGGCGGAATGTAAGCATTCGACATCGCGAGAAACATGTTTCGCTGCTTCAGACACCAAAATGAAGGGTGGCAGGCAAACTCACCTCGCAGCGCCAGCGAGGCGCCTGTCCTCGCGGAGGAAAGCATAGTATGGCTTGTAGGTGCCGCAGAGGCTGAAAAGGAGTGGAGAGGCTCGTAAAGCTGGCGGATGTTGCGAGCAGAAGGCCGTAACCCCACGGCGGGCAACTTGAGAGCGGTCTTTGAGTTGAGGTCCCGATTGCATTTCGCCTCTGGACGCACGGACCCAATTGACGGGGAGCAATTACGCCTGCCGCTATTGGTCGACAGGGCCTACGCCCCACATCTCCAGCGCCGCTTGGCTTTTCCGGGCCACGACGTCACAAAACGAACCTACTATCCGTAGCGAAGACTCCAGTCGGCTTCAAGTTCTCGCTGAGGTGTTGCATAGCCCCAGACTCCCGCTTTAATAAGCCGGGCAGACGTCGAGACGTGATACAGGTTCCTGTGAGAGGAATTAGGAGTCACCGAAATCTAGCGGCGGACTGTTCCAGTTCACGAATTGGGCCTTGATCCAACTCCTTCGCTCGGAGACCGCCCCAAGCGGGGAGTTGTGTCTTCTCACTGTCAAGCGACATTGTACATGCTAAAGAATCACACCCGCTTCGGTACGTTACAGCTTAAAGGCACCACTACTTTGCGGCCCCTTCTGCTCTACCACCTTCTTCCCATCTAAGCCCACAACCTCGCCCTTGCGGTTAATGACCCTGACACCGCCCTTCTTTAAGTCATTCATTGCCTCGCGCTGAGCCTGAGCCTTCTTGCTGGCAGGCTTGTTCGCGTCAGCACCGCCGGCCTTGCGGACGCGCTCCTTCTCGCGTCTGCGTCTCCGTAGTTTCTCCTCACGGCTCATCTCTTGCTTGGCTACAGGCAACCCGCTCTTAGCCACTACCTCGCCCTTCTCGGCTGTGTCCTTGCCAGGGGCGTACACCTCCTGCGGTGCAATCATGCTCTGACCGCCCGCCACGCCTTGGGCAGTCGTAGGCTGTGCGTCCTCCATAGCAACTGTAGCAACGTCAGAAACAACGGTAAGAGTCGGTGCCGCAGGCTTGGGCTTGTAATGCCAGCTGCTGAGCGCGTCCAGCTTGGCGCTGATCTCCTTCCACATATTCTTGATCTCCTCCTCGTCACGGCGGAGCTTCTCGTCAGCCTGGCTGACATAGGCGTCTGGGTTGGCCTTCTTGACATGTTCCTCCTCGTAAATTTCTGCCAGACTCTGTTTGCCCTTGGTGTCCTCCACATCGACAAGGCCACGGCGAGCGCCGCTCGGACTGCCGAAGGTGTCTGGACGCCGACGGAGCACCTCATCAAATTCTTGGGCCAGGATGCGCCGTTTGATCAGCTCCTCGATAGACTCAGAAACTTCCTCGGTGATGACTGGAACCGGCTTGCCGACATGCTCAAAGTCCAAGTCCTCTTCGAGCAAGGAGTTGACCGGCCGGTCGACGGCGGTAGCCTCACCGGCAAGGGTCCAGGCTCGTTTGGCAACCAGTTCAGACTCAAGCTTGCGGATCTCCTCCGCCAGCTTGGCTTGGCGCCGCTCATGGGCCGAACGACGCGACTTCGGGTCGCCAGCCGAAACGTCTGACAGGGCATCCTCTGAATCGGACCGTTCGGACAGATCATCAAAGAGGTCACGACGAACGTCATTCTCAGCCCTCTCGATATCGGCGTCATCCGGCCGAGACGGCTTGGGTAAGGATTTCCGCTTCTTGAAGCTACCGGGCTTCCACTTTTTCTTCGGCGGAGCAAAGAAATCATCGTAGAAGATGTCGTTCGCTGTAAGATCGAAGCCCATGTCGTTTAGATCGTCCTGTAGGTCCCCACCCTCTTCGTCGTCGCTAGCTTCATCCAGATCTTTGAGAAGATCTTCCTTCCTCGGGGCCGGGCCTGTCTCATCTTCATCTTCCGCCTCATCGATATCGAGTTCTGACCCATCATCTTCGTCCTCGTCTTCTCCGTCTTCTCCGTCTTCTCCGTCTTCCCCATTTTTGCGAGGCTTCTTGACCGAGAACGGATCAGCATGCCAGTCGATTGATTCCTCATCGCTCAAGCGATCCGTATTCGGGTCTGCACGGGCATCCTGATCTTCGAACCATTGCGTTTGTTTGTTGAACTCATCTATCGAGAAGAAGCCGTCGTTGAGGCCGTGGGGATCTTCGATAAGCTCCTCATCAGCTTCATTGTCGTCTCCAGCCCCTTCGTCCTCTCCGTCCTCTCCTCCTGCTTCCTCTTCTTCTTCATCTTCAACTTCAACTTCCTCCCCTTCTCCGTCCTCCTCCTCCTCCTCTTCCGCCTCAAGATCGAGCATTTCCTCATCTTCGAGCCCAGCGCTTTCATCGTCCGATTCTTCCGTATCGCCGCTACTGGCAGACTCGTCCTCGTCAGAGCCCAGCTCAAATCCATCCTCGCCAAACTCAATAATAGCCTTAGCATCCTTAGAATCCTCTTCCGCCACGTGCACGATCTCGTTGTTCTCTTCAAGCTCCCTGAGCATGTGAGTGGACTCCTGGAGCGTGCTTGTGATGATCTTCTTGGCTTGCTGCCAAACCTGACCTGTCTCGAAACCATCGATGTGAAGCTTCCTGATTTTCAAGACAGCGGTCTTGTCCTGGGTACCCTCCCGCTTGCGCTTTTTGCCCCCATCTCGTATCCTCTGCTGTTGTTGGTCGGCGACCTGTCCAGCCAGTGAATCGAGCGCCTCTTTTGTCAGCTGGAGTGAGCCGGCGGGAAGCAAAGGCGATGGATGGAGAAAGACGTGTCGATTTGAAGGGAAAGTTGAGTCGAGGAAGACTGTGACGGCCGAGCCACTCTCGGCTTGCACAGCTGCTGGCGCCATGGCTGGGGCGTGGGACAAGGTATGTGACGTTGATGTGAGAGAGGATGTAGTGCTGGACGTCCCCGCCATGTTCGTAGCCGCCGCGGCGCGTTTGCCAGGCTCTCAGACGTTGACCTCACGTTGCACGGAGGAAATTTCGGTGGTCCTATCTCCAAAATTTTTGGACGGTCGAATTCATCCCCGGCACCCGGTGACCCCGCAACGTGGCCTTTCAGCCAATCATACAAGTCTCATTGAAGGCGGTGAGAACTTTAACGCTAACTAGTGGGGCAAGGCTTCTGCTTCTTCAAGCAGCCCAGGTTCTTTTCAACTGACAAGCGATGTTATTCACATTTACAAGTCTGCAAATTACTAGAGATGAGTCACCGGTCCGAACCTCTGCTAGTAGTTAAGCGTATGCCGTACCGAACTAAAAGTACTGGTTTTATTATGATTTTTAGGGTGGGACAGGAACACAAAGCACACTTGGTGGCAGCAGCAAGACAACCACCTTCAACCCTGAATGAGAGCCATCGACGGAACAACGGCGTGTATGACGAATTCGTAACCAACTGGATCGGAACCCATCTTGAGATCATAAGCTCAGCCGAAGGTCATCTGCCCCCGGCGGCATATGTAGTCCCGAAGATACATTATTTTTCCTCTTTCAGCACTGGTCGCTCATCTACTCCGAGCCACTGCCTCACAGATCGTAGCAGGTGCCGGAGTCTATCGAATCATCTTCAACTGAAATACGGAGTATTGCCACCGGATTTGGTGGTCCGGCCAGCCGTTGAGACTGGATGCAACCTTCTGCCAACGAAATCCAAGGCCCACTGGACGACGAGGTTCGAGGCAACAACTGTAGTGGACACAGCGTGCAGGAATAGGTACCATAGGTACCTACTAGTAGGTACCGTAGTTGCTCGACGTGTACTGTAGAGAGGGGCAACAAAAATCGAGACCAGGACAGTTACATTGTGGCTGCTCCATCACGACGTGCTACCCACAGTCCAGCTGGCTTTTCTTACCGTTCTGGGTGTTGTGCTTATTAACCATTTATGTGTGGTATGCTTGGGAAAATGATCACACGAAAGCTTTCCCTTCTTGACATGCTGCACAGTCTTTGCGTGCAACAGCCAGCGTCACAGCCGTGTGCCAACCAGAGGAGAATGTGACAGACACAACGCAGACATTTCTCCACCACACACTTGTCCGGTGAAAATCTGAAAACTTCCGCGGAGCGACCCGCATCACCTTCAGTTCCTCGAAAGCTTGTGCTGGTCTCAGGTAGGTCAGTTGAAGACAAACCTACATATAACCGCTCGATGAGCTGCAATTACATGGACGTTCACTGCCTATTTCACTGGCACTCTACATTGGACAGGAAGTCACCTGGCCTTTGTAAGTCATCTGCTACGATTTCTTGTTGCTCGCAGCTCAGCTCAACTCCAAACCTCCAACAGTCGGCTTGGCCGCACGTGAGCACTTACCTTTCAGGGTCCAGAGCAGCTTGCTGCCGCATGCCTTTGCAGGAGGAGAGTCGGGCCAAGGTTCCAGCTTAGCATCGGCCCTATCGGTTCGAGTCGTCAAGGTTACATTGTGTGTGTTCCAGACGGCGGCAGACGGAACCACATCTTTATTGGATACGAACAGTCTGATGAGCAACCAACCACAACCACAGCAGATGCTACGGTACTCTGTACATCGTCTACTAGTGCAGGACGGTAAGATTCTTATCGAAGCTTCAACTTGGGACTAAAGTTTCGCTTAGGCCCAGTACGCCTGTCTACAAGAGCCATTGCCCGCACCCAACAGATATGTATGCTCCGTACACTACATAGTGTACATGTTAAACACATAAGGTATTGTACCTGGGTACCTACACCCTCTGGGACCGTTGTGTCTTTACCGGCGGAAGGTGAGCAGTTGCAGGGGTCATGCTCTCGGATACCGGAGCCGCATCCACACCGCGGTTATCCATGCAGTCCAATAGCGTTAAATACTGGCCTTCGGACCGGCATCGGACAATGGCAATTCTTCCGGCATGCATTGGCATGCTTCTTCTTCTGCATATGTAGCTACGCTGGTGGAGAGGAACCAAGCAGCCACTAGGAGCCATTGCTTCACCCACGTGGGCTGCGGAGCGTCAAGCTGTATAGGTAGTAATAACCTTGACAGCCAGTCTCGATGACGACCATACATACTGCGGGCGATGCTGTGGAAGCGGCCTCGGCAAAGGTTCCTCCACCAAGCTGACATCTCATGATAACAGCGTTCGTTCCGTCCAGCGAGTGGCTTCTATCGGTAACGAACAGCCGTTGCAGTTCGGAATGTAGGATGTCGCATGCAATATGCAACGGCTTCCGGCAGCGTCACCCGTGATGCTCGGGATCACTTCTGAGAGGGCACATGCGAGGTGTCGGTGAAGTGGCGATACTATCATGTGGTTGTGTCCTATCCCCATGAAACCCACGGAAGGTAGGTAAGATAACGAGTAGGTAGCAGTAGGTCAATGACGCCAAAACTCATTGCTCTTGTTCACCCATCGGGTTGGGTTTACATGTAGGAGAGGAGTGAAATGTTGGACTCAGAACGGATTCCGGTCTCCTAGCCCAGGTTTGTCTAGGCCATAACTTAGATACTGGCCGCTGTCCAGTCCCAGTTGTAGCATCCTCCGCAATTTGCCCGAACGTGCCGCCCGTGAGCTGTTCTACGAACACCGTGACTTGCCTTGGTGTACAGGATATCATGTTCGTATGTAACGGTTAGGTATTACTGTACTACACTAGCCTGTCCATATCTGTTTCTGATCGGTAGGTTGGGTTTCTGAGTGGATCGGAGACAAGTTTGTCTGGCGGGGCTGGAGGCCGGGCCTAGCCCCGGCCCCTGCGTAGCTGTTTCCCGTTTCGATTGCAGGGGTCCACCGTCCCAGACGCAAGCGACTCCAAACTCGGCTCACTGTTGGTTGTGGAGGACTTTATATTCCAGTACAACTATCACACCAACTGCTCTGTTCGCCTCCTGCCCATTGCCGATTTCAAAACTGCTCCCACGTCACAAAACTGAATCGTCTTCCTTTCACCGAAGAATATTGTCCATCAGCACCGTTTCTCGCGACCACAACTACCAACCCGTCCTACAGACCTTCTGGTGCTAAGGTCAAGCCGTTGCCTGCCGGCGATCCTTTGCGTCACCGATTTGCCATTGTCGTCACTGTATACAAAATAGCATTCGGGTGCAGGATCGTGGTTGCAGAAACACGACAGGCGGAGCAGAGATATGAAATACGGAGAACAATTTGAGAGGGAGTCTGTACCACAATGGAGTCTTCGTACGTTGAACAGTGTCGAGCTGGATAACCATTGGCTGTCGCTGACCTCCTGCATGCCAGACAACATTGATTACAACTCGCTGAAACACCACATCAAAGCGCACACGACCAAGGACCAGGCCACCGCGATAGCGATTCCAGGGCGCCCCAACACCGCGCTGCGTAAATTTGAGGATGATTTCTATGCGGAGCTGTGCCGGCAACATGATCGCGTGGATCTGTTCGTCACCAGCAAAGCCGACGAGATCGCACGGCGGATACGTATGTGCCCGACAGCAGCTGGCCCGTCTCACTGCTCGAAAGACTAATAGCTCTCTGTTTTAGAGCATCTATCCGGCCAGATTCACAGACTGATCCTACGCTGCGCGACTTCCGGGCGGGATCGCATACCGTTGAAGCGGCAGTCGCGGTTTGCCAAGTACGAGCAGACGTTGCTACAATGCGGTGACGACATCAAGGCTCTTCAGCGCTTCGTCAATGCGCAAATCGTCGCTTTCCGCAAGATACTTAAGAAGTACAGAAAGTGGACCGGCTCGTCGACGTTGGGCTCCCGTTTCAGGGATAACGTACTCTCTCACCCCAAGAGCTTCACGAAACGCGACTTCTCACAGCTGCACACCCAGTACATGGATCTGCTTGGGACACTACGTGCAGCACTGCCGACGAACCCGGATGGTCGAATCACCATGCCCAGCACTGAGGCCCAACCGTCCCGCCCACCCACTGCAGATCTCTCGCCAAGCGAAACCATTGTCGCGCCAGAGCCCCCACCCAATGTCGGCTACTGGAACGAGTACGACTATGGCAGCGAGGCAGGTGATGTCGACAGGAACGGCGATGGCGAGTATGCGATTTACATCGACCCCAACGAGGACAGCAGCTTGGCGGTGATAAAGGGTCTCGCAGCATTCTTCGCGACGCCCTTCACCAAGCTGAGCGCCTGGATATCCCCGCGCACAATGAAATCCGGCGAAGACACCGAGCGCAGCGCCCTCCTCCACACTCATTCTACCGGCAGCCACTACGACTACGGCTCAAACCGTTCTGTTGGCGAAGGAAGTTACTTCGCAACACCTCCGGGCGGCAGGATCGGCATCGGCACCGAAACGGATGGCGAGGACGACCTCCGCTCAACCGCCTACCCTTCCAACCGGCACAGCCGGCGGACGTCGGTCTCGAACCGCGACTATACCTCTTGCTCGGACGACCAGCAGTTCCCCTCCGGCTACAGCGCATATCGTGCGGCTTATGTGCTCCCCAGCATTCCCGACCAGCGGGTGGCGCGGTATAGGGAGCGGGTGCTGCTGTGGGGGACGTTGGGTTGTTTCGCGGCATCGTTTCTGTTGATGGCCATTGCAACCCTGCTGATTACGACGGGCCGGCACAAGATGAGGTTGGAGGTGGACGCGGGCGCCACACTGGGGATCGTGGCCAGTCTGGGGGCGGCGTGCGCCGGGTTGTGTATGACCGGATCAAGAAGGGATAAGGTAAGCCTGTTGTACAGGCTAGCCGTCTGGGTGGCTTTTGCCGGGTCTTGCGTCCTGAATGGGGTGTTGTTGGTGATGGTTATGGGTAACACCGCGATATGATGGTTCCATAGTCGCAGAGTAGGTGTCGCAAGGAGGTGTTGACCACTATGTCTCCGGAATCAGTTTGGTGGTCGTCAGCATTTTCGGTTTTGGTTTATTTCTTTCCTTGTTCAAGATTTCCATCTTTGTCTCTCGCATGGATCGGGGTGTGGAACAGCGTATAGCGGAGCCTTGCCCGGACTCATATGCCGCAACGAACGATGCCTCACGACTGCATGATATATGGATGTGCAAGGCGGCTTTCTGGATGTAGATCGTCAGGGGACATCGGGGTAGACTGGCTGATGGGGCGGGAAACGCGAGGTAGCAATGAGGGACAAATATAAGTAACTTGCATCAAATAAGCGCACATTGAGTGTAAGCTCGAGGCTTGGTTGGATGCATGGGCCAACCACGCTTCCGTATCCCCGAGAAGCCTGCCTACACAAAGCGATGCGATAATAACGATGACGGACTAGCGATTCTCCGAATCACAGTGAAAGGTGCTAAATGAGACTGCATCTGAGAGAACTTAGTTAGAAAGTACCTTAACCCGGCCTCTCCAATTATCATTCAGGGGGGATCTCTCGCATCGAGACACCCAACGATCTTACAACACATTTCCGCTCACCAATCTTTCGAATAATTTAACAAGGGGGGACCCAACCAAGATGGCGCAGGAAACTGTCTACCTGGTTCCCCCACGCGCGACATCCGTTCATCGTCAGCGCCCCGATACTGGGCACCTCCAACGGCACCCTCACAGCAGAGGTTTCCCAGCCAGGAGGCATAGGTGCCTAGGTACGGTAACTTAGTTAACTCCCGTCCATTCCATTCCCGCCCCGACTTAGATGCATCACGGTAGCTGAACACTAATACTGAATACTCATCCTGCTATCAAGAGGATCCAGAGGCTGCAGTCCGCCGTTCAGGGGTAACTGGGACAGGTCGGCGAAGCGTTGCAACTCCGCTGGCACCTCTAGGCACGGGCGTCAATAAACTCACCGAATCTCACCCGTAACGCAGAGTGTCTCCCTAAGGTACGCCATCTACAGATCCTCCTTCTCTCTGCTCCCGCCCTCATCCCCACCAATCCTCTGATAAACCCTCTTTCCGCCAACCCATGTCTCGCGGACGTTCAGATGCCTCAACTCCTCCGCCCCAACCTGCGCAATATCCTCATCCAACACAACCCAATCACCAAACGCCCCCTCCTGGATGACGCCCGCCTTCCCCTCCAGAAAGGCGCCCCACGCAGCCCCCCGCGTAAACCCGTCCAGGGCCTGTTCCACACTCAGAGCCTCTTCGACATGCCACCCGTCTTCATACCCCGGCGGCCCCCGGCCCGTCCGCGGATTCTTCCTCATGACGGCCGCGTACACGCCCTCGAACGGGTTCGGCGGTTCCACGGGGAAGTCGCTGCCCAGCACGGGGCCGATGTCGAGCAGAGAGCGCATGCGGTACGCCTCGGTGCGGATCCTCTCGTCGCCGAGGCGGAGCGCGGCGTAGGCCATGTCCGAGGTGGCGTGGGTGGGCTGGATCGAGGGGATGATGCCGATGTCGTGCATGCGTTTCTGGTCGGCCGGGTGGATGATTTGGGAGTGTTCGATGCGGAAGCGGTGGCGGGACTGGCAGGCGGAGAGGTTCTTCTGCTCCTGGTCGGGGCAGAGGTCGTGGAGGGATGCCTCGAGAGCGTCAATGGCCAGTCGGTTGGCTAGGTCGCCGATGGCGTGGATGTTGACTTGGAAGCCGGCGGCAGACCAGGATCTGGCGAGGGAGGTCAGGGTCGAGGCGTTGACGAGAAGCGAGCCCCTCGTGTCCGGGCGGTCCGAGTAGGGTTCGATCATGGCGCTGCCCCAGCTTCCCAGGGCGCCGTCTGTGCATGTTAAGAGAGGCGGTTAAAAGATATCGTCCGGTTCCAGTGTTGGTAGCCTGGAGACTTACCGGCAAACAGCTTCACGCTCCTGACCGAGAGCATGCCATCCGGATGCTCCACCTTGGCCGCCTCCTCTGGGCAGAAGCTGTTCCGCTCCGGGCACTCGACCATGGCGTAGACCCTGAGCGTCCAGTCATCCGTCCGGCTCATCTGGTCATACATGGCGATATCCCCCGGCAGTACGCCCGCATCATGCATGCCCACGAGCCCGACCTTGTGCAGCTCCTTCATCGCCGAGGCAATATACGTCTTCTTCCTCTCGACGCCGGGTTTCGGCCACAGCGGCGTAACCAGATCCATCGCATTGTCGCAGAAGACGCCCATCCCCGGTGTCCGCACGATCTCCCCACCGGGAACCTCATCCGGCAGGTCGCGGGGCAGCAAGTCGAGCACCGCTTGCGACACCCAGGCACAGTGCACATCGACGCGGTCCAGCATGAAATACTTCCCCTTCAGCATCTCATCCTGCTCCAGCATATCCTTTATTTACCACTCAAGTTAGCCAAGGGGGAAAAAAAGGACCGTTTCACCCAACTCCCCCAACCCAACCACACACTCCCCCAGGGGAAGGGAGTACCTGCAGCAGTAGGCATCTCCCCCAGCGCCATCTGATCCCAGCCGATCCCTCGCGCCCACGCGTCCCTCGTCCCGACGCCCGGATTGCGGCCGAGATACTCCCTCAGCCGGCGCCTGACCTCGTCCGGCGAGGCGGCGCCAAACAGGTCGGCCGAGTGCAGGAACTCGCCGTACGGCAGCAGGTGGCCGTGGCCGTCCCACAGGCCCGGGAGGACATAGCCCCGCCGGATCTCATAATCCTCACTGTTGTTGGAGCGAAAGACGCGGGTGAATGTGCCCTTGGCGGGGGAGACCGAGAAGCAGTTGACCATGTCCTCCTCCTTCTCCGGGTTGAGGCCGAGGGCGGCAGCTGTGCGGACGGCTTGGTAGCAGTATGTCCGGTCGTCGTCGTCCGCCTGGCGGGGGTTGGAAGAGGAGGGGGAGAAGGAGGAGGATGACGAGGAGCTGAATACACCCTGGCGCAGCCCCAGATGAGGCTGCAGGCCGAGCACGGCGGCGATACCGCCTACGAGGAGGAACAGGCCAAGGCCCCACCTCAGGGCAGCGGAGGACGAGGAAGGTGAGGCCATCCTGGGCTCCCCTCGCGAGTTGAGAAATAAATTTCTTGGCAGGAGTAACCTCAAAAGCGTCTTGTGCAGAAGTTAGTGAGCGGTGTGCTCCAGCAAAGCGGGTGATCTTACGAAAGTACGATTCGCTTCAAAGTCAGTTCGCTGGTTCAACCTAACTCGGTAGTAATTGAAGTTGCGAAGGGTAGACACAAGGAGGTAAAAAGGCGGTCGTGAAGAATCCACACCGGTGCCGGTGCCGGTGCCGGTTATCGTCCCTCCATCCCGGTCGGCTCGTATCTAATCAATGTTGAGGGGCATCTCATATCACCTAGGTAGCCAACCTACCTACCTACCTACCTAAGGTAGGTACTGTGTAAGGTAACCTAATCATGGATATACAGCATATTCACTTGGACTAGGCAACTAGATGGTCTTCTATACTGGGCATTGCTGTGAGCTTTCTACCGTTACCACTGGCTGTCGTGACTTCTTGTATTGACTGAATACAAAACAAGACTCCCTCCCCTTTCACTCATAAACGTTCCTCGGAGCGGGTGAGCTACAAAGACGCACCTCTATGCTGTACCACATATCGAATCAAAGCGGGAGGTGAACAGAGTACATCCATGAATCTATATACAGGAGGCGCTTAGAGGACCCGAGTCGTAGGAACACGAAGTAAAAGTAGAGAGTACTGCTAGGTTTAAAAAGGACCACAGCCAACGCAACACCGTTGTAAAATGCAAAAACGAGAAAAAGAAGAAAAAAGGCTACCAGAACCCGTATCCGACCGCCCAACATATTTTACTCCTGTCCGAAACCCATCGTCTCCTCCACAGCAATCGTGAGCTTCTGCTGCAGCATCTCCAGCGACGTGTATGGAGGCAGGTCCAAGCGGTTGAAACTGAGGATACCATGTTAGCAGATGAGCCTCTCTCATATCATCATCAACATTACACAAGGGCAACCCACCAAGTATGTGCTTTGGGCAAGTTCGTGATCTCGCCCGCCTTCTCAATCGTGAACCGTCTTGGCCCGTCGCTGCCCTGCAAATCCTTGAACCCGTTGACCGGTATACGCGACGTGCCCGTGGTGAACTGCAGCAACCGCGACTTCTGCTCGCCGTCCCACGATCGCACTGTCTGCCAGAAGAACTGGATCACCGGGTCCGACTCGGTGTATCCGCGGTAGTCGGTATGCTTCTTCCAGTCGTCCACGTCGATCTCGGCGATACCGCCGATCAGCAGCTCCAGCTCGCGCTCGTCGAACACGTTGATGAGGTCCTGCGGGATCAGCTCCTCGAAGCCCGCCTTGAAGGCCGCGAACTGCTCGGCAATGCGCTTCTCTATGCGCCACTTGACCATCAAGTCCACGTATTCCTTCTTGTTCTCGTTCGTCACCTCGATGTTCCGCCCGTTCGGCTTGAGGTCCTCGACCGTGATGACGCCGAAGCGCTCGTCCTCCGTCGAGAACGTCTGCTCGAGGATCCCGCCAGAGATGTCGTTGTCCAGCATCCACTGCAGTGACCGGTAGAAGTCGGCATCCACTCCTTCCATGTCCTGTAGCACTACCGACTTGCCAAGCATCATCTTGTACAGCGCCCCGACGAAGAAGGCGTCCAGGAACCGCCGGTGGAAGATGGCCAGGCCGACGACGCGCCCAATGAACTTGAAGTAATTAAGGTGCTCCGGGTTGATACCCGAGTGCGGGTTGATTTGCAGGGTATAATTGTCGTGCGCCGAGTACTCAAACAGACAGTAGAAGGGGTTGAACATTTCGTGAGACAATAGGAAGAAGAACTCTCGGGACAAACCGCCGTAGTCCAAGCCGTCCTCGCCGTCGAACTTGATCATCAGCCGCTTCTTCAGATCCGTAGCTGACAATCGCGAGATCTCCGCAAATGAATCCTCGAAGATGTGCGATCTCCGGACCTTGATGTGACACTGCCCGGAGAGGATGCGCATGGCTGGCTGGGACCGGAAGTAGATGAGCTTCCTCCGGAAATCACGCTTATATTGCGGGACATTTTGGTCGAGCGAAGAGGGGAGTCGTGGGTCGTCCCAGGTCGTCGTCTTGGTGTTGTGGTCCACAAAGTAGACACGCGCCGTGTTGGTTAGCCGCATCTCCCAACCACTAGGCAGGGGCCCAAGCTGAGAAACCGGCTGCTGTTGGATTGCGCCGTTCGCGCCGGCTTGCGGACCGTACATTCGAATGTACTGCTGCCGCCGCGGATCTACCCATGTTGTCGTCCGAGTGTTATGATCGACAAAGTACGGCCTGCCTTCCGGAGTCCACCTCTGTTCCCAGCCAGGAGGAAGCTCGCCCGTCCCGGCAGATGTGGATCCTGTGTGCAGCATCGTCTGAGCGGCGGCGGCCTGGGTTGCCGCTTGTTGCGCCTGTAGAGTCGGCGAGTTCGAGCCGGTGCGGTCTTCAGGAAGCGTGCGATTCTGGTGCCTCTGCCGTTCGGCCTGTGTGTTTGCCTCAGCGTTGCGGGTCTCGGCCGCCCCCGTGCCTGTCGGCCTGTTCCAGCTCGTCGTCCTCGTGTTATGGTCGACATAGTACGTTCTCCCGAGATTGTCTTCGCGGCGTTCCCAACCGGCTGGCAATCGGCCCTGAGCATCTTCGAAAGGGCTTAGTGTCGTGGTCTGCTGCCGCGGGTGCGCCGACCCGTTCGCGGTAGGTGCAGTGGCTGACTGGGTCGAGACTAAACTCGACGGGCGGTGGGGCATGGACATTTGCGCCCCCACCGCGGGCGTGCCATTGGGGCCGGACATGGCCGAGGCCGGTCTGTCAGAAGCTCGGTCGCCGTTAGAGATAGTAGAGGCTTGAGGACTGAGTAAGGAGGGCCTGCTGGATGACGCAGTAGATGGTTGTGGCATGCGGGTCGGAGCTGTCAGGTTCGTTGAGAGGTTGATGATCAGTTTGCCGTGTACCACAAGGTTGTCGGCGGATTTCTTGAGGTCTCGTGTAAGCATTTTATCTACAAAGGCGTAGCATCCACGTTAGCTGAGGTTATAGAGTCATGGGTAGCGGCGTCGCCAAGGCGGAGTTCCGTACCGTCAGCTTCAGGGACCAACTCGATGACATCTCCTATTCGGATATTGATGACACCAAGAAACCCCTGGTCCTTCTTTTTGAACTTCTTTTGATCGAAAACCTGCACGGCGAGGATGCTGTCCTCGTTGACCTTGCTGTTGTGTTGTAAATCACACTGTCAACAGGCGACCAGGGCCAGTGGCAAGGGTATCACGTACAAGTCGAAACTCTCATTCCAGTACGGGTTGAGGGTCTTCTTGGAAACTGTTGTCGTCTTGGTCTGCTCACCGTTGATGGTGGCGACTGCAAAAGGATCTGGGAACCCTGTAAAGGGTGGTCAGCATGGGGTGCTTCCTAGATAAGCACCGAGATTAGATACATACTGAAGACATCTCGTTTGTATAGTCCGTCGGCAGCGATGACTAAACGGGCGGGTTAGCACGAAGCCGCGGTCGAAGACCGAATCGCAAGAAAGGGGCATTACTCGTGACGCGAAGGTTTGGCTGGCTGTTACAAACACAGGTTAGCTTTACTTCCTCCTCCAAACTGAAACCAGGTCGCCACAGATAAACGAAGGTTGCAACATACGCTGGGAGCCCTGCATCCATGCGGCTGCTGCTCATGCTGATGGTTGTCGGCGGCGCAAGTCAGATCTATCGTACAGCGCCGTCGGTTCGCCGACCAGACCGGCGGTTGGTCGAGGTAATGGCGGCTTCCTGAATCGGACTGATAGGATGTGCTGGCGCCGAAGGAGAAACGCAATCGACGGGGCTCGGTCAATGTGCTGTTTGGCGAGTTCGGATGATGGACGAGTCGTCGGTTTGGTGACCGCAGAACACCCAGAGCACGTCGAAAAGGAGCGTTGATGAAGTCGCGGCGGCACGATCCGGCGAGCAGGTGCGAACGGCGAGGGCTGACCTTCGAGGGGATCCAAGTTGTGAGGCTGTGCTTGGGTCGGCACCCCGCTTTGGCAACGTCGTTCGTGATTAGCGAATCGCTGGCTCGGCTCGATAGAAGACGACTCGAAAATGATCAGCACCGGTGAAATGCCTTGCCGCGGAACACAACACCCGGCTAAGGGCTCACAGGGCGGTGAAATGGTGAAATTGAGGGGTTCGACAAGCGCTGGCAGCGGAGGTTCTCAGTACAGTTTTGAGGTTTGTGTCAAGACTGAGTCCATGCAACAACAGGCCCTGCCCTGGGGGCCTTAGCTTCCAGGTTCCTTATCCGCCGTGCCACGCTGGTGGGCTCCCGTTCGTCTGGTCAGCGCTTCATTGACCTTTTTTCAGTGGGCGTTTATTAGCGTTCAAGTTGCAGGCACTGCCAGGTTTGTATGTAAATCCCTGCTCAGTGGGGGTAAGGTACGGATCCGTAGCACGCCCCACCTACTACCGCATGGTAATTACATACACGTGATACAGTACTTTTTCCACCAGAACAACCTAAGGTTTAGGTACGTCTAGTTACTGATCAGCGGATAGCGAGCATCCAGATTTACGCGAGTGGTGTAGTGCATTCTACGGGCTTCTGGCCACCATATCATTGCATCAGGTGCGAAGCTCCATTGAACATCCAACAGGCGGGAGTCGGCTAGAGTCTAGATAGCCTAGTCCGAGAAGTTACCATGGAAAGGTGGCGAGTCCATAGCCCGTCAGTGACAGGATGTCGTTAGCAGCACGGTGGGATAATGTTGGGCCGAGAATCTGCACTTGAACTTGCATCAAATGCTCCCAACGTCATTCAATCGAACATTCGCCATACCTTATCGCAGTGAGTCATCATCAAAATACGATCTTCTCATTGCCCCCGGCTGCGATCACTGCATCTTACCCAGCGACGGGTCTCTCATCTGCAGAGAAAGAAAACCACCCTATGGTCCTAGAGTCCCATATATCGTATCTCCTGCGCTTGGCTTATCTAAACAAACGAGCAAATGTCGAAGACAGACTCCAGAATCGTATTAGGCTGTCCGCCCATTCTTTGTCCCCAATCCCGTTGCGCCCTGTCGGAGTGAAAGATGCAAAAGGGTTCCCTTAAAGAAAGCAGCTCCTCCCTGGCTCGTATCGTACACCCCGGAAGGTTGTCTTGGTGCCGCATTATGTTCAACCCGCAGCCCGACCTGCTCTGCAACAACTCCTGGGTTCAATAAGGAGCGAACCCACGAGCCCGGCCCCGGTAGCCTCCACGGTATCCCCCTCCCCTCATATACCCGCCCCTTCCACCATAGCCTCGACCGCCGCCGCGGAAGCCTCCGCGACCACGACCGCGCGACATTCCTGGGATATTCGTCCGTTTCGGCTCCACCTTGATGTTCCGGCCTTTGAAAACGCTATCGTTCAACACCAACGCTTGCGCGACAAGGCTGGGCTCGCTGAACTCCACATATGCGTATCTGCCGAGACCTCTGTCAGCACTCGTTCTGTCCTGGAGATCGGTATTTGCGGCATACCCCTTTGGCTGTCCCGTAAACTTGTCTAAAAGGATAGTCACGCGGTTGATGGAACCGCAGCTCTGGAAGTGCGCCTGCAACTCTTCCGGAGATGTAGAGTAATCGACGTTCCCGACGAATATGCTTCGGTTGTCGACATCCTCTTTGTCCTCGGCCAGGCTCTGGTGAGACTGGTCAAGTGATGCCTGCATTTCTCTAAGCTTCGCTGCCTCGGCCTCCATCTCGGCGACCCGCCGCTTCATGGCCGAAATCTCTTCCTGATCGACCGTTAGCCTCCTCTTTTGCTCTTTTGCAATGCCACGCATCGAAGCCGTCGGGAATGTCGAACCTCATCGTTATCGCCATCGGCGTGGTCACGCGTCTCGTCGTGCGGCTTCTCTTCGTCCTTCGGGGAGCTCATCTTCGCTTCGCGTCGACGTTGATGAACGGAGGTCCGGTACTGTTTGTGTGCGGTCGGTTGTTAGTGACAGATCAGGTGGGGCTTTGTAAGTCTAGAGTCTGGACGTGTCCAAGAGCTAAACCGCGACGGCGCGTCTCTTTTAAGAAGCAAACGGAGATTCGCAACTTACCAAATCAGCGAAAGAATAAGTGAAAAACTGATCACTTTTTATCTTGCGCCTCCCTGAAAGAGCTGTCTCCTGTTTGCGGACCAATATCTCGAGGGGCGAGGTCCGTTGGAAGAACTCGACGCCTGAGCTTTGACAACTGAACCACGAAGGCGCGGGTGCTCGGGTATGACGCTAGTACAGTACAGTGTGGAAGTGCATTGCCTGTACTATACCTTATCTTATCTGCCTCGGAATGGCAGTTCGGTCGGTTACGGAGGTACGATGCTTGGCTGGACATGCATTTGGCGGGTAAGCCCGGTAAGTTCATATATCAATCCGATCGAAAGCTCAACACCATCAGAACTGCGACCGAATAACAACAGACCGCCAACCAACCATGTATACGTCGAAGCTCTCAAGCCAATTTTGTACATCAGTCGGTGCTCAGCCCGGCTGATAGAGACTACTAGTAGGTACCTTACCTAGTAGAGAGCGTACTGTGTATCTAAGGTAACTAGCATATCCCGTATTCTAGGCTCACCCATGGCATGTTACTTCAGCACATTAAACCGCACTGCGATTCTTCGAGTGATGCTTGGTAACATACACCGAATACATCCGATCAGATATCGCCTGCCTAGACACCTTGCTACATAGCCAGATCTGTGAATAAGGTATTCATTTTCGAGGTTAATATCTCATGTGTTTTGCCTCTGTTTGAGCCTTTGAGGGATTGTGATCATTTGCCCCTCTCCTGTTGCGGCTAGCCTCTCTTGAAGTGTGGTAGGCTTCACGTACCTTACTTGAAACTTAAAGTACCTAGGTGCCTAGGTACCTAGCCACCGCGAAGCAATCCCTTATTGATCAGGCGATGAAAACCAAACCGACTGCCTTCGCAGACCGCGGCGTTGAACCTAACCCGCGCGCAGCTGGGCATTACCACTCTCACCTTGACACGAATCACACGATCACTTAGCAACTCCCATCCAGCAGCAACCGATTCTCGCAACTTCAACATCGGCAGAGCAATATGTCGCTTATCGCGCCCGTCACGCGTGATGGCTGGTCCTATTCGGGGGGATTCTATACCGAGGCCAGCGGCAACAATCGTCACCGTCGCGCAACACTCCCGGAGTTGAAGGCTGTATTCGACGGTTCAGATGGCGCCAAAGATCGCCCGGCTCATTGGTACGAAGCTCAACTTATTCCCTACGGCCTGCCGCCTTCCAAGACCAAGGGAACCGCCAAGATGAGGCTGTTCGATGCCGTCAGCAAAGGCAACCTCACCGTGCCCGCTCATATCCTCAAGGTCGAGTCCGAGTTGAAGAAGGAGTGGACAAAGCGAGAACGAGAAGCCAAACAAGCGCTCAAGAAGTTGTCAGCGCCAACGGCAACCAACTCGGCGAAGAGATCCAACAAGCGCAAAGCCGATGATTCTCAATCCGGGGTTGGCTCTGGAACCAATGTCAACATCAACCTGACAGTTTCCATTGGACCGCAAGGCAACGTTCAGGTCACGCCTGCAGAGCCCCCAGCGTCTGCGGCGAAGAAGGCCAAGCCTACGAAGGCGGCCGCTGCTTCGACGGCTTCGAATCCGACCTCAACCAAGAAGTCAGCTCCTTCATCTAAGGCAATAACAACTGCGGGACAGTCCACGCCGACAGCTCCGCGTGCAAAGCAGATCGCTCGACGTGGTACCTCGTCGACGAGGGTTGCTAAATCAGACTCCTCCCGTCCTCCAGCAGGTTCACCAAACGACAAGCCAGCTGCTCGCCCGATCCAGACAGCTCGGCGGAGTCGCCCCTTCAACAGAGCCGGCCAGGCCCGTCCAGTAACTACCAGTGGCCCATCTCCCCAGTTCAGCACGACCCCTTCTCAGTGGGACTCCTATGATGAGCCGCCTCCGCCCTATCCGGGGTCTCCCATGCATTCGAGCGATGGCTACGGTTATGGCGGCCCGGACGACGAAGATGTCCTGGACGACGGACCGCTGCCCCCACTGGGCCTGCTGAATGGGCACTATCGGCTGCGCTGCACCTGGCCATCCGAGTTCGCGGACCGCGGAGAAGATTCGGGCATCATCTTCACCCTTGACGGCGACGGGCTTTGGGGTTCGTTCGAGATTGGCCCCTTTATCGGGTATCCTTCGCCTGGACCACCGGCCTTGGTCATCCTCACACCAGCCCATCCCTTTCGACTGGCGTGGTGAAGATTCTCAGGGCGGGGAACACGACGAGACGGACGATGGGAGTCAAATCAAGTTTCTGGGCAATGGAGAGATTCGTGGGAAGATTGGCTTCTACGACTCAATTCTTGAGTTTCAAGGGTATCGTATCAGTGGGCAGGAGACGCGCAGCGAGATCAGTGCCGCCTCAATGAGACGGCAATGGGAGGAGCGCCGATTGTGACGAGCTGTGTCCAACCGCGGTAATACCCGTCCTCAAAAGTTCTGTGCCCGTCAACAGGTGGTTGTCGAGTACCTTCCGCGAAGGAGAGGTTATGGATACGGTGAATCTTGGCAGTTGTCTTTGTTGTTGTTATTTACTGTACAGGTATTGGAGGTGGATGGAGCACCGGCGCCACCATCCAAAGGGGCCAGCCAGAAGAAAACAGAATATCGAGGCCGTGAACGAGGGTTGCCCCAGAACCCCATAATTATCAACAAGACGTGGAAGAATTCGACCGGGTCATTATCACGCCGAATAGAGACGGCAAAATTGACGGCGAAGGCGTCGAACCCCGGCATACGCAAGATAGTAACAATAAGAGCGGTAGACATACCTCGCCGGGTCTTGATGGTTGCGGGTACATTGTTCTAGGCTAGGTTGATATCATAGATCGAGGCTCGGTTTAGCGAGCTAGGCCAGGTTCGATGGATCTATTACGAACTAATCAGAATGTGAATATTATGTGGAAGTACGACAGCGGTAGTCACAGACTACCTACCTGCTCACGGTTACGGTATGACGGGACAACGTGAAATAGGAAGACCTCAGGCTAGATACCATGATGGGGGTTACTAGGCACTACGCCCAGACATCATCCGTCTCAGACGATCTAATCCGCAATACTGATGCCTCGTGTCTGACCACAATACCTAGGGTGTAGTCGCATGTACTCTATAGGTACCCTACTTCCTCTGTCATATAGACAGTGAGTGCCGATGACCTCGCATTGTATTCCGATCCGAGCGTTTCTGGGACTGCGGAGCTTAGAGCCCTGAGCCCGTCCTCTCGCAATTAGATTAATGAGATAGCCAATCCACAATCATGGATCAAACTGATGAGGACGATGCCGCTGGAACATGCAGTGTGAACCATTCAGTGCCCAGGGGCGTACCTTAGGTACTACCGGGCCCTGAGTAAACCCTAACCCGTTCCTCGACCCTTGAATCAAACCGCTTCAGCCCCTGTTTGGGTTTTGTTTGGACCGTCGCTTGCATTGCATCGCTGCCCCGCAACCACACAACCCCTGACCCTTGATGCCCCTCTACACCAGTTGCAGGGGTTCAGGCTTCCATCCCCTCAGCGACCACCAAACGTTAACGAGTTGACCAACTTGAACTCGTGCGTGCAGTTTACAAACCGTTTGTTGTAACGGATAACCCTAAACTCTCTGTTCCTTCAAGAAATCTACCCAAGTCCGGCGATGTCGATCGAGATCGAGAAGATCCTGGCTGCGGCCCCCGCAACATCGCGCGGCCAGCCGACGCAGCTCTCCTGCGATGCGAAAGGAGAGCGCATAGCTTATGCGGTATGTATCCGTCCTGCGAATTCTTGATCAATAGTCCAGTGCTGACCCAGAATCCCAGTCTGGCAAGTCCATCTTCGTCCGCAACATCGACGACCCCTCCATCAGCAAGCAATACACGGGCCATACGGCCACCACAACCGTCGCCAAGTTCTCGCCCTCTGGTTTCTGGGTCGCATCAGGCGATGTCTCGGGCAAGGTGCGCGTGTGGGACGCCGTCGAGGCGGTGAACACCAAGGGCGAGTACGCGATCATATCGGGCCGCATCACCGACCTCGCCTGGGACGGCGACAGCCAGCGGGTCATCGCCGTCGGTGACGGTCGCGAGCGCTTCGGTCACTGTTTCACTGCGGACAGCGGGAACAGTGTTGGAGAAGTAAGCGGACACAGCAAGGTTGTCAATGCGGTTGCGATTCGCCAACAGAGGCCGCTGAGGGCAGCGACGGTGTCAGACGATAGCACCATGTGCTTTTTGCATGGCGCCCCGTTCAAGTTCGCGAACAAGGCGACAGGGTTGCATAAGGGGTTCGTCACGGGCGCTGCGTTTAGTCCTGATGGAAGTATTCTGGTCACGGTTGGTGCGGACAGGAGGATTCAACTGTACGATGGCAAGACGGGCGAGCCGAGCAAGCAAGTGGGTGAGGGGATCCATACCGGGAGCATCTTTGCTGTGAGCTGGGCGAAGGATTCGAAACGGTTCGTAACAGCAAGCGCGGACCAGACGGTGCGGGTGTGGTACGTCAACTCAGTCTTCCTTGCGCGTCACCTTACGGCGGTCCCGGGATCATGCTTCTGGGCTTCCAAGCCAGGAACCGTACAGCTAACTCTATCGGCTAGGGATATCGAGTCGGGCCAGTGTGTGCAGACCTGGCGGATTGGGGAGGAAGGGAGTGTTAACGTCGGGGACCAACAAGTTGGCGTGGTGTGGCCACATGGGAGGAGTGACGGGCTCATCATCAGCTTGAGCCTGAGCGGAGACCTCAACTATCTCACTGAAGGCAACGAGAAGCCCATCAGGATCGTGCAGGGGCACAACAAGACTGTGACGGCGCTCGGCGAGTCATCCGAGCCGACGGGTAAGACACTAAAGACCGGCAGTTTTGACGGAAGGGTCTGCACCTGGGACATCTCCACGGGGACCGGCGCCGCAGTAGAGGGCCAAGCACACTCCAACCAGGTGACACAGTTTGCCTCCGCCGACGGGCAGACGCACAGCGTAGGATGGGACGACACCTTGCGCACCATCCAAGAATCAACAAACAACTTCCTCGGTACATCCATCAAACTCCCCTCCCAACCCAAGGGTGTCGCCGTCTCCAGAGGACGCATCATCGTGGCCCTGAATGACAGCATTGCCGTCTACGCCAACGACCAACTCGTCAGCCAGTTGCCCACGGACTTCACCCCTGGCGCCGTCGCCGCCCACGACTCATTCGTCGCCGTTGGCGCGGGGAACAACACAGTCCAAGTGTACAACCTCGACAACTCCGGGAAACTCTCGCTTGCCCACACGCTGAGCAACTCCACCGCCGCGATCTCGGTGCTCTCCTTCTCCCCCGACGGCGCGCACCTCGCAGCAGGGAATGCGTCAGGCAAGATCGTCATCTACAAAGCATCTAACAACTGGGAGGTTGCAACAGACCGGTGGTCCGCACACACGGCACGGGTGTTGAGCATCGCGTGGAACCAGGCTGGCACGCACGCTGTGAGCGGCGGGTTGGACACCAACGTGCATGTGTGGAGTCTGGCGAAGCCTGGGAGCAGAGTGAAGGCTGCCAACGCACACAAGGATGGAGTGTACGGCGTCGCATGGATCGACGATGGGTCCCAGAGAGTCGCAAGTACTGGCGGGGATGCGGCGGTCAAGATTTGGACGGTTAAGGGCCTACAATAGGCGGTAGATGTCGATCTAGAAGACCACGATGTCATGAGTGAAATGAGGACTAGAATCAGGAAGTTCAGTTTGCGGTTCTTGGTCTGGAGGCATATCAATTGCCTTGTTGAACCCAGTGCGTAACCCGTGTCTCCCTTCAGTGTCACCAGAATCACTGAACCACAGCTCGCTCCTCCATCGAAGACCTGAAAGGGTCACAGTGCACCTCTCCTTCTCAACCGATCAAATTTCAGGAAAGCAAAGCAGATAATCCACCTAGTCTCTGGACTCGCACAGCTTCCGGTCCATGATACGATGACAAGAACTGTCACCTAATCCAACTCGCAGATTGCGGGAACTGAGAGAATCGTCAGTGTAGATGAAAAGCTTAACGGACGGCGAGACAGGTCGACGGTGGCCTTAAGAGCTTAGTTGCTGCGTGAGAGTGCACGTGACACTTCTCTACTCATCTCCCCTCGCCCATACTTTCCATTCCAATCTTCGACCTAGTTGATGTCGAGAATGTCTTCGTGGATGCCGTTCCCATTGATAGTCGGCAGAGGCAGATTGGCCTCGTCAAGGTCGATAAGTCGGAATTCGACCTCCGATTGGTTCCCCTCGTCATCTTCATCACTGGTGCCAGAGGCAACAGAATTGCCCTCGTCAAATTCCTAATCGAGCTGGGGCAAGACGTTGTCTCCTTGGTTGCTGGTCGCCACCGTAGGGCTGTTGCCATTCACCATCTGCTGCTGCTGCTGCTGCTGCTGTTCATGGGCGAACTCTACTGAGGCCGAGCGCAGGTCGGCAAGGTGCATCTGAGCAGCTAGCTCCTCTGGGTAGCAGGTCAGCACCATCCAATCGAAGAGAGTAATGCGATCGGCGGCGGCAACGGGAAACGGCGGTGGAGAGTACGGCGGGAGGGCGTCTAACGTGCCTTCGGAGATTCGGACGGCCATGCGGTGGATTGCGAAGGCAAGGCTCCTTTAGCGGTGGTTAGCCTCTTGCGAAAAAATATTGCCATTGGAGGGTCAACTGCAGATAAAGTGGTAGGCATACCCGATGTGACCGTGAATGGCCTGGTTCTGGTCCTCGAGGCCCTGTGCCAGCTCAAGTTGATGGTTGTCCATCAACGTCGGGTTCGCGACGACAATCAGTGGGGCTCCGACGGCGAGTACCTCACCAACAGTTCCCGTGCCTGAGACGAAGCGTGAGTTGCGACGAAGGCGAGATAAGGCGCCGCAAGTTGGGATTGAACTTACCGCCGTGCGAAATGACGCATCCCGCGGGGCGGACGTTCTCCTCGCCGCGGCAACTAAGTATGTACCCCAGTATGTCGGGCGTGTACCCGAAGTACTGGACGGAGACGCCGCCCTTCTCCTCGTCGCTCAGGTTGCTGATGCGCTGGTGGAACAGGGCGAAGTCCGGGCCGCATTGGACGTCCAGGAACCTGTAGCCGTGCTCCCCGAGGCAGCGCAGGAAGTCTGGGGTGCTGACCTCTTCGAGCAGCGCGGTGAAGCCCGCCGTTGCTCCGACGGTGACGAAGCAACGGCGGCCCGGCAGAACGGGCTGCGCTGTGTTTTGGTGAGCTTGTGCACGGCCATCGCAACTGTCAATTCGCTTGAATGTGCTCTTACGCGCTTGGGGTGGGGTGACGGTGTCCGACCCGGAGCTCGAAGAGCCGTCGCCCTCCCGGTTGATGCCGTTACCCATCGTGGGAGTCACCCATCGCTCGTCTTCGATGTCATAAAAGACAAGCTCGGGGCCAGGCCCGCCGCCAAGAAGCAACTGCTCGTCGTCGCTATCCATCTTATCGTACGGCAAAAATCCGGGTGAATGTGCGATAATGTGGGCGGTGAGTCGGCTAAATTTCGGAAATCCTCCAGCTTGCGTGGAGTATGCAAAAGCGGCTCGGTTAAAACTCGGAAATATTTCGGAATTGTGGCTTAGATCGTGCTAGCCGCTGCACTGCTTGGTGGGGCTACAATGACTGCACGCCAAACAGTCAATGCAGTGAGATCAGATGAATAGGAGTGCATTGCTCATCCATTGTCTAAGAATCACAACAATAGCACTAGAGGTAGTCACTGTCAGATAAACTGTACTTATCTACTCATTCACTCCGAGTGCTCGGTGCCCCAAGGAAGTCTTCTGTTCCACAGTTGACTCTGGGCTGAGCTCACTTACACAGTACACGCCGCTGCTCTCCCATTCTCCTAGTTCGACAGTCAGCGTTTCATTTAATCTTGATACTGGATCAAAACCGCAAGGCTCTGTCTTCACCATAGAACACAATCAGAACATCTCTGCACATGTCATCTTAAAAACAAAGCTTCAGCTTGTTCTCCCAGAACCCGATGGCGGTGCAGCTGAGGTGTGGCTAGTACTCTTGGCAAACCCAGTCGCGATCCAAATTTTTGGCAATCTGAGAGCTGCGCGCAATTGGTAGCCGTGTCCATCACGAACCCGACCCAACGTTCCGACATGGCCTCCCCAGCCAATTTCCTTCGGTTGTGTCTCCGGACCAGCAGGCCGCTATCAAACCTTCGGACAGCCGCTGTGCAGCAGTCTACACTTCGAAGACAGTTGTCAACAACGCAATGGCGACCAGCTCCTTCACAAGACGAAGCCGCAAATCAAGAGGCGCAGGATGAGTTCGACCGAGTGTTTAGAAATCCGGGCGAATTCCTGAAGACCCTTGTTCGCGACGAGAATGTCCCCGATGAGGAGCGACAGCTAGCGATGCGCATGCTTGACGACTGGAAAAAGGTGCCACCGGACATGCAGAGACAGTTCGACCGGCTCACCGAGGAGGTCGACCAAGAGAGTGCAAGGCTGCGGAGACCTGTGCAACCTAAGAGGGATAGCTTCTGGAACACAGAAGAGGCCGACTCGGATTTGATCACGAGCGAAATTGGCGAGGATGACTTTGAGGAGGACGACATTATGGCGTTGGGTCACGCCAAGCTCGAGGAGCACCGCGAGTTCAGAGAATACGCGCGCATCGCCGTGTGGGAGATGCCGCTGCTCTCAAGTAAGCCTGTCGGAGCTACTCTACTATTCTGTTGAATCAGAGTTGTTAACGCGCGGACTAGAACTTGCGAAGCCCTTCCAGCCCCCGGCCGAGGACGAGGTCCTACGCTTCAGGTACACGACATACCTGGGCGAGTTCCACCCTGCCGACAGGAAAGTCGTGGTAGAATTCTGCCCCAGAGACTTGCCTCTTACCGAGCCTCAACAGTTGAAGCTCAAGAAGCTTGCCGGGGCCAGATACAACCCTGAGAAAGACATCATCAAGATAAGCTGCGAGCGGTTTGAGCACCAGGCACAGAACAAGCGGTACTTGGGAGACCTGGTGGACAAGATGATTGCTACGGCGAAGGTAGGAATTAGCGGGCTACTTGCACTCGCGTTCCATGCTGACACCGGCTTTAGGACCCCACCGATATGTTTGAGGACATTCCCCTCGACCTCCGCCACCACAAGGTCAAACCGCAAGTCAAATTTCCCAAGGAGTGGTATCTGACAGAGCAGCGGAAGAAGGAGCTGGAAGCACGGCGGCAACAGGCGCTGCTTCTGGATGAGCAGAAGAGGACGGAGGGGACGCTTGTTGATGGGGTGCAGACCATTCAGCAAGCCCTCCTTACGATGAAGGCGGTAGAAGAAACCGTCCCGGTACTGAGGGGAAGGTCGCCGCGTGGTCGTCGGTAAGCGGTCCCCTCCAGGTTCCTTTATTGCATGGTGTCCCTCGTTGGGCCACGAGGTTATCAACGACGATCTCCTGCCGTGCTCCATCTGGCTGGACTATAATCCAAGCACAGCGCCGCCACGGCAAATACTCAACATTGTCTCGCTGGGGCGAGCAATCGGCTCTTGTATTATGAGATGCAATGTAAAGTACATCAATACGTATAGAGAATCTGGAGAGTCTTCTATTGGACTACCTCGCCATTCGTTTGTCGTTCTGTTTGATATACCGCGTTCTGACGCCCTCATATGTCCTCCCCTTACCCTTTTATCACAGTGCGGTAAGAAGCCGGAGCAGTCGAGGCAGTGTGGGTCCCATTGCCAAGACCGGCCGGTGTTGAGAGCTGTGGACCGGGCCGTTTCCGAGCTCGACTATGCTCGGGATCCCATTACGATGCTCCCAGCTAAGGGCTCCCAACTAATGGCATCCTTCCTTCCGAACTCTTTGGAGTCTTGTTTGATGACATGACCGTAGCTCACCTTATCACCGAGAATTCCTTGCACTTGCTCCAAGTGCTGGCATTGAGGTATGAAGAGCTGCTACAAGCCTCGGCACTACTATCCGTGTACATTTTACGAAGTACTGCACTGGCATTCGATAGGTCCCGTCTTCCACATGGGGCCACGTGCCGACCAACCCTCCAAGCAGCTGCAGCTCACAACGGTCGACCCATCTTGGGGATCCCGTCGATTTGAGTTGACTTACTCCGTACACTATAAAGCTGAAGTTGAAGGAGAAGTTCCACATCTGATGCATTGATACCTACTGTGTACAATACATTGGCCTGATGCAAGTAGACGTACTGAAGCGGATACGTAATCTGATGCATCAAGCTAGAGCATGGGCTGAACAGGCGCAACTTCTTAACAGAACTTGAATAGGTACGTACTCATGCCCATCCATTGTCGTGAAACCTGTTCAACGGCGACCCCGCCCTGCGTTGAGGATGCGAATTACACGGGGTGGTGCGTGGGGAGTCATTTTTGCCTCGGCCCATGAACGGTTTCGGTCTGATCCCTGCTTTTGGCTATGAGGAGATCGGGTCGATCCCGAAATGTATTTGAAAACAAATGCGGCGACGTGATTGTCCTCATTGTCCCCAGCTTCCCTCCTTGTCTGCTGTATTATTTGGGGCAAGTCAGCGACCGACCGCCCTAAAGTTCTAGATTGTTTGCACATTCCGACCGCAACTGGAAGTCAGCAAGAGTCGCAAACATGACCGCCAAGGTGTCGATTCCTGAATTCCAGGCTACCGCCCTGGAGGCCGTTCCCACCATCGCCAGCACCGCGCGCGGCACCTTCCGCACGCACAAGACCAAGAAACTGCAATGGCGCCAGGTGCAGCTCCGCAAGCTGTACTGGGCTCTGGAGGATTACAAGCCCCAGCTCGTGGCTGCCCTCAAGCAGGACCTGCACAAGTCCGACTTCGAGGCGCTGCTCCACGAGGTTGAGTGGCTGAAGAAGGACTGCCTGTTCATGCTCGACCACCTCGAGAAGTTCGCCAAAGAGGAGAAGTTGGGAGCCCCCGAAGTACCGCTGCAGTATTCAGTCATGAAATGGCGCATCCGGAAAGAGCCCCTGGGCACCGTCCTCATCATCGGCCCCTACAACTTCCCGGTCCAGTTGCTCCTGGGCCCTTTGATCGGCGTCATCGCTGCTGGCTGTACTGCGGTGCTCAAGCCCTCTGAGCTGACTCCGGCGTGCGCTATGGTCATGAAGGAGATGATCGAGGCGCGGCTCGATACTAGCGCCATTGCCGTTGTCAATGGCGGCATCCCTGAGACGACGGCGCTCATGAACGAGAAATGGGACAAGATCTTCTTCACGGGGAGCTCGGCCGTGGGCACCATCATTGCGAAGAAGGCTGCCGAGACGCTCACCCCCGTCGTCCTCGAGCTCGGCGGCAAGAACCCTGCGTTCATCACCAAGAACGCCAACCTTGCGCTGGCCGCGCGGCGGTTGATGTGGGGAAAGACCGTGAACTCGGGCCAGGTCTGCATGTCGCAGAACTACGTGCTCATCGACAAGGATATTGTCCCGACCTTTATTGAGCACCTCAAGCAGGCGTACAAGGAGATGTTCCCCAACGGAGCCAAGGCCAGCCCTGACCTATCGCGCATCGTCAACCAGAGGCATTTCCAACGGCTGAAGAAGATGTTGGACGACACCAAGGGCCAGGTCGTCATGGGCGGAGCGATGGACGAGTCGGAGCTCTTCATTGAGCCCACCGCTGTGCTGGTCAGCTCGGTCGACGACTCCATGATGCAAGAGGAGTCGTTTGGGCCCATATTCTCTATTTACCCAGTGAACTCGCTGGACGAGGCCCTGAATGTGGCAAACCTGGTCCACCGCACGCCGCTGTCTCTATTCTCATTTGGCTCCAAGGCAGAGAACCAAAGGGGTGAGTCGCCCACTCTCGAGAGCACTGCCTGTGCCGCTTTTTTCCCTTCCACTGACACATTCTCACAGTTCTCGACGAAATGACCTCTGGCGGCGCCACGCTCAACGATGCCTACTTCCACGGCTCAGTCAGCACGATCCCCTTCGGCGGCGTCGGTGATAGCGGGTGGGGCGCGTACCACGGCAAGGCAAGCTTCGACTGCTTCACGCACTTCCGGACCGTCTGCGAGACGCCCGCGTGGGTCGAGCCGCTGATCGCCGTGCGCTACATGCCCTTCGACATGTCCAAGCTCCGGCTGCTGGACCGGCTGACGGGCCGGAAGGCCAACTTTGACCGCAACGGCAAGGTCGTCAAGGGCTTTGGCTACTGGGCGTCGTTCATCCTGGGGCTGGGTGGGAAGAGCGCGAAAGGTGCGTTCCTGCGGTGGCTGGTCGTTCTGGCAGCCCACTATCTGTATACGAACCGTGTTGGAAGATAGGGGTGCTTCTGGATACTCTTTTGCTTTTCATAGCTTGGAGCGATCTAATTCCGAGCTTGTGTTATCTAGGAGCCGATGAGTAACGGTCACAGCCATGTATGATAGTCTAGAACCGTGGCTCGAACAGCAACTGGCCTCAAGTAGGCGTAGGCCATATGCTGGCGACGCGTTTTGCTGCGCTTCAACCACGTTCTATTATTTTCAACCTTATTCGTGCGGTTTCACCATATCATCTCGTTTATTCTTCGATCCAAGAGATACCAAGGGCATGCGTAGGCCCTCTTCTTCATGTCAAGTAATCGGAAGTAACGGATCGGGCTGCGGCAGCTCACATTCAGGGACTTCCCACCGAGTATACGGTGCTCTCCTTTGTCAGATATCCGCTTGTTTTCTCTAACTTAGGAATCCTGATCATCATTGCCCCGTAAGAGCTGCAGCCAGCTGCTCCCCCCTCTCTCCGCCGAGATAGATGTCGTCCGCGCCCTCCGCCGACACCATGGCCATCTCAACCGCCTCGTGATAGCCCCTCACAACCATATCCTCATCCACACGTAGCCCGTTTTCTACCAGTGCCGTCACAACTCCCCGTAACCTCGCAATCTCCCTCATAGTCTCCACCTCAATCCGATCGTTCTGGCTCGAGTACATGGTCGTGCTGACGCTCTCCTCCATATTCGTGATACCCGCCGCCTTATTCTCGGCCTCGGGCGTCTCAACATGCTTGCTAATCCAAACATAGCCGTTCACCCCAAGCACAACGTCAATCTGGCCCCCGCCATTCGCCGCATCCATCGTCCACACCTGCCGCCGACTCCTGACCACGCCTCCCCCGCCGCCCATCCCACTAACGGCGACAAAGACGCCGTTCCGCAGCTTGCCGTACTTCAGCGACCGCGTGTGCAGCACCGCGCCGCCGTCGCCAAACAACTGCTGCACCTCGGCGACGAGCAAGTCCCCCTCGGCGAAAAAGGTCCGGATCTGCAGCTCGTCCGTCTCGGTCCGCTTCCGCAGGATGCCGCCGGGCAGGTTGATGGCGCTGAGCGGCAGGGCGGCAAGCTGGGTCGACCCGACATCGACGCGCCACCGCTTGGCCTGGACCTCGACGATGCGCCCCACCACGAGGTCGCCGACCTCGGGCGTGTAGCGCGCGCGTAGCGGCCGCACCGAGAGCAGCTTGTTCGTGCGGCTGATGGTCCCCGCGACCGAGGAGACGATGGAGGTCGTGCCGGGAGTCACGTAGGTGCCGTGGCCGCGCATCCATTGCGGGTCGTCGGTTATGAGTTCGCCCGGGGTGACTATGTCGCCTCCAGAGGCGGAGACGGAGGAAGTCGTGGTGGTGGTGGTGATGGTGGTGATGCGCGCGCGTTTGTGAGGGCGGCTTGTCATGGGCAGGTCGCCGTCTAGATCGACGCCGCCGGACTCGGAGTCTGATATCGAAGAGGTGTCGGAGACATCTTCTTCGCGGTCGTTGATCGGTCGGGAGGGTTTGGGGGTTAGGATTGTGATGGGCATGATGTTTTGAGGCTCTCTCAGATGAGATGGGGTAGAGGTGGGAGCAGAGAATTCAGATGTGAAGTTCTTTCAAGCGTGAGATATTGATGTCTTGCGGCTGGCTGACTTAATCGAGTTGACTTGAGTGATAGTTCGAATCCCGTGTTAAACTACCTAAGGCGAGATGTGCTGATTTGTTGAGTCGGTTTATGAGAAAGAGTGAGTGCGACTGAGAGCTCCCATATGAGGTCGGTAGAAGTCAAAGTACTTCCGTACAGTACTACAGATAGTACACTAATACCGGTATCTTACCCGGACCCACAGCAGCTGCGGGACGGAGCTGTCGCCGTTGCTCGGTTCCGTCGGTGGACATACCCCACAAATCCGGGATCCGTTCTCCGTTTCGAGCTGTCGCAACCCGCAACGACAGCTTCCAATCCCTCGGCTTCTCAAAATGTCCGTTGCACTCCCCGCGTCTTCCCCGAAACAATTCGCGGCTGCAACTGTTACAACGTCGCTTGAGCAACTGATGAGGCGGCCGTCCTAAACCCCCCAGCTTCGTACCGGCTGGCCGCTGGCGACCAAGGACAATCCAGCTTTAACACGAGAATGACTCTGCTGCGCTGGTCGTGCCGCGTGCTCGCCCCGAATACGAGACGTCGTTCCAGCACAGTCTTGGCGTCCCCAGCTTTCCAACAACATCCAGTGTTAAAATTACAACTTCGACATGCATCCGCGAGCAGCGTGCGGCCAAAGACGGCCATCTTCTTTCCGGGTAGGTGCACACGTCCTCTGTTGTTTACTGGGCTTGCATTTCACTAACACGGACCCCGATGCGGACAGGGCAAGGGGTCCAGAAAGTGGGCATGCTTGCCCCCTGGATAGAAGCATTCCCAGCGACGGCGACCCCGATCATTCAGGAGATCGACCATATCGTGGGCTACAAGCTGTCCGATGTGATACAGCAAGGGCCTGGCAAGGTGCTCAGCCTGACGCCGAATGCGCAGCCCGCCATCATGGCGACCTCTATCCTGATCTTGCGCATCCTCGAGAAGGAGTTCGGCTTCAAGACGTCTGAGCGGGCCGATTTCACTTTGGGCCACTCTCTCGGCGAGTTTGCGGCCCTTGTATCGAGCGGCTACATTGAGTTCGAAGACAGTCTGTTCCTGGTCCAGAAACGAGCCGAGGCCATGGCGGCTGCCACGAGGCGTGCCGAGGAGGAGTACGGCGGCGAGTACGGCATGGTGGCCATAGTGAGCGAGCCGGAGTATATGCAGCCGCTGGTCAACGCGGTCCGTGAGTTTGTCGGTTACGGCGTCCTGGGGAGCAAATCGGAGAGCGCCGAGGACCGGTCGCCGATCGACCAGGTGCTCATTGCCAACATCAACAGCAAGAACCAGATCGTATTGAGCGGCAACATTGAGCGGATAAAGATGCTTGTTGCCCATGTCAGGCAGTTTCTGGGTCATGATCCCCGGGCGGTTCGGTTGAAGAGCGACAGCCCATTCCACAGTCCGATTATGAGGCCTGCGGTGTCGGTGATGCGAAACATTCTCGGGGGAACCAGTCGAGTGAAGGGGAGAGAAGGCCAAGATATTATTACATGGCCTGGGATACCGTGTGTCAGCAACGTCACTGCAAGGCCCTTTGAGAGCAAGGCAGAGTTGAAGGATCTGCTAGCAAGACAATGCCTGGAGACCGTGCGGTGGTGGGACAGCATAAAGTACCTCGACCAGGAACAGAAGGTCAGGAGATGGGTCGGCATTGGGCCCGGATATGTCGGACGGAACCTGGTTGGAAAGGAGGTGGGCATGAGAGGAAAGGACACCGTCAAGGGCGGCGGTGTCTGGGCCATTACCGATCCGAGCGAGATCGAGGAGGTACTCAGGGGCCTAGAAGAGACCGAGTGTCTCGTTGACGAGGAGTGAGCATTGTTGCTTCAAAGGCAATACCTACCGACCTACCTAGGTAGTTATCGGCGGCTTAAACGGATAACCCAAGCTAAGGATCTTCGGCTCCTTTGGGTTCAACAGAAAAGCCCATCTGTCTCTGCTAGAACGCATAGGGTGAGGCTCATACCACTCTAAATTAGGTACCTTATGACCCTAGCGTGAGTCTCATTACCCTGTACCTGTACCTCTTAGGCTTCGAGTCGTCCTATGTGGATGTCTCCGTTTCCGAAACGGGATATTGACCCACAGTTTCTGACCCCTGCAGCTGCAAGCGTATCCGTAAAGCATAACGTTAGAGCTTCGCAGACCTCCTTCCTACCTACACTTGCACCTCGGTATCAAAGAGAACGGTCAGTTCTCCAAACCATCCGGTACTGGCAGCTGTAGTCGCCGCCATGGCGACCACAATCCCGTCGATAGCTTGCCTTGGGGTAATTGGACGAAATGTAAGCTGCCCTCTAGGTTTGTCGCTTTAGTCAACAACTAACGTCCATGCCAGAACAACCCACTCCACACATCCATCTTCCCCTCTTACGACCCCTCGACCAACTCCTACCACCCCGTCCGCACACCGCTGCAGTTCTCCCTCATCCTCTCCAGCACCCTCGATGTCTTCGAACTCCGCTCTCGTCAGAACCAGGCGGCCGGCGTCGGTCTGACTGGCGACTTCGGGCTGCTGCACGCCGTCGACGACCGTCTCGCTGCTTACGGATTCGAGACCAACACGGGCATCCGCTTCGTCGTTATCGTGGACATGCGCGGCCGGCGCATCGACAGCGCGGTTGCTGCCGGGCTGGCTGACGGGAGAGACAAGAGGATTGCCGGAGCGGCCGCCGGGCTGAGGGAGGGCGAGATGCGGCCCGTTTTCAAGGCTATGCAGGCGGCATATATCAGGCTGACGCAGAATCCGTTCTATGATCCGGATGAGCACTCGTCGCCTTTGGGACATGGGGGGAAGAAGATCATGAGTAAGAAATTCGCGGAGGAGATGCGTCGGATTGGAGAGAATTGGACGCCGGGTATTACGAATCTCTGAAGCTACCTAGGGGGCCTATGTGGTGCTTCCGGCGATCATGAAATGGCCCTGGCGTTCGCGCGTTCGCGCGTTGGGGGACACGTTTGCGCTCAGGTTTATTCGATACGACCAGTTCATACGCGATGCATGGCCTATTTCTGAGACCGAAGCCGACGATTTCGAGTCTTGCCACAGTACCGGAGGCGCCATTCACGACACTAGGTGCTATCAAGGGCCATTCGTCAGACTGAACGCCTCGAACGTGGTTCCCTCAATGTCCTCCCAGCCCTGACCCTCGGTCCTCGCCATCTTCGCCCAGCCACTCACCAAAGCCCGCCAGTAGCACGTCTCAGCAGCCGGGCTAAAATAACCGCCTCCGACGAACAACTCCCGCTGTCGCCTGGCAATCCCCTCTGCTATATCAGGATGTTCCTCCAACCAGGCCACGACGTCCCCCAAATCCGACCAGTCCGGCGCCACAAACACGATATTCGCCTCGTCGGGCCCATACCCGACGGGCCACGCCCTTCTAAACTTCTCCGACGGGGTCCATCCCTTGGTTCCAAGCTTTAAATCACTCGAAAAGAGCGGCCTCACAAGGTGCGTGACATGCTGCATCCACTGGATCGGCGGGGTGAGCACGACGCTCGCACACATCTGCAGAAACTGGAAGCGCCCGCTGTAGGCGATCCCCTCCGTGTGCACGACGTACTTGTACCGGCAGAACTCCTCGATGGGCAGCGCGTTGCTGGCGTTGCTGCCGGACACGCCCGCGCCGCCGTTCCACGCGAGGGGCTCGATGTCCGCCCACGGCTGGCCCCGCGCGGCGGCGACCAGGTTCTGCCGCAGCCGCGGGCTGTGCACGCTGTTGAACCACGTCGTGCCGCGCCAGACCGCCTTGGGGATCTTGACATGCCACTGGCCCGGCTGGGCGTAGGACGATTCGAGGTCGGCGATGGCGGCTGCGGCGCGCGACATGGAGCCGATGAAGGGCAGGTCCCAGGCCCAGAAGGAAAAATGCGGCATCAGGAAGGCGCGTGCGTTGGGGTCCTTGGGGCGGAAGGCCGGGTCGGCGTGCCGGCTGTAAGCCCAGGCTGTGCCGAAGGGCTGGTCTTGGAAGTTGAGCGTGAAGATCGTGTCCGGCAGCGGGGAGGGTGAAGTGAGGATGGCACGGTGCAGTTGGTGGAGAGAGGCCGTGCGCGACTGTTGAGCGGGTAGATAGGCAAGGAGCTTGTAAGAGAGGCTGCGCGATGTGGTAGGATAAGCGGGAGAGCGGGCTTACGTTCAACATTTCCTGTGAGAGGTCCCTTTTGCGCTGGCCATGAATGATGTATATCTGTCCGTCGAGGTCAGTGACGATTTAAAGTCATGCTCATACGGGGAAAGAGTACGAACCTGTCCCTCTTTAATCCTCCCCTGCAGAGGCCCCAAATCGCCCGTCTGCTTCACCTGGAATGGGCCCTGGGCCACGGCATCGTCAATCTCCTTTGTGAGCCCGGGGAAGTAGGCATTGCACTGCTCCTCGTCGAGCGATAGGTTGTTGAGTATCTCGCGTGGCGGCCGCTTCGTAGACGGTCCCCTGGACGAAGGCGTTCTGGTGACAAATACAAGGCAGTAGAAGGCTAGAATGAACCCGAGAACAAGGGTGATCTGCCTCAGCTTCGGGCGGCGGTTCTGCCGAGGCCGCGCTCTCATCATCATCATTTGAAGTCTTGTTTTCTCACCCATGGCGCCACCGACACCGGGGAGAGGCTCCGGGACGGAGTGCGCATTACTCTGAAGGTGGGTAAGGCCCAGGCAAGGGGCGACGAGAAGAGACTACAGGGCGTGAAGATGGGATGATCTACTGTGGCATGTTTGTGTTCTGTAGGTCTGTAGCCACCTAAGGTACCTGGGCTGTGGTTATGGCTGCTCTCCGGCTACGACGGGGTACATCCCCAAAAGGGGGGTGGATGGCGGCAGATATCCAGGTTCCGCGGCGGCAGTCGCTCCGGGTATGGTGACTTGCTGTTCTAGGCAGGAATGTCCTGACTCCTGCTTGGGCCAAGCAAGAATGAATGCACCATTGGTCGCCGGCCCGGGCGGTTGATTGCGCCGTGCGTAAACACAGCAACTAGGCCGCTTCTCGCATGATGAACCTGCAACACGGCGCATAATGGAATTCACTACGGTTTCTGGCGTCACGCCGGCGAAAATTCCACCCCGTGATTCATGGGTGTATAGGTATACGTTCATCGCTGTGGCGCCGGAAGTCCGATGATGTGACAATCTGGGGCGATGTAACCTTTACCCCACAGCTAGCCTAACGGTCCTCAGTGAGAATCACTCACTCTTCTGAGAGCAGCTTCAAGAGACGACGCCAGTCTTGTTAACGAGACTTAGTATCGGGGTCTTCAGCATCATGGCAGTCAACTCCAGATACCCGACCACAGGCCCGGCCCTGCACTGTTCCCACATGGTCATGATAGGTTCACTGGAAGCGGAGACTCCCAATGAGGGCGCTCGGACTGAGGGTACAGTTCCCGGGTCGGGATGAGTGAAGCGCCTGGCGTGCCCTACTACTGCTCGCCTCCTTTCAACTCGAGAACCCTGATTCTTTCTAAGCCCGCAGGCTCCTCAAGCTCCACCGACTCCCCCATAGTGATCTCACTCCGGAGGGCTCTCGATAATCGGGTAGAGTGCGGTGCAGCCGGCTCCGTACCTTCCCAATGCCTGGCTTCCTTCGGTAGGGGCTGCCACCAATCTCCCGTCCGCGCATGCCACTGCGCACTGCAAAGCTCCCACAGCCGACTCGTCGCTCGCTTGTACGCGAATCGCTCGTCCTCCCCGGTAAAAGCGCTGGCTCTGTTAAAATCGACCTTCCTCTCCTGCTCCTTCCCAAAGTCGGAATCTTGGTCCGGGTCGTATTTTGAGCTCGTCGACTCTGTGTACGCGGAGACATTGGGGCGGAAGGGCGATACCTGGTCCTGGTAGACTTCAGCAATCGTCTCAGAATACGTTGCGTCGGCACCCTCGTCTTGGTCAGCTGCCGTTTGCTGAGCCGTATCGGGTGCCACCAATCGAGTTCGCATCTCCGGGAAGAATAAGTCGTCAGGACCAGCCTCTGCGCGAATGACCAGTTTGCACCGTGATTCGTACAGCGCGTCCAGCAGGGTGATGAAGCGCCGGGCCTCGTTCTTCATGGAAATGGTGAGTACAGGAACCTCGTCGATAATGAAAGTATGGTAGTTTGATGCCAGGGTGACAAAGTCGGCGGGTCCCAAAGAGCTGACTAGCTCTGCAAGCTTCCAAGACGAGATACCATCACGTTGTCGAGGGACAACTAGCTTCCTCCCATATACTATCAACGTAGCCGGTTCCCAACCCCTATCTCGAATACCAGCGTTGCTCTGAGAGGAATCGGCAATACGCCGCGGTGCATCGGCCATTAGGTGTTCGCCATTGGCCGACAAGAAATACATGGCCGGCATTTGAGGACCTCGCTCGTGTTCCTCCTCGACCCCTTTGGCCCCGTCTCGCGCTGCAAGACGATCGTTCTCCACTTGGGGATACGCTCCTGCGACTGGATCGGCGGAAGAAGCTGCCTCGGTCAACATGGCCTTGCGGTTCTCCGTCCTTCGCCAGTCCTGGGTGCTCTCCATGTGCCAGAAGTCACACCGGGCCTTGAGAACTTCTAGGAAGGCGGCAAAATCACTGGTTTGGCCAAACAGCTCACCACCAAACCGGCTCTTGCCAAGACGGAGCACTCTCTCGACCAAGCCACCAGTGGCAGGTGGTGAGTAGGAACCGCCTATTGCCTTCTCGAGCTCTTCAGGCATCCTATTTGACGATGCAATCAGGACCCCTCCGAGCTGGAAGAATACAACGAAGAAGTTACTCATGATCTTGCTCGCCGCCCTATCCGGGAGTTGGAATTCGTCGAGGAAAAGGATAGGAGATGTCTTGACCAGCTCTTCGGCCAACCATAGTAGGGAATATTCGGGGCTCTCTGCCGAGAGACTGGGACGAGATTTTCGGAACTCTTCCAACCTAGAGAAAACATGGAGCATGAAAGTGTTATAATGCCACCTCTTCTTGTGGCGGGTCGGCAGACCATCGGCCAGGAGGTCGAGGAGCATCGACTTGCCTGTGCCCACTTCCCCTGAAAGAAACAGTCCTCTCGGAGCATCGACTTGGAGGGCGGCCTGATGACTCGTCAAGACCCTTATCAAGGCCAAACTGTCCCTTCTTCCATCCGGCTTTTGAAAGAAAGGAGCAAACAGCGGATTGCGGCGGATAGGGTGCGTCGGAGAAGCGAGCTCTGTCCCGTCGCTCTCCTGAGGCGTCCCCACAGCCTTGGCTATCTGCTGTAACCTGCTCCGGTATTGGTGCGAAGGAGTGTAGTCTTTCAGTCTCAGGTACACCTTCTGAAGGTGGTGAGCGAGGCGGTACTGGGCCGCATCTGGGCTGTAGACGCCTGTGGCGATCAGGGAAGTGTATTTGACAAAGGGGTCCGTGATCGAGACCGAGGTCGACGCCCGGTTCATGGCTCCGGACAGAACGAGAAACAACTCTGCTACCGCAATACAAGATAGGTAAAAGGTAAATATGATGTTCCGTAACCCGTTCAAGACATTGTGGTTGAACGGGTAGGATAATATCGAGGGGCAGACCTTCGGAGGAAAGAGTCGAAGTCTGTTCAGACAAGTAGGCCAGCTTAGGTCGTAACCCCTGAACCAGATGTGTATTCACCCGACGTCCAGGATACGCCTCCGTCAAAGAGAGTTGACAATTTGTACAACTCTGCGCAATAAAATTGAATAAGAATGCGGCATGTCCTACCGATGATGACCCCTGGCACACAAGACCTGAACTCCTTAGGTTCCTGGCGGGTGTACCTATCACGAACATCAGACCAGGAACCCGACGCTTGCATGCAATTAGTGGGCCCATGCGTGCCGCTCTGCACGTCTGTGTCCTGTCCTTCATGTGGGGCTGACAATTCAATCAGAAGCAAGCGTGGGAAGAGCTGCCAGCGAGGCTCCACGTCGAAGAAGCTTTGGCCAGTGACAGCCTTGGAATTTTACCCAAAAGTCAACACAGTCCAATCGATGGGACGCTTCGTCACTGGTGTTTCTGCCGCCTTCACAAGAACAACCAGTTCGAAGGCTTCCTTCCTGGCTTGCCTCGACATCCTGCCTCTGACATTGACCGGTATCACCCATTTACGATTCTTCCATCAGCATTAAAAGCGTTGCTTGGGCGTGCGAATGGTTTATTGAGATACCATTTCTAGAATCGCTGCTCAACAACAACGCAAAGTCGCGCCCAACAGCATATTCGAAAACCACCGATTCGCCCCATCGATCGCAAAAATGTTTTCCTCCGCGCTACAAGAAGGTGGGCCAGCTAAAGGCACACGAAGCAGCCGCCGCCGGCAGCGCCCTGTCAGTTCCGATACCTCCATTCAGCAGCCAAAAGCGAAGCGACAAAGGGTGCCCCTGGCTGAAACCACGATTGCGAACCCCGATACACCGCCCGAGACGTACGAAGTCAAACCGGACAAAATCGACATAACATCAGCGAAGCGCGATGGCCTGGAAAATGTTGGCGCGCCGCGCAAGGAACTCAGCGTGCGGTCAAAGAAGCCAAAAGTTGGCGAGAGGCATAGCAAGGGCGATGGGAGCATTGTTTTGGTTCGTATCTCGGTTCGCCCTTGGACTTAAGCTTGCAGCTGACCCCCGTTTGCAGACAACAAATAATGCGTTCACCGTGAGCAAGTTGCCGGCGCTACCAGACAGACTCCGCGCAGACGCGCAAAGTAAAGCCGAGACACCGGTGCCCCCTAAGGGAGGGATGTTTCGTGGGCCTGCGTTGCTGAACTCGTCAAAAGATCGGCAGCATGGAGCCGTCTCCTCGTCCAGCGGTTACGCTCTGAGCCTCACACATACCCACGCCTTTGTATGGCCCTACACCTCGTCGACGTTTTCCCCGGAAACATTCATATTTACCCTCCCGTATCCCTCGAAGCATGCCTCGGACCCTCTCCCGCTTGGGTCCCTGGTCACCCCAGCGGCTTCTTCAGACGAGCCCGGCCTTGTCATTGTCATGCCCATGAGCGGTAAAGTCGCATACTGGGAGTCCATATCGAGCGCAGCTACCCTCGACTTCATCCGCCAACAACGGTCCGGTGTCGAGGATTCAATTTCCGGGATGTACTCCGGGGAGCATGTCACTCAGATCGTCAACGCCGAGTCCGCCGGATTCGTCTTGGTCTTCAGCACTGGGAGGATGGCTTGCATGAACGTGAGGGATGTACACGGGCGGCCTGGGATTTCGATACAGTTCCTACGCAGCGGTCTGGGCGGCAATGCACTGGGCTTCTTCAGCACGATTCGTCATGCCTTAACTTCGGCCGCCTTCCGGGGCGATATTGCTGCTGCACGGACCAGCTACGGGTCACATGTCGGAGAGCGTGTGGTGGTTGCTGCGACATCCAAGGGACGAATGCACTCCTGGAAGATACACCGTGGCGGTCATCACGAGCTTGTCGCCGATTTCGACATGCGAGAACGCTTGATTGAAGCAGTTCAAGAAGCGGACCCTGCGGTCGGCAACCTCTCGCAGGATACATTCGAGGTTCTCGACTTTACTTTTGTCCCTCGAGGGTTGGAACAAAAGTACATCAACGCCAGCAGGTTGAGCGAGGCCCTGATTCATGAAGAGGCTTCCTTGCAACATGTGTTGCTTCTGGTATCATTTTCAAAACAGCATCAATCTCGATACTCACTCGTGGAGGTCGTCATAGGCCCCGAAGGGCCTCGGGTTGGAATGGTCCGGCCGGTAACCTCATACACCAGCCCCGTCAGGCCCAGCGCCCCAGAGAAGCCTCGGGTATATCTGCCACGACCTGCACTTGTTGCATTCGTCGTATTCGACAGGGCTGTGGTTCTCGCCTCCATGGTCGCACCGCCCGACTCCCCAGACTCACAACTGCAGGAGGATAGTCACATAATACCGCCCACCTTTGAGGATGTGGTGGATTTTCGGGACGAGGAGACTTTGCAAGTGGTTGGATCCGGCTTCGAGGAGCCCAACAGCAGCGGGAATTCAAAGGACGACCTACGACCGCACCGCCACAAAACAAAAAATCCCACAGTGGTGCTCCTACTTCAAGGTGTGGGGACGGTTAGGATTGCGGTTACCGATGTTGACCGATTCGCGAGCGATGCACCACCACAAGTTACTGCAAAGAGCAAGCTGGAACAGGCTGTGTTCTTTGGAGTAAAGAGGGACAATCCCTTGGTTTTCCAAGGAAGGAGAGATCTTCCCTTCTCCAACCAAGAGCTTGGAAACGCAGCGATCGAGTTGAGCCACGAAATCGTGAGCTCGAAGACACCGTTCATCGCTAATTTGCCGGCGTCTTTGGAAAACAACATGAAGAGCAGAGTTGCCTACTTGGACGGACTGATCTCCCATCTCAACTCGCTCCATGTCGACTTGGATATGCGCACACGATGGATGCTGCTTTACGATGCGGAAAAGATGGCTGTTGCTACATGGATATGGAAAAAGCACGAACAGTTCCTCGCGGAGCGTCTCAAGGGAGACAAGAAGACTCTGATCTCCGAGACAGCTGTCTACATCAATGAGCACCAGAAGACGGAACTAAATCCGGCAGTTGGGCAGGTGGACCCCGTGCGTCACTGGTTCATCAACGACGTGTGGAGGTTGGATATCTTCGTTGCGTGGGCTTATCAAATCATCAAGTACTATTTCACCGAGCGGTTAGCGGACGAGGCGGGCATCAACCGACTGGTCTGGGAAGCTGTCACGGTCAACAACGGAGCCCTGTTCGAGGCACGCCAGTTCCGGCTCATCAGAGGAAGCCAATACGGCGTCAATCCCAAGAAGCTGGCCGGCGGCAATGCGATTCCCGAACCCTGGACAGCAACTTACTTCATCACCAACAACCTCAAGCGACTAGTCGAGTTCTCCTACCAATGGCTTGAGAGATACTCAGGTCAACCCCCAGAGGAGAACTCTGTTGACCTCCGTCTGGTCGACTCGGTTCGGCATCTTCTACCTTCCTTGACCAGCCAGTACCTCACGTCTCTCACAGAATTCTCCACCTGGGCCGCTCTAAGTGACGATGCGCAAGCCCAGGAGCGTGGCAGAACTTACCAGCAGACCTACCAAGAAGACATCTATACGAAGATCCTCAGGTTGAAAGATTTCGACTTGTGGGACGAGGCCGTCGAACTCGCGAAGGAGTACATGGCCTTCGACTCGCTCGCTGAGATCATGGTACAGCGGATACTGTCACTGCAACAGGCCGCTGTGGAGAGCAACACAACCGACAGTGCGGCGCAGGAAAAGCTTGAACTGGCCAACCTCATGAAGGAAAAGATGGGCCACCTGTTCGATGCATACGAGGAGAACTTTGCATTCCGCGCGTACGAGGTTCTTCTCGAGAACAGCGGCGTCCAGGCTGTGCTGGACTTCCCTTACGACAGAAACGGCTACGCAACCAGATTCCTCCGGACCAAGCCCGAACTTGCCAAGATCTCCTGGATCAACGACGTCGAGAGAGAGAAGGACATCGATCATGCGGCCGAGACCCTGCTGAACCTAGGCCTTACACGCGAGCAGCAGGTCTGGAACAAGAAGATCGAGCTGAGCTTAGGCAAGTTAGCGCTGCTGGCTGAAGAGGCCGAGCAGTCTGCCAACGGCGATGGCGGCAGCAGTGTCCCGTCTGAAAATGAGGCAAAGAACGGCGCCAACATCGAAAAGATCGACCACGCGCTGGAGCTCATCAAAATTCAAGACGCGCTCTATGGCCAAATTTTACCCACTGTCCAAGAAGGGGTGGATGAGTCGGCAGAGGTGGAACTCGCTGTGAAGGAACACGGCGTCCTGATCCCGAAGAGGCAGAAGGCACTTCACCAGGTCTTCGAGGACAGCATGTCACGTCTACTCAGGCACGAAGCGCTACAGCCGCACACCCTGATTGACCTACTTACCCTGGCGGCATTACCTTCCAATCACTACGATACCATCGGAGACCAATTCTACCTTGCACTCAAAGTCGCGAAGTACGGCCTCAAGGGCGAGGAACGCTCTGATGCAGAACGGTTGATCTGGCGGCGGTGCTTCGTCCGCGACGACTGGAAGCGCGTCAACGAGACCAATGACAAAGGCGACCTGGATCAGCTCGCAACGGTGGGCGAGACGGCGGCGTACCACACCCTGTTCGCCGTCATTGACGAGCGTATGCGCAACATCCCTCCCCTATTCAGCTTTCGGGAGCTAATCAAGCCTTCAGAATACTCCGACCCGCGATTCAATCCCTTCGTCAAACCCTCCGATGCGCTCGGCGTTTTCACAGAGACTGTGGATCGCCGCTTCGATGGCATGGACGACGGCTTCCGCAACAAGCTGCTCGACGCCATGCGCTGGGAGGACACCAGGTTGCGCACCTTCGTCGAGAAGGCACAGCTCGAGGCTTGGTATAGGACGACGAAAGAGTGTGCCGAGAAAACGGTTGCCGTGACGTATGATCGGTTGACGGCCGCCAAGAAAGCCGCGGCCGCGCAAGTGCCGCAGGCCACTGGGAACCGGAGTGCTACTGAAGGTGGGCTAGGGAAGTTTGTCTTGGGCGAGACGGAGAAGGGGATGATGATGCCGGGGGGCTTGTTTGCGATGTGAGAGCGTGGCCTGGGGACATGCATGTCTCATGGGGTTTCGTGTTTATGTTTGGGGCAGAGGGAGCGGATTTGGATGGGATGGGCTAACGCCACTGTCTCTATGAGGAGAAAAAAAGGTGTAGGAGCCAACGGTTATCCTCTCGCTCTGCTTTCCCTTCCCTTTGTTGCAGAGGATGGGTAAACTGTATTAGTCTTGTTGATATAGCTCGTTTTGGGAGGCTTTCTGACGACATTTCATGAACCACGGCAGCTCTGTGCAGGGCTGACTTTTATTAGCCTTGATGGCTGAGGACACAAGGGGAAGCTTTGTTGCGTTGCGCGTGCCTTTTCTGCTTCTCCATTCCCCTACGTAGAGCAGTGCCCTTCCCAAGAGGTCTGGCTCAATGTCGCCTTGTGAAGGTGGTGAAAAAAAAAATGAAAAAAAAGAAAAAAAGAAAAAAAAGGAAAAAAAAAAGAAAAAAAAAAGACGAGGCAAAGTTACAGTGACGCAAGTGCTTGCCCCATCATGAAGACAACCTACCTTAGCCAACCAAGCATTGACCCCAGAGCTCAAAAGGAGTGTTACACAACATCGCTTTGTCACAGACCATTCACTGCGCCTTATCTTACTAGGGGAGGGAGGTGATGCCCACATTCAACTTCCAAAGCTGTTGACGAGCATGTGGCGAGTGGTTAGGCACCCCCGAAGGCAAAAGATCAGCCCTGCGTTAACCAAGGACCGAAAGAAGAGAGTGACGAATAGCACTGGCGAGACTGGATAAGATAAAGCCATAGTGAGGGCAAGACTAACCATTAGGTGGCTTTCGCCATACACCAACTTGCCATACACGCTGCACCATGAACTGTGCATCTCGGATCGATAGAGACGCCACAGCTGTGTTGGCGTTGACGCTGATTTGCGAAGCTGGGCTCGTCGAGCTGACTGAGAAGGGCGGGGGAACCACACAAAGGGGCCATAGTGAGACAGCAGGCCTACGTTCACTGTATTGGGGCGTTTGCGTGGAGTTTCAATGATGATGGCGCATAGGTCCTCGGGATCAAATCCTCCTGCCTGGGTAGGTGAGAGGTTCGTTCCATCATCCATGCGCCTCGCCCAGCAAACGGGGTTTTCCGGGAGAAGTTGGGCAGTAAGGCGCCCGATTTAAGAGGCTTCCAATGCCCTTGACATCTTGTGGCTGGTTGCGGCTTTATTTAGCCCCGTCATAAGTTTTCCGTACACACAAAGGTCCATTCATAGGTAGTAGTTACATAAGGTAGTAAGGGGCAACCTCAGTGAATGCTGGGGATCTCGTGTGTACGCACTAAGGCTTCGGCGGGCCGAGTGCGGTATGAAGGGGTATCGCTAATAATAAAGGGGAGAGATGTGGTTGGGACCGCTCTAGTCTTGCGTTGGTTAGTAGTGTCGGAAAGGTGTCACACTTGGAACAGGATGCGCATCCAGACTCGGAGCAGCCGCTGAGTCCTCGCGGGTCATGTATGTACGTGTATCTTGCCCTACTATGGCGTACAATACCATGGAAGACTGCCCAGCTGGTACTGGCCGCTTGAGGCAAGACAAGGTCCCATCCTTTCCCTATTCCTGCGGCGGCTTGAAGAGTTGAGCCTCACCGCGAGCATTCTGTTCCGTCTTATTCATAGGAGCCATGCCCCATTCGGGATTGCAGGTAGTGGAGACAGCCTGGGAAGAGGCTGGGGGCGGATTTCCCCGCTACCTTAGCTGAAGAGCTTGTTGGGAAACCCTGGGTGTTGCCGTTGGCCTGTCTCGCCGGTCTCGCCGCTCCCGCCGCAGGCCAAGATCCGCTGGCAAGACTCGGCGGTGAGTGCAAACCCGCCGTGTTGGTCGAGCAGGACATTGATGGGACGAATTGGTCGAGATTGCGATGTCGCATCAGCGCCTGGCGACGCGAAATAGCTAAGGTTGCGCCATTGAGCACAGGGCAGCTTACGAGGGAGAAATCAGGGCCGGCCGGGCAAGGTTTACTCAAAATTGGCTGTCCAAATCCAGCCATGAGTATAATGCCCGCTAGTTAAGGTACAACGCACGGCTGAAGAACCTAGGAATTAGGGCCTGGAGTTCGTGGTGGTTTCTTGTTCAGACAGTCTCACCAGTTTAAACCCCGCCTGTACCCAAGGACTGTGCAACCATGCAATGCCTCCTAGCATGTGCATCTGCACATAATCGCGGTGTTGTGGCAAAGGCGTGCAATGAGGTGAATTGGCCTGGAACGGGAGGCTGCGCCAGGACCAGCTCACTTTCGGCGGGAAGCCCGCAACGCTTTGCTTCTGCTGGATTGGCTGTTTTGTTGACAACCCCTGTCATCGGCTCCGCTGCCCTGCCTGCCTTTCCCTTCTGTCTCCTCGCCGTTTCCTCCTTCTCCATTTCACATTCTACCACACCACGCGGCACATCGCCATCACCAGACTCTGTGCGCCTCCGAAAAGGCCGCAGTCGACAAGTCGTGTCGGGGTGACTGAGTGCAGCTTAGAAACGGCGGACGCGCCCATCGGTCGGTTCAATCGGGACCCATTTTGGGGCTCGGATTGCACACGGTCGGCGACCGAGAATCCACGAGCACGATTACGGCCTCGAGACCATTTCCATCCATCCCATATCTGATCCGGCTGCATTTATGGTGCATTTTTGTTTCAGCGAGTAGGCGTCGCCATTGTACTAGTCTCCGACCGACCGAAGCCTTCAGTTTGCTAGCAAAGCAACGCCTCGCCACAGCAGAGCTTCGCCCACCGCCTGTCAGGGGTATTTGCAGACCTCTCCAAAGCTTTGGTGAGTTGGCTCGTGCTCGCCCAATTGCACCCTTTTGCTTGTCAACCCAGGTTTCCCAGCCTGCAGACGGTCTCCAACCTGATACTCGTACCCTTTTTTTTTTTTGCCTCTCCATATAGCCGATACGGGGGTACATCGTCCTCGTCGTCCTACTTCGCCATCTACCTTGTCCCTGGCCATGTAACGAGGCATATCGATCGTGACTTGCAGCTAACACTGATCTCAGATACCGAGCACGCGTAGCCGCATTCAGTCACGCGATTAGTATCCAACTTGCCCAGAATGGCTTCTTCATCGTCGAACGTTGTGGGGGTGCACTACAGGGTGGGGAAGAAGATCGGGGAAGGCTCCTTTGGCGTGATCTTTGAGGGGATGAATCTCCTGAACAGCCAACAGGTCGCCATCAAGTTTGTAGGTGCACCGAATGCAAGAATGCCGCGCATGCTTGGGCGCATAATGTTAACCTGGCTTGCCATCTAGGAACCAAGGAAGAGCGATGCCCCTCAGCTCAGGGATGAGTATCGGACATACAAGATCCTTGTTGGCTGCCGTGAGTACCTGCCTCTGGATAATGCTGCCTTGAGTACATAGCTAATTCTCTGCGCTCTGTCACAGCTGGTATTCCCAATGTCTACTACTTTGGTCAGGAAGGTCTTCACAACATCCTGGTTATCGACTTGCTTGGCCCATCGCTCGAGGACCTCTTTGACCACTGCAACCGGAGGTTTAGTCTCAAGACTGTCGTCATGGTCGCAAAACAGATGGTGCGCATTTCACTCGAGATCTTTTGTCTCTTATATGATCTGACCGCAGTTGTAGCTATCTCGAGTCCAAACCATCCACGAGAAGAACCTGATCTATCGAGACATCAAGCCCGACAATTTCCTGATCGGAAGACCAGGCACTAAAACTGCCAATGTCATCCACGTTGTCGACTTCGGCATGGCGAAGCAATACCGTGACCCAAAGACGAAGCAGCACATCCCGTACCGGGAACGCAAGTCGCTCTCCGGAACTGCTCGGTACATGAGCATCAACACCCACCTTGGCAGAGAGCAATCGAGACGAGACGATCTCGAGGCGCTGGGCCACGTTTTCATGTATTTCCTCCGGGGTGGTCTGCCTTGGCAGGGCCTCAAGGCTGCGACGAACAAGCAGAAGTATGAGAAGATCGGTGAGAAGAAGCAGACAACTCCCATCAAGGACCTGTGCGAGGGCTTCCCGGAGCAATTCGCCCACTACCTTACCTACGTGCGCAACCTTGGTTTCGAGGACACTCCCGACTACGACTATCTGCGGGATCTCTTCACGCAGGCCCTGAAGGAAGAAGGCGGCGTCGAGGATGGCGAGTATGACTGGATGAAGAAGCAGGACAAGAAGGGGGACTGGAACCGCCAACCGCTGCACGACCCAAACTCGCGACCGGGGCCCTCGGCCATGGAAATCCACGGCAACTCGCGGGGGAACACCACTCGTCACCAAAGCGACCCGCAAGCCCCGGGACTGACAGCGGCCCGTTTAAACGCCACGCAGCCCCCGCTGCCGCGCCAGGCGATAGGCCAGTCACAGAAACAAGGGCGGCCAAACGGCCCCGGATTGGCCAGCCCGCGATCGGCGGTTGGGGGTTACATGGCAGCCGCGCCGACGCCCACGGGCTCGACCCAGGCGCAGTTCCAGAACAGCAACCAGAACCTGCCCCAGCGGCCAATGACCCAATCACCCCAGATGAACACCCCGGCCCAGCCGCAGAATAGCGCGCAGCCGCAACCGACGGGCTTCCAGAAGTTCATGAAGACGCTTTGCTGTGGCTAGGGGCCTGGGGTCTGATGCATGATCTTTGTTCAATGTTCTGGCGTCCTGTTGAGTAAGCGGCCAGCCTCTTCCGTCCGACCACAACGCCGGCCGATTCGTGGCTAACCGAACGAACCAGCGCGAGGCGGCAGCAGACGGCATGTTCTATATAGAAGGCTTTTCCGGGGACGAGTCTTGCATGATTTTGCCTGAAACATGCGCATGCGTTTTTCGTTTTTGCATGGGGACATAGAGGATACCTTCTTTCCATAGCGGTTTCCGGCACTCTCGGCGCCTCTGGACAGACAGCTTTTACGATCACCTCACGATAATCCGTTTTTCGATTGCGTTTTCCCCTCTTCTCTTTTCTCAGCCTGGACCTTATCTCGCAGCTCTGACGACGTCGGCAGGGCTGAATCTTGTTGGGCACTGGGCAAAGGGGAACAAAAAACAAGACATCATGGCGCTCTTTGGTCGTTTTCTTCCCATACAGATAAACTCTCTAATAATCAGCATCCCTCTTGAAAACATAACACGCCCGAAGACAGAGAAGGACGGCAGCATAACAGGGGGGGTTGACTGTACTTGGCCTTGGGCGCTGGGCTGTGAGACTGACTGGTCACAACCGTGTATTTTCTTCTGCTCTGAATAATGAAATAGGTTCCATAACGCTGCCTTCGCAACCCTTGTTATCCTGCGCGAGATTGAAGTCCACTTACGGAGCTACGAACAGATGAGGATGGTGGTGTGTAAACACGTCCGCGTGGCAGCTCATTCCCCTGGTAAGCCCACCTATTAGCAGATGGACAGGCAAATGATTCCGCCTGCCACCAGGGTAACGTCCTTCCAGTTGCAGTTCACTCAAGCTGTTTTCTCGGACCGTAGGTTTTCAGCAATCCGTTCCCATACGCAATCCCCAGTCACACGCCCGCCTAACCAATTGTGTATCATTACAGTAAAACCATGATCTCGTAGACGTTCGAAAAACTCCCGCTCCAATCCTCATAGCAGAGGCATACACCTCTATCAGCCAGGAGACGAGACAGTACAGCATGCACTCCGTAACCGGAATCAATACACAGAGCAGATCAGCTGACAGGAATCCCGTACCAGACACAGCAACAATAGTCGAATTCACAGTTTTTATGAGAGACTCTATGTGAGCTTCTGCTTGATGAAGAAGGACCGCAGGTGCGACAGCTGCCAGGCGCAAGTCACGCCCAGCACGGTGAGCTGGATCAGGATCCACCGGACAACACGGGCGTTGGTGCTCTCGGATTGGTCACGGAATTCAGCTTCGCGTTCCTGTGTTTGGTTTCATCCCGCGTTAGAACGCTGTATGCCCCTTGTATTGGCAGGCCGAAACGTAAGACTCACCCGCTGGAAAACCTGCTCTCTCCTGATATCATTCAGCCTTGCATTCAGATCCCGCACGCGCGTCGCCAGGTCCTGAATCTTCTCCTTGTCCCCGCCCTCGAGCGCACTGGTTTCGCCAATGGCAAGGTCTAGCGACAGCCGGATGCCCCCGTTGGGGCTCGAGAGCGATAGCCAGTTAGACCGGCCACTGTTCGAGGAAGGGGTGAAGCAGAGCTTGTGGTCACCTGCGTCGGCGGCGGTGAACGTGAATTTGCCTGAGGAGGCGCCGTGTTGGGAGACGACGCGGTGGTCGTTGTCGAAGACCTCCTGAGGAACCAAGGGTTAGCATAGATAGGCGTAGGGAGAGCGATTCCCGAGGAGAGAAGAGACGCACATCGACTGTGATGTAGATTTTGATGCCGTCGTGCCTCGCCCAGGCCTGCAAGCGGTCGTCCCATTCCTCGGCCGTGTAGTGGCCCACCACCAGAGTGTCCTTGGGAAGCTCCTCGAAAAAGCATTTTGGCGATGTGACATCGATGTAGAAGTAGAGCGCCCGGGCCATGGCGGCCAGCGACAGCAGCGGGAGAAGCGTCCTCATCTTGCTGGAGGAAACGAGGACGGCCGAAGTGCTGGAGGAAGTTTGTGTGCACGCGACGGCTTTCACGTTCCCGCTGGGAACATAGGTACTGTGTCGGCTCACAATCGCGACCCCGGCCAAGCTCCAAACTGCCACGTTCAGTAAATCTGGGCCTACCAGCGTGGTTGGGTCACGTGCAAGCTCCCTGAGCACTCAGCACGCCTTGGCATTTGACCGTTAAGGTGCCAACCCCCGTCGCGACCAAAGCGAAATTTTGGCGGTGTTTGCTGCCAAAAACCTCCCGACTGCGTCCAGACTCCAGAGCGAACCCGATGAAGGGCGAGATCAAACGACTTCTGCATCGCCTAAAGTAACGTCCTCTCGCTTCTCCATCGGTAGAACTAGCACAGATCCGAATTTCCGCATGTGTATTATTTACGATACCATTTTTAATTGAAGTCGTTTTGATTGATGCCGACGGCTTTGCTGGCGACGGACTCGATCCCCACCCAAACAGAGCACGCTTATCTGCCCGTGACGCGACGGCCGAGGGGCCCCCCACCATCATGACCTCCAACGATCTCCGCGATGTCCTCAACCTTCCCTCCGAACACTCTCCAGCACCCCGGCCAAACAAAAAGCAAAGAACCGGCGCGCCTCGTCCAAACCTGAAGGGACTAGCACGCGAAGTCCAGAGTCTTGGCGGCGACAACCCAATAGCCATCGTTCCGGAGGTTCCATTCTTCAAGAAACGGCGCTACGCCAGTCGCAAACCAGCTGCGCGATGGGAGCTGAGGGCATTTACAAACTCGGCAAGAGGGGATAATGGTTCCCTCGTTCTGAGGCACTGGAAACGGAAGACGGACCATGGGCCCCCAGGAGAACCCCCGCAGGAACCGGAGTCCCGGCCGAGCGAGGATGGAGTGGATACAGAGATGAAGGAGGAGAAGCCCGAGGACTCCGCATTCGCCAAGTTCAATGTGCGCGTGTCAGTTCCGCAGTACAACGAGGACCAGTACCAGTCGAACCTACAAAGCACGGAGTGGACGAAGGAGGAAACGGACTATTTGTTGGAACTGGCGAAGGAATACGACCTACGCTGGCCTATCATCTGGGACCGGTACGAGTTTGTGCCAAAGCCACCTGAGGGAGAGGAGGCGAACGGCACTAGTACGGCCGTGGTGACAGCCCCGAAACCAAGGACGTTGGAGGACCTGAAAGCGCGCTACTACGAGGTTGCGGCAAAGATGATGGCGGTGCAAAAGCCGGCGCAGTATATGACGCGGCCAGAGTTCGAGCTATACGAGATGATGCAGAACTTCAACCCGGAGCAGGAGAGGAAGCGGAAGGAGTTTGCCCTCAACACGATGGCCCGCTCTAAGGATGAGGCCCGGGAAGAGGAGTCCCTACTCCTGGAGATCAAGCGCATCCTAGCTCGCACCGAGCGCTTCAACGAAGAGCGCCGCGAACTCTACAACCGTCTCGACTTCCCCGCCACGGACTCTGATATCAACTCTTTCAAGAGCTCAGCAGGGCTCCAAGCACTTCTCCAGAACCTCATGTCGACAGACAAGTCTAAGAAGCGGAAGAGCATTCTCGGTCCCGGCGACGGCGTCAGCCCAGGGGGTGCTGTCCCAGGCAGCGCCGTCTCGGAATCGGGCCCCAACCGGCGCGAGAGTATCGCGGCTGCAGCCTCCAGTCGCCGCGACTCCGATGCCCGCGGGCCCGCCATGTCCGCCGAGCCAACGCCCACAACCGCTTCTTCCTCCGGCCCGGGCCACAAAAAGAAAGGTTCCGCCGCGCAACCGGAGCGCCGCAAGCTATCTGCCCAGGAAGAGCAGGTGTACGGTGTATCCTACCACGACCGCCTCGGCAGCGGGCCGACCTTCCGCTACGAGAAGATCAACAAGCTGTACAGCCACAAGTCCGGTCAACAGCAGCTTCGCATTACGAATGCGCTCGCCGAGCTGGACGTTCCTCCCCGGCTGGTCATGCCGACCGCCGCGGTCACTGCGCAGTTTGAGGTGCTCTGGGGCGCCGTCACCGCTCTAGTAGATCTCAGGAAGTTGAGCGACAAGTTGGAAGGCGAGATCAAGTTGGAGGAGGCGAAGAAAATTGAACGGGAGAGGGCAAAGGCGGTGTTAGGGACTGGGGACGGTGGGGACGAGGAAGCGCAGGGCGAGAAGGGCAACGAAAAGGGAAAGGAAGAGGTCACGAACGAGGATGTCGACGTGGTAGGCGAAGGTAGGCAATCGGGAGAAGATGCTGGTGCCGGCGGGGATGCCGCTGCGGGGAGCGTCAAAGATGAGCCGGGGACCGAGAAGGACAAAGGCACGGGGCATAAACGGAGTGCGAGCGAGCTCAGTGCGACGAGCGACAAGAGTGCTAAGAGGCAGAAGAAGTAGGAAGCTGACTAGGTACCGCCTTGTGTAAGGGATCGGGGAAGTCCCCGCGTGTCGGTATGTGTAGCGATTATGAACCACGCCTTGCCTAATTGCATCGCGGTTGAATCCAGCGTGTAATCCCAGGTTCGGGTAGTGTTGCTCTTCATCATTACCACTTCGAGGGACTGTCACAGGCCTTGAACAATAAGATCTAATGCTTAAGTTTGCCGTATTGTCATATTCATGGGTGCGCGTCCTCCGTAAATCTCGTAACCAAAGTCAAGGCCGGATTTAGCTATCATTCGAAAACTCAGGCAGCTATACGCGTTCTTCATGATGAGAACAGAGCAGATTGCCGAGACTCTTTTTTCTGGGCTTCCTGTACCCCAAGGGTTGAGAATACTGCCATGAAGGCCTGCCATACTCCTACACAAGCCTTTCAAGTTTTAAAATCCTTGCCTAGCACACATCCTTAGGGTGCCTTTTCCCCGGAAGAAGTACAAACGTTTCGGAGCTTTACGTAGTGCGGTAGAGAAGGGTTGACCGGTGGAAAAATGCCTGGCGTATGTACATGTACCAAAGCGAGCTTTCTTACTTTACTACCTCATTCATTTCGTGAATCTCATACTTGGTCTCGGAAGAGGGCAGCACCAGGATGACTAGCACATCCTTCACACGCTCCGAATACATACGTCGTTGGCGGTATGGCCTATTGCAAATGGCATTATGCTCGCCGTCTTGGAGGCGCGCCCGGGGAGGGTGAAAGGGCAGCGAAGAAGTGAGATAGTTATGGCAAGGACAATTAGGTTCACTACCACTTATCTCGATAGGTAAGGCAAAGAAGAGAGTGAGAGATGGGGGTTGCCTATGGATTTCCCCAGTTCTATTATTGTTGGGAGCTGTAAGGTGCCCGAGGTGAATTATATAGCACGGCTGTTCGGTTCAACGTTGCTTCCAGATTCTTGAACTCAAGTATATCTACCTATTCTCTTTGCCTGAGGGGCTCTCGTACAGAGAGATAGCCACCAGACCCCAGTCACCCTTGGCTTTTCTTTTACTCACATCTGCTTGCAGTAACCGGGGATGCTCTGTTCTTTCCAAGGCTAAAGTTCAGGCTTAGGGAAAACCCAACATCGAACGTTCGCTTTGGGTCATTGTTAATAGTCCGGTGACGCTATGATTAAGGTCCTTGAAGAGACGACGTATCTTGGGCATGGAGAAATGGCGGCAACGTATGGACCCCTGGTGTTAGCAAGACTGTGAGCAACAGACGTCCATATCAGCAACCACTCGCGCCGGGAACTCCAATCTTCGAGAGGCGTACGAGCAGGGGATTTCATGGTGAGCAGTGAAGGGAAGCGCCACAACCTTGAGATGCCCTGAAAGTGACCGGGGAATGACAGTAGGACGCTTATCACTTCATGCCCCAGGCATCAAGCAGAGTGATGCAAGCGGGTGAGGTGCTGAAAATGGTGGCATCCTGTCGATTCAAATTTCCTGTACGTCATGGTTGGTTTTCCGACAGGCCAGGTCTTGAACCCCTAATTCAAGAAGCGCTTACTTGGGCGGACATCCAATCCGAGGGGGGTCTGGAGCCGCCTCGAGGTCTGCGCAGTTGATAGGCGGCTGACTGGTGAGCTCTTCGACGGATAGATATGCGTGGCTAACTCACCCCGTTGCAATCTTATCGCTGTCTCGATTGTAACACAACTGCCAGAGATATGCTATAAATATGAGCTGTCGATGGGTGAGCAGAATAGGATGCTCCATGTTTAGAAGCATTGGTGCAGGTCCTTGGTCCCGTGGTTGCCGCGGTGCGTGGGGTGTCGCATTTCTTTCGGTGCTTGAAACAGAAGCGCCATGGGAGGATATAGAAAGATTTGAGTAAACCTCCCAGCCAATGGTGTACCAACAACGACGCTTTGCTCTCACGAGTGAGTGTGGGTTGGATCCTGCGGTTCGGGTGTGGTCGAAATCGGCCCCAGAAGACTGGTCGTTGGGGGTGGATCAAAGCCATATGCAGGTACGACCGGCTAATCCAGCATGTACCTGTACTTGCGGCCCTCGTCTGTGGTATGGGCTGTCTGGGCCGCAGATCTAGATCTCGACATGCCCGTGATAGGGCTGCCTTGCCGCAGACGCCCATCGTAGCCGCAACGGCGGTAAGGGTGTGATGGAGGCAGCAGGTACACACATGTACCGTGCCTGACACTGCCTCTCAGTTGCAGAGCGGCCCGCGTCCTGTGGAGAACCATGACGGCGTGCTGGAGGCCGAGAGCCTCAATGCCGGTAGCCAACCCATATCACCCTCGGCACCCAAGGGCCATCGCAGGGAGTTGCCGCCTCCGATAGCCGCCGCCGATGACATGTATGTATGCACATACATGATGCATGTCATCCTCCCTTCCTTTTTCTCAATAAAGTCGGAACCATAGCCGCCTCCCTGCAGTCTGTTAGAACGTCTTGGGGACGGCACCGCGGCCGCGGAAAGGTGTGGCTTACGGATACGTGTGGGCGGCCTGGGCGACGACTGGCCGAGCCCCCTGGCAGCTGAACGATATCACCAAAGAACTGCTAGCCGGGCAGCCGGTATTGTTTTCCTGGCGTTTCGAAACATGTTTCCACCCAGAATTAGAACCCGTCGGAAGCGATGTCGTCCAATGTTAAGATGGCGGCTGCTGATGTCAGTTGCTTGTGGGCGGAGATTGGCCAATGGAAGCGCCGTGGTGGAAATTCTGGAAGCCGCTGCCGTCTGTAAGCGCCCGCTTCGGCGTCAAAACGGTTCAGGGTCTGGGTACGTACTGCGAGCTTCCCTCGTTTGGCGCCAAGCTCAGACTCACGCAATTGTGCATCTGCGGCCACCGGACAAGACCATTTTTTGCGGGGTCTCCGACCCGGCGCGGCGTTTCGCCGAACGGCGACGGATGTCCACTCACGGCCAGTCTTCCACCGGGGCCGAGCCGCCGGGACCTCGCTGAGTTCTTTTTATGGCATCGACAATCTCCGTCACCAAGTTGCAGCATGACGAGAAACCCCCGCCCAACCGCCCAACCTCGGTTGCCCAGGAGCCGTGCTCTTGGCTCTGAGCCTGACGGCGAAGGGCAACAAAGCCGGGTATGTAATGACTGGGCAACGGTGCATGCCGGGTATTGTACGAACTCACGCCGGATGGTCGCGGGGCCCTGGGTCGCTGCTTGAGTGAGGGAACCAGAGCACGATGGGAGGTGTGCTGCCTCCCAGAATCTTTTGAAGCCAACTGCACAGATATTGCCAAGCCCCCCAAAGTGCTCAATCCGCGACACTCCGGCTCGGAAAGATCGGAAGCGGCAACTATCCCAGACACTCACCATGACGAAGCGAGCGCATTTTGCTCTTGTGCTTCAAAAGTAAGCACGAGGAGCTGCACTTCTGACTCCGTACCAACCTAAGGTAGCTGATACCCAGTCTGCGGGGCGGCAGGGAGGTAGAATCATCCTGCAAGCCCGCCTGATAGTACAATGAGGGTTGTGCCCAAATAGGAGCCGAAGTTACTTCCCACATGATCCCATCCGGGCCGCCGGACGTAAATTCGCATGGAGTCGGCCGCACGCCTGATTTGAGAAGGCTGGTTCTTCATCTGCTGGGTTTGCCATCTGTACAGACAATAGGTACCTGAGTTATTCTGTCCTCACTGGTGAATCCCGGTGGAGTTGCTCTTCTGTTAGGTAGCACAATGGAGGTCTACCACCCCGCTCTGACGGGCGTCAGTTTCAGCCGCAACGACACACACAAGAGGCGTAACCCACCTTGCCGACCTCGGGCGTCGGCGTCTGTGCGGCAATAACCGTTGGAGCCCTGCTCTCCGCTCTCTTAGCTGCCGCGATGTTTGCCGGTCACGAGATTCACACCGCCTGTTCTCGTTGGACTCTCCACTTTCTCGGTGCCATACGGGCTAGGTGAGCCTGGGATCCTCGAGGTCGAGCATCGTTATCTGTACCTGACATTTAGACGCTCTGTAGGTTTGACTTTGCGTGGTTGTTGGTGTCTGGGGTTGGTTTTCGGCGTGTGAAGTGTAAGTACGGAGTAGAGCGTTGGGTAGACTGACGAGGCGGACGCCGGCTTTGCTGCCTGAGCCAATCAAGTGGCCCTGTATGTCTCATCAGTCGACGTCCGGTCCGGGAATCTGACGGGGACCGCCTAAAGCGATCAGGCTCGCGATAACCGCTCCGTTGTTCGAGATGCCGGGGCTATTCCGTCTCCCACCTCCATAGGGCTTGTTACACACTCGTACACTAGTATGGTAGTGTTCATCCAAGAATGAACTCAGCACTCTGCCGCTTGTTCTGTTTCCATTAATATCGTTCCCAAGCATTTCATAGGCCACAACGGCCCATTTTCTGTCCAATCGGAGCTGTGATCGGTGCATGAAACATTAGCCAATAAGAGGTCCGAGATCCATAAACGGAAAGAGCGGCTAGCGTGCACTTGAGCAGCCTGCGCAGTCCATCACACGGTCAACTGTACTGTCTCTGCAAGACACTGCACTTGCACTTTAACTGCCTAGTCGTCGTCGGCAACAGACTCGGACTCCGACAAGGGCAACGGATAATTCAATCGCAAGTCTACCAACACATTCATAATTGACCCTGCAAAACTTCAAGCTTCGTTTAGAAGACAGTTTGAGATTTTGTTTCTAAAATTATCCTACTAGGCTTGGCCCGAACAAGACTCCGGGACGTTAGCGACGCTGCGTTTCATCCGCAACAGAACTCGGCAATCTGCTTAATGGGTGTGGGGATGGCCGCAACCCACCAAAGTCATCAGAGAAGGTCAGAAAGCACGCTGGAGGAACAAGACAACCCTGGGTCATCACCGACACGAAATAGCTACCCACCTACCTAGGCCAATGCTCCCCCGCGTCACTCTAGCGTGACATGGTGGCCTGCTAGCTCCGTCAACTGCAGGAACAAGCCGGCACTTGGCCAAATCTGGATGTGAAATAGGGAAGTTGGCAGCTGGCCGGTAGCATCAATGCCTCGGTTCTGCAGTTTTGGCCACCATCTATGGCGACCCAGAGTCGAAGGGCAACCTGCCGGGACGACTCGATCCGTTGCCTAGAATCCTTAGCTGTTTGTGTGTTTGCAAACATCGAGGCTGCAGCTCCCCGAGAGGCGTCAAACGCAGCGAGGCAGCGAAGCGAGCGGGATGCGGCGGGATGTTCCCTAGCGGAGAGACGGCGGGCAGGGTAGATGTAGGTAAGGTAGGTCCTCTGCATCCATATCAAAGGTGCGGGCTTACATGCGTTATTAGCGTTAGTGACCACCAATCACCACAGCTTCGTCACGCAGCCATTGACCATTCATCTTGCGGTGCCTCGAACCTTGCACCATCACAGGTCAGCACATCTCCTCTCTCCCTGAGCGCCCACACAGTCCGCCTCTTGCCTCACAAAGCGGGGTCATCTAGAGGGAGTCCACAGACGGAGCGAGATAGACGTCCACGGTGAGAACATCAAGCTGAGTGCTCAAGGAAGTCAGTCACGCTGGTCAGACCAGGCCTGTTCAGCTGGTCACAAGCTGAGAAACAAACACTCGTGCGGTGGCGGGACGTCCTCCACCGGGTCTGCTGTTATCGCGCTGCACGGTTGCCGCCACTAGCGCCCCTTGGTCCCTGTGTCGGCGTTCTGCTCCAGTGGACCGCCCCTTGCACATGCACGCCACGCGCCGCGGAACCAAGAATTCGGATGCCATCGCTCAAGCATTGCCAACTCAACTAGGTACGTAACTATGTAGGCTGCATACCGACCTAGGTATCTAGCCACAGCCCCCCCTGGATGGCGGAATTGGGGGCCAGATGATGCGGACCGCTTTCTCAGACCCAAACCTCCGAGTCGTGTAAGACTCCGGCCGTCATCGTTAGTGTCCCAGACACCGAACGGCTGAGTGGGGCACAAGAGACATCCAAACCTCAAGGCTGCCCGAGTCCGCAAAGTCTGATAGAAAATGACAGTTATGCATAGAGCAAAGCCCATGTGCGTATCGGACTCAGAATGCAGATGGCGAATCCCGTAAGCATTCCCCGTTTGTGGGAGGCCAGGTAGATCCATTGTGGCCTCTCGCCGTTTGGCCACTACCAGTACTACCTAACCCTAGGCAACGGCTATGATGCATCGCGCACCCAAAAGTCATTGGCGACGAGGCCGGCTGTTTGGGTTTACCCTCAAAAGTGGGGCATTTGAACCATGTCTAGCGGCTGCTTCTTCGCCTGATTGCATGAGAAGACGCCAGCTCCAGGTCGACGGGAGCAGCGAGCAACTTTTCTGCGACCGGCTCACTAACGTCTTAGGTATATACCTCACTGCACAGTACTACCTTACCTTACATAGACAACCTCGAAGCTGACCGTTCGTATCAGAATGCGCCAGTCACGTCGACAGCCAAGTGGAACTGTTCCATCCATGAATGGTGGTCAAGCCGTCCCTACACAACGCTCAGTAAGGTAAGGTAGGTAATCCGAACCTCACCCTATAATATGGTAATAAGCCTAATATGTAGTTTCCTATGTACGGCCCAAACAGATACAATCCACAGTACATAATGTAGCTCTAAATCTAAACGCATGGCCCACAGTACTGCCACAGTCTCGTCTTCCATGTGTTCACAACCGAAGCCGCGTGAGAGAGTCTGCCTCAACCCCAGATTGGCTCGTGTAAGCCACGACCCCTGTCCAACTGTGCCGGCGAAACAAGGCTTGGCGTGCTCGCCAAACTGTCACCAGAGATGGCCGCTTTTTATGGGCGGGAGCGATTGCCCTTTCCGCGCCTCTTCCCAAGACGGCCACCCTGGCGGAATCGAAGGTATACACACATGTACCGGTACCGGTACAACACATACCATACAAGATCGGTGGCCCGTAACCACCCCGGCTATGCCGCGTGCTATCCAGCTCGGCACGCATTGCTGACAGGGCATTCGAGAAACCGTCGCTGTTGAGTGCGCTATAGCGGGGGATTGGGGTGCAACTCACATTCCAGCGCGGGTAGCACCACCTCGATATGTACCTACTAGTTATCCGTAGCCGCACTTCGAGATACCCCTGTGGCTGATTGTTCGGTAACGCTACACGTGTGTGGCCGGGGACATTTCCTCTTTTTCGCACTTTGACTTCCGCGTTGCCCACTGCGGAACCATCAATGAATTCAGCCACGGCAGGCCCACATGCTCTCGGACCAGGGTCCCTTGCCAGCAGATCTCGCTGTTCCGCATCCAGTCTTCGCTCCCGTGGCGGGCGTCTGTGCGTTGCAACACTTCGGCGGTATGCGGTACCTACCATTTTCTTTTTCTAGCGGCGCTTGTCTGGCTGGTGCACACTTAGGTTCAACGGGTCTCTGATTACATCTCTCTTCCTTTCCCCTTCAGACTGTGGGCCACTCCTCACTTCATCCTACTAGGTAGACGAGCCTCAAGGGACGGTCTCGCCAGAACCCAAGGGTCCGTTTCGCCGGTCTTGCGACAAACATCCGAGAAGCCCTGTCGCCAGCCACTTGCTGGACGAGGTGCTAGCTATCATTGGCAGGTCTGCGGCACCACATTCTTGAAGCCAGCCTCTCGCCCCATTCCCGGACAGGCGCAGCATAATCGCGCGTTAAAGAGGACCAAGCGCCAGCACCCGGCAAACTCGAAGACAAGGCTGGTTGTGTGGACTTTGGGTTCGTTCAGCATTTGGGCGACGACAAGTCACAATCGGTTGTTTCTGGATTCCCAGCGCATCGCACGCAACCTCTCGACGTTTCTAGCCTCATTCCATTGTGCCGTGTTGGTAGCAGGCTGCCCAGGGACAGGAACGGCAACTGCGTGCAGGTGCGATTTACGTTTAGATCAGCGTGCCTCACTCACCGGCCGACGAAGAATCTCAAGTACATGCCTGACGTGGCACACACCGTTACTCTCAGGTTTTGCGATATCATCACCGACACCGTGAAGGGATCGCTGGCCTGTTGATCCAATCGGCAATCTACTTTAACAGCAACGGCAGCAGCACCAGGGTGGTGGTTTGAGCAGCAGCGGTGGAGGGGTGATTGTGCTGGTTTGCTGTTTCGTTGAGGCGCCAGCGGGGGGTGCAGCTGTTTCCTGGCCGCTACCCGAACCCGGCGCTGCGTTTGCAACGCATACCCGGCCCCGGATTTGCGGTTGTTTGGATCCGCCTACATTGTACGCAGGCCGCGGCTCAGCCTCCGCCATTCGGTTACAGACTCGTCAACTTCGCACCCGAAAAGGGCGCCCACGGGTCGAGGCGGGAAAAGCCGCATTCTCACCAGCGCCGAATCCAAAAGGACCAAGACAACCCAAGCCACTTGACGCCAGTCTCCGAACAAACCCAGCACTGGAAGTTGCGGACGCAACGAGTGCCGGCCGGTCCCCACCTTATTTCACTGGCGCATCGCTGCCGGCCTGGGTGCTCGTCCTCCTGCAGCCTGATCACATTTTTCCTCTCGCTAGAGCAAAGCTCCTGGATCATCAGAAACGCCCCCTAATAAGCGCTGAGGGAGGCGCGCTATCGTTGCATGTCACGTCGGTTCTTCGCCCGGGTTTCCTGTTCCGAGTCTCTAACTCCACCGCCTTCAGCCAACTTATTTGTCCGCCGCACACCCACCGCGCCCAACGCCTTGCAGCCGCAGAGCGGCCGCTCCGGATCCAGGCTCTACGGAAGGCTTCAGTCGGTTCCCGCTCTGTGAGGGATTGCTTAGCTCCCGCTGTCTCGATAGCCTTACTTCCTGTCAGTATCCCTGCCACACACTTTGCGGGCGGGGCAGAGATATTTTGGGAAGGTTATTGGAGTGTCACTTGTGAATAGAGATGGCTACGTTCAGGCCCATGAACGGCGGCTCACTGAAGACTGCCGCAGAAACCAACGGAGCTGCAGATATGGACCATGTAACCCGGCAGCCTGTCAACGCAGAACCCAGACCAGCTGAAGGGTACCCAAATCAGAGGGGTCGTGAAGAGTGGGAGGTGAAGGAGGGCCGGAGCAGCACGAACCGCGAGAGTCTTCCATTTCCGGGGGCTGACACCTTTCACGAAGCCGAGAATTCCCATAAGCGCAAGCGGTCAATCTCGTACTCCCCGAGCCGGGAACACCCCCTGTCGCCTCCTTCGAGGACGGAGAGGACGGAGAGGACGGAACGGCCAGAGCGGACGGACCAGGCGGAGACCTATGGGCGTCTCCGTCCTCCATCCGAACCACACGACAGGTTAAGCACGCCGCCCAGGGATTCTCATCGGGGACGGCAAGGAGACGAGGCTCGCGATGGCCCCGAGCAATGGCGTGCCCAGCACGCCAGGGAGGAGCGCACCTCGAGCATTGAATCGCCGTACTCGGCTATTCCGGTGTCAGCGCAGTCGGAGGAGCCAGCGCTAGAATTGCTACAGAGAGCCATAAGCCACGATGAAGGAGACCAGAGCCCAGACGGCGACGATCGGGCCATGTATTCCGGCCAATACACGCCTGAACCCCGCCGCGACGGCGTCGTCCAGTCGGACCCCAAGAAGCGCAAGCGCAATTTCAGCAACCGGACCAAGACGGGATGCTTGACGTGCAGGAAGCGCAAGAAGAAATGCGATGAGCGAAAACCGGAATGTGAGTGTAACCCCGCCAAAATCATGTTTTGTTATGTTTTCCGGTGCCGACGCGCACTTGTCTACACGCATGGCCTGATTTGCGGCCGCATTGGGTCTGACCTAGCGGCTGACAACCTCCGCAGGTATGAACTGTTACAAGGGCGGATTTGTTTGCGCCGGCTATCCCCCGCAGAGAGGTGCCTGGGCCAATAAGCCCGAGAGCAAGGCGACGCAAGTCAACATTGAGTCAAAGGATCCGAACTACGTTCCCCCGGGAGCGTACGGAATGCCTCAACAACCAGCCCCGTACAGCAGCAGCCAACAACCTCTGCCGGGCCAGCAACCGAAGCGGGACTCCCTGCCATATAACCGCGGCCAACCCACGCTTCGCATCACGCCGCCTCAGGGTCGCCCCTTACAGTCGGACGACGACCGGTTAACAGCGTCGACAATGCCGAGCTCATCTGCGATCAGCCCGGACAACAAGCTCTCGGCCCTCTCAGGGTACACAACGTCGGCGACGCTCAACGTCTTCCCCACCCCAGTCAGCGCCGCTACCATGTCCGCCTTCTCGGACCGAACGCCCAAGGAGTATCAGCGGGTGCCGCCATTACACGATATCACGCGCACCGACCCGGACCACCAGCAACCGCCGCCACCGCCTCCTCCGCAGAGCACTATTTCGACCCAACCCCCCTTCAGCAGTGCGCTACACGGCAACAGAACTTCCACTCCTCCGGCGCCGTCGTCGGCACTGTCCGCTCCAACCCCAACCGGGGGCGTCCAGGCCACCGCCCAGCTTGCGCTGTCCCACACGCAGTTCCCTTCCGACAGGCAGCCGCGCCGCCAGAAGGAGGAGATGCTGAACGGCAGGCCCTACTACCCGTTCGACAAGGAACTAGTGCTCGAGCGGGAGCGCTGCAACGCGGCCTGCTGGCGATTCAATAACTCGACCAACCCCAACCTCGGTGTCTCGCCCGCCGAGCGCGCCCGTCTCTTCCGCGACATCCTCCACCCGCGCGAGGGCATCCAGCTGTCGTCCACCGTCGTGTCGCCTGTGACCCACGCCGGACGCGTCGGCGAGAACGCCACGGTCGAAGCGCCTTTCAACTGCGACTACGGCTACAACATCCACATTGGCAACAACGTCTCCATCGGCCGCAACTGCCTCATCAACGATGTCTGCGAGGTGCGGATCGGGAACAACGTCATCATCAGCCCGAATGTCTGCATCTACACGGGCACCTGCAGCACCGACCCCCGGTACCGCAACGGGAACCAGGGCACGCGGTACGGCAAGCCCGTCGTCATCGAGGACGATGTCTGGATTGCGGCCAATGTGGTCATCCTCCCCGGGGTTCGCATCGGGAAGGGCTCGACGGTGGGAGCCGGATCGGTTGTTACAAAGGTACAGTTCATTCACCCAATATCTTCTCATCCGTCTTCCTTTGACTCTTCATGAGACGAAATGACAGCGAAAGCTGACTGATGGACACTAGGATGTCGCCACTTGGAGCATCTACATGGGCGAGAAGGCCGGCCACCGCAGGGGCGTCAGCACCCTGCTTTCTTGAGCCCTTTGCTTTCTCCGCTCGAATTACCATAATGTCTCTTTATCCTATCTTATTTAGTATTATCATTTGCCTCTATTTTTTGTCTCTCAGGGCTGGATTTCCCTCCATAGTTTTCGTTTTCCCCCTACAACTCTTTTTTTGTTGAGTGGTTGGTACTGTTGCTGTACAAGGTCTATGATGAAGCGCTATCCGAAGGGGACACCCTATGATACCCAAGTATTGATTTGTATGCATGTACGAACGAGGTCAGGACCTGGTATTAGGTTTATATGGACCATAATTCATGTTCTTTATTCATGGCACTTTTTTTGTTCTTACGCCGGGGAGATATTTGAGGGTTAGGTGCTGTGGGCGAAGGCAACGTGAGACACGCCAGGAACCACTCAATTCACCCGCTAACTATACCAATCTCTGTTCTGGTTCCTGGTGAAACCGTGCCGTGCATGTGCTGAATCAACCTGCTTTTGCCTCTCTCTACTCTTCTCACTCAAGAGCGGATTCCAATAAGTCCGACTAGTGTTTACTTGTGTACTGTTGATGTTTAATTAAGCTGTTGGGGGCGATCTGATCGCATATGCGGCACGTGTGGCGGGTGGTCGATAGTTGGGCCCGTTTGGCTTGCGGCACGGAGAGGGAGTTGGGGGCTAAATTCATCGGGAACTTACAGCACATACTATCCAATATCATTCCTTCGTGCTGTTTGTTTGCCCACTTATTCACATGCAACCGGTGAGCAGCCAGGGGAAAAGGCCTTTATTCAACGAACAGCGTTGCTGGGTCTAAAAGGTACCTACACTACGCAGGAAGTAGGAATATTTGCCTCAGCAGTCCCCCAGGGGGTGAGTTTTTCTACTTTGCTCCTTCACCGCTTACTGTTGTGCATAGGGGAGGATTGGGCCGGGCCGGGCATGTTTCTCCATCCGAGTGCGACCAGTTCTGACGGCCGGGTCCGTAGGAGTCGGACCGCATGGTTAAACGCGACTTGGCCCAATTGTCTTTGACCGGGCCAAAACATGGGGCCCGGGCCGGTCCTCGTGGGATGATGAGGGGATTGCGAGCGAGGTGGAATATTGCTCATCAAGGATCGATTCCTTCCGACGAGAAAAAAAAAAGGGATCTCTCGGCTTGCAGGGCATGGCTCGACAATTGCATGATTCTCGTCGACGTGGATTACCTACCTGGTAGGTAGTGTCAGGAGGGAGGTGTGATTCCTGTGGAGAGCGCCTGGCTATCATGGCCACCTCAGACTGTGGATTGTGATGAGGCGGGAGGATCGTGGTGTTTGTTGAGGATGTTTGAGGGGCATGCAGATGCGTGTGTGCCCCGGCCGACCTCACCGGGCCCCGGTTGCCAGGCCAGAGCACGATGCCGCGGTGAGGCCCCATGTGGTGTGCAAACCCCGTCCTGTGCGACGCCCGATGCCGGTCAGTGGTTGCATTTCGCTTTAGGCAGCCTCGAAAGAGGTATGCAGTACCTTCATGTATCGCTGCGGCGTGGAGCGGCGCGGTTACGGGGAACTACTATTCAGTCGCCCGAGTCGCGACTATCGATCGATGTCCAAGATGCGGCGGGGTGCGGCTTGAGACCGTCCTTTCCCGCCGTGTCTGATGCCCAGCTAACTATGTAATGGCTGCGAGCCTTGTCACAACCGCTTGCCGCTCATACCGGGTCATGCGGCTTGGTGCTTGGTGGAGTGGAGTGACGCGAGAGGATGGGATGGATGAGTGATAGCCTGACCCAACTAGGTGCACGGGGATCCCCTCCGCCGCGCTGCCGTTGGTTCAGAGATACCGCTCGCCGCGTTGTATAGCTCTTTCAAACCAAGATGTTCGACGGAAGAGTCACAGAGATACACACAGGACGGAGGCTCGCCCGCAGGGGGTTGAGACGTCCCGTCCCCTCGGTATCCCTTCGGCATAGTTCCCGTGGGGGAAAGCACATACAGGAATAGATGTCCCAGGCATGGCTGACAGTTTCCAAAACTGTGTGCGCTGCGAGGTCCTCAGCAGGGAGCGGCTCGGTCGCTTAATCCAAGATCTCGTAAGTCAGCCAACAGCAGAGCAGAGTGCGACGGAGGATTTGCAACCTTCAGGGCACGGCTGGGAGCGGGAGGGTACTGTATCCTGCCAACAGGATTTCTAGAATGACAGGGATTGTAAGCTGTTGGTTGATCGTTGCGTTCGGCTCAAATCCTAAACCTATCATGACTCGGGGGGCTAGAGTCTGGTGTGTGCAGTACGATCAAGTTCCGAGACCTCATGCGGTCGAGTTGCAAGCGAGGAATCCGTTGGTTGGTGACCATGGCATCATGGCTAATTCAATGCTCCGTAGCCACGGTTGGTGGTGATATGTCGCATAGTGGGTATCCAGTGCTCGTGTTGCGCAGGAATAGCATGCACTCATACTTCGTTCGAGTTTATGTCTGACCAAAGGCGAACGTTTAGCCGTGTCCCAGAGCTTCTCATTATACTGTACTCCGTATTAAACCGCATGCCGACTCGTTCAGCTAGAATCAGCACCGAATCTCTACCCCACCCTTACTGACAGTCAAGTACTTGACCCCCTTATACGGCTTCACACCCTCTCCAATCCCCCTACTCTTCCTCGCGTCGACTTGGATGCTCTCCACCTTGATCCCGCTGGCCAGCCACCCCTTGATAGTGAAGCTGACCGAAGCCGAGCTGGGCATGAGGGTCTTATTTTGGGCAGTCCTCCGCTCATCCCTGTCCCCTCCTCCTGTGTCCGCCACCGTGCCGGTTGGTTTGGTAACAGGCGAGGCGCTCTGGTATGGCTCGTCATAAGCATAGGCGCTGCTGCCGCCTGCGCCGAATCCAAAACCTGTTGGGTCGGGGTCCTCATCCTCCCCGTCGGTCATCTGCCCAACTACGGTACACCGTAGCGCGAACGAGGCCGTACCCTGCGTCAGCTCCTTGTTGGAGATGGTCCACTCCAGTGCCCGCTCCCCGGGATTGTAGTTGGCGTCGCCTTTCGTAGGTCGAATCTCGGAGAGATTTCTCACTTCGGCGGGCAGCGGTACCGAGACACTGAGATCCTGCAACGCCGGCGATGCCGGGGTTCCTGGATTCGGGCCCCCAACCCCTCTACCACCACCCGGTCCGCCTCCCCTGCCTGACTGCGTGGTCCCGGACGAGCCAAACACTCTGTTTACCTGAAGCCTGACCTCGAAGTCCGAACCCGTAGGCCCAAGGCCCGTCTTGACCTCTACGGTCACAGGTAACTTGAGCGGGTTCGACCCCAGGCTCGCCACCCCACCGTCCGTAAACGGCATGAGGTCGACCTCGTACCCAGCAAGCGTAAACCGCCCGTCGGGCGGAATGAAGCTCAGCACGCCCGGTTGCTCCCGCCACCGCGCGAGCCGCACGCAGGGGTGGAAGACAGGCAGGTCGATGATGTTCTTTAGGTTGTGCTTCCCCGAGGGGCTGGTGAGTGTCATGACGATATCGGGCACACCGGAGACCTTGGAGGTGAAGGCTATCGTGCCGTTGGCGAAGGCCGCGAGAGGTCTGCCCGACGGCGCGAGCGTGACGGAGAGTGTCTCGATGACGTCGGCGTAGAGCTCGTTAGACGTGTGCCGCACGTTGGCTCGCCGCCAGGGGAGGGCTGGCGTGCTGTTCTGGATGAGGGGCGGCGCGCTCGAGCTATTGCCGAAGCCGGTGCTGAAACCGGGTTTGCTGGCTTTCCTGGGGATGGTCAGCGAGACTGATATCGTGTGATTGCCAGCGGTGGGTCGATTTACGTGGGCAGGTTCAGATTCCCCAGCAGCTTGTCCATGAAACCCTCCACCTCGACCAGGTCTCGCAGCGCATTCGGCTCGGTGGTGTTGATGGCGCCGGCATCGCACATCTCGGTCAGCAGCTGGGCGACGACATCGTAGTTGGCCTCAATCTTGTGCGCTAGTAGCGGCGCACCGAGGAACTCCTCGAACGAGTCGACGACGCGGTGGAGAAACTCGAGGACGAGCAGCGGCTCGACCTCGGACGAGGTGGTCAGGAGGAAGAGGAGGTTGGCATGGGCGAGACTAAAGATGAGCGTCGGTGGGTTTGTATTGGGAAGGTAGATGAGGTTCGGCCGTGGGACGGGGTGCGCCAGATAGAGGGGCAGCAGGTGATTCGCCGCTAGCGGCCGCGATGTGTATGTGTGCGACAGAACCAGGACGCTGCAAACTGTTAGCCGACACTCTAAATAGCAAAGTCAATAGAGAAGGTCTAACTTGTGCTCGTCGTAGATGTGCAGCACCTCAATGACGCCGTTCATGATGTTGTCTTTCTGCGCGGCGGTTTTGTTTGGGGTTGCTTTTACAGTGCCAGGACACTGACGCAATGAGGCCCTGGCGCTGCTTGACCCCGGGTTTTGGCGGGGACCGAACTGGCCGGCAAGTGGGTCCACGGGTCCTTTGCAACCCCTGCAAATTCTCGCCCAGACTGACCTGCCAGACATCGAAGCTGAACTGTGAAGTGTGAACTGGATCGATCAGATGAGATAGGGGTTTATTCGCATCTCGCAACTTGCCAGCGCCCACCATGGCAAAGGACTTGTCTCTCAAGGGCCTTGATCGGCCTGAGAAGCTTGAGGATTTGCTTAAAGAAGACCGCGGAGACGACTGCCTGCCCTGCAAAATCGTCGGTACGTTTTGGTTTTCCCGAGAGGAGCTCACTCTGAACTGAAGCTGAGATCACGTCTCTGAATGCAGGCGGTGGCGCCTTCCTTGGACTTGCCGCCTACAGCTACATATCCGGACAATCTCAGCTCGAGCAACAGAGGGCGAAGATCCTGGCTAGCGGCTCGAGGTTCGGCATGCGCAGCAGGAGTATGGGGATCACGGCCATCTCACTCGGTCTTGCTTGGCTCGGCATCTGGAGGCTGGCCAAATGATTTAACTACCTGTGCAGAGTCGATTGGAAATGCGACAAGCCATCCCCGCTTAATGACTTAGCACCACCGACGACGGAAGTGTAGGAAGCATGGCCTGCCCCAACCTGTCTCTCTCCGCACGAGCTGTTCAGGGGCTGAGAGAGAGTCGCCAATCCACTCACGCCCGAACGCCGCGAAAGAGGCGGAGAGGATGTTGCTACGACTGTGTGGCCTTCAATGGTTGCTGGAGGAATGGGCGGAGGACACGCCAGAGAGAAAGGGCTCGGCTGATGTACCTATACTATGTATGTGTTGATATCCCCTGTACCATACTTCATTTTCTGCCCTTGTCGCACGGTTCGCGGGTCAGGACACCAGGCGCGCATCGGAATACCAGGATTACCCTTTTGCTATGTTTGACGTCGCACCTACCCGGAGACTGTCTGGTCTCACCATCACGTTCATCCTCACCGACAAGGCGCGGCCTGCGGCTTGCAGACGTAATGAGTCACGCATGACATAACGCAGATACACTCCACACCGTGTATATATAAGGTATATACCTAACAGACGACTACACTTGAAGGGAACCTTGGTACGGCGCGAGCGTGACCATTGCACAGCACCCGCCCGCCCTCGCTATGTTCAATCTCTTCCATCCCCCCTTCCAGCGCAGCAGCCGAAGAGCTAACCTGTTTTCCCGCCCTAGACCCCGACTTAGAACTGCGGCTTGGCGTTCTTGAGCAGCATCTCAAAGTAGGCCTGGTTCCACTGGCCGGCCTCGGGGCTCGGCTTGAAGGCGTCCTCCTTGCCGCAGAAGCTGTCGTAGCGGGTGGCCGAGCTGTCGCTGGTGCCGTCGCTCTCGCCGCCGGGCTTGACCCACACGAAGGCGTCGGCGAGCTCGAGCCCCGTGTCGGCGGTGGGGCGGACGCCGAAGCCGGCGCCGTTGACGTTGCACCAGTTGCCCCACTCCTTGCGCAGGCCCTGCACGGCGTTGCGGCCCGTGTCGACGATGGCGTGGTTCGGCATGCCGGCGTCCTTGAGGTAGCGGCCGAAGGTGCTGACGTACGTCTTCTCGTTCTGGCACGAGTTGTACTTGGCGTCGGACGCCTTGGAGAACTCGCCGGGCGAGAGGTCCCACGCGTTCCACCCGGCCACGTTGGTCGAGAAGCCGCGGAACTGCTTGGGCGAGCCGGCCGCCTTGTACGCCTTGGCGAGCTCCTCGGCGCCGGGCTTGAGGTTGGCATCCCACCCGAGCCACCCGCCGTGGCCGGCGTCGATGTACATGACCACGTTGGGAAGGTTGAGGTTCTTGAGCGCGTAGGCCACGCCCTCGCGGTAGCCGGAGGCGCTCTGCTGGCAGGTGCTCAGGTCGGAGTTGGTGACCAGGTTGGGCAGCGAGTCGGGCTCGATAATCAGCGCGAAGGCGGTGTTGGGGTGCGCCTTGAGGATCGAGACGATCTCTGCATCGCATGTCAGTTTTCCCTCTCCCGTTCCTCTCCCTGACATCCGATATGCCGGGTCGGGGGCAAGGCACTCACTGTCAATGTACTCGGTCTTGTACCGGTTGAGCTCGCCGACCTTGAGCTCGCCGTTGGAAGCCTTGGCGGCGCAGTCACGGCCGGGAAGGTCGTAGATGACGAGACCCAGGATGTGGTCGCAGGGCACGTTCTCGAGGGCGGGCTCCAGCTTGCCGATGTTCTCGATCGTGTCGAGCCACAGGAAGCTACCGACGTCGGCAACCTTGGCGGCGGCCGCGGCGAGGCTCGGGTCCGAGAGCTGCTGCACGGCGGCCTCGACCTCGGCGCGGTAGAAGCTGTTGGGGTGCAGCGTGTACTTCTTGAAAACGTTGGTGCTGGCATCGAGCTTGACGGCAGACGAGCAGCCCGACGACGCTTGCCGTGGCTTCTGGGGAGTCGTGGACGAGGGTGCGGCCATGGCCGCGGCGGCAAACGCCGCCAGTGCAGTGGACTGCGAAATCTTCATATTGGGCAAAGATCACCTTTCACGACAGCTGCTGTTCGCGATGCGATGCCTGGGTCGAGCGATCTTCCTTCCCGGCAACCGAGGGAGGGTGGCTCGTCTTTATACCGGGGACGAGAACGACTTGGCGCTGCAATGGTCCCCTGACAAAAGGTCCCCTGACAGAAGACCCGGAGCCTCAGGAACCGGACCCAAGAATCCCAGGCCATCGCGGTATTGCCTTCTGGAGAAGGGTTGCTCGGGAAGCTGGCGCTTTGCAATCAGGAAGACAGGGCCGGCGGTGGCGGGAGGCTCGGTTTGGACCCTCCGAGAATGCCTCAGCCGCGCCGAGCAGACGCCGTCGGGATATGGAGTGCGGGGCTACTGGCGAATGCCGGCCACAATGAGTGGACCAACGTGCCAGATCCCATCTCGCCTTTCATATCGAGCTTCATTTGCACTCAGGCGATGGCCGGCAGCCCGGCTTGGGATTGGTGGAAGGGTCACGGGTGCGTCGACTGCGGCTCGTAGTGAAAGTGTGGGGAATGGGGAAGCTGGTTCCTGGCAGTCCGGGGTACTGCATGCCCTCCAACGCCCTGTTTGGTCAACGTCGGGGCGAGAAGGCCTGTGGTGGTTCTTGCCTTTGCAACCACAATATTCAAGATGGGGGAAAGCTTGCCATGCCGATCAACGGGTAACGGTCCGCCAAGCGGATGTTGATGAGAGCATATCCGGACACGGAGCACTTATTAGATTCCCGTCTCGTTGTAGCAGGTCGATCCGGAAGGACTGATTTCTTTTCAGCAAGCCGGCATACTCACTCTGGTCAGCAAGCTCCTCATCTAGACATGCACGGCCAGTCTGCTGCACGGCTCATGATGACTTCACGCCACGATCACCCGCGGATTCAGGACCTCATCAAGTTGAAATGCGGGGCCTCCATAATGCAGCCACGCATGCAGCTCCCTTCTTCAACCGTTCCATGCCCGCTGCTGCAGGGCGCCAAGCGGCAGTTGATGGCTAAAATACGCCGTCATCTGAAACCGCATTTGATTGTCTGGAAGGTGTGTATAGTGCGCCTATTAAGCCGCAGATTATTACCCGGGGTGGCGTGCTCGATGCCGATCAGTTGTACAATACACTGTACAGAGTACGGCTCCGGCTGCTCAGTCGCCCAATACGACAGGTTCTGGCTTTGTCGTGGTTCGGCTAAAGCCTCCGGAGGGTCCCGGCACGGAGCAGCGATCGAGAAAGACTAAATAGGATGAGAACCCCTATACGTGAACTGAGCTAAATTCCGAGGACGTCGGGACAGGATTGACGGGTCTCCGGGGACAGATGTGGTCTGGTGCTGACTTAGCATGGGAGATCGGTAGTCGATGTCGTAATGTGGCCACTCCCGCGATTGTATTTCGCTCATTCATGTTCTGTTCGTCTGTGTTTCGAAGTCGGATCAAGGCTCTAGATGCTGAGGGTAGAGCCTGTGTTAGCTGTTCTCGTGTCTAGGGTTCAACATCATCAACTATGGTCAACCAATGGCCTATGGATTCGATGTGGTGCGTGAAGATATTCGGATGGGACCGTCTAAGGAAAGGCCAATGGGACATTGCCACAATGGTATAACCTGAGTTATTCGAGGTAATCTCACCAACGCGCGTGAACAAATCAATAGCTTTCACCGGGGTCCTCAGCTGTGGACAACAAGACGAAGGGGTTCCAACTGCAATTGGCTTGACTGGATGGTGACCTCAAAGGCAATGAACAACATGGGGTGAGAAACGAGCGTTGAATTTCCCATGGTAGCAATGGCCCGATTCGGGGTAGCTTCCCACAGAGGGTATATGATAAGAAAGCTCCAAACTCCAAATAGCATCCAGGTACCATTCGTGATGACTCCACCATTAACAACAACCTGTCTGTATCAGGCAATGCACGATTGTCCTCAGTAGTGCTAGCGTGTGCTTTGAATCAAGGCTAACCTTCGCAGGATAGAAGCTCGTGAATACCTGGCAAAGTCGAAGTTTAAGACGAGACACAGGCTTTGCTCCTTCACTTCCAGGACAGCGTCATGAACTCGTCTCTCCACCTTTCCGAAGACAGCGGATGTTTTCAGTGAGGCCTGTAAGAAAACCATTATCGGGAACGACAAACAACGCTCGCGTGACCCCCGTATTCAGTGCGCAGACATCTAGCAGTTTGGATTGGTTTCATCCATGATCCTTAAGAGAAACGGGAACACACGAGGAAAAGCTTCCATAGTAGCCAAAGCTAAGAGGAGATGAGGATTATTGAGAGAAGGGGGATACAGGGAAACGGAGACATATATAAGAAGGGGAGAATAAAGAGTATCGTAACTTCAAGTACCTTAAGCACACCAGTATGGTACGGATTGTATCTGCTCGGGTACCAAGTTTAACAGATCTATGTAGAAGATTGATCCCGAGAGGATTCAATTTCAACTTTTAGTAAGAGAGTTGAGTATATGCTCAATAATAGTAGACTAGCGCTGTCGTAAACTCATATTGACAACCGTAAATAGTCAGGTTCAACGGTTGGTTGGGAGAAGATGATTTTCATATCCGGGGTTCTTCATCCAAACACATGTGCGTGCCTGTGTCATCCTGATCCAGAACTGACAATTATTAGACCGACTTTCTCATCCGAGTCCACTTCAACTGCGTTACGGTATCTTGTAGACTGGAAGCCGAAACTCGTGTCTTCCGCATCCTGACGACTCCAGCGCAGAGCTCAGAAATGGAAGCCCCACTTGTTTTGAGCTCTTCCCAGCATCTGCCGCTTCTCACCGCCCACGCACAAAGCCCTCCCCACCAGCACCAAAATCCAGTGGAAATTTGCAGCCCTCGAATTTCTGAACCATCGCCCAACGAACTTCCCCATCGACTCGGATTTTGTCGACAATCCACGAGTCACCGTCACGATGGGTACGTAACCAGGCCTCCAACGAAGCCTTTGTGTGCGAGTGGACGAGATCTTGAAATATGTTTCTCGTCTGCGAACCATGGCATTTCTGCTCCCGGCCGAGAATTCATCTTCGTCGCTGCGCCGTTGGACCTCGCATCGCGAGACCTCCATGCAAGCTTCGAGATGATGCATCGCTGGTCGAAGCGCGCCAATTTGAGCATACCAGGACCTAAAGGCTGACCGGAGTCCTTGTTGGAAAATAGGTATCGATCTGCGGAAGCACCACGAGCGGTCCACGCACCGCAAGGCGCCCAAGAGCGACAACGTCTATCTGAAGCTCTTGGTGAAGCTCTACCGCTTCCTGGCCCGTAAGTCTCTTGTCCAGCACTGAGATCGAATCGTGGAACTCGCCGTTTGCCTAACAAGCCCACCCGCAGGCCGCACTGATGCTCCTTTCAACAAGGTGGTCCTGCGCCGCCTGTTCATGAGCCGCATCAACCGCCCCCCCATCTCGCTGTCGCGCATTGCGTCCAACCTCAAGAACGGCAACGAGAAGAAGACGATCGTCGTCGTCGGCACCGTCACCGATGACAATCGTCTGCTGACCGTCCCCAAGATGACAGTCGCCGCTCTCCGCGTCACCGCCACCGCCCGTGCCCGCATCACCGGTGCCGGCGGCCAGGTCATGACCCTCGACCAGCTGGCGCTCGAGAAGCCCACTGGTGCCAACACCCTCCTGCTCCGCGGCCCCAAGAACTCCCGTGAGGCGGTCAAGCACTTCGGCTTCGGTCCCCACAAGAACAAGGTTCGTCTGATCCATAGACGGAGAATAAACACGCAGAACAGAACTGACGCCAGAAACAGAAGCCCTATGTCCGCTCCAAGGGCCGCAAGTTCGAGCGTGCCCGTGGTCGCAGAAGGTCGCGTGGCTTCAAGGTCTAAAGCGGTGGATACCCGATACCCTATGGAGTTTGGGGCGTGGCGTGGGGCTCTTGGTTGTTGCATGGCAAATGGGTTTGGGCTTCTGGTTTCCGGGCTTGTCATGGTCTGCTGCCTGCCGACGGCGGCATATGGCTTTCAAAAGTCTTTTCTCTATTTAACGGGCATGCGGAATCGACTGGATGGCGCGTTGCTAGTGCCACGACTATGAATGACAACGCCATTGGGCCCCACTGCGACGTATGTCGTGTATGTCTGAATTATCATACAATTGTGATGTGTTGTGTACCCGGTCACGACTATGATACAATGGGCCATTGGCTCCTCTTGCCGGCGGGGCTGTCCATTAGCGGCCCTCGACATCGGCCAACGTCACCTCTCCTTTCCTCTTCAGAGCCACGAAGAACGCCTCCCTCGACTCCTGCAACCCAATAAGCTTTTAGTGGATGGGATCCTGAAGACACAGACGACTTACGCTTCGTGACGACTCGGGTTTCTCCCGGTGCACCCTGGCAAACATCTTCTGAAGCAGTTTCTCAAAAGCCTTGTCCTCGGCGCCCTGATAGAACTTGCACACGAAGTGGCCCCCGGGCTTGAGCGTGTCCGAGGCGAAGGAGAGTGCGGCGTGGCAGAGGTCCTGCTCATCGTTTCAGTTCCGGAAATGATAAGGCTGCCGTGTTGCAAAAGGGACGGGCAAGAGAGAACCCACCATGCTCCCGGCGTGGTCTCTGAAGGCGATGCCGCTCGTGTTCATCATCCTGGTATACGGGTTACTCAAACTGTTGACCGAGAAGCCGTGGGTCTGGGGCCAGGGTTCTGACATGTCGCTGAGGACTACCTGCATCCGGGGGGAACGGGCGGTATCCGGGACGTGTTAGCCATTCCATGTCTCAAGTTTTGACACTGTTGCGGCGGGTTGACTTTGGTTCACTCAGGTGGGTGGGGAGTTGGGATCGGTCTTGGAACGCACGTCTACCAACCGGAGGTTTGGCTTTTCTTCTTTTTCTCTGTTGCGGCCTGCTTCGTCAGGTGATGGCGATGGCGATGGCGATGAGACAGTACTCTCGGCATCGCTCTCCCGCGCCGCCATCCGTTCCATCTCGATATAACTCGGCCGATCGGCAACTTCATCCCCCTCATCCTCCTCCCCTTTCCCGTTCTTTTCCTCCATCAGTTTGGTCTCCTCTGCCTCCCTGGCCGCCGCCTTAGCCGCCAGCCTCCGCTTCTCCCCTTCCAGAAGAAACTGCTTCACCATACCCTGCACCCCGGGACTTAGGAAGTTCCCCTGGATTGTACTCACACCCCGCGGCGGATGCGCGGGGATGATGTCGATCCCCACGACCCTCCCGTTTGGCGCGGTGCGGTCCAGCGCAACCTGGGACCAGCTGCCGGGGGCAAAGCCCAGGTCAACAACCACCTGGCCCTGGTTCCGCGAGAAGAGGTGGTACTTGTCGTCTAGCTCGAGGAGCTTGAAGGCGGCGCGCGACTTGAGGCCCTGCACGCGGGCCGAGCGCGCGAAGTAGTCCTTGCCTTGGCGGAGTTTCCACTGGGAGGAGGCCGAGGAGGAGGAGAGCCGGGTAGGGAGGCTTGGTGCTGGGGTTGACGGCGGTATCCTTGATCTTGGCCTCGGATTGTGAGTAAGGAGGAAGGGTGGTGTTGCAGGTGTGGATGGGTTAGCTGCCACACGTGGACTTGACAGGAGCCCCGGGATAGGGACAGCCAGGCGGAATGGCGTCCGGGTCCATTGCGCCTGCATATGTGCGAGTGATTGGCGCCTTTAGTTCATAGGCTTTGGGGATGGAAAGAGCCCGGGTTGCCAAAGATCCTATTTTTTTCGGAAGGGAACCTGGCAATAACTCGGTTTGAAAAGATGATCTCGTGAGGGCGTGAATGTGAATTGGGACTTCTGAGACCGATTGTTGCATAGGTCGTTGCAGATAGATAAGTAACTGCAATCCCCCTGATGGACAATGCTTGGCATGTCAATATGGGAGATAAAATGCACAAATGGAGTATCACGAGTCCTTTAAGCACATAACTACCCCCGAACATGAGAGAAGGGCAAGAGAGGTGAGGCGACTGACATTACGACGAGTTGATTGAGGTCCATAGCTGTTTGTAGCCAGGATCCCTATCGGAGGCGTTGCCTCTCAACTTTCCTCAGCCCAATGCTTCGTCCAAGAAGGATTGTGTAGCAGTGACTCGAGGGTACGGCACAGACAGTTGACTGAAGCACCTTCTAAACGATAACATCCATCAACGGTTCAACTCATGTCCGACCTATGGATCACTCACACAGAGACGTGGAGCAAGTAGTCTCCCATTAACCATGGATGCCTTAAACCAACAGTTTAACGCCAAAACCCTAGAACCTCCTGACCAAGACCTAACAATGTGAAAGCAGCCCAAAAACGCCAAAATATGCCTCCTCCTATTCCCATCTCCATCCAACGTTTGCCTCTGGTAGCAGATATCCCACATCCCATGGCCCCACAGCATCACACCTTCTCGATGTCCTAGGAGCCCGGATCATGCCTACGCCAAAAAGCTAGCCGCAACACCCCGTCTGTCCCTCTTCAAGGGCGAGAACTCCTTTTTCGCAAACGCGTTCTTAACCGCCCCCACGCGACCGGCCGCCTTGCCGACTCCCTTCACCCCTCCGGCTGCCGCAGCAGCGGTAGCGGCAGGAGCAGCAGAGCCGGCAATCCCAATCTTGGCAGCAGCACCTGGCCGCTTGACGGCAGCAGCTTTCACCTTCTCGGCCTCGTCGTCCTCGTTTGCGTCGAACAGTGTCGTGGAATTTGCGCCGAGCAGCTTACGCTTCTTTTTCTTGGGCTCTGCCGCCACCGTAGCTGCCGCTGCTGATGTAGTTGTTGATGTCGTGGTCGAGGTGCTGGTGCTGGTGGTCTTGGCCGCCGAAGAGGCGACGTTTATAGAGCGGTTCTCTTGGTCTTGGTGGGCGCTGCTATCGTCGTCCGGTTCCTCGGCAACCTTCTCCAGCGTGGGCTCAACACGCGGGGCTTTGCGGGTCCGGGCGGTCAGGTTCTTCTTCGACGCGGAGGAATCGGTGAGGGGGATTTTCCTGGGCCTGCCGCGGGGTTTCTTCTCTTTCTCTATGAGTTTAGGCACAGTGGGCTCTGTAGCTGACGGCTCGGCTACTGGCTCCTCGGAGGTTGGCTTTGCCTCGGCGGGAGCAGGTGTGGTGGCGTCTTCGGCAGCGCGGGACTGGACTGCGGCGCTTGGCGTGCCGTCGTCACCCGCGGGCTTGGAAGACGGGTCGTCTAGGTTGACAGTCTTGTTGAGGAAGGGGGTGATGGAGAACTCGGACTTGCCACCAACCATGGACAGGTCAAAGCCCCTCTTCTTAAGAGGGCGCTTCGGCCGGTCGTCTGCGATGCCGGGAGTTGAAAGGACCTTATCTTCCATGCTCATCTCGTCCACGGACCGCTTCTTCTTTGCGTTCGCCTTCATGCCCGCGCTCTTGAGCGGAACTGTGGTTGTCAAGACACTAGGCATCTTGACTGTCCGCTCCTGCGCTTTCTCCAGCTCAGCCTGGCACTTCTTGAGCTCCGCTTGCGCCTCGCGGTATTTGCTTCGTAGCTTGTCCACCTTATCGGCCATTGCTTGCCGCCGCTCCTCCGCATCGATTTGAGCCCGCTCATTCTCCTTCCGCACCTTTTCCTGAGCCTTCTTCTCCTCCGCCAAGGCCTTACGAGCTTCGGCAAGCTCTTCGCGGAGTCGTGCAAGCTCTTCCTCCGCCGCTGGTGTCTCAGACGTCTGACCCTGCTTCTTGGCTAGCATCTCAGCCTTACGCTTTTCAGCGGCAAGGCTCTTCTCAGCCGCCGCTAGCTGTTCTCGAAGGGATTGCAGCTCTTCGGCCTCAGATTCTTGCTCGTTCAGCATCTTCAGCTTATCCTCGGCAATACGCTTTTCTTTCTCCACTTCCTTTTCCAGGCTGCGAACTTGTTTGCGAAGTTCCTCCATGGCCTGGTCCGCAACTTGCTTCTCGCCATCTTGTCTATCCGCCACCTTCTTGGCCGCCCGCTTCTCGTTGGCAAGCTCAACTTCTAGCGTGTTGAGCTGGCGTTCGAGGGCCAGTTTCTCGGCGAGCACATCCTTCTGGTGCTCCAGTTGCGATCGTAGGTGTTCCAGCTCCGGCTTAATAATGGCGACCTCTCTTGATAAGGCGAGCTTTTCCGATAGTATCTTTGCAGAGTCCTGTGATACTGCGCTAAATGCTGCAAGTTCCTCCTGTGGCGACGATCGTCAGCTACAGACCCGGGTTCATTGGGTATGGTGGTGTTACCTTCAGGTTAGCGATTTCCCGAGACTGTGTCTGCAGGAGCTTATCCTGCCTGCGGGACTTGTCCTGGGCATTCTGCAGCTGGCTACGAACATCGTCGACATGGCCTAGAAGTTCCCTGATTCGGGCGTCTCTTTGCGCGAGTTGCTCCTTCAAGCCCGAGACCTCGTCCCGGTGAATCAAGTCCCTGACCTTCAATCGCCGGGCTTCCTCGTCTTTAATGATGAGATCGCCCTCGTGGATGGTACGTCGGTATCTCATCTCGAGATCGTGCAAGATTTGGATTCGCTGCATATGACTTGTTGTTAGACGTTTCCATCCGCAATACCCGTCGAGTCCGAGCAATACGCACCCGAGCCACTCGCACTCGAGCAATACGCACCTTCTCAGAGTCCATGTTTACACATTGCGACGCGCTTTTGGGACGCATAAGGATGGGGGAAGTGGCGAGGTAGCGGAGTAGAAATTCTAGTTCAAGCAATTGGCATGTTATTAATAACGAGCAGCTCTAGCGAGTTGTTGGAGATGACGAAATGGGAAGCAGTTGATTGTGTGAGCAGTTGAAGTGGATGAGGAGGAATGCATCATCAGACTTGCTTTGAAGTAAACAGTCTTCCGAAGTGGGCTTAGTGCCATCGAGCCCCACCATGGCATCCTGGAGGCGCATTTGTCGGTCCGGCAATGCCAAGCCGCAGGGGCAACGGCCAGCTGGGAGCTCAACGCTCACTGTCGCTGACGTGGAGGACACGGTGTGAAGCAGATCCAGAAGCTCCATCCTGCTGCCGGCCAAGCCTTACCACCTGCGACCGCCGACGACGACAACCACCTCGAGGGTGGCCCGCGCAGGAACAATTAGCTGGCTATTGGCGCCATTCCACTCTTTCGTTCATCCCTCATCCTTTCTATTCGAAACCTCGAACAGGAAGACACAATGCGCCTCCTCACAGCCCTCCTCTCCCTCACGCTCCTGGGAGCTCCCGGGGCCCTGGCCGCTAAGAAGTCCGCCGAGGAGCGCTTCCAGCTCTACCACACCAAGGCCCTGTCCTCATCTCCCGTCAAACTCGGCGACTCCGCATACAGAGAGCTCACCAGCACGCCGCGCGACTACACGGTAGCGGTGCTGCTGACGGCCATGGACCCGCGGTTCGGGTGCCAGCTGTGTCGGGAGTTCCAGCCCGAGTGGGAGCTGCTGGCGCGCAGCTGGACAAATGGGGACAAGAAGGGCGAATCGCGGACGGTGTTTGGCACGCTGGACTTCACTGATGGGCGGGATGTCTTCATGAGCGTAAGGAGACTCAGCTTGCGCATTCAAAAGGGTTGATGTGCCCGGATGACTTGGCTAACATCTGGCGTGAAATAGTTGGGACTACAAACAGCTCCTGTTCTGATGTTGTTCCCGCCTACCGTCGGCCCTCACGCTACTGTCTCATCCGATCCGATCCGATATGACTTCACGAGCGGGTAAGAAAGCGGCATTCCACCTAGCTTAGGTTTGACAGAGGCTCACATGCATGTGCTTCAGAGCCCAAGCCGCCGAGCAGGTCCACGCCTGGGTTGCCCGGCATCTTCCCGACCGCCCGCACCCGCCCATCAAGCGGCCGATCAACTGGATGCGGTGGATCTCGACATTTGTCGTCCTGTCTGGCGGACTTACAGCATCTTATGTGGCCTGGCCCTATGTCCTGCCCGTCATCCAGAGCCGCACGGTCTGGGCTGCCGTCACTTTGATCTCGATTCTGCTTTTCACGAGTGGCCACATGTTCAACCATATCAGGAATGTCCCATACGTCGCCGGTGACGGCCGCGGGGGCATTAGCTATTTTGCAAACGGGTTTCAGAACCAATACGGTCTAGAGACGCAGATCGTGGCTGCAATGTGTGAGTTGCTCTCACCCCACCCCTCTATCCTTTTTTTGACTCCGCCTTTTGTGTCCCTCTAACTCCAACACAGATGGTGTCCTTGCTCTTTCCGGCATTTCCCTGGCCATCAAAGTTCCACGGATGAGCGACCCCAAAGCGCAGGGCGTGGTTCTCCTCGCGTGGGGCGGCATCCTTTTTGTAGTATACAGCCTCCTCCTCAGCATTTTCCGTCAAAAGAACCCCGGCTACCCGTTTTCCCTGCCACCTTTCATGTAGCCCGAAAGCTGGAATGCGGCGATGCTGGCCGATTGCTCCATTCAGTTTCCCAGAAGGTTATCGAGGCGCGAGTCTGCGTTATACAAGCGACCATGACTCTATGTACAATTAAAGTTCTATTAAGGGCGTATCTAGGGAACGGCAAAAGTTAAGCTGGACGGATTAATCCTTGAACATCCTCGCTGCTGAGGGTTAACCAAATAAAGGATCCCATAGGTGACAAGTCAAAACTCACGTGTCCAACATCACCTCAACAGCGGTGTCTCTTCCGGCTTCAAGCTGACGAAGAAATCGCGGCAGATCTCAAAACTTAGCCAGCTTGACGCCATACTCGGCGCCACCTTGAGCAGATTAGGTACGATGCCCTTGTAGAGGCCCTTGATGCCTTCTTGAGCGACGATGAGCCGGACAGCCTCTGGAATAGACTTGTACTGGTAACCCATGCCGGACATGGTATTAATCTGGAATCGGCGTCGCAACACGTCACTGTTTTACAAGTCAGTGCCTGCCGAGTTGCCTGCCGAGTCATGGTCTGCCGCTGGAAAACTCACAAGGGATATGTGCATGTCTGCGCAACAGCACCGGAGATCGCGCCAGCGGCTAGCTTTCGAACCGCGCTGGGATTTTGTTCGCCGTCCAATGTCAGGTATTGCCTGACGAACTCGTATGTCATGAAGTTAAGGCCGACCTATAACTGGTTAGCGCAATACTCTCGCCATCACTCATGTCCCAACGTACATATGGTGCAACGCCAGCCACGGTCGGGACAATTCCCCTATACAAGGCCGTGAATCCGCCTTCCGTCCTGTACATCATCACCATAGTTTGCCACATGCCGGGCAGCTTCTTGGGCTTCTCGCCGAGTTCCGCAAACGATGCTGACTGAATTGAGAGCCGTGTGCGTACGATATCAAGCGGGTACGTAAAGGTAACGGACGTGATACCGGCGAGTCCGCCGCATGTCAAGCGCGACATGGGGGTGAGACTGTCCCCCGGGTGCCGCTCAAAGAAATGCTGCACCATGTCAGCAAGCGCACTGTCCGTGGTCCCCGCGCCCGAACGTGGACATACCTTTTTGTAGAAATTGTAACTGCCGAACTGCACCGCCGAATACGGCACGATCCGTATACAGTTCGTGCCATTGCCCCTCATAAATCCGCGCCAGCCCTCCTCTCTCCACATCTTGGCCAGCGCCTTCCCAACGCTGAGTTGGTATGCCTCGCGACCTGCACTTTGTACTTGGAAGAGGATCTTAAGGCGCTCGAGCGGTGACACAACGGTGCGCGAAACGGCGCCCGCCACGCCACCTGCGCAAAAAGCGGCTACGACAGGCTCCGATATGGCGGCACGGAACCGGTCGAAGAGACTAAGTTTCTTGGAGGAAGAGGGAACAGTGGTCGGGGTGGCGAGCTCCGGTTTGGGCTCGGACCCTTCATTAGACTTGGTAGATTGGACCTGGGTTAAGAGTTAGCGTCATTGTCTGGAAGCAATTCGAGATACACAGTGGCATCTCGTTTAGTGAGAAGGAAAGGAAGACGGATGGTGGGACAAGCCTTGCTGGTGCGGACAAGTGATACATACAGCTGACATGTTGACAGAAGTACGCATAGCTTCCGGACAAAGTTCGATTAAAGGGCGCGACGGTTGGCCCCGGGTCTGCAGTTGTCGGAAGAGTGACAAGCGAGCGAGCGATCTCAGATAAAGAGCGTTGAGAACGTGAGATGCGATATGGTGAGCGGTCACCGCAGCTGTTGAGGAAGGCACCAAGTACAATCGTCTTGTCCAAACCAGAGGTGTTTGTATGCAAGAAAGATCGAAGTGGCGGAGAGGGAAAGCAGCGAAAGCGTAGGTTTATAGGCTAGTGTTATGGATGGGGGTTCGACATTTCGGATGAAAGAGCCGCCTTCGGGTGCTCGAGTGTCATAGGTAACGCGTCGTGCTTGTTGGTAAACAGAGGGTGGTGCTCAAGCGTTTGGGTCAAAGCTCTGCGTACTTTGTAAAGGCGATAGCAAGGTGATGACGACGGAGAACGTGCAGCGATGTCGATTTTGAGATGAACTGCGTCAGCAAAGTTGAGATGGGCGTTTTGAAGGTGCCGTGCGGCAAGGGAGTGGAGATTGGCTAGATCGCTATGGCCACCCCCGGACGGAATGACGAAAAAACCAGAAAAGACGCGCCAAGCCAAACGAATGCAGGGCGGTCAGTTGCTCGGTACAAATGAGTGACACATGTTCCCTTCGAGCTAAAGCAACGGTTGGACACGTTCCAGGTTCCTTGAGTAGTGAAGCCATAATAAGCGGCTATTGGGTGCCCCGAGGCATTCATTTGAGTCAGATGCAGTCCAATTGTCACGTTCTTGGGCCCCTGGAGTAGGGCTGAGATCATCCAGGCATGTATGCAGGGTGGTAGGTAAGGTAAGGTACGTACAATGCAAGTACCGATGACGAGCCATGATCAGCAGCGTAAAGCGGGCTAATGTTAGCCGCAGGACTCAGCTTTGTCAGACTGCTGAAACGCTTTGCCACGTGAATTGTGAGATACTGCGAGGTAGTATCACGTGTGCAGTACAGGTGTATGAAATGAGGCAGCGTCCATGTAGTTATTTGCAACGTTCATTACAGTAGACTGCATTACACTTCGGCATCATCAATGGCAAGTTGATGTGCATTTCTCATTGCCAAGTTGCTAACATTGGTAACCCCCACTGTTCCTTCACGCTGACTGCCGCTGGTAACCGACACCTTGTGCTGAGTGGGGTTTGAGCCATCGCGGTTTACCGTATCATGATGTATCCCCAGCTGTGTGGGCATTCCTCAAACTCCCGAGATTGGTTGGACTTCCCGAGGGACTGCCGATACCAAGACGTTGTTCCAGTTCCTTTTGCACAACCATAGGGCCATTGCCATTGAATTACCAAATTGAGCCTCGGTGTTGATAGTTCTCTCTATGCGCCAAGTTCTAGGCTCGGGATACAGTTGAAATCGAAGCGTACACGATGTTCCAACTTCCCAACTCCCAATGGACAATCCTAGACTGTCGATGAACCAACCTGTAATTGCTAACTAAAACTGGTCTATTTTTTCCACAAGTCCCGTTGAGAAGGTGAAGAGAAAAGCTGACTGCAGAGTCAGATCTACGTTCGGTCTCCAGGATTCGCCGCTGCCAGTGCCTCTCCCGTACCATCGATATTGGAACGCATCCGTGAAACACGGAACCGATGAACTGGGCCCGGCCGTGTGAAGCTAGAAATGAGAATGAAAGCTTGGTCAAGTTGAAAGCCCAGAGGCGCCCAACATCAGTAGTCCACCGGACGAGGAAAGAGCAGACCAAGTGTGCAAGCATTCTTACAGCCAGAAACCGTGAAGGAGACGCCGTCATTACTCGGCGACGTCCAGGTCGTCATGGGCCGGCCGTCCAGGGCTATCGATGGCTGGATGATCGTTAGAAATTGAGAGTTTTTTAACGCCTTTCCAAAGCGGAGAAAACGTACGCTTCCTGTCGTCATCGTTGGCGCCATTCTCCCGGCGGTCACGCTCATCGCGGTCGCGGTCGCGGTCCTTCATCTCACGGTCCCTATCGCTGCGGACCGCGATTAGCATCTCGTACGTGTGAATGCGTGGGACGATTTGGACCATACCGATCCACGGGGCTGCGGGAGCGATCACGGGTGTCGCGGCGGTCACGATCATAGTCTCGGTCGCGGTCCCGGTCGCGACGATCGTCCTTGCGAGGCGAATAATCCCGGCGGCGGGGGCTAGGAGACCTACGGCGAGGAGAGGAACGCCGAGGCCCACGGTCCCGGTCACTGCGGTCAAACCGCCACGACGCGGACGGAGGAGTGCGAGCCCACTAAATCGTATCAGTACAGATTGATCAGCCTTGGGTGAGACTTCGATGGATTGCCTACTTCAATCTTAAGGATGTCGTCGCGCCCAATGCGCTTGTTGTGCATGTCATGGTACGCATCATCCGCATCGCGGCGATCCTCGTACTCCACAAACGCAAACCTATTATGCAGGTCAGATGTTGTCGTCTCTTTACCGGCGTTTCTTGACTGGGTTTGAACTTACAGCCTGCTGCTCGCAGAGCGAGGGGCCGGGATATCACACCTGACCAATCTTCCGTAGCTGGGTGAATCAGCATCGTTAGTACATTTAGCCCATGGAGGTTTGATAAGGAGGAGGTCGTCTTTCTGCTGGCCGCGCGCGGTCAAGCTCCAAATTTTCGGCCGCTTCTAGGGAGTGGCTCGCTCGATGCAGGAAAGGGATGATATCTTCGCCGACCGCTCGATCGAAGGGACGGGGGCGAGGGCGATGGCAGAGCCGGGGCCCGGGGCCTCGACCGAATCATAGGACGTGGGACAATGGGAGCGACGGTGGCGAGGATAGGAGAAGAGAAGGTGGCGAGGGACGCGCGACGACGAAGGGGGATGGGGACGGCAAGAGGAAGGTAATCGAGGACCGAACTCGAAGCTGACGATCGATCGCCGTCGTCTAAAACGTACCGCTCGAATTCGTACGCGAGGTCGCGCGCGCGAGTACCGTGGCTAAAGCCGGTCACGTAGAGGGTGGTTCCGTTGCGCGACATATTGGCGGGCGGTAAGCGCGATGTTCAGATTGACCGTGGCAGCCTGAGAAAGGTGAAGTGAGTGAGATGCAGCAGTTGGCCTGCTCTGAGCCTTTGGCTTCCCACAGCAGGTGAAGCTCTTTCAAATGAATCGAACAATGCCGTTGTCGGCGAGATGAAAATAGCTAAGCAAACCGGTTGATCGATGGATGGGTTCAAAAAAAGATTGATGGAAAGTTGAGAGGTTGGAATGTTCGCGCAAAGCGGACAGGGAGCTTCAAAAGCATGAGCGACCCACATTTACTAAGCGACTCTCTTGGCGCCAAGAGGTCGACGCTCGACGGAGTGTCCGTGCACGTCCCATACTGTGATACTACGTACTCCGTAGTAGACTAGTAGGATCAGACTGTCAGTCCTTTGCTTTGTTGGCTGTGTACTGGCCAAGAATGCTGCGGCTGAGATGGCTTGGGTGCATGGGCGACGATGCTCAGCTACTTGTCTCCGGATCACATCGCTCAGAATGCAAAAGACCGCGCTTGGATGTCGACATGTCGATTCAGAAAGTCTAAAGGTTTGTTCCTCCATGATCCATCAACCGTCTTTTCCGGCATTGGTCCTCGCCATCTTCCTTTGATTCAAGTAACTCGCGTTTCCAGCACAATTCTTGACCATGACGACTTCCAGTCACAGAATGAGATACAAGCTGCAAAGGATACTTGGGCCCGTGAAGATGCCCAGCCAAAAGATCACGTTGCCCAGCCGAGGGCGGTTACGGAGCCACTTCGTCCGACTCAGTCTCACCAGCTTGCAACATACCAGGTCAGTATCTTTGCTGCATGGTGTTGCGGTTCGTGCTTGGGAAGAGAGGCCAACTCACCGGCAGCTGGCACATCTGCAAAAACAGCAGATAGCCTCTCAGCTTTTTGAAGATGCACCACATAACCAATTCATGCACACAGGCCGACAGGAAGAAGGTGATGAGCGTCGCCGTATGCTTGTCGACCCTCATGGCCGAGATAGAGCTGTGGTAAACATGCCTCAGCAAGAAATTGTGTACCGGCCGATTCCAGTCCCTCGCGAATTGGTCCCACGACACGCTGTTCCACCAAGCGTCGTAGAAGCTGCGGTCCGCAAAGTAGGTCAACTCGGCCAGGAAATTGAGGATAGTTTCCCAAATGAGGTACCATGTCAGCAGGTACTCCATCATGAAGGGGAAGATCAGGTCCAGCAGCATCCAGGGGAATTGCCGGAACCGGCCAGCCAGCGGGACGCCCTCTTCCTTCATCCGGACTGTGTCCATGACGACGGGGTAGATAAAGGCCTGCGATATCATGATCATGACAAAGAGGATTCCGAAGCAAGCGACGGCCTTCTCCGCCACATAGAACCAGCTGATGGACTTGGAGCGCGGGTACTCGAGCTCGTAGACCACCGTCGGCAAGACGACGTATTCGTAGTGGTTGCGCCAAGTAAGGTTATTCGGGTAATCCCTTCCGGGCTTGGTCGATTTGCCCTTGAGCTCGTCGGACAGAGCGTCCACCTCCCACTTCAAGAGCCGCTCAAAAACATGCACCTGCTCCGCGTCGAGAGGCTCGCCCGAGTCGATGGCAGCAACAATGCGGTCAATATCCGGAATCTCCCCGAAGGGAATCGACCGCCGCCGTGCCTGGTATCCTTTTGCCGTCGGAACTTTGGCGAGGTGTGACGTGTTGATCTCGCACACGGGGGGTTCTGTGCGTGATGGCGACGAAACGGGCGAGATCCGTTCCAGCTTCTTGAGTTTAGCAAGCAGCTGCGCTCGCTGCTTGTAGATCGAGGACAGATAGCCGTTGTAGAACGCATACGAGTGCTGCTTCATGAGCATGACCAGGCCGTGCAGCACGAAATACACGGTGTGCGTCCACGGCCAGTCCCGCAGCATCGTCAGCCCGACCACTCCCGCAATAAACATCGTCTGCCAGACCTGGACAATGGCCCACTGTCAGCACGATTGTCATCCCTCCACCCCACACTCCCCATCTCCCACTCATCTAAGCCGGACAAGCATCTCGACGGGGGATGGGGAGGTGAGGGGGGGGCAGAGGGAAAGGAAGGGAGAGGACTCACATTCTGTAAAACCCAGCCAACCCCATCCCACTCGACAAACCCCTCCCTCACGGCAAGCTGCACCAGCCAACTGACCCCAGTCAGGCCACACATGGCCCCGTCCGCCGCGAGCAGCACCAGCACCTCGCGCTGGAACATGGTCCGCATGATCTCGTTCGTGCCCAGCGGGCTGCCGTGCGCGCGCCAGTTGTCGGCCGCGATCTTGACCACGAACAGGAACACGGCCATCCAGAAGAGCGTGAAGAAGCCGTGGAAGGGCGAGTTCGCCGCGCTGGGGTTCTGCCGGTCGAAGGTCGAGAAGTTGTGGGTGAAGACCAGGTCGGTGAACTTCCCCTTGCGCCGTTGGCGGGTCATCATGGCAGGGGACGACGAAAGCTGGGCGTGGTGGGGATGGTTATGAAGGTCCGGGGTGGGTGGTGCTGTTGAGGTGTTGGAGTTGGTGGTGTCGTCGGGTTGTGACTCGGGCAGAGGAAGGTGATCCTGGGTCGATGTTGAGTCTTGTTGTTCTGACGGGGGTGACGTTGAGACGGAGGGCGTGTCGAGCTCGCTCTCATCTCTAAAGGATGCCGGTGGTGAGCCTCCTTCTCCATGAGAAATGAAGTCGTAGGAAGTCGTCGACGCTGTGAGCGTTTCTCCGGAGGTATGGGAGCCCGGGGCCTTCCGTCTCCTCACGACGGCCGCGTCCAACAGGCTTCTGGACAGGCCATCGTGGTCGCCCTGGTTGGTCTCAGTTTCGACGACCCCCGCGTTGCCTTTCTCGCGAAGCGCATTTGGAAACAGCGGCGGCGAGTCGGCCGGTGGAGATAGATGGCCGAGTTGATCAAGCGGAGTCCTGTCACCGGTGACCACGCCGTTGGTGGATCCGGATCCGGATCCGGACCCGGACTCGGCACCGTTGCGCTCTGCTTCCCGGCCCATGCCGACTAAACGGGAGGAAGTATATGTGAAACCGCAGTTCACAGTGGCAGTTAAGGATGTATTTTAAACCATCAACGACACGAAGACGGTTGCGCTCAAAATCTGGTTCGCAGTAACTAGGTGAACTGCTCGCGATTGGATCAGTGAGCATTCGGCTAGTTGACAGCGGAAAGGCTGTAAGCTGATATTTATCTCTTTGACGTTACACTACGGTAAGAAGCCTGACCTTCGAGTTTCGGGTTCGCCGTCGGATTCAACGGAACAGGTGGCCCGATCATTCCGGAATGACGAGAAAGAACTGGGCACATGATGGATTTACAAGTATGTTGATCTCCTGGAATCCGGAGCTTGTCTCGAGCCCGAAGGCCGACTTTGCGGCAAATACCTCATGTGTCAAGCTTGGCTAATCCGGTTCCTGGTTCTCGGGACGTTGACGATCAGCTCACTTGATAAAAGCAACCAAAGACTGGAGCGTGCGGAGTCATTCGTCAAGTCTGTGGAAAGGGGTTAGGGTTAACACTGGCCATCATCCATGCCTACCTTTGTCACCTCGAAACCACCCGGCATGGACAACTTACTGTCCCCGGAATTGAGATTGTAATTGCGTCTATAGCAGTTACTGTATGAAGCTGACATAGATCCCAGCCCAGCGGCGTCCACCAAACGTCTAACTCTCCTATCGAGACTCCGGTACGATCCCGATACCATCCGGCCGATACGCTCACATGATGTCTCATAGATCGGCTCTAAGGCGGGGCCATTTCCGGCCGGTGAACAAGTCGACGTCAAGTTGGTCGGGCAGTCGGCAACAGCCCGATGACCGACGAGGAAGTCCGTAGATTGCTGTCCTCTGCCAGACGCACAGACTGTATGGAGTGGAAGGTGTCTGCGTCTTCATAGTCCTGTGCTTTGTTCTTGCCTTTTTCAATGCACCAGTAGCATCCATCACTTCTATCAATTGGGAGTTTCCCCGTTCGGCCGAATCGGTAGCTCCTGGTCTTTCGATTCGCTCTGCTCCTTGTTGCCGGGGTAGCGGGTACCCTTGTTCTTGACTTTCTTCTCCTTCTTCGGGGGTGGTGGGTAGGCCTTCTCGGCAATTTCTTGCCACTCTTTAGAAGCCTTGAACGCTTCTTGAATGGGAGCCAGGAGCGCGTTGAGATCCCGTGCAACAGCAGGTTTAATGAGTTGCGGGGTTAACTATCCGCGCTGTCAGTGCCTGAGTCCTCTCGTGAGAGAAGGGAGGGAACGTACCACATCGTTCTTGTAATCCTCGCGAATCTTCTCGATATCCGTGTAGACCAGTGGCTCTAACCCATCCCGGTCACGGTCGACACGGAACTGTCCATCGCCGCGTAGCCGTGCTGCAGGCAGCAAGACGAACTCGATGAAAGCTAACAGTCCGTTCTCCTCTACAACTTGCGGCGCAGCAATCGCCTTCTTGATCTTCTTGGCGACGGTCTCGGGAGGGTCCAACAGGTCGATCTTGCTGTCGGGATCGCTCGAGCTCATCTTGCCGCCGTGCAACCCAGGAACCATGGGGTTCAGCAGGTGCGCACGCTCCCTGTAGCCGACTTTTGGCAACCACTCCTTCGCCGCTGTGAACAGTTTCCGCTGGTCCATGCCGCCGAATTGTGCGTCGACATCCAAGTACTGCTCATCCAGCACCTGCAGGATTGGGTAGAGCAGGCCACTTAGCGGCGCATTATCCGTCTGCTTGACCACCTCGGCGCCTGCCTTCTTCGCATCGTGCTCCGATATCAGAGACGCCATCTTGTACACGTCCATCACATATTCCGGGCTCTTCTGGTACGAGCTTCCGAGCACGATCCGGAGCTTCTCTGTCGACACGCCAACCGCCTGGAGCATGGTGGTGATGATGTGCCGGTAAAACTCGGCGCGGTGCATGACAAGTTCGAGCGGCGCCTTGAGGTTGTCGAGAAAGCCGTGGATATCAGCGAGCAGGATCGTTACATCGCAGCCAGCGGCGAGGAACTGGGCGATCTTGATCGCGGGGACGAAGTAGCCGCAGTGTGGACGGCCTGTGGTCGCGGTACCTAATTCCACAGACGTCAGCATTGATTTTACGCGCAGGCGCATGAACCCATGATTCCAGCAGCCTGGCAGCTTACCCCAGTAGATCTTGGGGTGTTTCCCCTCATCGAGGATCTTCTTGATGATCTCCTCGTTGAGAACCTCGGCCAGGTTCTCCTTGATAAGAGTGAATCTCTTGTCTGAATCCGGGGCCGCCATTGTGTGCTGAGTTCTGACTTGTCGCTGTAGTTAGTGGATGCCGAATTCCTGTAGCCGCTGATTTGTCCAAGGAGAAATAGAGGTGGCCCAAACAGTTGACTCACAATTACCCGATGTTGTAGACTCAAATTTTGGTGGGGTTCCGGTTCGGCTGCGATTCAGCGAGGGGTCGGGAGCGCCGTGGCGGGGTTCCCGGTCGTCTTGCCAAATTGCCGCTGGTCACCGCCCATGGCAGGATCCATAGAGTGGAACCTACCGCTGTGGGTCTTGGAGAGTTTGCAGGCGTGCACAGACCACCTGTACCAGTCTATATATTCTGCGCCCGGCTGCCAAAATTTTGGAACTTTTTCTTCTTTTTTTTCTTTAGCTCTCTTTGCCTTTTGGCTTAGATCAAGTGTAGTATCTGTTCTTTTCAGTTTAATCTCTGAAACTGCTCTACGGAGTAGAATCGTGATTATACTTATTTTTGGCCCTCGGGAGTCTTGCCTCTGTGCTTGCACATGCTCGACTCCCACTGTGTCCCTGGTATTACACTGCCTCCAGGCGACGCGAACATCTTTTTCATTGCAATCTTAAGCGCTGCTTGAGATGTGAGGAAGAAGAGATCACCTACTTGGTGGAAGCAAAACAGGTGGGGACTTTGCAGTTGTAAGGTCGCTACTATCGGCTGGGATGTGTGCCCATTCAGCCGTCCATCCTGATTCCGTCTTGAAGATCTGCATGCAGGTCTGATGGCGTACCTACTTTCAAGGTCAAGGAGATGCTTACGGATTACTGTGAAGAAAGATACCTACCAACCACGTTGCAAAGGGAAATGCGAATATTCTCTATCCACCATGGCTACTTCTTCCGGCCCTGCGCTTCCGCTCTTCGCCAGTCAGTAAGTGTGACCCAAATACATAGTGCAACGCAATCATTTCCTCAAGATTGCCGTGACATTCGCCCTCAACGCATCGTCTCCCAATACTCGCACCGCGATATCCGCCAGCGCCCGCGCGACTATTTCCGTTTGAGCGTAACTGTACTCGGTGCCCGCCACCTCGCGGAAGCCCGGCTCGTGGTTGAACGCGCAGCTCGCCCCGGGCTCACATATGCCGTAGTTCGGATGGAACACGACCCTGTCCGCTCCGATCAGCGCGTGCGTCTCCGGATCGAGCACGGCGTTCTGCAGCCAGGAGGCATCGGTCGAGGCCGGGGCGAAAGTGGACAGTTGCCAGTTATTGGAAGGGCCGAAGTACTCGGGCTGCTGGACCAGGTCCAGGAACATGTCCGGCAGTACGGGCGTGACTTCCAGCGAGGGGTAGATGGTGTCTGTCGCGATCGCCGCGGCCCCGGCTTGGATCTCTGCGGAGATGGGCGCGAGGACTGAGGAGAGATCCTGCGTATATCGCGTGCGGAGGTCCCAGGTGATGTCCAGCGCTGTGCAGGTCGTGTTGCCGGGGAGGTAGAAGGATACGTTGCCGCGTGGGGAGAGTTGGCGGAACGTTTCGATGGTCAGCACCAGCGGGCTCTTGGTGCTTTCCGAGGCATGGCCGCCGGGCCCGAAGACGGTGAGATTGACGCCGCCGGGAACGGTTTCGTCATTGCCTGCGACAAATGTGACGCCGGGGTAGGTGCTGTCCAGGATGGATGACACGGTTTGCTGGACTGTCTCCAGGGACGTGCCGTTGAAGCCCAGGGAGATCTGCGATTGCACGACGTTGGATGCGAACATTCCCACGTCTTCGACGGCGTTGACGGACGACGCTGTCCCGGGCAGACCTGCCGCAGCCCGGTCCCGGACCGCGACAAGCGCCTCGTACGCCGTCCTTACCACATCGGCATGCGTGTCGCGCCGGAAGTGCCCGACCGCGTTGATGCGGGCATTCATGGGCTGGATGGCGCTGGCGCTGGTGGGATGGGCCATGAACCAGATATCAATGCCGTCGAACGCCCCCGCCAGCAGCAGATCGTGTTTGCCGGCCTCGCCTTCCTCGTCAGGGGTGCCCACCACTACAACCCGCGCCGAGATTCCTAGCTCGATGATTGCCCGCCGCACCATGCCCGACACCGCAAGGCCCAACATTGCGATGTGGTTGCTAACAGACGTCAGTTTCAACTGATTCCGCAGCGGTAACTGCACCCTTGTCACTCACTGGCCGCAAGCATGTCCGATCTGGACGAGAGCGTCGTACTCAGCCAGGAAGCCAATGGTGGGGAGCGGCTGATCGGGAGGAGTGCTCGGGGTCCGGAACTCGAACTCTAACCTCCAACTTGTGGGCAGACCGGGGTACGCGTGAGGTGTGACGGTCCATTCTCCGGGGCGTTGCGTTGTGAAGTAGTCAACTATGAGGTCGTGGGCGTGGAACTCGCTGCGTCCCAGTTCCGGGTGGTTCCAGATGTCCACGGCTATGGCCTTGAGGTCCGGGACAATATCCGCCGAGATGGCCTGCAGGCGTGATGGGATGTCCGAGAAGTCAGTTGCGAGGACATGGCTGCCTAGGGCCAGTACCGCGGAGAGGAGATAGACGCCGTGTGGAAGCATCATGCCTTCGGTTATGCGTGGAGTCCTTCTGTGTTCCTGCTGATCTTTACGGATGGTCTTGAGTATGAGATACCTAGGTAGACGGCATCTTTATACCCTCCAGCTACACAGCTATTCGAGATTTGCACTGCTTTTGTAAGTTGTTCAGTTGTCCATTGTGATTCGGAGGTTTTCTGGGTTGATTACATATTGAGTCAACCACTACGTCGCTGACCGCCATCCTAGTAGCATTTAGAATTGCATGGGACTTTCATCGCCTTTTCTACAAAGCATATCCGGATCTACCGTTGCCATCACGAGTTACTCCCATTGGCACGGTCGTAACAGGCTGTCTCTGCTCGAGGATCAAGTGATGGTGCTCAGTAAGCCCAATGGGCCGAAGCCCTGTACGACAGGGGCAACTATTACGCTTTCCACATTACGAAGCAAGAGAGTGAGTGCGTACGTGTCTTCGGGAGCGAGGCTTGACTTTAAGAAGGCTCGCTGCTTGTCTCTGTCATATTCGCGGTCTGGAATTCGTTCTGTATCTATTTCTGGAGTTCGCTTTACGGATAGGGCGAACCACGAACAACAATTTGAAAGAGGCAGGCGAGCTGAATTGGTGTCACTACGAAGATCTAGAGGGAGATCGAACAATGAAGAGAATATGGAAAACGCTGGGCTAGGCGGATGTTGCTAATCACCGAGATCCCCATCAAAATCTCTGCTTAATCACCTGCTCCCTTCTTAGTAAGAGTATTGGCAGAAGTAAGCTTAGCTACACCAAACCTTTTCGCAAGCTCGGTCTTCAGGCTCCCTAAGGAAGGCAGAAGGATTTCAAGGCTTCGTTTCGGACGCCACTAACTCGACTACTACACAAGAAACCGGATTGCTCGCGTAACTCGGACATCGCCGGGAAGAAGGAACCATTGAACCGCTGCTTCCCTAACTTTTGCCAGAACCAGCCTGCCAGCCCATCGACTGAAACGCTTCATCCACCACCTACTGCATCTTCTCGTATGTAGCCATCAACGATCCTGTATTAACTGTCAGCTTGGAGGGGCCCAAGAACCAAAGGACACACGGTAAAGCTCACCAATAAAGGTCGTCACCAGGCGACTGCGGACCTGGGAGATATCCTCCGGTACCAGCCAGATGGTGGCCCCCATCTTTCTGGCAATGCTGATGGCGAGCTTGGCATTTAGGTAGGCCTCTTCATCGGTACGGCCGGGGGTGACTAGATCATAGTCGACATAACTACTCTTCATGCCGTTGAGCACGTCCAGAAGGAAGACACCGGTGCCGATCGCCGGGTCCTTGAACGAGCGGATGCTGGAGTTGCGGCCGCCCTTGCGGCTCATGTCGTTGGCCCACCGGACCATTTCCGCGTCCGTGATCTCCCGCTTGCCGAGGCGCTGTGCCAGGCCTCGGAGGGTCAGCGTGATGTCTTTGCGCATTAGCTGCCAGACCAAACCCAGCGTCAAGGTGCGTTGTCCGTCCGTGATATCGGCGCCTTGGATGCCGACCAGCGAGAAACCGTTCTGTTTGCCAAGCTCGATGGCGTAATTGGTGTTTTCGACTGCTTTGAACCGTAGCATCTCGCCGCCGTGGGCCGGTGGCTTATTGACGTGCCGCCAGTTAACAGAACCCTTGATCACCTTGTCATAGGCCTGAAGAAGGACCGTGCCATCCCTGAGGTCGTCGAAGAATGATTGGACGGCTGGCTGTACGTCCAAGCTGTTAAGCCAGAGGGTAAAGACACGGGCTTCCCGCTCTCCTTCGGCATCAAAGTCCTCTACCTCGAGCTTCTCCTCTTCGGTGATGGGGTCGAGGGCGGGGTGCGTGTTGAATAGGTTGGCCACGAAAGCGAGGTTGAGCTTGGGGTTCCCGGCGACGAGCGAGGAAGGAGTCAAGAACTTCCGGCATCCCATCTTGTCGGCGTTCTGGAGCACTTCCTCCGCGCGCTGATGCAGATCGCGGGTCTGAAGAGGAGCGCGTGTACAGCCGTACTCCGAACCGATCTGTGCCAGCAGTACCGTGTAGTTCTCGGCATCCTTCACATCGCTGGAGAAGTTCTGTACCCTCCTGGACCAATTGGCAGCCTTGAGGTGATAGTTGAACCAACGCAGCAGGATCTGCTCTGGCGGGAGGCGGAGGAATTGCTCCAGTGTCTCATCCTCCTCAAGTAGTCGGTAAAGCTCGGGATGGAGCTTGATATCGATCTTGCCCAGGAGACCGCGGCGGATGATCTGCCAGATCAAGCCAAGAATAAGATGCTCTCGGACCTCGATGATATCCCCGCTGCCAATGTTCACCACGGAACAGCCAATACCCTTCGCGGATTCAATCACGATGTTGTTGTTCTCCGTCATCTGGAAGGCATTGAGCGTCTTCGACTTCTTCCCGGGCACGTTCAGTACACGTTCGTCGATCGTATCAGGAACGCTGTCATTGATAAGCTTGGCCAGGACAAGACCATCCTTGCACTCGTCGAACATCTCGAAAGTGTCTGTCGGGAACGGTAGCCGTTGGCCAATGTCGGCGTCGCCAGCGAGGACGGCGTTGATGTGGCGGGTAAACTCGGTGCGCTCATCTTCATTGATCGTGTGAGTGATGTTAGCATTCGAGCCTTGCACGAAAATCTTGCCGCTGCCACCGAGGCTCGGTTTGGAGGCGTGGCCCGGCCCCGTCCGTTGGGAGATGACGGCGGCAGGGGTAGAGGCAGCGGCAGCGGCAGTCCGCTGCGGTCCAGAAGAGTCGCGGAGCTTGGCGATGAGCTGGGAAGCAATATTAGTCAAGGGTCTTCAAGGGCACGGTTCGTGGGCCCTCGGGGTGACGTTGGCGGGTTTCAGAGAACGTTGCGCGAGCTCAGAAAGCTCTAGAACAGCTGCACATACCCCGACATAGTCTTCCAGCTCGACCCGCCTCGAGGAATCAAGCTCTACCTCCTTCAAGGCCTGACGAACGACATCGTATGGTTGACGCTCGCTCGCTTGAGTGGCCTTGATGGCAGTAGCCTCGTCAATGTACCCTTTGTCGTCAACATCCAGCTTGCGGAAGGCGTCGGCTAAGGAGAAGATGTCATTTTGCTGGAATTGAGGGAACTTCCTGTTCGCAGTGTCAGTCGCAATTACTTTGAACGGGGGTGCTTCCAAAAGCCGGGTTCATCCGGACAGCCATACCTCTGAAGCTTGAGGACATTCATGATGGCGCGAATTCGTAGCGCTGTTGTGCAGGAGGTCTGACGATGCTCGACAACAATAAAGCTGCGGTGCGCCTAGAGAGAATGATTGTTTTGCCCCGAAAAAGATTGTAGCACGGCAGGAGCAGTGAATCGAGTCCTCCTAAGATGGGAGCCGCAGTCGCGTGGCTTTGTTCTTCAAGAAGCTTGCTACGCTGTCGTCTGGTTGGGTCGGCGGGAGATCGCGGGGCTCCCTGCACAAGGGCCCTGATGTAATCCCGACCGGGGTTTGAGAACCAAGCCACAGGGGATTGCGTAATGGCCCAATCAAGCTCCAGGCACCACCCCAACCTCGAGGCTTTTCCATTGCGGTGTTGCGGGGCTAGAACGTTAAGAGACAACTTGCGCTGCCACCTACTCAGCTTGCAGTCTCACAGCATTAGCCCGCCATACCTTAAGTAGTGCGCTAACAAACAGCAGCGAATTTTCTTTCCTATTTCTTCTCTTGGCGTCTTGCGGATAACTTCACAGCCTGGAGTAAAACGGCTGCCTCTCCAAAGCAATTTTCAGGAACCCAATCAAAGAATATCGGTCAATCCGCCACCAGCCAGTTCAAACGTATTGCTGGTAAGTTGGTGTAACGCACGCTGTCTTTCTATGTCACCCTCATCCGGTGACTGACCTGCTCCGCAGAAACCAAGCTCTCGTGGATCGCCCATTTCGAAATCGAGACATCATCATTATCAAGAGTTACCGAAGCTTGAGCGCTCAAAATGACAGAAGCGGCCTGCAAAGCCTGCCACGACCCCCTCACCCTAACCCTTGATGCTGAGGAGTCGGGGGACGAAGGCTTGACCGTTCCGGACGACCTTGTCCTCCCGTGCGGCTGCCACTTCCACTGGCAATGCCTGCTGGACCAAGCCGCTGAGGTAGCCTCCTCGCTCAGCTGCCCCTCCTGCAACAGCTATCTCCCATCCCCTACCTCCGCGGCAGCTGGGTCGTCCTCATCATCCGCGCAGCCAAGCTTACGAGACACTCCCATACTCACGACTTACACCAACGAAGGCGGGATGCAGGAAGACCTAGACATCGCCCCTACCCTCTTCGAAGAAGCCTTCATCGCCTCTCACCCGGAAGCTCGCCCGGCCCGCGCCTTGCACACGCTCGCCTCGGAGGGCGACTTGCAGGGAATGGTGGAGCTGCTCCGGGACCTCGAGGAAAACATGGATGACGACACGCCAGTGACCGCGTCGCAGCTCCTCGTATGGCGGGACCCCCTCAACGACGGGCGGAGCGCGCTGCATGTGGCGCTAGAGGCGCAACAGGAGGAAGTGGTATGGTTGCTACTTTGGCTGGGGAGCGCGGCGCGGAGTGAGGATTTCCCGCCCGCCGTGGTGCAGGCGGCGCAGGGAATGGGGTTGGCGAGGAGGGAGGCTGGGTCGTTGCCGGTGGAAGAGGATGTGAGGTTTGTGAGGGACGAGAGGGGGAGGACAGCGGGGGATGTGTGTCTGGAATTGGGTCATCCGTGGACACGGTTGGTTGAGGGCGGGCTGTTTACCTAACGGAGGGAGCACGTGTTAGACAAGTTGAGGGCGGGAAAGGAAGGTTTGGGGCGTTGCTAGGGGACGAGGAAGGGAACGGGTCGAGGACATCCCGAGCTCATCGAGCCTCCTTGACACCTCTGGTACCCGGACTGCAACTCAGCCAAGACACCTCCGGGCCCATGTTCCGCTCTATCAACCTTCCTTTCTCGGCGGCACGAGCCTGACAGTGCTGGTTGACACGATACTCATCCACGAGATGACCACCCGACCTACTTGGTATCCCATCTTGCTGTCGGAACGCCATGTCATACTCCCTGCTGTGGCTGTGGGGCATTTCAGGAGGTATCCGCGGACGCGACATCACACAGAATGACTGTTACAGCACCACCTCATGGACTATCCGAGTCACAACTTTCTCACCGCTTGTTGGCTTGGATTAGAAGACCGACTTGGGCATGGAAGGCCTTGAGCTGGGATAATAATTCGAGATCTGGTAAAAATCGGACCTATCTATGCCAGTCGCCGAAGAATCCACATGTACACACAGAAACGCCGTGTCGAGATGGTATTTGACACCTTCTATCCTCCCGAATGCAGCCCCCTCTGTATAAGCCATACTCCCTCAATAACGCCATAGAAAGGTTCAGAGGTGGCGGATGGAGTTGCTACTCTCAGCCACAGGCTGGTCAACTCCTGGGCGTCCGCGGTTTGCTCGCCAACATTTGTGACAGCATAAAATGACTGACGTCCTCGTCCGCCCAGTAGCTCATATGCGAGGCGATGGTATTAATCGGATTGAAATCCAACACGCTCCTATTGCCAATTAGCCAGCTGCAGCAGTGCTGAGGGTGCGATCGAACTTACTCCTGAATGCAGTAATCCACCCTCCCATTCCGGTTCAGCGCCCGAATCTTCATTTCCTCCCGCCTCAGCCTCTGAGCCTTCCTCTCCTCCTCCAGGAATTTCTCCTTACTGAGGCTGATACTGTCTCCAGCAGCGGCCCCCTTGTCCTTACCCTTTTCCTTAGCTGCCATATCAACCCGGTTCTTCTGGAACCTGCTAAACAGCGTCTCCAACTCATCATCGATCAGTGTCGCTTCGTTGCCACTCACCGTTGGCCCGCGGCCATTGGTTGCGACACTGGCTAGCTGCCGCATGCGCTCCGCCGTTTTCTCGCTTCGCTCAGCCGCAGACAGAGCACTGGCATCGGGGATGACGCCCGCTGAGACATTGGTTCCAGCACCAGGGCTGAGAGCATGCTGCTGCTGCTGCTGCTGCTGTTGAGACGCCGTGATCTTGGCTACATCTTCATTGCTGAGGCCCAGGCTGCGGTTGAGGAGGTTGCTTGCGATGCCGGCGCTGAGGCTGCTCCACAGGCCGGAGACACTTTGGCCGACCTTGGCGCCGATGCCAGTTAAGCCTTGCTGCGCGACGGAGCCGAAGAGGCTCTTTTTTGTGTATGGCAGCGCCTGGGGTTTCAGCGTTGTCATTTCTGGGGCTATCAATGGCTCCAGCCGACTAGGGTATCCAACAATGTCAGCCATTTCTTCCCGGATCGGGGTGTCTCGGGAGCAATTCGGGAGCAAAAGCCTGTCTCAGGAGCACATTGACTCCTGAGACAGCCAGGTTCGGACATAAACAGCACGAATTTGACATACTAAGCAATGGGATCGGAGGGATGGAAGATGTTGAATAGCTGTCCGACCTTCGGGGAGGAAACGGTGAATGGGAGTCCGGTGATTGGCGAAACGCGTTGGTTGGAGTAGGATTGAGAAGCGGGGATATCCAGAAAGGGATCGTCCATGTACTCTGGGTTGAGCGGGCTTTCGGATGGGAGAGCACTGGGGTGATTCCGTGCAGCGATCGTTCGCCCCTTGAGCATCTGAAACAGCCCAATAGGAGAGCCGAGACAGTAAAAGTCCTCGACTTCAAAATCGAAGGCGAGCTCTTTCGGTTCCTTTGGCTCATACCTGTCCTGCGAAGCAGGCCAGAACCGGAGGGGATTCCTCGGCGACTCGTTCACCCTTTTCTGCTCTTTCTGTCGGCAGAGTATGTCGAACATGATTGCGGAACCTAGTGAGTGTCCCACAATGTGGACTTTGCCGTTGAACTCAGGGTTACGCTCCTTGAAGATCCTGTAGATTCGATTCGCCTCCTTCAGAACGATCTCTGCGATCTGTTCTCGATAGGCGCTTTGGTAGAGGAGGACATCCAGAGCAAGGTCCGAGATAAGGGACCTTGCAAATGCCACTCCCTCGACGGTTATGTCTTCGAGAGAGGGATCTGTGCGCTGTTAGCCCAAAAAAAAAAAGAGAAAAAAGGAAAAAAAAAAAAAAAGACAAAAAAGAAAAAAAATGACAAAAAAGAAAAAAAAGAAAAAAAAAAAGAAAAATAAAGAAAAACAAGAAAAAAGAGATACGCCACTCTGGGAGACATACAGTCTGCTTCTTCGTTGAATATCTCGCCGAGGTCACGTTCACCTTTCTTTGGCTTGCGCTTTGGAAAATCAAGGAGGTGGCGCCAGCAAACAGGCAGGACCTGGACACGACAGTTCCCTAGTCCAGGTTCGTCGATCTCGGAGTTCAAGGCCCGCAAGTCTGCCGAAGCCGAATATACGGACTTCATGGTCTTGCGTAGTACGTTGACGTCGTGCACGAAGTTGATACTTTCCATCCTGCAGCCGTCAGCTCCATAGGTATTGTATTGTACATCGAAAAAAGAGAGGAGAGGCATACCTGCGCGAAAGTAGCTGCCCAATCCCGTGGGTGACTAACACGAGATGCTCAATGGAGCGACCCGGGTTGTCGTCCGCCCGTACGTTGTAATCTCCTAGAATCTCCTTCTCCTCACGCTCTCGAATGGCCTCTTCCTCCCCGTCTGGATCCTCGACGCCTTCGATCAAATTGGATATCTGCCGCGTCAGACGGTTTCGAGTGCTCTCAAGAGCGTCTGGAACCCCCTCCTTTACAACGTCTGGCTCGGATCCTGTGCTGGATGGGGGCATGGAACGTCTCTTTTGCGCCTTGGTCGGCTTGTCGCCGCGGTCTTTGGAGGCTGACCTTGTCTCTGTTGGAGTAGGCGGCCGTTTCTCGTCTTTAGACTTTTTCGGCTCCTCATAACCACGAACGAGCTTTGTACCGCTCAAGTAGCCGCCAACGGCGAATTTCTCGTATACCGTGGACGTCACCCAGGATAACATGCTGTCCGACGACAGCCAGGCTGTGGCTGAATCTTGGTACGTCACAACGCTATTCATGTAGCTCCCAAAGAGACGGTGCGTTGACGGATGCTGTTGAGTTGCTGCAGGATTTTTCTTGGATACATCATCTTGCGCTTCGGCAGCATTCCTCAGATTATCGATCGAGGCCTTTGAAGTATCAACCTTTGAGGCAGAATTGCTACGCGACCTGAGCGGGTACTGCCAGGGCTTGACCTTGAGGTAGCCCTCTTCAAGCTGGGCGGCTAGATTCTCCTCACAGGGCCGGAGTGTCGAACCTTCTTGATAGAACCAGCTTCCACGCCGCACCTCGTAGACAGGGCCCTCCCAATAGACAGGGGCAAGTTCACGGTCTTCTATGCTGACGTCGAAGAGAAAGTCTTCGTTTACCGCGACTCTTGTGGAGGGAATCGTTTGATCTGCGTCCTGTGCTGCTTCTGGAGAGGCGGCACGCGGCCGTTTAGATCCCGCGCGTGCAGCGGCATGCACGCTTTCCTGACTTCTTTCCGCCTCCAGCTCCTGTAGTTTGTTCTGATATGCGGCTTCGATGGCGCGGGAGTCCTCGACAGAGAACGTGACAAACTTCTTCGCTTGCGGCGGTTTTGTGTCGCTAGTACTATTGGATTGCATGAACTTTGGCTTGCGTTTCGGGACCTGGCAGAGTTCTGATAAGTATGGTCCTCAAAGGCGAGGCAAGGAATGTAAGTATCCTTGGACCACTCACGTCCACTGCGTGGAACCATTGCACTTTCAGCTGTGGACAGTCCGGCGGATAGCTCCAGAGGCTCTGTCCATAGTAAGGGTTCGTCGTATGGTCTACAGAATTTGACGGAGCGATGACGGGCTGAGGTTCTTTCGGTGTCGGGGTCGCGCTGCGGCCCCGGGCCCACGGATTGATAGAGTCGACAGCTGAGGCGAGATACGACTTCTCCGCCTTCTTATCGCCGGATGTCGACGCCATGGCTTCGGTATGGCCTAGTGGCCACCCGAAAATAAATCTCGATGTCCTCGCTTGTTGCAAAGATTGTCGGCAACTTCGTTGAAGGACACGTCGGCACAACCTGCAATGAGGGCGAATTGGGAGTGGCACTAGAGACGCCAATATGGAGGAAGTGATAGAGCGCTCGAGGGTTGCCAGCCCTGTCACTGGCTGGAACCGAGTGAAGAACTGAACACTGTGCGGCGAGGAACTTTGTCGTTTGCAGTGGCGCGGAGCGGGAGTTCCGGGTTGCGCGGCGTCTGCCTTTCGCACTCAGGATGAAGCGGAGACAGGGTTGGACAATAGAAAGAGAAAGCGGAAAAGGTCACTAAGTGGTTGGGCAGTCTGGTCGAGTTAACAATGTTCCAAGGGTGAGGCACAGGCTAATCACATGGGTTCAAATTGAGTGGTTGTCGTTCGGGTCAGTTGAGAGCTCCAAGCTCAAGTATAGCAACTACTAGTATGTCATCTTGAGGTTAACGCAGCGCCAAGACGCATGCAACAAGGATCTGTGCCCACTACGGTTGTGGTCTGATCCCTGCGTCGCATCGCATCCTGGTGGGGTACGACTCGGAATTGGATTCTTGGAGTCATCTCCATGCGCATGCCCCGCCTCTATCAAAATTATTCGCCATCTTGTCAACAACACCGGACGACGATTGTTATTGACTTGCCACATACCACCATTAGGTTACGCGTCCCATCTACGCGCGCGTTCATCAGCACCATTTATTCCGAGTGACACCTGTTGCCCGCTATGAGCAGGTAGTCCACAATCAACGTCGAAGGCCTTACCGGAACCTACCATTCCTCGACCAGCAACCCATATTCAGAAGATTCGACAATAGAATAGACATGGCAGTTGAAAAGCGAGTGCGCCGACGCAAGGAGCAGCTGGTTGACCAGCTCCCTAAGCGCTTCAAGGCGCTCAAGTTCGGCATCCAGTAAGAACCCTCCAAAGCCTTCCTCGAGTCGGCTAGGTAAGATACTGGAAGCCAGGTGGCTGACGTATGCTTTCTTTGTAGATCTCATCAGGATATCGTGAGCCAAGGCGTCCTCGAGGTCTCTGACAACTTGCTCTACGATGTCGAAAATCGACGAACGCCCTTCCCACATGGACCCCTCGATCCACGCCTGGTTCGTATCTTGCCGTACTTCATGATCATTGGTCCAGGAACTGACACGATCTCAGGGAACGTCGAGCACAAACCGAGAGAGCAAGTGTAGCACATGCCAGCTTGGTCTTAAGGAGTGTCCCGGTCATTTTGGCTACGTCCGACTGCCGCTCCCGGTCTTCCACATCGGCTACCTGAAATATATCCAGACGACGCTGCAAAATATTTGCAAGGACTGCGCGAAAGTCCTTCTCCAGGAGCCTGAACGGCGCCAATTCCTGAAGGAACTGCGTCGCCCCGGCATCGACAATCTAAGGCGGACGGCGATTCTCAAGAAGATCAATGAGCAGTGTAGGAAGGCTAGGACCTGTCCGTACTGTGGCTCGATACAAGGCGTAATACGGAAGTTGAGCGTTATGAAGCTCGTACACGACAAGTTCGCGGCCTACAACAAATCGACGGCACAGAAAAAGATTCCGCCCGAAGCCAAGGTTGAATTCGATGCCTCGTTCGAACAAGCCAAAAAATATACACCTGAACTGGAGAAGCATACGCGCAAGGCGATGGACGATCTGAACCCCCTGAAAGTCCTGAATCTCTTCAAGATGATCGAACCCGCGGACTGCGAGCTTCTGGGGTTAGATCCTGCCGAAGGACGACCCGAGATGTTCCTCTGGAGATACGTCCCAGCGCCGCCGATCGCCATCAGGCCGTCGGTTGCCCAGGAGAATGCGAGTAATGAAGATGACATCACAAGCAAGTTGTCAGAAATCATTCTCTACGCCGGTCATCTGCGCGAATCGCTCAAGAAGGGGGTTGCACTACCTGTGATTATGGAACAATGGGAGTTCCTGCAGTTGCAGGTGGGCATGTATGTTAACAGCGATGTCCCGGGCCTGTATCAACCTGGGTTTGGAAAGCCTATTCGTGGGTTCTGCCAGCGTCTCAAGGGAAAGCAGGGTCGGTTTCGTGGCAATCTCTCGGGAAAGCGTGTCGACTTCTCCGGGAGAACAGTCATCTCCCCTGATCCCAACCTCAGCATCGAGCAGGTGGCAGTCCCGCAGCTGGTGGCCAAGAACCTGACGTATCCCGAACGAGTGAACCACGCGAACATTGAGAAGCTCCGGGAACGTGTGATCAACGGACCCAACATCTGGCCCGGTGCTCAGGGCATCGTCAAGAAAGACGGCGCAAAGTATGACCTCAAAATCGGCACAGAATCGCTCCGGGAGAGGCACGCTAGCAGTCTAGAGTTTGGAGATGTTGTCGAACGCCACCTGGAGGATAACGATATTGTCCTCTTCAACCGACAGCCGTCTCTGCATAAGCTCAGTATCATGAGTCATCTCGTCAAGGTTCGGCCCTGGAGGACTTTCCGTCTCAACGAATGTGTCTGTACGCCGTACAACGCCGATTTCGACGGAGACGAGATGAATTTGCACGTCCCGCAGACAGAGGAGGCTCGAGCAGAGGCCATTAACCTGATGGGCGTAAAGCACAACTTGATCACCCCTAAGAATGGCGAGCCCATCATTGCCGCTACGCAAGACTTTATCACTGCGGCCTTTCTGCTCAGTAGCAAGGACAGATTTTTCGACCGGACGGCTTTTACCTACATCTGCACTCAGATGCTTCTGGGAGACACATATCTTGAGCTCCCTCCGCCCGCCATTATCAAGCCTAGGGCACTCTGGACGGGCAAGCAGATCTTCAACGTCCTCATGCGGCCTAATAAAGAATCCCCTGTCCTGGTGAACCTGGACGCGAAGAACAAGGTTTTCAAGAAGAAGAACGATGGCCAGATTCCCGACATGGACATTGACGACGCCTTCCTAGTCGTTCGGAATTCCGAAGTCATGTGCGGCAGGATGGACAAGTCAACAGTCGGAGGCGGCAAAAAGAACTCGGTCTTTTACGTGATTCTTCGGGATTTTGGACCGGATTATGCTGCTGCTGCTATGAACCGCCTGGCCAAGCTCTGCGCTAGAACACTGACACTCCGTGGGTTCTCGATCGGTGTCGGCGATGTGTGGCCGTCGGGAGCCTTGACAGAGTACAAGTCGAGGCTCGTGGAAGATGCCTACAAAAGGTGCGACGAACTCATCGAGACCTACAGGCAAGGGAAGCTGGAAAAGGCTCCCGGCTGCAACCTGGAGGAGACTCTCGAGAACACCATCTCCGGTGTGCTGAGCGCAGTCAGACAGCAGGCGGGTGATTATTGCGTCGGAAATTTGAGCAAGAACAATGCTCCACTAATCATGGCCAAATCCGGTTCTAAGGGGTCTGATATCAACGTGGCCCAGATGGTTGCCTGCGTCGGACAGCAGATTATCGGCGGCAAGCGTGTGCCGGATGGATTCCAGGACCGCAGTCTGCCGCACTTCCACAAGAACGCACGCCAGCCGCCGTCAAAAGGTTTCGTCAGGAACAGTTTCTACACCGGCCTGGTCCCAACTGAGTTCCTCTTCCACGCGATTTCCGGCAGAGAAGGCTTGGTCGATACAGCCGTCAAGACAGCCGAGACCGGCTACATGTCCAGACGACTTATGAAATCTTTAGAAGATCTCTCAACTCAGTATGACGACACGGTCCGCACGTCCGAGGGCGGAATCGTGCAGTTCCAGTACGGCGCTGACAGACTCGATCCTGTCGACATGGAAGGCGATGCAAAACCCGTCGATTTTGCCAGAACGTGGAATCACGCGCAGAGCGTCACTTGGAGCAATTCCGAAGTGTCGTTGTTGCCATCGGAAATTCAAGAATTGTGCAAGACGATCTTGGACGAGGAAAGGAGAAAGTATGTCAGGAGGCATCTTGTTACAAACGAGGAGATCAAGTACGACGACGAGACGATCCGTAAGAGTATGGATCATGACGTCCTGATCGCCATTGATGAGCACGAGAGCGCCCGAGTCTACCTCAACACGATCAGGGACTACGTCAGAGAGCATGCCATGAAGCTAGCCAAGGCACGCAAGGCGGTCGGTCTGGATCCATGCCTACCACCCGGCGACGAGGCGATGAAGAAAGAACTCGACCGATGGGAGCCGGTACGATCAACAGACAATTCGGAAATGGAGCTCGACAGTTTTGGCGAGCCGCACAAGCCGTTTGAGTATGTTCTGAAGGATCTGCGCCGAGAGCTCGACCAAGAGAGCGAGCTGGATGAGGCGGCTCGGGAGGCGAGGATACGGGCCAAGGCCCAAGGCCATGTTGACCGCGTTGCAAAGGTCTCGGAGCGCACACTGCGGCAGTTTATCCAGATGTGTCTCCACAAGTACAGGAAGGCACGCGTCGAGCCGGGGCATGCTGTTGGCGCCGTCGGTGCGCAGTCTATCGGCGAGCCTGGTACGCAGATGACGCTCAAGACATTCCATTTTGCTGGTGTCGCAGGCATGAGTATTACGCAGGGTGTGCCCCGTATCAAGGAAATCATCAACGCGTCCAAACTCATCAGCACGCCTGTCATTACCTGCGAGTTGGAGAACAAGGTGGATCTCAAGGCGGCGCGCGTGGTCAAGGGGAGGATCGAGAAGACCTACATTTCGGATGTCATATCGTACATTGACGATGAGTGGCTCCCGGATGTGGCCAAAATCGTGCTGCAGGTGGATCTGCAGGCGCTCTCCGACATGCAGCTCGGCATCTCCATGAAGGACATCGCGGACGCCATCGTGCGGGCGAAGAAGCTCAAGCTTAAGGTGGAGCCGGACGACCTGCGGATCGGACACGATCGCGTCGAGGTCATTGTGCGCAACACATGGCAGGACGTGACGGCCGCAAGAAAAGCCGCGCGTGTCCGGGCGGCCGCGATCGAAAAGGGCCAGCTCGTATCCAGCGCCATGAACGAATCGGCCGCGGACTTCCAGCTGCGGGTCAACTTTCTCAAGCGGATGCTCCCACAAGTCTCCATCTCGGGCTATCCGGAAGCTGCGCGAGCCATCATCCAAACGGACGACAAGACCAGCCAGCACAAAGTCTTGGTTGAAGGATACGGCCTGCGGGCGTGCATGACGACGGAGGGCGTGGTCGGCACCAAGTGCGTGACCAATTCGGTCATGGAGTGCCGCGACGTGCTGGGCATCGAGGCGGCGCGCACGACCATCGCCACAGAAATCGGCTCTGTCATGGGCGACATGAACATCGACCCGCGCCACATGGAGCTGCTGGCTGACGTGATGACGTACAAGGGCGAGATCCTGGGCATCACACGCTTCGGGCTAGCCAAGATGCGCGACAGTGTCTTGCAGCTTGCGTCATTCGAGAAGACGCCCGACCATCTGTTTGACGCGGCCGCGGGGATGAAGAAGGACCGCATCCAGGGCGTGAGCGAGTGCATTATCATGGGCCAGACCATGTCGATCGGTACCGGGGCGTTCCAGGTTGTCAGGAGGCTCGGAATTCGGGATCATCAGGTCGTGCCGAAGCCGACGTTGTTTGAGGATGCGTGGAAGAAAGATGAGGCGGTCAAGCGAAGGACGAGGATGGAGAAGCGCAGGAATGGGGTTGTTGAGGGAGGGATCGAATTGTCGGCCATGGTGGCCGTGGCTGGGTAAACCGGTGTGCCGGTGTGTTTTTAGGTTTGCTAGGAAGGGAGGAGCGTCAGTTAACTACAATATTTGCGTTCATGTTTCGGCAACTTAGTATCTGTGGTGGTAAATTGGCTGTCAATTCAGCAAGTACGGATAGCTCACTTGAGAGTTGAGACCAAAGAGGGAATTTGAGGCTAATAGTAGTTAATAGAAGACCACGTGATCTGGCGACCCTATTACGCGACTTGAGCTCCGCAAATCGCGATCCCAAACCATTGCATCAACGTCATCGGGAACCAGGTGAAGTGCAACATCGGAATTGCACTTTCCCATCTTCGTGTACCATTGCGCAAGCACGGTCTTATTCTCGTCATACCCAAAAAAAAAAAAAAAAAAAAAAAAAAGAAACAGCAATTTCTGTCTAGATCTCCGGCTTGCGACAAAAGTCCACCATGTGCGGCCGATACTCGCTGGTGTTGGTGAGTGAAAGTCGTGGCGCACGCGGCACACCTGAGATCCCCGTCATTTCTAATCAATTGGGCTGCAGAGGCCGTCACAAATCAGGCAGATGCTCCAAGATGACATGGACATGCCCGTCAACGATGCCCCGGCCGACGAAGGCGACGGCGCGCCGCGCCAGAGCTACAACTTTGCGCCGGGCTACTACGGCGTCGTCTACCGCGCCGACGTGCCCGATCGTGGCGCCGGAACTACTGCTGGCAATTCCAGCACCACCGCCACCACTACTACTAGTAGTACTACTCACCAAGGCAGCGACGCAGCACAGCAACAACAACAAGAACAAGAAGAAGACAGCACCCCGGAAACGGAACCCGAAGCCAAAGAAGCGCACCACTACAAGCTCCAGTCCATGAAATGGGGCCTGGTCCCCTTCTGGACCAAGGGCAAGCCCTCATACCCGGCGCTGCTCAAGACCATCAACTGCCGCGACGACTCGCTCGCGACCCCGGGCGGCATGTGGGCGAGCATGAAGGCGCGCAAGCGGTGCGTCGTGCTGGCCGAGGGGTTCTACGAGTGGCTGAAGCGGGGGCCTGGCGGCGGGAAGGAGAGGGTTCCGCATTACGTGAAGCGGAAGGATGGGAGGTTGATGTGCTTTGCAGGGTTGTGGGATTGTGTGCGGTATGATGATGATGATGATGATGATGATGATGATGATGGGGGGGAGAACCGAAAGGGGGAGAAAGGGAAAGGGCAGGGGGAAGGGAAGGGGGAGGGGCCGCTCTATACGTACACGATCATCACGACTGACAGTAACGCGCAGCTGAAGTTCCTGCATGATCGAATGCCGGTTATCTTGGAGCCCGGGTCGGAGGCGCTGTGGACGTGGTTGGACCCTGGGCGGACGGAGTGGAGTAAGGAGTTGCAGGCGGTGCTGCGGCCGTTTGACGGCGAGCTGGAGGTGTATCCCGTCAGCAAGGAGGTCGGGAAGGTGGGGAATAACTCGCCGAGCTTTGTGATTCCCGTCGCGAGCAGGGAGAATAAGGCGAATATTGCCAACTTCTTTGCTAATGCGGAGAGGTCGGCGGCGGCGGGGAAGAAGGGGGGAGTAGGGAAGGCGGATGTAGAGGTGGAGGTGAAGAAAGATGACGCCAGTTCAAGCCAGGGGAAGAGTGTTGAGAGGGAGCTGAAGACAGTGAATGAATTAGCAAGGGGGGCTGACGATGGCGGGATGAGCGCAACGCCGAAGAAGGGGTTCAAGCGAGAGGCGGACTCGTCTCCGGTTAAGGAAGAGCCGCCGGCTAAGAAAGTGGCACACGCGAAGCCGTCGTCCCCTGTTAAGGGGAAGCAGCAGGGACGAGGCAAGATCAGCGCGACCAGCAACACGGGTCGGAGTCCGGCCAAGGCCAAGGCGAAGGCGGATGGCAGCCAGAAGATCACAAAGTTCTTTGGCAACAGCGCTTGAACGGGGCGTTTCCTGTTGGATTGGGGGGGTTGGCGTTAGGCGTTGCTGGATCGGTCGATGTCTGGATACCCTGCTTGATGACATATAAGGAGTTTTGAGAGCCATCAGGCCCGTTATCGGCGTTGGGAAGAGCGCCGCGAAGTATCGAGTCTTTCCTAATGAGTTCGTATGGCAAAGCAAATGAGAATGGCATGTAAAAACTGCGCGGCTCACTTCTAATGCAGGTCTGTTGTGTTTCCAATCCACGGCCGCTTCTTATTTTCCCCAGCGTCCAGCTCCTTGAATACAGCTCCCAACTTCATCCCTCTCAGCTCGACTTGAATGCCTGCCACAAGTACAGCAAGCCCACAAGCGCCAACGCCATGAGTTCCATTAGCGGTATCTCCCGGTGGCTGAAGTCTAACCCGGTCGGCATGTCGCACGCCAACCCTGACTCTAAGCATGGGTCCGTCCAGCCCTGCGCGGCGGCAGTAGCAGCAGCAGGTGTTTCCGTGGTCAGGGAGAAGCTTGATTTTGCCGCCGAGCTGGAGCTGGTGCTGGTGGTAGGGCTCGGCGTCGGGTGGTCCGGCTCAACGCCGATCACCCCTCCCGGGCCTTCTTCCACCACCAACGCCGCGTACTTGTCATAGAGCTCAGACCTGACGTCGCTCAGCACAATGGTGAAGGCGCCATACCCGCCTCCGCGTGATGATGTGTGGTCTGAGAGGCTGGTGTTGATGTTGGACGGGTCGTGGACAGCGGTTTGCGAGTAGGCGTAGCCGAAGACGGCCTCGTGCTTTCTGTCGAGGGTCCAGTTGGCGTTGAAGGAGTCGGCGTTGATGCAGCCGCCGCAGAGGAAAGTTGAGGAGACGTGGGTGTCGTTGACGTAGGTTCCCTTCTCGATCGGCCTCAGGGATATCGGGTGCGCTGTGTAGGGTACCACTCCGGAAGGGGTATAGTCTTTGGCTACGTAAGGGGTTGTCATCACTTTATTGCCGTTGGCCCTGTTGGGAGTCAGTGAGATTGTCTCATTGTCTCCCTTCCATTATCCTCCCTTGTCCCACCACCATCGCCCTTCTTTGTTTTTGGATTGGTTCTCACCATGTTACAAGCAGCAGCGGGCCCACCATGGAGCTATCAAAGCTGACGCCTGCCCATCCGGCGCTGTCCGCCAGGGGCGATACGATCTGCGCGATGAAGTCGGTCGTTGGCTGCTTCGGCATCACCATGCCGAAGCCGTAGCCACTTTTGTAAGAGTATCCGGAGAAGGCGATCCCTGTGTCCCTGTCCGTGTATTGGTCAGCGAAGGCGTGAGCCGCTCCCTGAACCGGCTTGACCGTAGCCCCGGAGAGCAACAGTAATGTTATGGCGAGCAGACTTGGATGGGGCATCTTTGCTGGTGTCGAAGGCGTATGGTATTTGGAAGGAATGTATCAACTAGGAGGGGCACTTGAATGGTGTCGTTGAGAGTTTTGAAGCATGGCCAGGGCGTAGATTAGGTGGTAAACGGGAGAGAGAGGGTGAGCATGATGCTTGGGAGAGATAGCCTTTGCTACATACAGCATTGGCATACGGGCCAGCAATGGCCGCAACACATGATTCCAAGCTTCTTGGATACACAAAAAAGAGCACTGTCGACGCCGCCATCCCGAGTGTTTGTGTCTAGGTGCGGGTGACCAATGTAACAGAGAGCGTGTCAGCCGTGGAGAACAGGGGATTCAAGTTCAACCCATCCGAACCTCTGGACACGTTCTGTGGCTAGCTTTTCATTCACGCTGACCTGAATCGTGACCGCGGGCAGGCTACGGACCTCAGCACCTGTGACTGTTGATGTGTGTGTGATCAGAGCTGTGATGGCGTCTTGTACGTATAGATCGTCCCCTCCATGACTCTCCTCTTTACTGTGTCTCGCTACACCTGCAATGCGCTTACACAACCAGCTGGCCCTGTTCAGGATCTAGGTAAGCCTCACAACTAATGATACCCTTGATCTCAGCCAACGTTATGCCTAGGTCTACATACTTCAGAAGGTTCCAGTACACGACAGCTTTGATCATGCCCGAGGCCACGAAGAAAGACGGACCCAAGTCTAAGTCCAAATCAGACCCCAAGGTCGATTCCAAGTCAAAGTCCAACCGCAAGTCGAAGGACTCGAAGGAGATGGAATCCAAGTCGAAATCGAAGAACAAGACGAGGGACATGGTGGAGGTTGGGATTTTAGGGTTGGTCTGGGCCAAGAAGTCAAAGAAATGAGGCTCAGAGTCAGCAGACGACGGAGAGCGAGGCGGGCTCCTTGCTCAGATACCTAGTTTCAGCACAATCTAAACGTTCTGGGCCAGCTATGACCACAACACACCCCAAAAGAAACAACTTGAGGCCTTCTATCCGAGTGTCATGACACATATCGCTCGTTGTCAAAGAGCAGAGTCACGGGCCATCAACTCATGTCGGCCGCTTTCATGGCTCTCTCCATTCGCCTTTGACGACAATCTAGTGACCCAAGCATGCTTGGGAGCTAAAGTCTACTGAATATTTCTGGGCATATCCCCGAGCCTGTTGGCACCTCCTATGCGGATATATATGGTCTTCTCCAAGCCCCCCTTCGTGTTGTAATTCTCATATTCGTAACTCGAGCTCACAAACCACAACTGCCATCGCCAACGCTCAAGCCCTACGTAAGTCTAACTACCAATGGCCTGTCGATCTCCAACTAATGGTACACCTAGCTAGATCTACACCTATTGTAACGCTCTGGGAAACGACTACAAAGATGTCCAAGAAGAAGTCCTCAAGCTCGCGGAAGCTTTCTAAGAAAGACCACTCCAGTAGCAGCCGGCAGCACGGCAGCAGCCATCACGATGGTGGCAGCCAGTCTGGTGGCAGCCACCATCACGGTAGCAGCAGCCGCCACCACGATGACAACTGGAGTACCCCGGAAGCCCGTGGTGGATCTCCCCGAACCGAACGCAGGCACAAATCCAAGTCCAAGTCAAAATCGAAACACACGTCTTGTGTTATTCTGTGAGAAGAACCATCACTTGAGAGGGCTCGTATGGTTCAGGTCCAAAATATTGAAGCATTAGAAGCAGGCGGATGGTAAAAGGGGCACCCCGCTGACGATGCGCAGTGTTAATAGGTACTAGTAGTAGTATTCTGCAGGCATTCTTTTACAAGCTCTCTCTTGGGTGCGTGATGTCAACTATGGCGTATTCCTGTGGGATGTCTTGCTTACGTGTCTGCCAGTCAAACTGGTTGTGCATTTGACTGTCAACCAGCCGCGGCATTCTTCAACATTTGCTATACCTGGTGTCCATGTACAATACATACATACAAACCGCAGCAACGAATTGGAGACTCAAGAAGCTCAAGAACTGTATCTAAGATCAACACGGCTGGGCCCAATACGCAGCCCCAGAATCCCCCCTTGTGCAAAAGAATCCACAATACCTGAAACTCCATGTGTACGCTTTATGGCAGCCGTCTGCCGTTGCCCATGAAAATCCATGTTCCAATGCCCTCCAAAACGCCGGAATCCAGCAGCATAACCCAGGTCTGCTACTACCACCCCGTCTTCTCCCTTATCCAGGACCAACTCTTGATCCAACACCCCGAGCATGCAGTCCCCCCTTGCCCAGATCAATTCCCAAAGATGACCCTAATCAATGTACTCCTCATAGCCATACTTGACCGCCAGCAGATGGATGCGATCATAGCAGGACAGCTCGTCACGCCCGGGAGCCACTGTGTTTTTTTTTTTTTGTCGTTAGCACAACCTAGCTTCCAAAAGATACCTAGGTAGGGTGGTAATAATTAACCCTCTCACGCCCCTGAAATGCATCCGTCCATCCATCCATTTTCATCAGGAACAGGAGGAAGAAACACCCCCCCCCCCCCCCCCCCCCGGCCAAAAAAAAGGAAAGGAAAAAGAAGAGGAAGAAACATACCGGCTGCATCTGACTATACCCCAGCCCCTTGGACTTGAGCGCCAGCAACTTGATAGTCTCCTCCACCGTCCACGGTCCACAGCCCGGCCGCGCACCATCCGCCTCGCGGACCAGGGGCGGCGAGTAGGGCCTGCTGTGACCGGGCTGAGGAGCAGAGTGCTCCTCCCCCTCCTCTTCTCCACTCTTATTGTCCGTGTCCGTGTCCGGGTCCGGGGTGGGCGCGGGAGTGCCAGAGGCGGAGGTGGAGGCTGAGACGGCAGGCCTAGGGCGGGGACGACTGCTGGGCAGCGGAGTGCGCTTTCTGATGATGTTGTCGGGCTTTTTTGAGGTTGCGGTGGCGCTTTTCTCCTTCTCTTTGGGATTGCCAGCAGGTGGTGTGCCAGAGTCGAGGCCGCCGCGGGGACGGTTCTCGCTGGTCGACACAGCCGGTTTGCGGTTGATTGGGGTGAATTTTAGGATGGTTGGGAAGGAGGGCTCCTCCTCCCTGTCGGTCTGAGAGGGGTGCTGAGCGGGCTCCTTGAACTTGCCTGTCGGCGCTTCTTTCTCAGCGCGTTCATGGCCAGCTTGGGGAGCCGGCTGAGTCTCTTTCACCTTCCCCTTTCCCTTGTCAGCGTTGGGAATCGCGGCAGACTGGTTCGCGGCCGCGAACCACGGCGCAACTACGGCAGGCTCCTCCGACGGCCGCTCGGCAGCAGCAGTGGAGGCATTCTGCTCGGTCTCAACAGCATCGACGCCCTTGCAGTGGCAGCTGTTGGGGTCGTGGACCCGCTTGAAGGTCACCTTGGGGCAAAGAGCAATCGTGGGCTGCACGGGCAAGGAGCGCTTCCAGACGCCACGGAGTCGCTCCTGGTGCTCGTTGCAGAAATCGACGCGCAGGAGCTTGCCTGGGTTCGGCTGCTCGAGACAGCGCACGCACGAGCAGTGTCCGATGATGCCGACACACATAATGGGCGGGGGTATCGAGTACTCAGGGAGTGTGGGTTAAACTAAGTTGAGGGTTGAAAACACAACAGCTTCAGGCTCGTTAGCAGAATGCCTAAGCAAGTCGGTCGGTTTGTAGTGAGTACCCAAGTATGAAGTAAATTTGGAGAGCCAACGCCTTGAAGATTCTTAGGAAGATTTATATGCACAGGAAATCTGGCTTGGGGCGGTGCGGTGACACCGGACGTGACTTGTGATGAAGAAGGTCGGTCGGTGGTGGCGAAAGTGGTGCACGCCACAAACGATGACTCGGCTTTCAATCAAACAGAATTAGGATGGTAGGTCTGATAGGCTGAGCTGGCCATCTGTTGGGCTCATACGACGCTCGAGCTTCTTTTCGGATGACCGAAGGCGCGCATAGAGGAAGTCACAGTGTCTACTTAGACTCTCGTCTCTACTACTCCCGTATGGCGCCACGGGCACAGGAGGCGACGCGGGCTATACCTGATCCAAGGTCTGAAACCTCTATGCGACTTTCACGCGACGGATCCGTCGAGATGCCTCAAAACACAAGTGACACGTGCACATGGCACCAAGTGTGTGTAGTTGGAACTTGAACGTCTAGATCCACACGGCGGTCACGCGTAAAATGATGGCCAAACTGCCCTCACAATGCTAACTGTGATTGTTCGAATCAGGGGTAGCCGGTGCCGTCTCTGCTTAGTACCTGGTAGTCAACCACTTTATGACAGGAATACCGATGAAATAGAAATAGGCCTTCGAAGTAACGCAGGTGGGAATTATGTCCCAGTTTCTGACTGTGGCTTCACATATCACGTAGATGAGTTGGCAGAATACATTATTGTCCGCGTCCTCATCGTCACAATAGAAATCCGAATCCGAAATGTGCGAAGTGAAACTCATTGCCGATATCATACCTTCAGTTCCTGACCTGGGGAGTCATTTGCTCAACTGATTGGTGTCGCTGATCGGCGTCATGCCCTCAGTAGCAAATGGTCCATAACCTCGCAAGCTTCCGGGTTCCAACCCTAGGGTACCGTACCTAAGCAGCGCTGAGGCTAAGCACCCTTTTGCCTTTGGTTTCTGTCGGGGCTGACCGTGGTATTGGCCATGATTGATTACCCTGCTTAGGCTCCATGGAGTCCATGCCGAGGGATGGGATATCATCCAGACGACAACAGTTGATGGTTACGCCTAGAGAGAACTGAGACTTAAAAAACAAAAAAAAAAAAATAAAAAATAAAAAATAAAAAAACATGATGGGCCAAATTCGACGACCAGAATCTGTCAGAATCTGAAAAGATGTGCGAAAAAATGTGGTAATCTCTCCCGCCGGGAATTGAACCCGGGTCTCGAGCGACGTCAGGACCGGAGTCCGATGACAAGCTCACATACTGACCACTATACTACGGAAGAATTGTGGGTGTTGTCACCCACCGTAGCGTGGCAGGGGATTCCGTGCCAGTACTCTATTAAGTGCAAAAGCTTCAAGGTAACAGGACATCAAGCAGACGGAGTTGTGATCGTGGCCAGCTAGATAAAGGTATCCAGAGAAAGGGATCCGTTTCTTTGTTTCAGAGTTTTCCCACAAGATCAACGCTGCATACTTCTCAAGGAGTGGCTGTCAGAGGGATGGGCGAAAAGCCCCCTACTTATTTCTTCGTCGTAATAAACCCCCTATACATACACGTTACATCCGCAGACCGCAGCCTTACTATCAAGACCCTTTCCCCCGTTTCTCCTTCACCGACCCCTCAAAGCCAAGATCTTGCCGGCCGCCTGCTCCGCCGCAATGACGATCATGGCCGACGGGTTGCCGGTGCTCATGCCCGGGAAGATGGACGCGTCCACGACAAACAGGTTGTCGGTGCCGTACACCTTGGTGTTGAGGTCCACCACCGACGTGCCGCCGCCCTTCCGGCCATCGTCGGTGCCCAGCTTGGCCGTGCCCATCCAGTGGTTGGCGCGCCGAGCTGCGGGTGTCACGGGGAGCTGTTTTTTTTTTATTTGTCAGCGAAACACTGGTTACTAATTTTTTTGTTGGGGTAGAGAAGAGGAGAGGAGAGGAGGCTTACGCTGTTGACATAATCCTCGACGGTCCCGTCGGGCGGGGGCAGGACCCAGGTGATGTTGGGGATGACGTTCAGCGCGGCCATCAGGTTCTTGATCCCCGTGATGACGGCCTCCTTATCGCCGGCGTTGTGGAGATAGGGGGCCTCGGCGACGACGGTGTCCAGCGAGGGAGTGATGGCCATGCGGCCGCGCGAGACGACACCTCTGCCGAGGTACTGGCTCAGGGTCATGGCGTCTAGGAGACGGGTTTTAGCTTTCCTGCGAAAAGGGTTGAGGCTTGTGTCTTGTGGGGGGGAAACAACTCACGCGTCGAGTTGGTCTGGCGGGAATCGCCCTCGACACGGGCGGTCCACTGGAACTGGCGGAGGATGCCGTCCGAGGGGGTGACCTCTTCCCAGATCTGCGTTACGGTCAGCTACGATCCATGTGCGCGAGGCCAAGATTCAGGGGCAGGGCTACCATCGGGCCAATGTTCGGTGCAGCCTGCGCCAGGATACCAGACCGTTTATCGAGGTACAAGTTCTTGTCGCTCTCGATGGGGGAATCCCACGCCTCGTAAAAGTCGTAGAAGACGACATCGGGGTGCGTGATGATCAGGTCAGTATTGAGGTGGTCGATCAGGTTCTTGCCCACGGGCAGCTTGATCCAGTCGCTCTTGGGAGTGAAGGTCGCGCCGTCCTTCGAATTGGCGACGATCTGGAGCTGATCCTCCGGGCCGACACCGCCTGCATCACTTTGTCAGTTATCCCTTTCACTTCCCGGCCACACCACGGTGTTACACATACTGCGGAATAGCAGCTTCGCCGTACCGAAAGCACCGGCCGAGAAGATGACACCGCCCTTGGGGTTCAACTTGACGGTGCCGCTGAAGCCGCCGTTGGTCAGGCACTCCAGCTCAACACCCGTAACCTGGCTTCCCGTGCGGATCGCCCTTCTCACGGCCGTGTTGGTCCACAGGTCGAAGTTCGACCGTCCGTCCGCCGTAACGAGGTAGGTCGCCAGCGGGCCGCCCCGCTCGCCGTTGGAGAACATGAAGTGAGTGTGGGCGAAGGTGCGGTTCTTCGAGTTGGGCGCGTCGTTGGCAACCACCTGCTTCCACCCGGACTTGGCGAGACCGCTGGTGAGGACGTCATATCCCTCCTGCCGGTAAAGCTTGCCGTCCACAGACGGGTGCCACGTGCCCGGGATCCGGCTGAAGACGCGGCTTGTTGCGGCAGCGAGGTCCTTAGACTTCCAACCGTTGGGCCAGTTGTAATCCCAGTCCTTGGAATTAGGCTAGCAACACCGTTATTAGTCTCCAGGCTCCACGTTCGAAACAGCAAGAGCGGGAGGGTTGCTTTACCTTCCACCAAAGACCAGCGTTGACAGCAGTCCCACCGCCCAAGACACAGCCTGCCATCTGATCGGTATCGGTGCAGGCCACGCCGGCAGAGTTGACCCAGATCTCATTGCATAGGCCCGGGACGTCGAAGCGGGTCAGCTCGGTGCCTTCCAGCCACTGCGGCTTCATGGTCCCCTTCCACCTGCCGGTCGAAGGCGGCCCCTTTTCGATGAGCAGAACCTTGTGGCCGGCCGCACTGAGTTTGTCGGCAACCGGAATGCCGCCCGCGCCGGCCCCAACGACAATGTAGTCGTACGTCGTCGTGGGGGCGGGCTTGCACTCCGCGATGGGGCCGCCGGGACTGAGAACAGCACAGTCAGAACCGCGTAGGTAATTTGACCAAGAGACCGGGCTGAAACTCACCCGTCGCAGGTAGTGGCAGGCGTCTTTGTGGCCAGCGCCGCCCACTCAGTGTACGAGGCCTGGTTGGCACCCTCAAGCGGCGCACCCCACTGCCCAAACCCGTTATCGTGGAAGCCGAAGGTGGCTTGGTCCGGGCAGGTGGGATTTTCCAGCCCCTGCTTGGCCGCCGCGTGACCGAGGACCAGGTTTCCTTGGCTCGTCGATACGCTTCCCGTGGTCCCCTCCTGGCTCCACGCAAAGCAGTTCTGGCACCGGTAGAGCAGCTCGAAACTGGTGTCGGTGACGTTGGTCGAGATCTGGGTCAGCTTGGCATCGCCCGTGTAGACTCCGGGCAGGGTGTAGCCGGTGGCATAGCGGAACGACGTGTAAACCGTCCCCTTGGATTGCCATGCCACGAGCAGCAGCGCCTGCGTCATCTGACCGGATTGACCGTGCGAGAGACCGCACCACCCGGGCGACGTGGCATTTGCGATTTGGCAGCGCTACAATAATGATGTCAGTCAAATGAGCCTTCAAGATCTTTGTTGAGGCAATCTGCGAACCCACCAGAAGACCAATGTACTCGGTGGCATCCTTGGTCAAGGCATCAGAGGGCAAGGCCAGGCCGAAGGTGAAAGGGGCTCCGTCGGTAGCCGTCCATGTCTTCAACTTGATACCCGTCTCGGCGTCGGTGTAAGACCCCTCGGTCATCTGGGCTACGCATTGCTGCAGGCCTGGGAAAGGTCAGTGCTGCGAAGGCCTCGGAAGCTGATGATGCTGCACCACTTACACAACGACGCCGCGAGGGCGGTCGCCCCAATGCGGCTGAGAAGTCTCATCGTTGGAACGCAGCCGGGAGTCACAGGAGGTGCCGGAACCAGGTTGAGCCAGGAAAGACAAGCATCTCTCCTGGTCAAAGGCGATTGCGGAAGAGCAGAAGGAATAAATAACACATATCTGCTCTTGCCACGACGGTGTGTCAGCCTGTCAGGTACCTACCCGACCTACCTACCTGAGGTAGGCAGTGTTCCCGTGCCCCGGGCTCCCGTGATTGAAGTAACGGAAAGGCTCTCCGGCCTCCGGGGAAAGGAGAACGGAACGTGGCCGATAGGACGGATCCTACGGAAGAATGCCAACCCCTCTGTTGTTGGCGCTGCTGGAGGCGGATAGATTGGGCTGCAGCGCCAGAGTATAGCCTCCAAACCAGAAGCATATGGGATCGGCGGGCCAGTTAGCGCGGCGTGCATATTAAAGGGACCATGTAGATTGGGGAAGGAGTCGCCTGAGTGCGACCGGCCCCAACGCCTGCCAGGGGTTGCCGACAAAGCTGATTGCCAGGCGCGAGCACGGGCATGGCAGAGCCGGGGAATCAACGTAGCATGCGGAACCAAGCGCCGATGTTGACATGCGCCCCAGGGGAACGTTGCGGGGGACTGCTCAGAACGTAATAATAAGCGAACCAACGGCATGAGAATTGGAAGTTTGAAACGATAGGCAAGCAGAAACCGGAGCTTGATGATTCACGGGTAAAACCCAGCGGTCGAACAAAGGGGATCGATCGGCTCTTTGGTCGGGATGCAACAATCAGCTGTGGCTTCCAAGCATCGAAACTCAATAAGTCAGAGATGTCGAGTGTCGGTTGGCGTCCGGACTGTGGCATAACAAGCTCGAATCTTTCTCCTTGTCTCTGCCAAAATACCTACTGACTGCAGAGAACACTCGCAATTGACGGGCTGACTTCCATCATTCCATGTTGAGGTCCTTGCATGCGGGCTTGTCCGGTGCCAGAAAGAGATCCTGTGGCAACGGTGGCATTCTGGGCGCGGTAATTCGACCCCCACTTTGGATAAATCCCCGGCCATGCCCCCCATGCCCGTTTCGCTGACTGCGTCCCTCCGTCTTCATCCTCACAATCCTCCATGGTCCTGGAGAGCCCTTCGTGGGTCCATTTCGTTTTGATAATCAGCCTATACCCAATCAACTTGCTTATAGTAAGCTGAGCGGTCCGACGGCCCATTGCGGTTACGTTCCGTTTCTGTTCACTCGGCAGACCCGGACAGCGCCTTTGGCCTGCCGCCTAGCTGGGTGAAAATAAGCAAGGATTTGCTCAGTGAACTCTGCTTCACATGGGAGACAGCATCTGCTCATTGACGCTTCAAGTTACTAGTATTTGGCAAACGTTGCGGTAGTTAGATAAAAAGGCACAGGCACCCAGGTGATTATCCCAGTCTCTCATACCGAAGGGCTGGCAACGTACATTGAGACAGTCTGTGACCGGACCTTAGCGTCGTGCCAGAGGGATAAGTGCGTTGTGCTTCATGTGCATGAATGGGTAATAGGCTTGAGTCTATGAGAGTCAGGGGGCGGGCTCTTTATGTAACTTAAGTACGCAAGGTGAGGACTCCTATGTGCCCGTATTCCTCGTTCTGCGCGACAATGACCTCGTTAGTCCTGATTTTCTTTCACTCTTCAGACTATAGCTAAGGTAAGTACCTACCTATGTCCGTAACTTAAGATAACAAAGCAAGCGCTGTGAAATTACCGGTGTTTCTCTGACCATTGCAAGCAGGAGGACAACCGCCTTTCTCCTGTTTACATGTCGAGCCTGGAGGACAAATGTGGTAGGGGAGATTCTAATAGTAGGTAGTCATTTCACCATAATGCGCCGCAACAGACCCTAGCTGCGTGGAGTAGTGGCAAATCACAACCACATCTGTGATAATACACGCTAGGTTACCAAGTTCATACTGCAATCAATAGCCTCCCGTTTCAACAAGGTATCTGGCTCGAGTACCTCTACCTTGTCTATTCCTCGCGTGAAGGACCGCGTCCTTCCCCTTGCTATCTAATCTGTTTACCACTGGGTTTGATATCTATGATTTTGGAGCTGGATAGGCACCTACATTCGTGACTAAAGTCCCAGGACCCAGGAGGCGTGCTCTGTTGGTCCTTATTGGCAAAGCTGGGGTTATCTCTGGCAAGGCCGCATTGGACGATGTAGAGGATTGGGTCGTACTTATTCCGTATCAGCATGTAAATATTGTCAGTCTCCTCCACCCCCCAGGGGGGAAAGGCAGCAAAGAAGAGCGATACCTTAGTTGTTCTACCAAGTTGAGCCTGGCCACCGCACGGTATCTCCCAGATCTGAGGCCCTGACCGAAGAGGTTGCAGTAAAGCTGAAAGCGATCTCACGCCCATAAAAGTTGTATTTGTTTTGTCCCGAACAAACTATCCAGCTCGAGTGAAGGATCTAAATTTTGCAAAAAGAGGAGTGCACATTTCACCGTTGGTGGTCGAGCGACAGACTGCAGGAAGGTTGCGACATCGACGAGTTGCTGTCGACGCGGCCGCTGATGGAGGCTGCCTACAGGTGTTGCACTAGCACTACCATCAATATGGCCACGGTGTGCGCGCTTTTAGTTTGCCGTCCTTGTTTGCTCGTTCACGCAACCGTGCGAGACGCCTACCTCCAATCCGAATCTGTCCAACTTTAATCGGCCCTGTATAGTAATCGGTGTTGAGCTCAGCGACCCTGTAAACCCGTATGCAATGATGTCGTAGAGAGTAGGGGCACTGGGTGGAAGAGAAAAGATAACACTTCCATGTTCGCATTGAAGGCAGTGCCCTGTGTGAGTCAGGAGTGTGACACATGGCCCCGGCCGAGCCGGCCCCCGGTTCAGGCCCCGGTCCCACTTCCGGATAACTGGGCTTGGCGTTCCGAACAGATCAGCCGTCCTCCGGGCCGAATACGGCAATGACCGGCACTGCGGATCTTTCTTCGCTGATCGCTTCTCGGCATGATCGGTGGCTGGCTGTCTCGCATTGATAAACCGCCACACAAACTCAACCCTTTGTACCTCTTTCTCTTAGCTTGCGGGCTAACCTTCGGTAAATCAGATTATCCCACGACCTATTTGGATATTTTGGATGGGAAAGACGAAAGGCCGGCGCGGGATTACATCGGCCCGGTAGAGGGAGGATAGGAATAGGAGTGATGGATCGGGATCGGGTAGCAAGGAAGCCAAGGAACCGCATGAGGCCGGGCCCGAAGATGGGCGCAACCAGTGCCGAATCGATATGAGACAACAAGTACGAGGGAAAGGAGAGCATTACTTATGTTGTAGGCATGCTCAAGTTTGGGGATATATCTCAGCGATATACTAGTAGGTTAGCTAACATCCCAGAGGGCCGCAGTCCGAGGGGAATCCGCAGTAAGGAGATGGAGGGTAAGACGGGGAGCAAGAAGAAAGCTGAAGGGGGTTGACCTATATAGCTTTATACATACCTCTGTATGGCACGTCGACGGAGGCAAAGCTACCCCTGGGCGACGCCGCGACTGACAGGTCCGCTGAAGGTCTTTGACGAACGAAGCAGCATGGTTGCCGCAGATGATGCATGTGACAGACAGTGGGACGGTTTCTTTTTCGAAGGTGAAGCTACTGTGTGGCGGACCACAGTGGGTGCTTCCGCCACGGAACGGGTTCTGTCTCTACATTTGACGTGATGCTCGCCTGTCATTGACAGTGAACCCGGGCTGCGGTACTAGTTCAAGCGAAGCGTCGTTGTCCCGGGCCGTTCTCTTTGGTTACACAGTACACTATGAACACACGAGATATCGACGAAGGAACGCTTCGCTTGATGTACAGGGGGAAAGATTTCCAAACGAAATCGAGCAACCCATTAGATGCCACAGACAGCCGGACAGACACGGGAAGTCCATCTAGCGCCATCGTTATATACCAGTACCGTGTGTATCCTGTATGCCCGGGAAGGATGGAAAAGCAGAACTAGCTATTGTCGGGAGATGGTCCAGACGCCTGCAAATAAGTTCGACACTGTAAAATGCTCCGTGAAAACCTGGTTGGAGCGGTGTTCATCTGAATTCTGCACCCCCTTGGGGGAAAGGGGAATGATGAATACTCACTCACCTGGCGGATGGTTCGAGGGTGTGAACTTGGTGCCTCCCATTTCCGTGGACGTTTGCAAGGAGCATTGCATGAGCAAAGGCGTCTACGACCGGACGAGGTTTTCATTCCGTCCTTTGCTGTGCGGGATGTGGCTTGATGGTTGAGTTACTATGGAAAAGCGTCTTCGCTCGTCGGTTCCTCCCCAGTCGCCACGAGATCCATCCGGGCAGACTCATGTCAATGGCTTGTAGCTAAGGCAAAGTTTTGTGGTAATGACATGCTCTGAGTTCTAGAATCTCAATGAACCTTGAGGCCGAGTCTTATGCGAAGGATTGCTTCAATATACTATCTACGATCCAGAGGCCCACCCACCACCTGACCTCACATCAAGACCGACGTTCCTCTTCAAGTCCTTTCCTAGAAATCAGTCCGGTACGTATCATCCAGCCATGTCAACTAGCACTGAAACACAGCTGGTCCCGGGACAGTGTACGAGTGGAAGTTGTTGTAGATCTGTTTTCGAAGCCCCCGTCAACATCCTAGAACAAAAGAACCCGCAAAGCGATTCGAAGTCATTTGAGACTCACATTGGCAGTGTACCCAGGATCGGTAGCCTTGAAAGCACCCGGAATCTTGGCAGTCGGGCTCGGGGTGGCATTCCCGCCGCCTGTGACGTTCACCTGGGCGCAGCTGATGTAGAACTGCGGCGTGCTGCCCGGGTTGTGGATGGCCAGCGACTGGATGCGCAGCAGGTACTCGCCGTCCTTGATGCAGCGCGGGATGTTGTACTGGTAGGAGTCTGTATACATCGGACACACGGAAAGGTGATTATTAGCAATAGGCTTGAGACCGGAGTGGGTGGAGATTATAAAGGGTGCATACTCCGCATCGGCCACGAGGACGACCCGCCGCTGAAGGTAGGGCCCCAGTCGTAGATCTTGAACCAGTCACCCGATCCGTCGTAGTCTTGGACCGAGCCCGGCGCCTTGGACATGTACCTGGAAATCAAAGTCATCAGTTACTACTATGCTACCACCACCCGTGGATCCCCAAACACCTGGGCGGGGAGAAGACGTACAGAGAGATCGGCCCCTGATGATAAACGGCCGTGTCGCTGTAGAAGGTAAAGGAGTCGCCGGCTTTGACGTTGACGACGGTCGTGCTGGCGCCCGAGTTGCCGCCCACGTTGCAGCGCAGGTCGTTGGACGACAGGCTCGTTACGGGTGAGTTGTAGTTGGTGTTCTTCCTTATGTGCTCGTACACGCCAAACTTGGAGGATCCCACGCCGAGTTGCTGGAAAATGTAGTGGCCCGAGACGTCGGCCACGCCGAGGGAGAGGGCGGCGAGGAGAGCGGGCAGCTTCATGGTGTGTTTGGGGGGGATTGCGTTGGAAACTAGGCGATAACTTTTACCACGCGAAGGGTGTTGCTGAAGATGGTGACAGAAGAAAAATGAAAACTGATCGTTCAGTCAGCTGTTAGAACGAATCGCGTCACCTGCTTGACTATAAGAACAGCCGACCATAGCTCTGGCTCCGTGGTCCGTTGTCCAGGCCACAGTCAAATGCCGGTCTCTCGGTCCACTGCATGAGCAAGACATATGCCCCCGTGAGGACGCATATTGCATGTCCAATGGCCGTCAAGCCGGGATTAAACACCGTAGTATGTGGCAGATTGTGGGTTGGCGCAGGACAATGCAGATTACAGCCCGCTTGGGCCATGTGGAAGCAGCTATGCCGTGCCCGGGTTGGAAGCTTGGAACCCCTCCCCCCTTTTCCATTTCTGATCACGTCGCCAACATATAATAAAGAGCAATCACTTGGCCGGAGAATGCAGGGATCATCCTTTTTTGTGCCGTACCAAACGCCACCTGTCTCTTTGAAATGCAAGGCAGACAATAGGATGTGTGTCATGCCGCTCAATGCTACAGCTTATCCGTGATAGCCTCCCTTGACCTCTTCCAACGGACACCTACTGCCCACCGGGCTCTACGTAGCGGGGTCAATGCCTCCAAGCCTCGTACCAGCCCGAAGTTGAAACATAGGGCGAGAACCAGCCAGGGGGGCCGGGATTGGTCCTGGCACCCTCCTCCGAGTCCTGGTGGCTCGCCGTGCTCGACGGCGAGGAGTCCGAAACATGGCCGTTGCATACCGGCTCCCCATTCCCATTCGGCATTCCCAAAGCCGGCTCGTTCCACGCTCCCGGCCGCGGCTCGTCTGGCGGCTCATATCGCATTTGGCCCGAGAGATGGGGAAGGTCCTCGGGGGTGAGACCCCATACCGGCTGGGCTCCCCAGGTTTGGTACTCTTGCGCGACGACGCCAGGAGCGAAACTAGCGAGGCTCCTCTGCCTCTCCATCACAGCGCCATGCGCGAGGGAAGACGACCGGTTGGGGATGGTCGGGCGAGCAGCAGGCGACATGGGCCGCGGGGTGTTCGGGTGGTTCTGGGTCTGGTGCGGTGACTGATGGCGCCGCGGGTTGGCGGGGTGGGCGTTATCGGGAGTTCTTCCGCGCGATTCTTCTGGCGCTCGTCAGCTCTTTTGCTCATGTCAAACTGCGGCTGAGGGAGATCCAGTCTCAACCGACTCAAACCACCAGTCCCCAGTGACCGAGATCGGTAAGGATAAGAGCAGAGAATAAGTCGTCTCGGTGAAGATGCAAGGGAAAAGCTCCAGAAAAAGGCATTATGATCTCGGGACGTACTCTGAACGTGGTGCGCTGGGGCGGTGTAATCCTCCCGCTGACGCGGCATCGGCTCGGTGCTGGTGTTCGAGACAGACGCGCGAGATTCGGCGCGACGACGCGTCTGACGGCACCGCAGGCAGTGGTCATCTCCGTCGCCGTGGTCATGCTTCCTTCCATCGCCGTGGCAGATCACCGTGCAGGAGCAGGTAAAGCAGCTGAACTTGGTGCACTTGTTGCCCATGATGTCTGCCCTCGTCGCGGTGGTATCGGGTGCTCGTGAGGATATCGAAAATGTACCGAAGGGGATGGTGTTGTAAGAGTCGAAGTTCTTTGCCTCGGTTGACCGGTGAGGGGAATATATACTTCGAGCGACACGTCGTCGCTGTCCGCGAGATGAATAGGGGTGCTGTCGTGTATTCAAGTTCCGAATCACAATGCCGGTGTCGAGTCCCGAGCCGAATAGGCCTCTGAATGGCTATTGTTCTGAATGCAGCTCAATAACGTCTCTGGCATCAAATTCGCACAATGCTGCCCATCGTAGAACGTGCCAAGTTAAGATCAGTGTGGGTGCGTTGTGGTGCGTGACTTCCGGCGCCTTCCGGGCTCCGGTGGGCGTGGTAGGCACAGCCGATATTCACTATGAAGACCACATGCCTCCAGGTACGAAGGCCAACCGCAATACCGGCCATTTCTCGAACAAACTGCGAAGCTTCATCACCGTGGAGGTGGTTCGAAAGCACCCCTTGTCGTAACCAGGCATCGGGCTCAGGATCGTCATGATATCATGTCGACTGGACCATGTTGGTGAGAGATATGTCCATGATACCGCTTTCTCTCGGCTACCGCACCCCTCCTCCTTTCCCATGCCAACAAAGGGTACCGGACCTGTGACTGACCTTCACGGCTTCTCACAGCCCTATCCTTTGCTCCTCTTCTCTCAGACGCCTCGAGACCTCCGAATGCCCTCTCAAGCTCGCCGCCTGCGAGGGAGTCAGCCTCTTATTCCCTGCTGTCTGCAACACGTCCGCCCCAGCGGCAAGCAAGACCTCCACCATCCTCCCATGCCCGCCCTCCGCCGCCGCATACAGCGCCGTATGCCCATTATAGTAGCTCCCATCGGCATTCACCTCGGCCCCAGCAGCAATCAGCCGTTCCACAACCTCGACACTGCCGCTCAACGCAGCCGCCTGCAGCGCCGTCACCCCCTTATACCGCCCCAGCGGCGGCCTGTTCACCTCGGCGCCCCTCTCCAACAGCAGCTCCACCACGTCCCCAAACCCGCCCTGCGCCGCCGCCTGCAGCGCAGTGCGTCCACTATTCCGCGCAGCAGGCGCGTTGACCATGTCGACCTCTCCGCCGCCTTGATCCAGCTCCAGCAAGCGCCTCACAATCCCTACATGGCCCCCCTCGCACGCCGCCTGCAGCGCTGTCCGCCCCATATACCGCGCGGCAGGGAGGTGCGCGTCCGCGCCGTGGGCGAGCAGCGTCTCGACAACGGCTGCGTGGCCCGCCCGCGCGGCGAGCGCCAGTGCCGTGAGCCCGCCGTTGTTCCCGCCCGGCGCGTTGACGTCTGCGCCGGCGGCGAGGAGGGCGCCCACGACCGGGAGATGCCCCGTCAACGAGGCGGCTTGGAGTGGGGTGCGGCCGTAGTAGCCTGTTGCGGGCGGGTTGGGGTCGTGGCCGTGGGAGAGGAGGTGTTGTAAGAGGGGGAGGTTACCTTCCAGGGAGGCTTGTAGGACCGGGGAGGGGTTTGCTTCAGGGTCGTTGTGGTCAGCGCTGGATGGGGGTTCTTCTTCTTCGGTCATTGTTCCCCCGACGCGGTGTCGTCCCATGCCCATAGGATGAGATCACGAGAGTCTCACGACGAGACTTGGTGATAGTCCGATAGGTACTAGTAGTTGGACGAAATGGGACAGAGGCGGTAGGATGAGCTCCCCCCTCCAGGAGGAGAGCATCTTGATGCAACGTGCCGATTGTGATTGGTCTGCTCGGCTTTAGTACGGCCGTGTAGGCCAGAGGCGCAGGCAGTACATAGCTGCTCCCCCGCCCGTCCCCGGAGGAAGTGGCTAATCAATTCGAGAGACCTGGCCGCGCAGAAGGAAGGAGGCCTCATGGGGAATATCTCAACCCCCAGGCTTCAAGGTAGAATGCCAGTCGGCAGTTAGCCTGTGCCGCCCGATGGGCGCTTCTTCAAGCATTGTCGTGAGTCGTGAGGTCGTCAAGGCACGGTTCGAGGTGATCGGCAAATGGCCAGGTCATGTGCTGAAGCGGTGTTGACATTGCAAACATAGGAAACCGGGTTTAGATGCTTATTTGTGGTACTGAGAGATATTACACATGGCGTAGAGTGCTGGGTTTGCCGACGAGTCCTGTCCTTTGTGGAGGCTGTGAAGATCAGTCAGGACTCAGCATTGGGGAGGGTGGTCCAGGATTGCGTTTGCCCGGGGAGGCGGAGAGACCGGTCATGCGGTGTGCCAAGAATACCAGACTCATACAGGTAACATACTGAAATCTCAAAGGCGTATCATGCAACTCCACGAACAGCTAGATAACTTACAATTGGCTGCTTGTAACTTACAGTATATTACCAGTATCTTACCTCATGCTGTGGATGACTTACAGGAGCCTGGTAACTTACAATAGGCTGCTGATGATAAAAGGCCCCGAGCCCCGCGACGTTTCCCCGCCCTGTTCAAAGCCAAGACCCTTTACCGAACTCACCGATCGGCGCGTCCCTCGCGACAACGCGTATCCATCATGTCTGCTCAAGATTATTATGGCCAGCAGCAAGGCTACGGTTATAGTAACCAAGGCCAGCAAGGTTACAACCCGCAAGCCCCTTACAGTCAGGGGCAGCCGCCAAACTACCAGCAGCAAGTGAGCTACCCAAAAACGACCGAACCGTACCTACCTTAAGAGATCTACATGCTAATCGATCGATCCCTTTCGCTTCTGTCCAGCCATATGGACACCCAACCCCTCCTTCGAACCCGCCGTATTACTCGTCCCCGCCGCCGCAGCAGTACCAGTATCAAACGCCCCAATCCCACGGCGGACCCCCGCCAGGGAGCTCGCCGTACTCGCCTCCTCCCCCTCACCAGCAACACCAGCAGGGCGGGTACTATCCTCCTCAGCAGCAGCAGCAGCAGCCGCATCAGCAACAGCAGTACCAGCAAGGCGGATACTACCCTCCTCCGCAACAGCAGCATCAGCAGCCGCCTGCTGGACAATACCCTCCTCCCCATCACCAGCAGCAACCTCCCCACGGCTACGGCACACCCGGACAAAGCGTAGGAGGATACCCGGACCCAGGACAACAAGACCGCGGTCTCGGTGGTGGCCTCCTAGGCGCGGCTGCTGGCGCCTTCCTCGGGCACTCGGCCGGCGGGGGCGGCTTGGGCACGGCTGCCGGCGTTTTGGGAGGTGCCTTTGCAGGACACAAGATTCAGGACGCTATGGGCCACGGCGGAAAGTAAGTTCCCTGTGTATCGGGACAGAGTGCTCTGGGAATACGGCATAGAGCATACTGTACTAACATAGCCTTGCTGTAGGAAGCACAAGAAGGACAAGAAGCACAAGAAGGATAAGCACCACAAGAGAAAGAAGTCGGGGTCGAGCAGTAGCTCGAGCAGCGACTCGGATTAGGAGTCGAGAAGGTGCGGTCAGCGATGGTATGGCGGGGAGGTTTCTGGTCGGTCCAAATCGCAACCGAGAATTTTCATATTGCAATTGACAATCCAATTTTGACAGTAAGACTTCAGCTCAATGTCTCTGCTTTTCCGGAGCACCGAATGTTGACGACCTAATGCGGCACCTGATTTTCAGCCACCTTCCTGTCGTCACCGTGAAGAGGCCGTATCCATGGCGCGCGACGAATATCTTTCTTTGGGACAGATTCATAAAATAAAACTCGACTCATTAGTTCGAGGCCTCGGAACTCACGAGGAAGTGCGGTAGGTGGCCGCCACACATACATTACACTCGTACCACCCTACCTGATGCAGGGTACAGAATCCTATCCAATGATGTCTGCCCAAGGCCCCAAGGCGAACCTCAGCCACTCCCTAATGTATCTCACGGATCCGGAGCCCCCACACGCCAGCTCACTCCAGCACTTCGATTTGGTTCGCACTTCCATCCACTTATGCTCTGGATATTCTCGTCGGATCTCCTGAAGCGACATTCCTAGGTATCTAACACTGCTTGCTATCCAGGACCTTCTTTAATACCAGCTCGCAATGAGGCTCCTCAATACCGAGACCCTCCAGCTCGAGACTTTCGTGTCTCACGAAACATCCCGCTACGCGATTCTTTCTCATACATGGGACGAGGATGAAACGCTCTTCGAGGACCTCAGGGGCAAACCGCCGGGACCTCTGAACACCGGCAAGGCTGGCGACGCGAAAGTGATGGGCGCATGTGCCAAAGCTCGGAGCCAAGGTTACCGTTACGTCTAGATCGACACTTGCTGCATCAACAAATCAAGCAGCGCGGAGCTCTCGGAGGCAATCAACTCCATGTTCGAATGGTATCGTGCTTGTCAAATCTGCTACGCCTATCTGTCGGACGTCACCGACGGAGATGAGGCAGCCCCGCAGAGCAGCCGGTGGCTCACGCGGGGATGGACCCTCCAGGAACTCATAGCACCGGATGAGGTTGTCTTCTGCAACAAGTACTGGGAGATAATTGGAAACCGGAGGGATCTTGCAGCCCATCTGTCGAACCTCACCAGAATCGACGAGGCAATTTTACACAGGGACCCCGGTGTCGATGTGAACCGTCTGTTAGCTGAGATCGGCGTCGCCGCGCGCATGTCTTGGATTCGCCACAGGCAAACCACAAGAAAGGAGGACATGGCATATTGTCTCATGCGACTATTCGACGTGAACATGCCGCTCCTGTATGGCGAGGGCACAAAGGCTTACACTCGCCTCCAGCAAGAGATCATAAAGAACATAGACGATCAGTCAATTCTGGCCCATTGGACTCTTGGCACTAGAGATGGCTGGGAGGGGCTCCTGGCGAGAGTTCCTCCTAGGTCTCAATTTGTACGCGTGCTGTCGGGCCGGCCGCGGCCCACCTCTCCAGGGGGAGCGTCACTCACATCGAGGTACATAACACTGACAAATGCTGGACTCGAGCTCCGCGTTCCCCTTCTAGCCAAAGTGTTGAAGGTGTCCTCGCTCAGACCGCCGGACAACTCGACAGAACTGAATCGGACGTGGCTGGCCGTGCTAGATTGCCACCACGCATCCGACTTTCTCATCAGACCAGCCATCCTCCTGGAGCCTCTCAACGGGTCTATGGAATCGGGGTATCGATCGTTCCGAAAAATCGGTCCAGTTGCTTGGCTAATTCCACCAGCCCATGCTGCCGGCAATGACTTGCAAGTCGGAGCCGTCTACTGCAACCGAGCTGAAACTTTGAAGGATATTGAGACAGAGCAACATCCATTCAAAGGTATGCAACTTCTTTCCGGCGGCAGCAGTCCCCGGCAGAGAGTCTATGCTAATCGTTATCCAAGCCCGCTGGCAGCTACAGGCAGGAACCTCAGCCATTCACAATCTTCCTCCAGGACTCGACTAATGATTCCTATGTGACGGACGGCCTGACCCCGCCACTCAGTGTATGGACAATGGGTACTCTCCGACACTCTTTCCGCCTTTTCGCATCCCTGCCCGCTGTGCGGGATCATTACGTGGCGCCTTCAGGTTCTGAATCATTTCCAAGTCACGTCCTTCCCGCCAGATATTGAAGGTCGAGAGCAGCGGCTTCACACTTTTGGCATCGCGTACTTGAGCTGCTGCGGCGCCCCCGAAAACGGATTTTTCATCCTCTGGGGGCGGACACACAAGCTAAAGGACGGCGATATGCAACACAGGATGCCTGCGATCGCTTCCTCTAGTACGTTCTGGTGGGATAAACTTGAGATGGGCTGTTCCGTCTTGACCTGGAGTGACATCTCCATCGAGGGCTCCGAGCGCTTGGATGACGATTGGGTGGTGAATCTTTTGACAGACAGCGAGTTCCGTAAGCGGATGTGGAGGTATCGCCATCTCTCAATTCTTGTGCCGTCTTGGAACGGTCAAGGTTACGGGATCAACCCGCTGATTATCTCGAACTTTTCCATCAGTGCCTGGGTGGCTACCGTTGACTTTTTGGGGCGACGGGCGTTCCGCCTAAATGTCGATATATCCCAAGCTGAGGGATACACCTCAGGCGTCGCATTAGACCCAGCTGCATCTATGTAGTGGGAATCAACGGCACCAACAGTACTAGGATACCTCCCGATTTGATATACTATACCTATTAAGCCCGTAGCCAAGCCGTGAATCAATCGTGGCTATCTCTGCGAGGAAACGTTGGCCTTTCATAGCCTCTGCTACTGAACACCTCAAGCGTGGTCTACACGAACCCGGGCAACAAGTGGGGACATGATATGCATACATAAACCATTAGTTAGTATACGGATACCAACCAAAGCCTTCGTCTTCCTGTGAACTGATGGGAGTCAATGATTTCGAAGGTAGGTATCTCGGTAACTATGATATATAACCCCAGCCCAAGGTCTTCTAGGCGTGCGCTAAAAGGCAAAAAGAAAAAAGAAAAGAAAAGGACGGAAAAACTACGTTTATCCGCTCTGCAGAACTTTTTGTGCCGGCTTCCCGATGTCAGGGATCTTGCCAAGGGTCAAAGCCTCAACCAAGGAGGCTCGGCGGCGGCAGCCTAGCGGCAATGCACCATGCGCCAGGATTATGATCCGATTTTCGAATGCGACCTAACTAATCCGAGTCTGCCAAACACAGGACGGCACATGAGCCGTTATTATTAGTGAACTTCGGGTTGCATTGGAAAGATGGGAATCAATAGGGTGATTTTATAAGAACCCTGGTCTTCTCACCTCAAGAGAGCTGCGCTTGATGCCAATCCACTGCTTTTCAGACTTCAGACACAGCCGCTTTCGTTCCTTTAGCTCCTAGTACTTGGCGATCATGCGTTCTTTCACCACCACCCTCGCCGCAGCTGCCACTCTGGCAAGCTTGGTTGTCGCGCAGAACAACAGCGTCAACATGTTCATTGAAGATGGGATCAATGGCCAGGGTCTCTACGCCGCTTCCATTATAAGCGCCTGCAAGGACCAGACCGTCTATGCCCTCCGATGCACAAGTGCCAGAGATGACGATATCAAGCCTACCATATGTGGCCCCGATGTATCGGTGCGTATATTTCGATTGTCGTGGAGAAAGACGGAAACGGCATGAAAATAAAAAGGAAAAAGAAGAGAAAAAGAGAAAAAAAAAAAAAAAAGAAAAAAGGTTAACGAATCAATCTAGGCTCTCACCGTCACGGCAGGCCCCTCCGTATACATGGTCAGCTACGTCACAGAGACTAGCGCGGGAGGCCATGAGGCGGCAGTGAGTGTCTTCGAATCCTGCAGCCTCCAAGGGACAACCGCAGCCAGCTGCTTCGCTACTGGTGCCATCGAGATCGATGATCGAGCGACTGCCACCTCGTTCAGCACGGTCCTTTCCGGCGCCGACTACCATCGCTACCAGGTGGCTATCACCGGCGGCGCGGAGAAGACCGCCAGCGCCACCGGTGAATGCAAGCCCAACGCCGGTGCCGGAACCCACCCGAATGTGGTTCGGGCCGTGGGTGCCTCTCTTGCGATTGGCCTTTTGGGGGTTCTTGCTTTGTGAAAACAGAGAAAAGTTTGGAAACTTTCTAGATGCAATGTATTACTTTTCTAGGGTTTGTTTGTTGGAAATACCGCCTCAAAGCATTGTCTTAGATACCCAGGCAGGAGGTGAGGCATTGCCGGCGGCCACAATACCATGTTCTCTTTTCACTTCGAGTCTATGATAGAAGCTTCCCCAGATAGACACACGAACAGATGAAGATAGCTGAGTACCGGTAAATGATAGAACAAAATTCTTAGATATAGCGAAACATGTTCTCCCTCACCGACCTCTTCATGGCCACGGGCTGCCCATTCTCATACTCCACGCCTGACGCGCCGCCGTCTCCCGCGATGCCCTCCATCTTTTGCTTCAGATCCTCATCTAATTCCGCCTGGGTCTTGCTATGGGCCGTTTCTGTTGTTGTTTGCGTGGTAGCCTTTTGGGAAGTGCCGCTTTGTTGTGTATTATTGACTGTGGCTGTGGGTGCTCCCCCAGATTGGGTTTGTGAGTGCTAAGTGGAGGATGAGCATCTCGTTGGTATAATAAACCCCTCTTTCAATGCAAGTCTCACCTCTGTCCTCGAGTTTTGCTTAGTTGAAAACGCGGGCGTAGTGGAGAAACTACGTGCTGAGCATTGCAGGGAGATGGATCTGGGGACGGCCGATGTTGAGAGCTGAGCAGTTCCGGTTCTCCACCATGCCGCAGCTCTCCCTGTGCTGGATGAGGGAATCATGTTTGGTTGTCTTGGAGTGTTTGTCGGATTAGGACGTATTATGGGGGGAATGCAATAGTTCGACGCTTGAACAAATATTACTCGTGGTTCTAATACGGTTTAGTCGGCCGGGGTCTAGATGGTTGGTGATGTCATTCCCAGCAAAGCAAGGATTAGCCGATCTGCGAAACGTAAGGTGGATCTCGGAGACGACAACTGTTAACATTCACTTGACTAGACGGCAGATGAATCTCTTTTTAGCATGATAAGTATACGAAAGGTAGTACTATGAACATGAGCTGCAGAGGCCGGTAGCACAGCTCGAGTCTACCCCTTACCTACTACCTACTACTAGTGGTACTAGTTCTTGACCATCCGCCTCCCGATTCCCCCCTGGACAGCGCATTTCCAACGCGACATTGGACCCGGTTCCTCACAACATACCCTGCATCGAGGCACCAGGCAGCTCCTTCAGCCAACCATCGATATCCTCCCGGACGCGGCGCTGGATGGTGCACCGGTTGGTGTCCTGGATCGACTGGAGCTTGAGGGTCGGGCAGTTGACGCGGTCACTGAACAGATCGCTCTGGCAGTTGGCGTCCATGGCGCGCTGCAGGGCGTCGCCCTTCCAGCCAAAGACGTAGTCGCCGTGGTTGCCGTAGCCCGTCCTGTCGCCGAACGACCACACGAACGGCTGCGACCCGTCCTCGGGCCACAGCGACTTGTCGTTGAACGGGCGCGTGTCCCAGTAGGTCTCGTAGAAGACCTCCGGGATGGCGACCGGGTGCGTCGACGGGCAGCTGTTGCCCTGGCGGTAGGCCACGTGCGAGCTGTGGTCCGGGCTGTCGACGTTCTTACCGTCCCAGCACGTCGGGAAGCGCACCGTCACCATGATGCCGGCCTTGCACGGCGTCGTCGGGAACGAGTAGCGGTACCCCGTGCGCGTCATGGGGCTGTCGAGACAGGTGAACTGCAGCGCCGGGTTCCTGCGCGCCTCGGCCTCGGTGCGGTAGGCCGGGTTCCCGACGATCATGCGGAAGCCCGGCCGGAAGGCGGTGACCTTGCCGTTGGAGAGGTAGTAGACCGTCTGGCCGCCGTTGGAGCCCGTGTAGCCCAGGCCGTTGCCCATGGTGTTGACGCGCTTGTAGGTGCCGTTGCGGGCCCGGAAGAAGAGCACGGCCGTCCAGTAGTTGGAGAAGTCCTCGGTGGGCATGCAGCTGGTGCACGTCGCTGTCGAGGCTATGTCGTGCGCCTGGTGGTCCATGGTGACGTTGAAGGCGTTGCCGCCGACGATCTGGTGGAGATGCGGAGAGGGTGCCATCCCGGGGTTGACGAGACTGCGCCGGTCAGTCTCAGCGAACATGCATTTCCTGAGCTGAATCAGATGAGGTACTCACGGGTCTAGGCGGTCCACAACCAGCTGAGCGCATGAGAAGCGCAGCGTGGCCGCTGAGTTGGCGCCGGGCGCCAGGGCCGCGGCCGCAAGCAGAACAGAGCTCCAGTGCATCTTCGAACCGAAAACAACGGACTTAGGAGTCAGGATGGGACAACACGAGGAATTCTTGATAGCGAACAATAGAGGACTTCCCTAGACGGGCCGGGTTTTTCATAGTCTAACCATCTCCTTCTTGGCAGCGTCCGCCGACTTTATCTGGAGAGGGTACCACGGCAGCGCACATGGTCGGCGGCATCCAAGTACCGAGAGTAGCATGCGGGACATATTAATGGAACGCTTCTTCCAAGACCCGGAAGCTTCGAATGCCTTCTCGGCAAGTAACTTTAATAACCGCTTAATAAACGGCGGGTTAATGGCATTGGCTAGGTGAGGCCATAGAGCGTTTGTGGGGTCTGGGGTAAATTCCCGGAGACAGCGGCAGTCAAGGGGTCGCACCCGTGCATATTAATAGGTCGGGACCAAGTGATCGTGGCCTTGTTCCGGATTGCAGCACTCGCCCGGTCGAGTCAAATGCCTTATCACTGTGTCATGCCTGGGTATCTCGGTGTTGTTGTCGCTTGGTCTCCTGTCGATGTCGTATTCGCCATACAACAGTCCCCAGCGGGGGGGGTGGGGGGGTGCCTTAGGTCCTTGCGGGCGTTAGGCTAGCCTTTGCTACATGGTAGACAACCGCTTCCAATATTGTACCGGCTTTGCACTCTTGACATGCCATGCAATATCAGCTCTAAGTACTGAGGTTGAGAATTGCTAGCATTCAAAGTCGCCAAGTGGGTATGCGAGACATTGGACATGGGATGCTGGAGAGAGGGTAATCTCTTGCCGACATTGGGAATTCTGGATGTATTCTTTCGGGCATGTAAGACTCATGGGAGTTGACTCTTACCAACTACTATGGTTAGAGTGTATTGCAGCAGGAGGCAAGAGCCACGGGTCAGCGCAACAATGACCTCAGCAAGTTGATCGCCTAACACACCAGGTAGGTAAGTAGCAAAGGGCTCTCCAGAGTGACTTCAGTCAACAGAACCGACGAATCCTTGAGGAACACACATATAGCTGTGGCCAGGACTAAAGAGTGTCGCCTCATTTCTTCAAACGGTCGCCGCCGTCAGGTGGGTATAGACTATAGTGGGATATCCGATAACTACCGAAAGAGTTAACTCTGCGATTTCAATCACTTGCCCGAGCCTGAGCCAAGATGAAGCAGACAGCTAGGGCTGCGTCGGTTGAGATTGAGAACTTGAGATACCACGTGCGACACGGGAGCAGAACCGACCAGTCGGCACGTTTCCCGAACCACGTGTTTGCTAGGCGATCGGCTTGCAGATCCCACGATCGCGCTTTTGGAACTCCATCCGCTCTTCATCCCGGCACACGAACCATAATTCTACCCCGCCATGTGCTTCGTCAGGGAAGTCTTTGAGCGCTCGGTAGACGACCCATGCAAGTGAGCAGGTGTCTGGCGCCATAAGAACCGGTAAGGGGCGATCTCCCGATGAATAACAGTGCCCTTCAACCTTCGCGACGAGTCTTCCCGTTCCACAGCCCGGTCGTCCTGTATACGACTGGCATCGTGATCTTGATAGCCGTCTCGCTTTCGTTTATTTCGGTCAGAGAAGACCAGAGCGAGATGCTGCTGCACGCCGGCCACGTCCTCCTAACCTTTGCCGGGCTTGGGCTCTCACAACATACGAATGGCGGCAACGAGACGGTGGACCTGTCATGGCACCCCTCGAAGCAGACGCACCTGAACAACCTCACTGCTGTGGTCAATGGACATGGGGTCTACGGGTTCGTATATAACTCGTCCGATACCCCAGATGCGCTGTATGGCGTGTATAACTGGTGCAACATGCCGCATGTCCGGAAGAGGGAGTATGTCAAAGCTCCGAAAGAGTATGAGCTCGTCTTTGTGGAGGTGGTACGTCTTTACGACCGCAAAGCACTGCGTATCTGCTCCTTATGGATGACCTTTCTGTATCCAGATTCACCGTCATCACAAGCGGACGCCATACTCCTCCAACGCCTTCCCCGTGGAGCCATACCAATGGAACTGCGACGATGAAGGCCTCTACTACCACGGAGAACCATTTGGGAGAAAACAAAAAGCCACGCCGGCTTACTGGCAGGGCTACACCTCCGAGATCAACCCGTTCATCCCCTCGGGCTGGATCGGATCGTGCCAATTCCCGCAGATCACGTCCGACGGACTCTCGGATTCGTGGCAGCACGGCGAAGACCTCTATTCCGTCTACCACGACCTCCTGAACTTCCTCCCGGGCCGTAGTGACCACAAGTGGCGGCGCAAGGTCGCCTACCGCGTCACGCACAACAGCATCACCTCGCAGGTGGCCGGCATGCTCGTGCACGGCATGTGGCGCACGACCGAGCGCGTGCCGCTGCTCGTCCAAGCCGACGCCATCGACTCGCTCGAGCCCAAGTACTCGTGCCCCGCCGCGCGGGACCTCTCCGGCCGCCTCACCAATCGCAACACCAACCCGCGCTGGGCGGCCCACCTCGACGCCGCCGCGCCGCTCTACGCCAAGCTGGACGCCATCTCGGGCGTGCCGCCCTCGGACGCGGGCTTCCACGCCAGCCTGGACCACTACTACGACAACCTCTCGGCGCGCCAGTGCCACCAGAAACCGCTGCCCTGCAGTAGCAGCAGCGCGGAGGGTTGCGTCACGCAGGCTCTCGCCGACGAGGTCTACCGCTTCGGCCACTGGGAGTACGACCACATGTACCGCGGGTCGCGCGAGGCGCTCGCCGCCGCGGCCGCGTCGTACGGCGTGTGGATCGCTGAGCTGGCGGCGCATCTGCGGGGCGCTATGGCGCCTCCCGGCGGGAACGGGGGCGTTGTGTATTTCCACAATGTTGCGCACGACGGGTCGGTGAGCAGGCTACTTGCGGTGTTGCAGCTGGATGAGATGGTCTGGCCGGGGATGGGGAGCGAGGTCGTGTTTGAGTTGTACAACAGAAGGACGAAGAAAGGAGGGGGTGGTGGGTATTATGTGAGGGTGCTGTGGGGAGGGAAGGTGCTCAAGTCGAGCAACCCTAGCTTGGGCGTCATGGACATGCTCCCTGTCGAGAGGCTACTGGCGTATTTTGATGGGCTGGTGGGACAGGGGGCGAAGCTGGTTGTCGGGAAGTGTAATGGAACGCTGCCGTTGGTTTAGATGTCGGCTGCAGGTGCCAGAAGCAACCGCGCCTCAAAGCTCGAGCTTAGATATAGTAGTTCCTAGTGGAAGCGGAGTCCCGTATATGAGCTCGCTCTTTTCCCAGTTTGAAACCCATTTGTTGTATCCAAGAAACTCAACCGTAAGCACGTCCTCCAACGGTGTTTGAGCTAGTATTGGACTTGTACACGACGAAGATCCCTCCGGGCATAGAGTAGTCCGAAGCGAGTAAAATGCCCGGCGGCTGGCACAAGGATTTCCGAGTGGTCACCATTCCATCGTGCTAGACGACGAAGAGTTAACCTTAGAATCTGACCATATATCCGAACCTCGTGGAGCTCGTAGATCTCACCGGCCTGTCGTGACGCAAATCCCCGTAACTGTTTCCGGACTGATAATAATCGACAATTGCGGTTTATGCAAGGTGTCTCTGAGATTGAATTGGTTAATACATGTCAGGATGTCGGAGAAGAGAGCACCTGTCCGCGCTTGAGGCGATAAAGACAGTCTATGGTAACAAAAAGTTGAGCAAGGCCGGGACTTCTTCAATGACCATCGATCCCTCCGGAGCTCCGATGACTCTTCTGTGGTTCAAGGGTGAGACAGCTGTGTTTCCATTCGTATAGCTAGTGTTCAAATTGCATGTGTTTGACCTAGTTGTGATGACTTCAAGTTGTGTGTTGGTGGGTTGATTTTCCTATATCAATTATTCTGGTCAGGGAAGGCAGGGTAACGCAGGGGTTAGGGTAGGATGAGCCCTGCATGGCTGCCAAGCTCTGCCAAGATTTCAGCCTCTTTTAACCTTAAACCTGCAGTCAGCTGGTGACGTCATCACGCACTGCCATTGAAACCTCGACACGTCAGAACCTCCGACACCATCACCTGCGCGGTGCCTGAACAAAGGGGAACCATTTCTCCCACATCTCAGATATCTCCATCTCTACCACCGCACCAGCAGACTTCAACCTCAATCATCTCCCAGCGCCTACTCACAGTAGCCAACGAAGTTCAATCAGCTGCGCCCGACTTCAACATGGACTCCACACAAACAAGCATCCAGCAGCCCTCACCTGTGCAGCTGCACAACCTCAGCCAGAACAAGAACCTGCAAACGTCCCAGCCCAGGGTACCCCAGCCGATGAGTACGTATCCCTCACTATTTCCCCGTCAAGCTGTTCTGCTTGTCGAAGAAGTTGCCGACATTCACAGCGGACCGCATGGAGACAAACGCGATTCAAACATGAGATATCAACTAGGTACGGAAGGCTAACATGACGACAGACCCGCAGAAGCCTCATCCCGAGACTGACACTTCGCTGGGCCTGCGCGGTGGCCGCAGCAGTGTGTGCCCAGGGCGTTTCTGCTTCTGCGTGCCGTGCCCGTTGCCTTGCGACTGCTGTATCATCTGAGCGGATTTCGGGAAGGCGGTCTAATGAATAGAGGTGACTTTGTGCTTGATGAGGGTTTATAGGGAGCGATCAGAGTCTAGAGGTCGGTTGGGCTTGTTTTCCGACTCAAGACGAGTGGCCCAGGGACCAGGGTTTGCTTCCGGGTTTCCTGGTTTCTAGATAGGATATTAGGTTCACAAGTTCAGTTAGTCTTACGATAATAATGGGATGATGACCTATACTACGCCTCTCATCGAGCCTACATTCCTTAAGCAAACACTTTCCTGGCTATCCCTGACTGCCATTCATTGATTTCTGATCAGAGCCGACTGTAACCCCTAGGCTATGGTCCATCCACCAAGCCACACGTCGCCCCAGCCATGTAACTCCCAGCACTCGCCAGGATACCATTTAGCTCATCCTCCAAGGTCGACCTCGACTGCGTGGCATGATGATCCAGGGGCCCGAAGAACATCCACCCGCTCTAGGACTTCAGCGTCCCATGAAGTTTCGCATTCGCGTCCTCCGCCATGCCCACATTCCCTTCCAAACGCAGAAGCGCCTCCCTATGCCCAGGCGGTGGACCAGCAGTCATCTGCTTCCCCATCGTCCCCGGCGCAACACATGCCGCGAGCATCGCCGCCAGTTAAGTGTTCCACCCCAGTTATGTTCGTCCGGTAGACTTGTTAGGTTGCTGGGGGTCGCTTTTATATTAGAAGCATACTAGTTAGATGCGAAACAGAGGAAAGTGTTAGAGCCTTCCTTCGCGCATGGATAAGGCCAGCCCTGCAGCAATGCCTGGGAGGCTTCAATTATCCGGCGCGGAGAACCAGAAATCGCACGCTGTGCCAGGAGGGTGAGGTGCTCACGTACACTCAGTGCACTGGTAGTAGGAGGTACTAGGTAGTTTTGGACTCGCACAATGTTGACATACCGTCACACAACGGCCCAAGTTAACGTCATAACTTCCTCCAAAACTTTCTCCGAGACTTTCGCCTAAGGTTATGCCGGCACACTGTCGCCAGAAGTGGAGCTGTCTCCTGACCATCACCATCGCCTCCATCCTGCTCATCCCCTCCCTCTTGCTGATCGGTTTCTTCCTGGTCATCGCTTATTGTTCGCTCATCCATTTCCATATTCAGACAGAGCGTGTAAGGGGCAGGCGTGACAGATCTGACTGATGCTTTGCACGTTCTCGTCGCAGCCTCTAAACCCGTCCTTGAGGTGTTTTGCAAACTGGTAAGAGGCCTTTTCCATCTCGCACGCTGCTGGATCTGATATATGCAGGTCTACAGAATTGAAAAGCGTCAGAGTTCTGTTCAATAGATCCCGCAGTATGGGAGCCAACAGTCGGGGCGGGAGGGAAAGATGTGATTCTTACAGGGCTCAGTTTCGGCCCTGTGTATATCAGCCGCCAAAGATCATCCGCCTTCTCCATGACCTGTTCGTTTGCAGGCGTGTGGTTAGCCATTGTTTCTCAACAGTATGGTGATCGAGGAGGGTGACGTGCCCTCAGTTGGTATTTTCCCTCTCCGAAGACCTCATCCAGGGCTTCCAAAAGTTGTATGGGATCTGCGCACGGTGTTTGGAGACATAATTCGTGGCCGCTTTGGGTTGCTCGTTCGGTCTTCATCTTACAGATGGCTGCGTTAGCGTGAGGTGATGGGCACCAGAGCCCGACAGTTGCAAGATTTCTAGTAATTAGTTACTCTTAGTAAGGCAATAGTCACCAATTGATTTGGGTTCGTTGAGTGTCGAAAGAGCACCCGTTGTAGAATGAGGGGCTTATTAAAAAGGTAAGGGACCTTAAGCGCACTGGCATGTGGCAGCTTTTGTTTGTTTGTTTGCTTGTTTGTTCATCATTAGCGTCAAGGGCTGACACGTGACAGCAAAACGTCAGAGTCACAAATAGGCGAGGAAAAGCCTGCGAATCACGTGGAGGATTTGGGAAGAAGGGAGCGACCTGAAGGTAGGGCAGAGCCAGTGACGTAGGCCTAGCAGGGCGGATTTGCGTCTCATGTATCAATGTGCTATACAAATGACACATTGGCACTTCCATCCCGGTGACAGGTCACTTTCCTTATACTGCGCATAGGCGATGGCCACTTCACTTCTGCCTGACGCTTTTATGGAGCGTTAATGCCTTAGCTGGCTTGTACCTCGGGTATTCACTGCTAGAAGGGACCATATAGTCAATACCTCAGGCACCTACGTGAGGTATGTACCTTAAGGTACTCTGACTTTGGCTCCGCTGTGCTCTGACCACTTGCTTTGTTATCGGGACATATTGAGTCCCTTCAGGGCCTAGGCATCGGAATTGGAGAGTACGGTAGCTAGATACTGGTGATGGTTTTACCGTCTGATAGCTTGCCTTCCACCACCGGTCCTCCTTTGAAAGGAGAACGGGGTCACCGAGGCGGCTGCCTGTTCCGGAAACGGATGTTGTATGGTGGTTCTTGGCTGTAGAGGAAATGCTTGAGGGAGTGTAATATTAGCTAGCACCGCCATACTGGGAGGGTCCGGTCATACAACAGAGGAAGGGTAAGTCTGTTAGTGATAGGGTGAAAACATTATGTGGGCCGGAACATGGTGAAAACAGCCCCTTACGCAGCACATAATAGCCAGTCTAACAGACAGAAAAGTCCAGAAATCTATGTTCGTTCGAACAGACTAATATAGCATTATCAATCATATTTAGCTAACACTCTGTTACCACTACCTTAAGCCTGTTAGAGCTGAACATTATGAACACCTTCCAGGTAGCACCTGGCCTACTAGGTAACGAACCTACTATAACCACGCACGCAAAGCTTACTAGGTAGGTCGGAAGTGCAAAAGGAGAGGTCCTCGCTTCCGCATCTCGTTTCTCTTAGTTGATCCGAGTTGTCACAATTAACTAAAAGGAAGTATGGAAGCGAGAATTAAACCGGGGACCTTGGTACTATAAGTAGAATGACGATTACAAGTCTACGGCATTTACAACTACATTATACTGTTATAGGGAGAAGGTATACGCGTGAGGGTGGAAGTCGCCGTCCATATTCCGGCGAGGACGGCAGGAGCGAGCCTTACTAGGCAGGAGCAAGCCTTGCCGGGTAGGCTCTGTTCAGCTCTATCAACCGGATCCTTAAGCCTGTTTAACGAAACAGACTGTTTTGCTTAGAACAGAATGACCGTGCCAGCAAGGCTTAGTCTTACTCTATAAGACTATAGCCTAGCCAACACTATGTTGATGCGAACGGGGTTGTTGGTGATTTTCGACATGTTCGCTCTAAACATACTGGCTTAAACCTGTTTTGGCCGGAACAGATACCAGCCTGCAATTTACAGTCTGCGCTCGGAGCTAATAGACTTACGCATCCGTATAACATCATGTTATTTGACGGCCCCTCCCTGTATGGCGGTCTGAGATAGATTATTTGCCGTATGGTGTATCATGCGAGACAGGTTCCTCACCGAAGGAAGGGCTTGAAGCGAAACTTAGTATAGACTTTTGCGAATTAAACATGAAGGCACATGGTAGGCATGTCTCTGCCATCGCCAGATGCCTAACCTAGAGATAAGCGGGGTGTTTTAGCTGACATTGCATCGTTGACTCTACCTACATTACCTTAGATACTGCGCTTATACTGTAAGGTGCTATAGATCGTACGCTCAATACCATCACTTCAGATTCCCGATTAACCACCGGTGTAGTTAATTACAAGTAGGCTATGCTCCCAACGCCGTAAATGCTCCTTGGAACCTTCTGCTGCAAACAAATTAAGGTACATGATGCCTTCCCTCTCCGGCAATCTGTGTCAAGGATCCCTACACCTGGTACCACAGGCAATGGTGCCAGTACAGTGTTACCCCTCCGGAAATCGTCGCGTTTCACTCAGCCCGCGTCTGGGTTCGTGGCTCGCTCCCCAGCTAGTGTACATTCTCGCCTGGGGATTCCGCATTCCGTAACCCGAATTTGCTGAAAAATCGTTGCCATCCCGATGAGACCACCGCTGTCTGAGGAGACCGTTGCTCGGCCATTTTTGCTCCCCGTCGGAAGGCAGTCATCGCTTGAGCAGTAGCCTCGAGACTAGGGACCTTTCTCTTGTGGAGCTTTCTCGCGGAACCGGTGCGGATCTGCTGTCGAAGGTCATTCTCTTCGGCCTGCAGCAATTGAAAATCAGTTAGTAGTTTGATACATGATGTCGCGTTTGCAAAGGGGAGCGAGCAAGCGGAAAATTCGTGCCTTGCTCAGGCTCTTCCGAGATCTCAACATCCAACGATCGGCATCTACCATCTGCTCGTAGCACCTGCCGGTCAGTAGTCGTTGCCCAGAGTTATGGTCTGGGGAGTCATGCCTTCAGTTCATAATTCCCTTCCCCGAACTTGCTATCCAGTGTACCCTTGAGTAGATCTGGGTCTGCGCCGTTTGTTTGGAAATAGAATTCGCGGCGTCCGGTCGGTCTTTCGGTCTCCATTGTCGAAGCAGTCGTGTTTGGACAGAAAGGGGGACAGCAAAAGCTACTCCAGATATCTATGTCAATGATGGTTCGTGGTCGTCAAGCATCAAACAAGATGCATCGCAACTTCAGGTGGGTTGACAGGGAGGCGGACATGCGCATGAGGCTCTTAGCACGTCAGAGAACGCAGGAGCCGGATGATGAGGGAATTTCAGAGGAAAAAGGGGGGCGGGGAAGCAGGATGGTTCGATTTTGCGAGGGCCTTCCAGTGCCACATTGGTGGCTGACGTTGTATTACGTGAACGGTCGCTTGGTGTGGCAGTCCTAGGCTCTGCCGTCCTCAGGTTGCCGCCGAGCTGCAACAGAGACGGAAGCGGCCCTCCCTTTATGGCCGACGGCAGTCCGTCAGCAGCACCACATCAGACACGGATGTGGGGCGTCAGTATCCAATGCCAGGAGGCGTGACTGGACCGCTGTTAAGTCTGATTCTCCCTCCAGTGCTTACCAAACACGTCTTTGCTTGCCACTAGCCTGGTGCGCTTCAGACACAAACGCATGACTGATTTTACGAGAAGTGCTGCTTTTGGCTGTTCATTCCCTCTGGCTACCTAATTCTTCTGAGTTGGACCAGATCGACGCAACTGATTCTCCCGCCCATTGCGCCTGGCGCCAGAGGTTCCGCTCCGCGGAGACCCGGACGGGTTGTATCGCAGAAATATTGCCTAAGGGTGCTGGACGGCTGCAGCGGTCATTGGCCTCGGGACAGCCAGACCATCTGTTGTGAGACCTCCTCGCCTATTCGTCTTTAGCCGGTACGAGCCACAGGCGTCTCACAAATGGTGCCACCACGTTGACGATCAGCTCGGCCGTACAGAGCCTGCTTGCTTATCGCAGATCGGCTTCCCCGTCGATACGCATGTTCCGACCTCAAACACTTCCTTCAGCTCATGGGCGGCGGCTCGAGTGAACCCAGAGAGGAGGCTCGCAGCGCTTGCAGCCTCGAACTTCGCTGTGGTGTAATCATGTCATGGTATAAAGGGGGCTGTTTGGGCCACCCCGGTGGCTGGGCTGGCTGCCCAGCCCGCGCGTTCCGGCAAATCACTCGATTCCAGACAGTACAAATCATCTGCATTGTCCTCGTCACCATGGATTGGGCACCAGTCATTGACCCTTTCATCAATGCTGACTATCTGGACGATTTCGTGTACGGCAAATCGCGAACAGAGGACTCCGCCCCTCTGACAGTTCTGAGGTACCAAGTGAGTCACACCTTGGTCTCGTGTTGTTGCGTTTGACACTTGTGATGTGAAAGGTTTTCTTGTCTGACTCGTACTTGCAGGGCAGCAAATTCGAACCCATTCTGCTCGAGACAGAAAGTGATTGGAAAAAGTGGCTCCAGGTATGTGACCTGAGTTCCTTCTCCTTCACCTTCACTTTCGCCTTCACCTTCACTTTCACCTTCACTTCACCTTCTCGCTTTCTGTCTCTTCCTCTGCTACCTTCTTTCCTTATCTCTTTTCTCCCTAATCCATTTTCTGCTTCTTTCCGTTTTCGCCTTTTTGCCTTCTGTCTTACTGGCTTTTCTATTCTATTTGCCCCAAGCTCTCCTTCTCTCCTTTCCCTTCTGCTGCTCTTTGACTTCGACTCTTGTTTATCCTGCTAATACGGTCTTGAACAAAGGAGAGCAACATCTTCACCAGCAGCGACCAAGTCTCTGGATTCCATGTCCTGTAAGTTCCCATTTGCACTAGAGTGTCAGCTTATGTCTCGCACCCATCGACGGAGGCTAGATACTGACGTTCTTCAGACTGTCGCCTCGCATCGAACCCTTACAAATACCCGGCTGCCCCCCGGTGCCATTCCCACACTACCATCTCCCCTTCTCTAGGGATTGGTGGGATACGATCACGAAAACGTTTAAATTGCATAGGGCAATCATTCACTCGACGACGTACAACAAGTGCCACTCTACGCTGCTACGATACAGGGACAATGGCACAAATCAGGACTTGGAGCTGCACACTGCCGTGGCCGCCGCATACCACCGGCCGGGAAGCTTCTCGCTCTCATGCACCTACTTCGAGGATTCCAAGCTCTCATTGGCAGTGCTATACGGTTGCGACTTCAGGCAGACGATGCGGGTCACCGAACTTCTCGAGACCTCTCCTGAAGTGGCCTCCCATCCGTGGCTCATGGTCGGCGTCTTCGCCGAACTCCAGCTCAACCGAATGCAGGATCTAGTGCGCATCGTCCACGAGCTGTGTGATCCGAGCAGAAACGGCATACTACTCGACTTGAAGGAATCCAGGCGTGCGGTGTGGCAGAGATACGAAGACCTGCTCGACAGTATCCTGAAGGCCAAGGAGGTTGAAGAGGAGGTGCAGGTCACTAGAGCTCAGCTAAAGGAGATGGCGGACAGGTTTGCCAAGAAGAAAGACCGGACGGAGAAAAGGCGAGAAGAGCAAAAACGATGGGAGCAATGGGCAAACAAAGACGCCGCATCTTCTTTTCCCCTGGAGGACAACGATCTCCAGGATGATCACTTGGAGGCCGCCGACAGATTCATAAACAGATTCAGGGATATTGACATGGAGCTAAACAGCCTGATGACTCAATGCCGTGTGGCTGCAGAGAGGCAAACGCAGGCGGGGCAAATGGTGAGTATTCAGAACTGCCAGATGATGCCATTGCCGAAGTAATGGTGGCCATGTAAGCTGACCAAGGTACCTTATGGATGAATTCGCCTCCAGTTCATGTCGGAGATTTCCAGACGTGAAGCTGCCGCGAGCAGGGTCCAGGCCAAACAGAGCACTTTTCTGGCTACCATTGCAACCCTCTACCTCCCCATCACAAGCGTGGCAGTAAGTTGAATAACCCCATCATGCGACGTATGAGTAGCACGGGCTAATACAGTCTCCCATCGCTGGCAGACTATCTTCGCCGTCCCTGCCTTCAAGTTCGAGAACTGGTGGGTCGACACCTCGTTCCAACCGGTCAATGGGGAGGCTACAAAGCCTGTGTTCTCGGGCTACGCCATCATCTACATTGTGCTCTCAATATTCATGACTGGCATCACGTTCCTCGCCTACCTCTTCGCCAAGTGGCGCACGACTAGTGACGACGATGGCGACGGTGCAGCGTTGGCGGAGGAGGGCCAAGGAAGACGGACGTCCATGGACTCCTCCTCTGGGCCTGGAGCTTCGCGCGACAATTCGGGGAAAAGCAGTGGTGTTGAAACCACGACACCGGTAGAGCCCAACGCATCCTGCTGGTCACTGGCCGTTCTTTGCCCTTGGTTTCGCAGAGAAGGCCGAGGTTGAATTGCTGGATGCGGATGGAGGGACATAAGTTAGTAGTATGATGTTTGACAGAGATCCCTTTTTAGAGGATACACTACCTAGCACTAAAGGTCTTCACAGTCTAGGGTACCTACCTACTATACTATACTACATGAGATTCACACCTGCGCTCCATGTGACACCGAAGCAACCAATCACCTTCCCTTGCTTATAAACGGCATCCGCTAGCAGATGTTCTTCGCGGCATTACCCGACAGCGTCCAGTTGGTGTTCTCGCCGCACGGCGACTCGCGAACCGAGTTGTTGTTGACCGTCAGGGTGATCCAGATGTCCCGGTTGTTGGGGAACTCGGAGCGGGCGGCAAGGCGGACCTCGCCGCCGCCGTTGACGATGCCGCCGCGGATCGAGACGTTGTAGCAGTTCTCGATGAGGATGGCGTTGTTCCCGTTGCTGGCCAGGTCGACCTCCTTGATGACGGCGGCGCCGGACTGCGACACGCAGAACACGCCGCGGCCGCCGCCGCGCGAGACGACCCTGTCGACGTAGACGTTGGTGTTGTAGTTGCCGTTGGCGTTCTGGCCGTTGTTGTTGGCCATGCGCAGCGTGGCGTAGCCGGTGCCGGCGCCGACGTTGTTGCCGTCGACGAGCCCGACCTGCGCGTTGGTCGTCTTCTGCAGCAGCAGGCCCGACTCGCCCACGTTGCGCGCGATGACCTGGTTGATGGTGAGCCCGTCGATGTTCCACGTTTCGACCGCGTGGCTGCCGGCACCCGTGACGCTGATGACGTCCATCTTGACGTTGGAGTTGGCGGCGGCGTCGCGGTCGAAGCGGATGCCCAGGCCGCCGCTCAGATTCATGGTGATCCTGCCCAGGCTGAGGTTGCGCGTGCCCGAGAAGCGCAGGCCGAAGTACGGGTTGCCCGTCATGGTCAGGTAGGGGATCTGCACGTCGGCCGTGTTGGTGGACTCGATGGCGCCTCGGCCGGCTCGGTTGCCGACGTTGATGGTGCCGCAGCCTTCGAAGATCTTGCCGCTGCTGATAGTGATGGTGCTGGCCCCGATCGAGCCCGACGCCATCACGGCCACCCGCTGCCCGCTGCTGATCGAGTCCAGCGCGGCCTGGATGGCGGCCCGGTAGTCAGAGCCCGAATAGACCGTGCTGGAGCCACGCGTGGCCTTGAAGGAGCTGCCAGAGCCGGTCACGGTGGCATGTGGCGAGCCAGACCCGCATTGGGCTGTCACCGCTGAAGCGAGTGAGAGCGCTGCGGCGAGCACGGAGAGCATGAACTGAACCATGGCTGTGGTGCTTAGTTCGTCAAAGGGTGATGGCCGGAACGTGTGACAGACATGAAGTTGTCATGATGTGGATGTGCTTGCACTCCTCATATACCAAACAATAATGGCGTAGCTCGGCCCTCAAAAACCCGAGGCCTCGTGTCGCATTTCCTGCCGCCGGAGGGACGCATCCTGAAAGGGTGACAGAGATGCGCGGACAATACGACTCCGAGACAAGCCGTTGGCGGAAATTGATGTGCAGCCAGCCAGCCAAGAATCTTGGTTGATTAAGGGGCGACTATGGGGGCAATGCCGCAATGGTAGCTCACGGTGCTCACCCGGCGGAGCACTCACTGCCGGCTTGGCTTACACCACCAACACGCTAGAACACGTCCAAAATACCGCGGATGCACATGGAGGAAAGCCTTGGTGTAGTACGGAGTAGAGCCACATATGAGCAGGCGACAACCGTCTCCAAGACTCAAAATCGCTGGGACAGCTCACCAATGGCGTAATCCATCACAGTAAGATTGTTGCAAATGCAGCGCAAAGGCATGGAGGTTAGTACGATTGTGGCTGTTGAACGAAGATCTGCGTGTGACCAACCACGTCAGAGAAAGATAGATCAGGAGTGTGTGCAGAGGAGGCGTTTGCAAGGAGCGGCGGGCACCGAGACGCTTGCTTAAGCTTTGGCGTTGGATGATAACACATGTTGCCGAGTCTCCAGTCCACGTTGGGTTGCTCAGCATTGCCACCAACAAGTCAGCATCGGGCGACATTCGGGCCCGGCCGGGTCCATTGATAGTATCATTCACATCCTGTGTCCCATTCTCGTGATACTCTGTTATGAGAGTGATGGCGTGCCATTATGGCCGCCAACACAACGGTCTCCAGCTGCGCTCTCTTGGCTCGCCGTTGTAAGTTCCAATGCAAAACTACATCAAAGGCATGTGAGACCGCTAGGTCATCATCATCATCGTGGAGAGCCATTCAAATGTTAGATGGATTCCCTCAGGTTGGTTTCCTGCCAATGGTAGAAGCCTGATTACCGGCCATAACACCAGCGGTTCCTTCCTCTGCTGAACTGAACCTCGACAGCCCGTTTCCTTCCACCTTCGTTCCATAGCCACGAATCGTAGCAATACGTGGCATGTAAGCTCGAAGTTACTTGCATCCTTAACCAGATGCGAAATTGCAGGTATAAATACCTCAGCAGTATGTGCAAGTCTTACTATCACCAACGCCTGCAGTCCCAGTCTTTCATTAGCTGAATTCAACTTCATAATCGCTTCTGTTATTCTATTCCCATCTGCCTGACATGGCCAAGTCTTATGTCTTGTTAGGCTTGCTCGCTGCCACCCTTGCCAGGGCGTCTCCTTTCAACTCTGACTCAGTCAACCTGCACCCACGTGCCGCTTTCTCCAATAATACAGCTACAACTCGTTCTGAGTGGTTGTGACTCCGATATCTCGACAGATTACTACAATGACGGCCCGACAACCGGCGTCACCAGGGAGTATTGGTGGGAAATCACCGAATTCACTGCTGCGCTAGATGGAGTTGCGCAATCTGTCATGGCCATCAACGGCAGTATCCCAGGCCCTACCCTCTTCGCAGATTGGGGAGATACCGTTGTCGTTCACGTCACTAACTCCATGTCCACCAACGGAACGAGCATCCACTTCCACGGGATCCGCCAAAACTACACCAACCCAAACGACGGAGTCAGTAGCATCACGCAGTGTCCGGTTGCCGCAGGATCCTCCATTACGTACACGTGGAAAGCCACCCAATACGGCACTACCTGGTACCACTCTCATTACGGTCCGCAGGCTTATGACGGTGTCTTTGGCGGCATCGTTATCAACGGGCCTGCCTCTGCCGACTACGACGAAGACCTCGGCGTGCTCTTCCTCAACGACTGGACCCATGAGACTGCGGGCTCGCTGTTCTATCGTGCCCAGCTGAATTGACCACCAACTCAGGACAACCACCTGATTAACGGCACGAACATCTACGTTGACGGCGACACAACAGTGGGCTCTCGTTTCAATGTGTCATTTACCGCGGGGACGTCGTACCGCGTGCGCCTCATCAATGCTGCGATGGATATTTTCTTCATGTTCTCCATCGATAACCACACCATGGAAGTCATTGCGAATGGCTTGGTTCCTATTCAGCCGTTCAACACGAGCATCGTCAGCATTGGCATTGGTTCGTACAACACACTGCTCCGTCAATAGCCACTTGTTCACTAACTAGAGCTCTTTAGGCCAAAGGTATGATGTTATCATCCGTGCAGACCAGTCCGACACTGCGGACAACTTCTGGATCCGCGCCGTCCCCCAGACCTCCTGCTCTTCCACCACCCCCGGACGCTTGCTACCGGTTCTGAGGTCCGTCGTACGTCAGTAGCACGGCATGCAGCCCCCCCCCCCCCCCCCCCCCCCCCCCCCAACAGCAAAAGCCCGCCACGCCGATCTTGATTGCGCCGGTAGCGTTGAGTGATGGCTGCTGGTCCACGCGCAGGCCGCGCAGGAAGGCCTGTGCGTGCGGGTGTGCGACCGCCTGGCGGGTATGGTATAGGGAGCTGAGGTAGGCTGGGAGGAGGGATAGCGTCGTGAGGGTCCGGCTGACCTTGGCGAGCAGGCTGGGCGCGGGCTTCTTCTCGAGCTCGTTGAGCACCGATTCGAAGACTGCGCGACCTGTGGTGGGGGGTGGAAGGGGCGGCTGGTTAGCGAGGGGTTTGGACTCTGGTGTCACGTCATCGTGTGCGATGGCGATTCCACGTGCGGTGGTGGGCCGGCCAGGCTAGTGTGAGTTATGTTGCACGCTGTGTCGTGCTTCCATATATGTGGCCCGGTTTTATGCGTTCGTGTTGCTGGAGGACACGTGGAAAGGAGACAAGCTGTGGGCGGGGTTCATACAGTACCTACCGATCAGAAATTCGGGTATGTACATGGTGCACGGCACCTGTCGCGCGTAGGCGTCGGCAAGGGCGCGCGTATTGTGGAGCTACCACCCGAAGGCATCGGTAAGAACCACGAAGGTACTGAGCGGCGCCGTGCCCTAGGGGCCGGTGCGTGACATAGGTTAGAAGTTATAGACCACTCTTCGATGCCCGCCGGCGACGCATCACTGTAGTGCGTGCCCTCGAAGCAGTCGCTGTATACCCCGAGAGCTTGCAGCGCAAGCTTGAGGTAACAAAGATAGGTTATAGTAGAGAGTAAAACTATCAAGCCAGACAAGTAAGTTGAAGGTTTTAATTACTATTTACGTCGAATCTTACAGTAATGTACAAATGGCGGAGGAAGGATTCTATCCCGTAGAAGCCTCGCCCAAGAAACAACTCGGTTACGAAACCTAGAACCGCCGATGGTACTTATAGCCGCTGTCTCTTTCTCTCTATCTTAGCCTTAACCCGTAGCTGAACTATAAGCTTGGCGATTATATTTAGGGTAACGTATCTTATAAGCGAGATGAACATATAAGCGAATTGAACACTTTGACCGCGACGCGTCTTCTCTCCATACCACAACCAAAATCCTCTACACCTAACGATGTCTTCGGCTTCAAGAGAGTCTAGGGTAATCTTAGCTCTTGAAGCTATTCTAAAGAACCCGAAACTTAGTCTTTGCGCCGTAGCAAAGATCTATAACGTCATAGTCAATACCATCCGAAACCGACGCGACGGCAAGCCTGCACGACGCGACACTACGCCAAACTCGCGCCGGCTCACCGATTCCGAAGAGAAGGCTCTTATTCAGTATATAATTGAGCTACCTGAGCGAGCCTTTCCCCCGAGACTACGTGGTATGGAAGATATAGCCAACCAACTGCTATGCATATGCAATGCGCCCCCTGTCGGTAAGCTCTAGGCGTATAACTTCGTCAAACGCCAGCCAGAGCTCTGGATGTACTATATATGTAGATACGACTACTAGAGGGCCAAATACGAGGATCCAAAGGTCATTGGCGAATGGTTTACCCTTATACGGAACATTAAGGCCAAGTTGTGACGGGCACCGGTCGGGTCAGCTCGCACATACAAGATTGATATTGCGACAGAGAGAGAGCAAGATCTAGATGACAGCAGTATGCGTGCGACCAGACCTTAAATACTGGAGCAGAGGCACATGACCAGAGGTCAGGTGATCCCGTGACACAAGTATAGTATTGTAGATAACGATATCTATAACTTTGACGAGACTGGGTTTATAATAGGTATTATCTTCCTAGGCATGGTGGTTACAACCTTGGATGGCCGTAGCAAGGTGAAGCTAGCCTAGCCTGACAACTGTGAATGGGCGACTGTAATCCAAGGTGTCAATGCCCTTGGCTAGGCTATCCCTCCGTTCATTATCTTAGCGGCGCAATACTACCTTGCCAACTGGTATACCGAGTGCAACCTCCCGGCCGACTGGCGCATTGTAACCACCGACAATGGCTGGACTACCAATATAGTAGGCCTTAATTAGATCAAGCACTTCGACTACTATACAACGCCTTAGATAAAGGGTAAATACTGGTTGTTGATCCTCGATAGCTATAAAAGCCATTACTCAACCAAGTTCGAGCTCTACTGCCAGTAGAACAATATTATCATGCTCTATATGCCTTTATATTCCTCCTACCTCCTCCAGCCACTTGATATTAGCTGCTTTAGGCCGTTGAAGCAAGTATACGGTCGCCAGATCGAGGACTTAATACGCGTATATATCAGCCATATAAGTAAGCTCGAGTTCCTTTATGCCTTTCGTACAGCCTTCTTTGCCTTTATTACCAAGAGGAATATATAGGGCGGTTTTATAGGGGCTGGCCTTATACCGTACGATCTAGAGAGGGTACTTTCGAAGCTAGATATCAAGCTTCGTACACCAATACCCCCAACCTTACAGCCAGGCACTATACAATCTTAGGTCTTCCAGACACCATACAACCCCCGAGAAGCCAACTCACAGTCAACGCTCATCAAGACTCGCATTGCCAACCATCAAAATAGCTCCCCAACTTCGATATTGGCTGCTGTGGACTAGCTTACCAAGGGTACGATAGCTATAATGTACCAGGTGGCCCTCCTTCAGGCAGAGGTGTCTTCGCTCTGCAAGGCCAACGAGGCGCTAAGCAAGCGCCGAAGAGCTAAAAGAACGCGTGTATAGCTTGGAGGATCACTTGCAGTAGAAGATGCAAAGGATCTACTAGACCAAAAGGCTGTGGTTGGGGAGGTGGCACAAGAAATGCAGCCGGATGGTGGTGGTGCAGGGGGGGCTCGTACGAAGGTTCGGTGCTGTGGTGTGTGCGGCAAGCCTGGTCATAATGCCCGCACTTGTCAGGAGGTTGCAAAAGCATCTGATTCAGCCGTTTCTGATGTAATTATAGTAGGTTCATAATGTTGTTGTGTTGTAATTGTAGTTGACTGTTATAGTATGGTGGCAAGTGTTCAATTCGCTTATATGTTCATCTCGCTTATAAGATACGTTATCTCTATATAGTACCTTAAGGATATCAGGTCTAAATCTACTTGTAATTTTATCTATAACGTATCTTATAAGCGAGCCGGCCATATAAGCGAGCCGGCCACTCTCCACTACACTACCAACAATATCTCAATCACAAAACAACAACACTAGGAACTAACAATAATTACATCAGAAACAGATGAATTAGACCCTTCTGCACCCTCCTGGCAAGTGCGGGCATTATGGCCAGGCTTGCCGCACACACTACAGCACCAAACCTTCGTACGACCCCCCCCCTAGCACCACTACCATCCAGCTGTATTTCTTGCATTTCCTCCCCACCTATAGCCCCCTGGCTTACCACCTCCTGTGCCTCCTGCACAGTAAGTGATCCTCCAAGCCGCACACGTGTTTTTCTGGCTCTCCGGCGCTTGCTGAGTGCCTCGTTGGCCTTGCGGAGCGAAGAGACCTCGGCGCGAAGAAGAGCCATCTAGTGCATTATAGCCATTGTACCCTTGGCCAACTGGTCCATAGCAGCCAACATTGAAGTCGGGGAACTATTTTGATGGTTGGCAATGCAAGTCTTGATAAGCGTTGACTGTGGTTCGGCTTCTCGAGGGTTGTGTGGTGTCTGGAAGACCCAAGATTATATAGTGCCCGGCCGTGAGGTTGGGGGTATTGGTGTACGAAGCTTGATATCTAGCTTCGAAAGCACCCTCTCTAGATCGTACGGCATAAGGCCAGCCTCTGCAAAACCCCTCTGGATATTCCTCTTAATGGTAGAGGCAAAGAAGGCCGCGCGAAAGGCACAAAGGAACTCGAGCTTGCTGACCTGGTTGATACGCGCGTGTATTAAGTCCTCGATCTGGCGACTGTACGCCTGCTTCAATAGCCCAAAGCAGCCAACATCAAGTGGCTGGAGGAGGTGGGAGGAATATAGAGGCATGCAGAGTATGATAATGTTATTCTACTGGCAGTAGAGCTCGAACTTGGTCGAGTGGTGGCTTTCGTGGCCATTAAGGATCAACAACCGGTATTTGCCCTTTGTCCGAGGCATTATATGGTAGTCGAAGTGCTTGATCCAATCAAGGCCTATTATATTGGTAGTCTAGCCATTCTCGGTAGTTACAATGCGCCAGTCAGCTAGGAGGTTGCACTCGGTATGCCAGTTGGCGAGGTGGTACTACGCCGCTAAGATGATGAACGGAGGGATAGCCCAGCTAAGGGCATTAACGCCTTAGATCACTATCGCCCATTCGCGGTTGCTAGGCTAGGCCAGCTTCGCCTTGCCACGGCCATCCGAGGTTATAACCACTATACCCGGGAAGATAATGCCCATTATAAACCCAGTCTTATCGAAGTTATAGATATCGTTATCTATAATGCCGTACTTGGCCTTAACATTCCGCATAAGGGCAAACCATTCGCCATGTAACTGTAGATTGCGCCATAGCTCGCTCGGTCAGCTCAATTCGATAATGATTGGCCGTTAGCAGTTAGGCCGGTGGGGTGGTGGTGTGTTTGTTATCTCCATTTCTAGAACGTCCAACGATGGGTATTATAATGGCTGATACGGTGGTGTCCGTGCCGTCTTTATATCTTGGCAAGAAAGTCCTGAACTATACAGCTTCCTATATATCTATCCCATTGGTCGATACTTGGCCGTTCACGCCTATTGTACGCAGAGGCAAGCATCGCCCTGCATCCCGAGGCACTTGCAGACCAGCGAACGCCTAGCGTCTCTTGCGGCTGAGCAATGTCCCACTTCTGCGAATGATATCCAATGCAGGTGGCTGATTGTGTTACTGCAGGGCTACTTACACAGCAGAAGGGGCACCTGGATTGCCTCGTGCGCTATTAATGGAAAATACTGGGATCAAGGGGCCGAGACCATAGGCCAGCCTGGCATAGGAAGTACAGGCGTACAAGGAAAGGGACAGAAGGCCGGGGTCCAGGCCTCAAATATGTCCGTCCATATAGAACTGGCATATCGGAGGAAGTCAGATATTCTCTAAGCAAGAAAATCAACCTGTGTCGCCCCCGAGATTTCACCAAAAACCAAGCTACCAGCAGAGAACCCCGGATGATTAAGGACTCGGCGACAGTATCAGTACAACCAATCCCAAAGAAATCTGAGGCAGACCGTGATTCTCAGTGGATCCATCAACTGAAGCTATGAACACGGTTACGGCAGGTGCACTTATAGCCGTGATAGGATATATCGGCTCGGAAGTTGCCGAAGAATCCGTTCTGGAACGACTGCTCTGGCCCCAAAGATTCAATTACGAGCTAACGGTTCCTGTTTTCTTGCAACAAACCTTTCTCATGACAATCGGCGGACCGCTTCACAAAGCAGCTCTGAGGACTCTTGATGTCCTACGTGGACGCGGCTTGTTCGCGGGGCTATGTCGAGGACACATGCTCGGGACAGTATTTTTCTGCGACCTCAACGTCATGCATTTTCAACGTTGCAAAGATTCGCCGATGTTTATTCCCGAAAAGTCACGGAATGGGTTCTGGATCCGAGTCTTGCAGAACACGAACCCTCATCAGCATGTCCGATTCAAAGTACCGCCGCAGGACACCGAAACCAACCAACTGGGCGATGACTATCGATCGCTGCAACCGGTGTATCATCTGAAGCTTGGTGTCGTACCCAGCAACACGACGGTCGGTCCCGATGAAGTCTGTGTGAACGAAAGTCGCACAGGCACGGCAGTAGTCATCAGCTGCTTCTGCAGCGAGTCTGTCTCAGTCATTGCATGCTTGGTTGCTGGCCTCAAATTCAGGAACTCGCTCCTTGTTCTCTACTTCCTTGTGCCTTTACTTCTCAAGCTACTCCTGGTCGCCTTCTCTGTCCGTCAAAGTAGGTTGATGTCACAGCAAGAGCTAGAAAAGGTAGCCGACAAGGAAGACACCACCATGTCGATGGCGGAAGCCTTTGAGGTGGCTGACCCGATTCACAAGTTCATGGTCATTGAGGGACCACAGCCTCTTGTGGTCCAATTCTTCAGGCATTACGGTCATCCTAGGCGGAATCATATTCCTCTTTGGGTTGGTGATCGGGTGAGGGAAGTTGTGTGCATGGCGATGCTTTGCTGTTTGTTCCTATATTTTCCTGTCGGCCTGCTTATCACCCAGTGGCCAGAGCAAGGTGTGCAATATCTTTGTCTTAGCTATTAGCTCTATGCAGTCATTGCCATGCACATAGTTCGGATCTTCGGACGGCAGGATATAGGAAGGACTGAGCGATATATCGGGGGATTGCTAAGTCACGGAAAGACGGTGTGGTTGGAAGGCGAGACTAGTTATATTGTCTCTAGGCGACTTGTCCTTTAATTATAGTGTCAATGGCACTGCGGAGGGAAAGGAAAAGGTGCATGCTATCATTAGCAAATGCAAGGGGTGGCTCCAGGTGGTTGGAGGAGAATACTCGACACCTTGAGACTTAGCCTAGGCGGGCCATCCCCTACGAACTCCTTGCGCTTCTAGAGCAGACTGGCGACTCGCAGTAGACCAATTAGACCATCAAACAACGTCCCCTCCCATCATTCAAACAGTATCTACTAGAACTAGATGGCCTGCTAAACAACCCACCCCGAGCTTCCCTACATCAATCCAACACCCTAGCAACCCCTAGCAATCATCTACAAATCGTCGCCGTCACCGTGGCGCCAGGGCCCGTCACGGTGGAATACGCAATCCTCGTCACCGGAAACTCGGCCGTATTGACATCCACCACCGCCGTGCCGGTCAGGGTATACACCGAGTTATCAATCACCGTCACCGTCGTATACACCACAGTATGCACCTCCACGGGCGTCCCAACAACCGCAGCCGCCTCCACATCGCTCCTGCTCGGCGCCCTAGTAACGCATCCCGGCCCACCACCGGTAACCGTCCTCGTAGTCGTCGCCTGCCTTGTCACAGTAATAGTCGTCGTCGTAGTCGGCCTCAGATTCCGACTGTCACACACCGTGCGCGTCGACGTGCCCGGGATGACACTCGTCACGTCCGTCGCGATGGCTACCGTGTTCTTCGTCACGACCGACACGCCCGGCACGCTGAAATATTCCCAATCCTCGAGCGTGCGCGTGCTGCTGGCGGGGAGCGTGAAGCCCGGGATGGTGGTCGAGCGCGTTGAGGTAGTGAGGCACAGCCCCGTCGTTGACGCCACGTGCTCCCACTGTGACCAGGTCCAGGTCAGGTACTCCCAGTCGGCGTACTGCACGACTAACGTGTTGAGGCAGTGGTAGGAGACGTATGTCGCGAGGGGCGTCGTGACGGTCACTGTCGGCGTGTGGAAGAAGTACTGTGTCTCGGTCGGCCGGTTGGTGTCGGTCACTGTGACTGTGCTCTGACGGAAGACGGTGGTGGTGGTGGTTGTAGTCTCGTGGCCCGCCGGGTAGCTGTAGTTGTAGGTGATGCATGACGAGGTGACGGTGCTGATGAAGGGTGGCGGGCCGGTGGTTGTCGTCCATCCGGCCTCCCTCGTGATGGTTGGGTCCCGGGGGTTGACCGTGACTGTGGTCGGGTCGATCCAGACGGTTGTTGTGTCCGTCGTGTCCCGTCGAGCAACGTCCTTGATCTCCCTGATAGGCTGAACCGGGCTTGCCGAGGTGAGCGTGGCAAGCTGGAGCAGGCAAGCCCCAAGAGCGAGCCCGAGACCTAGCGTGCGCGTCATTGTCGATGGAAGCGTCCTGCTTGTAGGTGACGGGGGTGTAAAGCGACGGTCACCGGTGAGGACAGACCATGATTTACAGATGGTTTACGGATGTGTTTATATAGATTGAATTGTTACTGCTGTCCCGTAGTCTCCGCTTAGCTACCTACCTTATGCTTGCCAAGTCACAGGGGCTGGTTGCTTAGTCTGGTCATGTAGTATTGACAACTGTAAAATGCTTACCCGACCATGACAAAACCTGCCTTACTCGTACGTCGTACAGTATGCACCACGGCACCGATAGGTCAATGCTACCTCCGCTGCATGGGATTTTACTCCAAGCTGTCCAGAATCCTCCATTGAAGTACTAAAGTTCCTAACAAATCCAGCTCTGCTTGGGCAAGAATGGAGTAGAATTTCCCCAGCCTCTTGCTGTTGACAACCTTGGCTCACGATGTCGTTGCACGCGATACACAGGGCCAAACGGATCTGGATTGGAGGTGTCTTCTTCTTATGAATGGGAAAACCTGGATGGTCACCGATCTCAAGAGCCGAGCTACTAGTAAGCGGTAACACTACACAGAGATCCAGGGCTGGAGGAAATAATATGACTGACTCGTAACCCTATATCACCGTATATCAAGTCCTTTAGGGTGTCAGTACGGTGCCGTCTCTTTTTGTCGAAGACGGCCTGTTGCCTTCGGTGGAGTATCCGCGAGCACATAATATCCATCCTGTGCCAGAACGGCCCGTTCCATGGACAAACTTTCACGGTGCACGAACCGTTCATTGGCGGGTTCGTATGTTGGAGCCAAGTCCGCACCTATCTCCGCTTACGAGGCTTTTGTAACCGTGACATGGTGCTTCTGCACGTCTAAGACAGCAATCAACATTCGATCATCTGATGAGAACTCTTCCATAGATACTCAGCTGCCGTTTGAGGAAGCTCGATGATGCTGAAATCTGAATGCATCGCTTTACCTCGGCACTAAATACCCTCCTTAGTCCTATCTCCGGAGTTCTGGGTGGTGGATTGTTAACGCTTGATTTCGGCGCCCGGGCGTCGCGATGCTGTAAGTCCCGTTCCATCACAAAGGGCCTGCTTTCGGTTCATGGAAGAGGTACAAGGTCGTGATCAAGACGGAGTCCCACCCGTCGAACGGTAGTGGCGTTATCGAGCCACCACTGATCCTGCTGGCAAAGGGACTTTCTCTCGATCCGCGACTTTGCTTCTTCGTAAACCCTCATTTCCTTCTTACGCTCCTCTTGCCGCTGCTCGAGTGTCCCATATACAGCCTCCATGGGCATTATCAGTTCCTTATGCTCCCGTCTAAACGCGAGGGCCTCGTCCTCCCGGCCGGCCTTCGCTAAGGCAAGCATGAAATTGCAATGCGAGAGTCGCCCAAGGCCATCGTCTCTGCCCTCCAGCTGACGGATAACTTTACGGTGGACAGTCACCGCTTCCTCGTACCTCCCGTGATACTGAAGGTATACACCATACGAATTGAGCGAGTTGAGGTGAGAGAGGCGATTGATGCTCCCACTCTTGATGACGTCCTCAATCCCGGAAACGTAGCTCCATCGGTCGAGAAGCTCTGCAAACTCAGCTGCGCGGGCGCCTTTTACCGGCCCCTCTCTGGCCAGATGGTGGTTCAAGTACATGGTGGCGGTCTGGTGGATCTCCCCCATAGATATGGCGATTCCCCCGTCGGCTTTGACGTTGGCCGCGATGGCAACCGGGAGGATGGGCTACAACGCATCTCCCACCTCGTTCATTCGTAGCGCCTGGCTCAGAGATCCCAGTCGGTTATTCAGAGCGATCCAAGTTTCTTTGTCGTCGATGCCAACAACCGACAAGGTCTCGTGTAGGACGCGCTCGTAAAGTGCAATGACCTGGTCAAGGTTCTGCCAGACGTCGTCTCCCGTCCTCATGATCAATGCCCTCAGATTTAGCATGATGAGATGCAGTCTCTTTTCAACGACCTAAATATCTTCATCGGTCTCGCAATATCTCAGGAGTTCGTCGTTCATTTCTTTTGCTTCAGCGTGTTTGCCGTTGCGGAGCAAGGCGTATGCTAGGTTGTGCCGGCGCAGAACATCTTCAGCAGACCATTGCTCGGCTTGTTGGCAGTGAAGCTGTTCTTTGTATATTGATTCGAGCATACCATAACCGAGCCTGTCGCGAAGAGCAATGGACAGATAGTCCAGGAGCAGGACTTTCTCCTTGTTGTATGCCTTCGTATCGAGTGATGTGGTAGCCGCCCGCGCCTCCAGGAGTTCCAGGGCCAATGAGCATTCTGCCTCCGCGCGATCATATCTTCCGGCGTCATTGAGTCTTTCGATCGCATTTCGTCGGAAATAATGTCTCAACTCGTTTTCGGGGCCAATGAGCTGGCTTGCCATTGACAGAGCTGCGTCCGCCATGTCGGCCGCAGCATTAAACATGCTGGAATGGCTATGGAATCGGCTTCGATTGAACATGAGCATAGCGACCGTCTATGAGCCGTGGCCAACCTCCTGACAGAGGTCCATCTGCCAGGATAGATAGGGTGCGAGGAGTACCGCCAAGGCCAGCTTTCGGTTGCCGGGGCTGGAACGGTTGGGAATACACTTGATATGATTGGGGTTAGATGACTTAGCATACGGCGCTTGTCCTCTATAGAGAGCTCGGCCGTCATGACTTTGTGGAGGACTGGGTGGACACTGTAGCTGGAGAGCCGAGGGTCCTCATCCAGCGTCTGGTCGATCAATGACAATGCCAGTGGCCTCTTCGTAACCTGAAGAAACGAAACATCGTCGAGATCATGAAACTCAGGCAGACGTCTCAGCAATATTTGCGGTGTTTCTCTCCAGTAAAAGCATGCGAGATACTGCAGGAAGGTGACAGATAAGGGCGACTATCGCCTTAGGGCGTCGATGGAGATCCTCTACGTTATGGTGACCGAAGAAATGCCGTTTCGGACATCTTTATTCGCAAAGTCATAAGCTAGTGAGGCCATCAGATCAAGTCGACGTCGCTTTTCTCGGAAGAGACCCACGTATTCTGCGAAGGACATCTGCTGGTCAACGATATTGGCGGCCGCCTATGCAACGGCTAGCGACAGGCAGCCGAGCTTCTCCACCAAGTCATCAGCCATAAGTGTATTGACAGCGCTGGGCCGAACAAGGTGATTGGGAACGTACTTGAGTAAAAGGTCTTTAGCTTCCAACCGTATCATTGGCTCGACACACAGTCCATCGCTCGCTGCGGCGGCCAACCCCTGGAAACGTCGGTCCCGTGTTGTTATCAGAATCCGTCCTCGCCTGGGGACGTATTTGGAAATGCGTGGTCCGTCCTTGTCCGGGACTCCAATGAAGTCGTTCAGATGGTCCGCATTGTCCAGAATCAGTAGCCAGTCGCCTGCTAGCTCTTCCAGCTTGTCTCGAGTCCTCGCCAGGAGTGACAACATAACCTCCTGCGGTGACAATCCATCGAGCTCGGGGTTCAATAGGGGCAAAACCCGCGAATAATCGGCGATAAAGTTTCCGAGGTTGTCCGCGCGAATCCAAAAGATGGACAGTCTGTCTTTCATACTCTGAGAGAAGTCCAAAGCAATTTGGGTTTTCCTGGATAAGGAAGGAACCGCTACTAGTTAGCCACTGCACTGCGAGAAACTTGTCGCTCTTGTGTGAATAGGATGTCTTAGGCGGGGGGGCTCACCCGGTGCCACCGAGGCCCCAGAGAGCAAAGATTTGGCCACGCCTCATCTGGGGGGAAAAGAAGGCTCGAAGCCGCTCGTGGTAGAGGGTGCGTCTTATGAGATGAGTGTAGGGTAGATGTGGTGTCAACGACACCTTGGTCTTCAGTGTTCGCTGTACTAACCAAGTCGTTGTGAGCGGGGAGTTCAATGGTTGTAGTTGTGCATATTAGAGCCAGACTTACAATTCTCATCCGGATATAGCAGTGTCTTTGCACATCTCATGATAGAATCTCCGTTGTCGGTATGACTGAGATATTCGGTCGTCATCGCCTTCATCCTTTCTGTCTCCTTCCACTCGTCGATCTGCAGATCCTCCATTCCGTGGGGCACGTTGAATCGAAAATAACGGTGTGTTTGAGCGAGCTCCCTCCCAAGGGCAGACGCGGAAAAGACCTTGGCCGTGTCCTCAGCATCGGTCAACATCTTAAGCGCCCCTTTGAGAAAGCCGGCCAGGTTCGATGAGACAGATCTGCTCCGTGCGAGTCCAGTGCCAAGATTTAGGATGCATCCTATCTTCTTGTTTTGCCACTCTGGCTCTCTAGCTAGCTCGGCAAGTGCTTCGTTGATCGGGTTGTTTCGGCGAATGGCTCCATCACACCAGCGCTCGCCACTTGCCGCAAACTTGATAGCTTTGAAGTACATGGGAGCGGCGGCTGTTGCGCTGGCGGCTTCCCATATTCGGCAGTCATAGTTTTCTGCTGTCGGATGACAAGACTCGTAGTTGCGGAGGATGTCTGCCTTGCCACTTTCTATCCTGGTTGCATACAGGATTCTGTTGACGACTAGTGTTAGTTCTCTAGACAATAAAGGTTACTAGTTTTGTCTCTGCGTTCGATGGAAACGTACACTTTGCAGCTTGGCTCTGACTTCTCGATGAACGGGGTAACGTACATTATCAGTGAGTGGGCCATATCAGTGAGTGGGCCATATCAGTGAGTGGGCCATATCAGTGAGTGGGCCATATCAGTGAGTGGGCCATATCAGTGAGTAGGCCACTTTTCACCAACTTATAACGACTATCCTCTATTACAACACATCAACACTAGGAACCAACTATAATTACATCAGAAACAGTTGAATCAGACCCTTCTGCAACCTCCTGGCACGTACGGGCATTATGGCCAGGCTTGCCGCACACACCACAGCACTGAACTTTCGTACGAGCCCCCCCTGCACCACCACCATCCGGCTGCGTTTCTTGTGCTACCTCCCCAACCATAGCTTTCTGGTCTAGTAGATCCTTTGTATCTCGTACTGCAAGCGATCCTCCAAGCTGTACGCGTGTTCTTTTGGCTCTCCGGCGCTTGCTTAGTGCTTCGTTGGCCTTACGGAGCGAAGAGACCTCTGCGCGAAGAAGAGCCATCTGATGCATCACAGCTATTGTACCTTTGGCTAACTGGTCCACAGCAGTTAACATTGATGTCGGGGAGCTATTTTGATGGTTGGTAATACGGGTCTTGATGAGCGTTGACTATGCGTTGGCTTCCTGGGGGTTATGTGGTGTCTGGAAGACCCAAGACTGTATAGTGCCGGGCCGTGAGTTCAGGGGTGTTGGCGTACGAAGCTTGATATCCAGCTTAGAAAGTACTCTCTCTCGATCGTATGGCACTTGGCCGGCTCCTGCAAAGCCACCCTGGATATTCTTCTCTGTCATCGAGGCAAAGTAGGCCTCGCGGAAGCTATAGAGGAACTCGAGCTTGCTTATATGGTTGATATGCATCCGTATTAAATCCTCGATCTGGCGACCATATGCCTGCTTTAGCGGTCCAAAGCAGCCAACATCGAGTGGCTGGAGGAGGTAGGAGGAATGCGGAGGCATGCAGAGTATGATAATCTGATGCTCCTGGCAGTAGAGCTCGAATTTAGTCGAGTGGTAGCTCTCGTGGCCGTCGAGGATCAATAACCGGTATTTGCCCTTTGTCCGTAGTACTGTATGGTAGTCAAAGTGCTTGATCCAATCCAGGCCTACTATATTGGTAGACCAGCCATTCTCGGTAGTCGCGATACACCAGTCGGCTAGGAGGTTGCATTCGGTGTACCAGTTGGCAAGGTGGTACTGTGCAGCCAAGATGATAAAGGGTGGGATAGCCCAGCCGAGGGCATTGACTCCCTGGATTACCGTAGCCCACTCGCGGTTGGCAGGCCGAGCCAGCTTTGCCTTGCTACGGCCATCCGAGGTAGTAACTACTATGCCCGCAGAGATAATGCCCATTATAAACCCCGTCTTATCGAAGTTGTAGACATCATCATCTAGGATACTGTACTTGGCCTTGATATTCCGTACGAGGGTAAACCACTCGGCAATGACCTTTGGATCCTCGCACTTAGCTCTCTGGTAGTTGTATCGACGCGACCAACGTATATAGAGGGCTGGCTGGCGTTTGACGAATCGATGCGCCCAGAGCTTGCCGACAGGGGGCGCATCGCGTACACGTAGCAATTGGTTGGCCATATCTTCTACACCACTCAATCTCGGTGGAAATACTCGTTCAGATAGCTCAATAATATATTGAATAATAGCCTCTTCTTCAGATTGCGTAAGCTTCTTTACCCCAGGCGTTGTGTCGCGTCGTGCAGTCATGCCATCGCGTCGTCGTATAAGAGTACTACGGCTGACGCTATAGATCTTTGCTGCATCTCGTAGGCTTAGATTTTTGTCGTTTTGAAGAGCCTCAAGGGCTAAGATTACCCTGGCTTCTTTTAAAGTAGGAGGCATTCTGGGTGATGGATGAGGTTGATGTAATGTGTAGATGTAGCGCGTCGCGTGGAAAAGTGGCCCACTCACTGATATGGCCCACTCACTGATATGGCCCACTCACTGATAATGTACGTTATCGGGCGGGATACCCCTTTTCTTTATGACGAACTGGATTGCGTTTTGCAGGTTAGCGATATTATAAAAGGGGGATCCGGTGATGCCCCTGACGACTCGACCGAGCTGACCGCCGACAGGTCTGCCGAAAACCTCTTTCCCAAGATGCTCGTATTCCTCTAGTGCGGAGGATGCGGCGCAGAATGAGAAGCGCAGTGTAGCCTTTGATGCCCCCTCCGTCGATACAAAGAATGCGAAGGCTTTGCGCCTCGGACACCCGCTTAGCTGCCATAGAGTGTAAGCATCAAACTTCGTAAGGTTGAAAGGAAGAAGTGAAGCGCGACGGACTTACGGAGACCTGTTTAAACATCATCATGGTTCAGCCTCACTGCTGAATCGGGCTCCGCCACCGCCATACTGTGACACTGCACCTCGCGGCTACATTGGCGCAGCAGACCCCAGTATTTGGGACGCTCAGGCCCAAGTACCACGCCAGTGGATGGGTTTCTTTGGAGTCCTCCCGTCGGCACATGATGATATATGAGCATTCAATTAAGGCAGACGGCGCTGGGCGAGACTGGCCACTCCATTCTCCCTCGTCCCGGGCCCCTAACCTATATGTAGGTAGGACGTCGTCCCGGGCGCCTGCCTAACAGCCCTAACTCAGGCTGAGTCAGCGGTGATATCCGTCAATCTCGACCGCAACACCCTGGTGGCGCAACGCAGCCTCTTTTTCTTGTCTTTTTTGCTTCTGACGCCAGCGCTTCTGACATTGCCTGTGATCCTGACGAGCCCTGGTATGGCTGACTGGATCTTGAATTGCCTCAGAATTGGGATTGTTGATTGTATTCCAAGAGCTGAGACCCGAAGGGGGATCCCAGGACCCAGAGGGACCCCAAGGCGTTGAGCTGAGGATTGCGAACCTATTGTGAAAAGTGGCTTTTGAAGAAGAAAATGAAGAAATTTGCTAGACCTTGTGGGTGTTTAGATGACTCGGATATTTACCTGAAACACTGGTCGGTTCATAGAAGCGTAAGGCACCTGTGTAGAAGGTGCGCCTAGAAGGAAGGAGCAACCTAGTCATGAAGGCAGGAGCGCTCTGCCGACAGCGAGACCGTGCACTACAACGTGCGAGGCAAGAATCAACAACTTTGTCGATGCGATCATGGTCGTCGTAGGTCTAGGCTTACTGATTGCGCCGCTATGGATCGTCGCATTCGCGACTGTACCTGTCTGGTGGTTGGCGATCATTACTGCCTTGATTGTTGTCTTTCTGCCCATACTCACCTTCGCTTCGTTGGCTCAGCCGTCCGAGGCGCTTGCTGCTACCGCCGTGTTAGTTTGGTTCTTTCACAGCTTGTTGCACTTGGAGGTTAGAGTCCATTGCGCTAACCCGTTTTGCCTGGGTACATTCCCATCGGAATCCATAGCAACCATAGGGACATGACCAAATTTACCAGTACAGACGACCCAGGGTTTGTGGCTGTCTGCAGAGAGCTACGTCGGTGGATAGAGACATTTAAGCAGCCCACCGCGAGAATCTACCACTCTGCAACGACCGAGATCTCAACGAGCAGCCCGGCAGTGCCATCCAGAATGGAGATGGAAATCGGCAATTCAACAATTTCGGGACGGGCACGCAGAAGAATGTCGATGGAAACTACTTTGAGGCGAAGGGCGATCAGAATTTCGGTATAGTTCCCTCCAAGGAGTCGATGGGGAAAAAGGAAACATAGGCGCCGTCTGGCGCTCTCAACGATGATGATTTAAGGGCATATCTCGAAACTATATTGAGTAGATACCTAACTAAAGGGTTTATAGTTACGAAAATAAAGCATATTTATATAGAAAGTCAGTTTGTATTCGCACTAGATATTGTTGTTATCTAACATGTCTCACCGTGCTAGGCAGTAGACCCAAAGCCTGTCGCGTAATCCCCTTCCCTCGTAACGAGGACGTCGTCGATCGTACCCACATCTTCGGCCAACTTGACGCCCTCTTGCCACCGGCGTCCGAATACCAGAGTGCCGCCCTGTGGGGACTCGGCGGTTTCGGGTAAGCTGTTTACGGCCAGGCAATAATATGCGCGCGGACTAACAGTCGAAGGAAAACTCAGGTGGCACTCGAATACGCTTACCGCCGGAGCCGCGACCCGCCCTGCTCGGTGTTCTGGGTCCACGCTGACAACGAAACGGCATTTACGCAGGACTACAAGATGATTGCAAAGAGGCTGGGCTTGGCGGATGGTCTGGATGGACCGGAATTGTTAACGGCCGTGCGCGAGCGGATCGAGGCGGACCCGTGCTGGCTGCTCATTCTCGATAACGCGGACAACCTTGCAGCGTTTGGGGTCGGCCGGACACAATCAGGCAGGGACCAGGGTCAAGGCGTAGGAGAGAAACACAGTTTGTACAATTTCGTGCCGCGGGGCCCCGCAGGGACGGTGCTGTGGACGAGCCGTGACGAGCAGATTAGCGGCAGCCTTGTGGGTGCCCAGCGAGGGATCAACATCGCCCGTATGACGGACAAAGAGGCCATGACGCTTCTCGAGACAGTTAGGAACAGGAAGATTGACGAGGACGAGTTAGACGATGCTGCACAGCTACTTGCCGAGCTCGACTGGCTCCCGCTCGCCGTATCCCAAACTGCCGCATATATACGGAGGATGTCGATAACGCTTTGAGAATACCTGTCCAAGCTAACCAGACACAAGAAGCGATGGAAAGTCCTGCAGGAATTGGAGTTTGACCGACATCGAAGGCCCGGGCTGTCGAACTGTATTTTTAGAGACGTGGGATATCTCGTTGCAACAAATCCGGCGAGAGAACGAGATGGCATACGATATCCTCCACGTTCTGGCCTTTTTGGACAGCCAGAACATCCCACTCGAGATCATGATCAAGGCGGCGGCTCTTCGTAAGGAGAATATGACGGACGATAGGCAAGGCGACGAAAGCGCTAGAAGCGTCAGCTTTGGAAGCGACAGCGAGGATGACGATGATGAGGTCCTTCATGCAGCCATCCGTCTCCAGGAGTTCTCGTTCCTACATCTTCGCACATCCGAGGGTATGAGCCAGGCTTATGAGATGCACAAGTTAGTACAGGAGGCCGCCCAATATGCCTTAAGCAGGAGGGACCGGCGGAAGGATGAAGCGAGTTTCTCAAAGTTGGCCCTCCGAGTTGTTGTGGACCTGTTTCCAGAACGTCGACGGGAACTCTGGTGGGAGTGTGAGGAATACGTGGTTCACGCACAGCGAGCGGGAGAATGGGCGGAACTGTGCGGAGAGGAGATTGAAGCGTCGGACCTTTTGAGTCGAGTATCGAACTACATGTACGATCGTGGGAGGTGGAGAGAGAAGGAGCCAGTAGACAAGAGGGCCTACGAATTTCGACAAAAGAGGCTCGGGAAGAGGCACCCCGACACGATTTGGAGCATGGCGTCTCTAGCCGTGACATACCGCGCCCAGGGGAGGTATGAGCAGGCGGAGAAGATCAAGGTGGAAGTGCTGGCGCTACGGCGCGACGTTCTCGGCGAGAAGCACCCCGACACTCTCCGGGCCATGTACGACCTCGCCATTACCTGGAAGAGCCGACAGCAAGGTCTTGAGGCGTTGTCTATGATGCAAGAGTGTTTCCAGTTGCAGTGTAAGGTGTTAGGCCAAACTCACCCCGATACCCGGATATCTTTACACGTCATGAACTCATGGGAGGCGGACATGCAAAGCGCCCTCGTATGAGCCGAATGTTTAGGCGCATAGCTCATTATATCAAAGCCACAATTTCACAGTAATCGCTAGCTGGGTCTAGGAGAGCTGAGGGAATGCTTCGAAGCAGGTGATTCTCCATAATTAAAGCGAAGCGCCGAGCTACGCCATCCGCCCCAGCCGTGTCGTGATCAGCACCGACCCGTGATCGCCAGGCAGATACCGCCTGATATGGTAAGCACCGATCTCACTGCCCTATTCAAGGTCTTGGTCGACGTTGTCGAATATAAGCAGCCAGCTGACGTTGTCCCGGGGTGCAAACACAGCTGTGTAAGCCGATCCCCCAGCCAAATAGAAGTAGCGTATATCTAGGAGCCGTCTCGCTTCGCTGCCTTTAGTTATATAGACAACTATCGAACTATACGCTCTGCCAGCATCCTTCCTACTAAGCCAGGCGATCCTGGCAATGTTGACTTCATTTTCTCTTCCCAGTGCTTCCGCTGCTCTAGTAAGGATGTTCCCCTCTATATCGGGGACTGCTGTCCGGTTGGCATTGTCAATCCTTACCGGGTACAACTGGTCCCTCAGCATACGCACTCCTGGCACCATTATCTTCTACGCTACTTCCTTGACAAGTGCAACTTCGCTCTCTTCCCTATAAATGACTCTGATCCGGTCCGGGTTCCTGGCCTCCTTTACCACTGCTGCGCAGCGCCAGTTACCCTGATTCTCGTATCTCTGGATCTCCATCTCATTCGCCTTCCTAATGTCCGCGACCTGGACCTTATCCTTCTCCCCTTCTTCCACTCTTGACGTATCAACTATGCAGAATAGGATATCAGTGACAGCGGAGGGTGCCGTATTTGATGTGGAGAGGGTACGCACCCCGCTTGATTGGCTCGCTAGAGGTGTGCGGGCGACGTCGGCATATGACGCCCTTGGGCCGTGGAAGATGGAGGATGTGGTGGAGGATAGAGAGTGCAGGATGTAGTGTTGGCTAGATGCCATCCTGGGATTTGAATTGCAAATATTTTCCCATAGAAAATGCTAGAAAAGTGAATTAAAGTCTGAAGTCTATGAGTGGCTGGCATCCCGGCTGGCAACCTGGCAGGCACCCTGGTCGGCATACTGGTTTTTAACAATTGAAACCCCGGCGGAGGTGTACTCGTGGCACCCCCCCCACCTGCCCCGCTTTTCTTCGGACCAGCCAACGAACCGCCAGGCAGGTTGGTGGTGGACAGCCATACGGCCAGATCACCCTAATGGCCACCTTTTTCGACCTCTTCAACAAAACCACCACTTTTGAAGCCCACACTCGAATTCAACGATCAACAAGATGGAGACCCGTATGCAAGATGCCGTCGAATACATTGCTAAAAATCCGGATGCCCCAGTGGCTGCAGTTGCCCGAGAATTCGCTGTCCCGCGGGACCGCCTGCGTCGCCGCCTCGCCGGCACTGGGCCCAGAACTGGCCGCCCACCAACGCATACCAAGTTGTCAGCTCCCGAAGAGGTTGCATTGTGCCGATATATCGATCGGCTTGACAATATCAACCTTGCGGTACGGCCGGCCTTCGTTACCGACGCAGCGAACCATATCTTGCGTTCGCGGGCCAGCCGGGCTGAGCAGGACAACCCACCAGTTGTTGGCCAGAAATGGACCTCCCGGTTTATCAAGCGCCATGGATACTTCAAGCAGTGGCAAAGGAAGCTCAACGCTAACCGCCAGAAGGCTGAACAGCCTGCTGTTGTTGCCGAATACTTTGACAAGCTCCTGGCCGTCCTTAGGGGTAAGGGGGTAAACCCTGAAGATATCTGGGACGTGGATAAGACTGGCTTTCGTATTGGGATAGGAAAGGACCAACTTATCGTTACCAAACGTAAGCGGGCATACTACTTTGGCATCGCGGAGAACCAAGAGTCGGCAACAGCCATTGAAGCTATCTCTGCTAGAGGAAGGGTGATCTCAGCCTTTATCATCTTGGCTGGCCAAGTCCATATATCGCAATGGTACGAGCAACCCGAATTGGACCCTAAGATGGCGATCATTATATCGGCAAGTGGCTACTTAAACGATGAGATTAGCCTCTAGTGGCTATAGCACTTTAAAGAGCACTCCTAGCGAGGGATGGTTGGAAAATATCGGCTCCTGATCTTTGACGGCTATAGCTTGCATCTTACTTAGGAGTTCGTCAAATACTGCGAGGATTATAATATTATCCCATTTGGCCTAACGTATCTTATCAGCGAGCGCCGCATATCACCGAGCGCCGCACTCCCTACTACCCTACGAACACCATCTTCAATTACAATACAACAACACTAGCAACCAACTATAATTACATCAGAAACAGATAAATCATATCCTTCTACATCCTCCTGGCAAGTGCGGGCATTATGGCCAGGCTTGCCGCACACACCACAGCACCGAACCTTCGTACGACCTACCCCGGCACCACCACTATCTCGCTGTGTTTCTTGCATTGCCTCCCCACCTATAGCCCCCTGACTTACCACCTCTTGTGCCTCCTGTATAGTAAGTGATCCTCCAAGCTGCACGCGTGTTCTTTTAGCTCTCCGGCGCTTGCTTAGTGCCTCGTTGGCCTTGCGGAGCGAAGCGTTCTCTGCCTGAAGGAGGGCCACCTGGTGCATCACAGCCGTTGTGCTTTTAGCAAGCTGGTCTACAGCAGCCAATATTGAAGTCGGGGAGCTATTTTGATGGTTGGCAATGCGAGTCTTGATGAGGGTTGACTGCGATTCGGCTTCCCGAGGGTTGTATGGTGTCTGGAACACCCAAGGTTGCGCAGTGTCAGGCCGGGAGGTTGGGGGTGTTGGCGTACGAAGCTTTACATCCAGCTTGGAAAGCACCCTCTCTGGATCGTACGGCACAAGGCCAGCCCCTGTAAAGCCGCCCTGGATATTCCTCTCGGTGATGGAGGCAAAGAAGGCCTTGCGAAAGGCGCAAAGGAACTCGAGCTTGCTTACGTGGTTGATATGCATGTGCATTAAGTCCTCGATCTGGCGACCGTATACCTGCTTCAATGGCCTAAAGCAGCCAGCATTAAGTAGCTGGAGGAGGTGGGACGAATGCAGAGGCATGTAGAGTGTGATAATGTTGTTCTGCTGGTAATAGAGCTCGAATTCGGTCGAGTGGTGGCTTTCATGGCCGTCGAGGATTAACAACCGGTATTTGCCTTTTGTACAAGGTGCTATATAGAAGTCAAAGTGCTTGATCCAATCTAGGCCTACTTTATTGGTAGTCCAGCCATTGTCGGTGGTTGTAATATGCCAGTCGGCCGGGAGGTTATACTCGGTGTACCAGTTGGCGAGGTGGTATTGCACGGCCAAGATAATGAACAGAGGGATGGCCCAGCCGAGGGCATTGACTCCCTAGATCACTATTGCCCACTCACGGTTGCCAGGCTAGGCCAGCTTTACCTTGCTATAACCATCCGAGGTTGTGACCACCATGCCCGCAAAGATAATACCCATTATAAACCCAGTCTTGTCGAAGTTATAGATATCGTCATCTACAATACTATACTTGGCCTTGACATTCTATACAAGGGCAAACCACTTGCCAATGACTTTTGGATCCTCGTACTTCGCCCTTTGGTAGTTGTATCTACGCGTATAATGCGTTCGGAGCTCTGGCTGGCGTTTGACAAACCGATGCGCCTAGAGCTTGCCAACAGGCGGCGCGTCGCGTTCACGTAGCAGATGGTTGGCCATATCTTCTACACCACTCAATCTAGGTGGGAATACGCGTATAGAGAAGTCAATCATATACTATACTATTGCCCTCTCTTCTAGATCGGTGAGCTTACGCGAGTTGGCTGGAAGATCGCGTCTTGCAATACGGCCGGCAAGTCGACGGCGGATAGTTCGGTCGGCAACGTTGTAGATCTTTGCTGCGGCGCGTATACTTAGTTCCGGGTTCTTCTGAATAGCCTCAATGGCCAAGATTACCCTGGCTTCATTTGAAGTAGGAGGCATATTGGGTTGATGAAAAAATTGGTGTTAAGTGCAGAGGTGACATGTAGTGTAGAAAGGTGCGGCGCTCGGTGATATGCGGCGCTCGCTGATAAGATACGTTACCACTATATCTTACATATCTGATCCAGCCGCTCGACGTTGTTGTCTTCTAGCTATTGAAGCACTACTATACAAAGGAGCTTGACATCCTGCTCCGCAACGGCCTAGTCAATATTACGAAGATCGAGTTCCTTATTATTATCTAGCAAGCCTATAAGCAAGCCTTTAAAGAAGCTACTATCCGAGCTGCATTTAAGAAGACAGGGATCTAGCCATTCCAGCCATCTATTGTCTTACAAGTTGTTCAAGAACGCCAGGCAGTTCGGACACCCTCGCCACCAACCAGCGCAGTTCTCAACAGCTCTCCTTTCGCTACCCCCGTCACGCTCCGACAGATGAATAAGGTAGCCGACAAGCTAGCTACCATCGCGGGAGACATCGCCCAATCTTCAACAATTTATCAAAGGTTCGCTTGCTACGGCTACTGAGCTTGTCCAAGTCAAGCGTGACCTCCAGAGGACGAAGATGGCCGAGGACATCGCCAATCGTAGAAGACTTCAAAAGAACCGGCCACTACAGTCAGGGGGGGTCCTGACAGTAGCCCAGGCACGTCGAATGGTCAAGGTCAGGGAGGATGATGAGCTCGCAAAAGCCAGGCGAGTGGTCCAGGCCGCTGAACAGCGGGCTCACAACAAGATCAAACGCGTATATGCAGATGCGGCCAAGGAAGCCCGGAAATGGAGGTTGATTGGCCGGCTGGGCCCTGCCGAGGTTGTTGAAGAAGTGGGAAAGATAAGGCTACTACGCAGAGGGCTGTAGATGGCTGGGACGTTGGCATCGCCAAGGGGTCAAAAAGGTGGCCATTCGGGTGATCTGGCCGTATGGCTGTCCACCACCAACCTGCCTGGCGGTTCGTTGGCTGGTCCGAAGAAAAGCGGGGCAGGCGGGGGGGTGCCACGAGTACTATCGTTATCAATACCCGCTTCGCTAGTGGCTGGGCCGTACCGAGCTACGTAACTTTTATAACCCGGCGCCTTGTACATCGACCTCAGCAGCGACGGCTCCTACAAGCCAGACTGGCAGTCCCCTGAGCCAGACAAAGTTCATCCTATGTCTGGAGTTGTGGTCCACGCAATACGCAATTTGCGATCTGCACGACGCAAAATGCCCCTCCCGCATACGCAACCGCATCGGATTATAGGGTACGTCTCCCCGTTTTTGTCTTCTGTCCCTGTGGCGTCGCCACACGTCGAGTTCGGCAGTCGGCGGTTTGTCTCAAGTTGAACACCGGAATTCTGTTAGCGATAGCCAGACCAAGGGATTCCTGACGAATAATTAATAATCGGGAGCAACTAGAAAGTGTTGGAATGTCACCATGAGATATATCATATATATATTTACACTGTCTCCCAGGCCCTTTTATTGAAGACAAATCCGAATGAATATAATAATTATAGTCATTTCACGCTGAAACGACAGAGCGATTGCCCTAGATCTAAAGCAGACTTACGACTGCCTCGTGCCCGTTCTCGGCAGCCCACGATAGCGGCGTCTGACCATACCGATCCTTTGCATCGACAGCAGCGCCCCGATCGAGCAGGAGCCTTATAACCGCCTCGTGCCCGTTCTCGGTAGCCCACGATAGCGGCGTCCGACTATACCGATCCTCCGCATCGACAGCAGCGCCCTGGTCGAGCAGTAGCCTTACAACCGCTTCGTGTCGTTTCCTGGCAGCCCACAATAGCGGCGTCCGGCCAAAAACATTATCCTTCGCATCGACAGTAGCGCCCCGATCGAGAAGTAGCCTTACAACCGCCTCGTGCCCGTACATAATAGCCCATAATAGCGGCGTCCGATCATACCCATCCTTTGTATCGACAGTAGCACCCCGATCGAGCAGGAGCCTTATAACCGCCTCGTGCCCGTTCTCGGCAGCCCACGATAGCGGCGTCCGACTATACCGATCCTCCGCATCGACAGCAGCACCCCGATCGAGCAGTAGCCTTATAACCGCCTCGTGTCCGTCCCTGGCAGCCCATAACAGCGGCGTCCAACCATTCCGATCCTCTACATCGATAGCAGCGCCCCGATCGAGCAGTAGCCTTACAACCGCCTCGTGCCCGTTCTCGGCAGCCCACGATAGCGGCGTCCGACTATACCGATCCTCCACATCGACAGTAGCGCCCCGATCGAGCAGTAGCCTTATAACCGCCTCGTGCCCGTACATAATAGCCCATAATAGCGGCGTCCGATCATACCCATCCTTTATATCGACAGTAGCACCCCGATCGAGCAGTAGCCTTATAACCGCCTCGTGCCCGTACATAATAGCCCACAATAGCGGCGTCTGACCATGCCAATCCTTCGCATCGACAACAGCGCCCCGATCGAGCAGCAGCCTTACAACCACCTCGTGTCTGTTCCTGGCAGCCCACAATAGCGGCGTCCGACCATGCCGATCCTTCGCATCGACAGCAGCGCCCCGATCGAGCAGTAACCTTACAACCACCTCATGTCCGTTCTCGGCAGCCCACAATAGCGGCGTCCGACCATTCCAATCCTCCATATCGACAGCAGCGCCCCGATCGAGCAGTAGCCTTACAACCGCCTCGTGCCCGTTCTCGGCAGCCCACGATAGCGGCGTCTGACGATTCCGATCCTTCGCATCGACAGCAGCGCCTCGATCGAGCAGTAGCCTTACAACCGCCTCGTGTCCGTTCTCGGCAGCCCACGACAGCGGCGTACGGCCATCCTCGTCTTTCGCATCGACAGCAGCGATAGTCTGTCCCGTCCTACGTAGAATTGCTCGCAGCGGCCCCATTAACTGGTAGCGCGATGCTACGTGTACTATGCTCGTTCCTTCTCGTGGGCAGTGGCCTGAGTATCTGTCGAGTATGGAGTAAATCTGTACCCATACTTCCCATACTTCCAAACGAGCCTCCGATGGCCATTCAAAAGAATTTAGAAGATCGTCTTGGGAGATCTCCTTCTCCTGGCTTCGTCGCACGTGCGCTACCCACGACGTCGTAGCGTAGTGTAGCAGTGGAAACTCCGACTTTAGCTTATCCCGATCGCGGGCGGTTGACCGTCTTATCTCCTCCATTGACAAGTAGCGTATGCAAGCCCTGGACAGCCGATAGTGTGCGGTTCCGACTGCGAAATCGGATTTTGCGTTCCTGACGAACTCATCGTGTAGCCAGGAAGTGGAGAGGACGGCGACGACGACAGGCACAAGGAACGCATAATCCGGCAAGAGGCTTCGGCGACCTCTCGTGAAGTAATCCACGTACACGATGACAATGGCGAGCGCAATCATAGCTGTTAAGCACGTATTTGGACTGCCGTCTAGAACTGATAAGCCCTGTTCGGCGAAACTGTGCTGGACCGACTTGTAGACGTCTCTGGCCGACTGGCGGATAACTGGTACAACCCATTTGTTGGACATGTCCAGAGCCGACAAGCCTTTATCGACAAAAAAGTCCTTGACCGACTGGTGGATAAACTGCACAACCTTTGTGTTGGATGGAGGTTCGGCTTCCTCAAGGTCATGGCTGAGCGCTTCACGTGTTCTCTCCATCATATCGGCGTCGGGTACGTTATATGAAGGTACGGCTTCCGCAAGACCACGACTGAGCGCTTTAAGTCTCGTCTCCATCATATCGGCGTCGGTTACGTCAAGTTTCGCATCCTGAAATCTCTCGAACGAGCAGTCGGCATCGATGACCAGAGCCCATCGTAATTCGTCCAGGGTTAGGGGCCGTGTGGCAAAGCAGATCCATTGCATCAGTTTTAGAGAGGCTGCCTTCTCGTCCATGTCCTGGATGAGCTTGTGGTATAGCTGATCTAGGTCCTGGTGGATAGAAGAGATCTCCTTTTGGATCTTTGCCAATCCTTCTCCTCGGCTCTTACACTCCAGAACCGTGTCCACCACGAGACGCGCCCACATGAAAACGCCGCGAGCCCGTTCAGTGATTGAAGTCGGAATCCTAGCTTCCACGAGGTCACGGAACGTAGAAAGCCGGGCTTGCACGTAACTTGAAATATCGGCTCCATTGTTGTCCTCGGGGCATATTTTGAATACGCGATCCTGGCCAACATGCCAGTCAAGCACCGGATAGTGGCGGCAGGTGAAGCAGATGCGAAACGGTGACCCGGTCGTTGGGAGTGTCTGACGTATGGAGTTGAGCTGATCGACTAGCTTGATCGCGCTCGCTCTGCCGCTTTCATCTAGGGCGTCGACAAAGAGCCAGACCGGCTGCTCTTTCAGAGCCTCCTTAAGCGACAACCCGAATAGGGATTGTAGCTCGTCTAGAGGCCAGTGCCACTCCTCTCCCGGCTTGACAGAGTCCTTGTGCTTGGTAAAGGCTGTATGAAGATCACTCAGTTTGTCGGGAAGCTTGCTGAGGAGCTGATAGAGGAGTGACCGAAAGAGGCCGAGCAACGCCCTTTGGAGTTCGACACCGCGACCGTGGAAGAAGAAAGAGAGAACGATAGCGTCGTTTGTAGGGATGTTGGAGGCGGCCATTGTATTGTTAAGAGCGAATCGTAGCAACGTCGACTTTCCCGAGCCGGGCTTCCCCTTGATCCATAGCAGGCCTCGATCGCATTCGATCCAGTCTCTAAACTGACGGTGAAGAGGAAGCCACTTGCAGGTGTCCGGAGCAGCGGCACCGATTTCATGAAACCGACTATCCATTTCGTGGAAGGCCAGCGATTTCAGGCAGTCTCGTGCGGAGGGTTCTGGTGCGGTGGGGGGTTTTGGGGTCTTTAACAACTCCTGAATCATGGCGGAGTGACACTGGTAGATGACAACAGGTAGCTGGCAGAGGTCAGTCACGCATGCGCAGAAAGCGGTGATGTCCTTGAGCAACGATACTTACAAAGGCTGTAACCTTAGCGTCTGCTTCAACGACCTCATCCTTCCTTCTGGAGATGGAGCGATCCTTAGGTTCAACAAATGCACGTTTAAGATGCTCTAAACAAATCAGAACTGTGAAGACCAGATATCCATAACGAAATACAAACCTAGTCCGCCCTGCCGTAGGTATTTGTCCAGGGCTATCACGTAGTGTAAGATGGCCTTATACGCTGCTACCAGGCGACGGTCGAATTCTTCGTCGGGCTGGGCCCCTCTAAACAACGTCTCATACGCCGCGTATCTTGTCGTAAAGTCCCTAACAAACTGCGAACTGGAGAGGGCCAATTCGCGAACGGCGTCATTGTTTGCAGCGATCTGCAGGCCGAAAGACACGACAGACCAGCCCAGGGCTGCGTAGCCGGACTGGTCAAATTTCACCGCAGCGTCGCCGAGGGACTTGAATGCCAAGCCTCCCTTGGTGATATTCTCGAGGACCTAGTACAGGGAATTAAGCATGCGCTACCACTCCAGGCCAGCGTTGAGCTTACCGGCTTCCATGTCCCCTCCTTGTCTTTCTCTTTGACGTCATCCGCCTTGCGGAGTACGATATCGATGTCAGCCGCTGGACCGGCTCCGCGAGCGCTGGCTTCCCCTTGGTCGTTTGGAGGGGAGCTTGCCGCCTGGTCTTCGCGTTTGGGTTTGAGACCGTTGATCTTTTCCTGATCTTCTCGATCCAGGCTATTCATTGCTTTCTCCCAAAGGCTCCCTCCAAGCAATTTCCGGGTTTGTTTGTCCAGTTCAAGACGTGACTGAGCGGGCTCATCGCGGGTCCCCCACGTCAAACTCGTCTTGCGATCTGGTGGCGCTTGGCGGAACTGGAGGAAAGGGTGTTGCTGTACTTGGGGCCGCCCATCGGGGGTGGAGTTGTCAATAGCGTCACGCGGAACGGTGGCTCGGTCCGTGGAGGAACCCGGCTGAGCTGCCTTGTGGGGTTGCGGGCCGGGTGGGTAACCGTCCCCGCACGCTCGTTCTGTTGGGCCGCTTCTCGGCGACTTCTCTGGGCCCTTCTTCCTAAAAAGCAGCATTGTTCAGGGGCGTTGATCAATCAAAGACGCGCTCGCGAAAACGTAGAGAATCGCGGTTGTGCCTGATGACTGTGAGTTGACTACAGCGATGGGTAGACGACGGGTGCGGCTGCTCGATAGGGAACTGCAGTGAACGAGGGTCGCTTGACCGGAAGCTTGCGCGACCACGAACCGAGAAATTACCGCTCACAATGCCAGTATTTCAGTATTTCCAACGAAGCATGGAATACAGGGAATGAACAAAGCTGTCAATATCGTTCGTCAATGGCGGGAGCGGACAGGCAAAGTTGCTGGTCTGGAAACCAAGACAGGCTGGGGCGAAGCTGAATGCCGCCAGCCATCGACCCCGGAGAGGGGCTGTGAGTGCGCCAGTGAATCAATCTGCGCCACGAATTGATGTTCAGCCACCGGCCACGGGACCCGGGGTTATTAGGCGGTTACAGCGGCAGAGCACTGCCACCGGCCCTTTGACGAAGCGTGGCGGTGCTCCCGAAGCGGCGCACAGAGAGGTACAATGCCAATTCTTTTATTTAACGGCACTGTCATATATAACAAGCGCCCACCACACGGACACGCTGAACGCTCTGAAGCGTCGCTCGCGGTGGGATACTCCTTTAGTCCCGGTGAGATGCCTCGCTGAGCTGTCGCAGCGTCCAGTGCTCACACCGGAGGCAAGAAGCGCGCCGTTGCCGCCGAAGCCCAGCCATGTTGCCAAAACACTCAGTTTGCATATAAATCTTCCCTGTCCGCTCAAAAGGGTCCAGAACTGGTAACCATAAAGACAAGAAACCGCACCTTTTGAGCAGCCACGAAGATCAAAAGCTGTCGCTTTTCCGGGAGGGCGACAACGCGAATCTGGACTTTGGTAATCCGTAGTTCACTTTTTTTTCCGGTCGAATTGCTGACTCAGCATACTTTGAGTCGCGTGGTACGGCGTTCTCTGATGAACAGAACGGTAGTGAACGCGTACGCGCTCAGTTTTCCGTTTTCAAGCTCCGTTTCCTATCTATACTTTGGGTGTGAAGTTAACATCGCTTTCAGTGACTACAAAATTTTGCAAATCCTGTTCTTAGCCAACCAAACGCGTTTGCGACCCCCCTCTACACGTCTTGGCTGATAACACTTTCGTATTTATGCGTGTCGAAGGATTGCCCCACGGCCCACCATCTTCGGCCCCTACCTGACGGCTGGAGCTGCGAGCGACCTGCTGGCCTGGCCGGCCCAGGAGCGAGCGCTTCCGTGGTATACCGACCGCCAACGGTGGGGCTACTGCACAATGAGTGAAAAACTAGCGGCATGGACTCAGCGACCTGGCGTGTTCGCGGCCACAGCGCTCGTCAACCTAAGCGAGCTGACCGATGTCGAACTGGACGCGCCCGTGGCCCGTACGTCTATCAGCCGACCCTGCTCAGCCGACCTTGATGCTCGTCATGGAGGGAAAGCTCGCTCACCGCAACGGAACCACGCGAGCCACGAGCATACCTGGCAACTTATACACGCGCTGCACTCAGGTCACGATCACTTACGCCGACATCGCCCAAAGGCAGATTTCCGGTTTACGTTGCAAACTGAGCACGTACGAGTTCCCTACCGTTTCAATCTTCAGAAAACGTCCTTGGCACGTGACCCAGGCTCTGCTGAGTCAGCGGTTCAGACTACGGCGCCCACTAGAGTCGCGGGTCCGCGAGTATTAGTCAGCCCAATTGATTATGTCAGCACGAAAAATTACCCCTGAATTGCCGCGCCCCTGAATTGCACCACGAGCACTACTCTGGCTACCTAACTACAGTACTTCTGAATACCGCAAAGGGCATGCCCTTGAGGTTCTTATATGGCCAACTGTGTGGCACTTCGAACACGTGGTTGGGGCCCGACGGGCCTAGGCCTCAACCACTTCAAATTGACTAGGCTCTCGGTTGGTACTCGACCTTAGGAGTGAGCTTTGGGCTCGAACCCGAACTGGCTCAATAAGCTGGCGAGGTTCAAGGAGAAGCTGTAGGTTGCTCTCGCGCTTCAAATGCCAGTGCGGGTGAAAGTAGCTAAGATGAAGAACCTCGCCTTGCAAACTCTCAAGCGTATGTAAGCATGGTAGCCCATAGACTCGAGAGAAGGTGCCTGTACAAGTAGGGGATAGAGGAGGGTCTGTCTTTGCAAGCAACTTCCGCTGTTTCTTAACCTTCCTCATTGCCTCATGCGATACCCAGCCTCGTACAACTCTATATAAAGCCCCTGAGAGCTCGAGAGGAGTCCGAGTCTATTGCTTTGCTTGACGTGCTTGTAATTCAGCAAGCTGGTTTTGGAGGGCAAGTTGAATCGCCTTCCAAGCATTAAAGAGGTCAAATGTTAACCTCCTTAAATACGACTTAAGGAGTGTATAAATCCCCTCAACCCGCAAGGTAGCTATATTGCCAAAATGGGTTGACTGGTCGATCTAAGCATGAACAAGCTTCTCCTTGAATAGAATAAGCTATATTGTCTTAATATACCCAACCTCTTTAAGATACCGGGGAAGATATTTTTGTTGTATTTCGGCAAGGCATTTAATATAGTCTTCTTCTATAGGCGAGCTGATGATCGAGTGCCAGAACCTATAGAACTCCTTCTACTCCTTAGCCTCTGGGAATATAGGTTGATAACAAGTAAGGACTGCCTTATTTATATGCCAAAGGCAAAGGAGAGTTACAGCAGAGGGAAAGAGAGCTGAAGCTATATTTATAACTGTAAGACAGCGGTCTATAAGAATAATAGATAGGAGAGAGGTATTGCATTGCTTATATAGTAATCTCAGCCGCTTAAGCGCCCAAGTATAGTCTTCCTCTATCTCGCCACTTAAGAACGCAAATGCAATATAGAAAAACCGTTAAGCCATATTAATACTAATTATATCAAGGAGAGGTATGCTATACTTGTTTATCTTATATATACAATTAAGAAGGAGAAGCTCAAGGTATGCTTGAAGGTAGCTAAGAGATTTAGGATGGGTAAAGAGAACTACCGTAATCCGACCATCTGGCGCAAACTGGATTCTGCTCCAGAAGCCCTCCTTGTCAAGTTGGTTGGCAAGCGTATAGATTGGACTCTGGCCTTCGTATATATCGCGACAAACGTCCGCGATACGGTTGTAGATATCTTGCCGTATAGCTAGCGAGCCACTTTGTCGTATAAGGGTCTGAATCTCCTTTGGCGCAAGGCCAGCATTCGAAAGAGTTGCAAGCTATGAGGTACCTCTAGAGAGTTGTCGGTGGACTGGGTAAGCAGAGGGGTGTTGGCTTGGCTCGTGGTTGTGCATCGAGAAACGGCGATCAGGACAGTGCTTAAGAATCCAAGTATTGTCGGGGGACTCCTTTGCAAGGACTGAGAAAGGGCAACCAGTCCCTCGAGTTATTGTCTTTCTTATTCGCTCTCGCTCTCTTCTAGTTGTTGGTAATAGGAACGTTCGGTCGCATGCGTAAGTGACTGTAAGCCTCCCACTCTTTTCCTTGGTCGATTTTCCGGTCGAAAAAGCGTAGCCTCGAGTTGCAGCCCACGCGTTGATAGACCTGAACAAGGCCTCTTGGGAGTCGTATATAGCTTCGGGGGGGAGGCAGTCCCCTGGGAAAGCGGCCATGGCGATGGCGTTGGCGATGGCGTTGGCGATGGCGTTGGCGATGGCGATGTTAGTGGTGCAATTCAGGGGCACGGCAATTCAGGGGTAATTTTTGGGCTGACATAACCAATTAGGCTGACTAATCCTGCGCGGACCCGCGCATCTAGCGGGCGCCCTCAGACTACCTGTTGCTGACTCAGCAGACTCGGCGTATCGCTCGCCCGATATGTTGCTAGGACCAGAACCCATTCGCGTTCCCAGACCGGGGCCGGCTCACCGTGACGACTATAAACGAGTGTTTTTGCTGGCCTGTCACGGTGACTGTCGTCGCAGGCCAGGCTCAAGGCTCTGGTGGGCAACTGACTTCATTGCAAGAATATTGAACCTGCAGGAGGAAAGGAATCCTCGAAGACTGTCTAAATACAGGATGTGGGGCATGTGCCCAGATGTGGAAGGTGGGGCACCAACCAGGTTGACCAATCATGCATGCATGCATCGGAAGCCGGGCACATGACTAAGCAATGGCCTGTGCCATAGTACGGTGGGTTCCACCATCACATGGCCCAGGAGTTGGGGCTGGGACTGCAGTTGTATGCAGAGACATCGGAAAGATATACACGAACTAATAAGGTATCACTCTTATATACAATACAGCATTGTTCTTTTTTTCTTTTTTCTTTTTTTGGCGGCTACTGCTGCAATCAGGGACAGAGACCATAAGCCAGGGAGGCACAGGAGGTACCGGTACAGCCGGTGCAGGGGCAGAAGACTGGGAAACAGGCTCTCTGTGTACATAATGATTCGGAGCCTCCCAGGGACTCAGACCCTTCAAGCAACTCAACCTAACCTGTGTGACCCCGATATTTCACCAGCTACTACGATGGAGGCTGCGAAGCTCGTCCATGTAGGCGCGGAGCGTTATAGCCATCTCTCGCTTCTTGTCCTGGTCGATGGACTTCCACACACTCGAGAGCGTCTTTCCGGGGATATACTCCATCACGATGAAGGAGATGGGGTACCCTTCAAACTCGTGCTCGGAGATGGCGTACACCTTGGGTACGGGGATACTGGTCGACTGCGCAACGGAAAGCATGTTGAGCCCCTCCTGCACATTGGTCCTGACTCCTGCGCCCCCACTTGACAGCGTAGTGCTCGCGGATGTGGAGGACAGGGGTCTGTATCGCGTGGGAGACAGGCTCTTGGCGGCAAGGACTTCTTCCACGGTTGGCAGAGGTGCCGGGAGCTCCTCGGCTGGAGCATAGTACGGAATCGTGGGGTTCACAGCCATGGTGTGCGTGCGTTTTCCCTTCTCGCCGCGCTTGTCTGAAGAAGACGACTCTTGTTGATATGCCAAAATCAGCCAAGCCATGCTGCCAGGCAGTAGAGATGCGAAGAGATGGATGAGATCGTGGAAAGCAGAAGGGTGTCAGATAACTGGCCAACTCGGACGTCACCGCGGCCGACGCTTTATAACGTTACGCTGGACATGAGCAGCTTCATCTTTGAGCCCCTGGTCTTGGGGGTGCTCCATTTGTGTCTTTACTATCCTAGATCGGTGTCTTATCGTGGGAGGGCACGCCCTGGCAGCAATAATGGGCAAAAGAAAACCGGTTCTCCGACCACAACAACTAAAGTTGGGCCAGGCATCTATCAACCGTTAGGCAGACTAAATACTCAATATTCTATACTTAGAAAACTGGAAGGCACAGCGTATTGCCTAGGCATTAGAATAGTGTTCAGATTTCATACGTTCTGACTTGTCATGCGCTGTATAAGTCGACTACCCCCCATGCCGCCCACCCCCCATTCCGCCCACTTTGTAAGTCTTGTGTGACGGTGCAATGCACCGACCATGATGATGATATCATTTGTATGTATAATGATTCATCATACCAAGTGATGATTCATTATGCATGTTCCATTACATCATGCATGCAAGCTCAGACCTACTCGCATCCTGTATTTAAAGCCTACCTTGCAGTCTCGAGGATTTCTTTCCTCCTGCAAGTTCAATATTCTTGCAATGCAGTCAGTTTACCACCAGAGGCTTGACCCTGGCCTTGAACGACGGCCCTCGTGACATCTTGGCGTCTAAACCACCCATCTTCTTCAACACCATCTATTACAGTCTGTTCAACCCACCACCACCACAATACAGGAAGCATCTGATTCGGGGCTTTCTGACCTGCTCTCTTCAATGCCAGACTCTTCAATACGGCCAGCCTCAATTTGAGCTCGGTGGACCTGTTCAATGGAAGCGAACTACTTGTTCAGATCTGGGACCACCCTCTTTCTTCTCGACGGCCGGGCTGCCTCTAACTAAACCTTCAGAGTCTTGTTTTCCTGTTGCAATTGAGCCAATTGGAAGTCCTTCTCGTCAAATGCCTTCTCAACCTTCCTGAATAAAAGCCGTCGTGTAGAAAGATCTTGCCGCCGGATAGCCAGGTTGGTTAGGTGACCGCGAAGGTCTACTTTCTTATATGGTGTCTGGAATTCGACCTCCTAAGCCATAGTTATGGTCTGGCTAGGTAGCCTAGATGCCAGGGTCTGTGGTAGTAGTAGTGGATCGTCTTTGCCAAGCGCCTGGTTCGAATTTTCCAACAAAAGAGGGCTTATTAACTAGTGGTTTCGCTATACTAAGAGGCCATAACCCGGATGCCTTCCACTCAGCTTTGATATTATAAGCTGTAATTGCCTCCCTGCGAGCCTTGACGAGGCACTATAACATCAACTGCTTGCCTAATGCTATAGTTTCCGACCAGCTAGTTAACTTGAGGAGCTTGCGGTAGGTATGCTTTAGGGGGGAGAACACTGATAAATCCAACGGCTGGAGGACGTGGGAGGTATAGGCTAGTAAAAAGAGTATTTGGATATTGTTGCTGAAGCACTCCCATATAAACTCAGTACTTATATGGCTATCGTGGCCGTCCAGCATCAACAGATGCTTCTAGATAGGATCTTGCAGCTGGGTCCAGGGGATAAAGACCCGTTGCAGCTATTCCAACGCAACCACCCTATTTACCCAGCCTTTTTCAGTTGTAGTAAATAGCCAGTCCTTTAGTTCGTCCTTGGCGATAGGAAACCACTATTATTGAACACTCTTATGTCATGAACTGAACCAACAGGGCCCAGCTATGCATGCGGAACGGGAGCGCGGGGCGCCCCGGACCAATCGTACGGAAGCACCTGGTAGAGACCTTGGGTGCTCTCAAGTGGAGCATTCCCCGGACGGGATCACCATCTGCTCCTATTGCTCCCATCGCTCCCAAGGAGCACCGGGAGCATCAGGAGCATATTAATAAGCACCATAGAGGAAGCTATATATAGTTCTACCGTTCTGTCACTCATTCAGGTAGCTAGCTTCCTCAGTGAGCAATTACAAGCAATAGCCTCTACCTATTGTGCAGACATTGCGACTAGCATTGTTGTGAACCTTTTGGCTTCACCGAGACCTACAGTCCGACCAGCAGTTACCTTCGACCGGCGAACTCTTTCAGAGGCAGGACTGCCTGTGGTTTCGTCACATCTTGCCCTTGAAAATAACAGCTGGTGTCACGAAGGCCGTCGTTCAAGGCCAGGGTCAAGCCTCTGGTGGTAAACTGACTGCATTGCAAGAATATTGAACTTGCAGGAGGAAAGGAATCCTCGAAGACTGCAAGGTGCGAAGAAGTCTAAATACAGGATGCGAGTAGGTCTGAGCTTGCATGCATGATGTAATGGAACATGCATAATGAATCATCACTTGGTATGATGAATCATTATACATACAAATGATATCATTATCATGGTCGGTGCGTTCCACCGTCACAGCTGGTAGGAGTAATACCCCTATTGTAGAGACGTACTCTAAGAAGGAGGTCTATATATACGAACTAGGGACTTTCCATTGCATTATATATATATATAGGCACTTCCAACAACTAAGCTGTTAATACCCTGACCTTCTATAAGGCCGAAATCGTCAAAGTTTCAGCGGTTAGCTAGTAAGATATCCTTAATAGCTAGGATTTTTAGGAGTGGGAACCAGCTACGGATAACCGAGTCAGTAGCGCCATTAATACAGGCTAAGTCGATCTTACGGCCTCGCTAGGTATAGAGGACCAGGTTCCTTTAGATAAACCGGTTGATCCAGCTCTTCCTAATAGTCTTTTCGGGTGCTCCTTGGGCCTATAGAACCCGGCTAGCGAACTCCCGGATCTATGTATAGGTTAGTAGGACACCTAGAGCGACTTAGGCTAAGACCTATCGCGTAAGATGATCTTCTTATACTCGGCTAAGTATCTGTTGCGGTTCGGCCGCAGTTGAATAGGTCTGAGTACTACGAAGGCGGTCGCGAAGAGTAGAGCGTAGGATGCCGAACTCACTATAGATGCTTCGCAATAACTGGCGCCCAAGACGGTATTGCTCAACTGCATCTTGTATATCTTGCTCTGAGTAAGCCATCTTGAACTGGCAATCAGTTTGATCCAAAAAAAAAGGCCGTTTGGCCAGAGATTGAGTGAGTTGTGGTAAGTTGAAGTGGTTAGGTTGAAAAAGCGGTGTGGACTTACAAAGTGGGCGGAATGGGGGGTGGTCGACTTACCTAGCTAGTGGAAGATAGAGATAAAAATAAAGACGAAGACGAATGTAAAGATGATGAAGATGATGAAGAAGATGATGATGAAGAGGATGATAAAGTAGAATTAGCAGCCGAATCGATTTCCTGTACCCATTATTGCTGCCAGGGCCTGGTGGGCTGAACGGCTACCCCAGGGCCGCAAACGGACGTTGGACGGAAATAACCGTAGAATCAGACGGACTGAGTAGACAGATTGTCGGGCGGCTTCTCAATGCGCCACATGTGCGCACAAAGACTCGGCACAGCTAAGGCAGAGAACAAACAAGTCTCTGGAGTCTTTTGATGTCCTTCTCATGCGGAGTGCTGTCGAGTGCTGTGTACAGGATCCCACCACTTCAATCAATCCCTCTGACCGTGCACTTTCATCGACAACGGCCCTTCTTAGTCGATAACGAGACCAGAGATTCGGGGTTGTCACTATGGGCTGACCCGTGTCAAGCGTGTGACAAGTTATAACTGCCTGATGGGCGTCTTCCGGTTTAACAGCCCCGGCCGGAAGCGAGTTACCCAGTAATAATGTAACTACTAGTACCTACGGTACCTACCTAGATATTCAACCCACCTACGGAAGGTGTCCTGGGGGTGTGTGCATTGGTGCACAGGCCACTTTTGAGATTATGTTTCAAACTGCCCGCCTTACGACGGGAATATCGACTATCGACGACCCGTTAACATTAAACTGCCTGCGTCCAATAGAAGATACCCGATGAGCTTAGTCATCCCGACTGAAACCATGTAAGGAGGTAATGAGCTTCCCCCTCTTTCTTCCATTCTCGCGCTGCAATGGCAAACCAACACCCGACCTTCCACAACTTTCCATCCAGCAACCCCACCAACTGCTCTCCAGCCGCGATCTTTCAGCATCGAGTGCCTCGTCAAAATGGTGGACTATAGCAAATGGGTATGTTTTATTTTTGTTCTTCTTTAAGAAGGTCCGTGTTGGAAGATGGCTGGTTTAAACTGAAGATGAAACTTGCTAGGACGCCTTGGAGCTTAGCGACGACTCCGATATCGAGGTCCACCCAAATGTCGATAAACGGTCATTCATTCGAGCAAAGCAGAACCAGATACACATGGAGCGGGAGCAACGGAAGCGGGAGGTTCAGGCACTCAAGCATGAGCGTATCATCAATGATGCCCTGTTGCAACGTCTCCGCTTCCTGACATCCACCCTGCAATCGCAGCATGCCGACTCTGTCGACAGCAACTTGAACCCAGCTGACATTGCATTCCAGGCTGTGATGGAATTGGCGTCCACTAATCCCACGGAAGATAGTCCCCCGCCACGACCAGAAGGCGTGTTTGACAGCGACTTGCTGCCTCTTCCGACTTACTCAAAGTTGCTTGCGACCATTCTAGATGAAGTGAACAAAACCATACAGGAGCGGCAAACGGAGAACGACCGAGGCTACGAAGCGTTTGTTCAGGAGCTTGGCGTGCATATTCAAAAGGTTCAAGACCTCCAGGCAGAACTGGCCAGGAGGCTTGAGACGCTTGAACAACAGGATTCCAAGAAGATCACTAGCGAAAGCTACCACGTTGGGTTTGACAGTTCGCACGTCAATAAGACCAAACCAGGAGGGGCATCCAAAGAGGAGACCACAGTGGAGCTGCTAAACCCGAATCATGACCTGGGCGTAGCAAAGCTTGAGAAGTCTGTCGGCACAGAAAGCTCTGGGGATGGTGAGCAGAGGGTTCGCCCATCTCTAGCGGCCACATGGTTTGCACAGATCCCGGCCTCCGACTACCGCGCTAGTCATGGTTATCTGCAGTCGCACCCAGAAATTATCCAGAAGGAGTCGAATATTGATGGGCTGTTTATCGAAGCCTATTATGCAATGCTGGATCAAAATGACGAGAAGCGGGCCTGGCAGTATACGCACCAAGCTCTACTGTTACAGTACTGTCATACACTCGGACGCGAAGGTGTTGCGCTCTTCTTCAAAGGTATGACAACGCCGGGCCACCGGGCTCGGGAGGAGTTTCAAAAGGACCTCGCTGAGAGGTTCCATAAAATCCGGTCTATGGCAAAGCGGGACTCCAAGCAAAAGGAAGTTGAGCAGGTCCAATTATACCCAGTAAGCGAGGACAGTTCGATTCGGATCAGGGTTCCACCGGCCGGAAGCCAGGACGAGAAGGAGAAAAGGGGAAGGGAGATCTTTGAGCAATTCTCCCCCAAGATAAGAGCAGCGTTGGAGAGTGGCTCCTTGGAGGAGGTCAATAAAGCTTTGGCCGAAATGGCGGTTCCGGAAGCCGAGAAAATGGTCAGTCTTCTTGATGAGGTGAGCTCTTCCTGACTCAAGATAGTACGAGTATGACACACCCGCTAATGATGTTCTAACACGGCGTGGCATAAGGCTGGCTGTCTGGATATTGAAGAGGGAATCATCGACGCTACGACGGAAGACGGAAAGTGGCATTTAGAAGAGGCGAAGGAGACTACTGCTGAGTAACACGGATGGAGGCTACTGATGACTCTAAGTAACATGGAAAGAGCTGTTGCACCTTTTCAGTAGCACTAAAATCAACGCTTGCCTGAGCCTGATGCTTTTCCAGAAAGCGTTGGAATTCCGGATCTGTTGGTTCGTCTCCGGCGCCCCTTGCCACCACGAGCCTTGCCAACGGGCACAAGCAAAATGAACGCTCTTGATAAATTCAGTGCATCCCGATGACCTTGTTATAATTGGAGTGCTGTTAACAGCCTCGATAGCCTTGTGTTCCTGGACTAGTACTAGTCTTCTAAATCCAGATCCAAATAATGCAGCAGAACGACAAGACGAGTTAATAGGGTGCCTGTTAGTATGGCAGGTCAGGGGCTTTTATCTTTGCGAGTGAATCCAATGGTGGGGAACGAGTTGGAAACACTCAAGTACTACGTGATACTTCCTAACACATAAGTTCTTATACCGCTGGTGTCTTCGGAGATCCTGATCTTGCTTTCACGGTTCCTGCCCCGCTAACAAGGGAACAGAAAGGCCGGCAGGATGCCTAAGATAGGTAGGTAGGTTCCTAGAAAATGGTCTCTTGACATCTGTGTACATACTCTGTTCTGCCGACACCAAGCCTATCGTGCAGCGCTCTCTCGCGTTCATTGAGGCCTCGTGTCCCTTCGTCCAAAGGGGTAGTGAAAAAGAATGCGGAGAAAGGTAAGCAGCAAAAGAATTTGGTTTCAAATTTGACCCCTACCCGACTTGAACGGATAACCTTTCGATCTGGAGTCGAACGCGCTACCAATTGCGCCAAGGAGTCCTGAGTGGTCAATGTTTTCTATGTCTTGGTTTATGGCGGACATCCTGATATCAAGCTATCGAATCAGTGAAATAGGACGTGACTAGAATCCCTGTGTCCCTCGTCTTATTACTTCGTGGCTAACGCGGAGTTCACTCACGTCTCTCATTTCCCCTTCTCCCATGAACGTAGAAGCAGATTGCAGGAGGGTTACGAAAGGTCCTTCCTTGTGTTTACGACAATGCATTACTCTTAGGGAGCGAATAACCCGTGGGATGTCCACTCCAGCTGACTTCTCACTGCAACCCAGGATCTGCTTGGATTCCAGCAAACACTTCACACATAGTCAGGGATAAGTCTGGAAAAACACCAGGTGCATGCAACTTGTAGCGGCATGAGATTGCTGTTAACTGTGTCTCACTGCGGAGGGCACCCTCCTTCCGTATCTGCAATGGTCTGTCCAATTGTAGAGGTGCCCGCATTTCAAGAAGTGATGGTGCAGTTTGGGCCGATGCAAGTGATGACTCGGCTTCTGGTTCTGTTACATTGGAGAGTATCTGGGGTGTAGCACTCAGCTGCTGAACCGCAGAGATCCCATGACACTGTCGCGATGAACGGAGGAGCAAGACTAAGGATGGCCACGATAGGTATATTAAGACTTGAAGATCTCTACCATCTCGGGTTCTATGTTCCCGGCCACCTGGGAAGGGACCTCACGATGATCAGTTAAGGTATACTCTAGCACTCATTCCCAGCAATGTGGTCCTCACGCATGTTTATTCTGTTATCGGCTCTCCTTCCCAACCTGGCCGACGCAGTCAATGCCAGTAACGGGGCAAAGCTTACCGTCAAGACAATTACCGGCGTCTACACTGGGCTCATCGACCCTGAGTTTCCCGATGTTCGCCAATTCCGCAGCATCCCCTATGCCGAGCCACCATCGGGGAAGCGGCGATGGCTGCCCCCTGTTCCCGTCACGCCGTCGCTCCGGCACTCGTACGCCTACCGGTTCCCACCGTCATGCCCGCAGTACATGTCCAGGAACCTGACGGTATGGAACTCCAACATCACCAACTTCTCCATCCGGCTGCACGGACAGAGCACGACAGCCGGCGCCATGGCACAGACGTCGTCCGAGGACTGCCTGTACCTGGCCATCTGGGCGCCCCTGAACGCCACGGCCGACTCCAACCTGCCGGTCGCGCTCTTCATCCCCGGCGGATCGTTCGTCACGGGCGGCGTCGACGTGCCCTATCAGCAACCCACTCCCTGGGTGCAGCGCACGCAGCGGCACATTTTTGTCGCGGCCAACTACCGCGTCAACATCGCCGGCTTCCCCTGGGCAGCGGGGCTGGACGAGCAAAATGTCGGCCTGCTCGACCAGCGGGCGGCACTCGAGTGGGTGTACGCCAACATCGGCTCCTTCGGCGGCGACCCGTCCCGCATCACGCTGTGGGGCCACTCGGCGGGCGGCGTGGCCGTCGACATGCTCGCGCACGCCTACCACGACAACCCGCTCGCGGCCGGCCTCTTCCTGCAGTCGGGCACCGCCATGGTCAACATCAGCTGGCCCGACCCGACCCACAGCAACTTCACCTTCGTCGCGCGCAATCTGGGCTGCGACTTCCCCTCAGACCCGCAGGCCGAGCTGGCGTGCATGCGCCAGGTGCCCATGTCCCTCATCCAAAACTTCATCGGCCAGTACCGCGACAACGGCACCGCCGCCAACGATCCTGACACCCCTCCCTTACCCTTGTTCAAACCCCTCCCGGACGAGCGAACAGTCTTCTTCAACTACACCCTCCGCGACCTACAGGGCCTCATCCCGAGAATCCCAGCGCTGGTATCGACCACAGCCAACGAGCAGTCCTCTCTCACCCGCTACCCGACCTCCAACGTCACCCAGGGCCCGTACCAACCAGCCGTCGACGGCGAGACGGTCTCCATCTTTGTGTGCCTCGCCAGTAACACCACCCGCTCCCGCGCCGCCGTGCAGGGGCTGGGGCTGGGGCTGGGGCTGACCACCTACCGGTACGAGTACGCGGGCAATTTCAGCAGCGTCACGCCGCTGGGCTGGATGGGCGCCTACCACGCGAGCGACGTGCCCATGGTGTTTGGGACGTTTGAGACGCTGGGGGAAAGGGAGAAGGTCACCGAGTATCAGAGAGAGGTGGCGAGGCGGATGCAGGATTATGTCCTTGCCTTTATGGAGGATCCCGAGGGTGGGTTGAGAAAAAGGGGGTGGAAGCCTTGGGGGGAGGCGGACGGGAGGAGGGAAATGATGAGGTTTGCGGGGAGGAAAGGGTTGGCGGAGGAGCTGGTGAGTGCGGATGAGGTGGATGATGCGTGTATTTTGGGGAAGGGGTATGATTCCAGCCCGTGAACGGGGGGTCGTATGGAAGAGTCAGGTCAGGCAATCAGCTGGAAGATTGTTTACGAAGGATGTCGTGGTTTGGGACGACTGAACTGATGACACTGCAGTGGTTTGCAACAACCAGCGGTTTCCAATTCGTTTGTGGCAATCCAGATGACAATACATGCGCTATGATAAGTTTCTCCTTGTTCTGTCCCGCAGGTGTAGAAGGCTTGCCAAGCAAGACCTCTGTGTTGTCACCGCAGTCATGTCTAACACACCTCAACTGATAATACTGTCGTCATACTGTTTGCTGGACATGCGGGTGGTTTAGTCAGAACCAGTGAAAATGAGCCACAATCCCATGCTTGGACATCGTTATGCCAACAACAATCGTCTTAATTCATGAGCAAACCATTCCATGCCATGAGGAGTCCTATATGGCATGAATATAAAAGCCTGGGTCCAACTCGGGATTGCATAAACGTTACGCTACTTCTTTACTCTCCCAAATTCGCGTATATATCCACGACTCCTAGTATGATACTCTACCACCACCAGCGCTAACATCGGCCGCCCGTTCTCTAGGACCAAAGTGTTGAACTTAGGGGGTCGCACAGGTTGTATTGCTTACTTGAGGAGTTTGAGACTCTGGAAACCTTGGTTCCTTATGTACATGGAGAGCCTGTTTCCCAGTCTTCTGCCCCCGTTCTTGCCGTACCGGTACCTCCGGTACCTGCCCCTAGCTTGTGGTCTCTGCCCCTGTTTTCAGCACAAAGGCTTGCTCGTCGAGTGTTGCTCTCGCGAGGAGTAGGTCGACTACATAGCCCGGATTGTACCCTCCTCACCAACTCATCTTCCTCCTCCACCGGGCTCTACTACCGCTCGCAACAACCATCCGGAAAAGCCTATCATCAGAGGCTGAGACTCTGCACAGCTTCACCACCCTGGTCACGACGCATTGTCCAGTCCACTACTCTGGGCCGGGGGTTGAACCCGTTTGTGAATTTCTACAGAAGGTCACACCCGATACGTTCTGGATCGTGTGTCGTCAAGAAGGCCTTCGACTACTCTACTCATACCACCCCGTCTCAGTTGCCGACCATACCAGTTATCCTTTCATTTTCTACTAATATATAGTTAACTTCGGAGTTTAAACGCTTGCCCTGCATCGCCGGCAACCACCGGAGTTGAAAGAGGAGGAGAAGCAACAGGCCGCCAAAGCCGACACCCAAGTAACCCAACCATCGGAGCAACTAGTAGCTACTACTGTAGACTCTTACCCAAGTTCACCACCAGACCTATCCTCCCGACCCGCCAAGAAACCGGGAAGACGACACCGCACTTAAAGAATATTACGGTGGCACAACGGTCCCCGTATTAGCTACAAGCGGATCGCACGTGTCTGGCGGACATCCTTCCTCCGGCTCCGCCGCTGAAGATTGTGGCCCCTTTGTTCAACGCCATGGCGACACAGATCTTGCTTGCCCAGTGCCATAACGGGCCTGGGCAGACTCTTTTCCTCGTCCCGAGGTTACAGTTCCATGGTTGTGCCCAGATCGCAAGCCCTGTCGCGGAGGCCCATCATTCCGAAGACCATACCAAAGGAGGGCATCGAGAAGCCAAGAAGTATCGACGACACGAACATCTCTTATTAAGTACAGGTCCCTCGACCGCAACGAGCGAGCGGGGATAGACACGGGGATGGCCTCTGTCCGGAGGGGCTGCAACCATTTGATCCTGAGTTCCTGGTCTCGGCCAGGCTAAACAGAATGAGCAACCTCCAAAAGAAAGTTTCGCACCCGCCCTCCTCGCGATGGGTCCACGATATTGGGGAGATGATTCTTACGCTATCTCCCTCAAACAGCTCGGACAACTCAAGGCAGAGCAGATGCCTCCTGAAATCTCGGGGAGTCCTTGACCTCATCTCATGCCTTGGGCAAGGGAGAGATGAGAGGTGCGGGAACTGCGCAAGACAAGCCGCCACTGTGGTCGAGTCGCGGAATATTTCTATATAAGTATAGTACAAGGTGCTTATCACTTCACCACCCCCCTCGCCACGACGTCACACGACACCACACAGATCCAGAGGCGACGTTTGGCGAGTTCAGTTCCCTGAACTTGTCGTACCCACTGGCTTTCCACCATGCCCTGATCCGGAAGGAGGTACACCGACAACAGTGCACCTACGACTAAAACTGGCAGGCGCATCACATACAGGGGATTCCCACCGGCCGGGGCAAAGGCCTTCCCTGTCCTCGTCATCGGACGTGCGCGCATACACCAGCTGGCCAACAGGCACTTCAACAACCAAGGATGCCAACATCTAAGCGGCGGCGAGCATCACAGCACCGTCGTGAAAGGAGTACCTCAAGGGACTCGTCCCCCTCCTTGGACAATAGCTTGCACGCCAAGTTCGACGCATTGGCCGCGAAGTCACAGAGAGGCCAACTCGGCCAAACCCAGGCACACGGGCCAAGGTGATTAGGTAGTGTCGGGACCGGTGGACTGGAAGACGAGAAGATGTGTCACATTTGTTGCCGACGGGGTAGGGACGATAAAGGGGGTAAGATGATATGGAGGTATGGATTAGTCGCGGGCGCGAAGGAGTTTAACGTTAGGAGCTTGGTTTGGCATTGGTGTTGGCATTAGCGTAGGGCGGTTTGTAGGAGCTGATAGGAACAGAGAAAGCCTTTTCCGAGGGACTCAGCCTAAGACCATAGTGGAGCGATAGCTGAAATCGTGGTAGGTGCCGGCCACGAGCCCAAGTCTTCACTCGCACAATGGCTTTGGGAAATAGCTACTAAGGAATGAACAAATCTCTTTTGGCGGGAGCTTCGCTGGTGATATGGTAGAGTAGATGTGCGTGATAGGTTGGCAGCTTCTGACTTGCCACGTCCATCTGGAAAGGCAAGTGATCAGGTGATGACATTGGCACTGACTAAACCGGGAGGTGGTTCGAATCAGTGACATTTTTCTAAATAGTTGACCCGTCGTACTCTTATATTTTGGCTGCCAAAAATGCACCAAAATGCAGTAAAGCAGTGATGATATCATGTCCCTTTTCCCAGCCTGTATCGTGTATCAAATCCGGAGATCATCTAGCATACTCTTCCCTGCGCCACGCTAAATGCAACAAAACAATGACAAAAGGCAACGCTTTCCTTAAGATGCAATCTTCCCCTCATCCCGAACCATTGTTAGCGCAATAGGCTCCAACAGTCTAACAGACTCCCCTTCTTCAACCTTCCCCCGACCCCGTCCCCTCCCCAATATCAACGTCTCCCCCCTCCCTTGGCACTAGTAGCCCAACGATCAACAATAAACCCCCCCAATGCGCCCCCCAGCTCCTGCACCAGCCCATTCGGCACCTTCGGCATCTTAGGTCTACCCCCTCCCTTGGCCGCCTTATTACCACCCTCCTTCTTCGGCTTATTCAACAACGGCCCCGCCGCACCCGCTAAGGCGGCCGTCGCCACCCGCGCCGCCTTCTCGCCCTTCCATGCCCCCGGCGCCCTCAGCTGGCTCACCGCCGCCATGCCGCCCGCCTGCAGCGCCGCCGCGGCTGCGTCTCGCCAGTGCGGCTTCTTGAGCGGCGCGAAGCCTTTGGGCGCCGAGCTTTTCGCTGGCGTGGATCTGCTGCGTGGCGGGGCTCGGTCGCGGTCGAGGTAGGGCCCGTAGGGGTCGAGGTCTCGAGGTCGGATACGTTCGCGCGCGCGGTCCCGATGGCGGGGAGAGGAGCGGGTAGGGGACGGGCTGCTGTATCGCCTGCGGGAGGGACGGTCGTCCCAGTCGCGCGAGCGGGCGCGGGGTCGGGGTGGTGGTGAGGGCGAGGGTGTGTAGCGTGGACGGGAGCGCGGGTTTCTGTCATTGCCGTCGTCGTATCTGGATGGTCGCGATCGATAGCGCGGCGGTGGAGATGGGGAGTAGGCGCGTGTTCGCCGTGGTGGCGATGGGGAATATGCGCGTGCTCGTCGCGCTGGAGGTGGGGAATAGGCGCGCGGCCGTGGTGGTTGTGAATGGGAATAAGTACGTGTTCGTGGTAGCGGCGCGGTTGACCGGGTGTTTAGTCGCCCGGGTCGGGGCGAGGGCGAGCGAGGAGGGGAGTATGTCGCTCGGCGCCGTGGTGGAGGGGAAGGGGACCGTCCTGCGCGACGGGGGATTGGACTGGCATCTCTCCTGCGACGCATATGGTCTTCGGAAATCGGCGGTGGGGAATGGTAGAGAGCTCTCCTTCCTGTGTTCCTTCTCAACGGCCGACCCGAATTGCCCAGCTCCCATGCCTCGGCTGGCGGTGTAGGTGCTGGCGGCGGCGGCGCGCTGCTCGCGGAAGAGAAGCCATCGTCCCAGTTCCTGATGCGGCGGAAGGGGTCTTCTTCTCGTCTAGGCAGCTGCTTCTTGCTTGGCATTGCTGAAGAATTTCAAGGGATTCTTGCCGATGTCCTTGTCAAAACAATGATTATGGCGAGCTAAGTAAGGCAGGTGAATGGCGTTAATATGGAAAGTGTATTGTCGCATGTGAATGTCTTCAGCGAGAAGCTCGACGAGAAATGACGTCAGCGCAGAAAGTGTGGCACGCTGCAGGACACGCGTAGCGTAGCGCAAGCTGCGCAGCCGATCCCCAGCCATTGGCGTGTAGCGGTCACACATCTGGTTCTGGCGGAAATGCAAGGCTTACACCGCCAGTCGTAACTAAGCTGCTTAATGAGTCGGTCGAGCGATAAGCGGAATGTTCTGGAGTGCGTTGCATCATCGTATGTGGTTGACAACTGTCAATGCCTCCCATGACCGACGACGAGAGAAACACGGTATCCTCGGCGAACATTGGATTAAGGTTGAGGCGGATTCTCGCTGGCGCGCCCTCGAGCTGCGCGATTACGACACTTGTCTCACTGTGTGACCTCGTCAAGGCTTAAAACCAGCTGATGGACAGGGTCGAGGAAGGCCCAGGGTGGCTTGCCATTGTCTTTCAATTCGTGGGCAAACCATTTCTCTTAAGCAGTGATTTGCTGCAGCGACTTCTCATAGCCACCTACTTTCTGCTTCTTGATTCCAAAGAAGCTAATTGCAGTGCACACGTATTACAAGGGATCTAGCACATGATTCAGTCAGGTGTAGCGGACCATTGGCTTGCACTGAAGCGGCCCATCTCCGACGTCAGCCGATCGGCAGGTTAGAAAGCTGTTGGACCCGACCTGCCGGCCACAACCCCACGCCCAATGCGTCATCGGGCAGCTTCAGGCTGCAGGTTCTCTAACTTGGGGTTGCACAAAAGAATGACCATCCCATTCCCTTACTTATCCGATGCTCCCGATACGGATACCCAGAATGGGAAATCATCGAGGGCCCACTACGGAGCGGAGCTCCGGAGCGGGGGAGGCCGACCCGCCTTGGGCCGAACACGTCCGTAAATGTGGGGTATCGGGCCCGAGCACCAGCCCCCGAAGGTGGCCCCTCGCCTTTGGGATCGCAAACGTAAAAAGTTCATACACCGTCCGACTTTATGCCACAAATCATGCATGTGTTTGTGTGTTACGTTGCAGGCGATGTGGGCTTATGTCTGCCCGTGGTTCTGCTCTGTTAGGTCCGGCTTACCCCGGGCGTGAGATGGGGCGGTCCTTGGCCGGGCTGGGTCGATGTTTCGGCTATGTACGTTGCGAGAGGTCATCGATTCGTGCCGCAGCAATAAGACCATGATTGAGCTCTGCTTATTTATATACATGGTACAGTAAGAGTTGGCCCATGCATGTCTAGGATGCGACCACAACCCGCTTCAAAGTCCAATTTAAAATTATACAGAATGTTACACAGAAAAGAAGTTCGTCTCAATCAATTACCATGACATGATGGAGAGGAAGACAAGTCCAGTTGCTTTTCCTCTTCCCTCTTATTCGCCTCGGCACGAGGCACCACCAGTCGGCCTGCCCCGTTGCGACTGTTGCGACGGCGACGGCCGCGACTGCTGCGACTCCTTAGACGGCGAGGGCTGCGACTGTTGCGACTCCTGCGACTGCACCGACTGATAAAGGGCCGGGCCGGGAATCGGCCATTCGTTGTCACGGCTGTCGTAGACCGAGAAGCCGAACATCTGGGAATCGCTTCTGCTGTAGAGCTCGGTCGCCGGAACCCCGGAGCCCGACAAGTCGTCGGTGCCGTCCCCCGTGACTTCGATGTTGCCGCACTGCATGTAGAACTCCGGCTCGTTGATGTGGGCCCGGTGCAGTGCGATGATCTCGTTGCGGATCACGTACTTGCCCGGCGCAATCGACTTGGGGATGGTGGCCGAGTTGATGCCGCCGTTCTCGCGCATCACGTCGGTGGCCCAGATGCCCTGCGTGTTGGCGGGTCCCGAGACCAGGCCGGACTCGGCGATCTTGGTCCACCGCAGGGATGTCTTGTCGACGTTGGCGCAGTCGCCGTTGCACGGCGCAATGTACGTGAGGATCGGTCCCCGATGCGACTCTGCCCACCCGTTGGGGTTGATGACCTTGTCGTCCGAGGTCCAGAAGAACGAGGCAGTGCCTCCGGCCGCGATCGTGCCGTAGTTGCGGGAAGGCTCCGAGTCGCGGCGGCAGACGAAGTTGGGGGAGCTAATGTCCAGCTCCGGGCCCTCATCCGGGGTGCTGAAGCTCCAGCCGATGGCGTTGGGGTCGGGAGAAGGGTTCCAGCGGCTGAAGCCCTCGTAGTCGACACCGTCTAGGGTGAAGGTATTGATATAACCGTGAGCAGCTACCTGAGTTGCGAGAAGCGCCGCCGCGAGAGAAAGTTGGCGAGCCATGGTGGACGAGACTGGTCGAAGATGCAAAGAAGGAAGTGCAGACAGACAGAATCCACCAGGGAGTTTGTGATGTGAAGTGGATGTTGAGATGAGTTGAGAATTGAAGATTGAGATCCGGCTGATTCTTCTACTTATACATCTCTCGAATAGAACTCTCAAGTCTCAACTCACCCAACGTTACGGACTATGTACATACGGATCTCAGTCCGGAGTAGATTTAGACAGCCTTGCTTGGCGACGACGTGTTAGGGGCCTTCGTCGGAACTTTCCAAGGCAGCAAACTATCGAACTCACACGATGGGCCCGCAGGATGCGGCGATGTAATGGCATCTATGGTCTTCTGGCGCTTATGGTGACCGAGACGCAGGGGCTGTGGAGCCACCAACGGCTTGGCTTTGTTTGACGTTCGATTATGGTTGAATAACAGGGGCCGAAAAGATGCCGACTTGAGAATCCAACCCCTGTAATTTACACATGCCAGCAGACAAGCATTCCAGGGCTGCAAACTTCATCACTTCCTGATTTTTCATGGGCTAGTGTTGTAGGGCGTCTCAAGGCTATGGAATTGTTCTAGCTTCATCGGCGGGTCGAGCTAAAACATCGCTCAGGCGGGGAAATTCTCCGCCCTCTATGACAAGATCAACCCATTTCTCAACGCGCTTCACCTGCCAGCCGTCGCTGAGCCGATGCAAAGCTTCGTAGAGATCCGACTTTAAGGAGCTGTACGTGACCTCCTCCTCCCACCGCGGCCAAAGTTCCCTCATCTTGGCGGCGTAGACCTTGCGCAACTGGGTCATGTCGTATTCCATCAGATGGATCCAATAGAGCCCGGTTTTCCCTTCATTGTCCAACTCGTCATCTTGATCGTACTCGTTCGCCTCCCCATAACGGTCTCTTTGCGGTTCCTCTTCCCGACTGGGCCCGCGCAAGAACTTGGGCATCTCGGCGGCGACCCAGAGGGGTTCGCATGAGACGCCTTCCCAGTCAATGATGGCCGTGATCTTGGCGTCTTTCTCGCCGATGAGGATGTTGGCGAGTGAGAGGTCGTCGTGCCAGAGAACAGTGCGTTCGAGCGGATTATTCTGTAGCTGGGGGAAGATCTTGGGCAGAAGGGCGGCCAACTTCTCGGCACCCCGCAGGATTGCCTTGGCGTCGGCTCGATCCTCCTCGTCTTCTGCCGTTTCTAGAATTCTACTTTGCTCCTCTCGGACAATGCCGAGCTGGGTGCCCAGCCAGTCGTGGCTCGATCTGAAAGGCCCCCGAGGGACGTCGTAATTGAAACGGTCTCCCCCGAAGAAAAAGCGGGACACCAGTCGGCCCGGCTTCGGGTTGCCGGGGCCGAGTTGAGAAGTCCCATCGCCGAAGCGGAGTGTGCCTATCGACTGGAAATTGGCGTCCTCAATGCCATGGCGGAACAGTTGGCTCTGAAACTCTGCAACCTGCTCGACGACCTGGGTTTTCTCGGCCATCGACAGCTTGCGCCACCGCTTGTACGCCGACACGCCAGGCATCAACTCCATGAGAATCCACTCGAAGCCGATTTCATTGTCTCGGCAGTCGTCGAATGCGATGACCTTGGGGACGGGCACGGTGGTCATCTCGCGAATCCAGTGTAACGTTGCGCACTCGCCGTGCGTTTTGTGTCGTGGATCGACGGGCAGCGAAACCCGCAACAACGACTTGCCCCGCCGGCTTTCGACCAGGTAAAGCTTGTTGAAGGCACCTTCGGCATAGAATGCGACGTGACAGTGATCCCCAGCGGCGAGCTCTAGGACTCTCCGGCACAGTTCTGCGATGGCCTCAAGCCGAGGCTCCCGCGCCCAACGGGGGACAAGGTCCCAACCACTATCATCCCACTCAAGTCCCTCACGGTGCTGATCGTTCATTTGGAGGCTTGCATGAACTTTAGTTGTGGTTCTGTGGATTTGGTCTGTTGAGTAAACAAAGTTGAGTGGGCGTTAAAGTGAAAACTCAAAACTTCACTTGTTTTGCACCGCAGCGGCACAGTCACAATGCATAAATGCAAATGGTAACACGCTATTTGAACGTCATGTGACTGTAGGTTGTTTGTGCCATGTGGCTGCAAAATCTCAGGATGCCTCCGCTCGACCATTCTCTCCCGAGGAAAATGGCGATGCTCGAAGACCAAGACTCAAAGCCGGAGAGCCAGCTTTGCTATGGAAGCGCCGTGGAAGCACAGCTGAGGTAATATTATCCTGCCACTAGCGACAGAATGGTCGAATTCGCGAGCACACTGCCTTTGGGGCCAAAGGGATTCCTTCCCCGCGTCAATTGCCGTGCATCCCCTAGACCCGCCATCGCCGCTACCCTAGTGTATAAGGGTTAACCCCAGGTTTTTTCGCAAAGGATTCCAGGTTTCTGGGATTCAACCAACCGTTTTCTCGCACGCCTGATTGTGGGGAAAGCAAGAAGGAACTCCGCCAAAGCGACGTTGGTAGTTACGGAAGTCTGACCTTACTCGTGTTCTAAACCTAAAACTTCGTTCGAGCCGAGCCGAGCCGAAAATGCCCCTAGAGCCACCCCTACTGAAATGATAGAAGTATTTAAACGCCTGACCTACATGTAGTAGGGTATTTGTACCTATCTCCAATCCTGGTCAATCAATACTACTTCAGATTATCGATAACAATCCCGCCATTCTCCCCCGGCATATAGTGACTATAATTACTGGGGGGATACTGTGACGGCGCAACTGGCATCCGGAAGCGGCCTTGATCACCTCGCCCACCCTTAAAGGTATATAACAAACAGCCAACCTGATACGAGCCACCGATACCACCGTTATTGCCTATAGATAAGAAGCGTCAGTGGCGTATCTTTATTCGAATCTCGAAGAATATATAGCAGAAACAAATGAAATAGGAAAGAGGAAAGCCTAACTTACACTTGGTATAATCCTCCCTTACAAGCAAGTAAGCCGTGATCAGGCTCTGCGATATACCCAGCGGGAAACGGAAGCTCTGCCTCTCGACCGTCGTGACATACCCGGCAACCCACTCGACGCGGTAGTCGTAATTGACGCTATAGCGGTCCGTGCGGTAGAGCGGGATCGGCGCGTCGCCTGGCCCAATGATGATGTCGTCGAGGCTGCTAAACTCGACCGAGAACGTATCCTGGTAATCCGACTGGATGTCGGCGTGGCCCGGAAAGTCGGCCTCGTTGAAGCAGTCGATACGACCTCGCGTCAGCGGCGTCAGGTTGGGGGTGGGCGACGGGTCTGCGGGAGCAGTGCTGGTGGGTTTGAGGTTGGCCCACGACGAGTAACTCGAGAGGTAGTCGGCGGGGTAATCCGACTGCGTGGCCCAGCCGGCCGTGATGTGGACTACGCCGGTTGGCACCCCTTGCGGCGACGCACCTGTGGCCCAGTCAACATGCATCAGCTTGTGGTACCAGGTCCTGCCCTGATTGGGGTAGTACTTGGTCACATCAGCGTATATATCAGCCGGCCACTCGTCTTTGTTGGCGTACTACATCGCGCTGCCGAGCGTCGGTGAAGCGAAATACAGCGGGCAGAAGTTGATGCTCTGCCGCCCGTTGAAAGTCGGGTCTTCCCCGGGGAGCATCGTATAGGCGGCCGTGTTGCTGGGCTTACCACATGGACATAGGTTGCTTGGATCGTCACACCGGACCGGCAGCCGCCAGTCGAACGGGGTGGTGATATAGCCCGGCTGGATCGTGGCATAAGTCCTGAAGATCCTCTCAAAGGCGGATTTCTTGGACCCGCTGTCAGCCGGCGGACCCAGGTACTCCAGCGCAGCCGCCGAGTTGAGGTCGAGGCCATTCTTCGTCTCGGAGTATATCAGGTTCATGATCTTCCACGACTGCTGCCAGCCCGAGTAGATGGCCCGCCGCTGTGCGCCATTGCAGCCCCTGAAGCTCTCCAGCCTCGTCGCCAGGTCGGTGAAGTTGTAGTCGGCGAACAGCGACGTATCATAGTTGCTGAGCGCTAGCGCGTCATTGAACTCGCTCTCCTTCTGGGCGACCGACAAGCTAGGGCTGTGCTCGTCCTGGCCGAGGACAAACTACGCCAGGTCCACGGCCCACTCGACCGAGCCGGCGAAGCCGTAACTGGCGTACCGGCTGATGCGCGACGCCTTGGTGGCGTGGCTCATGTGCGACACCCACGTGCCGCCGCCGTAGGTCATCATGTCCGAGTCGCTGCTGCTGTCGTACCACGTCCTGACGGCGCCGCGGCGCCCCCCGACACCAGGGAGTCGAGCTCGGCCTGCGCGATGTAGCCGGCGGTGCCCGTGCAGGGCCCTTGCTCGGCCGTCGATTCCGGCCCCGTGAAGAGACAGTGGGGCCCGGTGCAACCCGGGTCTGCCAGGCCAAAGCTCCGTCCGTAGCCGGCGATGCCCACAGCGATCTTGCTCGCGGGGACGCCGGCCTTGGTGATCATGGCGAGCGCATACTCGGTCTCGGTCAGGTTGATGTGCGAGCGGAGGCAGTTAGTTGCCCAGGGGACAGCCCGGGTTGGCCCAAGTGTTGTTGTAGTCCCACTGGCCGTGGAGATCGTACGTCATGTAGACAATGTAGTCGAGGACCTCGGCCATTTCCGCGATGGGGAAGCCCTTGAGGTACCAGTACGAGGCGGGCGCTGCAATGGACAGGGAGACGCCCGTCGGCAAGAGGGCCCGGACCGTCTTGAGGAAGGCGGGTAGTTCGGGCCGTCGTTGGGACTGCCGGAAAATCTAGCTATAGTATTAGAAGGGTATTACGAATAGGTAACTTACTTTTCTTCAATTGTTTAGGATGTGTTAGGATAGATGTAAGGCGATTGATTAATATGCAACCCTTTCGCGGTGCTTAAAAGGCAAGTGTACCTAATTTTGTATGGGGCCGGCTAAGAAATAGAGGTATACGATTTTTTCGGATAGGTCGCTAACGTACATGATAAGCGAGTGACCCAGGCAAGCGAATGACCCACTTCCTATACGACGCGATATCTTTGCACTCAACAACAAAATTTCCTCTACCATCCAAAATGCCCTCTACTTCAAAAGAAGGCCAGATAATCTTGGCTCTCTAAGCTCTTCAAAACGACAAGAATCTAAGCGAACGAGCCGCAGCTAAGATCTATGGGGTTGACCGTAGGACCCTAGGGCGCCGACGCGCCGGCAAGCCTGCACGATACAATCTTCCAGCCAACTCGCGCAAGCTCACAGATCTAGAAGAGAAGGCGATAGTTCAATATATCAATAAGCTATCTGCATGTGTATTCCCGCCTAGGTTATATGGTATGGAAGATATAGCCAACCAACTACTGTGCGAATACGACGCGCCCCCTATTGGCAAACGCTGGGCTTACAACTTCGTCAAACGCCGGCCAGAGCTCCGTACGCAATATATATGTAGATACAACTACCAGAGGGCTAGATGCAAAGATCCAGATGTTATTCGCGAGTGGTTTAGGCTTGTGCAGAACACTAAGGCCAAGTATAGTATCGTAGATGACGATATCTATAACTTTGACGAGACCGGGTTTATAATGGGCATTATCTTTACGGGTATAGTTGTTACGACCTCAGATGGCCGGAGCAAGGCTAAGCTGGCCCAGCCTGGCAATCGCGAGTGGGCAACAGTAATCCAGGGAGTCAATGCTCTCGGCTGGGCTATCCCTCTGTTCATCATCTTGGCCGCACAATACTACCTCGTCAACTGGTATACCGAGTGCAACCTCCCGGCCGACTAGCATATCGCAACCACCAAGAACGGCTGGACTACCAACACAATAGGCCTTGATTGGATCAAGCACTTCGACTACCATATAGCGCCTCGGACAAAGGGCAAATACCGGTTGTTGATCCTCGATGGCCACGAAAGCCACCACTCGACCGAGTTCGAGCTCTACTGCCAGCAGAACAATATTATCACGCTCTGCATGCCTCCACATTCCTCCTACCTCCTCCAGCCACTTGATGTTGGCTGCTTTGGGCCGTTGAAGCAGGCGTACGGTCGCCAGATCGAGGACTTGGTACGCGCGTATATCAACCATATAAGCAAGCTCGAGTTTCTTTATGCCTTTCGCACGGCCTTCTTTGCCTCTATCACCAAGAGGAATATACAGGGCGGTTTTACAGGGGCTGGCCTTGTGCCATACGATCCAGAGAGGGTGCTTTCGAAGCTAGATATCAAGCTTCGTACACCAACACCCCCAATCTCACGGCCGGGCACTGCACAATCTTGGGTCTTCCAGACACCACACAACCCTCGAGAAGCCGAGTCACAGTCAACGCTTATCAAGACTCGCATTGCCAACCATCAAAATAGCTCCCCGACTTCAATGTTAGCTGCTATAGACCAGCTTACCAAGGGTACGATGGCTATAATGCACCAGGTGGCCCTCCTTCAGGCAGAGGTGTCTTCGCTCCACAAGGCTAACGAGGCGCTAAGCAAGCGCCGGAGAGCCAAAAAAACACGTGTGCGGCTTGGAGGATCACTTACTGTGCAGGAGGCACAGGAGGTGGTAAGCCAGGGGGCTATAGGTGGGGAGGCAATGCAAGAAACACAGCTGGATGGTAGTGGTGCTGGTGGGGGTCGTACGAAGGTTCGGTGCTGTGGTGTATGCGGCAAGCCTGGTCATAATGCCCGCACTTGCCAGGAGGTTGCAGAAGCATCTGATTCAGCCGTTTCTGATGTAATTGTAGTTGGTTGATAGTTTTGTTGTTTTGTAATTGAGGATAATGTTTGTAGGGTAGTGGAGAGTGGGTCATTCGCTTGTCTGGGTCACTCGCTTATCATGTACGTTAATGTTTGGAAGATTTCGGACAGGTCGCTGAACCCAGTCCCCCGCCTTGGCGGGGAACTGGATCGGCCGTTTTAGGAGGCCCAGTAAGTAGTGTACATCCGTACCTACCACCTATGTACCTTACTTTATCATTTATGGGACCGATTACAAATAAGGTACCACGCAGGGTTCCAATTCCTATACGACGAAAGTAGACCCATCACTCGGCCCATAAAAGAGCGACACGGTCACACGGCCGTCCGGTCTTACGTCTCCGGGCCCCCTCCTTGGACCTATCTTCCACCCGCCATCCGCTCGGAGAGCTGCGCCGGCCGTGTTCTTGGGATATGCTTATCGAAACAGCGATTGTCGTCGTGGCAGTGGCCGCACTCCTCAGACTTGTCGTGAAGCCCCAACCCGAGCCCCGATTTCAGCCTGCCATGGCGACCTCAGTCGCTCCAGACGGAAAATCGTGCGACTACGCACCAGAGGAAGGAGGGTATTTCGACCCGCCTCTCCAGAGGGTGTCATATGGCACCAAACCCGGCGCTAGAGTGTTTGGCTGGCCCACCAAGGGCGGCGTATACACTATGCGAGCTGCTACCGTCGACCTTGAGTTCTTGGGCTACGGCCGGTTTGAACCTGTGCTGCGTCCCGATCCAAAAGACCCCAACACGGCCGCAGACGAAGAGGCGCACTGCAATAAGAGTAGGAAAACCTGCGCCCCTCCCCCGCCCCCTTGCGAGAATCCTACTATAAGAGACTCGTGACGCTAATGTAGTGAATCTGATATTCTAGTGCGTCAGCTGGGTGCCCGATGGTGGGAGAGCGAGCATGCATGGGCTAGGAGTTTCAGGGAGGTACACGCAGTACCCCTAGAGGAGAAATTTATCGCTACGGGATGGCCGGCTGGAGGCGGTGTATGGGTCCTCAGCGGGGATGTCGAAGCGGCTAGCGAGAAGAACGCCGGCATGCTATTCAACGCCTACACTATGGAGGAGCGCTGCAACGTGATCGAGAAGCTAGGCGCTACCTTCTACGCCAACCCCAAGGATTGCCCAGATTTGGACTTGGCGTAGGCGCAGTAGTATTCAGTGGTGACGATGAACAACCGCAGGGCTACGAACGGTAGGGGCTAATTACAAACTGCGAGATAACTGGATAGGACGAGTTTAGAGGGCGATAAGACCTTGAACGGGTGCAGCAGCTTATATGTTTCTGATCCTCTTGCTGCAGAAGTGAGCAGCAGATGGGAGCGGTACAAATGACCTTGTCTCGGTGACCTTTGATACAGCGCCATGTTGACATGCTTTAGTCTCCCGGTCAGTACAGTCCTTTTCGAGGCTGGGAATCAAGGCGGTTTAGGAGCATCCATCAACACGTTCTTGTTATCTGACCTTAGTAAGGGAAGCCTCGGATCGATATCCGAGCTCATAGAAGGCTGTCTTAGGCTCCCACTACCTGGGCGGGCCACGAGCACGCTGTCACCCCTACAGCCTGTGACGACGAGCAGGGCGCTCCAACAGTCACGCCCAGCGCTGTGCCACTCTGACACCTTGTCATAATCAGTATGACCACCAGCATGGTCCCGGCGACGATGAGCAATACGGCACGGAGAAGCGGCGCGGCGGGCGGGGCGGGGGTGGCACGTTCAGGTGGTCTGGTGCGGGTCTCTGCTGCTCGTGGTTTGATGAGAATTGTAAAGGCGCTGCGGCCGGAGCAAGCAGGATCTCGGAGACATCTCTCTTGACTCTTACTTTCGACCCCGCGGCTTTTGGAAGCAGGACGCTTGGTTTCCACGTAAAGTTTTGTTGGCGCCTTCGATATATCTACAACGAACTGCCTACAAAGAACGCAGAAGAAGCCTTTCTCTTCAATGCTTAGTTAACTAAGTATTCTAGCTTAGCTAGGGACTGCGTTGAATATTCGTACACACTCTCACCATCCAACAGCCAACATCCCCGTAGTGTGTACTATAGTTAAACCAGTGTTCTGAAATCGGAATCCTATGACGAGAAGGGGGGCAAGAACAGGGATTGACGAACAGGTTCGAGCCCTGTCCCCGCCTTCAAAATTAGTCGCCGAGGAGAACCAGTCGTGGGGTGAGAACGCGAACGTGTTACGTAGACGCAAACGCGGTATAGGGATGAAAAGGGCAGCACGAACAGCTTTGTCGAATGCATCTAAGATCAAGAAGTGCTGTTAATTCAGGATGCACAGTCGGATGTACCAACTTTGTTTCTACCGCCATATCAGAACGCGAGGGCTAAGAACCTGCCTATGGTCAAAGCCCTAAGGGGTCTTGAAGTTAAGTTATAGGAGGTTGAGGGAATTAGGCTTAGATCTCGCGGTAGCAGTCCAGCAGCGGCAGAGCAGCTTAGAGGTAGCTTACAGTAGCAGGGTAGCTGAGCAAGGAAGCTATGAAGTCAATATATTGAAAACTCGAATTGCCCAAGGTGCCCGCACCGGTATTGTCGCTAACTAGGTGACGTTCTAACATTACGTTCGTTCCCGCTAGCCCCGCCCTCTACCCCTCCCCTAAACGGGTTTAAGCCCGTCCCCACCCCCAAACGCGTTAGAGCCCGTCCCTCCTATATCATAGTTTCTGCCTACAACGGCTGCATCGGCGCCGACTCGGCCTGGCATACGGGTCAAGGAAGCTGAGCTTCGCCAACTCCCGCGCAAGACGATCTAGCTTATCTTCGTCGCGTCGCAATGTAGGCAGCGAGAAGCGCACGCGCTTTCGTACGGGCTGCTCTACCTCGAAATGGCGGCTCTGCGCATGGAGCGGCCGCCTAGCGATTCTGGCGTTCTGCTCGTGGATTCTCCGCTCTAGGTCCCCCGTGTACCGGTAGGAAGCGGCGTCGACGTGCCGGTCGGAGTAGCGGCTTTGAGGTTTGGGCTCCTTATAATACGGACGCGGGGTTGGTGGACGATAGCCGTGTTCTGAGCCCGGTCAGGCCGCTATATAAAGCCGCTCGGGATAGCGGTGCATGGTGATGCTACATTTGTTTGAAGATAGCGTTGAAGTTGGGTGCGAGCCTTGTACAGTGACCGTTGAGGTATGCCCTTTTCTTTTTTTGGGTGGGCAAGATGTCCTAAGAGTCCGTGTTCTTAAGAGTACCTGGGCTACGTTCGTGTATCCTAATTTACGTCGCTACTTTGCGTTCCCGCTTCACGTTTACGGTAGCCCCAACCGTATATATAAGCGCCTTTCTCCACCGTTTCTTCGTCCTCCTACCTGGTATAGCTAGGCCAAACGCGCAGATTCTACCATCCTTCTTGCATTATCGGCCTATCAACGAACGGAAATCTTGTCACTTGGACAACGGAAAATATGCCCTCCCTTGCTAAATAGTGCAAACCTCTTCGACTTAATAACGAGATCAAGCCGCTCCTTTATCGATATAGCATCCCGTATGATAGGAAGAAAGCCAACAAGGAGAGCCTACTTGCGTTGTTACAGGCAAATAGGTCTCCCTAGACCGAGTACAGCAGAGTAGAATAGCACCAGACCTTAGCGTAGTCGAAGTTCTTGGTCTCGAGCAGATTGCTTAGGATTATCCCCCTCTCGGCTCCGATGAGAGCTCCAGCGGCGGCTTGGATAAGGACTCCGGCGGCGAGTCCGGTGACGGCTCCGGTGACAGCTCCGGTAACGGCATGAACAAGGACTCCGGCGATAGCTCCGGTGACGGCTCCGGTGACGGCATGAACGAGGACTCCGGCGATAGCTCCGGTGACGGCCCCAGTCCCGGCTTAGGTTCGGACTCGACTTCTGTAACGACAAGGTCAGTCCAATATCTAGTTGACCTTTCAGACTATAAAGGCCATACGGAGAAGGCAAGGGAGGCCGGTATCTCTAATCCAGCTAACAAACTCACAGACCTCGAGCGACGGCTCCTGCTTGAATATCCTACAGCCTCGGCATGTTTGCCTACAATCAAAAGAGACCTCGGCCAGGCGAACCTCAAATAGAAAGTAACCGGTCTTATAGATTGGTTTACGTCGGTGGCCAAGAGTTAGATATCCCTGTCGGTCCTGCCCTCGTCTTCTTCGACTCCTACCTGTCCTTGCCGAACCTGGACTTTATAGACTATCTCCTCGACAAGAATAGTTGCTAAGAAGGTTGGTATGTATAGGCTAGCAACTCGGGCGCCAGAAAGGGAGCTGCCAAGCGCCTTAACAATCTCTGGTCCCTCGCCTTAGCCGCGCCCGAGGTGGCTCGGGTGGCCACGACTATAACTATAGCCTCGTCCGATTCGACCTCTAACCAAGATTTCTTTATGGACGTCATCGATCCCTACGACAATATACCGACCAAAGGGAAGGTTATCGGACTCCATATAACGAAAAAGAATACCCTCAGAGTCCGACTCGCTAGTCTGTCAGAGCAGTATCCGGATCTAGGGCGTAGCCTCTAGGTCGAGTGCAAAGGCAGAAAGGAGCTGGAGGCATATAAAGATTATATGAAAGCATTCCCAAAGGGAAAGCTATTGTTATTGCCTAAAGATCTACTCGCCGGATGTCAAACCATAGCAGACTTCTACCTCGACAGTGTATTCAGGATAAAGTAGGGGAGGATATACTACTGCTATAGATATAGTCGTCCAAAGAACGCGAATATTCGCCATATGTTGATGTTCTCGAAGACCTCCCTATCAAAGGTGTTTAAAGATGCCGCCACTACCGGGATGCTCCAGACGTACATAGATAGAACGGGCCAGTCTAGCTACGAGGGTATAGGCGAGGCTTAGCCTGAGGTGATCAGCTTAAGGGCGAAGCGGTTTGTCCCAGTTCAATAGCCACTGTTATCTTGACGCCATTTGGCGACCCTAGTTCTAGCCGGGTTTGCTCACGAATTGAGCTAGACACTCGAACTTCTGTCATCAGGGGTCCCCGTTAGTTTGTTCTGTTATATAGTAGAAAGGTAGCCGGGGGTTGTCTTTTTCAAGTGCTGTTGTCGTCTGTTTCGGCTTATTTTCCTATACTGCTTTGTCGTTTCGCTTTCGTTTACATGCTTTTATTTGTTTTCAACTGTTGTTCTCGTTCGCCTAAGTAATATCATCTGTATGATTAGTTCAGCAGTAGATATCTTACCATGGCTTGTGTTCATGTCCTGCCTAGCCCGGACCTTTTATAATTGACTGCTTTCCTAAGCCTTATGTTACTTTTTCTTTTTCTACTCTTCATATACGATCATGGTCCCTTGTAACGTCAAACCTACTAACAATGCTGAACAATAGCATCTCACTATTCCGCGCCCGACTTAGGTTTTGGGCAGAACATTGATCTAATATAGAGTGAACAATGGGAGACGCTAGGTAAGGGGCAGACCGATCTGCTACGTTGCAATTGCCTTGGCAGGAGAAGCGATGGCTATCGGGCAGTGGTGTGATTTATAATGCGTAACGGTACCTTTCAAGCAGCGTACGATACCCAGACAGCCCAAGGAATGTGCTCGATTTATATACGTTATACCTCCCACCGGTCCTAAACCCCCAAACCATAAGGAAGCATACTCTCTACACGGTGACCAGATCTTCAACCTATTATGCTTCTCGGGTTTACTCCGTCGTCACGGGCTCGCCCAATCCGCAATATCTCGTGCAAACTTCCCTAAATATACATCAACACCCTATCGTCCTACTGTGCTGAACGGTAGGCCTCCGTACTATACGGTCTTAGGGCCCGAAACTCCCGCGCGATCTATTCCCCTACCGATCCCGTACTCTTACAGAAATCCCGCAGCAGATTGGGACATCGCTCGAAATGCTCAACAGGTTCCCAACTGTTGTGCTGAGGTCCGTACCCTTCCCACTCGACCAAGTACCTCACCTGAAAGTTGAGAATGCGCTTGACATTAAAATACTCTTCCTGAGGCTTCTTGGTCATGGAAGCTACCCCTGCAGAGTGCGGCTTGGGAGTTTTAAGCCGACTTCGGCGAGGCGTTGCGTGGCGGGTTGTCGGTTTGTGAGTCTGTTGTAACCGGGAGCTGGCGCAATGCGGATCTGCCGCCCGCTTAGGTGCCGTTTCGCCAATTGCCGGGGTCGAAGTGCTTATCCTACGGCGCTTCTATGGTGGCTGGGTGACATCTCCTAGACCGTGCTTTCTGACGCTGTCCTCGATAGGTCTGTGGTTGTCTCCTATATCAGTACCGCTACGTGGACGACGGCCCAAGCTCTGCTAAAGGCTGACGCGGTCCTGGCTGGCGGATGGCTGTACGGATGGCCCGACATCAGCCAGCATACGATCGTCGTTGCTTATAGCTTCCGACGATCTCGATATGCTCGCCCTACTCTCTTGTACTTGCGACGTCACGAAAGGACTTCCCACACCCTGCTCTACTCTATCGCCCGGTAGCTAAGAATTACCTTGCTTCCGGTCGTTGGTTTGCTTGCTGTCGTAATGGTGATCACGGTGCTAAGAGAGGGCGCTGCTACCGGACTCATGCTCTTTTTCCACCCTATGTTTGGAGGCGGTACTAGATGAACTCTGGTACTGGAAGCGTAGCTTGGCATCTGCTGGCTTAGGTTCGCTGATGCTCTGATGGTCCGGCACTACCGATGGGCTCGCCCGCCGCTCCTAAACATATAGCAACCTGACAGGATCATTCTTGGTCGGCTCTCCGGTCTCGTCTGGAACCGGCAGATGGCGGTGGGCTGAGCTGCTCGTCTGGTCGCCGTCGCCGTGGTGATTATGGGATGCAGAGCGGTAGCTGCCATCCGATTTCTGTCGTGTCTCCCTCTCCTGTCTGGAGGCAGCCCTGTGCGGATCCTGGACATCATGGCGAAAGTGACACTTATCCCGCTCGTCGTATAAGAGGTATTTCGAAATATCGTCCTTCGACGTCGTTTCGCATGGCTCTGCGAACGGCCGGGGATCGCGTTGACATCCGTGATCAGGGCGTACGGCCTTGTGTTTAACAAGGGAAGCGGCATTCGTCGCTGGAGCGGTGTTGTTACGTGTGGTGTGATTAGGAGTAGATGCCTGTCCTAGCTGGCATGTAGCCGAGGCCCCGTTGGCCAATTGGGACAGCTTTGTAGAGGGAGCTATAGGTGAGATAGACGAGGGCGCTAGCGGGCATCCTGGGCCGCTTTCTGCTGTTCGTGGATCGACTTATTGTCGCTCGACTTATTGTCGCTCGACTTATTGTCGCTCGACTTATTGTCGCTCGACTTATTGTCGCTCGACTTATTGTCGCTCGACTTATTGTCGCTCGACTTATTGTCGCTCGACTTATTGTCGCTTAGCTTATCGTTATAGGACTTAGCATCGTAAGACTCGTCGTCGTAAATCTCACCATCGCTTGACTCATCGTTGCTCGAAATCACGATCACGTCCTTCGGTGGTATCTTGGTACCGCCGACATCGCCGCAGTGTAGTTGACCGGCACGTAAAGACTGCGACTGGCGGCTGCCGCCACTGGTAGCATAAGCGGTGGCAATATTGTTTCCTGCTTAAGTGTGTTAGCAACCTGTAGTCTAATCATGACGAGGATTCAAAGCCATACCTATGCCGGCACCACTCTTGAATTTGAACTCGTGTGTGTTAGAGACGGATAAGGAGGGGAGTTTTGGAATCAGAAGATTGAGGCGTGGACGGTCAGAACCCGCCACTGCAAAGGGGATGAGAGTCTCTTGACAATCTATTGCCATAGTGTTGCTTAGTGCTTCTGTGCTGCTAAATTATAGAATAGTTCATAAGGCCGTAATGGGAAACCAGGTTCGGAAGAAGTATAGGGTGAACTAAGGACATCTTTGCGCTGCTGAGAACTAGGATAACAAGCGAAATATATACGCCTCCGCGGAGACTGGACTCGGCAACCAAGCACGAGACGAGTTGAACCCAGTGGAACTCAGCCTCCCGCTTCCTATATGCTCCGCCAATTATGACAAATACTAAGCAACGTGCTGAGCTATGAAGGGTCTTGTTATACCCCCAGCCTCGGGCACCCGGCCGGCTCGGCCACTGTGATGGCTGCATGAACTGGACTCCTTCTTCGTCATCCATGCAGCCGGAATCACCAATCGCGAGGCAGAGGGCCCCTCACCGAGCTGCCGCACACGTAAACGCTAGCTCGCGCCGTCGGCCTTCCCGAGGGCCGCGTCTGCCTCGCTGTCAATGCGACGACAACAAGGATCGCCCCTTATACGGCGTTGCTTCACGCCAGAAAAGGCAGCTTCCGCAGGATGTTGTTGGAGCCACGAATCACAACCCAGACCTGATACCGTGATCCACTGCATCTCTTTAGGAATTGCTCAGCAGGGCGGCTCGGACCAGGCAGTACATGCCTCGTCCCCTCCTCATGCGACGATCCGTGACCTCCTCTTTCTGCACGACCAGGCTCCTCATCCCTGTTGTCATATTCCTGGCGCCACCAGCAGCAAGAAATAGGGGGCACCGAGCTACTTGATACGCACGGTCGTCCCGTCCCTTTGCCGTCTCACTCTAGCTGAAGCGAAGACAACGAATCACCTGTCGTGAGCAGATTCCCAGGCCCGTCGCCAACGCCTTCATCCTACGGCGTGACTCCGAGCCGCCCACAGAACTGCAGAGACCACACCATGCCGAGTCCGCTTCGTCCCCTCCCCTGTTTAGGCAAGCGCTGCAACCTCCCTTTGAGGGCTCTTCCTAGTTGGATTGCCTCTAACCAACCCCTTATCGTCGTATCGACTCAGCTATCGCGAGCCGCCCGCAGCGCCGAAGAGGTCACGTCACGTCGAGTCCGCCTCGTCCCCTCCCCTGACTGGGCCCGTACTGCGACCTTCTCTAGGGGACTCTTTCCCGTTGGATGGCCCCTGACCGAGGCCTCATCGTCGTGTTGACTCACCCCCCGCAAGCCGCCCACAGAGCTGGAGAGGCCACGTTATGTCGAGTCCGCCTTGTCACCTCCCCAGTTGAGCCCGCTGCGACCTTCCCTTGAGGACCCTTGCCAATCGGATCACCTAGCTTAGCCGAGCGCTCATGGTCGTCGACGCCAGCCCCCGCCCACCTGAACCTGTCTGCGGCCGCCGGAGTCGCGGTGTGTGATCCGATCCAATCCGAGACACCAAGCTGTCTTTCTCGCAACCAACGACCTACATCCCTTGCCGCAAGCTGCTCGGAATCGTCGTACGGTCCATTCGCCATGCCTCGTGTATAGCGGCGTCGCAGTGTAACTCGGGAAGTTGTAGGTTAGCTAAGAGTACATGAGATCTCAGGCCAAATGGACCAGTCGGAGAGTCTCAACCCTCCATTTCACTAAGCCCCTAGGTGTTTCTTCTCAACCTACCGGTCTGTCGATGCCTCTCGGAGGGAGTAGATGGCTGCGTCGGTGTCTGTGAAGAATGCATATGCAGGTTAGGAACCGAAAAATGGGCTTATTGCAATAGGGCTGGTCGGGTTTATTGTGCCGACGAGGGGTGGCCGAGAGTCCACTTGAAGTCGTAGCAAGCACTCTCCTTGTCGCCCGTTTTATCTACTACCGCCATGGAGGCGTACTAGCTCCTAGCCCAACGCCTTTATTATAGGCTCTCTCGACAAGACCGACGTAAGGTCTACCCATACTCCTTCCATAGGAGCTCTAACTATACGTAGGATCAGTCTGTCGCAGGTCGAGGAACTCGGTCAGCCTTACGGCGAATCTCACCAAGATTAGCAGAAATACATCGCCAACTACATGATATATATCGGCGAGGCTATCGTTAGGCCGAACAGTTGCCAGTCCGCTTGAACAGCCCCTTGGGTAGGTATTCCGGGAAGTCTATAAGTGGTACGTTCTAGAGTAGCATATCAGTTGGACGTAGTTTAGACCCTACCGACCGCTTGGCTTAGGAACGTACATCCTAGCAAGCTATGGTCTACCTTGCCACTGCTCTATAGCCGTGCTGATACAGGACTGCGCCTAGTGTTAGGTCGGTTCCTATGCTTATCGCTAGTATGCGACGTAGAGACCGGCAATCCGCCTTCGGATGATGTCGGCGCCGCAAGTTATTGTAAACCTTAAGAGTAGCGTATGTACTTGTTGCTAGGTCTGCTCCTAGCTTGTATAGGTCTGTTGTATGGTCGAGGCTTTCCTTCTACGACGAGCATTAGGGTCGGCTAGGTCAGACTATATAGGCCACGGTTGCATCCAGTTCGACATTGACCAGCTCGCTCAGATTGACAAGCGCCGGAGCCGGTACTCGTAGCGCGAGCACTCTAGGTCGCCGAGTCTACGTCTCTACGTTCTTGCTCCTTGTATAGTAACCCCACTTTTGGTATACCACGGAAAGCGGGCCGATAAGACCGGCAGGTCGCCTGCGGTGCAGTCGTCGAATTAGGCTGGTCGAGGATAGTGGCCCGCGGTATCCTTCGACATACACATGAATACGAAAGCGCCTATTACCGAAGACATATAGAGGGGGGCCACAAACACGTTTGGTTGGCTAAGAGCAGGGTTTATAACGTGTTGGTAAAACTTGTGGTCATATAAGGCAACATTAGATTTACACCACAGTGAAAGTCAGAAAGCGGAACTAAAAGACGGAGTGGTGAAAACTAAGCGCAAACGCGTTCACTACCGTTTCAGTCACCAGAAAGCGTCCTAACACGTGACCTGGACTCTGCTAAGTCAGCAACCCAACCCAAAATGAAAGTTAAAATCTAGTTCCAGATTCACGTTCTCGGCTCCCTACAATAGCGACATCTTCTTGTCTTCATTGTTGTTCAAAGGGGGCGGATTCTTGTCCTCTGAGCGACCAGTTTTGGACCCTTTTGAGCAGATAAGGAAGCTTTATATGCAAAAGCTCACCGAGTATCCCTCTTCGTGGGCCCAGCGAAGAGAGGTACTCGGCTACGAAAACCCCCAAGGGTGAATTCCCCACGGCGAAGCGTGGGAATATCAGCCCGGGGTTTTACTAGAAAACCGCGCGCAGCTCACAGGAATCGAACTGACGGCCTCCGTGGAGGCAGCCGTCGATTGCCCGGCCCGCCTGCGGCCTCCTCCGGGCTGAGACACTTGACCATTGAGCCACACGCTCAGTCCGGGGGATGTTATTTGACTGTGGTGCGTATCTCCTCTATCAAGGCCCATCCTTGCGTGCTCAGGTGACTTTGCAGTTTGCACTCTGCGCGCAATGTGTCTACTTTAACCACACACAAGCAGCTGATCCGTGCATGGTAAGAGTTTCTCACGCATCAGAATTGACGCCCAGTATACAGCCTGGTTGCCAGCCACTGGATTAAGCACAAGCCTCGGTCATCAAGCTCCCCTCCTCACGCTTTGAAGGACAACCACCTAATCAGTCCTCATTTGCGGGCAGGAAGATGGCACTCGGTCAGACAGCACCTGGCATGTCACTTATTTCACGGTACATTCATATTTTCCTATTCAGTGCTCTAACCCGAAGCAGCTCCAACACCCTCGTACCCTTCATCGATGGTCAACCGATTCGGCCCGACAAGATGGTACGCGTTGAGTTCCACCCTCGGATTATCTGCAACATGTGTCTGCGACCCCATCTCATTCTCGCGCCCACATCGCAGCTTTACGCCACCACCGCACCTCCAGAGTAGGCGGCCTGGGCGTAGGGCGACTTGGAGACAATGTTCTGCTGCTGCTGCTGGTGTCCATTGACGCCGTCGGGGAAGCGGAAGGCAAAGTTGCCAGGGTACGCGGCGGCGGCGGAGGGCGAGGGGTCGTCCGAGAGCAATGTAGGAGACGCCGTCACGGTCCAGGTCTCGTCGGCGGGGATCTCGCCGCTGGCCTTCATCGCGGCGAGCGCCTTCTCGATGGCGTCGGCGGGGCCGCCGACAGCGCCCTTCGGGATGCCCAGGAAGCCGACGGTGCCCGGGTTGGCGCCCATGCCGCTGCCGAACTCGTACTCGACGTGGAGTTTGGAGCCGTCCTTGCCGTAGACCGTGACCTCCAGCTTCTTGAAGCGGTCCTTGAGCTTGGCGTACAGCGCACTCGCGGCGGCGGCGATCGCGGCGCCCGCCAGGGGGATGGTAAAGGTGACTATCCAGCTGGCGTAGTCGAGCTGCAGCTCCACCGGCGGCGGGCCTCCCAGGCTCAGGCCATCCAGCGCGGCCGCGGCCGAGGGCGGCGGGGTCCAGAGCGCCTGGGGCGGGCGGCCGGCGGCGGTGATCCACGTGCTGCTGACGGTGAGGAAGGAGGTCGACCACTCAAACGCGCCGGTCAGAGGGTCGCTCGGATTGGTGAAGTCCTGCGAGGCCGAGCGCGACTGGGTGTGGGTGAAGACCTGGCCCGTGAGGTTGCCACCCTCGAGCCACCAGCTGACCGTTTCCTGCGGCTGGTAGCGTGCCGAGCTGCCGGGGCCCAGGGCGGCCTTGTCGATGAAGATGGGCTCAAACATGTTGGTCTGGGCGTTGCGCATGCCCACGACAATGTGCAGGCCGAGCACCCCCGGGTAGGCGTAGTCGACGTTACCGACCTGGAGCCAGCCCGCGTTGTCGGGGTTGGCGGGGCCCTTCGACGGCTCCCAGTAGCCGCGCGAGTTGATGTCGAAGGACTCGCCCTTGTTGCACGGCTGCCAGTTGCCCTGGATCTGCACCTGCACGCCCTGGCCGGGCACCGTCGCCGTCCAGCCTAGCGCATACTCCACCTTCCACGAGAGGGTGGTGCTGGGAGCGAGCGCCCGCGACTGCCAAACCAGGTTGTACGTGGGAGCCGCCGAGTTGGCCGCGACCGCCTTGGCCACCTGGAAGTTCCAGCCGTTGTTGCCGATGTTGGTGTTGTCGAGCTGAGACTCGAACCAGTGCAAAATGCGGGCGGCAGACATGATGGCTGTTGTTGAGGGTTTCAGGGATGCGGCTGACGGGTAAAGAGTCAAGGGCTTGAATGATGGGAGAAGTGCAGCAATGTGGTGCTTCGAAGTGATTCTTGCCGTGTGTAGCAGACGTTGGAGCTGAGGTCAAGTTGTCATTTTATATCCGAGTCGGCCCGGGAGCACGAAGCTCAGATGTCGTCATCCTACGCATATCCTCCGTGCCGTCATCACATCTCTTGCATGTCGAACACTTCGTGAGGCTAGCTGATGTCCTACTTAGCAAGCCCCGGCACTGAGCTATCACCACTAGGCCCAATATTTGACGTCGGTCTGGCATCCTGTCTTCCAGGACCCCGGCCGTCGAGGCGATTATGTGTATCTCTTTTGTCTCCCGTTTTCTCACCCTCGTCCGCTTCCGGGCATATCCTGTCGTGCCAAGGGGCTTGGTGTTGACAATTGCTCAGTCGCAGCCAGCCACCTAGTGGCAAGCTGTCCAGCGGCGACAGGTCAGCCCTAAGCCCTGGCTAGATAGTTTGGAAACATGGCTGCGTGGCGTGTCGAAGACGGCGAGCAGAGCGCAGCCGAGCGCCACACCGCCAAGCTCAACCCGATATTCCGAAACATTTCTGCGCCGCCGCCCTCGCACCAAAGGCGTGCACCGGTCGTCACAGTTGCGTGATCTTAGCCTCTCTCGTTCGATACCTTGCTCTAAACGCCCTTTGCATTTATTGCTTCCGTATGCAGCGCCCGTCGTGGGGTATCATTTCCGGTTGGCTGTCTCTCACACATTCGTTCTTCCAACCTTCACAGTCTTCCCGAAGTCAACTGTATGCCTGGAACTGTTCCACATGTCTCTTCGTAGCCCTGGATTCTAGCCCTTGACTCGCGGTATTCGATTTCAGGAGTAGCCGCTACTTTATCTATGCGCCGTGCTGCAGTACGCAGTTGCTAGCCTGCCGGTACGTCGACTAAGGCGGGCCCAGAGCCCCCGAAATAGGTTAGGTACCACCTTACTCTCGATGTTCAATACCAAGACAGGATTAACGCAAAGATCAGGCCGGGATTCCTTTGATACGCTGGAAGTTACTTTGACTTCTGTCGCACCGAAATCGCACTGCATAGTCGGGGACCCCCTCGATTCCCGAAGCTGATCCGCCAAGACGCTTCTCACCATCGTATATGCCTGGCGATTCATTTCAAACTTGAGCTGGTTTAACTGCGACTCGAGCAGCACGGTCTTTGCCGAGTCCACCTTGTCCAGGTCCGCCATGCAGACAATTGGCTGCCCCCGCCAATCGAAGCAGGCAAGGAAGAAATGCACGCTCCCGGCGACGTAAAGTGAATTCCTGTCTTGGGGTAGCTCGGCCCGGACAAACCATGCCCCCCAGCCTATCGTTGGCGCGTTGCAGTTGAAGAACACTCCGTCGTGGATGTCCCAGTGGCTTTGGGGCCTAACACGGAAGTCCAGAATCACAAGCGGCCCCCAGTCGACGCGGAGTACCGAAATCCTATTGCGCACCGCCGGATCGAGACCCCTACTACCACAGAGAGCGGGACGTGGAAGCTTCATAACCAATGTGAGTGTCTCGACTAAGCGTTTGGAATACCTCGCGAGGGGGCATCTTTCTGGAGGCCTGCCCAGCGTCAACACAGTGTTCGGCTTGTACCTCGCATACAAGCCTCCGCCAATCTTGCGCAGGCCGATTCCCAGCGTTTTGCCATGCAGGTCACAGAATAGGTTCAGAACCACCGGGAATCTAGCATCCACCTCGTGGCAAGCACAGCTCCGGTGGTACTCGGGGTTTGTCTTGTCACGCTCGTAGTTGTGCTTCATGAGCTGATAGTCGTGATGGATCAGGCTGGCATCAGTGACGATACCACTGGCTGTGATGGCGAAGTTGACGTAGGCGGAGTCCCCGTGGCCCAACTCGATGTTGCCGCACTGGGAAAATTGGCTGGGCGACTCGGCCAGCACCCCCGAAAATGGCGGGCAAGAGTCGCGGGCATCGGTCCACGCAAGGATGCTCAAATCCAATGTGGTCTCGATGATTTTGGTCTGCAGCCGCTGGAACACTTTCATACCGTCCCCATAAATGAACGGCATGCTGACGTCGAATATCCCCAGGAGGCAGTACGCCATATCCTCGACCCGGGTTGTCTGCCGCCGGGCGGCCCACGACATCCTGCGGGCGACGGGGAAATCGCACAGCTCAGCATCCTGGGATAGGAGTCCCTCGGGGATTCCAGTGATGGAATTGAGGAGTCCGGTAAGATGCTTCTTTGTCCCTCTGTTGTTCCACCTCTTGTCGAAGAAGACCACTTCCCGAGGCGCAATCAGCTCCTGCAGCGTCCACCCACGGGTGAACCACCGGCACCTGGGCAGGGCCACTTCGAGATCCTCGTCGCTGCCGGGCTCGAGATCGGCCAGGAACACATAGCACACCTCGGCATCCCGGTACCACGCAAACATGGAGTTGATGGCCTCGGTGAGCTCGGCACTGCTGGTCTTGTCGATGCAGCACGTGTCCACCCATACGTATTCGAGCCTGTCCCTCGTGCGGGCTACCTCGCATGTCCGATGGATTTTGCGGAAGCCGGCTTTGGCCTGCAGACCTCCTAGGTCGGCGGTGCCCGCGATTAACTGCTGCATCGTGACCTCCTCATCCTCCCAGGTGTGAGAGAGAATGGCGTATGGAGGGATCTGGGGACCGATGAATTCGCGCATCCTCGGGATGTCGGCGCTGGATGTCTCGAGGAGCCTCATGGCAATCGTCGAGCGGGATCTGATTGAACTGGCGGTACTAGTACTAGGTAATTTTCAACTTGGCCTTGACATGTCGATACCACGGTCGCGAACAGTTTGTAGTCCGACTCCAAATGATCCGCCGTCCACAGGGAATCAAGACAAGTCGAAAACTATGAGTCTGAGGGGCCAGAGGCTCTCCCACCCGAGAGTCACCCCGCAACATAGCTGCATGGAATATTGACTAGAAAGCTGTCTCATTGGGCTGCCTGCCTCATCTGTTACCCATGATTGGGTGCCGGACTTGAACCAGGACAAGCGGACTGTGAGTTACATATTAATCCTAGCCCTGCATGTTTTCGTTTCATGCATTCTGACGCCTGGACAGGTCGTAAATAAACCCGGTAGTGATTGCTCAACACCAAGGACACTTCACAGAGCGGCGTTCTCTCATCGATTTAGGGGTAGGCACACATCGCTGACTGGCACCGATGAAACAAAAGAAGGTCAAAGAACTAGCGGTTCAGCATCCGTCCGAATGCGTAAGACACAGAGATCCGCCCCTGGATTTCGCATTGTCCGAAGACTCCAACCCCATCCTTTGTTGGTCAATAAAACCACACACTTATAAGCCAACCTAACAGCTGGGTGCCACATAGCAAGAGTAAAATTGAAAGTCAAACTATACTATTACCATTCCATCATTGTCGGCCCTGAGAGCAGCGCACAACCCTCACCATGAGTAATCCACTAACCTTCACCCAGCTTAAGAGGAAACTCACCTACAAGTTCGACTGGTTCCGGGAGAACGGCGAGGAGCCGGATGCAGGGAAGCTCCAGGCCGTCGTGGACTGGCCTACCTACTACAGAAAGCCCGCCAAGCGAGGGGTGCCCCCGGAACTGAAGGCTCGGAAGCGCAGGCCAAAGAAGTACACCTACACCGAAGGCGCAAACCCTCTGGGCGTCGGATTCTGGTACAACAGACTCGCTGCTCGACAAGCCCGCATTCGGCTGCGACAGCACCTCGCATTGTACCACCTTCGTCTGGAACAAACGCTCGGATGGGGCGGGAATGGCCTCGCTTGCCTGTTCTATCTCGATAACCGGAACGGCGGTCCCCGGGAGTACTTTGTTGCCAAGTGTTCCATAAACCCGCAACGTGCATGGGTTGTACGGGCAGAGAAGCAGGCGCAAGCGGTAAGCTTTTGGCAGAGACAATACGTTTGGTGGACGTTGCTGATAACCGAGGGTCGAAATAGGTGTATCGAGGCTGCTTGCATGTGGTCCAGCTCAAGAACTTTCAGCCGCCGGTCACTGCTAGTTCTAGTAACACCCAACCGCGTCAACCAAGACATGAAGGCGGTGGAGGCAGTGGAGGCGGCCAAGCTGACCAAGATCCTTTCGGCGATATCCTCTTCCTCGAGTACCTACGGCGTGGCAGCCTACACAAGATTCTACGCAAGATCAGTGAACATCGGCACCCGATACCCAACCGGGTGTTGTGGCTGCTATTTCAGTGCTGTAAGGCTCCCCTTTCTCCATCGACTGCGAGATAGATAGTCTGACCAACCTCGCCAGTGATCCAAGCTTGTATCGCCTTGGAGCATCCGCCTGACTTGGACTGGGAACTAGCTGGACAGCGAGATGCGTCGGGGATGATAAATGGGCAACCCGTCAGCGAACGCATCACGAAAGGCCGGGCAGCAGAGAGCACCTGGGATAACCGCCGTGTCGGCTTGTACATCAACGAGGGCGCGTCGCCCAGCGGCACCGGGCTAGTCCACTGGGACATTGACCCCCAGAACGGTAAGCACCCTACCTGAATCTTCAAATCTTCTCCTACACGAAGGGTGTCTCATTGCCTACGGAACAGTCCTTGTCGGCGACCTCAATACCGGACCCCAAGCGGACCACCACGACCTGGTTCCTGTTTTGAAGCTGAGCGACTTCGGCTCTGCCTATACGATGATCCCGCAGGCTTTTGTCAACGCGTAAGAGAGCACCTCCTGATGATGGCGGGCTGTTGAGGGAAACAGACCTAATAACTCTGTTCTAGCTCCTCGATGTGGCAGTTTCGGGATAGATCAAAGACCTTCTACACAACACCGGTAAGCACACTTCTTTGTCCAGAGGGGCTCGGACTTTTGTTACAACTCCTCACCACGCAGGAACAATTCACCGAGGAGTGGAACTGGGTCGACACGTTCCCGAGGGCTGCGCGCTTTGACGGGGTGCGTAAGACGGCGGGCAAGTATAGCTACAAGACCAACCTCTACCAGATGGCCCTGGTACGTCCAACATACGAGAGACAAACAGTGTCCTGCTGTTTACTCTTACCTACCATTCCCGCTCACACCTGTCCCTCTACTAAACTAGGTCATGTCGTCGTTCATTACGCTCTGCTTCCCGCCGGTTCCACCCACCCCCGGCAAAGTCAAGGTCAACGTCACGACCCTCAACCTCTCGAGAAACGCCGGCCAGCAGCAGAATAACGCAGGCCAACAACAGCAACCCGAACCTGGCACGGCCCGACGAAAAGAGGCTGAAGTCATGTCCTACGGCGCCTACCTCCTCGAAGCGAAGTACAAGCGGGTCGACAAGCGGCTGCGGCACCTGGTGGCGCGCTGCCTGTGCGACAGCCCCGCGGACCGGCCGCGGCTGTCCGACCTCAAGATCATGATTGCCAGCGTGCTGCGGAACACGCCGTGGGGCGAGGAGGACAGCGACGCGGCGGTGCAGCAGTGGGTGCAGGATAATATCGGGGAGCCGCCTGCTGGGCCGCCGGATCCGCCGCGTTGGGTTGATACGGCGTTGCGTGATGATCTCTTTGGGGATGGGGAGGAGGAGTAGTAGTAGTTAGATTCTGGACACGGTTAGAAGGGTTGACACGCGCATATACGGTAGGTGTATAAAGTCTGGTTGGCTGGGCAGACGTGGCATAGTGAGTGGCTGTGAACCATCGCGGTTTGGGCGTGTTGGTAGGTCGTGTTGGACAGCATGAATCAATGATGCTAGCGGATTGGTCTGTAACGTACTGTAGTACTCTGTAGCTCCAGCAAACGCCGACCAGTTGTCGCGACCTCCAACCCCGCTTCATGCGTATGGACGTGGCGTGCCCAACTTGTGTTCATGGGCGTCTTTTGGGCTTGCCATCTTTCCCTCCTTCTCAATGTAAAAGTGTCGGGCATCTAGGCTCCTAGAGTACTCCACGAAGCATTGACAAGATGCCGAGAATTGGACCGCGCCATTCCGTATCGGCTCCGACCCCGACCCACCTCGCCGGTCAGATCATGTGGCTGCCTTCGGTGATGGACGTAGACGAAAGCGATCGAGTCCAGAGTATTCACCCAGATGCATACAACCATCCGGTGGTGATACTGTCTCCCGGGCTGAGAGCAGGGAAAGTCGAGATCTTCATAGTATGTGCCGGGACACCCCCAGGGGCTCAGACCACAGTTGCGACCCGTCGTGACTAACCTTGCAAATCGGCAGCTGACTTCCTTGGACGACACAGATCTTGCGGTCAAGTTCGCTCGCAATAACCCGCGAAGAAGGCAATACGTTCCCATATCCCCATGCAACCCACATCCCGATAACCAGAGGCTCCTGTATCTCGATGAGGAAGCCACGCTGCCGAAGATGACCTACGTGAACATCGAAAAGCATCACACCATCACCTTTCATGTCCTGCGCCCATATGATCGTCGGGATCACCACCACAGCAGCAGCAGTGTATACATTCTCACGCGGGGATCCTACCAAGACCTGGTCGAGTACGCTAGCGTCGTGTCTGTTGTACCAGTACCTGTGCCATCTCCGCTGCCAGTGGCAGTCGAAAATCCCACTCCCGCTCTACAATACCGACAACAACAACAACAAAAACAACAACAACAACAACAGACGGCAACGACACCACTCATCCCAGTCCCATCGCAGCCGGCGTCCTCGGAGTATTTAGATTATGGTACATGTGCGACTGCACCGCCAGCTCAGCCACCGACCACCGTTCGCACACATACCGGTACTAGTAGTAATGCGACACCTAACCTCCTACCCACTGGTCCCACTCGCACCGTCTACCAAGACCTCCCAAGCTACCACCACCACACCGACTATCAGTACCCGCGTACCTACTCCGAGTGGAGCCAGGCGCAAACCGGAACAACACGTACTGGTACTGGCAGTACTAGTAGCAATACTAGTACTACAGTCAACAGGCCCAGGCCCAAAGCCAGGGAGACAACACCATTACTCCTCCCTCGGTATCATCCCCACCCCCACCCCCTCTCCCAGCCCACCTACCGCAGCAGTAGCAGGAGATGGAACAGTCCATTTATTCGTGCAAGCAGTGGAGGAGGAACAGACGGGCCAACAACACCAACCCCTCGGAAATACATCCTGTGCGGCTTTGCCCTTGGGCTGCTGCTCCTGGGCGTGCAGGTGGGGTGGGTGCATCGGGCCGAGGTGGCAAGGGCGTTGCTGGCGGCAGGGAAATGGGTCGCTGTGAATGCTTGGTGGTTGCTGAGGGGTATTGCGGTGATGTTGGGTCGGGGCGTGGCTTGGATTGCAAGGAGTGTGTGGGGTGTGGTGGTGAAGGGTAAGGGTGGTGGTGCGGGGATGCTGATGCTTTGGCGGTGGGTGGGTGGTGGATGACGGTTAGAGGGGGATCTATTAGGTTACTAGTAGTGCTAGTATTAAAGGAGGCATGTGAGGGATGGTTGGATTGTGGTACTGAGTTTGAATTTGGATTTTTTTTTCTTTTGGTCTATTAGTTAGCTACTTTTAGTCTCCGATGTTACTGTAGTGCGTATAGGGGATGATGAAGGGTGGGGTTGTTGGGGAACTTGGGAATTGTTGGCATGGTGAGCTGTGTTTGATGGATGGTATTCGGGGGTGTCTATCATGTATTACTCTGATCTCTGGTTTTACTTCCTTATTATTCTCTGCCCGCGTTGGAGAGCTTTTTTCACGCTGCCCAGGCTAGCTGATGGTAGACGCAGATTTCATTGTTTGGACTCTAACTTACAGTAATTGACAAGCAACAAAGCCCATAGCCTATAGGTGCGGACTAAGCAACGATCAAGCAAGGCCTTTGTCTACTTAGCTCCTGCCCAGACCAAAGACGCTCCGAATGCGTAAGAAGGCAGCAGGTGTAGGCGAACCACCACTGTAGATCGATTCTCTGTCTTTGTTTGGGCGTCTGGATTTGAGAGCTCTCCCCTAGGTAAGTGAGCTGGCACAACAGCAGTTCGATCCGTCAGACGACACCCAACTTCGCCCTATCACTTGAGTCGTCTTCTTGCCCGTCAACCAAATACGACACACGCCCCCTATCATGGCCCAGGAGGGAGATAGCTGGACATATCGCCGGGAGCAAAGATGGCTCTGTTACAGATATCATGTATACCACACATTCGGGACACACCTGGAGGAAAGGGATCGCAATTTGGACCAGTTCAGACGCTTCTGTGTCCCCCGGCCTGGACAGTACCCCGGAGTCGAGAAGAGCTTCCGGGTCGCGCCAACACCCGCCTTTACCTACGGACCTCACCGATCCCAGCGCCGCAAGACGGCAAGAGTCTCAACAGCTCTTCGGAAGCTCAAGCAGGACCTCAAGCCTCTGACTGGCGTTCGGTTTGCCAAGGTCCTCGGGTGGGGAGGGAACGGATTGGCTGCGCTGTTCTTCAGCGAGGACCGGAGGACTTCTTACCGGCGGCAATACTTCGTCGTGAAAGTCGACATCGCAGGTGGAGGAGGGGACAGCTCGGGTTCCTCTGGCTCGAGTAGCAGCGAATGGATCCAGCGCGAGCTGCGGATCCAATCGGCAAGTCTATGTCCTTCCATAGTATTTAATAATGGCGTGCTGACCACCAACAAAACAAATAGGTTTCAAGACGCGATGCACATCGTCCAGTTGGCCGGGCTCCCTAGACCAATGCCGCCGCTCCGATCCCGCCGGATCCGAGCACAACAAGGCGGGCAGGGGAGTCAAGCGCCTGCTCAACCTCCCGTGCATGTCGACACCGAGGGCTTGATAATCCTCGAGTACCTGATGTGCGGAAGCTTGCACAAGGCCCTGTCCAAGGCGACCGAGGCGAAGCAGCACTTCCCCAACCGCGTGCTCTGGCACATGTTCCACTGCCGTATGTTGCTGAGGCTCTGGCTGGCTTTGTCCGAGTAGAGTCTATACTTTACTACTACTGGTAGTACTAGTGCTAACCTTCTGCTTTTTTACAGTCGTCCAATCCTGCGTGGCAATGGCATACGCGCCTACAGAGAACGGTCATCTGTACAACGGAATGCAGCCGCCCTTCATGGAACGCATCAACCCCCAGGAGAGGAAGAGGGACTTCGTCCACTTCGACATTGTTCCCAATAACAGTAAGCACCTCAGGACCAACCGCAAAAGGTTGACCACTGTCATGTCTCAGTAGGGTGTCGAGCTAACTCCTTGTGTATCACCTACCTATTTAAAATAGTCCTTGTCGGTGACCCTGGTCGTGATCCAGACCATCCGCTGCTGCCCGTTCTTAAGATGGGCGATTTCGGCCTTGGCAGAACCGTCACGCGGCGGCATTACGTGCAAGAGTAAGTACTACTAGTAGTACTAAGCATGGCATACGAGAAAGTGAGTGAGGCAGAGGTTGACGTTGACGTTGCGTCGCTTAGCGACTTGCCCTGGTACTATCGCACCTTGGGCAAATTCGGCTACTTTACACCGGTAAGCGGCCCTCTCGAGAAGACCATGCCCATATACCGGTTTACCGTGGAGCTTGCAAGCTTGCATCAGTAAACGGTGATCAACTTCCCCCAGCTAAACCCATCCCACAGGAGCAGTTCAGCGCCGAATGGGACTACATCCCGCTCGGCCGTGGTCCCTTGTCCCTGGCAGAGCCTTGGTCGGTCGCAGGGAAGTATTTCTGGACCCACAACCTCTTTCAGATAGGACTTGTAAGTGCCCTCAGTTATTTCCCCCCCGGCCCTTGGCAGGCAGTCGATCAGCCGTTGAAGCCACTACTACTAGTAAGTATGTACTAATAGTGCTCTCTCTTTTTCCCGCCCGCCCTTGCCAGGTCATGACCAGAACGTACCCGCTGGTGCCTCCCCATCCGCAGCGGATGTGGGTCATGCCGGAGGACGACGACCGCGACGGTGGCGACGAGGACAGGCAACGAAGAGTGAAAAGGATGCAGACGAAGGAGCCGTTCCACCACCAGAGGCGCGCGGACTCCGCCGAGGAGACGTACGCAGCACGGTACGCACCTTACGCGCAGCAGCGCAGCAGTCGCGGCATGGGGTTGGTTGGCTGAGCGCTGACCGGCAACGTACTTCACCTTAGGGCCCAAGACGATGCGGAACCGCAGAGGAGGGAAGACAATGCCCCGATCGTCAACGACTCGGAGTACGACTCTCACGACGATAGGAAATGCGTATGGTCGTACGGCGCCTACCTGCTTAAGGATCAGAAGCTCCGCGAGCGGGGGGTTGATCCCTATATGCGGACGTTAGTGGCGCGCTGCCTGTGTGATCAGCCGCAAGACAGGCCGCGTCTTGCGTGGCTGAAGATGGTGATCGGGAATCGCATACGGGATGGCAGGTGGCCAGCTGCGGAAGATGACCACAGGATAAGGGAGTGGATGGAGAAGATAAAGTGGTGATCCCGTGAATACAGGCAGAGTGAACTGCTGGGTATATATAAGAAGAAGAGGGTTTGATAAGTGGAAGCTGCGTAGACTTAACACAGTTTGCCACAACTTACCGCTAGATTGGGATTTATCAGCAGGCCACGGTGCCAGTCACAAGTCTATCACAGCCACAATTCAGGAGTTACTAGTCTTGGAACAGCAACCCAGGAGAACCCCGGTCGTGAGCTGCCATAGGCTACCGTAGCCGCCCAGGAGACCGGAGTCACCGGACGTCAAGGCGGGGCCACTCCGTCCGTTCCAGTGCTCCGGTATTACCAGGCAACCCATTCACACTCAACAAAGCAAAAGAATCACCTTCCCATCCTCTTCACCATCAACAAATTTATTCTGCCGCCCGCCACGTCAGTAGCGGTCAACAGTCGGAAATGCCGAGGCTCCACCGCTTACGTGAGTGCCAGCTCCGCCGGTGATCGCCCTCGTATCCAGGTTCCCGGGATATACAGTACCTGTATCATGTATGTATGTACATAAACCCAAGCTTCAGGGTCTCTTCCCTTTCTTTTTCCTGTCGTCACCAACCAGTCCTTACTTTTTGCCATCCCCTGCCATCGATCACTTTCCATCCCATATTCCAAGTGACCATACATCAGAGTCCAAGTCACAAAGTCAGCAATGTTGCTCGTCAGCCTCCCCAACCGGCCATACCGCTACCATCAACAACAACAACACCAGCAGCAACCGGAGCCCACCACCATGTCAGACACCACCACAACCACCACCACCACCACCACCCCGGATACTATTACTCCACCCTCAAGCCCTCCCCCACCAAATCCCAGAGCCGCCACCGAGGGAGAAACAACAGCAACAGCAACAGCAACAACAACAATAACAACAACAGACCCAACCCGGCATGATGAAACTCATGAAAGTGCAAAAAGACCAAAACCAAGACCGGGCGCAATCCTCGTCCGCTCGCGCCCCTCGCCCACCACCACCGCCGCGGCGGCGCCAGATAACTTTACCTCCCACGACCTGACTCGCTGGTACGAGCATAAGCATATCCCCGAGGTGCTTGCCACGGGCGGGGTGGGGTTTGCCGTGCGGTATCAGCTCCAAGCTTCTCAGCAGCAAGAACAGGAACAACAACAGCAACAACAGCAACAACAGCAACAACAGCAACAACAGCAACAACAGCAACAACAGCAACAACAGCAACAACAGCAACAACAGCAACAACAGCAACAACAGCAACAACAGCAACAACAGCAACAACAGCAACAACAGCAACAACAGCAACTACCGAGGCTCAGCAGGGCAGGAACGAAGAGGAAACGTCGTCGTGGGACAGGAGGAGGAGGAGGAGGAGGAGGAACAGGAGCGGGGGGGAAGCGCAAGCGCGCTGGTCTGTCTGGGGAGTCTGCGTCTACTACTACTAGTAGTAGGTCTGGGTCTGGGCCGGGAGAGGGAGATGCGGAAGAAGACAGCCAAAGTCATACTCAAGATCAGAGCCAGACTTTAGGTGCGGAGACTCAGCTCCCCTTCCTTGCCGTGTACTGTCTGGGGGATATGGGCTGGTTGCATGACGACGGGTGTCCGTTCTGGGGGGTGTCTCTTGAGCTGGACGAGGAGAAGCCCGATGGACCACTTGGGTTGGAAAAGGGGGATGTACCAGTGGATTCTGCGGGAGGGAAAGGGGTCAGGAGTGTGGTGGAGGTGGCTGAGTTTGAGGCTGGGTTTTGGGAGGTTGTGGCAAGGGTGGGATTTGGTGAGGATGAGCGGAAAGGGACGCCGGGGCCAGAAGGTGAGTGGTGACATTTCTGTTTTCTTGCTTTCCTTTCCTTTCCTCCTTTTCTTTTCCGTGCGGCGATTTCCGGGACAGTGGTATGGTGCTGACGTTCGAGCAGGCCCCGCGAAGCACCTGGTTCTGGTATATCTCGATGCCGCACAAGGAGATGGGAACGACCCAGAGACAGTGTTACGAGTTTCGTGGCCGGGTCTGACCGCTGTCGGGCGCGTGCGGTCGACTTTGTTCAGGACTGATCCGACGTGTCCGTGTCCGCCCGCAGCCAGGGCACTCAAAGGGGAGGGTGGGATACGGCCGGACGAGAAGAAGTACTTGTGCATGGTAAGCCCTCACTAAATGTGGAAAGGGTCAACCTTGAACCTCCTTAACTAACACGACATCTGTCGTCTCAGCACGAAGTATGGGCGGACGGTGACAATATGGCTGCTATCCTGGTCGCAAACACACTCCATTACACGCTCCTAAGTGCCTTTTGGGGTGGGGAAGGGGGGATAATTTGAGTATCGAGAGGATACCATCCCAGGCCTTTTAGGAGGAAGACACTGAACACGTTGCAGAGGACTAGGTTGGGAATGGTCCTGTCAGACGTATCGCACATGCTCATTCGAACAGTGATGGCTATTGATAAAAGGATCATGGGGAAATCCGTGTCCTTGCACGTAAATAGCTTGTAATTGTACGAAAGCACGAATTAATGAACAATTGACGGAAGCTCGGTTCGCTTCGTAGTCGTCAGCACTGCAGCTTCCCAGACGGGCGAATCTTCTCATGTATACAATAAGGTACGTAACATGAATGCGATAAGGTCATTGTTGCCTTTCCACCAGAGGGAGAACCTGGACATACATGCTTCGTCTTCGAACTCTACGCCTTGGAGCTCAAGTATTTTAGATCGGACTTTGTTTACTGTCCGGAATGCCGACCCCGCGTCTGTCTATCAAGGAGTACTCATCCATCCCCAATCACCCAGACGCCGTGCCGTGACAGTCACCGCAGCCCAACATCATATCATACCTTTGACTGGGTTGGGAAGTTCGAGCATGTCTCGAACTCAGTCCAACTTACTCAATGGAGTCGGCGGCGGCGACAGCGACAGCGAGGGCTATGACAAACGACAAGGTAACAACGACTCTGCTTCCGTAGGCTTGATCGAAGATACCCGCTTGGAACTTATCCCGCTGCCCATCTCCGCGTCCACCGTATCCGCCCGCGACCTCCACGACGTCACGCCGCCGCGGCCCTCCTCGAGGCTAGGGCGCACGGAAGAATGGCTACGGGGACGGCTACCGTGGGCTAACCCCTGGCCGACCGTGCCGAGGAGTGCCATGAGGCGCAAGCTACCAGAGGCGGACAAGTTACGACTTTTGTCTGGGTAGCCGAGAATAAGTCCAGACATTCTTTCCTTCCTGGCTCTTGCCATCCCTGTAGGTCATAGGCATTGTTGCCGTAAGGTAGTAGTGGAGGAGTAGTACTAGTAGTAACTGGGTTGGCTTCCATCGTAGAGCCCGCTTGGTGTGGACAAAAGGCTTCGATAATCACTCCGGTAATCTTCGCAGCCATCCCTTTTTGACTGTCTCACGCGCAATACAACCCTTTTACCCCCCGCCGGAACAGAATAGCGGAGAGGGTTAAAGTATGAGGATTCTGGCGTTCATGATTTGGCCAACGCGTAGGCGGATTCGCCCTCAGCCCGGGTAGTCACGCCAAATAGCCGCGCCAATTATCGCAAGGGACATGGAAACTTTGCGTCAGCCCTCTTCTAAACATAAGTTGCTTAACAACTAAGAACACATAATGTATGGCATCGTGCCTCGTGGTCCATATTCGCAGAAAGCTATAGTTACCGCACGATGAAATCCCGCGTTGTCATCATGGAAATGCCTCGCGTCGGTGGAACTTCTCTGGTCTTGGAGTCGAGACTATATGGACAACCTCCTATATCGGGCCTGTGGTGTCGAGCGCGAATCGTCTGAATATACCAGAGACAAACGCTCGTCCGCGAATCCCTTTGCTCACCTAAGGTCTGTCTGAATACCGAGATGCCCGATCAAATTGCAGCTCACTGCGTGGGTTATGTGGGAGAGGATGCTATGTCCGGTGGATACCGTAACGAGTTGCGGAAGCGGCTCGCATGACGCCCCATGGTCACCACAACCTTGAGGCATTCATGTTGGCATAGTCCCACAATGAGGCTCCCACCGTGCTGCACCACAATTCATACTTAGATAGGTGGCTGTATGTCTGCCTCCGCTCCAGGGGTTCCAGCCCGAGCCCGTCCTTTATGGTAAGTGGTAGTTTCCGCAACTCGACATGTGCTCAATATTGCCCAAGCCATAGTGTATTAGCGGCTAATGCATGTTATGTCGACAACAATCAAGGCCGGTGAGAGTCAATGTTGTAATTGGCCCAAGACGGATTGAGGCACACCAGCCTGCATCATTGCATGTCGGATCTCCAATAGCAGGATTGGTGGGCCAGACACATTTCCTGCAATGCCACCTGCAGTGTGGCGGCAAAGGCGGGCCGAGATGGATGCCTCTTTGGTGCCCCAGGTTTACTTAAACTTCACTCCTCCCCCAAAGGTTTCCAGACTGATCTCCTTTGTCCTGAAATCACAACCAAAAGAAGTGTGAGCATTTGGCCGGTCTGTCTGGCCGGCCCGAGGTCGAGTAAGTTCTTCTCCTTTTAGCTAGTACCTACTGGTAGGTTACCAAAGTTCTAACGTTGTTCGTCAAGTCCTCAAACCTTGACCGTTCGCCCGCGGGGGCGTCGTCAGCCCCCGCTACGACAACCGCATTCACGAGTCATGGACTGGTAATCAAGTCGGTGATGATCTTCTCCGTGACCATGGGGGTCGTTTTCCGGCGGCCAGTGGCAGTGCTTGCTCAATTCCAGGACCCTCTGCCACAGCCGTGCCGGATCATAGCCACGAAGAAGATCATCTCGCTGGTTACTCTTGCTTGGGTGGGCTTCAGGGGGGAGAGCTGAAGGGGTTTGACTTTGACATCGGAAGAGGATTTTCTGGTGACGCCAATGTCGCAAGTTGGCTACGTTCGATTGACCCGGCGGACCTTTTGGCATCTCTGTGTGCGCCGTTGGACTGGGAAGAATGGGAGGGTGCCCCGGACTCTGAGGCGGAGCTGCCATTCTCGAGCTCGGACAGGATGGGCTCGTGTCCGCAAATGACGCCGACCCTGTTGGGGTCCAGCTCTGGAGGGTCCCCGAATAACCAGTCCGTGTCATGGGCCGGCAGCAGCCCAGCTGTCGCTCGTCAATCTGAGGGCTTGGGCAGTGGGTATCAGTGTGCTGATTGTGGCAACGTGTATGACACCCGCGTGCAGCTCTCGTGAGTTTGGTCAATCCCTGTCCGATCTTCTCTCACTGACACCTAGAGAAAGGCAACACAGAAAACGCCACAAACCCAAGCAGCCCTGTCCCTTCGCGGGTGTCGGGTGTAAAGCGGAGTTCAGCGTTCGCGCAGAGCTGACGCGACACATGAACTCCGGCCAGCACGGCGGCGGCAAGAATGTGGAGTGTCCACGATGCCACAAGAGGTTCACCAATCGGATACACAACATGCGACGGCACCAGAAATCAGGAGCTTGCAAGCCCAGTGGATAAGTGACCCGGTGGAAGACCGGGTATAGTATCCCTTGCCATCCCAAACCCGTTCTGAGCTGTTTCCCCACGGCATGCGCGCAGGGAATGCCGTGGCAGGTAAGCTACCTTCAGGAATTCCCATCTTGTCCGCCTTTCAGACGAGAATACCAACTCTAATTCGTCTGCTCTCTACTGCGGTGCATGTCCTGGACACTTGCCGGTGAAGAGCAGACGAATTAGAGTTGGTATTCTCGTCTGAAAGGCGGACAAGATGGGAATTCCTGAAGGTAGCTTACCTGCTGCGGCATTCCCTGCCCGCATTGCCATGAGGAAGGCTCAGGTACTAAGGCGGGCGTGGAATGGGCAGAAACCTCTGGCGGTTTCTGTGGCTCCTACGGCTTGCATTGCTGCGGTAGGGTAGAGATACAATATACAGGTACATTGCGACTTTTCTGCTGCTCCATATCCATTCTATGGCTCCCATTCCCACACACAGATGGTACGATATCCGTTTACAAGTCAATGACAGAAGGCCAAGTCGCACTCGAACTCGTTGTGTTGCAATGAACATGACTATTCCCATTTACTCCAACTACCTCCCAGTTGATGCCCATTACACAGTAAATTTTCCGGTCCGCCAGTCTATATATGTACAAATGAATTCACCACCACCACTGGCCTCAAGCAAAGCGGTCGGGTCCTCCTTTGAGTTCTGGTGTGTGTGTCGGAGATGGTTGGGTGGGTAACGGGCTCGGCGGCGGCTGCATATACATCTGATACGGCGACAGTGGCGGGCCCGGAGGCGGTGGGCCTTGGAATGAGCCGAGAGGTTGGTACCCGCCTGGCACCGCCGACGGAGGCCCGTAAATTGGTTGCATCACGTACACGGTCCTCGGCATTCGGTTCCGGATGTTGGTCTCGTAGCAGGCGATGACGAATAGCACAAAATGTACGATCCTAGATAAGTACCTCCGAGGTCAGAAACACGCGACGGAAGTGAGATCCTGGTGTTACCCACAATGTGAGGCTGACGAATGCAACCAGAGCCTCCCCTTTGCCCATGATGTCCTTCTCCAGCTGCGCATCCTCGGGGGTGACCTTGGACGGATCGTACGTGTAGCGATAGTCGTCGTAGCCACTGTAGTCCTCGATGAGGTAACGGGGCCTGCTGGTGACTCCAGATGCGACGAGGAAAAGATCGACGACAGCCCATCCCAACCAGCAGAAGAGGTCGATCGCCACGACTGCCCCGGGGTGTATGCCCCGGTTTCCCTCTCGCTTCCAGATGCAGATGGCTTCGGCGGCGTCCCAGATGAACGTTGCGAGGAGCTAGTGGAGGGAGAGCTGTCAGCTGAAGGGCGCCAGGCTCTAAGGTCGCGGAAGAGGGGTATCGCGACTCACAGCAGGTACCAGGACGAGAAGCATCACAGCCGTCATCTCAACCCGTGGGGTCGCCGCCAGCGACCCGCCGACACCAGCGATGATGATCAAGAACAGTACCGAAGCAGCCCGGAGGGCCAGCTTCGTTCTCCATGTCCCCGGCGGGGAGACGTACTTGGGCGGCTGGTTCTGCATTTTTGGCTGCGATTTTGCAGAAACTGTTGATGTCGCGACAACTGCAAACGCTTTCAGGGGAAATCAACCCCCCGATCATGAGATGACGAATGGGGCGCCGCCTTGGCGGCAGGGTTTAGACGGCTTGGCATTCAGGCACAAAAGGCTAATTGGACCCACAGCACATACGGCGGGACACTCACCCCAATCGTCCCAGGATGCCATTTAGTATCCGGAACCCAATTCACATCGTCTTGGTCTACTGCCATCATCATCTCCTACGTAACCCAAGCAACTGTCATTTTTTTTCTCAGTGACTGACTTCCACTGAGGCTTACAACGCTTACTCTCCAGGATCTTGAGGTTTCGGAACAATAAGCGCAATGAGCCACCGTAGCCGATTCATTACAACGATTCGCCAAGCCATGAGCCTCAACAACTCCAAGTCGCAAACCACGAGGCACCTCCAAGTCAAGCGTGCGGGATAGATAGTCCCATACCTAGGGCCCGCGAGACTGGAGACTTGAAAGTGGGTAGCCACGCTTAGGGCATGTTGCCATTAGACATGTTTCCATGAAGCTACATCACGATGCCTAAGGACCAGTTGAACTTGTCGACGGCGGGACTTCATAGCGCTTATCGTATCGCCCACCCAGTTGAGCTTCGATCCCGTTGAATGGTATAGCCAGGACCAAAAAATGAGACATACTTTTGGGCATAGTACACTAGAATCTTCGGACTCCGGGGACCGCTGTGGATAAAGCGACGGTGTCGCCTGGCACTGGGCAGAGCGACATCTCTTGGACCCCTACGCGCTCAAGTCCCAGGCTGCGTTATATTCCAGGGCTCGAAGAACTGATTCTCATATACCGCCATGCACTTAACCTTCTCCGGCGGCTCCCGCTGCCACTCAATCTTCTCATCCTTCCACTCCGGCGCGCCCACCCAGCGGGACACATACCCTTTTGCCTCCTTGATCCTCTTCCCCGCCTCATCCGAGTACTCCAAGTTGACTGTCGGAACAACCGCAATCTTGCCATACCCATGGAACCACAAATCCTTACAGAAAAGCTGCGGCTCGCCCTGCCGACACTCCCCCTCCCTCTCGGCGCGGAACCTAATCCCGCTCTTCTCGAGGAGCGGCGCGGCGCCGAACACAGCCGCGCCGTTCCAGCAGGAAAACACCTGGAACGGCTGGCGGGCGCGGAAGCGCGACTGGGCATCCGGGTCGTTCCAGAACAGGTTCCAGGCCGAGTCCCAGCTGCCGTCGGGCGGGATCTCGAAGAAGGAGTCGCCGCCGCGCAGGCCGCGTGCGATCCACACGTCGTAGAAGGTCGGGTCGCGCCCGACGTACGTCCAGTCCATGCCGCAGACCATGTCGGCGCCGAGAAGCGCGCGCTGGTGGACCAGCTCGAGGATGTCCTCGGCGCAGGCGGCCACGTCGTTGAGGAAGATGACTGTCGTGCTGTTGGCGGAGAAGCGTTTGGTACTGGTACTGGTACTGGTATTACCTGTGGGGGTTTTTTCCGCATCGTCGAAGATTGGCTGGAGGGCCATGTTTCGTAGGCGGGCTAGCTTGTCGATGCGGTTGCCCTCTTTCGGGTTGATGTCGCTTGTGCTGAAGTAGTAGGTTGTGCCTAGCGCTTCGAGTTCGGGGCGCAGGGCGGCCAAGACCTCGCCGGTGCCGTCCTCTGAGTTGCCCTCGATGATCGATAGGGCGCAGCTGTTGGGGCCCAGGAAGCGGATGGCTTCTACCACGCTGCCGATGAGCCGTGGCAGTAGGGTGAGACATTGCCGCAGGTCGAGGGCGAAATAGTACTGGATGGTTGAGTCGGTGCTGGAACCGGCGATCTTATCGGCCTGTAGATGCTGATACCGGGATACATTCAGATCGGGACATTCCAGTCGGGGCAAATCCCCCGCGGCTGGATCCATGATGGCTTTGATGTACGCCGCCCTTGTCTCTTGGGGCAAAACTGTTGGAAGAGATGGTTAGAAGTCAGATTAAAGACTCCCCTCCAGAAGCAGCATTGAGAATTGCTCACCGCGTCCTGTGGTGGTGGTCCCTTTCGGGGCATCAGTGGCCTCGGGGATATTGGTAGCCGATGCCGATGCCGATGGTATAATCCTCGTGCTTCCATCCGGCGGGAGAAAATGTGGGCGTGGCACGGGCGTGAGCCGCTCATGGCGCAAATAAAGGGTCAGCCCTATAAGAGCCAGGCATGCCGCCGGCCACAAGAAAAAGCTTCTCCTCATCTTGAGCAGGAGGTAGTAGTAGTGAGCGACAGAAGTGGGCGTGATAAGTAGGCACTGTACGGACCGAGCGGTGGGGCGACAGATGACGGCCCGAATGCCCTGCCAAGGCGAGACAGTCCCAGATAGATGCGGCCCGGGTTAGGTCATCGAGAGGAAAGAAAAGTGGCGCGGCTGGTTCGACTTCGTAAAATAGGTTTGGGTCTGAACGTGAAGAGACTGGAAGAAATGAAGACGCCTGGCCAACGCTCAACCTTGGTGACGGCGCATTTTCTTTCGGTGTTGGTTCGATTGCGTTTGCTACCGGGGCCGGCAAAGAATACACGCCCATGGGGTAGGGTGACATTCCTTAAGCGCTTACATGCCTACCACGTAGGGAGTATAATGAGCCAGGGTCATGATTCGCCAAGCAGCTGCGGCCTTAGCCCCTGAATGGTGCTTCTTTATTAGACGCGAGGGATGGTTTCAGCAGGGACCGAGTTGCAGCGTGCACTGTGCGTGCCACCGCGTATGCTCGGCCTGGGCAGTGGGCACGCATGTAAGTTCAGCAAGCTGTTGGTACCGGTGTTCTGCAGGAGCGGCATCGTAATCACATACCTGTCAACCAACTATAAGGTACTGGCTTTGAAAATGCCGACTTTGAGCATCTCTTTTCTGAATTCCACTCCGTCCGCAGCATCATCCCCTTCCGCCGTTCTCACCTCCTCTCCATGCCATATTGCCAGTAGGAGTTTCTCATGATTCCCAATGTCCCCCCTCCTTGTTCCGGTACTACTCCTAATCTGCGCACATCAAGCCGCTGGCCTCGCCCTGTTAGGCCGGTCCCGGCGCCGGAATAATGCAACACTGCCTCTGATCGAGAGACAAGGCACGGTCATCGCCACCAGATACACAACCATCTTCGCAAGCGGCGATGGATCAGAGCCGCGGACTGCCAACTCCGGATATGAATGCCGCGTCGACTTACTGAACGACCTCTGGGGATTCTGCCCTACCACCGTCATCGCGGCAACGGACTGCGGCCTGGCTGGCGCTTGTGTCGACAGTTTTGACTGCTCTAAGGGATGCGGCCTTACAAATGCTCCCTTAACCACCTTTACCTGGTGAGCTTATAGCAACGCCATTTTAAACGACAGATCGAGTTTTTCTGTTATAGGCTGGCTGACGCCTGCCCTAGCTCCGACGCCGAAGCCCCATTCTGCTCAACCGCTCTCCTCACGCTGTCCAACAATGTCGGCCCATATTCCTACATCGCCTGTGGGGAAAGTGCTAAAACAGACCATTACATGGTCTTCACAACAGAAGCGGTCACAACCTCCATTACAAAACCGACATCATCATCAATCCCATCTTCCACAGCGTCGTCGTCGTCGGCAGCGGACTCCCAGAGAACTTCAACTTCCTCGCCAGACGGCGCAGCCCAGTCCACCACCAACTCCCAGAGCAGCGGCATCGCCCCTTCTAGCGGCGACATATCCACAGCCGTCGACACCCAATCCACCACCGATGCCAACAACCCCCCCAGCAGCGGCCGTTCCAACAACAACAGTAACAGTAACAACAACACAGGGGCTATAATAGGTGGCGTCGTGGGCTGCTTAGCCCTCCTCTGCATATGCTGTGTCGCAACAGCGTGGGTTCTGCGGCGGAACAAAAAGGCCACCGCAACCGCATCCGCATCCGCCTGCGAGTCTTCCGGCGGCAGCGATCCCTCGGGTCAGGACGTGGCGAATAAATCGCCGCCGCCACCGCCAGGGTATGGAGTGGAGGAGCTGGCGGGGTATCCCGTTGCGGAGCTGTCTGCGCGGGGGCCGGCGGCGTATGATACCAGTAGTAGTCCTTGGAAGGGTGGCACTGTGTATGATGGGAATGGGCGGCTATATATGGCGCCGGTGGAATTGCCTGCTTCTCCTCGTCCTGTTGTTGGGTTTGGGGTGAGGTAGCGTTGTGAGGGGCGATTGAGACTGTTCCCACTACGCGGTGGGTTCTTCTTCGTTGTAGTTGAGGCGGGGGTAATGAACTTGGCGTGTTGTCGAAGAAGCCGTATGTACAAACCTGCTGTATCTAATGGATCCTAGCATAGCGTGCCTTGCGGCTGTTGGTGTTGTGACCTAATAAGCGGTACTGATACCTGTCAGGCGAGGGAAATGGATGAAGCATTTTCAGGCAACTGGCTTTGGTTGGGAGTTTTGCTGTCTGGATTGTACGGCGGGGAGACAACAAGGAACCGGGTGAGATTCTACATCCTACACTCTGCTTCGTCTCAATTGCGATGTCCTGACTACCTATTGTCAGCCTTGAGAGCTGGGATACTCGATGGATATTAGAAGTAGCGGCAAAACGCTTACAGACCATTCATGAATGGCAACCCTTCAAGTCAATGTCTGTGTCACAAGATACTTCCAATTGAATAAGAAGCTTTCAACTTTTAAGTTTGTCCGCTTGGGAGGTTCAAAGGTCCTAAGTGGTGCACGACTTGAAGCTCGGGAGGTCTCTATGTAGAACACTTGGATATTGGGGGAGCAATACTTAAGGTACTTGCGCGATGACTCAGAGGCGAGTTGTCAAAACACTCCTGCCATTGAAAGGGAGTTGTCACGGTAATACCATCAAGCGTAACGACAAGGATTGATTGTCTCCAGTGTATCTTGGAGATGGTGTTGTATGCATACTTAGGTATTCTTGTAGGTGGCCATAATAGTCGCTGTATAGGTGGACTCAAAATGGTCGTCCCATGTGGCGGATCTGACTTGAATCAGTACTACTACTAGTAGTATATATAATATCAATTATCTTGTCGCTTTTGCTTGAAGGGAACATCTCTCACGTATCGTCGTCTCATCTGCATCTCTTCTCTGTTCATCCGAGCATCAACCTCTTGTTGAGCAGTATATCATCGTTGCTCTTTCTAAGTTCCCATATTCACTAGAGTAGCTAGGTAAATTTAGTAGTGCCACTAGCATCGAATGAATGCATTGGGTTCTTAAAGAGTACCTACTAGGTCCCTTAACAAGTTAACTCAGCCGGCATGGTCCGTGCGCAAGGGGGCAATGTAAACAAACCCCTGAGCCACAATAGCGCTGAGAGCAAGCCCACTTCATAGGTACTAGTACTAGTTCAATATGCAAGTCCTATCAACGCTTTCATCTGCATCACTCACTCCCAATCACAAGCACCCGCCGGTCTTTGTGGTCCCTCTGTCAAACTCTCAAACCCAGCGACTCTAAGAATGATGCTAGCATATCACCACTCCTCTTGACTATTTGCAGGATGCACATTTCCAAGGAGTTAAGGTTAGTAGTAGCCATATGTGCCCTATTCGAGGTTTTAGATCAGAGCTTTGTCCCCTACAGCCGTCCTAATTATATGTCGCTGTTCACAACTTGTGAGATCGGAGATACAGATACGTTGATAGACTTGCGGCGCCGTCTCGTATGATCGGTTGGAGAAAGATGACTGCTATCATGTCTTGACGCCACATTTTGAAGCCTAGTAATATATAGGTGAATGGTGAACCAGAGGTTCAACCGGACCAGCTGGCGGTGAGGCTGAGTTACTATAGCAAGCCTAGAATGTGAAGAGAGACACCAGCTGGGCGGGCCTATATTACCCAATACCGTAGTCTGACGTTGGTTATCACAAAGGTGCAGTTGTGCTGCCGGTGAATTGTTGAGTAGAGGACCAAGCTACCGTGAGTTGAAGTTCGGGATTCATGGTAAGTCCAAGCCGTCCGTTGCACCTATCCGCGGCGGGTCCGGACCAGGACCGGACCCGCCGCACCTGGTGATGCCGTGATAAGCCCAAGCCGCATGGGACCGAAGGCACCGAGAGGCTAGCCGCAGTTGTCTGAGCCAGCAAGAAGCTCAGCCGCGATGAGGGCCAGTTTGGATGGCATGGCTGGTGCCACTCGCCGCTTTAGTTCATGGCTCCGGTGAGGGTTTCGGCAGCTTCCATCTTCATTCCGTATTCCAACATCACGTCGTGCTTGTTGCCGCTGTAGTCTCATGGCTCTAGTGAAGTATTGAACTTCTTTCTTCTCCTAGCCGCTTTCCGGTGCCCCTAGTCGCCCCAGAGTCATGGCTCCGGTGAAGTATTCTGCTGGTTCTTCTCTCCCATCCGTGCTCTGGTTCCTGTTGCCGCTTTAATCTCGTACTTCCGGTGAAGTATTCAACTTCTCGGCGTATCCTCCCGCTTGCGGAGCCCCTCGTTCCTTCAAGGTCGTGGCCCTGGCGGTGTGTTCTACGTGCCTCCGTATTCCGGTGCCCCTCGCCGCTTTGTATTCATGACTCCAGTGAATTGTTCAACTTATCTGCCATCCATTCTGTGTTCCGGCGCCCCTCGCCAATTTACCCTCGCATTTCCAGTGAAGTATTCTACTCCTTCCCCCTTCCTCCGCATTACGGTGCCCTCTGAGCTTTAGATTCCTCCCTCTTCCCCTCCGCATTCTAAACCCTTTTCCTTTTTCTTCCGCATTCCGAAACACAATCATCCACATCTGCGAGAAACACCGAAACGATGGCAAACGAAGCGAGATCAACCTTGAACCGAGGTAAGCAGAATCTTTCCTTTCGCCGCGTTTGCCTTTTTCTTTGCTGCGTCCCTACGAGCCCAGCTGACTGCCTATGTTCCAATAGAAACGCGCGGACCGGAGGTGTCGGCCTTGGCCGATGCTTACTTAGCCGATCTCGACCTCCCCCAGTACGGCATGGTCAAAGAAGTCTTCCTTAAAGCATATGAGATGGGATACCTCGCAGGTTTGGCCAAAGCCTTGAGGCAAGCGAGACAAGTCAGCCGGGAGGGTGACGAGGCGGGCTGTCGCGAGGCCCAGGCCGAGTTCGAGGTAGAGGAGTCGGTGGACGAGAACGAGGAGGACTCTGAAAACGACGGTGAGCACTATTTTGTTTCAGTCTCTTCACGACTTTTCAGATCAGGGCATTTTTTCCCAGATCTTCCGTTTCTTCTCATACCTACGGTCTCTCACCCGATACCATCGACCTCAACTAAGGGAAATTCAGCAGATTGGTCGGGTGACGTCGTGAGTGCGTGGGTTGAGACGATGTCCCCCGTCAGGCAGCGGAACCCGTTTTTCCGCTACGCGCGGTCGACCATCCCCCGTGCCCATCTGGCGGCGCTGGCGGCGGTTGAACCGGGCGAGATCGCGGATGTCGAGACTGGCTCCCGCGCGGCGCTCGTTGCGCCGACACCTTCGTCCTCTCCGCCCGCGGCTGCCGTTCGTGAGCTGTCGGACCTCGAGCCTCGCCTCCCCGCGGTGCTCGCAGACGTCAGTGCCGGGGATAGCGCCGCTGCCGCTGCCGCTACCACCGCCCCCGCCGCCACAACCACAACCACGACCACCGCCGCCACCCCCACGACCGCCCCCGCCGCGACGACGTCCGCGGGCCAGCGGGATTCCCTCTACGGAATCCCGCTGGCGTACACGATCGTGCCGATCGTGCCGGACCTGTCGCGCCCCGCCTACCCACACCTCATGGACGACTAGGACGTCCAGGCCCTGCGCAAGAAGGGCCCCACGGTGGCCGAGAACCCGTACCGGGTCGTGATCGGCCCGGTAAGCGACGCGGCCCGTGAGGCCTGGAAGGGAGACCGGGGAAAGGCCTATCTCCACAAGAAACTGGGCGGCGACAGGAGGAGTGGCCTCCATCTGTGCCAGATGCTGCGTGCCCACGACGGGACGTTTTACGTCCTGGCCATGTTTGCCAGCCAGCAATACGCGAGCAAGACGGTGGAGCTAATGGGACGGGGCTATCCTTGGTAAGTTCTTTTTCCCCCCCCTTTTTTTCCATCTCAGGTCCTTGGTGGTCTTAAGTTTGTCATTGCTGACCTTAACCTAGCGGAGGCTCGATCATGTGGGCGTGGACTTGCCCGGAGGAGGAGTGATCGCACGGGAATGGGTATGAACACCGTGCGGCCAGGAGTCTGGGATGTTTGAGACCCGGGGCGTTAACTGCTGGGATCGGGCCGCATATGGACTGGGAGGAGGGTCGAAAATCGCTCCCTACATTGGGAGTCGATCAATTCTTCAATCACATATCGCGCCCTTAGCTGGCGTTCTTCAAAAAAAAAATTGAAGTCATTTTCACTTCGTTCTCACGCGAATTACATCCCGTCTTGGCCCTCTTGACCATGTGTCGTAGAAGAATTTCCCATTCTAGAGCCGCCTGTCTGCGCTCTCTCCCTCAGATGCTCCAAGTGTCAGTCCTCCTACTCTCATGAATTGTCTCCCACGGAATGCCATGCGGGCATCGAAGGACGCCTTCGGCTTCTAGCGCCCGGAGCGCAGCGCGAGTCCAGGCCTGGCACTTGTACAGCTTCTCCCTCGGATACAGTCTTCTCGGGCCGTCGAATTGCTTCTTGGGTGGCGGCACTAAAGAGCAGATGCGGTCGATGCAGTTGAAGTCGTCGGCATCAACAGTACCAAGCCAGGTCTTCCCCAGCATGAAATCGTCTTCTCTGGCTTCGCGGAACTCGTATGTCATTCCCTGGGCAATGGAGCCCTTGACTTGATAGAGAAAGTGCGGTTCGCCAGTCTTCGAGGGCACATCCCGCTGCACAAGGATGGCATGGTGGTCTGACTTCCCTCCGCCGAGAGACTCGGCGAGGTAGACGTTGTACGACATGGCTGGCTTTAAATGGTATGACGGGATGCCGCGGCGAGCTCAAATAAGGACGCTGCTTGGGCGGCCTTTTGGCCCTTTGTCGTAGGTATCCGTGTTTTCATTCGACAATGATGGGGGGAGGTTGGGATGAATTTGGAGATGGCGGCGAGTTGCTGCCTGTTGGATCGCGCGTTTGCCCACAACCACTGCGGCAGTCCAGGACTCCAGGTGTCCGTTGATAGTAGCAAGGTGGTTTCGGGAGCTCAGGATTATGGTCTAACAATCGCTGACGGCACACATAAGCTCCCTCACCATCGACATCCATTGTCGCGGACTTAGACGCAGATTACCAGGTACCCCGGTCAACTTCGAGTTGGTGGTTGGTCAATGTTGAAGTCGGACAAGCGTGGAGGGTCGACCCGCCTGATAATTGATACGAAAGTTCGGCAGTGCGTGCTATGAATCGCCACTCGGCTCCGGTGCGATTACCCCGCCTCCCGGCAGACCTGAGTCAGTAACCAGCAGTGTGTGTTACAGAGAACAATCTTGACAAGCGAGAGTTTGAGGATCAGTCATGGCGTTTGAGATAAGCTGTGTACTCCACAATATACAGAGCGAAGGATAGCCACCTAAATAATAAGCAAGGCTAGGTGCCTTAACAGCATCCCTCTTTCTGTGTATACCAAGCTGGCGGAACCCAGAAACAGACCATAGAACGTGTATTGACCGAGAATACAAGGAGAGAGTTACGAAATGTCCCGTGCTTACACGTCACTACAGACAAAATTCAATTTCTCGTCCCCTCGGCCACGTACAACGAAACACGAGGCTGACCATTGGCCTACATCACTCCCAAGAGATGAATCAGGACCAACTATGGTTCCTCAACATTGAGGTCCTGCTCCGGATACTTCACGAGCCAAGCACTGGCATCGATCTACTATCCTGATTGCTTGGGTAGCATGACACTCCAGGCCACGAGCTTGGCCGAACTTCGCTACCAGGCTTCGTTGGAAGGTTAACGCGGAAGTCGGTGCATGGAGTTCCCGCGATCCCTGCCGACTGATCAGGCCTTCCTGAATTGAAAAGGGTTGGGCACGGATTTCACTTTAGAGGGTCGCACCGTCCACATACCCGTATCTGTCTTGCATATATATGGCGGGGACTCCCAACTTGAATACCTTTCCAAAAACCCCCACTCGAAACTCACTTTGACGGCACAATTTCCCTTTTCAGAACGCATCTCAAGTCGGTACCAGCCTGTCAGACTCCTGGAATGTTCGCATCACGGCATGGAAGCAGCAATGCTCAGTTTCCGCTTCCTTCTATGATGGAAGGTTCCAAGATCGCGGATAAGTTGGACGCCCTCGCTCAGACACTGAGTGGAGTGGCCCAGAAGCTCAGAGCCGGGAAGGTCTCCCTGCAGACCGACACGGAACAGCGAATGGAGCTTGTTAAAGCAGGCAACGAATTGATCAATACCGTCAGCCAGCCTGAAGACAAGGTTCACTTGTATCTAACCCAGCTTTGCCACATGACTGCCCTCCGCCTGTTCCTGAAGTGGGATGCCTTCGACAAGATTCCCAAGGGAAGACGTTCCGACGGAACGCCGCTCACCATCTCGTACATCCAGTTGGCCAACAAGCTGGGCGCCGATGTGTCCTTGATCAGTGAGCCGCAATTTCCTCGTGTTTCACTTGAAGTTCCCTGATCATGCATTTCACAGCTCGTCTTGGCAAGGTACTTGTGGCCAACGGCACTCTGGAACAGAGAATCGAGATAGTCGAGCGCCTCGCGCATACGCCATTCTCTGCGCGCCTTACCACTCCGCAGCAGAAGGCAACAATGGAGTTACTGTAGGATTTACTCTCCTGCCCGACCGACGAGCATCTTGTCCATTCACTAACAAAACCCGCCTCCCCACCTTCTAGATTCGAGGACCACTGTCCTACACTCATGGCCTTGCCGGACTACTTCAACCACTTCGGCCGGATCGAACCCAAGGACCGCCTGCAGACCCCCGTGGCGTTTGCGGCAGGCATGCTCGGCTCCCCTGCCTGGGACATCATCCAAAGCGATGAGCGGCGCCGCAAGACCTTCATGCTCGCCATGAGCACTGGATTGGAGTGGGCTATCTTTCAGTCCACCTACGACTTCAGCTGGATTGTCAGAGAGGCCAAGAAACAGCCATCGGACCGCGTGATTTTCGTCGATGTCGGCGGTGGAAGAGGCCAGGTTCTCAAGAACCTCTTCGACACATACCCGACGCTGCCGCGCGAGCAGTGTGTTCTGGAGGACTTGCCTGGCGTCATCGACCAGGCAAAGCGGGAGCAGCAGCCCGAGCTGGCTGGTGTGCAGATGGTCGGTATGGACTTCCATAAGGAACAGCCCATCAAGGGTACGTCGTCCCGAAAACATAACAGTCTCCCATCAAACACATCTCCTCAATTGGTCTTTCTGACGAGAACCCAGGTGCTCTAGTGTACTACATCCGACGCTGCCTGCATGACTACCACGACGAAACGTGCGTCGGGATTCTGCGGCAGATCGCCAACGCCATGGTCCTAGATAGCAGACTGCTGATCTCGGAGACGGTGATTAACAATCCGCCGACGGCGTATCAGAGCGCGATAGACCTCATGATGCTCCTCCTTTCGGGCAAGGAGCGCGGGCTGGATGGCTTCAAGGAGATGGCGGATCAAGCGGGCCTCGTGGTCACGCAGGCGCTCTATGCGCGTGAGGACAACGGTGTCATCGAGTGCGTCCTGCGATGAGAAGCGGAGACCGGAGTTGAGGGGTGTCTGGGGGCGTCTAGACATGGTTGGTTGGTATTTTGCAGGCGATATCGTGGCCAGTGAGCCTCTACCGAGTAAAGCCACCGGTGTAATGAGAGCAGATTCGTCATGGTCCAACAACGGCTCTTAGCTTTATCTGTCATAGCAAATAGAGTAAAGAATGGCCGAGCTCAGACTAGCTGAACACCAAGAGAGAGTGTTGAGTTGGAGGCCCGTCATATTTCCTGATAAGGGGTCGGGTGGTGGGTAAATAAATATCAGGGAGAGCGGGGAAAAGGGAAAGAAAATGAGATGCTACCGTGCATCGAACATGTGGTCCTACAAAGTCCACAGCAGGGTTGCGCACGCGCAGAGTGTTGGACGATTTTTCACAGTTCGACCACTACGCCACACAGAGATTGGTGGGAAGTGTGCGGTTGCGAGGGGTGTTGGAAGGAATGCCCACCATGGGAACTTATATACCCGTTTTTTCATGTTCAAGTTAACCGTATGTAACTATGTACAGGCTATAAGAGCTGCCTTAGTCTCTCAAATACAGCGAAATGCTCCTCCTTCCACTCCAGTCGAGCTTCGGGTTCACCCGCCAGACATCATAGTAAACGCAACCTGTTACTGACTTGTCAATCCGACGCGGCCGCGGGAGTGCTTGCCGAGTATTAAGGCCCTTGACAGTCGACCTAGTTCTATATCGGATCCTACCGGTTCCGGGCTCACGCTGGACACTACCAGATCGTCACGACGATTTCAAGGGTTGCTAATGTGCTGTAGATACCGTTGTCTCCTGGAGGTATTTCCAATGATGTTATGTTTAGTGCCTGCTTATCCCCTACTATCCGTCCCCGCACATTCAACATTGTCCAACAAACTCGCTGGGCTTATCAGACAACATCCCGAGCCTCACCATTGCGGTTGTTTACACGTCGAAGTAACTTGTACAGTACAAGCTCTAGATCGAAAAGGACACGATAACCCTTGCCTCCCGTCCTACCGGCAGACATCGCTCAGACAACTACCTATAAACCTACCTATATGGTCAAGATTTATGGTCGTCGATCAGTCCTAGCGTGTCCAATGGCTACAACGCGCTCCAAATCCCCTTGCTGTCCTAATGGCAAGCTAGTAGGTGTTTTTCTTGGGGGATGGTTGTAGTCGGGGAACGGAATAAAGCCTGTCACTGGTTGACGTGGAGGATGTCGGCCTTCAACTTGACGATAGGACAAGGTGGCATACAGGCAGCTCGTCGCCCGGCCTGCCACACGCGCATAGCCTCTGGGGGTGGGCCGCTTTTTGGGGGCAATCATGTGTTTCCAGTGCGTCGGTACAGCCAGTGGTATACAGGTTAGGGCGCACGGTAGTATACGCATGGGGGGCCACGTGCTGCCAGAGACGCCAGTGATCTCTTTGTCCAACCGCGAGATGGTAGCCTGCAGGAGAGTGCAGAGACTGGTTTCCACTGTTGTAGAACATCGACCAGGCTAGGCCAGCACCTCCTGGCCCAGGGACAGCATAGCCGGTACCGAGGCATAGCAGTGGACTGTATAGAAACGTCCTCGAAAGTTCCAGCCGACACGTCATCCCGGGCGTGTCAACTTGGGGTGTCCGCCACCCATTCCTTCGTGATATGGCCTTTGGTATGGTCCTTTACAGCCTTCTTAAGTGCTGCATGTGGCAGCTTGATCTCATCATCATGGGTCCGCTTCCGACTGCCCAAAGCTGCCGGCGTGGAATCCACTGCGAACCCTCAGGGACAACGAACTTGGACCTGCTTGGCGAGCTGACGCGCGGCGAAGGCAATAGCAACGACGGGGCCAGAAGTCCTCTTTGGGGAATGCCAACAATCAAAGCTTGAAATGTCCTGATTGCGGTATAGTGCTCAGGACGAACTCGGAGCTCAGGTAAGCTGCCGGTCAAGCTAGTGATGTGCCGGTCGGTCAGGCGAGATGTTTTGCTCCAGGTCATTTTATTATAGACCCTCAAAGGCTCGGCGTCTAGCCCACCGCCACAGGCAACCCCGTACCCTCTTTTGGTGCTGATCCAGCGCCTTCTTCAGGCCGTCCGATCAGTCGCTGTCTCCCACGCGACCACCCTACACGCTTTCGCTGTCTTTCCTATTATTAGCGTGCAGCACACCTCCAACAGCTCATCGATCCGCCGCTTTCAGAATACTATCCGACAGGGTACAGCCCGAGTATCAGCCCTACATGAACCCGGCCATATAATAATCTGGTGCATCCCTTGCGGGCTTGGGTTCGCAGTATTCTTCGTCGCAGATACCGACTCCAGAGCATTAGTGGGTCAGGTTGAGTTCCTTCCTCAGCGACAGACTAGCCAACGGCGAGTTATGATGTTGTTGGCATTTGGTGTGGTTGACCAAAAAGGACTAACCTACTGGCCGTGCCGGTGTTCGTGCGCGCAGGGGGTATATGTCGTGCATGGCCGTGTACCTGACAGTGTGTACTTCTACGCCGCTCCCCGGTACATCCCGCACGGCTGGCTCCTCAAGACCGTCGTCAATGGGGATAATCACAGGCGGCGGCCGCTTTGGGGTGGTAGCCCGGCGCGGCGGCTCGTACAATGGGTCTGCGGCAGGGAGGGCTTCCCTCGCAGCGGTAAAATAAATGGTCGATTAATAACGGTCTCCGCCAAGGGGCTCCCGGCGCCTCCGATTCTTCTTTGACGTTGGCGAGTTCATTCAACCTCGGCGAGGATGAGCGGGGCGAGTTTGAACAAGTACCTTGGCTCCTCTTATGTGTTCCCTTGAACTTGCTCTTCTCCCGGTGGCTAGGTTGCGGTACTAGGCTGGCCGCTGCAGGTTTCAAAGCTGCCCCGTCGCGACGTTGTGTTGAGAGACTTGGTCGCCGGCGCGAAGGGTTTGCGCCACGGGTAAGTTGTTTGGAAATGCTATAATGAACCAGGAGAAGGAACCGAGACGGGGTACGATAACGCGAACAGTAAGGCGAAGAGCAGCGGGCGAGGGTGAAGAGAGCGGGCTGCTGCAGGAATGCGGTCTCGCATGTTCTCGGAAGGACGGCTGTCGCACCGTTTCCCTCTAGTAGTAGCTGAACCGCGACGCCGAATTCAGAAACAGAACGCCAAACCCCAAGCCAGTGGAGAGCCGAGATCGAGCCCTTGGCGGGAGCGAAGGGTTCTGGCGATACACTACGAACCGGCAACCCATGGCAGCGTCGACGCGGACTCTCCACGCGTCGTCTACACTGGTTGAAATTCATTCGCTATATGGGCGATGGTTTAAATTCCGCCCATGTTCACCTTCCACTACAACGGAGTGGCCTTCCAGATTGTAGCTGCCAACCTTGAGCAGCGCGAATGGCGGCGAAGCCCCGGCCTCTCCCCAATACGAATTCGCTGATTCTGTTGAGGGCAGAATCCTACAAACAATATATACTATCTCCCAGCCGTTCGGCGAAGCGGATGACGACTCATACGCCAAATCCCAAGAGCATCTAGAGACATGCTCTTTGCAATGGGTTGCACCAGGCATTGCAACATAGCATCCTCTTCTGGGGGAGCACATCATCCTGGCGTTTGCCAGATCGCCCTAGTGCGGCTCTACGGCGACTGCCGACACCAATATCACCTCAGCCGAAACCCTGGCCAACGCGCCGTAACCCGGACTCAGACCACCAACGGCGTAAATGGCGCAGCAGAGAAGCCGCCTCTGTACCTATTCTCGCAACCTGACATTTGCACGCCGGCCATGAGTGCCGAGATTCCCTGCAACTGCATTGCTCTATGCTGCGCTTGTCGCACCCGGAGTCCTGTTCGAGCATCGCTTGAAGATGGGCAGCCTATTGCCTCAGTTGATTGTCGATAATGGCTCAAACGAATATATCCCCATCACCCCCATCGATGGGGCTACCGTGGTTTCCCGTGTTGTCGGGGAGACCCGGGGCGGAAGTAGACTATTCCACGTAAGCGTTCCCTTCGACGTGAGCTTATGTCTCTCCCAAGGACCCCTGATTACTGAAATAAAGTGCCCGGACTAACACAGTAGGTAAACATCGAGTCCATTGGTGCCTCCCGTTTCCATGGTTATTAGGCTCCGTCTTGTGTTTGGACAGAGTGGGAACATATACCCTACTGCATTTTGAAAAGGAATGTCGATCCAGAGAATGGAAGAGATTGCCAGAGAGTCTTTTTTCCAGGCTTGCACGAATTGTCCAGGTCTTCTGGGGGTAATGATAGGAGAATGCTGTAGGATCCAGCCTTTTAGAGTTATGGCTCGCACAACCCAAGAGCTTTGCGATGCAAGAATTGCAACTGCAATGGGTATGACCGTTTGGGATACAGTGGTGTTGTCTAGATGACATCGCAGCGTCCAAAGCGGAGTACATACGAGTCTCGATAGGGTTGAAGCAATACGAAGGGATGACCATTTGGGAATGGTCAGTGTCCCAATTCGTCCATAGAATATATGAATATTCTATATATATGCAAGGGTCGAAGGCCAGAGGGTACATCGTCTAAGGCCTGCTAGTGGTACATAGAGAGCAGAGCATGTGCCTCACGAATCGAAGGTCTTGGAGGCCACTAGTCTGTACTAATCGAACCATAAGCTCCGTCAACCCCCGTCATCCCACTGCTCCACCCCTTCCCGCCCGTCCACCAACCTCTCCATATTCAACCTCACACTAACTCTGACATAAGGCGTCATCTCCCTCTCCCGATTCACAAACCCGCCTCCAGGCGCCATAATATCCGACGCCGCCCCCGGCCCATAATGGTGACTAAACAGCGGCGGCTGCACCGTCACACAGACCGGCCCTCTCCCCCTCCCCTTCCTCCTCCTCCACTCATTCTCCTTCTCTTCCTCCTCCTCCTCGTCGACACCGGCACCCGTAGCATCCCCTGTCATCGTCGTCGTCGTCGTCGAATATAGTAACCCATCGCACCAGTCCCGTAGCATCAGATCCCACCCGGCCATCACCGTCTGCAGCCCAAACCGCCACAGCAGCCTCCGCGCGCCCTGCTGGCTGACCGCGTAGGCCTGGGTGCAGACGGTGCCGTGCGACGCGTGCACCACCCGCGTGTGGGGTGGGTACTGCGAGGCTAGGGCGTCCGGCAGAGCGAACGGGTGCGGCTTGAGGTGGTGCGGGGAGGGGACGGTCTTGTCGTTGGGGATGGTCACTCGCAGCAGAGATGGTGGGGATAATTGATTGTTGGGCGGTGTTTTGCTATTGTTGCTTCTGCTGATGGTGGAAGGAAATTCAGTGCCGCAGTGGCCCAGCCAGAGGACGTCCCAGTCTGTTCCGTACGGGGAGGGACCGGCTTGGTGATGGTGGTGGGTGATGCGCCGTGGCAACTGGTTGATGTGGACTTCCGGACGTGCGGTGTTGTGGTGCCGCTCCCGCTCGCGCGCGAGGGTTTGGCCGTGTCTACTTGTAGGCTGCGTGAACGCACGCGCTGCGCGGGCGAAGACTTGCAGTTGTCTTTTGAGCCGTACGTCCCAGTCCGCGTCGTCCTCGAGAATAAGAGCGCTGGTGATGTTTTCGTGGACGATGCTTTCCTAGCCCCGTCAGTTAGCTGGCCTTACAACTACCTTCAGTATAAGGCATTAGGGGAGGTGTGAGTCCTACCGTTGCAGAACGTTCATATGAGCCCTCCATGAGCCTTTGTTCCCTACCGTAAACCCGCTCTGTCGACTCTCGGAATTCCCGGGCAACACCTCATCCAGAACGTCATTCCCCGCTATGCCATCAATCCAAGTGACATTCAGGTTGCTCAGTGAGGCGGCTATCGTCATGGCATCCCGCCGATCCGTACGCGGCGGGAGGTTGATGGCGAAGATGTGCTGGAACTGCGAAATGTGCACACCTTAGCGGAACCAGACCTTCTTCAAGAGGGAGAACTCGACGAAGAACAGCTTACACCTAAGGTGCGATTCTGGATATCGGGATGACCGCTTTGTGCGATGTCCGACGACCAACGTGGCAGAACGAGGAGCCATTCTGATTCCCTGGACCACAGGAGTAGGGCCACGACGAGCTCGAGGAAGAGCGCGACATTGCGGCGGCGCGGAGTCATGTGAGTCATGGCACCAGAGCTGAAACTATAGTATGGTAAGTTTCGATCTAGGAGGTAGGATGTCGGGCTATACCGCACTTTAGGGTGGATGCATCCTCGAGAGGGTGTCGCCACGTTGTGGTTTTAGTAGTAGCAACTGAAGGTCACGGGCTGGTCTGACCGGGTCACGGTTCCGGCGTGGGTAAATGCGGGTATTAAGGTTGCGGCACGATGACCACTCGATGCGGCGATGTTGCTTCCCTGGCAAGTGCCTAGCAAGGGACATCGAATTTGTGAAATACAACGTCAAAAGCAAATGGAGGATGTCCCTCTCGAGGTGATATGGTATGTAAGATGGCAGTAAGACTTCACTACGTTCCTCACTGGGGATGAGCATGGGAAGGGCAAGTCATGTGAGTATTCCCTAACTGTGTCAAACTCTCCCATGGTATTGGTGTTCTCGAGGGTATTGACCCTGCCAGAGGAGCCAATTATGTGTCTGGCTTGCGATGAGGTTATCGCGGACGTCGCGTGTCTCAGTGAGATCCCTTTTCCATTTGTTATATAGTCCCGGTGGGCTTGAGGACACCAGCGCCACTTTTCAGGTGTAGGAGGATCCTGCGTGGCCTGCGAACTATCCGTTTCTTCGTGCTTACGAAGCGTGCAGCGTTGGCGACGCGACTCGGAACGGTTGATCGGCATAGATTGGATTCAGAAGTGCTGTGAGTCTCCGACCTGATGCCGTGTAACCCACCCGCCACGAACAGGAAGGCTTATTTAGCCCAGTGCCCATCTCCGGAGACGCCGCGCTCATATCCTGGCTGCGCCGCCAACAAAGCACCACATGATTCCCGACCTTGATCAGCATATGCAGGTACGACCCTCGAGGTAGGTAGCACAAAAGCGTGGGCGTCCAATCTGAGACCCTAGGCTGACTCAGAACCTTGAGTCGACTGCGAACAGGGAGTTAAGGGGACGGCGAATATTGCCAGGTTAGGAAGCACCTTAAAGAATCCCCCGGCGCTCCAATGTAGACGGATATATGCCACGTTGTACTAGGTAGTACGAACGAAGTGCTTTGTTGGCTTGGGAGGAGAAACAGAGAGTATGGATATAGGATCCTCGGGTCCCAGAAGGGATTGACGTCCATTTGAGGCTCAAGCCACAGAAGGAACCCGGATTTGGAGAAACAAATGTCTTGCTTCTTGCTCTTTGAATCGAGTCCCACAGGAAAGTCCGCGCAGGCCGGCGAGGAAGACGCCGTGCCTCGGGCAGCAACTGCCTGCTTGTGTCGGGCGGAAGGGGGATGATACACACCGACTACCCGGTCCTCCGTGGAAACCTCTGGAAGCCAGACGCTTTTGCAACAAGTCCGCTGGGCGTCTGTCGAAGGAACTAAACGTACCAACACTGGTTGCTTGTTGATACTGCGAAATGTAATGACCTTCCGTAGTCCGTATGCTGCTAGATTTCGCGTTTGGGGCGCTTTCCCTGCATGTAACGGAGCATGATGGTCATCCTATAGGGTAACACCGATATCTGAAAATCCTCAAGTGAACGATAGTTACACGGGAGTGAAAGAGTCCCTTGATGGTCAACATCATGGCGTCGCTCATGCAGCCTTCTACAGTATTGAATGGCATGCAGATAAATACGTCAGATCCTACCGAGCCGACTAACAGGATTTCGACGGCCCATGCAAAAGCACGCCTTGTGAAACGGAGTGTGTCTGGCCCAGCAGCCGGTCAACGCAACTCTGTGTTACCGTGTCTCACCGAGTCACATTGGGTCCAAGCACTCGGAAGGAACCGTAGGCCGGCGTAAGGTTGCTTGTACTGTCTTTTGTTGAGGTGTTTGTTGTGGAGGGGAGAGATGCAAGATAGTTTGTTTCGTTGATCTGCAGACAAACAGTGCCGATCTTCAACTGTCGTCATCTTGCGCTTTGCGGTCTCGAACGAAGATGCCGGCTGAAGGCAGCAACACAAACCCCCCTCGAGTTTGCGCAAGTGTCCCTATCTTACTTCTTCAGAATTTGGTGGGTTGCTGGTCTGTGCGTGTTAGTGACCCGACGAGTCATTCCGGTTCCCACAAAACCGAGTACGGAAAGGTAGGTACCTTACCTAGGTATTCCGTACAGGAAGACAGTCCGTGTTATTCGCGGGAGGAACACTTGGCAAGCCTCTCAACCGGGGATCATGTGTGCATATGCAAAGGGAAATATAGAAATACTCACCCCTTGCAATGCCTCCTTGGATGACTTGTTATGGTGTTGCCTAAAGTCTGTGAACTTGTCAAAGTCTTGATCCGGGATAAGGTAAGATACTGTATGTTATTACTGTGTTGCGACCCTCCATGCATGCCTAGGGTTCGCGCGAGAAGCGCTTGTCGACCTCAAGCTTCCAGCCCGGTTTTGTCGCCTTGTTGCCACCCTCTTCCTCTTCTCCTGACATCCTGACATGTGGTGTATCGGCTAGGGCGAAAGCTTAAAACATGTATTGTACCACGTACACACATGACCGGATGACAACATGGCACAAATACAGATCGTCCCAAGGGCACAGCATGTCGCTGGAACTGACTCGGCGACTGGCAGAAACAAAAAGGAACCGCTGCCCTGGGCCCCGCAAACGGGCGGTTTCCCTTGCCCCTTTCCTCCCATGTCCTCTCGAAGCAATACAACCTCAACATCGAATTGACCACTCAAAACCACCGTTCGTGCCCTCCAAAGTCGACCCTTTCCGTCGCGGCGCCCGAGTCGCCAGATTCGAGGAAATTGAGAGAAGTTCACAGTCTCGAGATAATCCTCCATTCGAAGCGCCAGCATCCTGGCTTCTTCAATATTACCCATCCCAAACCAAGCATCGATAATTCCAGGGTGATTCCGCACTGGCGCCGGCGCTGCACCCAAAGACTGGACCCCTGACTTAGCGGTGGGGAAATTATTGGAGGGGCGCAACGAATTGAACCCGAGCTAAACGTTAGTGCTGCGGCGCTCTGCGCGCGGGCCAACAGCAGCCCGAGGATCAATCATCGCACACTCTCGGCTGATTGCCCGACTCCCTGCGCCCGCAGTCACACGAACCCACGCGTGTCTCAGTTTCCCCTGGCCTCTGCCGTGAGCCATCACGCCTGGCTCGATTCGGCTGGTTGCTCAGCCGTGCAAAAGAGGAATTGGGGACCGGTCTCCGGGACTCTCCCGCAATGTCCTCATCCCGCCCCGCGGTCACACCTACAACCCCAACGTATCCAGTGTCGGACGCGATATTCTCGAGCACGCCGCCGCAGCAACCGCCGCCGCCACCACCGCCGAGCGCTTTCACTAGCGCCTGGCCCGACGCATCGCCGTCACCCCGAACAAGTGTCCGCACCGGCAGCCGAAACGTGGGCAACCCTGCCTCGTTGAGGAGCCGCTACCACAACTACAACGCGATCGACAGCAATCCCCCCGCAGCACCGGAGAGACCCTCGGCTAGTACATCATATGCGACTTTCCCTCCCAATCCTCCACGATCCTCCTCCCTTGCCGCCGCCAGCAACCCCCCACGCACCTCGTCACTCTTACCGCCGGCGAGAATTCTTGTGGACCAAGGCGCTCCACACGCAATCGCTTCACCCCCCGACCCGTTCAGCGACCCTCGGCCGGCACCCAAGATCCCCGACGCGGCGAGAGAGGGAGATTCGCGCCACAGGAGGGGCCATTCAAGGGGTCATTCGCGATCAAGCAGTGCCGGCGGTCTAAGCGATACCCTGCGCAACCTCAACCGCTGGTCGGCTTCCACGACATCGAGTCGCGCTTCCAACTTTGTGGGCTTCACTCGTCGTGTGAGTACAGAGGTGTTGGGAGCAGCGTTCCACTCTCCGGGGAAGAAACTACACAAACATAGGCCATCGACTTCGGACAGCTCCCCGAGGTCATCAGCCCAAGCGAAATTCCGGGCTGAATCACCGGCACCATCGGCAGCACCCGTCCCGCCGCTGGCAATTTTACCCCGGATCTCGACCGGCCCGTCGCTGGAGCATGAGGTTCTCGAGTTAAACCTGCTAGGAGTGTTATCATCAACTGAGCAGCCTCAATCGCACCCGGAGCGGAGCGAGGATTTTGGAGCGTATTGGAATGGTCGATCGCAAGCTCTGGAAGAAGAGCGAGGATTGTCGTCGCTTCATCCAAGTACCGCCGAACCGCGGCTGCCATCCGGAATGATCACGCATCAATCAACCATGGCCTACGCACAGAACGGCCATGCCAGAGGCCACTCACGCGGTCGACCAAGCGGGCCAAACAGCAGCGCCGAAATCACTGTTTCGCCAAGAAGCCGAGAGAAAGATCGCGATCGCGACCGAGAACGGGAACGTGGCGGGAAACCTCCATCTCAGAAGGCAATGTTGTCGAAAGCGTTGCAGAAGGCAAACACGGCGGTCCAATTGGATAACGCGCAGAACCTTGAGGGCGCGAGGAGGGCGTATGCCGAAGCATGCGCTGTGCTCCAGCAAGTGCTCCTACGGACCTCCGGGGAGGAGGACAGGAGGAAACTGGAGGCCATTGTAAGTTCCTATGCGCTCAGTGTCCCGTGAGTGTTTCTCGGCAGGCCTAACGCATTCGCTCGTCAACAGCATGAAACATACTTGAGTCGAGTCATGGAGCTCGATGAGCAGCTGATCGATTTGGAACCCGGGGGCAAAGAGCTGCCGCATCGACCGGCAAGTGGCGAGCTGGACGATATGTTAGGCGTGCAGAGCGCGGCAGACGATTATTCGCGCCACAGGATTTATGAAAAGGATGTTGACACGCAACCGGCTTACGCTATTCGGGAACCGGTCAGAAACCCACCGCCCCCCTCTAGGGCGGCACCCGCTGCCTATGCAAACACATTGTTGGATCCTCAGGAAGGATCTTCGTCTTATTTAACCCAGCAGTACTCGCTCCGCTCCGCATTTTCCGGAGCGAGATACAACAGTAACTCCTCACTCAGACCTCCCGTGGATAACAACTATATGCCTCCACCGCTGTCTCCTCGACGGCCATCATCTCCCGGCAGGGGATCCCCCGCACCACACGAGCAAGTGAGTCCCAAGCGAGCAGCTGGGCCCGAGATACCCATCTCCAGCGGTCGGTTAGCCCAGCAGGCCCCGTCTGGTCATCAGCGGGGCAACAGCCATGAGTCGGTCTCGTGGCTCGATCCGATCGATGAATCCGAGCAATCCAGCGTGTCTTCGGTCCATTCGCGGTCGTCGTCAAAGGTGAGGAGGAAACACATACGTGCTGCAAGTGGTGCCACCGGAGCCGAGTTTGACGCCGCCCTGGACGACGCGATCGAGGCGGCATATGACGATGGATACGAGCCGGAGTCGGATTACTTCGGACACGAATACAAGCCGGGGCTCGGTGGCGACCCGATCGCCAACACATTGCGCCGTGTGGAAATGGCGAGGGAACTAGTCCGGGAACATGAAAGAGAGGCACTAGAGCTGGCGAACGAAAGGGAGAAACGGCTACGGTTACAGCAGCAACTCGAAGACGAGGAGTACAGGCGACAGGAAGCGATAGGCGAGGACTTTTATGACGGAAACGACTCGGAAGAGGGAGAGCGGCTGCTGGAGGAAATAACAGGGGCCGACGCCGTTGAAGACTTCAACTATGGAGCACGGTCCAGGCCGTCGGTTCCACGAGAATCGGACTCGAGCGGGATGACCAACCGCACCTGGCCGAGCTCCATGGCGTCGAACCCGACGACCGCTACGACTCTCCTTACTACGGTAAGCGAAGACAATGTCCCTTCTAAGCCTTCGGGTCCGTTGCCAGCGCTACCCGCCCATGCGATGTCGGAATTGCCCCCGCCGCCGGGCTCAGCTGGTTCGCAAAACTCGGGCCAAAGCGTGCGCAATCGCCGGCTTTCCGGGCAGAACCCGAAGGAGCTGAAAATCGAAACGACGAAGCTTGCACCGAGTGCACCAGCAGCACCAGCAACGACGGGCGGTGCCATCCCAGCTCAGTCGAAATCGGGCAACTACATCGTGCAGCAGCGTCAAGCCCTTTCAGCGGGTGCCAATCGCACCCTTGGACCGCTCACATCAAGGTCAGGTCCCTCGCCTATTCCGCCTGGAGTGCCGGGAGAGGATTCGGACGACTTACCTCCAATGACCACGCCCCAAGAGGAATACCCGCGTGTGGGCACTCCTTCCATCGTGCGTCCAGCCTTACGGAAGAATTACTCATCCTCGAGTTTGAAGAGCCTGAGGTCGCGGAATCCATCCATATCGCACTTGGAAGAAACTTCCGACTTATCGCCAGGCACACCACTAAGCACCCAATTCGGTGCACGGCTGCCCGCCGTCCCATCCCTTCCGCCAGGCGTCAAGGAGCGGGCAAATAGTACCACACCTGGTGGGTTGCAACTGTTCGAGAGCAATTTCCACTCGTCGGAAACCCCTGGGTCTCCGAATGTGCTCGCCCCAGATGCCCCGGCGCCACTTGAACCGTGCCCAAGCGATGTTATGCTGCGGCCGTTTTGGCTGATGCGCTGCCTGTACCAAACCCTCTGCCACCCGCGCGGAGGCTACCTCAGCAACAAGCTGTTTGTTCCGCGAGATGTATGGCGCGTCAAGGGGGTCAAGCTCAGGAATATCGAAGATAAAATTGCCAACTGCGATCTGCTCACCGCTGCGCTGCAGAAGCTGGCCAGAGTAGACACCTGCGATGCCGACGCGGTCCTGGAGGAGATGCAGTCGCTCGAGGGCGTGCTGGAGCAGGTGAAGACCACGCTTTCGCGCAAGCTGGGCAGCGAGGTTGGCCCGCAGGGCGCCGGGTCCATGTTCAAAGACGCCAACGCAGTGGACGCCGACCCGGCCTCCATGCCGAGGTCCGCGAGCGTCGCGGGCAAGGCGAGCAGCTTTTCGTGGCGGAGGCTGCGCAGCAAGAACAGCTCGGCCAACCTGCCTGGCCTGGCGACATCGTACGGTGGGAAAGGAGGCAGCGGTGGCGCGAGTTCGACCAACCTACACGAGGGCGCCACGGGCAAGGATACGATGCTGGCGAGCCTGCCCATGACGAGTCACCCAACAAGCCGGCCGACGAAGCGGGATGTCGCGAGTGTTGCGTTTACGGGACCCAATGCGAATTACATGGCTTCGCTGGCGAAGTTGTTCGATGCCGCGCAGGCAGTTGGTGAGTTGGACCGATTTTCATTGCGCATGTCGGCATACGCGGGGGCAGTGAAGGAGTGCTAACGAGTGTTCCAGACCAAATTGCCCGCCAGGTCGACGACCCCGGCCTCCGCCACGCGGACAAGACCCAAGTTGGACTCGAACTGTGCACCAAGCATGCGACGGACTTCTTCACATTTTATATATGCCGCTTTGTGCTGTCCGACCTGACGCTGTTGTTGGACAAGTTCATCAAGCGCGGCAGCGAGTGGGTGCTTGCGTGAAGCACGCCGGGGAGTTTAGCCTAGGTAATCGGTAGCAAGATCGTGGCCGTCCGAGGAGACCAGACGGTGGAACAATAGGCATGGACGGATGGGGAGGAAAGATGCGCATGATCGTGGGACAAACCTGATGGGTATCACATGACTGGTATGAACAAGACGTCGTCGCCGGTATATAGCTGATTTGGCTGCTTGTATAATTGCTTGAGATGAAAGGGGGATATACAATGGTGGAAGCCACTTGTATTGTACGTACAGAGCGTTCCCTCAACTATTCTTATCTAGACTTGTAGACCTTTTCTTCTCCACAGAGGTTGCTGTGGTTCGGGAGGGGGGCAGCAATCGGAAGGGTACAGCTTCTCATGGAAGGAATTGCATATACTGCTCTTATTCCATCACAATGGAGAATCCCCAAAGCAATGTATGTGCTCATTGTACTGATAATTCCTGGAGCGCTGTCCATCTGATAAGATAACAACCGTCCGTCGATGGAAGCAGCGTTCTTGGCGTCCATATCGACCCACTAAATTTTGGTCGCGCAACCCCGAACCACGACCACCAAAGCGCAACACCACAGCTCCGCGTTCCAAAACAAGCACAGCCCAGCGTTACATGACCCAGAGCGCCGATTGATGCGTGGCGTGTCGGGTCTGGACACACGAATGGGACCATGGCTGAGGCGTGTGCGTCTGACGCCGCCCCCGGGCCCGAGGCCTGCTCTACTGCATCGTGCAAGGGAAGCAGCGGCAGGTAGCGGTAGTAGCACGCGATGCTTCTCCTGCTTCGCCGGCGTCCCCAGACCTCGACGTCGATGGGATGTCAGCCATACCCTAGCTGCCAGATACTCCCCCCCCCGTCCCGCGGTAGTAGTTTTCCCACCACAACAATGCCGGCTCGCCAGCAGCACCACGGCCAAGGACGGGCCCGAACAACGCCGCGCGGCCGAGCTCGAGAAACGCATCGCGGCGATCCCCATCGAGCGCTACCGCAACTTCTGCATCGTCGCACACATCGACCACGGCAAGAGTACCCTCAGCGACCGGCTCCTCGAACACACGGGCACCATCTCTGCAAGCGACGCTAACAAGCAGATCCTGGTGCGCTCCGTCAACCCCTCCTCCCTCCCCTTCCCGCCCCCTTCCCCCACGCTCTGTCCCTTCCTTTTCTCTAACACCCTCCCCCTTTATGAATGCGACAGGACAAACTCGACGTCGAACGCGAGCGTGGCATCACCGTCAAGGCACAAACTTGCACCATGATCTACCGCCACCCGGCCACGGGCGAAGACTACCTGCTCCACCTGGTCGACACGCCGGGCCACGTCGACTTCCGCGCCGAGGTCACGCGCTCGTACGCCTCGTGCGGCGGCGCCCTGCTGCTGGTCGACGCCTCGCAGGGCGTGCAGGCGCAGACGGTCGCCAACTTCTACCTGGCCTTCGCCCAGGGCCTGGCGCTGGTCCCCGTGGTGAACAAGATCGATCTGCCCACGGCGGACGTCGACAGGGCGCTGGGCCAGCTGGAGAGCGTGTTTGAATTGGATACCAGCCGCGCCGTGAGGGTCAGCGCGAAGACCGGGCAGGGCGTGGGCGATATCCTGCCGGCGGTCATTGATCTGGTCCCGGCGCCCGTGGGCGATACCAAGAAGCCGTTGAGGATGCTGCTCGTTGATTCGTGGTATGACCACTTCAAGGGGGTGGTGTTGCTTGTTAGGGTGTTTGACGGGACGATCAAGGCCGGGGATCGGTTGGTGAGCTTGGGGACGGGGAATGAGTATACCGTGGGCGAGGTTGGGATACAGTACCCCAACCAGGTGCCGCAGAAGGTATTGAGGGCGGGGCAGGTCGGGTATGTGTTCTTCAACCCGGGCATGAAGAAGATTCAGGATGCGAAGATCGGGGATACGTTTACCACGGCCGGGTCGGAAGACGCGGTGGAGCCGTACCCCGGGTTTGAGGAGCCCAAGCCGATGGTGTTTGTGGCGGCCTTTCCGACGGACCAGGGCGACTACAACAAGCTGGCGGACAGCATCGGGCAGCTGGTGCTCAACGACCGCAGCGTGACGCTGCAGAAGGATTTCTCGGAAGCGCTCGGGGCCGGATGGCGGCTGGGGTTCCTGGGGAGCCTGCACTGCTCCGTGTTCCAAGACCGGCTGCGGCAGGAGCACGGAGCCGATATCATCATCACCGAGCCTGCAGTCCCCACTAAGATCGTCTGGAACAACGGCGGGCCCGAGACCATCATCACCAACCCGGCCGAGTTCCCGGACAACGACGACGTCCGCATGCGCAGGGCCACCATCTACGAGCCCTTTGTCCTGGCCACCATCACGCTGCCGGACGAGTACCTGGGGCGGGTCATCGAGATCTGCGAGAACGCGCGCGGCATGCAGAAGAGCATCGAGTACTTCCACGCCACGCAGGTCATCCTCAAGTACGAGGTGCCCATGTCCAGCCTGGTGGACGACCTGTTCGGCAAGCTCAAGGGTGCGACGAAGGGGTACGCCACGCTGGACTACGAGGACGCCGGGTGGCGCGAGAGCGGCCTGGTCAAGATGAACCTGCTGGTCAACAAGAAGCCCGTCGACGCGATCGCGCGCGTCGTGCACTCCAGCCAGGTGGAGAGGCTGGGCCGGCAGTGGGTGACCAAGTTCAAGGAGCATGTGGAGAGGCAGATGTTTGGTGCGTTTTCTTTTCTCAATTCTTCTTCTCAGTCTTCCTTTGTCTCTCCCCCTTTTCCCCCTGCCCCCCTCCACCCAATATTCTTGCTTTATTATTGGTGCGGTTCTAACTCACTGACACTTTTTGTACTACTTATGTAGAGGTCATCATCCAAGCCGCCGCCGGCAAGCGCATTGTTGCGCGCGAGACCATCAAGCCCTTCCGCAAGGACGTCCTCGCCAAGCTGCATGCCAGCGACATCACCCGCCGGCGGAAGCTGCTGGAGAAGCAGAAGGCGGGCCGGAAGCGCCTCAGGGCCGTGGGCAACGTCGTCATCGAGCAGGCGGCGTTTCAGAAGTTCTTGTCGAAGTGAGCTTTGACGAGATGAACTGAGCGTCAGTCTGTATAAGTACATTAATGCATGTACTGTAGTGTAGATGTACGTACATATATGTATATGTATCTAAGTTGTTTAATGATGAGCACGGGGCGTTTCGGTGTGTTCAGATACATATGGTAGAGACCTTGGGAAACAAAAGCGTGGTGCGATGTGAATTGCATGGAGGGGTCACACAGGTTGTTGAGCTCTTTGGTCGGGGAAGAGACTGAGTCCTTGAAAGCAGCGGCCCTTTATGTCCAGAGAGCATCAATTCCCAGTCTACCTCCCTGTATTCCTGTGTACACTGTACCGTTACTTGCAGAGTGTGCCAGCTGTCAACGTCAGCAGAATATTCCCCGTTTCGGAACCTGTCTTAGGCACTGCCATCAACGTTTTGACGGCTCCCCGCGTGCTACTTGGTGATAATGACGCGGGTTTGAGTCTGGGTTTCTTCGTCGGTTGAGTTCGGTCTTGCAACCAGATAAACACGGGCCATTCTTCCACACCAGGCTCTTGTATTCTTTTGGCTTTCATCTCCTTCCGCGGAAGGCTCAGCTACCGAGCTTCAACCTCAATCCCCCCGAATAGGGCGACTATTCCCGAGCTCCGTCCCAGTAAATGACCCTGGCTTGACACGCGCACCAATGATTCCTTTTCGGGCATTCGGCGATTTGATTTGAGAGGTTCATCATGTTGCAGATGCTTAAGGAACGTAGGATATAAAGAGCCCGGTGGGGACGACGGTGGCAATGCTGGATATTGTATGGTGATCTACCATCTGGCAAAAAGAGCCCAGGGGCGAGGTCCTTTTAACCGTTCCCCGGCGATGCGGCTAAAATGGAGAACGATATGCTCGACGCCGCTGAAGTCGCATTACATCGCGGGGCCCCGCGCGATGTGCCGACGTCGTGTGGTATTCATGTCCCCCGTAATTGGAGCCTCCGGGCTTGATGTAATCATGCAAGTGTGGGGGAAGAAGCAGGCTCATCAGTGCAACGGGAAGATGGCAGGTACCCGTCGCAAGTATTACCTTTTCCTCAACACCCTCTGACCAGGAGACTACAATAGGCGCGGATAAGGGGAAGGCCGGGATGAGCGGCTCCCTTGCCATTTTCAGTAGATTAATGTCAGGGTGACGAGTGCCCGGGATGGTGAGCATATATGGTGGCATCCCTCGTCCGCTCCCAGGATCTCGGTTGTCCCTGACAGACGCGGAATTCGTCAAGCCTCATCTCGGTCCTTTCGAAGTCAGTCGTCACCACAATGAAGGCCAGTCTTATGCTCCTGTTGGCGCCGCTCGCCGTCCTGGCAGCACCGGCCCTCGATACCCGCCAGGCAGCTCAGAGCATCGACCAGCTGTTCAAGGCCAAGGGCAAGCTCTATTACGGCACCTGCACCGACCAAGGCCGGCTCACCTCGGGCAAGAATGCGGCCATCATCCAGGCCAACTTCGGCCAGGTGACGCCCGAGAACAGCATGAAGTGGCAGTCCATCAACCCCAACCGGGGCAGCTACAGCTGGGGCCAGGCCGACTACCTCGTCAACTGGGCCACCCAGAACAACAAGACCATCCGCGGTCACACCTTTGTCTGGCATTCGCAGCTGGCCGGCTGGGTCGGCAACATCCGCGACCGTAACACCTTGACCCAGGTCATCCAGGACCACATCACGACGGTCATGACGCGGTACAAGGGCAAGATCTACGGATATGTGCGCACCGCCCCATAACGCTACCCCCAGTGTATACACTCGGACGCGTGCTGACAAGAGAAAATGATAACAGGACGTTATCAACGAGATGTTCAACGAAGACGGCTCCCTTCGCAGCAGTGTCTTCTCCCAGGTGCTTGGTGAAGACTTCGTCGGCATCGCCTTCAAGGCCGCCCGCGCCGCCGACCCCGACGCCAAGTTGTACATCAATGACTACAACCTCGACAGCCCCAACGCGGCCAAGTTGACGAGGGGCATGGTAGACCACGTCAAGAAGTGGCTGGCGGCCGGCATCCCCATCGACGGCATCGGCACACAGGGCCACCTGCAGTCCGGCCAGGGCAGCGGCCTGGCTGGTGCTATCAAGGCGCTCGCGGCCTCGGGCGTTAGCGAGGTTGCCGTAACCGAGCTGGATATCCAGAACAACAATGTCAACGACTACACTGCCGTCACCAAGGGCTGCCTGGACGAGCCCAAGTGCGTGGGCATCACCGTCTGGGGCGTCCGCGACAACGTGAGTTTTCTCCTTCTTATCCGGTTCCGTTTTCGACGAGTCGGGCTGACCTTGCTTCGCAGGACTCGTGGCGTCCACAGGGCAACCCGCTCCTCTTCGACAGCAACTACAACCCCAAGGCTGCGTACAACGCCATCGTCCAGCTGCTGTCGCAGTGAATATTATGTCTCATCAAGTCCGATAGCTAGGAGGACGAGGATGAGGATGAATTGGGGACTTGAATCAACTGGTTGGTCGCGGGAAACGATGAGCACGGGTTACTCGCAGGATTGAGAAAATCGCGGTGTTGCCCCTGAAAATGCCACGCCAAGCTGGCTCTGTTGTAAATAGCACCGAAATCTTCGGATCAACCAGGCGTGCATCTTTTCTTCCCTCTGATGTCGTGATCGGACCAATTCTCTAATCCTAGGCGCCCGTACGATTGGATTGAACTCCGAGAAAGGTGGGTCAGCAACACTGCATGAGGACAATACCTTCAGGCAGGAGCGACCCAGACAATGGGAAGTCATCTGTTGATCATACTACCGGTGTACTACTACTACTGTAGTATGAACCTCACATGTAGCAACCCAAAATCTGACCGCAGCCGGATTCATTCTAGGCACCGAAATAAAAAAGCCAGCTTGACGTCAGGCCAATTGCGTTTGCAGCTTTGCGGTCTGGATGACACAGCACTGTTTGCGCTTCAACAAATCAGCGGCAGCCGAACCCCTTTCCTGAGCATCCACCCTCTTCACCCACGCTTCACGCCAAGCACGGGACATGGAGAGGCCATCATGACAGGAACGGCGTATAAGAGTCGGCCGGGACCAAGTCCTAACATCATGGTGTGCTCGCCAGCGTCTCTTGTCATCCCGAGGATGCCAAATTCGTCCCGCACATCGGCCTTCGCAAATTCGCAATCGCCCCGACATAGACGCCGCCATGGACAAGGATAAGGGCAAGGATAAGGACAAGCGCAGTCTGTATGATGAGGCCCTGGCCCGTTTCCGCAAGGAGGCGTCCGAGGAACACTCAAGTCCCAAGGACACTGAGCTGCTCAAGGAGTTCTTGCGTGAGCGAGCCACTCCCGAAGAGACGAAGCGAGCTGCCGAGATGTTGCAGGCCGACGCCGGGAAGAAGTATGGAAGTCGCAAGATCGGCGACGCCGAGATTCCGGGCGACTGGATCGACAACATCATGGCCAACATCGAGTACTTCGTGGCCGCCGGCGACTTTGTCACCAAGAACGCTCCCGAGAGCGTCGGCATGGCCTGGTACGCCGTCAAGCTCACCCTGACTGCCATCCATTCCAACTACGACCTCTACACCTTCTTCGGCTCTGGCCTGAGTGATGTCAGCGAGATTATGATCTTCGTGCGTCACTACGACCGCCTTTACGACGAGAGGTCGAACCCCCAATGGAGGCCCAGCCCTCTTGTCGAGAAGCTGTTGCAGGACGTTGTTAGTGCCTATGCTGCCGTCCTGGACTTCTCCTTTACCATCAAGCGCCACCTGACCGCCGGCGCCCTGACTCGCATCAAGCATGGCTTCAAGGACTTCTTTGGCCTCTCGAAGCAAAAGTTTGAGGCCAAGCTTGGCAAGGTGGCCGCGCTGAAGAAGGCGATCCTTGAGGAGAGTGCGGCTGCATTCCAGGATAAGACGCTTACGCAGCTCCAAGGCATGTCCACCGTCCTCGCTAGTATTGAGGGCACCGTCAGGCATGTGAGGGACTTCCAGGACACCCAAAAGAAGCTGCATGAAGAAGCCATGGCCAAGTTCGACACTCTAATCAAGGGCTTGGAGGACATCAAGGCATCAACGAAACGCAAGACTCATTGGGACTATTGTGTGTCCGACTTCCAAACATTCCAGAAGGACCTGAGCCCGTTGGAAGCTTCTTTCGACGTACTCGGAAACATTATCGATTCGACATACCCCGGAACCTGTCAATGGGTGTTTGAAGATCCGTTGTACAGGCAGTGGGAGGATACTGCTACGAGCGCTCTCCTCTGCGTCACAGGGCCGGAAGGTGAGCCTCATGCTGCTATCCTATGTAGAGTTACGGCCTCAGGAGCCTTACTGACAATCCTTCAGGTTCCGGCAAGTCCTACGTGTTAGCATCCATCGCTCAACGCACCATGGAAGCTGTCGACTCCGGGAGGTCGCTACTGTACGTGACATGCAGTAGCTCGGCAAGCGGCCACGGGTTGAGCAGCAGCCAGTCATACACGGCAGACAGCATCTGCCGCACTCTTCTGTCACAGCTCTACGACTTCGCCGTTCAGGGCGAAGACAATATCGGTCTGCTTGAGGCGTGTAATAGCGTCTTCAAGAAGGCCAAAGACCGGAGCATTGGTCTGCCAAGCTACATGCGCGGCGAAAACACCGGCCTACCCGAGTTTTCCGAGGGATTCTCCCGGATCGCCTGCCTCCTCAAGAAAAACCTGGTGGTCATCGTGGACGGTCTGGATCGGAATACGGTGGACGACAGGAACCAGGAAGAGCTTCTACGGAAGTTCCAGAGCCTCATTCGCGCACTTCCTGAGGAAACAGGCGTTTGCCTTCACATCCTCGTCGGGTGTGCTTCGGCGACCAAGTTCTTTAATGAAGTGGATGCGTCTGGCGGCTGGCCTCTTGACGTTGGCTTCGGCAATCGGGAAGACATGAAGCTTGTTCTCACAAACGCGCTCAATGACATCGCCGGCCTGTCAGCCGCTGAGAGGGAGGAGGCCATGACTCGGATCCTCGAGAAAGCCGGCTCACGATTCGTCTACCTGATGGACACTGCCATCCCCTTCATGCGGGAGCCCTTTCAGAGACCAATCTCTAAGCGGCTGGAGGCCTTGCCTGGCGGCATAAGCGACACCTACAAAACGGCGCTGAGCAAGATGAGCCCTAACTATGTCGACCTCCTCCGTACCGCCCTCACCTGGACGCTTCTGAGCCCTGACTTTCCGTATGCGAGAGAGGTTATGGACTCTTTCCAAGGGACTTACGACATTCCTCCCGAGACGGCCACACCTGAGGAAGCCGACGCTTTCCCACCGGCTTCGCGTCTTGAGCTCGACCAGCTTCGGGAAGCCACAGACCCCTTCTTGGGGTTGTTTCCAGGCCCTGACGGCTTCCAAATGTATCAAACCGACCCGGTAGCCGTTCCTGATTTCTTCCTCAAGTCGGGCAGCGAGGTGCAGGAAGAGTCGCAAGATCACGATCATCTCTGCGCTCGCTGCGGATCGTCCCGGGATTCAGGAAAGCTATTGCAGGTTGATCCCAAGGAAGGACATCTGCAAATGGCTCTAACGTGTCTCCGTCATCTAAACCACCCGCTCTTCCAGAGGAGGGCAGGGTTAGTTACCACTGCCGGGCAAGTGAACAGTGGCGTGGAAACTGAAAATGCGGACGCGGCAGAGAGTAGGGAAGATGGAGACGAGGCAATGGACCAGGAAAAGGCAGAAAAGCAAGTTTCACCCGAGAACGAGGCAGACGAGGAGGACCTTAGCCAAGACGCTCAGGATGGCTATCAGACCGAGGACTCCATGGACGACGAAGACGTCATTGAACCTCAATTTGATGGCTTGGTCGACCGAGGCTCTGAAGACGATGACGAAAGCGACGATGACGAGTCCACCCGCGTTCGATACGAGATCCAGTTCTGGCCTTCGCATATACGTCAAGCTGAGGAGCTGTGGCCTGTAGAGGAACGTGGTGAGAGTCCTGAGTGGGCTGCTCTAATGGGCGAACTCGATAAGCTCGTCTTTGAGACGCCCGAGGTCTTCGCTGCTTGGCAACGGAAGTACCCCGAGAAGCACGAGAAGGATGGCCTCTTCCGTAACGACAGCTATTTCAGCGTCGGCGATGGCGATCACAGACCACTGCATGTGGCCGCCTCTCTCGGCCTTACTTCTTGGACGAGTCACCTCCTCAATCGCGGGGAGGAACCGAATGGGTTGTCACATGGCTTCAGTCCGCTGCAAGCCGCGGCGTGCTCAGAAGGCGGGCTCGAAACCATGAAGCTACTGCTGGAAGCGGGATCTGATGTCAATGCGGAGAATGGCGTCGGTCGCAGTGCGTTTCAGCTGTGGTTCATGTGCGGTGACGTGACCGTCGAAGGAGCGCGGATGCTCCTAGAGTACAAAGCCGACCCCCAAGTGAGCAGCTCGTTCGACCATTACAATGCGCTACAATATTTCGCCAGCAGAGGGGAGGACCCTGAGGTTCTCGACCTTCTATTGGGCTGCGGGGCGGACATTAACGCAGTGCACCCGGAAGATCCCTTTAAGTTTCCACCACTGCACATGGTGCTCATGAGGCGAGAGGTGCCTGGCCCGCTGCTGGAGGCGTTCATCAAACAAGGGGCCAACCTGCATTCGGAAGACGCCGGGTCTAGGAGGCCGCTGCAGATTATCTGTTCGAGCGGCCAGCGCGAGGTTCTTAAGATTATACTGCAGTCCGAGGGTCTCGATATAGACGACATCGACTTCCGCGGCACGACCGCCCTCCACGAAGCCACGCTATATGACTATAGCGATATGATCCGGACGTTGCTGGAACATCGCGCAGATCCTGACATCATCGATAAACAGAACAGAGTGGCGCTGCATACCGCTGCCAGAATGGGGTTTTCCGACACTATTCGGGTCCTTCTCGAGTACACAAAGGAGGTCAACCTTCTCGACCACGCAGGTTGGTCGCCATTGTTCTGCGCGTGTCTCAGCAGGAACGAGGGGGCCGCGTCACTGATCCTCGACGCTCTTATCGAACGCGGCCTGTTATTAGAAGATATCAACAAGCCTACGAGGAGTGGACGGACCGTCCTCCGCCAGGCGGCAGACCACGGTTTCGACGGCGTCGTGTCCAGGCTTATTCGCTTAGCCTCGGACCGCAACGATCCTTCAAGTTTGCATATCAACGCCCAGGACACCAAGAAGGGCATGACACCCCTCCATCGCGCCGCCATGAACGGCCACGCGGCCTGCGTGCACCTCCTCCTCTCCGCGAACCCGCCAGCCGACGCGTCCCTGACCGACTCCCAATCGCGTACCGCCCTCGCCCTCGCCTACGAACGGTGGTCCATCGCGAACAAAACCTCATCCTACGAGGAAATCATCTCGACCCTCATAGCCGCCTCCCCCGAAGCCGCCGCCGCCGACGCGGACTTGGTCGCCGTGTGCGCCGCAAATGGCAGCGTCGCGCTCCTCACCCAGCTCTGGCGCCTCAATGCCGACCTCAGTCGCCCAGACCACTTCGGCTGGACCCCGCTCAACCTGGCGCGGCACTTCCACCACAAGGAGGCCGAGCAGTTCCTCAAGCAGCGCGCCGCGCGTGCCAATTTGCTGCCGAGCAAGTGGGAGACCCAATTTCCCGGCACGACGCCCGCGGGGGCGATTAGCATCGTCGTGTCCGGTGACGATGAGGACGAAGGAGGCAGAGGAGGGAAAGAACGGAGGAGGAATAAGGTCCTACACACCAGCGGCAAGCGCGTGTGTGTCTCGGCAGACCGCCCGCTGCCTGCTGACTTGGAGGGGTATTATTTCGAGGTTACTCTGCAGGAGCTGCCTGCTGGTATTGAAGAGGGTAAAGCGGAGTGGCCCGAGATGGCCATCGGCTTCTGCACCCTCGGCGGCGCGGCGCTCGAGTTTCCCGGCTGGTCGGCCGCGTCGGACAGCCCGTCCACGGCCAAGTCGTGGGGGTATCACTCCGACACGGGCGGGGTGTATTCCTCGGTGGCGAACAGGGAAGATTTCGAGGATGAAGAGTACCGCTATGCTGTGGGGGATACGGTGGGATGTGGTGTGGACTTGGGCAAGGGGGAGATCTGGTTTACGCGGGATGGCAAGCGGCTGGATAGTGTGGTGACGGGAGTCGAGGGGAGGCTGTTCCCTGTTGTGGGACTGCACGATCCGATTTGCTTTGAGACGAATTTCGGCAGGGAGGGAGATCCGCCGTTTAAGTGGCAGCAGCCGGCGGCGGCGGCGGCTGTGGCGGAGGAGAAGAAGGCGGATGGTGGTGGGGATGGTGGTGGGGATGGGAAGGATGGAGATGCGGTTGTGAAGGTTGTTGTGCTTGGTGATCATGGTAAGAGAGCGGATGGTGAGACTGGAAAGATGGATGTGCAGGTGGCGAGTCAGGAGGTGGTTGTTGTTGGTGTTGGGGCTTAGGATCTTGTGCTATGGAAAGGGGGTTGCAGTGGTGAGGTAGGTGACAGGGAGGGGCACATGACCGGACCGGTGGCGACAAGATGGAATTGTATGGTGATATCTTGAACAATCCCGATTACTCCCTGGCGATATCGCGTATGCTCGTGCCGAGGTTTCAGTCTGCCCTCGGATTCGCCGGGGGCGGCGCAGATTGTGCATGGGCGGGTGTATTGATAGAGTCTGTGACTTATGGAATACAACTCCAGCAGCCGTCTGCTCTGTGAACCAATCACTACTACGGTCAACAGATGCGCTATGTCTCTATGTCTTCGTTGGACATTCTTCCGCAAAGTCATCTGCCCGAACTGGGTGGCATAACCCCAAGCATCCTAAACACCCCATGCAAGTAGACACATGACACATCCCTCATGATTACAGATGTCATAGGTAGGATCCAATACTAGTACGATCAGTTATATTAATAAATCACGGCTCCCCCAACTCTGCTTTTCCTACTTCTCGGTTACACCAAGCAGTTGTTCCCGTATGGCGAGTTGCTGGTGTGGAGTCCTGGGTGAAATAGGCCCGGACCTTTTGGGCAGAACACGGTGCTTTACCACCTCCGAAGACTATAACCTTTAGTCTGCCTAGTACCTGGTAGTAAAGTAAGTGCGTACAAAACATGAACAGGACGAAGGAACATCAACAGCAAAAGATGGTAACGTGGCCTAGGGAAAGCTAAAGGATACTACTGCTACATAGCAGTAGAGACGAAGTGGCAAAGGAGAAAGAAATGTCAGAAATGAACAACATTAATTGGCTACTGATCTTTGAGCAGCTGGTTAGTACACCATGACCATGGGAGGGGGGAAAAAAGGAAGTCGGGGTCGTGGGAATTGGCAAAAGACGATCCACCCAGGGGTCGAACCTGGAACCTCCTGATTAACACATCGTAGTCAGACGCTCTGCCATTGAGCCAGCGGACCTGAACGTGAATAGCTGGTGGTTTAAGGTCTCGCCTATTACGCTTATGTGGGCAAAAGCGATAACTTAGACTGCGATGTCGAAGATTCATTCCTTTCTCATCGCCGCTGGTATTCCTAGATGCGCGAGGGAACAAGCGGACTCAAATACAACGGTGATCCCAAGCGTCGAGATACGGCGTAAAGAAACCAGAGTGGCGGCAAGGGCAGCACCATCTAAGTAAGCGCCAATTCGAAATCCAGCGGCGAGGATGCCCATGAGCCATAGTTTCAATAAGTACTAGTATCTTCGCACCCCCTCCATATGCACAACAGAGGGGGCTGAGGTGGCATCTAACTGCTAAGGCTCTGATAACAAGTCAGCATTGGCATAGGGGCCAGGGCTGCAGTCTCGGTTCTCATTATGTGACAGCTGAACAGAGCTTGAAGTAGTAGAGCATGAGACGGATACTTGACAGGTAGGGACACTATGGCATCTTTGCATAGTTAATAAGTAAATAGGTACCAAGGTACTGTATCAGTGACCGAAGCGAGTTATACAAGGAAATGTATGATTGTATGTACCTAGAGAAACAGGCTTGTAGTATGTAGAATCAAGCGGCCAGGCGTAGACTCGTAGACCGGGCTAAGTGCTTTGGTTGATTTGTGGCTGATTCTTTAAAACAGGGTGGCAACCTGGGTGGGTGTCAAGATGGGAGTGTCAACTTCAGGTATCTTTTTTGATACATGACTTTAGTGCCCTGCTGTTGATTATGTCAGATTTATTTTTAGAAGCTCCGTTCCCCTCTCTTTATCAAGAACCTTTCCCATCGAACGTACCACATTTTACAATCCGAGACGCTTCTCGCCATATACCTAAGGTACTGACCAGCTGAATACCTAGCAATGAAGCTCGTAGTCGCCGGATCCACCGGCTTCGTGGCTACCGAAGTCATCCGTCAAGCCCTGTCAAACCCATCCATCACATCCGTCGTTGCCCTCGGTCGTCGCCCAGCGCCGGAACCGCAAAGCACTGGGTCGCGCGCCGACTTGACCAAGCTTAGGTCCGTTACTGTGGATGACCTTGGCGAAGAGTACCCGGACCATGTCAAGAAAGAGCTGTCCGGTGCCGATGCTTGCATTTGGTACTCTCATCCCCTCTCCTCCGCCCGCCGGATCGTCTCAGATCAGATGTCCGCTAGATTTGCTTACGTGTTGCCTTGTCGCGTCTTATGACAGGACAATTGCCATCACGCCATCAAAGTCGAAACTGTTTTCATGGGAGCAGACGATTAAAGTTTGCCGTGACTATGCCATCAGGGGCATCGAGACTATCTCGCAGTTGGTCCACGAGAGCCAGAAGGATAAGCCGTTTCGCTTTGTCTACATCAGCGGCGACAGGGCGGAAAGAGATCCGAAGAAGAAGCCTTGGATACTAGGCGATTACTGTCTGATGCGGGTACAACTTCCCTCTCATATTATCTGAGCCGTTCTCAAAGGCGAGTGATCCGCCTGCTGACTCGGACTCTATTGTTGCTCCTCCACAGGGTGAGGCCGAAGAACGCATCCTTGAATACGCACAACGCTCCGATGGCGCTGTTGAGGCCTGCACAGCCAAACCTGGTCTGATCAGTGGCCCCGGCAAGCCGGCAACATTGGTCACGCAGGTGTTCACTTCCGTTATCGGCCTCCCAAGGATTCAAGTCAGCGAGATAGCTGCGGCCCTCCTTGACCAGGTTGTAAGTGGGTTTGAGAAGGACACACTTCGCAACGAGGACTTGGTGAGAATCGGGCAGAAGACTCTGGCAGCGCAACAGGAGTAGTACCTGACGATAGCAAAGGTGTCTAGGCAAGGTAGCTAGCCTCATACCGTGTCAATTTAAAATCAGCTCTTTACCTGAGAATACAGTCTGTTCAGATGAAGGTGGTTGGGGACATACTTCGCTGTCTCTTGTGGCTCTTTGTGTCTTGTCCATGGCATTCCTCCTTTCTTGGCATGTATTTCTCTCTCGTTACATTCTTATATCCTTCCTCGTCTTGTTTCTCACGCACTCTCACAATTCCAATAATGTACGTCAAGTTCCCTCTTAACTACCTTACCTACTAACCTACCCCATATGTTATATGCTTACATAAGCACACATTACTGTTATCCGGGCCGGCGGTCCCGGCTCGATCTTCCGTCCTTTGCGCGCTGCTCAAAACAAGCGCAGATCAGCACCCCCGCCCGATGCCGTTGGTTTTGAACGCTATCCAGTGTAAGAGAAAGAGAAAGAGAAAGAGACTGCGTTTGGCTTTCAAACCACTTGGTCAATTGAGTCATGGCCGTAAACCGCGCTATCTCGTTCCTCTTTCGCTCGTGTCGGCGCTTACCGACTGCTAGTAACCTCCGGCCCGGTCACCCTACTGTGCCTCAGTGGCATCTGCAACCAACACAATTTAGAGCTGCAATGTCCAAATCCACAGGCAGCGAAACACGAGGCAGTGACTGGTCGCCGGACCAGTATCTCCTCTTCGCCGACGCCCGCAACCGCCCGATCCACGACCTCATCGCCTTCCTCAGTCCGGAGTATTCGCCCAGCTCTATCATCGACCTCGGCTGTGGACCAGGAAACAGCACCGAACTCCTCGCCAAGCGATTTCCCAACGCAAAGATCTCCGGCGTCGACTCGTCGCCTGCGATGCTAGCCAGGGCGCGCACCGCGCTGCCCAACATCGACTTCACCCAAGCCGACCTGCGCTGGTACGAGCCACCACCGGGCGTGGACCTCCTCTTTTCCAACGCAGTCTTCCACTGGCTGCGTCAGGATGAACGCATCTTCCACATCACGCGCCTCCTCCGCACCCTGAAGCCGGGCGGGATCCTCGCGTTGCAGATGCCGGATAACTACCACGAGGGATCGCATCGGGCGATGCGCGACATGATGAAAACAAGCTCGCTGGCGCTCCATTTCAAAGATCTGCCCAGGGAGGAGCGACCGTGGATCGATGAGACCGAGGAGCCAATCGAGTACTACAATGCGCTCATGCCGCACTGTCGCGCCGTTGAGACCTGGACGACGCGTTACGTGCACGTGCTAGACGCTTACGAGGACATTGTGGAGTGGGTGAAGGGGACCGGGTTGCAGCCCTACCTGAATTTGCTGCCGGATGAGAGGTTAAGGGACACGTTCCTGAAAGAGTACAAGGCCCGGCTGAGGCGGGAGTATGCGCGGGCGCAAGACGGGAAGGTGTTGTTGGCGTACCCGAGGCGTTTTGTTGTCGCGTACTCGGCCGGTGGGGCTGTGAGGTGAGTTGCGCGATAATAAGACAGATCAAGTGGGGTCAGATTTGGAATGCATGCTAGTACGGCGTAATCCGTACCTCGAGCACCGCCACAATTGAGGACGGCTGCTTGCTCCTGCTGTCCTCACTTGGTCAACGAATGAAATTGCCCATGGTGCTTTAAGCCTCCCCAGAAAGCCCCGTCATCTGCAGAGCGATCAGCATCCTTGTGGCACCCTTGTGTCCTGAGGCGCCCGTTTAAATCCATTGACTCACCACCGCGACGTTGGTCCCCACCTCACCCTCTTCTCTTCCACGTCAACCGCCATCATACTGTGTAGTTTCGAACTGTTCGCCAATTACACCGCATACTTTGATTGTTTTGTTTAGTTGTGCTCGTCAAACCACATAATCGACATTTCGCACCGCATTGCGGGAGCTACATGTTACCGGCCCCGAAGCCTCCGCGTGTCCCAGCATCATCAATGCCCTATCCAGTACGGAAACTTGTGACTGATACCAACACCACCCCCGTTCTCTGTTCTAACTGTTGCTCTAGAAACCTGACAATGGGTGCGTGGACAATGGATCTGCTGCATCTGCGGCATCTGCGACTCCAATTCCAGCCCCCCCGGGAGACCAGGCTGTCCTACGGGATGTGCCCGCTGCAGACAATGACCGTCGAGTGGCCATTCTCGGCGCCGGCGTAACCGGGATCAGCTCTGCGCTCCTGCCCCAGACGACCTACCTCGTCTCAAGGATTGCGCGTGACTTTCATGCCGCCTTGAACGTCGGCCATGGCAAGCCCCCTGAGTCACCGTCGCGCCGGACCCGGTCACCTCGACGTCTTCGGTGCCTCCCGTCCTCTTCCTCTACAGCCCCAGCATTCCACTCAACTGATTGTACATTCTATTCCTCCCAAGGGAGAATGGTTACACTGCAGTGCCAGCTAGTCGCCCTCCACACTTTGCTGCCCTCCGATGCTGCGGCAGGGGGGGAACGCTGTGCAGGACCAGGTGACAGTGTTGCCGTGATGCGCAGGGGGTTTGATGCGAAAGCTGGAGGCGAGGGAACAGAGTGTACACGCTACGAAAAGGGTTTGCTTGTGCTCGACAGCACGTCTCCCTGCAGGCGGAACGTGCCATCGACCAGCCGGGAGATCCCTCTGTCGCTCCATCGCCCGGGTCGAATTTTGGACGAGTTGCTCCTCCGGAGCGTCGCTCTCGTTTCCGCCAATCATGGTCTTCTGGAAGGAATCCACGAGCAACTCGGCCCTGATGCTGAAGAAGCCGACCCCTTAGGGACGTGTCGTAACAACTACGCCTGTCTCGAGGCCCCCAGCACCACGAAAGCCGAATGGGCGGTGGGATCCCAGCCTGGGACGAAGGAAGCGGAGGACACGAGTTTCGGATCCGAGGGAAAGGAGAAGCCCAAGATGCCACAAGCTGAGCCGAAGGAAGCAGTCCGCGCCAAGAAAACCGGCGGAAAGGACCCAGCTGATCTGTGCCAATCCGACGTCCTTTGGGCACTGATGGTCAGTGTTGTCGGAGCGGCCTATGGCTACTACGGCGGCCGCCAGCTCTGCTTGGACAGGGCTTCGTCCTGGAAAGCGATGCCACGAGCAATCTATTGAGCCTCCCCGACCTGGGATCACGTCGTTAAACTGGTCCGTATCTGTCATCGCCAACAGAACTTTGCCGTCTTCGGACAGAGCTCCAGCTCCACTACCATACCACACCTAGTCGAATCGTTAGCTCGAGAGAGCATATCCGACTCACGGCAACGTGAGTTGGGCATCAACAATGCAAAACAACGCGTCCTGCGCCCGAGCCCACCACCCTCGCTCCTTGGAGGAGCAAGGGGAGTGGGTTTGGGTTCCGAAACACATTCTCGACATGTCGGGTCTTCCGGCACCGTCCTCTTCCTATCAGAATCCAGTATGCCCTTCCCTCGGCGCGGGGAGTTCGCAAACCAGCGAGCCGAGCCTGCCATGGATTGGCTCGCCGGTCTTTGCCGACTCACCGATGAGTCACGACGGCCCCAACATGCCGAACGAAGGTTTGGTGAATCCTTTTGAGGGATTCGACTTCAAGGCGATGTTGGATGCCTGTTCAGGAGATCTTGACTTGTCCACCGTCGATCTAGCACCAGACCACGCTATGTCCATGGAAACTTTTAACAATTGCTTGGATACGGAAATGCTTGCTAGTTTCGACTGGGGACTCGGCTCCGATTTCCTGGATCCCTTCGGAACCCCAAGCCTAGTCGGCTCTGAAAGCCCCGTGGACAGTGTCTTGGACTTCACTTCCGGCACCAGCTCTCCCCTGGAACGTTTCAGCCCCGCCCCTTTTCCGACTGCCGGTACTTCCCCGGCGTCGCGCTCCCCAGCCACTTCCGCGCCCCGCCAAGTCCACCGCTGCGCCGAGACCTCGTGTACAAAGGTCTTCTCCCGCCGATCTGATCTGAAGTTAGCTTCCCCTGTCCCCCAAGTCTCCTCGAATCAACGAGGCAAGTCTAACGTGGTTGCTACCTGCAGAAAACACGAGCGCAGCACTCACCGGCAACCCTTCCGCTGTCACCTCCAGGGGTGTGGGAAAGGCCACGCCGACCAACGCGCTCTCCACCGCCACTTCTGGACCAGGCACCGCGAGTATGCCGAGCTGCACAACATCCCCTCGGAGCGGGCCAAGTGCCCGCATTGTGACTACGAGGGCCGCGGGGATAATCTTAAGAGACATATGAAGAAGCACATGCGGTGAGGAGGAGGGTTGGCGGGGAAGGGGACGGTGAGGCGAGGGGTGGACTCTGGACTCTTCTTACCATTTCTTTCTGATTTATCATATATTCTGTTATGTGGGTTGAGCGGTTGGCGTTTGGGATTGGGTACCTCAGGTACTTAAGTGAGTTTTACGGTTCGGACATGGCTAAAAGGGTGATATGATCTACGGACTACTTTCATGTTATTTAACGTCAGTACCAGTACCAATGAACAGAAGTAAAAAATTACCCCTTGGTTCCCAATGCGAGTTCGGCGTACCAGAGATCACCGGTGAATGAGTGGATGGGGAAACACCGTGTGTTAGGGGCATTTGAGAGGGGTATGGAACAAGAAGCGAAAAAAGATGGCCTCTCCCGCCGGGAATTGAACCCGGGTCTCGAGCGATGTCAGCGACTTTGCAGTCTGATGACAAGCTCACATACTGACCACTATACTACGGAAGATGTGTGGTTGTTGGCAACCACCGTAGCGTGACAGTCGGCTCGCGGTCACTGCTTTATGTAATCTGCGAATTGATGCATCGCACCAGGCCTCAATAGTCTGTACTCCTCAGACGCTCATTAGCATTGCAGTAGAACTGTGATAAAATCTGAGGATAATTACCTAGGTGTGGCCGTTAGTCGAAAAGTTAGAAGTTCCTTGTGTGACTACTCAACAGCTCTGATGGGGGTGTGAAGGGTAATGGTGGTGGATACGGCGGATACACAAGCCGGAAAGCTTCTTCTGGTTCCGAGATGGCATTGCGGATTGCGGGGAGGTTGAGTGCTCATGCGACCGGAATGCTAGAGCCAATCAGTTGGTTGAGGATAAATTCTGTGTCGACATATGTACATGAGGTAATAGGGCAAGTTGAGGGTAAAACAACAGGAGGTATTGAGTCACGCACTGTCTTTGATCTGCTCCGTTTCTCGCTCAGCATGACGTAAGTTGACAGACTCTTCAAGAGGCAAACCATCTTCACTGCTAGAGAAGGAGCATAAACCAGGTTTCTTATTATCTAGGGAACAGGTTAGGATGTTCGTTTCTATTTCTGTTATGGACGCTATGCCGTATTCAGTGGATCTGGACATCCTATAAAGTAGCTGCTGGACCCCAATGCTACCGGCCACTGCAGGGCACTTTGACCTGTTCTCTCAGCTCAACGATCTCAGCACGGCTGAATAGAGGCATGATATTCCGACCGTGGGATCAGCCAGTATTCTCGTCCGCCAGCTGGCTCAGACTACTGCACGAGAAACCGGCTTCTCCTAGCTCGATAGTGGAGGTGCGCTGCTGTCAAAGCCGCCTTTGCGGATGCGGGGACCAGGTCTTCAGCCAACGATAATCCATGCCAATCCCTCGCTTCCGGAGATGGAGGAAGCAAAGGTTGCATGCCGCCCTCTTTGGTCCTAGACTAGAATAGCTGTACCACGGTCGCCCTCGAGCTGCCTACATGGAGGAATGTCGCCGGTCACCTCTTGGCGACGGGTCAAGAACCAATATTTCCCAACTTCCTGCACGATGCGGCTTGAAGTCTGGGACGGCCTGAGTCAAAGGAGGTCGGGTAGGTGGAAGCGGACTGTGATGGCGGGATAAGTGAAGAAGGGGCGAAGACAAAGGCGGAGGAGAATGCATATAAGTGAGAACCTGGGGCGCATATCATTTTACATTACCTGCCGCGTGTTGTTGGTGCCGGATGTCAACGTCAGGTTCAAGCTTCACTCCTTCTCAACCTCCCAGCACACTTTCTATTTCGTCGCGGATCCAGCTGACCCAGCTCAAAATGATGGACCTCCGACTCCGAGCAACTTCCTGGGTCTACCTCCTCCTCTGCTGCCTTGGGACGGTGTATGCCGACACCTGTTCTGAACTGCGCGACAATACTGACATCCAAGTGTCGGGCCCCCTCGAGCTCTCCTACATTGGCGAGCAATCCGAGTACTGGTCAGCCTCGTGCAGCGCCCTCAAGCCATCGTGCATCATCTTCCCCAGCACCGCCGCCGAGGTTGCCGCCGTAATCCGCGTGCTCAACACCAACAATGAGTCGTTCGCCATCAAGTCCGGCGGCCACAACCCCAACAACTACTTCTCCAGCGTCAACGGGGGCCCCATCATCTCCACCCAGAAGCTGGACCACGCCATCCTCGACCCGGCCACGGGCATTGTGGACGTGGGCCCCGGCAACCGGCTCGACAGCATCGCTGCCAAGCTGCAGGGCACGGGCTGGACCTTCGTTGGCGGGCGCATCGGCAACACAGGCGTCGGCGGGCTCGTCCTGGGCGGCGGGCTGTCGTACATGTCGGCCCAATACGGCTGGTCGGCGTCCTCAGTCCTGTCCTACGAACTCGTGCTCCCCAACGGCACCATCACCACCGTGACATCCACCTCCCACGCGGACCTTTTCGTCGCGCTCAAGGGCGGCGGCAACAACTTCGGCATCGTAACCAACTACCGCCTGCAAGCGCAGCGCCAGGGGCTCGTCTACGGCGGCAACCTGGTCTTCCTGCGCGGCAGCGACACGTCACTCGACGCGAAGCTGCTCTCGGCCGTGCGGGACTTCACACAGCACAACACCGACGACCGCGCCGCCATCATCGTCACGGCCGAGCGCACCAATGCCAACCTCCTCGACAGCTGGATCCTGTTCCTCTTCTACGACGGACCCGCGTCGGCTGTGCCCCCGGGCACCTTCACCAACTTCACCTCCCTCCCGGGCTTGGTCACCAACACGCTTCGCACGCGCACCTACGCCGACTTGATGGCCTCGTCGAACTGGGTCGTGCTCAAGGGGTTCCAGGTGCAGATCGGCACCGAGACCATCCCGCTCCCTTCGGCGGAGAAGGTAAATAAGGTGCTGGTCGAGGGGATCCATGCGCACTGGCGCAATGTTAGTGGTACCACACTGGCAGTGCCGGGCATTGTGGCGTCGATCGCGTACCAGCCGTTTCCGCGGCGCATTGCGCAGGCTGCGCGGGAGAGGGGGAGGGATCTGATTGATGCCGATGCGGGGGCGGATCGGGTGATTGTTGAGCTGAACTATGCGTTCTTGTTGCCCGCGGATTATGCAAGGATGGAGGCGAAGATGAGGGAGACGTATGAGGGTGTCAGGGAGAGGGTTGTGCAGTGGCAAGAGGAAGGGACGTTGGAACGCGGTGTGTATTGTCCGGTGTTTATGAATTATGGGTTTTATCAGCAGGACTATTGGGGACGGTTGAGGTCGGAGAGTAGGGAGTTGGCGAGGCGCGTGGCTGAGGATGTTGATCCGACTGGGTTGTTTAGGGAGAGGACTGGGGGGTGGAAACCTTGAGGCTTACGGTAAGATGTTTCCTTGGTTATTGTACGAGGAGATTTGCCGAGCGATGGCTTTGAACCCACGGTGGCGGGGACGCGAGAGTCGGCCTGAGATATCTGTCAATATCTGATTGCACCAAACTAAACCCTCCCACTATACTGCTGACATGACCCTTGAAACACGTAATATCTTGTTGCTAGTGGTCTTATTGTTATCCACTTTCCGTCGCACATCCTGGGATGATGAGCGTGCAACGGCACCTGGATTGGCTCGATCGCACCTGACAAATCCGACCTTCGCACAATGCATTTTCCAGGCAGCAGCTATTTTCCGAGAATTACCTCCCAATATCCATTAAACATGAAGCTGTCGCCCAGGAACTTGGCAATCTGCATGGCATGTTCGGCAGCGGGTCTTCGCCTACTGCATTAGCACCTAGTTCTGCAACCCACCGCAACGGCGCAGATGGATCATGGCGGCGCCGCTATCCCCGGATTCTGCGCCGTTGACGCCGCCAAAGTGGGCTGGCCACCGCTACGAAGCCATTGAGCTCGAAAGTGAAGCTGAAAAGGACCACACTTCGTCTCCAGGCTCAGACTCGGACTCGACACCTCCCTCGCCCAACAATGAGGCGACATTTGCGGGCAGCATCGAAAACGCCAATCTACGATGGAGACCCTTCTACCTCCAGCGGCGCGTCCTTCTCGTCTTCGCCGCCGTCTTTGCCATCATCCTTATCGCCATCGAGGCGCTGGTAGCCGTGTCTGAGAAGAACAATGGCATCGCCTCGGCTTCTTCCAACTTGCACTACCTCTGGACATACGGGCCGACCGCCTTGCTGACCTTGATCGCGGCCATATGGAGCCGGACGGAGTACCAGAGCAAGTTGGTTGCCCCGTGGATCCGGCTGTCTCAACAGCCTTCGCATCCCAAGCATACGGTGCTGCTGGATTACTTGTCCAACTTCCAGCTCTATGCCGTGTTCAAGGCGCTCCGCAACCGCGACTTCGTCGTCTCCATCGCCTCGGCCGTCGCCATCATCATTAAGGTCATGATCGTCATCTCGACTGGTCTCATCACTCTCTCGTGGATGCTGGTCGACCACGCTTCGTTTCCCATGACGGTGCAAGACCACTTCGTGGACAACGGTGCCCGTCTGGGCAACTCTGGGAACCTTGCCTACTACATCATGCAGGGGCTGATGGATCGAAACCTTTCATACCCGGACGGCATGTCTGAAACCTTTGCCTTCCAGTCTGTTCAAGCCGACCTCCCCGACACCGCCGAGACGCGCGTTGTCGTCGACGGTTTCGGAAACTCGCTTGACTGCCGGCCTGCCGACGTGGTCCTGAGGGGTTCGAGGCCCGGAGACCCGCATACTTTCGCAGAATCGACCATGAATTTAACTATCAAATCGCCAGAGTGCAAGGTACAAGACTTGAGAATATACCCCGGCCCAGGGGCTGCCTGCTTCCGCGATGACCCCGACCGTTGTACCTTTTTGTTTGGGCGCTTCCATCCGATTCAGTGTGATGGGACGTCAGGCGACTCGGGCAGGCGGGTGCTCGTCATGTTTGGGAATATGACTTATGTCGTAGACCGCTCGACGGTCGAGAAGGACTACACTGGCCAGCTGCGCAAACATCCAATTCTGGCTACGCTCAACCGATCGGCTCAGATGCTGTGCGTGCCGACTTACGCTATCACGCGGGTCGAGGTTGTCCGCAACGGCACCCACACCAGCAGTGTAACCCGCTCGCCGGGCGCGGGCAACCGGACACTCGATTCGGTCACTGGCTGGCATATGATGGATGCTCACTATGCAGCCTTTGCCGGCATCGGGTCAACCGCGTCTGCCTACCCACGGAGTGTCAACATCTCAGGAACAGTCGTGGACGTGGACCCATACCTACAGATTGCGCTCCCGAGACAATTTGAAACTGGCGAGCAGCTACCCTCCCTCCTAGACCCCGAGCCGCTCCGGGAGCTCGCCACCCGCTATTACCAGCAGTTCGGTGCGATTATTGCCAAGCAGGCCTTGGTAGAGCCCGCATCTGTCGAGACACATGGTTCTGTGGTGTTGTTCGGAAACAGACTGGTGATGCGCACTTGGGCCGCGCAGTGGATGGCCGGCTTGGCGATTTGTTGTTCCGTTCTAGCCACGATCGGGGCGTTCCTCGTCCCAAGACGCGGCATTCTGCCCCACAGTCCGACGACACTGCCGGGCATGGCGTCGCTCGTTGCGGAAAGCCACGACCTCCTGGCGAGCCTACGATATTCGGGTGCGGCCAATGCTCCAAGTCTCGCGCGTCCGTTGGCCGCGCTGAGGTTCCAGTCGGGAACTGTGACTGACCCAGCGTCGAACAAACCACGGTTCGCCATCCTGAGCGCACACGAACTCCTTGATAGGTCGTCGACGGCGTTCCCGCAGATCAGCTCCAAGCACACGCATCCCGGCGTTCTTCACCCTATCTCGCGCTGCGCATTATGCCTGGTTCTAGCGGGGCTGATCATCTCTCTGGAGCTGACGTTACGGAAGTCCAACAAGGAAGATGGCCTCGGCGACGTAGGCGACGATACCTACATTCACTACGCGTGGACTGCGCTGCCGGCTTTCGTCTTTGGTGTTCTGGCGATGACCATCTCGTCCATGGACTTCCAGGTCAGGTCCCTCGCGCCCTACACCGCGCTCAAGCACACGATAGACGCCAAGACCTTTATGACCATCGACTTCATGGACATGTCCATTCCCCGGACGATGTTCAACGAGATCAAGTTCGTCAACATTGGGGCCCTCGCAGCCACCACGGCGTTTCTCGTTTCGTCCTTATTTGCCATCGTCTCATCGTCCCTGTTTCAGCTTGTCGCCGTTCCCACTGTACTTCCGGCCACGCTCCACGCCAACATGTCCTTTGCGCTTACCCCCTACGGCAACAAGGAGGCCGCCTCCATCGCATCGCTAATTCTTGAGAGCAACCTCTCCTACCCGAGATTCACCTACGGCGATCTCGCGTTTCCGCAGCTGGTGCCGTCGGTCTCTATAGACCCCGACCACATCGTCAACACGTCCTCCATCTCCATCAATGCGGAGATCCCTGCGGTTCGTGCCAAGATGACATGCCGCATCTACGACGCTTCCAAGATCCAGACCAACCTCACCCTCAACTACACGATTCAATACACGTCTTACCAGAATCCACTTGGCATCTACATCGAGGGCGAAGAATGCAACCGCTTTCCAAAAAATGAGTACAGCAAATACAACAACATCCTCCCTACCTACCCTAACATGACCTACTTCGGCCTCGGCGACCAGACCTCGAACATCAGCGCCGTCCAAGGCTGCAGCGACCTGCTCTACACCTGGGGCAAGCTAGACTTCACGGCCACGCCCATCGTACAGCACATCGCCTCGGTCGGCTGCAACCAGACCGCCGAGACTGTCTTGGTTAACACCACCTTCGTCGGCACGGCGCTCGACATCGACTCGCGCAACTTCCCGCAGCCCCTCGAACACACCGCCGGCCCCAGCACCCTCCGCCTTTCGTCCTCCCTAATTTACTCCTACCTAGCGAGCATCAACACCGCCCCGCAGATCCTCGACCCCTTCTTCCAGATGCTGACCTCCTCGCCGTGGGCGATCCCGCTGTCTTCCCTCGGCGACCCGACCGCTCTACAGGCCATCACGGACTCCATCAAGCAGCACCACGGCCTCATCGCCGCTCAGACCTTTGCCCAACAATTAGTTCCCGCCAACTCGTCCAACGCTACGCTGCCGGCATCTATCCTGAAAGCGAACCCGAACGCAACCGACGACGGGGTCACGTACACCGGCACAGCTACCACCAATACAGCAGACGGAGAGGGCAAGCGCCGTGTGGCGCAGGACACGACCTCGACGCGGATCTTGCAGGCCCTGCTGGCCACAACCATCGCGTTGATCGCGGTGGGCTGGGCGTGCATGCACGAGACGGATGTACTGCCTCGCAGTCCGACGACCATCGCGAGTGTGGTGGCGCTTTTGGCCGGGGGGAATCTTTTTGAAGGGCCGCTGGACGGTGATGCGGCTGGTACTACTAGTAAGGAGGGAAAGGGGGAGAAAGCGGGTGGGGGGGGGGGATGGATATGGGATCGTGTTGGTAGTGCTACTACTAGTAGTGGTAGTGGTACTAAAGGTGGTGATGGAGATGGAGAGAAGGAAAATAGGCGGTTAGGAGATCCACGGTTAGAGAGGGCCAAGTTCTGGATGGGATGGGGCACTGTGCCGGATTGGGAAGGGCGCGAGGTCGGCGGGGGGGAGAATGAGGGCGGCGTGAGCAGGTTTGGGATATTTGTTGTTTGGGACGAAGCCGAGAACGAGGGCAGGGAGCAGAAGGATGGGAGTGGGGTGTTGATAGGTGGTGGGTAGGTGAGATTGGGGTTATCTAAGATGGGCAGTTTTCGTTGATATGTTGTTATATGTTTTTTCTTATTCTGCTTTTTATATGCCAGGCACTAGAAAGCTACGGATAGAGGGCGAGGTACTTGGGGGATGTCATGGAAATGGGAAGATACCCGGTTGTAGCTTTGGTATGGCATAGATTAGGTACTTCAGGTTTTATTGTTGCAAGAAGTTGTGAGTTTCTAGTGTTTTCCCCTCCGTTTCTCGCGGTTGCCTTGTATCGTTGATTGTTGAGTGTTTATAGACGAAACATACTAAGCTGATTCCATGTCCTCTATTCCGCGGGTACTTCAACCTGATATTGTTGTCTCATTATCCACACCCCGCATACATTCATCTTGAAGACTGGGTTGCTGGAGGCTACTGTAGTCTGTGTATTAGGCACTTCTGTCGTTGGTGAACCTAATAGCATCCATAGTGGTTTAAGCATGCCATTACTTTAACGTACATTATCAGCGAGCGGGACATATCAGCGAGCGGGACACTAAGTTCTTGGCACAACGCGTCCTTCCTCATCTACCTCTAACAACGCGTTTTTCCTACAACTAAAGATGTCTTCCACTTCAAAGGAAGCTAGGGTAACCTTGGCCCTCAAAGCTCTTGAAAATGATACAGAACTAAGCCTTCGAGCCGCGGCCAAGCTCTATAACGTGCCAGTTTCAACCCTCGGCTACCGACGTACCGGCCGGCCTATACGACGCGATCTTCCAGCCAATTCGAAGAAGCTTACTCAATCTAAAGAGGAGGCTATTGTCCAATATATTATTGAGCTATCTATGCGAGCTTTTCCGCCGAGACTACGTGGTATAAAAGATATGGCCAACCAACTGCTACGCGTACGCGACGCGCCCCCTGTCGGCAAGCTCTAGGCGCATCGGTTTGTCAAACGCCAGCCAGAGCTCCGTATGCGTTATTCGCGAAGATACGATTACTAGAGGGTAAAGTACGAGGATCCGAAGGTCATTGGCGAGTGGTTTACCCTTGTACGGAATGTTAAGGCCAAGTACGGTATCGTAGATGACGATATCTATAACTTCGACGAGACTGGGTTTATGATGGGCATTATCTTCCTGGGCATGGTAGTTACAACCTCGGATGGCTGTGGCAAGGCGAAGCTAGCCTAGCCTGGCAACCGCGAATGGGCGACGGTGATCTAAGGCGTTAATGCCCTTGGCTGGGCTATCCCTCTGTTCATCATCTTAGCAGCGTAGTTCTACCTCGCCAACTGGTATACTGAGTGCAACCTCCCAGCCGACTGGCGCATTATAACTACCGAGAATGGCTGGACTACCAATATGGTAGGCCTTGATTGGATCAAGCACTTCGACTACCATATAGCGCCTTAGACAAAGGGCAAATACCGGTTGTTGATCCTCGATGGCCACGAAAGCCACCACTCAACCGAGTTCGAGCTCTACTGCCAGCAGAACAACATTATCACGCTCTATATGCCTCCATATTCCTCCCACCTCCTCCAGCCACTTGATATTGGCTGCTTTGGGCCGTTGAAGCAGGCGTACGGTCGCCAGATCGAGGACTTGATACGCATATATATCAACCATATAAGCAAGCTCGAGTTCCTTTGTACCTTTCGCGCAGCCTTCTTTGCCTTTATCACCAAGAGGAATATCCAGGGCGGTTTTGCAGGGGCTGGCCTTATACCGTACGATCTAGAGAGGGTACTTTCGAAGCTAGATATCAAGCTTCGTATACCAACACCCCTAACCTCACGGCCAGGCACTATATAATCTTGGGTCTTCCAGATACCATACAACCCCCGAGAAGCCAACTCACAGTCAACGCTTATCAAGACTCGCATTGCCAACCATCAAAATAGCTCCCCGACTTCGATGTTGGCTGCTGTGGACCAGCTTACCAAGGGTACAATGGCTATAATGTACCAGGTGGCCCTCCTTCAGGCAGAGGTGTCTTCGCTCCGCAAGGCCAACGAGGCGCTAAGCAAGCGCCGGAGAGCCAAAAAAACTCGTGTACGGCTTGGAGGATCACTTACTGTGCAGGAGGCACAGGAGGTGGTAGGCCAGGGGGCTATAGGTGGGGAGGCAATGCAAGAAACACAGCTGGATGGTAGTGGTGCTGGGGGGGGTCGTACGAAGGTTCGGTGCTGTGGTGTATGCGGCAAGCCTGGTCATAATGCCCGCACTTGCCAGGAGGGTGCAGAAGGGTCTGATTCATCTGTTTCTGATGTAATTGTAGTTGGTTCTTAGTGTTGTTGCATTGCAATTGAGAGTAGTTGTTATAGAGTAGTGGAGAGTGTCCCGCTCGCTGATATGTCCCGCTCGCTGATAATGTACGTTACTTCTTTCTCTTGCCTATTTTCTCTTTCTCTCCATCTGTTTTTGTTATTCTTCTATCCCTTTCCCCCGACCCGAATAAAAGGTCGGCCATACTTCGTACTACTACTACGCTTAACTGATACCTGCAGGACTTCCGGCCACATACACTCATACACGGTCATCCAAAGTCATCACAACTTTGATGTTCGAAGGATTGACCAGGGATAATGCGGGGACTGCTCACCGGTCCGATCCATCCTAAGCCGTTAGGGTTAGTTCGTCGACAAAACAAGACCTTGACCGAGATCCACGCCGAAGGACGCCGCCAATTGGGCAGCGCAGCCCTGTCAGCGCATCTATCACTGGATTCGGTTTAGGGCGGGAAAAACAACGTCAGGTCAGCTATTTTCCATTTTGATTACCTACATGTACAGTAGGTATGCGTGCCCCTTGATGCGGGAGTAGCGGATAGCAGAATTCCCGTCCCAGCCCGGAGCGCGGTCCGGGTTCTTTCGTCTCGTCCTGCTTTTTGCTCCCCCCCCCTTCGCCTCGGACTCCCAACGCGCGCGCAAATACACACGCCCAGCCCAGCCCACTCACGTCGGGCGGACAGGATGAGTACTTGCCCTCGGCGGCCGTGTTGACGTCCCCCCCGCGGCGGTGAGCGATGGAATGGGCGGAACGCGGCAGGCGGCTCGTCATCTGGGCCGCGGTGATGTGGGCGCTGGCGGCCGCGGCCGTCGTGCTCCGCCTGATCTCGCGCGGCCGCATTCTCCGTGTGCTGGGGCCGACGGATTGCTTGATTGTTCTTACGTTGGTAAGTGTGCCCACCCCCGACCCCGACCCGGACCCTGGCCAGCTAGTTATGCCAATGCGACCGTGACAGCCGGAGCTGACCCTGGGGCATACGTAGGCCTTTTCACTCGTCAACACCATCGCTATCGGATTCCGTATGTTGTTGCGCTTTGTTATGTTTTTCTTTTTCTTTTTCCTTTCTTCCCTCTTTTAGGTAATTAACGAAAGGTACCTTATATAGGCTGACTGACTGCGCCAGATGTCGCCCACGGGCTGGGCCACCGCATCGCGGACCTCGGCTGGGATGAGATCCGGGTCTTCTTCCAGGTCATGTACTACGAGGTCATCGCCAACATGCTGAGCCTCTCCCTGACCAAGATCTCGGTGCTGCTGCTGTTCCTCGACATCTTCGTCGTCAGCTGGGTCCGGCGCGTGGCGTACATTCTCCTCGTCGTGGCGACGCTCTGCGGCCTGTTCACGCTGCTGACCAACATCCTCTACTGCATCCCCGTGTCGGCCTTCTGGGACTTCACCATCGTCGACCGCCGCTGCATCGCCGTGCCGCTCAAGTACTACATCGACGCCTCGCTGAACCTCGCGCTCGACTTCGCCATCCTGTTCCTGCCGCTGCCCGTCATCTGGCCCATGACGCTGCCGTGGCGGCAAAAGCTGTGGCTGTACTCGATCTTTGCCCTCGGGTTTTTGTTGGTCCCCCACCCCCCCGGCCTAGAACTCTCGCCAATGACTCCCGCTAATAATAACCTGCAGCATCTGCATCATCTCGGTGCTCCGTTTCCACTTCATCAACATCAGCCTGCTCACCAGCGACCCGACCTACACGGGCATCTACCTCATCTACTGGTCCATGATGGAGATCAACGTAGCCATCATCATTGCCTGCGTCCCCACGCTCAAGCCGCTGGTGGTGAGACTCTGTCCGCGGCTGCTCAATACGCGGCGCAGCTGTGAGTCGGACGAGCCGGACGGGTCCCCGCACCCGCCTACCATTTCATCGCCTCCCCGGCAGCCTCTGTCTCCGGAGATGCGGCATTTCTAGATTTCAATTTTTTTGTTACTTCTGTTCGAGCTTAAACTCTATAGAGCTAGGGTACCTTACCGATGCCTCGTTATCGCTAATACGAAATAATGTGGAGGGGAATGTGGGCACGGTGTAGGGGTTCAGGGACGTGTCATGACGGTTGAACAGCAACGTACCGGACATGGACTCTACAAGGCATTACCTATCTAATCTACCATATGTCCCTCTAAATATACCTCCTGGCAAACTCGACCAGCGCCATGATAGCCATGGCCTGGCCATACGGCATACTCGTAACGGGAATGTCCTTATAATGCTGCAGATCGCGGCCCATGCCCGTGCCGAACGAGGTATTCAGCAGCTCCCCCTCGGCACTGACATTCGCCAGCACGCCCCTCACCGCCCGGACCGCCATCTCCTCAAACTCTCCGCCCACATACTTCTTCCTCTGGCCCTTCAGCGCGCCGTACGCAAACCCGGCCGTGGCGCTCGCCTCCGGGTACGACCCTTCCGACTCGGGCACGTCCAACAGCGTGCGCCACAGGCCCGTCTCGGCAATCTGCAGCGGCCTCAACGCCTCGCACTGCGCCTGCAGCGTGCTGCGCAGCACCTGCTCAAACGCCACATCCCTCACCCCGGCTTCACTCAACAACTCCAAAAACTCCGGAATCGCAATCGTCAGCCAACTATTCCCCCGCGCCCACCGCGCCTCAGCAAAGTTATGGCCCCCCGGCCCGGTCTCGTTGAACTCCCACCCGTGGAAGAACAGCCCCGTCTTCGCATCAAACAGGTACTGGATATGCAGCAGGAACTGGCGCTTGGCCTCGTCGACGTAGTGCGGCCTGCCCAGCACCAGCCCGATCTTGGCCAGCGGCAGCACCGTCATCATGAGCGTGTCGTCCCACAGCTGCTGCCGGTTCTCTTCCAGATAGGTGATGTGCTGCATGCCACCGTGCTTGGTGCGCACGAGGTCGTGGTACGCCCACTCGGCCCAGCCGTCCAGCCAGGGGAGGTAGCGCTTGTTGCCCGTGTGCTCGTACACGCAGGCGAGGGTCAGGAAGACGGACATGGTGTTGATGTTCTTGGTGGTGCCGCCCGCGGCGAAGCGGTCGCGGAACCAGGCCTCGATGATTCCTAGGTGGCGGGGGGACTGGGTCAGGCAGTAGTACTGCCAGATGCCGTACAGGCCGATGCCGTGCGTCCATTCCCAGTCGTGCCAGCCCTTGGTGTCGATCACGCGGCCGTCCGGGAGGGTCAGCAGGAACTCGCCTGTGCTGTCGCGGATGTTGACGAGGGCCGAGATGAGGAGCTCGATCTTGGCGTGGATGTCGGCGGAGGCGATGCCCGCGTGGGAGGTGGGCATTTTGGATGTTTTTTTCTTTTTTTCTTTTTGTGGGAGTCTTTCCAGGGCCAAGGGCCGATTGATACGCAGTTCTTCTCGCTCAAGTCGTTTTTTTCCCTTGCTCTGCGATCCTGTACTTTCCTAGAGCCAAAATTCGGTAGGACGGATAGCTCCGCGGTCCTGCCCTGGTGTGTTACCGCACTCTTTAAGAAGTCATCCCCGGTTCTCGGGTCGTGCTTGGTGGAGAAATATCCCCTTGTCAACCAACCAGACACCCTGAAGTCAGGGGGTGGATTTTTGGAGGAGGAGGAGAGAGCTCGGGGTCGATTGCGCCGAGGAGTGCACCTGTGCCTCGGAGGAAGACACGGCGAGCTCGAGAGGGGAAACCATGGATCAGAGCCTGTAGAGTCGGCCAGTGGATCGGGGCCCCACACCCTCTCGTCCGTAAACCGCACCATCAAATGGCTCTGAGCAAGCGAGCGGACACGGTCCCTTTTACTAAGGTATGTACAACAGTGAAAAGACGTTGCGGTGAAGCTCGGGGTAGACAAGGGCGAGCAAACCGAGCTCTGGGGCCCCGGTTTGTGGGCGCGCGGCCAGTGGGGCCACAGATCCTGGATCCTGGGGAAGGTTTCTCCCCCACGGGGAAGTCTGGGGTATGGGGGAGGCCTTATTATAGACAAACGTTGACCTTTTATCCGTACACGCGAGTTTTTATCTTCCTTTGCATCCTTTACCTGGGGTTTTCCGCCACCTTTTCCGCCTCTCCTCGCCGTAGGGCTGGCTCTGTTCTTCGTTGTATCGGCAAGGCATTTTTTCTACTACTACTAGTACTAGTAGTACTAATTCTACGACCTCTAATAGTCCCCACAAAGCACCATGGCCGACAGCAAGGTCAATCCGGAGCGGGATGGCGACATCGTCGAGGCCGAGCGGGCGCAGTCGCCAGAACTGCAGAAGTCGGGCCAGAACCTCAGCAGGATGGACAAGGAGCTGGCACAGTACGTGTCGGACGCGGCCATCGAGATCTCGGACGAGGAGAACACGCGGCTGCGGCGGCTCATCGACAAGCGCGTGCTTCTCATCATGATCGCCACCTACTTCTTGCAGGCCATCGACAAGGGCACCATGAGCTTTGCATCCATCATGGGCATCGTCGAGGACACGGGGCTCGAGGGGCCGGATGTAAGTTCACTTGGTCCATGCCACTTTTCACTCTCTACCGACTACCATGGTACTATTAGCAGTACTAGTACTGATCCCCTTGCAGTACTCGTGGCTCACAACCTGCATCTACATCACCATCCTGGTGGTCGAGTACCCGCAGAACTACATCATCGCGCGCGTGCCCATCGCCAAGTACCTGTCCTTCTCCATCGTGGCGTGGGGCGCGGTGCTGGCCTGCACGGCGGCCTGCCACAACTTCACGGGGTTGCTCGTCGTGCGCACGCTGCTGGGCCTGTTCGAGTCGGTGTGCCAGCCAGCCTTCGTGGTGCTGTCCTCGACGTGGTACAAGCGTGAGGAGCAGGCGGCGCGCGTGACCTACTGGTACATGATGAACGGCGCGCAGCAGATGGTCGGCGGCCTGCTGGCCTACTGCTTCTCGCTGATCACCACGGGCCCGCTCAAGAGCTGGCAGTGGCTGTTCATGGCCTATGGCATCATCTCGGTCGTCTACGGCGTCTTCGTCGGCTGGTGGATGCCCGATTCGCCTATGCGCGCCAAGTGCTTCTCCGAGGAGGACAAGCACCTCATGGTCGAGCGCGTGCGCTCCAACCAGACCGGCATCCAGAACCGCACCTTCAAGCGGGAGCAGATGTGGGAGGGCCTGCTGGACCCCCAGGCCTGGGGCTACGCGCTGATCCAGCTGTGCACCACGCTGCCGACCAGCGGCCTCGGCAGCTTCCAGGGCATCATCATCAAGAGCTTCGGCTTCACCACTCTGCAGACCCAGCTGCTGGCCATGGTGCTGGGCGCCTACATCATCATCGTGCTGCTGAGCTCGTCGTGGCTGGTCAAGAAGACGCAGCAGAACCTGCTGGTCATGCTGGGCTTCTGCATTCCGTGAGTCTTTGTCTTTGTCGTGTTTCTTTTTTATTCCTCTTTTTCTTTTCCCTTTATATTTTTAAACTAACACGTAAACCCCCACACTCACAGCTCCTTCATCGGCACAATCTGCCTCATGACCGTGCCCCTCGACACCAAGTCCCAGAAGATCGGCCTGGTCATCTGCTACTACATCACGCTCTCCTTCTGGTCGGCCCAGACGCTGGCTCTGTCCATGGTCTCGCGCAACATCGCGGGGCAGACCAAGAAGAGCGTGGTGGTGGCGCTCAACTTCATCGTCTGGTCGGCCGGCAATGCCATCGGGCCGCAGGTGTTCCTGTCGTACGACAAGCCGCGCTACTTCATCGCCTTCGCCACCCACCTGGGCTGCTACAGCCTGCTGGTGATTGTGATCATCGCGCTGCGGTTCTACCTCGTGGCGCAGAACAGGAAGCGCGACGCGCTGGCCGCCGCCGGCGTCAGCGAGGCCAGGGACGAGAGGATGGTGCATGCTTTTGAGGACTTGACGGATAAGGAGAACCCGAACTTCCGCTATGTTTATTAAATAAGGGTTAAAGGGGTGGGAAGGCCGAGGCAGGACCTGGGATGGCATTTTATGAATCGGTAGTACTGGTAGCTTGTTTGGTGCAACGCTTGAGAAGCTGAGTATTCGCTGGATATGTTGGTATAGCATGCCTAGGCCTGTGGCATGTGTCCAAATTGTGCCCGTACGATTTTGAGGTCCCTGGCTTGGGTAGTGAAGTCTACCTGCAGGCCATCCTACGTTTTGTGGCCCACCATTCCATTACAACTACTAGTACTTAGCACCTCCAAAGACACGAGCGACTGAACAACACAAATTGACAGGTCTCTAAATCCATAGAAGGGTGCAATATCAAAGACCAAGACGCCAGCCCCTGCTGTGACAATCGTGCTAGCATGGCAGCAGCTCAGGTTACTTCAAGCTCAGTCGACTTGCCTATCACTAGATACATCGAACTTGTCTCTGCTATCTAGCCCCAATGACAACTCTCCCCTCTTTGCTTTTCCAACAGCTTCTTGCAAGGCCCTACGCCCCAGCGCTCATGGTCTGCAGGCGATAGAACTCGTCCCCCTTGCGCCTCTCCTCGTCAATGATCTCCTGCACCGACTTGCCCTCGGCGCCTTCGCCATAGTGCCTCTCGGCCAGCTCGATGCACCGCAGGTTCGCGGCGAGCTTGTTCATCGTCTCCATCCACTCCTCCGTCTTCTCACTATCAAACACGATGCCCCCGCCCGCCTGGAGATACGCCACGCCGTCCTTGACCAGCATCGTCCGGATCGCGATGCACGTGTCCATCTGGCCCTCGTCCAGCACCACCTCCACTTCCTCCCCATCCCCTCCTGCATTCGCCCCGTTGGTGTTGTTCTCCACCCGCACCACGTCATACGCAAACCAGCCCGCCGCGCCGGCGTAGATGCCGCGCTTCTCCTGCTCCAGGTCGTAGATCAGCTCCATGGCGCGGATCTTGGGCGCACCCGAGACCGTGCCGGCGGGGAAGATGCTGCGCATGGCGTCCCAGCGGGTGCACTCGGGCCGCAGCAGGCCCGACACCTCGCTCGTGAGGTGCTGCACGTGGCTGAACCTGTCGATGCGCATCAGCCGGTCGACTTTCACGGTCGACGGGTGGCACACGCGGTTGACGTCGTTGCGCGCCAGGTCGACCAGCATGACGTGCTCGGCCCGGTCCTTGGTGCTGGCGTGCAGCTCGGCCGCCAGCGCGTCGTCCTCGGCCGGGTTGGCGCCCCGCCGGATCGTGCCCGCGATCGCGTGGTTGACGATGCGCGGCCGGTGCCGCGAGCGCGCTTGCTCCGGAGCTGAGGCGTAGCGGAAGCGCGCGTCGACGGGGAGCGGCGCGTAGCCGTCCGTCTTCATCAGGCACTCGGGCGAGGCGCCCACGATGTGGAAGTCGGCGCAGGACAGGAAGAAGAGGTACGGGGAAGGGTTGAGCGTGCGCAGCGTGCGGTAGATGTTGAAGGGGTGCAGCGAGGTGCTGCGCGAGAAGCGCTGCGACGGCACCGCTTGGATGATGTCGCCCTTGACGATGTGCGATTTGAGGCTGGTGACGAACGACTCGTAGCCGTGTCGCCCGACGTTGGAAGCGTACTGCTGCGAGGAGACGGGGTTGGCCGGGTTCTTGGGCGGCAGCGGCGTTTCCGGCTGCTGGATACGGTCGAGCGTCGAGCGGATGGTGGCGTAGGCGTCGTCGTAAGCTGCTTGGAAGTCGTCCGCGGGGCTCTGCGGGAGCCTCATGTGAGTGATGATGGTGAGGGCCTGGAAGAAGTGGTCGAAGGCCACGATGGTGTCGAAGATCATGAACAGGGCCTCGGGGATGTGCAGGTTGTCCTTGAGCGGGCGGGCCGTCTTGGGCTCAAAGTACTTGATGCAGTCGTACGAGATGTAGCCGACCGCGCCGCCCGTCAGGCTGGGCAGCTTGAGCGACGGGACGCTGAGCACGCGGTCCTGGCCGAGCTGGGCTTCCAGGGCGCGCAGCGGATCCCCGACATCATCGTAGCCGGGACCGGTAGCAAGCACCTTCCTGGGATCTGGTGACGACGTGACGTTAGATGAGGCAACCACACTATACTTGGCTGAAGCCCCACATACTAGCTCCGATAAAGCTGTACCGCCCGATTGTCTCCGTGCTTCCCGTCGCACTCTCTAACAGGAACGAGTAGTCGGCCGTGGCGCTGGGGAGAATGATCAGCAATTGACTTCCAGGTAGTCTCAAAGTGAGCAAACAGAGCGCTCACGCACCCATTCGACAGCTTCAGATAGATGGCCGACGGCGTCAACAGGTCGGAGGGCACTGTGATACACACGGGCAGCAGTGTTGGCCGGGGTGTGGCCTTGCCAGTCTGCTCAAAGAGCCGGTGGGCCTCGGCAGCCGTCGGCCGGACATCGAGTTTGCCCTGCGAAGCCATTGGCGGCTGTACAATGCTGGGATTTGGACGACAGGTCTACCTAGTCAACCGTGAGGACCAATTGTGTTGGCAGGTGCAAAGCTACTTGAGTCGGTTGCTGGGGACCTTGGGCAAAACAAAGGATCTGGCCAGTTTGTGAGATTTCTGCTCGCTCGCTCAATCTTCCTGTCGCCGACTTCGGGTGAGTCATGCAGGTGGGGTTTGAAGCATCACAACTGTGTTCCCTAACCCTGGTGGGGAAACCTTCATACGCGACCCAGAGATTTATCCTTTGCTTTTCAAAGCTCGGAATGATGGATGGATAATAAATGTCTTGGGATATGCTGAGTCTGGGAGTCTGCATCTTAAGTTGTTTCGGAATATTTAGCAGTATTGTATGCATTGTCGCGGCAATTCGCTGATCAGATGTTTCAACAGACTGCGGATTCTTAGAGTGGCTATAGTCTTCGAGATATTCGAATCTCATGTTGGGCCGGGTGCTCTGTTAAATTACCCCTTGAGTGTCCGGACTCATTGATGTTGCTCAGTCATAGTAATCGATCTTCACTTATTTAGAGCAACCCCATTCATCGGCGGAATTCAATGTTGCTTCCGCTGTGTAGAACAAATCATTACCCAGCACCAAAAGAGATATCCGCCAGTGGTATCAAAGACATGACAAGAAAGAGACCGCCACAGAACTCCCGTCTCGTATATAAACTCTCCCAGCACCCTTTCCCCCGACGTTCCAAACCCCCAACTCCCATCCCGGCGCCCCACCAACGACCATCACCAGGCTCCCCCGCACCCACTCACCACCTCCCCCATCAATACCTCGACCGACTACGACTCCTCCCCTCCCTCACCGACCCTCCACCATAATAATACCTATCATCCCTAACCACAACAGGCGCAACCTCCCTCACCGGCACCGCCTCCCGGACGACACTGACCCTCCTCGACCGACTCCTGCTCCCATGACCCCCACCACCATGACTGTGACTCCTGCTGCCGTACCGATAGCTCTCGCGGCGCGAATGCCTGCTCCTGCCCCGAGGCCGCGGTGGCGGCGGGTACCCTTCGTCGCGCACGCTCCCGTACCACGGGCGGCCCGGCTCGGCCGGGTCGTTGGGCGGCGCGCCCAGGTTGGTGCAGCTGCGGATGATCCAGACCAGGATCAGGAACCCGGCGATGGAGCCAATCACGATGCCCGCGATGGCGCCGCCCGAGAGGTCGTTGGCGTCGTCCGGGTCGTTGCTCGTGTTGTCCGAGCCCGTGGTGGTGGTGGTGCTACCGCCGCCCGTGACTACGGTGACGGTCGCGCCTGGTGTGGTGGTTGTTTGGCGTTGGAAGAGGAGGTGTGGGAGGGTTCGGGTCGGGTGCAGGTTTGCTGCGGCCGCGGCGAGCAGGTCGTTGAGGGGTGGGAAGGGCGCCATGATTTTGTTTTCCGAGAAGATCTGGATGGGTTCAGGGGCTACCCCCTTCGGAGTGTGGGAAGGAGTTTTGAGATGGAGCTCGGCAAGAAGTTTTGAGACGGCTGCGAGAGCTCATCAATGGGGTTCGCTGATCACCTTTTTGGTTTATACATGTTTCTGGTTGTGCAGCAGACTGGGAAGCTGGGCATCGCAGTGATGTAATCGTGCATGAGGCTAGTGTGCGGTTTGGATGCAACGGTGGCTGGATTGGAAAACCAGGTCCGTACCCGGGTGCCGGCAAACAACTTTGAAGCCCTGCTTGGGCGGGGACATTTCGCTGGTTGCAAAAGCACAGCCTGTGACAGTTCATAAAGCGGTCCTTTGAGTAGGAACTCAAGCTGTCGTACCTCCATACTGATTCAATTCAAGCGTAGTAGCAGAAGTCATTTTCATTTCGGTTGGTCAAATGCTCGACTCTTGATAAATAGATTCCATCGGTGCCGGTGACGTCATTACCAGCCTCCGGTAACTGTGTTTGTATGTATGTATTGCGTGTACTATACATACACAACTTCAATACATTCAGACAGTTCTCCGTACTCTCGTACGGATGATATTTCTGGTAAGAGTAAGGTACTATATCTTGTAATATTCTTATATGGTATTTCTATCTGACTATTGAAAGGGTTAGGTTATGGATGCTTCCTAACAGTGAGAATTATGAGTAAGAACTCTGTACCTTAGGTAAATGACGGTCCGTGATACTAAGAAATGCCCGATTCTCTGTACACTTCTGTCACTTACCAGTCTGGGGAAAAGTGGCCAGATGCAACATGACAAAGTGTCGCTTGGCTGCTTTATTACTTTGTGTCGCACATTGATTCCCGCAACAGGCAAGCCCATACCTACCAGGTAGTTCATATGATATGTGTTCCTTCTTTCGAGGCTCATGCTCCGATGTAGTGGGTTGGGATGAGCAGGTGAGTAATAATAACTGAAGTTGACATCATGATCTTACCGCAGGCACTTACCTGTACCATTAGGGACCTACTGGGTACCGAAACCGAAACCCTCAGATAGCATCGCGATGAATATGCCGCGGGACATACCAGACTCAGTATAACTATTTACTACAGTAGCAATAAGTGACACCTCTCAAAACACATAGCTGCCATGACTTTTGAGTCTTGATAGGCCTAGTATGACGAAAGCTCGGTGCGTGATTATAAGTCACCGTACCCTTATGGAGTCATGGAAAATGATGATGTAGCCGTCTGATGTGATGAGGTAAACACTTGGGCTTTCACCCCTCCCAAGTTCCAGGCCCGTTTGCCACTAATAATTTCTCGTCTTTCCCTCCCTTCTCCCGTCTTTCTCTAAAAATCGCTGGATCGTTTGAACAACCCCGAACATTCTCAATTCATGTTGGCCGCGTGCTGCTCAGCGTTGCAGAGAATTAATGCCGCGAGAATCTACAGACACGGCATCAAAATGGAGCCGATCCGCTGGGAAGAGTAAGCCTAACCTCAAGTATATCCGAATTTACAATACCGTCGCTCGGCTTCTAAGCTAACGACTTTCATTTTAGCATCGCCTCATCCGATATGTTTCGGTTTTCTGTAGGACCGGAGAGGCGCGAGTTCACTATGCACCGCGCCCTTGTGGCACATCTATCCCCCGTCCTCGCCGCACTGGTCAACAACACCAATTTCAAGGAGGCTCGTGGGGCCCATGCCGTCCTGGAGGAGGTTGATGAGCAGACGTTCACCCTTTTCGCCCAGTACGCTTATACCGTGGGACTATGACGCGGCGCCGAAGTCGACGACGGCCTTGTCCACGGTGCCCCCTTGCATGCCCAAAGAGAAAGAGGAAAACAGCGGCGGGGGGCAAACCAACACGAACAAGAAGGCGTGGGAAACATTTGAGCAGACCGTCAATGAGATCTGCCAGTCCGTCGCACCGCCGAAGTCTATCCCCGCCGCCGCAGGTGGCCAACAGGACGCCGCCGAGGGTCTACTCCGCCACGCGAAGGCGTACGTGTTCGCCCACTACTACGGAATCATGGATTTGATGGATCGCGCGCTGTCCAAACTTGGCCTGGCACTACGCGGATATCCACTCAGCGCGAAGGGAGTGGCAGAGCCTGACACGGCGAAAGAAGCGGCGGTGGAAGGTTTCATCGACCTGCTGCGATACTCCTACGACAATGCCACGGAGCGGCTCAGGTCACTTGTGATGCAGTACGCGGCCTTGGTGACGGAAGACCTGTTGAAGAGGAAAGGCTTCGTGGAACTGCTCGAAGCGCACGGCGAACTGTCCGCCGCCTTGATTGGGGGCCTGCTGGCGGAGCGGAGACATACACACGCCAACCCCCAACCGCTGAGCTGTGACTGGTCCGGGGCCTGGAAGGGCCAGGCGCACTGTCGACGATGTAAAACCGGGCGGCCTGTGATTTACTCATGTCCGATATGTTCAACAGGGAGGCTTTCTGGGGCGTATTCGTCGTACCCTTGGTATAATTACCTCCGTAGAGGCTAGGACTACGAAGTACAGTCGATTGTCATCCGATATGTACAATACACAGTACAGTATGTAGATTGTAGACAGGAGGTTTCGAGATTTAAGGGCAACAGTGGAGCCCCCGTCCACGTGTGTTTTGTTTCACCTTCAGTCGGCCTTCAGCCCACAACCATCTCGGGTATAGCTCTGCTTTGTAAGGGCCCGATCTACGAAACACTGGGTCGCCCGATTGGTGGCATTTTGGTCCCTGGACGATTCTCCGCCCACCACCAGACGACGCCGACAATCCCGCATCCTGATGCAGGCTCACACTACGACTTTTGGATCCGGGGTACACCTCCTACTCCGTGCATGGGCCAGGGAGCGTAAGGAGTGCGTAGGCGCCCCACGCCTCAAACTCCAAACTCAGCTAAAGATCTTGGCAGCGATGCCAGCTTGAGAATGACGGAAGACGGGAGGCCGCAGCCGTTGTGGCGGTCGGTTCGCCGTCGACATCCTTCCAGATCGATCAGATGGACCGAGTGACGGTATTGTTTCCACAAATTATAGGCTAAGGATGCCGGACGGAGAGGCCTTAATGGGAAACGGGCACGGGGTTCGTTGGGCGGCGCTAGTGCTTGTGATTCTCCCGCATGTCATGGTTTGAATCGACTGGAAGGTTCGGGGACGAAGCAGCTTTACTACTAGCATTTCGCTCATCGACCTCTCACTCCGCGGAGAGAGAGCTGGCTTTCGTCATCTTCTGTATCGTCTCGGTATGTAGATACTAGAAAAAGATATCGGACATGAGTAGTGGAGAAAAGGGGTAGGCGCAAGTGTTGGCCAAGCTCGCCTAGCTCCTGGACTCCCTAGCGGATTTCCCTGAGCAAACAACAATACGCGTAATACACCAAGATATAGAGAGGCATAGCGGGCTCTAGAGATTCGAGATATATAATAACGACCTGTATACACCTTGCGGGATCTCATCACCACACTGCATCGCCACGACCTGTCACCTCACTTCAGCATCCAGTCATCTTTCCCCCTGTACGGTCCGGTACCGAACAGCCCACAGCCACGATGCACCGCTACGCCCTCCTCGGCCTGCTGCCAGCGGCACTGGGCTGCCTGGACCCCAAGAACAACCCATGCGCCAGCTACATGAGCGCCAACCAGGCGACGGCCTCGGCCTTCTGCGCCACCTTCACGCAGAGCAAGGCGACGGCCTCGACAGGGCTTCCCGCGTGGGCGGCCAACTGCAGCAACAAGCCCAGCATGATCTCCAAGGAGTGCTCGTGCTATTTCACGGGCGGTGCGGCCGCGGGCCCCACGCAGACATCGACATCGACGGCCAAGACGACGGCGGCACAGCAGACGACGGCGAAGACAACGGCCACCGCCGCGCCCATCGTCACAGCCGCGCCCTCGGGTGTCACCACGAAGCTCCCCCAGAGCTCCGGGGCCGTGTCCAGCTCCAAGGCCATCACGCTCACCGCCGGCCAGGTGTTTGATGGCGGCATGAAGAACTATGACCGGTCACGTAAGCAGATATATCTCACTGACTCACACCGAAGGAGAAAAGAAAAAGTGGAAGGCTGACACGTGAAATAGCCGCGGTCTGCCAGGGTCAAACAGAGACGGGCGAGGCGGATGCCATGTTCGTCCTCGAGGACGGCGCGACTCTCCAGAATGTATGTCAGCGCAGCTTTCAAGCCGTTTTACACAAAGACTAACCAGGCGTGCAGGTTATCATCGGTCCCAACCAGGCCGAGGGCGTCCACTGCAAGGGCACTTGCACCCTGATCAACGTCTGGTGGGAGGATGTGTGCGAGGATGCGCTGTAAGATATTAACACCACTCACTTCCTTGGCCTCATCCCCTCGTCCATGACTAACCTTTCCTCCCGCCGATGTTCAGCACCCTCAAGCAGGAGAGCGGCACGTCCAACGTGATCGGCGGCGGCGCGTTCCACGCCGACGACAAGGTCGTGCAGTTCAACGGCTTCGGCACCGTCTCGATCACGGACTTCTACGCCAACGACTACGGCAAGCTGGTGCGCAGCTGCGGCAACTGCAAGAACAACGGCGGGGCGCGCCACGTGGTCCTCGACGGCGTCAAGGCCGTCGACGGCGGCGTGCTGTGCGGCATCAACACCAACTACGGCGACACGTGCACCGTCACCAACTCGTGCCAGGACGACGGCAAGAGCTGCGACCGCTTCGAGGGCAACAGCGACGGCGACGAGCCCCCCAAGATCGGCTCCGGCCCGGACGGCACCTACTGCAAGGTTACCGGGCTATCGACCACTTGTTAAATAAGATAGGTACTGCTACTACTGCCTGGGCATTCCGGGTTGCTTGTCCCGTGGCCGAGGCTGGAGACTCAAATGGGAGTGGTGAGCAGGAGATGGAAGAATTCTCGTACATAAATTGCTATATTTTAAACTGCACATACTTTGAGTACATATTACCAAAATACATACATGTATATCTTTGATCCATCAAATTATATGCTAGAAGTGAACTATGGGATCATCCACCGTCAAGCCTTCACCTCCGAACCCGGAAGCTGACTTGTGTTTTACCTTCTGCCTGCCCAGCCCAAAGCATGCGTGGTCTACGTTCAAGCACCCCCGGCACATCCCTCCTGACCAACCCCGAGCTCTCATACCGGTGGTTAATGATGAACCTGTCCTTGGATCTATAGACCGTGCCCTGCTATGCGTGTTTGCGCTGGGGACTTCACCTCTGACCGAAGTACCTCCGTACGGTGGGACAGAAAGAATCCCGCATGAAGTAGTTCTTGTAGCACCAACACATACCTCATCGATAATTACTAACTTTAAGACGCCTGGTAAACACGCAGATGAACAACCCGTAACTTACCTACTATTATTAGTCTAGACATTCGGAAACCCCGAGCAGCTCCCCGGAACGTATCGTCCCCTAGATACAATCCTCTGCATGTGCCACGATCGTCAGCTATTCCTGTCCTCCATTGACTGCATATATTTCCCACGTCCGCGAGGGGTGAATATCGGCACCACGCTCCGTACGGTTTCTCTGATTCGTCATCAAGAATCAAGAGGCCTCCATGTGCAACCATTGCAACCCCTCTCTCGTCGAACCGTGGTAGCTTTTTTCGCCATTTATTCTGACCGAGCCTTCATATTACCTCCCTATGGTTTCGGACCTGTGGGTGAATAAAACACGAGAGTATATAGATAGCTCTGAGCTATCCGGCTGTCGTCAAAAATCCTTCTCCACTCTCACCAGGGTAGCGGACCGACCAAGCATGTCTCCTCAGAAGAAACCGTGTTTCGTCTACGGTTAGGGCATCACCCCAGACCAACTATGCCTAGGGCATCTCGTGCTCAGGAAATACGCCCAGACTTTCCTGTAGTAATTTATATCGAGAATTTCTTGATTGGCTGCTAACTAGTAGCCCCAGCCCCAGGAGCTTCTTCGCCGAGCGTGTCCTCCGGAGAAAGGAGTCCGCCGAGGCTCTTTACAAGTGGTTAGCAGCCCTTCCACGGTGCCAGGGGTTGAAGGCAAAGGTCAGACCGCCCAAGATCTGACTTCCGACCGGGCTATATGCGCTCCAAGACGCCAAGGCGATCATCATCGACAAATCAAAGCTTGGCTTCGAGGCGGGTATATCCGCTGAGGTCATGGAAGCCGCGGCACGAGTTCCGGCGGGTCCTTCCCTTGGTCTGGCGCGCGAGTCCGGCAGCGACCTCGAAGTTCCCACCAAGGGGGAGCTTGTCTGGGCGGCGCAATATCAGCAGATCAAGGACCGCGACGCCATGGATGACATCCAAGCTGGCCAGGAGCTGCATTCCACACTCATAACGTTGTACAAAACGAGATTCTCCCAAGGCGTCTTCTACGGCAGCCATGTGAGACCAGGGTACGACCGTAGCCAGGACTACAGTCCTACTATCAGAGAGATTGCAACGGTCGAGCTCCAAGATGATGATGATGATGGTGGCGATGAGGATGACGACAACCGCCACGTGGTAACCGCTCCGGATGGTGTTTGCGAGGATGACGATCCCATAATCAGGGACTACTACTACTGCGACGAGGATATTCTTCTGGTGCTGAGCTTTGTGCCTTTCATTTGGCGTCGTGCGAACCCCTAGAGGACGCTAGCCGAGCGTGTACTGCAACCGGGCGCTTCATGGGCACAGAGGGCCTGGAGGATGCATACCGGAAAATATGTCGCCGGGGACAGCAATCCCTTCTACCGCTTTGTCTTCACGCTTGAGAGGGACGCGGAGGCTGAGGGGAAAAGGGAAGACGCCACAGATTAGTCCGATCGCCGATCTTGTTGTCTAAGGTACGTGGGGACGCGGGCATACCAGGGTTTATTAGCAACTACTAGTACTTCACTCTGCACTCTAGCAACAACGCCCTGAATGACCTCGCAGAAAGGACCACGACTAAAACGATGCCTTATCTGCTGTGGCGCTCTTCCTGTGCCTGGCAATAGGCCTAGGGGAGGACGGTGGTACCGCTTTTAGCATGGGCTAAGGAACTGTTTGGGGCAGTAGCTGCCAATGCTGGATCTCAAAGTCGTGCTGGTGGGCTGGTGATGTGCGGGCTGGAGGTGAGTGCTGTATGTATGTTGAGTGGGATGGGGTGGGAGGGTGAGGGTGAGGGTGAATGGCGAGCGGGCGCTCAGACCACAAAGGGGAGCGTATCCTGCTGATGGGTACTTATCCCTGACGGCGAGGTTAGGAAGAGGTAGGTAAGCAGGTAAGCAGGTAAGTACCTGGTGTTCGGTAAACGTCGAACGTAAGGGATAGAAAGCACAACCTACAATCGTACAATGGAATAGGAGGCATTGTACCACTATATCGGAAGCGGGGGCAAAGCACTAGTTTTCTTCTCGATGATACTGTCACACGAATTCCGCCTGCCAGTACCATTACTACTATATACGGAGAGTACCCTATGTGTAAAAGCAGTGACAAGGTAGCTCGACTCGCCCCTGACGATTCCTAACCATGCCCACCTGCAGCCCAGAACCCGAGTCATGCACGCAATATGCCCTCTGCCGGGGTGTCACCTCACCTAACGCTGACCCGAGCGCCTGGGACCGAGGGTAACGGCTGCCGTCCGGCTGGACACCTGCCATGCGCGCTCTCTCCCGGAGTCCCGAGCCCTTGGGATTCAGCCCCCTGCCTAGGGCGGGCCTTGGCAACAAATAGACAGGCAGTGACAGGCCAAAAGTCATTCCCCTGACCCCCTCGCCGGGCTAGCTCGCAGCTTCTCCGCACGTTAGCTCGGCTTGGCCTCGACGCCGTCCCCGCCCCCAGAAGTTCGGCAATTTTCTCCGCATTGCAGAGGCGGGCTGCAGCTGCTGCGGGTCGGTGTCTGGGAGTAAATAAAGAATGAAAGAAATCTCTGCCGATCCTCGGGGGGTGGTTGTATGTACTCTATTTGAGCCTCCCGTCATAAGTACTAGTAGGGGTGTCTTTCTTTCCTTTTGCTTGACTTCGACCTCGTTCGTCCTCCCCTCGCTGTTGTTCCCCTGACGCCGACGACACCTATTCGGATACGAACGCCCCTGACCATCGGGCCAAAGCAGCAGCCCCTCGCAATGGCGCGCCGTCCGCAGTGGCTGACCAAAACCTTCCTTGCCTCCCTCTTCCTCGGCATCGGAGGGTTCCTCTATGGCTTGTCAGTACATCCCTACTTACCTTACATAACCAATTCTTTCTTTAGTAGTACTATATTTTCTAACCCACCTTCGCCTGTCCTCCAGCGACTCGGGCATCATAACCCCCAGCCTCGCGCTAGGCTCGTTCAACGCCTACTTCAACCGGCCCAACGCGGCCCTCCGCGGCGCCATCGTGTCCATCTACCAGGCCGGCGCCTGGCTGGGCAGCGCCAGCGTCGGCGTGACCAGCGACCGGCTCGGGCGGCGCAAGGCCATCGCCTTCGGATGCGCCTGGGGCGTGCTGGGCGGCGCGCTGATGGCCGGCGCCGCGCACGTCGCCATGCTGATCCTGGGCCGGCTGTTTGTCGGGTATGCCGTCGGCACCATCACGGGCGTTGCGCCGGTGTTTGGGGCCGAGATTGCCAAGGTAGGGATGGGTTGGTTTAAGTTGTTGACGATGAGGTTTGCTGATAGAATATGTGTGATAGACGAATGAACGGGCGAGGATCACGGCAGTGAATCAGATGAGTGCGTTCTTCTTCTTCGTCTTCTTCTTCTTCGTCTTCTTCTTCTTGCCTACCTGTCAAGAAACCTTTGCCCGGCTAACAGTTTCTGCCCCCTGACAAACAGTGGTCGCCTGGGGATTCTTCATCGCGCTATGGACGGGCGTGGGCGAAGGGAAATGGCACAACGCCAACCAGTGGCGTCTCGGGTTTGCCATCCAGGCCATCCCCGCGCTGTTGCTCGGCGGCGGCGTGCTCTTCATCGGCGAGTCGCCGCGGTGGCTGTGTCTCAAGGGCCGGTACGAGGAAGCCGAGACGGCATTCCGCAACTGGCACTTCGACGGGTCCAACGACGCGTGGTGCCGGACCGAGTTCGCCATGATCCAGACGACCATCGCCGAGGAGGTGCAGGCGCAGCACCGGCTCGGCTGGCGCGACCTCGTGCGCACGCCGCCCTTCCGCAAGCGGCTCTTCGTCGGGTCGTTCGTGTGGGCGGCGGCCATGCTCTCGGGCATCAGCTTCGTGCAGTACTTCCAGACGGCCATCTACGCGACCCTGCAGTTCGACCAGGACCAGCAGCTGCTCGTCAGCGGCCTGTACGGCTGCGTCGCCCCCATCGCCTGCATCCTCTCGCTCTTCTTCGTCGACCGCATCGGCCGCAAGAAGATCCTGATCACCAGCTCCGGCCTGCTGTCGGTCTCGTACATGGTCATCACCATCCTTGCCGCGCTGTATCCCGCACGGCCCGGCCAGCCGACAAATGCCGCTGCTCAGAAGGCCCTGATTGCCTGCATCTTCTTAGTGTCGGCCAACTACTCGGCCCTGCTGGGCCCGATGACTTGGATCATTCCGTAAGCTGAGCCACTCTTTGTCTTTTTGATCACTTGAGATACTACTAGTAGTAGGAGAGTTGTCCCACCAGATTAGTGGCTGACGAAACTACCTAAACCTTACAGCCCCGAGGTCTTCACGACCGAGCTGCGCGCCAAAGCGAACGCCGTCGTCCAGGTCATCCACTACTCCATCAGCTTGGTCATCACGCAGTGCTCGCCGATTGCGCTGGAGAAGGTTGGCTGGAAATACTATGTGAGTTCCAACTTTCCAGCGAGCCTCCGTACGGTGTTTTGTTTGCCGCTCCGCTGACGCAGGACAACGCAGATCCTCTTCATCCTCACCAACGCCCTCTGCACGCTTGTCTTTGCGTTCGCCTACCCGGAAACAAGAGGTACGTTTGGAGTTGGTACTGTTTCTTGGATCCCCGTGACTATATTCTAATAACCCCACGTCTACAGGCAAATCGCTCGAGCAGATCGACGAAATCTTTGGCGACATCCAGAAGAAGCATGACGTCGAGTTCTTGCCAGGGAAACAGGTCGAGGAGAAGGGAGAGAGCGAGATCGTGGAGGCGGCGAGGTGATGCCCGCTGGACTAGTAGTCCGTAGACACATGGAGAAGGTAACATAGGTGTCTTATCTTTCTGCAGCCGCCCAGGAGCAAGAACTTTCGTTCCGCTGCTATTCTGACACAACCACCCTCCCGGTCCCTTCCCTTTCCAGCTCGGCCTCTGACTCCGCGTCGTCCCTATCCGTCCTTTTTCTTCTCTTGCCACTCCGCTCGTCCCCGCTGCTGCCATGTCCACCTCGTTTCTTACTATGCTTACTCTCCGCCTCCTGAACGCCCTCTTCGCTAGTACCTCCCGCGTCGTCCGTCGAGCCGTCATCACTTCCTTGGGAGGAGCCAGCGTCCTGGGACCGTCCCCGATCGCCACGCAACAGGTCCCAGAACTCGCGTAATGACATCCCTATCGAATTTACGACTCTCTCCGCTGGGTTAGGGCGTCCTGCAGCGTCGTCGGCCGTATCGCCCTCCTGGTTATTACCCGCGCCGCTCTCCACTTCCTCTGATGGTAGATCTTCTTCTTCTTCCCAGCTCTCGGCCCAGGGCCCATACGCCTTGGGTCCGTTCGCGGTGGGGAGGATGAAGGATGTTCCTTTCCAGATGTGCGGGTGCTTCATGAGCTCCCAGAGGTTCGTTCCCGCCTCAGCGTCCGTACTCGTAGTAGTGACGTAGTTCCGAAGCACAGGCTTTTTCTCCTGTGTACTACTAGTAGTAGCTGCAGAAGTCTCGGATGTGGAGTTCTCCTCCTTCTTTTCTTCTTCCCACTGCTCCATGTCATCGATGAACTTAGCCAGCACATCCAAGTCGACCCGCCCCCGGTGCTTTTCCCACTTCCTCACCATCAGCCCCCAGCCCGGCCCGCATTCGAACGTGAATTTCCTCGAAGGGATCAGCTCCTCCACATCCATCATGGCAACGAAGCAGAGAACATGATAGAAGTGGTGCATGCGCCAATGGGCAAGCTCTCCGCGCACGCCGTTGACACGAATGCGGAAGTCGTCCTGGATCGCAGCGCCACCACCACCACCACCACCGTCGCGATAGGCTTGATAGTAGTAGTCATCGCCGCCGGAAGGAGGAGGACGGATATAGAAGCAGTCCCTGCCGGCGCGGCACACGGCCCGGGCCGACGCCGACACCTCGAGCACGACCGACATGTCGTCGTGCGACTCGATCTCTGTCCGGAGTTTCGCGCCGTCTTCCGCTAGTCGCTCGGTCGGGTGGAGGCTTCGCCGTCGTGCCTCCTCTGCCTCTTGCTCTCGTACCATCTTGTCGTACCGCGCCTGCCATGCTGATGCTGCACTGGAGTCTTCCTCTTCATCGGACAGCAGGGCGGCCGACCGCCGGACCGCGTTGGGAACGATTCGGTACGTGCCCCTCCTTCTGGGCATTGTGCTGGCGAATTCCGGGGTTGTAGTCGCGCGTTGAGATGGTTTGCCAGCGGAGATTGACCAAAAAGAAATGGGGGAAGTCACCGATCTAGGGAAGCAGGCGGACTTGTCTTGAGCCTGAAGCGTGTGACGACTGCGGTGTGGGTTCTACTAGTAGGCAGTTATATCTGAGAATGTTGGCAGACCGAACACGGAAGTTCACACGGGTCCCAGGCTCATGGTTATAATAAATGGGGGATTAGCCGCTGCGGTTCACCGAGGGGGGCCTGCAGTGCCTGCACGAGGAGGCCTCTTGGATTAAGTGATCACAGGACCGGAGCCAATAAAAGACAGCTTGATCATTGTGACGAACCAGAGAAACTGCAGGCAGCGTGGTGCCGATGCGGGAAATCTGCATGTGCATACCAACATAAGGCAGGACACGCCGGCGGGGCGGACCGGACTGATTGTGCCTAGGAGACGGCCATGCTCCCAGAACTTGCCTGTTGGGATTTCCAAATACCTTCTCTAGGGTATGCCAATACTCGCTGCGCCTCCCAACGACGCCTTGGCGGGGAGCTGGAGTCGGCCGCTCCAGGAGGCACAGCGAGTACCCCTCTCAGCACGAGGTTCATGCCTTCGTGCTCCATTCTGAGGGCCGTTACATCAACCGAGCCCCTGCAGCGCTTAACCTGAAGAGCATCCCTGCGTTCGTTTCAAGCCCCATCCTCCTCATACTCATACTCATACCTCAGTTTGAACCCCCCACCCGGCCCGCCGGGCCCAACCTGATGGCCGAGGGGCGTCATATCCAGCAGCTAGAGGGTGCCCAGCAGGCAATCCAGGCCTCGCGAATACGCCAAATACGTGCGACACACCTTGCCATCCAGGCGCAGGAAGACGTTCAGGCCCGGCTGCTCGCCCGAGGTGTTGTACTTCAGCCCTTTCGCCTCGAGCTCCGCCGCCGCGGCGAAGTTGTATTCCGCAGGGCGGAGGGCAGGGTCCAGGGTCACGTGAAAGTCTCAGTTGAAGTCCGATCCTTCGCTGGAGTACCAGGGGAACGTCCAGCCAAGCTTCTTCTTCCACGTGTCCAGCTTTGCGAAGGGCGTCCGGGAGACAACGGCCAAGCCGGTGTTGCGCGAGCGAAGGTAGCTGAGGTCGGGGATGTGCTCGCCTTTAATCTTGTGGGGGATCCGATGTCAGCCGGCGGCAGGCGGGTGAGTATAAGAGTAATGAGCGGAACGGACAACGCACCGACAAAAGCGCAACCTCTACATCCACTATCGGCATCTGGCTCAAACATGAAGTGGTAGATGATGAGCCGATCTTTACCGCCAAAGAGATCTGGGAGTGACAGCATTGAACCGCCAGGACCACCGAACTGATACTGCTTGTCAACTAGGACCATTGGCAGCTCGCGCACCTAGGCGGCGAGAGCGTCCTGGGCCCGTGTGATCTCCTTCTCTTTCTCGAGGAGCACCTTCCGGGCGGCAACCCATTCGTCTCGGGTGACAACCTTTGTTCCTTGTTAGCCCAGAGGGCCAGAGTCGCTAAGTATACCTATATACTGGTCAGAGAATATGACCACGCAACTTGGTGGTCATAATTGAGTTTCTTAAGCCTCGGTTCGAATCTCATTGTAAGTCAAAAGTCGAAACCAACGAAAGCAGGAATAGAATGTAAGTTTGCGCTCCCCAAGCGGACGGTACGGATTACACTCCGAGCCGCGACAGGGGTGGCTCATCCTTCCGAACTCATTCGGAAGCTACGGAAGGCCCGTACTAAAACCGCCAGCTTGCACTACTTCACTGCTGGGAAGCCCACCATCAACCTTCCCTTTTCCTGCAGCCTTTCTCCGGGATAGGCAAACAAATCAAGACAAGATATAACAAAACAAACCATGCCCTCCCTCAGTCTCGCCCTCGGGCTCCGAAGCGCAACCCTTGCAGGGCACCACAGTATCCCCAATTACGCGCCCGCCTTGCTAGGCTTCCACTTCCTCTTCGCCTACGGCCTCCTCTCGTCGCGCACGCTCAAGCAGTGGTACGGGCTCGACCACAACGAGTCGCCGCGCTACGACCTGGCCAAGTACGGCGACGCGGCGGTCGCGGCCGGCCGCATCACGCAGCGGCAGCTCGACATGCTCCGGCGCAACGAGTCGGCGCACGCCAACGCCGTCGAAAACTACGCCCTGCTTGTCGGCGCCGTCGGCATGGCTACCTTTGCCGGGGTCGACCGGGCGCTGATCAATCGGGCCGGGCTGACGTACACGGTTGCGCGCGTCGCGTATGGCGTTGTGTATATCCTGATTGATCATCCGCGCTGGAGCCAGGTGCGCGGGGTGACCTGGTGGATTGGCAATGCTAGTTGCTTGTATCTGTTGTATAAAGCCGCCGGGAGGCTGAATGAGCTCTGAGTGCTAGGCCTCTCGCTACTAGTAGGAATAGCAGTAGCTCGCTGGGGGATGTGGTACTAGAAAGAGGAGCTGATAGACGGTGGTCGTTCGTGGAGTCGGGAACGAGGACTAGTACTAAGGTATCTATACCAACAAGACGTGTATATTAAAAAGTGACCCAAGACGTATCCCCACTAGTACCTTAAACTCCAGCTATTAGTACTACTCACCCGCGTAACACTAGACCCTCCGTGCGATGGTCCTGTTGACCTTAACCCATCTACATCTCCTACCTCCCACACTCCTCCACACAACACCCCAGGAAAGCCTAGCACCGTAGCGTCAACAACCTAGGGCGGTACGGCAGTCATGGACAGCCAAGCTCAATGGTGCGGTACAAGAAAACACGGAGATGGCCTTCTGCGTCACCATGGGCCGGTATGTTCCTTCTTCTCTCAGCATCGTTACGTAGTGGAGAGCTGAGCTCTAGTCGGGGTCTTTGGTGGAAGGCCAAGCTGCCATCTGTATACGAGAGGAACCGGGGCATAATTAATACTGCAGCCTCAACGATTGCGAGCCAGATTTTTGGAGCGCTTTTCCAGTCTTGACCAGCCCAGCTCGGCCTGATGTTGAATGTCTTCTTCTTAGCGCGGTACTCAGATGATCTCACGAGAAATTCACCCATGCGCGTGAATTTGCCGCACACATGACGATAGAACGACTTGGGAGTCTGCCGATAGCTTTCGTTCCTCCAAAGAAGGCGCTGCAAGCTCAGGGTCTGATGTGTGCTGCCTATAAGTGATAGTTGCCTGTTGATTGTTGCTTCATCCTCGAGCTGATGAGACGTTACCCCGCAGGTCAGGAGGGCCATGCAATCCGGGCATGCATGATGCGGCTTGAGCAGAGAATACAACTAGAGTGAGATCGCGTGGACGCAGTTCGAGTTTAGTATTCGACATCAACCTGTGTATAGGGGAAGCTGCCCAACTCTTCCAAAGTAGGTGATGTTGCCTTGCTGTTGTAGGTGTCTGGGCTGTATTTAGCACACTGGCAACTGTCTGAGAACGGGATCACAATAGGTATGACGCCAACTACATGATACGACGTATGATCTAGATTTCGTAGTGGATGCAAGGAATGACGCACTTCCGCACTACAGATCCACTGATGTGCAGTCAATTGCTGTATGGGAGGGAGAAACTTCAAGAACAGTTAGTGCGCGGTGACCCACTCTTTGTGTAAGCGTAGCAAACCAAGCAAGTCCTTAACAACACCAGGAATCGTACTATCACTTATTGGTGAACGGTGGAGTATCTGCTGGAGCTGGATCAGTTTCAGCCAGCTTCCCAACGCTTCCAAGTTATTAGACAGACGGCCCGAAAACATAATCTTCAGACACCGGTCGCCTCTGTTTCTTTCACCCATCCGGCCAGCTCTCGCCGCTCATTGATGCAGACAACCGTGTCGAGCTACAAGCACCTCATACTGTACCGAATCCAAACAACACCGAGCTCGCCATGCCGCCAGACCAGCCGGAAGACCCGATGGACCCCAGGGGGCAAGACCTGGAACCCCAACCGCAAGAATGCCACACCCTACCCAGCCGCGACAGCACCAACAACACTACCGCCGGCAACCCAACCCACAACATCACCAAAGTAGAGACCCGGCAGGAGGTCGAACATACGCAGCACCACCACCACAAGCAGCAGCAGCAGCGCATCGCGGAGGACGCCGACGAGAAGGAAGACGCGCTTCTTGACAACAACGGCAACAACAGCAACACGCACCGCGTGACGTCCGCCTCCTCCTCTCACCACTCCCACTCCCGCACCGCCGTCCGGCACACGACGAGCAAAACCACCACCACCTGCCACGGAGTAAACGACCATGGCAATGGCGGTGTGCAGCGCGTGACCTCGTCGCCGACGATCCGCAACACGCGCGCGCGGCTCGGCCTGCGGCCGGCGGCGCCCATCAACGAGGAGGAGCAGATCGCGCAGTGGCAGGGCCTGCGGTGGTCGCGCGTGCGAGTGGCGCTGCGCGAGCCCTTCTCCGAGTTCTTTGGCGTCGTCACCATGGTGGTGCTCGGCAACGCGTCGGTCGCGCAGGTGCTGCTGAGTACGGGCCAGCGGGAGGCGCCTGGTGGGGGTGGCTATGGCGGGTATCAGAGTATCAACTGGGGGTATGTCCATTTTCTTTTTCTTTGATTCATTTATATATGCGTGGTATTGCTCGATTTTGCGCTAATTGTGGTGCGTTTGTGGGGTGTTGGACTTGGGCTGACGTGGAATGTATTGTACATAATATAGATGGGGCATCGGCGTCATGCTGGGGCTGTACGTGGCCGGGGATTCGGGGGCGTACCTCAACCCGGCCATCACCTTCTCCAACTGCCTCTTCCGGCAGCTCCCGTGGCGGCGGTTTCCCAGCTATGCGGTCGCCCAACTGCTCGGGGCGTTCGTCGGGTCCGGCATCGTCTATGCGAACTACGTCAACGCCATCGACCACTACGAGGGGAAGGGCATCAGGACAGTGCCGCCAAGCGAGAAGGCCACGGCGTCCATCTTCTGCACCTTCCCCCAGCCCTTTCTCTCCAGATCGGGCCAGTTCTTCTCCGAGTTCATCGCCAGCGCGATCCTCGTGCTCGTCGTCTTTGCGCTGAGGGATCCGGGCAACAATGGAATCGAAAAGGTAACCCTCGCCCCGACGGTCCCGGTTGGAGGAATCAAGATTCTAACTTGAGATAGGACGGCAAATGGTTCCCCCTTATGATGATGTTCCTCATCTTTGCGCTTGGCTCCGGGCTGGGGTGGGAAACTGGGAATGCCATCAATCCGGCGCGGGATCTTGGGCCGCGCATCATGGCTACGCTTCTGGGCTATGGCTCCGAAATGTGGACGGCAGGCGGGTACTACTTCTGGGTGAGTGTGACTCTTAAAGGTTGCAATGGAGTCAGAAGTCTAACTTAAAGTACCAAAAAGATTCCGATAGTCGCGCCGTTCTGCGGCTGCGTTTTCGGGGGCCTTCTCTACGACGTGTTTATCTACACCGGAGCATCACCTATCAACACCCCGTGGATGGGGCTAAAACATATTTTCCGACCAGACTATGGTTGGAGGGTCGCTAGGGAGCGTTATCGTAAGGGCATCGAGGAAGGCCTGGTATGAAAATGTCCTGGGGGCATTGGGCAACCTAGAATGTGAGGCCGCAAGGAGTGTTCTAATTGCCATGACGGTTTTGGATGCGAAGTGATGCATGGTTAATGAGGACGGTTCGATTTGCGAGACAGACATGGAACGGGGATCTGATTGTGATGGGCTTTTGCTGCTAGACATAATAGAACGGGTTGACGAAAAGGAGCTCACGTGATAGATAGACAGGAACGGCTGGAAAGGAGTACCGTATGTTGCGTGCGGAATGGACGCGGAGGACCTAATACCTGGCCAATAAGCTATCCAAACCTGTGGTCTATCCTCGCAAGAGAAGCTATGGCTAATAGACGTGACCCCAGAGGGTATACTGTTGCAAGCAGAATGAGGTATCTAAGTTGGCCAACTTTATCAACAGTCAGAATAGACGGTCAGTACATATTGTAATTGCAGTTATATGCCAAAAGAAAGCGACTTTAGCGTTGAGCCCAAGATCGGAGTCGTCATAATTCGTTCACCCCATAGCAATGGGGTTGTTTGTCGGTACTGATATCGTTGTTTTTGCCCCTGAAAATCACGTATTCTCATGAACCTGCACCTTTCCACGTTCAAGACCCTCGGCTCTTCATCCTTCCAACATTTCGGCTTCGAAAATGATGCAGGGAAACCCCCCAATCACCACCTCTCCCTTAACACCTTCTTGAGGGTAAATCCCCGTCCAGCCACCGTAATAAGGGTGGCTGGGAGACTGCCCACGACGCGGCTGGGGACCGCCTCCAAATACCGCCCGCCAAAGATAACCCAACGAGAGAGCAAGACTCGTCTGCAAGTCTAAGGCCGTGCATCATGCACCACCTTGTCACCCGGCTCCTCCGCCTCCGGATCCGTCGGTGTAGACTGAGGTACTGCAACATGTTCGTCGTATCCGTGCCCCCTATTCGTCCCTCTCGTCTCTCTCCGCATGCTGTCGGGTGTCAATGACCCCACTCAGTCCGTAAACCCGGCCAGTGGGATGCGCGAGTCCAAGGCGTGTGCATGTCGGCGGGGGCTGTATCGAACCGGAGATGTGCACCTAGCAATACCATGCCCGCCCTATCAGAGGGATGGAGTTGGCTGCGGGGAGGGAAGCGTCGCCGCCGGGGATCGAGATGGCGATTCGTTCCTTGTCCCGCGTCGCAAGGGAGAGGGGGGGTGGGTGATACCCAACCCTGGAGGAGAAGAGCTGCCCAAGAAAGGGGTGCCAAAGACGCTCGGGGTGCCGTTGACGGTGGTAGTTGCGGTCGAGGACACGGTAAACGGAGACTTTCGCATGTCCTTGGCGTCCAGCTGCAGGCGAAGATCGCGGTCTTCGGGCCTCTCGGACAGCTTGTCCGCTTGCTTCTGCAGTTCGTCAACCTCATCTTTCAGCTTCCTCCTGCTGAACACGCCCAGTCTGCGGACTCTCATCACCGGCACCTTGGCCTTCACCGCAAAGATATCGTTGTCTGAGATGAACTCCCGTCCCAGCAGAATGTCATATGAATCCCCGCCGTTCTTCATCACAAAGAATGTATCCTTGCGGAAAGCTATGCCATCCAAGCTCCAAGTCAGATCCGCCTCGTGGTCTATCTTAGTCTCCATCGTCTCCTCCGCACCAACGACCGTTTTCTTACGGGAGAGGCTCCGTACTACATCAGGGCCATGTATCCCGTGCTTGTCCAAGAAGCTTGCAGAGACGAAATTCCCATCACTTCCAGTGTCCCAGAGGCCCCTCAGAGGGATGTCACGGGTGTCCCGCTGAGTCTTGTCTGCAGACTGCCCCACAGCTTTAGACACGCGGGCCACACCATTGAACCAGAAGTCGTCAGCCTTCGTCCCCTCCGCCCTGTCGGTGTTGAAATCTTCCGGGTCAATGGGCTTATCGCTCTTGGCCCGGTCCATTGGGTCGCAGGGAGCGGTAGCCGATTGGCTTATGGTTATGTCAATTCTGGAATGGTCCCAGCCGCCACACAAGTGGTCAAGTTCGTATCTGGGGAGTCGGTGAAGGTGTTATCAAGTGTGATACTTCATCATGCACGGCCAGCGTGTCACATTAGTCCTACCATGGTAGGCGACTCACCTCATGTGCTGCAAGTGGTAGTGTGTTACAGCACTGGTACAGCACCTTGTCAGCGTCCCGGTCTGGGACGTTCGAGAGGGGCTCACTCACTCCATTGTGATGTCCCGCAGCAGGAAAACGGAATTCCTGTATTTGGCTTCTGCTCGCTCCAGGGTCCGTTTGTGGGTGAATCGACGGACAAAGCGGAAGACGCGACTAAACACGCTCTCTCCGGGATTGTCCAGCGTAAATCAGCCCATTGAGTGCAGAATTTGTAGCAACTCATCCTGAGCGTGCCGACAATGCTCAAGCGCTTGGGCTGCTGCCAGCGACAGTGGGATGTCGGTGGACCGGAGCGCATGATACAGGTCTCGGAATACGGCGGTCAGGACGGAGTAGTCCTCGACTTTACCCTTCGGCTCAAGGACCTTGTGCTGAAAACCCATGAGGGCCACGAGGGTGGCGGACCGGGCAATGGAATTCATGTTGGGCACGAAAAGATGTCGAACGCTGTGGGGTGATGAGCACACAAGACCTGTTTGTATCAGTACCTAAGGTGACTCGGATTGCGGAATCTGGTGGCGAAGGATACGTTGAAAGGTCAAAGCGGCCAGTCGGATCACGGGGGTTCGGGGCGTGGGTTATATTCCCATTCCCACACCACTGACTTGGTCGTTCTTTCCCAGAGCCTCGTCGAGCGGGGTTCCCACCCTCCTTTCTGCGGTGTAATCGCACGAGAGCGGGATCTACAAAGATTCCCATTCGACGCCACTACATTCTCAGCATTTCATTGCTCAGGATTGGGACTGAAGGTTCCCGTATCGCCGGCACACATAGAGTGAGATGCAGTTCCGCGTCTGAGCATCAGACCTGGATGGTAACTTAGGTCTCGTTCCTAATGCTCATACAAGTACTATCGAAGGCTGCGCATTCCAGCTGACTCGACGTTACTCGCCAAGCTTCTTCATTGCCTCTCAGCCCTCGTGCGAAGCGCGTCATCAGTGCAATGGGTCGGAACGAGACTAAGCACAGTGACCGAGGCTACTATGAGCTCGCTAATCGGATGATAGTGGCCGACAACGAGTTGGCGGTATTTCGGAACTTCAAGGAGCTTAACATCTTGTGCCTCCTGCAGCTACAGGCTGAGATATCCGTGCTTAAAAGCGACCTTGACAGCATCCGGATTAAGGACGACAACAATAATGAACCCATCGATATCCCGTACGTGAATCAGGAACTTGGGTTCCCAGAGGGAGTTCGTGCATTACAGTACCAGCCAGAGTTATTCTCGTCTTGCTTCGCAGACATGCAGCAGGTCTATAGAAGCAACCCCAGCCATTGCCCCCAGTACTACAAGTTGTTGCAGCTTCGGGCCAAGTTGAAGGAATACAGTTGAGTCTTGTTCCAAACCTAAAGTGGACTTGTGAAGGAGTGAGGCCCATTGCCACAGAAGGTGACGCTAATGATGGGGATATAGACAAATTACTTCTGCAGTTCGACCAGGTCTGCAAGATGAAGCAGCCTGAAGAAATCGAGCTTTTGAGTATCCAGAAGTGGACCTTTGAGAGGATCGTGAACAACAAGTTCATGAAGGGACCCGAAGGCCTGGCCTACAGGCCATCTGATCTTGACCGCTATGTCTTGGTCCAGAAGCCCGACGAGGAAAAGGATATCTTCCCTCCTTTTCTTCTACACTGGTATACACGGCTGTATTGCTGGCTTTCCGGGAAGGGCATGCTGGACATCACTCTCACCCGAAAATTGGTACGTATCCTTGCTACTAGTCGTGCTCGTCCTCCTATAGCCCCATCCTTCTAGGACCTAACTCGAATTGATAGTTCCTGAGATCGGTGGAGAGCGACGACGGATTGCACTTCAAACAGTCCTACTTGGTCACCGTGGGAAATTGGCTTGCTCCAGTCCTGTCTTCATTACTCCTCGTCTCGGCATCGCTGATCCTGTATTCAATACACGATAGGCGAAACAAACTATTCGCCATGATCCCCCTGACGGTCACATTCTCCCTGATCGTCAAGGGGTTCACATCTGCAAGCCGAGCAGAGATCTTCGTTGCTGTCGCCGGGTGAGTCCTTCCGCTGCAACCAACCAACCATGCCATCTCTCCGCCCACGAGCACTGAGGCTAAACACTGCCTACATCACAGCTTTGTGGCCGTCGAAGTCGTCTTTGTCGGCAATGTCTCCTGAAGTCAGCTAGGTCCCTACCTGGGCTTGCCGCATAAGGAGCGGGGTTAGTCCACGGCGATTCGTCGGGATACGGTGCGATGCATTATCTCGGGGAGGACAGCAGTTGCGGCATGCATGTTACCGAGCTCTGTTCGAACTCATACAATTCCCGACCCAATGAGAACTTCAGCAGGCGCAGCCTTGGGACTACTTAGCTCTATCGCGTGCGATGATAGCGTTCGATGCAGGAATGCATCCGAGATCTCCGGCGGGAACTTTCGTGTCTCATTCTCCCGCGATCGGAACCTTTGATGCCCTTGGTCGAGTCTCGGAAGCCAAATCTCGGAAGACTCATGCTGTGTTGGTCGACTGCTCAGTCGACGGACGCTAGGGCGACTGGCCTAGGGAACCAAGGATATGGTTAGGTTGGGGAACTAGGCGCTTTGTAGTACGTGTACTCCGAAGCTATCTTGTCACTAGTGGGATCAAATTATGGATCGTCCTAGGTCCAGGAAATGCTGGTATCAGATACTGTTATACGGCCACTTCTATTTGAGATTTCTCACCGCGGAAGCCGCAAATTTAACAGCGCACTTCAACACCCCAAGTAGATCAACATTCCCACTCAGGGGCGAGTTAGAAGAAGCAGCAGACGAGTGGATAGGGGATGGAATATTGGCCCAACCGAACCGCGGACGCTTCAGGTGCGATAATCCAACTAAGCATCACACAACCACTGATCTACACAAGTCTTAGAGACCCTCCGGACCATACTGCTCCCACTGGTCCCGCCTATAACCGCCGCGGATATTATAAGTAATGATCGCATACACGCCCATCTTCCCCTCCTCCGCAATCCTTTCTCCCTCCTTCGCGGGATTACCAAACTCATCCTTGCCAAGCCCCTCATAACTCAGAATCTCCTGCCGCAGCTCCTCAAAACCCCTGGGGATCTCCGCCGGGAGATACTCGTCCAGCTTTATCTCGCGATGCGCCTTCACGGGAACCCATGCGTAGGCGACATACGCCGTCTTAAAGTTGGGCATGCTCTCGTACAACGGGATGAGGACGCGGAACCGGCTTTTGTCGGCGTTGGGGTCGTGCTGGGAGATCTTGGAGATGAGCAGCTTCGAGATGGGGTCATCGTCTGGATGATGGCTGTAGAAGGGCGGGGCGCCGTAGGTCTGGTCGACGCCGTGGGCTGCGAGGAAGGCATCGAGCGTCAGGACGGAGACCTTGAAGCCGCGGATGATCGTGGTTGAGCCCTCAGTGCCCATGCTGGTTACCAATTCCTGGAGGGATGTGATGTTATTTGGATATAGGGTAGGTGATGGATGTGATATATGACAACTGGGCAAGAGGAATCTTGCAACACCTGGGTCCTTGGAGCCCGATACCCGACTGCAGCTTGGAAGAGGAGGTTTGATCGTGACCCAAGTGCAATATCCAGCAACATCCGGTCTTTTATAACTTGAATAATGAGCACAACTCAACACCGCGAACACTTTAAACTTCGACCGGGAAGCCAGAGGTGGAAAGCCAGGCAGCCGTAGGCAGAAATGCCCTGATTCCCACACAGTACACTGGGCAAAACGATGCGCTTTGGAGAGTTTCAATCCTGTTAGTGGTGTGTTTGCGACTTGTCCAATGCATCGGGTCTAAAAGCAATTAGCGGTCAGCTAATACAGCCTCCCTGCCCATGCTGTCTTGATCAATTGTCGATTGGCAAGGTCCGGAGGCCACATTATAGCGGTGAGAGCACCGTGATCATCCCCCAATTGCACTGTGTTTCGCTTACAAACACCCCAGCCACCGAGCACATCCTGTGACGCAACCTTGAGCCTCTTGAGGTCCTTGACTTCCCTCTCCCTTATCACTGCCGCCTTGTATAACAAGACTACGCACTTCAAACCCGAGTACTGAATGAAACTCGAGTGCGATATCTCATATATTTGATGCGCAATTGAAAGTTAGACACCGTTTCACTGCTCGGCGCTTGCTCGGTGCGTGTGCTCCAATATCGGCAAGCGCTCGACATCTGTCGCCATGTCGGAGAAGGCCTCCCTCGTCGCAACGGACGAGTCTCACCGAAACCGTGCCCCAATTGATGGCCGGTCGAAAAAGGGCTACTATTTCCGCCTGTTCGGCCTGTTTCTAACGTCCGCCTACTTTTCTTACCTTTTTTTCTCTCACTACCGCGTAGTTGGCTTGCCGCCTGCTGGCCCGGCCGAGCGTGATGGCAAGCCAGACATCTGCTTGACGGAGGCTTGCATCCATGCCTCATCCGAGATACTCTACAATCTATCTCCGAACTACAAGGACCTCGACCCCTGCACCGACTTCGAGGAGCTTGTCTGCGGCGGGTGGAGGGACCGCCATGACCTCCGCCCTGACCAGGGCGACGCGTTCACTGGAACCATCATGGCTGAGAACTCGCAAACGCTCCTCCGCCACATCCTCGAGGCTCCGTACCCTAATACATCCGCCGTATGTGTGCCGAACAAGAAAGACTAGGCCGCTAGGATGGCAGATTGCTAACAGGATCTTGCAGCACTCGTACTTCTCGCCCATGCAACTCAACCCTGCCGGCCAATCTACTGACGAGGCCAACTTCAACAAGCTGTTAGCAGCTTACAATGCTTGCCTGGACGAGGATACCATCCAAAGGATTGGATTTCGTCCTCTGACCGAAGTTATTGACCTGGTCAAAAAGTCTTTCCCCTTGGGTGGAACCAGCGCCCGCCGCTCGGCCAACGCCCTCAGCGAAACGATCCTGCTCCTTGCCAAATACGGCGTCTCAGCTCTTATTGCACCCGGGACTGGTGCCGATGACACGGACCCTGACGTGGTTGTCGTGTCCGTCTCGCCGCCTTGGACATTTGGCCTTCCAGCCAAGGAGCGCTACGAAGACGATGCTTTAGTTAAGAAGTATCAGGGTGTCGTGGTCGACGTGGTCTCCAAGCTGGACCCCAATCAAGACAACGAAGCGTTGGCAGGCGTGGTGGAGCTGGAAAAGAAGCTCGCCGCGGCGTCGCCCAGTTCAGAAGACCGCCAGGACGTCACTGTAAGAGTTCCCAGCCTGGAAGCCGAGATAGGGCTTTTGACGACTCACCTCTTCACAGAAATACTACAACCCAATGTCTCTCCAGGACGCCGCGGCGCTGGCACCCAAGATTGACCTGGCCAACATCATCTCAGGTCTCTCGGCAACCCACGACGTAACTCGAGTGATTGTGGCGGCACCCAAGTATATGAAGGACCTGCAGACCATCCTTGAGGAGACGGACGAAGTCATCTTGCAGAGCTACTTTGTCTGGAAGGCAGTTCAGGCCTTTTATCGATATGTTGACTCGCCAGTTCTCAAGCCGTATAAGCGGTTTGTTAACGAGCTTGCTGGTAAGGTGCGATCATGATCCCCTGGACCCTGCTATGTCTCTCTCTCTCTCATACTGACATTTCTCAGGACCCCGAGTCGGAGCCTGAGCGCTGGCGCACTTGCGTTGCCCACGTCGACGACGGCCTTGGCTGGATTCTCTCCCGCTTCTTCGTCGAGAAGGCTTTCTCGGCAGCCGCCAAGGACTTTGGCGACTTGATTGTTTCTGACATCAAGGACCAGTTCGTCAAGAAACTTAAAGCGGTCGACTGGATGGACGACGAGACCGCTTCCAAGGCTATCGAGAAGGTACACAACATCGTGCAGAAGATCGGCTATCCTACCGAAAGCCCAAACATCATGGATCCCGAAAGTCTTGCGTCGTTTTACGCGACCGTGAACGTCAGCTCTGATACATATTTTGCCAATGCCCTCTCCATGAGCGCCTTCGAGGTCGCTCGTGAGTGGTCAGCTCTAGGCAAGCCCGTCGACCGCGACCGGTGGGATATGACTGTCCCCACAGTCAATGCCTACTACAACCCTCCCGGCAACGAGATAGTCTTCCCCGCCGGCATCATGCAGTTCCCAGTCTTCGACGTCGACGTTCCCGCCTATGTCTCGTACGGCGCATTTGGATCCGTCGCCGGCCACGAGCTCTCTCACGCCTTCGACTCAACCGGCCGACACTACGATCAGAACGGGAACTACACCGACTGGTGGAACAACGCAACCGTCAAGGCCTTCGAGGAGCGGGCCGAGTGCTTCGTCGAGCAGTACGGCAACTACACCGTGCCCGGGCCGGACGGCAAGCCGCTGCACGTCAACGGCAGGCTGACGCTGGGCGAGAACATCGCCGACGCCGGCGGCCTCTCGGCCTCCTTCCAGGCGTGGAAGGTACGGGCATCAGAGAAGCCGAACGCCCATCTGCCCGGCCTCGAGCACTTCTCGCAGAGCCAGCTCTTCTTCGTGAGCTACGCGAACTGGTGGTGCGGCAAGACGCGTCCGGACACGGCGATCAACCGCATCTACACCGACCCGCACGCTCCCAAGTGGGCGAGGATCCTGGGGACCATGGCGAATAGCCGCGAGTTCCGCGAGAGCTTCAAGTGTGAGAGGAAGGAGCCGACTTGTGAGCTCTGGTAACTTGCGCGTCCAGGTTCAAGTTTTGGATACATCGGCATTGTATAGTAGTGTGTTGATAGTTGACCGATTGTGGTAGCTGCCCTCTATATCTATGGGTCCATATTACTGTGTCTCCGATACAACAGCCTCCGACGCCGTATCGCACACCAACCCATTCCACGCTGCCGATCTCTATAAGACACGCATCTCGGACTTGTCTAGCGTCCAAAATCTGGCATTGCGCCATAACCTAGCCGCTCGATGTAAGACGAGCGGCCTTACTTGTCTAGTATCAATACAATCTCATCCCTAGTCCACACAACAACAGTATCACCCCGTTTCTCAACCCCGTCTTTCTCCTCAGGCAACCCATTCCCCAACGGCACCGTCCTGTCCCAACTCCACACCCCATCCCACCTCTCGTAGACTGTAGTCTCCTCCCACTGCCACAAACGCACCACCACCTCCCTCCCTCCCCCTCTTCCCCCCCCCCAACTCTCACTTGTAGTCTTGTGTCAGGTGTTAGTAGCGGAAGCAAGGTGTGTTAGGGGTGGAGATTTATTCTCAACGTTGTGGACTGTGGAGTGCCTACGCGTGGCGGACCAGGATCAGCGTGGGGGGCATCGTGAATGTTAAGATGAGGACCTGTGATTTTCCAGGCGGAAATATCAAGAAATAACACCGAAGCCCTCGTTTTTGCTTCGAGTTAGTACTCGGTGTGGTGTTAGTCTGGTCTCGGGCGTAGGCAGTTAATCAGGGGCTACTATTCGAGACACTGTGTCGGCCCTGGCAAAGTGGAAGGCTGACACAGTGTGAGAGCCATCTGTCCGATAACTGTCCAATTGTTGCTCGTTATCGCGGTTGCTCTGAGGATCCGTTTCCAGACATCACATCGCGGCGCAAAGCATCACAGCCTTTCCTTCTCACAACAATCCACCAACCCGTTACTATCACACCATGAACATAGATGAACTCTTCCAGGTATGTCACAGTCCATTGCCACCTCAATTGTACCCAGAGACTTGGTCCTAACCTAATCGTCCCAGAAATCCGGGATCCCCAGCAAACGCAAGCTGGAACCCGTCCGAGACCCAAGTACGCCGCCTCTCACCATTGTCCCCTCTTACTGCTCAATCCTAACCCCTGGCAGCCGAAATCTACAAATCCACCAAGCTCCCATCCACCACCAACCGCCATGCCCGCGTAGACGACTTCCACCAAGCCTACACCGAAGCAGGACCCCTCCCACCCACCGACGGCGACGACGAAGCCGACTACGGCCCGTCCGCCCCACCTCCCGACGACGACGAAGAAGAAGCAGGCGACGACGAAGAAGGCCGCTTCTTCGGCGGCGGCATCTCGCGCACCGAGCGCGAGATCCTCGACTTCGTCGACTCCGCCGGCAATCAGGAGGAGGACGCCGCGATCCCCGCCGACAGCGACGAAAGCGTCGACCTGTCGTGGCTCAAACGCACCGCGCTCGCCTTCGAGAAGAAGATCACGCGCAACGCCGAGCTGCGCGCGCGCCACGCCGATGAGCCGCACAGGTTCATCGACTCCGAGGCCGATCTGGACGCGGCCATCAAGACGCTGTCGATCCTGTCGGAGCACCCGAGCCTGTACCCGGACTTTGCGCGGCTGGGCTGCGTGGGCAGCCTCGTGTCGCTGCTGGCGCACGAGAACACGGATATTGCGATCGACGCGGTCGAGATCGTCGACGAGCTGACCGACGAGGACGTGGCCGCCAGCGAGGAGCAGTGGAGCGCGCTGGTGGATGCCCTGCTCGAGGCCGATCTGCTGGGTCTGTTGGTGAGCAACTTCCACCGGCTGGACGAGAGCCAGGAGGCGGACCGCGAGGGGGTGTATCGCGGGTTGGGCGTGGTGGAGAATCTGTGCTCGAAGCCCGAGACAGCCGAGGTTGTGGGCGCGGACGAGGCGCTGCTGAAGTGGTTGCTGGAACGGGCGGGGCGCGCGGAGAAGCCGGTGGGGCAGAACAAGCAGTATGCGGCGGAGATATTGGCGATTCTGGTGCAAAGTTCGACGAAGAATCGGAGGAGGCTTGCCGAGTTGGACGCCGTAGATGCGCTGCTGCAGCTCGTGGCGGCGTACCGGAAGCGGGACCCCGAGAAGGGCGGGGACGAGGAGGAGTACATGGAGAACCTGTTCGAGGCGCTGACCTGCATTGCGGATGAGCCCGAGGGCAAGGCTAAGTTTGTCGACGCCGAGGGTGTCGAGCTGTGCTTGATCATGCTCAAGGAAGGGAAGCTGAGCAAACCGGCTGCGTTGCGCCTGCTCGACCATGCCGCCACCGGGCCGGCCGGGAGCGGTGTCTGCCAGAAGATTGTGGAAGCCGGTGGGCTCAAGACGACGTTCACCATGTTCATGAAGAAGCAGGACCAGCGGACAACGGAGCACCTCTTGGGCATTTTCGCCTCCATGCTGAGGCTCCTTCCGGCCGATTCGGCGGAGCGGATCCGCACATTGAGCAAGTTCGTGGAGAAGGACTACGAGAAGACCGTGAAGCTGATGAGGCTGAGAGGCGAGTACGCGGGCGTCATGAAAGGGGTCGATGACCGGATCAAGGAGGAGCAGAGGGGGATGAGTGAGGACGAGAGGGAAGAGATGGCCGACGACTGGTTCTCTCGACGGCTCGATGCCGGGCTGTTCTGTCTGCAGACCATTGATGTCATCTTGGCATGGCTGGTCGCGGAGGACGACGGGGCCAAGAAGAAGATACAAGCGTTATTAGCCGACAGGGACGAGACATTTGCCACCATCAGAGCGACGATTCAGGAGCAGATTGACGGGATTGACGCCGAGACTGCGGATGCGAAAGAGACGAAGGAGATGCTGGCGACACTGGTAGAGTTTCTGGAATGATGCAGATACCAAGGGTTGTTAATATGCGAGTATGTGTACATCAGTTTAGCGATACCAAAGATACCACGGCCTTAGCCGGCTCTCCGTTGATGTTTGAGAAGGGCCTTCTGATGTGTGGGCCGCCCGGTGACTCTTTTGCTCAGGTGTCATCGTCCCCGCGGCATAAACATCGCTGCCGTAGGCTCAGCAGCTTTGCCCCCTCCCCAACTTTAGTCGTAGCCGGCATGTATCTGCCATCCCTCTGCAACCCCTGCCACCATCCCTCGTTGTTCGGAACGCCGCCGCCTCAAGAGACGGGCGTTGGGTGGGCGTTCCACACCGCTGAGAGCAGGTCGTTGATAACCTTATCCTGGCCCTTGTTCCCGGCCTCCCTGATCTCCTTGATTGCGGCCTCAGCCTCCCGGTTGGCTTCCTCTTCGGCCGCCTTGTTTCCTTGTGTATGCTGGCTACCGTCAGCATCAACCTCATCCCCAGTAACCCAGAAGAGCTAAAGTACCTCCGCCTCGAACTTCTTGAACTCGGCTTCCTTATTGGCTTTATATTCTTCGATCTCTTTCTTGGCCTCGTCGCGGGCTTCTCTCACTCGCTTTGTGCGGTCTGGACGGTGTTAGTTGGGTGTGGGTTGAAAAGAGGTTTCGCAAGACGTACACTCCCGAGCTATCCCGACACATGGTAGTCAGTTCACCATACTTTATTGCAGATCCGGACTTGCTTGAAACGAACCTTTCTGGACAATCTTGGATGCCTCCCTCTCGGCCTTCACATCCTTGGTCAGCCCCCCATCTCCAACGTGCGCGCGAGCCATCGATAGTTGCCGGGACGTACATCGAGTAGGGTCTGAATGCCCGCGGAGTGTTGCGCCGACTATCCACAGGATTAGCTTTGTAAACTCGGGAATCCCCAAGGTGCAGCGCTGGCAATGCGACGGCTTGCCAACCATACATACCATCCTGCGAGCTCAGCTTCCGGGACCCGTGACAGCACCAAGGATTGTCAAACGAAGCGAGGAAGGGAAGGTGGTTCGGAGTACCAAAAAGAACGTTCGGTACAATCCAGAGATCGCAGGTTGTCGTCGTGTTAGTTGCGCGAGGTGATGTGCTGCAGTCTAAGTCGTCGCAAGCAGGGCGGATGCAGCCGAAGTGGGACATCCGCCGCCAACGGCTCGCAAGGTTGCGGCGCAGCTCGCCCTGCCTTTCTGATGGCAATGCCCCACTTCGGCAACCGTTGCCTGCCGGATCGCATGCACGTGGGCGGTGTATAGCGGCAGAACACCGCTCCCCCTTCACCTGGCAAGCTCCGGTTATGATCGGATATCGGAACGGAATCTCAAGCTTGCGCCTGCGATAATGGCCTGGCAATAACAACCCAGCAACTCATTCTTCCCTTCTTCTGTGAGACCATGTCCCGCGCCTCCAAGCTCACACTGCTGGGCACTTCGCTCTTCGCTCTGGGCACCGTTGTCCTGGTGCACTACCAGCAAAAAGCAGAGCAAGATGTATGTTTTCTAATTCTGCCTTTTCCCTCCCTCAGCCAACTCCTAAGTGCTACCCAAGCTACCTACCTTCCACTAACTCTGTGTGTTCATGTAGGCAATGCACCAGGGCGTGATCCGCGACGTGGAGCAGCAGCGACTGAAGCGCGAGCGGCAAGCCGACTTTGACCTTCAGCGGGCGCTCGAGGCCGAGTACAAGAAGGAGCAGACGGTGCGGGACAGCACGGCGGAGATGGCGGCGCCGACGAGGGGGAGGTAGTTAGCGGCTGTCCCGTCCTCTTGGGTCCATGGGAGGGGTGGTGGAGGCTCGGAAGGCACGGGATGGAGGAGGCTGCTGCTGCTCGCATACCTACGCTCACGATGTGATGCCGGGGAGAGGATGGAAAGGGGAGTGGTGCCTGTGAGAAAGAACCGCCGAGCATGCTGGACAACGGCTAGGTGCAAAAAGCCTTACCCTCTGGGACTCGGGTAGAAGAAGGATACCCTGACACATTACTAGTAGCTACTGCAGTGTACGATACGTGTACGGCACGAGTGTAACGATCAACATCGCATCGACCAATCTCCAGCCATTGTACAAAACCGCGTAAGAAGCGGCCGGGCCATCTATGCTCCGGTATCTAACTACATTACAGCCACAACTTCTTTCCCCCTCCCGGCTCACACCCTCCTCTAAAGAACCATACGGAACCACCGCCAATGAGCTATTCTCCCAGCGCCAGTGCGCAACCAAGCGGCCAAAAGTCACCTCTTGCAAAATCATGCAGGTACTAAACCAAAGGCTGGGGTAGAATGCCTCAGTTAGACCACCCCGCAAGGTTTAAGAGAAAAAGGAAAACGAAACGCCGAAACGACCCTCAAATGCACGCAGAGTTATGGTATGATATCCTCCCGCTTTTGTTCTCCCCGATCCTAGGAAACCATCCATACGGACTCCCAGCTCCGTCCCCTCAGCGCACCGTGATACCCGACCGGCTGGTAAACATGCGCGCGGCGATGTTCATGGACATAAGCTCCTGGAAGAGCAGCTTGGCAGCGTACGGGATGTGTACCTGCGCGATCTTGGTCTTGTTTTTGCAGGGGCGGCACTCGAATGACTGCTTGGTCAAGTTTCTGAATCAAAGACTTGTCAGCAACAGAACACGCAATAAAAAAAAAGAAAGGGAGCAACATACGAAATCGGCGTCATGAGCCCGCAAATCTCGCAAATATGCACGCGGAATGCGTCAGACACTTCAAACAGCCGCTCCTTCAAGAAGCTGGCCGCGCCGTGCGCGATCATGCAGTCGCGCTCCATTTCTCCGAAGCGCAGCCCGCCGTCCCTCGCACGACCCTCTACCGGCTGCCGCGTCATGATCTGCAGCGGGCCGCGCGCGCGCGCATGGATCTTGTCGTCCACCATGTGCCGCAGACGCTGGTAGTACGTGGGGCCGAAGAATACCTGGGCGCGCAGCTTCCGGCCCGTGTGGCCGTGGTACATGATCTCGAAGCCGCGCGACTGGTAGCCGTGCTCGCGGAGGAGGGTCGAGACGGAGTCGACCGTAACGTCGGTGAAGGGCGTCGCGTCGCCCTCCATGCCCTTGAGCGTGGCCACCTTGGAGAGCAAGCACTCGATCAAATGGGCGATGGTCATACGAGACGGGATGGCGTGAGGATTGATGATGATATCGGGCGTGATGCCCTCGCATGTAAAGGGCATATCCTCCTGCCGATACGTGACGCCAATGGTACCCTTCTGGCCGTGGCGCGACGCGAACTTGTCTCCAATCTGTGGGATCTTGGTCGTCCTCACCCTGACTTTGACGTAGCGCATGCCATCCTGGTTAGTCGTCAGAATGACCTGGTCGACAATGCCGCTCTCGGTCGGGCGTAGCGGCGTGGATGCATCGCGTTTAACGTGCTGAGTGGATCGCTGGCCCAGCTCAGCATTGTCAGGGTTGATAGGGCACGTCTTGCCAATGATGATATCATCGCCTGAGACGCGGGTGCCCGGAGCGATGATGCCGTCTGGGTCAAGCTTCTCGTACGTGCTGTGCTTCAGACGCAGCGTGTCGCTCCTGTTGGGCTTCTCAAACTTCTCCACGATATTAATCCCCACGCGTTTCTCGCAGTCGGTGTACGACCGGAAAAAGAGACTGCGGAAAAGACCGCGGTCGATACTGCTCTGATTCATAATTACAGAGTCTTCCTGGTTGTAGCCGGAATAACATGCGATGGCGACGATGGCATTCTGCCCGGCCGGAAGCTCGCGGAATTTAAGGAACTCCATCGACCGAGTCGTCGCCAGTGGCTTCTGAGGATAATAAAGGATGTTCGCCATCGTATCCATGCGGCGAGAGTAATTTGTCAGGAAGAAACCCATAGCCTGCTTCCCCATAGCAGACTGGTAGGTGTTCCGCGGAGACTGATTATGGTCCGGGAACGGAATGATGCTGGCGCATACACCGAGCAGCATGCTTGGGTGGATCTCGCAATGTGTGTACATATGCGTGGTCGGATTTGTCTTCGTTCTGATTCGGGTGTTGCCCTGACCTGAAGTGTCGTCCACGCTGAACCCCAACTTGGTGAGCCGATACATGTCGAGGTCCTCCGGAGTCATGCAGATCATGGCCGTTTCTTCCTCCTCTGCGTCCAGGTACTCGATGGCACCCGACTTCAGCAGACCCTTCCATCCCCAATAGTCGGGATCGTATTTGCCCCGTTCTTTATCCTTCTCCAGCTCCAGGATATGCTCCTTCTTCAGGAGCAGTTGGCCCTTCTCGACACCGCTGTCGCTGTTGTCTTCTTGTTCGACGGTGAAGAGCGGCCTCATCACACGGCCCGCATCAGAGAAGATCTTGAATTCACGATCGCGAATGTCCCTCACCAACGAAACCTCGAAGGAGATGATGTTCTTTCTCCGAAGACCCTGGACCAATGAGACCAGATGCTTGGGATCCTGGTGAACGCCAACCCAGGTGCCGTTGACAAACACCTTGGTGGCGTTGGGATACCGGAGCGGCTCGTACTCCTCGAGCACCTCCATGTTCCGGGCGATCATGAACTCGATGATGGGTTCTGCGGGCGTGCCAACACTCACGTAGCACATGAGCGACAAGTTTTTGACGAGGCCGCAAGCCTGACCTTCTGGCGTTTCTGCCGGGCAGACCAGGCCCCAGTGGGTATTGTGAAGCTGGCGGGGTTTCGCCAGCTTGCCGTCGCGCCCAATAGGCGTGTTCGTCCGCCTCAAGTGCGACAGTGTTGACGCGAACGTGTATCGATTCAGCACTTGCGACACGCCGGCGGTAGAGCTCATGGCCTTCTTCTGCTCGCCCCAGTTGCCTGTCGCCAGCGAGTACTTCAGTGCGTTTGTGATTGTCGCAGACTTAATGCCCAGGGCGAGCGAGAAGTTCTTGTTCGTTTCAATGCAGCGCTTCATGTACGACATCAAGTCCTGGGTGACGCGACGAACGACACCACGGAACAGCTTCGCAAGCAGAGGCCCCGCAAGATCCAGTCTCTTCTTGCCGAAGTGGTCACGGTCATCCGTGTCACGCCGACCTAGGGCACATTGAAGCAACTTGTGGACCATGTAGCCGAGGAAAAAGGCCTTTCTCGTCTCGCAACCCTCAGTTTGCGAGATGTGAGGCAGCATTTCCTTCTGAAGGAGGTCCTTGGCCGCACGGATGCGGTTCGCTCGATTCTGTCCAGTGTTACCGTTTCCGCGCTTGCCGATGAAGTCCAGGGCGATTTCGCGGTCCTGGATGCAGAACGACTCCTCGATGCACGGGCGCAGCGCCTCGAGCATCTGCGTGTCCGTCCGATCGTAGCAGATGTGGTTCAGAATGTCCTCATCTGAGACAACACCAAGGGCGCGGAAAACGATGACCAAAGAGATGTCTTCCCGAACGTAGGGGAGAGTGACGCTGACGGTGTTCGCTAGCCTTCCCCTGTCGGGCGAGGCCTTGCTGTGCAGCTTCATCTGCAGGGACGAGATGAGCCGTGAGCCTTTCTCCAGCGCGGAGCGGATCTCGGCCTGGTATGAAACGTTGCCTCCTGGCGGTTTCTTGAACACCTGCACGATATTCGCAGCCGAGCGCTCCTGCGCGATCAAGACCTTCTCGCTGCCATTTATAATGAAATAGCCACCCTGGTCGTACGGGCATTCGTTAAGCGAAAAGAGCGAGTCGTCGTCTTCATCGCGCAGATGACACACCCGCGATTTGACCATCACAGGGAGCTTGCCAAGGAAAATTAAATCCCCCTTCTCTTCGTCATCACCTCCCTTTGACGGACCCTCTCGTGGCCCGGTGTCCTCTTCTTCCCACCGGAGCGCTTTCGGGTGCTCGCCAAACTGTTTGAGATGCTCCTGCTGCTCGTCGTCCATCTCGTTAAGAGGGATCGGCTCGTTTATCGCAAGGCGGGCGCGCTTCTCGACTCTGCAAAACATAGGCGCAGAGTAGGTCAAATTACGGTCCCGACACTCGTAAGGCAAGAGACAGGTGGTTTCGCCGGTGGCCTCCGTAAGCGTCGGCTTAGAAATCATAACGTTCCCGAAGTGGACGTCGTATCTGCGCATCACGACGTCTCGGCCGCTGTCATCACCGGGATTGGGGTGGTCCAGTGTAAGGTCGGCATATTCGTCGACGAGAGATTGTATAGTGGTTGACGTGAACTCATCGAACGAATCGATCTGCTGCGACACCAGGCCCTTCATGTCAAAATAGGCAGAAATGACCTCCCAGCAGTCTTCGGGCGTGATGCTGTCATCGGGACTGAAGCCCGTGCCATCATCAAAGCCGGTCCCATTTTCATAGTTGTCCTCATTTTCGTACGTATCAGCGTACTCGCCATATTGACCTTGGGTCGCGTAGTCGGTCATTCTGAGCTAAGAAGTCGAGGCGGTTTGGGAACTCGGACTTCGAAATCGAGGGTGCGGTAAACGAAAGGATGGACGTTCGAAAGCGAGGGAGTCGGTTGCTCGCTGTGCGAATAGAAGGTGCAGAAGCACAGTTCAGAATCACCTGCGCAAGGAGGGGTTAGATAACTTCAACACCGATGCACTGGACGTCGCTTGGAGGCGACCTGAGCAGGCTTAGAAATCGCCACCGACGGTGGGCGGGCGCATCAGTTCTCTGGGCGCAAAGCCTTATTCATCAACTAAGCGCAAGATCGAAGTGCTATGAAAGCAAACCGCGTCCTGAGGATGGCACGATTTGCGATTACGTGCAGGCGCGGTTGAGTCTCAGAGAGATGGTGGTTGATGGTTTGGTATTTGTGATGTGCAAGGAAGAAGCGCCGCCGGGCGAATTTCTGGCCCCTGCAGAGGTTGAAGTGCAAGACGCGGCAAAAGGCGCTAGTCCTTATTCGGCTGAGGCCCGTGCTCGTGTGATTGCCGGGTTTGACCCACCCTCCAATCCTTATCCTGACAAGCCACAAATGGCTTAGCTGACGTGCTTAAGTGTGGCGTGATCGGTTGTGGGCTTGTGGCTGACAGCCATTCCATGGTTCTGGAACTTTGGCAGTGGGGTCTTCCCGCCATCAACCCCACTCATCAGATCGGTCCCGGAGTCGATCGACTTCCACAGATCGAAGGTGGGCTTGGTCATGCTATCTCTTCATCAATCTTGTTCGCAGCGGCACCGTACTCGGCCGTAATAATAAGACTAGGAGAGTCCTCTTATAGTGCTTCACAACAGCTTAAACCTTGGAGTTCCTGGGCAGAGGCGTTTCTCGGATATTGACCCTCTCGCACGTCCTGATATCCTCGTGAGCTAATTTGCCCCTGACAGGATTCTCAGTCCACTCTTCTGAAGAGAGGTTCGTCTGGGCGTTCCGGACAGCTGGTCGACCGGGATGGAAATCAAGCTTCCGTCTCCAATTAAGGGCTGCATGCCGCTATTCCCAAAGTATGCTCGAGCAAACGGTATGCTCGGTCCAGGTTCCGCGAAGGTGGATCGACTCTCTGTTTCATCGAAACACTGGCGTCTTGGATCATGGTTGCAAACCCCGGTTCCTGAGTACTTTGTGGGGCCTCCCTGCGAGTTCTTTGGTCCTTTGGGGGGATACCATTTCGTCTACGTATGCTAGTATGAGCAAGTATACGGCCTTGTTGGCGGCGCCGAGTCCATCCCACCGTCAAAAAGCGGTGGCCCACGGGTGAAGACAAGAAGGGGCCGTAGGCCTATGAGTAAAACATATAAAGACGGTAGGTCCTCGCTATTCGGCTGCTCAAGACCTCATAACGCCGACAACGACCTTCACCGCAGTCCCTCCTTTTGTTTCAGCGGTTCCATTACTACCTACACTATCGAGACTCTTTGTCTTCTCATCAGAAGCTTCGAACCCCTCGCAGCATGCGTTCTACCCCAGTTCTCCGCACAGCCTTGGCTGCTGCTCTGCCCCTTGTTGCATCCGCCGCGGATGGCAAGTCTACCAGGTATGCTACCCGCAACACCCTTCGCCTTAACAGCCGATCTTATTATTGTTGACAACCCGTCCAGATACTGGGACTGCTGCAAGCCGTCGTGCTCGTGGTCTGGAAAGGCCTCGGTGAGCCAGCCTGTCTTCGCCTGCGATGCCAACTTCAACCGCCTCACCGACGTCAACGCCAAGTCCGGGTGCGATGGCGGCTCGGCCTACTCCTGTGCCGACCAGACTCCCTGGGCGGTGAACGATAACCTCGCCTATGGTTTCGCGGCAACACACATCGCTGGCGGGTCCGAGGCGTCATGGTGCTGCGCGTGCTACGCGTAAGTTCCGTATCCCAGAAAGTAGTGGACCAAGCCTAACCGGACGCTAGCCTCACATTCACTTCGGGCCCTGTGGCGGGCAAGACAATGGTTGTCCAGTCCACCAGCACGGGCGGCGACTTAGGCAGCAACCACTTTGACCTCGCCATGCCGGGTGGTGGCCTGGGTATCTTCAACGGCTGCTCGTCCCAGTTCGGCGGCCTGCCTGGCGCGCAGTATGGCGGGATTTCGTCGCGCGCCGAGTGCGACTCGTTCCCCGACGCTCTCAAGCCAGGCTGCCAGTGGCGCTTCGACTGGTTCAAGAATGCCGACAACCCGACCTTCACCTTCGAGCAGGTGCAGTGCCCGGCCGAGCTCGTTGCCCGGACAGGCTGCAGGCGCGACGACGACTCCAAGTTCCCGGCCTTCACTCCCAGCGGCGGCAGCGGCTCATCAAAGCCGTCATCGGCCGCGTCTTCGCCAAGTCCATCTTCTCCCTCGGCCATTTCCAAGCCAAGCCCGTCCCCTGCCGCGTCCAAGCCGAGCTCGTCTCCTGTGGCGTCCAAGCCAAGCTCAACTTCAGCAGATTCGTGTCAGGCGAGCCAGACCTCCGATAGCTGCACCGCTCAGCGCTGGTCACAGTGTGGCGGGAATGGATTTACCGGCTGCACAACGTGCGTCTCGGGAACCACCTGCCAGAAGCAGAACGACTGGTACTCGCAATGCCTTTAATGTTCGCCGGGGACTCATCCAATGACAAGTGAAGCGAACACACTGCTTCGTGTACAGCACGCGCACATTAATTTCTGCCTCTGTGTTATATATTATCTTGGCTTCATTTTGACCCTGTACATACGTACCTTTAGCCCTATGGCTTATTCGATTCTGACCTCTCCTAGAGGGTTCTGTATCAATTCAATCTGCCTTTACCCTTCGTCCCAGCACGGTTGATTGGATACTTCGTCCCCACCTGAGTTTTACAGGGTGATACGGATAGGGAAGATGTTGCATCCCTCCGCCTGGATCCTGACAACGAAACTGTGATTAATAAACCGCAGTATACCCTGATTTAGGCGCATCTCACCGCTGTACTCTTCGGCTGATGATGCTATCGAAAGGTCGGTAGGACAAGCATGGCTTAATCACTGGTATGTTTTGCGCGCCTACGCGAGCAAGCACAGCCTCCAGCCGAGCGCCTGTTGCTAAAACGGGGCGCTTAGCCGCCACGTGCGGACCAAACCACCAGGCTCAGCCTGGTTGCTGACCGGATGTCAGACTACCCGATCCTCCGGTGTCGCTTCCATTGTTATCGTCGAGTAAAATGGTCGCAATGCAATTATTCGGACTGCAGTTTATCCAAGCCCCCGGGGCTGGGATCCCGGAAGCCCTCAACTCCGGGTTGAGCTCGCAACATTCTCAGTCTTCTGAGAGTGAGGCCGAAGTTAGCGATGCCGTTGATAACCTACCTTGGGTACGCATAGTGTAGACCGGACTTCCAGGTGTATTTAATCATCGCAGTTGTCCTGCGACTCATCCTCACCATCTTCACATCATCACCAGTTTCATCATCTCAAGTTCTGCACTGAGCTACCTCAACCACAAGACCATCTTCTCAGCACCCTATCATCAGCCAAAAGTGTCCAACACTTAGCACCCCTCCAGAGAACTTTTAAATCTCTTCACCACCATATCAAAATGTTCAGCCAAGCTCTCCTTCTCCTCGCCGCCGCCCTCCCCCTCATCTCCGCCGCCCCGGCTCCCAACCCCACCCTCGGCCAACGAGCTCCCGACGGCACCGCCGCCTCGCCACGAACCACCCACACCGTTGTGGCCGGCCGTCCCGGCTTGCGCTTCGATCCGGAGAACGTCGTGGCCGAGGTCGGCTCGATCGTGGAGTTCCACTTCCTGCAGCTGAACCACTCGGTGGCCGAGGCCTCCTTCGACTCGCCCTGCCAGCCTAAGGACGCCGGCGTCGCCGGGTCCTTCTTCTCGGGCTTCTTCCCCGTGCCGCGCAACGCCGACGGCAGCGCCAGCCAGTCCGGCGAGGTCTTCCAGATCGAGGTGAGGGATGCCGACCGGCCGATCTGGTTCTACTGCGCGCAGAACACGGGGCGGCATTGCCAGAGCGGCATGGTCGGCGTGGTCAACCAGCGGTTTGACGAGGCTGAGAAGACGCTCGACGTGTTCAGGAGCAAGGCAGCGATGGTGCAGGGCCCGTCGGGCGTGCAGCCGCTGGTGCAGGGTGGTTGGCGCGGGGCGAATCCGAACCCGCTGGGTGGGTTCTAATAAGGGGAAGGGCTTGGGTTGAGGGAGGGTGAGGAGAGGGGATGCTTTGATATAGGTGATTTGTCGATTGGCTTGAAATTTTCTTAGCAGTATTTCGATTTTAATTGTCTTCAAGTTAGCAGTGGCCGGTTGGGTTTTGCAGGATGTTTAGAATCTTAGACGCTGAGTTCAGGACTAGTTGGGAGACATAGATGGAGGTGAATGAGTTCCATTTTCGCTGCCAGAAAGCCAACATCTGCTCTGCTACGCCGTCGGAGGTGCATGATGACCTGTTTAAGCTCCCGTCGTGGGAGTACACCTTACATCTTGGTGCCGAGGAATACATACCTGGTAGCTAACGACTCGCATTTTGCTTCTCAATCATGGACGCATGGGTAATAAAGGTGCCACCATTAGTACTAGTAGCTGGCACCCTAATAAACGGCCAAACCAGCGAGCAGCAATGGCAGATCAGTAGGGTGCCATGAGTTTGTGTGGGGAGATCATTGGACTGTAGGTAAAGGAAACACTAGTGGTGTCTATATTGCTGTGAGACGGGTCTAGTGATGCATGTACTTGGAATGGTGTTATGGTGTGCCAGTGTAAGAGGGAAGCAGCACAAACACAGGCGGCTCGATGGAACAGTATCCTACAAAGAGGGAACCCCCAACCCTCACAGTTGCTTGACAGCTTTTGGAAAAGGGAAGGAATAACACAAGATGTTTCTTGAGGTCGGGACGCATTTGGTAATCAACCTGTGAGATTTTCGAGCCAGTAGGTGCCTGCGTAGGTAAGGTATGCAGGGTGAATAATAAGGTGCCACATCTCGTTGCCTGTCGGTGTCCAGCACCTCGATCCCGATCGTATCAACCGATCCGATCTCACGAACGCCACTCTGCGTCATCATCTGGTGCGTCCACAGGGTCAGACGAGATGATCTAAGCAAGGTATAATTTCATGGGGTTCCAATCGGCTCTTAAGCTATTAAATTCCGCGCATAATGAACAACATTCTTTTTTTAAACTGTAGGTTCGATCACGTCTTAATCTTCCTCTCTTATCCGGTTACGTCTGCATCTGACGGCAGTGACGAGAGGTCGCGCTCAGTCATGGAAGTCCCAATGCGCAAGCGCATCGCCGGCAGAATCAGGGCTTTTTTTGATCTTGCCTCGCAGCGCCAACGCCACGTCAACTCTCAAGAGGTCAACGCAAGAGAACTAGCCCCTGAGACAGGCCTGACCACCATGGACCGTGCTATCCAAACCCTTGCCGAGCAAGCCTCCACGAACGCTCTTAAGAGGCCCGCTCTACGCTCCCTACCGACCTACCACGGCAAGGCTGGCCAAGGAAATGGACAGTCCCAGGCGGTGATGGCTCCCCTGAAGTCGGCCAGGGAGCCTTGCACCCTGGCGAGCCTCCCTGTCGAGCTCGTCAGCCAGATCCTGTCTCTCCTACCAAGCCTGGTCGACCTGAAGGCGGCTGTGCAGGCGACGTCCATCTTCCACCAAGCGTACTTGTCGGACCGCCGGCGCATTCTCTACGTCGCCCTGCAGGCCACTCTCGGCGACAGCGTCTTTGTCGATGCCTACGCCGTGCAGACGACGTCGCACTTTCAGAACCTAGCCCAGGTCGCTCGGCAGACGGCCATAGAGCATTTTATCACTTTCATCCATCAGAGATTCCCTTTCTTGCCAAGGAACACCATTCTGCAACTGCCCGCATGCAGCGTCGAGGATCTGACTGGCATATCGGGCTTCTTTTTCTCCGCCATCCGGCCGCTGCTGCAGAAGGTTCCGGAAATGTTCCTGCAGGTTGCCCCCCCTGGCGTGGTGGTCGACCCCGTCAGCACACTGGAGACGAGGCGGATCATGCGGGCCTTGTATCGCTTCGAGCTGTGGTGCAACCTGTACGGCGCCGGCTCCGATGCTTGCCCTAACTATCCTCCACTTCCGCGCGGTGGTCCTATAGGCCTTCTCGAGAACTTCTTCGAGGTCTACCAGCCGTGGGAAAGAGAGGAGATTGCCTGCGTGTATACGATGCTTTTCGAGATGTACGAGGGGATTTTCGATGACGTCAGACTCCGTTTCGAAGAAGACGACAAGGCTCTCGAGGAGGAGGAGGCTAGCAAGGCCGATGTACACGAGGTAGTTAGGCACGGGCTTGGTGGCTCTGCTGCTTACAAGGCATTCTGTTCGCGTCCTGGACGAGAGAAGCCCCCAGCTGACGGCCATCCTCCATCCGTCGCAGAGGAACTGCGCTATTTTAGCGACCATAGCTCTCGGTTTTTCTTTCCAGTCCGGCCTACGCTGCACGTTACCACGCAGCGAATCACCTACCCGACACCACCTAACCGAGACACGTTGGGCGTGCCTCAAGACCATTGGAGAAACGGCGCGCTTGCCAAAGGCCTGAAATGGCACCTACGCGTCATGGGATCCGGCGATGTCTACGCGAAGCTGCGCATGATACTGTCCGAGGTGGCGTTCTTGTCCGATCAGAACTCCTTGTCGCAGGCTCTGTCTTCGAACGCGCAGACGGAGAGGCGCAAGCGGGACCGCACGTTCTCTCGGTACCTGTTGGAGCCCCCGAACCTTCTGGAGGTCGCAGAACGACTGCGTGTGACTGAGTTTGGGGGAGCTATTGTCGCTTTTCGGGGCCGACGCCGAGGACGAGCCGCCGCTTGCGTGGTTCGTCGTGTTCCGGGGCAGGTATTGTAACTGGTGTGGAGGTGTGCTGCCGTGGGGACTGAAGTGCTGGGGCTGGGTGTTCTGGGACCGTCAGCGGCTGGAGAAAATGGCCGGGTGGATGTTGGAGAGGCTGGCAGGGCCTTGCAGTGGTGAGGGTCCATACTAGTATTGACCCAGGGGTGTCATTTACGTCTAGTGGTATTGTACAGGACGACTCGAATCTTGATCTGATCTACCAACCTTACTTCTGTACTAGTAGTGCTCAGCAGAAAAAAACATCGGACTTCCGAAATCCATCGTGTTTCACCACACTAGCGGATAACTCAAGCACCTCAGCAGCTGGGCTGCTTCTACTCAGACACAACAGCCAACCGAGAAGCAAACCTCCAGCCATAAAACACCATTGCCACAATGGATATCAAGTTCAGATGTATGGACATGGTATGGTTTCTGGAGAAGGCCTTTCTGAGACGCTGCATCTCGGGAGACGGCGTGTCCTCGCCTAAGTGGCCATTGAGCCTGAGCTTTGCATCTCGAGTCTCTGTCGCGAACGGTGTGCGTCAGTACTATTGCATGTTCCCGTTGCCCCCCATTCCATACTTGTTGTTGAGAAGACGAATGGAGAATGGAAGTACCTTGATGAATGCAATCCACCATCGCTTTCTGCGTCCCCGGCCCGTACACCACAAGATTAAGCACGGCCGTCACTCCCGCCAGGGTGAACGGGATCCAGTCGGCTTTGTGCTTGACTAGTGAGAACAGACCGCGCGGAGGAAGGGTTGCGGCCGTCAGAAGAAGCAAGATTGTCTGGCCGCGGAAGTAGATAGGGAAGAGCCGCTTCTGGAGGGTCGTGAATGTCGGCCGCGGGAGGGCAAGGTAGCAGATCTTGGTGTTGACGAAGGTTTGGTACAGCTCGGTGCCCAGGAGGGTGGAGAAGAACAGCAAGTGGTAGGGTGCGAGATTGCCGAATACAGAGGTGATGGTGTCGACAAAAGTCATGATGGCGGTGAGGATCGCAAGTTGGTCGTACTAAATACCTAAGGTAGATAAACTTGGGTAAAGTAGGCCGCGCAATTGTTGGTTGAGCTGGTTGCGTTCAGTTTGTGTCTTCGCAAACTGAAGAGAGAATCCATTTAGGCTTTCCGTAATACGCAGCAACCCGAGGTGTCTCGGCCTCAAAGGCATGTCCAACTCACCGCATACCTCCCTCGCAGTGACGCGTCCCGTCTGACGCCGTGGCCTAGCATCATGAAAAGCCGGGCCCGCTCGGAGGTTAGGGTTAGTGCTGCCAGTAGGTTGTACATACATTTCCCCTCCCTGTTAACTATTAGTAGCTCAGGGACTTAGAAATTCCACACCGTACAATTCATGCACACAGTACAGTAAATTGGGGTGTTCGTAAGTGGTTTCAATCAATGTTAGGCAAATCTCCAGCAAGGCTAGGTGTCATATTCCGTCAGAGACAGCAAAGCTGAGTTACAGAACTCCATTGATTCTCAAGGCAAAAGTGCAGTAATTATTCGTAATTTGCCAGTAAGTCATGCTATGTCCGGAATCGATCTCACTTCTATCACATCTCCTGCTTTGTGTTGTTCCGCCACAGCGCATCTTGAATGGAAATTCACTGACTTGGGTCAGGTTGCAACGCAAGAACACATCATGACGCAGTGGACATGGGTTCAAGCGGAACTAGCTATTCTTGCTTATCCTCAAATAGGCTCTGTCTGCTCTATTTCCCCGTCGGGAGAACCAGTTATATGCAGTTTAGCTGCTTCTTCCGCCGCAGAGCTTAGTGATGCCGGAGCATTCTCTAGAGCAGTTGAGTACTTCACTGCTGTTGCGAACGCCGCGGCCGGCAAGCTGGATCCATCCATCAGGCTGGGTGCCCTGGTCTCCTGCGACATTTTGGACAAGACTACTCTGTTCGGAGACATCGACACCGTTGAGCAATTCCCCCTCACCCATATGGATCTCGGCACTCAGAACATCATCGTCGATGATAACTTCAATTTTGTTGCCATTATCGACTGGGAGTTCGCGCAGACTGCTCCGTGGCAGGTTAACCGCTACGCTATGCCGTTTCCTTTACTAGGACCAGACACCGAGGACATTCTCAGAAATCCTAGCCATCTCGCGTATAGGAATGTGTTACGGCAAGACGTTTCTCGACGAATCTACCGCCAGAAGTTCCAAGAGGCGGAGAGAAAACTTAAGGAGGAAGGCCGAGCTCTTGAAGGGTCCTTTGCAGACACTTTGAATAGTTCAGCATTAAGGATATATGCTTGCTTCACTAGCCTAGGTCGTTTACAGCAGGCTGATAGGGGCCACCTGCGTGAGATGGTGCGGCTTGCCTTCGGGTTGGATGCAGACAAAGTGGAGGAGTATCTCTCGGAGCTAGAGCAGGGTGGCGAGATAGGTGGGAGCGGGTAGGTAGACTGTAATCCGTACATTGAAGTTAGTCCCGGGGAGGGAAGCAGCAGGAGACGGAGAGGGAGAGACAACCAATCAGCGATTGCGGCTCACATCCCGGGTTCGCGCACCAAACGCGTGTCTGCCTGCCGTGGCCTGCGCGCTGGCATATCCATCGGCCATCCTTCATTCTCTCTCCCGGGTCATGACAATACTCCCAGGGAAAACTCTCAGATCCGACTATCCTCGCTGGTTCAGAGCTGGCCCTTCGTTTTTTCTCTCTTTTTTGCTTTTGAAGGAACCACGATCACCCAACCTAAGTGTTTCCGACAAACCACTTCGGTGCGCAGGTTTTAGGTCCACGGTTGCAGGCTGACATGGACGGAGCCAAGAGTTCAGCGCCAGCCGGCCAGACGTCCAGCAATCGAGTGGTAAAGGTGAATCGCAAGACGGTTGCGGCCAGATACAATATCAAGGTGCTGCGCGGTCTGGAAACAGCGCTGTTGAAGGATCCGGAGGCCAACCTTGGCGACCTTCTGTCCTCTTCATATCCCCAGCAGCTCAAGTCGTTCAAGGAAGCAGGTGGGAATGCTCAATGCATTACTGCCGTGCCTGCAGGAACACTTGCCGCGCTTTCCAGTGCCACGCTTGCATGGCGTGATCCGCATCGGGCGGTATGGTCTGCTGTTCACCTCCTTCGTCTCGGGTCTCGACTAGGAGAAAGTGTGGCCCCAACTGGATGATGTCCAGAAACGGTCCGTCAGCACCCAGCTTGACAAGCTCCTCATCGACCTCCGATCCCTTCCATTTCCACCAAACACACCGCTTGGTGGGGTAAGCGGCCAAGGCTGCAAAGATGGAAGACGGGGTGTACGCATCAGTCCCAAGCCGATCCTGGATGTCAGTCAATTTGAAGATTTCATCTTCACTGGCTCCAAAACGGCCTCACACATGTAAACTCGATTCCTGCGATCTCTGATGCCCGCATCCCCGGCAAAAATTGTCTTCACCCACGGAGACATCCGACCGGTAAACATCTTGGTGCGCCAGGATGAGGGAGGCTCTTGGACCGTCGTTTCTATCATTGACTGGGAGTCGAGTGGCTTCTATCCCAAGTACTGGGAATGCGTCAAAATGACCAACAACCTAACCCCTAGGGATGGGGATGACTGGTATCTGTTGCTGCCGGAGTCCTTGTCGCCACGGCAGTTCCCAGTGCAGTGGCTGATAGACAGGATATGGGATGCAATCTGGAGAACAGCTAGATGGGGATCTTTGTTATTGCATGTATTCAATCTTCAGGAAAACGAAGATCATTTCTTGACTATTTCATTGCGACGGACAAACCTGTGTTGACAAGGCAGAATAAGTAGTACCTAGAAAAGGAACAACCTGAAGCTGCCAACAAAAACAAAGCGTAACGGTGAAGGAGAGTTTCCAAAAAAAGGGAAGAACAGCTGAGGGCACCGCGTCTGGGGGATCAGCGGGCAGGTAGGCTGGCTGGCCTGGGGGGCGAAAGAGAAATAAAATAAAATAAAATAGAAAAAAAGGGAAGGAGAGGGACAAGTCTTGCCCGTAAACTCACTCCTTCTCCTATCGCTGTGAGGGACGGCAATCACTCACTCGAGTCGTAAGCGAACTCTTCCGACAAAATCCTCCTCTCGCCCGCCTCTTCGTCTTCCTCCTCTTCATCCACCTCCATGTCTTCCAATTCGCCGCCACCCCAGTCCTGTCCGAAGTATGGCATCAACTTGCCTCTGCCTTCTTCCCATGTTTTATAACTGATCATGCCCGATTGCTGCATAACGTTCCATATCTCCATCACATAGTCCTGACAGTTCCATTCCCGGTCCTCGCCCGGAACCTGGATGCCGCGAATCCGTTCCACAAGTATGCCCAGCCAGCCCGAATGCATCTGACACAGAAAGGTCAGAGGGAGATGGCATCTGTCAGAAGCGGTGGGGTTGTGTGACGACTAGATGCAATTGAACAGGGTCAAGCCGGCTGTTGTTGTCATTCTATTTCGTGAATCTAAGGTTGAGGAAAGGAAAGAGAAGTTCTGAGTCGGTGGCTCAGAACATTACAAGAAGATATTCCTGATTTGTGGGTCATGTGACCGGTGCTCCACAACAGCCGTCAATCAGGGAGGTCGTGGGTTCGACCCCCGCCTGGGGTGACACCCATACCGACCGTGACAGGTTGACATGTCTGTATTCAGGTCTGAAGGGACCATTCTCGCCGTGCTAGACGACTTTAAAGAGATGCCACTCGTCGGTAGAGGGGTTGTGGGCGGCGAGGGACCAGTGGTAATAATTTCCGAAATAGGCTAGGGTCAAGTGTGACGAAACCACAGGCAGTCCTGCCTCTGAAAGGGTTCGCCGGTCGAAGGTAACTGCTGGTCGGACTGTAGGTCTCGGTGAAGCCAAAAGGTTCACAACAATGCTTGCCGCAATGTCTGCACAATAGGTGTGGGCTATTGCTTGTAATTGCTCACTGAGGAAGCTAGCTATTCTGAATGAGTGGCAGAATGGTAGAACTATATATAGCTTCCTCCCCTAGGTATCCCGTACCTAGATCCTTGGAACATTTGGAACAATTGTTGTTCTCATTGTTCTATCTGGAACAACGTTCCTTGGCGTTGTTCCCCAGGAACAATCGTTCTTGGCATTGTTCCTGATTTCCCCAATCCTCATTGGTTCTTTCTGACTCGTAATGATTGGGTACGGGCGCCGCCCGTTGACCATGCAGGTCGGCCCCCCACCGGCCTCTGCAGGTTAGTTCATGACATCAAGGCACCAATGCGAGCATTTAAAACTGAATCCCTTATACAACCTCTCCAAAACTCTCTATAACAGTCACCTTCAGCACAAGCCGCCATCCCCATATTTCCCCGGGTTCTCTAAGTTTTCTTGGTATTACTCGCTACCGGCTAATATACCATACCAGAAGTACTCGTACCTTATACTCGCGTATAATAAGCTTTCCTGGCTAGCAACTAGCTTAGCTACTACCTGGTAATAGATACGATTAATTTAGGATCCCCTTTATTATAATAAAAGGTAGTAATAATATTTCTACTTTGATATTGAACTACGATGTAATAGTTCGAGTTAAAACGTATAATATAAATGTGACGAAACCACAGGCAGTCCTGCCTCTGAAAGGGTTCGCCGGTCGAAGGTACTGCTGATCGGACTATAGGTCTCGGTGAAGCCAAAGGGTTCACAACAATGCAAATCGCAATGTCTGCACAGTAGGTGAGGCTACTGATTGTTATTGCTCACTGAGGAAGCTAGCTATCTGAATGAGCGATAGAATAGTAGGACTATATATAGCTTCCTCCCCTAGGTATCGTGACGGATTGAGCTACCTGAACCACTCGGCTAACTCGCACCTTCCAAAAGGATGCCGACATCGCAAGTCCCCCGACCTTGCGACTCTGTGGTTCATATACGCGTTCACGCAGGCGCGCCGCAGCGCGTGCTCCACTCGGCCACACCGAGGAGCAACCTGCCGTGACACTATACCTAGATGTCTAGAACATTTGGAACAATTGTTGTGCTCGTTGTTCCATCTAGAACAACGTTCCTTGGCGTTGTTCCTTAGGAACAATCGTTCTTGGCATTGTTCCCAATCTCCCCAATCCTCATTGGTCCTTTCTGGCTTGTAATGATTGGACACGGGCGCCGCCCGTCGACCATGCAGGTCGGGCCCCACCGGCCTCTGCAGGTTAGTTCATGACAGTATACGATAGTTCCTAGATACTAAGCATGGTTATGGCGGGTAAAGTGGGTTTGGAGCCCGAGGCACGGTATGTTATATTGAATGAGACGTTAGCTTTGCGGTGATTTCTAAGCTCCATTTATTTGTCAAGTGGGATGCTCCTCTAGTAGCTACCTAGGTAGGTACCTTATCTAGGCAGGAAAGCAAAGGCAACTGAATGGTTGACTCTGCCTTACAGGAGCGGCGTCAACCCCGTTTGCTCTCATCCCTAACTAAAGTCGAGGTGTGCTATAGGTAGCAACGTGTGAAGTTGAACGGAACAGAATACAATCTCCTGGCGGTCTATCCATTCCCTGTCGTGATGATCACATTTCCTGGTGCAAGTCCCCAAGACCATAGCAGCGCGTTATAGGACGTATCCCTCGAGGCTTGGACCCTCAATCCTTGGATTCACCAATGGACGTTAGGGGTGCCAACTCTACCACTTGTTCCTCAAGTTGCTTGGAGCCCGAATCAGCGTCAGATCGAGTAGTAGTCGGGGTGTCACTGGAAACCCTCTGCGGCTGTTCAGCATACTGCGAAGCAACAGCGTCCCGGTCGGGAGAGCGGGCTCACCTCGAGGAGTAGAGCGAGTAGAATCTTCAACAGCCCACAAATACCAATTGTAAAAGGGATCAGCTGGCCAGTCGTAGCAATGTTGTACACATCCGTCGTGCCGTTCCAGTACAGCGTAAGCTCGATACCTAGGATTGAGTAGACGAGCATGAATGCCTTGAAAGCTGGAAGCACAGACTGAGCGCCCTTCCGAATCCTGATAGACACACCATTCCTGGTTTGATTAGACACACTTAGCAAGTAATGCTGATGGGGGCTTCTCAGGGAATAAGTACCAAGGCTCTTCAGCACCTTCTGCATCCGGATCTGTACTGTCAGGCAGACTTGACCCGCGATGCACCCGGCCTCGGTTTCGCGACCGGGATGCTAGACGACTCAGCGTCCAAACAAAGCTTGCTAGTGTGGTACCCCAGGCGATGGCGCCCATGATTGCTAGGGCAGCGAAGAACTGCGTGACCTTTGGATTATCAAGCGACACCCTGGCGAATAGGAATCCATGCGTTCCGCATGGTGTTGCCTTGAAATTGCTGCCGTACATGCCCCGAAGCCAGAGCCAGGCGCAGTAGATGGCGGCGGCGGTGAACAGGCACAAGTTGAATGTCTTTCTTAAGACCTGCGGCACCCCGTCTTGTTGCATCTGGCGGATGGGATTGTACTATGTCGTCACGGGATCCCGCGACAACATAGGTGCCGCCAAATATGATATATGTGAGCACCAAAATCTCCGCGACGTATGTGGGCTGAGATCCGGCGGTGAGAATGACAGCAGCCAGAAAGACCGCGAAGACAAACATCGTGTAGGACTGTGACAGAGATTTGAGCCCCTTGAGTCGAAAGACCGTGATGATGATGGCAGAAATCCATTGCATGTAGATGCCGAGCCGAATGCCGAGTCCATATAGATCTGGGTTACCCCTAAAGCCGCATTCTTCTCGTGAGGCGAGCTCCATTAAGGCCAATGTGAAAGGGACAGACGCGTTCAAGTTGGCATTGGTGCGCAATACCTTGCGGAAGGCGGAATGTGCAGATGGAATATCTTCGACACCTTCAACCAGGCTCCCCTCGGAAGGACTGGAGTTTTGATGATCGCAAATTTTGAAGGGAGGTACGGGGCTCCGGAGGGGCGTCGCTCGGACGAGCTGAACTAGATTCACGCGTATCAGGCTTCCGGTACGAGCAGTGGCCATAGAGGATCGGTCGCGCAAGGTCGTTGCGTTCCGTTCCTGCACGCTTATCACGGTTGCACAGTTTCAGCGTCTCGCAAAATACCGCGTGTACCTCGAAAACAGGGAAGGGACAGGATCCACGCGCCAAACACCGGATGAGCGCCATGTGCTTGCCATCCCGACCGACCCGTGTTGCCCTAGCTAAACTCCTGTTGTGGGAGCTAGCGCCCATGGCTTGTTGAGAAACGAAGACATGAACCCTAACGCTTGTGTCGGTGACTCGGTGATGCTACAGAAAGTTCTCTTACACCGGCGACGTGCCTAAGATATTACTAGTAATTCTACTATTACTACTACTATCCAACACCGGGCCACTCTCGACCCATCACAACCCCATCATCTGCACCACCGCGGCCGTATAGTTCCACAAGACGGTCGAGTAGTCCGTGCAGAACGTGTACCCCGTGTAGTACGTACTATACCGCCCCTGGAGGGCATACAACCTGTCATAGAACCCGGCGCGGATCTCGTCGACGTGCACCATCAGCGTCTCGGGCGAGTGCGACGCAAACGCCACCAGCTCCGGCTCCTCCTCGCCGTCCTTCATCCGGAACGTGCCCGCATCGCTCATCCGCCTGATCTCGTCCAGCACCATCCGCCTCGCCGCCTCCTCCGTGAAATTCGCCTCGCCCACGATCTTGCTCATGAAGTACCCCGGCACGCCCGAGTACTCGAGCGCCCACTGGAAGGGCGTGGTGGGCAGGCTGCCGGGCTGGTTGGCCGGGTTGGTGTTGAGGATGTTGAAGCCCGCGCTGGGCAGGGAGGGCGCGCGCACGGCGGCCGCGTAGTAGTTGCGGTGCGTCCACTTGGCGAAGAGCGCCGTCTCGTCCTCGCGGAGGTCGAAGCCGGCGAGCTTGTCCAGCGTGGGCGGGAAGGCGACGAGCAGTTTCTTGGCGCGGATGAGCGTGCGCGAGTTGGTCTGGCTGTTCTGGATGGTGACCTGCACGCCCGTGCCGTCGTTGGTACGAAGGGTGTGGATGGCGGTGGAGTTGTAGAAGATGTTGGTCGTTTCGTCGATGTAGGTCGCCGCCGCGTTGAAGAGCGCGTCGGTGCCGTTCTTCGGCCGGATGTAGCCGCCCTTGAGCAGGGCGTCCACCTGGGGGATGCCGAAGTTCATGATCACGTACAGCAGCGGCGTGTCGAGCATGTTGCCGACGTTATTGGCGAAGGTAAAGATCAGGTCCACTGCGCGGTGGAGGCCGTGGGACTCGACGAATTCGCGGAACGGCCGCAGGAGGACCTCGGGGACCTCGTCGGGTAGGTAGTATGCGCCCGTGGCCAGGTAGTCGAACTGCTCGATTGCAACGCGGTACAGTGCGGCCGCGATGGCGGTAGTTACGATGTCGTTGCCCGGCAGGACGCGCTTGCCGGTGCGGAAGTCGACATACTCACTGAGGACGGCGGCAGGAAGCAGCGGTTCGTAATCGATGTTGAGCTGGGCGAAGTAGTCCTTCGTGATCTCGTTGTTGAAGTATCCCTCCACGCCATAGTTGACGTATCCGCCGTTCGGCAGGTAGACGGTCTCGGCGTGGCCCCCTAGCCGGCTTTTCTGCTCGACCAAGGCGACGCTGTGGCCCTGCTGGCGGAGCTGCACGGCGGCGTACGTTCCTGTCGCGCCGCCGCCGAGGATTACGACATCGCGGTCGATGATGTCCTCGGCCGGGAAGCCATTGGCGTTGGAGACTGCGGCACACGTTTCAAAAAGGGTCAAGGTTGGAATGACCGCGAGGGTAGATGATGGGAGACGCATTGCAAGTATCACTACTACAAAATCAAACATGCATAGGCCCCGAACAGTTGTTCGATCAGCTCGGGAGACCTGGCTTCACTGCTATATATACGAGCAATTCTTGAGGCCGGCCCCATCCGACGGCCAGAGAATATTACCCGAACTGGATGCGGATGTCGTGGAGCTGAACTGTGAGACAAATCCAGCCTCATCTTGTATGCCATTCGTTATTCCATTGTTAGTCAACCCAAGCTAGATCGACAAGGGATATGATCAGCAGGAACAATCGATAGTTGGTATCCGTACTCCGTAGATCCCGATGAACCGCGATGATGGGAACGGGCTGAATTGTGGATCCCGGCCGTGGACCGGGGTTGCGGTCCGTAACTTACGTACGGTCCGTACCGGGTGCGTGTTCCAGGCACCCACCATGATATCTCCGTCTCCTGCATATTCGTCGAGGAGAACAGGCTCCAGCCTCGCATTCTCAGGCAGACGACACCTAGGTTGCCTGTTGCGTTGGCATTCGCTAACATGGCATCGACGCGAATATATATATCTTGTCACGCCTGCGCAAATTCCATTTCCCTGCAGACAATTGCGATGTGTGCCAAGTCCTGACTCCTAACTTCTCTGACAACCGTATAAGCATCAGATCCAATTACCGCTGACACCGTCGCAACATGTCCTACCACTCGCTCCTCGAGTGGCGCCGTAACACGTCGCAGATGAAATTGCAGCTCCGCGACAAGATTCTGACGGGCACCCCTCTCTCTCTCCAGGAAAACGTCTGGCACGAGATATTTCAGCTGTATCTCCTATGCACCTTCAGCGGGCTGCATGATCCAGCCAAGACACTGCTGGCGGCCTACTTTGATGTCCAGCCTGGCCTCGCACCACACGCAGGACCACAAGACAAACAGATTCTGAGCCTGCTCTGGAAGCACTGCCCTTCGGCCAAGCCGGGAAACATTCCCCCGGATGTCGCAGCGTCTACCGAAGACTCGGCCAATCCGCCGGAGTACGACATCCAAAACCCGGCCTTCTTCCAGCTCGACAAGTGGACCGAAACGCATTGGATCCCCCGCACCGACTACGGGCACCGGCAGGAAATCAACGACGCCTACGACAGCCACCAATGGAAGACGTCCCAGGACCCGTGGACGCACGCCATCTGCGCGCGCCTCCTCTGCCGCGTGCCAGACGGCCAGGTCGTCCCAGACCGGGATTCAGTGTGCGAGGCCTTCGAGGCCGTCGACCGCCTCTTCACGCAGCTGCCCAAGCGGGGCGACAGCCTGCCGCACTGCCACATCTTCCCCATGAAGGTATACTTCGCGCTCGCGGTCGGGCTGGGCAGGCGCCAGAAGGCGAGGGACATCTTTGCACTGGCCTGCACGGTCGGGGAGTGGTGTCCGCAGGATCTGCTGCCGATCCCGGCGCTGTATGAAGTCTACTTTGGCGGTGGCGACGTTGATAAACCCACTAGTAGTGAGCCACTCATCTCCGAACCCGCCGCCTCGGCTACAATCGCCACCCTCACCTCCGCCCTCGCCCACCGCAAACAGCACGGCCAACAAGACCCGCTCCACGGAGTCCCCTGGCCCGAGCTGCTCCGCCGCTTCTCCGAAGCCGCCTTCCATGTCCACAGCGACGACTACGCACAAACAGACGACCCGCCCCAAAGGCCGTCCGACATCCTGCTCCCGCCGCTCACGCCCGAGGCGCTAGCCGAGGTCGAGCAGGCCCTCCCGGGGGGCCCGCTGCCGCCCGACATGCGGGAGATGGCGCTGGTCGCGAACGGGTTCAAGGGCGCGTGGCACTTCCTGGGGGGCGGGTTCCCGGGCGTCGACAAGCTGTGTGCTGCGCCCAGTGCGGGGGAGTACGAGACGTACTTCGGTGTGTTTCCCGCGCCCAAGAGGGTGGTTACGGCTGCCGGCGGGGTGGCGACGGTCTACGAGATTGGGCTTGGTTCGGGCACCGCGCAGCAAGGGGCGGATGATGATGATGATGCCGGGCCGGTGTGGGTTGGGTATGGGACGGTGGAGAACGACGAGTTTGAACATGTCGTTTGTCCGCCGGGAACGTGGCGCAGGCTTGCTGCCAGGAGGGAGTCTCTGGGCGGGGGGGAGGTGGAAGAGGTTGGGGAGGGCGAGTATAGGGTCATACACTTCGCGTACTGGGAAGGTGGGGGGCATGAGGAGTATAAGAGTATGAGGCACTGGATTGCTAGTGAGACGGCTGAGATGGAGAGGCAACTGGAGGTCGAGCGTCAGGATGGTGAGACTACGCAAGATGGAGGAGGGGAGGCAGGCGAGGAGTGAGCTGGTCGTGAGATAGCCGGCTTTGCGAGTCCCTATGTTTGCGGTTTACTACCTTTGTACTCATACCAGGATCTAGCGGATATGGATCTACAGGTATTCGTGATGTGTGTAGTATTTCCTTCATTACCTGGTTCAACTTGCATCACTCTCAGAACGTAGCTGCTCTATGTTTTAGTTGTATATTTTTCTTAGGTACTTATCGTTCGTTTGCTATCTTCCTCGATGCAATGGTTAGCTTCCTGCATCGTCTTGCATCCCCTGCAAACAGACTACTAGTAGACACCCTTGGCAATGCCTACTTCCAACCCTTCGGTCCCTTCCTCCTTCCCCACGTCAAGCCCTCTCCGACACTAGTCTGCTAAGCAACAAAGCCATCCCCGGCCAATCCATCTCCTTCCCCTGCCCCCTGTCTCGGGGTTTAGGAATAACAACCTTTGCTGCAACAAAGCGGCAACGCACGACTAGCGCCTCCTCTCGGTCCTCTCGGTGACAATTACGCGACTTGAAGACCCACCGCCGGTCCGAGCAGACCCACCGCCGGTCTGAGAAGATCCGCCCTGTGCTTGCCCTTCCACTCGAACATACCGCACGCCCTGTGCGGTTCTCGGGCTTTGTGGCTGCGAGGTACCACCACCATGGTAGGGCGTGTGGCCCGCGTCCCGGTGTCGGCCACCGTCTCCCACGCGCAATTGGCCCATGGCCTGCGTGACGCCACCAGTACCGCTGCCGCTGCCACCGCCACCGCCACCGCCACCGTGACCCTCTAGCCTGGCCTTCAGGCGCGCTTTCTGCTTCATCTGCTCCGACTGCTCCCTCTCATACGCCATCCGCGCCAACTCCGCATCGAGCAGCCGCTGGTGCTCGGCAGTCCGTCCTCCTCCGCCTCCTCCCTGAGCTTGCGGCACACACGCAGTCCCGTTCCCGGCAGGCCTGCTCGATCCTGCTGCTGGCCTGGTGCTGCTGCTCGCCGCCGCTGCCTGTCTCTCACTAGATATGGGGTAGGTTATATGTCAGTGATGAAAGGTGTCTGGCAGTACATAGGGGCAGCGGGGTTGGTTTGCTTACGACTGCTCCCAATTGTTATATAATTTGGAGATCCTGGCCAGTTCGGCATTCTTGATCGATTTCAGCTCATTCATGGCTGTCCATGCGATCGGGCGCTTTTCAGGCGTGTCATCGGTACACCATCGGTACACTGTCTGAAGAGAAGCAGAATATACCTTGGGAAGGTTTCCCCGCTCGGCAACGTGCTGGGGCAAGTGGAAGGAAGCCAGGATGTAGATAATCATACCAAAGCTAAAGACATCAGCGTACTGCGTCTGTTTGTTGTTGCCGTCCAAAACCTCGGGCGCATTCCAGGCGGAGCTGAACCCGCCGCCGACCACGGTCATCCTTCCCTGACTTGTGGCCGTATGGTCGCGCGCCAGGCCGAAGTCGGTCAGCACTACCAGCCGCGATTCGTGCAGAATGTTCCATACCGCCTTTAAATCGCCGCGGTAGTTATCCTTGGGACGCCCATCCTTCTCCAAGTCCCACAACGCTCTGTTCATCTCTGCTGTGATCTTCCTAGTCATGAGGAGGTTGTCTGGCTTGAGGTCGCGATGCTGAATGTCCTTTGCGTGGATCTCATAGAGCCCATAGGCCGCCTGGTAGGCTATAATGGAAAGGAGGGTCGGATGTATGAAATCGCGCTTGGCTTGAATTCTGTCGGATAACTTCCAAGTGTCGCCGCCCGCAAGTAGTTCCATGTAGATGTATGCTTCACCGTTCCGTCGGTTGAGCGCGGCATCGTAGAATTGGGCCACGTGCTGTGCGTTCCGGCATGCCTTGTACCATATCTTGAGCTCACGCGCCTGGTACATAAACTTGTTTTGGTCGTTAGAGAGTTTGACAACCTTGCAGGCCAGCGTCCTAGACTTTAGTTTCAAAAAATGTCAGTGTTCACGTTCCTGCGTCGAGTGCTGCTCCCGAGTGGATGGCATACCTTCGACGTGCTTGTTATCGTTTTCGCCTCGTAAACAGCGCCGAAGCCTCCTTCGCCCAACTTTCTATCCCAACATATTTTGTAATAAGGGTCGTTATCCCTGCCATTGATTTGTCTAACGCTGAGTTCTTGGCTGCTCATTGTGGAGTGTGCGAAGTACCTAGCCGGACCTGGCTAAAATGTAGACGGTGATTGCAAGGAATTAATAAAGACTAGAGCTCATCAAAGTGAGATGATACCGGGTAGGATTAGCAGTGCCAGCACTGCTGCTAAGGAAAACGGACTAAGGATTGGCCGGAACAAGTCGAACCTAGGAAGTTAGATGGAGAAGAACAGAATGCCTTGCCAAACGGAAGTGTTGCACGGCCGCCTCCTTGCGCCCTTTATGCTTCTCTGCGCATCACCGCTGCTGAGATAGGTACTGGCCAAACAACGTCGTAGGTCTTTAGCATGGGTCAGCCAAATCCACGTATTGTAGTAGTCGTGACACCCCGGGTTGCAGGCTGGGCCGTGCGGGCGGGCTGCCGTTGCAGGCCGTGGATGTGTCCACGGTCTGCCGCGAGGCCGCAACTCTACGATCTCATGTTTAACGATGCAGAATAAAACAAACTTAATTTTAAGCATAAATCTCTATTTCTCGACAATCAGCTCTTACTAAAAAGTTTATTGGTATTGGCCAAATGGGTCCCTCGATAAAGAAGGCGGAGAGCGAGTGTGAGAGATGGCTTGGGAGAGTGAAAACATGCCACATAACCCTAGCAGGACTGGTCAGGTTACATACCGTAGGTACCTGGTAAATCTACGTCGACAATACGGATAGGTAAGGTAGGTAGGTACTTGTACTTACCTGAAATTGCTAGCTTCCGGTTACCATTACAAGGACCCACAAATACTAAATGCAGCCAATCAAATCATTGCAGCAACTAACACCTAGTGTACAGTCAGACCCCTAAAAGTTCGTTAGCGTTCTGACTTAAAGACCAGGGTCAGCCCCAAAATCTCGATCTCAACGTCAAAACGGTCAATTTTTCTCCAGAAAAAACGTACAGATAGACTCAGCCTTTTGGATTATTGCAAGACGCTCTTTCTTTTGCGTTGAATCAGCTCTTTTCGTGGTTTAAGAGTATTCTTTCAGGGTTGAGAAGAAGACCCCTGTCGTGGGTTCCGCGCTAATAATCTTTCAGGGGTCGTCCTGTAGTGTCTTGGGTTGTTGTGTGCAAAAAGTAGGTCAGATCTTGAATTGGCCTGCGTACGGTAGGCGTCATTACCTACATTCAGTGATCTATGTTCTTACGTCTTACCTGCACGGGCTATCTATACTGCCTGCGGCCATAGGCCGCCGCAGCACCCACAAAAGATCTGATTCCTGTAAGGTCGGGCGGGTCTCTGGCCTCACCCACACCCCACTACCTGGTACGTAAACAACTCTGCTGAAAAGTCCGAGACAAGCCCTCGATCCTTTCGCGTACGAGACCCTGGTTCGCCTCTACCATCTCGCGGTCTCGCCTGGAGCTGTCAGTTGAAACGCCTGCATCAAGATGAGGCCCACCGCTTTTGATCGTGGTCTTGATTCCGTCCCGCGACGAAGTAGTGGGGGTAAAATTCCACGCACCATCCACATGTGCTGTGCTAGTACCTTACATACTGTCTGTAGCGTACCAGGTAATCATCGGATGTTCAGAGGCAACCCGGTGGCTGTGGTGTGGAAAGTGCGACTCGGGCGTGGAACTGGTATCAAATCGGGTTTGTGGGGTCTCTCTACTTCGTAAATCGGCCGTAATTCTTTTCGGATTAGTTACCTGCACACCTAACCTTTCAAATCACAAAACGGACGAAAGACCAGATGCAAGATTGGAATATGCATGCAAATTTGCCAGGGAGCCCAGGACTGGCTGAATCGCCCAGAAATGCAATAAAATACAAAGGATGTGCATTTCCAATTGCCAGCCCAGACTTCCACATACATAGTTACCCCTAACCCCTGCACATCCACCATCCAGAGCATGGACCGAAGACTTGGCATTGGGCCATCACCCTTCCTACTACGTATTGTACAAGTTGCATTAGTCGTCTCAATCCATCATGGTCTCAGTCGTCAATTAGCCATTACTCCCATCCTCTGTTTTCTAGCCCTAATCATCACCACCGACTTTTAACCAGTCCCGAGCAACTTGAAGCCTCAAGGCGCTCTGTTCGATCGCCGGAGCTGACCCTAACCCTTCCCCAACTTTGAGTCGAGTTGCATACTAGTACCGCGAGCGAGAGCATTAGAGTCCGAGAGACTTAGAGATCGTCGATCTAGGTTAGGTAGAGATGGTCGATTTATACACGGCGGTTTCAGGAGCAACTGCGGACGCCGGTTCGAGATACACCGAGACGCCGAAGCGCTTGGCAGAGCTCGGGATATGGCCCGCCGCGCACAGCGACGGTGGTAACAAGCCAAGAGATCAGCTGGCCTGCCCATTGGCGGCATAGTTTTGGTCCGGCTATTGCCAGGCCAGGAAGCGGTTATGGTAATGTACGGTGTGCCGTCATATATGGTCGACGCGAGATGTCTTCGACCGTATCTCTTTCCACGATCAAATCACCTATTGCACACTCGCGTGGGATACGGGAATCATGCGCGGACTGAGGCTTCTCGCAACCCTGCTGCTGGCTGCTCTGTCGGAGACGAGATACATCGTGCCCGGAGGAAGATGGTATGACACGGAAGGCAATCTGATCAGCGCACACGCCGGTGGCATCGTCACCGACAAGAGCACGGGCAAGTTCTGGTGGTTCGGCGAGTACAAGACGGAGAGCCATCCGGAGGGCGGAGGCGTCTCGGTTTACAGCTCGAGTGATCTTGCCACCTGGCAGTACCACGGGCTTGCTCTTGGTCAGTCGCGAACTTCAAGTGGCTACGATCTTCAGGAGTCCAGGTTGCTGACTTCCGTAGCACCGATCGAAGGGCACGAGATCATCTCGCCGAAGCACATCATCCAGCGGCCCAAGGTGGTGTACAGCAAAGTCAGCAATGAGTATCACGTACGTCGAGAGGAACGATGACTCCATGGCACAAATCATTCGTGTTGACTATGGACATAGATGTGGTGGCACGCGGACAACTCCTCCTACGGCCTGCTCCTGCAAGGCTTCGCGCGATCGCCCAACATCTCGGGGCCATACGAGTTCGTGAGCGCCACGGCCCCGCTCGGCAACTGGTCGCAGGACTTCGGGCTGTTCACCGACCGCAAGACCGGCCAATCTTACGCGCTGTACTCCAACGGCGACAGGCGCGAGGGCCGCGACGTGTACATCACGTCCTACAACGACGACATCTCGGCGCTCGACCGCGTCGTCTACCGCTTCCCCAAGTTCGACCTCGAGGCGCCGACCATCGTGCAGACAGACCGCAGCTACTACGCGCTGATGAGCCACAAGACGGGCTACCGCCCCAACAACGTGGTCGCCTTCCGCGCCGACAGCCTCGCGGGGCCCTGGTCGCAGCCGTTCATGGTCGCGCCGCTCAACACGCGCACCTTCAACTCCCAGTCCGGGTTTGCGCTGCGCATCGAGGGCACCAGGCGCACAACCTACCTCTACCTCGGCGACCAGTGGGACTCCAACTCGATCTGGGAGAGCCGGTACATCTGGCTGCCGATGACCATCGACGACGGCCAGGGCACGCTACGACTCGAATGGCACGACGTGTACGACCTGGACGTCACAACGGGGGAGTGGGCCCCCGTGCGCGGGACGACGTACTACGCCGCCTCGAAAGGTACGCGCACCAGCGGCGGTGCCTTCAAGCAGGAGGCCAACTTCGCCAGCTACGGCACGATCGCCGCGGGCATCTACGGCAACGACAGCACGGTTACCTTCGAGGGCGTTCCGGGTGCCGGCGCGCCGCAGTGGGTGTCGTTCTACTACCAGAATACCGACGACATGGGCTTCGGCGACCAGCCAGGCGGCACGCCCGACCGCATTGGCGGGTCGTGGCAGCTGCGCCGGATCGCGAGTGTTGTGGTCAATGGGGACGTGGAGAACGTGCACACGCTGTACCAGAGGGATACGCACAAGGGGGTGATAATGTCGACGCCGCTGCTTCTGAAGCTTGGGAAGGGGCGGAATAATACGATTACGGTGGGGGGATTGTCGAATGGGTTTGATGTCAAGGGGGCGGACCTGGATCGGATTGTGGTTTATCCTCCGGAGGGGAAAGCGCGGTCATGAACCTGGGAATTACCAAAGTTCGGTTTGATTCATGGTGGAGGTGAGATGTTCTGGGGGCTCAGGGCTGCTTATGCCAGGGGTGAGGAGGGTGCAGCGGTCTTACATCCAGCCTATGCGAGCAACGCCCTCCGCCCCGTGACTTCGTGGGAATGGACATCGAGGTTACACACAACAACCGACCTGAATCCTAACAGTCCAGGGCCCACGAAGCGATCACACTCCAGCTCCCACCCCAAGCCTGCTCGGATCAAGACCCCGAGTCTGAACCAGTCGCGCGGAAAAGCTAGCAACCATACCGTATAACCAAGGCCGCTTGGTAGCCAGCAGCCAGATCAAGAACACCAGCACGGTTGTGGGGGCAGTAAACGCCCAGTACACCCAGAAGTTATCCTGCACGACCGTCGACTGGTCCCACTGAAGCGATGGCACGGCGAAGAGGGCGGCGAAGAAGGTTGCGGGCAGGAAGGCCATGGTCATCACTGCGATCGTCTTCATCGACGAGCTATCGTGCTTGGCAGCCGCCGCCAGCGCGATGCTCGAGCTGGCGTCCTCGTGGGTAAGCAGCGCAAACAGCTAGGAGCATCTCTTAGTCGACTCGATCGTTCCGGTTATGGTGAAGGGTGAGAGATGGAAAGATCGCTTACAACGGTGGAAAGCCGCTCGGCTCTGACCTTGAGGTAGAGAATATACTCGATAGGTTGACATGTGCCGTTCGAGCGGTGGCACAGCTTCTGCAAGACTCGCGAGGCTTCTTTGGTAGCTCTCCAACGCCTGACCTGAGATGCCGTGATCCTCACTGTTCCCGTGCTCCTTGAGTATTACCCCGAGAAGCACTCGTGAGCTCTCCTGGTGCCGGACGTGGTTGCTGATGTTGATTGTCACGTCGTTGACCTCTCGAAGCAACCAGGATAGTTGATCAATGTCCCAATGTAGACGATGGTGACGTCCCCACGAGAGGTCCGCAAACGAGTTCATGTCCGGGGCAAAGCCCGTCCGCATCTCGATGTACTGGACCGTCTGCAGCCTTTCGCCAACAGTCTCGCGATCGAACAGCTCCAGCAGGAAATAGCACGACACGAAACAGAGGAGCGACGGTGTGTGCATGTGGCTTTGGTATCCCCGCAGGACGTCGACGAACTCTTCAAAACGATGTGATCCCCCCGCGCGATCGATAAATAGCGCAGTGGTCGTCATGCTCACTGGATCAAACGTCCAGACCAGGGCAAAGAGCGCCAGCCCATAGAACCTCGTCAACCGATAGCCCCCGCCGCGCCACTCATGGAAGCCGTCATAGTCACGGCATATCATGTATCTGATTGCGGGGTCTGCCTTCATGCCGTCGAGTATTCGATCGAGGGCCGACGGCGAGATGAGAAGGCCACGTCCTTGCTGGCGTATGTGGACCAGTCGAAGAGTACTAGTAGTAGCGGATGCCTGCGGCAAACATTGAGATCCGGCCTCGCCGTGCCCGACTTCTGACAGCAGCCAAGTGCACAGCTCTTCCTTGTTGACGGTCTGCAAGTTTGGCGTCGCAAGATCCTTCTGCCCCCCTTCCGTACACGCCTTCGTGGTCGCCTTATCGTGAAAGGTCCTAAGCTCGATAGCCTCATAGCGTTGCTCGGACTCGTACAATGGATCAAACTTTTAATATTGTTCAAAATGAACTGGGCGCGTAATCTGATACCTTCCATCACGGCGATGTGACAGGGTGAGCTTTGGCTATCGTTGGCTGAAAATGAAGCTTTCGGTTTTGAAGGGTCTTCTATCCCGGAAGGCGTCAAATGGAGACTGAGAGACTCTGCAAAGCTCAAGAGGGAAGCGTTGAAGAACCTTAGGATCTAGCAGGTAAGGCGCTGTTTGAAATATTGATGACTAATGCGCAGATGTTACACAATGAGGCTGGGTGCAGATGGCAGAATGGTGCCCAATTGGGTTCGGATGCTTCTCCCCAATCACTGGTGCGCTGAGCAAGATGCTTGGGGATAAGCCCAGATGCTGGCAAATCGTCGACAATTTAGGGGTAGCAATATTATGAAGGAGGATAGAGAAACACATCCCGTCATTCTTTTCCAGCTAGTCTAACAATCTGAATCAATCTATGAACCACCACCCGAATTTGCCACTACCTAGTTAAGTTATCCGAATCTTCACCCAGACTGCGCTTGGCTTCGTGCGTAGCTCAGCGCAATGTTCGCTACACGATTGTAGTTCTGTTCCAATGACTTCTTGAGCGTATTCAGACTCTTTGCAAATCGGCCCGATCCCACCATGTAGATTACAATCTCGCCCGGGTGTCCGACATAAGTCACCTTAACCTGGTTGTCGGCGAAGAGAAACGTACCTAGACTAACCAGCTGGTCCGACGAATATCCTTGAAGATAGGCATCTCTGGCCCAGAGAGGCGGAAAGATAGGCAGCAAGACACTTTTCGCTCTCTTGTCCTTTAGCTCCGTAACCGCCGAGTGGAGCAGGTCAATGTTGGCGGCAAGAGCGAAAGACTGCCGAGTCCGGCGAAGGGAGCTCATATACTTCTTGTAGGCAGCTTCGAAGAGTTGCTGGCTATCCCGATCGGTAGCGCCTGTTATAAGGGTGCTGCAGAACCTCTTGGACTCGTGCGTGATAAGCCAGTTGGGATCGCATCGACCGTAGGCAAAGTCGCGAGTCGATGTCGCCTCGATCAGCGAGGTGAAACTGTTAGGCGATACATGTTGCAAGGCCACCTGAAGCGCCATCTGTAATACAAAACCGTATAGCCGCTGGTGCTTTAGCTTTCGGAGATCGTCCTCGCTTCTCTGGATTATACCGGTCTCCGATGCCTGCAAGAACGACGGTCTAGTTTTCGAGACGTCGACATGGACTGTGACCGGAGGAAGGTTGATTCTGCGCGGCCGCGGCGCCGCCTTGGAGGATGCAGGCGCCGCCTTGGAGAATGCAGCAGACCGGATGGGCTCGGGAATGCTCTCCATAACACGGCCAATCGCCTCGGCAATGCGCAGTGCGGCCCCGCCGTCGAGGGCACCGTGTTCGCCGCGATAGACGTAGGAACCACTCGGGAAGACCAAGTAGCCGAGTGTCTGGTCCGAGTAGACTGTGCTGAAACCTTGCCTCTGGGCGACTGCCTCTTTGGAGTTGGACGGCCTCTGTCTCTCGATTCCGATGGATGTAATAGCGGTCTCGAGGATCTTCATCTCTCCGGGGTGCGTCCTGAGTAGACTTGCCCTTCTGCCCGCCCAATCGGCCCGAGGTAAGTACGACGACAAGGTGGCCACAGTCGGGGTGTCGCTCGTTTGCTTGCTGCACTGGCTTTGGATCTCTAGGAGCTGTCGCATAATGATGTTGAGAGGCACTGGCTCATACGTGCCATTCAAAATCTGTACCTCGAACACAAGTCCGTTGTACCAGACCAGAGCATGTCGGGAACCGGGGCTTGTCTGAAATGAATCGGCCTTGATACCAGGAATACGGACCGTGGCGAATCCCTCCCGCAGTTGTCTGGTCTCGAACTTCTTGGATCCTCCATCGGTTCCGAAGGTTTTGACGATGTCGGAGGACCGATACACCTTAGCAACGGCATACAAGAGCATAGCGGCCGTCGTCAGCGCATACGACGAGCCTGGGGGTGTTTTCATGAGGCCCACCAGGGTCGTGTTGACGAGCGGGCCTCTCAGGCGTAGGAACCTATCCCGATATTCCGAAGTGACCCAGTTCTTTTTCGAGATGTGCTTCGTTCGCGCAGCTGCCTCGAAACGTTCCTTTAACTCAGCACCGACGAAGGCCAAGGTTTCAACGACTTTATCTTTGCCCTGGTAGCCCATGACGTCCAGGAGTTCCAAGGATGCCTCTAGGGTAGGCCCGTATTGGGGCGCGGGGGGGACGGAAGCGATTGATCGTGGGCCAGGCATTGCTGTACGAGTGAGACGTATTTTCCAGTAGGTTGAGACTGAGAACCACCCCCCTAGTCGAACCTGGAATAGCTTCCGGGCGTTTCGCGGCGCTAGCACCGGTGTTGTGTTCGGACATGGTCGATTCGCTTTAGACCGTCTCGAGCGTGTAGCGGATTATCTCACTGTCGTGTAGAGTCTCTTAGTAGGATGAGATTTCTAGTTTTTCTACCGATGATTCCCAGAGTGAGAGGTTGGTAGTTTAAATACATCATAGGCCGTACCTCCAACAGTTGGTGAGCCATGCCTCTGAGGCTTTGACCCAGCGCTCCCAATAAGACCAGACATTTCAAAACAAGCCAAGCCGAGGCCCGGCCAGCCAAGTCAAAACGACCACCTGTCTTGGCAAAACTAGTGCTGTGAGCCCGCTACGCGGGTAATAAAATCAATGACCCCGATTGCTCGTTGCAGCCGGATGTGGTCAGTAGCCTTAATATTTTACCAGCGGGCATTTTCTACTTGAGTGGTTACCGTACTATGCAGATTTTTCCGACCCGATAGTTATGTAGCCTGGGTCCTGGCAGCGCTCCCAATAAGATCGACTTTTCGGTTGGGGCGCGCCAGGGATAGGGGAATGTACAGTACGTGTCCAAAAGTCTGGAGCACCCCACATTAATTAAACGCGCATCGCGACACGACACCCCCCATCATCAACCTTCCAACCAACAGAAATACAGCCCACCATGTTCAATTTGGCCGAGCTTGGTGCCAAATTGACGGTCGGCCGTCAGCCTGGCCAGGAGTTATCACCAGCTGCACGTGCAGCCATTGCTGGTGCCGTTGCAGCGGGGGCTAGCCAGACGGCTGTTGCCAACGCGTTTTCCATCAGCCGTCGTGCAGTCCAACTATCACTTCAACGCTTCGAATCTTCTACTACCTTTGAATCCAAGCCTAGAACTGGCCGGCCAGAGATTCTTACGCGTCGGGAGAAGCGGTATATCATCCAACTTGCAAAGCGGAAGCCCTGCCTTACAACGCAACTGCTCACTAATATAGTTGATGCTCGGATCTCTCGATCAACAGTGCGCCGAGTTCTCCGCCATCATCGAATGCGCAAGTGGCGTGCACAAAAGAGAATTCCATTGACAAAGGCTATAGCAATGGCCAGATATAAGTTTGCTTGTCTTTGGTTAGAGAATCTCGAGGTGCTAATGCGAGTAAGTGACTCTGAAGTTTACCCTTGAATCTACTGACCAACCTCTAGTCTATCTTCACCGACGAATCGTCTTGCCAGAACAATTCAAGTAGCCCAGCAGCTTGGGTATTCCGGTTCCCTTCTTAAAAATGGGATAAGAACTTTGTTAATATATAAAGTCATGGTAAAGGCACTATCTCGATTATAATCTAGGCAGGAATCTAGAAAGGGGGGAGGACTGACCTTATAGTCATGGAACATAACTATCAACCACTGTAAAAAGGAGGATATAGCTCTTGGAGCTATCAGTGGGCATTAGAAAAGGGCCTTCTTCCAGTTTACAATAGTACAAGGCATTTCCAGCAGGATAACGCCCGGGTCCATATATCGTTATCCTCGACCGAGTGGCTCCTAAATCATATGATTGAGGTCCTTAAAGACTGGCCGGCTCATAGCCCAGATCTTAACCCTATTGAGCATATATAGGCTCTATTGAAACGGAGGATGAAGCAGGAATATCCAGATATCTGGTTACTCAAGAAGAACCACGTAGATGTTGCTAACTTTACTAGATATCTTCGGCGTTATTGGTGGTCAATTGACCAGGCTCAGATTGACAGGCTGGTCGACTCAATACCCCGGCGATTAGCTGCAGTCAAGAAAGCTAGGGGTTGGTATACAAAATATTGATGGCTAGAACCAGGGCTTTAAACTGTATATATCTGGATTGCTAGAAATTCATCTGGTGGAACGTTATTGTAGGATAGGTGTCTTGGTCATGATGTCAAAAATCGTGTGGCGCAGGGTGGTTGGTGCGGGGTGCTCCAGACTTTTGGACAAGTACTGTACATTGCCGGCACGGAAAAGCCAGACCCCGGCCGGTTTGCAAGACAGTCAAACCGATCGGGAGCCGCCACGAGGCAAGACGGCCGCCGGCGACGCAAAACAAGATAAAACGACGGCTAGTTTTGGCTTATTGGGAGCGCTGCTCTGACTGTTGGTGAGTCGCATATGCGACAGTTGAGGCCTGATTAGGTCGGGCTGGTCTACCTCGGGTCTACCTAGTTTCGAACCATAGCTACTGTGTAGTCCAAGCATCCTTCCCGATTCCTGCTTGGTGCCTGTTGCTAATCTAATCCGAACCAGGAAGGCGTAAGTAGCGTATCATTGCTGCGTGGACGGGCATTGCATGATTACAATCATTATTCCCGGCTGAGAACCGCATTCCCACGCAGCACTGCCAGCCCTCCGACACCGCCCGAGGCAGCAGCCAAACGCCCGCTAAAAAAGAGCAGGAAATGAACGGCACAGGGCGTATCCTAATGCATGGTTGAGACCTAATAAGGTGCGATGAGTTTTGTTGCGGAAGTTCGGGTCCCGGGAGTATCCGCAAATCAATAAGCGCTCCACGCACGGGCCAGAATCCAGATCAACCTCAGCGATGTCGGTGGAGCCGTTGATACCGTTGATCGGACTCCTCGGAGGACGTCTCCGTCCCGTCGGGCACGGTGGCACGGAACGGGAAGGTGACGGGATAAATGGCAAACTGCGCATGCAATGCGCCTACCTTCAGACGTTGCACAGGCTCAGGCCCAATCGCGCAGGGCCCAAGTTATGCGAGGTTCAAGGGCCATTTATTGGCTCCCTAGGCAGTGTCACAGCCAGCTTCCTCTTCCGATCTGCGTCCTGCGCAAAGCTTGCCCCTGTCCACAACAATCGAGTGGGAACCCAAAGTCGATCACGGCATATGCAAGACGTTTAATAAACGTCGGCGCGACCCAAATGGCGAAACCATTCTTTCTCTTTTTCTCAACCTCATTCTTCTCCCCAGGGCGAACCGACTCCCCTGGCTGACTCGCTCCACCGGCCACCATGAGGTTCCTCACAGGCGTCCTCGCGGCGGGCCTGCTGCTCGCCAACCATGCCACCGCGGCTTTCATGCGCGGCAACGCTATGGACATCGGCCCCGACGACGAAACCACCAGCGCCGAGATCCTCCAGAAGCGCGCCGAAACCGTCAACGGCTGGGGCACCTTCGACCAGCTGATTGACCACGCCAATCCGTCTCTGGGCACCTTCAAGCAGCGCTACTGGTACGGCACGCAGTACTGGGCCGGGCCCGGGTCGCCCATCTACCTGGTCACGCCCGGCGAGCAGAGCGGCGAGGGCTTCAACCGCACCTGGCTCGGCAACGCGCGGCTGTCGGGCCTGATGGCCAACCGGACGGGCGCCGCCGTGGTCATCCTGGAGCACCGCTACTGGGGCGAGTCATCCCCTTACCAGGAGCTGACGGTCGCCAACCTGACGCACCTCACGCTCGAGAACTCGCTCAAGGACCACACCTACTTCGCCAAGAACTTTGTGCCGCCCTTCGACACGTCCGGCGCCAGCGCCCCGGACAAGGCGCCGTGGGTGTTCATTGGTGGGTCGTATTCCGGCGCGCTGGCCGGGTGGCTTGCGGCGCTGGAGCCGGGCACGTTCTGGGCGTATTACAGCTCGAGTGGTGTCGTGGAGGCGATTGGCGATTTCTGGCAGTACTTTGCGCCCGTGCAGGAGGCGACGCCCAAGAACTGCAGTGCCGATGTCAATGCCGTGGTCAACTACGTTGACTTTGTGCTCACGTTTGGCACGGCGAAGCAGAAGAAGGCGCTGAAGGACAAGTTCCTGCTGGGCGATCTGGAGGATGCGGACTTTGCTTCGTGAGTTTGTCTCGCTCGGTCGGTATTTGACCGGGATCGGACTGACGGTTTGACCTGTCTTCAGGGCGCTTGAGTATGGGCCATGGCAGTGGCAGTCTGGCCAGTTCTACTCGGTCAAGAACACAGGCTACACTCCGTTCTACCGCTTCTGCGACTACGTCGAGAACGTCTGGCCCAACTCGACCAACAAGGTGCCCGGTGCCAAGGGCGTCGGCCTGACCAGGGCCTTGGACGGCTACGCTAAGTACATGAAGGAGGAGATCATCCCAGGCAGTGCGTTGTCCCATGTCCCCCTAGAATAACAGGTTCCCAGTTTACTGACCTCGCCAACAGTGTGCGAGTCATCGGGGTACGCCGAGTGGAGCGGCACGTACAACGTTGGCTGCTTCCAGAACCTCAACGCCTCCAACGTCGCCTACAAGGACCTGACGCCGGGCAACTACATCAACCGGCAGTGGATCTGGATGCTGTGCAACGAGCCGTTCGAGTGGTGGCAGGACGGCGCGCCGCTGGGGCGACCGACGCTGGTGTCCCGCCTCGTCAACGCCAACTACTTCCGCAAGCAGTGCCCGCTGCTCTTCCCCGAGGGCAACTTCGGCATCGCCAAGGGCGAGCGCGCCCAGGACGTCAACCGCTGGACCGGCGGGTGGAACGCGCTCAACACCACCCGCGCCATGCACACCAACGGCGAGTGGGACCCCTGGCGCGACGCGACCCTGTCGAGCAAGTTCCGCCCCGGCGGGCCCGTCAAGAGCACCAAGCAGCTGCCCGTGCGGCTGGTCAAAGGCGGCACGCACTGCTCGGATCTGTACGGGCCGAACTGGGAGGTGAATGGCGGTGTCAAGCAACTGGCGCTGGATGCGGTGGAGAATATGGCCGAGTGGGTGGGCGAGTTTTATGAGGAGAAGGGGAGGGAGAAGCCGTGGGCGGTGTAAATGGGGTAAGGGGGTGAGAGATGGTTGCTTACAAGCCTGAATTTAAAGGGAACGTGAAGGGAAGAAAGACGCCCTGCCTTCGCCGAATATAAACAGCGCATGACTTCCATTGCGAGAGCGTTTCGCAGGCCCTCGCCATTAGGGGACACCGTGAGAAATGGTCAGCTCTGGGCGAGTCCAGCGACGACCATGTTGAGATCCTGCTTGGTAATAATCTCCGTTCAAGGTACCTGTGTGGCCTGTAGGCGATTGAGTCTGAGCGCAGAGGCTAGAAGATGAGCTATACATCCCCATCATGCCTTAAACGTCCACAACTCTATTCGGAGCTACAGCTGACAAAGCCTCGAGAGCGTACAAGATATGGTCACAATGTACGCATGCAAGGACCACAAGCAGTACATTGAGTTGCGTGACATAGTAGGCTTGGTATTTCTCGTCTTCAATTACCCTTGCAAGGATCCCCCGTAGGAGCAGCACTTTTGACGTGTCAGTCTGCCAGGTTGTCCGAGGATCTTACCTACTCGGACCTTCCACCTGAATCCAAGCATGATGATCTGTAGTTCAGTTCATAAAACCGAAGGATCATTCGGATTTCTTGTTCGCGATGCGGACAAGATTTGTCAGCTCATGAGATCCACAGTAGATAGAGTCGGAGTTACTGCAATGATTTCTAAGTGCCAAGGCGTCGCCATCGCCATGTACAATACATACTATATCTCGAGCCTTATTATTGCAAGCAATCTCGCACCTCCATCTCCAATAACGAGGTATCCCACCGGTGCCTTTGCAACGATTCTCGCACCCAACCTTTCTTGACGCAACCATACTCCCTCGCAACCAGCCATGGCCAAGATTGTCACCGTCGTTGGCGCCACCGGCCAGCAGGGCCAGGGCGTGGTGTCCGCCTTCATCAACAACCCGGCCTACCGAGTACGCGCCATCACCCGCAACCCGTCCAGCGCGGCGGCCCAAGCGCTCTCTGCCCAAGGCGCCGAGGTGGTCTCCGCCAACCTCGACGACCTCGCCAGCCTCAAGACCGCCTTTGCGGGTTCCCACATCGTCTTCGCCGTGACCAACTTCCTGGACTCCTTCGTCGCCCTCGGATCCCTAGACAAAGCCATGGACGCCGAGACCGCGCAGGGCATCAACGTCGCGCGGGCCGCCGCCGCCACGCTCCCGACGCTGGAGCACTACATCTGGAGCACGCTGCCCAACGCGAAGGCCCTGTCGGCGGGGAAGCACCCCGTGCCGCACTTTGAGAGCAAGAACCGCGTCGACGCCTACATCCGCGAGCGCGAGCCTGACCTCCTGCGCAAGACCACCTTCCTCTGGGTGGGCAACTACCACTCCAACTACCGCAGCCCGTGCCACACGCCCAACTGGATCCCGTCGACCAACAAGTTCATCCAGTTCGGCAGCTTCGCGCCCGACACCCCGCTCCTCTCCATCGGGGACGTAACGCGGAATCTAGGTCCGTTTGTCAAGGCGGCTGTGGAGCAGCCGGAGAAGACGGCGAACGGGGGCATTGTGCTGGCCGTGACCGAGACGTATACGGCGGATGGGCTGCTGCAGCTCTGGGCGCGAGTGAAGGGGACGAAGGCGCAGTTCGTGCAGGTCGGTAAGAAGGACTATCGCGAGATGTGGCCCGTGGTGGCGGATGTGGTGGGCGCCATGATCGAGTACTGGGATGACGTTCGGGATCGGAGCTGGACGGATCCGGATGGACGGAAGGTCCTGACCAAGGATGATCTGGGCGTGCAGGGTCTGCAGAGTTTGGAGGAGGCGTTCAAGGAGCTGGAGTTGTGAGATAAGGCATGGCATCGCTCAGTACTCCGTAGTAGTACCACTACCTTTAGGTAGTAGTTGACTGTTGCCCAACACTACCGTTTAGCAGGGTTAAAACAGATTCGAGCTTTGGGAGAACTTGCCTGCAGTGTGGATGTCGCTGTCGCTGACTGAATATGAAGTCGCGCTTTGACGGGCCCATACCGGGCCAGGAAAGAACACAAGGCCATGGTCCCATGACAGCAATGGTACGCTGCATGAACCACAGCGAGGAACAACAAGTGAATAGTACTTTCAGAATCAACAAGAACACATTGAACCGACCATGTGTGGAGAGCGAGGCACAAGACGGTTCATCTTACCAGCCTTCAGAAAGAGTTGGAAAACAAACAATGGAGCGAGCTGGCGTGCTTCTCAAAGAGTCAGATGACTTTCTTCAAATTGAAAGAGACCACAATGAGCAGGCAGCGGATCTTTACACACCCGCGAATATGGTGTGACCAATCTCGGCCCCGAGGGCATCAGCTCGTTCTTTAGCCAACATTACTGTAACAACTACTGCCGCCCCAACTAGTCCGCCCCGGCCAATCCGGTCCAACACTTCCGTCCGACACCGGGCATGACATTCATCAGCTGCTATGTGCCCAGGGCCATGTCCAAGCCGTCGGGAACCTACTTCCGTGGCTGATGGTGCGGACGTCCTGAATGTCCACCAACCCTTGCAAGACTGTGGTGGGGGACATTGTGGCTGGGGAACTGGCTGATTATGCGACGTTGACTCCCTAGGTAGTCAGTCACTCGAGTGGGGAACAGACTTCATGTAACTGGATCGCTCAAGATGGGACTTGGTACACTCAATGGTGGCTCAGTAGTGGCTGGTAGTTCACCTGAACCAAGAGTAATACAAGAGTATCATCCAGTGGATTGTGTTTATGAAATAAGGCTAGGTGCTAAATGTCGGCCCCAAACTCTCGGGTTCCAGCTTTTGGGCGCCCCTTCCTCTTTCGACAGCGCATACGGATCCTGACGCTCTTCACCCCGGGTCATGATCATCGATCCTTCCACACACTCTCTGGGTTCGGGTTATAAGCGCCGTCTAGCGCAAATGTGTTCTTGATATGATTCGATGCTCATTTTAACAGAAACTTAATTACAGTCTACCAGAGGTGGTTGACACTTCAGACGAGCGCCAAAAACCATGGGGCGGCAACAAGGGGTAAGGGGTTCGGGGGATGAAACCCGAGCAAGCCCCTGTCAGTTTGACAACCTCATCGCTTGCCAAAATGCGACAACCCAGTCTGTTTACGGCCGCCTCCGACAGACAGCGTGGTATTGCCGCTGCTGTCCTGGCAGCCTCGTGGCTCAACTCTGAGACGGGAACTAGCAGCTCGGCAAGCTTGCCGAGAACCCTGCTGGCGCTTCGAAAGTAGTATAAGTACCTAATGCGCGTTGTCTGGAGACGATAAACGGGTCTTCTTATCATCTCACCTTCACTGTGGGAGGCTGCAACGTTCTTTTTTGTCTTAGACTTTTGTTTTCTCACGGCACCGGCTTGCCTTTCGTTTCTTTCTGTATAAATTACCGCCTCGAGTCTCTTCCATTTCAGCTGTCATACTCTATAGCGGACAAGATGAAGGTCTTCACTGCTCTCACTTTCGGCGCCGGCCTCGTCTTTGCGGGTATGCGTTCACCTCGTCCATTACCGCCTCGCTTTTCCAACGATGAAGCACTAACCTCGCCTCAGCCCCCCTCATTTCCGAAAGACAAGCCGGTTCAGCCTGCTTCGTGATCGGCAACCAGGCCCTACCAAAAGAGGTCGCCGACGTCGTCACGTCCATCCAGCCGCGCATCACATGCGACACGTCGAGGAAGACCCTCTCCGGCGTGCCCGACGTCTCATCCGGTGGCGTGTCCTTCTCGTCCGTCAACTTCGCCTCGTCCTCGCAGACGCCGCTGCAGTTCGCCCTCAGCAAGTTTGCGACGCCCACGCCCCTGAGGAGCGCCGACCTGGCCGCCTTCCAGAAACAGCTCGACGTGTATCTGGCGACTGAGGCCGGCATCCGCTCGGTCGGCGGGAGTCTGGCGATCAAGGTGCCCAAGTTCTTCCTCCAGTTCCAGGTCTCGCGCATCCAGACGGCCCAGGGCAACCCGCCCACCGCACCGGGTCTGCAGGTCGATCATCTGCTGCAAAAGGTGCTTAAGAATGCGCCCCGGGAGAGTCAGGCGCTGAGGGACCAGGTTACGGCGCTTGCTAAGGTGCTGGCTTGAGGGGAAGGTGATGGGATGGGATGCCAAGGGAGCTGGTAGATAGTGTTGGTGGCCGAATGGATGAGATTCAACGGAGTTGGAGACTATTCCACTGGTGATGAATTCGTGGGTTTGCCATCCGCGGATGGTCCACCGTTGCTTCCAAGTTCCGTCATCATAAAATCTAGTGCCATGGAGCTCGCCAACCGCGGCGCACCAATGTTAGGAATAAAGGCAAGTACTAGTGGTCCTTCCCATATGTATGGATGTTACTAATCCGCTCAGTTGACTCAGCACCATCGCACTAGAAACGCACGAGAAACGAATAATCCCAATCGGCAGGTTTCCTGCACCGGTTTAAGTGGGCGACCAGGCAATTGTTCACTAAACACAGGGACAACGACACACTGGCATCCAGGAGGAGCTCGGTGTACCACCAGTGCTAAGAAGTCAATTGCCGACGTTAGTAATCGAGAGGCAATGAAGTACTAGTAATTGAGCAACAGCACACATCCTACATCGGAAGACCTACGATATGCTATAGCTATAAGAGGACCCATGATGTCCCGCTCACGTTCTTCATATCCATCACCCTCCCACACAGCCCAGTCGCTCAGTCCCATCTACTACCTTCATCGCACAGTTACCACACCACTCTCACCAACACCCCAGAAAGAGTCTCTTAACAACCGCCCACCATGTCCACCCCGTTCAAAAACATCCTCCTGATCGGCGCAACGGGCTCCATAGGCCGCTACGTCCTCCGCGCCCTGCTCGCCGAGCCTACCTTCAGCATCACCATCCTGCAACGGTCCTCCTCCACCACCCCGCTCACCACGGGAACGGGAGGAGGCGGGGCCGACGACGAGAAGGTGCGCGTGATCACCATCGAGGACGACTACCCGACGCCCGCGCTCGTGCAGGCCTTTCGCGGCCAGGACGCGGTCATCTCGTGCGTGACCACGCTGTCGGTGGCCACGCAGCACCGCTTCATCGACGCGGCCATCGCCGCGGGCGTGCGCCGCTACGTCCCCTCCGAGTTCGGGCTCAACAACATGCGGGCCGACGCGCAGGCGCTGAACCGCGTGTTCCGCGACAAGGGCGCCGTGCAGCAGTACCTGCGCGACAAGGCCGCCGCCGCCGAAATTGAGTGGATGAGTGTCAGCTGCGGCATGTGGCTGAAGTGGTCCGCGCAGAACAACTTCTTGGGCATGGATATCAAGACGAAGGGGGCGAGGAAGTTTGTGTTGTGGGATGGCGGGCGGGGCAGGTTTAGTGTGACGACGGAGGAGAACACGGCGCTGGCGATTGTGCGGGCGCTGACCCGCCTGCCGGAGGAGACCAAGAATCGGAATGTGCTGGTGCACGAGTTTGTGACCACGCAAAGGGAGCTGCTGGAGGAATTGAAGCGGCAGACCGGGGAGGAGTTTGTGGTTGAGGAGGTGGACAGTGAGAAGAGGATCAAGGAGCTGCAGGCGATGGAGGCCGCGGGGGACCCTACCGGCACGTTTGGGCTGATCGAGGCCGGGTTTGCGACCGGCCGATACGGGGGCGATCTCGAGCACGAGGGCGAGATCCTCACGGACAAGCTGGGCTTGCAACGGCATTCCCTGGAGGAGGTTGTTGCGGATGCTCTGGCGAGCTTGCAGTGAAATGCCAGGAAGGGGGTCCGTCGCGTGGATTCACTATTCGGGCTAGAATAGATCTGGAACGCTACTGACACGACAAGAGTCGATCTGCATATGGATTTCTATTTTACAAAAAGAAAGGACTCGCGACTCATCCGTAGCAAAGCAGTAATCCGGTTTATTAGTACTTGTCATTGCGATGCCCTCTCACATAAGTGCCCATCTAGATCATCAGTGAATTATATAACCACCAGGGAACACCGAGATCACCAGACAGCAGAATTGGTCAACCCAGCAGTGGGGCTATCGGTTGATAGGAGCCTAGCCGACCGAGAGAAACGGTAGGCCAGAAGGGGAGCAGGTGGTGAGAATGATTACACATTGATACCTGGTAGGCACAACGCGCAATACACAACCGTGCTGTGGCCATGAAAGACGTGGTCAATAGGTAGTTATTGTAAACTCAAAGTCTCAAAGGCAATACCTAAGGCATGGACTTGAATTCCGAATCCACCACCGATTGGCTAGATTACGACCGCTCCCAATGCAAGGCACTAAGATTGAACCAACTTGAACATACTAGATTTAAAGCGATTTGGTAAATGAAGTTTTGGATTAAATGGGGTTTGTTGTATTGTTAATCGCTACAATGAAACCCGGCCCTATCTTAGGTACCTTAGTAGTTTTCAGGTTGGTACGACGGTCGCCCTCTCATCCCACCGACCTCAGATTGCCCCATCCCCTCCCCATACATACTAGTACTGTCCCCTCAAATGGTGTGTAATCAGTGAATCATGTGCCCACCAGGCAACTCCGAGAGCCCTGAGTAGTAGTATCATCCAAACTCGTTAGTTAAATGAATCAATTCAGTGATGGAACGGGGATAGTTCTTCAGAGATAGAAGAAAAGGAAAGCTCACAGCCATCATTATCCTCCCTCACAACAGGCTTGACGGTGCACTTGTTGGCGCGGTCAAAGTTCTGCGTGGTCAGGCCGTTGCAGGTCGGGCCGAAGCAGCGGTTGTCCATGGCGTGCTGCAGCGAGTCGTCCTTCCAGCCGAAGACGTAGTCGCCGTGTTGGCCGTAGCCGGTGCTAAAAACAACGAAGTGGGAAATATATGTTAGTTCTAGTCGTCGTAGGTACTACCAATGGAGGGACCCGCGGATACTAGGAGCTGTGTTGGGCGGGTAAGGACAGGGAAAGTAAAACGTACGGGTCTCCGGTTGACAGCACGAACGGTTGCGACCCATCCGCGGGCCATTCGGCTTTGTTGTTGAACTTGGTGGTGTCCCAGACGATCTACATGTATTAGTCCAGTGTGCTAGGGTTGGGTATAAGTAGTAGTAGTACCACTTACCTCATAATGGACCTGCGGGATCTTAACAGGGTGGCTCGACGGGCACTTCCCGTTTACCACGGCGAACGTGGCGGGGCCATCGACCGGATGCGCGACGTGGTCGATATGGTTGGGCGAGTCTAGGTTCTTGCCGTCCCAGCAGCTGTTCAATTTACCCTCCCCCGTTAGCCATCAATCATCCAGACAGAGACATCTCATCTTCCATCCTTTCCCTAAAGTATTGATTCCTGAAAAACCAATAAACAACAAAAAACTCACATCGGGAAGATGACGCTAGACCGGATGCCGCCCGGGCACGGCTGCTTCGGGAAGCTCTCAGTATCCCGTTGCGGGTCCATGCACGGCGAGTAGACGTTCCCGCCGAAGTTGGGCCCCGTGTAGCAGCGGAAGCAGCTCTGGATCCTGCTGCCCAACCCGCTGGACTGCCGGCGGTTGACGTCGCCAGAGAACATGCGGAAGCCCTGGCATAATAATAACTCAATCAGTATGATAATAATAGCCCGTCTCCGGTCCGCGCGAAAGAAACGTGGGGGTTGGTAGTAGTAGTAGTAGTAGTGGGACAAAGGTCGTATCGTACCGGCTTGAATGCAGTGACGGTGTTCGGCCCAGGAGCCGTGTAGTACACGGTGATGCCGCCGTTGGCGGCGCCGATCTGGTCGTTGACCATCTGCGGCACGCGCTTGAAGGTGCCGTTGCGGGCGCGGAAGTAGACGTTGGCGGTCCAGTAGTTGGACAGGTCCTGGTCGAAGGTGCAGGACGTGCACGTGGCCAGCTTGGAGATGTCGGTCACGGGCATCGAGGCGTTGAAGGCGTTCTGTCTCAGCGTTACTTAGTTAGCCGGCTGAGCGCTTACATTCCCCACGGGCGTGGATCGGAGGAGGAAGGAGACATACGCCGCCGACAATCTGGTGCACGTGTGCCGATGGGATGTTGCCGGGTTCGACGAGACTAGAGCGAGGTTAGCTGTTTCTTTTTTTTCTTTCTTATCTGCGCGGTACCCCGAGCACATACGGGTCGATGCGGTCGATGGTGATCTGGGAGCAGCCGAACCGCAGCATGGTGGTGCTGAAGCCCTGTGCCGAGACGGCCGGCAGGGAAAGGAGGCCCAGCCACAGCATTGTGTAAGTTGCCGAAAGTAAATAGCACCAAGTAGTAGTAACTTGAGGTTTAGCCGCGTTGGTGTAAGTCGATGAGGCCTAAACAGCCAAGATTGGCAGACAAAAAATAGAGTCTTCGACAAGAAAACGGTCAAAGAGGAACCGCATTCGAGCGGATCCCGCCGGGCCACTGTCGTTCCTTAAGAAGACCACAACGACAGCCCCATGGTCCAAGACTTGCCTTGTTTGGGAACCTGGGGGAGTCAAGTGCCGGGACAGTGATGGGCAGATTGGTGGGGCGAAGATTAACAACATTACCCCGGCCTATCAGAAGTGTCAGGATGATAGTCGTCCATCTCACATATTTTACCGGATGGACACGCCAGGGCAGTTCCTGGCCGGATGTGATATCATGGCAAGGCTAGGGTATCATAGATATGGATGGGATGGTGGCAGTCGGCGCCCGGCAACTCCCTCGGCAGTGACATGACTAAATATATCCAAGTCAAGCCTTTTACCGAGTGTCACTGTTGACAGCATTGACGTAATGCCGGTTGCTCGGCATATGGTTGACGCCCTAGCGTCCCCGGGTTAATCTGGCTTCATCTACTCCACGCTTTCACTGCCGCGCTCACTGGATGGGACATTATCCACGTTGGTTGATAAGAGCGTGCTTGTTCATCACTGAGGTCTGCCTTGGGCCAGCCAAGAGAATGCCCGAAGGATCTATTACAATGAGCTGGGCAAAGACTCCGTCCTGGAAAGTCCAGCAGATCCAAGGTCGCGAGCTGGAGCCTCAGTATAGTCGGTCGTGAACTCCAATCTGCTCAGGGCCATTTCTGACCACGGATAGCAGTTTCATCCCCCATGATGCTGCAAGCGGCCAGCCTCTACTAACACCCACAAACTGCCATTCCCCCGATATGCCTGGCCATTCCGGTACCCCGTCCCAAAGAGCACATACCTCCCCTGCACCGCGATGGCCCCTTGAAAGTTAGTATTCACGACCAGCACGGTACCAGTCTGCCTGTTAACGGCGACCACCAAGGCATAAGCCTGCGTGCTGAAGAAGAGGAGACCAATTACACGTCGCGCGCCTTGCTTCAGCGTGAGCGGGGCATACTCGTGGATCAGCTGCGTTACGTTGAGCGTCGATTGCGGCGTGCACGTCGTTGTAGTCCAGCGCGACGAACGAGTCGTTCCTTGGTCGGGGTACCAGACGGTGCGGCCCGAGATAACCGGGGTCGCGCTGATGCCGAACTCGTAAGTACGTGAGATGGCATTTGCAGGCGAGCGTGTCGATGTTGGCCGTCGTGATGTCGTACGTGTTTGCCCACCGGTTGTTGAAGCTGTTGCCGCCTATGGCATTGGCGACCAGCGTTTAGAGCACCTTTACCGAAGCCTCGAGGGGAAAGCTGCCTACCGGGTAATCAGAGATTACGAGCCGGGACATGCTTCCTCTATGTAGTCTTGCTTAGGCTGCCCCATGTTCGGCCCAGTCCACCGTCAGGCTTATCCCGCGGGCCGCTCCTTGGACTTGCGCCCCAATGGTTTCTCTGCATCGTGCGACGGCACGTCGTGATTACTGCAGATGGTCTGGGTTACATCGAATCTTCATTCACCATGGTAGAAAGAGGGGCGCACAGTCACCACAATGATGGCTGGGCATTTTTGCAACTCCAGGAAGCCTTTTAGAGATCTCGAAGCTCGTAGACTCTAGCTACTATATGACACCTACTAGTACTTAGTACAACAATTTTTCGGATAGCTACAGTACCTACCTCCTAGTAGTCCAGCAGTCGAGCAAATTCCTCGCTTCCGATACCTCTCACAACGGCTACGACTGAACGAATCAGGACTTGGCCCAAGAGCTTGAAGGCAGTGTCCTCAAGCCGCTGGCCGAGGTACTCCCGCTTTCCCGTCCATGTCTCCGTGTCCCTCGATCAATGGCCTCCTACACTCGGTGGGACGCGCTCCATGACGGTATCCCCGCCTCTGATCTCTCAGGCACTGCAGGGTTAAGCTCGAGTCTTCCCACCAAAAGGCACCTTGATGGCTCAAGGTTGGTAGTCCTTGGACCTCGTCTATCCAATCAGAAGACTGTGGTTTGAAAACATGGAGCACCCTTACTGCAGTGATCCCTGACGGGGAACCTTGACGACCGCACCCCAAGGTCTCAGAACACCTTGATGGATACATCAACGTTTGTAACGGCTATGCGGACGGACATGGACCTATCAACGAGAACGATCGAGGTAGGAGCAATGATGAATTGGGGGGGGGGGGGGGATAAATACTATTCAAGGGCAAGAAAGGCACCCGGTGCCTTTTCCTCCCCTTCTCTCCTCCCCCTCTATCGTCCATCCTCCATCCTCCCCATACCCATGCCCGCGGCTTCATCACAGCCATAATGGCCCAGACGAGATCCAAAAGGCAGAAGACTGCGCCGCGTAAGCCGCGGGTGCCAGAGAAGGCACTCCCAGTCACTCTCCTCTCGGGCTTCCTGGTAAGTACTAGTAGTAATTCTCGCAAGAGTTCCTCTTTGGGAACCGGTATTGAAGCGGTCCCGGATGAACAGGGCAGCGGCAAGACGACGCTGCTACAGCACATCCTGCGAAGCGAGCACGGCCTCCGCATCGCCATCATCGTCAACGACATCGGCGCGTGAGTTCCGACCTCCCCCCAAAAGCCCCCTCTCCTCAGGATAAGCTCGTGGGTAAATGTATTGACTGACGCTACGGGGACAGCATCAACGTCGACGCATCGCTGATCAAGCAGATCCACCGCCTGACAAAGACGGAAGAGAAAGTCATCGCCCTGCAGAACGGCTGCATCTGCTGCACTCTCCGCGGCGACCTCCTCGAGGAGCTGGTGCGCCTCTCCGAGCTGCAGGAGTTCGACTACATCATCATCGAGAGCAGCGGCATCAGCGAGCCCGAGCAGGTGGCTGAGACATTCGACCGGCGGCTGGCCGAGCAGATGGGCGCCCTGGCCGAGGATTGCGAGGGGCTCGATGAGGAGATGCTGAAGGTTCTGAACAAAGTGTAAGTCGGAACGGAACCACTCCATTCTGCTCACCGGCTATGGAGTCCACCGAGAGCGCGCTAATCAGCTGTTGGATGGCCGTGCTTGTAGGAAAAAGGCCGGTGGGCTGGACAAGTTCGCCAAATTGGACACCACCGCCACCGTCATCGACGCCTTCACTATCTTCAATGACTTTGACACGGACGAACTCCTCTCGTCGAGGCGGGACGACGTCACACCCGAGGACGAGCGGACCGTGTCGGACCTTATGGTGGATCAGATCGAGTTCGCCGATGTCATTGTGCTCAACAAGATCGACATGGTGCGCCATGCCACAAACCCCCCCTTTTCCCTGTGACGCTTGCCCACTGAGAGAGCTAACCTCCCCCGTGTACTTCAGGTCGATAAAGACACGAAATCCCGCATCATCGACCTGATCACCAAGCTCAACCACCGCGCGAAGCTGCTCGAGTCCAGCTACGGCAAGATCGACGTCAAGGAGATTGTCAACACGGGCATGTTCGACATGGAGCGCGCCCAGACCGGGTACGGCTGGCTGCAGGACCTCCACGCCATGACTCTCAGGGAGGTGAGTGCCCACCACAAACTCCCCAGTCTGTCTTAAGCAGTCTCATCCATCGAACTACTAGATACTAATTGGGAACCAGGTCAACGGCCGCAACGTCCTGACCCCGAAGCCCGAGACGGAGGAGTACAACGTGCGCAACTTCGTCTACTCGCGCCGCCGGCCGTTCCACCCCCGCCGACTGTGGGCGCTGCTGTATGATAAGTTCATTCTCCAGCTGGAGACTCCAGAAGACGACGACAACGACGACGAGGACGGGGAGGATGAAGACGAAGGCAAAACAGACAACGAACAAAAGCCCCAAGGCACAACCGACATCGACATCGACATCGACATGGCTTCAACCGACGATAATAATATCCCCTCCTCCCCCTCCTCCTCACGCAGCACCTCCAGTTCCAGCCCCAGCTCCACCACAACAGCAGCCACCGCGCCCTCCTCCTCCACCACCCATTCCAATTCAAAATCCAATGCCAATACCAATTCAAAGGACAGGGAACCACAACTACCACTAGTAGCAGCAGAAACCGACGACGACGACGACCTAACCCCCCCTTCCAACCCGACCATCCTAGCGACCAAGCGCGCCCACCCTCTCTTCGCCTGCCTGTTCCGCTCCAAGGGCGAGTTCCTGCTCGCGACGCGCCCGCACCGCGCCGGGGAGTGGTCGCAGGCCGGCGCCATGCTGACGCTGCGCGGCGGGCGGCCCTGGTTCTGCACGCTGCCGGCCGAGCAGTACACGACGGGTGACCCCGAGGTCGACGCGCTCGTGCAGCACGACATCGCGCAGGGCGGGGAGTGGGGCGATCGGCGGCAGGAGATTGTCTTCATTGGGGAGAAGCTCGACGTGGGAGGGCTGGAGCGGGTGCTGGATGCGTGTTTGTTGACCGATGCGGAGATGAAGCTGTGGGAAGAGGTCATGCGCGAGGATAAGGGTGTGGAGGACAAGGTGGATCGGTTGGCGGAGCTGTTTGAGGATGGGTTCCCTGACTGGGCTGAGGAGGAGGATGGGGGCCATGCCGGGCATGATCACGGTCCTGGTGAGCATGCCGCTGTGCACCGCATAGGGCACTGAGCTCTGCAGGGGCGGGAGGCTCTTGTAGCGCGATGGTTGAACAGTTCATCAAGAGTGCTGCAGGATAGGTCTGCTAGATATTACCTGCGACTCTAGCCGTTACAAACAATATAAAGGTAAAAGGTGGCAGCGTACAAAAGGCCTGCTTTGAGACGCCACTCACCAGGAGAACTTCCACCGTGTTCTTAACCCGTCCAGTCCAACCAACACCGTTAGCACACCAGGCCCAACTCAACTCCCATGTCCCTGTGTTACTCTCGGGTGCCGGCATCCATCACCCTACAATTCGAACTCCGAAACGCTCAACACTTTAACCCTCATGCCTGCCGTTTCGTCGCCGGTGCTGCGTCGCAGGCTTTAGTGAACTCCCTCAAGAGATCCTACATAGATCAACGTCAGCTCAGCTCAGGGGTGATTCCGATGAAATGATATTCAGTGCCTACGTCAAAATCATGGTGAGCAAGTGACCGAAAGACGGGCGACTTGTCCAGCTTCAACTCTGTGACCCGCGGGCTCTTGATGCCATATGCCACCCGCGCCAGGAAGCGCGGATCGTCGCGCACCTTGGTCGCCTGCAGCACACGCTGGATCGACGCCGCCGTCGTGGCCTCTCGCGGCTGTGCTGGCGGCTTCACGGGCCGCTTGGTGAAGCAGTACGTGCAGTGACCGCACGATGGCTTGCCGCCAGGGAGTCCCATGCCAAAGTGCTCGGCCAGCGCGCGGGCGAAGCATCTGTTGCCCGTGATCAGGTCCATCACCTCCCGTCCCCGATTGAGGGCATCCGTCTCGCGCGTCTGCAGTTGGGCGTAGACCTTGTCGACCACTGCCTCAATCTCTGGTTCCGTCTTCGGCAGCTCCCTCAGGATGATGTATCTGTGCTCCAGCCCTTTGGTCTGCAACTTGACATGGCCACGCTCGTTGAGCTGATTGAGCTTCTTGACGATATTGTCTCTGGTCAAACAGGCCTGGCTAGCTACCTCGTTGACATCAATGTCGTGGAACTTGACTTTCTTCTTGGCGCCTGAGAGAATCGCCGTCGCCTCCTTGCTGCTGTCATTCTTGAGCGTGTAGTGGTACGACTTCATAGCCTCAAACTTGTACGTCGTGTATTGCGGCGTAATGGCCCGGAAGAACCCAAAATGCAGTTCGAGGGTTGCGTAGATGATCGACAACGGGCTTGCGCGGATGTCGTACTCTCGCTCCTGTTGATAGTGGCTGACCTTGAAGACTTGCCGTACGCCGAGATCGCGCGCTTGGCCGAGGATATCGAGAATGAGGCCCTTGAGGGACTGTCGTGAAGGCAGATCCGCACGGGCGAAGATCTGCCGGAGGTAAAAGGCGCTAGGCGCTAGGTAGAACATGCAATAGCTCTTCTTGCCGTCTCTGCCTGCGCGGCCAATCTGCTGGCTGTACTCTTCGACAGTGTTGGCAAGATCCCAGTGGACGACGTTGCGAATGTCTGGCTTGTCGATACCCATGCCAAAGGCAATCGTTGCGCAGACCTGGGAGTGTGTCAGTCTGCTACGCAGAGGTACTTGACCCGGGGTGGCCTACAATTTGAATCTTACCGGACATGAAACCGTCCTGAACGAATCGTTTCTCTTCCGTCTTCATGCCGGCATGAAATGCTGCGGCGTTGAAACCGTGCTTTTTGAGGACGTTGGCGTGTGTTTCTGCCTGCTGTTGCAGTGCGACGTAGACAAGCGTCGGCCCGGGATGGCTGCGAAGAAAACCGAACAACTCTTCAAATCTCTTGTCACTTTCCGTCTTGAATCCCTTGTCGCCCTCCGGCATCCCTAGTACAAGTCTGATCCAGTAGTCTGCCGGCACGGAGCCAGCACTGATGGACTTGGCATGCAGCTCGAGGCTGAGCACCTATGTTAGTTGCCTTCCAGACAAAACCCGTGGCTGCGTCGGGAGGGCTAACTTACTTGGGCCGATACACGGACGTCTTGAAGACGCAACTCTCCTTGACGTTGAAAGCCTTGCAAATGTCCTTGGCGACGTTCGGTGTCGCAGTGGCTGTCAGACATATAACACGTTCAGCTTTGACTTCGTCGGCGAAGCGGGCAACTGTAGATCGGAACAGTCAGGAAGCAGTCGTGGCAATGATATGCAGAGGTGGGTATACCTTTCAGATACTCTGGTCTGAAGGAGTAACCCCACTACGTACGGCTGTCAGCCTTCATGCGTCCACAGGGGGAAATAGCCTCACTTCTGAGACGCAGTGGGCCTCATCCACGGCCAGCAAGCGAATCCCTCCGGGAATATCCCCGATGGTTGCCACGAATCCCTCGTTGTTCAACCGTTCGGGTGCGCAGTACAGAATTCGCAACTTCGACTCCCGCAAGCTGGCGTAGATGCGCTGGACATCCTCCCATGACTTGCTTGAGTCGATGCTCTCGGCGGGGAGGCCGCGCTTTTTCAGGGCATCGACCTGATCTGTCATTAGAGCGATCAGCGGTGACACAACAAGCGTGACGCCAGCAGTAGATGGTCCCCTAAGCCCATCAACTTTGTCCAGCTCCGGAAAGGCAATTGCAGGAATCTATCATTGATGTTAGCATGCTTTGCAGTACTGCCGGGCTCCATGTTAAGGTCCAGCCGGGGTACAGAATCATACCTGATAGCACAGGGACTTGCCTGCACCGGTTGGGAAGATGACAAGCGCATTGTCTCCCGCGAGAATGCTTTGGACGGCACCAGCTTGCTCATGACGAAAACAGGGAAAGCCGAACTGTTCCTTCAGGATGCGCTCAGCAAGCGCGAGGCGGCTTTGGCCGCCTTGGGTGTTTGGCACTTCTGCAGATGTCCTCGGGCGTTGTGTGGGTCGCTCCAGCTCTGCGAGGTCGGCCTCGTCGAGATCGTCAAAGATACTATCATCATCTCGGTTGTCCTGCGGTCCTTTGGATGTCCTTCGACGTTTCTTTGGCCGCTCCAGCTCAGCTAGTTCGGCTTCGTTGACATTGTCGAATATACTATCCTCGAACTCATCATCGTTCGCCATATTTTGTGGCGTTCCGCGTGGTGCGAGCTGGAGCAACGAGCCAAATAGGGCCGGAGTATAGAGTCGGCTTCAGGGCCGAAGTGCCAACGTCTTCAGAAGCTCTTCGACATGAAGCAATCTGGAACTGCCGACTCTCGAGGCCAGGTTCAGATGTTGGGAAAGTGGAAATTGAATCAAGGACTGAGGTCCAAATTGGCAAGTGGGGCTAGGGGTAGACGCTAGGACCACTCGACTGTTATGCTCCACCCGGTGTTTTCAACTTCTCATCAACCCCCCAACCCCCGGCCCCGGACACTCGTGATGAACAAACCCGCCACTGAAGAATTTATGAAAACACACCAATAGAGACTCTCTTGAAGTCTTCAGTTTTCATCCAAATCTGCTAACGATGGCGCTGAACATATTGAATTTTGGTGAGGTTGTTGGAGTGTGACCCAACTTTTACTTTCGGTTCTGTGCAAGGACCAAGACTCCAACATCATCCGAATGCTCCGATATGGCCTGGTGTGGACAGTGTTCCGCTCAGCTTAGGAGCCGATACGGGATTTTGGCCGACAACAGTGGGTATGCCGACAGGGACTCGGCCGTCAGGCGAGTGCGGCTTTGAGCCTTTTACTGTCCGGGAGCTATCTCTCCGCTAGGATACACTTCGGCCTGTACAGCCATGGTCGGTGAGACGATGGACTGCCGAGTGCAGTACCAGATGGAAGCTGGCGAGACGTTTGTGGACTATTGATCCGAAGGAGGTTCTGTTGACAGGCGCGCCCAGACCTGCGATTCGCGTGCCGACGGGAGTCCACAGCAGCCTGTCTTACTGTCCTCCACGGCGGCTCCAGCGGCTCCTGCGACTTTAGTTTCCTGACGTCGCCTAACGAAAGCAGTCTGAATCATGACAATCAACGCACTCATGATTCAGCTCGCATAGAAGGTCCCCGGCATGCCCTCCAGAGAGACATCCAGCTCTGCTGTTTCCACACCTGCCGCCAGCGGCGATCAACCAAACCAACAACGATAGAGGAATCCTCGCCGGCGCTGTCGCTGGTACCGCCGTCGGTGCAGTCTTCGCCCGCATACTGACGGTAGCAACCATCTTCTACAGATAGCGCCGACGCCGGAGACAAGCATGAGCGCTCGGAGTGTATGGTGGAGCGGTCCTACTCCGGCACTTCGCCGCCGCATCTAGCTTCTGACAGCACCGAGGCCAAGACGCCGAGGCGTCGCTTTGTTGAGGCGCCTGAAGGGGGGCAGAGCGGCATTGCCAGATAAGTTGCCTACAAAGCGATACTAGGATCGGTGGTGGGGTGTCTGTTGCCTCCACCTTGGGTGGTCCAGAGTACGGTCCAGAGGTCTCCTTCGGGCTCAGTTCCATACCAGCCTGAGCTTACTTAGGATGTTCTGCAGAGATCCGTTAGTGTTGGGCCGCGGGGAATCCACCAACAAGGACTAAAGAAAGACTAGCAATAACATCCAACATCGAAGCACCCTAGCAGGTGTTGTTCTCAGACAAGCAACCAAAGAAGAGCGATGAGCCGTGACGCCGTACAAAGGCCTGGTATACAAACGCATCACTCTCGTCTATTCTCGTCCATCCACACCGCAGCTGTCATTGAGGCCGGATCCAGTCAAAACAATCTACTGCATCATATCCAGGTGGTGTGTGCGCATGCCACATGATTATATAAGGTACTAACTTACGTAAGGTAGCATTGCCGCGATTCCAGTCTCCGGTAGACGCGGTCAAAAGGTAGTTGAATACGAGAATCAATCCGGACAGCGAATTCACATGATCGTTCTTGTTGGCCGGGATGGAACCTTGATGACTGAATATAGGTACATGCACCGATTTAACACCCAGCATATAGGTACCTTGATGGTAAGTTGAGCGATCTCTATTGGCTCGGTACCAGGTGCCCACCATTGCATGTCACCTACACGCAGCGCTTTCATCCGATGGACTGTACTCTTCCTGCAGTCGGCAATGTGACAACCTATCGCAGCCACCTCGGTTCGCGGGCGTATCCATCATGGCGACTATGAGCGGACCGATGCCCTTATTCTGGAAGGTTGCTGGCGGAGCATCGAGAACCGCTCAAGACTTGCGATGAGAAATGGAAACGTCTATATAAAGCAGACGACGGCTACGAACCAAGTGCGGAAGCGGGATCATTCAAAGTAGGACATCGACTCCCAGTCCGCCCTGAGGCGACTCCTCATCCAAACCTCTCTTTGTTCTTTGGAATCCCTCTCTACATTGCCCATCATGCGCCTGCCGTCCTTTCTTGCCGTCGCCTGGGGCATAGCCCTTCCAGTGACCGCACATGGAGGCGTCTTCAACTACACCATCGACGGTGTTGACTACCCCGGGTGAGTATGACCTACTGGGATCGCGCACAGAGAGTCCACCGCAAGGCTGCCCATGAAAGGCCAGGTCTCCGTACAACGCCGTTGGTGGGGGGACCCGATCTACAACATCTCGCACCCCTATCTCGCGTGCAACCGCGGCTACCCGCTTCAGGTGCAGCCTCCGAAGGAACACGCGCCCATCAAGGCCGGCGGGGTGATCCAAGCATTCTACGCTCCGCCGCCGTGCCCGCCAAACTGGTCCCGCCCCGACGAGCCCCTTTTCCCGGAGTGGAACGATCCCAAGCCTATGGTGTGCCTCACGCCTCGATCTCCCTGGTATCACTACTGGGGCCCCCTGATGGTGTACATGGCCGATTGCGGCGGACCGTGCGACAAGTGGGACGGCCGCGGGCAGCGCTGGTTCAAGATCTGGGAGTCCGGCTACTCCAGCACGAGCTGGCCGGCGGGGTCGATCTCGAGAGCGTCCATCACGGACCGCAGGACGTGGGAGCAGAACGATCTGTGGCAGAAGCCCATCACCGTCCGGGTTCCGGAGAAGCTGAAGCCGGGCCACTACCTCATCCGCCACGAGGTGTTCTTCTCGGAAGGGTCCAACGGCTTCCCGCAGCTCTTTCCGCAGTGCGCTCAGCTGGAGGTCAGCGGTCAGGGCACCGCGGTGCCCAGTCAGGAATACCTGGTCTCCTTCCTGGGCGTCTACAAGGAGTCTGACCCGGCTTTCAAGTATCTGGGGGATGCCTATTACGAGCGCAGACGCCAGACCTATGTAAGTCGCCTTCGCCGTCCATTGACTTTGAACTTGAACCAGCTGACGGGATGTCTCTGCAGGAGTACACGGTACCCAGGCCCAAGGTCTGGCGTCCTTAGGCGGACTGCACTTCGGACAAATCCACAGAGAGGGCCGAGTTAGATTTCGCCATCAGAAGGGTTCGAAAGGATAAGCTCCCCGGAAACGTTTCCGAGAGTCGAACCCCCAATGGTGTAAGTCGACCACCCCTCATTCCGCCCACCCCCCATTCCGCCCACTTTGTAAGTCCACACCGCTTTTTCAACCCAACCACTTCAACTTACCATAACTCACTCAATCTCTGGCCAAACGGCCTTTTTTTTGTATCAAACTGATTGCCAGTTCAAGATGGCTTACTCAGAGCAAGATATACAAGATGCAGTTGAGCAATACCGTCTTGGGCGCCAGTCATTGCGAAGCATCTGTAGTGAGTTCGGCATCCCACGCTCTACTATTCGCGACCGCCTTCTTGGTACTCAGACCCATTCAACTGCGGCCGAACCGCAACAGACACTTAGCCGAGTACAAGAAGATCATCTTACGCGATGGGTCTTAGCCCAGGTCGCTCTAGGTGTCCCACCAACCCATGCGCAGATCCGGGAGTTCGCCAGCCGGGTTCTAGAGGCCCAAGGAGCACCCGAAAAGACTATCGGGAAGAGCTGGATCAACCGGTTTATCCGAAGGAACCCGGTCCTCTATACCTAGCGAGGCCGTAAGATCGACTTAGCCTGTATCAATGGCGCTACTGACTCGGTTATCCGCAGCTGGTTCCTACTCCTGAAAATCCTAGCCATCAAGGACATCTTACCGGCTAACTGCTGGAACTTTGATGAATTCGGCCTTATGGAAGGTCAGGGTATCAACGGCTTGGTAGTTGGAAGTGCCTACACACGCGTAGTGCAACGGAAAGTCCCTGGTTCGCGTGCGTAGACCTCCTTCTTAGAGTGCGTCTCTACGACAGGGGTATCACTCCCACCAGCTGTTATTTTCAAGGGCAAGAGTGTTCAACAGCAGTGGTTTCCTATCGCCAAGGGCGAACTAAAGGACTGGCTATTCATTGCAACTGAAAAAGGCTGGGTTAATAGGGTGGTTGCGTTGGAATGGCTGTAACGGGTCTTCATCCCCCGGACCCAGCCGCAAGATCCTACCCAGAAGTGTCTGTTGATACTGGACGGCCACGATAGCCATATAAGCACTGAGTTTATATAGGAGTGCTTCAGCAACAATATCCAACTACTCTTTTTACCAGCCTATACCTCCTACGTCCTCCAGCCGTTGGATTTATCAGTGTTCTCCCCCCTGAAGCATACCTACCGCAAGCTCCTCAACCAGTTAACCAGCTGGTCAGAAACTACGGCATTAGGCAAGCAGTTGATGTTGCGGTGCCTCGTCAAGGCTCGCAGGGAGGCAATTACAGCTCATAATATCAAAGCTGGGTGGAAGGCATCCGGGTTATGGCCTCTTAGTATGGCGAAACCACTGATAAGCCCTCTTTTGTTGGAAAATTCGAACCAGGCGCTTGGAAAAGACAATCCACTATTACTACCATAGACCCCAGCATCTAGGCTACCTAGCCAGACTACAACTATAGCTCAGGAGGTCGAATTCCAGACACCACGCAAGAAAGTAGACCTTCGCGGTCACCTAACCAACCTGGCTATCCGGCGGCAAGATCTTTCTACACGACGGCTTTTATTCAGGAAGGTTGAGAAGGCATTTGACGAGAAGGACTTCCAATTGGCTCAATTGCAACAGGAAAACGAGGCTCTGAAGGTTCAGTTAGAGGCAGCCCGGCCGTCGAGAAGAAAGAGGGTGGTCCCGGATCCGAACAAGCAGTTCGCTTCCATTGAACAGGTCCACCGGGCTCAAATTGAGGCTGGCCGTATTGAAGAGTCTGGCGTTGAAGAGAGCAGGTCAGAAAGCCCCGAATCAGATGCTTCCTGTATTGTGGTGGGTTGAACAGACTATAATAGATGGTGTTGAAGAAGATGGGTGGTTTAGACGCCAAGACTTACAAAGTGGGCGGAATGGGGGGTGGGCGGAATGAGGGGTGGTCGACTTATCGAATTCGACATCTTGCAGGGTATTTCCATAGAAGCCTTCCAGAAGCATATATACAGCCCCGACATCAGCAGCGAGCTAAGACCCGGGGCCCTTATATACGTATAGGCGAGGGACAGGAATTGCAGACAGCCTTTGCCTTACGAACTCCATGGTAGCGACCTCGCATACGATGCCATATGCTTCATCCTCTTCTCTAATGGTAGCCGGTACGTCGGGATAGCGGGGCAGGCGGACCTAGGCAATAACTAGGCTTTCGTCCTCGGCAATCATTTCAAAACAGATCCAGTACTGGTCGGCCGAGAAGGGTCCGCTCATAATGACTTTTTGCCCCTTGATACGCTCTGCATAGCGCAGAAGCGCAGGCTTGTCGATGTTGACCAGCGCTGTCTGCAAACGTTCTTTCATGCCGTTGTAGTCCCACCCATCAAAAGAGGTCCATCGCCGGCTCGGCAGGTTCATCGAGTTCCGCATTGTTGAAATCGAGAGTGGAGATTGCGGCATCTAGTAGTAAGTTCCCGTAAGTCATCGCAGAGCTTGGAAATGCGAACAGCGGGAGAGATGAGGGCAGTAGGGATCGTTGGCGTTGCGGAAGACCATGTGACCACGTGGCTTACTTGTTCTCCATCCACCCCTGCCTGTACCGGGGTTCGTTGCAGAAAAGATGTAGAAGGCTATCACAGGAGTGAGGGAGGCCAAACAATATAGGTACCGTATGATCCGCGTGGTTGTGCATGGAGAGATTGCAGCGGTGAAGCCAGTGGCCTGAGAACCCCTAATCCTATCCATCCTGTTTACGCGTGACATGTCACAGCTGTGTCGAGGACTTTGCACCTTCGTCTTGAACCACCACGGCCCGCAAGCGCCAACCAGTGAGACAATGCCGCGACTCGGGCTCCCAACTCGTGTCTCCGACATGACCATGTTCAGTTGCTGGCATCGTATCCCTGCCGTACATAGATTGCCCCGTTAAAGCGCCGAGTCCAAGTCGCTACGGTAGCATCATACGCCGACCCTGGACGTTCCTCGGCCGGTGGTCATCCGTCGCACGGTCCGGGAGCCGCCAGCACGTTTACGTCATGCGTTTTGACTCGAACCGTTGCGTCGCAGTTCAAATATCGAGATGGAAATGTCGGCGCTACCTTCCGTTATTGCGGGGGGGATCCCAAATTAATCTCATCCACTGCCGGCAGCAGCTGAGCCAGTCGCTGGCCGGGAAAGCTTATCATGCGCGAGCCCAGAGGCACGAGTGCTTCCGGCATGGCATATTAGCCGGTAGCGAGCAACACCAAGAAAAACCTGGAGAACCTGGGGAAATGTGGGGATGGCGGCTTGTGCTGAAAGTGACTGTTATGGAGGGTTTTGGAAAGGTTGTATGCGGGATTCGGGCGTAAAGCGTTCCTTGACCCTAGCTTATAAGACCTCAGGCTTCTCGCCCCCGAACAGAAGCCCATGACCGTCCGTCACTAAGCCTCGAACTGCACATAGTACATTCACACTGACACCAGTCAACCATGCAAATCCTCACCAATCTTGGCCTCTTCGTTGCTGGCGCTGCGGCCCACGGCGCCGTGACCAGCTACGTGATTGCCGGCAAGACCTACCCAGGGTGAGCTTCAGTCTCAGAGATGTACCGCCACACCCCGTGGAACTAAGAGGTAACTGCAGATACCAAGGCTTCTCCCCCGCCAACTCGCCGAGCGTCATCCAGTGGCAATGGCCCGACTACAACCCGGTCACATCGTGCTCGGCGGCCAAGCTGCGCTGCAACGGCGGCACGTCGGCCAAGCTCAGCGCCACAGCCGCGCCGGGCGACGAGGTCACGGCGATCTGGCAGCAGTGGACGCACAGCCAGGGCCCGATCATCGTGTGGATGTACAAGTGCCCCGGCGCCTTCAGCTCGTGCGACGGCTCCGGCGCGGGCTGGTTCAAGATCGACGAGGCCGGTTTCCACGGCGACGGCACCAAGGTGTTCCTCGACACCGAGACGCCCTCGGGCTGGGACATCGCCAAGCTGGTCGGCGGCAACAAGGCCTGGACCAGCAAGATCCCACAGGGCCTCGCCCCGGGCAACTACCTGATCCGCCACGAGCTGATCGCCCTGCACCAGGCCAACGCGCCGCAGTTCTACCCGGAGTGCGCCCAGATCACCGTCTCGGGTTCCGGCACCGCCCAGCCCGACGCCTCGCAGAAGGTGGCCATTCCGGGCTACTGCAAGGACAATGATGCTAACATCAAGGTGAGCACTATCAACGGGGACCCCTTGTTTCCCATACCAGTGGTGCGAAGACGCCATGACTGACTGCCGCAGTTCAACATCAACAACCACGCGCTGCCGCAGACGTACACGATCCCGGGCCCGCCGGTGTTCAAGGGATCGGCGAAGAAGGCGAGGGAGTTCAGCGCCTAGGATGGCTAGGTAGCTTATCGTTGCTTGAGGGCTGTTATGTCAAGTGGAGGGCCCCATATTGCTGTAGATATTCCATGCTCGAGGCATTCTAGGTAGTGCTTTCCAAGCGTGGCCACTTATATACCTACTGATACTCGTAGTCTTTATGAACTTGGTGGTGGAACGGACTCCAACATCTAGCATCCTTGTCATCGCGACTTCGCTACCGTATTGTCTTACGTGACCTAGTTTTTAGCCTGTCAAGCCTTCAGTTAGTACCATTGAACCAGCACCGAAATGAATCGAAGTTAATCCTGTTTAAGTTTTGAGTATTACCAAGAGTAGCCGCACTGTCCTTCCACCTCTGACATGCTAGGATCTCGAGTTCCCGATCTCATCACCGATCTAGATTTCCCAATCAGATCCATCGATCTGGACCTCCCGAGCAGATCACCACATAACTTTCAGAGTAGGTATCAGCGATGTGCTGGCTAACAGAAATGGAAGATGACTTGAATAGGCACCATTGAGAGAGCAATTGATCAATTGGTTGTACAATGTGAACTGGCCCCCAGGCCTAGAGCTAGGACAGAGTGTAGATAAAGGTTTGTTGCAAAATTTCCGAGATTCTCTTAGCCAACGTGTGCATCATACTATCCTCTTACCAAATAATGTTTCTAGTGTTAAAAGAAGTGCCTGCAGAAAATGGGGTTGCCAACGTGTTCTTCATTCTGGCCGAAGTGTCTTGGCCCACCGTAGGAGCCGACCTGCCTGGGTCGCGTGGTCCGCAGTTCCGCCGTGTCCGCATCTGAGCCATGACCGATTGAAGTACAATACCAAGAGGTGACTCAAAACCCCACAATACGTGATATGGGATTGCGGCAGTTGAGAAGGAACTATAGCGCAAACCGCGGGCAGCTTATAACGAGCTTTTGCAAGTCTCGCGGCGTGCCAGTTCCTGATAAACCCTTCTAAGTATGAAGAAATTGTCGGTCAATAACGACCACTTCGCCGACGATAACGCAAAACAGATTCAGCAACCCGGCCGTCACCTTCGCTCCAGGACCTTTTAAAGCCCGCAGGTGTACATAGTACATATTCGCATCTCCTTGTAGCGGAAAGTCCGCCAAACACACGGTAAGCAAGAGCGATAGGCCATCGTTCCCGGGCTCGTGCGAGCAAATACCTCGTGACTCACAGACCTAAGGCTAGTCTCCTCCAACCCCGTCGCGGTGCGGTCTTAGCCAACCAGGAATTCCAACAAGGGTTTATGAAACACAAGCCCGCGTAATGGACCAAGAATCATCTGAGGGGCCCGAACAAGCCAGATATACCAGTTTGTACCGAAACGATATGACCCCAGATAGTATCAAGAAAACTCCCGAAAGACACATCCAGGATCTGTAGCACCTTCCGCAGGCGTATCCTACACGCCTCTTCATTAGGGGACACTCTACACTCCCTGAAGATCACCCGTTGCCTTCACAGCCTCGCCTTGCTGGCTTCACGGATGAATCATGTGCCACACTATCGACCAACTGTTTGGAAGGATGTTTCCCGACCCTCCATCATATCTGCACATGTACCCATCTCCAGTTTCCGCAGATGCCAGGACATGCAAACCCAGCCCGGACCCAACCTTCCCCCTTTTTCTTTTCGCCCGGGCTGCTGCCTTGCCGCTGTCTCGATGGATGAACCAAGGGCCAAGAAAACCTTCATAGAGGGCGAGGTATATAGGTGGCTGGAAGTCAGAGGCCTGGCTGGTTCGTAATACGACTATCCTATGCGGTTGGTTGGTGGAGGCGTGTCAATCGTGCATGAAGTGCAAGGGATCAAACCTGACGCAGCGTCGAAGGCGTTGTTTCCTACAGCCCTTGACGTGCACGCGCCATAGCGCCCGTGTCCCCATCAAGAGCGTGACGTGCCAAAGTCAAGTAGTCTGTATATATATATATAACGTGCATTATAAGCGAGCCGAACATATAAGCGAGTCGAACACTTCTTGGCACAACGCGTCTTCCCTCCACCTAAACATTAGTTTTTCTACAACCCAATATGTCTTCTACTTCAAAGGAAGCCAGGGTAATTTTAGCCCTCAAAGCTCTTCAAAACGACAAGGAACTAAGTCTCCGAGGCGTAGCCAAGCTCTATAACGTGCCAGTTACGACCCTCTACAACCGGCGCGCTGGCCGACCTGCACGACGCGACACTACGCCCAACTCGCGCCGGCTCACCGATTCCGAAGAGAAGGCTCTTGTTCAGTATATAATTGAGCTATCTGAGCGAGCTTTTCCGCCGAGACTGTATAGTGTGGAAGATATGGCCAACCAACTGCTACGCGTACGCGACGTGCCCCCTATCGGCAAGCTCTGGGTGCATAACTTTGTCAAATGCCAGCTAGAGCTCCGGATGCATTATACGTATAGATACAACTACCAAAGGGCCAAGTACGAGGATCCGAAGGTTATTGGCGAATGGTTTGCCCTTATACGGAACGTTAAGGCTAAGTATAGCATTATAGATGATGATATCTATAACTTCGATAAGACTGGGTTTATAATAGGCATTATCTTCCTGGGTATGGTGGTTATAACCTTGGATAGCCATGGCAAGGCGAAGCTAGCCTAGCTCAGCAACTGCGAATAGGCGACGGTGATCTAAGGCGTCAATGCCCTTGGCTGGGCTATCCCTCCGTTTATTATCTTAGCGGCGTAGTACCACCTCGCCAACTGGTATCAAGAGTGCAACCTCCCGGCCAACTGGCGTATTGCAACCACCGACAATGGCTGGACTACTAATGCGGTAGGCCTTGATTGGATCAAGCACTTCGACTACTATATAGCGCCTTAGACAAAGGGTAAATACCGGTTGTTGATCCTCGATGGCCACGAAAGCCACCACTCGACCGAGTTCGAGCTCTACTGTAAGTAGAATAATATTATTACGCTCTGCATACCTCTATATTCCTCCTACCTCCTCTAGCCACTTAATGTTGGCTGCTTTAGGCTGTTGAAGCAGGTGTACGGTCGCTAGATCAAGGACTTAGTACGTGTGTATATCAACTATATAAGCAAGCTTGAGTTTCTTTATGCCTTTCGCATAGCCTTCTTTACCTCTACAACCAAGAGGAATATATAGGGCGGTTTTACAGGGGCTAGCCTTATGCTATACGATCTAGAGAAGGTGCTTTCGAAGCTAGATATCAAGCTTCGTATACTAATACCCCCAATCTCACGGCCAGGCACTATATAATCTTGGGTCTTCTAGATATTATATAACCCTCGAGAAGCTAAGTTATAGTCAACGCTTATTAAGACTCGCATTTCCAACCATCAAAATAGCTCCCTGACTTCAATGTTGACTGCTATAGACTAGCTTACCAAGGGTACGATGGCTGTAATGCACTAGGTGGCCCTCCTTCAGGCAGAGGTATCTTCGCTCCGCAAGGCTAACAAGGCGCTAAGCAAGCGCCGAAGAGCTAAAAAAAAACACGTGTGCGGCTTGGAGGATCACTTACTGTGCAGGAGGCACAGGAGGTGGTAGGCCAGGGGGCTGTAGGTGGGGAGGCAATGCAAGAAATACAGCTGGATGGTAGTGGTGCTGGGGGGGTCGTACGAAGGTTCGGTGCTGTGGTGTGTGCGGCAAGCCTGGCCATAATGCCCGCACTTGCCAGGTGGTTGCAGAAGGGTCTGATTCATCTATTTCTGATGTAATTATTGTTAGTTCCTAGTGTTGTTATTTTGTGATTAAGGATATTGTTGGTAGTATAGTGGAGAGTGGCCGGCTCGCTTATATGTTCGGCTCGCTTATAATGCATGTTATATATATATATATATATAACGTATATAATAAGCGAGTGACCCAGACAAGCGAATGACCTACTCTCCACTACTGTCACGGTCGGTATGGGTGTCGCCCCAGGCGGGGGTCGAACCCACGACCTCCCTGATTGACGGCTGTTGTGGAGCACCGGTCACATGACCCACAAATCAGGACTATCTTCGTGTAATGTTCTGAGCCACCGACTCAGAACTTTTCTTTCCTTTCCTCAACCTTAGATTCACGAAATAGAATGACAACAACAGCCGGCTTGACCCTGTTCAATTGCATCTAGTCGTCACAACTACCCTATAAACATTATCCTCAATTACAAAACAACAAAACTATCAACCAACTACAATTACATCAGAAACGGCTCAATCAGATGCTTCTGCAACCTCCTGACAAGTGCGGGCATTATGACCAGGCTTGCTGCATACACCATAGCACCGAACCTTCCTATAAGCTCCCCCTGTACCACCACCATCCGGCTGCATTTCTTGTGCCACCTCCCCAATCATAGCCTTTTGGTCTAGTAGATCCTTTGCATCTTCTACTGCAAGTGATCCTCCAAGCTATATACGCGTTCTTTTGGCTCTTCGGCGCTTGCTTACTGCCTCGTTGGCCTTGCGGAGCGAAGCATTCTCTGCCTATAGGAGAGCCACCTGGTATATTATAGCTATTGTACTCTTTGTCAGCTAGTCTATAGCAGCCAACATCGAAGTCGGGGAGCTATTTTGGTGGGTGGCAATGCGAGTCTTGATGAGCGTTGATTGCGAGTTAGCTTCTCGGGGGTTGTATAGTGTCTGGAAGACCCAAGGTTATACAGTGCTAGGCCGTAAGGTTGGAGGTGTTGGTATACGAAGCTTGATATCTAGCTTAGAAAGCACCCTCACTGAATTATATGGCATAAGGCTAGCCCTAGCAAAGTCACCCTGGATATTCCTCTCAGTAATGGAAGAGAAGAAGGCCTCATAGAACCCATAGAGGAACTCGACCTTGCTTACGTGGTTGATATGCGCGCGTATCAAGTCTTCGATCTGGCGACCATACGCGTGCTTCAACGGCCCAAAGCAACCAACATCAAGTGGCTGGAGTAGGTAGGAGGAATGCGGAGGCATATAGAGCGTGAGAATCTTATGCTCCTAGCAGTAGAGCTCGAATTCGGTCGAGTAGTGGCTCTCGTAGCCGTCGAGGATCAATAACCAGTATTTGCCCTTTATACGAGGTGCTATATACAAGTCGAAGTGCTTGATCCAATTGAGGCCTATTATATTAGTTGTCCAGCCGTTGTCGGTAGTTGCAATACGCCAGTCAGCTGGGAGGTTGCACTCTTAATACCAGTTAGCGAGGTGGTATTGTACGGCTAAGATAATAAAGGGTGGGATAGCCCAGCCAAGGGCATTCATGCCTTGTATTACTATTGCCCACTTACGGTTGCCAGGCTAGGCCAGCTTTGCCTTGCTACGGCCATCTGAGGTTGTAACTACTATACCCGCGCAGATAATGCCCATCATAAACCTGGTCTCGTCGAAGTTATAGATATCGTCCTCTACGATACCGTATTTGGCCTTGACGTTCTATACGAGAGCGAACCAATCGCTAATGACCTTTAGATCCTCGCACTTAGCTCTCTAGTAGTTATATCGACGCGTATAACGCGTACGAAGCTCTAGCTGGCGTTTGACAAAGTTGTATGCCCAGAGCTTGCCGACAGGGGGCGCATTATGTATGTGTAGTAGTTGGTTGGCCATATCTTCCATACCACGCAACCTTAGTGGAAAGGCTTATAAAGATAGTTCAATAATATATTGAACAATAGCCCGCTCTTCTAAATCTGTAAGCCGGCGCGATTTAGGCGTAGTGTCGTGTCGTGTAGGCCTGCTATCACGTCGCCGCATAAGTGTTGCAGGGCTGACGTTATAGACCTTTGCTGTAGCCCGAAGACTAAGAGTATAGTCCTTTTGAAGAGCTTTAAGTGCAAGGACAATCCTTGCCTCATTAGAAGGTAAAGCCATGGTTCGTTGTAGAGAGATTAAAGGTATGGTGCAAAGGGTATGCGATGTAGTAGGGAGTGTTTTATTCGCTTATATGTTTCACTCGCTTATAACGTACGTTAGGTCTAGTCTGGCTCTGGTGCTTATTTGAGGTAGGGAGGTTGAGAAGGATAGCTATGATGGGAAGGCTTATTATAATAGAGAGCCTACTAAGGCCCTGCTATGATTACCACCCCGTACGTTTTCCCGCTACAGTACCTAACTGACCGGCGAGATGTATTTCGAGTCTTCGACTTGCCTTCTACCGCTCCCTGTATCTATCCTAGAAGGTCTGCTGTAAGGCATACCTGTTTCAGCTATATATGGTCGCTGCTTATTTCTTTCGAGGTAGACTTGTAATCCTCTTTGGCGCCCTCTAGGTGCCGGGCCAGGATCTATTACCGTCCACTTTCAGGGCGGGACTATGCAAGTATAGGAAACGACAAGCAGTGAGTAGGGCCAAGTCAAGGTAGTCTTGGATATTTCATATACTAGGCAGTAGTATACGTCCTGTATATAATACCCCTTTATCCCCGGTCTGCTCCGACTCTACTTATGCCACTCTAGATCCAACTAAAGTATCTACCTACAGTACCTAGGCGGGCATCGCAAGCCAACGAACTCCCACCTACGGCGTCTTCCATTCTATCACCGCCATCCGCCTCCTACCTCTACCAGTATCGAGAGTTCTAGACCCTCGCTCTCCTAAGCAAGCTAGGCGTATCTCCTGCTGCTGTGGCTGCTACGCTGGGCGTTATGCGCGGCCTCCTCCTTCATCTTCTCCTGGATCTTTTTATAGGCCTCCTGCTCGATCCGTGCGATACGAGTATTGCTAAGGGACGCGGGAATCTGGTTCTTGACCTCCTGAGGCAAGGTGGGGAGTGGGCTAGAGTGAAGACGTGCGTTAGCATTCCAAACGTCCACCGGTGAGTGGCATGTGCTATTGCGCTCTACGGCATCAAGCTGCTCAAAAACTTACCCCGAAGGATCTGACGGTAGAGAAAGCAGCCAGTGCGTGAGCACGTCCGCTATGGTCTCAGGCCATTGATCACGCTCGGTTCTGAGTCTAGCGATCCTTCTTTTTATAGGGTTCTTCTCAGAGGGAGACTTATCTAAAGGATTTTGTTATGCGGTTAGCGAAATGGACTCGGCTTTTAGCAGCACTTGACTCGCTCACTCTTTCGTTGCATTTCGGCGAGCTGCCGCTCCATGTGGGCGAGGTTTGCCTTAGTGGCCTCCTCTTTCTGGCGTATACTCATTACCGTTATAAGGAGGACGTCGGTGCCGGGGGGGTTGGGCTGACCTCTCGAAGACATATTGACTTGAAAAAAATGAGGTATGTATAAGTGGTTGCTTTTGCGTATGTATGTGCGCAATCCTGTGGGGTATGCGTGTGCGATTGTGTCTGTATCACTGTGTATCTGTCTGGGTTTGAAAGACAGGATAGATGCGAGTCCCGAGCTGGACTTATTATACATGAGTTTATCTATACTATTCTGGCACAACATCAAGGCTTTGTTAGTCTTTCCCTACACTTGCACGTGGTGTTATAACTTTTCTTAGTAGTCATTTCCCCACTTGCATAGGATTTGGGCCCGTGGCCCAGAGACGAATCAACGATTACAACTCCACCTTCAAAGGAACATGGAACGACCACGCATAGGTGAAACATAGAGGATCTACGAGGATTGAAAAGGATGCAGTGGAGAGTAGAGAGACATCTTGCCAGTGACGCTGGCACGGATGTATAGAGTATTTTTGAACTACTAAGTTATCCACACCGACCAGGTTTCAGGGCAAACCCAAGAGACCCAGGAAATCAGAACTCGGCACCCAACTGAAATTGTAAGTTGATTGATGGATGACAATGACAACTAAAGTATGACACACTGCTGAAACAGTCAACTCAATCCTTAGTAGCAACTCTTCGAGCTAGTATTAACAAAGTATAGAGATTGAGCCTGAGGGATGGCGGCCTTGGATGCCAATCTTGTCACTCTTGTAACAGGTTGTGAAAGTGCGACACGGGTGTGCCTGAAGCCTCCGGTCCCTCACAGCTGCCGGCGCGCTTGTGTGCTCCTGTGGGCAGGATGCTTCGCCCTCCGCAGCAGCCAGTGTGTTCTTGACTGAATCGTTCGTTCCTTGCGGCGGTCGGCGCGCTTGTCATGCTTAGCGCCATGCTCATGGTTCCACGAACAGGCGTTCCGGGACCATTCCCTGTTCGGCAAGGGTATAAACAGTTATGGTGATACCAAATCCAATGTCATAGACAGTCAGTAACTAGTTTCTTGACTGTTAGGCAGATACACACCTTAGAACAAAGAAGTCATCTTGTCGATTCGCTCGGCACTGATGACATACGGGGAGGGCACTGGCGTAGGCGGCTTGCCCTAGCCGTTGGATTTCAAGGACAGCATCCCCTTGTCGGGGTCAGGAACAGGCCATCGACAAAGACTGGCCTGGCGCGATCATGTGGCCTGCCAGCACCTGATCTTTTCAAAATGGTGTTCTTGCGAGAGGTCGTCCGCACAGGCCGTCTTTTGATCTTGCGCGCTTGCCATGAGCAGCCACTTTCAAGGCATGAACAAAGGTTGCGCTCGGGGACCGGGGCTAGCTGGCTTGCAGGACCTCGGGTGGTGTACGTGGCATGAGAATGATTGAACTGGAGCGTATTGCTGCCTGAGTGCGAGCGTGTTGCGTCCGCCATTATTGGACAGAGGGGCTGGCTCCAGCCCCTTGTGTTGCTGCAATTTGCAGAGAGATAGCTAGAAATGGATGCTAGGGAATGCTCTTCAACCGGTCAGCCTGAATCGTCATGAATCGGGTGGAAATGGTGTCATACATGCTCAACCACACCCAACTCGGGAGGTGTATTATTGGCCACAGGTACGTCTCACATCCGGCCCCCCTACCCTCGACGCCTCTTCTCCCCCTCAACAGCTGCGCGTGTCGTTACAACGATAAGTACTGACACTCAGTGAAGCCAAAAGGTTTATAACAATTCTTAAGCCATGTTCTCAATGGTAGTTTGTAGCTAGCAAGTTCAATTGCTTACTGACAAAGCAAAATAAACAGTGAATGACTAGCATGAGATAGGAATGGCTATACCTTCACCTTCTGCCAGCTTAGTCTAGTGATCGATAATGCTGCTGCGTTCAGCGCCGTCCGCGGATCGTCCTAGTCACTTATCGCCCCCGAGAATGATAGTTTGCCCATAGCAATCCTCGCCAGTGGGATGATGAGTCATCAGTCTTTCTTAGCCCGTCCCTATCACTCTCGGAAACCTCCTATCAACGTCTGACAAAGTATCGCAAATAGCGTAATATCGCTGGATATCGTTTGGTTTGTTCTTCCAGAACTACATCGGCTTTACGGCCTTAAGCCGTAGGTAGTCGATATCGTTCTATGCCAGCCGACCTAGCACTGCCTCTATCCCCTTGGTGTGACGAAACCACAGGCAGTCCTGCCTCTGAAAGGGTTCGTCGGTCGAAGGTATCTGCTGGTCGGACTGTAGGTCTCGGTGAAGCCAAAAGGTTCACAACAATGCTTGCCGCAATGTCTGCACAATAGGTAGAGGCTATTGCTTGTAATTGCTCACTGAGGAAGCTAGCTATCTGAATAAGTGGCAGAATGGTAGAACTATATACAGCTTCCTCCCCTAGGTATCCCGTACCTAGATCTCTGGAACATTTGGAACAATTGTTGTTCTCATTGTTCCATCTGGAACAACGTTCCTTGGCGTTGTTCCCTAGGAACAATCGTTCTTGGCATTGTTCCTGATTTCCCCAATCCTCATTGGTCCTTCTGACTCGTAATGATTGGACGCGGGTGCCGCCTGTCGACCATGCAGGTCGGCCCCCACCGGCCTCTGCAGGTTAGTTCATAACAAGTATACCATTAGTATAGAAATCCTGGTAGCCTATATCGCCGAAGATATAAATTAACTCGAAAATAGCCAAGAGAATATTAAGAAGGTGGGTAAAGCAATTACATCGTCCTTGGCGCTTAAAGCTTATACTACTAGTTAGGCAGGCTATCTTCTAGGCTAGGCAGACCGGCAAAGCTAACATTATCTCCATATCCTTTAGCTTCTTAAGGGATGACCAAGAGATATCCAAGGCCATCCAGACGGTATAGAAGCAGCGTAAGGAAAACATTATCTTCCTCGCTAGCGCCGGGAACTTACGTACAGATGACAAGAGCTTCCTAGCCCGCCATCCTACGGTTATATCGGTCTATATAACTAACCGCTGTAGGACCTTTCTATAATCAAACTCGGCGAGTACAAGCAACGGTGCTGCTATGCTCGGCACGTATGGCAATGATATCCCTGACTTTATCCGCGAGGAGTTTAGGACCATATACCCAAACGTTTGCGAACCCGGGTCCTTAGTCGCTACGGCTATAATGGCAGAGATTAGCGCCACTATACTCGCGTACGCTTCCGTCCTGCCTTTGCTGTTTCTACTTTAGGGGATAGCGGCGAGCATATCTAACTATATCCTCTAGCGCCTCTGGATAGCTTCATGTCATGAACTAACCTACAGAGGCCGGTGGGGGCCGACCTGCATGGTCAACGGGCGGCGCCTGTATCCAATCATTACGAGTCAGAAAGAACTAATGAGGATTGGGGAGATCAGGAACAATGCCAAGAACGATTGTTCCTAGGGAACAACGCCAAGGAACGTTGTTCCAGATGGAATAATGAGAACAACAATTGTTCTAAATGTTCCAGAGATCTAGGTACGGGATACCTAGGGGAGGAAGCTGTATATAGTTCTACCATTCTGCCACTCATTCAGATAGCTAGCTTCCTCAGTGAGCAATTACAAGCAATAGCCTCTACCTATTGTGCAGATATTGCGGCAAGCATTGTTGTGAACCTTTTGGCTTCACCGAGACCTATAGTCCGACTGGCAGTTACCTTCGGCCGGCGAACCCTTTCAGAGGCAGGACTGCCTATGGTTTCGTCACAATACTCTATAATAAGTCTTACTATAAAGGTGCCATAGCCGAAGATATCTGTCATAGTTAGTATGCTTGGTATTATAAAGTTCTTCTCATCTATAATGTTTCGAAGTAGTCCGCTCCTTCTATTGAAGATAGAGAAGTCCCGATCGAGCCCTATATCTAGGATAGCAACTCGAACAGGGGTTATAATTAGATATACATATTATTTATACTCTACCTATAACGTATCTTATAAGCGAGCCGGCCACTTTACCCGCGACGCGTCACTTCCGCGCTTAAAACTAGATTTCTTTTACAATCTAACATGTCTTCTTCGTACAAGGCTAGGATAAACCTAGCCCTCAAAGCGATATAAAAAGACCAAAAACTAAGCATAAGGGCTGTAGCGAAGTACTACGACGTTCGACGAACAACCTTGCAAGACCGACTAGTGGGCCGGCCTGCACGACGCGACACTACGCCCAACTCGCGCCGGCTCACCGATTCCGAAGAGAAGGCTCTTGTTCAGTATATAATTGAGCTATCTAAGCGAGCTTTTCCGCCGAGACTGCGTGGTATAGAAGATATGGCCAACTAACTGCTACGTGTACGCGACGCGCCCTCTGTCGGCAAGGTCTGGGCGTATAACTTTGTCAAATGCCAGCTAGAGCTCCGGACGCGTTATACGTATAGATACGACTACCAGAGGGCTAAGTTCGAGGATCCGAAGGTTATTGGCGAATGGTTTGCCCTTGTACGGAATATTAAGGCCAAGTATAGCATTATAGATAATGATATCTACAACTTCGATAAGACTGGGTTTATAATAGGCATTATCTTTTCAGGTATAGTAGTTACAACCTCGGATGGCCGTGGCAAGGCGAAGCTAGCCTAGCTTAGCAACTGCAAATCGGCGACAGTGATCTAAGGCGTCAATGCCCTTGGCTAGGCTATCCCTCTGCTTATTATCTTAGCGGCGCAGTACTACCTTGCCAACTGGTATCAAGAGTACAACCTCCTGGCCGACTGGCGTATTGTAATCACCGAGAATGTCTGGACTACTAATGCGGTAGGCCTTGATTGGATCAAGCACTTCGACTACTATATAGCGCCTTAGACAAAGGGTAAATACCGGTTATTGATCCTTAATAGCTACGAAAGCTACCACTCGACCGAGTTCGAGCTCTATTGCCAGTAGAATAACATTATCACGCTCTATATGCCTCTATATTCCTCCTACCTCCTCTAGCCACTTGATGTTAGCTGCTTTGGGCTGTTAAAGCAGGTATACGGTCGCTAGATCAAGGACTTGGTATATGCGTATATCAACTATATAAGCAAGCTCGAGTTCCTTTATGCCTTTCGTATGGCCTGCTTTGCCTCTATTACTAAGAGGAATATATAGGGCAGTTCTATAGGGGCTGGCCTTATGCTATAGGATCTAGAGAGGGTGCCTTCGAAGCTAGATATCAAGCTTCATATACTAATACCCCTAACCTTATAGCTGGGCACTATATAATCTTGGGTCTTCTAGACACTATATAACTCTCGAGAAGCCGAGTCATAGTCAACGCTTATTAAGACTCGCATTGCCAACTATCAAAATAGCTCCTCGACTTCAATGTTGGCTGCTATAGACTAGCTTACCAAGGGTACGATGGCTATAATGCACCAGGTGGCCCTCCTTTAGGCAGAGGTATCTTCGCTCCGTAAGGCTAACAAGGCGCTAAGCAAGCGCCGGAGAGCCAAAAAATACATATACGGCTTGGAGGATCATTTACTGTGCAGGAGGCACAGGAGATGGTAAGCCAGGGGGCTATAGATGGGGAGGAAATGCAAGAAATACAGCTGGATGGTAGTGGTACTAGGGGAGGTCATACGAAGGTTCGGTGCTATAGTGTGTGCGGCAAGCCTGGCCATAATGCCCGCACTTGCTAGGCGGTTGCAGAAGGGTTAGATTCATCTATTTCTGATGTAATTATTGTTAGTTCCTAGTATTGTTGTTTTGTGATTGAGGATATTATTGGTAGTGTAGTGGAGAGTGGCCGGCTCGCTTATAAGATACGTTATATTTATTTTCTTTAGGTCTATAAGCTATATATTGGGAATAATAACGCTATAAAATAATGCTTCTAGCTATAGTTGCTATGATTTATTAGATACTCTAATCGGTAGAAAAGTATCTAGCTTCTTCTTAATATAGATATTAGTCCTAGCTTATGCTCTAAAGCCCCTTTTTGCAAGCTATATAAATAGGCAGACTATATTCTTATAGAGTGTTACGAATTAAGCTAATAGGACAGCTACAGGTGGGACAACCCGACGGGTGGCGTAGGGTGCACCCGAACTAATCATTTAGGACCAATAAGAAGGAGCTCTAAGGTGCTCTAGAGAGCAGACGAGAGCTTCGGGAGCTAAGCCAATCAATGCGAGGAAATAGAAGCTCTTGATGGAGTCAATAGAGCACTGAGCTCTAGGGAGCTCTATAGAGCATATGAGAGCACTCAAAGATAGCCAGTATATAGTCACTCGTTCTGGAGGACTCTGGGAGTTCTCCAGTGAGCAATTCAAGCAATAGTCCTTATCTATTGTGCAGACATTGCGGCAAGCATTGTTATGAACCTTTTGGCTTCACCGAGACCTACAGTCTGACCAGCAGATACCTTCGACCGGCGAACCCTTCAAGAGGCAGGACTGCCTATGGTTTCATCACAATATATTATATACAATACTAAAAGAAGAACTCGAATTCGTTAGGCTTAGGATAAAGGAGTACTACGACAAATATCGGCTCGAGGGACCTTGCCTTAAAAAGGGAGATATAGTCTACCTTATTTCCCGGAATTTAAGAACAAAACGACTAAGCTAGAAACTCGACTTTAGGAAGATTAGACCGTTTAAGATTAACATAAAAATCTCGACATCCAACTACCAACTTTCGTTACTATTAACAATAAAGCTATATATTAATATCTTCTATATCTTACTTCTCGAACCAGCATCTAAAAATATATGGCTTATAAAGGATATCGAAGCCAAGGACAAAAAGAAAAATAGGACGTTAAAAAGGTCTTAGATTCGCAAATAGCTAATAGAAGGCTAGAATACTTAATTAAATAGCTCGACTTCGGGCCGGAAGACAACTTGTAGGAACCGGCAGAATACCTTAACTATATAGAAAAATTAGGGGAATTTCACTAGCAGAACCTAGACCGGCCAGGAGAAAGGCATAAAAATCTCCGTATAAGTTGCTTTACCCTATAGTAAAGCCACTTATATGGAGACAAGGCGCAGGTAGGATTTAAACCTATAATCTCCTAGAGCATTCACTCGGATATAATAACTAAGCTATACCATTGAGCCATTTTATTTATTGGGAAAATAGGTAATAAGAACTAGATTGAGAACCCTAGAAAGGAAAGAGCAGCTACAGGTAGTAACGCTATAGACAATACATACTACGGCAGGCGCGACTAAGACCTGACTACCACCAGCTACGAACCCCTACTACCTTGAGAAACCGGAGGGCTTCCACTGCCAGAGCCCTATATGGCCAAGAAAGAAGGACCTTCCCTAACAGCACCTAAATCTATAGGAGCATCCAACTAGTCGAACCCCGCGAAAGGATCCAGTATAAGAGGCGTTGGCAAAGCAGGTGCAGGAGTAGCTACGCGCTTCTCACGCTCCTCACACTCCTTATGCTCTAAGTCCGAGATATCCTGAAGTTTCCGAGACACCACCTTCCTTACCCTCTCCTCCAAGGCACGCTTCTATTTACAGAGGCGAAGCAACTTTACTAAAATCTCCTCCTCCTTACGCTCAAGCTTATCCTTCTTGGAGATAAAAGAATGAACTAGTATTGTTAGTACTAACGATAGATGGCAGCAAAAATAAACTTATATATCCCTAGATCGATGCCCTAGATATTATAGGACAGGCAATTTATATAGTTGTAAGAACCGTAATGTTTAGAGGTGCTAGACACCTGATAATCGAGCCTATGCTTGTAGTATTAGGAACACTTGGGCATTAGGAAATCCAGAAGATATAGTAAAATCGGCGAGATAAGACCGGCGCTAAGTACTCGACCCGGCTTGAGTTTTTCGCTTTCGTATATAGTCAGCTATAACTAGCGAGGATAGGAGGATATAGAAGGAAAAACACTTATAGCTAAGGACTATTAGTGCTATTTCAGAATATAGGAAGAATAAGGTCGCCGAGGCGTCGACCTCAGAGAGGGGATATCGTATTACGAATTAAGCTAACAGGATAGCTGCAGGTAGGACAACCTAATGGGTAGCGTAGGGTATACCCGAACTAATCATTTAAGACCAATAAAAAGGAGCTCTAAGGTGCTCTAGAGAGTAGATAAAAGCTTCGGGAGCTAAGCCAATCAACGCGAGGAAATAGAAGCTCTCGATAGAGTCAATAGAGCACCGAGCTCTAGGGAGCTCTATAGAGCATATAAGAGCACCCAAAGATAGCCAGTATATAGTCACTCGTTCTAGAGGACTCTGGGAGTTCTCCAGTGAACAATTCAAGCAATAGTCCTTACCTATTGTGCAGACATTGCGGCAAGCATTGTTGTGAACCTTTTGGCTTCACTGAGACCTATAGTCCGACTAGCAGATACCTTCGACCGGCGAACCCTTTCAAAGGCAGGACTGCCTGTGGTTTCGTCACATAGAGAATCTTCCTCTATGTCGGAATACCTACCTGCTAGTCTAGAGCTACCGCTAGCCTAGTAGATAGCAGGGTCCCCTATCGAGTAGGCTTTGGTTGCTTTGATAGAAGGATAAAGTTATTACTATTAAGATAAAACTTTGCGGCCCTATTAAAATACTTCTTATGGTTTATAAAGCCATTTTAATTCGTCTTTTCTAGCTCGAATAACTTATTAGTCGCGATCTTATAGTCGAGATTTGACTATACGACTCTATCCTGACATTTACTAGTCTAAAAGGGCTTGCTAAAACCGATTTCGAGGAGCAATACGACTATATTAAAAATCCAAGGACATCAGTAGTTTAGCAGGTTTCCATCTAGGATATCTAGCATAATACTATTATAGGCGTTAAAAGGGAATAATAGGTAGATATATAGGGGTAGTTAGCTAGGTAGTTAGCCTTTATATTCGATAATTACCCTTCTTAGGTATAAACTAGATTATGCTACTTATCTACTTAGTTCGTATTAATTCTAAGTTATAGTACTATCAGTAACGTATCTTATCAGCGAGCGCCGCATATCACCGAGCGCCGCACTCCCTACTACCCTACGAACACCATCTTCAATTACAATACAACAACACTAGCAACCAACTATAATTACATCAGAAACAGATAAATCAGATCCTTCTACATCCTCCTGGCAAGTGCGGGCATTATGGCCAGGCTTGCCGCACACACCACAGCACCGAACCTTCGTACGACCTACCCCGGCACCACCACTATCTAGCTGTGTTTCTTGCATTGCCTCCCCACCTATAGCCCCCTGACTTACCACCTCTTGTACCTCCTGTATAGTAAGTGATCCTCTAAGCTGCACGCGTGTTCTTTTAGCTCTCCGGCGCTTGCTTAGTGCCTCGTTGGCCTTGCGGAGCGAAGCGTTCTCTGCCTAAAGGAGGGCCACCTGGTGCATCATAGCTGTTGTGCTTTTAGCAAGCTGGTCCACAACAGCCAACATTGAAGTCGGGGAGCTATTTTGATGGTTGGCAATGCGAGTCTTGATGAGGGTTGACTGCGATTCGGCTTCCCGAGGGTTGTATAGTGTCTGGAACACCTAAGGTTATGCAGTGCCAGGCCGGGAGGTTGGGGGTGTTGGCGTACGAAGCTTTACATCCAGCTTGGAAAGCACCCTCTCTGGATCATACGGCACAAGGCCAGCCCCTGCAAAGCCGCCCTGGATATTCCTCTTGGTGATGGAGGCAAAGAAGGCCTTGTAAAAGGCGCAAAGGAACTCGAGCTTGCTTACGTGGTTGATATATATACGTATTAAGTCCTCGATCTGGCGACCGTATACCTGCTTCAATGGCCCAAAGCAGCCAGTATCAAGTGGCTGGAGGAGGTAGGACGAATATAGAGGTATATAGAGTATAATAATATTATTCTGCTGGTAATAGAGCTCGAATTTAGTCGAGTAGTGGCTTTTATAGCCGTCGAGGATTAACAACCGGTATTTGCCTTTTATACAAGGTGCTATATAGAAGTTAAAGTGCTTGATCCAATCTAGGCCTACTTCATTGGTAGTCTAGCCATTGTCAGTAGTTGCAATACGCCAGTCGGCCGGGAGGTTATACTCAGTATACTAGTTGGCAAGGTAGTATTGTACGGCCAAGATGATAAACGGAGGGATGGCCCAGCCAAGGGCATTGACTCCCTGGATCAACATTACCTACTTACGGTTGCTAGGCTAGGCCAGCTTTGCCTTGCTACGACCATCCGAGGTTATAACCACTATACCTATAAAGATAATACCCATTATAAACCTAGTCTCGTCAAAGTTATAGATATCGTCATCTATAATACCATACTTGGCCTTGACATTCCATACAAGGGCAAAACCACTCGCCAATAACTTTTGGATCCTCGCACTTCGCCCTCTGGTAGTTATATCTACATATATAACGCGTTCGGAGCTCTGGCTGGCGTTTGACAAACCAATGCACCCAGAGCTTGCCAATAGGCGGCGCGTCACGTTCGCGTAGCAGATGGTTGGCCATATCTTCTATACCACTCAATCTAGGTGGGAATGCGCGTATAGAGAGGTCAATCACATACTGTACTATTGCCCTCTCTTCTAGATCGGTGAGCTTACGCGAGTTGGCTAGAAGATCGCGTCTTGCAATACGGCCGGCAAGTCGACGGCGGATAGTTCGGTCGGCAACGTTATAGATCTTTGCTACGGCGCGTATACTTAGTTCCGGGTTCTTCTGAATAGCCTCAATGGCCAAGATTACCCTAGCTTCATTTGAAGTAGGAGGCATATTGGGTTGATGAAAAAATTGGTGTTAAGTGCAGAGGTGACATGTAGTATAGAAAGGTGCGGCGCTCGGTGATATGCGGCGCTCGCTGATAATATACGTTATATTATAATATATAAGAGTATTACCTTATCTTTCACTATAAGGTTATAGTTATAGAGGACGCTTGCAAGAGATATTACGTATCTGGCTTATAGGATCCGCTCTAGAACTTAGCATTTATTAAGCTACTAGAAAAGACCTTAGTCTGGCTTAAATAAGAGAAATAGACGGGTAGCGAGGTTCCTTTCTAAGATCTTGTAGAAATCTCCTCGATTAAGGAGCTACTAATTACCGTTTATAGAGCTCCCTAGTTGACTAGACCCTCAGTTGTTAGCGACTATACGCTAGAGTAAGTTAACTAAGGTGATAATCAACTCTCGGGCGGTCCGGCTTATCGGAGGTTCACTACTAAGTGACCTTTAACTAAGCGGGGTAGCGGAGATAACGACTAGCCTTGTGATGACTAGATGCAATTGAACAGGGTCAAGCCGGCTGTTGTTGTCATTCTATTTCGTGAATCTAAGGTTGAGGAAAGGAAAGAGAAGTTCTGAGTCGGTGGCTCAGAACATTACAAGAAGATATTCCTGATTTGTGGGTCATGTGACCGGTGCTCCACAACAGCCGTCAATCAGGGAGGTTGTGGGTTCGACCCCCGCCTAGGGCGACACCCATACCGACCGTGACAAGCCTCTAGAGGGGGTTACCCAGAGTTATAATCATTACATTTGTTATCTAATTATAACGTACATGATAAGCGAATGACACAGACAAGCGAATGACATACAAAATCGAACCTTCGCAACCAAAACTCTATCTATCCCACCACAATAGCTCAAAACAATTGAAACTACTTAGTCTCATCTTCTTCAGATATTTCTACAACTATCTGACAGGTGCGCGCATTGTGGCCGGGCTCCCTGCAGTTGCCATAACGCCGCGCACGCGTCTCGGTCCTCGGCTTCCGACTACTACCCGCCTGTGTTTCCTCCTTGATCTATACCTCTATCTCTCTCTGGCCCTGTAAATCCTATATATCCTATACACTAAGCGATCTTCCTTGCCGAAGACGTTGTTTCTTTACCCTCCGGCGCTTGCTTAGCGTCTTATTTGCTACTCGAAGGCTCTGGTTCTCTGCCTTTAACAATGCCAACTGATGTATTATCTTGGACGTCCCTTTCGCAAGGACATCAATAGCTCTAAGAATCTTAGTCGGCGAACTATTCTAATGCCAGGTAATTTGATTTCTAATGAGATTGGTCTATAAGAAGGCTTTAGTCAGGTTGTTTGGCGTTTTAAAGACCTAGGTGTAGGTACTGCTAGGCCGAGAATTCGAGGGTGATAGCGTCTTAAGCCGGATGTCGAGCTGGGAGATTACCTTGTCGGGGTCAAAAGGAATAAGTCCGGCGCCTTGGAAACCTCCTTGAATGTTTTTACGTGTTATTGCCGCCTAGTAAGCTGCGAAGAAGGCGGGAAAGAAGTCCTCCTTAGTAATATAGGTTATACCGGCCTGTATTATCTCCTTAACCTGCTTTCTATATACTACTTTAAATAGGCTAAAATACCTAATATTAGCTAGCTAGAGGATATAAGATGAGTGGGGAGGTATATAGAGAGTAATAATGTTATTCTCTTTACAATAGACCTCGAAGTCGGTCGAGTAGTAGCTATTATGGCCGTCGAGGATAAGGAGGCGATAAACCCTAGCTGTTCGAGCTCTAATATACTTATCGAAGTATTAAATCTATTTAAGGCCTCTCTTATTGGTCGTCCAACCATTCTTAGATATTGCGATAACCTAGTCCTTTGGCAATGAGCTATTCTTATACCAAGAGGAGAGGTAATATTTGCCCTGGACGATAATAAATAATAAGACCACCTAGCCAGTTGTATTAATGCCCTAGATTACTATTGCCTATTCCCGATTGTTAGGCTGCTTTGACTTTACCCTGCTATACCGTTTGGAGCTTATAACAACCATTGCGGTTAAGATAATACCTATCTAAAACCCGGTCTTGTCAAAGTTATAGATATCTGCCTCCTAGATACTATACTTTGTGATTATATTCCGTATAAGTATAAACCAGCTATAAATAGTTTCTAGATCTTTATATTTGGCCCTCTAATAATTATATTACCAATTAAAACGTATAATAAGTTATAATTGCCGTTTGACGAAGTTATAAGCCTAATGTATCCCGACGTATCCTATATCGCGTTCGGCAAGTAGTCGGTTGGCTATATCTTCTATACTAGACAAGCAGGGAGGAAATCCTTTCGTATCTAGGTCGAGGATATATTAAACAATTATTGATTCTTCCAAATCAGTCAACTTCCGCGAGTTGGTGGGAATATCGCGTCGTGATTTCATGCCGTGTTTGCGACGACTTATTTTTTGGTGATCTACATTGTAGATCTTGCCAGCAGCTTGAGCGCTTAGATTCGGGTCATTTTGCATTGCCTGAATGGCTAAGATCAACTGGGCATCATCGTTTTTGTAATGCATGTTTGTATTGTAAAGAGAATCAAGGAAGAAGCTGAGAGATATATAAGTCCGATGTCGTGTGTCATTCGCTTGTCTGTGTCATTCACTTGTCTGTGTCATTCGCTTGTCTGTGTCATTCGCTTATCATGTACGTTAGTTATAACTAAAGTATAAAATATACCTACGTCCTTAAGCAGAACCTTTACCAAAGGGCTATGTCTATGGCTAAAACGAGCACTAGGATGGCATATAAGGCCAAGTTTTGGTTGTTCTTAAGCTCGTACAGACATAACCAAGCTAGGTGCCGTAACATTTAGGAATCCCGTTCTCTAGCTATCATTGTACCATTGGTTTTATATAATGCTAGGTTGCATTCAGCGATTAACTAATGGGTATTGAAAAGGCTGTTATTGACGTCACCCGAAGTAACAGGGGTGTTAAGGTGCTGGAGCATAGAATTAGGTAGTCCCTCCGCGTCGTTTTTGTCCTTGGTCAACTTATTAAGAAGGTTGTCGCAAGCGCCTTTGATTCTTTGAACGTTTTCCGCTTGTACCTTGAAGAAGGTTACAAGGCATGTTTCTGGGTCTAAAAGGTCATTCCCGTTGCGTAGAAACACAAAATGGAACAAGGGTCTAAGGAGAGCTGGGCTTGTCGGCCCTCTCGTTGGCTGGGTGATAGCATCCAAGTCTCGCAAAACGAAGAAGAGCTTTCTGTTCCTGCCAGTCAATACTTGATCCACGCCCAGGTCGTACTTTCCGTAAACGGATGGAAGCACTAACGCCAGCTTCCATGCAGAACGACATCTTTTTGAGACAATCTGGACGCGGATGCTGACCTAGGCCCGTTTGGCTACAACCTTCGCATCAAGATTATCATCAACCTCGGTGACCAAGCGCTTGATGCAGGGTCGACACTGTGCAACCCCCACGCCAAGTATGGCATACCAATTGCGCAAGACGGTGCGGTGCTGTATGTGCTGTGTGCTGCATGCTCCCAGGCTGGTTATGTAGTGTCACTACCCGTTTGCAACCAGAAACACACCCTTGGTTGGAGGGGTGCCATTGCGAAACCCTGGATCACGCCGATGGCGTTATCCATCGGGGCGATGAGCAACTGCTGCGGCGCGCTAGAACCTGCCCGAGTTGGCAGTCAACCCAACGAATCTGTCTCGCCATGTAGTGCGAATGGTAGGCCAGCCGGAAAGAACCCAGACACCCAGCCCCCGACGGGGGGACACGGTGAGGGGGCCATGTTCAAGTTCAGCTACTGATAAGGGGGCGGGCATTTCAGAGTCTAGACCTTCCTAGTCGGAGAACACCGTGGGGAGGGATGTCATGCCGCGAAACATCGATCGCATCATTGAGCTTCTCAAATAAAAAATGCGGGTGTTGTCAACGATATAGATAAGGCTTGCCCGCTGGCCCCGGACCCAGCGATCTGGTCCGCGCTCCCCTTCAGACCAGACCGACTCGAGGACGTTGCAACCCCTACGGATTACGAGAACTACTTACTTGAAAACCACCACTATGCCGCTCAACCTACCAACCTGGCGCCGACCCTTCCGCAGCAGTACCACTACTAGTAGTCCTAACGATGATGACAACCCAGGATACCCCGAAAGCCAAGGCCAAGGCGAGAGCGACGAAGATGTGAAAAGCGACGGCACCCTCCAATACACGCTCGCGAAGGGCGGCAATGACTCGCTGCCATCGTACCAGGAAGCGTCGGGGGCGCCGGTCGAGAGCCGGTCGCCGCTGGGGTATGCGGTTGGCCCTGCGACCATTGTGTTCCTGAATGTCAGCAAGATGATTGGCACCGGGGTGTACTCGACTCGTGAGTCCTTTGCATTTCTATTCTTTCTCGTCTTTTCTTCGTTCGAAAGGAAACAGTTAGCCCTCTCTAGTTTCCCATCTAGCTTCCTGTCTCCTGAGCTCCTCCCCTTAAGATGCGGTCTCAGTCAAGGAGTTGCAGATGGGAGGTGGCTAAAAGGAGGGTCCCAAATTATGTGCATAGAGAAGCCTGGCCCGGTGTCAGTCCGTTCACGGCGTATCGCTGACGGTCAAGCGCATCTGCTTCACAGCATCGGCTATCCTCAACGGCACCGGCTCGGTGGGCCTGTCGATGGTCTACTGGGCGCTGGGCTTCTTCACGTCGCTGGCCAGCCTGTCGGTGTATCTCGAGTACGCGTCGTACTTCCCCAACCGGTCCGGATCCGAGGTTGTGTACCTCGAGCAGGCATATCCGCGGCCCCGGTGGCTGGTCCCGACCGCGTTTGCCTTCGTGTCGGCCGTGCTGTCCTTCACCAGCGGAAATGCTATTGGTAGGTACTAGTACTCCAGATGGGGATATGTCCCTCAAAGCAATAGCACGGCTGACCGGCATGGCAGTGCTTGCCCAGTACCTGTTTCGCATTAGTGGGCATGTGCCGGGGGACTGGGAGCTGAAGGGCGTTGCCATTGCCGGATACACGGCGGCGATATTGGGTATGATCCCGGGATCCGTTCATAGCACCCTGCCACACTACGTGTAATACTCACACCCTCTAGTCGTGATCTTCCATACCCGCTTCTCGTACTGGGTCTCCAACGCCATCGGCGCCGTCAAGGTGCTCACGCTCGTCTTCATCTCGATCACGGGCCTCGTGGTGCTCGGCGGTCATGTCTCGCGCGTCCCCAATCCGCACGCCAACTTCGTCGACGCCTTCAAGGGCCACGCGACGCCCTACGGCCTGACCAACGCCCTGTACCGCATCATCTTCTCCTACGCCGGCTACGAGAACGCATTCAACGTCGTGAATGAGGTCAAGGTGTGTGCTTGAACTTCTTCGCCCACTCGCTCTTCCCTCATCCCGCTATCTAACCCTGAGGGGCCCTTGCAACCAGAACCCAGTCAAGCAACTCCGCCGAAACGGCTTCCTCTCCCTGGCCATCGTGGCGGTGCTGTACATCCTGGTGAACCTGGCCTACTTCGCCGCCATCCCGCAGGCCGACCTGCGCCAGGCCCGGGAGATCGCCGCCTCCCTGTTCTTCACCAACGTGTTCGGCCCCAGCAACGCCATCCGCGGCCTCAACTTTCTGATCGCGCTCAGCTCGTTCGGCAACCTGCTCGCCGTGGCGCTGGGCCAGTCACGGATGCTTCGCGAGTGCGGTCGGTACGTCGTCCCCCTCCACCCTTTTCTTTTCAATTTTCTTTTTTTTTTATTTTTTGTATTTTGTTTTATTTGCTACCAGCACCCTAACGGTCCCCTCTCCAAAAAATCAGACAAGGCGTCCTGCCCTTCCCGCGCTTCTGGGCCTCGACGCGACCCTTCGGCACGCCCCTCGGCCCGTACGCGCTCAAGTACGCGCTGACGGTGCTCATGATCGCCGCGCCGCCCGCCGGCGACGCCTTCAACTTCATCAGCGACCTGCAGGTCTACCCGTCGGCCTTCTTCAACGTCTTGATGGCCGTGGGCTTGTATGTGTTGCGCTACCGCCGCCGCCGCCTCTTCGGCCCCTCTTCGTCGTCGTCGGGAGCTGGGGGGTTCCGCGCCTGGAATGCGGTGATCGTGTTCAATCTGTGTGTGCAGGTCTACCTGCTCGTCATGCCGTGGTATCCGCCTGCGGGAGGCGCCTATAAGGGTGATGTGAGCTTCTGGTATGCGACGTATGTGGTTACGGGGATTGGGATGTAAGTTTTTCTTTCCTCTTCTGTTTTTTCTTTCTTTTGTTCTTATGATATTTATGTTCTACCCTCCCCGCGCCCCCTAAATCATCTTTATTTCCAAGCTGTGCAGGCAACTGACCCAGAGTCAAACCCCCGACCAGTCTCATCGGATGTGTCGTCTACTATTTTGTCTGGACCCGCGTCCTTCCCAGGCTCCGTGGCTACCGCATCCGGCAGGAGACGATCGTGTTCGAGGACGGCGCGCAGAGTCACAGGCTCGTCAAGGTGCCCGTGGACGAGCTTGCGCACTGGGATGCGACGCACGACGCGGCGGGGAGGCCGCTGGGGCTGCAGCGCGGGAGAGAAGAGTCGTCGTGGGAAGTCGGCAAGAATGTGGTCAACGAGAAGGTCGGGAGTGAGTAGTAGTAGTATAGTTGACTGTTGCGTCAAAGCAGCACAGAACAGGCCGCCCCGGCTGGGGAGTGGTTCTTTGTTGGGCCACTTGACCTGGCTTCAAAACGGTGCTGGGTTCATCATTTATGAGATAATCGTTGATCGCAAACTAGTAGGCCCCCCTTCCCTCATTCTTTTACCGAAACGTGACAACCTTCCCAAATGTATCGCCCATGCCCCAAATCCCCTCCCTCAGGCAGCTAAGCTGCACAATCTGCGAGTGGTCCACAAACAGATTCACATCCGCCCCAAACTCCCGCACATACCAGTTAAACACCTGGGGGTCCGCCGCCTCAAACATGACCTTCTCCATCGGCAGGCCCCGCAGGATCGTCTGGATGGCATCCGTCCTCCAGCTCTTCACATTCTCGGTGATCCCCTCGCTCTCGATCATGATCCGCTCGACGCCCGCCTCCTCGATGAAGCGCCTCCCCAGGTTCACCACCTTGCTCGGGTCCGAGGTCCCCCCGCCGCCGCCGAGGGCCTCGAGCTCGGCGGCCGCCGTGTCGCCGCCCGCGCCGAACTGGATGCCGATCTCGGGCTTGGCCGTCAGGCCCTCGGCGTGCACGCGCTCGACCAGCCGCAGCCAGTCGTCCGGCGGCAGTGACAGGAAGCCGCACGAGATCTCGACCACGTCGAAGTGCAGCGCCTTGCACTTGCGCAGGTAGCGGGACACGGCCGCTTGCGCGTCGGATTGTGTGAGGATGTGCTCGATCCAGCCGCCCTGTTTTACACATAGGGAAGATTTGTTAGTTGCTGTAGCGGGGAGAATTAGAGGCACAGCGGGAAAGGGGGTGAGGGGGTGAGAGAGAGTTACGGTGGACACGTAGACGCCATGCTCGTGCGCCAGGTCGATTAGCTCGCGCAGCTTGTCCTCGGGGAAGAGAGAGAAAGAGCCGCCCGCGAACTTGAGGCCGTCGATGTGGTGGCCCATTCTGCGGCGAGTTTCTCATCCATTAGAAGGTGTTCAGATAGAGAAACAGAGAGAGAAACTGAGAGAGAACTGAGAGAGCAATCGCGGGGGCCATAGCCTATAGGACAACTCACGTGTCGAGCACGTCCTTCAGATAGTGCTTGCCCATGACCGAATAGTACGGGCCCCGGATCTCGGTGACGCCCACTTTGCGCGGCTTGGGCGGGCGCGTGTTGTGTCGGACGAAGCCGAAGCCGTGCTGGTCCTCCAGCAGTGTCTTGGACTGCTCGGTCGGGGCGGGATGCTGCGAGCCTTTGGCGAGTAGACTCACTGTGGTCGAGATCGATCTGGCTGCAGGGTGTGTAATGAATGCAGGTGCCGAGCTCACGATGCCCGATTGCAGCAGGCTAGTGAGACGCCGAGATGCCATGATGATGGATTGTCGTCGTTGCCCCTTTTCTTTACTATCAGTACTTCGACGGAACTTCAAGGAATTGTCATCCGCGGTGTCAAAGCCGTTGGTCGTGGTACAAAGGGCTGCGGAATTCCTCGCGGCATGGACGAGGTTTCTGAATCCTCTGTCGGCGGTTGTCTTGTTCAGATCATATGTTACTGTTGAGAGCAGTTAATAAGTGTGGTGGTGTGTTGAGGTGTGGTGCTATGTGACATCACCACCCGCCTTGCTGTTACTTGTTTCGTCAAGATCAACGTTGCCAAAGGAGGGTCGATCCTTTGCACTTCCAACTTCTCAGAACCTTCAATTGCGTTTGAATCATTTGAACGAATGAATTTGTTCGGGAGACTTGGCACTCAAGCAGGAAGTTAGGATTGGATGACTACTAGTATGAATTAATCGCTGTTTACCGAGTTTGCAACACGCGAATTAGTCTGAGAGTAAATCCAGCCTGGCTCACTATTTGAACACCATATTACGGCAGTCTCCCGGAGAAGAGGGACATTCCGCGTGGGTTGTCACGGAAATCATAAGCCAATTAGCAGTCACAGCTCACTATTTATCGCTAAGTAGATATTGTACAGGTGTATACCACGGCATCATCTCGGTCCATTTCCCTCCAACCCCAAAGAAGATGCAGCTCATAGCTCGTCCTTGCCGGCACTATTGGTGTCCCTTGATGAACTCGCCTTCTCATCCGCTTGCACCTCCTCGACATTTTGAGTCTCCTCGGCCTTCTGAACTGCCTCCACACCCTCGGCATCCTCACCCTCCTTCAGCTTCAGCACCTGAGCCTTGACCGTGAACTCCATATCCCGCATGTTCTGCGACCGCTTGGGGAGGCTGTGGTGAACGGGGTACGCCACGACGCCGCCGTCGACCAGCTCGGCGCTATACCTAGAGAGATCGAGGAGCGCTTCTACGCTTCAACGTCAGCCAGCCGAAGCAAAAGAACACTTCACATTACCTCAACCACCATGGAAAAGGACGAAAAAGGACAAATGAAACATACCCTCGCAGCCACTCCCCTCGGCCACCCAAAGCGGCAGCGCCTCATGCAGCGCCCCCGGCGCAAAGATAGCGATGCGCCCCTCGTCCCGGGCCCGCCACTCCTCGCTCACGGGCGTCTCGGCGGGGACCTTGACGGTATCCAACACCCTGGTGCCGGAGAGGGGAACCTGGTAGACGGCAAAGAGCCCCTTCCCCGGCCCGTCGCGCCGCTCCTGCTCCTCGATCCACTCGCGCACCCGGAGCGGCACGTCGGCGTAGCGCATCGCCAGCAGGTTGCGGTCGTAGCCGTGCGGGTCGATGCCGTCCCAGCTGCCCGGGTACTCGCGCGCCGAGAAGACGTCCCGCAGCGCGTCGCGGTACGGCAGCAGGCCCGCGGGCGGGTTCTCGGCGAGGTCGTCGAGCAGAAATTCCCGCGCCGCGAAGGTGCGCTCGACGTCGCAGGCCGCGGCGAATTTCTTTTCTTGTTGTTGTTGTTGCTTCTCTTGGTGCGCGAACGGGTTGGGCCAGCGCCAGTTGTCCATCTTGGCCGGGTGGCCCTTGAGGCGTGGCGGCGACTTGGGCGACGCCGGCCCGATGGCTGTCGCCGTGCACGCGAGCCAGGCCCCTGCCGCGAAGACGGTTTCGAACTTCATGGCTGCCGCTGCGCTACAGTACAATGTCTGGCAGCGGGGGCCCTGGTGGTGGGTGTATACAGGATCCGTGAGCGACAGCAAGCAAATCTATGTTCAGGGGTCTGTTACGACTTACGAGGATTGTGGGAGGAAAGGGAGGAAGTGCTACCGAGGGAAAAAGGGGTGCTAGAAAATTGGACTCCGTCGACAAACGATTCGGCCGCGGCCACCGATTTTATAACTCATTGATGCCAGTCCGTCGTAAGAAAGTGCTGTGCTGTCCTCCGGAGTGCTGTTCCGAGTTTCCGGATCGGGCGAATCCATACGACGGGAGACGCCCGCCAGCCTGCGGAGATCACACCGCAGATGCAGGGGTGCGCGCGGTGCAACTCGTGGTACAGATTATTCAGTGCACACTCTCGCGCGCTGGATTGTGTGTCTACTTGGTGCGTCAAGCTGCGTAAAGTCGGGTGGGAGATAGATGCCAGGCTAATAGACGAGGGAGCACGATCTCGAGATTCTGTGAAGGCTGCTCGAGTCGGGCGCTGGCGGCGCGACGGTCAAGAAGGATAGATCTTGATAAACATGCTTCGCCCGGTCTGGCCACATACTGTATGCGATTGATACTTCTTCGATTCTCGAAAGAGTGCTTCAGTAGAAGTTACTAAGTGCTAAGCAATCTTTGCGTCCGCCGACTGTGATCCACACTTCTTCAAATGAGCGTGATGGTCTTGATCTCCAACCCATGAAAGCCGTCGAAGCCACCACCCGGCCTTCTTTCCTTTGGGTCAGCACCACCTCCCTCGACCCGGACAATCCCGAGGCGCTCATAGAGCTGCTCGCCCTCATCCACGCATTGGAGTACGAGGCCCACGTCAAAATGTTGGGTCTTTGTTGCGTCAAAGCCGATCGCGAGGCAGAAGACCTGCTGGCCATCCGGAGGGAAAGGCGTGTTAAATGGAATGTCCGGGCTGTAAAATGCTCTCCTTCCTCTTCGACTGAAACTACCGCATGCGAAGGACCTGCGCAGCCAGGTGTGTCCCGGCGTTGGTCCCTTTCCCGAAATGTCCTGATCATTCATTGTAGTATCCGAGGTGCCCGTAAAAACCCTTCCCCTCAGGGTAATGGCACCAAGTGACTTCTTGCTATTGGTATGCTGTGTGTGCGGTTTGCTGGCGGGCGGAGCTGGGGACTCAATGACGACTACCTCGACGGCGCCATCGACCCATGAGGGTGAGTAGTAACACGGGAAACTGATTGATGTCCAGGACCATGTTGGTCGACACCGGCTGCTGCTGCTGCTGCTGAACCTTCCATGGTACTTATCAACATACCACGCGAGATCAGCGGGCAGGTTATCCTCCCAGACTCCCGCCATGTAAAGCCCTTTCCGAAGGGGCTCCATCTCCCTTGCTAAACCCAGGATAGCAGCTGGCCGATCCGTAGCGTACGTGAGCTGGAGATGCGTGTAGAAGTCGACAATCTCGTGCCAGATTCGCCACTGGGACTTCAATGTCGAGTCCGCCGCGTCAGGGTTGGATTGCCTGTAGCGAATCGACTTAATGGGTAGCGTCAAATTGATGTCATATACGTCCTCAGGATCACACTGACAGCTGGTGCTTTCCATGCACTCCCAGAACACTTCATCGAAGCCAAAGTGCACTACTCTCCTGGAAAGCAAGCGCTCCTGGAAGATCCACGCTCGCTCTAGAAACGAATAGGCCGATTCCGTGCCCCAGTGACGAAGGTGAGGACATGCCACGCGGAGAACGACTTCCAGGGGGTTTCCCTTCTCGTCGGTCCCGCACAGGCGCTGATCGAGAGTAGGAAGGAGGCGATCGTGACAACCCTCGCATCTCGTGGCGGCGATGGTCAGGAAGGCGCCGCGGTAGATGGCGCACATGGCTGGCGCCTGCTCGGCCCAGTCTTTGTGGTCGTCCTGAATGATACAGAGACTGTCGATCCAAAGAAAACGTACTCCGAGCTTTCTGGTGATGGTAACGACGTCCTGGAAGGACGGAGGAATCGTATCCCAAGGGATGGCGCGTTTCCGGCTCTCGAGTGTTGAGCGACTTGTTGTGAGCGGCTGGGAATCGCCCCAGCAATGACTGAGGCAGATGTAACGCCCGGTGCTGGTAGTGCCCTGTGGCTCGTGGAGGCGTATCTCTCCATCGGGGGACGAGATGTCAAGCACGCGCTTTGGCAGTGGTGTTGCCTGTTCCCTAGAGTCATCACCGTCGCCAAGACGGCAGTGGACGTGGCTCTTGCGGCACTGCTGAAGCCACTTGTCAATCTGGGCAAGTTTTGCGGCGGTCGAAGTGCTGAAGGGCGGTGGTCTAAGCGGCCAGTCACACAAGTTGACATCCTCAGGAGCGTGGAGCTCGACCGTGGCGCCCGGCTTGGAGCTCCAGTCACCGAAAGCCTGGACTGTAAGCCGGAACGAGTGGAATGATCGTCGGGGCGCCCAATTAACGCGGATGCTCTCGGGGGGTTTCCAGCCGTTTCTGTGTCGAGAGAAATGAAGGACAGCCTCTAAGAAGATGCGACAGGTCGGACAACCACCTCGGATCGACTCCTCAATGTCTTCGCGGCCGTAAAAGACATCAGCAAGATTGCCGTTTATGTTGACTTTACGCCTGGGCCCGGCCGGCCGACGTATGACACGGATCAGAGCCTCGCATTGCTGGCAACATTGGCCCGAGCGATGGCCAGCCTGCGTTGCGGAGGAGGGAGGTGTGGTTGCGCGGCTCGCTTGCGGGTCTGGTTCACAACTTGAAATCTGCAACTTTGCCAAAGAGGTTGATGCTTTGCTGTCCATGGCGGCGAGGTGCGAGAGTGAGCCGCATAAAGGTTAACAACAGAAGACAGCCTGAGGTGGTGGCTCTAGGTGGAAATGGCACAGTGCTGCCTGGCGCTGCCTGGCGCCGCCCGAGAGATTGGTCCACGCCTCTTATGCTGTGTGACGGGAAACACGTGAGCGGATTCCAGGATCAAAACAGTACAGCAATGCTCCCAAAACCGTGGATATCATCTGGAGCCCTCGCAATCGATGGTCACGGCGGTCCCACGCTTCCGGTGCATTATATTTCCCAGCAATGGATTTGTGTGCGTGAAGACGGGCTTGTATCCCTTCACGGCCGTGCATGTGACGGTTAAAATGGAGTTCTAGGTGCAAATAAGCCAGCATGTATTGTACCTATCTTCAACACTATTGTCTATGCACTCACAAACTAGCACCCTTCATCCAAAAAGAACGATCCAAGCTCAGCCCTTCCTCTGACAAAAACACTCATACTTTCCAACCCCTCGACTACTAGTAATATCCCCCTCCTCAGTACTAACTAGTCTCCAAATCTCCCCTCAAGGAAGACGGCCGCACAGACGGTTGGCGACGTCGCTGACATAGCTGGCAGTAGCGCCGAGGCCATCGCTCAGGTTGCTCGGGTTGACGGAGCCCGAGTTGTAGGCGCGCAGGGCCTTATAGATGGTATCGGCGTTATCGGCGTCGCCGAACTGCTGCAGGTTCTGCTTGAAGTGCTGGGTGCCGGCGCGGACCATGCCGGTGATCTGGTCCTGCGAGAGGCCGTGCTGGCCTGGGTAGCCGGGGCTGCCGTCGCACTGCATCAGGCCGGCCGTGGCGTGGCCGTCGCCGTTGTAGGTCGTCTGCACGCCCACGTTTCCCGTGCTCTCCTGCATGATAATGGCGAAGATGACACGCTCTTCGACGCCCAGCTTGGCGCACTCGAGCACCGCGTTCCAGATCCGGCCCACGTCCTCGCCCGTGTCGCCCGTCGCGAACATCTGCGGCTTGTTGAGGTTGAAGATCTCCTCGAACGACTTCCACTGGCTCATGGGCGGGAAGTTGGACGAGGGGCCGGAGTAGTAGGTGAAGCCCATTTTGAGAGGATGACAAGAAGAGTCTTGGTCTGAGAAGAGTGGTGGTTGATTTGTGATTTGGTGGTTGTGATGTTTTGTTAGGTGAGTGCTGCGAGTGCTGGATGATGGATGCTGGTCGAAGGGAGAGATACCGTTGGATTTATATCCCTCTTGTCGTCCTCCTTGACACAGACTTATGAAAGGTGGCGTGAAGCTCATGGCCTCAGCCGCCCGTTGTACAGTGATGGCGATTACACATCGTCGTTGCTAGTGCTGAGCCGACGTTCTCATGACATCCAGGTCTGCATCGTCTGGAACTTCCTCTTTCAGCCTTGCTGTCCTCAACTACTAGTACTACTAGTAGTATCTGACCTCAGCTCGGTCCCGTCGCTTTCTGTGTGTGTCGCTGCCTCTCAGCTCCTCGGGATCATTCCCATTACTGAGCGAGAACACCTTGCAGCTGACGAGCCTCACCGGGTAGCCAGCCTCGATTACTCGGCCCATGTCAGGGCACAGGCCCGACTGGACTCTGCGTATATCCCTCACGGTGTCTGACCGTCAGAGCAGTCTATCAATATCCAGGCAGCGATCATTCCGGGGGTATTTTGGAGCGCCTCACGCCCACCCAAAGCGGTAATAACGGCGACGTCAGCAACGAAGTCACATTGGACTAGTCAGCGCCCACACGCCACAAACCATTAGGAGTTCACCGCCGGGATTTTGCGCGAGCGTCACGGTCAAAATTTTAACAAATAATGATTCGCCCTATAGAATACTGATTCCAGGCAGACAGCAGACAACGCGCCACCAGGCATACAGCCATACTAAGCAGCTCTCATCCCTCCGTCAACCAATAACTACCTGTAACTTAGTAGTGAAGTCCTTACAACCTTACCCTGTCACCAAACGTACTCCCAATCTCCCCCCACCGCAAATTCCTAAACGTCACCTCCGGCCCGGGCTCGACCTTTGTGATATTCGCCGGGTTGCCCTCCCAGGGATCGCACGGCCCGGCCTCGCCCGAGTCGAGCCAGTTCATGTTGCCGCCCTCGTCCCACCAGATGCTCATGGCCAGCACCATCCCCCTTTCGAGCGCCTCGCCTATCCCCCGCGTACCGCCCAGCGCCAGGTACTTGGCGGCGCCCGTGGCCCCGCAGAACTCGTCCGTCAGCGAGTCCGTCTTGGGCAGGCCTGGCGCGTCGACCGTGTAGGATTCGATGACTTTGTCGTCTTGCACGTAGAGCCGGTGAATTTTGGTCAGTTCCTTTTTTTTGTTATGACCCTTTCCGTTTTGGGGGGGGTTTGGAGTGCTGGTGAGGAACTGGGTGACAACGGTGAAGGGCCGCGTGGTGTCGACGCGGAAGCGCGCCGAGGCGCCGTAGTAGTCGGTCACGTTGACGCGGTACGGGTTCCACGCGCAGCCGTCTTTGTCGCACACGCCGTCGTCGCCGCACTCGTCGTCGCCCGAGCAGAGGTACAGCCCGGGCTTGTTGCACGGGTGCGGCGCCAGGTGCGTTGCGCGCGCGTTGGCTTCCCAGATGTCCATCTCGTTGCAGCACGAGCCGTGGCCTTCGATGTTGCCCTGTTGTTGTTTTGTACTCTTATTAGAATTTCTTCTTTCGTTGTTGGGTGGGGGCCGGGGGGTGAGGGATAAAGGGGAGAGGGATAAAACGTACAACGCCGTTGATGAAGGGCGTCACAAAGCACTGGGCGTCGCAGTAGCCCGTCCCGTAGTAGGCGCCGCCCGGGTTGAGCTTGCTGCGGGCGCCGGTGGGGTGCATCTCGGACAGATACAGGGCGCTGTTCATGCCGCAGGGCAGCTTGGCGGCGTCGACCTCGAAGGCGAACTCGGCGCCGGCGAGGTGCATCATCTCGTAGCGCTGCTCGCTCTTGTCGAGCAGGTACACGCGCGGCGTGACCAGCCGCCCGTCGAGCAGCTGCTGCAGCCGCAGCGCCGTGCCCTGGGTGGTCACGCCGTACTGGCTGTAGTCTGGGATGCCCTCCATGATGCAGTTCTTGGCGCACGACTCCTTGTCCGGGCAGGCCGTCGCGTTAGGCTTGCTGCCCCAGTCGCCGCAGTTGTTGGCGAGCGATGTCGCCTGGTGGATCGGGTGCGCCAGCGAGTCCAGCACGATGTAGTTGGTCTGCGCCTTGCACCCGCCCCGGTTGGAGCACCGGTACGTCGTGATCTTGGGGTGCACCTCCTTCGCCGACCCGGGTTTCTGCCCGTGGGCCACGCCGAGGAGTGCCGACGCGAGGCTGAGGAGAGCGATGCCACGAGCCATTATGCCGGTTCTTTGGTCGCGCCGTTGCCGTGGCTGGGAAGGGAGACAGCAACGAGACTGGAGGACTAAGGAAAAATACTTGGGAGGAGATCCCGTCCGGTATTAATAAGGTATGTCTATCCATTGCCCCGGACTCTTCCCGCTCCCCATTTTCTCCTCAAGACCCACGGCGCCGCGGAATGCAACCTCGAAGTGGCATCGACGGAAAATCAGAGATCTGCATACACGTTGTTGTGCCTTTTGTCGCCGCTTGCTCGGGTCGCGCTAGGACGGACGCTGAGCCGGAAGACGGACAGCGGGCCCGGGGTTCCGGCTCGGCGCGACCTGGCATCCCCGGTGCCAAGCAGGAATTAGGCTGGAACGGAGGCTAGGAAGCATGGCGTGCCAAGCCAGCCAAGAGTTCGCCCACGGACATTGACCTGCCGAGATGCCAGATACGGAATGAGCTGAGAGCGTGCGGGGATAGAATACCCGGTCGGGGCAAATGGTGGGTTCCGGGACAGCAGCTAGACGCTTTGCTGAAGGAACTAGTACAGGTCGTTCATCGCTCGGGCTGATGTGCGTCAAAGGCACATCCCTGCGGCTGTGGCGAGAGATATATTGTAAGTGGATTCAACGAGGCAACTGCTTAGAGGTCATACCAGAAGTCAATTGCAGGCCGGCAGAATGGTGTGCTCAGGGCCAGGGAGAGGGACATTCATAGACATGTACAGGACTACAGGTAGAATCGATGATTATTATCACGGCGTCGAACAAAACAAGGCACAAGACCACAGGGACAAGAATAGCTCATGACTCCATCAGATTTATGTGCTAAGTAAGTGTCCGGCTAGTGCTAACGAGCGTGTGGTCCCCGAAGAGTAGGCCATCCGGTTGATGTTGAATCTTCCTGTCATATCGCCCTCTTCTCGAACTCCCAATTTTCGCACTGGCCCCCTATCCTGCCAACTAGTAGACGTCAGCTTTATTCCCCTGAGGATGCATCTATGACGGGAAGTAAGGGTCATCATACCAAATCAGATGGCAGGTCTCACCATATGGTGTATGCTACCCGCTCGGAATCTAGCACACAGCACCACCATCGTTGCCGCCATGGCAAGTTCCAGAGCCGCAGTCTCGGATCTCGGTCCACTTGCCGCCGCGGCACTGGACCTGTTTTCAGGAAGTGACAACGCATTAGTATCCATACCATACCATCCAAGGAATTTTGAATTTTCTTTTTGGTGGGGGTTTGAATTGCCCACTCACCACACCGGTCCTGTCGCAGCCGCAGAAGTTGCGGTCCCCGTTGGAAGCCGCGCAGGGGCTGTTGGTGCGCCGCTGGTCGCCGCCGTAGCCGGGGCCGCAGACGTCGCGAGCCTCGATCTCGGGCACGGCCGAGGCAGTGACGGCAACGGCGGCCATGAGGGTGCAGAGGATAGCGGTGACCTTCATTTTTTGAGAGGTGGGATTGTTGGGCTTGTTGTAAGTTGGGTGATGGTTGAACAAGTGTGAGGATGGGGCTGATGGCTGGGTGTCTTTCCGTTGTTTCGAAGGAGATGTCTTCAGATATTTATGTTCTTGTGTACTAGAGCAAGTTCGACTCTTCTGTCCAGCACTCCCGGTTCCCCTTCCGGACTCCCGTCTCGGACTCCCTTCACGCTTCGGCTATGGCGGCACGGCGGTGAAGCTGCGAGAATGGATGGTTCACAGTTCATACCGGTGTCAATCTGGCTGACGGACAGACACGAGATCCTTCTTGTGCAACCAGAAGGAGGAGAACGATGTGTCCCGTTGTACTGAAGGATCCATATTCGCCTACGCATGATGACCCGTATGACATAGAGACTCTGATGAATCAACGCAAGTCAACCCAACCCTAACTGACCTAGGTACGTTACCTAATATCAACTTCTTGCCGCTGCGGCAAATGATATGCGTGGATTGGTATGGCAGCCAGCGGCTTCACCTCGCGAATGGTAGGCATGATCACCAGCTTTCCTTGTTGGGCGGATGTAGAACTGTTGTGTCACCAAGTTCAGCCTGCGATACAACCTGAGCTCGCCTACCACAGAAGGCTGACGGCCACTGTAGAGAATGGCGGTCAAAAAGGGGACCACATTCCAAGTCCATGCGACATGACACTCTCTCAGACTCGCTGACATCAGATTTACGATGGTCTACGTAAGGTACCTGAGAGGATCGGTCCTGGACCTGTCGACATGTGACGGATGCTTTCCGTGAAGGCGTAGCGGACATCTTCCTGTAGATGTTTGGGGACTGACAAGATGATATCGACGCAGGGACATCGACGTCCTAGCTGTCGTTCTAGATCAGCCCTACCCCATCCCATGAATGTATACTGTAGTCTCACTATACTACTATAGCCGGTAACCTGATGGTCTGTTTCTCTACCAAACTATCAGGCACGAAGCTAAGAGCCATATCCAAGCTCGCCTGCAAGTTAGGCTTGGCCCCCATGGCGGAATTAGACGTAGGGCCGATTAGGTTGTACTGCCACACAGTGAGCCCGTCAGCTGCAGAACCTTCCTCCCTCTTGATGTGACTACTACTAGCAGGTACGTATAAGGAAGCAGGTGCCACAAGTGACGTCGTGGCAGCCCGATCTGATACGGGGTGCGGGAAAAATGTGACCCCCCTTTCCGACTGCGACTTTCCATAAGGCATAATGTACCCCCTGATTACCCGACAGTCCTCCTCTAAATTCCGAGCCACTTCGGCATCTATCCAGCAAGGTGCGGGACGGGGAGGATGCCTTTGCATTAGCGCTTACGGGCTCACGCGATTCCGCAGCTGCCCATCCTTTCGTGTAGCACAGTACCGCACCGGCGCAAAACGCGGCGGAGGGCGTGCGGACGGCGTGCGGCCGGGGATCTGCGGGTTACGTACCGTATTAGAACGACCGACCTAGACATGTCCACCGGAAGTATGCTGCATCAAAGCCTGCAACACATCACTGAGCTCCTCGCCCAGCATCCCCCTAGATTCTCTTATGTCTCGGTGGACGCTGTGACGGCGTGGCGTCCATACATGAACAGCTTCGCATTGGGACCTCGGACTCTGAACATGAGCTATGGAGCTGCAAGAAGAATGCCTCGCTCGTGGGTCGTCGAGTTCGTCGCCAACTACTTGCCACGACGTTCGTGCCTGGCTTCTCCCTGTACTCCCATCAAGTAATCACCGCCGCCTGTCGACAAACGGGACGCACTGGCTCCGTGAGGTCCCGGTGACTGCCCAAGTCAGGTCAGCGCATTATCTTCTGGGGGTCAGAGATGCCGTCTAGCAAGCATGCCTGACAGCCACCTATTCTGAACAAACCTCCGTGTTAGCTACTGAGAACTATCTGATACTTCTCTGAGTTGTATGTCTTAGTAATACTTGATATCGGTTGGCAACTCCTAACTTGACCTACATCATCATCACCTACTACGATTGTGCTAGCGTTCCTTGACGCTTCAGCCTAAATCACTCTTCTATTGTTGTATCATTCAACGCTACCTCACCAAGCGTTTCCCCAAGAGTCTCCCCAAGCTTCACCAGCGTGTTCTCGTACACCCGCGCAACGTCCATGAACAACAAGTCTTCCTCCTCCTCATCCTCCTCGAACAGCTCGGCATCTGACTCCACCTGTGTCTCAACGCCACTTGCGTCCTCATCGGCGGTCTGCTCCTCTTCCCCGTCGCCGTCGGCCTCGCGCTCCCGGCTCATGACCTCCACGACCAAGACCCGCGCCTCCTCGACCACGCTCCTGCAGCGCACCATGTCCGTCTTGCTCATCCCCGCCCGGCGACCGCTGTCAAACCCCGGAAGCGGCTCGTGCGTCTCTATGTCCTCGCCAGACAGCAAACTGGCAAAGCAGTGGTCGAGTTTGCGGAGCGTGGCAAACGTGGCGGCGGGGGACGGTGGCAGACCAGCCAGCCATGTGTTGAACTCGCCGGCAATGTGTAGGAGCAGCGGGATTTGCAGGTTAGCTTATACTGCGGATTAGTACGGTTGCCCCTTCTCTGACAGCGAGTCGAGGACAGCATGGGACATACGGGTGCCAGACAGCCAGACAATGTTGATGACGCCCTCGAGGTCCTTGCACAGATCTCGCATCGAGTTGTAGCCCTCCACCTCGCTGCCGGGCGGGGCCTTGCCGGTCCGCTTGAGGAAGCGGCGGGTGATGTGGTTCAGGCGCTCTGATACGAAATGCCGCACCTGGTCTTCCTTTGCGGAACCGGGCCGCAGGGCATGGGTGCGGGGCCGGGGCAGGCCGCTCACGGATTTGATTGTCGATGTGGTGCTCGGCGCCGGGGACGGCATGGAGGGCACGGTAAAACCCCCGGCGCCGGCAAACGGAGAATTTTGGTTTTCAGCCATTTTCGATTCGAGATACGCGAGAGATGTTGGACGGGTCAGGCAGGCATGGCATCGTCGTCTTTGTAGGAATTGGACAGAAGAGAGCTCCAATGGGTCAGATCGTGAACAGAGGAACTCGCCAAGTTCGTCGTTCGCCGGGCCCGATTCGAAGCGCACATCCGGCGGGGTGACGAGCGCCAAGACGCTGCTGACTCCGCGGCGCATGGGCCCACCTATCCGAAAGGGTCCGTGCGTTAGCCAAAAAATCGGCTTGCCTCTACATCAAGACCTTCAACAGACGTGCGTCTATCGCAACCGTCCACCAAGATAAGACAACCACCACCACGATCGCCATGCCTCCCAAGCGTATCAGCGGCTCGCGCCGATCTTACAACCCGATTACTGGGGCGTACAACGCGTTGTTCGTCTCGGAGAACGCCCCCATCGTCCGAAGCGTTGCCGCATTCGGCGTACGTTTCACCGTTTCGCTTCATCAGTGTCTCCCTGCTGACAGACCATCAGGTCGCCGTTACCTTCCTTGCCAGCGGCTGGGCCGGCGCTATTCTCTGGTGGGTACGCCTTCTTCCTAGGCGCGGCGCGCAAGCTGACTCCCTCCAGCCCCGAGTGATCAAACAACGACTCTACGATTTTCGGAGACCAAGGAAGGATGCCAGTGTCGGGACGGACACTTGTGCTTGGGTAAAAGGATGCTGTACGATACGTATTAGACGGCTACTCGGATGCCGGGTCAGGCTGACGAGCTCATGGGCGGCGTTTGGTGGGTGCAATACGATACTTAATACCCGACCAACCTCGTCCGATATGGGCACAAGTCGTTTCCAGCCAAGGATCCATGCCCACTGGCCTCCTCAGTCAGAAGAGTCGCACGCGAGCTCCTTGAGGATCTCTCGCAGGTGCCGATGCGACGGGCGACCAGTATACACAGCCGTCAGGGTCGTGGCTAGACGCAGCTGCCGCCTGTTGGTCGCCGTGATCCTCCTTGACCTCAGAGGAAACACCCAGAGCGTTGGGCAATGTCCAGCAAGAATTAGGAAACAATGTCTATCGTCTTCTAAAGTTGTACAAAGGCAAGCTTGGTCAGCTGGGATTGTGTTTCTTTCAACTTAGGGCTTGGGCCACCGGTTCTTTGAACAAGGACGGACAACAGGGATTGAGCTGAAGCATCCTGAACCTTCGCACTCATTGTTCACTCACTTGAATGGGCATTGTATCTGGACACGAGCGGCCTGTCAAGAGATATAAACCAGAGCACTCGAGCCTCTTCCCATTACCCCCTTCGCGGCACCACAGGCATTAGCCACTACCACGACACTAGCCAAGCGGCAACTAACATTCTCCTAATAACTCTGCCGGACAACTCCATGCCTTCTAACCAAAGCCAAAGCCTCCCTCATCCTCCCCCGTCCCCCGTCCCACCCCCTTCCTCAGTGTACTCACGACAGGGCAGCACAGCTTCCCTCCCCGTCTCCCAGGCCTCTCATGCAATCCCCAGCCACCGCCCGGCAACAACAACCCGAGCCGCCGCAGATTCAGGCCATCCCCGTCCTACTTCCTCCTCGTTCTTCCGCCCAATGCAGCCCTACTCCGACGTGGCGGTCAACCCCTTCGCGGGGTACAACAACAACCACGATAACAACAGTGTCGGTGAGTACCAGGACAGCAATCCCAACCAAGAACAGCAGCTAGGGCGCGGCGGCGATGGTGGTAGTAAGAGCAGCAAGAAGAAGAAAACCAAGGTGACCAAAAGCAGCTGTCTCAAGGTCGTTCCGCCGGAGCAGATGTCTGAACTCACGAAGCTGGGGCTGTACCTGTCGGGGACGACGCCGGAGAAGATGTACAAGAGAGCGATGGAGGACAAGGAGAAGCGGGAGCGGAGGAGGGAGTGGAAGAAGGCGAGGCGCGATGCCGCTTCTGCGGGCGAAGACGCTGGTGAGAGGGGTGATGATGAGTAATGTGGTGGATATGTAGTACGACGGGACGGGAGTTGCTGGTATGAGGTAAGTCAAGTTGTAGTTACACGTAGAGGTGAGTATCAGATAGGAATCCAGTACTTTCCAGGTGTATCATTTTCCTCTTACGTACCAGACTTCGCAGCCTGACGGACGGTTTACCTATCAATGGCCATGTTCGCCTGATGTTTCCTAACGTGTACCTTTCCACTAGCATGGATCTCGCCACATATAGCAAGCAGCAAGGAGGCCAGCAAGCAAGGGCCAGCAGGTGTGAGCAATGCATACACTGCGTTCTACCCTGAACGCTGTATTCTAGCCGCTGATGCCTCTGAATGCAATCATCAAAGCCGCAACGCCCGCCGCAGTCGCTAATTCTGCTTAGTAATTACAAATGCCGCCCACATCCTCATCCATCGTCCACGTCCCCGCCAGCCCCGGCAGCTCGACCTCCTCCGTCGGCGCCTGAACCTGCAGGCCAGCGCCTTCGTCGGGCTTACCAGCGAAGAAATCTCCTTGGCCCTCTGTCTTGACCACCCTGCTCATGAACCGCTTCGTCCACTCCTCCACCGCCGGCTCGCCCGTCTCGTCGCGGGCCTGCTTCAGGAACGAAATAAGCGCTGTGCCGCCCGTGCCCTTGAGGTTCCCGCCCTTCTTGCCAGCAGCAGCCTCCTGTTCGGCGGCAGCACCGCGCGCGTCGTAGGCAATGCCCTGCGGCTGTTGGCGCGAGGCGGTGGCCAGGTTGAGCCTGCGGCGCGTGGCCTCGGGGCTGCGGCTGCGGGCGCGGACTTCGCGGCTCGGCACGACGATGTAGCGCGTGACGATGGCGATGTGCTTGTCGCGGAGGTGGCGCAGCATCGAGAGACAAGCGTCGTAAGCGATGCACAGCGGGCGGTCGTCCTGGTTGCGCTCGACAAAGTCGCGGATGTTGGCAACGACCTGCACGTCGTTGAGGAAGCGAGCGTGCGGGCCTGGCATGTACCGGCGCATCTCCATGATGAAGTTGTGCTTGGGCGGCGGAGCCCGGCCTTCGCGGTCGTCGTCGTTGCGGCTGGGCTTCTTCTCGCCCGTGGGGCGGTGCTCAATGCCCAGGACGATGTCGAAGAACTGGATCAGGCTGCTCTGGGCGTTGCTGCCGCCGGCGTATTGGCGGTACGTCTCGCTGCCGGATCCGTCCTCGTAGAGCACGCCGTTCGGCAGGCCCGCCTCGGCCATGTTCTTACTCCCGGCCAGGAAGGGGCGGATCCGATGATAGAAGATGTGCGGATCGCAGCTCTCGTGCATGCGCTGGAGCAGCGTGGTAAGGTCGTCGAGGCGCTCCGCAAAGGTATGAAGGCAGCGTGTCACGGCTGCCGCGTCGTTCTCCCGCGCCGCGGCGATGGCTGTCAGCATCAGGGGAATGATGGGCGCTCCGCGTGCCTCCATCGCCACCGACACCAGGTAGAACCACGACTCGTCGATGGCGCCGGTGAAGGTGGTCAGGGAGGCGAGATTCTCGAGATTATCGATGTTCTCGTCCATGAAGAGCGGCTTGAAGTTCCAGAGACAGACCGCTGCGTAGGTGGCGACGGGCGGCACCTCGAGGTGTTCGGACACCTTCAGCAGCGGGATCGAGATGGAGGGTGGCAGGCGCTCGCTGGGACTGTCACCGCCCCAGATGTAGCCGTGGGCCATGAAGCATAGCAGCATGTAGGCTCGGCGCCATTCTGCGTCGTGTTCCAGACCGATGGTGGAGAGCACGGGCAGGCGATCGACAACTCCGCGCAGCCGCTTGCTGAGAATGAGAGCTTGGAGATTGGCGACAACGGCTTCCCACTTGTTATAGTAGGGATCCGGGAGTCTCGTCAACGGCAGGACATCCGGCAGGAAGCCATGGGTTGGAGAGATTCCATAGTCGGCCAAGACGGGGATCGGAGGAAGCATACTTCTTTTGGCGCTGACAAGGTGACAGTGGTAAAGACAGTTAAACGCTGAAGAAGCCAAACGGCGCGAGATATTGTAGGATATGATAGGTTGGATGTCAAACTAAGAATAAGTCCTGACGCAAGGAGTATACAGAAGATGGTCTGTAATACTCCTCAGCCGTGCGAGAACTCGTTGTGCGCTGACCATGTGGGAGGAGAGGTTGAAGGAGGAAAGTCCAACACACAATTGGAAACGTGACAACCTTGATGAGTCTCGCCCATCGCGTCTCCGGGGTGTCCGTGGGATGGCTGGTGTTTTGTAATCAGCCCACAAAACGATGATGACAAGTTCGCCCCCCTTCTGTTTCAACAGGACCCTCGGTTTACTGTTCGCCAAGCAGCTAACGTGAGTCTGCGGCATCGGGGTTTGATACTATTGGAGTCGTTAGAATAAAGACCCGATCTTCCAGTTTTGGGCCCTGGTGGGGAACCGGGAAAATCTCGCACTACAGTCACAAAGGTCACCGTTGGCCCGTTCCATGGACCCTGGAGTGCGCCTTCCGATTGCGGCGACGGTGCAGGCTCCTCTCCTGGCGACCAGCAGACAAACCTGTTTGTGGTAGGCTTCTTACCGTCACGGTGTCACCCAAGTCAACACGACGGTGGTGCCGTCATTCAAATCCCAGCATTCGGGGTCGGGATGCGTCCATTCAATTGTGCGGCGACATAGCATGTGCCTCCAACTGGAGCGGAGCTTTCCGAGCGATCCCGGCTGACGCAAGATCGACCCCGCGATTAGCCGAGCCCACGCACCCTTGTGGCTGCGGGGCCGCACGGAGCTTGGGCCACCATTCGCTTCGACGCCAAGCAACTCGGGCGCCAAGACACGCGATTGCACGTCACTTGGCATCTGGGAGTTTCCGCGACAAGCAACGACAGTTGACCCAAGCGATATCATGTGATGATCAGACCGGAATGCGCCAGCGCCAACCAGTACAATGGTCCAACAACATGTCTTGAATTGGCTCTACAGCGTTCTGACAAGTGTCCGTCCCGCCGTAAACTAGGCACATCCCGACACATGACCCCGCCGACGCAGCAGGATGAAACTGACCTCTCTGTCACGCGTCCCAGGAATATCACGATGTCAACCGAACCTACAACGATGTCGCTCAGGCTCTGTCGCAGTATCCGTCTCTGTCGCCCAGGACCGACGTCCACAGTGCGCAACCCCTTTTTTCTCTTCGGCTGAGCCTGGCTGACGAACGGCGCCCCCAGCGTTTCCGAACGGCGTCTCTGCCTTGCTCCTCCATCTGTCAGGGACAATACCGGTGCGGTTCCGCGGCACGACCTACCGCTTCCCCATATCCCTCTGGGTGCCCCACGCCTACCCTCGGGAGCCCCCTCTGATCTACGTAACGCCGACCGAGACCATGGTGGTGCGTCCGGGTCAGCACGTCGACCCACAGGGTTTGGTCTATCACCCCTATCTTGCCGGATGGTCGACGTTCTGGGATGTAAGCCAGGGTGGTGTCTCATGCAAACAGAGCAAAGCTGATTCACAGCTCCAGAAATCCACGATCCTCGACTTTCTCAGGATCCTGCAAGACGTCTTTGCGAAGGAGCCGCCCGTGGTCGCGCGCCAGCAAGGGCCACCCCCTCCGATGCAACACGCGCCGACTCCCCCTCCTGTCCCGCCGCTACCGCCCGACCTCGCCCCGAGACCTGCCAGCCGAGTGCAGTCGGAGGCCCCTGCAGAAGCCCGGCCGCCGCCGCCTCCGCCTAAACCTGGAACACAGGCCCACCCCCGAGCGCGGCCCTCGCCGGCGCCGCCACAAGCGACAGATCCCGGTGTCCCTTCACCTCCACCGAAAATCGGCGGTCCTGCAGCTCAGTCACTCGGGGACGGACCTCCGGGGCCGCAGCAGCATTCGCCGATGCCCGGGCATTCGCGCTACGAGACGGCGCCACCGCTGCCGCCTCAAGCAGCACTTGCTTCACCTGAGCCGAGAGGACCGCCATGGGCTGCACCTGCGCAGCAACCGCCTCCGTCCAACGTCGCGCAATATCAGGGACATCCGCAGGCACCCGGATTCCAGCCAGGCCCTCCTCAGCCTCCCTTCTCACCCGCTGATCCCCGGAGAACGTCGACCTTCGTGCAACCCCAACCATACAACACACCACCGCCGCCCTGGCAACAGGCCCCACCACCTCCTGCCCAGGTCCAGCCAAAGCCGAAGCCACCCCCTCCGCCCGACCTGATGGATGACGACCTAACCCTCCCAATCCCCTCGCCATCCTCCGTCCCGCCGCCGCCGATCCCTCCCAACCCCGAGAAGGACCTGCTGCTGCACCGCCTCGCGCAAACGCTGCACTCGCACCGCCAAAAGGCCCGCGCGCAGAACGATGCCTCGCTGCAAGGCCTCCGGGCGCAGCGCGTCGCCATGCTGCAGGCCACGACAGCCCTGCAGGCCGAGTCGGCGCAGCTCGCCCAGCTCTCGGCGCTGCTCACGTCCAACACGGCCATCCTGCAGGACAGCCTGCGCCAGGCGGATGCGGTGATCGAGTCGTCGGCGAGCCACCCGGAGCCGGACATTGACGAGCTGCTGGTGGCGCCGACCGTGGTGGGGAACCAGCTATACGAGCTCGTCGCCGAGGAGCGGGCGCTGGCGGACGCTATCTTCATGCTCGGCCGGGCGGTCGAGAGGGGCCGGATTGCGCCACAGACGTTTGCCAAGATGACCAGGGGGCTGGCGAGGGAGTGGTATTTGAAGAAGGCGCTTGTGAAGAAGATTGGGAAGGGGATGGGGTTGGCGGGGTAAAAGGATCCCATCCGGAGAGGGCAGGACGATACCTAATTCAACCAGTTGGTACGAATACGATGGGGTAACGTTTGGCTGCGGTGTCATCAGCTGGAGATATAGATACCATACCAGTAGAGCTGCAACAGTCCTACCGCAGCCACCATGCTACCAACACTCGGCAGTCCCTCAAGCTGCGCACTCTCCCAGAAGCTATGGTCTCGTTCCTGGGAGAGCGGGAACTGGTACTCCCTCTGTAGTTCCAACATGCCTATCGTTACTATTATGTCGCAAGTACCAACGGCCTCGACAGGGAGCACCACGATACGAGCCGAGCAGCAAAGCTAAAGAAAATGTATGGGCGGGTTTAACATGTACAGCAAAATGCATCCCGGCAGCCTGCAAAAATGATACACTTAAAACCCCTTGCCTCCTAATCATCCGTCCCAGGCATTCCATTCCATTCCTAAACATCTATCCATAACGTGTTTGATACGACCCAAAGCCCTTCCTTCCTCACTTCCCGCAGCTCTTGTACAATACCCCTGAGCAGGCGCATAGACACTCACTAGGTACTACCTAGCCTCCTGCTCCGCCCTCAATACACGAAGCCACCACCCCCAGCATCAAGATTAAGACCGTGAGAGAGACTGCCCTTCGTCCTCAGCAAAGTCGTCAACCTCGCCGACGACGACGACACAGACGAAGCGCTCGTCTTCCGCGCAACACCGCCATTGAACCGCCGCCGTCCGATATCAAACGCCGCCGCGGCTGCGCGTCGGCCCCAGCTCTGACTGATACTGCTGCCGCCACTGCCACTGCCCTGGGTGTTGGGCTGCGATGCGTGGTTGGCGTTGGCGTTGGCGATAGTAGTCAGATCGCGCGCCTGCGCGGGCGCCGGGCTGAGGACGGGCTTGGCCGCGGCAGTCTTTTCCTTCCATGATGAGCGGGATGCGAGCGAGCGGGTGATGGAGGGGCAGTTTTCCTTTCCCCCCTGGGTGAGTGCGCTGTAGCTTTTGGGTTTTGTGAGGATTGCTCCCGGTTGGTTGGTTCCGGTTCCGGTGAGACGGAGGGGTCCCGGGGCAAGCATGGCCGTCTTGTTCAGGACCTCGACGGACGGGAGTGTCTTGAGGGCAGCTAACGCTGCCGCCGCCGCCGATTCCTCTCTTCTGTGCTTCGAGCTGGAGATCTTCCTGAGGGTGGCCTTGATGGAGGTGCTCAGCTTGCGTTGAACTTGAGGGCCGGGATGAGGATGATGTTCTGCCGTGTGCGGTCCGTCGAAGTTGGAGGCGCTGAACCTGCCGAGAAATGAGATCGAGCTCTTGCGCTTGCCGTACCCTTGGAACACCTCGTCGTCGCCGTTCGACGTCGACCCCTTGCGACGGCTGAAGGAGAGCGCTCGTAACCCTTCCGACCCGCGTCTCAGTCCCCAAGTCGAGGGTGCCTTTGCGTATGGCCGTTTGATGGAACTGCTCGGTGACTCGGGCGTGTTGTCACGTAACTGGTGCGGATCTGCCTCGCGGCCTGTGGGGTGGCTGATTTGTTCAAACTGATGAATTCTATCTCTCACTGGCGAGACAGCGCCTGCAGCTGAGCTATTCGAAAGTGCCTTCATCTTCGGCGGCGTATGGGTCCGTCTGCGTCGTTTGTGTCTGTGTCGCGTCTTGCGTATCTTGTTGGGGCCGGCCAGCAAGATGAAGGAAGGCGGGATATGGCGGAGCTCTTTGCGTGCAGCATCCGGCATTGCGGTGAAAACAATGTTGGGCAAGCTGGGACTGGACTTCATCGCAACAGCATCATTCACCGCTTGCCAATACTGCAGATAAGGAGAAGAAGACGACTCGGGCAGGGAATTGTGGGAACCGGCGACTTCCTTAGGTGTCTCATTGGCCGCGTGCCTTTGATCGGACTGCCTTTGAGCGCTCTCAATGCCTCCGGGGCTCTGGGGTTGAGTCTCGGGTAAGGAAGCCCTGGGAAGCAGCAGTAGCTGCGGCTTGGTCAATTCGCGACCTGACGTCTTCACTGGGGATTCATCGGTCATATCAGCATTACTAAGTGACTCTCTCGCTCTGTGCTTGATCGTCCGAGACAGCTCTTCAACCAGAGCTGCTCTGAGCGCCTTGCCTTCCACCCGCCGAACGGTAGGGGTCCTCGGACATTGGACGACGGGGAGAGGAGGGCGAGTGGGCGTCGGCTCGGAGTCCCTCGCCCCGCGGTCCAACCAGTTGATGTCCGCCTGAAATGGATGTATGCTGTCGGCGGCTTGCCTGTCCCGCGTATCAGACTTCACAGACCTTGCTCGTTCAAGCGTGTTGGGGAGCGAGGTGGTGGAGAAACGACAGCTGCTGGCTTGAAGCTCCCGCTCGAACACTTTGCACATATCTGCGACGCTGTGACTCTTGCCCGGGATGATCCCATGCTGTTGGTGATCCAAGAACAACCGAAGATTGTTGTCGCGTGGGATAGAACGAGGACAGGTTGACGGGGTTCGAGGTGCAGGTGTGCGTACCGGCGGAGAGACCGCCGGGCGAGCGCTGGCGTCTGTATCGATGGCTTTGGAAGCCCGAGGCGCGGACACTGAATGGCCCTGTTGTACCGGCAACGGCGCGGTGACGGCCCTCGTGGCATGGGTGACAACAGGTGACGCGACTGCCTCGTTCCCTTTGTTTGTTGATTAGCCGCGGACGCAACCCTCAGGGATACAGGTCTGACGACTCTCGACAGACTCACCAGACAACCGCTCAAACAGCTTCCTTTTCTCAGAGACCGTGCTCGAACTCAAGAGGCCTCTCATCTTTGCTCCGGGCTCAGCGCGGTTTTCAGGGGTCACGGATTGCCCTCGCGCCTCTCTGGCGGTGGGAGACGGCTGAGGCTTCGTGGGGGACGCCTAGTCCTCTCTATTGCCTCGGTTCTCCCAGCCATGGGCTGCTTCACAGTTGGCTCCCTCACCGCTCGCTTTACTGCTATCAGAGTCTGTGTCTCTGGCCTCTTGGACGTGGTGTCTGGAAACGGTTGAAGGGACTGCCGGCCCAGTCGCAGGGATGTCAGCGTGGGTCGAGCGGTTCTTGTCCAGCGGAAGGACCGTAAGCCGGTGGCAGCTGGCCTGAGGTCTAGTCAGGCCCTGCAAGTTAACAGACGTAGTTGACGGGCGCTTCCCCGAGGACCAGAACGAAGCGGACTCAGAGAGCCGCCGAGAGGGCCTGGACTCTTCCTTGATAACAGCATCGAGCATTTCGAACTTGGACACCAGGGCGGCCAGACCCGGCGAGGCAGTACGGAGGGGCGGTGCTGGCATGCAAAGGGAAGCTGTCCTCTCACGCCGGGCAGCCATGTGCTGACGCGGGAGTTGTGCCGCTGCTTCTCGAATGCGGACAAACTTGGGCGAGCCGGTGCCAGATTGGCCTTTGCGCGCGAGGAGCAACGCCTCTGGCGTGGCCAGCAATTTCGGGGAGGCTTCCGGTGACGGGCGGCTCGGGGGATCCATGACGGTTAATCCAATGCAAAAGACGCAAGGCAATAATCTTTTACCCACGGCGGTAACTACTAGGACACGAAATGACAACCACAGCCGCCGCTCGATGTGACGAGGGAGCACAGAAGAGAGGCTACGACAGCACACTCATTGCGCAGGAGAGCCCGTGTGGGATGCATCAGCTCCGTAGGCTCGACTCTTGGGGAAGGAGTGATATCCATGCCTGGTGGAAAAGGCAGGAACAAACCTAGTCCAGGTGCGGATCATCGATACTGTCCAGGTCCCGTCTTCCAACCTCAAGATCAACCTCTGCCCTGATGGCTCGTTATTCTCTCAGGGAAACGGATAAAGTCATGGCCTTGAAGCCTGGCTGTATCGAATGAAGGGACGCAATACACGAGACCAGCCCAGAAGTAGTTACACAAACCACGCACCAGTCGCAGCGATACAGACAAATGAAAGCAGCGACCAACCCGGCCCAACGAATTCAACGGAACAAGAAACAAGCCTAAACGCAAGCTGCATGGCCATTCACACCAAGAATCCAAAACTGTGTCCGCAAAACGCGATCTGCCCCCCCCTTCCCCGCCTTCATCACCCAACCAAGCAACACCCCCTAGACAGTCGCGGCTCAGACAACCTCCCCGCCTTCCACGGCGCAGTCAAACGCAAACAGTAGCTCACCCTAGGAGCTACCGCTCGGCACGCGCTCCTCCCGCCGCTCGATGCCATAATTCACCCTGACACCACCACCGCCGCCGTTGCCGCGCTCCAGGTCCGCCAGCCCCGCGTCCACCGGCGAGGTAACATCCCCATGCCGATGACGATGATGAACGTGATGATGATGGTCCACCCTCCCCTTCTCGGAAGACTCGGTCGACCCATCGCTGGCGATATGCGTGACCACCGCGCCGCCGTCGCCGCCGCGATGCACGCCGCTGGTGTTGTTGTTGTGCATACTCCACAGCAGCGGCCGCTTGGTGGTGGTGGTCGTGGCAGTGGACAGGCCCGAGCGCGCGTTCGAGATGGTGGTGGACGACATGTCGCCCGTGCGGTGGTGGTGGTGGTTGTGACTGTGGCCGCTGGCGTCTTCCGAGCCCGGGCCGGTGCCGAACGCGGCCGGGTTGGCGAGGCGCTGGGCGACGAGCGTTCCCAGAGGGAGCACGATGATCACCGAGGTCTGGGTGAGCGAGGCGGCTTCGAAGCGGGAGAATTGCACGAATTCCAGCGCGGAGAAGACCACTGCACACCCCGAAAACAGTCAGTCCCCGAAAAGGGGGATGGGACAGTGGTGAGGGGGAAACAAACATACCGGGAACGAACATCAAGATGCCATTGGTGATGACCAGCACGTCCATGGCTTTCAGCCCCTGCAGAGACGGCAGCACGCTGCGGTTGACCCACATGTGCATGACCAGCCGGATGTTGAACAGGAAGCAGAACCAGCAGATGGACGCGGTGATCAGCCCGAGGTAGGCCTGGCGCACCCAGTTCTTCAGGTACGACATGTCGGCGTAGAGGGTGGCCTGGGTCTGGAAGATGGTTGTCGCAAAGTTGAACCCCACCGTCGTCAGCACCAGCGCCAGCGACATGGCCGTGGTCGGCACCCGGTACTTGGCCGGCCACAGCCGCATCATGGACCACGCCTGCACCACCAGCGCCGCCAGGATAAGGATGGTGACGGGGACACTGAGGGCGGTGGTGGCCGCGCTCGTGTTGTAATCGGCGCGGGGGATGGGGCTGGCATCGCCCGAGACGACGGTGTAGAAGTTCACCCAGGTGGAGGTGAAGAATAGGGCAAGGAGGAGCATGCGTATCAGGTTCAGCGTCAGAGCCGCGACGCTGATGAGGGTGGGCGTGCGCTTGAACCGCGCTCTGGGCGTCATGGCGAGCACCACGGCGAGCATGACGATGCAGGCGCCGATCTGTGTGCCGTAGAGGATGGATAGCGAGGTGGCATTGGTGTAGACGAGGGTGATCATGGCCGTGTTGAACGGGACCTGCGTCTGGCCGTCTGCATAGAGGATGAAGGAGGTTTGCCGCGTCGGGTCGAACGGGGGTGTTGAACTGTTGGACGCCATCTCTCCCAGATTTCAAGGACAAGAGGTAGTCCGGGTGTTGATACGAAGATCAGATAAAACGTCTCAGCCCGTGTAGTCCGCGGCGGTGTCAGTCCGATATCTCTCGACACATGCAACAGCGAGTGCGGATGTTAAGTCAGTTGAAACTTAAATGCTCGACGGGAGCAAGCAATATGAGACGCTCAGGCCCATGTGCTGAGTGACAATAGTACGAGAGATTAGACGTCGAATCGACTGTTCTGGGCGTGTCGGAGTGGCTCGCGTAGCCAGCCCCTATTCTGGCTGTCAAAGAACAATCCTAGGAGGAGAGGCCATTTCCCCTTGGCCTAATCCCCCCTCAGATTTCGGGGTGGATGTCTTCAAAGAATACCATCACGCTGTATGCGAGCGTATTGCAAGGGACAATGAGATGTGGTACGTCGCCCAGCCATTCAGGTGCGTAAGCGCGTTCCGCGATAGTCGCTTTCCTTAGGATTGTTCTCCCGGGCCCCCCTTAGTATTGTTCTCAACGCCCGACCCACAATTCGCTGCGTTGCCGATCTCGAAGCAACTGACAAGTCGAATGACGACCGGTGTATCCCGAAGGCCAAGAGGATGCTATATGATAGGAAAATGAAAAGAGACTCCCCCATGTGCCTGGGAGAGTACTGGCTGCCGAGGTTGTGCAACCGCAGCCGACAAGTTCCGACGCTACGTCCGCGACAGGTTTCAGTTGAAATCATGTTCATGGCTACCTAGGTGTATCACTTTCATCAACCGATGACGACATGAGCCTTGACTGTCCGTTTGATGTTGCAGTCATTGAGTGCACCCGGGCTCATTTTCGGGTGGTTGGAATGTGGTTGGATACGCCCTCCGCGAAGTGTGAATCAGCATTCGGTGCATCCTAACCTGCAACGATGGTGTTCAGCTCGGCCCCTGCAGTTCCCTCTGATGGTCAAAAGATGAGGGCTTCACGCTTGGGACGTGGCTACTCCCAGGCCAGGTCGGACGTTCTACCATTGGCATCTCCAGACTGTCGAACAACCGGTGTGGTGCATCGAATGCAGAGGCAGGTGTTGGCCGCAATCGACCCAGAGCTTCACGGCACAACTCCAGGAGTAGCGTCTGTGCCGGACCTGCAGCTTGCATCTCGGGCTATCCAGTGACGACTTTCATCACGACCTAGTCCACGTGTTGAACGAACTCTGCAGCACCGTAGCCGCGCAGGCGCGGGTGCTCAGCGAGGGAGGCGGCAAGCAGCCAATCGGCATCGTTGCCTGTGTGCGTGTCGATCGGCGGCTGCAGCATCTCGGATCTTGCTTGGGCTTGCCCGAAGTCGGTGAGCCAGAGTACCTGAGTACCCGAGAGCCCCCGGCGTTCTGAGACAACGGTGTGACCGGCTGTCAAGTGAGCTGTGGCGGCAGCCAGGCAAACCTACTCTGTGAGCGCAGTCCTGCGGCAATAAATTGTCTGAGCAGGACCGTGATGAGATCGTGTAGCGACCGACAAGGTAACGGCTGCCAGGCTTCGCAAGAGCCCCCAGTGCGAACCATATGATGAAACTTGAATGGTTGAGGACCTGAGGTGTAGGAGATTGAGCCCCACTGCAGTGGTGATGGTAGGGTTAAGGTACGAGTTAGTTTCCGTAGTGCATGTGCGGGGCCTTCAAACCGTTCCTTCCCAATGCTCCAGCACAGGAATCTTTGAAGCATCGCATTTATTAACAGAATCGACCAAGCGTTGGTAACTGGAGCATATTTACAGATAAAGCATTCCGTAGCCTCCGGTGTGTTAGGCAGGATGGCGCGCGTTGTACGTATCTGCCGGCTCCTCCGGATCGCGGTTTGCTTCGCGCAATGCCACCGTCCCCGGCGACCCTGCAGCTGACCGTGTGCCCCTGGCTTATGAGAGCAGGCTGTCGGGCAGTTGACATCAACGGCCAGCATGGCGCACAACCTCGCCCAGTGCCGCCTCCTCATTAAGAAAGCAAGCCAGGCCGGCGCCAGAGTAGCTCATCCTCCCGAACCCCTGGATTTATTTTCCACGCTGAACCTCAATGGCAGGCCCTTTTCCTGCCCGAAGCAAGCGACTACATCGCCGGCTCTGGAGAGGAGACCGTCCGGCTCGTCAAGCCAGTCCATGAAAGCGAGTTTGTCCTGGGCTTGCGTGAAGAAGCCCGGCGCGAGAGGTTGTCGATCCATGTCGGTGTGCACGAGCCAGGGCTCGACACCCAGCGAGTGAAGAACACCGTGTTGTGGATTGACGACCGCGGCGAAATCGTGCACCGTTACCAGAAGATTCACCTGTTTGACGTCGACATCAAGGACGGCCCGGTGCTGAAGGAGAGCAAGTGAGCAGCCCCTGCGACCTCGGGGGGCCAGATCGTGTCTGATTGTCATCGCTTCAGCTCCGTCGAGCCAGGTGCCGAGATTGTGCCTCCGTTCGATACTGCGGTTGGGAAAGTCGGTTCTACGATATGCTTTGATGTTAGATTCTGTCCGTTTCCACGGTGATTTCCTACGCTGACAGTATCCAGCTTCGGTTCCCCGAGATCATTCTCCGCTTGAAGCGCCTTGGAGCTGATATCATCACCTTCCCTTCCGCATTTACAGTCCCAACAGGAAAGGCCCATTGGGAAGTCCTGTTGAGAGCACGGGCGATCGAGACACAATGTTATGTCATTGCCGCCGCGCAGGTGTGTGCAGATGTCCATTGGGGCTACCTTGACCGAGATGTGGCTGACAAGCGACGGCAGGTCGGAAGGCACAACGAGAAGCGTGTGAGCTACGGCCACAGCATGATTGTCGATCCGTGGGGTACCGTGATAGCCGCGCTTGGGGGGGCAGGCGAAGAGCCCGAGATTGCTACTGCCGAGATTGACCATGGCCTTCTACGCAAGGTCAGGATGGAGATGCCGCTCCGACGACGGACGTATGTGCTGCCGCAACACCTGTCTCATACATGCTTCTGTTCTGACGTTTGCGCAGCGATGTGTATCCGGAGATTTAGCGTTGCATTACCTCATCTAATGCCGTCAATGCCTTGCAAGCTTGGGCATTCCTCTCCGAGACATCTACAGTTCTGATGATCACCTGGTGCCCAGTATCGAAGCTACCTGACTCGGCGTTCCTCAAGCAATTCTCGCCCCGCTTCTCCGTGAAGGAAACACCGGCGTCCTTCTGGTTGGCCTAAACCTAAATTACAATAAGGTCCCAATGATTATGCCGCACTGAAATCTCACAACAGAGGTGTCTTGTCAAGCGTTTATGAAGGTTCGTAGAACAACAGTTTCTAGGCAACTTGGCCGAGTGGTCTAAGGCGATGCACTCAAGGAAATCCTTGCCCCTAAAACGGGCAGTATTGCATTCTCGCAAGAGGCGTGAGTTCGAATCTCACAGTTGTCAGCAGGGAGGCCCTTCCAAGGCCGTTCTTCTTTTCTCGTTTTTGCTCTGCAGCTCGATACACCAGCTTCAGTGGGCGTCTCCATGAGTCCAGTAACTGCGCATTCGAATTTCTGCGCACGCACGGCCTCGTCCCAATGTGCTCTCCGCATCTGCTTCCCGTGACAGACATCCGAAGACCCAAGCTTCAGGATAAATTGGGCTGCATTGATTCAGGCTGCTTAGCTAGTCCACACTGCAAATTGCTATGCTTCCAGACAAAACCAATGGAAGCTCCGCTGGACCATAATTCGGGGGTGAAGACTCGACACTTCCGAACCCGAAACGGAGTTGCCGCCTTCGCGACCTCGAGGACGTTGTCAGCACCAGCTTCTCACTCCCCTATGCCCGGACTGGGAACATTGGCTTCACGCTCGATATATACGGATAGTTACGCAGAATGTCGTCTCCACGGTCTCCTGCAGCGTTGCTTTCGGGTCTTCTGGAAGCGCTCCCATCACACCCTAAGGTGCCTATATATTTACACTCGGCCGGATAAATAACACGGAGACCGTGGAAGGGATCTCGATCTCACTCTCTCGCAACCCTGATGAACGGGATAAGAAGCTTGCCGGCCCCGTGCCGACGAAGACTGTAAACCACCAGCATAGTCAGCAAGTCCAGGACGGATAGCAGCCGCAGACATGCACATCTCAACCATCCTCTCAAGCCTGAGCCTGGCCAGCCTGGCCGTGGCAGGACCAGTGCAGCTTGCCGATCGCCAGGCTCAGAAACTCCGAATCAGTTAAGGCCACCCTCTCGCACACCCAGTCAGAGACCAACTACCCGCTAATACCCCGCACAGTGCCGCTCGGCGACAGCATCACCGAGATCACCTGCTGGCGCGCCCTGGTCTGGGACCAGCTCGCGGCGGCCGGATACGCCGACAGGGTGCAGTATGTGGGCTCGCAGAACAGCAACCCGCAGAACTGCCGGCCGAGCACGGCCAACTGGGACCAGCACCACGAGGGGCACTCGGGCTGGCTGGCCATCGACATCGCCAACAGCTACCTGGCCAACTGGCTGCAGAAGACGCCCGCCGACATCGTCATGTTCATGCTCGGCACCAACGACGTGACCCGCGGGCGCAGCACCAACGATATCATTGCCGCGTATACCAAGATGGTCGGTATCATGCGGGCGGCGAATCCGAGGATGAAGATCATCGTACGTTCTTTGTCTTTCTTCTACGTACACCAGACAGAACATCCGACTGACATGTTGAGTTCTCTGAGTCAAGGTCGACCTAGTCATCCCCCTCTCGTACTCCAACGCGCAGATCCAGGCGATCAACGCGCGCATCCCGGACTGGGCGCGGGGCCTCAACTCAACCGACTCGCCCATCGTCATCGCCGACTGCTACAATGGGTTCTCGACGTCGTATCTGCGCGACGGGGTACACCCCAACCTAGAGGGCGATAGGCTCATGGCGTCGCGGATTGGGCCGCTGCTGTTGAATTATGTGAATGCGTCGCTGGCTGTGTAAGGGGGGGCAGGGGGCGTGTTGGTGGTTGGGTGAAGGTTAGGTAAGGGTCTAAGGGATACTTGGCCGCCAGGTGCGAACTTTCAGTGCAGACGGCTTCGTGCCGGCAGCGGTGCTTTGAGCTCCTCGATACTCCCATCATCTGGTCCTCATGATAATCGTCCCACTCCTCGTGGATGACTTGATCGACACACTTCAGCAATCAAACCTCCTGCGTCCTTTCGCTGCTATGTTCTGCAATCAGATCGGTATTCCTGGTAGCCAGGGGCCCAGCTGGAGGGGGTTCCGTGCTGGCATGCCCCTCCTTCTTCTCTTTTTGGGCTTTGCGGCAGCTGTGGTTTCTCTCCCGGTTTCTCTCCGGTTTTGGCCCCCATCTCTTCTCAGCTAGCTTCGTAGGTTTCACAGGCTTCTTTTCGTCCGGGCCCCGGGCTCCGAGTTCAAACTTACCTAGTTCTTCAGCGCCTCATCGTCCTTCTGCTAATCTCCATAATGATGCATATGAGCGGCACATTGGAGAGTGAGGTTAGATTTAGGATAGCAAAGCGAGATGTAACTAGGTCGCTACGCGGGAGATTGAGCTACTGACGGTAGAATCGAGGTTGAAGCAACTAGGAACTACGAGTATGCCCGGTAAAACTATTGGCGCGCCCGCCCTAGAGTACCAAAATATCAAGATTCAATGCCTACCTAGAAACTAGTTGTACTCAAAAAGAGTCACCCTATATTGTCCCTTTAGATGCCCTAACCCTAATTAGGGAGAGTTATCAAAAACTTACAAAAACACCGGTACGGGGAATCGAACCCCGAGCTTCGCGGTGAAAACGCGATATGTTAACCGTTACACTATACCGGTACCAGGTATTGTTGAACTTTGGAAGCCGCGACCAGCTCTTCAGCATCGCCGGGAAGGGAAGGAGCGACCAGTTCAGTTCCTTCCTCAAGGTTCCCTAGATCCCAAACACCGAGCTTGTGCTTCGTGCCTTCGATCTTGGAAGTGCCATGCCTTGACCACCATGTTCTCAATTGAATCAAGCTTAATCTGGGATCATTCTACGTGTCCGTGTCCGGCGTTGGAGCTGCAACTGTGATGAGGTAGGCTAAGTCGGCATTATCAATTCCCAACTATAGATGCTACAAGCAGTCACCGACACAAGATCATCATGGATGTCGTATGTCGGAGAAAGGGTCTTTATACTTGGCAGTTACAACCAGGTACGCCCACTCCTACTTTGTACAGCGTCTAGATCAATTGATGACCTTCACGACAGCACAACGATTCCGGTCGAAGATCCATGAGCGTGCGTGTACAGTGGACACGACAATCATACATACAAGTCGCAGAATTTGGGGAAACCTTAGCGCAAATCCGCTACGTAGCTCAAAGAAATCTTGCCAGCAGTCAACGGCAAGACAAAACCAGAACCTCAACAACCCACAATGCTTCGCCCCGGGATCCAGCCGGCATACAATCTCAGAATCAGACACAAGACGCGATCACGAACTCCTAGCCAACGACATCACCGCTTCCATATCCGGCCCTCCCTCCCTATCAGCAGTCGCCCAGCGCTGCATCCTCCAAAAAATGGTCTGCAACGCCCGCCACCCCTCCAGCATCTCCCTCTCCTCCACCGTCTCGACTCCGGCCCGATCGGGACCAGCAGCTCCCCAGGGGACTTCATCAACGCCACATCGCGTCCACTCCCCTTTGAACTCCTCCTTACCGTCGACCCTTGGAGGCGGCGGGACCTTGCCGGTTGTAAAATACTCCCGCAGCACCTTCGCCATGCATCGCGAGACCGTCGAGATGGTGCAGTGTCCGAGCGACTGCTGTTCCACCAGGCCGGCATCCTTGAACTGCAGCGCCGTCTTGACTGCCGCGCGGAGAGGGGTGACGGGGTCGTAGGTGTTGGAGAGGAGGAGGATTGGGTGGGTCGTTTCGATTTGTTTATTGGTCTTTGAAAGTTCGGTAGCGGGGAGAGGGTGGGATGGGTAGATATCCCAGCCGTTGCACTTCAGCATCAGCTCCATCCAGATGTCCCCGAACTGGGAGGTGGCCGCCAGGGCTTCGTGGCCGGAGCGTATCTCGGGGAGGGTCATATTCACCTGTCGTGGCTTAGCGAGGACGGGGAGAAGTGTGGTTTTCCTGGATGGGGATCACTTACTGACTGCGTCTTGTCGCCGCACATGATGGCGCGCTGGGCGTCGGTCATCGTGCCTGTGACGAGCGGGTTTCCCGCTACCGTGCAGAGCAGCTGCGCGTCCTGGAAGAGCGCGCCCAGCAGCTCGTACTTGCCCTCGTAGATGATGTTCAGCACGGTGGCCAGCCCAGGGAACCCCTTCACCGGCGAATACAGGGTCGTGAAGACGAGCTGCTTGACGAAGTTGTTGCGGAGGAAGACCGGGTAGAAGTGCTCCGGGTGGGTAAAGGTGACGGGGCTCGTCTCCAGACGGTCCATGACCTCATCATATCGCCGCTTGACATCCTGCGCGGTATCCCCGTTCCGATACAGATCGCACTTCCTCCCCGCCTCGACACAGTATCGGAACAGCTCCCCCAGCACTTTATCCGCATCCACCAGACTCTCCCTCCACAGGGGAGTCTCGTACAGCTCCCCATCCACGACACCATCCAACACCACCCTCCCGACCCGCTCGGGAAACATCCTCGCAAACGTGGCACCAAGATACGTGCCGTACGAAAACCCCCAGTAAACCAACTTTCCCTTCAGGCCCTCCTCAGCATCTTCCCCAGCCCCGTGTTTACCAACCCACCTCTCCCACGCATCAACAATCCCCTTCATATCCCGCGCCACATGCTGCGTGCTGGCATGGCCCAGTATACTACTACTCCCGCCCTCCTCCTTCAGCCGACGATCCTTCTCCCCACACAGCCGATTCACCCCGCGATGACCCGCATCGATCAGCCTCGTGGCCACATCGCTCTCGTTCAGCCCGCCAAAGTCCCGCGTCATGGACTCCCACTGCAAGCGGCGCAGCATCCCGCCGGCGACATCTTCCTCGCAATCACCACCACCGTCACGAGTACGGTGACGGTGGTGGTGGTGGTGGTGCTGCTTGCAGGAGGGCGGAGGAGGGGCAGCCCAGCAATCGGCCCTGGGGACAGTGAAGCCCACGCCGCGGGGGTCGAAGCCCAGAATGGGTTGGTCTGGCCCCAGGACCTTCTGCAGCGCCGGGCCGCCGAGCAGGGCCAGTGCCACGCCTGACCCGCCGGGTCCGCCGGGGTTGAGTAACAGTGGCTGCTTCAACTTGCTCGTGGGCGATGAGTGGGTTTGGGTGTGGTTGTGGGTTTGGGAGGGGAGCAGGAGGAGGGCGATGTGCACTTTGCCAGCGGAGGCTGAGTTGTTGTTGGCAGAAGAAGAGGAGGAGGTGTAGTCCATGGGAACGGTGAAGCGGGCGCAGAGGAAGGAGGGGTTGATGGAGGTGTAGCAGGGATGCCATTCGAGCTCTGGGCTGGGTGTGATCTGTGGCTGGGTTTAGATGGGTCCGTCGAGGGAAGGGGGGGGACAACTGACGGATTCCCAGGGATTCAAGTGGTCGCCCTGCACAGAGTGCGGCTCTTCACTAACGGGGCTGCGCAGACGATAGCTGAAGAGACGGAGGTTTGTCAGGCAGCCGAGGACCACGATGCCCGCGAGCAGGGCGGCAACTCGGAAGCGACGCCGCGATCCACGGCATCGTGTTGTATCTGGCTGTGGAGGCAGCGGCAATGTGATGCCGGATCCCTTCTCCATTTTCTCACCAGTCCTGGGGGATAGTGGGAAGATGCTTCTGCGGAGTTAAGGGCCAAGAAGTGAAGTTGAGGTTCTTGGAGATGGGCAAATACCCGCGGGATTGACGCACCCCGCATGCGAGTTAGGCATCCTTACCGGACTGAGCCGGATGCTGACCCGTTACCGCGACCCGGATGACCCAGAGAAAATGCCCGGTCAACCATTGGAAGGTCGTAATGCTGTTGCTCCTTCCGTACCACGGGTTGTTTTGAGGCGCAAGGTGGGTGGGGGGCGAAACATTGATAACCCCGACAAGGTATCATGCCTATATTACTGCATTTTCAATCGATATACCATAAAATGAGAATACATCGCGCCTGCGCCTCACATAGGATATCAAAAGTTACTTTTTCCATTCCCACCCAGTCCTAACTCCAGCCCTGACCTTCCCATCAACTCAAAAACTTAGATTCCCCCTGCTGAAACAGCCAGTCCCGGTTCGCATCCACCATGAAATCTGTAATGTTAAACTCGCCCGGCACCGTCCCGTTCGCGCTACCCGCGTCCAGCCCGTTCCCGTTCCCATCCGCGGCTGCGCCCGTGCCGGGACCCACCGGCAGTCGTGGCACGTTAAAGAAGTCGAAGACGTCCAGATACTCCAGGTCGTTGGGCGCCGGCGTCCTCGACGCAGGCGTGACGCTCGCAAACCGGCTCTGCCACCCTCCGTTCCCCCCGCCATTGCTGCCTCCATTGCCCCCATTCAACCCCGCGCCGAGGAGGGGCGGCACATGCCGCGGCTGGCGACTGATCAGGAAGTCCAGATCGAACGCCGTGCGCCGCATGTCGGCCAGGATCCGGACGCTGTTAGGCGTCTGGCCGCCGCCCTGCTGCTCGCTGTCGCGGTGCTCGTCCAGCACGCGGCTCAGCAGGCTGCAGTAGCGCGCCGCGACCGGCCAGTACCGGCCCATCTCGCGCAGCGTGTCGACGAAGGGGCCGATCTGCGGGCTGAGCTTGCGCTCGACGGTGCTGCCGTGCACGAGCAGCACGCGGGCGGCGACCCAGAGGGTGAAAGCGAACGGCGGGCCGAGCTTGCAGAGGAGGTTGTTGTTGACGACGAACTCGCACAGCGCCGAGATGTTCTCGACGGCGGCGTGGCAGCGCTGCGAGGCCGAGTAGCTCGGCGTGAAGATCGGGGAGCGGGTGGTCGGGTACGCGGCGGACGAGTGCAACCGGATGACGGCCGTGTGGTACGTCGCGTGCAGCATCACCCAGCCGCAGTTGATGGTTTTGGCCGAGGCGGGCTGGAAGAGTTTGGCCATGTTGCCGTATTCGCCCGGCAGGCCGAATTTCCAGGCCGCCAGCATGTTGTCAAGCTCCTTGTAGCGCATCTGCCAGGTCTCGACGTCCGACAGCGCGCTGATGTCGACGGGTTCTTTCAGGAACTTGTGGATTTTGGACAGTATGCCGAGGATCTCGATGTAGTAACTAAATGTACCCAGGTTCTCGGGCTTGTCGACTTCGTGCTCGGACCCGTTGCCGCAGAGGTTGTCGTGCTTGACATCGGCAGCCCGGAACCAGCGCGTCTCGACTTTCTGGTTCTTCATCCAAAGGTCGTCGCGGCACGGCAGCGTGCGGTCGATCTCGCGGTCGTCGATGCCAAACTCGAAGGCCGTCGCGATGGTGGCATATCGGTCGAGTAAGTACACCATCCAAAAGAGCCGTCGTCGCGACTCCTCCTCGATGAAGTCGCGGGGCTCGGGCAGGATCATGGCGCGCAGCGTGTAGATCGACGTGAAGTTCGGGGCAACCGAGAAGGAGTTGCTCTCGACCGTCAGCCCCAGCTGCACCACGGCTCGTGTGATGAGCGCCATGATATTCCAGCCCGGCGGCCCGTTGCTGCTGCCACAGAGGTCCAGGGCAAGGATCACCAGTGCTTGCAGCGACTTGACCGACAGATGCTCCATGCCGTAGAGCAGCACGCGCTGCTTAGACGCATCATGGTATCGCTGCCGGCTCTCCTCGGTGAGCCGCACGTCGGTCGAGTACCGCATCGCGGTCGCGACGATGGCATGCAGCAGGATCTTATCCTCCTCGCCAATCATGGACGGGCCGAACAGAGAGTCCAACGTGGTCTTGCGGTGCAGGATCGGGCACCAAGTGTTGACGTGTTTGAAGTACAGGTCTGCCAAGGCGTACAGCAAGTCATACGGCGGGAGTTCCTGCTCCGATGCCATCTGGCCCGAGTGGTGCGTGGTCGCAGACGGTGACTGCAGATGCTGGGCGGGTCCAGTCCCATAGTACTCCTGCGCTGCGGCGCTCGGCGCCATGGCCGTCTGCATGTGGCTTCGCGGCGAGATGCCAGAGACGGCGTGGAAGCCGTCGTGTCCCGACGCGGCCGACAGTCCAAAGTCGACAGATGTCGACGGCTTTTGGAGGAAGAGCGCCGTCTCCGCCTGCGGGGTTCGGATAGTGTCGTGGCCCGGCCGTGAAAACACGGGCGGCATGGCTTCGCGAGGGGTGCCATGGTCGCTCGGCAGGCTCTGGTTGCTGCCCCTGACGCTCGCGGCGGCGGCGTGCTGTGCCAGGTTGGTGCCACCGCTCCCGGGCCCGCTCCCTGGACTATTGTTCGATGTCAACGACTGGAGAATCTCGGAGTGTAGCCGTAGCCTTTCCTCGAGCTTGTCCAGACGCTGCTCCAACTCGCGGCCATAGCCCGCCCGCAGTCCTGGCTTTTTTCTCTCCTTGTACTCGCAGAGCGCGCCGTTGCGGCTGCACCACCCGCAGGACGGCTGGCCACGGTCGCATTTCACCTGTACCGGTCAGCAGGCTGTCGGTCGGCGATGATGTAGTCTCAAGCACGGTAGGGAGGGGGCATACTTTCCGCTGCTTGCAGAGCTCACACCTAGGGTGGCATCAGCATCGAGTTGCCGACGGGGACGATGGTCTGGCGGCTGTAGCGGCGGACACGGCTACTTACGAGACGGATATGGGTCGCTTGCGCTTTCCAAGGCGAGCGCCTTCGTGCTGGTCGTCGTCGTGGTCGAGGTCATCGCTCTGCTGGCCGCCATCGTCGCTCTCCGGGGGATCCTGGTGCGCATGCCGCCCTGGATGGGAAGACTGCGGCGACGACTGCAGTTGCAGGCCGTTGTATCGGGGAGCCTGGTGCTGCATCATGCCGAGCGCCCACGGCGAGCGATCGCCGCCCGCGACGGCAGTCACCACGCGAAAGCGGGACTCGGGCGTTGGAGGGGGAAGTGGAGCGAGAGACCTGCCGAACCCCAGTGTACGGCGCAGCGATGCTCAGGGTTTGAGACCAATTGACCCGTGCGACACGATACGGTCACGCTGTATGCACAAACGCGGTATCTCCTAATCGCCACCAATAATCAGAGCCAGTCCGATGGCCGATGTTCCATGGAACGGTTCGGTGTAATGTTGTGTAGAGGAGCGAGACGGACAGTGGAGAGACCTCGGACGTTTTATCGCGGTGCAAGTGCACCCGATGCGCCGAATTCCGACCAGGGCTTGGGACCCATCAGGCGCGTGCATGGATTGTGGGGAAGCGAAATTGGCTGCTGATGATTCCGGGGTGAGGTCCAAGCTCCGAGCTGCACAGCCAGCTGCCCTCGGCTCCAAGCCTACAACACGACGTCAACAACTTGTAACGATGTCCCAAGGTCGCTTTCAACGAGCCTCTGAAGGTAATGATTCTCCCAGGTGTAACTAGGACGCTCAGTCCTTCTCGCCATCCACGTATTATGGGGATGGTCTCCGAAGTGCCGAGCATGGGGCGTTGGGTGACCTGCAGCAGCCCGCATGGGAATTCAGCCCGTCATGCCGACGGCAGGGTCCAGGTCCGTCTTCCAGCCTCAAGGGCCCAAACGGAATGCGGGAACGTCCGGCCCCGGTGCCGTCCCTTGGGTAACTTGGGTTGTCTCTGGCATAGGTTTGGGTTGGTTCCGTTGTACTGTTTCACCCCGTAGGGCCGGCGGGCGCTGCCGCTCTCGTGGAAGCCGAAGGCCTTGGGGCACCTGACATCTGACCCGGCTCACGCATTCCACTGTCCAATCTGGATGGGGCGCCGGGCAGGGGGACTGCTACGAAGCCGAGTGGACGACGCCTCAACCCCAAGAGGTCTCCATCGTCGGGATATCACCGCCCGACTGCAGGCCCCACCATCTCACGTTGCAGAACTGCCCCAAGAAAAGGGCTGCCCCCGCGTTGATGAAGTCAATTGTCGTCTCTCCTGCCAAGACTACGATCTGTGGAAGCTGACAAACACCAACACCAAATCCTGGGCCCATACACTCCGAAGTCGTGCCCTATTCCTCGCGGGACTGATCGCAACCTCTTGGCTCCGACTAGCAGGCTCTCGAGATGGCCGCGGCTCGAGAATTCCCGACCATCAAGGCCATAAGGTCCTATGTCATTGGCGGTGTTGGGTCAGGTGCGTGAGAGATTTCCGTGGATCGTCAAGAGCTGGTGGCTAACATGCCGAAGGCGGCGATTACCACAACGTCAAGGGGGGACACTGGTAGGGGTTCCATGCAGCTGCTGTAGGAATAGCCGCTGACTAACCCGCACAGGCTGATCGACTCGCCCATCTCAACACCATGCTCGAAATGGGAGAAATACAGAGCCTCGCGCACAAGCTGGGGCATCAACGTGCTCGGCTCCTTCTTCGTTGAGATCGAGGCTACCGACGGCACCGTCGGCTTCGCAACCGGCTTCGGCGGTAAGCACCGAGTGTTAGTTGCTGGTCACCACGTCCCAGGCTAACATGGGCAGGCCCGCCGGCATGCTGGCTTGTCCACCAGCACTTTGAGCGCTTCCTGATCGGTGCCGACCCTCGCAACACGAACCATCTCTTCGAGCAGATGTACCGCGCATCCATGTTCTACGGCCGCAAGGGCCTGCCGGTCGCCGTCATCTCCGTCATCGACCTGGCCTTGTGGGACCTGCTGGGCAAGATCCGCGGGGAGCCCGTGTACAAGCTGATCGGCGGCAACACCAAGGACCGCATCGACTTCTACTGCACCGGCCCCGACCCGCCGGCCGCCAAGGCCATGGGCTTCTGGGGCGCCAAGGTGCCGCTGCCGTACTGCCCCGAGGAGGGCCACGCCGGGCTCAAGAAGAACGTCGAGTTCCTGCGCAAACACCGCGAGTCGGTCGGGCCCGACTTCCCGCTCATGGTCGACTGCTACATGTCGCTGAACGTGCCATACACGATCGAGATCGCCAAGGCGTGCGAGGAGCTCAACATCAACTGGTGGGAGGAGTGTCTCAGCCCCGACGACACCGACGGCTTCGAGCAGATCAAGCGGGCGCACCCGACCATCAAGTTCACGACGGGCGAGCACGAGTACTCGCGCTACGGCTTCCGCAAGCTCATCGAGGGCCGCAACCTCGACATCATCCAGCCGGACGTCATGTGGCTCGGCGGTATGACCGAGCTGCTCAAGGTCGCTGCCATGGCGGCCGCCTACGACATCCCGGTGGTGCCGCACGCGAGCGGGCCCTACAGCTACCACTTCGTCATCAGCCAGCCCAACACGCCGTTCCAGGAGTACCTGGCCAACTCGGCCGACGGGAAGAGTGTGTTGCCGGTGTTTGGTGACCTGTTCATGGACGAGCCCATTCCGACGAAGGGCTTCCTCACGACGGCCGACTTGGATAAGCCAGGCTTTGGGTTGGCCGTGAACCCCGCGGCAAGGTCCAAGCTGATTCCCAGCACCTACCTGTTGGCATTGCCGCAGTCTCTCGGCCCGCCGAATGGCAATCCGGAGGAAACGGCGCAGGCGCAGAACGGGACCGCGTAGGGTATCAAGGTCGAACCACCAACCATATTGGATGCCGTGTTGCCATCAGACCATAATAGCTTCTTGCATATTGACAGAATTCAAGGAGTCGTCTTTGGTCTTACCAGAATGCCTCTTGGACGAGTCGCGGGACGACTGACGTCATGCGATCTCTCGTGAAGTTGAGTGGCCGGGTCGGCTATTTCCTTTCTTCTATGGGTGGAAAGTTTGGGAACCTGCCTGTGAGTTACAGTTGCTTAGAGTCGACCTCTCTGGAATGCCCTCGTAGCACCCCATCTCTTGAAAAGGCGAACTGTTGGCAGGGAGGAGACTTGGCCTTGCTTGCCTCGCTGTCATTTAACCCGAGGTGTGGGCCCGAGGCACTAAAGCGGTGGGTCTGCGGGGAAGTCAAGGGGTCGTCCCCGCCGGGGTTCGACCTCGACTTGACTTCCCAAATGAGCTTGAGCCCAGATGCAGCACACAGAATCGTCTGCAGGAGAGGTAATGGCAAGCAGAACGATGGGTCAACTGAAATATCCGAGAAATGGCCCGCGTCAAATTGACACCCCGGCGGGTGCGGAATGCGGATCCCCATGGTATTAACCCCGCGAACCGGCCCCTCATAGATCTCATGGGGATTCAACATCAACACCACCCGGTCCAGCCTAGACTACACTCGATCCTCATACGCTCCTATCGACATATTGAAAACCATCTATGCCCTACACCCAAACCTAAGCGCCGTAGTATAGCACAGTAAACCCGCCAAGCCATGCCCCCAACCAACCTCCTCCTTGGCGCTACCGCCATCATCACAGGCGGCACAACCGGCATCGGCCGCGCCATCGCCCTCGCCTTCCTCGCACAGGGCTGCAACGTAGCCGTGAACCACCTCGACCTGGAAAAGGACAAGCCCCACCTCGACTCCCTCCTCTCCGAAGCCGCGGCCCTGCACGAAGCCAGCCCAACCACCGCCGGGAAGCTCGCCCACCTGCCAGGCGACGTGCGCGACCCGGCCACCGGCCCGGCGCTCGTCTCCTTCGCCCTGTCCCAATTCAACACCACCCGCCTGGACATCTGCGTCGCCAACGCGGGGATCTGCACCTTCGCGCCCTTCCTCGACCTCTCCCCGGACCTGTTCTCCAACACGGTGCGCACCAACCTCGACGGCGCCTTCTACATGGTCCAGGCCGCGGCGCGGCACATGGCCCGCGTGAATTCCCCTCCGGGGGGGTCGATCATCGCCATCAGCTCCATCTCGGCGCTCGTCGGCGGCGCGCAGCAGACGCATTACACGCCCACCAAGGCGGGCGTGCTCAGTCTGATGCAGAGCACGGCCTGTGCGCTGGGGCAGTATAACATCCGGTGTAACGCGCTGCTGCCGGGCACGATTCGTACGCAGTTGAACGAGGAGGATCTGAAGGATGACGGGAAGCGGGGGTACATGGAGGGAAGGATACCGCTGGGCAGGACGGGCGTGCCGGGGGATTTGGCCGGGCCGGCAGTGTTTTTGGCGTGTGAGGAGCTGAGTGGGTACGTGACCGGCGCGCAGCTGCTGGTGGATGGGGGGTTATTTGTGAATTTGCAGTAAGGGGTAGTGTGCGGTTGTTGTAGGTTGTGATTTTATCTTTCGAGGAGTATAATTCTATCTTTTGAGGAAGTATACTACTATGTACGTAGTCCGGGGCCTTTTTTTTGGGTGGGGGGGTGAGTGGGGAGTGCAGGGCGGCTCATACTAAGACCACCCGCGCTCTAAGTAATGGTAACTACATGAACCAAGTCACTATCCTGGGATTCTCAAAGTCGAGTTCCGGTTTGACGAACTCAAATATCTTCCTCTTGTTCACGTACTCCTCACTCTCCTGCAGATCAACGATCTCATAATCAAAGCCTGCCAAGTAACATACCGAAGAGAGGGGCAACGCTTCCGGTGCGTGCTGTTCCCCTAGACACCCATCTGTGAACGTATACGAACTTGCCCGCCCTCCTGTAGACACGCCAGGCCTGATAGCGCTAACAGCTTGTCAGATAGATATGTTAACTTGCCAGCTGAATATATCCCGACTATCCGGTTCCATTCTTTCCGAAGGTCCACCCCGGCACGAGAATCGAGGCTCGGATTCGCCGGTTTTAGACTGCTGGGAATGCCCGGCGCGTCACGATGGTTGCGGGGTTCAATGAAAACTATCTCAAAAAGACCGAGGAAGAGTGAGGACAGGAGGAGGAGGATAGTGATGTGGACGATAATAGTGACGATGATAGTGATGATGATAAGGATGAGGAAGAGGATGAGGAAGAGGACGATGATGACAAGAGGACCGTGTTATGTAGGGACGGCAATTACGGCAGCGCTCCAACGGTTGGGGCCTAATCATGTTTCGCATTTGAGGGGAAGGTGTAACCCGGCACGGCTGCATAAGGTATAGTTGGTTGGTAGATCACTGAGCGCTGCAGTGGCGTTCTGGTCACTGTTGGCTGCACCGTGGCAATCACCTCTACCTAATCACCTCCATTCGAGATTGAAATCGGAGCGGCCACGACCCAGTAGAGCATGCCGCGGCATAGCGTAGACTCAGGTGCTTTGTTTTATTATCGCTGAGTTTGAACATTCCAAGTAGACCGCACCCTGCCAACGCCTCCAGCCCAGTCCAAAATGGTAAAAGAGAGCATCCAAGATGGTATTCTATCCAAGCCCGGCCCATCATCCGTCTGTCACTCCGAAACGCCGTCGAGAAGTTCCTCTGCATCGAGAGACAACGCGTTTGGAAGCGGGATCGCGGACCGGCGGTACAGCCAGGGGCCGCCGCCACTTGGCGTGACCTAATCAACAAGCGCCTAAGCGCCCTGATGCCTTGCGCGATGAGGCTCAAGCTGAGGCGGGTACGGACGCCGATCGCCATAGCGACCACGAAGCCATCTTGCGAGTGCCCGAATAGATCGGCCGATATCGACGGTAGCCTCGGTATGTGTTCGAAGACAATGCGCCGCATATCCTAGGAACAAGATCGCTAAGGCTGAAAGAGGCAGTGTGAGCAACGTGTCAGCCAACACCCACTCCATAAAGAGCCAGCACTGAAGTCTTGCGATGTGGTCCGCACAGCCCTTGAGCGCGATGCGCAGCAGCGATACTGTGGGCGCCATCGACATCAAAGAGAAGCGAGAAGCGGCTTTGACCGCCGCCAAAACGACCAAGCGTCGCGAGAGCGGCAAAGGCATGGGCGATGGACGAAGCAAAGGTGAAAACGGGCATGAGGAGAAACTGAGGCGCGACTCGCGTCAAGCACAAAACCGCGTCGGAAAGAGGTACCGGGACAAGCTTGGTGCGGAGTTTCAGAGCTTGCAGGCGGCGCTGCGCCTCGGGTGCTACGAAGATAACGACACACAACCGAAGCGAGCGTCGACTGACGTCAACCACCAGGTGCAGTTGCTCGGGCAACCCATGGAGGCGTGTGGCAACAGACCCGGCAGCACTGTCAATAAGGCCAAGATCCTGGCACTGGCATGTGAACGCATCAGCGAGCTGCTTCAGCAGTGGGAGTCAACAAATGCGGAAAGGGACGCGTTGCGGCAGGAAAAGGTCTTGGCGGGTTGGTGATGGCGGCTGTCTTGCTCTCGGCATGTACGGCACATAGTGTTATAGTTGAGTTCAGGATTGGTATGGCTTTTTAGGTCAAAGTGGGATTGATCACTAAGTCACACATGCCCCTGAAAAAAGGGGTGCTTGATCCACAACCTTGATGCGGGATCCGAGTTCGTATGCCGCAGCAGCATTCCATCCATCTGCATGCCCCTGTAGTTGTTGATTTGTCGTTGCCAGTGCCAGTATGTCAGAGTGCGTCCCGTGACCCTTGGGCCTCATGGTTGTGTTGATCACGAGGCCACAAGTGCCTTCTCTGTGTCCTCCATCTACCGACCCCCCAACTTACGTTTGGCTTCTCACCTTCCTTCATCCCACGAATCTGGAACTTTCACCAAATCGTAAACCTCGCTCCAATTTGAGGAATCTGACTGCCATCTTTCTGATCTTGACCAAATCTACACGACCATAACGTCCGACGAGAACGCCAATTACCTTCTTCATCACCGCACCAACTTACGACCATGATGCCTCGTCTCTCCTTCTTCCTCGGTCTCATGACCATCGCCGCTGCCGCCCCGATCACCGAGGACTCTGAAGTCCGCGCTGCTCAGCGCATCACCGAGTTTTCGAAGCAGTACCAGCAAAACACCATATCTGCCATCAGCAACAGCACGAATGGATGCACCCCTGAGAACATCCGCCGCCGCAAGGAATGGTAAGCATTCAACCCCCTTTCTCTCGACCCTGCTGCCTTGGTCAGACCTAGCGAGAAGCTAACACCCCACCAGGCCGGCCCTCACCGACGACGAGAGAAGATCTTTCATCGCCTCCCTCCACTGCATCAACACCCTCCCCGCCAAGACGTCGCCCTACCACGCCCCCGGCGCCCGCACGCGCTACGACGACTACATCATCACCCACATCGACGCGACCGACTTCGTGCACGCCTCGGGCCTCTTCCTGCCCTTCCACCGCCACCTGCTGCACCTCTTCGAGCACGACCTGCGCTCGCTCTGCGGCTACGCGGGCCCCATGCCCTACTGGGACTGGACCAAGTCCTACCTGGACCCGCGCAAGGCCGAGGTGTTTGACGGCTCCGACTTGAGCCTGGGCGGCAACGGGCTCTACATCCCCGGACGGAAGGCGACCACGATCGAGCTGCCCGGCGGCTTCTCCCTGGACATCCCGCCTGCCACGGGCGGCGGCTGCGTGACCGCCGGTCCATTTGCGGCGGGCAAGTGGGAGATTAGGCTCGGCCCTGTGGGCTTCCATCCGCAGGGGCCGAATGGTGGGCGGGGGTACAACCCGCGCTGTCTGACGCGTGATCTCAGTCCGAGCTTCAGCAGGGGCACGCGGCCCTCGGCGGTTACCGAGCTGATGGACGTGTGCGGCGATGATCTGGGCTGTGTCAACATGGAGATGGACGCCCCCGGCGGCGTGCCCGGCGGCATCCATGCGAGCGGGCACTGGCAGATCGGGCTCGACGGGCTGGATGTCTACGCCAGCCCCAGCGATCCCGCCTTCTGGCTGCACCATGCGCAGCTCGACCGCGTGTGGACCATGTGGCAGGGTCAGAATCTCACCAAGAGGACGTACCAGGTTTGGGGAACGATGACGGCCGCGAATGGTATGCCAACTCTCCAAAGCTTTTCCGTGTGAGTCCACAGCTAACTCTGCTACAGTTCCTGCTAGTCCTAACGTCACCCTCGACACGATGGTGGAGTTTGGCATTCTCGATTCACCGAAGCCGATTCGGGAGCTTGTCTCGCCCGTCGGAGGGAAGTATTGCTATATCTACGAGTGAAGGAAATTCTGATTTGCGGCGTTTTGACGCAAGGAAAAGGGACTAGATGGTGGCGACATGTGGAAAGATGAATGGATGGACAGAACGGTGGATTTACACGGAGATGAATGCGCATTGAGCGAACAGGCGGCCGAAGGGGTTGGGCTTCTATACTATTTGCTAGTCTCGGAGTTTAGCTAAAGATCGGAGTCATTCAATCCTGCGCTCCATCATCGTTCCTTGAATACCTCGAGGATATATCTTGGTTATCCTCGTGGATGACGGCATTAGTATTGCATGTTCCAACCGGAGTGTGACAGTAACTGGCCTTGCACTACAGCACTGGGAAATCGACAGTATCGACTTTATCAGGTGCCGAACGCAGATTGCGCGTTCTGTTTCCGCAAAGAACACAGGATATCTAGTAAGGGAAAGGAGAGGAAAAGGAGGGGGAGAAACCTCTCGGTCATCAGGTACTTTTAGTCCCCTCTGCAGGTTTCGAGGCAGTCGGCTCCGAGAAGGACCGGCAGCCTGGTGTTGCATTGGAGCAGATTCGAACAGCAGACCTTTGATCCCACATTCCTTTCGGGAAAGATCGTGTACCTCAGACCTCTCCGCTCGGTCGGATACCGGTTATAAGCCGGGCAGTGGCCTGAGATTTGTACAGACAAATGCTCGCATAGGACTGGCATGACCGAATCAGATGGGGGGTCACGCAAATCCGCCGTTCTCGGTGCCGGAAGGACCCACCTGATCCTGCCAGCCCCGTTCCGCGCCGCCCCACAATGCCGGACACCGCCGTTAGCGGGCAGCCATGCCCACAACGCATGTTACGGATTCAAGCATGAGACCACAGAGAAGCAGCCGTAGACGTTTCATAGCTTCACTCGGTGGAGATCTGGCCACTTCTGTCCTCAGCTTAGCTCTCAAGCTCACAATCAGCTTCGAAGCTGGTCACTGGGATATGACCGCCCAAACTTAAGCTCAGACTCACAGAATATTCCCACCACCATCACTCCTAATTATCGCCCTGTCCAAATAATCCCATGAATCAACTGACACGCTCTCCGCTACCTCCTCAAATATTTTTAGCGTCCTAGTCGCCGTCCTTGTGCTAATTTTCTTTTCAAAACCGATCCTTCTCTACATTGGTGACGCTCCATGTCTTCCCGTATCGCGTGCCGTCGCCGCTCACTTTCAATCGATGACAATTCTACCGTCGGAAAGTCAATTGCCGACCCCTCGGCTCTCCTCTGCTAGAACCATACAAGAAGCGTCCCCCCAGCCTCCCGGCTGGGGTAAGAGTGCTCCTCCCGTAAAGTCCCGTTCCGTCATCGCCTCGCTGGCACCCGTCGCGTTACTTGCCACCACCCGAGGGCTTCGCTATTAGCGCCTTCGCGATTGACCCCTTCGCGATTTGCTCCGCCTCTCCGGGTTGGAGATAAACTACCGGCTGGAACGGGGTGGAAAGTCACGTAGCACTTAGCTGTACCCTACAGGAGATGATTCATCGAGTATTAAAGTGTATTAACGTATCTTATAACGTACATGATAAGCGAGTGACCCAGACAAGCGAATGACCCACTTCCTACACGACGCGACATCTTTGCACTCAACAACAAAATTTCCTCTACCATCCAAAATGCCCTCTACTTCAAAAGAAGGCCAGATAATCTTGGCTCTCCAAGCTCTTCAAAACGACAAGAATCTAAGCGAACGAGCCGCAGCTAAGATCTATGGGGTTGACCGTAGGACCCTGGGGCGCCGACGCGCCGGCAAGCCTGCACGATACGATCTTCCAGCCAACTCGCGCAAGCTCATAGATCTAGAAGAGAAGGCGATAGTTCAATATGTCAATGAGCTATCTGCACATGCATTCCCGCCTAGGTTGTGTGGTGTGGAAGATATGGCCAACCAACTATTGCGCGAATGCGACGCGCCCCCTATTGGCAAACGCCGGGCTTATAACTTCGTCAAACGCCGGCCAGAGCTCCGTATACGATATACATGTAGATACGACTACTAGAGGGCTAGATGTGAAGATCCAGATGTTATTTGCGAGTGGTTTAGGCTTGTATAGAATACTAAGGCCAAGTATAGTATTGTAGATGACGATATCTATAACTTTGACGAGACCGGGTTTATAATGGGCATTATTTTTACAGGTATGGTTGTTACGACCTTAGATGGCCGGAGCAAGGCTAAGCTAGCCTAGCCTGGCAATTGCAAGTAGGCAATAGTAATCTAGGGAGTCAATACTCTCGGCTAGGCTATCCCTCTATTCATCATCTTGGCCGCGTAATACCACCTCGTCAACTGGTACACCGAGTACAACCTCCCGGCCGACTGGCGTTTCGCAACCACCGAGAACGGCTAGACTACCAACGTAGTAGGCCTTGATTGGACCAAGCACTTCAACTACTATATAGCACCTCGGACAAAGGGCAAATACCGGTTGTTGATCCTCGATGGCCACGAAAGCTACTACTCGACCGAGTTCGAGCTCTACTACCAGTAGAATAATATTATCACGCTCTGCATACCTCCATATTCCTCCCACCTCCTCCAGCTACTTGATGTTGGCTGCTTTGGGCTGTTGAAGCAGGTATATGGTCGCTAGATCAAGGACTTAATACGCGCGTATATCAGCCATGTAAGCAAGCTCGAGTTCCTTTATACCTTTCGTATAGCCTTCTTTGCCTCTATTACCAAGAGGAATATACAGGGCGGTTTTATAGGGGCTGGCCTTATGCTATACAATCTAGAGAGGGTGCTTTCAAAGCTAGATATCAAGCTTCGTATATCAACATCCCTAACCTTACGGCTAGGCACTATATAATCTTGGGTCTTCCAGATACTATACAACTCTCGAGAAGCCGAGTTATAGTCAACGCTTATTAAGACTTATATTGCCAACTATCAAAATAGCTCCCCGACTTCAATGTTGGCTGCTATGGACCAGCTTACCAAGGGTACGATGGCTATAATACACTAGGTAGCCCTCCTTCAGGTAGAGGTGTCTTCGCTCTGCAAGGCTAACGAGGCGCTAAGCAAGCGCCGGAGAGCCAAAAAAACACGTGTACGGCTTGGAGGATCACTTACTGTGCAGGAGGTATAGGAGGTGGTAAGCTAGGGGGCTATAGGTGGGGAGGCAATATAAGAAACACAGCTGGATGGTAGTAGTGCTAGTGGGGGTTGTACGAAGGTTCGGTGCTGTGGTGTATGCGGCAAGCCTGGTTATAATGCCCGCACTTGCCAGGAGGTTGCAGAAGCATCTGATTCAGCCGTTTCTGATGTAATTGTAGTTAGTTGATAGTTTTGTTGTTTTATAATTGAGGATAATGTTTATAGGGTAGTGGAGAGTAGGTCATTCGCTTGTCTAGGTCACTCGCTTATCATGTATGTTAAGCGAGATGAACATATAAGCGAATTGAACACTTGCCACTATACTATAACAGTCAACTACAATTACAACACAACAACATTATGAACCTACTATAATTACATCAGAAACAGCTGAATCAGATGCTTCTGCAACCTCCTGACAAGTGCGGGCATTATGACCAGGCTTGCCGCATATACCACAGCACCGAACCTTTGTACAAGCCCCCCCTGCACCACCACCATCCGGCTGCATTTCTTATGCCACCTCCCCAACCACAGCCTTTTGGTCTAGTAGATCCTTTGCATCTTATACTGCAAGCGATCCTCTAAGCTATACACGCGTTCTTTTGGCTCTTCGGCGCTTGCTTAGCGCCTCGTTGGCCTTGCAGAGCGAAGACACCTCTGCCTGAAGGAGGGCCACCTGGTGCATTATAGCCATCATACCCTTGGTAAGCTAGTCCATAGCAGCCAACATCGAAGTCGGGGAGCTATTTTGATGGTTGGCAATGCGAGTCTTGATGAGCGTTGACTGTGAGTTGGCTTCTTGGGGGTTGTATAGTGTCTGGAAGACCTAAGATTGTATAGTGCCTGGCTATAAGGTTAGGGGTGTTGGTATACGAAGCTTGATATTTAGCTTCGAAAGTACCCTCTCTGGATCGTATGGTATAAGGCCAGCCCCTATAAAACCGCCCTATATATTCCTCTTGGTAATAGAGGCAAAGAAGGCTATACGAAAGGTATAAAGGAACTCGAGCTTGCTTACATGGCTGATATACGCGCGTATTAAGTCCTTGATCTAGCGACCATATACCTGCTTCAACAGCCCAAAGCAGCCAACATCAAGTGGCTGGAGGAGGTGGGAGGAATATAGAGGCATATAGAGCGTGATAATATTATTCTGCTGGTAGTAGAGCTTGAACTCGGTCGAGTAGTAGCTTTTATGGCCATCAAGGATCAATAACCGGTATTTACCCTTTATCCGAGGTGCTATATGGTAGTCGAAGTGCTTGATCCAATCAAGGCCTATTACATTAGTAGTCCAGCCATTGTCGGTGGTTGTAATACGCCAGTCGGCCGGGAGGTTGCACTCGGTATACCAGTTGGCGAGGTGGTATTGCGCCGCTAAGATGATGAATGGAGGGATAGCCCAGCTAAGGGCATTGACGCCTTAGATTATAGTCGCCCATTCGCGGTTGCCAGGCTGGGCTAGCTTTGCCTTGCCATGGCCATCTGAGGTTGTTACCACTATGCCTGGGAAGATAATGCCCATTATAAACCTAGTCTCGTCGAAGTTGCAGATATCGTCATCTACGATACTGTACTTGGCCTTAACGTTCCGTATAAGGGTAAACCATTCGCCAATGACCTTTGGATCCTTATATTTGGCCCTCTGGTAGTCATATCTACGCGTATAACGCGTCCGGAGCTCTGGCTGGCGTTTGACGAAGTTATACGCCCAGAGCTTGCCGATAGGGGGCGCGTCGCATACGTATAGTAGTTGGTTGGCCATATCTTCCACACTACGTAGTCTTGGGGGAAAGGCTCGCTCAGATAGCTCAATTATATACTGAACAAGAGCCTTCTCTTCAGAATCGGTAAGCCGGCGCGAGTTGGGCGTAGTATCGCGTCGTACAGGCTTGCCGTCGCGTCGGTTTCGGATAGTATTGACTATGACGTTATAGATCTTTGCTGCGGCGCAAAGACTAAGTTTTAGGTTCTTTTGAATAGCTTTAAGGGCTAAGATTACCCTAGACTCTCTTGAAGCCGAAGACATCGTTGGGTGTAGAGGATTTTGGTTGTGGTATGGAGAGAAGGCGCGTCGCGGTCAAAGTGTTCAATTCGCTTATATGTTCATCTCGCTTAACGTATCTTATCAGCGAGCCGATCATATCAGCGAGCCGATCAATTTCCACTACACCAAAACATCTATCCTCAATTACAATATACTAACACTAGGAACCAACTATAATTACATTAGAAATAGCTGAATCAGACCCTTCTGCAACCTCCTGGCACGTACGTACATTATAGCCAGGCTTGCCGCACACACTATAGCACCGAACCTTCGTACGACCCCCCCCTGTACCACCACCGTCCGGCTGCGTTTCTTGTACTACCTCCCCAACCACGGCCTTCTGGTCTAGTAGATCCTTTGCATCCTATACTGCAAGTGATCCTCTAAGCTGCACGCGTGTTCTTTTGGCTCTCCGGCGCTTGCTTAGTGCCTCGTTGGCCTTACGGAGCGAAGAGACCTCTGACCGAAGAAGGGCCACCTGGTGCATTATAGCCATTGTACCCTTAGTAAGTTGATCCACAGCATCTAATATTAAAGTTGGAGAGCTGTTTTGATGGTTGGCAATGCGAGTCTTGATAAGTGTTGACTGCGATTCGGCTTCTCGGGGGTTGTATAGTGTCTGGAAGACCCAAGATTATACAGTGCTAGGTCGTGAGGTTGGAGGTATCGGTATACAAAGCTTTACGTCTAGCGTAGAAAGGACCCTCTCTGGATCGTATAGTACTAGGCCAGCCCCTGCAAAGCCACCTTGTATATTCTTCTCCGTTATAGAAGCAAAGAAGGCCTCGCGAAAGCCGCAGAGGAACTCGAGCTTGCTAATGTAGTTGATATATACGCGTATTAAGTCCTTAATCTGGCGACCGTATAACTGTTTCAACGGCCTAAAGCAGCTAACATCGAGTGGCTAGAGCTTATAGGAGGAATGCGGAGGTATACAGAGCGTGATAATATTATTCTCCTGGTAGTAGAGCTCGAACTCGGTCGAGTAGTAGCTTTCGTGGCCGTCGAGGATCAACAACCGCTTTTTGCCCTTTATACAAGATGCTGTATAGAAGTCGAAATGCTTGATCTAATCTAGGCCTACCGTATTGGTAGTCCAGCCGTTGTCGGTAGTTACAATACGCCAGTTTGCTAGGAGGTTGCACTCGGTATACCAGTTGGCGAGGTGGTATTATACAGCCAAGATAATAAAGGGCGGGATAGCCTAGCCAAGCACATTGACTCCCTGGATTACCGTTGCCCATTTGCGGTTACTAGGCTAGGCTAGTTTTACCCTACTATAGCCATCCGAGGTCGTAACTACTATGCCCGGGCAGATCATACCCATCATAAACCCGGTCTCGTCAAAGTTATAGATATCATCATCCACGATACCATACTTGGCCTTAGTATTTCGTACGAGCGCAAACCACTCCCCAATAATCCTTGGATCCTCGCACTTAGCCCTCTGGTAATCGTATCGACGGGCATAACGCGTATAGAGCTCTGGCTGGCGTTTAACAAACCGATATGCCCAGAGCTTGCCAACAGGGGGCGCGCCGCGTTCGCGTAACAGATGGTTGGCCATATCTTCCACCCCACTTAGTCTAGGTGGGAATACGCGTATAGATAGCTCAATCACATACTGAACTATCGCCTTCTCTTCTAGATTGGTGAGCTTACGCGAGTTGGCTGGAAGATCGCGTCGTGTAAGCCGGCCAGTAGATCGGTCATGGAGGGTTGTATAGGGTACGTCGTAGAGCTTAGCTGCGGCTCGGAGGCTTAGTTTTTTGTTGTTTTGACAAGCTTCAAGTGCCAGGATTACCCTGGCTTCTTTTGAAGGAGAAGGCATGTTAGGTTGTAGAGAAAATTGATGTTGGGTGTGAAAATGACGCGTTGCGGCAAAAAGTGATCGGCTCGCTGATATGATCGGCTCGCTGATAAGATACGTTATAAGATACGTTATATTTTCATATCCCCTGCCGAGTCTGTCCCAACGCAGACATCACACACTACATCAACAGGCCGCCGCCGTCCGTCCTGATGATCGCGCCATCCATATTGTAGTCCCTAATGCACGCGACATAGCTCTCCGCAACGTCCTCCGGCCTCCCCGTCCTCCCCGTCGCCATCCGCTTGCCGTACTGCTCCATCAGCCGGTCCTTCTCCTCCTTGGGCACCCTCCAGAGCTCCGTATCCACCGGCCCGGGACTGACACCGTTGACCCTGATCGGCCGCAGGTCCAGGGCCAGGTTCCGGACCATGGAGTGGTGCCCGCCGGCAAACGAGCCGATGACGCTCCAGTCCGGCATGGGCCGCTCGCTGATGCTGCCCGTGGTGATGGTGTAGCTGCTCTCGCGCGACGGCCGCACGTAGCGCGGGATGAACTTGGCCGCCAGCAGCGGCGCGAAGAAGCGGATCTGGCCGGCCTGCAGGATGGCCTCCATCGTCATGTCGGCCAGCTTCATGGTCGCCAGCGCGTCGCCGGCCGTGAAGACGACGTGGTCCAGGAGCTCGCTGCCGCCCATGGCCTGCGCGGCCCGCTCGAAGAGGGACTGCAGCTCGGACTCGAGCGTGTCCGGCTTGGAGAGGTCGACGGTGAGGCCGTGCACGTTGGCCTTGGCGGACGGGTAGGACGCCTGTAGCCTGGCGACGGCGGCCTCGACTTTCGCCGGGTTGGAGGAAGCCACCGTCACGAGGGCGCCGTATTCGACACACGCTTCCGCAGTGCAGAAGCCGATGCCGGAGGACCCGCCGATGACAAGGACGCGTGCGCCGTGGAGCTTGTTGGCGTACTTCTTCTGGTCGGACATCTTGCAGCAGCGTGGACTCAGACTGGGATGTTGGACGTCAGGGGTGGTGATATGCAAGGTTCACTTGCGCCGCTCGAAGTTGGCGTGTCTGGTATGCAGATCCTTTGAGCACAGGGAATACAGAATCGCAGGTGTACACTGATCCGGGCTGTGAATAGGCTATGATGTCGTCACCTTCTTTATACGAAAGGCTTCATACGGAGTTAGCACGGCGCCATGGCGTGAGTACTGGTGGGTCCGGTGTTATGGTTTACTCCGTCCGGAGACATGATTTGGTCCGTCCGGCATTGCGATTCGGGATATTTGGGTTGCTGGCAGCTCGATTTTTGTTGGTCCAGGTCATTATCCACAGGCACGAGAATTTTCTACGTACGGAAGTATTCCGAGTAAGTCAGCAGCATACAAAAGTGGCTACACAGTAGTCTTGTGGCATGACTCATGCCGTTGTACCGGTACCACACAAGATGAGAGATATCTCCTGGATTCGGCCGCTTTGGAAGGCCCAGCGAGTATGGTTCGGCTTATGCGATTGGTCTGCACGGGCATTACGGACTCCTACCGTGTACTTCGTACGTCCGATGCTCCCATTCATCATTGCCCGCCAAAGGGGGAGAGGGGGTCGCCAGATGTATTGCAACCACGGTAGCCGTGCAGCGCAGATATCACTGCAATAGCATGCTGCATCTCGCCACAGCTACACACTGGACCTTGATCTCGGGTTGCCACGTCAACGTCTCTAGCTTAGTAAGGTCATTTTGTACGATCGACCCAGGAATGTCTAAATGGTCCGGATGCATCACATCAGCTCGTCGTGTGACAAAGCGCGGTAAATTCCGTAAGCGGACTTAGGCACGGAAATAGGGGTGTGGTTCGATGGTATGCTGTGATGCTAACGTTGTCTGTAGGGGGCTGGAGAGCTTGTGAATTGTGATGCTGGCGAGAAGGGCCATGTTATCGCGTATTTGGATTCCTGTCGCATTGGAGGCTGCCCAGCGAAATAGCAATAGGTATTTGCTTCCGAAGGAGCATCACGCTGGCACCTTTTATGGAAAGAGTGAGCGGTAGGTACTATTGTACAAGTTAGGTCGTTCTCGGCCAACTGCATCCAATTTACTACCAGTAAGTCGGTCTCAGACCATAGACATTTCAACTGTAACCTACAAACACCCCTCCAACCTCAACCCCCAACGGTCCAGCAGTACCAGCTCAAGGTAACCTCATTCGAAAGGCGAGAATAATCGGGAGCTGAGTGAAGTTGCTGGTCGACTCGATCCTCTCCTCGCCATCGTCCTCGCTGAAGGCCAGCTCCTCCATGGCATCCATGACCAGTCCGTGTCGGAAGAAGGTGGCGAAGAGCTCGTGCATCGGCCGGTGGAAGTAGAGCTGCGCTGGTGTTCAGCCTTGTGCACAACCACGCACTGGGCCTGCAAGCCAGGGTAGGGGGACACTCACCTGCTTCGCCGGCTGCCCGTCCACCGCGATGCCCTTTGCCGGCGGCACATCCATGTACTCGGTGATGACCCTGGACCGGGTGATCTCCTCCTCGCCGGTGGCGGGGTTGAATCTCCTTTGGATGTTGATCGCCGCCCCGGAGGTGCTGAACACCGGGTGCAGTAACGTCGCGACGAACCTGTGCGCCTCTCTCAGCCAGCTGTTGCATGTGACACAGCTTTGGAAACTTACACCCCATCCTTTGCAAGCAACCCTTTACCCAGCGCGCCGGCAAGCGGCTCCAAGTCAGCCACATCCATGGCGGCCATGTTCATCAACACGATATCAAACCCGAAATCCCCATCATCATTCTGCTCCAGTCGCGCAAAGTCGGCCGCGCTGGTGACATCGAGCTTTTGCAGCCTCACCTTCGACTTCCACGGCTCCTCCTCCGTCTGCCGATGCGCATCCGCCAACCGCAGCATCTCGTCGGTGCCGTCCGTGGCCAGCACGGAATGTGCACCGTTGCGCGCGAGCCAGCGGGCGCACAGGCCGTTGCCGGTCGCGAGGTCGAGGGCCTTGCAGCCGGGTCTCTGGAGGGCTGGGCCCAGCAGGCGGGCCAGGCACGGTTCCTGCAGTCGCCGCCAGTACTTGTTGCCGTGTTTGGTGATGGTGGCATCCCAGTACTGCGCGATGGTTTCCCATGCGTGAATCGCGTCGGCTGATAACGAGGCAGTGGGCTGACTGGGGGCCATCGCAGAACGTATGGAGGGGTGAGCTTGTCAGGTGTCAGGATGGGTTGGAGAAAGGAGACTGGATGACAAGTATAAGATCGAGGTGAAGTGAAGATTGTCTGATCGGACGCTGTCCAGTAAACAAACCGTGCAGGTTTCCTTTGCACCCCGGGTGACTCAGTCGGGGTGCAGAAACTTGCATGAGCTGATGCATGTGGGCGGCCAAAAATAAGCTAGCGTTGAAACCTAGGGTGCTGTGGTGGGCTAACAGTTGATCATTCGGACAAACTACGTCCCCTATCTATCGTTAGATGGATGTGAGGGATAGCAATGGTATCCTAGAACTCGCAGTGTTCATCGAGAAATCAGTCCAGCATGGACGTATGCATCCGCCTAAGTCAGCCCTACTGACACTGATCTTCCGAGCCGAATTCCCATCCTGATCCACCACGCTTCACCGTACTGCCCAAACAACCTTTCTCTCTCTCTCATCAACACATCAAATCCCAGTCCAACTGCCCGTCCTACACATCCCATCCCATCCCCCAAGTTCCAAAACCCCCAGGTATTGTATTCAAGCCAGTACAACCCGCCAATCCACAAACCCCATCCCCCGCCCGGTATCACACCAGACCGTACTGCTCACGCCAACCCTCCCCTCAACCACCTGCCCCTGCGGCGCCCGTTCCACATATGCACGGATATAAAACCGCAAATCATTCGTCCCGAACTTATACTCCCCCACACCCTCCCCATTCTCATTCCAGCGCACCTCAAAGGCGCACGACCCGCTCTGCCCCAGCCTCACCCACCCGTCCTCGCCGCCCTTCGCTGCTGTTGAGATGGTCCAGTACCCCGGCCCCGGGTTGGCGTTGTACAGCGCCACACAGTCCGCCGCGAGCGGGGAGGAAGAGGAAGAGGTGGTGGTGGTGGTGGTGTAGGACGGTTTGGCTTCGCCGCAGTAGTCGTCTTTGATGTATGTGCCGTCTGGCGAGGAGGAGGAGGCCTGGGTGAAGACGACGGCGCGGTGGGAAAGGAGGTTCCTGGTGGTAAGGGAGGAGGGGGTGGTGGGTGCTGCGAGGGTGGTTGGTGTCAGGGATAGGGTGAGGAGGAGGCGGAGGAGTGTTCTCGTGAGGGAGGGCATTTTGATGGGTGATGGTTTTCAATGACCACCGATATCAAGGTTGAGATTTGAGAGAGGGGTGGTATAGTAGGTCCTCAGCAACAAATCCGAGAGAGATGGTGCCCGTGAGCACGTTGCTGAGGGAAGCAAAGTGCCGTCGGAAGCTATATATCATCTCGCCCTAATTTAAGCTGGCATAACACTGCCCTCTGAGAAGATAAACCTAAACACCTGCTGTTGGTTCACCCTCACGGCGACCCCCGAACTCTCCAGGCCCCGTCTCACCACTCCGCATATCAGAAGGATCATCACATCACAGACACAATACATTGCACTTGTAGAAAGTGACGATCCCTGCCCGACCCAAATTGAGCCCGATCAGGCCATGATCCATCCGGATTTCCGGAATGGGGAGCCCAAAGACAATCATCACATCACGCCCGCCGTACAGTAGACAACAGTGATTTGCAGATGCGCAATCATCCACCCCCTGGCGTCACTGGGTCGGCGGTTACACCAACCAATTGCAACGGCCCAGCCCATATGCGGGGTTGGTGCCGGGTGCACAACAAGCATGTTGGGTTGGTGACAAAAGTCGAGCCAAGCATTGTGCTGATCACAAACCTTGGCCGCTTGGAGTGACCGTGATGCACTATGCCAGGGACGCGGCACCGAGTTGGCCGGTTGCGGTGCGGTGTGGCCTACTTCGGCAGGTCGGGTTGGTCTGTGATTCAGGGGTTCACTCCAATCTGGATGCATGCCATTCACGGGACGCGAGTCAGCGTTGCACAGCCAGGATTTTGACTCCTTAGTATGTAAATTGTGTGATAACCTCCAATTTTCCTATCCTAGACATGTTGCACAATCCCACGGTGCAGAAACCGAAGGGATTAATACGCCCATAGGCATTTCTGGCGATGCCGAAGGATACACAAACCTCGTCAAACCACCCGGGTAGAACCTGCAACTTCGATCTCCTAAGAATCGCTGCACCAGTTGGTTATTGATGTCATGTCGCGATCGAATTAACCATGCTATACTTCCCAATAGCTGCCGTGGTACCAAGATATGTGTGGCATTCCGTCGAACTGCAAAGAGTATCGGTGCTTATGAGTGCTGACCGTAGTTCATGTAGTGAGCTCGGGCTGTTGGCCGCACCTGGTTAGCGAAGTTGCGCAATAATCGAATTCATGCAGATGTCAAAGCGCCGTATGTGCCGGTGACGAGTCATCATGTTGCATCTTGTCGCCAGCGGAGAACAGACTTCATTCAACGAGGCCTATCAAGGCCAACTCTGTGGTTCCTCAGCGAACACATCACTGATGGTCCTCGGCTGCCTCCCGCCCACTCTGCCGCCGCTGCACGGTACGGACGGTAAACTGCTTCACCACCCAGTTGGGAGGCGGGACAAAGAACGGCCAGATCGGCACCTCCTTCTCCACGTCCGAACCCCACAGCATCGGCGGAATGTATATGCTCTTGAGCCACTCCGACGACGTGACCAGCCGCTCGGAGCACTGCTCGCCCATGCAGAAGATGACAACGATCGTGTCTTCGACTTCCGCCGGGCCGTCGCCATGCACCTGGCGAGGCAGCGTCATGGTGAGCTCGCCCGTCCTCTGCTGCTTGGGCGGGATCTGCACATGCCAGAGCAGCGTTCCGACCGTCCATGACGCGTTGAGGCTGAACATGTGGACGTAGACGGGATGGCTGTCGGCGCGGTTGGAGATGACATACCGCAGACAATCCCCGTGGAAGAGCTCGAGCTTGTTGGAGGCGTAGTCCGCTGGCATGTTCTTGTTGTACAGCCGGATCGAGAACCAATCCCGCGGCACGGGGGAGTAGTACTGGTATTCCGTCAGGGAACGGACCGTCTGGGAGGCGGCCAAGAGACGCAGCGCCTTGCCGAGGTCCTCCAACGCGTCTGCAGCGTCGATGGGAATGCGGCGAACCCGGGGAACTGGCGACCCCTTCCAATCGGCAATCACGAGATGTCCGTCGCTGCTCTCCACAACTCTCAAGGCCTGGCCCTGCTAAGGCTCAATGACGAAGCAGTCGGTGTACCAAGGTACCGTGCCGGCTTCGGTGGCGAGAGTGTTGTCGAGCACAGCCCGGTTGACCGCGCTCCAAGGCGAGCTAAGCCGCACGGAGGTCAGCATGTGCTGGTACCAGGGGCGCAGCATCTTCATGAGGTCGAGGAGCCTCGCGGCGTTTGATCGGGCTCCCAGCATCCCCTGTACATGGCTGTGCCAGAAGAGGTGCGCATAGCTGGCGAAGCCGAGCTCGGTTGCGTCCCAGAGGTGGTACTCGTCTGTGTCCGCCGCCGCGGTGTCTTCTCCCTTGAACTTGGAGGGCACGCGCAAAGGCAGCGAAAGGTACAGGATGCAGGTCTCCGCAAGGGCACTGTGGCAGGTCTCCAGTGTGAAATCCCCCAGCCAGGGGGGCTTTCGGTGGCCGTTCTCTCCCGGGCCGGCCAGGAGGAAGTCTTTGGCTGTCTGGTGGATGAAGTAGACCCGGCCGTTGTAGACGTCCAGGAAGTATCGGCAGGCATCCAAGATCCAGTTGCGGAAGCAAGTCTCGTCCTGCAGGCCCAGGCCGAACCTGCTTCCGTTAGGGAGATCATGGATGTTGAGGGCAATGTTAACCTCCGGCAGGGTAAGCGGCCTTGCCGCTGCCAGGATAATCTGGAACAGCCTTCTCACGTCGTCCCGTTGGTTCTCGCGGACGCGGTTGAGGAAGCCGAGGTAGGCCTCTTTGACGTTAGCGGGAAGCGTCTTGAAGATGTCGATCCACCCTCGAGGCACCCGCGGCACGCCGTCACGCATCTTCATCTCGAGGTAGTCGAACAACAACTTGACGTACAGATACGTTCTCTCCTCCTTCGGCCGAACCAGGTCGAGCAGTTCTCGTCTCAGCGCCGTGTCTTGGATGCACTTCGTCGCAAAGCCGTCGAAACGGGCCATGACAACGCTCTCTATGTCCCTGCTGATGTGCTTGAGGCAGTGCGGATCCTCCTCGAGTTTCAGGGCGACCACGTGGGCCGACTTGATCAGCTGAGGCACGGACACCACCGGGCGCGTCGTGATGAAGAACTTCAGGGGCGGGTTGGAATGCGCGAGGTACTCGGCCAGCCGCTTGCACAGCTTGCCGGCCGAGTCCGGCTCACACTCATCGAACCCGTCGAGGACCACGGTGACGCTCCCCGGCTCGCAGTCCCGGGTCGCCTCGTCGAGGACGTTCCAGAGCAGGTCAAAATTGCAACGCACCTCCTCCGGCAGGAGTTGGTCAATCTTGGCGCTGATGACGTCGACAAGGTGCGGCTGTCTCCTGAAGAGCTCGTCCAGGACCCTGCAGAGAGCGGTGGTGGCAGCATTCTGGCCCTTTCCGTTGTCCTTGAAGAAGAAGGAGCAAACCGTGGTGGCCCTCCACTCGGACAGTTCCGTCAAGAGGGCTTTGGCGAGAACCGACTTCCCCGATCCTGGAATCCCTTCCAGCACGAAGACGCCCGAATCGGCTGACACCCACCTGACGAAGTCGGGATGCGTAAGGACTCCGGCACCGGTTCCGTCCTGCGGAGAGTCGATGCTGTCCAGATAGGCCTGGTAGACGGAATAGGGGAGGTCATCGGGGAACTTGAACTTGAGTATCCTTTCAAACCTCTGCTTGTGGAGAGCATCCTCGGACAGCGTGTGGAGTTTGTCCAGAAGGTGCTGCTCATAGTTGAGGCTCATGTACTCTTCCAGGCGCTTCTCGCTCTCCTTGATCCCCGACAGCATGCAGTTCCAATCGTCCAGCTTCAGAATATCGCGCGATATCGTGGTCAGAGGACGGCAGTACGTGTAGTATGCTCGCAAGTGATACTCGATCAGGAGTTTGTAGAGCGAGACGATCTCGTCGTGTATGGCATGGCGCAGCGCCGAGAAGCTGTGCGGGCTCTTCCAGTATTCTCGGTTCAGAAGGTCGAGGACCTGACCGTACCACGTAAAGCGCGACATCACGTAGGCGAAGCCTGCCTCTCTCGCGGCGATCTGCTCGGCGTGGTTGACGATGATCTGCCGGGTTGTCAGGTCTGCGGGACCAGCGAGTCTTCCGAGGAATGACTTACCGGCAAAATGATGGTGCACACACCCGTCCAGGCCAACGATGCAGGCGGCGAACAAGCGAGCGCAAGACCAATAGCGTCTTTGGTTCGTTGGACGAACTGCACAGCGGCAGAGACGATGCTTTGGCTTGCAGTGTCTCGCTTCGCCAGGTCCACGTACTCTTGAGCGAACCTTGTGAAAGACTCCTCGGCGAGGAGTGTATTGTCTTCGTCATCGGTTTGGGCCTCTCTTCGCACGCCCGAGGGTCGGCGGAAGGCCAAGGGTCCCCTGCTCGTGACGGCGCTGTACAGCTCCTCGTAGTTCCTCACGAGAGGCTTGAGCTCTTCGTCGCGGCTGATTTCGCTGTACGCTTCTTCCCAGATTTCGCAGGCAACTAGTGCAGCGTCCTGCCGGTTGGCGAGCCGAGGGCTGCTTCGTCCTATGGGCGCGGTCTCAAATGACGAGTACTGCGATGTGTCGCGTGCGAGGTAGCGAGGCCCCGGTGCGAGACTCGACGAAGGGCGGCGGAATGGTGGGCAGCTGGCAAGGCGGCGCTCAGGGGATGCTCTGGGCGACGTCATGACGGTCGATGATGCGAATGGAGACGGTACGAGTGGACATGGCGACGGCGGAGGCGATGACGGGAGTGGGAACCTCGGCTGGACAGGTCGCCCCCGAGTCGGCAACGGTTGGTCGTCCGGGCGCTCCCGTCGCCGATGAGGGAAAGGACAGCAAAGAACCAAAGGCATGGAATCGTCCCTCCAATGCGCAATCAATGGCGCGCAATATCGTGTGGTTCGTGTTTATGCGATGCTGGAACGAGGCAATGCAAACATAGTAGGCGAGCACGGAGAGGGAGCCCATGACTCACGAGGGTCCAGGCCATAGGCATGATCCTCGTGTGTGTAGATGGAAGCTTTCTAGGCAGCGGCAACTCGTGGTGGTGACTCGCATCCCCGGAGCGCCTGCCATCTCAACTTGTCATCTAAACACCGAGTCGCACTTGCCGATGCAGTTCAACGACGGGCATGACTGACATGCGGGCCGGTTGTGTTTTCGAGGCCGTTGCACTTGGTCTCAGACATCAACTTGACGATCTCCTGCGCCGCTATGCCCTTCGTTGGATTCATTGTCCTGCCAAACAACTTCCAGAGCATTAGCCAAGGCGGCATCACCGATATCAGAAAGAAGGCCGCATAGTTACTAAGTTCTTACCCTGAGGTGCGTACGGTGAGCCGACTATCAGTAACATCGAGGGGATCCTTTTTCGGTTAGACGGAGGGGGTTCTACCTTCTTCGCCTCAGACGTATCTCAGTGACAAACTGAGCCGCATCATACTCACCCATCGACAATTCGATGCACCCAAGGCATACCGATATCCATACCGCATACAAGATGAAGGACACCGCAGCCCTCATAGTCATGATCGGCATCGCCAGCGCCGTCCTGGTTGGCGTGGCGGATTGCACGGATAACACATCCGAATCGTGCAACGGCCTGGACACCGTTTCCGTGACGCTTGACCCACTCGATAATTTGGATCAGGACGTGCAGAAGCGCGACCCTAAGAATGTCCACAGGCTATTTTCTGAAAGCCGCCCCGGGTCCCGTCCTCTCAACCGCATTGGCAAGAGCTTCGGGCAAGACGATGCCGCCGACACCGAGCAAGTACGCAGCCAGCGCGATCTCAACGACGACCTCGACAAGCGAGGTTTTGATAAGCAAGGGTAAAGGCGTCCTGAAGAACCTCCCAGGCAACAAACCGGACGACAAGAGGCCTGAGGAGAAGTAGCCTGAGGAGAAGAGGCCGGAAGAGAAGCCGGAGGAAAAGAAGCCGGAGGAGAAAAAAAAAACCAGATGACAAGAAGCCAGACGACAAGAAGCAGGAGGACTCTAACAAGTCGATTCCGAACACGGGTAGCAAGGACAAGGGCGGCCCCGGAAAGAAGCTTCAAAACGCCATCTGGAAGGACACCAAGAAATCGGCTGCGAACATGGCGGTGGCCCAGTCGGGCATGCAGGGTTATCTGTCGGTTGGCTTGGCTGTGATTGTGGTTGTTGCTGGTCTCGATGTCGTCGCGTTCTAGATCACGCGTTCTGGTCATGGTGGGTACTGAGGTCCCAGCATCTTCGGTGGGCTGCGGCCGCCCCGGGCGGGGAGCCGGGTTCGTCACTTTGCCACGCACTTGTATGACAAGGAGAGCAGAGAGTAGTAGAGTTCCTGCTCAGGTAGCGCAGTACATTGAGTTGTGTCCATCATGAACCAAAGGGCAAGAGAATCGACACATGACCGAGATCTTACTGTCGGTGACATGGTCCTGCGGACTTGCCGTGCTATGCCTCGTGGTGACAGGCAGGCGTCGAAGATGTCACTCTCTCGGATCGTGCTTCTCAGACTTCGACGGCGTAATCGGAAGCTCTCATTGACCGTCCTCAACACCAGGAATTTGTACCACCTCTCGAACGTCCATGTCGATCGAGTCTGCCGGGCGTCGACCACCCGTCCACCACCAGCCAAGATAGACTCGTGGCCTGTGCGTAGTGGGCCCTTGTGGCGTGGGGCACTGGAACGCGATGTGCCGCTCACCCACAGTGCCCACGTTGGTGGGCCACGGGTATGCGGTTCACACAGCGTGCAGGAGGCCTGCAGCGGGCCGCGCTTGTTTCCTGTTGGGCAATTCTGTCAACCACTCCTTTTCTGCCTGCTCTGACTTCCGCCGTCTTCGATGTGCGACCACGCGCATCTCGTCATGCGTCGCTCAACCCGTCGGACTCTCAATCACTTGAAGGTGAATGGTCCGGAACCCGATCGTCGATGCGGACCCGGCTGGTTGGCGCTCGGGCGGTGAGACTCGAGCCCCACGTCGCCTCGTCTTGATCGGCCATCAACCAGCCAACTCCACCTCCCGTTCCTTTGTTCAACTACACAGGAGCGCAAATCGTCTGCGCTGTCCGGCGAGAGACGACGCCGGTTTCACCTATAACCAAGCCAATTGAAACCATTGCCCTGCACCTCCGTCAACAGAGAACGAAGCGGCCCGCGCGTCTCGACGTCTCACAGTCCTCCATCGATATCGCCGGAACCGTCCCGGAGTTGTGCGACTATGCCAGTGCGCTTGTCCGGATTCCAGATTGACCTTCGCCCCCCCCTGCACCTGGGATGGCAGACGCCTTGAGTCCAGATGGCGGCCCAGCGCAAGACGCCATGGGGGCTATCGATACCACCGGCAGCCAGCCCGGCGATCTCCGGTGCTGCTGTGGAAGGGAGGACTGCGTCTTTCTGAGACATAACTGCTCCGTGCTGTCGAGCGTCGAGCGGGATGTCCACACAGCGGCGCGAATGGGGCAGGTCAGTTCATCACGCCGCATTCCTTGATGCCACGTTCTTTGACCGAGTTCCGCGTCGTTCTTTGTCTACTTGTCTCCTTAACAAACCCCATGTCGCCCGGCGGGAGAATGCAGCCTTGTGTAGTGCTACCTGTAGCCTTAGGCCATGTAGTGTACGAATGGCTCAACAAGCCGAGACATTCTGGCGATCGCGCCGGGCAAAGCCCGAGGATGGCGTTCCCTCGCTGACATTCACGCTGCAGACACTGCTTGCCCGCCATGAAGCCTACATGGCCTCCGCCGAACGCGATCGACTCGAGCTCACTGCGCGCATCGAGCAGCTGGAACAGGAGAACGCCGAACTCGAAGCCAAGAACAGGTCCATCACGGACGAGAACCAGGGCCTACGCGATGAGCTAGAACAGCTCAACGACAGTGTGAAGGAAGCAGAGACCAAGATCGAGCTGCTCGAGGTCTCCCTGCGCGACTCGCAGAGGGAGGTGCGGAGGCTGGAGATTGCGGCTGACAGGGCACTCAGCCTTGAGCGGCAAATCGCTATACTGGAAGAGGAGCAGGTCGTGCTGCGGACCACCATCGCCCGCACAGAAGAGGAGGCTCGAACAACCATGTACCGGTGGCGGCAGGCTGAAAAGGGCCTGAACGACCTGCAGGAGCAGCTTGAGCGCATGGAGAAGGAGGCGAGGGAGGAGCGCGAGCGCCACGTCGAGGTCGTCAGCCGCATGGAGCGCCAGCGCGCCATGGAGAAGGAGCTTAACACGGCCGCGGGTAGGCTTAAGGGGGCCGCCGCCGTCAAGTCGTTAACAGACAGCAGGAACAGCGGCAACGTGGTGTCGCATTTCGTTCGTGACCTTTTGCAGGACAACGCAAACCTCCAGCTGGGCATGGCCGAGCTGCGCGAGATGCTGCTCAACTCAAACGACGAGATTCAGATGCTGCGTGAGCAGCTGATGTACCATCAGCCCGCCGCCGGCTACGAGCCGAGCTCCCCAACTACGCTGCAGGCGGAGCTAGAAAAGAAGGAGCCGCCAACGCCGCCGCCGCGCGTATCGCAAGAACTTCACATCCACCACCATTACCATGTTACGCACAAGCCAGAGGCTAGGAAACCTAAGAGGCGGAGGCAAGGGCTCAACCCAGCGATCTTCACCCCGCCCCGGTCGTCCGCGCCAGGCTCGCCGGTTATTTCCCCTGCTCGCTGGCAGCGTGATGCCCTGCCTGCACCTTTGTCATCACCACTCGCGAACGACGGTGCCATGGCCTGCGCCCGCTGGTCTCTCCAATCGGAGAGCCAGCCTGAGTTCGCGCCGTCCTCCGCCCCCAGCTCTCCGCGGTCCGGAAACCGGGACTCGGTGTTCGACAGAGCCCCGAACATGCCGACTCCTGCTTCACCCACGACGAGCGTAGACCCAACATCGCCGCACTGGCACACATCCCACAGGCCGAGGGTCTCTGAACTCTCGCTCAAGAGCATCTCCGAGACCGCCAGGTTCGGAGCAGACACAGCAGCCAAGACGCCTGGACATTCACAGCGACCACATCCCTTGGCGCGCTTCCTTATGAACGACCCTCTTTCCGCTGCCATAACCTCACCGTATACAACAGACGATGTACCGAGCGTCACTTCACCGTCTCTGGTCGACTACACCAACTATGAGAGCACTACAGTATCCCCGACGTCCACGCAGTTCGACCCAACGGCAGAACAGTGCCCACGCGCTCTCCGACGCATCGTCTCGCACGAGTCCATCATGTCCCTCTCCAACGGACTGGACGTCCACACGCTCAAGGCCAGGCCTAGCCAGCTAACGCTCAAACCACTAGGCCTCACCGCTGCCGGCACGAATCTGAGTGATGTAACGGCAAGACCCACTCTCTCGAGCGGAAGCCGGGAAGGCAAGCGCGGAAGCGTCATCCTCCGGGACAGCATCGCCCAGTCGCTGCCTGTGTCCAAAACGAGGCAGACTGGGCCGAGGAAAGTATCGGCTCCTATCCGGGGGAGAGGCAGGGAGAGGGAAGGAGGGCGCAGCTCGACAAGGGCGCCGTCGACGCTCGGCAAGCTGGTGTCATGGCGGCCTTGGGGGGGGGCCAATACTCACGGGACGGCCGGGGCGGCCACCTTGCCGGAAACGAGTCCCTCGTCGACGTCTGTGCCTGCGCCGTCCGCGTCTGCTACTCCGTCACGGGCGATCCCGGAACTCTCACTCCCGGCTGGTGTGGGTGGCAGCTCGGCGGCGAGCACCAGCACGGGCAAGTCACCGCAGGAGAGTCTGCTATCGACAGCGATATCTGCGAGTGTACCTACGACGGCAACTGCGAGTATGAATGCGGTCTTCCGTGCGCCGGGAATTAACCAGCCGGGGCCAATACCAGGGTTCCAGGAGTACTTCGCGGCGCATAAGCGGAGGGCGCCGCCCAGCAAGGTGTCCGTTGGAGACGTCGCCGAAGTTCAGGAGGCCTTGAGGGAGGTACTCGAGGAGAGTTAACAGCGCCAATCCTGCGTGGATTCCAGTTGGGTAAGAAAGTCGACTTGGCCTTTTGCATAGATGGTATTTTGGCTCGCTGCTTTGCGGATTTTCAGATTGCGACGGTTTGGCATTGTTGTTTGATTGCGGGGAATAAGACGGATGAGATGAGCTCCCGGAGGGCTCGCTCCAGATACCCTGCTATAGGCACCATTCCGGTTTATTGGTCTCAGCGCTCGAACACAGGTGGGATCGATGCAGGCCTGACCTGCCCTGGAAGGGAACACTAACCTAGGTCGTACGAAGTACTGGTAGTAGTAATGAACATAATAGCCATCATCAACATCATTCGTTCAGTGCAGGGTTAATAAGCGAGACGTCGAAGAAGCCATCATCCGTCATAGGCAGACCGGGCTCGAGCCGACGATCCGAGTGTACCCACACTCTTCTGCAGAAGCAGGCACACTAGGTACTCTGCGTGAGACTCTCCTGCGTTACCTTGTGACACTCGAACTGCCACGCTCGAATTCCCAAGCATCACCACATACGCCGGCTGTTTACCCCTACCAGCAGCCCCCACCCTAGATCCATCGGCTCACTGCCCCGGCAGATTGTACGAACCCCCAATATCCAGCAAGTAAGCCAGCGAGTTGAACTCGACATCGACGCTCTCGATCTGCCAGAATCCCTCCTCCTTGGTCACGCCCAGGATGGTGACGCCCCGCACCTGCTTCTGCGCCACGCCGAAGGTGGCCTGCCAGATCAGGGCGATCTCGTTGCAGGAGTAGGGCGTCGTGTGGGTCATTGTTAGGGGGAGGTTATCTGGCTGTATCCCTCCCCCACCCCGCGAATACATTAGCTCCCTTTCTGGTAGGAAGGAAGTGGGAGAGGAGGAGGCAAGACGTGCCTGAACATGCTGGTGCTCGATGAAGGCCTCCTTGGAGGGAAACGTCGGACTGCCCAGCGGAATACCCGCCAAGATGTTGATGCTGTCGGATGTGTCGACGAATGTGTCGGCCAGGTACTTGGCGTCGGCGTCGTTCCAGCCCGAGAGCATGCGTCGGTACGCGTCGACCAACGTGTCGACGTCTCCTTGGTGCAGGCAGGTGCCGGGCTTGGGTTTGTCTCTGCCGTTGCTGGATTTGCCGTGGCCTCGGCGGTTGAGACCTCCCAGTACATCGTGTACGTCGGAGCCCGCTTCGTCCTGGCGGCGGGTGATTGCCTCGCTCGTGGGGGTGGCGAGACCGAGGCCTGCCGCGGAGAGGAGGGTGAGGGAAGGAAGGAACCGCATTGTTTTGGCCTGTTCGAGGGCTCAAGTTGAACGCTCAACTCGGGTTGTCAGGTGACTGATGTTGAGGTGTGTGCGCGGTGTTTGGGTCGCTCCTTCCAACTTGAAGCTCCACCCGATGCCAACCCTTTTATCTCAATGTCGACCTCTCTAGGAAGTCCTGACATGCCACGCAACAAGCTGTGTTGGCCGGACGCCGGTCTTCCCCAAGCGTGGCTTCCGGCTGGCCTCCGGTTGGCCGCATGACTGGAATGAGAGGTTGGCGGAGATGTCTAATTGCCCATGCAACCTTTCAATAATCAAAGCTGCTTGACTCGGCTAGCAGTAGCTAGCTGAATGCGGAGGCAGCTGCATTATTTTTGCCTGAAAGTTTGTTGAGGCTTGCGGACGGCCCTCGGTCGCGGCTGGCAACCACCCCAAGCACGCGTCTGAGGCTGACGGTGCAAGCCATGGTATTGGTCTTTAACAGTGGTGAGTGCCGGTTGACTGGCCCCGCGGTCCCGAGCCGCAATTTGATGCCCGAACCTTCCCTGGACCATCGTTGGGTGGGCTCGTCCTTAAGAGCCTCCGTCCAAAGTCGGCATCCATTGTCAAGCGCAGCTGCTTCCGCCCCCATTTGCCGTGATCTGGCGGTGGCTGACCTGCAGGAGTGTTCACCGAGCGAATCGCGGCCTCTTACTTGCCGGTAGAGCCTCCTGCTTCCTGCGAGGGACTGGTCTGGTGCCATGTTCCACCGCAGCTCGTGTCCATTCCGAATGCCGCCGGGCTTGGATAGAATACCATCTTGGATGCTCTATTTACCATTTGGATTGGGCTGGATGCGTTAGCAGGGTGCGGTCTACTTGGAATGTTTAAACTCAGCGATAATAAAAACAAAGCTACCTAGGTCTACGCCCATGCCGCGGCCTGCTCTAGTGGGTTGTGGCCGCTCCGATTTCAATCTCGAATGGAGGTGATCGCCACGATGCAGTCAACCGTGACCAGAGCAGCCGTGCTGGGTTACACCTTCCTGTCAAATGCAATACGTGGTTGGGCCCCAACCGTTGGGGCGCTGCCGTAATTGCCGTCCCTGCACAACACGGTCCTCTTGTCATCATCGTCCTTATCCTCTTCCTCATCCTTATTATTATCACTATCATCGTCACTATTATCGTCCTCCTTATTACTATGCTCCTCCCCTCTCCTCACTCTTCCTCTTGCTTTCTAGACAGTTTCCATTGAACCCCGCAACCAGCGTGACGCGCCGGGCATTTCCAGCAGTTGCACGGCACTTTGCGGCGCTCTTGACTCGCAGCCTAGCAATCTAGCTGCCGCATTCCGCCACCCGCACGCGACCGGTCGAGCGCCGAGGTTCATACCGAGGTGCGCAAGGCGTTGAAAGAACAGGGTAAGCTCCCCCGCCCCCGATATCCTCCTTGTTCCGCGAGATGGAGAAGAGCATCTTGTGGATGTGGACGAGGTCAACATGGACAAATGGAACGAGGCCTCGGCCAAACTACGGGCGATGGGCATGCTCGAGAACGACGAAAACTCGGCGTGCGAAGACCCGGCGTGGTCCTTGAGATGCACACAGCTGGGACACGATATCGTCACAAACCTTTGTGACTTCACGGACTGGCGCGTAGCTTGCTTTGCCGCCCACATCCGCCCCTCCTCATCCACCCTCGAGAAGCGCGTGTTTGTGCGGCTTTCAGCCATTATGAGCATGGCGTGCCCATCGACGTGGGAACGATGTCGCGGCGTGTCATGAAGGATCTCGAGCAAGCGGCCTGCGGTCCAGCCATGCGTATACTCGGTTTCGTTACGCTATAGATTACGCTGTCGATCTGGGAGAAGTGTAGACGGGACAAGGACGATTTTGCCGACGTAAAGGAGGAGCCGATGACTATGTGTAGCGTCACTATCGATTCCATAGTCGCTATCTATAAATGTATGAACGCGCTGGAGCGACGCTTCAACCTTGCACCGGCCACGCGTAAGGAGATAGACTAGCGGCTTGATAACGAGTAGCTGGCATGGATCTTATACGCCCTGGTGGATGGATGGCTGACAAACCTAATCCGGCTCCCCACTGGCTTCTCCCAGTATAAAGAGGGCGCGCCTTACGAGGGCTAGAACCTATCTTGACGAGGTTTTGATCAACCCGTCAGAGACACCATTGTTCGAGGCCTAAGTGAGTCATAGGGGTAAATGGGCTATGGCACTATAGATTATGTCTGACATGGTGACGTACAATGTTATCCTCGTTAGTGCGTATAATATACGCATAGTGACGACTAGGATGGGTTGCGCTTCGATCGTGCTTGCTATTTCAAGCAGGTATGCCCATGGCGGTGAGGAGGTCTGTCACTCCGTCTAGAGTCAGAGGAAGATAGTGTATAGTATGGGAATTGAATTTATATTATTGCAGTGCAATGACATATGTACGATAGGGTGATTACAGTGGTCGAGAGATGTGGCAATGATGCCGAGGAGTAGATGGCAGTAGTAGGTCTTCGCATTGCTTAACTCCTAAGCCTTAGTCTCCTCCTTCTCGGGGGCGTTTTACCCTAGGATAGAGCGGACAGATCTACGGCTTTAGCTCTAGGGAAGTATATAAGCCTGTATAGGCGCAGCCCGTATATAACTCCACTTTGTTTTATAGATGTACAAGCTTGAAACCTGGCCTTGCAAAGACGCGCAATATTGTGCACTTGCTACCCATCTGTTTTCCCATCTTGTTCCTTACATGGTCAAACCTGAATTTTGGCCTTGTAAAGTTATACGTCTGCATAATATGATACGTCAATACCCGCCGTAGGGCTCGCTCACCCGCTTACGGCTCCAGAGCAACAAGCCGCGGCCGGTGGTTCTCCACGGTCACCGTATGCAAGTATATAGAACAATATGCTACCAATTGGTGGATACAAGCACTAGCACCGGGAAGCCGAGACCGCGGTACAATGGTGGGAACGAACCTTACTTGACTGATTTCAACCCAAAGCGTTGCTTCCGCTACTCACCCGTCTAACCTTCGTTGCTGCACCAGAGTCACTTGACTGTAGCGAGACAGCTGGACGCTTTCTTTGACCCGTTCGAGACGGCGGGCAAGCCTCAGCCGCATGCTGACCTGCTTCCGCGCCGCCGGCAGAGATGTCCAGCCCTTTACTCGATTGCGGTTCGCTTGAAATCGACTGGAAGCTTCCGTCACGATGGAGAAACGTGACGTTGTTTCCCAAGCCGTACAAGTGATGTGAAGAAGACGGCGCTGGTCCAGAGTCCGATGATTCGACACTCTCCCCAATGCCGCTGTCGGACATCGAACGAGAAACCTCATCTACCGAGGCCGGCTCTGGCTCGCCTGGTACCGGCGGGACGTCCTTTGTCAGGCTCCAACGCAGCGGATATTTCCAGCAGTGGCCGAACACCACCGCGCCCTCTGGGACGATGCGTGTTGGGCTTCGTAACCCTCTGCCATACAGTCCGGGAAACGAGGTGGGTAGGAGAACCTGTACCATGTCGGAGATACCCGGCTTAACCCGCCCGTCGCCTTCATTAGGTCTCCTGAAAAGCCCTCTCAGCCACTTCTTTTGCGGTGTGCGTTCTGTATCGACATCATCCTTCTTACCCTCGGAGCCGTCTAGTTGTTTCCCGGGGTGCGCTTTGCACTTGCAGGCGTGGAATGCCACACCGTCGGGCGAGTGCCAATGCACATCGCCCGCCAGTCGCCACGGATTTCTGCGCTTGGTCCCGGTCCGTAACATCTCGTGAAGGTCTGCTCCGTATACGGCAAGAAGGCCCTGCCCCGTGGGCACTGATGATGTTGCACTGCAGCATGCTTGCGCCTGGCCTTTGCCGCGCACCGGCTGCAACAGTTCGCCGAAGCCGGCACCGAACAGCGTCACGGCGCGTAGCGACCGCACGAGGTGGACCCAGCCCACGCTCATGCTCTGTATGGTGGCCACCTTCGGCACCAGCGTCTCCTGTCTGGTAGCTACGTCCATGAACCTGATGAAGACAAAGTCAGTGGATCTTGAATCGGGAAAAGGGGGACGGACCGCGGGACGCACTCAAACCCAACAATCTGATGCCGCGGCAAGGATTTAATGCGCAACCCAAAGCCGTCCCGCGAGTTCATATCGTCGTGGTATGCGGTGGCTTGCAGCAGCACAAAGCAGATCTGTTCGACCCGGTCTTTGAGCGTGAAATTGGAACTCGTTGTCTTGAAGGTCGTGGAGTCGGCAGCGTCCAGCGCCTTTCCGAGTCTCGTCGTCCTTTCCTCTGTCTCCACGGAGCCTTTTGGGTACAGCGGCAGCCTTTGGTTCCTGGGGTTAGTTAGGATGTCAAAGGCGGCTCTGGCCCCGGTGTATTCCACGCCAGGCCCGGCTTCTGTGAGATCGCCATCGCTGTACATGAAGTAGCTGCTGACGATACGGTCCTCAACATAGAACTTGAGGTAGGCGCGCAGAAGATGGAGAACGGCACTTGCTCCGTCGACAAGCCAGGCACGCTTTTCCTCACTGTCGTAAAAGACAAAATATCGCTTGACGATGGCCATGAGTGTCCCCAGGTAGTCGTCACCACTGCCGAAGCCGATATGGAGCGGCTTGTCTTTGACCCCGACAAGGAAGCTCCCGCCTGGTGTGATGAACGGAACTGAACCGGAAAGGGTGACCTTTTCGAGTACGTAACTGGAACTAGGCTCCTGGAGCTCGGTCCATTCGATGTCATAGTTCGCGTCGGGGGCACCTGAGAAATGTTAGGAGGAATGGCGAGGAAATGGTAGAGGTATTCTTACCGACATGGTTCCTAACATGGTTACTCCAACCAACAATATGGCGAGCCTTAACCAGGGTCCCGAGAGGCAGAGTCTCATCCCCCCTCGAGGCGCGGGAATCCTCGTAAGAAATGTACTCCCCGCCAGGGTTGTAGCAGAGGTGCCAAAGCACCTCGTCGCCAACCACCCGGACAGCAGTTAGCGTGGCTGAAAACCCCTTGAGAAATGTCGTGCCGGCGAAATTCACAACCCGCTGGCATTTTGTCAGCGCAGCCACCATGTCTAGCGGGATCTCAAGGCCTGTGTCCGGCTCGGCCCGGCGTCGAATCGGATATCCCCTGACGATGACCGGATTCCCAAACATGCCACGCCAGCACCTTCCTGCCGTGGCGAGATCCGTGTCTTGCAGGATCTCGGTTTTAAACTCGATGTTGCAGCAGCCAACAGTGATGATCCTGTCAGCGCTCTCGATTGTGGTACCGATACTAAAGTCAAGACCGGTGACGTGCGCGGTGCTATATGCGGCGGCGGTATCGGCGGGCGAGGAGCGGAGGGCAGCCCCTATCCAGGCGACTTGCTCGGCGACTTCGGCGACAGAAAAGGTGTTGCCAGCGACACTGAGACTTAGTTTGTGGTTATTGAAGCAGGCAACTAGGCGTGTTCTGTCTGGCAAAAGTGCTGATTTGGAGGGGTTAGTACGCACCGTTCACCACGCAGTTGAGCTGGGCGTCCTTCTACTACTCACAACTACAAACATCTGTTTCACGCTCGACCGCAGTCTGAAGGAGGGAGAGAATCTTCAGGCCTGACTCGGGCCACGTCTGCTGTAGGTAGCTCTCACATGTCGCAGCTTGCAGGTTGTTACCGTGCCCGGTCAAGGTAATGGCCTGTGCTAACACGCATCTCAGCGGTGCATCATATTGCTGCTCTTGCGCGAAGAGAATTGGATCCCAATCAACTGTGAAGTGCATCACGAGGTCTTGGGTCCGTTTCCGACTGAAGTTTCCGATACGGCTGGTGGCAGCCCTTATAATCTCGGCCCCCAAATGGTGATACCCAATGTGCGTGTTTGCCTCAGGGTCCTCCAGGGACCCTCTAACCCGGAGAGAGGACTGGAGCCACTGGTATGCCGAGGCCCCCCGTAGGATTTCACGATATCTGGCCAGTTCTGGGAATTCGAAGTCATCGAAGCCATCGAGATTGTCAACGTCGCCAAGGGTGTCTAGGGTCGCATGGTCGATATCTCGACCTTCGCAATCATCGGCAGAGTGGTTGTTGGAGCCATCGGACTCCTTCTCCCACATCATGATCTTCTCATTCAATGTCATGCCGGGCTCGGTGCTAAGGGAAGAGTCTCGGACGCCGCCGGTTCCGGAAGTTGATTCAAGCTCAGGATTGTCTTGGGTGCGGAGATGACGCTTGAGGCGTCTGACAATTTCACTGCAGTAAAGTGAATGGATGTTAGATCTCTCAAAGAATGGTTTATAGAAACTCTCCAGGTAGTAGTTACTGACCTCCGAAACCTATAGACAAGATACATCAACTGCCGCTGGGGGCGACCAGGGCTCTCATGGCCGAGTCTGACAGCAAAGGACTTAAGAAGGTGGTCCAGTGTTGACGGAACTGCATCCAAGTAGTTGTTATAAAGCTCTGGCGGTATGGACGTTGCGAGCTCCTTGGCAAACGCAGAGATATACTTGTCAACGTCCGGGTGTTGAAGGAGGCTCGCAGCGTCGGAGAATACTGTCCCTGTCTCCTGGCCTTCTTCTGGATTCATTGCAGTTTGCGCCTGCTCCGTCTCTTCCTGGACATAGTGGAAGTCCAGGCGTTTGGGAGCAACTGATTGCGTCCCCAGGGAGCCGTATCCAGAGTCACCGCACATGGTAGGAGGGTGACGCGACGTGGCGCTGATGCTCTGGTTGATAGGACGATCGCCGAAGGAGGTATCAAGCATTTCTTTGGGAGGAGGAATAACTGCTGAGATCCGCCGATCATAATCATCACGCATCGACAACAATTCTCCAATCTCGCGGCCAGGAAAAGAGGAGTCGTCCCGTTCCAGACATTCGCTAAGATATGAGAGGTCATCCCGGGCTCTAGGGTTCTTCTCGTAAACCTTCTTGATTACTCCCCACTCCTTGTGAGTCATGACATGGGCCTGGGGAAGAAGGAAGTGTACTGTTGGGCTAGTCATGAGATTACCCAGAATGTCGCGGGCCATAGCCACGCCCTGTCGTTGCCGCTCATCTATGCTCGGCGCTGGTCTCGTGGATTGCGGTCCTGGGGCCTGCAGCGGCTGAGGTTGCTGAGTCGGAGTGACTGCCCTAGGGACCTGCTGAAGTGGCCCGTGGGGAGACGCGGAGGAGGAGGAGGAGGAGGAGGAGGAGGAGGAGGAGGAGGAGGCTGGGGCTGAGACTGACTTCTGCTCTGGTGGGAGGTCTAAGTCTTCAACTAAAGAACTGTGAAGTGTCGGATTGGCAATATCGTCGTCTTGGAGCACAGGGTCGCGGTCCGGTCCTAGAACTAAGGAGCGAGATCTGTCAGCCAGACACCGTACGGCAGGGGGGTCGGTAAGATGAAGGTGGGCTTACAGGGTGATGGAACGGTCTCTCCCGGGAAGAGGATCTGATAGACGTCTCGCCACTTCTCTCCCTCCGAACGAGGATACTTGACCCGCGCGCGAATTCGCTTTTCTTGCTCCTCAGTGCACGTACCGTCTGGCGGGGAAGTCCCAATTTGGCAAACCGGGAGAGCCCGCCGATGTTTGTCGAGGTCTGTGGTTGTAGAGAAGCTTTTGAAACAGCGGGGACAGGCATTTCGTAGGCAATGGCGACGGTAGATGTGCTCTCTAGCATGGAGATGTCAACGTAGGAGCTACGAGGGCGAAAATGAAGATGGAGTGGTCTTCATATCGATCATAACAATCTTACTTGACGCGATGCATTTCCCTCCAGCCAGGCCCAGCACAGGCTTTGATCGTTCCGTACTTCTTCGGGTCGCGCCGGGCGAATGGGCAATGGAGGAGCCAGGTTTCGTCATCCGTAGGGCGCTTGCTTATCCGGGATGAAGCCATGATGTGACTGGGTGTTAACGGAGGTCTGCAAGATCTCCCTTTTTTCCACTGTTTCAAGCGCGATACTGACCGGAAGGAAAAAGTGAAGAGTCGGAGGAGGGATGGTGACCCCCCTCATCGGGCCTATGCAGGTATATGTACAATATCGTACACAGCCACGAAGTACGCCCGCGCCGCCAGCCGGCTTCTGGGTGAACTACGGAGGTATCGCGCGCCAGAGAGATGCGCCATTGGCCGGGTATGGTAACACACACGTTATAGCTGCATTGCGCCAATTTCCGGCTTCCGCTTCAAGGCGCTGCGGGTGCTGAGACCTAGATACTGTAGTCATAGGCCTCACTGCCACGAGCCTGTTCTCCGAAACCTTAGTTGCGACTCCGATTGCCGCCGGTCGAGCTCGGTATGATTGAGTTACCTACCACATCTCAGATATTCAAGCGAGGCTCCGAGGCCTGGCCCTAATTTCAGATGGGAGCTCGTCCTGAACTAGCTGCCGATGCCGATTCTACGACAGCTGCAGCCTGCGCCACAACGCTGCGCCGACCGACATACTTCATCCGAAGCCGACTGGCGCGAAATTGTCGGGGGGCTTCAACGCGCTTGTCAGGACTTTCGGCCCTTGTATCCGAACAGCTTGCCTACAACAAGTCACAGCACCTTCAATATGAACAAGTTGGCTGTAGATTAAGTAAGCTAGGGATCATTACCAAAGATCAGATTAACTACCTACGTAATCTAGGCATAGGGCACAAGACCTTTTAGCTTAGGTTCTAGTATACAAGTCTATAGAGATACAAGTAGAGTAATAATAGCACTTTTTACTACACCTGCACCAAGCAATGTTTTTGGCTGCCTGTGACTGTTTAAGCTCGTGCGGCTCCTTGGTATATGCAAGGGCAAGCTAAGTGCTTTTGTTGAGCCCCCTATCAGTACATGACATGTCCCTATTTCACCTCTAGCCTGAGCGTATCATACTGCACATACACGCTCCTAGGCAGCAGCGTACTCTCGTAGTTAGTCGCATTATAGGGCAAACTCAAGATTTTCTCGTTGGTAGTGTTCCCACTCGTCATGGCTCGTCGGGAAGGTGAACTTGTGCGAGAGCTGGTAGCAGACCACGCCGCTGCGGACGCCGCATGACGAGGAGTGGTAGTATCTGCGCGTGAAGGAAGACGTTGGTTATTAAGGTGCTAACGCCCTCGACAGAGATAAGTGGGCAGTTATTACGTACGGGATAATCCACGGTTCCAGTTGCATCTGTTCGGGCCGGCGAAAGTTGGCATAGCCGCCAAAGACAGACCAGTGGATGTAGGTTAAGTCCTTGGACTCGTCGCTGGCGCCCACATGGAAGTGCACACCCTTGGTGGAAGTCATCAATGAAGTCGTACGCGCCCCAATAGATGCGGTGCTCGGGTGGATAGAGCGGGTGGCCCGCGTCGCGGGCGGTGCCGGGGTGCCACTCGCCGGCCGACTTGTCCGGGACGCCGATGCGCCAGAGCTCGGGGTCAGGGGTAAACCACCAAAACCAGTTGCACGCGATACCACCAGCAGAGGCCTCTGGCCCTCATGAGTATGCCTCCGAGCTTCTCACCACCATCACTCTTCTGCTCTACCTGCCTGGACCCACCACAATGGGGGTGACGTTGCGCCGTTGAAATGGATTTGGCTGGAGTTGGAACTAGCGGCTCAGCTGAAAACGGGATGCGGGGGAGGCCGGGGGCAGGGTCGGCACGACGGCAGCTTCAGCTTCTGTTTTGGTCCGGCTCATGTCGATTCTCGCCCAGATTTCGCAACGGCCACGCGTAGACAGATACGGAGATATCCATCTATCACCAGGTACCAGTATCTCATGGCTGCAGTGGAAGCGGAGGACGACGCAATTCCGACGGTTCCCGTCGTGACTCTGCATCCGGAAGCTACCGATAGTAACGGCGCCGGAAGATGGGCCATCGCCCTGACGACCGTTTTCACGCCCCCGGCAGGGTGCGTCTGGCCCATCATCCCCGACATCAACCGCCCAGCGACTTGTAACCCGCCCTACTTTCAGCATGCAGGCCCCCAATGGCTAGGCTACTACTCCCCTGGCATCTGTCCCTCGGGATACACCGTCGGGTGTATCCCCGACAGCTCCGTAGAGACGTTCAACGATGAGCGAATAAAGCCTGGCGAGACCGTCGGCGTCTGCGTTCCGGTGTAGGACACTTCAACGAAAGATAACGCGCCGTGGACCGGAGCGATTTGCTAACGTGTGACGCTACAGGTCATACGCATGCCCTACGGACAGTGACAGACTGCCTCTCACATCGGGTGTCATGGCAGTTTCCTATTACACCACGGAAACGACCCAGACATACTCAGAGGCGCGCATCGTCCATATCCGCTGGCAGTCCTCGGATCTCTCGCTTTTCGAGACGCCTCCGCTGCCCGGACTCACAGTCAGCAGAACCAGCACTCCGCCCCAGTCTGCAACCGGTCGCTCCGAGACGGAGACATCGACTGCTAATACCACGACAGGGCAGCCGGGCGCTGTCTCATCGACTGCCCCTGCGGTCCCAGGCTCAAGCAGTGCGGCCCTTTCCAGCGGGGCCATCGCGGGGATTGTGACCGGCGTGGGGCTGGCGGCTATCTTGGGTGCTCTGGTCGCCTTCTTCGTCATGCGGACGCGTCTGAAGGCTGCGAGGGCGTCTTCTCGGGTCGCTACTGATTTCCGCTTGGGAGAAACGGCCGAGCTGGAGGATACTACGATGCGAGTAAGCCCGGGGATTACAGCTACTAGGATGACAAACGGCCACACGGAGGGCGGTGCTGTCGAGCTGAGCGGTGAGCCGCAGCCAACCCGGGAGCTCCCTGGGTAACTGGTTTAGAGGCCTGTATAGCTGGGAGAGAACTAGATGCTAGATAGTCGTGATGAACACTTCGATGTCACATTGGAGTGCTAAAGGCTACAGAAGTCTCGTCGTATTTGTACTAGAGCCGGGCTACCAACGGAGGTGGAGGTCGGTTAATAGTATCAATAGACTAGGCACTACCTAAGAAGGTACTCCAGCGGCTTCTGAATGATGGATTATGCAAGGGTATGTGTAGCTTAGCTGCACAAGCTTGAGCGTACTTTCCACATGTCGGAAAGAAGCTTCTTGTGCACCGAGTACAAACACCAATTTTCGCTGTGGAAAAGGGGCGCAATATTGTCCAAGGTTTTTAAGTAGAGAAAGGCAGTTTGCCCAGCGCCTACACAACCACAAGCTTTCGCTGCGCGTCCTCGGACAGGCCTACCACGTGAAAACCATATACACCGTGGCAGCAATTCAACATCAGTTTAGTGAAAGCCTCTAAAGTCACGAGAAAGCCTGACATTATAAGCCCGTTCAAACCACGCCTGGTTCAGTTTATTTTCCAGCATATCTATACCCCAACACTACATCATCCTCATTCTCTTCCTCTGTCTTTCCCCCTTCTTCCTCCTCCTTCTCCTCCAAGATCTCCTCCTGCTGACGCCCAGCCAGATCGCGCCCAACAACAACCTCTTCCCCATTGGGATCAGGATGGAAGTGAAACACATACTCATCCTCCAATGGGAGCAGGTCAGGGCCTTCCAGCATCACAGTATCCGGCGAGAGCTCGGTGTCGCCCTGCCGCATCCCGTCCACGCCGCTACCTGCAATAGCAGGGGATGGCGTACCTCCGTGCGGAGGCCGCTCAGCGAAGGGATCAGCACTCCGCTGAATCGCGGGGCCCTCACTGCCGGTAACAGCAGGCAGAGGCGGCGCAGGCAGTGCGCTCGACGGAGGCGGCAGCCGTCGCTCAGCCAAGATCTTGGCCTGCAGAGAGCGCTTATGGGCACGCTCCATGGCCTCGATCACACCTTCCCAGCCCTTCGGCGGGTCGTGGGAGTGAATGTTCGATTGTACCCATTTGTAGTTGAGCTCTGCCGGTACACCAAACGCCGGGGCACCGCGAATGTGGAGCTCATTCAGGGCATGGATGGCTGCCTTGACATCGGCCAACGCTACCGGATACGGAGCGAAGGAGTCAGAGGAGGCAGCGGACGGAGTGGCCGAGACTCGGATGTTCTTCTCCATCTCGCGCAACAAGGTGGATATGGGGGGCAGGAGCTTCCCCTGTTCTCTCAACGCCTTGCGCACCTCGGTATGAACCTAGGCACTCGACCGGGTCTGGCGTGGGTGGCGGAATGCAGCGGCTAGATCGTCTAGGAACCTGCCGTCCGTCGGATTCTCAACTGGCCATCGGCGATGGTCGTTGGTCCGCAGCTTGGCCGCGTACTGCAGGACGACAGCGAGCAGCGCGGGCGATCCCTGGAAGAAGGGATGGACGACGAGCAGGAGCAGCTGCCTGCAGAAAGTCTTGCCTCAGATGGATCTGGGCATATCAACCCCGCCGATGGTCACGAACGGGTTGCCGCTCGAGTCGTACTCGAGGTTCCGGTCTTCGAACAGCGCAGGTGGCAGGCAGCGCATAAACCGCGGCACAAGACGCCACATGGTCTCCAATTCCGGTTGACGCCTGTGGCCAGCAAGGAATTGGACGTAGGCGTTCGCCTGCTGGTCTAGCTGGGCAGTATCATCTGCCTGCCAGAGCGGGTCGCTCACCAGCTCTGTCACCCTAGCGTATTCCCCTGCATTGAGCTCCTTGGGGAGTCTCTTGGATGAGAGGGAATGACGCTCTCGGATGTTCCTGAGCCACTCCTCGAGCGCTGAGCACACGGCTGAGGGCAGCTCGGGCACGCGCCTTGGGCCCGGGAGACTGGGCAACGTGAATTCGTCATCGTTGCCCGCATCAGCACCGCTCTCCTCAACGACGCTCTCCTCAGCGCCGCTCTCCTCGCTGCCATCCTCGCTGCCATCCTCGCTGCCGCTCTCATCTCTGATCTCGCGGCGGCAACCCGTGGCAACTGGCCTCGCTCTCGCCTGACGACGAGATGTGGTTTCGCGAGCGTGCCTCTGCGCGCGACTCGCAACGCCCTTCCTCCCCTTGCCCTTTTGCTGTGTGCGTGGCATTTTGGGAGGTTTGGTCTGATGAGGATGGTAGAGGTGGGAAGCTTTTTTTTCTTCTTTTCTTTTTTTTTCTCGCGATGGGCTTTCTGCGAGGTTTGGCTACAGGTGGGCAAAGAAAGAAATAAATCGGCTTTCCAAGTTTTGAGAGTCGGTCAAATTCAAGTACAGAATAAGTCGGTCGAATTCACGATAATAATCTGCCGTGTAGATTTGCTTTCATCACATTAGGTACTTGAGATTTTCCCCCATAGAACTCACTTTGTGCCTGCCTACCAACTTCATTTCCAAATCCTAACTTTTCTTTCTCACACTTGCAACTCGAAGTTACAACGCGTTTCTGGGCTGCAACAAACGAAAAAAAGAAAACGAACAAAAGCTCTTGCATCAAAAGGGACAGAAGTCTACACGCGTTTTCTCTGTCTACTCTGGAGCCGACATAAAGATGAACGGATCTTCGAGCTCTGTTGCTACGGGCGGCGCCGGAAACATCGGCGTTGTTGGCAGTGCAGCAGCCGCCGGTGTTGGTGGTGGTGGTGGAGGCGGCGATGACAATCGTGGTCGCCAGTCCCCGGGGTTAGCGGATGGATATTACCGAGCGGAGACTTCTAACGCCAGCTTCGCCGTATTCAACTACGATTATCGTACGCCTCAAAGCCTTCTCCACGCGCAAGCCAATCTCAAGTGTGAATCAGCTGTTTGTACCGGCGGGGTCCGCGACTGCCGCCTAGCACCGACCGTGGCATGACAATAGATGACAGATCATGATGTGGGAGGAAGATACCTACCAGCGCTACGCCGACAGTTACGAATGTCGAGATACGAAATCTTTGGCTCTGGACACCATCGAACCTCCAGAGCTGGCCAGATGCCGTGAGATCCAGGCGGACGCCTCGGCATACCAGTCGCTCCAGTCCTCTCTCCAGGTCATGGGCTCGTTGGTCCTGAGTCGAACGCCACATTGCGTATCACGATATCGTGTTTACCCGACCGAACCAGCTCAACTGCCCGCTCCATAGAACCTGGCCAAAGTGTGGTAGTAAGTGTAAGTATAACCGAGCCTCTCGTATTGTCTACTACCTCTAGAAACATCAGGTGTAGGCTATGACTTTCAACCCCCGACCCAAGCACAGACGCCACAAAACGAATAAACCAAACCCGACCATCAATACCGACCCAAGCAAACTCGACCTAAGCACAGACGCCACAGGGTCAAAAGACCAAACCCAACAATCAATATCCCAACCCAAAAAGCGAAACCGGAGAGACGAGACGAACGAAGAGACGAGACGGAGAAAAGAGTCCAGAGGAGGGAGTTCGAAAAAGCGAGACCGGGAGACCGAGAGCCGGGAGGGACGACGAGCGAGAGAGCGAAAGCGACCGGCGACCGAAACTCACGACCCTGGGGCGCTGGGGTCCGCTTCGTACATCAGAAGCCGGCCCAAGGCAAACCAGTAAAACAACGCCGCAAGGTGGTCCTCGCCCTGGCAAGCCTCCGCATAGGCGGCCTCGATGTCCGCCCGCAATCGCCGGTTGTCGTACCGGTGCTGGGCGGAGTCCAGGGCCCCGAACGTCAGGGTGGCCACGTGCTCCCAGAGGAGCCGGTCCGTCGGGTCGTCGCCGGCGGCACGAACCAGACGTCTGCGCATCTCGGCGCAGAAGACGATGGACCGGGGCGCACCGGCCAACGACGATGATGCGGGGGGTAGGGGGAGCCTCAGGGGCAGCAACGGGGGGCCGCGAAGGGCGGGCGGAGGCGGAAGCGACAGGGCGCGAAGAAGACAAAGCGTCGTTAGCCATTTTGATTTATTTTTTCTTTTGACTTTTCGTCTTTTTTCCTCGAAGTCGAAGTGTGGTGAAGGAGGAAGAAAGAAAAGCAAAGCACTTGGGAGCTGGCCCGGTATTTATTAGGGAGGACAGGCGATGGAACAACCAGGATGTGTTTCTGCTCCCTCTGAGATCGTCTGATGATAGATGCTGAGTGGCGTCAAGCAGCGCTCGTGAGTTCAGACGGATACAGTCTCGACGTTGAATAGGTGGGATGGGTAGGCTATTACGAAGTAGAGCCCGTTCAGGAGAGATACAGACGCAAGTCATGGTGATGTACTATAACCATCCATGTACCTGAGAGTTCGAACTTCGCACACCCAAAATCTCAAGGAGAACCCAGCTATATAAGGCATCACATAAGTAGCATAGACGATTTTTTTTAAAAAAGGCGAGAAACTGAAATATAGGAATTCGTGAGAGGTTTTGCCCTAGCTATCTTGTTTATATTCTTACACGGCTGGTAGAAATGGGCTCTAGGTGTTGCTAATAAGCGTAGCATCGTCCCTCTGCAATTGCGATACAAATACCGGTTTTCTATTTTCAGTCCTGGTGCCCGGGATGTAAACTTCGATTTGGTCGCGGCAACACGACACTTTGTTACGCCGGTCCGTCGTTACGACCATCTAGCGACCAAAAGGGGTAAGTAAACAAAACAAATCCCGGAGGGTTATGTCACGTGCGTACCTTAGACCACCCACCATTACCTGAGGGTATCCACCAACCACTCACCCCCAACCAACGCGAAAATGACCACCCCGCCACACAACAGCTACGCGCCCGGCCACGACGCGTCCCAAGTAAAGCACCACGAATGGCGCACGGCCGAGAATAGCGCGGCCTACCTGCTGCCACACCTCCAGCGCGCCGTGCAGGCCAAGCCCGACTTGCAACTGCTCGACGTCGGCGCAGGGTCCGGCACCATCTCGGCCTCCCTCGCTAAGTACCTCCTGCCCCGCGGTCACGTGCTGGCGACAGACATATCGGACTCGATCCTCGCCCGCGCCAAAGCGCATGCTGAGGCCCAGGGGCTGGGCGCACAGAATATTTCTTTCCAGAAAGCGGACGTGTTCCACCTCCCCTTCGCGGACGGCGCGTTTGACGTCGTGCATGCGCACCAGGTGCTGTGTCATCTGTCCGATCCGGTGGATGCCATCCGTGAGATGCTCCGGGTCACGAGGCCCCGGGGCGGGCTGCTTGCGCTGCGCGAGTCGGACATGCGCATGTGGTGCGTCTGGCCTGAGATTCTGGCCTTGCTGAAGTTTCATGAGGTGATGGTGGGCACGCTCGTGGCGAATGGCGGGCAGGAGAAGGGCGGGAGGCAGTTGGTTAGTTGGGTTTTGCAGGCTGGGAAAGAGGTAGGGGTTAAGCGGGGGGATGTGGAGGTGAGTTTTGGGGCGTGGTGTTATAGCGATGCTGGGGATCGGAGGGCTTGGGGTGGGTGCGTTCTAGTATTCTCTCGCACCTCATGGTCTGAAAACGGTGAGGTGGATAATGCTGACTGATTGTAGGTGAGGCCATGATCGAGAGGCTGCGCACCGGACAGATGCGAGATAAGGCGCTCGAAATGAGCATTGCTACGGAGGAGGAGATTGAGGGGATGATGAGGGGCTGGGAGGAGTGGATTGAGACGGATGATGCCACGCTGGGCATCATGAATGGGGAGGTCGTGGTAAGGAGGCCATAGCCGGCTGGTCTACACTTGGACGAAGTGGCCGTCGTAGCGGTCATGGTGATTTACTGTCGACTGAACTCACCTTCGCTTTCACCCGGACGGACTCCATGGACTTGCAGTATTCATTATGAAATCCTAGAAAGATGCAACGGATGTCGGCAGGGATGATAGCTGTTGAGAACACAGACAATGGTCAGCATTCCGTCATCAGCACCTTATCCAAGCATTGGCATCGAGATTACTGGCCCGTGACCGACCTACGTCGCCACGCATCCGTCCCCTCATAAAAGCACGACACCAGAAGCCGTTGCTCAGGTTGTCGTCGCTCTTTCAGTTCGTAGTCATCGGCAGCTCGCCTACCAAAACACACCTGAATGCACAAAAGCCGATTTTGACAGCACCATGTGTGTCACATCACCGACCGCGGATCCCCATCCAGTAACGACGAACGTGGGCGTCGGGCAGTGCGCAGGAACAGCAGCGGGAGGGGCCGAGATCCGTATGTCTCCAACCGCGTCTTCTACCATCTCTAACAGTAGCAATCTCCATCCATCAACTAATAACACCAACTTCCCCCCGAACAGATGGCCACGCCCCGCATAAGACTCTCGTCCCGGCCGCGATCGCAGCGGCAGCAGAGGGCGGCGACGACCCCACCGCGTCCTTCGACCTGCTCTTTGCCACGGGCAGCGGCGACTACAAGCCGTGCGAGGATATGCAGATGGTGATGCAGGAGTTTGTGGCGGACCCGGAGCGGCGGGGGTCCGTGGCGCATTTACGGGAGGAATAGGGGGACGACCGTGGTAGTCAAGGACTCGCTGAGTATGAATTCATGACAGAGCATTGCACGAGGGAGGAAGCCGGATTAATTAAGCAGAGCAGAGAAGGGCGTCGCACAGGTCCCTCGCTCGGTCTTTCTGAACTCCGGGATAAGTATATACCTGGCCTACCATAGTTATTTTGCACCGACTCCCAAAAAAGAAATACATACACCACCCGAACCGATACAGCCTTCCCCAAGTCTGTATAATACCTGCGCACAACTAACGCAACCATGCCGAGGGGTATTCATAGTGCCTAGTGCCTAAACCTCAGCCCGCGATTCCCTTCCGGCACACCTGTCCGTGAGTGGTATCATACATACACATCCGATAGTAAGCCCAGTAGTAGTAGTACTAGCAATGAGACGACCGCATGTTTCCCGTCCTTATTGTTCCCTCTCACACCTCTGTGTGTCTGGGATCCCCTAATCCGTCTTGCTCTGATTTCCATATTGGTTGTTCTCCATGTCCGCGTCCTGGCCAGTAGCATCTCTGCTAGGGGCACCGCTACCCCCGCCGCCCAAGAACATCTTTTTGAAATCCGCATTGCTCTTGCCCTTCCCGTCCGCTGCCGCGCCATTAACAGCAGTAGCGGTCTCATCAGACCTCCTCACGAAACCAGGGAGTTTTTTCGGCCCCGACCTGGCGCCAGTTCCCGGGCGTTTGATCAGCAAGGGTGGGGGCGGCATCAGCTCAGCCGCACTCGCACCAGACTTGGCACCCTCAGCCTTCTTGCCGTACGTCCCTGCGGGTCCGGGCGGCCCGGGCTTGTCGATGCGGTCGACCCTCTTCTCCCCCTTGGACTTGAACAGCTCAGCCACCGTGCCGGTACGCAACTTCCGCCTCCCCAACCCGCCGCCGACATCCACCTCAACCCCGTCGATGGCCAGCGCAGCCTTGCCCGCGGCAGTAGCGTTGGCAAACTCGAGCACGGCCCCGCCGTGGGTCGGGTGCAGCACCAGCTTCACAACGTCCCTGTCCACGCCGGCCGTGGAGGCGAGGGCGCTGCGCAGCCGGGCGTCGTTCATCGTGTCGGGCACGTTCAGCACGGCGATGCTGCGGGCGGCAATCTCGGCTCGCGAGGGATTCGAGCTCGAGTTGGACTCCGAAGGCGCCGGGGATGATCCGGCCTCGGACGGCGTGGAGGCCCCGTCAGCGGTCCGGATGGTGGCGGTGACTTTGTGCGACGGGGGCCGCGAGAGCTCGACCTTGATCGGGTGGTTGCCGAAGATGAGCTTGTCGAGGGTCCGGATGGCTTCCTGTGCGCCGTCCTTGGTCTCCATCACCACAAACGCCGTGCCGTGGGACACGCCGGCCATGTTGCGCGGCACGCGGACGCTCACGACACGGCCAGCCTTGGCGAAGAGATCGCGCACGTCGTCCTCGGAGGTCCCTCGTGGCAGGTTGAGGACGTGCAGCTCGCGCTCCTCGGCTTGCGCACCGTGGCGCTGCTGGCGGGCCATCGGGTCGGAGAACTTGGCTTGGAGCTTAAACTTGCCGTACTCGAGCGGCTTGCCGTCGAGCTTGGTGGCGGCGGCGGCACCGGCGCGGTCGCGGAAGGTCACGTAGCAGAACCGGCGCTTGGTGTTGTACTTGAGGCTGGGAAAGCGGATGCTGTAGATCTCGCCGCAGTTCTTGAACAGGTCCCGGAGATACTGCTCGTCCGCCTCGGGCGGGTAGTTCGTGACAAAGAGCGTGCAGTCGGTGGCGGCAGCGACCTGGACGACATGGTCGCCGAAATACTTGCCGTCGCGCAGCAGTGCCGATCGGGCGTCGTCCGGCGTGCGAAACTCGACCAGTGCAATCGCCGCATCGTCCCGTTTCTGCAGGTCGATGTTGTTGATGTGCCCGTACTCGCGGAAGAACTGCTTCAGCTTGGTCTGCGTCGCATCTTTGGGCAGGCTGGTCACCCACACCGACGTGTTCTCCCGGTCCCGCTTCAACTCGTCGCTGTGCGTCTCGCTCTTAGCGCGTTTGCTGTTGCCGCTATCGTCGTCGCCCGGTGTCTCCGAGCGCTTTCGCTTCGACCCGGGCGAGGAGTTTGCATCGGGCGCGTCCGGCATGGACTGGTCCACCACGGTCGCCGCCTGTGCCTGAGCCTGCTGAGCCTGCTGAGCCTGCTGAGCCGCCACCTGCGCCGCCTGCGCAGCTTCCCGCTCACGGCGCTTGGCCACGCCCTTGCGGGTTTTGTAGATGGTGTCCTGAGCCTCGCGCAGCGTCTCCGCCAGCTCGTAGTCGTTGCAGTGCTTGAGATAGACCTCCATGAGGCGCTCCGGCCAATCCACGGTGCGGATCTTGAGCGCGCGGGTGAACACCTGCGTGGCAAATGTCGGCACGCGCAAGCCCTGCGTGAGGGTGGCCGGTGTCGGGCTCCGCGTCTTGCTTCTTACCGTGGCGAAGACCATCATCTCCCACAGGTACCAATTAAGCCAGAAGTCGTAGCTGTTCGCGTGCAGATCCACACGGGATAGCTGCTCCCACACGGCGCGCGCACCCTCGATATCGTCCTTCTTCTCCGTCAGAAACTGGATCAAAATCTTCTCAAGCCGGTAGTCGGGGTCACCCTGGTACGCCTCGCCGTACTTGCGCTTGCCCCAGTGCTTAACATCCTCTAGCGCCGACGGCAGGCCGACCTCGGCCACGTCCACAGCCTCCTCGGTCGCATTGGGGTTCATAGCCGAGCGCTTCAGGTAGCTGCACCAGGCCGAGTACATGTCGAGCACGCTGGCCATGCCGTTCTTGTCCAGCTGCGCGCTGTCGGTGGCGGCGTGCTTGATGCGCTCGATGTCGGTGAACGACAGGCCGGCTTCTTCGGCCGTCAGGATGTACCTCGCCCAGAGGACGCCGGACCACGGGATGTGGCGCACGGCGCGCTGGAGCGTGTCGAGCATGTTGGGCACCAAGCGGGCGGGGATAACGGACCGGCCGGCCTTGATGTCTGTGTGACTCGTGGAGATCAGCACGATGAAGTTGAGCCAGGTGTCCTCGTCCGAGGCCAGCACGCCGGTCAGGGCGCGCGAGAACAGGCCGAGGCAGATCTGGTAGTTGACCAGGACGTCCCGCGCGTCCTTTTTTGACTTGACGAGGCGGATCTCGAAATCCATGTACTCGGACATGATCGCGCGCACCGCGCCGGCATCGCGCGCCCGAGCCGCGTGGGCGAGCTTCGTCTCCCACGGGTCGCGCAGGTCGTAGAGCCGCCTCGCGTCCCGCGCGTTCTTCGTCACCTGCTGCATCTCGCTCTCGTAGGCATACCGGTTGTATTCGGACAGGAAGCTCGAGAACATCTGCGACGTGGTCTTCCAGGTCGCGTGGGGCACGGCGAGCCGGTTCTTGAAGAGATGCGTGATCCGACGCACGCCGGCCTCGGTCGCGGTGCGCCGCAGCAGCTCCATCTCGAGCGACACCCAGCGGTTCCACAGCTCATGGCTGTCCGAGAGGCGGTACTGCACAGCCTCGTAGCCGGTCTGCCAGAGGTTGAGGGCCGCATCGAGCGTGAAGGTCTCGCGGCCAATGTGCTGCTCGTCGTGGGGCCAGCCGGCGTCGCTGCCGGGCTGGCAGTCGATGTAGAGCGACCAGAAGTACTCGCAGTACGCCATCCACACCTTGAGGCTGCCGGGCTCGGCGAGCGTGGCGCGTCGGAACGTCTCGACGACGCGCACGCGGGCTTCGAGGTCGGTGGCCTCGCGGAGCTGGTGGTCGACATACTCGACCCAATTGTCCTCCCCCACCGGGTTCGCCATTTTCCCAGCGTCGTATGTCAGTGGCGTCGAGGCATCGGATGTCGACGGCGATGTCGATTGTTGCTTGTGCTGCCGATGTCGGTCGTCGATGTCGAAGTATGCACAAAACTCGCAACGACACAACTAGCGCAGATGGATCGGTAGGAAAGACGTGAGGGTGTCACCTGGTCTGGAACGTGGACTGCAGGTGACGAGAGCTCGGAGCAGCAGCTGCGAAATAGCCGAGTCTGGAACTTTTCGCTTGGCTGGGCGTATGCCTTACCTTACCTAAGGCTGAGCGGGGTGTGCTGCCGCCCACCTTGATCCAGCGTGACCAGAACGCCTGTCGGCCCGCGACGCTTTTTCTAGGTTGCGGGTGGTTGTTGGGCGACCCCGGCCGGGCAACTGCTAGAAATACGAAATCCGTGACCCCGTGAGATTCGGCACGTTAAAACTCCGCTTTATACTGCCGTGTACCAAGCGCAGGCCTTTTAGGTTACCGAAGAAGCAGGAATTTGTCGTATACTCGACGCAAAGCAGCTATCTTGTGTCGACAGGAAGCATTCAGTCTTCCGTCACTATTTCCGGTGGGTGCGCTTGTCATGGATTGTCTCAGGTTCTGATTGCCGCAGCCCTCGTTCTCCGTTCGTCTTTCCTCGCTCGGCCTGTCAATCTTCCAAAACCACCCGTAGAAGGCGCTCTATTGTTGATCAGCGTCGCGCGATTGGGGAAAGAACTGCAGACAGGCGGGCAGGTTGATTACCAAACCTTCGGTGCTGGCTCGATTCCTCTCCTTTCCGTCCCGCCGTGATGTCCTCCCAGGATCTGTCTTTTGGTAGTGGAACCCCGTGCCAGAGGCTTGAGAAATCGCCAAGCCCTGGCTCTGCCGATCCCACTGATCTTCCAACCGTCAGCCAATAGCAGCCGGGGCTCCCTCATTCCCGCAGGACCCTGACCACAGCGCGAAACGACGCTGCCTTGACGGCGTCGCTCGATTTTGACTCAAAATCGCCAGCGCGCACACCCACCTCGGCGCGGAAAATTCTCGCTTGGATCCCATCCCATTCTTCGCCCAAAACAACGACGCCCAACCACGCCTCACCGCGGGTTTGGCCTAGAGGTGACCGATGACGTAGTGGTGCATCCCACGGCAGCGGTGGAATGCCGTCATATCCGATGACTGGCGGGCCTAGGCCCAGCCTCCCCACCTTCGAGAGCGCTTTGGCGAATGTCGCGTCACCTCATCCCGGTGAAGGAAGGTGGATCAGCACGGGATAGCGACTCCTTGTCGCGATTCAGATGCAACGTGACCGACGCACCGCTCATCCCCGTCGCTACAAAACCTACCAGCTTATAGGGTTCACCACAGCAGCTTCGCGCATATAGTTCTGGCCTATGCTAACCCTCCATCTTGAATCTAACTCAACTAGTCGCTCTTTCGCCATCTGTACATTACTGCCGGTGGTGTTCTCAAGTCGCCCGACCTCCACAGCGAAGCCCCTCAAACGAAGCGTCGAACAGCAAACACGTGCGCGACGCTCGGAGGTCCAAGAGGCAGCAAACAAGTGTTTGTTGGCCACGACTCCACAGGTCTTGTTTTCTGTGGTCAACTGCTAAGGCTGAAACATGCAGGGTTGGCTCTTCACGGACATCTGTTGGTAACGGCAACTTGCAGTGTCCGAGTCCGAGTCGTCGCCCTGGCCCATCGCTTTCACATGCATGATAGAGCAAACATGAACACAAGACCCGCGCAGTGAGAAGCAAGAAGCAAGCAATACGGGAGGGACGGAGAAGGGAAAGAGAACCACGGTATGCGGTAGATTTGACAGCCGCTGTTTTGGGCTCGCCGGGCGGTGCATCGGCTGAAGACGAGGGGCCAAAGGAACAATACTGACGACTATCACACGCCCTCAGAAAGATAGTAGAATAAAGCATTGAGTGGTATCTAACAACGCTCCAAGACCGCATCTAGCAATGTAACTGCTACCTTGCTACTATGCCTCCTGATAATTCAATCTTGTCCGGGTACGGCCTCTATATAATCGACCTTTCTACAGTCAATATTCAAACTTATAACTTGGCCGCGTAAAGGTAACGTATCTTATAAGCGAGCCGGCCATATAAGCGAGCCGGCCACTCTCCACTACACTACCAACAATATCCTCAATCACAAAACAACAACACTAGGAACTAACAATAATTACATCAGAAACAGATGAATCAGACCCTTCTGCACCCTCCTGGCAAGTGCGGGCATTATGGCCAGGCTTGCCGCACACACCATAGCACTGAACCTTCGTACGACCCCCCCTAGCACCACTACCATCCAGCTGTATTTCTTACATTGCCTCCCCACCTACAGCCCCCTAGCCTACTACCTCCTGTGCCTCCTGCACAGTAAGTGATCCTCCAAGCCGCATACGTATTTTTTTGGCTCTCTGGCGCTTGTTTAGCGCCTCGTTAGCCTTGCGGAGCGAAGACACCTCTGCCTAAAGGAGGGCCACCTAGTGTATTATAGCCATTGTACCCTTGGTAAGCTAGTCTATAGCAGCTAACATCGAAGTCGGGGAGCTATTTTGATGGTTGGCAATGCGAGTCTTGATAAGCGTTGACTGTGACTCGGCTTCTTAAGGGTTATATGGTGTCTGGAAGACCTAAGATTATATAGTGCCCGGCCGTGAGGTTGGGGGTGTTAGTATATAAAGCTTAATATCTAGCTTCGAAAGCACCTTCTCTAGATTATATGGCATAAGGCCAGCCCCTGTAAAACCGCCCTATATATTCCTCTTAGTGATAGAAGTAAAGAAGGCTATACAAAAGGTACAAAGAAACTCGAGCTTGCTTATATAGTTAATATACGCATGTACTAAGTCCTCGATCTAGCGACCGTACACCTGCTTTAACGGTGTCACGATTTGACCACATGCAGTGACCCGGTGGGGCGGACAAGGGTGTATCCGCAGCCAATCATTGTACACAGGGACATGCAAGAGCGCTCGCAGCGCTGATGAGCATATGTAAGAGCGCCCGCTCACCAGGTGAGCGGACGAGCAGAATCACCTAGGCTCACTGGTGAGCCATGGTGAGCGGACCAAAACCAGCTAGTATAGTCATTCATTCTGGAGGACTCTGGGAGTTCTCCAGTGAGCAATACAAGCAGTAAGGTAGCCCTACATTACTGTGCAGACATTGCGACTTGCATTGTTGTGAACCTTTTGGCTTCACCGAGACCTACAGTCCGACCAGCAGTACCTTCGACCGGCGAACCCTTTCAGAGGCAGGACTGCCTGTGGTTTCGTCACACGTTGCTCACTCCCTTTGACTCTGTCACGGTTCAGATCGAAGGTACCACCGACCATCATGGCGCCCCAGACACCTAGCACCCCGGAATCCCAGAGCCAGGCCGCAACCATGCGACAGATGCAGCAGGCTCTCGAGACTCTCAACGCCAAAATCGCCCAGCTTGAGGCCGAAAACGGCCATATGCAACAGCTCGTCAACGAGGCCTACAACGGCAAGCCCAAGGACAAAGCCAAACTCGAAGCACCCCCCAAGTACGGAGGCGACAAAGAAGGACTCGCTGGATTCCTTACATCCATGAGGGCCTACCTCAAGTACTACCCGGACAAGTTTGCGGACGAATCCGCCAAAGTCATGTTCATCTCCTCGCGGCTCGAGGGGAAGGCACTTCGATGGTTTGAACCCACCCTTAAGGATTGGCTAACCAACAGTGCGGACGCTCAGGACGATTTCACCATTGAAATTTTCAAATCATACGACAAATTTGAACAGGAAATCCAGAAGGTGTTCGGAGACCATGATGAGAAGCTCCACGCGCAGGAGCGACTCGCACGCCTGAGGCAGACAAAGTCGGCGGCTGCCTACGCCATGCAGTTCCGCCAGGATTCACTTCGGTGCGAGATCAATGACGAAGGTCTTATGCAGTTGTTCTACGATGGCTTGAAGGAAGAAGTCAAGGATGAACTGTATCAAAAGGACCGACCCGACACGCTTGACGAATATATCGCCATGGCTATCCGCATTGACGACCGGATTTATGCCAGGCGCCAGCAGCGCAAGGGACGCGGAACGCAGCCTACATTCGTCAAGGCAAACGACAAAAAGAAGCGACAGTACCCCAGCACGTCGCATGGCACCCACGCTGGTCCAATGGACGTGGACGCCACCCAGCGTGAGGATAAAGGACGGAAGGACAAGTCCCAGGCCACCTGTTTCAATTGCGGCAAGAAAGGGCACTTCAAGCGGGAGTGCCGCAGCAAGAAGAACTGGAAGCAGGTGCCCGGCAAGGAAAATGCCACGATCGACAAGTCAACCCGCGTGGTTGAAGTGGCTGCGGCAAGCTACACCGAGGATGACTTCGACGACGCAGTTGACCGAGGCATGGCTGAAGGAAGCATCGATGACTCCTCTCGGTCAGGAAGCAATAGCCCCCACGTTACGTTCGAAGAACCCATCACAGGCTACGACATTGCCGCCGCCGCAGCATCACAACTCGCAGAAGGTTGGGGATTCCAGTTGACCCAGAATGAAGAAGGTCAATGGAGGACACGACAATCGGACAACGAACCCGTTGGCCCGAACCCCATCTTTCTCGCCCAGCGCCTTCAGGAGGCTGAAGAGGAACAAGCCGAGCTTCGAACAATTACCCGAAGACTCGCAGAAGAAAAGGCTCAGGCCATGAGCCAACTAGAATTCGTCAAGGCCAAGTTGGTCAGGGTCCAGGAAGAGCACCACTCGAACTTGTGGGATGGACCAGCACAGGACCTAAGCCAGGGCAGGGGGAATAATGGAATCAAGAACCCCGAGGCTGAATACCAGAAGGCCCAGAACCAGCGAAGACTCAAGGGGCAGGAACCACAAGATTGGGACACTTTTTGGAATAAGAAGCCGTACAACGGCGTCGGGGACAGCAACGCGGTACGCATCTGGATTGGATTCGGCCCGCGCTACGAACCCCACGAACAAGACGCACTTCGACTCCAACCCCAGCGATACGACCACGTCTACGTCCCATGGTTCCAGTGCATCGCGCACGAATGCCGATACCATTTTCGATCAAAATTCGACAACGACTTTTGGCCCGACAGGCCTACCGACCAAAACGGAGAACCTCGACCAGTCCCGTGGGTTTGGGACGCAGGGACCGGCGCCGACCAGTCCCTATGGAAGGTCGAAAGGACCAACGCATACGACAGAATCAGGGTGACACCGCGAAGAACCCAGCCAGAAGACTGCCAGCGGTGGCCCAATAGCACTCGACAGTGCAAGAGCCAGGATTGCTTAATCCATATGCAAGCGAAGCTCCAAGAACATCACGAACGCAAGACACATACACGAAGATGGATGACGCCTCGCGAACGACGAGAGGAAGGAAGAAGAGCCAACGAAATTCGACAATTATTCGAAGAACTCCCGAGACTTGGACCGCAGGACGGCAACCAAGAGGCACAGGAGGATGGGGACGCCTATCCAGACGCCAGGACGGAGTTGGGAAACGGCTCAGGGCCCTCCGAGGGGCCCGGAAACCACTAAATCCATCACAACAACGACAGATCCGCGGGTGCAGGAAGAACCACGCAAGGAAAAGGATCTACGACCTCCCAGCGAGCAAAAAGGAAGCCGCTGCGATTCAGAACGACAAGCCCGATGACAGAATCTGGGTTATGGCATACTGGAAAGGATTCCAAACATTGGCACTGGTAGATGGAGGATCTCAGGTCGACCTCATCTCGCCAACACTTGTCAATCGACTTAGGATCCCGTGGAGGATCAAGAAGAAACAGCACATCGTTAAAGGACCATTCGACACCCAATGGGTACGACGGGAAACGGAACCACTTGAGATCACGGTGGAAGGGAAAACCACCAGAGTGGTGTTTGACATTGTTGAAATGGGGCCTAAGAAGGACATGATTCTAGGACGCCCATGGCATCGAGACTACGACCCAGACATCAGTTGGAAGGGAGGTGGCCACCTACGACCTCGGGAACAGAGGCCGTATCCGACCAACGAGATGGAAAGCGCAGACGACGGATCGCAGCAGGGAAGATCGCCCCGGAAGGCGGCCCCTATGGATCCACCGCAAGAGACGGACAGTGCCAGGCAGCGCACTACGGACTCAGGAAGAGGCGGCAGTCACCAGGAAGAACAGCGGGAATCGGCAAGACCAGGCCAGAGACGACGCCACTTGCGACGATGCCCTCGCACGGCTCAGAGAGACACAGACGACATCGAAATCGCTGTCATCTCAATCGATGAGACCGGAGAATTTGAATTCCAGGATTGGGTCACCTGGAGGGAAGCGGCCAGTATCACGGCCGGAGACAAGTTCTCGTACTACCGGAGTACAGAGAAGAACGCGGAAACGGGCAAAATCCCAGCGGAATACCAAGGACACCCGGCGTTCGAAGCAAAGCATCTTAAGGGGCTACCAGACCATGGACCTTGGGATCACGAAATCAAGCTCAAGGAAGGAGCCCAGTTGAAGTTCTTCAAGGTGTACCACACCAACGAAAAACAAGATGCTGAGTTAAGGAGATATCTTGAGGAGAATCTCAAGATAGGGCACATCAGACCATCAACATCACCGGCGGGCTACCCAGTCCTATTTGTTCCAAAGAAGGATGGGAAGCTTCGGATGTGTGTGGACTACCGACAGCTGAACGGAGAGACAGTAAAGAACCGGTATCCCTTGCCACTCATCTCGCGGCTTCGAGACCAGTTGGCAGGCGCCCGTTACTTTACTCGCCTCGACCTTCCAACAGCGTACGCCCATATTCGCATCAAGGAAGGGGATGAATGGAAGACAGCGTTTCGCACTCCCTACGGCCATTACGAGTATCTTGTAATGCCCTTCGGATTGACGAACGCACCAGCGACCTTCCAGGCGGTCGTTGACCATGCGATCCGCCCATTCCTCGACCGATTCGCGGTCTGCTACCTAGATGATATCCTCATCTTCTCCAAGACACTCGAGGAACATAAGAAACACGTAAAGGCAGTGCTGGATGCACTCCACGAACACAAGTTGTCAGTCAACAAGGACAAGAGCGAATTCCACGTTACGAAAACAGTATTTCTTGGATACGAAATTTCGCCTGGCAGAATCAGGATGGAGCCAGCGAAGATTGAAGCGATCAAAACATGGCCACGACCAACAACGACGACAGAAGTGCGAGGATTCATCGGATTCGCCAACTTCTACCGAATGTTCATCAGGAACTTTGGCGACCTTGCACGACCATTGCACGAACTCACGAAGAAAGACATCGAGTTCCGGTGGGAAGCCGAGCACGAGCAAGCATTTCAGAAGATCCGCGATGCGATCATCGCCGACCCAGTGCTCTGGTTACCAGACCCACGAAAGCCATTTGAGGTGGAGACCGACGCATCCGATTATGCGATCGGGGGACAGCTAGGTCAGCGCGACGAACATGGGAAGTTACACCCAGTTGCATTCTTTTCAAAGAAGCTCGAAGGACCACGGCTCAACTACCCAATCCACGACAAAGAATTGCTAGCCATCATCGAGGCTTTTCAAGAATGGAGACCATACCTCAGCGGCACAACTCACGAAGTTCAGGTCTATACAGACCACAAGAACTTGCGATACTTCACCACCACGAAGGTGTTGAACGGACGACAAACTCGATGGGCAGAGTTCCTTTCAGAATTCAACTTCAAGATCAATTATAAGAAAGGCTCGGAGAACGCGCGAGCAGATGCATTAAGCAGAAGGCCAGATCACTTCAGAAATAGCCAACCAGAAGCCTCGCCACCATTACTTCAACAACAGCCAGACGGTTCTTTACGGCACGCTCCCCAACCGATGGAAGATCCCGACGACGATACGCTTCCACAACAGGGCGAAGATCCCGACTTACAACCTCTGCAACCGTTTGAAGAATGTTGCGCAGTCTTCAGGGAAAAACGGCTAGGAAAAGACTTCCAGGACCGGAAGAGGAACGACGCAGACGATAAGGCAGGCATCTCTTGGAGAGATGGAGCGTTGTGGTACAACGGCAAGGCCTACGTCGCACCACAGGATCAAACAGAACTGATCAAGACACTTCACGAGTCGAAGCTCGGAGGACACATGGGAATTGCCAAAACCATCGCCAAGGTTCGGCAACACTACGACTTCCCAGGACTCAGGACTAGAGTCAAGACTGTTGTGCAGGAATGCGACCTCTGCAATCGAAGCAAGTCGGCACGGCACAAACCATACGGGCTCTTAGAACCATTGCCAGTTGCAGAACGACCATGGAGTTCGGTGACGATGGACTTTATCACCAAACTACCGCTTTCAAAAGATTCGACTACCGGAACGAAGTACGACAGCATCCTCACTGTGGTCGACCGACTTACCAAGTGGAGCTACTTTTTCCCGTACAGAGAATCATGGTCAGCAGAGCAACTTGCGGATACGATCTACCGGCACATCGCAGCAGTTCATGGATGGCCGGAAGAATGGATCACAGACCGAGACACCAAATTCGCATCAAAGTTTTGGCAAGCGCTTACGAAGCGTTTGGGCACGAAGAGCAAGCTTTCAACAGCATACCACCCGCAGACAGATGGCCAGACAGAAAGGCTCAACCAGATCGTCGAACAATACCTTAGAACGTTCGTCAACTTCCAACAGGACGACTGGGTTGACCTATTGCCAGCGGCACAGCTCGCATACAATACAACGCCAACGGAGACAACAAAAGTCACTCCGTTCTTCGCGAATTTTGGTTACGAAGCAGATTTACGCCAGGGACCAGATGTTGCGGTACCCAGGGCAAAAGTCAAGGCAGAAAAGATGCACGCGTTGCACGCGATGCTAAAAGAAGAACTCGAGTTCGTTAGACTCAGGATGAAGAAGTACTACGACAAGCATCGGCTCGAGGGACCTCGCCTTGAGAGAGGAGACATGGTCTACCTCATTTCCCGAAATTTGAAAACGAAACGGCCAAGCCAGAAACTCGACTTCAGGAAGATTGGACCGTTCAAGATTGACGCAAAAATCTCGACATCCAACTACCGACTTTCGTTACCATCAACGATGAAGTTACGCACCAACGTCTTCCACATCTCGCTCCTCGAACCAGCACCCGAGAACGCACGGGCTGCGAAGGACATTGAAGCCAAGGACGAAGAAGAAGAATGGGACGTTGAGGAGATCTTGGATTCACGAATAGCCAACGGAAGGCTAGAATACTTGATCAAATGGCTCGACTTCGGACCGGAAGACAACTCATGGGAACCGGCAGAGCATCTCAACTGCGCAGAAAAACTAAGAGAATTCCACCGGCAGAACCCAGATCGGCCAGGAGGAAGGCGCAAAAATCTCCGTATGAGTCGCCTTACCCCGCGGTAAAGCCACTCACGTGGAGACGAGGCGCAGGCAGGATTCGAACCTACGATCTCCCAGAGCATTCACTCGGGTGTGACAACCAAGCTACACCACTGAGCCATTTCATTTGTTGGGAAACAGGCAACAAGAATCAGATTGAGAACCCCAGGCAGGAAAGAGCGGCTGCAGGCAGCCACGCTACAACACAACACGCACGGCAGGCGCGACCGAGACCTGACCACCACCAACTACGAACCCCCACTACCCTGAGAAGCTGCAGGAGTCCCACCAGAGGGATCCTGACCGACCGAAAGAGGAGGCTCCACGGAGGGAGAGCCAGCACCAGCGCTAAAGAAGGCGGTCAGCACGAAGAACGACGTACGGAGGGGATAGGGGCACCCACTTGGCGGTACCCCCGAGTAGCGAATCCAAGAACGGATCGTGGCCCGCAGAACCATACGGGACAGCACCAATGGCCTCCCAGTCTGACACCCCTACGGCACCCAAGGCCTGTGCCTGACCGACCAAAATCTGTTCATCCGACATCGGGACCACACCATCCTCCTCGTCCAAACCTTGCATGCCACGGCGAAGCAGTTCGGACCCCCGCTCCTCGACAAAGCGGCGTTGGCGACGCATCCGGTTCAGCCGCGACAACAACACCGCAAGCTGATCCTCAATCTCGGCAATCTCAGAATCCATTCGCTTACGCTCGGACGCATTACTCAACACTAGGAATGTTAGCAAAAAAAAAGGGGGGGGGAAAGAACCCATCAGCCACACTCACGAAGGGACGCGACGCTGGTCCCGTCGCAAGGTTTCCCCAGACGAACGCAGCGAGAACACCGGGAAGAGCCCTCCGCCACGACGCATCGCGCGCGTGGGGTAGCAGTCCAACAACGAGTGCAAGGCATCTCGGCCTCCACACCAACAGACTCGATCTCTTCAGCAAGGGCGTGCCGTTCGGCAGTCGAATTACGCAGACGGGACGGCTTCTTCACGCGTCCCGACATCGTGTTAGCATCCTGAAAAGGTAAAGAGGGAGACAGCAGGGACCCGCGTACCTACAGAAGCAAGGGCAGTTGGCGCTATTTGAAACAACCCAAGTCTTTCGGGGCGAAAGACGTTGAGGAGGGGCATCGTGTCACGATTTGACCACATGCAGTGACCCGGTGGGGCGGACAAGGGTGTATCCGCAGCCAATCATTGTACACAGGGACATGCAAGAGCGCTCGCAGCGCTGATGAGCATATGTAAGAGCGCCCGCTCACCAGGTGAGCGGACGAGCAGAATCACCTAGGCTCACTGGTGAGCCATGGTGAGCGGACCAAAACCAGCTAGTATATAGTCATTCATTCTGGAGGACTCTGGGAGTTCTCCAGTGAGCAATACAAGCAGTAAGGTAGCCCTACATTACTGTGCAGACATTGCGACTTGCATTGTTGTGAACCTTTTGGCTTCACCGAGACCTACAGTCCGACCAGCAGTACCTTCGACCGGCGAACCCTTTCAGAGGCAGGACTGCCTGTGGTTTCGTCACAAACGGCCTAAAGCAGCCAACATCAAGTGGCTGGAGGAGGTAGGAGGAATATAGAGGCATGCAAAGCGTGATAATATTGTTCTACTGGTAGTAGAGCTCGAACTCGGTCAAGTGGTAGCTTTCGTAGCTATCGAGGATCAACAACTAGTATTTACCCTTTGTCTAAGGCGCTATATAGTAGTCGAAGTGCTTGATCCAATCAAGGCCTACCGCATTAGTAGTTCAGCCATTCTTGGTAGTTGTAATACGCCAGTCGGCTGGGAGGTTGTACTCTTGATATTAGTTGGCGAGGTAGTACTATGCCGCTAAGATGATAAATGGAAGGATAGCCCAGCCAAGGGTATTGACGCCTTGGATCACTATCGCCTATTTGCGGTTGCCAGGCTAGGCTAGCTTCGCCTTGCTATGGCCATCCGAGGTTATAACTACTATACCTAGGAAGATAATGCCTATTATAAACCCAGTCTTATCGAAGTTATAGATATCATCATCTATAATGCCGTACTTGGCCTTAATATTCCGTACAAGGGCAAACCACTCGCCAATAACCTTCGGATCCTCGTACTTGGCCCTTTAGTAGTCGTATCTATACGTATAATGCGTCCGGAGCTCTGGCTGGCGTTTAACAAAGTTATACGCCTAGAGCTTGCCGACAGGGGCGCGTCGTATATTGTCACGAATTAACCAACGGCAGGCTGCAGGGTAGACAGCCGTATGTGGGGACGCGGGGGCGTCCCGGGCCAATCATTTGGACAACTAGGCGGACCAGTCAGAGACAGGCAAAGGTGCTAAGGTGCCAATGTCGCTGAGCACTCTGTAGGATGTAAGCGATCAGAGTGATTAGGGGCATATCACGATGAGCACCTGGGTGCTCATCCGAATCAAAGTACTGAGCGCCCAAGAAGATAGCTAGTATATAGTCACTCGTTCTGGAGGACTCTGGGAGTTCTCCAGTGAGCAATACAAGCAATAGCCTCTACCTATTGTGCAGACAGTGCAACAAGCATTGTTGTGAACCTTTTGGCTTCACCGAGACCTACAGTCCGACCAGCAGTTACCTTCGGCCGGCGAACCCTTTCAGAGGCAGGACTGCCCGTGGTTTCGTCACATATATACGTAGCAGTTGGTTGGCCATATCTTCCACACCACGCAGTCTCGGCAGAAAAGCTCGCTCAGATAGCTCAATTATATACTGAACAAGAGCCTTCTCTTCGGAATCGGTGAGCCGGCGCGAGTTGGGCGTAGTGTCGCGTCGTGCAAGCCGGCCCGCTAGTCGGTCTTGCAAGGTTGTTCGTCGAACGTCGTAGTACTTCGCTGCAGCCCTTATGCTTAGTTTTTGGTCTTTTTGTATCGCTTCGAGGGCTAGGTTTATCCTAGCCTCGTACGAAGAAGAAGACATGTTAAGTTGTAAAGAAAATCTGGTTTTAAGCGCGGAAGTGACGCGTCGCGGGTAAAGTGGCCGGCTCGCTTATATGGCCGGCTCGCTTATAAGATACGTTATACAATCTTACGTTAGTTAATAATATATGTAACGTAGTTATCTATATAGGCTCTAATACTAACTCGAAAAATATAAGGGTAGATAGGCTTATAATAGCCTATAATAAGGAGGTATTATATCTATAGCTATAAAACACTAGGTATACTAGTAGAAAAAGAGGCTTATCTACGAATTCCTCCTTCTAGGGGATGTTAATATGGTCCGGTCGGGGTCGCACGCTACCAAGCACATGGTTGCCCTCGAAAAGATCCTTGCAACGGAGAGGGCTGTTGACCGACTCAAATTCCTACCGAGGCGACAAACAATGATTCTGTATGCCAACGGCCCGATATTGCATGCCACCCGTTACTGACTTCGTCATGTAGAGTCGACATGCTCCACGCCGTCTCCTTCAACACACGCCTTCGTTTCGTCGAGGAGACCCCGCCAGTCTCGCGAAGCACAAGCGAAGAAGGTAACTTCTTTGCCAGCTCGCCGCTCCTGATTTTCAACAACCAAGACTTCTCTCTGCTATCCAAGTTCATCGACCCCAACATTGCCGACCACCTCGCGGCCACTTTGCAACACACATTTGACAGCATCCAGCACGTCTTCTTTGCCAGCCCGATTGCCGAAGTAGATGCGTTTCCCTCGGCGGCGAGCTCGCCAAGCAGTAGCATCAACGACTCAGCCCCGTTCGACCACGAGGAGCATCGCCCGACCTCGACGAACTAGCCGACCGCCGAACGCTCGAGGGTGAGATCGATGTCGCACAGATCATCCTCCACTCCTGCGCCCTCGGTTCGCGGATCTTCTTCCGCACACTCGCGCGACTTAGCGGACTCGAGGACAGCGCCAATCACGTGGATATGCGGACATTGCACCGCAGTCTCCGGTTCCCCGGCGTCAGGTCATGGGCTGGTCTTCCATAAATCTACGCTTGGCTGTACGTTCCACCTTGGCCCAGACTGACTGACCCGCGCTTGTGCTGCCAAGTTGCGCTTCGGATACTGGACCTCGTATGCTAATCTTGATCTGATAGGCTTCTTGTTGACCTCACCGCGGCAACCGACAAGGAGCGTCCTCTGTTCGTTGGCCAGCTCACGAGGATAGCCGCGAGCTAAGGAGGTTACCATTTGGACATGTTCACTGGTAAGTGAGATAGGTAGACTCCACTACCACCTTTCTGGTAACACGTAACGGTGGAGGGCTGACACTGTCCCACCCGTCTAGTATTCTTCCAAAACTCCCTCCACTTGAAACGCAGTTTGGTCATGTCCCATGTCAGATACGGCAACTGAACGCGGATCTTGTATCCCAGCCAATGGAAGTCTCAGCGCCCCAGAGAAGCTACCATCGAGACACGAGAAAGATATCCTATCTGTGGGATGGTGCGGCGTTAAGTCCCGCAATCAGGACTTTAGCAGGCCTTGTATGGGCAACGCCGTCGCTATTCTAACCTTGTCGGATAGCATATCTAGAGCGGCTATGCCCTGGTTGTTCTACCGCTCCTTGCGGAGTGCCACTACCAACTATAGTTATAGTAGCTCGGGATCCTTTAACTTCCGGTAGCGTATATCGCTGTCGGTCCGGCTAACCTTCTAAAAGGCCGTGGAAGTCTAGACACGATAAACTTCTCTGACCTTCTGAATGGCCAACCAGACATAGAGCCAGTCATTTAGGCTCAGTTCCACGCCTGCTATCAGCCTGCAAAAGGCGAAGATCCCACTCCGATGAGTCTTGAAATCCTCCTCGCCCACGTCAAGCTGAGCGGCGTACCGCGCATCAGCATCTTCCTTGTCCGTCCGCAGCCTCTCGTGGGCGACCCTTTCCTCGTGGAGCTGCCGCTCGAGCTGTTCCACGGTCAGCTGCTTAGTCCGCTGCTCCCGCTCGAGGAGCCACCTCACCTGCCTGAGGTGCTGCTCTAAGGCTGCAACCTTGTCTTTGATATCGGCCTCCCGCTGGGCTGTGGCGACGCTGGTCACCGCTCCTTGCTTGAGGCGACTGTGACTTTGCAACGACCGAGGCGTCGTCGAGTGAGTCTGCGACGGTGGCCTCCTCGTGCTCAGCATTCAGCTGGCTGCACGCGTATGTTGTGTGCTCTACCATGGTATTGATCTTGGTCGGCGACGGCAAGGAGTGGAATCCATCTTGGAACCAGCGCTTTTTTTACTTTTTGGCGGTTGAGCGGATAGAGGACGGTGGACGGAGGACGAGGTGAAAAGTTCTGGAAACAAACCGACTTTGTTAAGTACCGTACCTTAAGCATCAGCATCTCGTTCCGGTCGCCGCCAAATCTGTTTGAACTGGACCTGGTGACCTGGAATGCAAAGGCAACTTTGATGATCTCGACAGTGAAGCACTACTAGTAACAGGCGTGGCTGCCGGATAACGTTGCTAATGGCAACCCTGAAGGCCTCCCGTCATGACCATCCCCTATCCCGTAGTCCTTTTCTTCTGTTCAACTTGTTCTCTCCATGCCAGATTTATCTCTCTCACGAACTTACAGCCTCCTGGCATTCTGTACGCCACGCCCGCTTTTCCCTAGGTTATGAACTATAGCATGTATAGTAGAAACTTGGATTCGGTGTTGCCACTCACTCGGGTCTTGTATTTGGCTCGCGGTATTCTGCCAGGCAGATTCGCCTTGTGCCTGCCTACCGACTTTATAAAATCTCAAGTTTGTGAAGCTCCTTCTCTCTTTCCCACCCTCCTCCATAACGCGTTTCTGGTCTGCAACTAGCGAAAGAAACCCACGCTCTTACAAGAAAAACAGAAGTCTACACGCGTTTTCTCTCTCTGCTGAGGATCAGACACCAGTATGGAGGGATTCTCGGACTCTAGCTCCTCGGGCGAAGGCGATCAGCATGATCCCGTCCAGAATTTCGTGAGCATGATGACCGGGCTCGCCGCATCTTACAGGCCGAGTGCCACACGTAGGGCGACGCTGCCAATGATACAGCCAGCAATCTTGCAAAGGATCGAACCCGGCGCTGTAGACTACAGCTTGTTGTTCGAGCTCGGCCCATTGAACAGACAGTCGGGTAATACCGCATGGTACACGACTTATTACGTGGGTGATGGTTCGATCCACGTCATCCGCGGCCAGGGGGTGGTGCTGGCAGACATCCTCCGTACGTTGATGGACTGGGATGACGCAGACGCGGAGTGGTGGGCGGTCACCAGTTGGGTCCCCAACCCTTTCGCCGGCGAACCGGTCGGCGGGGACCGGTGGTTGATCGCTGGCACAATCCGGGTCCGCACTGGGAGCGAGACTGAGAGCGTTGAGCAGACCGAGAGCGGAACCGAGACGGAACGCTCTGGTAGCTCCCCATGACTTCGACTCGATATCAACAGTCCACCTCCGCGAACATAGACGGGGAACGGAGCAGGGCTAGGTCGTGAAGTATCGTGGTCTAGACGGAGACTGTTGGGTTTTCGTCAACCTATTCTAGTAATATAACTGTTGCTTTGATGATTGTGCCTCGAGATAAGTCCTGATGTGACTGCTGCGCTGGAACTGCCCCTCGAGAACCTCTAGCCCAAGGATCGTATGCTAACCCCATAGTTATCGCCCTACGCAAACTCAACAACATGATATTGACCAGTCCCCAACCATAGACCGCTAGCGTTACTGTTGTCAACATGTCTGAACGGAATACTGCTGGTAGTAGGGCACAGGCGTCCGGCATTTGGAAGAAGTCCTTCACTGCCTTCCTTCGCCGCCCTCCTTCGTTCGCTCTTCCCTTCAACGTTTCGTTTCCAAGTAATACTGAAACAGGCTACCTACAGAGCGGGGCATAAGGCATTTTGCAAGCACCGACACGGTCGGAAAACCCTCCCTCTTACCACCAACCGACCGAAGACAAAATCCAGTCACGTTTTGCCCAGCGCACCCACCTGCAACACGAACATCACAAGATTGTTCTCAAGTGTGCCAGCTCTATGTTCATCATGGAAATGAGGGAGCCGCTTCCAGACGAGGCGTCCGATCGCCTGCCCCTGATGGATGGCGACCGTCTCGAGATGATTTAGATGATCAACGAGACGGGCACGGCCAGTAGTTACCGGCTTTCTTGGGTTCTCTTGCCCTCGGTGATCGAGTCTTCGGAGAAGGCGGCCATGGCTGCAGGCATCTCCATGAGCAAGACGGCCGAGTCATCCAGGGAAAGCAGCGCCGATTGGCTGGGCCTCATGAATGTGATTCCCGCCAGGCTACGCAACTCACTCGTGCTCGGGACGGTCGCGTATGACTTCTACAATGAAGATTCGTACGAAATGACCAACCCTGGGGTCTATGCAATCGGCATCGCGATCAAAGGAAGAAAGGGCGAGTTCCTCACCGTCGCGGGAATCGAGAAGGTGTCCCAGTGCATGGTAGATTACTGCCAGGTCTGGAAGACGTGGGAGGCACGTAGTGGCGACTGGTCACAGATGACGGTGCCGGAGCGCCAATACATGGCCCACGCCGCAGCGGTAGACTCAGTTTACCGGGGTGTGAACAAAGATATGACGCCACGGTTCGTGGGCGGCCCTGCCATTTATGAAAAGACCATGATGTATATCTCGTGGCTGCAGAAAAGGGCCGAGCGGGGACAGGCATTCGACGAAACCAAGGCGGTGTCGCAGCGCCAGTCCCCGATATACGTTGGATGCACCGGCGAGTCCATTGCCTCTGCATCCGCCCACCATGATCCGAAGGGCGGATTGTGTAATTCGAGCCCGTTGCTTGCGCTGACACTGAGGTGCATCAAGCACGAGTTTCCAAACTTGGAGCCAGAGGTCATCGCAAAATGCGTTGTGCCGGCCTGGCGTGCTGAACATGTTCCGCTTGGTGATCACCTTGTGACCATCCTTGCAAGCTCGATGTTCTACCAAGGTAGGCTGAACATCGACCAGCCCGGGTCGTCGCTTGGCATTCGCAAGGAGATCGAAAAAGGCTTCATGCATAATAGGGCGGCGACGAAGGAGGAGGAGAAAATATACCTGAAGATGCTAGATGACCTAGCGGCAATCTAGTCGTGTAGCGATGGCATCGAGGCCGAGCTCGCCAAGCTCAAGGAATTCGCTGAGAGGGACCTGTATACGGAGTATCGAGTGGCGTTCGAGAAGGAGGTTGAGAAATTCCAGGCCCTTAAGAAGCAGTACGATGAGGCCAATGAGTGGCTATATGTAGTCCGAGACGCCCGACGAGCTCTCCAGGCCTACAATGCAGAAGTCGCGGGTAGCAGGAACGTTGAGGTACTGCGCAGCCCGGATATCTCGTCCTTTGCTGAAGAAGAACAATAGCTTGCGGATTCCGTAAAATTAGCCTAGGACGTTCTCGGAATAGAGCACGAGCGTGACAAAGGTTAACGAGGACTCCTAGCACAGATATGAAAGTGATATTATATATATACCATGCTCGTGACTTGCTCTCTTTACCTTGTCTTAACTAGAGCCTCATATACTTTCCCAATATTTATACATGCTCTCACTCTCTAGGGACACCTGATTATTATATCAACGAGCTAGAAACGCTATTGTTTAAAAGCTTAAGATTATCCAACCACATACTACTTAGAGCCACCTTATAGAGCATCTTCTACGCCGACCATATAACCTAGGATTTAAGCTGGAAAAGGGCCGTACACCCTTGTACCCTTTCCAACCACTATATATCCAATCTTGTACACCAACCGTATAATCTGAGGTTGAACCCAGAGACAATCGGTACATGCTTGTGCCGCTCATAACCACCATGTATAGCATCTTGTACGGGGATTTACGCTGGCAACGAACTGTATGATATTATACTGTGCACTGATCGTGCAACTTGGTGATTCAGACTGGGAATGAACTTGACAAATCTACGCGACATACGGATGACAGATCCCCTGGTATAAGACCGAGGTATATTATCTCTCTATTACCACCACCATATATCCTTCGAGATGGCACACCCTATCGGAAAGAAACGCTTCTATTGCAGTCCTCCCCGTCTTACGCTCTAATACCGGTTTAGGTAACACCACGCGAACCAAATCTACCCTCCTTTTTCACCTCACCCCAACCTACCCGCTCACATCCGACCCGACGCGCCGAAACCCCTCTACTATCTAGGTCCCGCCCCCTTCCAGAATCCAGACCACCTCAACGGAAGGACAGACCCCAGCCGCAATCCACCACAGACCTCGCCGAAGCATGGGCGTAGGAAGAACGCACCTAGCGCTCCCCACCACCAACCCCATTCCCATTCCCGTTCCCATTCCCATTCCCCAGAGCTCCGGCCGCGGCGATGGCGGCCTTCTCCCGATTCTCCTGCGCGAGCGCAAACACGCGCTGCCACACCTCGAGCCAGCGCTCGTGCTGCGCGGTGGGCAGCTTGCCGGGGCTCTTGAAGCAGCGGGTGAGCATCTCGCGCAGGCGCGCGCGCAGCACCTTCATGACCAGCATCGTCTTCCAGTCGGGGACGGCGAAGCGGGCGCGGTTGCCGTCGAGCACGATCACGCCGGCATACATGTCGGCACGGGCGTCGCCGCAGAGGAGGGCGATGGCGAAGGGGTCGACGGCGGTTGTTTCGTGCGCGTTGTAGAATCTATATCGTAGAAGGTATGGTTAGCGATGATAAGGCTGTTGGGGGGAATGGAGTGGGCAAGCCGCACGCTTTGGACTGCATAATGTGGTAGTAACTCAACCAGCGCAGGTCGTTGTACCCCTTGTTCACGCTGCTCGGGTGCAGGCTGATGGACTGGTTATTGCCGATGTTCCGCAACCCCTTGCTGCCGGTGTCGCGGACGAGCAGTTTCGGGTAGAAGCTCCAGGCGATGACGGACTGGGCGACGACCTCGTTGTCGCTGTTGCTGTCGACGCGCTTGGGGACTTCGAAGAAGGCTTGGTGGCGCCGCCTGCCGCTGAAGCGCAGCCTGTTTAGCGTCTGCCGCTCCTCGGCGGTGAGCTGGAGGAAGCCGGAGTCCGCGACCGCGACGAGCAGCTGGCCCTTGAGATCCTCAATGTTGGCTAGCGTCTGGGGCGAGAGGAAGTTCTTGCGGCAGAACTGGAACTCGGCGCCGCCGCCCTTGGCCGACTGGCACACACGCTTCCACGCGAGGTAGGCGTTGTAGACGGTCAGGAGATCGGAATCGCCCTTGCGGAAGCCCCGTCGAATGGTATCGGCCTGGTTCCGCTGGCCAAAGGGGGCCACGAAGGGCGACTTGGATGACAAGATGGCGGCGACGGTAATGGCCATATCCAAGCACTTGAACACCGCCCCGAGGAGGATGAGCTTGCCCAGGAAGACGTCGAGCGGCAAGCGGGCGAGTTGGAGTCCAAGCGGCGTAAGCTCTTCGGTCGTGGCCGTCAGGGCGCGGACATCGACAAGGGCATCGATGGCCCGGCGGATGTTCTTCGCAGAGGGCGGGTCTAACGCCTGGCTCAGCGTCTCCTCGATGCCGCCGATCTTGCAGATCTTGACCCGGATGGCCAAGTCTTGCAACGACAGACGCAGCATCTCCGGTGTTTGCTGGTCGTTCATAGATGTGTCATGGCGGTATTTCGTGAACAGATGGAAGCACAGGCCCTCCTGAACACGACCGGCGCGACCCCGGCGCTGCTTCGCGTTGGCGCGAGAAATGAACGAGTCGACGAGGCGCGACAGCTGCCTCCGCTCGTCGAACCGCATCTCCCGGTGCTTGCCCGTGTCGATGACGCACGTTACGTCGGGGATGGTGATACCTGTCTCCGCAATGTTGGTGGCTAACACGATCTTGCGCATGCCTGGCGGTGGTATGAGGAATGCTGCCTCCTGTTCCTCGGTCGCGATGGTAGAGTGCAGCGGATACACGAGCCAGCTGTCGGCGAAGAAGCGGTCCCCAAGCAGCATGTCGTTGAGCGTGCGGATCTCTGCAATGCCGGGAAGGAAGACGAGAATGGCCTTGCTGTACGGAGCATACTCTGGGTCGACCGCTATCCTCGAGATCAGCTGCACCACAAGATCATACTCGATCCGGTACTCGTCCATCTGGGCAAGCGTGTTCCGCGTGCGCGCCGAGTACTGCCTGAGCTCCTTGAGTAATTCCGGCTTCGACGAGGTGTCCACCTCCGGCTCCACGTCGTCGTCCAGGTCGGTGAGCTTCTCTTGGTTCCGCTGATCGACCGTGTACCCCGTGAGCTCAACTGCATCCTCCAGGTATGCGACGCGGACAGGGAAAGTCCGGCCCGGAACCGTCAAGACCGGGGCGCCGCTGAGGTATTTGGAAAACCGTTCCGCATCGACTGTGGCGGACATGAGCACTACCTTGAGGTCTTTTCTCCGCGCCAGCAGCTTCTTCAGCACGATGAGCAGGAAGTCGCTGTCGATGGAGCGCTCGTGAACTTCGTCGAGCACCAGGTGGGTGATCTCCTGTAAGTCGTTGGATCCCTCCAGCATGCGCATAACGATACCGGTCGTGGCGTAGACAAGGCGCGTTTCCCTCGCAGTGTTGGATTCAAGGCGGATAGAGTAGCCGACCAGCGACCTGCTTGTGCCGAGATCTCCCTTGTTCTCACCCAGTTCCTCGCTCACCCGGCGAGCTAGCGATATCGCCGAGATACGTCGCGGCTCCGTGCAGTAGATCTTACATGGTTTGCCCTGCAGCAGCTGATGCTCAAGGAGGAACGACGGTACCTGCGTACTCTTGCCGCTGCATGCTGTTAGCTCGCTCCTCATACCGCGGCGGAAGTGCTTACCATCCGGTCTCACCGCAGATGATGACCACCTGGTTCTGGTCAACGATGTCAACCACCTGTTGCCGGAACTGCCACATGGGCAGTTGCATGCGCGATACCTGATAAGTCAGAACATGGCCGGCGCGTCTTCGATCCTGTTGGCTATCGACTCACCAGCATCTGCTGAAACTTAGGAGAGCTGCTCTTCTGCAGCCAGATGTTTTGGTAGTACTCGGGCCCGTACGGATCCCGCTTCGTCCGTTCTTGGTCGGACTGTTCCGAGTCCGTCTGGTTCCGGGACTGCCCCCGTCCCTTGAAGCCCTGGATGAGCACGCCATCTTCGAGCTCCTGCTCCACTCTTCTGCGCACGAGGTCCCGCAGATGCCGCACAATCTCCCGGTCCTGCTCATCAGCCTTGCTCTTCCTCGCTTCCGCAAACTCTGACCATAAGTCCTTCCAGGTCGGCGGCAATCTCATGGCGACCTTCTCGTCCTTGGCCGAGGTCCCGAAAACGAAGAACAAGGCCGTGGTCGCTATGTAGGCCTCGGACTGCTTCGCATCGGGAGTAGCAATCGATATCATCTTGTAGACGAACTGCGTGGGTGATGTGAATGTTTCAAGGTCGGACGTCTCAGGGGCGGGTGGGATTTCCTGCGGCTTGGACCAGACGATATTGACCGCGTGGCGGTTCGCAAAGGCGACGTCGGACAACAGATGGTACGATATCCTCACCGAAGAGTCCCTGATGCCGTTAGCAAATTCTCAAGCAGTCGTGGGCGGGATAGGACAACCTTGAGCGGCAGGCTTCTTCCAACGCCCGCATCGGAGTCACTCCGGTCCATTTCCCAAAGTCGCGGACTGTGATCTTGGATCCGTCGACTCCGTTGACCACCGTATTGGTCTTGCCAGTCACGGGATCAACCTCGCTGACAGGCAGGCTGGAGAATAAGTCCGCCAGTGCCTGGTCATCGTCCTCTTCAGCAAGAATCTCTGCTGCGATGCGCTCAGCTTCCGCGTTGATTTCGTCCGACTCGTTTGCCGGGGATGGCGCTTCCGGCGGCTCTTTCTTCTTTTCTTCGGCCTTTGCCGCGGCATACTCCTTCTCCAGGGCGACCTTCTTCGCCCTCCATTGCTGCTCAGCTACGTATTTGTCGAACAGGACGTCCTTTTCGACTCTGTCGAGCTTTGCAAGTAACAACGCCTCTTCCGGGTCATTGGAGCTCTTGGGCTTGTCCCTCGCACCCCTGCCCTTGGCTGCGTCCTGCCGCGGTCGCTGGATCTGAAACAGTTTCGTCTTAGTGTCGAGATAAAACGGCAGTAGTTGATCTGGTTCGATGTCTTCGTCAAATATAACGGCTGGCCGTTTTGTTGGTGACGCGGGCCGAGACCGGTGGGCTGCGGCGCCCTTCTTCTTTGTTCCGAGTTTGGGGTCGATTTCGAAGGGCGTCCCCGATCTCGAGGGTGTTTCTGCTGGGGTGTCTACGACCGTTAGAATGGGACAAGAAACCATACTTCTGACATGCATACCTGCTTGCGACTTGGGCCCTACTCTCCGCCCCGAATAATCGGGCAGCTCTTCCCTGGGACACTCTCTCGCAAACCAGTCGAGCACCTCTTCAAGCCCCCAGATAAATTCGCTCCTGGGACTGGGAGGAATATTGGGCGCAATATCCAAAACAAACTGCAGCGCCGGCTGTATCCTCTCCTCCGAGAACCCAGAGTTCTGCAAGGTCTCCTGCAACGTCCATAGCTTGATGACGAGGTCTTCCTCCGGAGGCAATTTACTAGCTCCGCCCTCTGAGGATATGCTGGAGGCTGCAAACCGGCCTTCTGCCTTGATAATATCTAGGACATGCTCCATTAGCTCCGGCGGAAGCCATCTTCTTGTGTTGATGTTCTCGGCCGCCCCCCGCAAGAGGCGCCGGTCTGTTTCGAGCCGGGTCTTCTGTCGCTGCGCATCCCGCCTCACTTTCTGCGCGAACTTCTCCACTAGATACTGCAATGCCGACTCTTCCAGCTGCCGCTCGAATTCCTCGGGGCTCAGGTCCTTGGCTGGCGTTTTCTCCTCGGCTTTGGTGTTGGTGTTGGCTGCGTGCGGGGCATCGCCCGTCGGCGGGGCGGCGGCGGCGGCGGCGTCGTTGGCTTTGCCGGCCGGGGCATTAACACCCGGAGCTTCAGCGGGGTCGACTCTGGGCTTCGATGCGATCGAGGTGGTAGCGAACCCGCGCGCAGGGTTCGCCGCGGGCTTTTTCGACTTCTTCTTGCCGGCCATGGCGAGGCGATGCTGCCCTGGAGGTTTGGATTCGAGCGGCGGGTCCCAAGGCGAGAGAATCTCCGCCGTTGCTTGTTTCCACCGAGCAAGACGTCAGAGCCTGAAGCAGCCTGGAAATTTTAGCGACAGCTGCGGCAGCTTGCTGGGTCCCGGAGGCGGTCAACGCGACCGCCTGCCGTTTCAGGAGCTGGGCCCCGCTGGAATGGCACGACGCTCTCTATCCTCACAGTGAGTGCTCTTGTTCGTGGTGTTCGAGGGGGCCCATTGACTTGCAAGAGACGAATTTGAGACGGTGTTTGTAGGTATGTAGGGGAAGGAATCAGCTTATTATAAACTTCAGATGTTGTTGCGATAGGGCTTTTCTTAAGAAAGTTCAGGTAGGTGTGTCTAGTACCAACCATCCTCGATGCGCATCATCGAAGCACAGCTCGGCGGCTTCCATCTACACTGTCGATTTAGCAGGAACTCCACCACGACAACCCACTCTCCAAATGTGAGTCCCCGCCGAAAATCAGCCTCTGAAAGTATCACGGCCCAAACGACACGGCCACCACCAGAGCAAGGCTGCGGGTTCCTGCCGCCTGAGGATGTCATTGTACGATCCCTTAGCCAAGGACGCAGCAACATGACTGAAGCAGCCATCAACGGCACGTCGGGCAGCTTCGATCTCGAGCAAGCCAAAGCTGCGCTGACCTCGTCTTCGACCTCGGCACGCATCGCCCAATTGCGTGCGATTGACGATAAGCTCTCGCAGAGATGTGAGCCCCTGCTGCCCCTGAACCTTCGGCAAGGAACGAGAACAAAAATGAACTGAGCTGACCCCCCTGGCCAGCCCTCGACAGACCAGTCACGCTCGGCATCCTCAGAGTGCTCTTCTGGACCCATGCCTTCTACACGGACCGGCCCTCTCGTCAAGCTGTCCAGCGATGTCTGGCCTCGATCTGCCAGGCAGGGGATGCCGACACCGTTGCGCCCTTGGTCGCCGCAGTGCGCCAGGAGAGTCAGAAGCATGGCATCGCACCTGACAGTGCCTTTGTGCTGGTGGAGTGGTGCAGCCTGTTGATGCAGAATATCGCAGGCACACCTCTCTGGGAGAAGGTCGGCAAGGACGTCGTACTGGCGGCCGCAGACAGCCTGGAAAAGTGCCTGCAGCCCACGGCAAAGAGCACGCTTGGTAGCTCGGCGCTCGTGATCTCGAGGAGGGGTTTGCGGAAGCTGGTCTCGGCCGACCAACAGGCTATCGGCGAGGCGGTCCAGGTCCTCGCCGCCAAAGGAAGCCAACCAGCCGCCAAGAATGCCGTGCTGCTCGGCGCCATAGCGGGCGTCTGCTCGCGCAAGCCCGAGGCGAAGCCGGTGGTCGAGGGCCTGAAGAGCCATTACTACTCGTTTTACATCCGCGAAATAGTTGGCTCCCGGACGCCGGTCGCTGCCCACCTCGCAAACGGCCTCAAGGATTTCTTCTCCGACTTTGTCTCACTCGAGGACCTCGACAAGGAGGTATTCCCGGCGCTGGAAAAGGGCTTGCTGAGAGCCCCTGAAGTGGTACTGAACAACCTAATCACACCCCTCGTCCGCTCCCTTCCCCAGTTCGATCTCTCCAAAGCTCTAAGTGGGCGTTTCGTCAAGCCTCTGCTATCTAATGTCAAGTCGTCCAATGCCACGATTCGCAACGGTGCAGTTGGGGCTTTCAGCGTGATCGCCTCGTCCTGCAGCGACGTCGCGGAACTCGAGAAGGTAGCGGACGAGGTGTTGGGCCCTTTGAAATCTGGCAAGCTCGCCTCTGCTGACCACAGAGTCCTCCACTCGGAAATGCTCGTTGCGCTGCCCGCATCTACAGGGATCGCAACGAAGATTGCTGCCGGGCTTCCCGCTCTAGTGGGCAAGGAAGCAAACGAGGCGGCTCTCAGCGCCGAGACCCTAGCGCTCAATGCCAGCACCATCGCTCTCCTTCGCAGTGCCGAGGTGCAAAAGCCACTTCTGGATGCGTACACGAAAGGTCTGGCGGACAAGAAGGTCCCAATACGGCGCATCTGGATTCTCCGCACGGGAGAGCTGCTGCAAACCTTTGCCGAGAGTTCAGAGACAGAGCTTCCCAAGGGAGCTGTGGCATTCGCGGAAGCAGTCGTACCGCCTTTATTGTCCACGTTCAACGAGGTCGTGGCGAACCCCGCGGCTGCCGCGCAGAGCGGGCTCGTCACGGGCGCCTTGGTGGTTTGCGGTTTGAATCCTTTGCTTAGTCGACTCGAGAATGCCAACGTCCAGTCTCTGCTGAAGAAAGCCTTGATCCAGAAGAACAGCCTGGCGGTGGACCCTAAGCCGTCGTTCTTGCTCAACCAGCGGATATACAGCAAGTTCTTGGAGGACGACCTCAGATGGTTCTGCCGTGCGCTGTCCGCCGTCACTGGCACTCTAGGTTCAGACAGCGAGGCGGTGAGGGTCGCGTGGGCTCAGGCATACATCTTCCTCGTTTGCTCGTCAGCCACATCTCCCCCTGTACGCCGGCTGGCGATTGAGACGCTGTCGAACCTGTGCGCCCGGTCCGTTGGCTCTGGCAGCCACAGCGTTGCGGCGGAAATTATCAATGGCATGTGGCATTGGATCGAGGCCACAGAGACAGCTGAAAAGGAGAGCGCTGCTGCGCTGGCCAAGTCAGGGAATACCAATCTCCACCTGATGTTCAAAGCTATTTGCCTCAGTCCCAAAGAGACCGCGGACCGAGCAGGCACCGCTGCGGATAAGGAGAAATTAGAGGCGCAGATGTGCTCTCTTGTCGTGCTTGCAAAGCCCCAGCTCATTCCACGAGCAAGTTGGATTGATCTCTGCCTGAAAGTCGAGCTGGATCCCGGGGAGCTGGCCAGGAAGCATGAGGAGAGGCTGATTCAGGAAATCGTTGAGCGGACCAGAGTTCGAGAAAAGGTAAGCCGCTCGCCTACATGGTGCAGGTAATCTCATGCTGACAAAGCATAGTCCGAGTCCATCAAAAATGCGGCTTATAGCGCGGCTGCCGAGCTGGTATTTGTTGCCCCTGACTCGATGACCTCCCGCATCGTCGCCCTCATCGAGCAGGACCTAGACGCGTCCCAGCTGGAGACCGTTGGCCCCCTTGAGGCCGCCATCTTCCGCACTCCGGAAGGAACGGCGTTCGTGGACGTGCTGGCAAAGAAGCAAAATGTGGTTCCGAACAAGAACGTCAAGGACTATGAGACGCTGAAATGGGAGGAGGAACTCAGGGCAGAGCTAGCGAAAAAGAAGGGCTTGCAAAAGAAGCTGACGGCAGAAGAGACGGCAAAGGTCAACGCGCAGTTGAAAAAGGAGGCCGAGATTCGCGAGAATGTCCGGCAGATCGCAGCGAAGCTATTGCGTGGCTTCGGCATCGTCCGGGCGCTTGCTACCGGACCGCCCTCCGACACCAGCCGCTGGATGCGGCCTGCTGTCGCGGCTACCCTTGCTGCTATCAACGCTGGCGCTGCCCAAATCACAGGTGACACTGGACCGATGGCCTTCATCTCATGTGCCGACCAGGCATCGCCGCGCCTCGGTTCCATCCGGCCGTTCATCGCCGTGGCCACTCTCCGCGCCCACGAAGTGTCTGCAATTCCGGAGAACCTGACTCAGGAGCCGTTCGAGGACCTTGTCACAAGGGTGCTCTACCGTCTACGCTTCGCCGGTGAGCAGCGGCGGTTCGACACCGTCACGCTCGTCTACATGTTGCCGCTTCTGTTGCTAGTCCTCGACAAGGGCGGCTTCGGTCCCAGCGCCGACGACCGCGATGCCCAGCTGGTTCTCGCCATCGAGGTCCTCTCGTTCCACACCGACGCTGCGGCAGACGAGGCGATTCCCCGTGCCGAAATACTCTCGGCGCTGATTTCCGCAATGCAGAAGTACAGCCAACACTACAAGATCATCAAGGACTGTTTCTCCGACATGGTTCGCTGCGTGGCTCCGAACATGAACCCCGACGAGATCGGCGTCCTGTCGCGGGGCACCATCGTTCCCCAGGCCAGCGTGCGCACCGCCGTGCTCCAGGCAATCAGCGCCGAGGTCGACATGAGCGAGGTTGGCGTGTCAGAAGAGATCTGGCTCGCTTGCCATGATGACATTGCAGAGAACGTCGATCTGGGTCACGAGATCTGGGAGGAGAGCGAATTCAAGACCTCCGAGGAGCTCGCACAGAAGATGCTGCCTTACCTGAAGAGCAAGGATGCGCCGCTGCGTCGTGCAGCGGCGAAGGCCCTCGCCGAAGCATCCGGCCAGCATCCCGCGGCCATTCCCCCCGTTCTGGGAGAGCTCCAGTCGTCATACATCGAGCTGGCCAAGCCGCGGAAACAAGAACTTGACCAGTTCGGCATGCCCAAGAAGATGGACCTGTCGGACCCCTGGGAAGCTCGACACGGAATCGCCCTCGCCTTCAAGCACCTTGCGCCGCATCTCGAGAAGCCGCAGCTCGAACCGGTCTTCAACTTCCTCATCGAGCAAGGCCCGCTCGGCGACCGGAATGCCACCGTCCGGGCCGAGATGCTCGAGGCTGCTAACACCATCATCGAGATCCACGGCAAGGGTATTCTGGACAGGCTGATGAAAACCTTCGAAAAGACGCTCGAAGGACCCGACAAGAACTCGGAGGCGTCGGACCGCGTCAATGAGGCCGTGATTATCATGTATGGTGCCCTCGCACGGCACCTGAAGCCTGGGGACAAGAAGATCCCGGTGGTCATCGAACGGCTCCTTGCGACGCTCAGCACCCCGTCCGAGACGGTCCAGTACGCCGTAGCAGAGTGCCTGCCGCCACTCGTCCGCACGTGCGGTGACAAGTCCCCCAAATACTTCGACCAGGTCCTGGACACGTTGCTGACGTCCAAAAAATACCCCGAGCAGCGTGGCGCCGCCTACGGTCTGGCAGGTCTCGTGCTTGGCAGAGGAATCGGCGTCTTGAGAGAGTATCGGATCATGATCACGCTCAACAGCGCTCTGGAGAATAAGAAAGAGATCCACCAACGGGAATCCGCCATGCTCGCGTATGAGCTCATGTCGACCATCCTCGGCCGGTTATTCGAGCCGTACGTGATCCAGATCGTCCCACAGCTTCTTGCAGGCTTTGGCGACGGCAACCCGAACGTCCGCGACGCTGCGCTGGCAGCCGCCAAGGCGTGCTTCGCCCAGCTAAGCTCGTTCGGCGTCAAGCAGATCCTTCCGACCCTCCTTGACGGCCTCGAGGAAGACCAGTGGCGCAGCAAGAAGGGCGCCTGCGACCTGCTCGGTGCCATGGCCTACCTCGACCCGCAGCAGCTCGCTCAGAGTTTACCGGAGATCATCCCGCCCCTGACGGCCGTTTTGAACGACAGCCACAAGGAAGTGCGACAGGCGGCAAACAAGAGCTTGAAGAGGTTCGGCGAGGTTATCACCAACCCCGAGATCAAGAACCTGGTCGACATCCTCCTCAAGGCGCTCAGCGACCCGACGAAATACACCGACGAGGCTCTGGACTCGCTCATCAAGGTCCAGTTCGTACACTACCTCGATGCCCCGTCGCTGGCCCTCGTCAGCCGTATTCTGCAGCGTGGCTTGGGCGACCGTTCCAACACGAAGCGCAAGGCGTCGCAGGTCATCGGCAGTCTGGCACATCTCACAGAGCGCAAGGACCTGGTCGCTCATCTGCCAGTTCTCGTGGCAGGCCTCAAGGTCGCCGTAGTCGATCCGGTGCCGACAACTCGTGCCACTGCCTCCCGCGCTCTCGGGTCTCTCGTGGAGAAGCTGGGCGAGGACGCGCTGCCGGATCTCATCCCCGGCCTCATGCAGACCCTCAAGTCCGAGACGGGCGCCGGCGACAGGCTTGGTTCGGCCCAGGCGCTCAGCGAAGTCCTTGCCGGCCTGGGAACCTCGAGACTGGAGGAGACGCTCCCGACGATCCTGCAGAACGTCGAATCGCCCAAGGCGTCCGTCCGCGAGGGCTTCATGTCGCTCTTCATCTTCTTGCCCGTCTGCTTCGGCAACAGCTTCGCCAACTATCTCGGCAAGATCATCCCGCCGATCCTATCAGGGCTTGCCGACGACGTTGAGGCCATCCGGGACACTGCGCTACGTGCCGGCCGGCTGCTGGTCAAGAACTTTGCCATGCGCGCGGTGGACCTCCTCCTTCCCGAACTGGAGCGCGGCTTGGCGGACGACAGCTACCGCATCCGCCTCAGCTCGGTGGAGCTGGTCGGCGATCTGCTCTTCAATCTCGCCGGCATCAAAGCGAACGCGGAGGCCACAGAGGAGGAGGACCAGGACATCACGAAGGAAGCCGGTTCGTCGCTTCGCGAGGTCCTCGGCGAGGAGAAGCGGAACAAGATTCTCTCGGCTCTCTACGTCTGCCGTTGCGACACGGCCGGTGCAGTGCGCGCCGCTGCCGTCGGCGTGTGGAAGGCCCTGGTCCACAGCCCGCGGACGCTCAAGGAGCTCGTCCCGACCCTCACGCAGCTCATCATCAGGCGGTTGGGCAGCTCCAACATGGAGCACAAGGTCATTGCCAGCAATGCGCTCGGCGAGCTCATCAGGAAGGCGGGCGACGGCGTCCTGGCTACGCTGCTCCCTACGCTCGAAGAGGGTCTCCAGACGTCGCGGGATGTGGACGCCAAGCAGGGTATCTGCCTGGCGCTCAGGGAGCTCATCTCGTCAGCCTCCGCCGAGGCGCTCGAGGACCACGAGAAGACGCTCATCTCGGTCGTCCGCACCGCTCTTACCGACTCGGACGACGATGTCCGCGAAGCAGCGGCCGAGGCCTTCGACTCGCTGCAGCAGATCCTCGGCAAGCGCGCCGTCGACCAGGTTCTCCCCTACCTGCTCAACCTGCTCCGGTCCGAAGAAGAGGCGAACAACGCGCTTGCCGCCCTGCTCACGCTGCTTACCGAGTCCACTCGCTCCAACATTATCCTGCCGAACCTCATCCCCACCCTCATCACGCCGCCCATCTCGGCGTTCAATGCCAAGGCCCTGGCCTCGCTGTCTAAGGTCGCCGGTGCGGCTATGAACCGCCGGCTGCCCAACATCATCAACTCGCTCATGGACAACATTGTCAACTGTACCGATGAGGAGCTGCGCAGAGATCTCGACGACTCGTTCGACACGGTCATCTTATCGATTGATGAGTACGACGGCCTTAATGTGGTCATGAACGTCCTACTACAGCTCATCAAGCACGAGGACCACCGCAAGAGATCCGCCACCGGCCAGCATCTCGCTAAGTTCTTCGCAGCGGCCGACGTGGACTACTCGAGGTACAACCAGGACATCGTCCGTGCCCTGCTGATCTCGTTCGATGACAGAGACATGGAGGTCGTCAAGGCCGCGTGGAGTGCGCTCCACGAGTTCACCAAGAGGCTCAAGAAGGAGGAGATGGAGGCCCTCGTCCAGTCGACCCGGCAGGTTCTTCTGCAGGTCGGCGTTGCGGGCCACAACCTCGCCGGATTCGAGCTGCCAAAGGGCATCAACGCCATCCTGCCCATCTTCCTGCAGGGGCTCATGAACGGCACGCCCGATCAGAGAGTCTCCGCTGCCTTGGCCATCTCAGACATTGTCGACAGGACCAGCGAGAACTCGCTCAAGCCCTTCGTCACGCAGATTACTGGTCCGCTCATTCGTGTGGTCTCGGAGCGCTCTACGGAGGTCAAGTCGGCGATTCTGCTCACACTCAACAACCTGCTCGAAAAGATGCCCACGGCACTCAAGCCGTTCCTGCCGCAGCTGCAGCGCACATTCGCCAAGTCGCTCGCCGACACCTCGAGCGACGTCTTGAGGAGTCGTGCCGCCCGGGCGCTCGGCACACTCATCAAGTTCACGCCGCGCGTTGATCCTCTGATTGCTGAGCTGGTGACCGGGTCCAAAACCACGGATGCTGGAGTCAGGACGGCCATGCTCAAGGCCCTGTACGAGGTCATCAGCAAGGCAGGCGCCAACATGGGCGAGAGCTCCCGCGCTGCCGTCCTGAGCCTGATCGACACCGAGACCGACGAGCGCGACCAAGCGATGACCATCACCTACGCTAAGCTGTTCGGAGCGCTGGTCAAAAATGTCTCGCCTGATGTGGCAACCGGCCTGCTAAAGAACAGGGTCATGACGAGGGACTTCAGCAACTCCAGCGTCCTGGCGCTGAACGCGGTCCTTCTCGAGAGCCCGGCTACCCTTCTGGACTCCCCCCTTGTGGATGACCTGCCCGAGCTGCTCTGCCAGGGAATGGAGAGCAAGGACGTGAGTAGCAGCCACATCTCTCCGCCTTTTTAACTTTGCCGTCTTGAGTATGTGCAACTAACAAGTTTCATCCACAGACCTTCATTGCCGACAACTTCATCGTCGCCACGGGCAAGTACCTCCTCAGCGACGCGCCCAAATCCTTCGAGCCCACCAAGCCCATCTTCACCACCCTCTCCAAGCTCATCCCTCCCGGCGCCCCGACCGACTCGCGCCGGCTGGCCCTCGTGCTGGTGCGCACCATCGCCCGCACCCACCCGGACCTGGTCCGCCCGCACCTCGGCCTGCTCGCGCCGCCGGTGTTCGCCTCGGTGCGCGACATGGTCATCCCTGTCAAGCTGGCGGCCGAGGCCGCGTTCGTGCAGCTGTTTGCGGTTGCTGACGAGGAGAGCAAGGTGTTTGACAAGTGGATTGGAGGAGGGGCAGGGGCGGAGCTACCGCCTAATGTCAAGAGGAGCATGCAGGACTACTTCAAGCGGGTTGCGCTCAGGTTGGGGGCGCAGGTGAGGGAGAGGAGAGAGGCAGAGGGTGGCGCCGGCGGTTTGGGCTTGTCGAATGATGAGGTCGAGGACGAGAAGGAGATCATGGCTGTTGGGAAGGTCGATGTGGGGGATGTCTTTGCTGCTGATTCTTGAGTCTTGACTGGGTCCTGGGTCCTGGCACCTGGGTAGAGGGGTGGTTCATGGATTGAGGGATGAGGGTATGTTATGTAGATGCATGAAATACTATTGTTACCTGTGTCTGGCGCTCTGAGAAGTGGTCAGGTAAAAAACCAAGTTGAGAATTGCGTGAATTACTCCGGATCTAGTACTCTCCTGGTATCATCCATCTCGCATGAATTTGAGGACTGGTAGCTGAAGTAAGCAAAAGTTGCGGATCGAACAGATGTTGAAAGTCCGGGGTTGAAGATGAGACACATCGGTGGTCTGTTGGGATTGTGATGCTTGGTCCATCACAAGCTTTTGCCCAACACATAAACCCAACTGTACTCTACATTCTCTCTCCTTTTCTTTCTCGTATCCTCTCTACGTCCTGTGTTCAACCCTCTAGCACTCTTGTGGACTAGGTAGCTCATGCTGTCCACCTAGCATTGTAGAGCTCCGGATACCTGCGTGCCTTTTACTTGACGCCGTTGTACTAAGGTCTCAGGGCCTCAGGCTTTCAGCTCCAATGCGCAAGTGCAGTGTGGTTTCTACGTGCCTAGCAATACTGTAGAGATAGGAGTGCCTCTGGGATGGGGGGGGTTCGCAGCAAGGAAAGAAGAACCGCCAGCGTTAGAGTTAGACTGCCAACCCCAGGTACGTATTGTTTGTATATCCAAAGAGCTGGAGTAAACGGGTCATGGTGCATGCAGTGGTTAAGTGACGTAGGGAGGCACGTGGGAGGGTAGATATATGCTAGGGTTGGGGTTATGTGTAGGTCACAGTCCTGTGGGACCGGATATGATAGTAGTCCCAAAGGCCATATCCAAGAAAGTCGAATATGAGGACTCAAGAAGGCCTGGCCAATTTTTGCTGCGCAGATTGCGTGCACACGACTTCGGAAAAACATCTCAGACTTCATCGTTGAGTGTTGACACACTTCCCGGCCTACCCTTTTGGGACGTACGGTGCACGTGTTCCGCCGTGTGACCTGCCTAGCCCTTGCCAATCACAGCCCGCCAGCCGCCCCACCACGAAATCCCACAAACTGTTGCTTGAGAAATTCTAACGCCGAACTTCCCCTCAGCGGAAATCCCAAACCCATCGACAACCTCGACATACTAACCATCGCAGCATCAATCCGTCAAGATGTGAGTACCCCGAGCATCGTTCCGTCGACGGCGCAGCAAGAGGAGGATTCTGCACGATGGATCTGGGGCTGGATTTGCGTCGGAACTTGTCGACACCTTTATGCACCGATGAACACGACGTGGCAACGCCGAACTGCACCACCCCATCCACGCCATCGACCCTGCCGGCATTGACTTGCTAGTCGGAATGCTGACTGTTGGTCCGACTGTAGGGTTAATCTGAGGACCCAGAAGCGGCTGGCGTCGTCCGTCTTGGGCTGCGGCCAGCGCAAGATTTGGCTCGACCCCAATGAGGTCAGCGAGATCTCCAACGCCAACTCGCGGCAGACGATCCGCAAGCTCGTCGCCGATGGCCTCATCATCAAGAAGCCCGTCACCATGCACTCGCGCTCGCGCGCGCGTGAGCTGAACCTCGCCCGCCGGATCGGCCGCCACCGCGGCTTCGGTAAGCGCAAGGGTACCGCCGATGCCCGTATGCCCGAGTACGTGCCACCATCGCCCCGGATCCGGATAGCAGGCGACGCGAGAGACTGCAGAAGGAAATAAGGAACGCGAGGCCGGACGGCGTTGCTGACTACCGGGATGCAGGCAGGTTCTGTGGATGCGCCGCCAGCGGGTCCTCCGTCGCCTCCTCGTCAAGTACCGCGCCAGCGGTAAGATCGACAAGCACCTCTACCACGAGCTCTACCACCTCGCCAAGGGTAACACCTTCAAGCACAAGCGGGCGCTCGTTGAGCACGTACGTTCCAACCATAGCCCCAGGCTGGCCTGCAGCCGTGCTGTGCGCGTGTGCTGACAAAACTCTGTAGATCCACCGCGCCAAGGCGGAGAAGGCGCGCGAGAGGCAAATCAAGGAGGAGATGGACGCCAAGCGCGCACGGACCAAGGCTGCTCGCGAGCGCAAGCAGGAGAGGCAGGCGGCGAAGCGGAACGCGATGCTGGGCGAGGCCGAGGAGGAGTCCAAGTAGATGTCATCACGGACGATTTGAAATGGACAACGTGGATTTCTCGGCGGCCTTGCATTCGGCGTAATGGGTTGGGCTTCTTTCCTGGGCACGCTTTTCTCTCTCTATACATCTCGGCTCCTACACGTGGCCTCGGCCCTCGGCGGCTGTGCGCTCTTCGTTTGCGAAGTGGCGCGGTCTCTACCGGTAGACTCGAGACGTTGCTTGCATGTATGGCATTGAAAAACGGAATCAATGGGTTTGCCGGGTCTGGTGCAATGCAACACTGCTCATGCGGAGTTCGTCGCGGTGCTTGGGTGCAGGTGGACTGCTGGCACGAGGGTGAATGAAAGTGCCTACAACGCAGAAGAGGGGTCGGGAGGAGTACGAGCCATTGAGTACAGTGTAATAGAAGAAGGCGAGGGCGTACGGCAGGCCCCGAGTCAAATCAAGCCATTGATCCAGATTCAAAACATCTACCTAGATGGCCCGCTATACATATCCACACGGGTCGGCATACGCCGCGAGGAACAAAGTTGAGATGAAGCAAAAAGCAGCCAAGTCCTACGGCTACGTCGCCGTGCATCAACACAGTTGGGTCAGAGGCTTCAAATTGTCCCTCTCGAGTGGTGAGGTTGTGCCAGGACATGTCAGCATGTCCCCCGGCCGCGTTACCGGCGGAGGACCCTGCATCTGCCGTTTGGAAGCGTGCTCATCACCCCCAAGTTAGTTGATTGCAGAAGAAAAGAGAAAAGGAAAGTTCCTGCCCAGAAATTTTTGGGCGTTGATATCCCCCAGGATTTGTGGCGCCGTCTGGTCCGTGCGGGCCCTGATAAGATAAACCCCGGGTTTACCGGGTGCGAGAGAGAACCCCACACGGACTCGGCCGGTACCACTTAAGGGCGTCATGACCGGATTCTCCATGTAAGCCCTCTCTACCAATTGGGACGATCGGATCACCTGTCGTCGACGTCTACCTCGCTCTCGGTTGCTTCCCCTCCTCCGGGTGCGCTCAGTTCGCCGGACGCTGAACCTGATACGCAATCGGTATCTCTCCCCGTTCCGATCGAACCATACACCCAGTCTCCAGACCACTGGGCAGCCGGCTGACCAGAATTCGTGGTTTGCCCGCCTGCAGCGTCAGCAGCCCGCAAGCGCCATGTCGGCCTCGGTCCCCTCGCTGCGGAGCACCGCCGTGCGCGCGTGCACCAGGCCCTTGCGGACGGCAGCGGCTTCGGTATCATCCCCCTCCATACTCGCGGGTCGCTTCCAGAGCTCGGCGCAGAGACAATGGCTCAGGCCGACGGCCGGCTCGAGGAGAGCGGTGGGGTCGATTAGCAGCGATACGCAACAGAAGATGCTCGCTTCTCATCTGCAGCAGGCCGATCCGATCATGTACGATATCATTGAGAAGGTTGGTTGTGCACTGTGCCCTGACGGTTCTAGGGTGAGTAGATGCTGACCGGGTCGGCGGGACAGGAGAAAATCAGGCAAAAGCAGTTCATCAACCTGATTCCGTCCGAGAACTTCACCTCACAGGCTGTGTTGGATGCTTTAGGGAGTCCTATGCAGAGTGCGTATGGGGACTGCGCCTTACCTAGGGTGAACGGCTGGAGCTAATGCGGCATCAGACAAATACTCCGAGGGGTATCCGGGCGCTAGATACTACGGGGGCAACGAGTTCATCGATGCGGCCGAGACGCTGTGCCAGCAAAGGGCGCTAGAGACGTTCGGGCTCGACCCGAGGCAATGGGGGGTCAATGTCCAGGGTGCGTTTCTGTGTCGGGGGTGGTGATTTGCCGCGTGTGTTTGGTGGCTGACATTCGCAGCTCTCTCCGGCGCTCCGGCGAACCTGTACGTTTACTCCGCGTTGATGGAGACACACGACCGCCTGATGGGCCTCGACTTGCCGCACGGTGGCCATCTGTCCCATGGCTACCAGACGCCAACGAAGAAGATCTCGTTTGTTTCCAAGTACTTTGAGACTGTCCCATATCGCCTCGACGAGTCGACCGGCTACATCGACTACGACAAGCTCGAGGAGCTGGCCGGCATCTTCCGGCCCAAGATCATCGTGGCGGGTGCCTCGGCCTACAGCCGGCTCATCGACTACGCGCGCATGCGCGACATCTGCGACAAGGTGAACGCCTACCTCCTCGCCGACATGGCGCACATCTCGGGCTTGGTCGCGGCGAAGGTGCTGCCCAGCCCCTTCTCGCACGCCGACATCGTTACCACGACAAGCCACAAGTCGCTCCGCGGGCCCCGCGGCGCGCTCATCTTCTTCCGCCGCGGCGTCCGCCGCACGCACCCCAAGACCGGCGCGGAGGAAATGTACAACCTCGAGAACCCTATCAACATCTCCGTGTTCCCGGGCCACCAAGGCGGGCCGCACAACCACACCATCTCGGCGCTCGCCGTAGCGCTCAAGCAGGCGCAAACGCCCGAGTTCCGCGCCTACCAATCCCAGGTCCTCTCCAACGCCAAGGCGCTGGCCCGCCGTCTCGGCGAGCCCAAAGAGAAGGGAGGCCTTGGCTACCGCCTCGTGAGCGGCGGCACCGACAACCACCTGGTGCTGGCCGACCTGAAGCCGCACGGCATCGACGGCGCGCGCGTCGAACGCGTGCTGGAGCTGGTCGGCGTCGCCGCCAACAAGAACACGGTGCCCGGCGACAAGTCGGCCCTCACGCCGGGCGGTCTGCGCATGGGCACGCCCGCCATGACGACGCGCGGCTTCGGCGAGGACGACTTCGAGCGCGTGGCCGACATTGTCGACCGCGCCGTCACCATCGCCGTGCGCATCGACAGGGCGGCGCGCAAGGCCGCCGAGGAGAAGGGCGAGGCCAAGACGGCGGGGCGCATCAGGACCTTCTTGGAGTATCTGGGCAACGGCGAGACCGACACCGAGATCGTGCAGCTGCGGAGCGAGGTCGCTGATTGGGTGAACACGTATCCCCTGCCGTGGGATGCGAAGGCGTAGTTAGTACCGGACGGGATGAGTAGGTGGTGGTGGTGGTGGTTCTGAAATGTAAGAAACGCTTATGTATGTAGGTTCTGTTGGGCTGATTTTGATGAGGCGTTTTCGCCGGGCGAGCGGGTTTAACAGTCACTTGCCCTCCCATCTTTCACTCTGCTGGGTTCACAGTCGAGCAGCAATACAATGTTCAACCTGGTCGGTGTGTCTTAACGAGGATGATGGGTTAGTGAGGTGTCAGTCTTGAGTGGTAGGTAGCGGTGGTGGTCGGGCATGGGAAGTTTAAGGCTTTGCCGTTGTCCGATCTTGCCCTTCACCCGTCCTCCCCTTGGTACCGAGGGCTGATAGACAGAGGTAAAAACGCATCATCATCACATGCCCACATACATCCAATAGATGAGCGCATCCGTGTGACAGGGTTAGAGATGTTCCGACATCTCACATAGGATCTGTCGTAACCACTAAGGGTACTTCTTACTTTTAGCCAACCTCCTAGTACTATCCACAAGAGCTTCATGAATGACCTATCCTAAATTCCGGCTGGAACTTCAGTCAACTGCCCAATATCATATCCAGCCGATATCCAACTACGATATCATGCGTACATCACGTAACACAATACCATCAAGATCCATCACTGCCGAATCTCCGCTCTCACTTGGACCGCACCACATCCAACGCCTTTGCGGCAGCGCTCCGTTTCTTGAAGGCCGCATAATACCGCCCCAGGTGCTCCCCCAGCAGCTTCTCACCACAGACCCGCACCATGTCGTGCAGCACCGGCCACACGGCAAAGTCAGCCGGTGAGGGCTGGTTGCCGCCAGCGATGTAGAAGGCGCCGTCGGCACTCGTCTGCGTCGAGCTGCCGGGATCCTGCGGGTATGTGCTGATGGCAGACGCCGCGGCAGTGGTGGTAACAGCAGCCTCCTTCGCGAACCCCTCCCACTCCGCCAGCTCCTTGCTCAGGAGCCCTGCGACAATCTTGGTTTGCTCCGCGCTCGCTTTTCCATCATCATCATCATCATCATCGCGATCCCCACCGGATGGTAGTACTAGTAGTAAACCGGCCTCTTCCAGCGCGCGCCTCCACCTGGGTAGCAGCTCCAGCCCCCTCTGCAGCCTCACCACCCGCCGCGCCACCTCCCCGGGCAGCATGTGATCGCACCTCCTCCCGGGGCCATACACGGCATCCAGGTACCGTAACACACTCCCACACCCATGCACGACCGTCCGGCCGGGGTCGTTATCCTCGAACCTGCCCTCTCCGGCCTCCACGCTCCCCTTGGCCGCGCCCAGCCCGAGCTCCGCGAGCGCCAGCGCCACGCAGAGATTGCCAAGGCAGTCCCGCGCCGCCGCAAAGAAGCGCTTGGGCGTGCCCATGTGCAGGACGTCGAACCCCTGCCCGTAGACGTCGTTCCAGTCGTCAGACCCTTCCACAAAGCAGCGGTTGTTCTCGGCGCCAAACGCCTGCAGCAGCCGCACGGCCTGCTCCGTCTGGCCGTTCACCACGGGCCTGGCGCGCTCGCGCGTCTTGGAGGTGGCGCCCTGGCCCCAGATGCGGGACTGCGAGGCGTCGATGAAGGTACCGATCTGCCGGAAGGTGAGGCTGATGCGCGCGCCGGAGTAGGCTAGTTCGGCGGCGGTCTTCTCGCGGTCGAGGCGCTTGTCTTGCCGGATCGCGTGCAGCCAGCGCGCGTTGGTCTGCAGGCCCATGCGGCAGAGCGAGTTGTGCGGGAGGGCGGCGCGGACGGTCTGGCGTTTTGGGTCGGGGGGAGCTGCCGCTGTCGCTGCTGGTTTCGCGTCGTTGGTGGGAGAGGATTTGCTCTCCTTGTCCTTGGGTGGCCGCTTGGTGCGGAAAACCATGGTGCGCTCGGCGCCCAGGCTGACGTTGGCAATGAAGCTGCCGCGGACAATGTCCAGCGTCTTATCGCTGTGCTCACTGATGTAGTCGTTGCCGGTGCGGTAGTGCTGGATAAGCACGTGGTTGAGCGGGTGGCCCAGGTGCTTCTCGATCTCGTCCTTGATCAGCAACACGGTCGGCGAGAAGGGCAGCAGTGGAGGCGACTCGTCGGCCGGGTGTCGGTACACGGGCATGCTGCCGTCGTCGGCGATGGCGCCCTGCACGGCTATGCGCCGCGGTACTTCGCCGCCCATGTGGGACATGCCTGCCCAGCTAACCTCCTCCAGCAGACGCTCGAAGGCATCGGCCGCGAGGGCGGGGGACAGCACATTCGTGATGATGGTGGTGTCACCCTCGCACAGAGGCTCGGAGGAGACGGGGGCGGGTTGCGCTGCCATGTCTCGCGGCAATCGCTTCTGTTCGGCGTCGTGGGCGGGAGTCGTGCCTTCTTTGGTGGCTTCTGAGTTCTTATCCGGACTCGGGCGCTTCACGCGCCGTGCGACCCGATTGACTACCCTGGGCTTTTCAGCTTCAGTGCTGCCTGCCTCGGGGGTAGGGATCGGACCTTTGGAGCTCTCTGATTTGCTCGACTCAGCCTTCGCAGGACTCTCACTTCTCTGCGCTTCTCCCGACTTCCTTTCCGGGTCGCGCGTTGACTCACTCTCGGACGATGACGTGTCGGAGTCGGCGTCCCGCGATCCGCTGTCTTTCGAAGGGCGTGTCGCGCCCACTGTTGGACTGCCGCGACTGGAGCTTCCCGGGACGGGCGGTGTTGTGCTCTCGCGCTCGGCCCGATCCGGCTGCGGCGAAGGAGCTTTGGGCGTGGTTGGCCGGGAAGCCGGTGCGGGGGGCCTTTCTGGAGACCCACTGCTGCCGAGATCCAGCGTGATCTTGGAGATGGACGGTGAGAGGCCGGTGGACTGTTTTTGCGGGGCGTGGCCGGGCGACAGCTGCTCGAGCAGCGTCTCCGAGCTGATGACCTCGCAGCCCGTCAGATCCACGAGCTGGCGCACGGCGTTGAGGTGCCGCATCGTGTTCCGGAAGCCGCAGCAGTCGTCGAGCAGGGTCGCCTCATAGCCGTGCTGGCCCGCTCCCAGTGCCGTCGCGTAGATGCTGATGTTTGTCAGCGCACCGCAGAGATACATCTTGGTCACGAACCGCCTCCGGAGCAATTGCACCAGCTGCTGCTGCCCGGAGGCGAACGCACTGTAGCGCGTCTTGGTGAAGACGATATCGCGGCCCGTGTCGATGGCCGCCTTCACTTCCGGCGCGAACTCGGCGCCGCGCGTCCCCTTGCGGACACACGGCTGCTTCTCGCCGTCGGCGCCGGTGCTCAGGAAGGCCTCTTCGTCGGCCTCCATGGCGGCGCTGTCATGCGCGGTGGAGGTCGGCTGGCGCCCTCGCGACGGCGCCATCTTCTGGGGGCGCAGCATGGTCTCGGCCGTGATGATCTGGTCTCCGCCTTCCAATAGCGAACAGTGGCTCTCAAACTCGCTGCGCACCCAGATCACATCGCCCGCGCCCGAGTCCCGGAACGCCTTGGCCAGATCCAAGGTACGGTTGACGAAGTCCTCGGGCTCCGTCGCGTACAGTGGGCCGTCCGGTGACACGAAGTCGTTCTGCAGGTCCAGAATCAAGAGCGCCTTCCGCGTCGGCACGGTTGGGATCATGGAGGGATTGAAGGGGAACGGCGACGGCATGGTGCTAGCTTTACCCGTCTGCCGGGTTTTGTGGGCAAGCAAACAACGTCGGGCGGATATAGTATCTGCCAGAAACCATCAGCGTGTTTATTCGGCCATTGGGTCGAGCGGATGCCGGCTCAACTCACCCTCAAAGCGGGCAACGGATGCCGGAACCCCACACACGGCACAGCACGGCACGGAACTCGCTCAGGACTAAGCTCTGGTCATTCCCGGGGGCGGGCTAGCTATATAAGTCAAATTAAGTTATGAAGTGGAGGCCGTCGTCTACTAGCAGGACGACAGTCGACCAGTAGCTCAGTACATGTATGTACCCAAACCTATGTCGATATATATAGCGTAAGTCTTGTTGGAGAGGGCGCCGAATTCGGAACCAGCTGCGAATGGTAAAGGTATTGTACCTAGGCGGGTAACGGGCGGCTCGGCGTCACTTGCATCCTCGGACTCGTCGTTGGCAGTCACAGTGCAGCGAGAAAGTACACTGCAGGAAGTCTGCGCCAGGAGGGCAGGAAAGCCCTTTATGTGGTGTGGTTATGTATGCAGTTGCACATGCCACTCCGGAATCAGGTCCGGAACAGGGGCAAGCGAACGGGAGCGGCAGAGACGAGAGATGGTGGGGCAGGACGATGCAACACCAGCAGCCGCTGCACACGATCACCAGCCCTGTATGTAAAGCCCGTCAAGTTACAAACACATCACACAGTAATCTGTACTTCGTAATGTATTGCCTGAGCTGGAGCTGGCAACTCCGACCAGTACTGTACATACCGCCAAGTCCGCACGCTCAGACTTCTCGTGATGGTCAGCGCGGCGCAGACCGTTGACGCCGCGGATGCGCGCAGCGGGCATTCCGCGACAAGCGGCACCCAGATCAACTGCGAGCCAGATCGCGTGGTTGTTGGTCGAGTCCAGAACGCTGGCACGGACTGCAGATCACACTACAACGTCCCCAGCCAGCCCCCGTCAATGCAAGGTGATCCTCGCGACCTTCTTCAAGCCTGAGGTGGATGTGGTGACGCTCAAGCGGCTTGCAATCCATGGACCCCTGGCCGCCTGTGCTGCACCGGTGAGCAAACCCGCTGCTGCGTGTCTCGTCCAGGTCGCCGAACGCAGGTTCTTGAGATGTCGGAGGTTCCACGGCAGGCGCGATCCGGTTGCCTGTGCACAGCAGTCCGTCAGCCGCGGCGCAATTTCCGTCGAATATTCTCCGCGTCGCCAAATGGTTCGTCCTAGATGTGGTGGTGAGGCGGTTGGAGGTTGGCCCGCATGCGGCACAGCATAGAACCTGGATAGAAGCGCTCGAGAAACGCAGGCCGCGTTACACTGTCAGCCGCTCTTCCCCGACATCCCGCTCGTGTTATGCCAACGGCATGAGGGGAGCCTACGGTACTACCTATGTAGGAGGGAAGCGGAGAACGGGAAGCTGCAGGGCCGTATGGAATTGTAGGTAGGTACGTACGGTAGCACTGGAGACCCCACCAGGCAAGGAAAGCATGAGCGGGGACTTCGGCTCCCTCGATCAAGCAATGGTGCAACAGGTCACATGTCCCTGTAATAGAATATCTTCACCCTTTCGTTCAAAGCGTTACAGCCTTTATTCTCCCGTCAGGGTCTGCGCGATTCCGATCTTTGAACCTGGGCTTCGAGGTGTTTAGCCTACACGACTCCCCGTCTCATCCATCCGAGTCACTCGCGGAAGGCAAGTCGACCCGAACGTCCCTGACCGATTGGCCAACCACAGTCCGCCGGAGCTGGCTCCTGACCTTTTCAACCCCGCCACCATCAGATGAAAACGAGATGAGGGAAATCATGATGTTCACGGGAGATCTGATTCAACCGGAGGCGAAGCTGTGTGGCTTGCATCCCTCTGGTGGTACTAACGTCAAGCAAGATGAGCACACCGCATTGAGTGGGATGCATCCGCACTGCATGTCGAAGAATCCCTCACCACCAACAGCGCCCAACGGCTTCCAGAGATCGAACGTTGGGGGCTGGTCGGTAGAAGCATCCATTATTAGGCATCGGACAAACGTAAGACGGCAGCGTTAACCGCCCGGTATGCAGATGCATCCCCGGGGTGCTGCGACAGCTGCGTCCAATCACCCGGTGCAACCCACCTCCAACACGACAGCTTCTCAGCGGAGAGGGTCGCATATGACCAATACGACACGACGCTGGCAGCACCTTGCAGGCGAGGCCGCGGGCCTGCAGAGTCAGTTGTCCGATCTCTTCGACGATGCTGCAAGAGAAGGATTTCCAGCCCCCAACCCAACCGGACGACCGTCGACAGTTCGGAGACCACCGCGGCCACGTATCCAAAAGGGATAAACGGCGAAGCTGCAACAGTGCCATTCTGGAATGGTCAAGTTGTTCACATGACACTCCAACGCGGCAGGCATTGCAGCAAGCACCCGGTTAATTGCTCGAAAAAGGTAACCCTCCGCGCCGGGGAGAGGCCGACCCCTTGATGCAATATGCACGACGGCCGGCAGACACTTCGGCAGCCGTTGGCGATCGCCCTGAAGCTAGAATAGCAAGCACAGGTCCAACACGAGACTGGCTGGAGAGTGATCTCAATAAGAAGAAGGGGAAGAGGAAGGGAAAGAATAATGAAAATAGGGGTTCCAGCAGATTGAGTTGCTTGCTGGAAGGGGTCTGCGGTCGGAGGGAAGAAATGATAGAGGGTAAAAAGAAGAGATTCACCGACGCAACTTGTCTGACTTCCGCAGGGAAACGAACATTCAACAGTAGCAGCGGCGCACAGACGGAACTGCTCCTGTTCTTCTATTCTCCCACTTGAACAGCGAACTTGACATCGAGGTTTACGGACCCTCAAGCGACATATACATACCTACATAGTTCCTAAATCAGTTGCACTGGGTGTCGCGGGACCACGTCAATGCAGCTGCAGGATCCTGGTGGGTTGGCGCACCAAGTTCATCAGCGCCGCCGCCGTCCCAGGACCAGCAGAAACACTGCCCTGCATATCATCCCGAACGAACGTAGAAACTTGAACGGACTGGCGAGTCGGTCGGTAATCCCATAAACTCCATTGCCCGGAAAGACGCCTATCATAAGAATGTTATCTCGTATTACGGGTTGAATAGACAGCCGCCAATGCCCCGTCCCGAACATCGGACCTCGGCCCGCCCGCCGGAACCACCCGGCTCAGGCATCCGGATCATCACAGCTAGGACCGCATCTCCTCCAACCACTCTACCACCCTGGCAAACGTTGGTCTATCATTGACCGGCTGATTCGCACACAGTGATTGCAACCCCCCCAAAGCGATCCACACCGCCGGTTCGTCTCGCACATCAAGGTGCCGCCGTAACTTCTCTATCAGCAATCCAAAAGCCCGCACCTCGAGCTTCTCAATCGACCTCCGCTGCCCCTGTGGCAGCCCGAGACCATAGACTGTCGAAGACGAGAAGTTGCCCAGCACCGCATGTGCGTCGCCGGTGTTGGCAAAGATGCATTCTGAGACTACATGGCCGTGCGCGATGCCGCGCGCATGGAGGTGGGCCATGGCGTTGGCGAGGCCGGTTAGCATCTGCAGCGCTCTTCGCGTGGGTATCATGCGTGAAAGCCAAAAGCGGTCCGGTATGGGCTCGGTTACAATGCCACCATGGAATGTGGTACGGTCCTCTTCTGGATGCCCCTGGATGCGTCCGATCACTGTGGGCAGGCTGTCGCGTGCGGCCGTGGGGCATGGCTGGAGTGCGACCCATGCCTCCATCTCGGCTGCCGGGCAGCCGTGGACATCGGTGGCCAAGTCGTCGAAGAGCTTGATGGAGACTTCCCTGTCGCCGTGGTGGGGTTGGTGCCAGATACCTCGGAAGGTATCTGAGATTTGCTCCCTCGTCACGTCGAGATCAGACCAAGCGATGTCAGCCGGGGGAGTGTGGACGCCGTTGCTGATGCCCAAGACGTAGGGATTTCTGGCGAAAGAGAGGTGGGTTAGGTTCCTGAGCTCAAAGAGCCATGGAGGAAGGGCAGAGAGACGGTTGAAGCTGAGACGGAGCTCCCGGAGTGCTCCGCATTGCGCCATCTCTGGCGGTAAGTCTTGGAGCTGGTTGCCGCCGAAGTAACACGTCTCCAGGCGGACGCATCTCCCGATAGTGGAGGGGAGGCGGGTGAGACAGTTATCGGTGAGGTCTATGTCCACGAGGCTTGGACAGAGAGCATCCTCGGGAATCTCCTCCATCTCATTGTTTTGGAAGGCCACGCTCACGAGGTTGGGACATGACCCAAGCGCTCTTGGAAAGACCGTGAACTCGCAGTCATTAAAGAAGCCAGTCCTCAGCGCCGGCAGAATGGAGCCTGGCGTCCCGGGGATCTCCTGGATAGGGTTCCCGCTGAAATCCACCAGCCAGAGGTTGGGACATGACAACAGCGCTCTTGGAAAAACAGTGAAGTTGCAGCAATCGAAGTGTGCCTCCTCCAGCGCCTGCAGAGCGGAGCCTAAAGTCTCGGGGATCTCCTACATCCCGTTACTTCTGAAAACCACTTTCCGGAGTTTGGGGCATGATCCCAACGCTTCCGGAAAGACGGTGAAGTTGCAGTTGGTGAAGCAGGCGGTCTCCAGATTCGGCAGAGCGGAGCCCAGTGTCGCGGGAAGCGTGGCCAGTCCAGTCTCACAGAGATCAAGCATCTTGAGTGTATCGCCAAGTTCGAGGATTTCTTCGGGGAAGGTGGCCAGAGGACACCTCAGCGTGAACTCAGTGAGTCCAGCGTTTCTGTAGCCGCCGCGTCTGAGAGTCTCAAGATCCTGCATACTTCGTAATGAGTCGTTTAGTCGGTTAACAAACGTGTAACAAATGTGGTACTATGAGATGATTGAGAGGAGAGAAAACACGGAAGGTCGTCCAGCTGCAGCATTTTCTGGATTTCATCCCATTTTTGTGGACGTCTTCCCGATTGCACTTGCTGTATCGCCACATGTAGCTTTCTGTAACTTCGGAAGGAGAGCGGGAGGAGAGTGTCGCTGACTCGCACTTTATGAAGGGAATCTTGCTCGATCGTAAACATGCCACTGTTTTGGAAGGTGCGATGTTACAAGCGCCGAAGAAACAACTATGGCACGCGGCTGGGTCCATGAACCGAAACGGTCAGTGACAGTCGGGTCCGTCCTTGCGGTCTCTGGCTAGAAACGGCCGCACAGTGGATACCCGAGGGCTACTACCCTGTATAGCTTTTGGGGCAGTTCAGTATGAAGATTCTCTGACCTCGTCGTGGCCTGGCTGTGTGAACGATGATTGTTCAATGTGGTGACTTGTAAGTTGTGAGCCACAACTCGGGAGGCGTTTATGTATTGTACATACAGTTTGGCAAACTCCACTAACGTTAACCTTGACCCACTGTGGGTCAAGTATCTGCCGCCAAGATCGAGTGGGTCCACCTTGAGCTGGCCCCTTGCACTTTGTCAACTCAACACCAGCAGTCATCACGAGTTAAACCTCACGTTCCTGCCGCCACCTCCATCAACCGTCACGCCAATACAGCGCGATACCGAAAGCAATACGCGAGACGCATAAGCTCTTGCATTCCAGTGCTCGCTACGTCCACGCTGCCAGTGCTCGCGGAGAGGGATCGGCGGCAATGGCAACCGAGTCGCGAAAGCGGCCGGCAGAGGCCGAGCGGGCCGGCTCTCCTACGAAACGACAACGGCTTCAGTCAGCGCAAACAATACTCTCGCTTGGGCCGCCGGGATTATTGCCGTCTTACTCCCCGGCAGTGACGACCGATGAATTGGCGAAGAAGGGTCTGCGACGAGGCATTGCGCTGGCGCTGCAGAAGGTCGGCTTCGACAGCGCGGCGCCCGAGGCCATGGAGAGCTTTGCCGCTATGGCAGAGATGTGTATGTAGATGTTGGTTGAGTGGCACACTGCACAGATTCGCTGACAGACTACAGACATCACATCGCTCGTGCAGGACATCAAGACATTCACGAATGCCGCGCGACGATCGCACCCGGTACCCAAGGACTTTGAGCAGGGCCTCAAGCGCTTCAACTTGACCACATCAACTCTTAATCCGCACAGAAAGCCGCCGATACCGAGATCAAAGCGTCTGCCCAAGTGGGAGCCTCTCGAGACCGGTGATCCGCTCGACCGAGACCTTCCAGTCCTTGGCGACGAGCTGGACGGAGCGCCCGACAAGGCAGCAAAGCCGTACATCCCAAGCTCGTTCCCCGCCTTTCCAAGCGTGCACACATACAAGTACACGCCGGAAAGCGTGGACGCCGTTACGGTGTCCGACGATTGGAGTGCGTTTGGCCCGGATGCGCCGTCCCAGACGCTGGACGGTTCCCAGCCGCAGTCGCAGAAGCCGCAGCGGCCGCTCGCGCCCGACGAAATTCCGCGCGGCGATCCGAAGAAGATGCGAGAAGCAGCAGCGAAGGAGGCAAAGGCCGGAGAGGGAGCGCTTAGGAGGCTGATGCGCGCATCCAAGATTGCGAAGCAAAAGGAGGTATGGGCGTCGGCGCAACGGCAGCCGGCCCAGCGGGAACGGTACAACTTGTGGGAGGCGGCGATGCGGGAGCTCCTCGATGATGACACAAGGTCCAAGGGCAAGGAGATTGGGCCAGCAGGGATGCATGGCGACAAGGGGAGGTTCGAGATTGCGGATCACAGCATGCTGGTCAACTGGGAAAAGAGCTATTCCCGCAGGGACGTGCCTCGAGCGGGTGTCCGGAAGACTGCCTCTGCTGGTCACAGCGGGAAAGGCCAATGAGGCCGGGATGTGTTTGACTTCTACACTAGTACTCCTGCACAGTGTGTACAAGCTGCATGTGGATGGTGATCGGAGTTGGGAATTTGCAGCGGGAACTACGAGATACCCCATAGAGTTTACAGCGGCTTATAATAGCCAGAGCCTGTGAACAGTTTGGCTTGGATTCGCTGGTTCATAAATACCATGCAGTTACTGTACATTGAGCGCATAGGAAAGAACAGCCCGAGGATATGGTAGGCAATGTCTGGTCTGCAACGCAAGAGGTAGCGTGAGGCCGTGGATAATCCCTAAATTCAACCACATCGCCTCACACTCCCGTCCTTTCAAGTTATCTTATCGCTTCTGCGGGTCATGGTGGATCGTCACAGCGTCTGAGAGCCGTCAGCAGCTGGCACAGTTCAGCTTGCTGCTCCTGACAGCTGGCCGAGCTGGCCGCAAACCGCCCCACGGCGGACCCTAACCATTTCGGCCGCACAAAAATTTAGGAATTCTCAGAGCTGGCGCAGCGCCCCGATTTTTGTTGACCTCCCGACGAAACGAGGCACCGCGAAAAGCTCACCATTCTTCCACCGATCCTCGAACCCCAGGAAGGACACCAAGATGGCTGAGCAACTCATCCTCAAGGGCACCCTGGAGGGCCACGTAAGTCGTCCCTGTTGGCGTCAATTCGAGTGATCCGAGCGCTTTGCCGTGATCTCTAAACCGACTGGCAGCTCGCTGCACCGAGGCAGCTGCCAATTCTCGTACTGGAGCTGACGGTATACCTCGCAGAATGGCTGGGTCACCAGCTTGGCCACGTCGATGGAGAAGTACGAGCAGCCGATCAATCGCTTCGGGGGCCGAGGACCGCATGTACTAACCATTCTCCCAGCCCGAACATGCTCCTGTCCGGCAGCCGAGACAAGACCCTGATCATCTGGAACCTCACCCGCGATGAGACCCAGTACGGCTACCCTAAGCGGTCGCTCCACGGCCACTCCCACATCGTCTCCGACTGCGTACGTTTTGAGCGGCTGGCTTCTGGATTTGCATGGATGGGAAAGCGGGGTTGTGCTGATAGGCGTGGCAGGTGATCTCGTCGGACGGCGCCTACGCCCTCTCCGCTTCCTGGGACAAGACCCTCCGCCTGTGGGAGCTCTCGACCGGCACCACCACCCGCCGCTTCGTCGGCCACACCAACGACGTCCTCTCGGTCTCTTTCTCCGCCGACAACCGCCAGATCGTCTCCGGCTCTCGCGACCGGACGATCAAGCTCTGGAACACCCTCGGCGACTGCAAGTACACCATCACCGACAAGGGCCACACCGAGTGGGTGTCCTGCGTGCGCTTCTCGCCCAACCCGCAGAACCCGGTGATTGTTTCGTCCGGCTGGGACAAGCTGGTCAAGGTACGTTTGGACCCCGTGCGGCATGCCTCCTCGCTATGATGCTTTGCAACTCTTCAAGTATTTGCTACTTCAGAGCCTGTTTCGCCACAGGCCATGAGACCAACATTCACCGTGCACTGAGCGACACCCTATCTCCACCGCTTTTTCGGGCCCAAGTTTGTGTCGGGTGCAGCCATGGCTGACCGTTTCCAGGTCTGGGAGCTTTCTAGCTGCAAGCTGCAGACCGATCACATTGGCCACACCGGCTACATCAACACTGTCACCATCTCCCCCGATGGATCTCTGTGCGCGTCCGGTGGCAAGGACGGTACGACGATGCTGTGGGATCTTAATGAGAGCAAGCACCTGTACTCGCTCAACGCCAACGACGAGATCCACGCCCTTGTCTTCTCCCCCAACCGGTATTGGCTGTGCGCTGCTACTGCCAGCAGCATCATCATCTTCGACCTGGAGAAGAAGAGCAAGGTCGACGAGCTCAAGCCCGAGTTCCAGAACGTCGGCAAGAAGAGCCGCGAGCCCGAGTGCGTCAGCCTGGCGTGGAGCGCCGACGGCCAGACCCTCTTCGCCGGCTACACCGACAACATCATCCGCGCCTGGGGTGTCATGTCGAGGGCGTAAGAGGTGGGTGTCTCGGTGTCGGGGCCGGGGAGAGGTGGTTTGTGGGAAAGGGTTTTGCATCGCTGGGCTGCGCGGGAAGCCGGGCGCGCGTGTTGCGCGCCGGGGCTCTTTCGACGGATTCCATGGTGGGGGCGTACTTCGGACTGCTTGTCTCGCTTTTGGTCTCTTTCATGGAAAGGAATGAAAGACGGGGTCTGGGAAAATGCATCATCTAGTCATGGCAGCCCTCGCGGCGGATGCTTAAAGTGTGTCCGTTGCTAGATGGCAGATCGATACAATTCAGCAACCCCATGAACCAATGAGTGTGGCCAGAGTGTGCATTGTCCATGAGGCCCCGGTTGTGAGGGGCCGTTGTATGGCTTGTGAGGCCTTTTTGTCACGCTGGAAGGAGTGATACAGCTGAAGAGCATACCACGGAGTTCCAGGTGTGGAAGCAGTAGGAACGTCCAGATATGCCACCAACTCAGCAGGCTCTGGCGTATTCTCACCAGACTCGACTACTTATCCGAACAGCAGGGTCGAACACGCTACCCTCCCGCCATCGCTGATCGGTATTGTAGCCTCGACGCAGCGGACTGTCCTGCCGTGCCCAAGACGAACTCGTATGGCGACTACAATCTCGGCTTCCCTAGCCCACCCGGTGCACTCCCGACAGCTATACCTCGCCGGCTCCTCGTTTGGCACGTACAACGCGTGAGGGGAACTCGGGCCGCATTCATAGTATGCATGGCATTCCCGTCCGTAACTACTGGAAGTCGAAGCGCAGAGAACTCAACGCCGACCCAAGTCTCTGGGCGGACAAACTCCCCTACGAAAAAGACTAATAAGAACGACACCGTACATCGGTGAGGTATGCCAGTGATTTTCATCAATACCCAAGGAGAGACGTCGTGTATTCCTAGGCCAATTCCCTTCTCCAAGCGATACGAGCTGGATATCTACGTTGTTTTCCAGCTGATACCTGCCAGGATTGATCAGTCAAGTGGTCCGACAGCGTTCTATACCTACGGTAGGTAGTAGTCTATACTACAAGGACACCGCCCGTCCGTCACATATGCAAACATAGTAGATACCACCTCCTAGCCGTCAACCAAGCGAGTTGGATCAGCTCCAAATGAAATGAGAGTCATGGACAGTGTCGAATACCACAGCGGCACAGCCCTGCAAGACGCGACCCTGCTCCCGTGACCCTGGTCCGACTTTATCCAAGGAAGCCAACAAGGTGCACGCTCGAACGGTAGCTTTGCTATAGTTATTCATGGGGCAGATCTCACAAAGTTACCCAGTATTTACGTCACTGTTGAGCGCACCGAGTCGTCATCGTGCCGATGACATAATTGACCCTGCAGATCTGTAACTCGAAAGCGATATAAGCTTCAGATCTCGTCGGCCACATCTCTCTCGAATTACTGTTCCCCAGGCTCATTAAATCAACTCTCATCGTCTGATCGAAAAAAATCAACTTCAACCGGCAGCCAATTGAAAACTGCGCCTTAGCAGCTCATAGGCTCACACACCATCACAATGTCAGACCCCCATCCCCAAGGCGGCAACCTCTTCGACATGGCCAAGGACGGCACCAAAGGTTCGTTCCCCTTTTCCTGTCCTTGCTCTGCTCTTCCCACACGGACACGTGAAACGACGTATGCTAATAACAGAGCTCGAAAACCCAAACAGTCCCAGAAGATGCCGCGAAGCCAAACGTCATCCCGTCCGTGGCCAGGCCCGACCAGAGGGGCGATCAGGCCGGCGCCGGCGGTCTCGGCAGCGCGACGCTGCACCAGGCCGCCGACAACGCACTGAGCGGCTCGGGACAGGGCGAGATCATAAGCGCGGGAGGGGCGCTGCCCGAGGATGTCGGCGGGAAGTACAGCAGGGACGGGGGCAAGCAGCGGGGGCAGCAGCAGACTACGCCGCATGGGGGACGGAACCAGCCTTCTCACTGAGAGGTCTGGACTCTGTATTGTATGATATTTTGTGTGTGTGAGGTTAGCCCAGTAATAACGCCATCTTCCCAACTTTGAAGGTCTTAAAAGAGTTTCACAACTTTCCATATCGGTGGTGGAGTCCCGGGTGTTATAGTGGACAGCACCGACCTGTGACGTCAAGAATTGAGGGAACAGAAAACAATTTTCTGAAAGCTTAGTAATTGTTGTCTGACGGGTTTGACTATAGATTGCGGTCGTCTAGATGGAATGATCCGCCCCCAGATAGGTAAAGACAAGGAGTCAAGGACAGTATTGCTCTCGATTTGATTTCGCTCACCGCGTGCTTACTTTCCTCCACACAAAACAAGCTTCGCTATGAAAACCATCGGCATCTTCCCCGCATCGGGCGGCCTGGGCGGGAGCACCTACAGACACCTCCTGAAACTAGTACAGGCCGACAAGGTGATCCTCATCAGCCGTCACCCAGAGAAGACGCCGCAGGAGTACATCGACGCCGGCGTCCAGACACGCCAAGCATCGTACGAGTCGTCTCCATCCGACCTGGAAGCCGCCTTCGCGGGGGTCGACACGCTCTTCCTGATCTCCTACCCATCCCATGTGCGCGACTACCGCGTCAAGGTCCAGCTCCCGGCCGTCGACGCCGCCCACCGCGCCGGGGTCTCTCACATTTTCTACAGCTCCCTGGCCTTCGCCGGCGAGGCGACGTCAAACCACTCCCTGGCCGAGGTGATGCAAGCCCACCTCGCCACCGAGGCCCATCTCCGCCAGCTAGCCAACGACGGCAACAGCCCTCTGAGCTACACCATCCTCCGCGAAGGCCTCTACGCCGAATCGACGCCCATCTACATGGCATTCTTCCGCCCGGACCAACCACCGCAACAGCAACAGCAACCCGCAGAGATCCGCATCCCGCACGACGGGTCCGGCCCGGGCATCGCATGGGTCGCGCGCGACGAGCTGGGCGAGGCGTCGGCCAGGCTGATCGCGCGCTACGCCACCACCACCACCGAGTCCGACGACGACCCGGCCGCCACAACGTTCCCGTACATCAACAGGACGGTGCTGCTGACGGGGACCAGGGTGTGGAGCCTGGCGGACACGGTGAAGGTGCTGGCCGAGATTGCCGGGCGGCGTGATCTCGCGATCAAGCAGGTTTCGGTCGACGAGTACGTGCAGCTGCCGCAGGTGCGGGCCGTGTTTGGGCCGGAGGAGGAGAAGGCGCGGACGTGGGCTACCGCGTGGGATGCGGTGAGGGCCGGGGAGACGGCTGTGGTGACCGGGGAGATGGAGGAGATTCTGGGGAGGAGGCCCGAGGATTTTGAGGTTGCTGCGCGGAAGTACTGGGCGGAGAACGCTGTACCTTCGTGAGGAGATGCAGCAATGATTCAGTGTTGGAATCTAGAGAGGATGACACCTCTATTTTTCGGGACGACTTCGTGAGTGATAATGGATTGGCCAACTCTGAATTTCCCCGTTCATGTTGGATCGTAATGGCTTGACAACCGACAACTTCCAGGTCGGTTAGCCCAGCGGATGCACCTGTCTTTGAAAAACTGCGGTAACGACCCGAGAGCTGAGATGGGTATCTATCTAAAACACGCTCGCTGCCGCTGTTCTATGGTCTATCACTCGGCTCCGTACATACATGTTATTCCAGAGGAGGTTCAACCGCTGGACACCCCCAGCCTGGCGCTTGAGGCTTCTGGTTCCCGATGGCCGTCGCGGCACTATCCCTGGATGTCGTGGAGCCCCCCTCCGGCCTGTCGTCCAACTCAACCACGGCATGCTCTCCCACTTTTGAATAATCCCCAGGCTTTGAGCTGCCATCCGGGACGTGGAACCGCTGATCGAACCTGACCAGGAGATAAGTATACACCACCACGATCTCGATCACAAAGTTGAAGCAGTAAAACGCCGGGCGCGAGTGGTACCACTGCGGGTCATTGACCGGCTTGGCCTCGAAGTTGACCGCCGTGCGGAACGCGGCGCCGAGCGTCAACAGCGCCGACGTAAACGCCAGCAGCGCCATCTTGGCTCCCATGCCGCCCGTGCCAAAGTTCTCCGCGGGGTACGGCCCCTTCCGCGGCAGCAACCGCACCAGCGCCATCGCCACGAGCGGCAAGACCGCCACCACGACCATGTACACCCCGGCAAAGAGCATCACATCCCGCTCGCGCCTGCGTATGCCCAGGTTCAGCGTAAACAGCTGATGAACCGAGGAGAAGACCACCATGACCAGCACGGCCACGACGGTGGCAATTAGCGCGCCCATCCCCACCTTTACGGCGCGCGACCACCCCGCGAGCGGGTGCGTCGCCCTGACGACCCGGACGGCGAGGATGATGTTGACGATGAACAGGATCAGCACGCCCGCGGACGTGAGCACGGTCGCGGCTAGCGCGAGTTCGTCGTTGGTGCGGTCGCGCGCCCAGCCGATGCGCACCGAGAGCGCAGCGATGCGCGTGACGCAGAAGCCGAAGAGGAGCACCGAGAAGATGAACTTGTGGTTGCGCCGCTTGTTGCGCACGAAGACGAACAGGTGCGAGGCGCCGCCCAGCGCGAAGAGCGCCAGGAGCGTGGCGCTGATGGGGATGTCGATGGCAGAGGTCGGGACGCCGCCTAGGGGCGCTGTGGACGGTGGATAGGGCGGGCCTGGGGGCTTGTTGGGGGGCGTCGCTGCGGCCTGGTTGGTGGCGTTGTGTTAGTTGGAATTCCATGGATGTAGTTGTAGGGTGTATAGGATCGTATCATGGATTTTTGGGGTGGTGGTGTTGGAGAGGTATGGAGTCAAACGTACCGTTTGACCCGTGCCAGAGGACATTATTATTGGCGCAGTTTAAGTAATATTGTCTTAGATTGGTTGGTGAAGGATGAGGCGTGATGATGTGCAGGTGCAGGTGATGGTGCACCGCGACTCTGCTGGTCTCAGATCAAGCTTCCGCCGTTGCGAGAGACATCGAAGCAAAACCCAGCGAAACAGGACGGCGCGCCCCTATTCATATTTCAACTTCTCGGAGGTACTATGCAGGTCAGACCGTAAGAGCTGCCAGATATGACGCAGCTGAGAAACAAAATCGAAATTTGATTTGCTTCCGTAGCACTGCTATTTCGGTTCCGGCGAAGTGGCGCGCAATACATGTGTGACGAGGAATCGACGATATCGCAGGATCGGCCCATGGAGTCGCCGACACGAGCCAAGCTTTGCTTCCCGATTGAGTGGTCGCACTGGAATGCGCCGGTGCATGTCAAGCGCGAATTTCCGGGGGCCAAGAAGCGAGGGCCGACTTTCCGTGTTTGCTAGTGTTGGCTGGTCTTTGTTCGGCCGTCGCCCCTCTCCGAGTGCCTAGTAGCGGCTCCATGCTTACCCGACCCTTGAAATTGGATCCTGTGTTGGCCCTTCCCGGCCATGGGTAAAGGCTTATTCGATGCAGGACATCGATCAGGTTTTGTGATTCTACTCATCTGCGGGGAATAGTCACCTGCATTCAAACCATACAACGAAACAGCTTGTTGAATTTGAACGAATGGAGCAAAGGGCTAACAGAACGCATCGAGCTCTGTCCATTATCCTCCTCTCCCATCCGTCCACCCTTACGACAGCTCATACCGTGCACAGCCTCCAAGCTCCGGCACGTAGGTGTTACACGTACGCATCGGCGGCAGCCTCGTGCCGTAAGGCGGCCCCGGCCAACCGCGGCCCTGGTCGTTCACCAGCGGAAACTCGAACGGCGGCGGCGTCTCCGCTCTGACGGGTGCCTGGCGCCGTCGTTTGCGCATGTAGAAGAAGCCGAAGACGCTGGCGGCGACTACGACCGACGTGCCAATCCCGACCCCGACGCCGATGGGGACTGCCAAGCTGGCTTTGCCGTCGTCCGGGGAGGTTTTAGAATCCGCTGCCGTTGGAGACTCGGTGCCTGGCACAGCCTCGGAAGCTGTCGCTGTCGGTGAGCTCTGTCCGGCCACGTCCGAATCCGATCTTGTTGCTGGCGTCGGGAGAGTTGCCGTGTCTGTGGTATGAGCTTCCGGCGAGGACTGCGTTGGAATCGATATGGAGACGCCCCCTGGTCCGGAAGAACTATGTTTGGATTTCGGCACGTCGATGCTAGTAATTGAGGCGTCGGTAGAAACTGGTCCCGGCGAGGATTGCGTTGGAATCGAAATATAGACGCCTGTGGGTAGACTGACAGAAGGGGTTTGTGTGACACTGGGAGGAGACGTGCTTGCGGGTCTATGATCCTCGGTAGAGTCCTTCGCCGTGGGGGCATCCTTGGCTGTGGGAGAGTCTTTCGCGGTGGGGGAGTCTTTCGGCGTGGGAGAATCTTTTGCCGTAGGAGAGTCCTTCGCCGTGGGTGTGTCTTTTGCCGTGGGGGAATCCTCTGATGTGACCGGGTCCGTCGTATGCGGATTCCCCTCCGCCGAATCCCTTAAAAACAATGGATTGGGTTGTGTTCCTGCAGTGGCATATACGCTGAAATTATCTGGTCCTCAGGTCAGCTCGCCATCACAGGTCAGGAGCAGAGAGAGTGGATCACTGACCGGCCACGACGAAGAGTCCATCGACCTTGTCATCGACAACTTCGCAGAGATGCTCGTTCGAGAGCCCGCCCGGCGCGCAATACCACCGATCGACATCTTTGCACCGAACAACCGGCTGTGAATCGTTTTGCTGTCCAGGTTGGACACAGAAGTTCGGGCACCCCGGGCTCGACCAGGTCGAATCGAGGCAGAAGCCCCGATACAGCGCGCCGGATCCATGTTGGCACAGACTGTTGTTCAGACACAAGTCGCCCTGCCGGCAGCACAAGCCTGTAGGCCCAACGGCCGGGTCCCAGCAACTTGCGGCAGACTCGGCCAGCTGGCCATTCGGGAGGTAGCAATGGTCAGAGTCGGAAGCGACGAGGTGGACCAAAAAGAGGAGAATCAGCAGGAGGTTGAAGGCAGACATGGTGTCTGTTGTTGGGTACAGTACCAGTAGTTGAATGGAGGCGAGGCACCGTAGCTGCCAAGTAGCTTGTGAGGTTTGTTGGTGTGCGAGAAGTCGGGAAGGTCCACGATTTCTTTTGAGCTGTTGCACGATGCACAGGAAACACTAAGAGCATGAGATGAGGCGACCATAGAAGGGAACCTGCACTCGCCGCAACGCCCACAGAACCGCCAAACCACAAAGATTCCCTTAGTCTGCAGACAATGAAAGTGAAGAGATGATGGGAGTGGCACATTTCATTTAAATGATGGCAGTCATTCACAGCTTGGACAGTCGGACTGCTGGTCACTCACACTGCTGGTGCAACAATGATCTCCCGTGTGCGCCATCACCAGGTCGGTCGGGCAGAGTCCTGGCACGTCACGCACCTACCTGTAACATCCACTTACAAGGGATGAAAACTCCGCGGAATAGCTGGTCATCTCCATTGCCCAGGAGGCTCTCCGTTGAAGGCATGGGAGAGGCGGCTGTACCAAATCGCGATCTATAACCGAGCATGCTGTGCGGTGGTGAAAAGGCCACTGTGCGAGCCGAGACACAGATTCGGCGCGTTTTACATCGCCAAGACAAAGCACCGATGTTGAGACCATATGCAGTATCAGTAAGGAGTGACATGTATGCAGCGTGACTGTGGTTCGTCGATGTTGGAGAAATTTGAGTCGTTCAGGCGAAGACAGGGGTCCGACTAACGTTAGCGCGGCTGCGTGGGACCGCCCCGGAAGTTGCCGGCCGACATTTTCAGATTTCGGGATGCAGACATAGCTCAAACACGGCCAAATCCACCCAACAACGTCAATGCCATCGCCGTCGCCGCCATGAGCCTCAGTGTGCCGTCGAGGCGGCTCCTCCGGGGCGGTAAGGAGCCCCAATACCGCTGCACCAATACCAATCTGATCGGCTACTGACTTCTCCCAAGCAGCCCCGACCCGTTCAGCCTCCCCGACGACGGCGCTGCTCCCGGCGCTGCAATCCCTCTCCCTGGGGCCCAATCCGGCCTCTGCCCGCCCAATTCACACGACGCCTTCCAACCAATGGTTCTGGAATCGCAAGACAAAATCGACAGACGAGTCCTCCATTGCGCAGCAAGTGAAAGGCAGCTCAGTGGACCGCAAAGCCCTCGTAGAAAGCCTCACAAAAAGGATTGAAGGACCTGCTATTTTTGAAGACGAGATCAAGGAGACTGCTGCGAAGCAGAAGGATGGAGCTCCCACCCTCCCAGCGGGCTCCTTCACCAGGGCCGGCGCGTCTCTCGCCCGCGAACACCTCGCCCGCGCCGTCGACCCGGACCCGCGCAGCCGCGTCCGCTGGGAGCGGAAGATGGTCATCCGCCAGGTCCAGCGGGGGACGAACCCATACAGCCGTGAGCCGCGCGCCGAGAAGATCGCGCGGACGGAGCGGCAGCTGACGAGCAAGTCGCCCTTCCTGGCCACGAGCACCAAGAAGCTCGTGAAGCTCGCGCACCAGATCCAGGGGAAGACGGTCGCCGAGGCGCTCGTGCAGATGCGCTTCAGCAAGAAGAAGATGGCGCAGGAGGTGCGGTACCAGCTGGAGCTGGCGCGGGACCTGGCTATTGCGGAGCGCGGCATGGGCCTGGGCTCCAAGGGCCAGGAGGCGAGCGGAGAAGTGCGGGAGAGCGGCGACGGCAAGACGATCGAGATACAGACCAAGGATGGCAAGTGGGTCAAGATCGACGACCCGACGCGCATGTACGTCGCCGAGGCGTGGGTGAATCGAGGGCCATGGAGAGGCAAGGTACCCGACTACCGTGCCAGAGGACGTGTCAACATCAAGCACAGGCCCACGGCGGGTGAGTTTTCCTGCTTCCCTATCTCGGATTGCCTGGTCTGGCTGCCCCCCGCCTCTCACTGACATACCCTAGGCATCTCGATCGTCTTGAAGGAGGAAAAGACACGGATACGCGAGTACGAGGAGCGTGTGGCCAAGAAGCTGCGCCAGGGCCCCTGGGTCCACCTCCCCGACCGTCCCATCACGGCCCAACGGCAGCACTATTCGTGGTAGAAGGATTATTCCGGGGCGCATCCGAGTAAAGTGCATGCCCTGTATCAGTAACAGTGCGGCAGGGCGACAAGGACCCGCGCTGCGATTCAATTTCCGCCGTCATGTCAAGGGGAACATGTACAAATAGAGCACTTATCAAGCACCGTGGGACAGCGGGTTCGGCGTAGGTGGAGGCTCCGAGTCGTGTCGTGTACCAAGGACTCATCATGGGCCTGGGAAGCATACTCCTGGAGTGTTGTTAAGAGACGATATCTCCATACAAGTTCTCCTTTGACTTGAGTGATATAGGCCCTACTAGCTGTCCGTGTCTGACACGGCGTGCCATCAGCCTTCCTTTAAGAGGGAAAAAAAGAAAAAAAGAAAGAAGAAAAGAAAGAGAAAAAAAAAGACGCTAAGCATAACGATATCACGAGGTAAGGGCTTGCCACCGTCGACGTCTGCTGACTTCACTACTGGCGTAAGTTAACCAAAAACAAAGAAAAGGCTATAACATACTAGTACATACAAAGAACTAGAATGAAATCGGTACTTCTACTCTCCATCATCCAACTCTCACTTTCCAAGAGAATCCCCCCGTAGGACGTCTAGCAGTCGTCCTCCCGGACGATGACGTTCCAGTTGTCGGGGTGGAACAGCTGTCCAGCAACGGTCGGCCCAGGCTGCTGGACGCACCAGCCCGCAATGTAGCGGGCGCCGTCGGCGATCCGAATGAACGAGTCAAGCTCGATGTCGCGGTTGTTCTAGTTTTTTTTTCGAACACCGCCATGGTTAGTAAATCACTGTTCCGGGAACTCCAAGATCCGGGAACAAGGGACAAGCGACAAGGGACAAGGGATGAAACTTACATCATTGCAGACATAGATCGCCGCACGATAGGAGCAGCTCACACGGGAGCACGCGCCCGGCCCCGCGGCGAGCTGGACCTTGCCGGGGATGTGGCTCAGGTAGTCGACGCCCTGCATGACGCGCCAGTGGTTGGCGTACGGCCAGCGCGCGCCGCAGAAATAGGCGCCTCCGCCGAAGTCGGTCTCCCTCTTGTCGACAACGCTGCCGCCAGCACCAGCACCAGCACCAGCACCAGCACCAGCGGGAGCGGGGGAGGTGCAGCGGGCGAGGAAGTCGGCGTCCCAGTTGCGGTTGTGCTTCAGCACTTCCGTGTGCACGTCCTCGACCGTGCCGTTGAAGACGAGCCTCTCGTCGCTGCCGGGGAACAGGGGCACCTCCCATGCCATGGCCGTGATGCTGTATCCTTGCATGGGGTCGGGCAGGGCGGCGGCGATGGCCTAGAAGATGAACGTGGGTTAGCTTACTCAGTTGTTGTTCACGAGGTTTCTACCTAGGGGCAGGCGAAGAGGGGGTGTCCCGGGTAATTGGAGACATACGCCCATAGAGAAGAAGAAAGTAGCAGCAAAGGATTTTGCTTTCATGATAGCTGAGGGCGTTGAGTCGGGCGAAGAACGTTGAGGTGGTGGCTCAGTTGAGGTAACGCCGGTGTTTGATAGATGTGTCGATGTGTCTAGAGAACGGAGCAGACAAGGCGATGCCTGCAACCGTATTTATGCAGAACAACGACGATGTCAAAGCCACGGGCCCCATTCAACTATCTTGCTGTTCATGTAGCCAAGGTCAGGACCATGTTTGTACCTGAACGGGCTGACCCGCCTATTCAAAACCTTATATGTATAACTCACCTATCTACGGACCCCAATGTACAAGAATAAATGCCCATGTTGCAAAGGTACGTCTCCAGCTCAATGATGAGTTTGCTTTGAATGCAACTGTCCCTTTTGTCAACGTGGACGTATAAATAGACAATGGCTCCTGAGTTGCCTAATAGGGGTTTGAATAGGACGGCCCAGAATAAAGCAAACACCGTCGAGGATAATACCGGGTACTGGAACAGATCGCGCTGTAGTCCTGGTACATTGGTTCCCATCGGAGAACGCAGTATCAATGTGACTGTTCGCTGTGACGTCTGCTAGCAGACTGAGGTTTGCAGTCTCCGTGGTCAATGGACAATACTTGCTGTTACTCTTCTGCTTCTGTCTGCTCTTGTTGTCTTTACTGATAGACTTGTGAGGCTACCATAGACAGGTCTGTAACGGGCCAAAATCGCTGCTGTTAGCCCTTTCAGGCCTCTGTCGTCCCTCATCCACGCCAATGTGGGCAGGCCACGACCCCTGGAACACTTCAACTACTAACCCAGCAGCTCAGCAGTCGTGGCATTTCAACGTATGCGACGAAGTCTCCGACCCGATGACCGTTCTTCATTGTTGAAATCTGCGTCATCCTCTCCATTCATCCGTTCGTACTCGACCCCAACAAGGTCGGTTCCTCAAGCTGATATCTGCTCGCCTCCAATGTCGCCACAACCAAAGAATCAACCTCCGGTCCTTGAAGTGGTAGCACCATGATGTCATTATCCGATCGAATACAAAGCCTACAGAGCTGCAGCCGCAGGGTGGGAGCCTCTGGGAGGTGTTTCCAACCTGTGGCATGATTCGGAGCGAGCGCATTGAAAGCAATCTCGCTCACGTTCCAGCAAATGGCGGGGCCTACGGGAACGGTCATGATGCGCAGCGGACACAGTTCGAGAGGTCTGTAACTCATCAACGCCAGACAGAGAGGAGTGACTTGCATCGATGGTCCCTTGATGACGGCTGTTGTGTTGCCGCTGCTGTCGGCGCCTCGAGCGCTAATCAGTGCCTTTGCTACAAGGCCCAACAAGCGCTTGTGAAACCAAGGGTGATCTGCACAAATGCAGGGTCAACTAACTTGTCCTACCGGAGCTGCTCAGGCTGCAGTATATGCGGTTGCTCTCTTGTTGAGACTTGTGATCTTGTCTCAGAAGAATGGAGTATGGACCAGGCGAGCCGCCGCGTTGTTGCGCATAGTGCCATACACAGTAGTCATCGGCTTTGGTCATGTATGATGATTCCTGGCCTCTTCGCTTGATCTCGCAGCGAAACAATGACGCCACGAAACTCCTGGAGCGGAAGATATAAATTACGATAGACTTCCGGGGCCCCTTCACGTATCCCTAGGTTCTCATATACACGAGTGTAATCCGTGCTTCCGTAAACTTCCCTCCTTCATTTGAATCCATGCCAAGCCCGAGGCAGAAATCAGGAACAGGAGCCACCCGCTCCACCAATCCAAATCTGAAACCGCTGGACTGCGGGGCGGGCTTGGCTGATGAGAGTTGAAGTCGGGCCAAGCTAACTCGGAGCGCTGAGAGCGCATCGGGGGCCATGGTATAATGTAATACCTAGGTACCTGGGCGGCTTGCAAAGCTTACTGGGATGCAGAGACACTCCAGCCTTCATATCTGATTTCGACTTCACACTCCTCAGCAGTGCGACAGAACCAGAAGACGTCCGTCATCACTCGCTAACCCCTGGTCGTACTAAACTCCCGTCCCATTTGTGGGGCCACTGTTGGACCCTGCGAGGATCTTTGATGAATCCAGGAATAAGAACTCGAAGGAGCGTTCATGTGCCATAGCTTCATCAACCGCAAGTATCTATGGATGAGGAAGGCTTCATCCCACTTGCGCTTCACAACTAACTGGAGTCCCGAGACGGCGGGCGTGCCGTCGGCCTGGAAGCGAACCACCGTGCTGCAGGTAAATTGACCTGCATATGCGGCATCATCTCATCCCGCAATTCTATATCGGGACTATCTCGATGTAAGACCGGACACAAACTAGCCGTGCTCTTTATACCTCTACAACAAACCCAACAAGATCGAATCATCGCCATAGAATTACTTTGCCGAGGACAATAGGGTTTAAAGAGGCTCACGACGTGATAGGAATGGATTCACTTTGGTGTGTGGCTGCAGCTGTGGCTGACTTTCCCAATCGCGAAACCACGTATGCCCTGGCATCTCCACAGGGTCCCAGGGGTGCATGGGACTTTTGGCTTGACGGGTCCATGCATGGAGCCCTGAGCTGCTCTTTCCCCGGATTGATTGGCAGAACATGGGACGCTCTTTCCCGTCAGTTGGTGTTAAGCCCACAACTTCCAACTGTGGGAAGTGGCAATCGGCAACCTCACCACTTTCTCCTCACGGCGTCGTGATCTCCTTCCCTTCGGTATACACTCTTTCTGCTGGGTTGCCAGCCTTTTGCGCTTCACTTCGTTCCTGACTGCAATCCATCACGTTCATTCCCACCACACGTAACCCCTTCGATTCGTATGAGCGCGATCACTCCTTCCTCGCAGCTCCCTTCGCTTCAAGTTCACGCTCAAGCACCACTCCTCGGACCGATTTCGTAGTCGGCAATCACTTCTCATTCCAGTACCAATCGTTAGAAGAGATACACTCAAGCGGCCATTTCCACCGACATCATTCTGCAAAAGCATCGTACCCGGGTGTCCTATTTTCCTTACTCGATACAAAGCCCGCCCTTTCTTTACATTGTATCTCGTGGCAGCGCAAGTAGACGCTATGCTCGGGATCCAGTCCTTCACACTGCTGGCGCTGACAGCCCTTGCCAGTGCGCAGGCCGTTGACAGTTTGGATCCTTGCGGTGTAAGTCCACCCTCGGGTTAGGCGCATTGTCTTTTGAAGGCTGTGGACAGAACACATACCAGAATTGCCTCAGCCCATGTCTTCAAGGCGCCTGTCGTTATCCGGAATGACTGACGCTCGGACAGAGACAATGTTACACCAATGCGATGAACATGGCGGGGACGTTCAACTGCGCAGCAGACGATATGAACTGCCTATGCCGGGCTCAGAATTGGTTCTTCAATATCCGTGACTGTGCAGTGGGTGCTTGCCCACCTGGATATGCCCCAACTGTCGTCAGCGCAGCAAACGCTGTTTGCGCACGTAAGTGGTTCCTCAGCACAGCACAGATTGATGGCCTAAGTTGGCGCGCAGCAGCTAACGAGGCGCCAGCTGTTACCGCTGGGGATGCGGTTACCACCTCACAGTCGACATCTCCGGCGGCTCCTACAACGACCGAGGCGCCGACCTCAACCGATGCACCGACCTCGGCCTCGTCCTCTTCATCGCAAGTGTCGTCCACGACCACTGCATCAAGTTCAGCAAGCACGACCGTATGTGTCGGCCCGCAGCTGGGAACCGAGGTTCGTGCTGACAAGTGGGACAGCTCGATACATCTACCATAACGTCGACGGCATCGACTTCAGCAACTGTACCGACCAAGGCAACCACCAGCATTACATCATCGGCTTCTGCAGCAGGCACAGTGTCCGACGCCGAGAAGTCGGGCGATTCGGGCTCTTCCGGACTCACGGAGGCCGCTAAGATCGGCATCGGCGTTGGTATCGGCGCGGCCGTGATTGCGCTTCTTTCGGTGGCCGCCTGTATTTTCCTGCGCAAGCGCCGGGCCGAACGGGCCGCGGCGACGAAGCTTGACCGGTTTAACATCTCTCACCCGATGCCGAGCGATGAGCATGCGTATACGCACAACAACAACTCGGAGTACGATATGGGATCGGGGGAGTTGGAAATGAAGAGCCGCCGGTACGAGGATATGCTGCCGCACACGCAGCCACGCCAGATGGTCTAGGGGACGAGATGATGTACTCAAGGCGAGATGGGAGATGTTCCAGCTGATGAAATGGTTGTTCGGCCGGGTGGCATGTTTCTTGGGATTTGCTCTGTTACGGGGTCCGGACGTGAATTCTGACCTTTTTCGGGCACCCTCACTCTCGGAAGTGATCTGGTCAAGCCGCTATTAGCAGGCGTTTGCTGGGCTCCGAAGGGCTCCTTGCCGTTCTGGTGTTTTGGCGTCAGGTTCCGTCAGGAGACGCGCATTTCGGGGCCGCTTCCACGACTCGGTCGATGTTCTCATGTCGTGCCGATGTCGCCCCTCCTTTGTACATATCCCTTCTTGCTATCTGTTGCAATTTTTAAACCGCAGCTCAGGCGTTGCCGTCATGGCTTGGGGCGGCACCGTTGACCGAACAGTGATTCCAGCGTTTTTGAACTAGACGCGATTACATAAGCCACAAAACGGCCGGGAGAAACCGCCTGGTCACGTGCACCTAAGCTCCAACATCAGCCCATTCCGGGAAGCTTCAATTGACGATATCGTCAAACCACGCACCGTACGATTGCCGACCGGCCGCGAAACCTCTCCGCTCACGCTCACCACCAAACAAACACCGATACAATGGCGATTCGGCCCATCACCGGCGTACGTGACGTTCCCAGGGATTGATTGCCTCCATGGCCGCCAATTCCCGCTGCCCCGCCTGATCAAGGAAGGTTGTGCGAGCAAGAGCTGACCGTCGGTAGATGCTCCGCCGGGCACTGATCACTGATCTCGGCATTGCCTTCTGTGAGCTCTTTCCGTGGAACCGCCGTCAGCAGAGTAGGACACTAACCGCTGCTCCAGCAATCGGATTCGTCATGGCCAACGGCTTCTGGTACGACCGCCGATGAACTCGAGCCGCCCTCGACAGATTTGGGTTTCCTGACGATTCAACTAGGTACGGTTACCACGTCCCTCGGACTGTTGCCCGCGACAACTACTACCGGAAGCTGGAGGAGACGCGCGCCGCCAGGCAAGGGGCATAAGAAGGCACTGCGAGTGGGATGACTGAGCAAATGCCGGTGTACATATGACCGAGGGATGAAAGGGCCGCGAGACCGCTAGGGGGGTCGGTTGTGTATCATATGGATAGACAAGGCCGGCAATTCAGTCAGTGGACAGAACCATGCCCGTTTTCTTGGGTCATGCTCGACATGGGGGGAAGCGCAGCGTCGTTCCGGGATGAAAATTTAGACGGATTTAGCATTCTTTGCCGCACTATGTGATTCGGCGTCTGAGTGCTCTCTGCCATGCCCTTCGGTCGTGCTCAAATCTGGTGTGGTGGCCAGAGCTGTTCCTTCCCACGTGGTTGTCTCCGCCGTGAAGCTGCCTTTTTTGTCCTGGCATCTAAACCCGCTGCATCAGCACACTTGCCCAACAATCCGATGCATCTCGATCTACGCTGGCATATGCGTGCGCCGCTCTCGGCAGCGTCAAAAATGGAGTAGGAGCTTGCAAACGTACCTGCGGAACCACCGCTGGACGGGCCAGCACTGCACCGGGCTGCCGGCCAACTCCGGACGCGGCACGACGCACTCATACTGCAGTAGACCAAATAGTTCGCAATCCCTCAACAAGTCGATTCGGTGGCCGTCTTCCGTCTTCCGGACTTTGCCATCTGGGCCGACTTGCACCAGGGCGGGCAATTTTTGCGCCGGGAAAGCCGGGCAGGCCGGTGCCATTGAGTCTCGAGGTCGAACCTTTCGGCGGCACCTCACCCCGCGACGATGCAAACGGTACGAAGCGCGACGGCCGCGAGCCTCGGGTCCCGGGTGCTCGGTGAGATTGAGGAGACGACTCTGGACGAGGTACGTGGTTGTCTTTTAAGCTCAAAATGGGTGATTCGGATGTTTTGGACTCCGGAGGTGCATGGTTCAAGCCACGGGCGACAACAATTACTAAGTTGGTCCTCCCGCTTCAGGTGCTCGCTTCCGCACGAACAAGCTTCGCAGCATCAACCAACAACGACAACGACGACAGCAATGCTGGCCCTGCGCCGACGACAAGCATTCAACTCAAGGTGTTTCCAATTGATGTCCTCAATGAACTCGTCAACCGTCATTTCCGAGCGACACAGTCAGCCCCGCTGGCTGTTACGGGCCGCCATCGCGAGTTGCTCTACGTCCTGGTCGCCACCCTGATCAGTGCACCGCACAACAAAGCTGTAGCAATTGTCGATTTCACGGGGCGTTTCGAGCCCTTGCGGCTGCTCGCAACAAATCCGCTAGGTAATGCAAATACAAGCCACGAAACCGGCGATGCAGCACCACGCCGCCCGACGGTCCAGCGAGCCGATCTTGAGCATGTCCACATAATCCGTGCTCGCCGATGCGGCGCGAGCGACGCCGCTAGGTGCGTCGCCTCCATCAAGGAATACATGCTCTACGGAAACCACCGCAGCCACGACCGGGAATGGTGGGGCACGGTGGTCATCGGCGGCGGGTTGAACCCCGCGGGAGGTGTCTCGGCCGCGGCGGCTGCCCAGGTCGCCGTGACGGCCGACTGGAAGGGCTGGCTGCGCGTCGACCGAGCCGAGGTGCCCACCTTCTGGGACATGAGCGCCGAGGAGGCGCTGGCCGACCGGGAGAAGCGGCAGGCGGCGGTCGAGGACGCCGGCTGGGTTGCCACTTCCCCCTGGGGAAACTTTACGATCGGCAGAAGGGAGCGGGCGCAGTGATTGCCTGCCTCTCTCCTGCGTGCTGGCGTTATCGTTATCTGTACACGTCGGATACGGTACCTCGAGGATGCGTATTCCGTACTGTACGGATAGAGGAGGAAAGATGGATCCACTATCGACCCTCCGTTGAAAACCCTGATTTTGTGTCGACGTCGAGGGTCCGTGGCTTGGCTCGAGCTTGGCTATCCTGTGATGTGCAGCACTGGGCTGCAGGGGCCAGGACCCTGGATGTCGAGGTGTGATTGACTCGTTGTCATATCGCTCACCCATCATGAGTTCCATCAACGGATATGCCACGAGGAGTTACAGATCGCAATTCCACAGCTTTTGTCTGGGGAAGACGAACAACACCTGGGGAAGCTGGGGAAACTGGGGAACTGGAGGCTGGGGAAGTGGAAGCTCAGAAAAGGACCTAAGCACACACGCAGTAGAGATCAGCTTCGACGGTGGAGAGCCGCGTTTGGAGAGCATGGAGAAAAACAACCTGAGTTCCACGGCTTTGCTTTGCCGGGAACTTTTGCTGGAGCAATCTCGTGGAGACTTTGGAAAGAACCCAAGCAGCAATCAGTTAATCCTGGCGCGACATCGCGTCGAGCGGAAGTCGGGATGAGCGGATGGTGATATGCTGGACTACAGGCACGGCTACCGCGTGGTGTGCTGGCTCCAAACAGTGACCGATGCCTGGCTTGCACCAGAGCCTCACTGTGTGATGACGGTGAATATCTCTCGGACCGGCGCTCACTGCAGGGCTGCCTTGGTCCGACAGACTCGACGGCGTCTTTCTGTTCCACTCCGAGAAGGGAGCGTTTCACCCACTGTTCTTCGAATAACTCGGAACCGCATTACAGAGCATTGATCGACAGATAACGTTCCCGCACAGGATTATCGAGGGACCAAAATGCCGCTAAGCTGGAGGCCTCAGACCACTCCGCTCCTTCACATGTCATGAGTGGAGAGGGATTCGCGGCAGCCACCGGCACAGTTGATGAACTGACATGGATGTACTGTGTAAAGGATGAGGTCTCATCGAAATTGTGAGATTCGACAGCAACAGTCCAATAGCGGCGTTTAGCCCCTGCAAGCGGTTCAGGCTGGCTTCGCAGATAGGACGAGATTTCCCAAGACGCAACAGGGGCGCGGGCCGAGTACGGAATGTCACGGGCCAAGGGTCGTCGGAAGGCGCTGTTCGCAGTGTTCGGCGCTCCTTGTTGGCCGGAGAGCTGTGGGCCATCGGACAAACCGGGACCCACTACGGCCGAATACTCGCCCAGGGACGGGAGGTGCCTTGACGTCATCGGATCGGCACTGCATCCGACCGGCGACTTGGCGGTCGCCCCCGCCGCCGCGTTTTCCGGCTGTCTCACACGGTTACGCCTGAAGTATGTAGGGAACCGCGAACGAGCAACAATCGACAGCGTCGATCGCCAATTTGCAGGAAAGAAGCCTTGCGGTTTGAGATCTTGTCCCTGGCAGAACCCATGGAAATATGAACCTGATCGGTTTCAGGTTGTTGACACATGCAGTGGACAAACAACGCGACTGCGGCCACGTTCGACGGAGACGACCGCTGCCCCTCACTTTCCGGTTACCCCTCAGCCTTTCGCACAAGTGTAGGAGCACAGTCAAGGGTCGTTTCGTCAGATCTCACCATGCCCTTCCCGTCATAGTCAGCGGGGGCTAATCTGTCCTGTATCGACCTCCCTCGCCGCGTTACCCGTCTTGGCCTCGCCTTATTGGGTCCCATCGGCAGCCTGCCTTATACTGCCCGCATGCAGTATTGCCTTGGACCCCTGGACCAAAGTACGAAGTACTGTGTATCAACGGTCCCAAAGAGGTGGTGGGTATCCGATGGAGCAACGAGACACCAGCTCGTCAGAATGAGACCTGTTTGCGGTGGAGACTGGAAGGCAAGTCGATGTTGTGGTTGGGCTTGCAGAAACCTCTCGCGGATTGGCGTCGCTGATCCTCTTCATTCGATCTGATGCTCGCACGAACCATCCCTTTCAGGTTCTTACCTAAACACTACCCTTGTGAATGGTAAACCCGAAACCCAGGCGGGCGTGGTACCCTCGCCTTGCGCCTCCCAATGATCCACCAGCCCACAAATACCCCAGGAGTCGAGGACCCTTGCTCGGTCCGTGCTGATGCCTTCTCACTTACACTACAGACAGCGGCCCACCACCAAGTGTTGCGCAACTGATATCGGTCGGGCGTCTTATAGATGGCTTCTATCTATAAAAGGGACTGGTCCCCGGGCGGTCCAGTTCTGTCTGCCATCTTCGGAACAGCGCTCCCCAGCCGGCATCACACACATCAGTTCTCCCCGAGTCTGATGTACAACTACTAGGTGGAATCACTACATCACGCCTGCGCTTTTTTGTCGTTCCAGCAACCAGGCCAGTCATTCCTTTATTAGTCTGAATCCACCGTTTCCACCATGTCTTCTCTCTCTGTCCCCCAGAGGCCGGCCATGTGCCCCCGGCAGGCGTCGAGCAGCAGCTTTGCCGAAGCCTTCGACGATGCGCGGAGGAGGCTCGACGAGCTCGGCGTGCAGTCGCCCGGTGAGGACGGGACTCTGTCACCGGCGCTGTCGTCGTCGAGCTCTGTTACCGACGAGAGCGCTCCCTGCTCTCCGGGCGACACCGAGGATCTGCTGGGCCCGGTGACCCCCCTTACGCCGGTGACCCCCGGTGCCGACCCGTCTGTGGCAGACAACTTCGCCTTTGCCTTTGACATTGACGGCGTACTCATCCGCGGCGGGCGCCCGATTCCCGAAGCCGTCGAGGCGATGAGGATGCTCAACGGGGAGAACGAGTGGGGCATCAAGGTGTAAGTCAACAAAAACAAAACCACCCGTGGCCCGGTTACCCAGGGTTGAGACACAGAACTGACCTGCTTGCAACCAGCCCCTACATCTTCCTCACCAACGGCGGCGGCAAGTTCGAAACCGAGCGCTGCCGCGACCTCTCCAAGCAGCTGGAGATCGACGTGTCTCCCGGCCAGTTCATCTGCGGGCACACGCCGATGCGGGAGTTCGCCGACCGGTACAACACGGTGCTCGTCGTGGGCGGCGAGGGCGAGAAGTGCCGCGAGGTGGCCGAGTCGTACGGCTTCCGCGACGTCATCACGCCGGGCGACATCCTCAAGGCCAACGCGGCCACGGCGCCGTTCCGCAAGCTCACCGAGACCGAGTACGCCAACTCGCGCGACCTGCGGGCGCGGACCGCCGGCGGCAGGCTCAGCGACATCGTGATCGAGGCCGTCTTCGTCTTCGCCGACAGCCGCGACTGGGCGTCGGACCTGCAGATCATCCTGGACGTGGCGCAGTCGCAGGGCGGCCGGCTCGAGACGCGGTCGGCCACCTTCGACGAGGGCCCGCCCATCTACTTCAGCCACAACGACGTTCTGTGGTCAGCGGCGCACGAGCACGCGCGGCTGGGCATGGGCGCGCTGCGGCGCATCGTCGAAACCGTCTTCGAGGACACGACGGGCGGCAAGAAGCTGCGCACGCACGCCTTCGGCAAGCCGCAGGTGTCGACCTTCGAGTTCGCCACGCGGCTGCTGCAGCAGTGGCGCGCCACGCAGCACGGCCTGGCCGAGAGCGAGCCGCCGGCCACCGTGTACTTTGTCGGCGACACGCCCGAATCCGACATCAAGGGCACCAACGCCATGAACGAGACGGCGCGCAACGAGTGGTACAGCATCCTCGTCAAGACGGGCGTCTACCAGGCCGGCACTGAGCCCGCGTACAAGCCGCGCAAGCTGGTCGACACCGTGCTGGACGCCGTCAAGCACGGCATGCGCCGCGAGATGGCCAAGCTCGGCTCGCGGTCCAAGGGCGGCGGCCGCATGCTGCCGCTGGACGACGCCGCGCTGAAGGCTGTCCGCGAGGGGAGGACGCCCGACTTCGAGGTCAGGGAGGATCCGATGCTGTACGCCTGATCCAATAACTTGTTAACCCAGGGGGGTGAAGAGTGGCTTGGGTGGGGAGGGGCCTCTTTTTGGGGGCGGGGTTGTCTGTCCCATCTGAGAAGACGACGAGGAGCGATTGACGATGCACTTTTTTCCCCATGACGACTTTGTTTCGAACGACCACCGTTATTGATACCACTGCGTATTCCCTTTGGCTTTTCCGCTTTCGTTTCTACATGGCTTTCTTTTTGGTTTCTTCTAGCTCATGGCGAGCTGTGTTAGCGGGCATTCTTTTTTTCCTGCTTAGGGACATGGAACACTTCTTACGCCGGCGCATGGGGGGGAAGCCACGAAACACGCCGCCGGTCTTCCACTACTAGTTGGACTTAAAAACAGGAACAGCTGGGAATAAACTGGATAACTGGATGATAGAACTGGACACAAGGGGCATTCCTTCCTACCTTACCAGGGTGATCATCCCACTAGACGGTAGAATGGCTTAGACAGTACTAGACAGAACACTGGAATCCAAACCGCAGCGCCGCCAAATTGAGGCGTGTCACGCACAGGTCTAAATCCGCGCCTCTGTGGCGATGACTCGATTGCTAAGGTCACTATGTCTATAGCTGTACTGCGAACGACATCATTGGTAGCTTCGCTGGAGAAGATGCGGCTTCCGCAGGCGCAAGTCGAGGATCATCTCGCCAAACAGTCCGTTGGCCCACGAGAACCTGTCATAGAACGAAGTCAGTCTTCACCGTCGCTGTGAATTATTCCAGTGTATGGAAGCCAAGGACAACTCACCACTGCCGCGTCCATCGACTCGCATCATTCGAGTTGACGCTCTCGTGGATCAACCCCAGCCCATCCGTGGAACCCAGGATCTCCTTCAGCACGCTCGCAATCTCGTCGTCATCATCCGACGTCAGGATCCGCACGATGCTCGCCATCGGCCACGCCATGCCCGGCCCGGCATGCGGGCCCCCAACGCTGCTGATCACCGACCCCTGCATGAAGTACGGATTCCCCGCGCCACTCAGGATCCGCCGCCTCGTGCGCTGGTACACCTCGTTTGCACTGCCCAAATACCCAAACAGCGGCGCCGCCAGCAGGCTGGGCACATTCGCGTCGTCCATGACCGCGGCCGACCCGAACCCGTCCACCTCGTACGCATACACCGTCTCGACCGTCGCAGTAGTCGTAGTCCCATTGCCATCCGATGACGACGATGACTCGTAATCGTCGATCGACAGGACGGGCACAACCCCGAACTTCTCAATCGCCTCCCTCACGCTGCGCTCAAACGCCACCATCTCCTCGGCCAACCCGGGCGGCGCTCTGTCGTCCCCGAGCTCCTGCACGATGAGCGCCGCGCCGGCCAGGTAGCGCACAAACATCATGTTGGCGGGGATCAGGAACGGAAAGAAAGTCGAGTCGTCCGAGGGGCGGAACGCGCTCCGCACCAGGCCGACGGCGCGCACGGGGCTGCCCAGTCCGTCGTTGGCCAGCGTCTCGGTCGAGCGCGCGGACTGGCGGGTGAAGGTGTACGGCGAGGGTAGGACGGTGCCGGTGTTGTTGCTGGCGTAGGTCCCTGCTGTCATGGATTTCGCGGTGGAGAGGACTGACTGGATGGCGGGTAGCCACTGGAAGGAGGAGAAGAAGGAGAGGTCGTGGGTGGATTCGTAGTAGGACGTGGAGAGCTGCAGGAAGGCGGCGAGCGAGTCCAGCTCGTATTTGCATTCGAATACCTGCTCCGGGGAGTAAGGCGGGAAGACGCGGTCCGAGGAGGCGGCCGGGTTGGTGGCGGGCGGGATGCCGCTTTCCGGAGGCGGCTGGAAGGAGTTGCAGAAGGGCGCCGTCAGGAGGTAGCGCGCCTGGAGGTTGATGACGCCGCGGTAGAGTGAGGCCATGGAGTCCGGCTTGGCGGCCTGCTTCGGGTCGGGCTCCAGCAAGGACACGTACGACTGCAGCTGGTTGGCCGAGTCGCGCAGCCACATGGCGTCGATGTCGCCCGTGATGATGAAGGCGAGCTCCTCGGCCGAGTTGTTGGCTGCGTGCCCGCGCCAGCGGATGGCCGTGTCCAGCGTGTTGGGGAAGGCGTTCTGGAAGAGCCGGTACAGATCCGGGTCCGCGATGGCGTCCGTCATGTTGCCGAGCAGCGTCTCGACCGTGGACGAGTTGAAGGTGCGGCAGCCGGGATCCGGCCGCTGGTACGAGAGGGCGTATCGGCCGGTCGAGAACGGCTCGTGGCGGGCTTTCGAGTAGGACGAGTAGTCCGGACAGGACTGCGAGCTGGCCATGTCGGCCAGCAGGCCTGTCAGGAAGAATTGGCGGATGTGGTCTCTCTTCATGGTGAATTTGTGATTGATGTCGATGAATTGATTCGGTCCCGGGAATTCAGACGGCGCCGTCCCTTAGACGACAAGCTGAGTTGATGTCCTCTCTCAAACTGCAGTGATGAGATCAATCACGAGTGGTTTCGCAGCGAAAAGTCCAGTTCAGTACAGGCTCGATTGACCACGATGCAGGTATCATGATATATGTCATCTGGCAACCCTGCCAGCACAAGGATCGGCAGAGACACGGGCATCGTCATTTTGTTTACCTGGGTGACGATCTGCGAGTGTAACCAAGCCAAATGAATCCTGCGTGTTGATCGAATGCAGTTGCCATTTTCTGGAGCTGCCCACGCGGGGTTGGACAGGCAAGAGCTGGTCATGCGGGGAGCTGCATGTGAGGCCGGGGCCGCGTGGAGCTCCTCCAGGCTCCAGGTAACGTTGGCCAAGTTCCCTGATGCCTCTAACTTAGCAGTAATTATAATAAGTGTATCTTCATGGGTTATACGCACGGCTAGAACGACTACTATGAACCGCATTGACGCGTGGAACTGTAGCTCATGCGTTCCAGCAGCCCAGACTTGGCCTCCGTCTAGAATCTGAACCTCCCCCAGTTAGTGAAACTCCGAAGCCGAAACATGGCAAGTAGTTCGAGTCGCCTTCATGGTTAATGGTCGGCGAGTCGGTTTCGTCTGATAAACACCAGCAGGTGGAAGGCAGCACGTGGGCAGGTACCCCGGGATCGGGAAAGTTTGACGGAGAATTTCCTCATTATATGCCAGAGAATCTACTACATCCGGATCACTTGCGATCGAACGGTTGAGACCACCTACAGAGGTAGTAACTTAGTCGGATGGTCCCAGTGCTGTTCCGAAACAATGCTATCAATATATATTGAAACCTCCTCGTAGCCAGCGTCATCTGCCTAGATACCTTGGTTTCCGGTCCGAGTACCTTACACATTCGAGACGGCCTTTGAAAACTCAGCGTTTCGATTTAAACTTCTGGTTGCCCATAACACAAATTTGCTTCTGCGGAACTGCGAGCCCCTTCATCGAACGAATTGCACCTTCCGATACTACAGCATACTTTATGCGAGAGCGCAGCTTTCAAATTCGTCACACCTTCCCTCCTCTACTTTACCATCCCAGACGGGAAAGTCAATAGATACTTTGTTTATACAACGACTACGCTGGACGGTGAACGCACTATGCGATGCAGCAGTAGTAGTCCAAGCCAACTTCCCCCTCCACCCAGCCTCAGGACGCATCGCTCTCTGACCATGCCTCCGTTCCACCATCACACCTTACTCTTCCAGAAGATGATGCCTTTCCACACGCTCACAAACCCGCTTGAGCACCTCGCGCGCTGGCGCCACATCTCGCTCTCAGTGCTCGCCTAGTCCGTGAGCAGTTTATTCGACCACAGTGCAATCACCATTCTGCCCGCCACCGCCCTCCTCTACCCATCTTTCTGGACCGAGGCAGGGATCGAAGGCATCCTGCTCGCGGGCACCGTCTTCGTGATCCTCCAAGATGCAGTGTGGTTCGCCACTTGCGGTCCGCGCGAGTACTACCACTACCTCCATCACCACCATCACCTCCTCCCCCTCCTTTTCCGCTTGCTGCACAGCAATAATAACAATAACAACAATGACAACCACCACCACCACCACCACAGCAAGAATAATAATAATAACAACAACAATAATAACAACAAGAACGCACCCGACATACCACCGCCGCGACTTGATTGGATTACCACCATGACGATGGCCGCCCACGCCGGCCTCTTCCTAATCCAGTTGTGTCTGCTCGCGTTCCCGGCCCGGCTGCTCGCCAACCTTGTCCTGCCGGGCGGCGCCGACTCGCCGCATGCCGGGAAGGTGGCAGGGCTGATTCATTGCCTCGGGGTCTTTGTCGGCTTGGAGGTTCTGTGCTGCAATGTCATGCTCGGCCGCGACATGGAGGGGAACGGTGGTAGTGGTGGTAGTGGTGCTGGTGGTGGTGGTGGATCGCCTAAAGCGAAGAAGAAGAATAAGAAGAACAAGAGGAATAAGGAGAAGCAGCAGCAGAAGGTGCAGGCGGAACATGAAGAAGTGGAAGCGGAGGCTTTGGTGAAAGGGACGCTGGATAGATTGGGTGGCAGCCTCCCCGAGGGATGGTCCAGGGTGCCGTGTGATGTCTGGGTGGCGCCGAAGGCGTGATGGCCCTGTCCCGGGGGGAGGTCGAGGGGATGTGGAGAGTGATTCCTGCTGCGCTGGATGATCTGAGGTTGGGAAAAGGAGAGAAGAGAGTGGGAAGCATTGGGTACTAAGTAATGATGGCGGGTCGGTCTACGCTGTAGCGGTTTTACAAGTATCGATTAATCCGCAGGGGCTCTACAGTTCAGCGATGTGGGCAGGTTGGGGGCAACAGTTTCTACCACGAAGCAGACAAGATTCGCAACTTCACACAATGTGCATTGCACCAGCTAATCGCCGCGTCTGAAGAGTGATGTATTTTCCCTTCACATACATCGCCCCGTACCGACCATAGCATGGCCCACCAGCTTGAGGTATTCTTTCACTTCACCGCACCCTTCCGAACTTAAGATCTTGCCCCTTCCGATCTGGCCTCTTGTTGCCCTTGCCGCCTGGCGTTGCGTCCACACAGACCCCGCCGGGCTTCCGGTGCCCGAGAGAGAGCGCACCCCGCAGGGGCCTCGACAACCATTCCCGAAACGTGTTTCCGAACCAAAGGGGGGTATCTCAGAATGTGCCTGTTTCCAAATAGCGTCTAGGTTGGGAGGCAATGAATGAGAAAGGAAAATGCACAAGAAAAGAAAAAGAACAAGCGATGGGGAAAGGGAAGAAGAGGTTTCCGAGATGCAACCAAACAAACGCGTCTAGTTGTAGCCCAGCTAGAGGCGAATATGCAATGTCTTCGAACAAAAAATGCTTGCCGAGGCGAGAGAGACATGAGGTCCTTTTTCCATTTCATCGTGTTGTCCAGACCAGAGAAACGCGAGCCCAATCGTGAAACGAGCCGGAACCGAAAACGCCGTGGAAAACCTGATGTCGTGTCATGCCTCGCCCGTGTTCCAGAGCAGAAGGAAAAAAATAATTATCAAGGAGATGGCGGATGGGTCAGAGGCCAACGTGCTACGGGAGAGACGGGATTCCAACCCGGGTAGACTCCTGATGCGTAGGGCCTTGGCGCTAACTAAGCCACCGGCGCGGCGATCGGAGCGGCGGGGGGCGGAATGGCCTGCGCGCCGGTCATGTCGACGTCGGGATGCACCTCGCCGTTTGTCACGTCCTTCTTAGGGCTCGTGCAGTCGCGGGAGATGTGGCCGGCCTCGCCGCAGGCGTAGCACGTCTTACCCGCCGTGTTCAGGGGGCCGCCGTTGGGAGCCGTGCAGTCGCGCGAGATGTGGCCCAGCTTGCCGCAGGCATAGCACTTCATCGCCTGTGCCTGGCAGTCACGAGCGAAGTGGTTCGGCCCGCCGCACTTATAGCAGGTCGCCGGACGAGGGCCGCCGGCAAACGCAGCCCGGGGGTGTCCGTAGCCGCCGCGGCCAGCCATGGCGCCGCGACCCATCCCGACGACCGGGGGGTTGGGGCAGTTGCGCTGTGCCGGGTTAGCATGCCAACCACACACACCGGAGCAGAGAAGGGACGCCTTACAGCCAGGTGACCAATCGAGTCGCAGTTGTAGCACCGGTTGCCGGCGCCAGCACCGCTCAGACGGAGAGTCGGGCATTCGGCCTGGACGTGTCCGAGACCCTGGCAGTGGTAGCATTGCTTGGCCTTGGTAGTGCGAGGCATCGGGCACTCGTTAGACTCGTGGTTCGGCTGCTTGCCTATCCCTCGTGTGTCAGTCACTGCGCCGCGAAGAGGATCTGACGGGAACCTTCATGGATCATACAGTTGTAGCAAAGCCGGTGGGGCGAGGAGCAGGCCTCGGCGTGGTGGCCAAGCTCACCGCACTTGTAGCACGCCCGGCGAGAGACTGACGACATGGTGGATGGGATGGGTCTGCAAATGGATTAGCACGCCGCCATGACTGGCCACCGCGGTCTCCTTTCAGCAACTTGGTTGACATGTTTGCAAGCGGCGAGAGCTGTCGGAACCCGAGTATCGGCCATAATGCCTGGGAGGTCCCGATCCGACTCTGGGAAGCGCGCACAGGTCCCTCGAAGATTGGATCAGAGTCATGGTTGTGAGGGCTTTCGCTTGGATATATGGCCGACAGGATCTGATAGGCTCGGTATCGAGGAGCCCCTCATCGCGGCGCAAGGGAGGGCCGGTTCCACGGCCACGGTATTGTGCGACCCGACCATGTTTGCGTCATGCGCTCTGCAGAGGGCAAATGACGTTCCGATAAACAGACGGTTTGAGATTGCCTCGCAATAGCCATCAAGGTGCGGGAGATACCTTGATGGTGACCGAAGGCCCGGGACCCGATAAATGCGCGCATCTGTCCTGCCGCATGGTATCCCTCCCAAGGCCCAACAGATCGGACCCTTGATCTCGATCCTGCGAGGGCGAGCATATAAGGCCACCGCCGCCCCCCGTATGCGCGCATGCAAACGTGTCTTTAAGGAGCAGGAGTTGACGCTGGTGGTGGCAAAGAAGACTGATACTGACCTTCGGTAAAATGGAGAGAAGATAACAAGAATGGAACAGGATCCTCAAGTTTTCCTGGGATACGTTGATGCCTTCTTCGACCGACACCGCAGCCTCGACCGTACTTCGAACTTCGTTTCCGACTTCCTCGCCAGCACCCGAACAAGTGATTTGAGTTTGCAAGTGGGAAGAGGGAGAGAAGCGGCGGAATCAGCGGGAACAATGGGGGGGCAGCGGGCACTCGGGGAAGGGAGGGATAGCGCAACGTGCTGGGCACGGCTCTGAGAGGCAAAGGCTAAAAAAAGCGGATTAAGTGACGAACGAGTGACTTGCCCCCCTCCCTCGCCCCGCGCGCCATCCGCTTGGAGAATGTGCCGAGGTGAAGCGCTTGGTGCCGGGATGTCTTGGATCGCGAAGTACCGGCAAGGTACCGTCACCGAACCGCAGCCTTCCACTTTTCCGCATGGACACTCGACGGTCCTCGCTCGCCTGGGCCCCTAGCGCCACGAGCTCCTCACCCAGCAGCCAAGCAACATCCAGGTCCGATGCAACAGTCTCTCAGCTCCCAGGGCACGCTAGGGGAAAATTTCTTGGTGGATGGCAGGTTCCTGTGGGCCAGGAACCACCCCAACTGGACGCACAGTCGCGACCTCCAATTTGCGATGGACGGAGGGGGTTGGCGACATTGGCTCGTGACTAGCCCCACGTCTGACTCGTGCTGCTGCGGGCAGGAAGGTTTCCATCCCTCGATCCGTCCAACCACGTTGCTTTTACCCCTTCTCTTTTGTCAGCTCAAAGCACGTATTGTGCCGGTCAGGGCTTGCATGTCTCAGAAGTTGCTTTCGCCCTGCGTTCAACCAGCTGCGCGTTCCAAAAATCCCCAGCATCTGTTCGATCTCGGATCCCGCCAACAAATAATAATTGCCGCCGTGTTGCTGTCTTGTGGAGCCAGTCATGGCGGGGCTGCTCGCTACGATCTACGACATGGAGACGAGCGATATTACAGACTAGATTCCGAGTGAAGATGCCGTCGTGTACACAGTATGCCCTCGACCGAGAGACATCTCGAGTAGGATTTCTGGTATAACGATCGCAGAGTCTAGTCTAGCTCACACAGACTGAGGCAAACAGGCTGCCAGCCAGTGCTAGTGCTGTCTGTCAGGCAGCATGGACTTGAAAGCTGTCTTGCTTGGCTGTGATTGTGAACCCCGCTGCAGAGACCCCTGTCTGCTGTGCCTCCCCCTCCCTATCAGGTATCCAACCCAACCACGGGCATGCGATCCTGCATCCTGCAGAACCCGTACCGCGGTACGAAGGACATAGGTACTGTAACCAACCTCTTCAGGCAGGCAAGACGAGGCACCGCGGACCGGAAAGCCTAGAACGGGTTGGTCCAGGGGAGCTCGCATCCGCGAAGAGTCCCAGGGTACAGGGGCGTTGCTCAACCACCACAATGTGTTCAGTGTTCCAACTTGGTTCCCTCGGCCACTCAGCGCTGCAGCTTGCAGCAATGCTTACATGCTGCGCCCATCTTTGACATCGCTTGATGAATTTACCCAAGGGCAACGGAGGTGCCCAGAGATTCAGGAGCAATTCCACAGCAGGCGACCGGGTTCGGTCTGGATCCATCTCCAGACTCGGTTATTCCTACGGACCATCGCAACTCCTTGATCCGAAGCTAGAGGTCGCCGCATTGGCCGCAGGGCCTTTGCAACACGTGGACCTATCAAGGAGAGCGGCATCTGTATCATAGCTTCTCTCGCGTCAACAATAGACAAGTCGGCATGAGCAAGGCCGAGGCACTCGTTGTCTCCTGATCGCATTCATATGGCGTACGCCTGCTACGCCTATATATGACCGTTGGCATCATCAACATCCGCTCACTTCCGGACCGGCTCCCGCGGCCACAGGACCTTCCCGATGCCTCAACCCCAAAGCCATCAAATCCACGATGACGATACTTCCGATCTCCCGTTCTCGGAAGGTTGCGAGCTCCCGGGGTGGGGAGCATGGCCCCTCGGCGCTATTGACCTTGGTCGTGCGTCTACCACGTAGCTGACCCCATCATCCGACGAATATGACGGCGGACGCGGTATGTTCGTGCGGCCGCTGCTGCTGATCGTGTTCCCTGGCCCACTCGCGCTGCTGACATCGGACTCTTCTTCCACTGCCGCATTGTGGTTGCGCGCCCAGAACATGCGATCCGGATCAACTCGCTGCCAAGGTCCCGGTTAGCAAATGGACAGTAGCGCCGTCCGGGCCTCATACATACCACACTCTCACGCCACATGCCGTAGGCGGGCGGTTTGGTCTTGGTAGCTTCGCTTTCGATGCCCGCAACCTCTTCGTCCCGGGCTAGCACCACGGGGATGGGCTCGCGGGGAATAGCGTAGCCTCCGGGGCCAACCATCTCCGGGAGCCGTCCTTGCTGCGTCGCCTGCTCCCGCTTGCGCGCTTTGACCACGAGCATGCAGAGGCGAATGAGGCTGTGGCAGAAGAATACGGTAACCGCGAGGATGAGAACCACCAGCAGTATCGTGAACTCCTTGCTGATTTGGTTGTTCTTGGTCAAGGTGAGAGCGAGGTCTGCGTAGGGGGTTAGCCTCTGGATGGTCACAAACGGGGTGGAAGCCGACCGAAGCGGGCACTTACACACTGCCAGCGACAGAGCGAGAAACAGCCCCGATACGAAAGAACGCAGGATGTGCGCCCGAATCCGGCGGGACTTGATCCACGGGAAGCAAAAGAGGAAGTGCTTCGGCGGATGGCGTTCGCTCCGTGTCGACCTGCTTCCCCGCGACCCAGACCCAGACCCATCTGTCCCACGCCGTTGCTCGCGCCGCGCTCTGCGCTCGCTTCTGCTCGCCTCATCCCGGGCCCGACGCGAACGGTGACTGCCCGACCCATGCGACCGTCCTGATCTCCCGGACCTCGATCGGCCACTGCCACTACCACTGCCACTCCCATCCCTCCTATGTCCCCTATGTTCCCGCCGCCGCCGCCTCCGTTCCCGACGCTCTTCCTCCTCTTCCGAAGACAACCCCGATCCCGAACTCGAACTGGAATTCGACCCATGCCTTCTCGGCGCGTGCACCACCGGCGCCGGCGGCGCCACCCTAGCTGGCCCCTGCGTCCACGCCCGCGCAAAGTCAGGGCTCTTGGGGCTCTCCACCCCTCTTCCTCCTATGACTGTGCCGGGCGCACCGCGGAGCCCGTCGCCCGAGTAGTGGCTGCTGGTGGGGCGCGGGTAGCGGCCGCTGCTGAAGAAGCTGGGGATGGGCGGCCGGAAGCGGTGCAGGAAGCGGGTCTGCGGCGTGTTGCGCTCGGCCATTTCCCGGTCTGCCGTGGCGGCGGCCGAGTGTTGGGCCTCGAGGTCGTCGGGCAGGACGTGGTCCCCACGCACACGCGGGGAGAGAGGGGCGCGGTCGTCATCGTCGTAGGAGTCGATGGGCGCGTTGGCGTGCGACTGGCCGATGCCGCGCTCCACGTCGTCGGCGTCGCGGCCGCGGGCGAAGAAGTTGAAGCGGTTCATTTTGGTGGGCGTAATAGCGAGTGCTCGTTTGTGTTTATTATCGGGACAGCCCTGTGATCATACTGGGGTTGATTCACCGGTGCTTGCAAATCTGTTGATGTTGGGCGAGCCCTTCGCAGGAAGTGATGTAAGTGGAAATCCGAATGCGCCTGAGGTGGGTATCATGAACTCCTTGTATATCCCAAGCAAGCAAGCCAGTGCTGCAAGACACCGCCCAATGATATCAGGCTGCCGGAGCCTGCGATGACTGCCAATTCCCAAAGCAGGAGAAAAAGAGCAATGGACGAAAATTCCAACCCAATTGTGAAGCTGCCTGCGACGCCTCGTATGTATAAGAAAGAACGAGCGGGACTTCGTTGGGTGGCGAAACGAGTGATGAGAAGCGAAAAGCTACAGACAATCAAGAACAATAGGTAGGGGAAAAAAAGGAAGCAAGGTAAAAGATCGTGAGCGTGGAGCGTCGTCCATAGGCGGGCACGTCACCATGTTTGGTTTCGGGATATGCAGCCTAGCATGGCGCGGGCCTCGACTGGCTGGCAATGTCCCGTGGTCTGGGGAGGGTGCACGGAGCTGCTGTTCGCGAAAAGCTGGACAAACCTAGAGGAGACGAGGCTACGCTAAAAGGGACTAACTAGGGGCAGAGGCTCGGGTGAGTCGATGAGACGAGGCCGAAGATGAGACTCGCGATGCAGGGGGGGTTGTTGTAAGCTACGCTTGGCTGCAAGCTGCTCTGGAGACACCCAAGACAGCGGGTTATAGGGTGCACAAGCCGGCTTCCTTGGAGCTGGAGTGGATGAGTGGTAGAAGCAGATGTGGATGGTGAATGTCCTTCGCTCATTTCGGAAGGGGAAGGGAACCAGCCCTTCGAGACTCCTGGTCCGTGGATGGCGCTTTGGCGTATGCGTAGTGTAGTATCCGTAATGCCGGTATTCACCTACCTCCATCTCAAGGAGAAGAGAATTCGTGTTCCAGTCTTTTCTTCCGCGTAGTCACGATCCGCAAGTCACTTCGCCAACAGCGAATGATCGCGCTAGAACATCACAACAACGCGTGCCATGCATTCGGGTATCCCTCTCACAGCAGCACACCTGCAGTCTCGGCCTCCCGTCCCTCCAACCCCACGATTCGATTTGATGGCGGTCGCAGACAGGGTCTGACGGCGGGGAGCCCCTGACGGCAGAAGATGACGCTGCGACCAAGTGATTGGCTCACAACACACTGTTGCATGAATCGAGGTGGGGCACCCACGACGTTTCAGGATGCTCCTGGACTCGGCGACTGCTTCAGGTGTACGGACTCCAGAAGGCGTTGCAATAATACCGGCAGACAGGAAAGATATTGAACACGAGAGTGGCTCGCTTCGGACAGATATACAGCGGATGGATGTAAAGTTTCTAAAACGAATGAACACCTCGTATCGTCGTACAGTCCGTGCGCTTTATAGGGACGTCGATACCTACAACAACCTGAAGTCTTGTCAGACGCAGTTGTGCGCTTCTCGCAGAACTCCAATCTAGACGTTGGGTATCATTATTACACCACTGCTTCACGCTTCCTCGCATCGCCGTTCTTCGATCCTTGATTCGCCCGCGCGAGGGCATTGATGTGCATCCCAGCCAGAGGACATACGACGTGACAACGGTTCCTTAGCTCCTCGCGCCGCATCCGCATCTATCCCCCTAACCAGTAAATGCCAGCGAACGGAGCAGAAGACATCCGCCTGGGGGACGGGTGCATCGACCCTGGTGACCCCCGTCCACTGACTGGTGAGGGCACTCCTAAAGTTACGGCGCCGCCACGTCATGCATCTGCCGACAGAGGGCTCGTAGTGTAGCCGGTTTGCGATGGAGCAGGAGTATGGAGCCTACCGTGTTATATCAAGCCATAGCCTCACTTCAACTCGCCCAACAGCATAGTGCGATCCGACGACGCCGACAGAACTAAGGAAGAGCATTAGCAGAGCACCACCACCCCGGAAAAGGGAAGACAAACTTATAGGAGCGCCCACTGGCGCAAACTCGGCGCAGTTGACCGTACCCTTGTGGCCGGGAAGCTTGTATAACAGCTTCCCTGAATCGCTACCCCAGATGACGACCGTGCCGTCTCCTGCTCCAACCGCGATCTTTTTGCCATCCGAGTCCCAGCTGCCGCGAATGAGATTCTTCTCCAACCCCAACGGCGCCCCGTCAAAGGTGCGAATGTGACGCTCGGCAGGGGCAAACGGCCTGATATCCCACGTCCTGGCTGTCGAGTCCATGGCGTACGAGAGCAGTTGCTGGCCGTCCGGCGATACCCGCAGCGACGTTATTGTGTCGGTGTGGCCGATCATCGAGTGCACAACCGTCTTCTTCCGGATGTCCCACACCTTGATGTCGTTGTCGATGCCGCCCGAGTAGATCTCGTTGCCGGCCTCCGACATGGCGACGGCGGTGATGGGGAACTCGGTCTCGATATAGTCGACCGCGTTCTTCGTCCTCGGGTCCCAGAGGCCAATCGTCCCGTCGTCGCTCCCGCTGATCAGCAGCTCCTCTCCGCGCCTGCTGATGTCCATTGCGTTGACGATCTCTTCGTGGCCGACGTAGCGCCGTATCCTTTGCCCCGATGTGAGGTCCCAGCTCGCGAGGTGCATGTCGGCCGAGGCAGAAAAGAGAATGTCGGCGTCGCGGGACCATTGGAGGTCGAGGATCGCACCGCGGTGGCCGCTCAGGACGCCGTAGTTCTCGCAGTCGCCGTACGTCCTCCATAGCACTGCCCATCTGTCAGCCGCCCATCGTGTAAGCCTAGCAGCGCGTGATGACACACTTATTGTCCTGTCCATTGACCCGGAAGCTATGTAATTCCCGTTTGGATCGAACTTAGCCGCAAAGATCTCTCCAGTGTGCCCCGATAGCTCCATCAGGGGAGCTTGCAGGTTGCTGGTCCTGGGTTCCTACGTCCAGTCAACATCAACAAGACCTTCAAGATGGCCTGGCTACCGGAAGGCCGAGACATACCGTCTGGATGAGCGCGCCGCTTCCTGGAGCGCCGGGCCGGGTGACGGCGCGACTCGTGCCCACATTCTGCCGCTTGACAACAAGCTGTCTGTCGCTCGGGTCGTCGGAGGCCGGTCTCTTTTCTGACATCTTGTACTCCGTGGTCGAGGGGTGCTCTCTGGCGGCAATTTCGCAAGTGGGATCGGCGAGGCTGATGGTGGCTGGCGTTTTCGTGCTGCTTCGAGTCCAGAAGCGCAACCTGGAAGCTCGCTCGATTTTAGATCCTTCGCGTTCCGCTAGTTCTTGGCGCAGGGGTGGGGCCCGTCGTGGGGCGCTTCCCCACACAATCATGACCCCTGGACCAGGACAGCTTCTCGATCCGCATCGTCCCAGTCTGGTCTTACTGTGAAGCCAGTATTCCTCGGTTCATCGCCAGCTCGCGCATTCCCTTGTGGTGGTTGCCCTACCGTCTGGAACACAGAACTGGCTATTTGGCCCACCTCGTCCTCAATGGCGTCAAGCAAAGCCTCCCGCTTGGGGGAAGAGTATGTTCGCAGCCCCCTATCGACAGCTACCCCTCGAGCGACCATGCTGACCTTTCCTCTTGCGACAGGGTCTGGAAGTAAGAATTCCCTCAAACGCTAGGCCTGGCACTTGCTAACGCCTCCAGGACCCGTATGGACAAGGTCAACGCCGAGCTCGTCGTCCTCACATACGGCACCATCGTCGCGCAGCTCTGCAAGGACTTTGATAGCGACTATGTCGAGGTGAACAAGCAGCTAGACAAGATGGGCTACAACATTGGCCTCCGGCTGATCGAGGACTACCTGGCGAAATCCAACACCGTCAGGCGGTGTTCCAACTTTCGGGAAACAGCAGAGATGATTGCCAAGGTGGGTTTGTCCTAGCCAGACGGACACGTGGTGTTTGTTGATCATGTCTGACACCGCGATGGTCTGCAGGTTGGCTTCAAGATCTTCCTCAACATCACACCGGCGATCACAAATTGGACGGGTGATGGCAAGCAATTCTCGCTTGTCTTCGACGAGAACCCCTTCGCCGACTTTGTCGAGCTGCCGGACGACGGCCGGGCCCAGGATGAGCTGTGGTATTCCAACATCCTGTGCGGCGTGCTGCGGGGCGCGCTGGAGATGGTCCAGATGCAGGTGGAGGCCCATTTCATCAGCGACGTGCTGCGGGGGAACGACACGACCGAGATGCGCATCACCCTAATACGATACATCGACGACGAACTCCCGCCAGAAGATGACTAGTGGCTGTACACGGTGCTAGACCAGGACGGCCGTCTTGGTGCGTCGGTTTCACAGAAGCCAGGAGTTCGCGCCTCGAGTGGTGATCATGCCAACCGGGAGGTGCGCCCGCCCACGGGCCGTCCCAGAGTCATGATGGGCACAGTTATTGCATCACTGTAGCCAGGACGATCATTGGCACCGCCCGATGCAGCGATTCGGTTATACGGCGGTGTACATTTGTATCAGAGTCACGCCGCTGCGGGCGGATATCGCTGATCAGCGGAGGGAGTTCTGCATAGGCCCGACCCGCTCGGACCAGCCAGATCAAGGAACGTGAGGGGACCACGGACTCAAGACTGCTCAACCGATCAGGGCAATGGGGCCAATGGAGCCTATCTTTTATGTGTCTCTTTGCATTTTGTATTTGGGACAGAGGTTCCGTGTCTTTGCATCCGTTAGCCGGGGCATCACTCGTGGCCAGAGGCCTCGCCAATGCAGCCGCTGGAATACGGCTTCGTGACGAGACTTGAGTCAGACTCGCTTGCACTGCCGTGAATCAGTTTCCGGCTGATTTACAGCAGCCTTGAATTTTAGCTGGTTCATCCCCTCTTCCATTGTTGCAGATCGAACGCTTGTGTGACGGCCAGCTCGAAGCTGACCATTGCGACCCGATACTTGGATGACGAGCCCATCCTATTCGGAGAAACATCGCCCAGCCATCTCCAACACCCTTTGTATGTTGGCGCAGCGTTGCGCCGGGCTTTTGCAGAAAAAAACAATTCGTAGCCGACGTAGCACAGCCCTGCCACACGCAATCATGTAGTGCGTTGCCACTCGCTGCGCTTGCTGCGCCTCACCCGGAGCGCGGGAACAACACTGATCGGAGGTCACACGCCCGATTGCGACGAATAGCTCTGCCGCAACCTTTGGGCGCAAGCCACATGTAAATCTTTGTTGCACAAGTAACCGCCACCGCGGATCAGCTGCCTGATGCTTTGTTGCGGGCGGTAAAATGCATATCTCGGGAGTATACCTGGGGGCGGTCACCCGTCTGGCCGCCCTCGGGTCTCTGTCTCAACCCGTCTCACTGTTCAGAAGCACAAACCAGCTATATAGGCCGTCGACCGCCATTCGGCCATTGTATCGACTGATCACCGTCGACCATCCCTTTGTCGACCCATCACCAACACTATAGTTCAAGATGCTTGCACTGCACAACCCGTCTGTTCCGGCCGTGAGCAACCGGCCTCAGTTCATGACCACTCAGCCGGAAACGACAATAAAAACAGCGATGGCCGCCGGCCTGGGGAGCAGTCTAGTGCTGTTCCACGGTCTTCACAGTCTATCACCACACATCTTCGCCCAGGCGGGACTACCACCATCGCCAACATCGCCGCGATCACCAGTATCGCCACACACTCCAGACACGAAAATGGGCGGCTGCGCCTCCAAAGATGCCTCCCCCCACCACCACCGTCAAGGCGCTGGATACGCCTCGACCGAGAATCTCAACCCCCGCCCCTACCAGCACCAGCACCAGCGCCAACAACAACAACCAAAGCACAGCAGCAGGAGGAGAACCCCCCACCCGGAATACCGCCTGCACCTGACCTGCGCAAGCTGCACCGCCTCGCGCAGGGACTGCTCCATCGCGCGCGACTACAACATGCAGTGCGCCCTGGCCTACACAGATTCTCCGAGGGGTAGGGGTAGTGAGCAGCAGCAGGCGGTGAGCCAATCGCTCAAGACGTGGACGGTCGAGCTCGACTTCTGCAGCTGGGCCAAGGTCAAGCGCGACGAGGCGGACCGCGCGAAGGCCGTGTTGGCGGATTATCTAGGGGATCCGTATTCCTACGGCGAGGATCCGAGGGAATATCGCGGGAAGGGGAGTCGGAGGAGGCCGATCTGTGTTGAGGAATTCAAGGAGAAGTTGGGTGGTAGGGGGGTTGGGTTTAGGAGTAGTCTCTGATCTAGGTTTGTTTTGTTTTCCAACTTTCTCATTTTTCTTTGGTATGCTGGATGAGGCGCAAGATGCTCTCGTGGTCGTTGACAGGCCTCTGAGGATTGGGTTTGGTACCATGGGCATGGCGCTTGTGAGTTTGGACCGCGCGTTCCGTGAGGACGGCAGCTGGGAGAAGCATATTGCATGTTCCCTTTAAAAGGGCGGGAATGATAATGGGCTGGCGCAAAACGATAGAGATGTAATACCCATTGCTGAATATAGCATACTAGTACTGAACAGATTGCTTGTCTCTTTGCCAATGCTTTAGTCGTGATGTATCTGATTTCTTAGCTGCCGTTTTTGTAAGGTACCTTACCCTTCCTAACAGAAGTCAAAGAACGCCCATAGACCACGGCCGGCTCATGGCCATGCTGAGTTATGAGCAACCAGCCTGGTCCGTGAATGGTAGCTTTATGGGCAGTTCAAGTTGTCATAACATCTAAGTCAGGTTGAAAGTGCTTGATGGGTTAACTTGCACATCCCGCATTCCTGAATCTGAGTTTGGGCGACCGGGTAACAGTGGGACTGCCGGTCGCTTTCTCCCGATGGATGGACCCTGCGTCAAGCGGCCTGATCAGTCGATGCGATTATCGGGGTATCTGCCCCACACGGAACCCCAGTAAGGCATAATGAGGAGCCGTAAATGGGCTGAGAGAGCGGAAACTCGGTAGGAGTATTAGAATAGTAATCTAAGACGAATCGATTGTCATATAGGTACCTTACTCTCAAGAGACATTGCGTGCCGTGTAGGAAGCTCCTACCTACAGCGTCCTCAAAACTAATGCAAGGCAGGGGGTCGCATCCTGACCGTTCGGAACGGTGTGGAGGCGCCCTCCCCAGATTACGGTAGGGCTTGCAGGCAGCCAGGACAGCCACACCTAACGTTAAGTTGACCTGGAACCGAGAGGCTGATAGACAAGGTCGGCTGCAGCCGCCGGATCTGGGACTGTAGCCTCGTCCTGAAATAGAATGATCTGGTTCCCGGAGCAGGACTGAAGCCGCGCTGATTATATTATCGTCATAGTCAGAGCTGTTTGTGAGGTTTCAAATGTGACCTGCAGTCGACAGCTCTACCACCGGCCCACTTTGATACCCGCGCCGCTGATCGCGCGGTTGTTTGATCTGTTGGACAGCATCTCGGTTACGGTATGGATCTTGGCTTTATATTGGCGCGTTGCAATTAGGGTTCAGCGCTGGAACCTGCTGAAATCGCGAGGTTCGAAGTTGCCAGGCCCACGCTTAACTGCAGCCCTTAATAAGGTAATAATGGTCGGAGATGCGCAACCTTGCTGCAACGGCGAATTCGACATGTTGCTGCCAAAGCGTGTCAGACCCCTGCCAAACGTGGCGCTAGGATAGATCTTGTTGGAGCTCCGCTGACACACTTGAACAAAGAAGAGGCGCGTCTTCCAAATTTGAGCGCAGCTATCTAGCAATATCCGATTCTGACACATAAATTGATGGGTGAGCGTGGCATCGTCCTGCAACAAATTGGCTACCACGCAGGAGACTCGGACCATTAGTATCGCATTTGAATCCATCTCAATCACTGAGTGACCGTAACCGATGTGCATATACCGGAGTGCCAAGGCCGCTCTGGCCAACTGGTGGCCTAGCTTTGCTGCATGAATGCCTGATCGCTCAGGCGTAAGCCCTTGAAGGCTGAGATCTACGCAGGGCACCGTCCAAGCCGTGCCAGAAACTGCGCAGGGCAACTGCTCCGTTCCGAACAAGAGATTGGCAGACATCCCCAATCGTCTTGTCGCTCTCGAGTTCTCGCCGGCCCCCCAATTACGCCCCAGGCGTCGCCGAAATTTCCAAAATTCCCAGCCCCAGTCCTCCTATTCCCTTCCGCTCCCACATTGGTCCCTGTTCCTCTGCAACTCCATACTGGCCTCCGCGAACCATGCTAGTTTGATGTCCACGACGTCGCCCCGTCGACGCTCACCGAATTTGCCGGAGCGGACAAGCAGTGTCGCGGGTGAGGACGACAATCGCGATATCGCCAGGCCTCAAGAGGGTAGACGCAGCGACCCTGCCCAAGCGTACGGAGTAACCCGTCGGAGTCAGAGCACCAGAGCCTGTGTATCGGCTTCCGGGTCAACTTCGCTTCGATAACTCTCCCACTTTTTGTCAGCCTTAATCATCCCACCTTGAAGAAGCAGCCCAAGCCTCCCACCGGAGCCCGGTCGTGCATCGAAACCGCCTTTCTCGCACATCTACTCAAGCGCCACCGACACACCCCACCCAGTATCGCGACGCCCTTCATCGCGCCCATACGCTCCCTGCCTTGCATTCCGACCGACTCGCAGTGTTCACACGGCGGTTCGTCAAACAGCGGCTTTTGCAAGCTGACACTGCTCATTGATACACGTCCTCATCAATACACGCCGCCAACGGCGAAGCCTCGCTTAACCGCCTGCGGTGGCGACATTCACAGTCTCATAATTACTCCACGAGCACGGTTGCGCATATAATTCTCGCGCAACACGTCACCGTTTGCCAAAACTTGACTGAGGAAGCTCATCTACATCCAAACACAACTTGCAACATTCATCCACAAATTTTGGCCGCCGCAATCCACATCGGCAACCAAAACCCCTGCTCAATCTGATAGTTCCGCCGAGCAGACCGTTGTCTGCACTCCGCCGTGGCCATGAACAACATGGCGAACATGCCCAATATGAACAACATGGGCGGCCCGGTCGGACCTCCGATGAACATGATGAACAATGGGGGCCTTGCACCACCGTCCCAGCCACCGAATCAGATCCAGCTCAACGACTCGGGGCGGACGACGCTGCTGAATACGTACATCTACGACTACTTTATCCGCAATCACATGTTTGATTGCGCGCGCGCGGTATTCTCGGCCGATCCTCACATCAAGGTCATCAAGGACAGCCCGGGGAAACATCGCGATGAGAACGGCAATCTGCTCGGGAACGGCGATGCCATGGATACAGACACCAAGGACGGGTTGGACCAGAAACGCCCAGACGATCTGCCAGCACCCAACCTGCCGGTGCCCACGCCTGACAGCTGCTTCCTGTACGATTGGTTCTGCCTCTTCTGGGACATGTTCAACTCGCAGAAAGGGAAGGGCTCAAGCGGCCAGATCAACCAATACGTACAGCATACTCAGGTATGGAGATGCGCCCCTGGCACATTCATGCATCCGTTATGTCGAGCGACGACTTACTGTTTGGTAGGCACAATCACGTATGCGTCAGGAGCAGCAGCGGGAGTTGCTTCGCCAAATGCGCTCCGAATTCGCTCCACAGCAATATCACCCACAAATGATGACTCGTATGCCGAACGGGGCCATAAACATCGGAGCCATGAAGCCGGGGAATTTGCAACGAACGGCCGTGGCTAACAGCCAGAAGTGAGTGGCACACCAAACAAGAACCCCTCGTTCCGCCTGCCTTTCCCGCCCCCCTCTGCTCCATATGGTCGCTAACTGGTTTCGCATCTTCAGTCCCCAAACGATGCATCTACTACAGAAACAGGCAGCGGGGCAGATGCCGCGGGATCCGTCGGAGGGGAACCGCGGTGGGCCGGGCTCTCCCGGATCGGCCGAGAATGCGCCGTCGCCATCCAAGAGACCCCGCCTCGACGGCGGAGCGCCCTTCAACCCTAACCAAGGAGTCATGATGCCTAACGGAAGACCAGGCCAGGGCATGCCTGGACAGCCACAGGTAGGAAACGGCCCTGACTTAGCACGAGCACTGCTCCTTCAGAATGCCATGCACCCAAGTTCACTGAATCCTAACCAGATGCAGACCTTTGCCCCTGCCGCTCCCAATGCAAAGACACTTGCAATGTATTCGACTAACATGTCGCAGCACCATGGCAACCAGATGCCTAATAAACCCATGCCACACGCCGCCGGTCCGCAGGGTCAAGGCTCCATGGTGCCGCCAGGTCCCGACGGCAACTCGCTCAGCCAATACTACAACCCGGGTGACCTTGGTCCCGGCAACATGAGGCCTGGAGCGCCCAACGGCCAGGCGACCGCGAACAGCAACCACGCTCTGCAAGACTACCAGATGCAACTGATGTTGCTAGAGCAGCAGAACAAAAAACGGTTGATGATGGCTCGGCAGGAGCAGGATATGACAACGAACAACGTCCCCCGGGTCGACGGTCCCGGCGGCCCCGGCGGCCCCAATGCTGCGCCAGGACCGAACGGCCAGGGATTCCAGGGAACCTCGCCGCCCGGTGGGCGGAGCGGTGCCTCGCCTAACCCGTCCGAGTCGATGAAGCGGAACCAGCAGATGGGCAACCCCCCTAACATGGGATCCCCGCTTCCCGATGGCGCAGCCCAGTCTCGAAGCTCTCCCAACGCGATCAACTTCATGGGCGGCAACATGGACCCCAACACGGGGCAACACTTTAACATCAACATGAACATGGCTGCTGCCCAGATAAACGGTATGCGGCCGCCAAGCTCGCATCCTCAGTTCAACCAAATGAATCAGCAACAGATAATAGCTGCACGCCAGGCCCAGGCGAATGCACAGGGCGTCCCGATGCAATGGCAGCAGGGTGGACCCAACGGCCAAATGGCTGGACAGCCTCCCCAGTCGCAGATGCAAGGGGGCCCGGCTCAGAACCAGCGGTCCATGCCGCCTCCCTCTGCCCCGGCTGCGGCAGCGGCCGCCGCTAATGCGGCCAATGCACGCAACACGACCGCGTCGCCTCAGGTGACCAACGCTGCCCCCCCGACTCCGCAGCAAGGGAACAAGGCGGCACCCAAGAAGAAGGAGACAAAGTCCACCAAGGCCAAGGTATGTAGCGAAACCTGCAGTGAGGTGATCCGCAGCGTCTGAGGCTAACCCTCTTACCCACAGCCGAAGAAGAGCAACCCTAATCTTAACAATGCCGGGGCCACTCCCGCTGCCGACGGCCCCGACGCCAACCAAGAGGCTCCGACGCCCGCCACACCGATCACCCCGGCCAACCCGGCTGGGTTCCCCAAGAACCAGAATGTTAACGCAGGCCAGGGCGTGCCGAATGGTCAGCCTACTGCACCCGTGCCCCCCGCGCAGCCTGCTCCCGTTGCGGCACCGCCGCCGCATTCGGATCCCAACCAAGGGACCAGCTTCTTGGAAACTGGCGGAATGGTAAGGAGAGCCTGGCATCTCGCGTGTTGTGTTACTTGCTGACCCCGAAGCAGGACTTCTCTCTCGGCTTTGCCGACCCCATGCAGAGCGAGAACGTCCTGGACGGCTTCGACTTCGACACGTTCTTGCAGGACGGCAACACCGCGGAAGATCCCACTTTCGACTTCACCCAGGGCTTCTCGATGGAGGGCGATACGACGATTGGGGCGACGGATTAGGAATTCGACTGGGGGAACGGTTTCTGATAACGTGACCCCGGCCTTACACCCGGCACCTATTTAACTGGCTCCTGCGAGAGCGCCACGGCGAAGCTTGAGGGGAATGGCGTTGACTCTCCATGCCATCAGCAGTATACACGTCTCGCTCGCCCTCGCAGCGCCGCAGCGCATATTCTGGCAGCGATGGCTTATCGCATACCAGGCCACGCTGCTCCCGCCCAGGCTTTGTCTGCCCATTCAGCCACACGACATGCATCTCCCCAATTCCACGGGGCGAACTCAACTTTTTTTCCGTTTTCGTTTCTGCCATTGTTTACGGCGCAGCATCCCCACTGTTGCCCCGATCGGCGCTGGCCGCTCCAGGTCTCTGGCGGCCTTTGTACACATTCCTTTGCCTCTGAGAATACGTTACGTGCCCTTCTGCGATTCCGATATGAAGCAGGCGGAAGTGTTTAAAGCTGTTGCATGGTTCCCCCGCAACCGATATGTTGGGCATCGACGGCGCGTTTCCATTGCGGCTACTCCCTTTTTTTCGTTCTTTGTCCTGGCTATTGTGTTTCGTTCTTCGTCTTTCGGCGTTCGGGTTCCATTGGCTTTCATGTCGAAGTAGAGGCCGTGTATTCTGTTTAATCTTGGTTGGGTGGTATCAAAGCAACAAGGCTGAAAGGTCACACAGTCCACTGTTGTTGGGCAGTGGGGGATGGGGGAATTCGCGCAAAGTAAATGTGCGAGCGATAGGCGGAGGAGGAATATCAGTACTACGTGGTGTGTGGACGGGAGAGAGTCTCTTAATTCCGGCGGTTTTTGTTACCACCAGCTCTGGGGGGAGGAGGAGTCTGGGATTCATGTGTCTTGCTTTTTTTTGTAACCAGTCTATCCGGATGAAGATATGACATACACAACATACCCCTGAAAATCGACAGAGAATTTGTTTGTGTTGACCGAGCTGAGATCCGATTTGGGGTTTTGAAAATGAGCCTCGCTGCGGCGTCGGCTTGGGGCAGTTGCTGCCCCGGTGTCTTCTGCCCCATGCATGTCGTTGCTGATGAACTGCATGCAGCCTTGGCGGGGATCCCACCTTCAGAACACGCAGAAGACATTCAGCTGACGAGACTATTTTCCAAGTCAGTCGGGGACCGTCCAGGTCGAGACTCGCTGGGCTTGATAGGTGTGCAGTTGCCAAGCAGGAGTTGCTCGTCGTCTTACCGTCAGCTTGGGTAACGACCCAGCCTCCGCCGCTCTAATAAAGTGTGGCCTCTGTCCGGGCATATGAGGTGAGGTGTGATTCCCCAATGTTACCCAGCCAGCCCTTTGCTCACCGCACGCGGCTTGATCAGTCAGCGCGCTGCATGCATGCATTTCCCGCTGTATGCAGTGTGCTATCGTCTGGGGGGCGGCAAGCTTCCACTTAGGTACAGTAGCTGCATGCATGGCTTAGTAGCTTTTGATCTGGGTTGGTTTCCCGTGGTCCTCCTGGATGATATAACACGCGGGACAGGCAGACAGCTGTGGAACTATTAGCCTTACTTAGGTACTTATTCATGCTCAGGTCTGTTTCTTCTGAGATGTACTAATCCTTCCCATCCTTGCTTAGCCTTCCGCGTCCTGGCCTAAGGAAATTGGCTTGCTTAGGAGTATCGCGGCTTGACAAGACCCTCGTGGGAGAGTGACAGAGGCACGATGCCTCGTTTGTGGTTCTGCTGGCTGCTGGCTGCCGGTCGTGCCGTTGCCGCTGGGCCGAAGCATGGCGATCTCGATGGGAGTGTCTTTGACTACGTCGTGGTCGGGGGAGGCACGTCCGGGCTGGTGGTCGCCAATAGGCTGACGGAGGACCGGGAGAGTGAGTTCTACCTTCTAGCGAACTTCTCCCTCACTGTCGGGAAGGGATTTTGGGTTATGGAACGTCTGACATAATGTTGCATACGTACATAGCTACCGTCCTTGTGATCGAGCGGGGCGACTTTGACGACAAGCCCGAGGCCGTTGTGCCCTGGTTTTCTAATGCGGTGGATGAGAGTGTCATGATGCGCGTCCAGTCGGCTCCCAACCCCGAGCTGAACAACACGACATCGTCCGTGGCGGTTGCGGCTGTCGTGGGCGGCGCGTCCGTGGTCAACGGCATGGGCTACGCCCGCGGTGACAGGGCCGACTACGACGCCTGGGAGGAGCTGGGCAACCCAGGCTGGGGCTGGGAGGGCTTGCTTCCGTATTTCCGGAAGAGCACCACATTCATCCCCCCATCCCCGGAGACGGTCAGGCGCTGGAATGTCACCTGGGATCCCACCGTGTACGGGGACGGCCCAGTGCACACGCATATCTCGGACTTCCGGTATCCCGACCTTGCCGTCTTTTGGACCGCTCTCAGACAGCAGCCGGGCCTTGTGCTGCTGCCCAGCTTCAACGCCGGTTTGGGCCCGGGTGCGTCCTGGTCGCCGGAGACCATCGATGCCCGCACCATGACCCGCTCGACGTCCCGGTCGGCGTACTATGATCCGGTCAACGCGACGAGGCCGAACCTACACCTCGTCACGGGTCAGACCGCCACCGAGATCCTCTTCGGCCCCGACGACCACAAGCCACTGCGGGCTAGGGGCGTCCGGATCGTGTCGCGCACCACCGACAATATTGTCCGCACCGTCTACGCAAAGAAGGAAGTCATCCTCGCGGCGGGCGCCATCCAAACCCCGCAGCTGCTCCAGGCCAGCGGCATTGGCCCGGCATCCGTGCTGCACGCGGCCGGGGTACGCGTGAAGAAGGACCTGCCGGCCGTGGGCGCCAACCTCCAAGACCACGCCACCACGCTGCTGCGCTTCTCCCTCGCCCACCAGTCCTTCCCCAACCCAGACACCATCGCCACCAACGCCACCTACAACGCCACCGTCTGGGCGGAATACCTGGCCAACCGAACGGGGCCCATCGCCTCCGGCAGCGGCAACACCCTGGTATCCTACTCCCTCGACCAGCTCATCTCCCCGGCCAACGCCTCCTCGCGCGCAGCGCGTCTCCTCGCCCAGACCCCGCTGTCCTTCCTTCCGAATATCTACGCCACCTCGCCCACCCTACTACAAGGCTTCCTCGCGCAACGCGCCATCCTCGCCCGGCGCTTCTTCAACTCCTCCGACTCGGCCATCACCGCCACCCCCTTCAGGGGAAACGGCCTCTCCCCGGCCCCGCTGCTGCACCCGGTCTCCCGCGGCACCGTCACGCTCAACATAAACAACAACAACAACAACAACAACAACAACAACAACAACAACAACAACAACAACAACAACAACAACAACAACAACAACAACAACAACAACAACAACAACAACAACAACAACAACAACAACCTGACCAGCGGCGGCGGCGGACTGCCCACGGTGCGCTATCACACGCTCCAGAACCCGCTCGACGCAGAGAACGTCGTGTCCATCGTGCGGCGGGCCAGGCAGTTCTGGGCCAGTCCGGAGATGGTGGCCAAGTTCGGTCCCGAGCTGAGGGAGGTTGCGCCCGGGGAGGAGCTGCAGACGGACGAGGAGATTCTGGCCAAGCTGAGGGCGGACCGCGGCGTGTTCTGGCCCAGCCTTGCTCACCCCTCGGGCACGTGCGCGATGATGCCGGAGCGGTGGGGGGGTTGTGTCGGGCCGGATCTGAGGGTGCATGGCGTGGCCGGGCTGAGGGTGGTGGATGCGAGTGTGATGCCGTTGATTGTGGGGTATGGGCTGCAGGCGACGGTATATGCGGTTGCGGAGAAGGCGGCGGATTTGATTAAGGCTGGTGGTGGTTAGAAGTTTAGACCTTTGGAGAGTTGGGGTGGTGGGATGGAAGGGAAGGTGAAGATTTCCATGTCGAGGCTCATGGTCTTGCTAGTGATCTGAATAAGCGGAAGACAAAAGAAGACATCTAATCTGGTGATTCTTCGAAGACTTGAGGATGTAGGACCTTGTCAGTGATACAGTTCGTTGGTTGAACGCCTCAGACTGACCAGTGACGAACACCAAGTTCCAACCTATTCGATCCATCGGAGCGACCGCCAGGGTGGAAAAGAGATGAGGGTATCTCTCTACGTTGAAGGTGAAATGACTAGAAAATTCCAGCGAGAATGAGTTGCTCGGCAGGCATGCGGACCACCAGAGCTGTGTGGATGTGCCCCTGGGGATGTTGGTGCCCCCTGAAGCATTGGAGTCCAGTAGTCGCTGGGAACTAGTTTCATATGTCTTTTTGGAGCAACTATATCTTAAGGCGTGGTGGCAGAGTGGTCTAATGCGCAAGACTAGAAATCTTGTTCCTTCGGGAGCGTCTGTTCGAATCAGGCCCACGTCGAGTCTTTTGTACTTTTTCTTCCATCCTGCAACCCCTTACGTCCCCAGCACGTTTGTCGTAGCCATCACCCTACTTCTCTCTCTTCCGTACTTATTTGCTGTTTCTTTCTTTTAACCTTTCAGAACTCATTAGTATTTCCTTTACGGGTCCTCCTCTCGGTCTAGGAAGCGGCATCTTGTTTGCAAGCCGTCTTGTGCACCACATCCCGGGGGAGCGCCAGAAAGATGATGCTCGAATTGAGTCAAGGCCCGCCGCATGTACAGGCGGAAAAGAATATACACATCCAGAATGCGAAGCCTCCGAGTCTTGCACTTTACGGAGGCAGGCCGCTTACTGAAAGCACTAGCAACAAAGTACCACCTTTCGCATCAAGCGGGATCCCAACCACGCCACCGTGACGCCGTCGCTGTCAACAAAAAGACCTTGGTATCCGCTTCCTGAGCATCTTGAGATATCCAACCCTGCCATTTATCCAAAAACTCCCCGCTTATTTTTCCCCCAAGAAGACGCACCGTCATGCAGAAACAAAAGGTGGCAGCAGCAAGCAAGAGCAAGCAAGGGTGCCTAAGCTGTCTCGTACACGGCGACATACTCGACCTCCATCATGCTGCCCCAGCTGTCGGCGGTAGCGGCACTGGGAGCGCCGGGCCAGTCGCCGCCAACAGCCACGTTCAAGATCATAAACACGGGCGAGTGCGCCAGCGTGGCCCAGATGCCCTGGTCGCCAATCTCGGCACCCGTGATCTCCTTGAACTTGTGCCCGTCGACCAGCCAGCGGATGGTCTCGCCCCTCCAGTCGCCGCCGGCGTTGGTGCGGTCGACCTGCAGCGTCCAGGTGTGCCAGCCGTAGTCGGGCAGCGCCACGGTGCCGCCGCGGCCGTTGGGCTCGTTGCAGGGCCCGCCGCGGGCGCCGTCGCCGCAGTGCAGCGTGCCGTAAGCCGTCGGCAGGCCGTTGACCGTCTCCATGATGTCCAGCTCGCCGCACAGCGGCCACGGCGTGCCGTGGTGCACCGCGTCGCCCAGCAGCCAGAAGGCCGGCCACATCCCCTGCTTGAGCGCCGCCGCGTGGTCGCCGAACCGGATCGCCGCTTCGAACTGGGTCAGCTTGCCCGGCGCGGGGGTGAAGGTCGCTTTGGATTCGATGCGCGCCGACGTCCATTCTCCCGAGGGGGACCGGCGCGGGACGAGCTGGACTGTGCTGCCACCCGAGAGCTGGAGGTTCTGGTTCGAGGTCGTGTAGCTTTGGACTTCGTTGTTTACATGGAGGCTAGAAAGGGGGCCGACTAGTCAGTCGAGAGAAGCGGATGGATGGTGTTAGTGAAGGGAAGACGCACCCCGTGATGATGTTCCATACGCCCTGGTCCGGGGGTGAGCCTGCGCTGCCTTCAAAGGCATCTGACCAGATAGTCTTGAAGCCGGGGTAGGCGGGTGCTGGCACCGCTGACACCAGCGGAAGGAGGGACAGCAGCGAGATGGCGTGGGTGCGCATGGTTGCGGTTTGGTAGGATGACTATCTTGGGGGTAGCCTTCTGTTTTTAAATCTGCCTCGCTCGAAGGAGTGAAGTAATGAGTCGTGATCCGTCTAAAGTGAACGATATCGGGTGTGCCGGTTCCAGCGTCCGAAAGGAATGTGAAGCCCACAGGGTGTTATAGAAGGGAATGAGCCGCGGTTCTCCAGAACCGGGAATAGAAAGGAATGAATAGACGAAAACACAAGAACCGGGCTTGGTAAAGAACGAAATGGTTGACGCGAGAGCAGCGAGCGGCAGGAATCTCCCAAGAACGGCAGCAGAAGTATGGGAGAAATAGACAAGATATATGCCGTCGATATTGCCCGCCACTCTCGGCAGGGGAGCTTGATGCCCACATGGGTCTGGCCGGTAGCGATCCGAGCCGGGGCCTGAAGAGCCCCTGATGGATGGCTCTCATTGGAGCTCCGCCTCCGGGCTGGGTTACAGCGAGCATGAAACGACAGAAATCGTCACCCCTTCCATTCCACAGTGCCCTGCAGTGGGGGCAAACAGCTGGGCGTGGCGCCTGTGGACCACCAGTCTCGATCTCCAAGCATGCCCAAAACGGCCGGGGATGAGGCTGAGCCAGAATTCCACGCAGACCCTGATCTTAAAGAGACCCCTGAGCCATACTGCCGCGATAACACGGTGTAAAGCGGCAACCTGGGGCCTTGAAGGGAGAGACCACCGTTGGCGCTTAGGGCGTCTAGCAAGCTCCATGTCTGCCCGAGTCCGTTGGAGGACAGTACAGGACAGGTTCTCAAGAACGGGGCGATGTTCTGCTCGACCTCAACATGCCGAAGAAGGAAATAGAATGACAGAATCGAGACCTCCAGTCCAGTGGCTCCAGTGTGGACTCTCTGGGGCTTGCTCAACTTGAAACACACCAAAGTTCTCTTGGCGGCAACTCACCAGTCTCCACTGAGGAAAAGCCTGTTGGCTATGGGGACATCAGTGCAACTCCCAGAACCGCTTCTCAATGAAGCTCGGGGAGCAACATTGAGCTCCGACGTGCCATAATAATGACACCCAACCTTATTGCCGAGCCAGGTGTTCATCTGTTGTTGGACAAAAACAAAAGACGCGCGGGAAGTCCCCTTCACCCCTGGCCCCTGGATGCTTGTGGTCTGGGCTTTTGACATGCGGGCCTTGGCACAGCACGGCATGCAGGGGTCGACATGGAAAATCCAATCGAGCACCCCGTGCTGCCATCTGATGTGCCAGTGGTCCAGTGGTTCACACGTGAAGATGCGGAAAAGAAAAAATGTGAGATGACCAACCGAAGCGTACCGGCCGGATGTCAACTTATTATCTGCTGGATGCTGTGCGACGCCAGTCGGCAACTCGGCTTGTCGGCATTTCGATGTGTTTGGTTCGTCTCTTGATGCATTGCATGACCCCGATGCGTGAACTCAACTGCCGAACATGACAACACCAAACCTGCGCGCCGGATCAAGGCGTGCACCGCTGCCTGATGAGGCCCGAAAGACAACCTGCCCCAGACACTTCGAACGGGCAAGGAAAGTAAACTCCTCGTTCGGCGGACCGGGGCGACGAGGCTCCCGGATTCGAAGAGTGCTGAGCTTATTAGGTGAACTTGAAGTCGAGATAAGATGCACGCGCACGGGCCTGTCCGGAGTTGTCCCCACCCATGGTAGGGACTGTCACTTTCGATAATTGCGCATTTGGGAAACCACCAACGAAGGTGCAAGAGCCGCTCTCCGCATTCAACGACCAGATGCCCCGATTTACGATTTGGTCTACAATGACTCGTACTTTGGTTCGTTTTCAGAATCTCTATGCCCACGACTCCCTGCAAGACATTCCGCGGGGTGGCCGAGTTGGGATGTTTCCATGGCGATCCTTGAGCCTTACAAGTGGACTCGGATGCTCCTGTCCCGCCCGTCAACTGCACACGGCATGACAGTCCACGCCTGGTCTTTTTGAAGATCAGTTAGACCTAAGACACACGAGACTTCAGTTGCGCTTCGTTGAGACGCAACCGTCCTGCAACCTCGGCAGTCAACATGCTCGATGTTGGCCGCTGGCTGGCACCAAGCTTTCCGACAGATGGACATTTTATGCTTGGATGTCCGGCCTGGGTGGCATCGGCATTTCTACGCTCTATAACTCGGAAGTCGGGGTCCGTACCTCACCCGTGGCACACCCGACCCAGTGTCTACTGTCTACGCTGCCATAGCCGTTGATGGCAAATATCCAGGTTGCCAAGACGGCTTCTGCGAAAGGCCTCCACTCACCATGGCCTGGCCATGCTATTCCGCCTGGATTGATGACTTGCTCTGATCCGCAGGGGCCGAAGAGAGATAGCAGCTCGCCAGAAAGCGCCTCGATCTGCCGTCATCGCTCGACAAGTTGACCCTCTTCCGCCAGGACCGACGATGGAGCAAAAATGAGCAAAAAACATACAACACCGAGGATTCCCCAGTCGTCACCGACCTGAGTACTGATTCGGCCCTTGGTAGCTTAACTAGGGCAGAGCGGACGGGATGCCGTGCTTTCTACCAGGTATGGTCGTATGTACCAGGACGCATGGCAGGAAAGCATCATATGGCGAGAAGGAAGAAGCCGGGCAGGCAGTCTTTGGCACGCCATGAACTTTGCATGAAGACATGGCACTGAGAGCAGCTTGGACAGAGAGACAAGACGACCGGCATGAATCTTGGTTAGTGGCAAAGTTGAGTTTCATATTCCTATTCCGTACATGACCGGCAATCTGCCTGATCGGCTCGTTATGTTAACTTCCAGGGAAAGGGGTGGAAACCCGCAGAGTCTATGAGCTGGAAATGGCCCAATGAATTCCGACTCAGAGTGAATGGCCAGTATCCAGCCCTTCCAATTTTCACGTCGGGGTATCGTGCTGCTATAGAACCTTAAGAGATTCGTGGCAACGCCAGATATGCTTCCCACCGCCACCTGAACCCTTTATACGCCCACAATGATTAGTTTCTTCCCCTCTTCTCGTCTCGATTGTCTTGTTTTTCGCCAAATATCCCGGACTGCCCGGGTCTCAACATGCTGCTGCCCAGGAAAACGTGCCGTGTCACTCAGGTACCTTGGTTCCGCGCTTCCTGTTCCTTGCGCATGTTCTTATCAAAGAAAAGGAACTCGTTAATCGCGGCCAGGCATAGCGGAAGGGAAACCGAAACCACGCCCCTTGCCCTTGCCACTGGAATGGCTTCTCGATTCGTTACTGGCAGCGCCGGGTCCAGGCTAGGCGTCACCGAGGAATAGAGTCTGCGGGCTGCGCGGCGGCAGCCATCTCGGCACGGCTTTCGGTCGCTTCAGGCTACGGAGAGGGCGGTATCTGGAGCAAGACCACTTCGTCGTCGGAATCGTCGTAATACTCAGCCGCGTGTCCGACCTGACCGTTGTCGACATCCATTGAGCCGTCGCCGTCCGCTTCCTCAACATCGCAAGGGCCCTCGCCCTCAACTTCGCCCCCTCTGTCGTCCTCCGCGCTTGGATCCAAGACGGGATTGGGGTCAGGGTCATTGTTCTCGCCTTCGTCGTCCGACTCGCTCTTGTACGCGTAACGAGAGACCCGTCTGTAGGGTTTGGTGGCTCTGTTGGGGCTACTAGGATGTTGGTCCTCGCCGGCAGCGGTGGCGTGCTCAGCTATGGGCTCGGGCGGTTCGATCTCTGAAGATGCGGTGTTGTCGGTGTCAATCTCCATGGCGGCGATGGCAGTATCGTTTTCATCTCCCGCCACTTCTTCCTCATCATCGGCCGTCATGTCAACGTCAATGGCGGCTACGTCTGAACCGGCCTCGGCGACGTCCTGGTTTCCCTGCTCCAGATCCTGCTCTGTCTGAATCCCGATCTCGGCGCCGACGTCAAGATTGTTCCCGTCCTCTTCCACCGCGACAGGCCGGCAGATCAAGGCCTCGATGTTGCCACGGGTAGAAATGACTTCGTTGTCCATCATCCCCCTGTCGACCTGCTCCTCCTCGGAACCAACGACACCCACATTCACCTCCATGCGGTTGCCGGCGGCGGGATCGACCTCTCGGCCATCAGCATCAGCAGCGCCCACCACCGGCGGCTGAAGAACCGGAACCTCCTCCTCCTTCGCCTTCTCCTTCCCCTTCCTCTTCTTCTCCATGCGCTTCTTCTCCCAGGGGAACCACGCCGCATTCTCCACCTGCTCCCGCGACTGGTCCATCCACTCCCTCGGAATCAGCAGCGCACCGGTGCGGGGATCCCTCTCGAACTTCTGCCCGCCGACGATCGTCTTCCGTAGGGGCCTCGGCACCTTCATCCACTCCGGCAGCGGGGACACGCTAGGCCTAGCCTGCTCTTCAGTAGTACTACCAGTAGCAGCAGTAGTAGTATTCTCCTGGACCGACTTCTCCGGCACCAGGTCATCATCCTCGTCGTCAACGACGCCCATGAAGGGGTTGTCGTAGTTTCTGTAGTGGGAGTAGTAGTGGTGGTAGTAGTTACCACCGGAATGGGCGGCGCACGGCCCCCGCTGTGCGAGCAGGCACGCGGGGATCTCCATGTTGCGGACCTCTTCGTCGATGTCGCCGCAGCAGTCGTCGATCAGCTGGGTCAGCTCGTTGAGGCTGTCGACGGTGGTGCGGAAGAGGGCGCCCTGCGCGGCCAGCGAGTGAAGGTGCTGGTGCAGCAGGAAGGGCAGCGCGCTGTCGGGGAGCCGGAGGTCGAGCGGCTCGACGGTTCCTTCGCCTGGGTCGCCCTGCGAGGGAAAGGTGGGAGGTTAGCTATTTGGACGACAACTCGTTTAGATCGGGTTGTGTAGAAACGCAACTCCGATGCCCACAATGACCGACCTCGTGAAGTTCAAACAGGAAGAAAAGAAGAAAAGAAAAGAAAAAGCAAAGACTTACCGGATGCTTCCAATTCCGGGGCATCTCCTTCCAATGCGGATCAATGAGTCCGCTCATATTCGTTGGACACCACACGCGCGCTGTGGTCGATCCAGGGTCGACCATCACCGGAATCACCGGGAAAAGATCGTTGATATTGTTCGCTGGCATCTCCAGCGGCCAAGGGAACGGGAGCAGCTCGGCGCTCTCCGCGACGACGGGTGCCGCGCTCGTGGTCTGGAAGCCGTGCTCGGCCAGGTCGGTCTCGTCCAAGGCGGCAGCAGCAGCACCCGCCGACATTGCCGCCGTTCCGTCGTCCAACCTCACGAAGTTGACCATGAAGTCGTTGGCGGCACCGCCATCGTTGGCCGGCATGTCGGCGGGTGCCGTGCCCGGGGTGCCACCATCGTTCTCGGCCGGGGCAGGCTGGGCTGCGAGCGCCCCGTTCTCGAGGATCAGGTTCACCAGCCGGCTGATCTCCTCGTCGATCGGCTCGAAATATGGAACCGGGACGGCGGCGGGACCAGCGGCGGCGGGACCAGCGGCGGCGGGACCACCCTCGGCAGGGACGGGCTCGTCTGGCGCAGCGACGGCGGGCGGTTCGGCTGCCGCATGGCCAAGCTGGCCCACCGCAGCCAGCGCGGCCGTCTCCGAATCCAGCAGGACCGGGTCGATGGGGATGTCGACATCCCCAGCATCTTCCTCTTCCAGATGCAGCCGCTTCGTCGGGCTGGTGAGGTCTGTTCCGACCTCGCCAGCGGCGGCGGCTTCGTTGGCTGCGCGGGTTGTCAGCTGTCAGCCCACAGCAACCGAATGTTATTTATTTTGTAAATAAAAAAGCTCAAGACTCACCTGACGGAGGCAGCGGATCGGCCTGTCGCTTTTGGCCTCTGGCGCCGTCTTCGGCCGCGAGACGCGCGAGAAATTCCTCTGGGATCTCCTAAATCCCAGAGGGTGTCTCTGCGCTCTGCTGCGCCGACGACGTGCCAGGTCGGTTGCGCCGCGGCCGGTTCCTGTCGCTACCACCACGACCGGCAGCAGCAGCAGCCCGTGTCGTCGACCAGGACCACCACCACGGCGGCGGCCCGACCACGATGGGCGCTTCGGCGGCGGCTTGGGCCAGTCCCGAAGCGGCGCGAAGCGGGCGACTTTCATCTTCATCTCCCTCCTCCCTGCCGTTTGCGGGCGGGGCCGGGTGGTCCATGGCGAAATCGCGAGCATCGATCCCAGCAGCGCTTTCCAGAGTTTGATGCTCGCGGGCGGCGGTGTGAGAGGTGGCATGGGCGCGCGCACTTTCCATCCCATCTAGGTCTGCCATCTCAACGTCGGTGGTATCCGCACCCTGATGATCGGCGACCGGGGTATGTGTTCCGGATTGGGTTCCGGAAGCGGGTCCCGGGGGTCCGGAAGGCCCGGAAGGTCCGGAAGGAGGCGAGGATGGGATGAGATCGCTGGATGTGAACAGACGACGGCTCACATGTCCTGCGTCATTGCTGTTGCGACTGCCGCTGTTATCGCCAGCATTGGCTGACCTCTTCTCCAGGCTTCTATTCATGAGCCCTGTGAGATCGCCCTCAGAGTCCTCTGCATCGCTGAAATCACCTGGCTGTTGTTGTTGCTGGGCTCTAGCGCCCAGGGGCGAACTCGACCGGGGATGCTGCGCACGATTGTTCCTCTGTGGAGAGAGATCCTTGATTAGTATTCATTCATTCATAGTACCGACCGACGAACACAGCATGGAGATGATGTGAACAAGCGCACTTACCGGGTTGCTTGCCGACCGGCCGCTCTGGGACCGAGACATCTGTATCGCGAGGATTGAGTGCCGCGCATCACCGGGGTGCAGATCCGGGGGAGCTGCCACGGGGAGAAAGGGAGGAGTGGACGGGCTGGACGGTCCAGACGGGGTTGGCCTGGGCTGGCTGCTTCGCCTTCCGGACGCTTTGCGCCCGAGGCGACCTGATCTAGCGCCCGGCATGACGATGTTATTCTCTTGTGATGAGGGGATTGAGAGAATGTAACGAAGTGGATAGGATGAGAGACCGATGAGATGATGACGACGAGGGTAGTGAAGCCGCGATCTGAACCTCGGGATTCGAAAACCGACTTGTAGCGCGATGTGGAAGAGGAAATGCGGGGGGAATACAGAACGGTCGAGAGAAATGACACCGCGGCCACACAGAGACCTTGCTATTCTTCGAGGAGAAGGGGAAAATACGAGTGAATTTTCAGGATGGCCGCGAGAAGTGCCGTGAATGGGATGGAAGGGAACTGAAAATTGGCCTGCCCAACTGCCAAAATGACGCGCTAGTTGGAAGAGAGAACGCGTGGTGCTCGCGGGGCGCGTTCATCCGGACTTCTTCCAGTCTAGGTACTTCGGTTCTTCGGGACGTTGAAGGACTTGGTTTCGTAGCTCGTCTTTCTGCTGCTTACTACAAGCATGCGCTCAACACTTCAAGGAAGCTCAGCAGGTCGAGGGCGCTAGCCTTAGGGAGGTCACCTAGGCCTCCAAGAAGGTACAGAGAACAGACGACTGATATACAAAATAGCCTGCTTGACAAGAATTACCTTCTCGTGTTCCTCCTACTAGAACGATCTTGACTTGTCACGGTTAAGCTACACAGCAGTATACAGACCATGAACAACTGAAGTTACATTGTGCCTGAACTTGTAGGCTGTTCACTATCTCGTCTCCAAATCAACAAACCAAAGAGCAGCCTCACATTGCCGCAACATCAGATCTAATATCATTGCGCCCTATGTTTAACTGGTGCCACATCGTGAATGCCGCACAGATAGATTCCTTGCTATTGGATCCAGGTGAACAAGCTATGCAAATCTGAACAACGAGCCTGTTCCTGAGCCAACCGATCCAGACATCACTCAGGACTGCCGTTGAAGGCAATGGCATTGATGGTGCCGTCGGGCAGGTTGGTGATGGTGCCGAGCGTGGCCGTGTCCTGGATGTACTGGCACAGCTCGACGGGCGTCTTCGGGCCGAGCAGCGCCAGCAGGTAGGCCCCGAGCCCAGCGACGTGTGGGCTGGCCATCGACGTGCCGGAGATAATGTTCTGCCAGGATTGATTTGGACGTCAGCTCTCTCTCTCTCTTTCTTTTCACTCCCCCCTCCACAGCTTCACCCCCTACAAAGAGAAGGTGAAAACAAAAGAAAAATGAAAAGAAAATGAAAAAAGGAGAAGCGAAAACCCACACTCTCACTACCGCTACCACCAGGCCAGCTACTAAGCACATCGACCCCTGGCGCAAAGATATCCACAACACTCCCATAATTCGAGAAGCGCGCCCTCTCATCCGTCTTATTGGTTGCCCCGACCGTACACGCAGTCGGCTCACTCGCGGGGCTCTGGAACTGCGCATCACCACCACTATTGCCAGCCGCCACGGCAAAGAACACCCTGGCCCTCTCGACAGCGTTGGCAACCGCAGAATTGATGGCCGTCGACCGCCCGCCACCAAGACTCATGTTGGCGACAATACCCTTGGGACACTGCCCCGCGGCGGTGCGGTTGGCCGCATCCGACGCGACAAAGTCGATGCCCGCCAGCACCGACGACGTGGTGCCGCCGCCGCCGGCGTCGAGCACCTTCACGCCGTAGAGCAGCGTCTTCTTGGCCACGCCGTAGGTCGCCCCGCCCACGGTGCCCGACACGTGCGTGCCGTGCCCGTTGGCGTCCGTATCGTCTGAGTCGATGAAGTTGGCTAGGAAGGTTGCTCGGCCCGTGAAGTCCTGGGTTGATATAATTAATCAATTGTTACTTACAAAAGCCAGTTAAGGTACCGGGCGCATGGGGGGGAAATGAAACTGAGAGACGGAGGAAGGGAAGGGAAGGGAAGGGAAGGGAAGGGAAGGGGTGGGAGAAGGGAAGAAAAGAAAAACGGACAGCGTGGTCTACGAAGATGCCCGTGTCGACAATGTACGAGCAGGTGCCCTCGCCGGCGGACTCGTCGTAGACGTACGTGGTCGCGTTGACGGTGCGGTGCGAGATGCGCGCCAGGCCCCAGGGGACGTCGGCCTGCGTGATGTATTCGTTGATGGACACCACCGCGTCTTGCTCGATGAACTCGACCTATTTGTTGGTACACATTAGTAAGTATCAAAATTGAAGATACTACTAGTATGTATGGTGATGAGCGGAGGGGAGAAGCTTTACCTCGGGCAGCTTGCGCACGGCATCCAGCACCTGCGGGCTCAGGGGCGCCGCGAAGCCCTTGAAGCGGCCGGCGCGATATACGTGCTTGGCCTGCCTCGACTTGACATGCCGGATGGCGTCCTGCAGGGCGCTCTCGGATGCACCGTCCTTGAGCTTGACGATGTAGTTGCCCGGGATGAGCTGGGCGGCCCGCGGCTGGATCACGGGTGCCGCGAGCCCAAGGGGCAGGAGGAGGAGGAGGCCAGGCCAAGTAAGGAGCTGCATGATGAATCGGGGCTTAAGGGAGCACTGTCCTGAATATCAATTTTGTCGGGACGATTGGTGAGAGAGCCTGAGGACTGTGGCTCTGCACATGGCCATCTCCAGGGGGGAGCCTGGAGTTGACTCCCTCTATTTATCTCCCACTCGACGAGACAGCATCCTGCTGTGCGATGTCGTGACCTTCCCCTTACGGGAGTCCCATATCCTGCGCCTGTGACACCTCGACGTGCAAGGTGGAAGGTCCTTGTGCTGACGACTCAGATAGCCATTCCTTGATCCCCCCTTCTCTATGGCGGGCACACTCGAAGAGCTGCAGCTTAGGTACCAACCAGGATCTCACCTACCCAGATGGGACTGCCTCGTGTGCTCTGGTGTTTTGCGTGCTTTGGCTCACCCGTGATGCAGTCCGCGGGGAAGTCGCCGTGCATGCCGCGTGCTGCGCCGCCAATGTCGGCATGCCGCGGCCAGAGCGGGTGCAGAAGCAGGCAGCAAGGTTGCTGGTGGTATGTAGTAGTAACAAAGGCCGGATTTGACAGGATGATGGCAAGGTCGCATTTCCAAAGGAGAGCTTTTGTTGGCTATGCCGTTGCGTTCGGGCATTATTCGTAAAATCCTGCCACGGCACGGCCGGAGGTGCAGCAGCGGGCTCTGATGTTACGGCAGGGCAGGCATACTATGGAACAGGCCGAAGCTCGTATAAGTGCGTGCAGAGCCGACCATGCATCGGCGTTGCTGCCGGGGCAGCGGCCAAAAACGACGTCTGTGGCTTGATTATGCGGTCATAGCACAGTGGCCTGGGATACACAGTTGGAACGGTCACACAGACAGGAATAGAAAGTGGTAGGCTTCTTCTGCATGGGTGTCAGGGGACGCGGGGGTGCTTTGGGAAGAGACAGTGGCTGATGGTTATCGGACGTATGCCAAGATCTAGAGTTTGGTCGCGCAGGTGGCGTGCTGCTGACCTTCCTAGCTGGGAAAGGGGTTGTGTAAAGTCGACTTTGCCCGTGCAACGGCATAGACCTGGCATCTGCCTGCTACAAATTTCTAGTCGGCGGGGTGTCCTGACACGTTGATACAAGATCGCCGTGGTGTTTGGCGATGTTTATATTCTGCTTTGGATAACCGGGTTCAACTTCGCAGAGGAACCGGTGCTCTGGGTCGCTTCTCATTCAGCCTGAAAGCGAAGTCCGGCAGTTGGGTGCTAGGACCGGGACGCGCCCTCTCCTGGAAGTTTCGGCTGCCAAAACGGGACTTCGTTTAATATAGACCTGCAGCAATGGGATATATTATATGCCAGGCCAGCTTAGGGTCCGCGGGAGGGATGGCAATTTCAGTCGCGAATCAGCTGTGTATTTCCACCGTCATGACAAGGTCTCCTGAGCGCTCAATGGAACCCTGAAATCGGCGACGACCTCTGGCTGCCTTGTTAGAGCGCTCGAAGGATTGAAGACGGAACGCTCAGCAAGATGTCAGCATCTACACCACACTCAAGCACTTCATGACCTGCGTAATGGCTGCCATAACGCAATGTAATGGGCTGGCTCTCCGATGATAAGATACAGCAATGCAGTCAGAGTTGAGCAGAAAGTTCCGTGCTCCTTGAACATCGGCAGGTCACTACTAATCTTAGAAATCACAGGAAGTCCGAAGAGGTGGAATGTGGATGTGGCTCTTTGTCCTTTCACAACCCACCATGCATGCCGCATCCATTTGGACTCCTTTTTGCTATCTAGTATCTACTGGTAATTGACTCGGAGGTTAATTCATCCACGTCTTCAACATCCAACTTTCCTGACTCACTCTATTAAACTGGTTTTCATTTGCGCGTGTTAAACCATAGCCCACCAGGTCCATCCCCGTTTGACCGGATATGCCGGCTGCTTCGAGGAGTATACTGAAAACTCCTGACGGTCGAGAAGCTGGAATCCATGTAGGATCTAGCAATTCTGCAAGTCCCATCACATGCAACGTCGTATATATAGACGGGACGAAACTGCTGCTCCCATCCTTTCCAACACTTTCAATACCTGGCCCCTCTACCTTCTGCCTGCAGCCCTCATCGTCAATGGGCACAAACCCAATTATCTCATGCAATTTCTGGCGCTTAGATTGTTCACCGTGGCGCTATCTACTGTCGTTGATTGAGGATGTCTACTGCGTGCGCTGTGCTGAAGAAAGGGGAAATCATAGCCCCATACTTATTTTCACTCAACTCTGAAAGGCAGTAATCAGAGGCTCTGTTCAAGCACCTCCGCCAGAGATAAGTTTGACGCTATCTACTACTGTTTAAGGTAAGGTAGACGGGGGGCCTTCCATGTGTGCCAGGCAATAGGATGTGTTCTACAATCGGATATTTTGCTTGTTAGCATGCGAGGCAACGCTGCTGTACAGAAAGCTCAACCCATTCCGCTTCCCCATGTCTCCCGACGACGAAGTGCAAGTGGTCTGGACTCCCCGAACCATCGCACGCACAAGAGGCGGGTTTGTCATAACTGGCTAGGAGGAGGTCTGGCTGGCTTTTGGGTCGAATTCATTTTCGTCCGCCTTGGGCGCAAGCCTACACCACTCGTACCTCCTCCCAAGACTCCCTGTTAAGCTGGACGTGTCGAGGGTAACTGGTTGGATCGACCACTATACATCTTACCACACCTATGTCATATTTCCGTATACGACAATGTTTCGCAAGGCCTTCCCTAAATTACGCTTCCTACTATTTATCGATATAATTAGAGGTTACATCGTCGAAAAGACCGAACCTATACAGTACGCGGCGCTCAGCTATATCTAGGGCTCCTGGTCAAGAGACTTAACATCCGCTTCCTCTAGATCGACGCGCTATGCTTCCTGCAAAACGGCTTAGATGATCTCGAAAAGGGCGTTAGCGTCATGGATCAGATTTAACGAGCGAGCATAGATTACCATTATAGTGGCAAATAGCCACGACGCGCCAATGCTAGCCTCCCTAGCGTTTAGCCAGGGGAGCGAGCAAGACAAGTTATTATCGAGTAGGTAAAGCAAGGGGTCTCTATAGGTATCTATATAGGTATAGAACTTTAATTGAAGGGGACTATATATAAAAGTCGGTCATAGACGTTCGTAACCCCTGCCTTAGATGTTTACCTACTAACTATCCATTTCCTTTCCTTACCTTTCATCTTAGCTTCGACCAGTCTAAAAATATTCTATGCCAGAACCTCGAGAACACTAGTGCTAAGTAGGGTACTAATACTTCATAGGTTTCAAGAGCACGTTCTATCCTGGCAAATCCTATATTTCTTCCCCAACTCGGGCGTTTTCCGCTACCACACAAGCGAGTGTCTCGAAGTCTATATCAACAACCCCACCCTCGGACGCCAGGAAGGTAGCGTAATATCCATGCTCGCCGATGCCGCCCTTACCACCAAAGACCCCGCGCATTAATACAAGCGTTTTCCTCTGCTACTACACCTAACGCGCCCTAACCAACGACGCCGACGCCCTCCGCGCCATGGCTGGTATCCTACGCCGCCTATCCCAAAGGTCCCGGTGCCGCATGCTGCAGGGCCTCCCTACCGGCCTGTTCGACAAGTACGTTCTACTACGCGGCCCGGTGGCTGGCCGTCGACGCGGGTTTCCAAGTTACTCTTGGGCCGGGTGGTGGGAGTCGGCTAGGTTCTTGCGTATTGGAACCATTGACATGTACGGCTGGCTATGCGACTAGACGTGGATTGTCTCATATAAGAGGAGTCCTACCGGGGTCGTAAGTCCTGTTTGGAATCCCGCGGAGAATCTGGAATTGTTCCCGGAGGGTGATAGTAGTACAGATATAGAGGGTTACGGCCGGTAAAGTCCGTTTAAATGTCGTGTTCCCGGCCTACGGACATCACGGGCCATGCCCACTCTAGACCTAGACCTCTGCCCTGTTAACACTACTACCGAAATAGACAATGCTAGCGCCGAGTAGCTGCTACGACTATATCTATACCACCTGTTACAATTCTAGACCATGGCAATCTTTCTCAAGATACAGAACATCATTGTCTTTTGACCGCGGGGAGACCTTATTGGTAGGGACGGACTTCGGTACGGAAGGTTACCACTAGACGGGTTTGATGAAACAAGCTTTTGGGAGTCCGAGGGGCCATTCAAGGTCATTCTTCTCTCGGAGTTGATAGGCGAGGATTCCAAAGTGCTCTGACCTACGCCGCCGGACGCGTGGAAGTACTACAATGTCATGGTCATCGAGTGGCATGGTGGAGTTGCCGAGCGCCGGGCCTTGGGGACAGTGCTGAAATCGGCTGTTCATCAGAGCTTCAGCCCTAGACCCGTCTAGAAGGAGGTTATCTTGAGGTTAGGCGGCTTAGCTTTTAAGGAGGAAGTGCAAGTGTGAATATGATTTTCTTAGTAATATAGATACTCTCAGTATGTTAGTAGTACTTGAGCTTTCACAGCCAAAACATTTATAGCCTACAAAGGTCAAGTAACGGTGTCTCCTCTAGGGTCTCTCTATATAGTCGCAGTCAACATATTCTATTGAACATTAATACTATTATAGTCTTTATGTTTCACTGTTGCCTTCAAAAACGCGTATATATAAGCGGATTCTTAGTTTGCTAGGCGTATTTAGCCTTTCACCTTGAGCACAAATAACACTCTCCTGCTCTAACTCTCGCCACACATCCTATATCTTTGAAGGGTTCCTAATTCGGTCACCTTCCTAGCTTCCTTGCTTCTAACCGAAAGTAGGTATTTCTTACCCTATTCGAGATTTATCAACTTCCCGTTTTCTATTCTCATTATAATGTCCGATGCAGACTGGTATTCGTTTCTAAGTTCTAAGACGCGAAGAAAGTCCACGATATATTCCTGATAAGCTCGCTCTTGCAGGCCAATATTAGCTATATACCTGTCAGCGTCTCTTAACAGTACAGGTGCATATCGTCGAGTATTAGTATAGGCCTAAGCTGCTGTATATAGCCCCTTGGCCTGGTGAGGGGAATGATGAGAATAGATATAGCACTATAGGGGATTAGCAGAAATTCTACAGGTGAGTAATAGCCTAAGATATAAGCACTGTTAGAAAGTTGCTCTAGAACTTAAATAAGAGAGGCGATAATATTAACTAGCTTAGTAAGATTAATTATAATAAATATATACTATGTTATATTATAGTTACTATAGGCACTTTGCTCCTTAGCCTACTTACTCTTATAGCTAGCCTAGCCTTTATAGAGGTAAAGGCCCTATAGTTATTAGCTCCCGCTATATATGGATCTTAGATAACCTCCGATTTCCTCGGCGTTAAGAATACATTCATAGGTCCCTTTCCCTATAAAAGGTACATCTTGCTTCTCTTATCCTAACTCTTAGTTTCCTCGGCTAGCTTAATGTCGAAAGCCTATATAACTCTAGTAAGGATTAGGCGTATCTTAGCATATATAAGGCTAGTAGTAAGAGGAGAGAAACTAAGTTAGCCAAAATAAAAGAAAGAGGAAGGTTAGGAAGAGGTATGTACTTCTTTCTAATATAGTTCTGTAGCCTATAGGAAAAGAGCTAAGATTCCTCCTTCTTATTGGCTATAAAGCGCAGATCCCTAAGCTAACGCTTAGGGATAAAGTTATCCAGCTATATAAAGCATACTAGATTATATATATATTCTCCTACTCCGCTATGCCTCGCTATTTACAAGGCGCGCCGGACCCTCTACTGCTATATACAAAGGAAAAACCGTACCGTTTAGGCCGGGTGAAAACCTTTGTCGGAAGTAATAGGAAAGACATGGTTCCAGTGATACACGCTGCTGCAAGTAAAGGAAAAAGGCCTTGGGAAGGCCTTGGGCCAACGGCTAGTAGGGTACTAGCCCGGCTAAGCCGTGGCCACGGGTATAGTTAGCCGGGCTCCCTAGCTTCCAGTTCCTCATCAAGGTCCCAAGCGAGCCTGTATTACCCTAGCCGGCCCGAGTTCATCAGCCAACCCAATACCTTCTTCAGAAGTCTTCGGTTCCGGTAGCCTAGGCCTTGTAAAACAAGGCTAAGATCCCAGTGGGTGCGTATTAGTTGTCTAGGCCAGGTTCTTGGTATAGGTAGTATAGAGCACCAAATCACGAGATGCTCCACTGTCTCTCGGGCTTCTCCGTATTCGCAATAGGGGGTAGGCTGGTTACGGGCCTTTTGTTTGAAAAGAAAGTCCCGTAGGCCTATAGCTCCTATACGAGCCTGTACTAGTAGGGAGCTCTTGGCCTTTTTAAGGCCTTAGTGTTTCTATAGGCTCCAGTTCGTAAAGAGGACTGTTGGTAGGCCTTCATCAGCTAGCCTAGTTGGCTGTCCCTGGACTTGGGTCTTCCATCTAGCCTCCCAGGCTCTTAATAGTGCCCAGTCATTCTAGGTCTTAGCTAATGGTGGGCCCAAGGCCTTAGCCTCGGCATTCTATTTGGCCACTATAGCCGATGCCTTTTCGGCATCTGTTGGCTTTTCTAGGCTCCAGGGCCGGCCCCGTAGCGACCAGAACCTTCGTTGAAGCTTGTTGCAGGCCCCTTGGATGATTTCCTTTGGTGGGCGTCTCGGGGCCTCCGGGCCTAGCCCGGCCTGTAGAGTAGGCTTGTTGAGCCGATCTTCGAAGTCGGCCAGCCTCTTGTTAAGGTAAAGGTCTAGGGGGGGATCCAAGTTTCCGTCTCGAGGTTCCGTACAGGGGTAGCCTTATAGGCCCTGGCTACGATGCGTAGGCTTCGATTCTAGGCCTTTGCTAGGTCCCTGGCTAGGCCTTGTGGTGAGCCGTTGAGTGTTGTAGGCTTGTGGAAGCTGGATGCCCCATAGGCTATTGCACTGCGAATGCACTTGGTATAGACCTCTCGAGCCCTGATTAGCCCCGGGCCCCAGGTCTTGGCTGCTATCCTTGATAGGGCAAAGTCTTGGGTTCTTAGCTTGGTGGCTATGCTAGCTCCGTGGGCCTTCCAAGAAAGCCTCCAGTCAAGCCAGACCCCTAGGAACCGGGCTGAAGCCGTTGGTTTGACTATAGTATAGTTAAGGGTGGCTAGATTTGGCTAGTTGTAGTGGTTCAGACCACTATTTTCGGCCTTTGTTGAAGTGGATCAGCTCTGACTTAGCCCTATTGAATTCCATTCCGTAGGATCTAGCCCACTATAGGCATGTAGCCCAGGCTTGTTCCAGTTGCCAGCAGTTAATATAGGGGTCCCTTCCAAAAGCTAGGAGGTTGGTGTCATCTGCAAATCTCACTAAGCTAACCAGAGGGTGCTTTTCCTTTAGTACTTTATATAGCGAGGCTATATATAGTATAAAGAGGACTGGTGATAGTGGTGATCTTTGTGGCACTCCAGCTTGGATGTTAATTTCCGAGGCAAGTTGGCCGTCGAATAAGAGTGTAGCCTTCCAGCCTGTTAGCCACGACTGTAGCCAACCTACAAGCCACTGTAAGCTTAAGGTCCCAGACCGTAGCCAGTAACCGGGTATGATTTACCCGGTCGAAGGCCCCTGTTAGATATAACTGCAATAGGGAGGCCGTAGCATGGTATCTCCAAGCCTCTTGGATCTGGGCCACTACAAGCCGTATGGCTAGGTCTGTTGACTTATGTTCTCAGTTGCCTATCTGTTCGTCGAGTAATAGGCTATAGACTTCAGCTGCCTCCGTGATTCTTTTGATAACCACTATTTCTACTACCTTGCCAATGGTAGGAAGGAGAGAAATAGGCCTGTAGCCTCCGGGGGTAAGATAGTCAGCTGGGGTTTTACCAGGCTTTGGAAGCACTATAACTATAGCCTCCTTTAGCCTGGCCGGTACCCATTGTAGTTCGAGGCATCTCTGAGTGAGTAGTGCGAGGATCTTATATAATGGCCTACCACAGGCCTTCAATAAGCCTATAGGGAGGTAGTCATTACCCGGCGCCTTCCAGGAAGCAGCCTGGGCAATAGCATTTTCTATGTTCCTGGCACTAACCATTTGGCTTATTGCGATCTTTGGTTCCCACGGCTGGGAAAAGGTGGGATCTCGGATGTTAGAGAGATCGGCTGGCGGGCTTGGAAAGAAACGGTTGGCTAGGGCTTGGGCCTTCTGGGTATAGGTGGTATAGCTATCGATGGCCGGGAGCCTAGGAGGGCTAGTAGGCTGGAAGCTCTTGCAACGGGCCTACCGTTCTAGGCTCCAAAGGAGTGATTCGTTGTGACTAGCTTCCTGTAGGGTAGACCTCCAAGTCCTTATTCTAGCCTGTCGTATAGCCTTTGAAAGGTCCCGGAGTCTTTGGTTTAGCTGGGCCTTGTTGTAAGCCGTAGGTATGGCCTTAGCTATACGTTCAGCCTCCCGGGCCCCTTGAGCCTTTTGTTGTACCTCGTTCGTCCACCAGGGGGCTTGAAATCCGTTGTTGAGCTTCCTTCGGGGAGTGCTAGCGTTGGCAATCCTTGTAAGTTCTTTGACAAGCCAGTCGAATGCCTTATCTAGGCCTTCTATTGACTGAATACGGCTCTATAGGCCTTGCGGGCCAGGGTTATCAAGCTCGCAGAGGTCTGGTAAGAGGGCTGCTTCGGCCTTTACCCTCTTTTTATCCATCTTTTTCCAGGACCAACCAGGGGGGGTTGGGGCTATAGGGGGGTGTTCGAGGTGGACCTCCACTACTTGGGGGTAGTAGTTAGAATCTCCCTTTCTTTAATGCCATAGTAGGAGCAGGCAAGGTCCGTAGAGGCCCAGATTAGGTCGATGGTTGATGGGCGTCCCCGTTGCCTACCTTGTGGTTCCCTAGTTATAGTACCCTTTGGGGTTACTAGCCTAAGGTCCCAAGAGGTAGCTAACTGGAGCAGGTTATTAGCTTCATTGTCGTAGCGTTCGTAGTAGTCCCAGGCTGGGTGTTGAAGATTAAAGTCCCCCGTAAGTATTACTTGGCTAGAAGGTCGGGGGTATTGTTGTAAAAGAGTGGCCGGTATTGTCTTGATTGCCGGAGAGTTATAGACCGACCAGACCTCAACCCTCTAGCTATCTTCGTAGCCTGCAAATCGAACCCAGCACCAATGTTCGGCTACCCCGTAGTCTCACTGGCTAAGGTCAATCGTCTTTTTAACTAGTATAGCTGCCCGGCCACTAGGTTGATGGACTAGGTGGTACTGGCTGCGTTGGGGGCAGTAAGTAGACTTGGTTTGGTGGTTGATCCATGGGTCTTGTATGGCTAAGACGTCGAACTTAGCCTCCTCCACTAAGATTTCTAGTGGTTGTTTGATGCCTCTAGTATTCCATTGTAGTATGGTAACTACCATGTAGTACTAGAGAGTTAGCTGGCTAAGTGGTTGGTTGGCTAGCTAGTTGAGTTGTTCTGGTTTATAGCTTGGTCTTTAGCTTAGCTTGTAGCTTGGCTGGTAGGTTGAGAGATGGATAGTCGGAGCTGCTTAGGGTCTTGTTGGGCCTTTATTGGTCTGCCGCGTGGTCGCTTTCTAGAAGGGCCTGCATCTTGGTCATCGTGGCTTAGGGAGAGAGAGCCAAAGATAGGGGTTGTGGTTGCGGTTGTAGGGTAGGTCGTTCGGGTAAAGTTGAGGTCGAAGGTTGGTTGTTGTGGCTTAGAAGTGGTTAATTCGAAGGTTCTAGGCCTACGTTGGTAGGCCTCCTTAGCTATAGCCCGTACCCGGAGCCGTTCTGGGCACTGCTTGTCCCTAGCCGAGTGGCGACCCCCGCAGGCTGAGCATCTAAACTGGCCTGTAGTATGGGTAGGGCATTGCTCTTCGCCTTCCTTACCACCAGGCCCATGGGTTCCAGTACCACAACGGGGGCAGAGGGGGTCCTTCCTACAGTAGCGGGCTATATGGCTCCACTTCTAGCACTTAAAGCACTGCGCTGGCCGTAGCGGAGCCCAGTATGGCTCGCAGTTAAAGAGCTGGGCCCGGTATAGGACCCCTAGGTCGCAAGCCTTTTTAGCCTCCTCCTGGCTAGTGAAGGCTATAACCACAGGGACCCTGGTGAAGTCTGGGTTGTGGGGGTACTGGAAGATGATCTTTTCCACGGCCTGTAGCCTGGCCTCTTCTTGAAAACTAGCCTCTGTAGCCCCCTGGAGGTCAGCTTTCCTTAGGCTCTTAACTACCACTCAATTAGAAATATAACTACTAGAGGGCCTAATACGAAGACCTAGAAATTATTCGGGGCTGGTTTACGCTTATACGGAATATAATCGCGAAGTATAGTATCTAGGAGGTAGATATCTATAACTTTAATAAGACTAGGTTTCTAATAGGCATTATTACAACTTCAATGGTTATTATAAGCTCCGAATAGTATAGCAGGGCAAAGTCAAAGCAGCCTGGTAATCGGGAGTAGGTAATAGTAATCCAGGGCATTAATACAACTAACTAGGCGGTCCTACCATTTATCATCGTCAAGGGTAAATATCACCTCTCCTCTTGGTATAAGAATAGCCTATTGCCAAAGGACTAGGTTATCGCGATATCTAAGAATAGTTAGACGACCAATAAAAGAGGCCTTAAATAGATTCAATACTTCGATAAATATAGTAGAGCTCGTATAACTAGGGTTTATCGCCTTCTTATCCTCGACAGCCATAATAGCTACTACTCAACCGACTTCGAGGTCTACTATAAGGAGAATAATATTATTATACTCTATATACCTCCGTACTTATCCTATATACTCCAGCCACTCGATGTTAGATATTTTAGCCCGCTTAAGACGGTATACAATAAGTAGATCAAGGGGATAATACAGGCAAGCGTAACCTATATTATTAAGAACGACTTTATTTCTACGTTCTATACGGCTTTCTAGGCTGCTATAACGCCTGAAAATATTCGAGAAGGTTTTCGAGGTGCTAGACTCGTTCCTTTTAATCCCGAGAAGGTAATCTCCTAGCTCGACATCCGTCTAAAGACACCAATACCCTCGAACTCCCGCCCTAGTAGTGCCTATACCTGGGTTTCCAAGACCCCGAACAACCTAGCCGAAGCCTCCTCGTAGTCTGCCCTTATCAAGAATCGAATTGCCCAGCATTAAAATAGCTCTCCAACCGAGATTTTAAGAGCAGTTAATATCCTTATAAAAGGGACGTCCAAGGTTATATATCAATTGGCATTGTTAAGAGCAGAGAACTAAAGCCTCCGAGTAGTAAATAAGGTACTAAGCAAGCGTCGGAGGGCTAAGAAACAACGGCTCTGACAAGGAGAATTGCTTACTGTACAAGATGCAAAGGACTTGCAAGGTCAGAGAGAGGTTAAGGTGCAGATAAAGGAGGAAACACAGGCGGGTAGTAGTCGGAAGCCGAGGGTCGAGACGCGCGCATGGCGCTATAGCACCTGCGGCGAACCTGGTCACAATGCGCGTACCTGTCAGATACTTGTGGAAACGTCTGAGGAAGACGTTTCCGAGTAGTTTCATTTGTTTGAAGCGGTTTTGGTGGGATTGATATACATTTTATTATATAGGTGCAACTTTATGGAGCATCCGCTTGTCTGGAGCATTCGCTTATCAACCACGTTATTGTTATTATTTGTTATAGCTAACGTGGTTGATAAGCGAATGCTCCAGACAAGCGAATGCTCCACTTCACCGCGCCTACACAACGCCTTCTCCTCGCATACATTTTCTTTGCAACCCAATATGCATCCAAAAGACGACGAACGCCAGATAATCTTAGCCCTCCAAGCTCTTGAGAAAGACTCCACTTTGAGCCTAAGAGCTGCAGCTAAGATCTATGCGGTTCATCATACCAAGCTAAGCCGTCGTAGGCGTGGTATACAATCACGACGCGATATTCCAGCCAATTCGCGGAAGTTGACCAATTTGGAAGAATCGGTCATTGTTCAATATATCCTCGACCTGGATTCCAAAGGGTTTCCTCCCCGCTTGTCTGGTGTGGAAGATATGGCAAATCGACTACTTGCCGAACGCGATGCAGGACGCGTCGGTACGCGTTGGGCACACAACTTCGTCAAACGGAACCCCGAGCTCACCACGCGTTTCAATCGGAAATACGACTACCAGAGGGCCCAATACGAAGACCCAGAAATTATTCGGGGCTGGTTTGCGCTTGTGCGGAACACGATCGCGAAGTACGGCATCCAGGAGGCAGACATCTACAACTTCGACGAGACTGGGTTTCTAATGGGCGTTATCGCAACCTCAATGGTTGTCACAAGCTCCGAACGTCATGGCAGGGCAAAGTCAAAGCAGCCTGGCAATCGGGAGTGGGCAACAGTGATCCAGGGTATCAATGCTACTGGCTAGGCGATCCCGCCGTTTATCATCGTCCAGGGCAAATATCACCTCTCCTCTTGGTACGAGGGCAGCCTATTGCCAAAGGAATGGGTTATCGCGACATCCGAAAACGGTTGGACTAGCAATAAGAGAGGTCTAGATTGGATCAAGCATTTTAACATATATACCAGAGCTCGAACAACTGGGGTTTATCGCCTTCTCGTCCTCGACGGCCATAATAGCCACCACTCGATCGACTTCGAGCTCTACTGCAAGGAGAACAACATCATTACGCTCTGTATGCCTCCGCACTCATCTCACATCCTCCAGCCGCTCGATATTGGGTGTTTTAGCCCGCTCAAGACGGCATACGGCAAGCAGATCGAGGCGATAATGCGGGCAAGCATAACCCACATCACCAAGGAAGACTTCTTTCCCGCATTCCTCGCAGCTCACCAGGTAGCAATAACGCCCGGAAACATTCAGGGAGGTTTTAGAGGCGCTGGACTCGTTCCTTTTGATCCCGAGAAGGTGATCTCCCAGCTCGACATCCGTCTAAAGACACCAACACCCTCGAACTCCCGGCCTGGCAGTGCCCACACCTGGGTTTCCAAGACCCCGAACAACCCAGCCGAAGCCTCCTCGCAGTCCGCCCTTATCAAGAATCGAATTGCCCGGCATCAAAATAGCTCTCCAACCGAGATTTTGAGAGCAGTTGATATCCTTGCGAAAGGGACGTCTAAGGTTATGCATCAATTGGCATTATTGAGAGCAGAGAACCAAAGCCTCCGAGCAGCAAATGAGGCACTAAGCAGGCGTCGGCGAGCTAAAAAACAACGGCTCCGACAAGGAGGATTGCTTACTATACAAGATGCAAAGGACTTACAGGGTCAGAGAGAGGTTAAGGTGCAGATAAAGGAGGAAACACGGGCGGGTAGTGGTCGGAAGCCGAGGGTCGAGACGCGCGCGCGGCGCTGTGGCACCTGCGGCGAACCTGGTCACAATGCGCGTACCTGTCAAATAGTTGTGGAAACGTCTGAGGAAGACGATTCCGAGTAGTTTCATTTGTTTGAAGCGGTTTTGGTGGGATTGATATACATTTTGTTATATAGGTGCAACTTTGTGGAGCATTCGCTTGTCTGGAGCATTCGCTTATCAACCACGTTATTCCTTGATCGCTTTAATCTTTGCTGGCTCTATCCTAATTCTGCTAGGCGAAACTTTATATCTAAGAAACACTATCTTTATAATATAGAACTTGCTTTTATCCTTATTGACTAACAGCTTATATTTGTAGAGTATATCTAGCACTGCTTTTATGTATTTCTTATGTTCCTCGAGTGTTTTGGAGAAGATAAAGATATTATCTAGATAATTGTGACGAAACCACAGGCAGTCCTGCCTCTGAAAGGGTTCGCCGGTCGAAGGTAACTGCTGGTCGGACTGTAGGTCTCGGTGAAGCCAAAAGGTTCACAACACTGCAAGTCGCAATGTCTGCACAGTAAGGTAGGGCTACTCTACTGCTTGTAATTGCTCACTGAGGAAGCTAGCTATCTGAATGAGTGGCAAAATGGTAGAACTATATACAGCTTCCTCCCCTAGGTATCCCGTGCCTAGATCTTGGAACATTTGGAACAATTGTCGTTCCCATTGTTCCATCTGGAACAACGTTCCTTGGCGTTGTTCCCCAGGAACAATCGTTCTTGGCATTGTTCCTGATTTCCTCAATCCTCATTGGTTCTTTCTGACTCGTAATGATTGGATACGGGCGCCGCCCGTTGACCATGCAGGTCGGCCCCCACCGGCCTCTGCAGGTTAGTTCATGACAATAATAGACTGCGAATTGGTCGAGGAATAGGCGGATTATATAATTAATGACCGCCTAGAAGGTTGCCAGTATATTCGTTAGTCCGAAAGATATTATAGGATACTTGTAGTAGCTATAGGGAGTGCAAAACGCTATCTTCTATTTATCCCCTTCCTTGATGCGAATATAGGCGTACGCTATTGGTAGGTTAAGATAAGTAAAGTAGCAGGCTCCTACCAACTGATCTTAAAGCCGCGAGATAAGTAGTAAGGGATACCAGTTCTTTACTATCTTTCTATTCAGCTATCAGTAGTCTATATATATCCGAAGCTTTCTATCCTTCTTTGGAACAAATAGGACTAGATAGCTTGCCGGTGATATCGATAGTCTAATATACCCTATCTTAAGATTCTCCTTAAGATGTCTCCACTTAGCATCTTGCTTCTCGTTAGTATAGTATACCTTAAAGAATTTCAACTGGGCTCCTTCCTTGAGTTTGATTTCGTAGTCCTAAGGTCTATAGTCTAGTAGCCCCTTAAGATGCTTTGCTTCGAACGCCGAGTGTCCTTGGTACTCTGCCGGAATCTTGCCTGTTTCTATATTCTTCTCTGTACTCCGATAGTATAAGAACTTATCTCCGGCCGTAATGCTAGCCGCTTCTCTCTAGGTGACCTATTCCTAAAGTTCGAATCTTCTGGTCTTGTCAATAGAGATGATAGCGATTTCGATATCGTCTATGTCTCTCTAAGCCGTACGAAGGTGTCGTCGCAAGTAGCGTCGCTGGTCTAGTCTCGCCGATTCTCGCTATTTTTCCTAGTGACTGCTACCTCTTCCTAAGTCTGTAGTGCTCCGTCTGGCACTGTCCGTCTCTTGCGGTAGATCTATAGAGGCCGCCTCTCCAGGCGATCTTCCCTGCTGCGATCCATCGTCTGCGCTTCCTATCCTATTAGTTAGGTATGGCCTTGGGTTTTAAGGTCGTAGGTAGCTACCTCCCTTCCAACTAATGTCTAGGTCGTAAGTTCGATACTATAGGCGTCTAAGGATTATATCTTTCCTAGGCCCTATTTCAACAATGTCAAATACCACCTTGGTGGTCTTCCCTTCTACTATAATCATAAGTGGTTCCGTTTCTTATCGGACCTATTAGGTGTCGAATGGTCCTTTAATAATATACTGCTTCTTTTTAATCCTCTATAGGACCTTAAGTTGGTTGACGAGTGCTAGCGAGATAAGGTCGACCTAAGATCCTCTATCTACTAGTGCCAATATTTAGAATCCTTTCTAATATACTATAACCCAGATTCTATTATTGGGTTTGTCGTCTTAAATCGCAGCGGCTTCCTTTTTGCTCGCTAGAAGGTCGTAGATCCTTCTTCTTATATAGTTCTTCCTACACCCACAGATCTATTGTCGCTATAATGGATTTAGTGGTTTTCGGGCCCCTTAGAGGGCCCTAAGCCGTTTCCTAGCTCTATCCTGGCGTCTGGATAGGCATCCCTATCCTCCTATGCCTTTTGATTACCATCCTACAGCCTAAGTTCTAGAAGTTCATCGAACAACTATTGAATTTCGTTGGCTCTTCTTTCTTCTTGTCGTTGCTCGCAAGGCGTCATCTATCTTTATATACGCGTCTTACGGTCGTGGTGTTCTTAGATCCTTACCTATATATAAATCAGGCAATCTTAGCTTTTATACTATCGTACGCTATTGAGCTATCGCTAGCAATCTTCTGGTTAGATTCTTCGCGGTGTTGCCTTAATTCTATTATATACGCTGGTCCTCTCGACCTTTTATAGGAACTGGTCGGCGCCGGTTCCTATATTCTAAACCTATAGGACTAGTCGAGCTTCTCTATTTCGGTCGGTAGGCCTATCGGGCCAAAAGTCATTATCAAACTTCGATCGGAAATAATATCGGCATTGGTACGCAATACACTAGAACTATAAGACGTAGACATAGTCGTATCGCTAAGGTTAGAGTCGTAGTATATCTTCTTCGTAGTGTTTATAGCGTGGGCTAAATCCAATCCAGATACATACCGCGTTGCTATCTCTAACGCTATTATATGGCTTCTTATTCCAAAAAGCGTCCTAATCTTATAGTTCCTACCCCTTAAGCCTTCGCTGGTTCTAGGCCTTCTAATATTCATCCTTGGGATTCTTAATTCCCCTAATTCTCCTATCCTAGCCTTGGTCTTAAGCCGGTCTATCCTATAAGTTCGAGTGATGCTCTTCCTAGACCCTAACCAATTTGGCTTTAATAAACTCCAGTTGGCTTATAGCCTAAGCCTTTTCTTCCGTAAGTCTTCGAATGACTATTCGAAGCTCGGCTTATTCCTTCTTAGCCTCCTAGAGCCGCTAAGCGAGAAAGATAGAGTTCGGATGGGTTCGTCGTCCGATTATTATATCCTCTATTGACCTTCTTTATTCTAGGTTAACTAGAAACCCTAATCTTTTGCGAGTTGCAATACTACGGCGGCAGAGATATTGTAGCCTATAATAGGCTCTTCGAACGTGACTCGAGGGCTGTTATTGCCTGACTATAAGGAATCGTCGATGCTTCCTTCAGCCATACCCCAGTCAACGGCGTCGTCGAAGTCATCCTCGGTATAGCTTGCCACAGCCACTTCAACTATATAGGTTGTCTTGTCAATCGTAGCACTTTTCTTGCTGGGTACCTTCCTCTAATCCTTCTTGCTTTGGCACTCCCGTTTAAAGTGTCCCTTTTTGCCGTAGTTAACGCAAGTAACCTAGGACCTATCCCTTTGTCCCTTTCCTACTTCGCGCTATATGGTATCTATATCTATAGGACTAGTATAGGTGCCATATAATATGCTAGAATACTGGCGCTTTTTCTTGTCATTGGCCTTGACAAATATAGGCTGCGTTCTATATCCTTTACGCTACTGGCGCCTTATATAAATTCGATTATCAATATAAATAGCTATAACGTAGGTGTATAGCGAAAGTTACATACATGCGAAAGTTACACTAAACTACACCCTCTCAACTAAATCTGTATTAATTCCACCCAACCACCTCAAAACAAATGAAACTACTCGGAATCGTCTTCCTCCGACATTTCCACAACTATCTGACAGGTACGCGCATTGTGGCCTGGTTCACCGCAGTTGCCACAACGCCGCGCACGCGTCTCAATCCTCGGCTTCCAACCACTACCCGCCTGCGTTTCCTCCTTTATCTGCACCTCAACCTCTCTCTGACCCTCTAGATCCTGTACATCCTGTATAGAAAGCGATCCTCCTTGCCGCAGCTGCTGTTTTTTGGCTCTCTGGCGTTTACTTAGCGCCTCATTTGCAGCTCGGAGGCTCTGGTTCTCTACCTGCAATAATGCCAACTAATACATGACCTTAGATGTCCCTTTTGCAAACATATCAAGCGCCCTCAAAATCTCGGTTGGAGAGCTATTTTAATGCCGGGCAATTCGATTCTTAATAAGGGTGGACTACAAGGAGGCTTCTATTGGGTTGTTTGGGTTCTTGGAAACCCAGGTATAGGTATTACCGGGCCGCGAGTTCGAGGGCGTTAGCGTGTTTAGACGGATATCGAGCTGCGAGATTACTCTCTCGGGATTAAAAGGAGCAAGTCCAGCACCTCGAAAACCTCTTTGAATATTTTCAGGGGTTAGGGCGGCTTAGAAAGCAGCGTAGAACGTAGGAAAGAAGTCCTCCTTGGTAATATAAGTTATACTTGCCCGTATTAACCCCTCGATTTACTTGCCATATACTGTCTTAAGCGGGCTAAAACACCTAATATCGAGCGGCTAGAAGATATAAGACGAGTAGGGAGGCATATAGAGTATAATAATGTTATTCTCCTTACAATAGAGTTCGAAGTTGGTCGAGTGGTGGCTATCGTGGCCGTCGAGGACGAGGAGGCGATAAACCCCAACTATTCGAGCTTTAATATACCTATCGAAATACTAGATCTATTCTAGGCCTCTCTTGTTGGTTGTCCAACCGTTTTCGGAAGTTGCAATGACCCAGTCCTTAGGCAATAGGCTGTTTTTATACTAAGAGGAGAGGTAATGCTTGCCCTTGACGATGATGAACGGTAGGATCGCCTAGCCAGTAGTATTGACACCCTAGATTACTGTTACCCACTTGCGATTGCCAGGCTGTTTTGACTTTGCCCTCCTACGCTGTTCGGAGCTTGTAATAACCATTGTAGTCGAGATAACGCCTATCTAAAACCCGGTCTCGTCAAAGTTATAGATATCCCCCTCCTAGATGCCGTACTTCGCGATTATGTTCCGTATAAGCGTAAACTAACCGCAAATGATCTCTAGATCTTCGTATTAGGCCCTCTAGTAGTTATATTTCCGATTGAAACGCATAGTAAGCTCTAGGTGGCGTTTAACGAAGGTTAAAGCCCAACGTATTCCAATACGTCCTATATCGCGTTCGGTAAGCAGTCGATTGGCCATATCTTCCATACCAATCAAGCGGGGAGGAAATCCTTTGGCGTCTAGGTCGAGGATATATTGAATAATGACAGATTCCTCTAAATTAGTCAATTTCCAAGAGTTGGCTTGAATGTCGCGTCGTGACTGCTGACCGCGTCGACGGCGGCTTAGCTTCATTAGGTCTATAGAAAAGATCCGAGCTGCAGCTCTAAGACTTAATTTGGGATCATTCTCAAGAGCCTGGAGGGCCAAGATAATTTGGCTTTCATCATTTTTCTGAGGTATGTTAGGTTGTGGAGGAAGTGGGTGTAGAAGTGAAATATCGCATTGGTGTAGTTTAGTGTAACTTTCGCATGTATGTAACTTTCGCTATACACCTACGTTAGCGATATATTTATTAAGCGTATTAAGTCGGTCTTTTTAATATAGTTTATCCTTGACTTCTTCCTTCAAGCCATTATAGAACAACTATATAAGACCTTCGTCGTTAATCTCGCACCGAAATAAGTCCTGGCAGAACTATATAGCGTAGGCAGCCGCCGACTTTATCTGCCTTAGGCGTACAAGTCGCTCCTATACATAGAGCTTCTTATTATAGTCTCCGAACACCTTTTAGATCTCCTGCTCGAACTTGTCGTACAACTTGAAGATTTTAATAGTAAAGTCGTCCTAAGCGTCCGTACTATTAGTCAGCCAATCCTTAAGAGTAGGTTCAAACCATCGAAGTACCCTCCCCTTAAGCCGCGAGGAGATAAATATAACTTTGGCGGATTCGTCCGCGAACTTGTCCGGATAGTACTTAAGGTAGGCCCTTATAGATATAAGGAATCCAGTAAGTCCTTCTTTGTCGCCTCCGTACTTAGGGGGTGCTTCGAGTTCGGCCTTGTCCTTGGGCTTGCTACTGTAGGCCTTATTGACGAGCTGCTACATATGGCCATTCTCAGCCTCGAGCTGGGCAATTTTGGCGTTGAGGGCTTCGAAAGCCTGCTGCATCTGCTGTATGGTTGTGACGAAACCATAGGCAGTCCTGCCTCTGAAAGGGTTCGCCGGTCGAAGGTAACTGCTGGTCGGACTATAGGTCTCGGGGAAGCCAAAAGGTTCATAACAATGCAAGTCGCAATATCTATACAGTAAGGTAGGGCTACTCTACTGTTTGTATTGCTCACTGAGGAAGCTAACTATCTGAATGAGTGACAGAATGGTAGAACTATATACAGCTTCCTCCCCTAGGTATCCCGTACCTAGATCTCTGGATCATTTGGAACAATTGTTGTTCTCATTGTTCCATCTGGAACAACGTTCCTTGGCGTTGTTCCCCAGGAACAATCGTTCTTGGCATTGTTCCTGATCTCCCCGGTCCTCATTGGTCCTTTTTGGTTTGTAATGATTGGACACGGGCGCCGCCCGTCGGTCATGCAGGTCGGCCCCCACCGGCCTCTGCAGGTTAATTCATGACACCGCTATAGAGCATCTGGCCAGTGTACATCTCCTGACGGTGCGAATAGATATTGCTTCTTTTATCCAGCAGGTCCTTGACCGCCTTATCCGTCGAAAGGACAATCAGGGTCTTCGTGCCGAGGATCAGACTGTAGATTGGCCCGTATTCCCGCGCCCACTTCTCGAACTGGAGGTGGGCATCGCGCGTGGGCATCTGACACGCATCAGCCTGGGCTTGCTTGGGCAGTTTGCAGCTGATATGTTCATACCTGGTGGAGGTTCCCGACTATGGGCAGTGTTGGCGGGCCAGGGGGCAGGTTTTTGGGGCGTCTGCCCGAGAGCAGAAGCCGGACGACGATGGCCACGGCCACAATGACGGGCAGAAGGTTCGTAAGGAGCGTCATTGGAACCTAACAACTGGCGGATACGAGGCGGGAGAGGGGCACAAAGGGTTAGAAGATTCGGTTGCACACAGTCGGGAGCTTGCTTCTCGACTGAAAAGGGCGGTCGAGGCGGGATGCAGGCGCCGACCGTGTCCAGCCACTTCTCTAGTTACTGTGTAACAGACTGGTAGCTGATGATGTTGGGAATGAAGCGCAGACTCGTTCAAAGCTGCAGGCGTGAAGCGTCGGGGATGAAGGAAGTGGGAGACTCCTCCCGTTTGGAGCGTCGCATGGTAATATAACATATGCGCAGCAAGATGGTGGTATCCCCCGCTTCTCGGGTTACTCTGCATCAAAATAATGGGTGTGATAGGCGGATATAACGTGCTGCAACTGATCAAGAGTCGCCCTCAGTTGTCAAATAAGGCGGGGGTGGTGGTGGAAGATGCTGCTGACGGTGCCGCGGGCTCTGGATGGGATGGATTTGCGGTCGTGTTGGAGGGGTGGACATGTGCGGGACTGGCTGCGGAGGAAGCGAACTATCGGAAGCGGGCGAAGAGGTTATTGACCTCGCAGAGGCTGACTTGAACGTACATTTAAGAGCGTCGGCTCCGCCCTACTGTACAGCCGGCGCCAAACGGCGTCAATAGGATTGCCGAAGAACTTTCATGTTTGTGGCTTGGTCTGAAGTCACGGTGGTTGCTAATAAGCTGTCTGACAACTGTGTTCTAAATGGGCAATGTCACTAAGTAAAGTGAGTAAAGCCGACTCGTTCCTATATCCAAGCCTGGCGATGGTAGTAAGGTATCTGGTGTGTTAGTTGTTCCAACATGATGTAACTCCATCGCTCCTGTCCGATCTGAATGGGAATGATCGTCAATAGCAGAGAAGGCCCCCCCTGAGGTGCACAGATGTTGAGGTTATCCACAGTGTACAGACTACAGCGCAGGAGTTGAAGTCAAACTTAGATACCCCGGGAGGCAGTGGTCCATACCACTGATGAGTGGTATGAGCTCGGTTGAGGCCAAGAGGAGGCTCAAAGGAGAAAAATAAAAGTCGGAGGGGAATTGGGCAGCTAGGACCCACCTCTGATTCTGAGGCACGTTCGTTGCGTCGAAGCAAAATAAGCACAAGCTTTACGATTCACCATGGCGTCACAGGAAGAAAACGAGCGCGGACAATTCGGGATGTCACAGGAAGAAGTCGAGCGCGGACAATTCGACCGCAGCCTCCGAATTTGTATCGGAAAACACGACGAAACCCGTTGGCACTGCAATCGCAATCGACCCCGCAGTGGCCCGCGGTCTCTCGGTCCGCACATCGACATCCGCGGGTTGATGTCGACGCCGCGGCTGTGCGGCGTAATGACTGACGACGAGATCGCGCACACGATGCGTACGGACCCAGCATGGCCGTCCACGCCGCGCGGCTGCCGGCTGCGCATTACTTTTACCGAGCACCGAACCCATGATGGCGACGGTGATGGTGATGACGACGACGACGGCGTGATAGATGAGTGGGATAAGGAGAACCTGACGTGGGAAATGCAGAGAATTACTGGCAAAAGCACGACGAGGGTGGACCTGACCTCCGTCGACCCATGCGTACGCCTGGACGACAACGGCGTCGGCACCGCGTTTGTGCTGAGCCTGGGGCTTCGGGTCGAGACGTGCTCAGAGGGCCGCGTGGCGCAGGTGACGCTGGAGGAGAACCTGGAGAGGTTCCGCGTGCAAGTGCCGCCGTCGCCGCTGAAGTGGGCTCACAGCAGCTTTGTCACGCTCGCGAAGGTGTTTAGCGTCATCGCCGTGGCGCTGGAGCGCGTAAATTTCCTCGGTCTCCGCACGGAGACGGAACAGGCACTGGAGAAAGCGAGATCGGCGATTCAAGATGCGCTCGTGCTAAGCGTGACGGCGCGGAAAACCGACACCGAGTTGCAGGCCGCGGCGCCGGTGCTGCCGTTTCTGCCGCTCGGTCGGCTATGCGGCGGCGGTCAGCATATCACCTTGGAGCGCTTGCAAGGAATAGTGTCCAGAGCTATGCCGTATTATGCCGTGGCTCCGAGGGGGGAAGTTCACCAAGGCACATGCGGTTGTCTCTTCCCTGGTGGCAAAGCAGAGCCAGAGAAAAAAATCCGGAGTTACAGAGGCCAAGATTACTCCCCGGAGATTCTACGATGCCCTCCGGAGCAACGAGGCGCGGCTGGAGGACAAGATTGTGGCGTTATCCGCCTCTGAACACGTGGATGGCTACATACCACTCTCGTACCCTTGGGCATCGTACGGCTCTGAAGACCTGGAAAAGATCATCGCGACGGCCCACAAGGCGCTGAAGCATCGGTACTACTGGGTTGACCGGTGGTGTATAGACCAAGAAAGCCAGGAGGATAAAGAAAAGGAGGTACCAAAGATGAAAGACTACTACTCCAACGGCGAGTGCACTTTGATTCTTCCTGGGATGGCATTTCCCATCGAGCTCTCTCGCTTGAGCAGCGAGGGCCGGAAGGTCCGATTGTACAAGCCGAAGCTGGTGCAGCAGGTTAAGCAGGTCTGGGAGAACTGCGAGTGGAGACGACGCTGCTGGACATTGCAGGAAGCGATGATGAGCAAGCAGTGTACGTTCTGGACGGGTCATGAAGAGACCCCATTTATCGATTGCTCACAGCTTATCGGCGTTTTACGCAGTTCGGCATTAGGCAATCACTACATCAGCACCGTCCCCCACCGCTCGATGGAGGTAGGCTGTGTGGACAAGACGACATTGGTTGGCATGTCAGCAGTGGTCGCCGGCTCGACGGAGGAATCGATCTATCAACGAAGCGTAGTTAGATGCTCCAACCATGGAACCATCACCGACGCGAACGCCCACTTACGCCCCTTGGCTGTGCTTCTGGATAAGCTTCGCGGTCGGGACGCCACAATGGAGTTGGACGAGTACTACAGCTTGTTCTCCATGGTATCAGACAAGCTTCCCGCGGTAGATTACAGCATCAACACTTTCCAACTTATAGAGAGGGTGGTGAACAGCGGCGCTTTGGGTGCAAATCTCCTGCTGACCAGTACCGGGCGAGGCTCTGGCAACAACGGCGGCTGGGTGCCTCGCAGGTGTGTCCAGCGGGAATATTCAATGATGGGAACGGAGATCAATGCTGTGCATCCGCGCATCTTCGATGGTGCGATGGTCGTCAAGGCGAATTTGGTTACAATGCGGCCTGGCGACAACGACAGCGACCACTTTGCCGCGGGCACCCACATAGTCATGGTCCAGTCTCACCCACGAGCCATCGGGGGCGAAGCGGGCGAAGTTGATTTGTATGGCACCATACGTCGCAAGCTGAGGAAAGCTAGCCACTATCTTCTGCTAGAGCCGGCTCACTGGCCACCGACGAAGTTCACCAGCGGTTTGATACTCCTGGCCACCGAAGAACAGCAGCCAGGGGACCATCGCCTGATAGACGCCACCGTCGTGGACAACATGACACAGGACCGGTTTTTGCTGAACCATCATCTGGGAATAGGCCAGCCAGTCCGTCTTCTCTAGTTGCAGTCGATAGATGGGTCAATTAATACACGTGGCTAAGGCAAAGCCAGCGCATGATCCACTGCAGTTTGCAAGAGCCGACAGTCTGTGTATGAACTTGTAATCTTAACACTGTTTGCTAGTCAGTGTTCCAAGAGACGAGACGTTCAACTTGACAGTGGGCCCCAGGATGGAACAGAACCCGTACACAGCAGAACTTGCGGCGGTCGGACATGCGCTGAGAGTCTTGCGGAACGTCCGGTACCAGAGGATCATCCTCGCCACCAGCAACAAAGCGGCCGTATTGACGCTAAAGAACTCACGCTAGCAATCAGGACAGCAATACATCTGTGAAGCGTACGCCACGATGGAAGTTGTCCGGAGCGCCGGGAACACTATATCTATCGTCTGGGTACCAACAACCGCCGAGAACGAACTCCTGAAGATAGTCAAGGAGAAAACAAAAGAGGCAGCCCGACAGAATGCTACACTATAAGCCCGGGAATCCGGAATGCGATCTACAACCCTCCGTATAGCATGGGGCAAAGGGACATTGCCCAAAACGCTGCCGGACAAAGTAGGTAGATACTCTAAGGGTGTCGATATAGCGCTCCCAGGAAAACTAACCCGACTGCTATACGACCACCTGTTGCGGAAAGAGGCCGGCGTACTCGCTCAGCTTAGGACGGGCATGGCCAAACTCAACTCATACCTCCATCGCAGCCGAGCGACATCGTCAGACCAGTGTACGTGCGGAAAAGCGAGAGAGACGGTGGACCACTTCTTGTTTCGATGCAGGCAATGGACTGAACACCGGGCAGAGATGCTTCAATGCATAGATATCCACAGGGACAACCCTAGGGGGGAAGTCGCCTTCGGATGACAAGAACTGGTCCCCAGATATGCAAGCGATACGGGCAACTATACGGTTCGCAATGGGTATAGGCCGTCTGGACGCAGACTAACCACAGAACGGGACAGCATATACCCGTCACCACTAACCCACTACCACCAATCGGACCACCACCACCCACCTCGTGCTACGCTGAGTAGGCACGCTTCAACCGCAGAGGACAGGACGTTGAACACTTGGAGAACGGACTCCAAGCTGGCTTACTCATGATACTACTAACCCACGAGAACCTGCAGAAAAGCAAGGCAGAAGATTGAGGACATAAGGCACAGAATGAGGCCGTATGGGCTTTAGGAGACCAAGATCCATCTTAGTAAATCTAATTACTCCTAGATATGTAATAGTTGCCCTTTTCGGGTTAAGCCCGCCGGGCGGAATAAATTTTGTGTGTGTGTGGGGGGGGGGGGGGGGGTGGATGGGTGGGTGGGTGTGGGTGTGTTCGGAAACCGTTACACGCTCCAGAAACGTATCCAGAATATATGCGAAGTCGCTGGAACCGGATGAGGTTCTTCTCATCTGACCGTTAACTTGAGTTGGCGGACGCTGAACGTCAGTTGGTTGGGCGGGTCGGCCCGATAAGTCTGCTGACTGATTCGGGCCAAAGTCTCTCAAATTGTACGGGGTCGCCAACCTAACTGTACGGGGTCCGCACTCACCGCCTTCCGGAAATGGGTTGGGCCGCCGGCGTTGCTGACCACGGCAAAACAAAAAAGGGTAAAAAAAAAAAAGAAAAACCTCCAGAGCAATCAGTTCGGTTTGAGCGAGTTGGGGATAATGGGGATTGGGGCCTTGGGACCTATCGCAGGGAAATCAGGGAACCATTGCTATGTGTCAACTAGCCAAGGGGGTGTCTGGCGCTGGCGTCCCGAGCTGTATGGCTGCGCCAGACGTAGGACCTGTACCTCCTTCGTCTTCCACGACGTACCACAACTGCGAGGGGCTCAAGCATATGGAGATAGAGGTCCGCAGAGGCGAGATCCTTGCCTAGCCTCCAATGCTCGTGGGTATCTCGGACTGTAAGCTCCTCGTTGGCGCGGAGCCTCTCCTCAATCTCGTGGGAACCAGGCAGGCCAAACTGGCGTCGGAACGACCCTGTACAGGTGTCTTGGTCAGGTGGTGGAAAGGGGGGCGAACCTTCGCACCTGCTTGAACGGGCTGAGCCCTGTAATGGCCTCGGCGACCTGACGGTTTGGGTGTGGCAGAATCCAGGTGGTCTGTGCGGACCCCGTACAATTAGGTTGGCGACCCGTACAATTAGAGACTCTAAATAAAGCCATCCATCCATCCATCCATCCATCCCATCTTCTCACTACACTGGAAGTCCCGTAACCTGCAAAGTTCCTTCGCCAAACAAACCTGGTAATGATCCGAGCGTTATTTTTACTCTGTTTTCGAGCAAAAATGGTATCTGACGGTATCTCAAGGCCCGCGCATAGGATGGCGGTCATCCGGGCTTAGCGCGGATGGCCAGCCGCGCCACGCATACACCCCGGTCCTGCCAGCGGCCGCCCGCCCTGAATTTCAGGCCCGGGATGGGTCGGATGACCAGCAAAACCCAGCCGTAACAGGTGATTTTCTCAGGGCTAGCCGGGCTAGCCCTGCGCCGCGCCTGCGCGCGTGTATCTATGCGGCGGGCTCGTACAGGTAAGAAACCAAACCGATATCGCCCACCCTCCGCCTCCCGCCTCTCATTCCACGTCATTCTACCACCGTCTATGTCTCATCGTACGACAACTGTCTAAGAAGATGGACCAGCTGGATCCGAGCCTCGTTCAGCGCGTAAACACCAATGTCTCGGCCGTTGTCAAGAGGTATCTGCTGGACGACCAGAACGTAACGCCTAAGAACACGTGTAAGACGTACGGCCCAAAGCAGGCCGAGTGGATGGTCAGTCAGCAGGGCAGAGCCGCGCGCTGCCCCCTCACGGAATGGCTGGCAGGGCTAACGGGGACATATGAATGGCGCAAATCTCGCTTTTCCAGAGATCCAGCCTGGTTGGCCAGGCCAGTACCAGATAGGCAGAACCCTGCCGGGTCACCCTGTTGACGAGGGGAAGCTAGTGCTCTTCCTTGACGAAGAGATCGCCTCCCCCGCTCCGAAACGCGGCAAACGTCGCAAGGCCGAGACGCGACGGCTCATGGCAGAAAGGAAGCTAAAGAGGCGGAAGAGGGAGAGCCCGTTATCAACTGGGGCGGCCGATGTGATCGTCGTTGGCGGGGGTTCGGCCGAAGATCCAGCGTTAGAATCGGACTCGGACCTTGGCCGCCGGTACCTCCGCGCTTAAACTGCAGTACAGCAACGTACGGCTGTACAGCAGCGCTATTATCAACCTTTATGCACAACAAAAGACGAGAGGCGAGAACCCTGCTCCACACCCTAACGGCCTTGCAAAGAGGGCGCTCATGCGGCATATTCCGCGAAGCCGCTCGCCGGAGCCGCAAGGAGTGGGTGGACCATATCCTTAACACGATCAAGGACGGGTATTCGCCGGCGAAGATCCCTGAGCATACAGCAGCGGCTTGGCGGTTCAGCGATGTGAACAGCGGCTTCCGTACGAACGTCGACTTCCTTTTCGGTAACCATATGCTCTTACGGTCGAGCAATAGGCTGCCGCTCGAGCTAGCCGACTGTTTTTGCCTGGATTTACCGAAGGAAGGTATCAAAACGGAGGCGGGGGTATTCCGACGAAGGCCTTTGTTGTTCTGATGAACCAGGGGAAGATGCATAAACTGTGACGAACCCTGTAACGGCCTCAACGAGTATATTTGCAACTGGTTGATGACGAGTCTATGAGTACACTGAGCTTGAAGAAAGAAAAGGAAGACGAGAGAACTTGGCGGTCGATGAACCGCTTATATGAGCCGAGGCGAGCCCGGTGGTCCGGGCGCGCCGGGGTGCGATCTGGGAATACACAGTAGCTTCGTCCAGCGGTTCAGGGGGCAAAAGTTCAGGGTTAGGGGAGCCGAGGGTCGCCAAGGCCTACCTCGGGCCCAGCCCGTTACAAACCCTGTAACGGCCCCTATCCTCTGAGAGGGACAGTCCTGGTTGAAGGTGATAACACAAGGGGTAATGGTTCGGTGAAGCCAGAAGGTTCACAACAATGCTGCCTGCAATGTCCGCACAATAGGTAAGAACCGTTGCTTGTAATGCTCACTGAAGAGCTCCCGGAGCCCTCCCGAACGAGTGACTATATACTATCTACTTGGAGTGCTCTCGGGTGCTCCATAGAGGTCCCTAGAGCTCCTCCTAATTGGTCGGTCTCGTGCTCTCAAGGGCTCTTGAGAGCACGCTAGAGCTCTTCCCGATTGGTTCTAACGATTGGTCCAGGCTTGTCCCTTCCCTTGCATGCGCCCCCCCGGCCCTCTCATTCTGACGAAAGCTCGATGTTCTCACGCCGTGAGAACATCGAGCTTTCGTCAGAGGCGGGTTCGGTGTTGACCACCCATCAACCAGTCTTCAGCGAGCGAGATGAGGAGGGTAAGAACAGGTCTGTGCGGCTATACGAAAGGTGAAGGCTCCCCCTCTACAGCCCCTCAAACTCTCTTATCAGACTAGAATCGATTTCGGCAGACGCTAATAGTCCTTTCCTAGGTTTCTGCCTGCGATGAGTTCCAAACGGGCAGGAGAGATGCACGTCTCCTAGCGAGCCGCCGAGGCGATGCACTGGCAAATAGGGAACATCGAGATGACCAGGCGTGCAGGGTTGGTTCCATTTTCGCTGGATATATCTTCGAACAAACTGCAAGACCTAGAGCCAATCTCGCCGAACCACGGCTATGCCCACTCGCAGTCCCAAGGGGGGTCTGCCGCGCGACCTCTCCAGCCCGCAACCAACCCCCACTCTGCCGTTAATCCCGCCGCCTACACCGACCAGGCGGCGCGAGAGACCCAGGTAGCTCCTTCGACCCGCCTCTATCTGACCAACCACCCGACTACGGCGACGAACCCGACCCTGGCCGCGCCCCAACCCACGCCTTCCCCCTCGGCGGCAGTCCAGGCCGAAAAGCCGCATGAGTGCTCCTTCTGTGCCCATTGTTTCAAAAACAAGCGAGAGGCTAGAAGACACAGAAATTCAGCACACATTCAGCAGCACAGTTGGTCATGTTCGGTCTTGACAGGTTACGGTCAGGCGTTCTACGACAGTACGGCAAGGCCCGGTACGGCCGATGTCTGCGGCTACTGCGGCAAAGAGTTCTTGAGAAGCGTGGAGAACCAGGGCGTAGCCAATGCGAGCGAACAGGGCTGGAAGGAGCGCATAGGGCATCCGCAGGAACTTCGCAAATTCGGCAGATGCAACTTGAGCAAGAAGTTCTATCGGGCCGACAGCTTCCGCATGCATTGAAAGCGCAGACATGTTGGTACCAGCGACAAGTGGACCAACATGCTCAAAACTGCTTGTATGACCCGCGAAGGAGCCTCTCGTTCCTACAAGATAAGATTACCCTCCCTATAATTATAGATGGGTTCCATAGTACTTAGGGGGCTAAAGTCGCGTGGGATACCAACGGGCTCCTCCCATTAGTGGGTTTATAACACCAACTTAGTATAGACAGTAGATAGAGATGACAACTGTAAAATTCGGCTTGGTTGATTCTTGTCTGCCTAAAGTACCATTCTGGTTGAATCTAACAGACCAAGGGAGAGAAGGAAAAGAGAAAAACAGAAAACCACGACTTGGAGACAAATAAAAGCTTACGACTAACCTTTTAGATAAACTCCGCATGATCCACACCAGATCAGACTATCCCAATGTAGGATTGTCCGACTACTGAGGCGCAGCCTGTGCAAGCTGCTGGCCGTACCGGGACCATTGCTTGGAAGGATGATCCGGCGCCGTGTCTGGGTCGGGATAGGGGAAGAAAGACTCGGGCCCGAGGCCGGCCTTTTTCTGGAACACGACAATGATGTCGGACCCACCGAACTGGAAGTAGGCTAGCGGGTTGCCCTTTTGTACCAGGAAGGGGAAGGTAGGCTGAGTGATGTCCGTCTTGGCTCGGACGAGAGGCACTACCGAGTCCACTTAGGCCATGCCGATAGGAAGGACTGCCGCACTTGACGTTAGTAATACTAGTAATTTCAAGTTGGAACCCCGAAAAAAAGGGAAGAGTGTATTCTTAGTCTTATATGTTGGGATTTGACCGACGAGATCTTTTCAGGCAACACTCTCTGCTCTGAGGCCTGGCTCTGTGCCATTGCATTTCCCATGTTTCAAGAGGGGGAACAACCTGATAGATCAAGCGGAAATAAACTGTATATACCGGCGAAGAGCTTAATATCGCTATCAGGGGACATGCTAGTATCAATGACAAAGAGGCTACAAGTCTGAAGGAATTGATAGCCAGCCCCGTCAACAGCCTCGATATGCATACCCTTATTCTTAGGGAGCTTGCCAATATAGCAGCGCTTCTTGAAGGTCCCCCCCTTTAGGTTGGCTATAACCTAGAAGTATACGCCTCCTTAAATTACTCTTGCCTCGACGACGGTGCCAGAGACGGGTGCGTATAGGCGGTGATAGTTGTAGGTGGATAGGAACGAGTGCGACCAGATACCGCCCGCGAACGAGGAAGCGTACTGGCTGCTATTAAGGAGCGTGTTGATATCCTAAGGAAGACCCTTTACCGGGACTATGGAAGGCACTATTTGATTGGCACTGGGGTTGCTCCGGTCGTTGGCGTCGATGGTAAAGGCGGCGTCGAATCTGCTATTGGCTGGGTAGACTACGACCTTATTATTGCCAGGGCCGTTAATAGGATGAGGCATAGCTGGATAGCAGCTAAAGAACTAGTTAAAGGTTTAGTAGGCCGACCTATCAGGGCTCTTGCTCTCCCCTATATTATATAATCTCGCCTTCTAGAACAAAGTAAATGCTTCCTAACTAAAAGAGCTTATAGTATTTATAAACTAGCCTATTTGCTAGGCGAAAAGTACTATTTATACGGATAGAGGCTTGAGCAGCTAGTTCTCAGACTCCGGTATAATCTCGGTCTAATAGGTAGATAGGGGCGCTTGGTCGACGACGAAGTAGAAGATGCAAAGCATGTCGTAGACGTAGGTAGAACTTGCGTCTTCGGACGGGACCCAATTAAGAAAGCCGGCAACCCAGTTGAGAAATGTGGTGCCATCTGTAATGCCCTGAGCAAGCAGTGGGTTGTTTAGCGGGTCCGGAAACGCCCTGAGAGCCGTGTCCACGGCCGTTTCTATATTGTCGATACCACCCACGAGTGTGACTAGCTAGTCGATGATCAGAGGCCAATCGCCTGCTCCGCTATACGATTTCATGGGCATAGTGGATGGGGTAAGGAATCGCTGGGGGTAACTTGTCTTGTGACTAAGATGATCTTTGGCTCTAGATCTGCTCAAACGAGACCCCTATATCCTTATAGACGAATGGCCCCTCTAGTTAGCACCTCTGAGGTACCTAACCATCTTTTGGAGTCAACATCTCTGGATACCGCTTCCGGATAACACCCTCGGATAACACCTCCTAGACAGAGTCTAGACCTTGACGGACATGAATTCGGACGGTCAAGAGAAGACAGGGCCGGAGGCATCCGGCAACCGATCTCAACTCCACCCGCAGGAAAGGCGGCATCAGGCCATGCCGTCGTTGCGGAGGCCCTCGATCTTGCCGACGTAGATATAGGTCGATGAAGCCCGTCAGTAATTAGCAAATCAACAGCGTTCTTGTCAAAGACGAGCATGGACCTTTGCCGCCGTTGTTTCCTCCAGCCCACCTCTAGTGCAGCCGCACGGTGCCCGGTACATGCAACCGGATTCTTAGAATACAGTAGGTTGATAGGATGCTATCGGAGTGACGTTGGTATGACGAAAATGATCGATCTGATGACAAACATGACGCAAGATCCGCGATGGGGGCATACGTGCAAGAGTCAGCATTCCGAAAGCTGTCTGGTAGAGACGCCGAGGGTACTGTCCGAGGATGCTATCTGAGGGCGCTATTCAGGTAGCCGGAGATGCTAACCGAGGGTGCTATCCGAGGGTACTTTCAGATATGCTCTTGGAGATGCTATTCCGGGGTTGCTGCTAGATGTACTGCTCCAAATACGCCACATACCGCCACTCCGAGCCGGCCGGTACGGCACAGGTGAGATGGGTATCGCCGTGGGACTAGTTCATGAGGTTGATGTCGCAGAGGTACCTATTCATTGCTAGATATCATTGAGCGCGGACAAGTGTGCCATTCCAACGATGCTACGACCCAAAGACGTACTCCCTAAAGTAACTTCCCGGACATTCGCCGCTGCTGTAGATCTTCGCGGCCTGTTGAGTAATGATGAAATGATGTCCTTATAACTAGCCATGCCCCTCCATCACCGCAGACCCCCCCGGGGAGGTGGGCGGAATACCCGCAGCTACTCTACACAAATGTCGACATCGAAGCATCCGAGTGGTATACAGTACACTAAGGAGAGCTTGCCGATTCAATCCAAGATCCCGAGTTTCATAGTGTATTACTAGTAGCATTGAAGTAACAACACACATTTCCGGATAAATATCTCCCACGCTTGGTTATACAATCGGCCACTCTCAACTGTTCTGGCTGCATGGATCGAAATTTCCATTGCCCTTGGTGTGCAGATACATCGACAGGACTAGCTCGCCGTGTCTAACAATCTAGCTCGCAGTCCCTTTCCAAAAATTATCTTAGTCTTCTGTTTTGATGTTGTCCCAGCTCCCTTTGCCCTTCGATTATCAGCATCTTGCTATCTCTCAGCGAACCGGTCAGACAGTTGCCTTCTGGACCAACTCGGCAAAGTTGGCAATCTGAGCAGCCTTCAGGTCGACCGAGAATCGCTGGTGGGAATTGTGGATGCTGAAGCGGCTGGCATTGTTAGCCGGCTGCGTTGGCGGAGCGGCCGACTGGGCGTAGGCGAGAGTCACGTTGCCGGCGGGGTTCAGCTTCGCGCTGCCCCATACGCTGACGCCCTGGGCAAGCACGCTGAGCGTCCAGTGCGTGCTGTTGGTCGTCGAGCCGGAGAGTGTGGTATAGGTGGCCCCTGTATAAGGCGTGGGATATATACAGGAGCTGTTTTATTTTCGGGTTAATCTTCTTACCACTATTCTAGTCCGTATAAATATGACCGTACTTATCTTGTGCTCCGGCTCGATACAACGGTCTTGTCTCTGTTGGCCTATGCCATTATCAAGGGGTTGTTGACTATGACGCTTCTCTAAGCAATACCTACCTAGCCTACTGTCTTGGGAGCCTGGATCTACAGCCGGACATTAAAGTTCCCGGCTGTAGCGTTGTCGGGGATGGCGACGCGAATGGCGATCTGCTCTAGACTTATGTACTCGGTGTAGCATATCGTTGTTAAGGCATCGCAATACTTTGCCGGAGGGGCGGGTCCACCCTAGGGCACTGGGCTGCCGAGACCAATACTCCCAAGGATGAGTACCACTGCGACGAGTTGGAGATGGCCCATTGCCTGAAGAATCTAGGGATTGGGGATCAAGAAAGTTAGAAACAGTCAAAGAGTAACCCACGTAGAGCTGGCCTTGCGGACGGAGCGGTCCATAGTCGAGTGAGCCGGAGGATCTTGTGAGCTAATCTATAAACAAGCCCCATCCTTTATCCGGCCTGCTACCGGCCCTGCGTCTGGGACGGCTGAAAGCGGACACATGGCCGTGGAAATTGGTAATTGAGCGTCTGCGAGTGGTTGTTGGCAAAAGTCCAGGTTAATATACTGCAGACTTGGGTCCTGCAAGCCCTAGCTCTTAATTTGGTTCGCATGAAATGCTGCACAGTCCAAGGGGCCTCTCGAAGAATTGCCGTATCCCCAGATGGCAGCAGAGACACGCAGTATTCTCCCGATCCCATAAGCGAAGCTTCGCATTTGATTGAGTTCTGGTTAACTTCGGCCTGCCAAACCGCAGATATAGTACCGCGGGTTGTAACCAACGGATTTCTGTTCCTTCCGTCAATCCTACACTAAGAAGCAGTCAACCGGCATCTGCACTCTCTAAGTACATACACAACAGTCCCACGACAATATCCCAAGACGCTAAAACTATCCCTTTCCCATTAAGTCTGCGATTCGTATGAAACGCTCTACCAAAGTGAAAACGGCACTCTCATCCTCGCAGCAGCATTCGTCGATCCAGGACAGTCAGACGACGTCACTGTATCATAGCTAGTCGAGCACCAGATTCTCCCAGTGAGACCACTGCAGCTCAGGGAGCAGGGGAAGTCCAGTTGCACTGTCGGGATTGGCGTCGGGCACCCACAGGACTGGGTGACGGTTGAAAGGAACAAACAGAGCGGTACAAGCCACGTGGTGCAGAGCTCGCGCGTCTCCGTCACGGTTGGACAAGCAGCTGCGATGCTCGCCGTGAGGACGCTGTTGGTGATGGCATCGCTGGTAGATATAGCTCCGTCGGGGCTGCTAGTACTCGACTGGGGGAAGATGGGGGATGCCCTGCCGGAAGTTCAGCTGCATGTCGGAACGAATGTGTCCGGCAACTTTGGGATTGGAAAGGAAAATTCAGGATTGACTTACAGCACGGCAATCACCGTGGCAGCGGTGAGAGCAGTCAGCGATTTCATGTGAGCTACGTATTCTCGTAGTACCCGGTAATACTATGCCAAAGACCTGACAGTTTACTGCGAGGTTGTGTCAGAGAAGAGGCATCCATGCTTTTACTTGCGGCTGCTTTGGCGGCTGCTTTGGCATCGCTTCCTGCGTTCGGTCTGGTAAATCCTCGGCAGTGTCCATCGATACGGCCACGTCCTCCTTCGGCGGCTGGAGCTTCGTGGCGTCTCGGCAGGACAGATCCGTGTCAATTCATTCGCCTGACCGAGCGCAGACTCCCATGAAGTTTTCAGTATCGACGTCGTTGAAAGTGAGGTGTGATAGACAGTGGAGCGACGGTACGCAACATTGCCGACACAGGAGTCTAGGTCGCAAAGTCAACCCACTGAGCGGATAGCTCCGATTACTGCACCTTTCTCACCCACTTTGAGCAGCGCTCATTCTTAACAACCAAATATCTCGTGTGCAATCTACTACTGCCCTCGAATCGATTTGGTATGTCAGGTTTGAGGTCTCGGGTCAACAGATCTACTGGACTGGTATTCAGGAGTTCCTGGTTCGTTAACCAGGGAGAATTTGAAGAAGCAATGACCTAGGTACTTTAGAAAGGATAGAGGCACAAAAGGGAACTCAAAATTGGGACCGTTGTGTATAGTAATAGGAACCATTGTATAATGTGCGGCTCATCCACGCCGTTGTTGACGTTCCGTCTGTAATACAGATACTCTGAAGGTAAGCCAGCCTAGCCGCGCGTCCCTGCCGTGGCTTCCTGCAGACAAAAGGCGCCAAGAGCCGATCAGAATAGTGCCTCAACCAGGCGTCGGACCGCAGCCCGCAACTCCTTCTCCTCCTGGTCTTTCACGGCCCGTTCGACAATAATCGGGATCTGGTCTCTCCCGACTCCGCGATCGGACAGTGATGGCTGCTTCAAGCCCAGCCGCAAGACAAGCTCCTCCAAGCTTGCCGCGAAGTTCACGGAATCTTGGACGGCGTCCCCCCTGGGTTATCGACCAACCGCTGGGAGCAGGAAGCGACTGATCTGAGCTGCGGCGGGTGGCCGTTGCGACGCTAGAAGGTTGGATGATAGGGGCAAGAGTCAGGCAGCTCGTTTCTCTATCTGCAGTTGCGGGGTGCGTACATACACCCCCGTCGTGCTAGTATCATTTTATGTTACACCCGACGCAGCCTGGTGAACGTGGCAGGCCATTGAAAAAGCCAGGTAGGAAGATGGAATATGGCTGCTTACGAGGAATCCCATATGGGCTACCCAAGGCATGGCCCAAGCTGTGGGAGAGGCCCATGCCGCCGCCAAGGTTGGCACCGCGGAAGCCAGAGCTGGCGAATGATGCGAGCATGAGCATGGTGAGGGCGTCATCCATCTTCCCGCGGTCAGCGTGCATGGCCCCATATCCTGTCCCCTCCAGGTCGTCAAAATAGGCGGCAACCTGCCTGCCACCATGAAGCCGACTTTAGTGCCATCGTGGCGGGTGAAGCCGCCGCCAGGGGTACACTCGGCCGCGCTAAGCGTCGTAGGGATTGCGACGTGGGTGAGGAAGGAGCCGCGCTGCTCGCTGATGCGGAACGAAACTACCTTGGCTGCGTCAATGGGCGACCCGCCACCGACAGACAGGATAGTGTCGATGGATGGATTGGCTGCGACCGTGGCAAATGCCTGGTCCACTCCCGCAGCCTCGCCGTGCTGTTTGATGCCGGTGAACGTTCCCGCATGGTGCTCGCCCAGCAGCGCCTCGAGCTGACGAATGAGGGGCGTCTTGGTCGCGAGCGACCGACCGGTGACGATAAAAACCCGGGAGCCGGGACAAGGCAGCTCACTGAGCAAGTGTTGCTCCGCGCAGGAAGGGCCGTAGAATAGCCGGTTCAGGTGTGCATGCGGCATCCACAGCCCGAAGAGGGGAGATGCATCGCTGCACGGGACCAGTCCGTTTCCATCCGACATATTTTCTTGGGATGCTAGGTATGCGCGAATCTCAGATAGGAGGGATTAGAGGGAGAATCTGAATGGGGGTTTGGGTAACCTGGGTCTGGATTCCACCTTTTATGTCGTTTCTCGGGTCTGTTAGCTTCTTTCCAGGTTCTCATTGGGCAAATTATGGGCCGAGATGGGCAACAGGGCACACCGGTCAACAGAGCTGGCAATCCGGCTGGTAGTAGCACAGGTTCAGGAAGCGTGGAGACAGAAAGCAGCAGCGTCGCTCCTTCAGCTGGACATCTCAGGAGCCTTTGATACGGTCAACCACGTCCGGCTACTAGCTACCCTCCGAGAAATGCGCTTCCCGAGGTGGCTAGTCCTCTAGACGAAGAACTGGCTGACCGACCGGGAGGCCACCCTTCACTTCGACGTCCCAGAGGTTCTGACGCACAACTGCGAGTGTGGAGAGGGGAGAGAGACTGTCGAACACCTGGTGATGTGGTGCTTGGGCCCACCGTTGACCAGAAGATGGGAGAGAGACGAGGTTCGAACGCGAAGGGACTTTTACTCTGTTCTACAGGGAATCAATCACAAAGCTGCACGGCTAACGGGGAGGATCTTGGAGTGGCTGATGGACTCGGGGAGGCTACCGATGTCCAGCATGGCCAGGAGGCTTGAGCTGGAGCTCGTGGTCTGATGTCCCTTCCCTTCGAAGGCCAAGAGGCCTTCTCTCTTGGTATTTGCAGGTTCACTCACTGATCGTTTCCTTGATTGCCGATATGGGTTTTTCATCCGGCCCGCAAGGGCACGGTTTTCCTGTATAGTAAGTAGTTGAAGGTCCGGCACGCCCCAGGGCACAGCGATGTAGGAAGAATAATAATAGGGATGGCTAGATCGCCCTGCAGCAGTACACATGTGAACCTCCTGCCAGCTGCCAAGCGCGCCCCAGCCGCAGGAGCTGCCATAGCCGGCGCCTGCCCAAAACGCTAGACAGCAGCCGGCTGCTGCTCCAACTTCCCGCTCCAACTTCCCGCTTCCATCCACAACCACTTCGACGAAGACCGGAGTCGCAGTCAACTCCGAGGTCACGAGTACGGCACCTGGTCTTCAAGGGGCTGGAACAAGCCGGGGGTGATTTGTATGAGCCGGGAACAGCGGCCCCATGGGCGAGCGCGCGCTTCATCGACGGATTAGATGGTCTGGATCCCGACTTGGAAGACGATCACGATGCCGCGCTGGCCGCCGCCGAGGCTGCCGCCCACAAGGCTCGCCAGGATGCTGCTACGCCGCAGTAGCTGACAATTGCAGGCAGCTGCAAAGAGCACACTACTAAGCCGTAATTGTGTAGTTCATATTCAGTACTTTCAAGAATATCACAAAGCAGTGGAAGCGAGCCAAAGTTATTTGCGTTTCTAGTCTTTGTTGTTGTTCAAAGGGTGCGGGTTTCTGTTCTCATGGCTACTAGTTCCGGACCCTTTTCAGTGGACAGGGAACTTTTATAGGCAAAACTACTCCATTAAAGCCACCAGTCGAGTCCCTGGTGATAGAGGTCTTCCAGTGTGACGAGCCGACATCCCGTCGTGTTCGAACGAGACGTACCGCTTACGGGAGTCTGGAAGGTCCAGGATGCCGTAGTGGACAGCCGACGGCCCAAGGCGGGGACGGGAACGGCAAACTCTTCCCAAAAATCAACCCCACGCTCACCGGGGAGCGAAGCAAGGAAGAGGCCCAAGGTATATCATTGAATGGACTGATTAACGCCCTCGAGGTTATCTCGACGGATACCGCAAAACAGAGAATCAATGTATCGCCACGGCGTTCGGTTCCCGTCTGACCCGTCACCACATGGTGGCGCCAAGGGTTCAGCCACGGTGCCGATCTGCGATTGGGACTTCATGAACATTCTACCTCGTGGCACGTGCCTGGACTGTCAGACGGGAAGCGGATGGCGACATCAGAGTATGAGCCACCTCGCCGCGGGTTGGCCGACCTCGTCGCGTTCGCCTCCCTAAGGGTCCTTAACAACAGACGCCATCCTGGACGGCAAGTTGCAAGTTTGCAACTACTGCGGACCGTCAAATGGTCAAGCTAAGAGATTGCGGCTCGCCAACTTTCTGCATATGCTAGCAACAATGCCACGGAGGCCACTTTATGTAAGCCTGTCCAGATAGCCGGTACACCTGGGAGAGTAACCCTGTCTACATATATGGCTCTCTCGGAAGCACTATCAAGTATCAATGTAGGAAGCCCTCCCGGCGGCCCGCAGCTCATGGTTCCGGCCCCCCCCGAGCCGTTCAGTTGCCGTCAAATGCCATCGTTGGAGAGACTCCCCGTCATCATCCCGGAACCGAGTATCAGCAATCTCAGGCTACTAAGTAGTCGCACGGACATCTATGGTGAAATATTTGACAGCATACCCGGATTGTCTGAGGATCCGCTCTCGTCAATACGCTTTTCTGCGGCCTATCATCCTACAACTTTGATTACTACTACTAGTAGTAGTATCTGCAACTGGAATCCCGGAGAGAGGAAGGATGTTCCTATGGCTACCCCGGCTACTTGGGACTCAGGGTTCGGGTTGAGCGGGGAATGGTGTGGTCACTGTGGTCACAGGTGGAATCCCTGAATCCCACGTGCAGATGTCCGCCGCTTCCGCACTTTGTCTCACTCCGGTGGAGCCAAGCTTTTCCACCGACTCGGCGGGTCGTCAAGTCGCGAGCATCTGCATCCGCGACCGTTGCTGTTGTGGTGAGGCAGTGCTCTCGAATCCGATGCCGCGAAATGTTTTTGATGGCTACCTCAAGCTACGGCATGTGCCGATACTGCTGGTGGATGAAGAGGTGCAGGTCAGCTGCTACTGCTAGGGCTGTAGCAGATCGCAATCACCCACGCATGATCGAGAAGCCGCCGGCGCATTTCACCCCATTTTCCGGAGAGACGACGAGAATCTGCGATAGATGATCTGCCCCGTCTCGCTCGCGCCCACCCATCCATCCCATGCCGATGATATTCCAGCATCTCTCAGCTCTATCTTGTGTCATGGTCTGGCCGAACCACCACCACCCATGACTCTCCCTCTCTCTAGGTAGCATTCGGGAAGCTATCGCGCATTGACTCGCGCTTTTTCAGCAGCAAATCTGACCATCGCGCATGCAACGCCGAGTTGGGACAAGTGCCAGGCATCGTGCATGGAACATGCCCACTGAAGTCGGCCTAGCGATGCAAGCCAAGCGGCGCGGTCACTTTTGGGCCCGAAGCCAAAATCACACCTCGCTTGGGGGCTAGAACCCCCCGCCCTCACTCTTGCTTATCCAGGGCCATGTCCCCTTCCCGCCTGCGCCGTTGGGGGCATTTCCCTTCGCACGCGCCGTTCACTCGTTTTCCGCTTCGCGCAACCGGCCTGGAACCTGTCTCTCGCTAATTGACTTGGAACCGAAGCTGCTGGGAGGGCTGCGGGTTGCTAGTTCAGGGTGATGGTTCCAGGTCCATAATAAGCTCGCTTCTTGGGTATTCTGCGATGGGAAGAATGGAGCGGATCAGGCACTTTGGGGAAGAGGCATCCTTGCGAAGGAGAGCCGACGACAAGCCATGGTGGTGTTACTGGTATCCAGCAGCCTGTGAGTGGCCTAGTGGTGGACACTACACCAGGCAAACCACGACGAGGCGGCAAACATCTACGAGCACAACGAGGACGACGTCCAAGACGAGCACGTCCAGGACGACTGCGCCGCAGACAACCAAGGCCGCGCCACCACCCGTAACACAACCAGCCGCAACACAACCAGCCGCTACGCCGCCGGCTGCTACGCCCACCGCCCAAACTTCAGCTCAACCTGCTCCTGCTCCTGCTCCCTCTCCGACCGCGCAGCCCACGACTTCGGCGCCAATGGCCCCACCTCCGGCCACTAACACCGGAAAGCCAGATGCGCAGTCGACGGCAGTAGACCCTGTGGTCGTGCAGCCCAATGAGAGCAGTCCGGACAACCCGGGGAACGGAAACGGGGCCAACCCAACCCCTACCCAGGTTGGCGACTCTGCCGGGTCCGACCACACAACAGGAGTCAACTTGAGCCCAACGGGCGCTTCCGGAAACGGGGATGACTTCGGACACCAGTCGGGCCTGCCATCTGTGGTCGCCCCGTCGCCGTCAACCAGTGGAGCGGGGGAAACAACTGGCATCCCGGGGCCAACTGCCGGAAGCGCCGGCCCTGGTGGGGGATCGTCTGGCGGTGGGCTACCACCAGGCGCAATACCCGGTATAGTGGGTGAGTTGTAAGCCTGTACACCAGCACCAGCACCCTTCATTCTGCTAACCGGCCCCTGTGACAGTGGGCCTCCTCTTCCTCCTGGCCCTTCTGGCTTTCCTGCTCTACAGGTTTAGGAGGACACCTGTAGTGCAGCGAATGCTAGCCCCCTTCGGCAGCCGCGGCGGGGGAGCAGGCGGCTTCCACCGCGTGGACACGCCCGGCGGCGATGGGATGGGCAGGACACTGTTGACGCCGGCTCCGGGAGCGACTGCCACGGCTGCCCCCACTCAATACGGCCGCAGTCTCACCTCGCACCCACCCATGGGCCAAACAGGCCACTTACACCCCCTCGCCGTCCCAGCGGCCGCAGCCACGCGGGACAGCAACCGAGTGTCCGTCTTCACCAACGACTCGGCCGCCAGCACGGGCGCGTTCACACCGTCCCCGGTCTCGCCCGTCTCACCAAACGGCATGCTGTCTCCGGGGACCGTCCGCTCCTCGCGCCCCACGCAAGAGCCCCCGGATCCGCGCATCGTGACCGCCGCCAACGCCCACGTGAGCAGGGGAAGCGTCAGCAGCATCGGCACCGGCAGCGCCATCAGTGCCGCCCTCTCCCCGGGCCAGATGGCCTGGCCCATGCCGCCGGGCACGCCGCCCGTCATCCGCCACCCGGAGGGGCCGCGCTATGTCGATTTTGAGCAGTCGGGTGAGACGGTCGTGAGGATCAGCCACCCTCCGAGGAATCGCAGGTCTGGTGGCTATTAGGGGGGTCTTAAGCAGAGAGGGCCGTGACCACACTCAAAGTACGATCGCCTGGTCCGCATCGGGGTTGGTCTGGCGGCTGTCTAGTATTACAGCAACCGGTATTCCAACGGTCCTGCTTTTCCTAGGGTGATGACATTGGCATTGGCATGTATCTGCATAGCGTTTTAAGGACTGCGTGCCATGGGAGGCATTCTGCTGGCCGTGGTTGATGTACATATACAGCTAGACAAGTAAAGATATCGAGGTACCTAGATATCAACGTCTAATGGAGAATGTAGAGATGATGAAATTGCTTGTCTACACTGCCGCGGTCCTGCTCTGTATGATGCAATTCATGGTCACAACTGTGAAATATCCGGTTAGATGCATACAGATGTTGTTGAAAACCCGAATTACCGATAAAAAGACGTCTGTGCGCCTGCTTACGTAAAGGTAGCCATTCTGGTTCCTCCGCCGCCCGGACAACGCTTGGATTTGGAAGCGCAAAAGTAAACAAAGTGCGGGGAGCCTCTACCGCGCACCAGAGTCAGCCCTACGACCCGAACAGATCGAGATCAGCCAACGAAGATGGCTTCAGCAGCGCCAGAGAAAGAGAAGGACAAGTCCAAGGTGCACAAGCTGTCGCTGAAGGGCAGCGCCAAGCTTGTTGCCGAGTTTGTGAGTCTCCGCGGCATTGCGACGGCGCACTGGGCCAACGATGAATTGCTACTAATCACCACCAACCTTGCATGGCAATACAGTTCCAATACTCGATTCACACAATTCTGTAGGCTCATCAAATAATAGCCTTGTCTGAGATCCCCATCTAACGAGCGACAACCAGCTTCCAACGGGGCGTCTACCCCGCCGAGGACTTCACGACGGTCAAGAAGTATGGGCTCAACATGCTGGTGTCGGCCGACGACCAGGTGCGCGCCTACATCAAGAAGATCATGTCGCAGCTCGACAAGTGGATGGTCGGCGGCAAGGTGCAGAAGCTGGTCATCGTGATTACCGACAAGGACACGGGCGAGCACGTGGAGCGCTGGCAGTTTGACGTATGTCACTTAGTTTCTCTCTCTTTCTCCCTCCCTCCCGCATTCGTTAGGGCGCTTGCGATACCATACATATACTAGTATTTGCTAACCCCACACTCTTTTCCCCCATACCAGGTGCAAATCCTAGCGAAGCAATCCAAATCGTCCAAGTCCTCCTCCAAATCGAAATCATCTTCTTCCAAAGTAGCAACAACCAACGCCAACGAAAACCAAGCACAACAACAACAAGAAGAAAACCAAGAAAACTCCTCCTCCTCAAAGGACAACAAGACAGCCCCCGAACCCGCCGCTGTCGCCGTTGAAAAAACCGAGGCCGAGATCCAGGCCGAGATCGCCGCCATCTTCCGGCAGATCACGGCGTCGGTGACCTTCCTTCCCCAGCTGCAGGGCGGCGTCAACGGGGGGGGTGCACCTTCAACGTGCTGGTGTACGCCGACGCGTCGAGCGAGGTGCCCGTCGAGTGGGGCGACAGCGACGCCAAGGAGATCGTCAATGGCGAGCGCGTGCAGCTGCGCGGCTTCAGCACGGCCAGCCACCGCGTCGACACGCTGGTCAGTTATCGCCTGGCGGACTAGAGCTCTTTTTTTCGTTTCTTTTTGTTTGTTGGTGTTTCTTTTCCTTGAGAAAAGAATTCTGGAGGGGAAAGGCGGTTTTCGATATGATGGGCTCGGAGAATCGAGCTGCGTGTTATATGTGTGATTTAGGACAGGTTAGGTTTGGGGGGAGTTAGGGAGTTGGATGGCATGGGTAACTCTGTAGGGTACTACGGGATATGGGAAAGGAGGTCGACGGCTGTGTGAGCATACCTGGTACTTGCGCGTTGTTTATGGCTACCTGGGTCGGTATCTTTGGTTCCGTTTATATCGGACAGCTCACGCCGGTAATGCTCCACATCATGCTTTTCTCTACGAACGTACAATACCTTACGAGTACGTCTTGCCCAAACCCCGTTGTGCCTCCGGCGGCATGCTCCGACACCCCTGACAGACCGCCCCAGACTCCTAAACCCGTTTGAAAAAGTAGATGTAGGCAAATTGCTTCATCTCGTTCGCATCCACCACCTTGGCCACCTTCTCGTCGTTGAACAGCACCCACGAAATCTCGTCGCCAAGCCTTTTGCGGATGAAAGCCACGTAATGCCTAGCACAATCAGTCAGTTAACCAACATCGACATCGGGGTGTCTTGCTTACCCAGTATGGATGCTGGTCCCTTTATGGCACACAATGGATTGGAGCTGAAAGTTCGCCGGGAGGGTGCTGCTTCCTGACTCGGTCGCGCTCTTGTTCTCCCCCTCGCCGCCGGCATTCACAGTCTCCTCGGACTCGCCTGGGTCATCCAGGTGGCTGAACAACCACTCAACCGCCCTGTCGAGATCCCCGTTGGTCTCCTTGAGCGCCTTGATTGCGCGTGGCCCGCCGAGACCCATTGACTCCAGCTGCGCAAGCTTCACGGGATCGGCGGCGGCAGCGGCAGCAGCTGACTCCGTGGAGGCGCCGCTACCGCCCAGGTCCAAGGGAGTGTCAATGTCCGGATCATCCATGTGGCCAAACAACCACTCCATTGCCGCATTGGCATCGCTGTTGCCCGTAGCATGCAAGGCCTTCTCGCAACGAACTCTCGGGAATCCCATGGCCTCGAGCATCGCCAGAGCTTCGGGATTTGGTGCAAATGCAGGTACATTGCTTGCCGGCGAGGCCTCCTCGGGCAACAGCTCCTCCTCCGGCTGCTGTCCCTTGGAGAGATATGGATCCAGAGGGAAGGGCTCATCCGGAACCAGCACGGGAACGTCGATCTTGATGGGGACCCAGTTCTCCACCGTCATTTTGCGCGCATTGACGACCAGGACTTCGGGGAAAGTCTTGAACAATTGGCGCTTCTGGAACCCTTCCTTGCTGCCGCATGCGGAGCAGGTCAGTTCGACGACCTCAGGCGCTGTGAAGCGGTCTAAACACTCCTTGAACTCGACCGGCCTGTACTTGGGCGACTGGCCCTCCTCGGCAGGGAGCTTCTCGAGCGGCACGTCGATGAAGATGCTGTCTTGCTCAACGCTGCTGTAGCGAACCTTTTTGCAGCCCAGACACTGCAGTCGCTGCTCCATCAGGAAACGCATCGACTGCGTGGGATCGCCACTGCTTGACTGATGGTTCGATCGGCTGATGAGCTTGATCAGATGCTGCAGGAGCTCAAAGGCATCCTGCTGATTCATGGTAGAGAACTCGGCATGTCCACGGCCGATCAGGTGCTTGAACATGGAGGGCTGGAGGCCCTTTTGGTGGGGAGTCTCGGGGGTATGCTCCGAGACAATCACATCCGAGTCTGGCTTGGAGTAACGGCCGGAGAGTAAACCGTCCCCGACTTTGAGCAGTTGCGTCTCCAGGTCTTCAGCAGGGTTCAACGAGTCAGGTGGTGACTCGACCCCGCCTCCATAGCGTTGTTGGAAGGATGGCATGTCGTAGAGACACTGGAGGATACTGTTCAGGTAGCAGCTGTTTCCCAGGTTCTTGAGGCCCGTCAAGCCAGGGCCGAAGAGCGGAGTCAGCTCTTTTCCATCCTCAGTCGTCATGGAGAACTCCCAGCGCAAGTTCTGTTCGATCTGCATCTCGGTTAAGCTCTTCTCTGTCTTTTGCCTCTCCGACAGGATGATGCCCCAGTTGGCTAGGTGGGTGCCGAGGTCTTCGTCGACGCGCTCCTCGTCGCAGGAGTAGCAGTATACATCGGCATTTCCCTCGGGCGTGATCGACCCTAGCTTGACGGCCACGCCATGGCCGGATTCTTTGGAATGTGCCAGCGCGTGAGAATTCCCGCCCACACCTCCAAACTGCGCTCGACCGCAACCGAGATTGCCGCATTGTAAGCAGAGCCAGAGGTTCTCGTTCAGCTCGCACTTGGAACAGTGCCCCAAGTTCTGCGACTCAATCTGCCGTGGCGGGTATTGCTGCAGCGTGAGGATGTGCTCGCAGCTGGTCAGCTCCTGCTCCCACGCCTTGACCTCCTCTTTTCGCGAGAACGTGTTTGCGCTCATGATGCTCTCCACCGTCGAAGCAATGGCGGTGTCGGTCATGTCGATGTTGTCGATCCCGCAGTCGAGGCATTTGACAGTGAGCGTCGTGTCGTACCGGTCCGCTTCCGTCTCGGCGGCGATGGCGAGCTTCGTCATCTTCAGTGGCGGTTCGTCTCGAGCGACCTGCTTGCGGGTGCGGCGGATGTTGACAACGAGGGGGTGCTTGCGGGCGGCGCTGTGCAGCTTGGCATGGTTGCGATCGCCTGCGCACCCTCCGTTGAAGCACTTGAGGCAGACATCCAGCCCAGCCCGGTCATCCTGCTCCTGTCAGCGGAAGCGGTAAGTGGAGTACAGATCGGGACCACACGAACGATGGAATCGAAGCATTGGGTACAGTCCTCACGATACACCGAATCTGCGTACGTCGGCTTGGAGAGGTCTGTTGAGAAGTCAGCGTTGAAATAATGCACGGGAGACGGAGTGACAATGCCTACTGCTTGCGGCAACATGCGGACACGCCATGTCTTAAAACTTGTGTGCCGAATTCTCCTGGGCGGCAGGATGATGATGTGTGAAGGTCAAAATCAAGTCGAGCTTACTTGGGTGTTACAGTGTAGGAATACTAGGTAGCTTTAGCTCTGGGGTCGCGTGTGGATGTAGCCTGGTAAGCTGAGACGCGGGGCAACAACGCAGCCCCGCGATTGATGGCACATGCAGAGACTTGTGGCAGCTGGCCGAGTTGGCAGCCAGCAACCCCAGCGGTCCGGGCCAACTGTCAGGCAATTTCTCGCATTGCCATCGTGAGCGGAATGGCATTCATACTTCGCATATCGATAGCGATCAACGATCGCATCTCCTCGTGGCGTTACGCACTTCGTGTGGTCGGACAAAGATTCTGGAAGTTGCCATGTCCAGTTCGTTTCTCCGAGCTAGATACCACCCGTAACCTCATGGCTGATTTGTGGAGAGGATTGTGTTACGAGATCTCAGCTCGGCTTTCCGTTATCAGATGATCTTATCTCCGCGGATGCGGACATTTCGATGCTCCACTGTCCGGATATGCCGACCTCGGAATGACGTCCACCCGCCAAGGCCGATGCTGCAGCATGCATTGGCCCTTTCGTCCCTAACAAAGCGAACAGAATTTAGCCTTGGAAGTGACCCACTTCTGTTAAGGAGCACGGGCCAGGTCCAGTGCCGGAAATCGCCCCTTCGGTCATAGAGTTCCAAGTCCCGCATCCCCAGGAACTTTTATTAGGCGACCCGTTTCTTCCTCCATTCGCAAACACAAAGCAACGCTTCACAGTTTAATATTGGTATCCAAACTGCACTCCGACATCACGACATCCACGGCTTTCAATACCCATCACCACGGCAGACCACTGCGACAGCGAATATGTTCTCGAGAACAGTCCGCGCCGTTTCTACCAGGGCTCTGGCGACCTCGGTTCGTCCAATCGCCGCCCCGTTGAGCCGACAGATTGCGCCGCGGGTCGCGCAACCACAGAGGCGGCATTACCACGAGAAAGTCCTCGATCGTGCGTCTCCCATCCTGTCCTTTCGTACTGCTGTCGCTTTGGGATTCCGGTTTGGCTAACGCTGTTCCGCAACAGACTATGCTCGTCCCCGGAACGTCGGAACCCTAGACAAGTCGGATAAGTCGGTTGGTGAAGGATTGGTGGGCGCGCCGGCTGTGCGTATTTCTCTTCCGCCCTTCGAGTTGCCGAACGAGGGCTAATACATTGATGCCGACAGTGTGGCGATGTTATGCGGCTCCATATCAAGGTCGACCCCGAGACGCAAGTCATCAGCGATGTTCGATTCAAGACTTTTGGATGCGGCTCTGCAATGTAAGATGATCTTTTCCTCTGCTTGTCGTGGCTTTGCAGGTTTGAAATGGTGGCGGGGTTGTCCGCGGACCTCCGCGGGGGACGGGATGTGGACTTTGAAACGAAGGAGGCCCATCGCGGAGATGACTTGGCTTTTGACGAGGCCTCGGGTCACCCCGGCTTCTGTTGCTGCTGTCGGTCCGCCATGGGCCTTGGGCACCCCAACCTGCCCTATGATATTCTACCCTCGATGCATGTTCTAGCATGCTAACCTTGTACAGTGCCTCATCTAGTTATCTTACAGAGCTCGTGCGGGGCATGACCCTTGAACAGGCCGCGAAGGTCAAGAATACTGAGATCGCGAAGGAGTTGGTATGTTCACTTTCCCCGCCAGAGGTACCGATAACCTTTCTGACCGTTTAAATCAGTGCCTGCCGCCTGTGAAGCTCCATTGCAGCATGCTTGCTGAGGATGCTATCAAGTCGGCCATCAACAACTATTACAAGAAAAACCCAAACGTTAAGCCAACCAACCTCGCAGGGACTGGCCAAAAGCTGGAGGCGGCGACCGCATGAGTCGTCACGAGAAGGCCGGAGAGGCTGATGGGGCTTATGAAGCCATAGGTTATTCGAGAGTCTATGGTGGAGGGACAGTTGCAGTCCACCGTACTCTCCTTCCTTTCTGGGCTGGATGGAGTTGATGCTTTGTATCAAGTACAAGCGGAGCATAGCGGAGTTGTGGTTTTGGCTTTTTGCTCTCTCCTTTTCTGATGAGAAGCACTCGTTTTGCGAGAGGGGGTGGACAGAAATGTACTATGATACCATGGAGCCGTTGTAAATGTCAGATTGAACTGGGGCATTATCCTCACCCGGGCCCGCTGAGCAGTTTCAACATGTTCCACTACGATTGAGTCTTGTTTTGTGTCAAGTGACTAACTCTCTGAGCCTTTACCGCCTTCCGAGTGCTGATAGACACAGAGATAACTACCTTACCTATCCAGAATGGTTCCTCTTAGATACGTTCGTGTTATCTTGGAAATGCAAACTGAAGGGGTAGCATGTTTGATCATGATCCCGTCGCTGGTAGTGCTTTGATGAGTACTAGTCTGCCAAAAGGCAGTGATCAAACCACCACTGCTGCACCCAGTGTCAAGAGACGCAGTTTCTTGGACCAGGCCCAAGTAGCCTAGCAGCTTTGCAGCAATGCCAAAGGTGCTATTTGATGCCATGGTTCAATTGACCGAGAAGCCCACAGTGACGGCAGCGAGTGAATGGGAGCCCAGCTGGTAGTGATCTACCTTCAGGGTTCAAGTTCGCAATGGTCTGTGAGGTCCCGAGAGGCCTCGGTGTCTGGAAGCTGGGTGTCCGATTGCCTGCACTTGCCACGCCCTGACACCCTGAGGTGTTGCTGCTTTCATCCATTTTCATCGAGAAGGCGCCCGGTTGAAACTTGACTGTTCCACCCAGCAACCGAGCAGATCATCGTAACACTGTACTGTGTATGCAGCGTCTCTTTGTCAAGTATTTAGTTCTAGCATTTGTTCGCTGTTTCATTTGCCTCCTCGAGCCCTAGTAGTCCTGCTGCCTCAGGCCTGTTATACTGCTCTAGTGTACCCAGTTCGTTCCCCCGTCTTCCATGGGTGTCAACTGGCCACCTCACGCCTGAAGCTGATAAGGTAGCGCCGCGACTCCAAGGAATGACACTGTCCAATCCCTAGACTCGTTCTTCCATACTAGGTGGCTATAACGTTAGACGTCAGCAGGGACCATACAGACTTTTTCCCAGGGACTTGGCGAAAGATATCAACAATATCGAAGGCGATAAATCAACAACACAAGAGATGTCACACAACGCCCTTCCCCCGTCCCCCCTCTCCCCAAGACCCTGATCCTAATCAGTGATCCTAACCTCTAGCCGGGATCCTGACTACGACCCCGGCCAAGGCACGTCTGGTCGACGCGTCAGAGCTGACGCTAACCACCTAGGTAGGTACTAACCCTGAGCAACTGCCTGCCGATAATTGACCACTACTAGTACCCTGACCTGCCACCGCCAGCTTAGAGCCTTGCACAGTCGCCTTCGTTTTAGATTTCGTCATGGGCACGGATATCGAGTGAATTGAGCTCTTTTTGTCCTCTCAGAGCGGCGTGGGCCATTCCCTTTTTTATGTATATCTGCTCTTTATCCGCTATCTAGCACGACCGGCCGTCCCTCGATTCACGATGCGTCAGCTGCAACCACTGTTCCGCAGACGCCTGAGGTGCATCCGAGGCCCCGTCCTGCGGCGCGAACCCCTAATTCTTCGCCACATAAGCCTCGATCGCATCGATCTGCGCCAGTACCGAACTCTTGCTTGTGCCGCCAATCGTGGACCTCCGCTCGACGCTCTTCTCGAAATCAAACACCTGGGCCACGTCGTCCTCGAAGAGCGGCGAGATGTCCTTCAGGTCCTGGAGCGGCAGCGCCGAGATGGACACGCCCGCCTCCTCGGCCCTGCGCACGATGGCGCCGGCAATGTGGTGCGTCTGCCGGAACGGCACGCCCTTGCGGACGAGGTAGTCGGCCACGTCCGTGGCGAGCATGTCGTCCGTCAGGGCGGCCTTCATCTTGTCGCCGTTGATCTTGAGCGTGGCCAGCACGCCCTGGGTGATGCGCACGCAGTTGGAGACCGTCTTGATGCAGTCGATCATCGGCTCGACTGATTCTTGTAGGTCCTTGTTGTAGGAGGTGGGGAGGCTCTTGAGCGAAGCGAGGAAGCCGGACGCCTACCATCGTTGTGAGTATCAGTTGCGCGATACGTTGGGGGGGGCCGACCGGGAGTGGAGCATACCTGTCCCATGACCCGTCCAGCTTTGCCCCTGATCAGCTCCAGGCTGTCGGGGTTCTTCTTCTGCGGCATCAGACTGCTGCCCGTGCTGTAGGCATCAGCAACCTGCACGAAGCCAAACTCGGCCGTCGAGAAGAGGATCAAGTCCTCGGCGAGGCGGCTGAGGTGGGCCATCAGGAGGCTCGCCCACTGCAGGATCTCCACGACGAAGTCCCTGTCGGCCACGGCGCACAAGCTGTTGGGGTGCACCGAGCGGAAGCCCAGCTCCCTGGCCATGAACTCGCGGTCAATGCCGAAGGGATTGCCGGCGAGGGCGCCCACGCCCAGCGGACAGGCCGAGACACGCTCCTGCACGCCTTGGAGGCGCTCCAGATCGCCCTTCAGGAACGTCGCATGCGACAGGAGCCAATGCGAGAAGCGCACGGGCTGGGCGCGCTGCAAGTGTGTGTACCCCGGCATCAGGATGGGCAGCGCCTCCCTTGCCCTCGACGCGCTGACCGAGAGGAGGTCCTTCAGTGCCCCAGCGATGTCGGTCAGCTGTTCGCCAGCCCAGAGGCGCATGTCGACGCCGACCTGTTCATTCCGCGAGCGGCCTGTGTGCAGCTTGCCCGCGGCCGAGCCGATCAACTCGCCGAGGCGGCGCTCGTTGGCCGTGTGGATGTCCTCGTCCGACTTGGCGTCGATGACGAACTTGCCCTCCTCCCACTCCTTCTCCACCTGCTTCAGGCCCGACACGATCTTGTCAAGTTCTTCGTCCGACAGGATGTCGAGCTTGCGCAGCGCCTTGGCCCAGGTGATGGAGCCCTGGATGTCGGCCTTGTAGAGGACCTTGTCGAACGAGAGCGACTCGTTGAACTGGAACATCAGATCGTCGATTGCGCCTGGCCATGAGAAGCTTGCGGTTAGCTCGAGAAATACATGAACTCGGTCTATGTGATTGATCGTACCGGTGAAGCGGCCACCCCAGAGGAGGGCGGGTGCCGTGGTGGGAGCCATGTTTGTCGAGGATTGTGTTGTTCCAGTTGTCGGTGCAAGATCGGAGCTCTGTTGCTGTGTGATTCATTGCAAAATATGGGTGGAGTCGGATGCATGCCACGTGCGATTGCAGCGATTCGGCTTGTTATCGACAGATGACTCAACACCAAATATCTCTTGCCTACAGTATTCCGTAGTTTGGGCGCATTACTTACCACCTAGGATTAAATCCCTAAGATACTCGGCATTGAGCATCTAGTCATGCGGGACCTATATAGTTCGATAAGCCAGGTGGGAAGCACTCGGAGCCGACTTTCTCCTGGGCAAGTAAGGGAACAGTTATAGAAAAGTGAACGGTGCTAACAGCGAGCAGTTTACACTGTGCTGCGTGTAAGTCGCCCATGGCACCAAACTGGAAAGCCTGGGCCAAACCTTGTCATCGTCTCTCGCCAGCGTCTTTCTCAATTCCATCGATTGTTCTCCGCCATGGACGATCTCGACCAGTTCGTGCAATCGGATCTTCTCTACACCCAGGAGAGAATGAGTCGCTACCGCCCAGGTGGCTTTCATCCCGGCAAGCTTGGCGACATATTCAAATCCGGCCGTTACAAAGTGTACCATAAGCTGGGCTACGGCGGCTTCTCGACTGTCTGGCTCGCAATCGACCAATCGTATGTACCTGCTGCTGGCAAGCTGTAGTTGTACTTATACCTTGTACGCAAGAAACAGTTCGGGGGGTGTACTGACGTTGCGTGGCTCCCTCACAGACTCAAACGATGGGTTTCCCTAAAAATTGTGACAGCCACGAGCACCGAGTCCTCTCGAGAGTTGACCGTTCTTAGGAAGTTGAAGGACGCTGGTGTAGGACACGTCGTCCAGCTACTCGACTCCTTCGTTCATCAGGGACCTGACGGGACACATGCATATCTCGTCTTCGAACTCCTCGGGCCTACGGTTGACCACGTGGTCAGTGACTACCGGGACGATGAAGAGCCGGACGAAGAAGGCCACCTCAAACCCGCGACTATCCTGAAAATCACGGGGCAGCTCTTACGAGCCCTTGCAGCTATGCACAGAGCGGGCTATGCGCACGGGGGTTCGTTTTCTTCTTGCAGCATTCCTACGCTAAAAGAATAATCGTGCGGACAGTGATTCAGGCATATATCAGTGGAGCAAACTTAGTTTTCACTGCTCACAAGCTCCGAAAGTTGTCGGCCAAAGAGATGTTTGAGGTCATTGGTGCCCCAGTCACTGAGCAACTTGTTCGCTGCGACCGGAAGCCGCACCACCGTTCCATGCCTCAGCAACTGGTTCAAAAGGCTGGCTGGGACATGTGGATTGATGAGGACAAGGAGGATGTCCGTCTCATTGATTTCGGCGAGGCATTCGCTCACGGCGCCGAACACCACCAGCTTGCCGAACCGCCTGGATTGGAGGTGCCCGAAAGAATATTTACCGGGAGGTTTGACTACAGGGTCGACCTCTGGCGAGCGGGATGCTTGGCAAGACACCCCTTTCATACAGGAGCCATGGACCAAGATGCGAAGGCTGTGTGTCCAATAAAACCGCACAGATATACACCCTAGTGTTCGGTGCTAGGCCCTTCCAGTCTCTTGGGGATGTAGACGTTGTGGTAGCGCAGATGATACATTTTGTGGAGGACTTGCCAGTGGCCTGGCGACGTCAGTGGGAAGCACGGAGACATAACGCTGGAAAGGACTTACTACGTAAGATCATGGTTCCCCCTTCCATCCACAATGCATAGATTGGGCTCGCTCAACATAAAACTGCTACAGGTCAGTGGCAAGGGCCGTCGAAGCTAGAGGCAAAATTCAGGACGCGAGTCAAGGACACGAGCTTGCGACGCCTTCTGCCCATTATTCAGGGGCTGATGCGGTTCCAGCCAGAGACGCGCATCTCGGCGGAGCAGGCGCTGGGAATGCTACAGTAAATGGCGAAGGTCAACATTCATGGGATGCATATAGTAAGAATCAGTGTAGGTACGCACGTATCGGGACTGAATCTCATTTTCCATGCGAATAAGAAGCTGGCTTCCGTACACTACCGGCGGCCTTGGCGTGTTCCAGCGCTAACCTCATTGGTGAGTGACATCATTTTGGAGACAAATCGAACAACGCCGCCGCTTTTGTTGCCCATTCAACCAGTTACCACACCGAAACTTTCCAGCGGTCAAGCCTGATGATTGACCACACCCTTCGTGCCCGCCCGCCATGTCCGACAGCGCGCCGTTATTACGAGGCTCCATCGAAGCCCAGGCCCAGGTAGTGGCCGAGCATCTTCCCTCCGGGTACACGGCCGAGCTGCATCCGCCGACGCCCGGCGCCGGAGATGGCTCCGCTTCTTCGGCGTCGGGCTCGGGATCGGAGCAGGAGCCTCGGCCGCCCAAGGACTCGTTGAAGCTGCAGGGGGGCGACATGCACCGGGACCTCTTCAAGCTGGACGCGGCAGCCCGCGCGCAGATGCACCGGCGCGCAGCAACGTTCCACTCGCCAAGGGAATTCCGCCAGGACGACGACGTCGCCCCCGCCATGTCGGTCGGCGACCAGCTTGCCCCGGGCGGGTTCCGCCGCGCATTCCTTCGCCAGCGGCACGGCGACGATTTTCTGGCCCGCCGCCTGCCCATCACCAGGAATTTCGTCGAGTTCCTCGACCTGTACGGGAGCTTCGCTGGCGAGGACCTTGTGGACACGGATGAGGAGGCCATTACCGAAGAAGAAGAGGGGGGAGCAGACGAGGAAGCTGCCGAACAGAGGCCCCTGCTCCGACACCACCACCGGATCAGCTCTGCCCGGGCCGCGCCCTCGGCCAGAGCCGGCACGCTCAAAACCTTCTTCACGCTGATGAAAGCCTTCATCGGCACGGGCATCATGTTCCTGCCCAAAGCCTTCAGCAACGGCGGAATCCTCTTCTCCACCGTCACCATGCTGGCCGTGTCGGCCATCACCATGGTCGCCTTCCACCTGCTGCTGCAGTGCAAGCTGCACTACAGCGGTGGCTACGGCGAAATCGGACACGCAGTCGCCGGGCCGAGGATGCGCAACCTCATCCTCTTCTCCATCGCGCTTTCGCAGCTGGGCTTCGTCTGCGCGGGCATCGTCTTCGTGGCCGAGAACCTGGCCACCTTCTTCGACGCCGTCACCGCCGGCCCGAGCCCCTTCACGACCGCCGGCCTGATCGCCATACAGCTGATCTTCCTCGTCCCGCTCTCCTGGATCCGCAACATCTCCAAGCTGGGCCCCGTGGCCCTGCTCGCGGACGCGTGCATCCTCGTCGGCGTGGCCTACATCTACTGGTTCACGTCGACGTCGCTCTCGTCGCGCGGCGTCGACCCAACCGTCGTGGCCTTCAACCCGTCCATGTACACACTCACCATCGGCGCCGCCATCTTCACCTTCGAGGGCATCGGCCTGGTCCTGCCGATCCAGTCGTCCATGGCGCAGCCGCACCACTTCGAACCTTTACTCGGGCTCGTGATGCTCATCATCACCGTCGTCTTCACCTCGGTCGGCGCGCTGTGCTACGCCACCTTCGGCGAGCGCACCCAGATCGAGATCATCAACAACTTCCCGCAGACCAGCCCGCTCGTCAACGCGGTGCAGCTGCTGTACGCCGTCGCCATCCTGGTCGGCACCCCCGTGCAGCTGTTCCCCGCCCTGCGCATCGTCGAGGGCCGCATCTTTGGCCACCGCCGCTCCGGCAAGCGCAGCCTGCGCATCAAGTGGGTCAAGAACGCCTTCCGCTTCGCCGTCGTTGTCTTCTGCGGCCTGGTGTCGGCTGCGGGCGCCGGGAATTTGGACCGCTTTGTCGCGCTGATCGGCAGTGTCGCGTGCGTGCCGCTGGTGTATATCTATCCTGCGTATTTGCATTATAGAGGGGTGGCGAGCAAGGGCTCGGTTAGAGCGGGCGATCTGGTGATGATGGTTCTTGGAGTTGTTGGCATGGTTTACACCACCGCTGTTACGGTCAAGCAGAGCTTTTTGTGAATTTTTTTTTTTTTTTTTGGGCCTTGATGCATTTACGCGGATCAGACGATTGGGCTTATTAGGGGGTTGGACTTTGGAGTTACTGGGTTTTACTAGAGGTTGGGTAAAAACTACCTACTACATTAGGGAAGAGAGAAAGGGGCATAGCACTGGTTAGAATGAGACTGTTCAGTTATCGGGATGCTGCAACGTTCGTTCTCGCTTTCTTCACGGCCCGTTCTATGGTTAGCCCATCCCGACGAGATGTCCGTGACATGACCGGAGTTGCTTTCAGAGCAACCTCTGGACCCTTATCACAGTAGACCGGTTCCCTTGCGTGATTAAGTGGAGACAGGTACTCCGCATCACGATTAGTAGTAGTCAAACAGAAGCCTCTCCTCCCAATCCTGCGCCCGGCTCTCACAATCCTCGGCTGAACCGTTCTCAGTGAAGTCTAGACACCTACCGAATACCGATCAAGGAAATCGACTCACCTGCACCCGCATCATCAAGCCAGCAGGTCTAGACTCTAGACTCCAAGACTCTAGACTACACTTTCGACACCATCAGCACCCGCCTTTTCGAAAGCACCGCCATCAGAAAACAACAACGAGACTATAAAAAGAAATGTAACAATGTCCACCTGGCGCCAAATGCGCCCCTCCGACCTCCCCTCGGTAATGCGCATAGCAAACGAGATCCACCACGCGCTCCCCGAGAGCGAAACCGTCTTCCGCGAGCGCCTGCGCCTCTTCCCCACCGGCTGCTTCGTGCTGTGTAGCGACAGCAGGAGGGGGGAGATAGGAGGCTACGTGATGTCCTTCCCCATCCGCCGGGGCAAGCCGCCGGCTTTGAATAGCCAGCTGGGCGAGATCCCGCCGGACGCGGATCAGTATTATTTGCATGACTTGGCGATCTTGCCTGCTTTTCGGGGGAGGGGAGCTGCGAGGGACGCGGTTGGGAGGGTGTTGGATGTTGCGAGGGGGTTGGGGTACGATACTGTGTGTCTTATTTCGGTGTATGGGACGGTGTTGTTTTGGAAGAGGTTTGGCTTTGAGGCCCCTGATCCGGGCCAAGTGGATGAGGTGATGCGGGAGAAACTGCGCGGTTATGGGGAGGAGGCGACATACCTTGTGCGCCGAGAGACGTAGGTGGTTGGGATCGTTGGTGGTTCATGATACAGGTTTCGGAAGTGTTGTGGGATTCTGGATGGCTTAGCTAAGGATGACATCGCGGTCTCCCGAGTCTGGTGAAGCGAGGTCTGTTCCGCTGCCGTACCTTGTAATGTAAAACGATGGTTAAGGTAATTCTGCTCACTCTTCCGTGATATAATCAAAAAAAAAAAAAAAGAGGAAGAAGAAAGGAGAAGGAGAAAGCAGAACGAGAAAAAGACGAAAAAGAATGTGGTATCACCGATACCATGATCTAGCCACGGTTATACCAAGCCATTACGTTGCTCTATTACAGTCTGTATCTCGGGCCGGTTGTATGCACTTGCCACAGTAGAACCAACCCCAGACTCTCACGCTGATTGAAGGGCGGTTTCCTATGGGGACCGTGGACCAAAGACAGCAGCTCAGCTATGGTAGTCTGCACTACAGATCAATGGTCTTGACAAGTCGGGACGTGCAGACGAGCCAAGACAACCGCTCGCAAGTTTGGAGCTTCGCAGCAACAAGACGGAAGAAGTGACAACGTGGTCCCCTTAATGAACCTTGACGTCCTTCTTCTTCCTTCCTTCGATTCATTTCGGCATCCGAGTCTGATCTAACCTTGCCGAGACGAGCGAATAGCACTGTACAATGTTGCACAGCCAAGGTACCTATTCTTGGCTATACACCGCTAAACGATCCCGTGCGCATGTCCATCGTCGCGAACGAGGCAAACGGCCCTGCAGTCCCTTGTTCCATAGCCACCATCATCTGTCTCATCAGCGTCCCATCCTGGCCTCCCGGACCACGGCCGTAGACGGCCTCGGCAAACATGCGCAGCTGCATTGGGAAGCGCGGGTCGCCGTAGTGCTCGATGATGTCGCCCTTCTCCACCGCACAGCGCAGGTCCTGGAAGTGCCCGGACGAAGCCATGCCGAACGCCTCGCACTCCCGCCGCTTCTCGTCACTCCACCATGGCGGAAGGAGATCCTCCCTCTGCCTGGCGAGGTGAAGGAAGCGCCGGAAGCCTGCCAATCCGCTGGAGGCCCCTCCATAGAGGCTGTCGTCGTCGACGTCACCGTCAAACGTGTAGTCGTCCTCCACGCGCAGGCGGTAGGCGTCTATGAGGAGGCGGTAGACGTCCTCCTCGGGGCGGTCGTGCAGCCAAGTGCCTTCGTTGAGGCGGGTGAAGGGTATTGCGATGGGCTGCTCGACCCCTTTGGGCGGCGAGAGGGCCGTGTCAGCCGTCGGCAACGGAACACTGCCCTTGCCGCATGTCTTCTTGTGGGCCTTCCAGTCGGCCTTCTGGCAGTCGCGAGAGCAGTAGGGTGTGACCGAGCACTTGGCGCATTTTTTCAGAGTCACCTCAGGGGGCGACTTCAGGCAAACGGTACAAGATCTGGACATCTTGAGAAGTCTGGGATAATTAATCTATAGAATACTTTCACCGCACCATACTCTCCGTACGACTACATGTTCAGGAGAAAGGCGGTTTGCCTAGTCTTTTCCTTGCTCTAGTCACTCGTGAGACCACGGCACTCCACAGAGTCCACTTGGTCTCGGAGAAAAGGGGTTAGGTTTCATCGCGCGGAAATAGCTGCAGGTAACTTACGAGTTCTCTGACAGATCGGGCTTAGATGTAATGAACACGTTACATATTTAGTAGTGGTCGTATATTTTGCAGTACACATGTACGTAATATGCAGACGTCCGTGGTCATCACTATGTAAGGTAACTACTAGTAGTAGTTCAACTATAGTACGTACCTACGTGTGTGAACTTAGGACTAAAACAAGCCCACAAATCTCCCGCTAACAAAGCCAGCCAGTGTTGAATTGTATGTTTGATTGTGTATATCATATCCTGTACTCCTGTGTGTAGGTATTGTATTGTATGTACATCCAACACAACTTAGAATAGAACTTTTCCGTCCGCAGCCCTCAAACTCTAGGCACCCCATACCTCCTGACCTCAGCTAGACATACCCTCAAACTCCCGAGCGCCCTCCACGCCGGCGAACCAAGCAACCCGGTCCTTGGTAAACTGCTCTACCCGCGGGCGGAGCTTGGTCTCGTGCAGAGCAAAATCGTCGACAGTGCCGAGGCGGAGGATGCTGCGGCCCGGGAAGGCCGCGCCGACGCGGTACATGAGCGTGCCGCACGTGGCGCAGAAGTAGTTGGTCATGAGGTGGCCCGAGGCGATGGTCTGCGACTGGGCGAAGATCCTGAGGTTCTCGCGCCCGCGCACGTGTCTTAGATGGGTGTCGGCCACGGTGAAGTTGGAGGCGAACATGGACGCCGTAATCTTCCGGCAGTCGGTGCAGTTGCACACGAAGGTGTTGACGAGGCCTGGGCCTTGGGTTGGCTGGTAATAAAATAGTAATAGACGGGGTCAGTAAGGGCTTTTTATCTTAGACGACCACTCCGAACTTACAAAGGCTAGTTGCACGGCGCCGCAGAAACATGTGGCGGTGGCTTCGTCTTCGGTGGACCAGCCATCGCTCGCGCAGCCGGCGAGCGGGATGTATGATTTTGATATGTCGGCAGTGGCAGCCATGATGTGCGTAGGGTACTCTCGAATCTATGATAAAAAAAAGCCAGAAACACGGTCGTAGATTGTTGGTAGGATGGGGCCCAGGGGAACAGTCAGTACCACTACCATTTATGGTGAGAAGCACGTTGGAACGCCTGTGAGGAAGTATGAATATGACTACTTGCTTTTATACAAACATATTTGGTGAAACTGAAAGACCGCTGACATTCCAGACTCGAATGTTCTGTACGTAGCTGTGGTCGGAATTTCTGGGTCGGAGAACTCCGAGTCTACCAATCCGACCCCGGAGGACTCCGGGATGAAGCCCCTTACTAATAAAGCCAATGGGAGTGTTCCGCTGCACTGTCCTCACTGTGTTGTGGTAGGGCGACTCTTTTCAAGCGATTGGGTGGTGTAAATCAGCGAAGGTGGTCAGCATTCCTGACTCCCGCATAAGATGGTTGATTCGTTCTTGTACCTACCTCATGATCCATCCATCGGCATACAAGGTAAAACTGGCCGCAGATGAGCGATTAGGTAAGCAAGAGCATACCATGACTTCATTAGGCGCATATAGACAAGCTCACACTCCCGTTCGCCGTTAGGTGGGACTCCACACATCTAGGGAAGCAAGAACCCAGAATCCTCTACCTGCTCGTTTATTCTGTTCGTGCCCAGTAGTAAGCAGTACATCCATTACCAGTCGCTCTCCTTCGGCTCCTCCCTGCCGTTTGCATAGAGGTTCTCGTACCGGGGCGCGTCAGGGGTCGCAGGAGATCGATATAGGCCGTCGTGACCATGTCGGCTCTCTCTGGGCGTCGCTTGTCGATAGTATAGCGAAGGCAACCTATCTTATATGTTACAGTCCGCTGGCAGAATGCACTAGGGCTTGTGTAGTCTGAAACTGAAGACTCATTGACAATGCATGTACCATTGGGCGTCCAACGCTGGACTGATCCTGCGCGCTACCAGATCCAGGAGTCAACAGTCAGCTTCCCAATAGCCTGCTCCGCCTCGAGCTCCCTGGCATACTTATCACCGCCTAGACGTAGCAGCATCCCTCTCCACTCATGAAGCAGCGAAGCCCACCGTAGCGGCGTCGTAAACTCCCAGTATTCGGGATACCAGCCCGCCGTCTCCCAGTCAATCAACCCGGACACATGCCCCTCATGCACCAGGATCTTGTGCATGTAAAAGTCGCCGTGCGAAAACACAATCGTGTGCTTGAGTTCCTCCATCTTCCGCCCTTGCAGCGAGTGTCCGGTCAAACTCCTCCTTCGTCTTGAACGAGTGTGACGACGCGATGCTCAGGCGATACTTCGTGAATTCCTCTTCCGAGTCGCACGGCCCGACCTTGTGGTTCGGCACGCGCACGCTACGGATAGCGCCCCCTGAGATGCTACAGATCCTGTTTCGGCCCCACGGGATTCGGCCAAGAGCGCATAATCTCCAGGATCACGCCGAGCTCACGCTCGACTGTCTCCTTCTCCTCCTCCTCGAGAAAATCCTGCACGTCGCCCAGCTCCAGTCCGGGCAAACGGGTCATCAGGATGGACACGGGCGCCTAGGGCTTCTCCGGGTGTACGCCGCAGCTAATGACCTTGGGTGCCGGAATTCCCGCTGCGCGGACCGCGCGTGTGGCGTTGACCTCGTCCAGTGACGTCCCATCCGACCACTTAAGGAGCAAGCCGAATGGCAGCGCTGACATGGCGTGGTTGTGCGGGAACCCGAACCACGCACAGTAGTAGCGGGAGAAGTCTTGGAGGAAAGCGTGACATCGACCGATGATGCGGAGCCATAATAATAAGCCCGGTGCAAGAGGAGGAGGGCACGGGGTGATCCGGCTAGCGAGGGGACGGTCACCGAGGCGTTGGAGCGGCCAGGTGAAATCCGGACGGAGAATTTCGGGGGCGATGCGCTGAAGCCAGGGGGTTTTCGTGTAGGAAAATGGCTTCAAAACGCGACCAAAAGTGAGTTGAAAGGGAAGAAAACGAAGGCCATCCCTGGCTGCTAACCGGCTGTGTTGATGTCTGAGGACCTCCATCAAGAGTTGCAGGCGAAGCGGGGGAAGGGGATGAACAATCCATATGGGCCACCATGGAAGAAAATATCAGCGTAGACGTTTCCTCCGAGATGTGGAAATGGTGGAACTCTCGGTGCCTTATGAGCAGATTTTGGTGACTGGCACCCGGCAGTAGATAAAAGAAGGGTAGGATTGAAGTGATAAAGGATAGATGAAATTCAGAAAGTCGGTGACACAACAACGCTTGTGTGTTGTTGGCTGCACAAGGACTGAGGGCCAGGTTATTAGTATTACGTTACCGATACCTACCTAAATACGCCGCCCGCACAGGACAGGGTCCCGTCCCTCCACATCGATGATACGTGTACTGGTCCTCGGCGTTATAATGTTAGTATAGATAGGTAACTAAGGTAGGTAAGCAAAAGGACTCGTGTGGGCGCCATAAGCAGCCTGTTTCGAGCCAGATCTCACAATGTACCTACCCAAACCTTTACCCAACCGCACACTTGGTACGATTTCTGCATGGCGGGCCACATCTCAGGGAAGTCCACCGCACAATGTGAGGTCACACCACTCGCCAGGACCTCGGACACTCCGGGCTGGATATACTCTTTCCGCCCTGCTTATATACCTTCCGTTAATGACGATGATGTTTAGGTCGTGTGTGGTTTCAGTGCTCGGTCCCCTTCAAAACCACCGCCTCGGCGCCAATGTCCATCCTCTCTCTGCATCCTCCTCACACAACGCCGGCGTCGCAACCCTACTCTCCTCTCCAGTAATAGTCAACAACCTCCTCCTTCCCCCCATCCACTCCTAGTTTCTCAACCTCCAACCATTTTCCCCTCCCCAGTCCCGATATACACGGCATAGATTGTGAAAATTGGGCAGTTGAGCTGGAACTTCCATGGTGTTCCGCTGTGTATGGTAGGAGGAAAGAGAGAAAGAGCACGGACTATGCGCATGGTTCAAGGAGGGGATGAGAAGTCTGAGAAGTAGCACCGGAGCCCTTGCTAAGCAGGTTTTTAAACTATTGGGACCGATCTCGGTCGCCCTTACTGCCAGATTCGGAGACGAATTTTTGTACCCGTTCGATTGCACAACCGCAACCCACCTTCATCCTTTATTTCCCCTCCTCGTAGACATTGTTGCAGACCTCGCCAAACACCTCGATAGCATGGGCGTAGTACTCCTGGACGGTCTTGATCCGGGCGGCTAGATCCCTCCCCAAGGGCAGGAGCCGCTCAGCTTCGCGACCGGCGCCGACGCCCTCTCCGACGACCACCTCGTAGACGGCCTTGACCGCCTTATTCTTGTCACCATCACCCCGGAACCCGCCACTGGCCAGGAGCTGCATCATCTGGTCGGCCACCGACCCCCGGTAGTCGTCCGGCAGCGGGTTCCTGCTGAGCTTGACCGCGTTGCCCATGTTGGTGTTGAACGTGCCGAGCTGGACCGTCAGCACGCGGACGTTAAAGGGCGCCGCCTCCTTGGCCAGGACCCGCGACAGGCCGTCGAGCGCCGCCTTGGCCGCGGCATAGGCGCCCATGCTGTCGCGGCCCTCGAGCGCCGAGCCGCTGCTCATGTTGACCACGACGCCGAATCTGCGCTGGCGCATGTGCGGCAGCACGGCGCGGATCAGACGGTAGGGTCCGAAGTAGACGGTTTCCGTCTGCGCGCGGATCTCTTCCTCGGCGAGGGACTCGGCTGGGGCGTAGATGGAGTAGCCCGCGTTGTTGACGAGTACGTCGATCTGCTGGCCGCCTTTCTCGAGATCCTCGATAATCTGGGCGGAGTTGTTGTCGTCCACATCCAAGGCCAGCCACTTTCCGCCTGACTTTTCAACCTCGGCGACAAGGTCGGGTGTGCGGGCCGGGTTACGGGAGGTCGCGATCAGGTTGTGCCCGTTGGCTTGCACGAGTCGCGCAAGGGAAAGACCCAAGCCCGATGAACAACCCGTAATGAGCCATGTGAGAGGGCGCTTTGGGGTGGTAAACGTCACGGTCATGGTGGAAAGGTGGAGGGATATATACGGTATGGTATAGGTGAAGCGGGGCGAAAAGGTGTGAACGAGATGGACTGGCTGGGGGATGGTCGACAAAGGCCAAGAGAGCCTCATCATAAGGAGGTAGAGTGGCAGATGTTATACTCGGTCATGTCCGACTGGTGCCACAGCTCCGCGGATTATTCGGGGGTCTGCCAGTCACACCAGACATATTCCTGTCTTGTCAAGGTTTAACGCCGCGGACTTGTCCGCTATATCCGTGCCTCCCTCTCTCTTGCGAACTCGAACCTACTTGTATTCTCTTATACGCTCCGTTCTGTCATGGCCAACCACATGACAACCATAGTCGTACCTAGCGGCCGTATCGGCCAGGAGATGACCGAGCAGCTCGTCCTCCAGGGCATCCAAGCCATCGCCGTTGGGCGGCAACAAGATCATGTGTGATTGCCTCGTCGTTGAAGCCGGCTCCAAACAAGGCTCCGGAAGTGGCCCCGGCGAAACATCACAAACCCGCTTCCTGAACGCAAAGGACTTCAACCCTGACGCCCGGTGGAACAAGGGTTGTTGAAAACTTGTAAAGCGGAAGATACGGTAGGAGGCCGTCGTCCGGCGGTCAGCGTCATGTTATCGTGATCTTGACCAAGCCAGCCAGGTGAGGATCTGAGAAATCAACTTGAGAACGTGGCAGATTCAGCCATTCATCGCAAGCGAAGTAACCGACTCGCACGAACATTTGCCTTCCGGTTTGATCCGGAGCCCTCGATAGTATAAGCCCCTCCGCTATTTCAGGAGAGACCCAGCGAGCGATAAAGAGCAAGAGAAGTTCAGATCCCCGCTGCTCTTGTAGACGGCGCCACTTTTCAACCTCTGTTAACCGGTCGGCTGGTTGCAGATCCTCATCCCAGACGATCCAGATGTGACGACCGGTCATGACAGAGCTCGTGGTAGGTTCACCTGGTGGCCCCGACCATGTTACCGTCACCTTATACATATCCCGTTCCCCGTCAAGCTCAATATACCTGGCCCACATGGCGACTGCCCTGGTTCGTAGTTCGGGTGATGTAAAACCGTGTAGATCCGTTGGACCATCCGCCACGACTGAGACCTCTAAGATCTCCGCAAGGCGAATATTATCAGAGCCCCTTTCGTGATACGCCCGGCTCATCTTAATACATCCGTCGACACTGGCCCAGGACCAAGAGGGTGCGTATTAGTTCCGCGTCTTGCTCGCCCCATTGTCCCCGGCGAAATCGTTGCGATGCCAGCACAACTGGACTACTAGATCCTTTTTCCACAGCCCGGCCAGGTAGGTATCGCCTGTATGCTTTCGCAGCGACTCTGCCAGTGACGCTATGGCGATCATCTTATCTGAGGGTCGAGTGAGGGTGCACCGGGAATAGTGTTCGACAAGCGAGCACCACGCCTTGCGGCAGTCTTGTTCACTCTCAAAAAGCAGCCTCGGCTTCGGGTTTGACGGGGGCAGTAGTGACGCACTACCGCCGCGCTCTTCCCACATACCCTCTGGTAGACCGTTCGGAAATTGCTCCGAGGCAACGTGCTCTGCGCACTCCCAGTATACCTGAGATTTGGTGAAGACAAGCTGCCTCGATGCTAGACAGCGTTCCTGGACCACCCAGCCTCGACGGTTGAGGGGCGCATCCGTGACTTCATCTTGCCACGTCCAATTAACGTTGATGTGGTACCTTTTATGGCCGCTGGACTCAACCGTGGTTCCCACGACCATGAAAGGGTCTCTCTTTTTAAAGCAGCCCTACGTGCCATCCGATGCCCACGCAGCTGCAATGTTGCAACGAGCATTGCCGTATATCGATGCCATACGGGGTGATTGTTCGAGCCAGTCCGTCTCGTCGTTTTGTTTGATGCAGAGGGAGTCAATTCAGATGTGCGGAATCCCGAGCGCAAGGGATATCACAAGAGCGTCCCGGTACGTCTTGGGTAGAATTTCCACCGAGCATTCCTTTGAAAATGCGGAGAGCGTGGAAGCGGTTAGTTGGCTGGCTGATGAGAGCCCCAGCAGTGACTCAACGTGACGTAGTCAATGGCTTCGGAGCCGTTGGGGAAGACCAGATGCCACTTCAGTTGGTTGAGGTCTCCGCCGGGCGGTAGTATCTTGACGAGCCTCTTCGGCACGAAGGCAGGCGTCTCTTAGTTCCAGCGAACGGCAGACGTGGTGTGAATTCAAGCAGGTTCGAAGCCAGTGGTTCCATAACTGAGGTACGGAAGCTGTAGAGTTGCCAAGTGCCTCGACGCTTATGTTTCCAACTCGAACTTGGTCTTCCCCTTCTTGAACGGATCGTAGAGAGAAGATTAGTCCCCAGGGGTATCTTGAGTCACGCCCAAACCCATACATATCAACCATGCCATTCTGGTAGGTCCGATCTTCGAACCATGCATCGGAACGGATCCTAGAGGGAAATGGCTCGCCCACTCCAATATGACCGACCTCACTGGCGAATTCGCTGTATGTCTCAGGGATGACGCACTCGATGCCGCGCTCGTGCATCGATGAGTAGATACATGCCCAGATGCGTCGACAGATAAAACATTCCAGTAAAATGGAACCGTGAAAATCGCACAGACTTTGCTGCAGGTTCAACCCATGGGTGAAGGATTGGTACGCGGGCTGCTCGAGCAAGACGTCCCAGAGGGCCGCCCAGCGGTCTATGGAGTCGAGAGCCTCTCGAAACTCGGTTCCGCAGTTGGCGCAAAGCATTATGATCTGAATGCCTTTGAGATGGGTGGAAGTGTCTGGGGAGAAAGCTCAGGATGGGTGTCAAGAAAGTGAGGGGTAAAGACGTGATGAGAACTTGAAGGCTGTGCAAATCAGCCCGAGTTAGGCGGTATTCAAGTTCTGTTGGCAACTGTTCTTACTACCTGGTGGTGGAAGGAGCTACCCTATGGTGTACCAGAAACCATCCCCAGATCATCCTTTTCTTCACGTTGGTCAATCAGAGCTACTTATCAGCAGGAACCGTTCGGTTGGCCAGATGGCATCAATTCAATCTCTTACCATCTAATTGATTGACCTTCAATCTTCATACCTGCTTTTTCTCTCCCTGTCTCACACCGCATGCAACCCTCTCGGCAAACGTGCACGACAGGCTTAGGTTAGGTACTTTCTTAATCAGGTAAGATAAATGGAAAGGGGCGGGGGTTCCAGGTTTTTGCGCCAGCTTCAATAAGAAAACAGCCAATCCTATGCTGTTAGGTGTCCTGATCATGTTCTCAGTGGCTGCCGGGTCGTGTCACAGAGCCACCAAAATGCTGACATAGGCACATCGGGATCCGCTGAGAAGAGCGTTGAGAACAGCACTTCGCTTTGCTGAATATGAAGTTGAGCATAGATCATCGGCGCCACGGTATGAAGCAATAGCAGTAGTGTTCCGTACAAACTTCCATATAGCTCGGTCCATGGGACTACCAACTCCGAGCCGTGTTGCACCATTCGCTCACATGAACTGTTGTTCCTACATCGCTCAACCACCTATGTTTCACTGGCCCTCAACACATTTTATCCCATGATGCAAACTCCGTACCGTAGCTAGCCGCGCCAATAAGGCAACACTTCAAACTGTTGGTTAGCAACTGCAGGTAGGTAGGTGGTATGGATTGCACTCCGGCCATGTCATATGTCGATTGTCCAAGGCAAGTGTTAGTGTGCCGTCGCCGTGAACCGGAAGCGCAGAGCAAACCGGTCAACAATCCAGCGTTGCTGATCACATCAGATCCAGGACTCGTCTCTGCAGGCTAAATGTAACGCCAACAAATATCCCACGAACGGCAACTCTCATCCCGTTCTAGGCATCTCGGGTAGTGCGGGGGTGTACCATGCCGATACAACACAGAGGTCATGCCACGGCCCTGAAGTTGTATTCCGATCTGTGCAACGGACGATCTCTGCCACTAGAGTGCGATTTGCGGGTGCCCTTGCAGCACATGTGCCGGTGCCCCGTGGGAACATGTTCACCCGAGGAGTCGACGAGATGGATGGGGTGACGGGGTGCCGTACCGTACCTCGGCTCGCGATGGTCTATAAGTACATTATGTGGCCTGTTAAAGCCCGATATTCCCAGTCCCTACCGTGCTCCCCTTGCCCGAGCACACAGGCATGCTCCTTACATCAACCATGTCTTCGTTAAGGGGCCTAGGCCGCAGCGGCGAGCTGGCATTGATGCTGCTCTTGTTGCTCTTCAGCCCGCTGTTTGTGGACGCACACCCACGCCAAGTCACCCGCGCCGGTGAAACGGGCCGAGAGCGTATCAGTCTCAACGAAGGCTGGAAGTTCTCGCGCTTCACATCCAACCCGGACTCGCTGTCGTACAACACGCTGAAACCGTGGATCCTGCCGTCGGCGAACGACTTCATCCAGGGCACCAAGCACCCGCGGCCTTCGGGGACGCCGCCGGGCCGCGATGTGCAGTACGTGCAGGGCTCGTTCGACGACAGCGGCTGGGAGACAGTCGACCTGCCGCACGACTGGGCCATCCAGGGGCCCTTCAACGCGCCGGGCATCAGCGGCGGCATGGGCCGACTGCCGTCGAACGGGGTGGGGTGGTACCGCCGCAAGGTGGCCGTGGCGGCCGAGGACGTGGGCAAGTCGGTCTTCCTCGACATCGACGGCGCCATGTCGTATTCGGCCGTGTGGCTCAACGGCAACCTGGTGGGCGGCTGGCCGTACGGCTACAACTCGTTCCGGCTCGACCTGACGCCGTACCTGCGGGTGGGCGACGACAATCTGCTGGCCGTCCGGCTCGACAACGCCGTGGACAACTCGCGCTGGTACCCCGGTGCCGGCATCTACCGCAACGTGTGGCTCGTCAAGACAAACCCGACGCACGTGGGCCAGTACGGCACGTACATCACGACGTCGGGCGTGTCAGACAAGTCGGCCACGGTCAACCTGATCGTCGAGGTCGAGAACAAGGGCAACTCCAGCAGCAGCCAGGGGGTGCAGGTGGCCACCGAGATCCGCGTGCTGGGCGGGACCGAGGCCGTGGCGACGTTCAAGCCGGCGACCGTCAGCATTCCACCGGGCGAGAAGCGGTCTGTCAACACATCGACGACTGTCACCAACCCGCTGCTCTGGGGGCCGGCACCGCTGCAGAAGCCCAACCTCTACGTCGCCATCACAACGCTCTCATCCGGCGGCGCCGTCATCGACACGTATGAAACCCGCTTCGGCATCCGCGCCGTTACGTACGACCCCAACAGGGGCATCCTCGTCAACGGCCAGCGCGTGCGCCTCCAGGGGACATGTAACCACCACGACCTGGGCTCGCTCGGCGCCGCCTTCAACACGCGCGCCGCCACCCGGCAGCTGGAAATGCTCCAAGAAATGGGGTCCAACGCCCTGCGCACCTCGCACAACCCCCCGGCCCCGGAACTGCTCGACCTGGCCGACACGCTGGGCTTCCTCGTGCTCGACGAGATCTTCGACACGTGGAACAGCCACAAGACGCGCAACGACTTCCAGACCATCTTCGCGGACTGGCACGAGCCCGACCTCCGCGCCTTCGTCCGCCGCGACCGCAACCACCCGTCCATCATCGCCTGGTCGGTCGGCAACGAGATCGCCGAGCAATCCTCCTCGGCGGGCGCCAACACGGGCCGCGAGCTGCGCGACATCGCCCGCTCCGAAGACCCGACCCGCCCCGTGACGGCCGCCCTCAACGCAGCCGGCCCGTCGGCCCAGCTCCCGGGCGTCCTGGGCATGATCGGCCTCAACTACCAGGGCGAAGGGCAGGGCACGTCGACGGCGGGCTCCTTCGCCGCCTTCCACGCCGCCCACCCGGACAAGGTCATCTACTCGTCCGAGTCGGCATCGGCCCTATCCACGCGGGGCACCTACATCTTCCCCGTCACGGCCGGCAACTCGGCCACGGTCGGCGACGCCGCAGGTGGTAACTCCACGTCGCACCAGGTCTCGGCCTACGAGCTGTACGCCACGAGCTGGGGCTCGTCCCCCGATAAGGTCTTTGCCGCGCACGACAGGACCGGGCAGCCCTCTTTCGTCGCGGGCGAGTTTGTCTGGACCGGGTGGGACTACCTGGGCGAGCCGACGCCGTACGACTCGTACGCGCGCAGCTCCTATTTTGGGATTATCGACCTGGCCGGGTTTAGGAAGGACCGCTTCTACCTGTACCAGGCGCGCTGGAACCCGGACGTGCGCATGGCGCACCTCCTCCCGCACTGGACCTGGACCGATGACCAGAACAGGGTGGGGCTGGTCACGCCCGTGCATGTGTTCTCGTCGGCGGACGAGGCCGAGCTTTTTGTGAATGGGGTGAGTGCGGGGCGGGTGAAGAGGGGGCAGTATGAGTACCGCTTTCGGTGGGATGAGGTCGTTTATCAGCCGGGGAATATTAGTGTTGTGACGTACAAGGGCGGGAAGGAATGGGCGCGGGCGGAGAGGAGGACGGTGGGCGCCGCGAAGGGGCTGAGTGCCAGCGCGGATCGGACCGAGATCAAGGGGGATGGCTATGATTTGAGTTTTGTCACGGTCGCGGTGGTGGATGGAAACGGCGATACCGTGCCGCGGGCCGACAATGCGATTACCTTCTCCGTGGACGGGCCCGGCACGATTGTGTCGACCGACAATGGCGACCCGGCCGATTTCACTCCGTTCCCGTCGCGGACGAGGAAGGCGTTTAGCGGTCTTGCTCTGGCCGTGGTCCGCGCGAAAAGGGGTGCGTCGGGCCAGATCACTGTCACGGCGTCTGCGGGCGGGCTTGGGACGGCGAAGGTGGTTCTGCAGGCTAGCTAAAGCTATCCGACTGAGTCTGACTACGAGGGCATAACAAGAAGACACGAAAAGCAGCTACAATATTTAACAAGTCCCCCTCCCCTCGCCCTGGTTATATGCCATGGTTGTCAACCACCCTCCTCTCCTCAGCCCACTTCTTCAACGCCTCAAAATCCTTGCACAGATGCACCGCCCCGGTCCCGTCCGTGTCCGGTATCGGCGCCTTGGGGTTCTGGCCCTCGAGCGCCGTGTCGCCGCAGCAGACGATCGACTGGCGCAGGTAGCGGAAGCAGTGGTCCGTGTGCCGCCGCGCGTGGTGCTGCATCTCGTGCGTGTCTCGGTCGTGCAGGTCGTGCAGGTTCAGCAGCTGGCCCCGCTTGGCCAGCTCGAGCTGGTCCGCCAGTTCGTTGTACTTCCTCATGATGCCGTGCTAGTTGTCGTTGACGATTGGTGTTAGCTGTGCCTCGGAGATGTGGCCTGATTACTGGTAGCTGAGAGACTCCGAGACTGACCAGACAGTGGAGCTGGTGGAACACGGCGATCGAATACATCTCCGTTTTCGACTGCTCGTCTATCATCGGGGGCGGCAAGATGTGCTGAGGGTCTGGTTCCACGGCTATGAAGCCGTTCCCGACTGTTGAGGGTTAGTCTTGACCCGCTCCCTCTTTCCGATAGCAGTAATAATGGAGAGTCTAAGGAAAGGTCGCGCACCAGGCATGAACGACAGCCAATCTTCGTATGTGGCATTGATCGACTCGGCCGTCTTGGGATCCGACGTGGACAGTGGATCCTCTTGAAAGACAACCGGTCGAACGGGAACTGCCAAATGTCAGCCGAAGAAGATTACCTTAGGCAAGGGAATACACTCACACTCAGGAACCAGCCCGTTGATCTCACCAACTAGGTGTAGCCTCGATGATGCCCGCCAGTACAAGATCCACCCCACCGCCGCCAGTATCGCAAGCAGCAGTGCAAGACCTGCCAGGAGAAGGTTCAAAATCCTCCTCCATCTGTGAGAAAGACCAACGCCGCTCGGCTTCCCTGGACACTGCTCGTCGGCTGCCGCGCTGGAAGGAAGCAACCTGTCACCCTCCTCCGCCTTGGATACCGCCGACAGGGAGGACGACACGTCGATGCTGTAACGCGTTATATCCGCATCCATGAGGGCCAAATCTCGGTTGTAGGATTTGTTGCCGTACAACACGACCTGCGTCAGGCTAAGTTTGATGAAGAAGAGAGCCGCATGGATAGGAGGTGCCGGGCGCGATCTGTGAGTCGCGACAAAGAGCCACTTCACGTGTGGCGGACTTCGGGGACAGGATGCAAGGGAGACAAAGCGGCATGACACGGGTCTCGCACTGTGCATTGGTAAGCAGTCAGCCCGGCAAAATTCCATGATTGCACAGTATGAAGCCGTTCGCCGGGCTGTTTTAAGTCCGAGACATGTCCCGAGCTAAGGAATGTTTGCGTCCAAGGCTGGTTAAACAGGAGGGGACGCCCCACACAAACAATACCCCGACCTTGCCTCTAGATCCCTTCCACCTATATCAAACGTCCTCTCCCTATCCAATGTCTGCCCCTCGCCGTGATTAGACCTAACCGAAACGATATGTTTCTTGCACCTTTGTATACAAGAACGTTTGCACACCTGTACGCCACATGTAACTACCTCCTTAGGCACTCGTCCCCCAGACTATGGCTTGTATGTCTCTGACTCTGAGTACGGTAGTACGTGTGGTTCGCCCTACTCTCGACAGTGAATCGATCTGGCTGATTTCTCAGCAGTCGCCGCGCGTTTTTTGTTCTCCCCTTGGGGACGACGAAGTCGACGTCGGCAGTCAAGCGTGCCGATCCGAGCATCAAGCAAGCAGCGCCTCCCACAATGGCGTAGTGCAGTTCTTCTCCAAGGCTCAAAGCAACTGCCCGGGCTGCAGCAGTGACTTGGCCAGGCGGAGGATACGGTGAGGTTGCAGTAGATGAATCCATTATATAGTATGATGACGAACGGGAGAAAACAGACGGAGTGGGATTGAGTTGAGTTTGTTGATTGTCATTTCCATTGAGTGTTAAGGTCAAGAGGAACCTGATCAGTGTCTTGCAGGCAGTCACCTCAATCGACCTCGCATGAGGCTCGTGTCTTTCCTTTATTTAGGCATCCGTTGGTTCCTTCCTGCATGAACCCGCCAACCCCCGAACTCTCCGCTGCAGCAACCCCGCAGTCTGATTCTCCCAAGGTCGGGTGCTCTTGCCAAATTCTCGGCGAGGCTCCTACTCCGTGTTGAGTGTATCCCCTCGAACCGGCGTCAACTGTCAAGTCTACAAGGCCCGAACTGAGATATGGAGATGAGACTGATCATCATGGACGGCAGTCAACGCCTCCTTTGTCTGAAATCAGGCGCACACAGGTGACTAAGTTGCCTCCCAAAGCCATACGTATCAATGGGCAAAAACGAAAACAGAACCGATATGTAGTTATAGGTAGCAAGAGAAAACAAGCCCGAGAGTCGACTCAGTCGAGACAATTTGAAATCTGCAAGATACACAACCCTAACCCTGCCCGGTGCGCTCCAATTCAGTCACATATGCCCCGCTCATCTCAGGCTGCTCTTACCTTACGGAGTAGTACTCCAACACTACTTCCTCCCATCCGCCTACCATCACAATGGTATCAACTATGGGAGCTTCCCCGACACGGCACGAGCCATGTGCCATTTTACGGGAGCGAGGCATTCCATGTCTTGTCTGGTTCGAAGATGCGATCGCTCCGTACGGCGTACCAACGGTGGTCTTCAACCTGCACGTTCTAGTTCCAGACATCGACGAAGCCGCAAGCATGTTCGCTGAAACGGCTGGACTGATGCCGGGCCGCCGACGGATATATACCACTTCTTGACGGGGCCTTTCCCGCAGCGACGCCTGAATCCCCCAGCTCCAGAGACCACCCGGGAGCCGGAGACAGATCAACCAAACAAACACCCACCGAAACCAACTACAACAGTTCTCCTCCCAGCTTCCGACTGGAACGTTCCTATCGACAGCCTACGTCCATGTTCTCCGGATAGCTTTGTGCCTCCTCTCCCTGTCCTTCTCGACGCTATGATCGACAGCCTGCTCGATTCACCTGACGACAGCAAGCTCCGGATGCACCTGGTTGTTCTCGTCGGTTATCTCTACACTTACTGTAGAACCCTGAAAACCCAAGACTTAGCAGAAAACCTGCGGCTCGATCATCGGCGATATCACTACGACGTCCTTTCGAGACCCGGCCGAGGGACAATCCCCTTCCTCAGGGAACAGCGTCAAATCAGGGCGGAAATAAGAGAGGGCAAACGGCAGCCACAGCGGAACTCGTGGTACTTGCCGCCGAGCCGTCCCTGAGAGCTGCCTCGCCAATGCTCAGCCCTGAGCCGAGAACCAGAGCAGCGCCGGAATCCCGGGGGGTCGCGGTGAGGAATTCCGGGAAAGATTCTGCCCTCTGAAGACTCGATAGTTAGTTACACTTCTATCACAATTGGCCGTCGACCACCTAGAGAGGCGCGTCTTATCTGTATCATCCAAGCTTTCACACGCGGGAGAGACGCCGCAACTGAAACCATCTCATCTCGTAGGGCTGGTCATCATCGGAGGGAAGATCATCCGCGAAGGTAGCCCAAATTACAATGGCAGGGTTGCAAGCTGTGCTCACTGCTTCTGGGCTCCGCTTAGCCCCACCCAGCGCTGGATCCAGGGTCCCGAGCTCCAGGCCGCAGTCAATTCATCACTGGACTCGTCTTTCACGGTGAACTATTCCGTACCTCTCCATTGAACTTCTGCGACACCGGACTCGACTGCCAGCGCCAGCATGAACAGAATGCAATCCGGTCAATCCAATACCTTCAAAGGATCATCATTCACAATGCAACGCGCATCCGGGGCTGTGCGGCGTCACCGCCAAAGTGCCGGGAAATTGATTTGCGGCTGACGCCCAAGGCCTGTTTTAGTGTTGCCTGATGACCCCAGTCGCGTCTTCCTTTTCGCTTGGCATGTCGAGAATCGGTAAGGTGCGCGACCGCTGGTCTGGGTTCAGGAAGGATGGGAAAGGTGGGCGATCGGATGGTGGCTGTTAAGATGCATGGTTGCCCCAGCCGCGCTTCTGCAAAGATTCTTTCCCGAGTTTTCGCTTCCCTCCCGGCGCCGCTGCAGTCACCAAGTCGCCGTCACCAGCGGCCAGGACGCCTACAGCCATGGCCGTCATGAGTCTCCGTCGGTTGGTCGCCGTCTCGGCCTGGCTCAGCGCCGTGTCCGCCGGCCTACAGCGTGAGCAGCCGCACGCACCGGGTCCCGTCCAGACACCGGTGCCCGACCTGAAGGATGCCAATCTTCTCCTGGCTCCGCGCGTGCTCACGGCGCGGCCGGCCCCAAGAGCGCTGTTGCAGAAGCGCGACACCAACACGTGCGGATATCTCGACGGGAATTCCAGTCAGTCATTGCTGTTCATCGTGTGCGACATCAGGTTCTGACACTTGCATAGGGTCGGCATATATCTGCGGCCATGATGAAGCGCAATGTTTGTTCAACACGGAAGCCTCTGCTGTGGGCTGCTGTTTGACGACAGACTGCAACATCTACACTGCCTGTCTGGACTACTCGGCGTCCGACAGGAGTTCCACCCTGGATATGGATAGGACGCGGTACTGGTATGCAACTCGCCGTGGCCCTCTTCTCTCGAATGGCGATGCTGACCACACCAGTTCCGACTCGGACAAGCCGTCCTGTGCTGTCTTGCGGTACGCCGATCCGACAAACTCCGTGTCCGGCTACACGATCCCAACATGCGACACCGTGGCGACGACGCGTCAATTCTACTTCAGGTCCTTTGACACAAGGCCAAACTCGCAGACGAGCAGGAGCAGCTTGGTATTGACGACCGAAACGTCAGCCGAGTCCACCAGCACCTCGGCCTCCTCATCGTCCTCCGATATCACTCAGGCCGCCACCACAAGCGATTCGACCAATACCTCCACTTCTACACCCGCTGCAGCGTCGTCATCCACTCCGGTTGGGCCTATCGTGGGCGGTGTAGTGGGTGGTGTCGGTAAGTCTACATCTCCACAAGAGTCTCTGCGTATCAGCGACGCTAACCCCTCTGCTCTAGCCGGCCTCGGCCTGCTCGGTCTCGGCGTCTTCTTCCTCCTCCGGCGCAAGAAGCAGGACCCGGCCTCCCCGATGGCACCCCCAGGCGGCCCAGTCTACATGCCGCCTCCAGGCCAAGGCCCGTACCCGAACCAGCCATCGCCTCCGAACATGGCCAGTATGCCCGGCACCCCAGGCGCCTTTGACCCGCGCTACAGCATGGTCAAGCCCCCGATGGCGACGACGGTCAGCTCGATGCAGGGCTCGCACATGAGCCCAGATCCGATGGGCATCTCGCCGGCCAACAGCCCATCGCCGGTCTATCATACGCAGATGCACGCCATGGCGCCTATACCGGGCCAGATGGGCATGGGCACGCCATCTCCGCCGCCGCCGCATCACTCCATGGGCGGCGGCACGCCCCCTCCACAGGGTCACTTCGCTCCGCAGAATGGGCCGTATGTCCCGTATCCGGGCCCGCAAAAGCAGGAGCCGCATTTTGGCGCGGCTGAGTTGCCCACGCAGCGCGGGGATGGGCAGGTGCATGAGCTGTCTTAGGAAGGAAAAGGGGATCTTCAAGAGAAATGGGAATTTGTAGAATGACCAGACTTTTGCTGACGTTCGCTGGTTCTCTTCAGCCCGTATATATTTTACCTAGAAGTTGAGTGGGCCGGGTTTAGACTACTGAAAGGGAGGATAAAAATTATAATGCGCTTGTGGGAGCTACCATTCTGTGCCCCCCTATACGGCATACTGTATGCGGTTACATCACCGAGGACATGAGTCTAAGGTCCTTTCCCCCGATGAGTTTGTCCGTGGTAAGAGTTGCTTCACCTATTACTTAGGGGTCCGTAGCAGCTCTTACCCCTTGCTGAGCGGGATCTCAAATGCTTGCTTCATCGTACAGTACACAAAGTCCGTATAGGTCAGTAGAGCGTCGATCTCGTATCTTCACAATCGAATGTCGGCGGTTCAATCCCGCCTGGAAGCAAAATCTTGGATTTCGCACAACTGCAATTGATGACTCAGCAAGCCCGGGCCAACGACTCACCCGAAGTTTTGCCGGCCGAGAACCCGTTCGCGTTCCCGGAGTGGGGCCGGCTCCGTATCGACTGTAAACGGCGCCGGCAACGGAGGCCGGAAGGCGTCGCCTATCCTACTTCATTCACACCCTATTGCGTCCCTCAGCTCGCACCCCGCGTGTTCGCGATGGCGGCGTATTTTCGGCGCTAGGATCCCGTCCCCCGGTACGGGGACGCGAACTAACTACGCCCGACCCTCGAACCTTGGGTGTACTAGCCTTACTAGCCTAGCTCGCCTATACTATTATAGCCTCCCTCCTCTCCCCTCCTCCTCCTACTCCCCTAAATCCCTAGAACTCCCTTCCTCCTTATCTTCTTTCCTACTTCTAATATACTTCTTAACTTACTATAATAATATAACGATAGTCGCGTTTCTTTAGAGCAGACCTAGAGAGTATTAATATACTCCTCTAGACTTATATAGTTAGTGCTATCGAGGAGGGTAGTAATAAAAAGCCCTTTATTGCTCTAGATATGAAGGTAGAGCGCGATAGAATATAGGAAGAGTAGACTAAATATATCTTCTCCCTCTCCTTCCTATACTTCCCTAATCTAAACTAAATCTCGATATAAGCCCTCGGACTAATATACTGATATATTAACTAATTTCTATTACTTTATAAAATTTCTATAAACTTACTAGAAAGAAAGAAAGTGTAATAGATAGATATAGCGCTCCCTAGATAGTATAAGGCTTACTATTGAGCTCTAAAACTAGTACTAACTAAGTGAAGCTATAGCGATCTTAACTCCTACTGCTTCTAAATAGATTTCGCCTAGGACCTATTAGCCCTAAACCTTTAGGCACTAGTCTAGATATTTCTATACTAATATATAGAAAGCTCCTATAAGGAATATATTGTATTAGGGTCTAAGGAGCGCGCTATAGTCTATATAGTCAACTCTGCTTATAGTGTCATTGAGGTTTAGCGGATGCTTGTTATAGCGGCCGATTATAATATCCTCTATATTAAGCGGGCTATACTACAAAGGAATAATTAAGCCCTAAAGGCCAGCAGGCTTATATTAAAGTAGGAGCAAGAAGGCGAGATATATAAAAGACCTGCCTATTTAATTATTAGGGTATATAGGGCCTAGAAATAACTCTATCACTTCTATCCCCTTTATATAAAACTTATATCACCTTGTATATCACTAAGGATACTTCCTCTATACCTCCCCTCTTCTTATTCTACGCTTCTACTATTCGTATACTATACTAAACTACTACTTAGCTAGTAGATTCTCTAGACACTAACGCTAGAACTCGGGCTAGAGATCGACTCGTCGTATAAGAAGGTGGAGGCAATAGTAGCAGATATTATTATTATTCTTATAGCGCTATACCAGCGTGCTGATAATATACCCGCTACGTGTCAGGACCAAGAGTCCTATGGGTTGTAAGTCAGAGTGAGGAGGTACGAATAAGGCACACGCAAGCACTGAGCAGCCAGGGAAATGTTTGTAAGGTAGGTCTTAGATTGGGATCACACTGAACTCTGCCCCTCCCCGAAATGAGGCCCTCTCCTGCGACTCTTATCTTCTAGCTTCCTCACCCCTTGGCGTTCACCCAGCTGATCCCCTGATGGATCAAGGCCTATTATTCCCCCTTGCTTACTCACTGCCTACTCACTGCTCCCTCTTGTGGCGTTGCCCTGCTGACCTCCTTGCAGATCGAGCTTGCTACTCTGTCTGCTTACTCACTGCTGCAGTACTTAGCATGCAGGGATAGAGCGCCACCCCCTCTCGCGGCCTAGCCAGCTCTGCTTGGCTCCGGCCTGGAGCAATAGAGCTTCTCCGGCTCTGTGACGAATTCGATCCTGACACTACGCTACTTACAAGGGTATCGTTCTACTATACGGTCATTCAACTAGGTACCGGCGGTTTCCGTCTAGGCTACTTTAAAGATCCTCTATATAAGCAGTTCACTATATCTATTATACGCGATCCCTATAACCGGAACCGGGTAAAGCCTATTATTATATACAGAATTCATCGGAATAAAATCAAGGAGGCTAAGAAGACCGTTAAATATGAGAAGAATATATTATAAGTATTTTCATCCTTTAGTAGATAGGAGGCCAAGAACTAATAAGATATACCTCCTACCGCCTATTAATATATATATTCTCCTACTCCGCTATGCCTAGCTATTTACAAGGCGCGCCGGACCCTCTACTGCTATGTACAAAGGAAAAACCGTACCGTTTAGGCCGGGTAAAAACCTTCGTCGGAAGTAATAGGAAAGACATGGTTTCAGTGATACACGCTGCTGCAAGTAAAGAAAAAGGCCTTGGGAAGGCCTTGGGCCAACGGCTAGTAGGGTGCTAGCCCGGCTAAGCCGTGGCCACGGGTGTGGCTAGCTGGGCTCTCTAGCTTCCAGTTCCTCATCGAGGTTCCGAGCGAGCCTATATTCCCCTAGCCGGCCCGAGTCCATTAGCCAACCCAGTACCTTCTTCAGAAGTCTTCGGTTCCGGTAGCCTAGGCCCTGTAAAACAAGGCTAAGGTCCCGGTGGGTGCGTATTAGTTGCCTAGGCCAAGTTCTTGGTATAGGTGGTATAGAGCACCAAATCACAAGATGCTCTACTGTCTCCCGGCCTTCCCCGCATTCGCAATAGGGGGTAGGCTGGTTACGGGCCTTTTGTTTAAAAAGAAAGTCCCATAGGCCTATAGCCTCCGTACGGGCCTGTACTAGTAGGGAGCTCTTGGCCTTTGTAAGGCCTTGGTGTTTCCGTAGGCCTTGGTTTGTGAAGAGAACTGTTGGTAGGCCTTCGTCGGCTAGCCTGGTTGGCTGTCCCTAGACCTGGGTTTTCCACCTGGCCTCCCAAGCTCTTAATAATGCCCAGTCATCCTAGGTCTTGGCCAATGGTGGGCCCAAGGCTTTAGCCTGGGCGTTCCATTCGGCCACTACAGCCGAGGCCTTTTCGACGTCTGTTGGCTTTCCTGGGCTCCGGGGCCGGCCCCGTAGCCTCCAGAACCTTCGTTGGAGCCTGTTGCAAGCCCCTTGGATGATTTCCTTTGGTGGGCGTCTCAGGGCCTCTGGGCCTAGCCCGGCCTGTAGGATAGGCTCGTTGAGCCGGCCTTCGAAGTCGGCTAGCCTCTTGTTAAGGTAAAGGTCTAGGGGGGGGATCCAAGTTTCCATCTCGAGGTTCCGTATAGGGGTAGCCTTATAGGCCCCGGCTACGATGCGTAGGCTTCGGTTCTGGGCCTTTGCTAGGTCCCTGGCTAGGCCTTGTGGTGAGCCGTTGAGTGTTGTAGGCTTGTGGAAGCTGGATGCCCCATAGGCTATTGCGCTACGAATGCACTTGGTATAGACCTCTCTGGCCCTGGCTAGCCCCGGGCCCCAGGTCTTGGCTGCTATCCTTGATAGGGCAAAGTCTTGGGTTCTTACCTTGGTAGCTATGCTGGCTCCGTGGGCCTTCCAAGAAAGCCTCCAGTCGAGCCAGACCCCTAGGAACCGGGCTGAAGCCGTTGGTTTAACCATAGTATGGTCATGAGGTGTGACGAAACCACAGGCAGTCCTGCCTCTGAAAGGGTTCGCCGGTCGAAGGTACTGCTGGTCGGACTGTAGGTCTCGGTGAAGCCAAAAGGTTCACAACAATGCAAGTCGCAATGTCTGCACAGTAATGTAGGGCTACCTTACTGCTTGTATTGCTCACTGGAGAACTCCCAGAGTCCTCCAGAATGAATGACTATATACTAGCTGGTTTTGGTCCGCTCACCATGGCTCACCAGTGAGCCTAGGTGATTCTGCTCGTCCGCTCACCTGGTGAGCGGGCGCTCTTACATATGCTCATCAGCGCTGCGAGCGCTCTTGCATGTCCCTGTGTACAATGATTGGCTGCGGATACACCCTTGTCCGCCCCACCGGGTCACTGCATGTGGTCAAATCGTGACACGATGCCCCTCCTCAACGTCTTTCGCCCCGAAAGACTTGGGTTGTTTCAAATAGCGCCAACTGCCCTTGCTTCTGTAGGTACGCGGGTCCCTGCTGTCTCCCTCTTTACCTTTTCAGGATGCTAACACGATGTCGGGACGCGTGAAGAAGCCGTCCCGTCTGCGTAATTCGACTGCCGAACGGCACGCCCTTGCTGAAGAGATCGAGTCTGTTGGTGTGGAGGCCGAGATGCCTTGCACTCGTTGTTGGACTGCTACCCCACGCGCGCGATGCGTCGTGGCGGAGGGCTCTTCCCGGTGTTCTCGCTGCGTTCGTCTGGGGAAACCTTGCGACGGGACCAGCGTCGCGTCCCTTCGTGAGTGTGGCTGATGGGTTCTTTCCCCCCCCCTTTTTTTTTGCTAACATTCCTAGTGTTGAGTAATGCGTCCGAGCGTAAGCGAATGGATTCTGAGATTGCCGAGATTGAGGATCAGCTTGCGGTGTTGTTGTCGCGGCTGAACCGGATGCGTCGCCAACGCCGCTTTGTCGAGGAGCGGGGGTCCGAACTGCTTCGCCGTGGCATGCAAGGTTTGGACGAGGAGGATGGTGTGGTCCCGATGTCGGATGAACAGATTTTGGTCGGTCAGGCACAGGCCTTGGGTGCCGTAGGGGTGTCAGACTGGGAGGCCATTGGTGCTGTCCCGTATGGTTCTGCGGGCCACGATCCGTTCTTGGATTCGCTACTCGGGGGTACCGCCAAGTGGGTGCCCCTATCCCCTCCGTACGTCGTTCTTCGTGCTGACCGCCTTCTTTAGCGCTGGTGCTGGCTCTCCCTCCGTGGAGCCTCCTCTTTCGGTCGGTCAGGATCCCTCTGGTGGGACTCCTGCAGCTTCTCAGGGTAGTGGGGGTTCGTAGTTGGTGGTGGTCAGGTCTCGGTCGCGCCTGCCGTGCGTGTTGTGTTGTAGCGTGGCTGCCTGCAGCCGCTCTTTCCTGCCTGGGGTTCTCAATCTGATTCTTGTTGCCTGTTTCCCAACAAATGAAATGGCTCAGTGGTGTAGCTTGGTTGTCACACCCGAGTGAATGCTCTGGGAGATCGTAGGTTCGAATCCTGCCTGCGCCTCGTCTCCACGTGAGTGGCTTTACCGCGGGGTAAGGCGACTCATACGGAGATTTTTGCGCCTTCCTCCTGGCCGATCTGGGTTCTGCCGGTGGAATTCTCTTAGTTTTTCTGCGCAGTTGAGATGCTCTGCCGGTTCCCATGAGTTGTCTTCCGGTCCGAAGTCGAGCCATTTGATCAAGTATTCTAGCCTTCCGTTGGCTATTCGTGAATCCAAGATCTCCTCAACGTCCCATTCTTCTTCTTCGTCCTTGGCTTCAATGTCCTTCGCAGCCCGTGCGTTCTCGGGTGCTGGTTCGAGGAGCGAGATGTGGAAGACGTTGGTGCGTAACTTCATCGTTGATGGTAACGAAAGTCGGTAGTTGGATGTCGAGATTTTTGCGTCAATCTTGAACGGTCCAATCTTCCTGAAGTCGAGTTTCTGGCTTGGCCGTTTCGTTTTCAAATTTCGGGAAATGAGGTAGACCATGTCTCCTCTCTCAAGGCGAGGTCCCTCGAGCCGATGCTTGTCGTAGTACTTCTTCATCCTGAGTCTAACGAACTCGAGTTCTTCTTTTAGCATCGCGTGCAACGCGTGCATCTTTTCTGCCTTGACTTTTGCCCTGGGTACCGCAACATCTGGTCCCTGGCGTAAATCTGCTTCGTAACCAAAATTCGCGAAGAACGGAGTGACTTTTGTTGTCTCCGTTGGCGTTGTATTGTATGCGAGCTGTGCCGCTGGCAATAGGTCAACCCAGTCGTCCTGTTGGAAGTTGACGAACGTTCTAAGGTATTGTTCGACGATCTGGTTGAGCCTTTCTGTCTGGCCATCTGTCTGCGGGTGGTATGCTGTTGAAAGCTTGCTCTTCGTGCCCAAACGCTTCGTAAGCGCTTGCCAAAACTTTGATGCGAATTTGGTGTCTCGGTCTGTGATCCATTCTTCCGGCCATCCATGAACTGCTGCGATGTGCCGGTAGATCGTATCCGCAAGTTGCTCTGCTGACCATGATTCTCTGTACGGGAAAAAGTAGCTCCACTTGGTAAGTCGGTCGACCACAGTGAGGATGCTGTCGTACTTCGTTCCGGTAGTCGAATCTTTTGAAAGCGGTAGTTTGGTGATAAAGTCCATCGTCACCGAACTCCATGGTCGTTCTGCAACTGGCAATGGTTCTAAGAGCCCGTATGGTTTGTGCCGTGCCGACTTGCTTCGATTGCAGAGGTCGCATTCCTGCACAACAGTCTTGACTCTAGTCCTGAGTCCTGGGAAGTCGTAGTGTTGCCGAACCTTGGCGATGGTTTTGGCAATTCCCATGTGTCCTCCGAGCTTCGACTCGTGAAGTGTCTTGATCAGTTCTGTTTGATCCTGTGGTGCGACGTAGGCCTTGCCGTTGTACCACAACGCTCCATCTCTCCAAGAGATGCCTGCCTTATCGTCTGCGTCGTTCCTCTTCCGGTCCTGGAAGTCTTTTCCTAGCCGTTTTTCCCTGAAGACTGCGCAACATTCTTCAAACGGTTGCAGAGGTTGTAAGTCGGGATCTTCGCCCTGTTGTGGAAGCGTATCGTCGTCGGGATCTTCCATCGGTTGGGGAGCGTGCCGTAAAGAACCGTCTGGCTGTTGTTGAAGTAATGGTGGCGAGGCTTCTGGTTGGCTATTTCTGAAGTGATCTGGCCTTCTGCTTAATGCATCTGCTCGCGCGTTCTCCGAGCCTTTCTTATAATTGATCTTGAAGTTGAATTCTGAAAGGAACTCTGCCCATCGAGTTTGTCGTCCGTTCAACACCTTCGTGGTGGTGAAGTATCGCAAGTTCTTGTGGTCTGTATAGACCTGAACTTCGTGAGTTGTGCCGCTGAGGTATGGTCTCCATTCTTGAAAAGCCTCGATGATGGCTAGCAATTCTTTGTCGTGGATTGGGTAGTTGAGCCGTGGTCCTTCGAGCTTCTTTGAAAAGAATGCAACTGGGTGTAACTTCCCATGTTCGTCGCGCTGACCTAGCTGTCCCCCGATCGCATAATCGGATGCGTCGGTCTCCACCTCAAATGGCTTTCGTGGGTCTGGTAACCAGAGCACTGGGTCGGCGATGATCGCATCGCGGATCTTCTGAAATGCTTGCTCGTGCTCGGCTTCCCACCGGAACTCGATGTCTTTCTTCGTGAGTTCGTGCAATGGTCGTGCAAGGTCGCCAAAGTTCCTGATGAACATTCGGTAGAAGTTGGCGAATCCGATGAATCCTCGCACTTCTGTCGTCGTTGTTGGTCGTGGCCATGTTTTGATCGCTTCAATCTTCGCTGGCTCCATCCTGATTCTGCCAGGCGAAATTTCGTATCCAAGAAATACTGTTTTCGTAACGTGGAATTCGCTCTTGTCCTTGTTGACTGACAACTTGTGTTCGTGGAGTGCATCCAGCACTGCCTTTACGTGTTTCTTATGTTCCTCGAGTGTCTTGGAGAAGATGAGGATATCATCTAGGTAGCAGACCGCGAATCGGTCGAGGAATGGGCGGATCGCATGGTCAACGACCGCCTGGAAGGTCGCTGGTGCGTTCGTCAATCCGAAGGGCATTACAAGATACTCGTAATGGCCGTAGGGAGTGCGAAACGCTGTCTTCCATTCATCCCCTTCCTTGATGCGAATATGGGCGTACGCTGTTGGAAGGTCGAGGCGAGTAAAGTAACGGGCGCCTGCCAACTGGTCTCGAAGCCGCGAGATGAGTGGCAAGGGATACCGGTTCTTTACTGTCTCTCCGTTCAGCTGTCGGTAGTCCACACACATCCGAAGCTTCCCATCCTTCTTTGGAACAAATAGGACTGGGTAGCCCGCCGGTGATGTTGATGGTCTGATGTGCCCTATCTTGAGATTCTCCTCAAGATATCTCCTTAACTCAGCATCTTGTTTTTCGTTGGTGTGGTACACCTTGAAGAACTTCAACTGGGCTCCTTCCTTGAGCTTGATTTCGTGATCCCAAGGTCCGTGGTCTGGTAGCCCTTTAAGATGCTTTGCTTCGAACGCCGGGTGTCCCTGGTACTCTGCCGGGATCTTGCCCGTCTCCGCGTTTTTCTCTGTGCTTCGGTAGTACGAGAACTTGTCTCCGGCCGTGATGCTGGCCGCTTCTCTCCAGGTGACCCAATCCTGGAATTCGAATTCTCCGGTCTCGTTGATCGAGATGACAGCGATTTCGATGTCGTCTGTGTCTCTCTGAGCCGCGCGAGGGCGTCGTCGCAAGTGGCGTCGTCTCTGGCCTGGTCTTGCCGATTCTCGCTGTTTGTTCTGGTGACTGCCGCCTCTTCCTGAGTCCGTAGTGCGCTGCCTGGCACTGTCCGTCTCCTGCGGTGGATCCATAGGGGCCGCCTCCCGGGGCAATCTTCCCTGCTGCGATCCGTCGTCTGCGCTTCCCATCTGGTTGGTCGGATACGGCCTCTGTTCTCGAGGTCGTAGGTGGCCACCTCCCTTCCAACTGATGTCTGGGTCGTAATCTCGATGCCATGGGCGTCCAAGGATCATGTCTTTCCTAGGCCCCATTTCAACAATGTCAAACACCACCTTGGTAGTTTTCCCTTCCACTGTAATGTCAAGTGGTTCTGTTTCTCGTCGGACCCATTGGGTGTCGAATGGTCCCTTAACAATGTGTTGTTTCTTCTTGATCCTCCATGGGATCCTAAGTCGGTTGACAAGTGCTGGCGAGATGAGGTCGACCTGAGATCCTCCATCTACCAATGCCAGTGTTTGGAATCTTTTCTAATATGCCGTAACCCAGATTCTATCATCGGGTTTGTCGTTCTGAATCGCAGCGGCTTCCTTTTCGCTCGCTGGGAGGTCGTAGATCCTTTTCCTTGCGTGGTTCTTCCTGCACCCGCGGATCTGTCGTCGTTGTGATGGATTTAGTGGTCTTCGGGCCCCTCGGAGGGCCCTGAGCCGTTTCCCAACTCCGTCTGAGCATCTGGATAGGCGTCCCCATCCTCCTGTGCCTCTTGGTCACCGTCCTGCGGTCCAAGTCTCGGGAGTTCATTGAACAGTTGTCGAATTTCGTTGGCTCTTTTTTCTTCCTCTCGCCGTTCGCGAGGCGTCATCCACCTTCGTGTGCGTGTCTTGCGTTCGTGGTGTTCCTGGAGCTTTGCTTGCATATGGATTAAGCAATCCTGGCTTTTGCATTGCCGAGTGTTGTTGGGCCATCTCTGGCAGTCTTCTGGCTGAGTTCTTCGCGGTGTCACCCTGATTCTGTTGCATGCACTGGTCCTTCCGACCTTCCATAGGAACTGGTCGGCGCCGGTTCCTGCGTCCCAAATCCATGAAACTGGTCGGGGTTCTCCGTTTCGGTCGGTAGGCCTATCGGGCCAAAAGTCGTTGTCGAACTTCGATCGAAAATGGTATCGGCATTCGTGCGCGATGCACTGGAACCATGGGACGTAGACGTGGTCGTATCGCTGGGGTTGGAGTCGAAGTGCGTCTTCTTCATGGGGTTCGTAGCGCGGGCCAAATCCAATCCAGATGCGTACCGCGTTGCTGTCCCCGACGCCGTTGTACGGCTTCTTTTTCCAAAAAGTGTCCCAATCTTGTGGTTCCTGCCCCTTGAGTCTTCGCTGGTTCTGGGCCTTCTGGTATTCAGCCTCGGGGTTCTTGATTCCACCATTCCTCCTATCCTGGCCTTGGTCTTGTGCCGGCCCATCCCATAAGTTCGAGTGGTGTTCCTCCTGGACCCTGACTAACTTGGCCTTGACGAATTCCAGCTGGCTCATAGCCTGAGCCTTTTCTTCCGCGAGTCTTCGGGTAACCGTTCGAAGCTCGGCTTGTTCTTCCTCAACCTCCTGGAGGCGTTAGGCGAGAAAGATGGGGTTCGGGCCAACAGGTTCGTCGCCCGATTGTCGTGTCCTCCATTGACCTTCTTCGTTCTGGGTCAACTGGAATCCCCAATCTTCTGCGAGTTGCGATGCCGCGGCGGCAGCGATGTCGTAGCCTGTGATGGGTTCTTCGAACGTGACGTAGGGGCTGTTGCTTCCTGACCGGGAGGAGTCGTCGATGCTCCCTTCGGCCATGCCCCGGTCGACTGCGTCGTCGAAGTCATCCTCGGTGTAGCTTGCCGTAGCCACTTCAACCACGCGGGTTGACTTGTCGATCGTGGCGTTTTCCTTGCCGGGCACCTGCTTCCAGTTCTTCTTGCTGCGGCACTCCCGCTTGAAGTGTCCTTTCTTGCCGCAGTTGAAACAGGTGGCTTGGGACTTGTCCTTCCGTCCCTTTTCTTCACGCTGGGTGGCGTCCACGTCCATCGGTCCAGCGTGGGTGCCATGCGACGTGCTGGGGTATTGTCGCTTTTTCTTGTCATTGGCCTTGACGAATGTAGGCTGCGTTCCGCGTCCCTTGCGTTGCTGGCGTCTGGCGTAAATCCGGTCGTCGATACGGATAGCCATGGCGATATATTCGTCAAGCGTATCGGGTCGGTCTTTCTGGTACAGTTCATCCTTGACTTCTTCCTTCAAGCCATCGTAGAACAACTGCATAAGACCTTCGTCATTGATCTCGCACCGAAGTGAATCCTGGCGGAACTGCATGGCGTAGGCAGCCGCCGACTTTGTCTGCCTTAGGCGTGCGAGTCGCTCCTGCGCGTGGAGCTTCTCATCATGGTCTCCGAACACCTTCTGGATTTCCTGCTCAAATTTGTCGTACGATTTGAAAATTTCAATGGTGAAATCGTCCTGAGCGTCCGCACTGTTGGTTAGCCAATCCTTGAGAGTGGGTTCAAACCATCGAAGTGCCTTCCCCTCGAGCCGTGAGGAGATGAACATGACTTTGGCGGATTCGTCCGCAAATTTGTCCGGGTAGTACTTGAGGTAGGCCCTCATGGATGTAAGGAATCCAGTGAGTCCTTCCTTGTCACCTCCGTACTTGGGGGGTGCTTCGAGTTTGGCTTTGTCCTTGGGCTTGCCGTTGTAGGCCTCGTTGACGAGTTGCTGCATGTTGCCGTTTTCGGCCTCGAGCTGGGCGATTTTGGCGTTAAGAGTGTCGAGAGCCGTGGTATTGTCTTTCTGGGCCTCGAGTTGGGCAATCCTCGTGTTGAGGGCTTCGATGACCTGCTGCATCTGCTGCATGGTCGCGGTCTGGCCCTGAGATCCTGGGGTGCTAGGTGTCTGAGGCGCCATGATGGTTGATGGTACCTTCGATCTGAACCGTGACAGAGTCAAAGGGAGTGAGCAACGTGTGACGAAACCACAGGCAGTCCTGCCTCTGAAAGGGTTCGCCGGTCGAAGGTACTGCTGGTCGGACTGTAGGTCTCGGTGAAGCCAAAAGGTTCACAACAATGCAAGTCGCAATGTCTGCACAGTAATGTAGGGCTACCTTACTGCTTGTATTGCTCACTGGAGAACTCCCAGAGTCCTCCAGAATGAATGACTATATACTAGCTGGTTTTGGTCCGCTCACCATGGCTCACCAGTGAGCCTAGGTGATTCTGCTCGTCCGCTCACCTGGTGAGCGGGCGCTCTTACATATGCTCATCAGCGCTGCGAGCGCTCTTGCATGTCCCTGTGTACAATGATTGGCTGCGGATACACCCTTGTCCGCCCCACCGGGTCACTGCATGTGGTCAAATCGTGACATGAGGGTGGCCCGGTTTGCCTAGTCGTAGTGGTTCAGACCACTGTTTACGGCCTTTGTTGAAGTAGATCAGCTCTGACTTGGCCCCATTGAATTCCATTCCGTAGGATCTAGCCCACTGTAGGCATGTAGCCCAGGCTTGTTCCAGTTGCCGGCAGTTGATATAGGGGTCCCTTCCAAAGGCTAGGATGTTGGTGTCGTCTGCGAATCCCACTAAGCTGACCAGAGGGTGCTTTTCCTTTAGTACTTTATATAGCGAGGCTATATATAGTATAAAGAGGATTGGTGATAGTGGTGATCCTTGTGGCACTCCAGCTCGGATGTCGATTTCCGGGGCAAGTTGGCCGTCGAGTACCGCCTATTAATAGCGTCGCCTACTCTACCACTCTCGTACCGTTTTCCCTCCTCGATTTAGCAAGCCTTATAATCGCCTAGGCGATATAGATAGATGCCTTAGATCTAGATAAAAGCTACGAATCCCTTAGCGATCTTCTATAGCGTCTATATCTTGGTAAAACCGACCGTATCGATATCCCCTAGAAGGAGAAATTCCTCAACGAGCCTCTTTTCTGTGACGAAACCACAGGCAGTCCTGCCTCTGAAAGGGTTCGCCGGTCGAAGGTAACTGCTGGTCGGACTGTAGGTCTCGGTGAAGCCAAAGGGTTCACAACAATGCTTGTCGCAATGTCTGCACAATAGGTGTGGGCTATTGCTTGTATTGCTCACTGGAGAACTCCCAGAGTCCTCCAGAACGAGTGACTATATACTGGCTATCTTTGGGTGCTCTCATGTGCTCTATAGAGCTCCCTAGAGCTCGGTGCTCTGTTGACTCCATCGAGAGCTTCCATTTCCTCGCGTTGATTGGCTTAGCTCCTGAAGCTCTCGTCTGCTCTCTAGAGCACCTTAGAGCTCCTTCTCATTGGTCCTAAATGATTGGTTCGGGTGCGCCCTGCGCCACCCGTCGGGTTGTCCCACCTGCAGCTGTCCTGTTGGCTTAATTCGTGACATTTTCCCACTGAAATATATAGACTTCTAGGCGATTTGGCGTCGGTGCCTCTATATTATAGGCAGCTGGAAAGATATCTGCCCTTATTCTCTTCGTATTAGTACTAGAGCCCGGATAGATAGTATATTGCTCCTAGATACTTACTGCTATTAGATATTGGATAGTCAATTGACACTTTCTTTTTATAGATAGCCTATCAAATGCCCTCTAGAACTATATTATAGGCTACTCAGGACCTGTTTTTAAAAATGACTACTAGATAGCTATCGTAAGAGCTAATCTCGCTATAATAGTATTTGGGCTAAAAGCAGTATACTAGGATAAGATACTTTTCAACGACCTTTATAATATAACCTTTATACGGGACGAGGGCGCTCCTATTAAGGTATTAGAAATATAGATTGCGAAGTTCTAAGAATAAAAGGAGATCACCGCGCTCCGTAACCAGATCTAGTATATAACCGATAAGCTTAAGAAGAGCAGGCTTCGCGGCCAAATCAGCAATACCCTCAAGATTTATAAAAGGCTATAGCTCGAAGCGGACCGGCAGGCCTATTTCAAAGAAGCAGACCGATTGCGTCTCTAGGGTCTTTAGCCGACCTCAACGCCTAACGCGGGGGGGCCGGGTATAGCGGCTCTAGTAGCTGCCTATCTATCACGCTATAGACTATAGGATAAGGGCGAATTTCTAATGAACAATATAAGTGTAATAGAGCAGTATATCGATACGCAGCTACTATACCTATTATCTACTATACCTATAGCTCGTTAGCGGGTTCTAGAGATAGCAGCACCCTCTAAGTTATAAGGAGTATCCTGCTATTTCGCCTATTTTAAAAGCTTTCTAAACTGTACTAGCCTTATATGGCACTTTTAAGATATCTATCTTATAGATAGTATATTTAATAATCCTTTCGCTTATTCTAGGTATAGGCGAGCTAGAGTAAAAGGGGTTATTGTCTATAGCCTAGTATAGTGGTGTAATTACCTCGAGTATACCTATAGCCTAATCTATATACTAAGATTCAATCGAGGTGCTAGCTACCAGGACTCGCTATTGGCCTACCTTCTATACGAGGCAACTATAGCGTCTATAAGTACTCTCCTCGCCTATATAAACCGGACCGAGATTCCTTGGTATTATAAGAGCGTTGCTATCGCCTAATGCCTATACTCGTAAGGGCCAAGTTGGCGTCAAGCCGATAAGCATCTAGGAATAGCTGGCGTATATTCAGGCCGTCTATAAGTAGTCTCTTCCTCGCGTAGCACCGTGTACTCTCTGTGGATATATCTATATCTTAGGACCTAGCCGCTAGAGATATTTTGCTACCCGGTATAGCGATAAGCTCGAAGAGCAATTAGAGAGCGCCGTACGCCTAGCTTCTACAATGCCAGCAGGAGAAATACAAGGCATCTATAAGTTTAAGGAGCTTGTCCTAGAAAAGCACCTACTAGGGCAGTCGGTGGTAGATATTGCCGGAGGAAAGCGTAGGAGGGACGGCGATATAGGCGAGTATATAGCACTAGCCGCCAAGCGCACGAAGGTTGACGGCGATAGGGAGTGCCTCGCCGCAGCCGCTAGGCGTATAGAGAGCAACGGCGACGGAGAGTGCCCCGCTCTACCTATTAAGCGCAAGAGGGCCGCCAAGCACAATATGGCGTGTAAGAAGGAGCTCTCCCCCGTTGTGATATTCGATACCGATAGCGACCTATATAAGGATATAATTATCTGCGTATCGGCTATCGACAAGCAGTAACTATACTATCTCACGAAGAACTATATAAGCTTAAGTATAGCTCTAGATCCTGATTTTCTAAAGTATATCGACCCTGCCCTTCTCGCTTTATAGCGGCCAGCCGGTGCTGCCTATCCCACTACTACGGTATTCTCAGACCCTCAAACGCAAGAAGCGCTTAGGTGGCCGCAGCGACGCCGTGGCTACTGCTATAGCTAATCGAGAGGACCTTAGAGTTTCGGTCTTATAGCTGGACGACGGGATAGTTATAGAACTATATATGCTTAACGTGCATTATAAGCGAGCCGAACATATAAGCGAGTCGAACACTCTCCACTACACTACCAATAATATCCTCAATTACAAAACAACAACACTAGGAACTAACAATAATTATATCAGAAATAGCTGAATCTGAGGCTTCTGCAACCTCCTGGCAAGTGCGGGCATTATGACTAGGCTTGCCGCACACACCATAGCACCGAACCTTCGTACGACCCCCACCAGCACCACTACCATCCAGCTGTGTTTCTTGCATTGCCTCCCCACCTATAGCCCCCTGGCTTACCACCTGCTGTGCCTCCTGTACAGTAAGTGATCCTCCAAGCCGCACACGTATTTTTTTGGCTCTCCGGCGCTTGCTTAGCGCCTCGTTAGCCTTGCGGAGCGAAGACACCTCTGCCTAAAGGAGGGCCACCTGGTGCATTATAGCCATCGTACCCTTGGTAAGCTGGTCCACAGCAGCCAATATTGAAGTCGGGGAGCTATTTTGATAGTTAGCAATGCGAGTCTTAATAAGCGTTGACTGTGACTCAGCTTCTCGAGGGTTGTGTGGTGTCTGGAAGACCTATGATTATAGGGTGTTGGTGTACGAAGCTTGATATCTAGCTTCGAAAGTACCCTCTCTAGATCGTATAGTATAAGGCCAGCCCCTACAAAACCGCCCTATATATTCCTCTTGGTGATAGAGGCAAAGAAGGCCATGCGAAAGGTATAAAGAAACTCGAGCTTGCTTATATGGTTGATATACGCGCGTACTAAGTCCTCGATCTAGCGACTGTACGCCTACTTCAACGGCCCAAAGTAGCTAATATCAAGTAGCTAGAGGAGGTGGGAGGAATATAGAGGTATATAGAGCGTGATAATATTGTTCTGCTGGCAGTAGAGCTCGAACTCGGTCGAGTAGTGGCTTTCGTGGCCATCGAGGATCAACAACTAGTATTTACCCTTTGTCTAAGGCGCTATATAGTAGTCGAAGTGCTTGATCCAATCAAGGCCTACCATATTGGTAGTCCAGCCATTCTCGGTAGTTGCGATACGCTAGTCGGCTAGGAGGTTGTACTCTTGATACTAGTTGGCGAGGTGGTACTGCGCCGCTAAGATGATAAACGGAGGGATAGCCTAGCCAAGGGCATTGACGCCTTAGATCACCATCGCCCATTCGCGGTTGCCAGGCTAGGCTAGCTTCGCCTTGCTATAGCCATCTAAGGTTATAACCACTATACCTAGGAAGATAATGCCTATTATAAACTCAGTCTTATCGAAGTTATAGATATCATTATCTATAATGCCGTACTTGGCCTTAATATTCCGTATAAGAGCAAACTATTCGCCAATAACCTTCGGATCCTCGCACTTGGCTCTCTGGTAGTCGTATCTATATGTATAACGCGTCCGGAGCTCTAGCTGGCGTTTGATAAAGTTATACGCCCAGAGCTTGCCGATAGGGGGCGCGTCGCGTACGCGTAGCAGTTGGTTGGCTATATCTTCTACACCACGCAGTCTCGGCGGAAAAGCTCGCTCAGATAGCTCAATTATATACTGAACAAGGGCCTTCTCTTCGGAATTGGTGAGCCGGCGCGAGTTGAGCGTAGTGTCGCGTCGTGCAGGTCGGCCAGCGCGCCGGTCGTAGAGGGTCGTAACTGGCACGTTATAGAGCTTAGCTACGCCTCGAGGGCTTAGTTCCTTGTCGTTTTAAAGAGCTTTGAGGGCTAAAATTACCCTGGCTTCCTTTGAAGTAGAAGATATATTGAGTTGTAGAAAAACTAATGTTTAGGTGGAGGGAAGACGCGTTGTGCCAAGAAGTGTTCGACTCGCTTATATATTCGGCTCGCTTATAATGCACGTTATAGATAGTGTTATCTCTAAAAAACAAAGCATATATATACTATAATAGCTAGCTTACATTCGGCTAATAGTGCTATATAATTCTCTTAAGCCCGTTATAAGGGCTGAGAGAGAGAATAGAGAAGTCTACTAGGAGCGGGGTGATCGTGATATCAATACTGTTATTGATATATACAAGAACGCCCTGAGACTTTCGGATAGGCGAGGGTTGAGGGATATAATAGTGGAACAGCGGCGGACCGGCAAACGTATAAAGTCGCTTATAGGCCTATCACCCCTATTTCTCCTTATCTACTTGGACAAAGCTGAGACAGTTATATATAGTCTCCTATATATCGCAGTAGCTTTTCTTTCCTATACTAATTATACTTTAGTAGAGACTTTAGACAGATAGATAACCGGACTTTAGCGCTAGTTGCGGCTAAAATTCTCTAGAGGCATCCTACTCAATTCGTCCGCTTTTATACTCGTCTTGCCGAGGAAGCAGAATAGGTAATTAGATCGAATCGTTCAGCAAATATACACGATATCTGGAATATCGCGCGTCGAAAAGAAAATAGATAGCTTGGAGAGTATTGGGAACTCAGGCACGTTTTTCGGTGGCGGCGATATTGTTGTGGCTTTATAGTAGGGTGATCTTATAGAGGCCTGGATTTCCCTGTGGCTTGGCTTGGCTTGGTTTGGCTTGGAATTTGCTATGGCTTGGCTTGGGCTTGGATTTTCGCTATAGCTTTGCCTGAGCTTGGATATTCTCTATAGCTTAACTTGGGCTTGGGATTTCGCTAGCGCTTGGGATTTCGCTGGCGCTTGGGTTTTCGCTATCGCAATGGTTTTCGCTGGCGTTTAGGTTTTCGCTAGCGCTTAGGTTTTCGCTGGCGCTTAGGTTTTCGCTGTCGCAAGGGTTTTTTACTATCGCAAGGGTTTTCGCTGTCGCAGGGGTTTTCGCTGTCGCAGGGGTTTTCGCAAGGGTTTTTCACTATCGCAAGGGTTTTCGCTGTTGCAAGGGTTTTCGCTGTCGCAAGGGTTTTCGTTATCGCAATGGGTTTTCGCTGCTGCAAGGGTTTTCGCTGTAGCTTAACTAGCTTGCGTTGGGCCTCGTTCGTGTTTCCTTATTCACGTCGCTGCTTCACGTTCCCGCTTCGCGTTTGCGGCAACCCCAATAGCATATATATGCCCTGGAAATCAGACTCTTTGTCTTCTTGAGTTCGTTTTTAGGAGAAGAGTAGATCACAAACACAGTCTTCCGGGGGATCTCGGAGCTAAGTTTTGGGAGTTTGAGGGAGCTGGGCTTGGATCTTGATGTGGCAGCCCAGCATAGAGTCTAGCAGAGCAGCCACAGTGTAGTAATTCTAGTAGTTCGGCAGAGCAGCTCAGCTACAACGGCTGCTCGGCAGCAGTGGCTCGGCAGCGGTACTGCAGCTTAGCAGGGGCACTGTAGCTCCGCAGCGGGCGGTAAGAGGCTGCTTCCTGTCGCTTCTGTGCTGAGCTAAGCTGCAGTGCCGCTGCTGGGCTACCGCTGCTGAGCTACCGAGCTGAACCTGCTGAGCTACCTAGCTGAGCGAACGTGCCGAAACTGCCTGGCTGAGCTACCCTGCCGAGCTGGAATGCCCGCCATACCCAGTTTTGCTTAGTATTGGAGCGCAGTGCGAGTTGGCAGTTCAGTAGATAGGATAACGTATCTTATAAGCGAGCGACGCATATAAGCGAGCGACGCATATAAGCGAGCGACGCATATAAGCGAGCGACGCACTTTCCATTATACTCTGACAATTATCCTCCATTGCAAGACAACAACACTATGAACCTACTATTATTATATCAGAAACAGCTGAATCAGACCCTTCTGCAACCTCCTGGCACGTACAGGCATTATGGCCAGGCTTGCCGCACATACTACAGGACTGAACCCTCGTACGACCCCCCCTGCACTACCACTATCCGGCTGCATCTCTTGCGTTCCCTCTCCACCTACTGCTTCCTGGACCACTAGATCCTTGGCATCTCGTACTGCAAGTGATCCTCCAAGCTGTATGCATGTTCTTTTGGCTCTCCGGCGCTTACTAAGTGCCTCGTTGGCCTTACAGAGAGAGGCGTTCTCTAACTGAAGGAGGGCTACCTGGTGCATTACAGCTATTGTACTTTTGGTAAGCTGGTCCACTGCAGCTAACATCGAGGTTGGGGAGCTGTTTTGATGGTTGTCAATGCGAGTCTTAATGAGCGTTAATTGCGAGGTCGCTTCTCGAGGGTTGTGTGGTGTCCGGAAGACCCAAGGTTGTAGTGTGCCGGCCCGCAAGCTCAGGGGTGTTGGCGTACTAAGCTTGATATCCAGCTTGGATATTACCCTCTCTGGGTCGTACAGCACAAGGCCGGCACCTGCAAAGCCACCTTTGATATTCCTCTCCGTTATCGAGGCAAAGAAGGCCTCGCGGAAGCCGCAGAGGAACTCGAGCTTGCTGATATGGTTAATATGCATCCGCATTAAGTCCTCGATTTGGCGACTATACGCTGTCTTCAGCGACTTAAAGCAGCCGACATCGAGTGGCTGGAGGAGGTGGGAAGAGTGCGGAGGCATGTAGAGTGTAATTATCTTACTCTCCTGGCAATAGAGCTCGAATTTGGTCGAGTGGTAGCTCTCGTGGCCGTCGAGGATCAACAACCGGTACGTGCCCTTTGCCTGGGGCGCCGTATGGTAGTCGAAGTGTTTGATCCAATCCAGGCTAACGGCATTGGTAGTCCAGCCATTGTCGGTAGTTGCGATACGCCAATCGGCCGGGAGGTTGCACTCGGTATACCAGCTGGCGAGGTGGTATTGCGCGGCCAAGACGATGAATGGAGGGATGGCCTAGCCGAGTGCGTTGACGCCTTGGATAACCGTCGCCCATTCGCAGTTGCCGGGTTGAGCCAGCTTTGCCTTGCTACAGCCATCCGAGGTCGTAACTACTATGCTCGCGCAGATGATGCCCATCATGAACCCCGTCTCGTCGAAGTTGTAGATATCGTCATCTACAATGCCGTACTTGGCCTTGACGTTTCGTACAAGGGCAAACCACTCGCCAATGACCTTTGGATCCTCGCACTTGGCCCTCTAGTAGTCGTATCGACGCGACTAACGCGTACGGAGGGCTAGCTGGCGTTTAACGAAGTTGTGTGCCCAGAGCTTACCGACAGGGGACGCGTCGCGTATGCGTAGCAGTTGGTTGGCCATATCTTCCACACCACGCAACCTAGGTGGAAATCCTCGCGTATCTAGCTCGACGGTATATTGAACAATAGCCCTCTCTTCAGAATCGGTAAGCTGTCGCGATTTGGGCGTAGAATCGCGTCGTGCATGCCGGCCAGCGCGTCGATGGCGAAGGGTTGCCTCTGGGATGTTGTACAGTCTAGCTGCCTCCCAAATACTAAGTTTTGTATCGTTTTGAATGGCTTTAAGGGCCAAAAGAAGCCTGGCTTCTTTTAAAGGGCTGCCCATTGCTTGTTGTGACAGGATTTGGTAGGAAAGGTAGAGGAGACGCGTCTGGGTGGGGAATGCGTCGCTCGCTTATAAGATACGTTAGGTAACTACATAATTATTTGCTTTGCTAAGCAAGCTCTTGTGCCTTAGCCCCTAGCTCCAGCAAGTGGCATTCAGGTCGTTCGACAAACAGAAGGTCCATCAGCAGCTGGAGGTGTACAAGACTACTTTAACGTTAAGTACTAATTGCATGGTATTAGCATTGCAAGAGCTAAGGGGTATTCTATTCGCACCAGAGCGAGACATCTCTTGCTTTCTAATCATACTTAATCAAATAGCCTACATCTCAAAAAGGTTGCGCACCTACACATACAATGCTGTTTGGCTGCGCCGCATTAGCCGCTAGCCCACCCTGCTTGGGCGGCTCGATCGAGCAAAAAGCGGCGATGCTCAACTGGCTCATCGGCTCAACCCTCCTCCGTTCCCCACAATCTCAGCATTGGTACCTCTAGTTGTTTGGTTCCCCTTCCATCCGTTCCGCCACCATCTGGCACGGCCTGTTCCAGTTGTCGATGGCCTCCATTGGGGGAATCTATTTGCGCCGGTTTTGGCAGGACTCTAGACAGGAGTCGTTACGTGGAGGGCAATATGCTGCGGGTGAGCCTTCGCCGAAGGAGATAGATACGCATCAGCGTGTCCCTATGGCCCTTGTCGACTGCTCTTGCAGGCACATTTGGCTCGAATAGCTCGCACTGGACCTCGTTGACTGAAGGACACGCGGCCAGCGAGGCAAACAGCCATGACGGATAGTGTCGTGGCATGCTGCTAGTTTGCGTGTCTCCACTTTGCTCTCAGCACTGCGATGCCCGGGAGTGCCTGGGAGGTCTAATGCATGAGAGGACTTTGGAGGCCGTAGATCGGATCAAAGGAATGCGACTGACCACCGGGATCCACGAGTAGAAGCTCCAGGTTTAGGCGCAGGAATTTGATGGACGGAGACGGAGACTGATTGGTACCGTTAGCTGAAGCCAGCTCAACTCAGATCACACAGCCGCCTCACCCAGTAGAGACCGAGAAGCTCCCGCAGACGCCTGCATTCGTACTATAATTTGAGGTGGCGTGCTTGATTGAGTGACAATCCGCGATTGCTCTGTTTTCGGTACTCTGGCAGTGTCACCTTGCACTACCGGAGGCTCTGCAAGTAGCTACGGCGACGACTGTCCTACAAAACGTACTTGAGCATCGCCCTGTCCTCTACGGTAATAGACAGAGAGCGAATGATGGCACTTTCAGCGGCGTATTTCCATGGCGTGAAATTGCTGTGTATGTTGAAGATTGGCTTCGCAACCTCTCGATGTCCGAGACGTCTATGATCGAGTCAGAATTCTCCTGAAGAAGCTTGTTCATTTTGCGGAGCAACTAAGCATACGTGAGACATGCGTAAAAATCCAGCTACTACAACACCAAGATCAGCAGGGTCTCCCATCTCAAGCAGGTATCGGCTTTTATCAGGGGCCATCAAGAGCCATCGTCATATTGCTGTTTCCCAAACAAACGCGAGTCAGCTCGCAAAAGGTAACTGATAGGAACGATACATCCACAAAAGTGAGACCAAACACGGTTATGTTAGGACAACATGTTAGGAGCGCCAGCAAAACCACAAGGGGGTCATCGCGAAATAACCTAGATATGATTGAGTTCCTAGATCCGGGAGGTAACTCCTCCCTGAGGACGTTGCGCTCCAATCCGTGCTAAGTCTGTCTATTCTTAGCAGATGACCTCCATCGCTGCATTGGGCATCACCGGAGGAAGGTGAGAGGCTTACTTGGAAATGGCGTGCTCCTTGCCATGGCAATCACCGAGTGATATTATGGTTCTGGGCACTTCACAGCCAACAGTTGCACCCGCGTTTTTATTCAACGTGATTTGTCAACCGAAAAGCGACAATTGAAGGATTACGTGAATAACTACGGAAGCAGATACATATCTTGAACTGGGTATTTTGTCGGTTGCACCCAGACTGTCGTAGATGAGTGCAGAAAAACATATTGCTGCAATTAAGGTAGTACCTACCACCTTACCTCGGACCTGTGCTAATTTGGACTAGGACAGACACGGCGGGGATAAAGTACCCCGACCCCTTTTCACACCTTCACGCTTCGCGTGGGTTCATGTCAATGCTTGTTCAGCAGACACTCGATTAACGGCAGCATATCCTTCAAGAATTACCCAAGAGATAACGGCTAAGATCCATTGGGGCCAGTTGATCAACACAGCCATGAAGCTCCTCCAACATGCCATGCTGCTGGCAGCAGGCGCTACAAGGCAAAGGCAGAATGGACATATGCAAAGTCAAATGGACATGTGGTGAATTCAACTACCCGAGCTCATTCATCATCCGCCAGCACAACGAATCCAGAACTCCCTAACACACATGAACATGGAACATCCGACGAGGACATATCCTCCCCTCCCATTAGATCACGACCTCAAAGTCGGTGCCCTTCTCAAACCACTCCCACGTCTTGGCCGCAATGTTAGCCGGGTTCCCCACGGCATCAGTAGGCGCCACAGGCCCAGCGACGTTGATGACGCCGACGAAGACGCCCTGCGAGCCGTACGTCATGTTGAGACTTTGCACCAGGTTGCGCTGGGCCGCTTTGGCCAGCGACAGGACAAAGAGCTGTGGGATGGGCTCCATTGGCAGCATCGAGCTGATTACGATGAGGGCGGGGTTGGACGCGGCCTTGTCATCCGACGCCTTGTTGGCGAGCTGGACCAGATGCGGGATATACCGCTGCGCGACTGTGTACAGCGCTGAGACGTTGATCTGGATTGATGCGGTCAACAAGTCTGTTGTTACATCCAAATGAAGAGGGGCTTTCTGTTAGACAGACCTTGAGGTCGTACTCGATGTCCTTGACGCTGTGCTCGAGGAGCACCGAGGGCAGAACCCGCGCTGCGTTGAAGAAGACGCACTCGGGCTTGCCAATGGCTGCGTCTGCTTCGGCTAGGGCTTTGAGGAGGGCGTCGGTGTCGGTGACGTCTACGGCGTAGGTCTTAATGGTGACGTGCTGGCCAACCGCCTGCTCCAGGGCAGCTTGCTCTTCCTTCAGCTGCTCCGCCCGCCGAGCAACGAGCACGACGCTGTTTTAACCCTTGGACGCGAACAGCGTGGCAACTGCGCGGCCAATGCCGGGGCCGGAGCCAACTACAAGCAAAGTCTTGCTCTGGGGTGCCATGGCGGTGTCTGCTTGTGGTTTGACAGGGTGTGATCAGCCGGAGTCAAAGAAAGGGGTTTGGGAAGGAGTAGAATAAAGTTGCTGAAGCCTCGCGTCTGGTGAGGAAGAATCGATAAAGTCAAGCAGTGTTCGAGCACTGGCCTTAAATACCGGATAGTCCCTGGGCAAGTATGGCAGGCTGGGTTGGGAGAAGCTAAGAAGAGGTCCAACTGCTAACCTGGAGCTGATGACTGTGTGAAGACGTGGTCCATTTCCCTTCCCGCTCACCGTAGTACAGCCGCTGCTTGTCCGTTGGTTGATAGGGTTCCATTCTTTGGCTTGTTTGTTGCAGGTGCCACCATGCACAATATCTGCTGCAGTGCCAGTCCCTCGGTGGGCCTGCACGACGTGAAGATATTGTACTACGCCGCCTTCAGAGGACAATATGCAGGGGCTGCATATAACCAACAGCCTTGTTCACCGCTTATTACTACTTCAGCGCGCAGGGTGGCGGCGCGGGGGTTGGGCGCTTAAATCATATATGGCACGGGCCGGGAGGTCGATACGACTGTGATAGGGCCAACAGTTCAACTGCGCCACCCAAGCGTGTAGAATGCATGGGCTCGGTTCGAAATGCCCCATGCACCTGCGAGCTTACCAATATACGCGACGCCATAGCGCAGCTTTCCGGGAATACACTGATTTAGCATACATTATAATAATGGATTGTGCGTCAACAGTACAGAGAGAAGAGCTTCCGGATATGGCAGGTCCAGGTCGGCTCAATGAATTTTGAGCCAACCAGTACGCAGGTACATGCAGAGCGCGCCAAGGAAGAGAAGTGCGACCGGGGTCAAGTCCCTTTGTGCCGACAAGACTACGCCCAGCGCAGAGCAGCTCCGGGTTTCACTTACATGTTTCCTTTCAAGGCTTCTTTTGGAAGTGGCCTGGGTAACAACCCAACGATGAACCCCTGTCACCAACCACGGTATGGAAGCCTAGGTGATATTAGGGGTTGATGCCAACATAAGTCTCTCGCAGGTGCTCCACCTCTAGCATGCAGCATTTTCACAGACGAAATGCCGCCATTTTTTGGCAGTCCTCACCACCTCTTGCCTCTCCCCGGCACTCGCACCCTTCCGTAAGAATGATTCGGAACGCTTTCTTTGCCGCAAATGCTACTTATGGGCAGACGGAAGGGAATCCAATGGATAGAACCGTGTGTCAACGAGCATCCGGGGGAAGTATCGGAATGCTTGGAATAGTCCTCGTCAACCGTGAGGGTGTGTTGTCTATGGAAGCAGCTGAGTGTGCCTGATTGCAGCTGAGTGTGCCTGATTGCAGCTGATCATGCCTGCCCATCCTGTTGCGGGAGACGGTATATCTACCTTCCGTTGCGACAAGGTTCCCTAACGGGAACCGGTTTCCGTTTTGGTTCCTCCAACACGTCCACTAACGCTTACGTGTTTTACCTTACCTGCACGCAGCCCTGAGTTACTGCGTAACCTGACGGTAAGGTACCGAAGAAAGCTGGAAATACGAAGCCGAGGCTACGGCATGGGATGATGACTTCAGTTGCTGCTGCCTGCAGTGAGCGCTCCTCCATGTCTTACCATGCAATCCTTCGTAGTGACTTGTCTGGTCAGCAAAATACCCGATATCCATTTGTGTATCGTATCACCCGCAACGTATTCAGGCTGATAATATCTAGCTAGACACTGGTCATAGAGGTCCATCTGCGCTGAAAGATTCTCCTGCGCGCGCAAAATATCCTCCTAGTCGAAGTACTTGTCAAACTCGCTGCTCGGCAGCAACTTCACCTTGGCAGCCTCGTCCGCGTACTCCCCCTGCGCCGGCTGCTCCTGATCCGGCGCCTGCTACTTCACTTCTCCTCCAGTTACTGAGCCGTCTGCGGCCCGCCGCCGCCAGCAGTAACCTCGGGGGCCACCGGGGGGGTAGCTGGAGCCCGAGGCAGCGCTGAGACTGCGCGTGATCGAGGCCGCCCTGCCTCATCAGTCTTAGGCGCTTCTTCGACAGTCGTCGGGCTACCCTTCCGGCGTCGGCTGAGGCTGGGGAGGCTCAGATGGTGGTGCCAGCGCTTCCAGAGCTGCCGCCCAGTCCACACCCTCCACGATGTCCGGCGCCTTCATCATGTCCGGTGAGATTCTCGGTTCCGACAATGTTGGCATCACCAAGGTTTCCAGAAACTCTTTTAATATCCGCTCTTCTTGTGATCCCCGCGTTTGCGCCGGCTGCACCACTTCCACCACCACCTGGTGTTCCTCCACCACCCCCTCTCCCGCGCGCGACGACCGAAACTTGAACACCCCTGTCGACCGCAGCCACGCCACCACCAGCAACACAGTCGTCAGGAACCGAGGCCGGGTACAGAAAGTGAGAGGCCTCAAACAGCGTCGCGGAAACGGCGAGTATCTACGCCTTGTATTCCTCTTTAGGTTGCCCCGAATACCGAGGCGACTCCGGCGCTGTGGGCCGGGTGCGGCGATGAAAGCATCCAGTTGACGAGGTTGCGGCGGCGGCGATGCTCCTCGGCCCATTGCTGTCTGGAGACTTCTCTCGCGCCCCAGCTCGTCCGGCGTCTTTTTCTTGGGCGCCGCGTTCTTCTTGGCACCGCTGTGAACAGGTTTGCGCCTTGAGGGAGGTCGGCCATCCCTACTGCTGCTGCGCGAATGCCGGCAGGGAAGAGAGGAAGCAGCGGCAGGAAGCCGGGGCTGGGGCCGGTCGATGTCATCGTCAGCTGACAAAGATGGGGAGCCTGCGCAGCGCTGGGGGGAAAGGGGAGAGGTCGTTGCCCTACCCAGCAGGCCGTTGCTGGCAGCGAGGACGGGCGCGGCAAAGGCGGCAGCGGAGCCGGGCCCTGCCAACGGGCAGGAGCGGAGAGGGGACGAGCGGAGGGGGGAACAGCGGAAGGGAGAGCGACGTGGGCCGGTCCTACGAGGGCGGACCAGAGAGCAATGAGCTGGCAATGGGCATGGTCTGTTGGGACATTGCTGCTGCTAGGAGTTGCTCCCTGGGTACCAATTCGGACGAGTGAAATCAAAGGAGACAGGTCTCAGAAGCGTTCAGAGATTACTGGCCGGGCCACGCCTCATTTTTTATCCATCTAAGCGTTGCCACGGCAGCGTCTAGTGTTTCGACTCAGATCCTTTGCTATTGTTGCTTCGGGGAAGTTTTCTCTTTAAACTCGGGGGAAGAGTCATCTCGCATGCAGAGGCGTTCATCCGAACATACCTACAAAAAAACAACCCCCAAATTTACTCTATTAACCAAGAATACTGAAATAAAACTTTGATTAACTTCAGCAGCTAGATAGTCATTCTAGTGATTAAATACTGCAGTTACTAACAGTAACAGATATGAACAGTAACGGGCTAGTCCCGAGGTGGGCGCTGGTGGCCTTCGGCCGATCATGTACAAGGACAGACCACTTGACTCCTGAGCCCCTGGATGAAACTATTCCCAGATTGCACTTTGGTAGGCCCGTCCGCTGAGACCGCCTCAGCGCATTAGCGGCCTACGGGCCGCCAAGTTCGCTCTTCTTCCTTTTCTCGGACGCAACCGTTACGGAAGGTTCTGATGATCAACGAAGCGGCCAAACGGCGCTAGCGTCGTCAACGAGACCGACCGCGTTCTACGGTGACGTAAGATACACGGTAATTTGAACCGGTTGAGCGAAGGGCAAGATCTCAGCGACGCCACCGGATGAGTTGCGACGTCGCCCTTAAGAATACCGACTACTGGGCCGAGTTAAGCCGTACGTTGTACCGTTACGCCCTCATATTATACAAGACTGTCCATCCGACGAGACTAAGGTCGCAAATGGTATACAGCTCTAATATCCGTTTCTTAAGACAGAAGTTGTGTTGCGCGGGCAGGCTGGCAACAAGTTGGTTGTTCGTCGTTGTGTGTAGCTATCTCTCCGGTGGAAGACTGGGGAAAACCCTGCATATGGAATGCAGGTTTGTTGCGTGGGCCTATTGGTCCGAGCACTCCAGGCAGCCCCACCTCCGGCCTGCATTTCCACCTGCAGGGTTTTTCCGAGTGTTCTACTAGATAGCTAGACATCAACAACAACAATACCACCAACTGAACCCTGTTGCTCAGGCTGTCCCCAGCAACAGAGGCCGACAGCTCACCATTCACATTTCACTTTATTATGGCGTGGCCCTTCGAGTCACTCATTCATGTTTCTGAAATGCATTTACCATGTTTTAGCATAGCTCAAGTAATGCCAGACGAGCACCGGCCCCCATAACTCATTCGATTTGTTCAGTTTGCCTCCCTCACTTTGCAACTCAAAATACATGAGCCAACTGGCTCCCGTACATCCTTGTCGTTCAGCAACGCCATCATTTCTCCGCCATGACACCCCTCCCAGGTTTCTCTGACAACCGCTTCCAAACCCGCTTCGATCTTGTCCGGGCCGTGGCCGCCCTCCTCAGGCCTCTCAGGCAGTACCGATCTCCCGGCAAAGCACGCATCCGATTTGCAGCCGGCACGGGCGCCGGTTTCAGCGAGACCGCCGCACAGCTAGAGGGCTTTGCCCGCCCTCTATGGGTAGTCTCAAGCTTATTGCTGGAATCTGAGTCCCGCACGAGCACGGAGTCCAATGCAGACGCTGAAGTTCACGGATTAGAACTCCAAGCGTGGCTGGAGGGGCTCGTGAATGGTACCAACCCCGCGTCGCCCGAGTACTGGTGCGATGTCGGCGATTTTGACCAGCGCATGGTCGAGATGGAGTCTATTTCCTTTGCATTGCTGATAGCGCCGGAAAAATTTGCGCCGCGACAGCCCCTGGCGAGGGACAGGCCGGCCGGGTGGCTGCGACAGGTCAACGGCCGGGACATGCCCGAGAACAACTGGCGCTGGTTTCGTGTGTTTGTAAATCTCGCGCTGGTGAAGGCATTCGGCGTGCCGATGGAAGAGGTGCGCGAGCCGATCGAGCGGGATTTGGCGCTTTTGGACTCGTTCTACCTTGGCAAGGGTTGGTCCAGCGATGGGCCGTGGGGAGACGAGCGGAAGCAGGCTGACTACTACTCTGGGAGTTTTGCTCTGCAATTTGCCCAGATGCTGTATGTTCGGCTGTCGGATGGGTTCGATGACAAAAGGGCAGAACGGTACAAGGCACAAGCCAGCCAGTTTGCCAGCGGCTTTTGGAGATATTTTGACACTAATGGTAAGCGAACGGATGCAATTTGATCTATGAAATATCTGACCTGCTTCAGGTGCCGCAATCCCCTTCGGACGCAGCCTCACATATCGTTACGCCTTTGCTGCCTTCTGGGCAGCTGTCGCCTTCGCCGACGTACCACTCCCACCACCGCTCAGTCACCCCGGCGTAATCAAGGGCCTGCTACTACGACACCTCCGCTGGTGGTCCAAGCATCCCGACATCTTCAACCCAGACGGCACGCACAACATCGGCTACACATACCCCAACATGTACATGTCTGAAAACTACAACTCCCCCCAGTCCGTCTACTGGTGTCTAAAAAGCCTCATCGTACTCCATCTACCAAACCACCACCCCTTCTGGACCGCGCCAGAACTCCCCCACCCCCTAGCCGCCAACCTTTCCCTGCGCAGCAGCACACTTTCCACCGTGGCACCCTTACATCCGCCGCACCACATCCTCTGCAACCCACCAGAGCGTCATTTCCTGCTGTCCGCTGGGCAGTGCACCAAACGCGACCACAAAGCCCGCGAAGCCAAGTACGGCAAGTTCACCTACTCCTGCGCCTTTGCTTTCAGCGTACCGACTGGCCCACTTCTCGAGCAGCTCGCCCCCGACAGCACGATGTGCCTGAGCCGTGATGGCGGGGAGTCGTGGAAGGTTGCTTGGGAACCGTACGACGTCCGTTTTGAGACATTTAGACTTGGAGACGAGCGGCTGCCGGCGTTGGTCAGCAAGTGGAGACCGTGGTGGGACGTCGAGCTAGATGTTGAGACCACGCTCGTGTCCCCGAGTAAGGAGTGGGCTGGGTGGCATTTTCGGGTGCACAACCTACCTGGCGTCCGGGAGCTTTGGCGGTGAACAATGTGCGGTCTGTGGAGTGCATTGATGCGGGGTTCTCTATTTCGGCTCAAGAGGGCGGTCTTTCCATCTTTGAGAGACCGTGCCGTCGGATGGAGTCCCTTCATGCTGAGGGACCATCTCTGTCTGGGTGGTGGGCGGATGGCAATGCCTCCTTGGTTATGTCCGAGGCTGGCGCTAGTGGCACCAGGGCGATGAGTGTTCAAGGCCTTGCGTCGCAGGTAGGGTCGCTCAAGGACGGATGCACACACATGTGCCAGGCTAAAATCCTGCGGCCTGACGCTAACACAAACCTCATCGCACCAAGGACACTCTTGCCCTGCGTCCGGCATAGGTTTGTATTTGCTTATGATACGCAGCAAGGACCGAGAGAAGTTGATCAACCAATGTCGGCAACGTTTGGCCTCGGGGTATTTGCCATTGCTGCGTCTCCCGAATTTGGCAAGGAAAGTCAGCGAGCTGCCTGGACCAGCGGGCCAAGTGAGATAATCTTCCTGGACACGACGACATTGGATATCAAACAGATCAAATAGAGACAGTGATGGCTTTGACGCGCTTTTCCGCAACCCTCCTGTGTTGTGCTGTCCGTACTTTATGCCCATCAGTCCATTTCATACACTTGAGGATAACAGGGGTAGAAGAAGAAAAAATGGGTAGGGGCGCAATGGCAGTTAGCGATCACAGCAGCAAAAAGGACTTGGAAACCTAATCTAGTCTGTCTGTTAGTTGTTTTCATGGCCTGGCCAAATGCCACACTGTGACGAAATGCCAAAACATCCGGGTCATCCCTGCCCACAGGGCATGATCAGCTTGGGGCATCTCCCCTGTCTTTTATCTGCTTCCTCGAGAACTTTAAACATTTAACGTCTTTTGCATTCTTCGGATCTACCACAGGTGACCACCAACCTGACAAGAAGTCGATGGTCAGCAATCTCCTCCACTACTTCCGCCATCAACCTCCTGGTCTCATAGTAGGCGAACGCAGCATCTTGAGCTTTGGCTACTACGCGATATGCATCGTCTTAGCTGAGTGGAACCTCTATACGCACCTGATTAGTCGCTACTTTAAATCTTTACAAACCTTGTCTACACAATAGCGAGAACCCACTGTACAACAGCAACATCATCGACCTCTAAAATTGGCAGTGGTAGAGCCTACAAGCCAGCACAAACTGGTTCTTCTCTCCAAGTTCATTAACTATTGGTTGCACCAAGAAGCCAACAAGCAGCCGTAGGATCTAGTACTAAAAGACATCAAGTATGTGTTGGCGTACGCAAAGGCCACGCAGTTATTGCGGTAAGTCGAATCAATGATGAACGAAGTTATAGTGCTGATGCCATACAACGCTCAGTCAACATGGCCCCTCTCATCACTGCCCACGCAGCTATCTTCTCCACTCTAGGTTGATGGCAGCTCTCAGGCTAGTCATATTCGAATCAGCCTAGCCCAGCTCAGCTCAGGCTGTCCCGGCCCCAAATCTGGCACAATTGGCTCGTATTTACCAACTTGAGACAATTTGGCGACATACTCTCCACTTCGATACAACGCGAAGAGGGGTAGCGACCAGTCCAGTTGGGGCGTGTCAGAAAACGGCCCTAACAAAAGGGTCAAAGTGCGACCAAAAGGGGCAAAACTGGGGCATCTCCTGGGCTGGCCCAGCCGGTTCAAGCACTCTTGGGGACAAGCTTTGAATGTTTTGGGGGGCTGTGCACCTGCTTCCTCAAAAACGGTGAGCAAAGTCTCTCTTCTGCGACTTTTCCCATCGGAGTAGGACCCTTGCAATCTGCCAGGTGGTGACGGCTGGTTTGCGTGCACATCTTATCGAGCAGCCCATTATTAACATTAGCAGCGCCACATTCGGAACAGACTGTGACTGTTGCCGTCGCTTCGGATTACCAGAGTCGGCTAGAGGATGCCATGTCAACTGTCCCATATAAATAGGTCACGCACTGCATGCGCATCTGAGGGCCCGAGACCGCGACTTCTCATCGTACCTGGTCACCACAAAGGACCTTCCCACCTTGCAACTTTCGCGCTTCCCGCGTTCAGGAAGCTATCGCTTTTGGTCCCTTGTAGTGCCTTCCACTAAACAATAATTTAATTAGCCGATACCTAGGCAGGTACTAGGCACCTAAGTTGCAGCTACATTACTGGTTATATCTACAAGCACCCGTCATAAGACCCACTTCTCTTTTTCACGATGTCCGACGGTGGATCTGGTATGTATTGCGGCCTCTTTGTTCCAAGTTGGTGCATGATACAAATGACGGAAAACAGTGCCTGGCAGCGCGTGGTTCTACCAGCCCTCGTTTGCAACACCAATGATGTATGCCGGGAACTATGCATTGATAGGGGCATACCACCTTCACCGATGCATGTCAGTTCTAAGGTTCGAACGTTTTTGTAGCTTCATTTCGCTGACACTACGCTCCAGCCGCTTCAATTGGTCTTGGGTAAACTGCTGCTTTTTCGTGAGCTGCGTCCTCTACTTCCAAGGGTATATGGTCCGTCAAGTAGCCAGGTACCTCCTGTGCTACAACAACGTCTATGCCTACCTTGCGAGCACTCTCCCGATCGACTTGGCTGCGTACGTTCAGTTCCCACCTGCACTCCGCAGACCGACTTGCAAGGCAACCCTCCTCGACTGACTGACTGACTGACTATTCACAGTCCCATCCTCATTGTAGCTAACTGCTGCATCCTCGCCGGCACCTTCTCCTACGTCCCCCACCTCTCCCCGATCCACCCGGACCGCATGGTTCCTGTCCTCGGCACGCTCACCGCCGTTGTCGAGACCATCCGTGTCTACCTGACCCTCCGCGCGCCCTCCAACCCGTCCTACTACGCCCCGCACAGCTTGGAACTCACACGCGCCTCCCTTGCTCTGCAACTCAGCGCCATCACACTCTTTTACCTGCTCGCTGCGCGCTTCCACTACCGTGTTGTCCAAAGCGTCCGTGTCCCGTACTACAATCGGGTGCGCGCTGTGCTGCGTACCCTGTATGTCTCCATGCTGCTAATCCTGGTGCGAACGCTGTACCGCAGCGCCGCGCACTTCGGGGGGGCGGATGCGTATGCGTTGTTAGTCCTCAGCAGCGGGAGTGCGGCGGAGCAGCCAGAGAGTCTGTGGCAGGAGTTATTCCTTTTTCTGTTTGAGGCCGGTGCAATGATGTTTAATGTGATAATGTGGTATCTCAGGCATCCGAAGGACTTTTTGCCGCCGCCTGGGTGTGGGAGGTATCTGGCGCCGGATGGGAAGACGGAGGTGGATGGGTCTGTGGAGGGGGCGGCAGAGAAGCGGAAGATGTGACACGCTAGGTCCCTTCAGGGTAGGCAGGTACCTATGTAGCTATTTGGGGACCGGGAAGGAAGAGAGAGGCGGTATGGGAAAGATAAATCCAGCCTATGGGGGTGAACTTGGAACAAAGCAATTCTCTCAGGGTATGCGTTTCAACGACAGTTGCGAGTGAGGTAAAGTAGGGATATTAGCCTGAGGTTCAGCCTGTACCGTCTCGAGATCCCAACAGCTTTGCCAGCGATCTTGTTCTAGTAGATATATCGGAAGCCCGGGGTTTCCCGATCCGTCAGGTCCGCAAAGGCAGTGGTTGCATCCGTCTCCGCTGTTCCCGGGATGCTCTGCCGCTTGTCTCTCCTGTCGTTCTCCCATTTCAGCAAAAACCGAAGCAGGATGACGACAGCCACCTCGATGAAAAGCACAGTGACCATGCTCCATATGCCCAGAGTGTACGTCGGTGCCTGATCCGCCCTGTAGAAGAACGGCCCGGCAATGTTGCCTGTGCAGTAGCCTACGAATAGGCACGCCGAAGTCACCAGCTTCTTGGTATGGCCGGCCGTGTTGGCCGTTTGGAGAGAGAGGAGGAGGACGAATGATGCGTTAATTGATCCGGTCAACCAATAAGTGGGGAACCAGAGAGTGAGTGACGCATGTGAGAGTAGAGTAGATATATCAGGAAGACAAATATATATCATAACAGATAAGTCGTCCAATTCGTTGATCGTCAGGAATATAATGCAGCCCGAAAGCCCCGATAATATTGGGAATCAGAAATATGACGATTATAAAGCATAGATTATTGGGTGGCAGTCTATCGTTGACGAAGGCGTATAAGAGGATGACGAGGAAGATAAAGACGCCATACGGAACCTAGAGGACGGAGGTAATCACTAGTAGGAAGACTGGTTAGTTGGGGCAAATGTAACCGGTTCTGTGATGATAGGGTGACTGATGCTTACGCGACGAGAAGTTTAGGCCCTTGATGATCAGGGTGCTGAAATTTGAGATTCCGGCATTGACGATGCTCTATATCAAGACGACGGTAAAGAAACAGTAAAGCTTGTAATCCGTGAAGGCCTCTAGGATCTGGTGCCACTTGATATGCTTATTCTCTACTCCAGTCAGATTCTATCGCAACCGGGCTACCAGGAGCACTTTCTCTCTTTGGGTCAACCGCTTGGAATTGATCGGATTGTCGGGCAAGAAGAGGAAGATGACGATACCCTAGGCGCTGCAGAGCGCCCCGATAATGATGAACTCGTATTTCCACGACGGCAGGGCGCCGTGGATACTGCCAATACCGTAGCCCAGCAACCCGCCTAGTGCGATGCCGATGCCATTAGCTGTATACCACAGGCCAATTTTGACGGGTTGCTCCTTTCTCGTATACCATATACTGTATATGTCTAAGTCAGTAGCTACTTAAGTGAGGAGCTGGAATCGATTGCCCAGGTAACAGAGACGACTACCTTACCTAGTGATAAGGATGAAGGCTGGGTCGGCGCAAGCTTCGGCAGCGCCACCCAAGGCCCGAAGTACGGCGAGAGCTGCGAAACTAGGTGCAACGGCCTGCAGGATAAGAAGAGCACCCCAGAGAAAAATATTGATCCCAAGGTACTTGGCAACCGGAAATTTCTGGAGCATCAGGTTGGTCGGCAGCGCCCAGAAGAGAAAGCCAAAGTAAAAGACGGACGACAGCCAGCTGTACTGGTTTCCCTGGAGGTCTAGATCCTGCTGAATCCCAAAAACGGCGGCATAGGACAGCGACGTCTTGTCAGTCTGCGAGAATACTACGGCGGGTACGGCAGAATCAGCCCGTCAATCTTCCTGACCAGCCTCTTCTCTTCTTCAGGATGGACAGATCCATCCAGTACTTCGACATCATGGAACAGGGCGAGAGCGACATCGCCGGCTTCTCCTGCAAAGTTTGCCTTCGTGGGATGCGTGCTCTCGATGTCCACCTCCTCGAGCTACAAAACCTCTGGCTTAGAGTCTACAGCTATTACCGCAGGGGCCGAAGAGGTTGGCTTTTCGATATCTCCGGCAGTGTGCGACGAAGGACTAGTTGGCTCCATTTTTCTCAGTTTTTAGCTGGAAACCAGACTGAGGGTGTACCGGGCAGCTTTGCGCAAGAGAATAAGTACTATGTACACCCCTGGACGCCAAGTTCGGAGTTTGGTGGTGGCCCTCCACAAGGCGTGCTTCTCCGCCTCCGCAAAGCTGGGGAAGCACCATTCGGGGAGCTGGGGGTTCCGAGTTTGACCCAGCTGCTTTTCCGTTGCGAGTACTCTGTCTGGTCTTTCACATGTAAGTAGCTTCCGCCCTTTCTCCGTCGGTTTGCTACTTGGATATCCGTCAACCTGCTCTTCAGCGGTAACGTCTTTGCGCTATTACTACCAAATCAGCGCACGGAAACCAGCAGCGCACTCATCCGCCCGGCAAAACATACTTGACCGGTTTGGCGGGGACAGCCTTGCCAGCACCTAAGCATGGAATACTGAGTACGTATCATCAGCCAGGCTTAGGCCGACAAATATGTCCATGAAGCCCTCAAAATATCGATAGAGCACACAAAGAAATAGATCCAATCGGTGGCATTGGACGTGAGGATTCTCAACGTAGGTAAGCAGGATCGAAAAATGCTGCCTTGTATCTCATCATGAAAGGAGAAAGTATAAATCTATATAAGTGTAAAAACAGTTCAATTTTGTCCAACAGCCATAACCTCCATACAGTTTGCGCATCCCATACGGTTTTCCAGTAGTCAAGTGTCTTTTTGATCAGTCCACTGCCGATCACATCGTAGCCATTCCTCACCACTTTGCTGTCCAGGCTAGTCCTCTGGAGTAGGTACGTGAGGCCGGACCGTCCGGGCTTATCGTTGTCATATTTCTCCGTGAAGAAGTCGAGGAGTTTGATGGCCGGGTTTTTCTGCGGGTCTTGTTCCCTATGGTGGCGTAGCCTGTTGACCTATTCCCGCTGCGGGACAACTTCGTCAACCGGGATCCACGAGGGTGTCTGAAGAACGGTTAGTTCTTGTGAACGGTGTTATCAAAGAATTTCAACCAAACCCGTCCTTTTGCTTCGCGTTGGAAGTAGGAGAGAGCTGTAAGGTAATAGCAAGTGGTGATTTATATGGATTTTTCTTACCTCGTCCAGCGCCGGGAGAGCGCCAATGGTCGTCGCGCTCTAGATCATCAGCGATATAGCCTCGGTCTCGTTCTATATCCCGTACTTAGTATCTGCAACAATCTGACCGAGTCGCAATACTTAGGCGACTATCCCCGTATTCTCAGCGGCAGTCTTGACGATATATTTCGGTCACGTACTTAGATCTCGCGTAGCCAATATATTGTACATGAGACGGAGTCGGCACGTAGGTCTCGGCAATAGTAGCTGGTAGCGGCGTGCTGCCGCGGTCGATGCCGAGAAGCAGAAGAAAAGGCTCGCGGGGTGGACGGTCCGGACGCTGAGGCAGAGGTTCAGGAGATTGTGGGTTCCCTTGATATGATGGGACTCAAAGCTCTTTACCCCGAGATTGAAGTTGACTGCCTAGGCACTGTGAATAACAGTGGTGAGCGTGCACTTGAGCCGATCAAGCACCGCAGGCTCAAGACCTAAATCGACCCTGCTGAAGTCCGAGGGAAGACAAATAAGCTTTGATTTCTCCTGGTCTGTGAATTTATCAATCTTCTTTGCAGAAAGCGTGGAGAGGATTCGAAATTCGGCTTCCTGTCGAGATGATGCCCGTACTAGCCAGTAGATTGACTGGACGTTAGGCAGCTTGACGAGCTGTGCTAAGATGTGGGCACTAAGAGACCCTGTGGTCCTGGTAGCAATCTTGAAGCTCTTAGCTCTCTTACTCTTCTCCTCGCGGCGTATATCGCTGGCAATGGCGTCGCCGTGGCACTAAAAACTATCAAAGGAGCCACGATCGCCAGCAGCGCCGCCCTAGCCGCTTCTATCAACCTAATCCCGCTGCTGCTCGGGGGCCGCACAAGTCGTATTGCCGATATCATCGGGGTATCCCGCCCCGCGTACTACATCGCATACTACTAGATCGGCCGTATAGCAATTATCGAAGGCCTAGTCTATACTGCGATTCGTCTAGATGAGGCGAGACAGAGCCAACGCTTCGGCCCGATCGCTGTATCCGGCTGCATTATGAGGCTATTCTTCTCGTTGCAAGGTCCCTGAGCTGACGCCCTAGGCAGCTTCCTTATTATCCTCTTACTGTCCTTGCCATAGTTGAGATACATACCGGGAGCGGTGTTTCACAGTGTACACCGCATCCTCTATCTCGCAGGTATAGCAGGGCTGATCTAGCATATCCTGCTTACGCAGAGCGTCTTGTATAAGATCCTCGTCTTTATTGCCTATAGGTTATGGCTTTTATCGCACGTCTATCGGGTCGTAACACGCTAGTGGTCAGCCATAGTGACGGAGATATAGAGCGACTCAGAGGCCATCCGACTCCGGCTCAGGACGCAACGACCCGTTGCTACATTCCTAGGCAGCTACTTCTACCTCTATCTGCCCGGCTCCTATCTCAATTATAACCTGCTGCGCAGCAGCCCTATCATAATACTGTAGAGCGATGTGAAGTAGACCGTCACCGGTAAGACGACCGACTTCCATATCCTTGCGGATCGGCAGAGCCAGTACTTATACCAGCTCCGGACTATCGAAATAGGAGATCGGATGCTGCTAGACGGCCCGTATAGATAGGACCTACAGCTATATAGGTACGAGACTGTGATCCTTATAGCCAAAGGAATAGGTATAGTATCTGTCCTCCCGATAGCACTCCACTTAGCGGCGCGTAAAGCCTACGACGATTCCGTCCGCGGCTAGTCCAACTAGGACGAGGATCTGACTGTAGGCCTCGCGGCCCCCCCCGCGGCTACGACCGTCTTCCGCGACGCCACGCGCCGGGTTGATTTGCTGTAGAGGCTGGAGCGCAACGATCAGGACCAATAGGTCGCGGATCAGCTCAAGACCCTCTAGAATCTCGACCCTAAGGGGTTGATATTGCTGGTCTGGTGTATCTACCCGAAGCCCCGAACGAGGGATCCCCCCTTCTAAGAAGCACTATATTAGTCGGCTGTCTATCCTAAAGGAAAACAGTCGATAGCCGAGGCCGAGGCGCCTTACTCGTTCGAGGAGGCCCTGAGCTATAAGGTCCTTATACCAGGCAAGTGCATCGTAGTTGGTATGGACCCTCTCCTCGCTATTATACTCTAGCGCTAATCATCGAAGCCTATAGTGACCGTGCTTTCACAGATGAGAGGAGGGCTTCGGTGATTCGCAACACCTCAAGGGATTGGCCTATTGAGTTTGTAGAGGCCGAGTATCGACCGAAGCACAACGAGGATCGGCTACGGTACGGCCGGGGTCGGCCGAGACACAGCGAGGACCAACCCAGGCATACCTCACGAGCTGTCCCAATGCGCCTTAGGAGGAGAGACCGACCGGCGGATCGGATCCATAGCTGGAGCAGCAACGTTCCTCTCCACATGGTTTGAGAGCCTCGTGGCGTTCACAGCAAAAGACCGGGTATAAAATCGTACGCCTATAAAATGCCTCTGAAGCTTGCCCTTCCAAATATACAACAGACTGTCACATAATATAATTGCCTTTTGCGATGAATCGGTCATTACTTCTTTGCTATGGAGCATTGGACCACTCGTCCATGTCTCAGGGCGGCCCTTCTATAGGGAGGGAGGAGGTGACGGCTTCTAGACAGAGTGTTGTGCATGAACCAGTGCTGCTCGCCAAGAAGCGCGCCAATGGCCATGAACGCCTTTGCGCAAGTCTTTCCCTTCGCTGCCAACGAGGCCCAGCCTATCACAATTCTACCCTACTCTAGCAAGTTATACACCGGCCGCTATCCTATCCACCGAACGCCTATCACTTCAAGTCCTCCCGCTCCTTCCGAAGAATTTCTCTTATTCGAGAGTAGAGCATCTCGTCTTCACGTTTCTATAGCTTGTCTCCAGAGAAGACTACCTTCTGTAGGCTGTTCATCAATGGCGTAAGGGGCTGGTAGTACTGCGTGAAATATTTGGTAGTCGTCTTTATAAATATCTCCTCCTTCGATATAACGATGAGCTTTATCCTAGCCAGGTCCTCTGTACGTTTGTCCGTATCGACGTAGTTCTAGTTATTAAACCGTAGAACGACTCTGTCCTTCTTTAGCCCGTCGAAGTAAATATATATCCAGAACAGCACCTAAAAGAATGACTCAAGGTCGTATATAAATGAGTATAGCTCGCCCTGAAGTGCCCTAACGGCTATGAAAGCCTATATGCCAGTCTTTCCTTTTGCTCCCGAGGTACTGGTATATTGCTTATCGATAGCGAGATCCAAATCAATCAAAAATCCGCGATTGTCCTTATCGATTATGAGGTTATTGAGAGAGATATCCCTATAAAGTAAACCGGCCTTGCGCCGCAACGACTCATGCCCTTCAATATAGTCAGCTAGCGCGCCGAGGAGAGTTTCTCGAGAGCCCGCCTCGTAGATAGGGATTCTATAGTCGCGAAGGATGATACGCCGATGCACTCTATTGGGCAGTGTGTTGGTGCTGGTTTTAGTCGGAGAGGCTGAATGAGATCGCTTGTTGGGCGGCAAGGGAGCATCGGTTTCGTGAGACGGCCGCTTCGCGCCAGTGACGCTGCTGCTTCGACCGGCGTATAATAGACCTGCTATACTTGTGCTTACGCTCGGTGTATATCGCGATCGATTCTGCCGGTAGTTCGTAGCGTTCGTGGTATCCAACCCCTTCCGGACATTGTTTCGGACGTCGTCATCTATATCCCGTACCCGAATAGTTTCGTAGTGATAATGCCGGGCTATATGAACTATACCCTTACTAGTCGCTTCACGGAGCAACTCGCCCTTATTATTGCGCTCCGGGTATTGCTATAAATCTTTGATAATAAACAGGACGCGCGGGTCTTCTTCGCGGTGTGCTTTCCAGCAGGTTATTGCTCGGCCAGCGATATATCGTATACGCTTCATTAGCCCGTCGAGGATAAGCCGCTCAGTCGTACTATCCTGCTAGATCTCGATAAACCATTGGCCCTTTGCTATAATAATCGTCGGGTCGAACCCAAGCTCTTCCTCGCTTATCTAGAAGAATCCGAGGATTATAGACACGAACCGCAGCCTATCCTCGTTAATATCGAATTGCTCCGAGGCGATACCCCCGAGCCGGTCAAACACCTATATCCTTATAAGAGATCCGCAGAGGGTAAAGCCCAGGACGAAGCGACGGGTATCCTAAGCGGCGAGCACTTCCCTAGCGTACCTGCTAAGATCAAGGCGCGCTTCTGAAGATATATCGGCGGATAGGTTACTCTTCAGCTCGCCGGGCACCAGAATCTAGGTCTAGTAGCACCTGGAGCTTTTCCTAGCGCTAGGGTCGTCTATAAAGCCGATATCTATCTTCCGTTTTACGATAGAGCCGTCAATTGGCTTATCGGGCTTCGCTAGTAGTCTACGTATATATACCGGAGCGGAGTTATAGCTCTCTATAAATGCCGCCAGCTTCTTAGTAAAGTCCGCGAACCAGCTTAGTATATTATCCTGCTTCGCTTCTTTCAGCCAACCCCTCTAGCTATCGCCGAAGAGAGGATCGCTGCCTTCTAAACATTTATTAAAGAACGTCTTTGATACGGTGTCACGAATTAAGCCAACAGGACAGCTGCAGGTGGGACAACCCGACGGGTGGCGCAGGGCGCACCCGAACCAATCATTTAGGACCAATGAGAAGGAGCTCTAAGGTGCTCTAGAGAGCAGACGAGAGCTTCAGGAGCTAAGCCAATCAACGCGAGGAAATGGAAGCTCTCGATGGAGTCAACAGAGCACCGAGCTCTAGGGAGCTCTATAGAGCACATGAGAGCACCCAAAGATAGCCAGTATATAGTCACTCGTTCTGGAGGACTCTGGGAGTTCTCCAGTGAGCAATACAAGCAATAGCCCACACCTATTGTGCAGACATTGCGACAAGCATTGTTGTGAACCCTTTGGCTTCACCGAGACCTACAGTCCGACCAGCAGTTACCTTCGACCGGCGAACCCTTTCAGAGGCAGGACTGCCTGTGGTTTCGTCACATACGGTCTCCAGGTTTGATACAGAGCCGAAATACATCTTGTGGAAGTCCTAGAGGTCGATATATATAGGGCCGAGCTCCTCCTTAAGGACACTATCCACATATCTATAGTATTCGGACGAATTGGCGAAGCTGCCAGTATTATATAGCTATGGGGTTTGCTAGAGAGAAGACGCTATCGGTTAGGGGGGGGGGGGGTGGATTCGACGATGGCAGTAACGGTAGTGACGGCATCGTAGACTCGGCTCTAGACGAGCGTATCGTCTGAATCGTAGGCGAGTGCTGCTTTTAGGAGAGGCTTGATGCGGTCGAGGTCGGAGTCGCCAGACTCTAGGGAGAGCTCGAGTCGCAGAAGGTCGCTCTGAAGGGTGCTACGGCTAGCCCTCGCAAGCAGCAGACGGGCGACAGCAAGGTTCTACGCCGCTGATAAAAAGGCAAGTGCGAGGTTCCGGAGATCTATATAACAGTCAGAGGAGGATATACAACGGAGGCAGCTGGCCAGACCTTCGTCGTCGAGCAGATCAAGCGTGTCTGGCGTATACGGAATGCTCTTACTATTGCAGACCGATATATAATAAGTTCGAAAGCCCTCGAGGCCGTTCCCGATCGGATTTTGCTCGATGATTTCTAATTGCAATTGGTTGTCTGCCATTGCGCTTAGCAGGCGCGTCTCAATTGAAGTGGGCGGAAGCGTATTTCTTCCGTGTTTGTTCGATGGCAGTTTGAGCCAGCCCACCCCAGCCGTTAGCTGTTGCAATCATTAGTCAGCATTTGCTTGGCCAAGGCACGTGAAGACCATGTTCAAGTTGGTCGCCCGAGTCACAACCCGTGCACGAGCGATAAGCGAGCCTCTCGATCTACCTGGGAGAAAAGCGCCGGGCCCAAAGGAATAGTCACCAGATATAAAGGCAGTCCGGGCAACGATCAAACTCGCAATGGCAACAGGAAGACTGGAGCTAACGAAGAGGAGAGACTGGATCAATCACAGTAGAAGAACACGACCAACAATATACCACCTCGCAGCCTCAACTGGCAGACTCCGCTTTAGCTGCTGAGGATAGGACTTTGCAGAACGTAACCTCCAAGCCACCTGCTGACAACGCAAGAGGCAAAATCTTGCCTTTCGCACAACTGCAATTGATGACTCAGCGAGGACGGACCAGCGCCTCGCCCGAAGTTTTGCCGGCCAAAAACCCGTTCGCGTTCCCGGAGTGGGGCCGGCTCCGTAACAACTCCAAACGGCGCCGGCGACGGAGGCCGGAAGGCGTCGCCCAATCTACTTGGTTCACACCCCATCCGGTCCCTCAGCTCGCACCCCGTGCAATCGCGATGGCGATGTATTTTAGGCGCCAGGATCCCGTTCCCGGTTCGGGGACGCGAACCAACTGCGCCCAACCCCCGAGCCTCGATGTGCTGGCCTTGCTGGCCTTGCTGGCCTGGCTCGCTTATGCTATCGTTACCTCCCTTTTCTCCCCCCCAACTATAGAACTCCCTTCCTCCCTTATCTTTTCCTTATTCTTCTTGCTCCTAATATACTTCTTAACTTACCCTCTCTAGAGAACTCTCTTCCTCTGTCATGAACCAACTATATATGTGGGCCGGCGGGGCTGCAGCCAGGCATAGGGCACTAATCGGGGACGGGACGTAGTGCGGACCCTGGGCGGCTTATTGCTTGGCAACGTAAGCGGAAGGCTCATTACTTAGCATCATGAGTAGGCTTAGTACGATCAGTAGTAAGCGCAATAAGCAGCTCATCTAGATCATCAATAAGGTAGATAATCCAGGTACAGAGTGTCATGAACTAACCTGCAGAGGCCGATGGGGGCCGACCTGCATGGCCGGCGGGCGGCGCCCGCGACCAATCATTATGAGCCAGGAAGGACCAATGAGGATTGGGGAGATTGGGAACAATGCCAAGAACAATTGTTCCCAATGGAACAACGCCAAGGAACGTTGTTCCAGACGGAACAATGAGAACAACAATTGTTCCAAATGTTCCAGAGATCTAGGTACAAGGATACCTAGGGGAGGAAGCTGTATATAGTTCTACCGTTCTGTCACTCATTCAGATAGCTAGCTTCCTCAGTGAGCAATATTACAAGCAGTAGCCTTCACCTACTGTGTAGACATTGCGGCTTGCAGTGTTGTGAACCTCTTGGCTTCACCGAGACCTACAGTCCAACCAGCAGTACCTTCGACCGGCGAACCCTTTCAGAGGCAGGACTGCCTATGGTTTCATCATACAGAGGTACCTAGGGAGGAAGCTATATATAGTTCTACTATTCTATCACTTATTCAGATAGCTAGTTTCCTCAGTGAGTAATACAAGCAGTAGAGTAGCTACTATCTTACTATATAAATATTGCGGCTTATATTATTATAAACTTTTAGCTTTACCGAACTTTACCCTATTGTTAAAATACCTTTAGTTGTCCCTCTTAGAGGATTGGGGCAAGAGATTCGTCATATGTTACTCACTCCCTTTGATCTCTGTTACGTGTAACGGTGGAACGCACCAACTATGATGATGACATCATTTGCATACATGGTGATTCATTATACCAAGTGATGATTCATTATGCATGTTCCATTACATCATGCATGCAAGCTTAGACCTACTCGCATCCTATATCTAAAGCCTACCTTGCAGTCTCGAGGATTTCTTTCCTCCTACAAGTTCAATATTCTTGCAATGCAGTCAGTTTACCACTAGAGGCTTGACCCTAGCCTTGAACGACGGCGCTCGTGACAGCTAGTAGGTAATAGGAGTATTAACAAGATGGATAAGTGGTTTAGCCTAGCTGCTTTTTGTTAGGATAGCGTAGCTTAGAAAACAGCGTAGCTTTAATTAAATACACTCAACAAAAATATCGTTCATTCCAACCTTCCAATCTCCTCTCCCACTAAGTGTATGAAAGAATCCTAAACATCAACTACCTCCTTTGCATCTCTATCACATTCATAAAATAAAGGCCCCTTAAGACTATTATACCCTATATCATAGATACCAAGCTTGTAGCTAAGTTTCATCAGCATTATACCTAACTGAATATTATTAGGGTCAATACTGACGGGGCTCTTAAGTTTCTCTCTTAGACAAGTCTAGCACTTCTCCTACTTTATCTGTCTGGTCTCCGAGTCAGCCGAATCTTAGATAGTACACTCGATTCGACAAGTACTTCTTACAATAGCAAATATTCTACCTCGGACAATGAAGTAGAATATAACGTACATTATATGCGAGCCGAACATATAAGCGAGCCGAACACTCTCCACTACTCTATAACAACTACCCTCAATTGCAATGCAACAACACTAAAAACCAACTACAATTACATTAGAAACAGATGAATCAGACTCTTCTGCACCCTCCTGGCAAGTGCGGGCATTATGGCCAGGCTTGCCGCATATACCACAGCACCGAACCTTCGTACGACCCCCCCCTAGCACCACTACCATCCAGCTGTATTTCTTGCATTGCCTCCCTACCTATAGCCCCCTGGCTTACTACCTTCTGTGCCTCCTGCACAATAAGTGATCTTCCAAGCCGCACACGTATTTTTTTAGCTCTTCGGCGCTTGCTTAGCGCCTCGTTAGCCTTGCGGAGCGAAGACACCTCTGCCTGAAGGAGGGCTACCTGGTGCATTATAGCCATCGTACCCTTGGTAAGCTGGTCTACAGTAGCCAACATTGAAGTCGGGGAGCTATTTTGATGGTTGGCAATGCGAGTCTTAATAAGCGTTGACTGTGACTTGGCTTCTCGAGGGTTTTATAGTGTCTGGAAGACCCAAGATTATATAGTGCCTGGCCGTGAGGTTAGGGGTGTTGGTGTACGAAGCTTGATATCTAGCTTCGAAAGCACCCTCTCTAGATCGTACGGCACAAGGCCAGCCCCTATAAAACCGCCCTAGATATTCCTCTTGGTGGTAGAGGCAAAGAAGGCCGCGTGAAAGGTACAAAGGAACTCGAGCTTGCTGACGTGGTTGATATACGCGCTGTGACGAAACCATAGGCAGTCCTGCCTCTGAAAGGGTTCGCCGGTCGAAGGTAACTGCTGGTCGGACTGTAGGTCTCGGTGAAGCCAAAAGGTTCACAACAATGCTTGCCGCAATGTCTGCACAATAGGTGTGGGCTATTGCTTGTATTGCTCACTGGAGAACTCCTAGAGTCCTCCAGAACGAGTGACTATATACTGGCAATCTTTGGGTGCTCTCATGTGCTCTATAGAGCTCCCTAGAGCTTGGTGCTCTATTGACTCCATCGGGAGCTTGCATTCCTTCGTGCTGATTGGCTTAGCTCCCTAAGCTCTCGTCTGCTCTCTAGAGCACCTTAGAGCTCCTTCTTATTGGTCCTAAACGATTGGTTCGGGTGCGCCCTGCGCCACCCGTCGGGTTGTCCCACCTGCAGCTGTCCTGTTGGCTTAATTCGTGACACGCGCGCATTAAGTCCTCGATCTGGCGACCGTATACCTGCTTCAACGGCCCAAGCAGCTAACATCAAGTGGCTGGAGGAGGTAGGAGGAATATAGAGGCATACAGAGTATGGTAATATTATTCTGCTGGCAGTAGAGCTCGAACTCGGTTGAGTGGTGGCTTTCGTGGCCATCGAGGATCAACAACCGGTATTTGCCCTTTGTCTGAGGTACTATATGGTAGTCGAAGTGCATCTAGGCCTACCGCATTAGTAGTCCAGCCATTCTCGGTGGTTGTGATACGCCAGTCGGCCGGGAGGTTACACTCTTGATACCAGTTGGTAAGGTAGTACTGCGCCGCTAAGATGATAAACGGAGGGATAGCCCAGCTAAGGGCATTGATACCTTAGATCACCGTCGCCCATTCGCGGTTGCTAGGCTAGGCTAGCTTCGCCTTACTACGGCCATCCGAGGTTGTAACCACCATACCCGGGAAGATAATGCCTATTATAAACCCAGTCTTATTGTGACGAAACCACAGGCAGTCCTGCCTCTGAAAGGGTTCGCCGGTCGAAGGTAACTGCTGGTCGGACTGTAGGTCTCGGTGAAGCCAAAAGGTTCACAACAATGCTTGCCGCAATGTCTGCACAGTAGGTGTGGGCTATTGCTTGTATTGCTCACTGGAGAACTCCCAGAGTCCTCCAGAACGAGTGACTATATACTGGCTATCTTTGGGTGCTCTCATGTGCTCTATAGAGCTCCCTAGAGCTCGGTGCTCTGTTGACTCCATCGAGAGCTTCCATTTCCTCGCGTTGATTGGCTTAGCTCCTGAAGCTCTCGTCTGCTCTCTAGAGCACCTTAGAGCTCCTTCTCATTGGTCCTAAATGATTGGTTCGGGTGCGCCCTGCGCCACCCGTCGGGTTGTCCCACCTGCAGCTGTCCTGTTGGCTTAATTCGTGACACTTATCGAAGTTATAGATATCATCATCTATAATGCCGTACTTGGCCTTAACATTCCGTATAAGGGCAAACCATTCGCCAATAACCTTCGGATCCTCGTACTTGGCCCTCTGGTAGTCGTATCTATACGTATAACGCGTCCGGAGCTCTAGCTGGCGTTTGACAAAGTTATACACCTAGAGCTTGCCGACAGGGGGCGCGTCACGTACGCATAGCAGTTGGTTGGCCATATCTTCTATACCACGTAGTCTCGGCGGAAAAGCTCGCTTAGATAGCTCAATTATATACTGAACAAGAGCCTTCTCTTCGGAATCGGTGAGCCGGCGCGAGTTGGGCGTAGTGTCGCGTCGTGCAGGTCGGCCAGCGCGCCGGTCGTAGAGAGTCGTAACTGGCACGTTATAGAGCTTGGCTACGGCTCGGAGGCTTAGTTCCTTGTCGTTTTGAAGAGCTTTGAGGGCTAAAATTATCCTGGCTTCCTTTGAAGTAGAAGACATGTTGGGTTGTAGAAAAACTAATGTTTAGGTGGAGGGAAGACGCGTTGTGCCAAGAAGTGTTCGACTCGCTTACATGTTCGGCTCGCTTATAATGCACGTTATAGTTCCTCGTATAAGGGCGATACCTTAAGGGACTTTTATCCCGCTAGTAGTGTCGTCTATATACTTTCTTTAGTTGGGCCTCATTTATTATTAATAAATATAGCAGGCTCCGACGTATGCTAGTCGCTATAATCTGAGGTCAGGTGGCAGCCACACTAGGAAAGGCGTCGTCGTTGGTTAGGTCGGCGTTGACAGCAGCTCTCCTAAGCGCGTCTGGATTTTTCTCTGCGCTCTGTGCGGACAGACAAGAGTTTTTAACGGTGGTGACGAGCTCGTTGACGTCTTGATAGGGGTCTAGCGTCTGGAGAAGGATGGTCGTGTCCAATGTGAAAGTCGAGCGCGGCGATTTCAAACGCTCCGACTCCGGATCCGCGTCATTCATCGCCCCGACCACTACCCGATCGCCGAGAGCCTTCTCCACGTCAAGCCTCGGCAGTACCGTATCGATCAGTTCCGCTGTCTGTTCTCCGCCAGGCAGAAGCTGCAGGCTCGGGCGCGGACGAGCGTGAAAGTCGGCTAGCACAGCAAGCTTGAACGCGCGGACGATGCCGTGGAGGCTCTCGGCACCGATTTCATCGACTCCACCACGGTCCTGTAAGCCCTCGTGGTCATCCTCGACGGGCAGCCCGCCACACCGCCCTCACTCTACATCGACCTCGAGGAAGTCAACGTCTCCCGACACGGCACAATCTCCAATTGTGCAATCTACGTTTCTTCCCCTTCACCAAACCTATCTCATCGATATCCACGTCCTCAACGACAAGGCCTTCTCCACCCCCAGCCCAACCACAGGCCACGCCCTCGAGCACGTCCTCGAGTCAGACAGCACCCAAAAAGACTTCGGCGTGCGCAACGACTCCAACGCCCTGTCCAACCTCTTCCACATCCGCCTAACCGGCATCATAAACCTGCAGCGCATGGAGCTCGCCAGGCGCACCTTCCCCCGGGGTGTTGTCTCCGGACTGGCCAGGTGCATCGAGCGCGATTCTCTCCTGAGCAAGACAGAGCAAAGCGTTGGGATGGTTGCCAAGAGGAGGGGACGCAGGCTTCTTCGCGCCAGAGCACGGTGGGAGGAGGTATGGAGTATTTTAGGAGCGGCTGCTTTCTGAGGAGATTTGGAGGTACGTGTCCAGGGTATTCCGTTCCTCCCGCGTCTGTGGGTGTATTATGCCGCGAGGCTCACCGCGGCTTAGAGGATGAGATTGCGCGAGGCGTCGTGGGAGAGGATGGCACGGTCCCAGATGCCGGAGGTTCAATGGTAACGGGCAGCATATGGCGTAGGCGCCGGCTGGTTGGCGTTTGCTGTGATCTGGTTGGGTTGGGTCTGGGTCATAGTATTTGGTGGTCTGGTTAAAAAAAAGCAATGTTTGAGACCTGTAATACTAGACCCGTGATCACCCGTTTATAGCCGCTCAGTGGCAATCATGGCGACATCACAGAAAAGTCATCCTAGTCTTCCGGCAGCGTGAGCACCGCTATATTTCTACCGACTGCGAGTAGAAGGTCAGCCCTATAATCGATATCCTCGTCTTCCCGTGTAGGGATGCCCTCCGACATTGTCAAGTCCGTCTTGAAAACCCTCTGCCATCCGCAAGCAGCCAACTCAATGATTCGGGATTCTTGGTTCATGAAGAGAAGGGCCAAAGTGAAGTGGCATCAGCTCTCTTTTCATCGTCATTTCCTCTCCCGTAGGACATAAGTGGCGCCTTTACTTCTTCCCAGTAGTCCGGGATTTAGTGCCTGCGGCCGCTCCGGCCAACGGACCCATGATCGTAGAGGCACTCCGCACACTGGCCATTGAATTGGCCGGGGTTGGCTGCGTAAGTTCTCGTAAAGCAGTTGGGGGCATAGTTGCAAGCTATAAGGAGCACGTCAGGGCCAACGTGACCTGCAGGGCAAAAAGTATGCTGCCAGTGGCACATCTTCGGTTGACTTTTTAAGTGAAAGCTGAGAGAGTCTTTTGTTAGTTAGTATAAAAGATCATAAGATATAAAGGAGAGGTATCGGGTGATTTGTGATTTCCCCCTATCTCCAGGTTGCTTTGGGCGTCAGTACATACTGTAGTGAGGAGTTGGTTTGTATCCTAGGCTTTGCTTGATTGAATGCGGCTGTTGATAGATATCCTGCCGACTCTTCAATTCGAGATAGGAGGGAGTTGGGGAACTTATATATCTGACTAGCTGTTGTTCTCTACGCCAACCCAACCGACCTCCTGCGTCGGACTTTGTTGTGGGTAGAAAAGAACAGTTTCTATGTTCTCTCTGTCATGATGTATTAGCTCCGCCATGGCTCACGCATGCGCGTGATATATTCGCCACGCGAACGTCATAGATCGGTATCTATAGCTAGATCGAACTTCTGATAACGTTGATTATAAGAGAGTGAGCCATACAAGCGAGTGAGCCACTCTACTACATTTTGGTGAGGGCTGCATGCTAATGCATGCTAATGGCGTTAAAGAAATTGTTAAGGTGCACTAACAATTTCTCGGTACCCTCCTCGCATGTCTAAAGCAAAAAAGTACCTACGTGGCTCACTCGCTTATATGGCTCACTCGCTTATAACATATGTTATAGAGTTTTCTAGATCATTGCCAATTCACCGTGGAGTCACTGGTGCAGCACCTTCTATTTAGATCAAGCATCTTCCTTGGGGACGTCTAAGAGCGGTCCTAAGACCGACGCTCTCGGTTGTGTTCAAGACTAATTATGTGGAAATCATTACGACATAACTATGTGAAGCGCGTGATATAATCGTCACCCGAACGTCATAAATCGGTACCTATAGCTAGATCGGACTTCCGGTATAGATATTATTAGGGAAGGGCTAGACCGCACATCGCCACGGCCATATAGCACCGCGCTATCCCTGATTCCGGAAAGTTCCCGCGTCGCCCTGCAACAGTACAAGAGTGAATTTCCTGAGAGCTGCCAAGCGGGCACACAGCAGCTGCCACAGCTTAATCAACCTGTTCAATGAAGTCAGCGTCGTCCTTATAGGGAGGGCGAGAATGCAAATCTAGACCTGGTCGTTTATATTTTTCTGGTCTAAAATGCTAACTTAGCAGAGTTTGAGCCTCGTGCTAAAATGTATTCTAGGGATTAAACGGTAGAGAACGCGTACTTGCTTAGGTTTTATTATTCCGTTTCCTAACTCCGTTTCCTAACTCCGTTTTCTAAATATTTCCACGTTATGTTCCTAACATCGCCTTGGTAACTACACATGCCACCAATGCGTTATATAACTTATTATTCTTAGCTAACTAAACGCGTTTGCGGCCCTATACTATATGACTTGGCAAGTTGCAAGGCGTAGTAGCTGAGTTGCCACTTGGGTATACGGGGTGAATTCACAACGAGAACGGCCCTACCTTCTTTTATAGGGCAACCCCGTCGAGGCAGAAGTGCTGACCGCCTTCGACCAGCCCAACCCGACGGCCGCAACGGCGGGCGACCTGCCGACCTTGGTGGCCTAGGAGGGTGAGCCCTTCCCTAGACTGACTATTCGTCGCCGACCGCTACGTGCAGGCACAGGGCTGGACATACTCGGCACTCCATCACGTCGATCTAGTCTTCGCGATCCCAGTTGCATGGGCTGCCTATTCTCGCCGTCCACCAGCGATTACTTGGCCTATAGCAACCTCAAACAATTCATCTATACCGCTACCGGCGCGCCACCACCGAGCAGCGGGCGTGATCGCCAACGGCCCGATCTATTCCGCACGGCGTCGGCGGTTACCCCCTGGCGAATTGGTAATTATACCGATCACTTTGGGTATGTGGGTAGCAAGGCAGTGAGCTTGAGTGAAGGTCGTATCCTCAGCAGATAAAGCGGGGTCTGCTAGTTGAGGCTACAAGGTGATGTGTTGTAGGTCGAGTTCTTCTACTATGACTGTTCCGGTCTCTGCTCCTTGTCCAGCTCCAGTCTTCCGTTGCCATTGCGAATTTGATCGTTGCCCGGACTGCCTTCATGTCTGGTGACTACTCCTTTGGGTCCGGCGCTTTCCTCTCAGGTAGATCCAGGGTTTCGCTCGTCGCTAGTGCATGGGTTGTGCCTTGGCCATCATCTATCATCTTGAACATGGTCTTCACGTGCCTTGGCCGACCGATTGCTGCCTAATGACGGCAACGGCTAATGGCTAGGGTCGATTGGCTCAACTGCCAGCGAACAGATACAAAACACGCTTCTATCCACTTCAAATTAGAAGTGTATGCTGAGCGTAATAGCAGACCAATCGCGATCGGAGATCATCAAGCAAAATCCGATCGGGAACGGCCATGAGCGCTTTCGAGCTTTGTATAGATCGATCTGCTATAGCTAGAGTATACCCTACACGCTAGACACGCTTGATTAACTCGACGACGAAGGTCTGGCTAGCTGCCTTTGTTGTATATCCTCCTTTGACTATTATATAGATCTTTGGAAACTCGCGCTTTCCTTCTTATTAGCGGTGTAGAACCTTGCTGCCGCGCGTCTACTACCTACGGGGGCTGGCTATAGCACTCTTAGAGCGATCTTTTATGACTCGAGGTCTGCTAAGAGTCTAATGACTCTAACCTCGACTATATTAAGCCTCTCCTAAAAGTAGCGCTTACCTATGATCCGTGGTGTTCGGATGAATTGGCGAAGCTGCTAGTATTATACAGCTAAGGGGTTTGTTAGAGGGAAGATGCTATTAGTTAAGGCGGCGGTGTAGATTCGATAACGTGCATTATAAGCGAGCCGAACATATAAGCGAGTCGAACACTTCTTGGCACAACGCGTCTTCCCTCCACCTAAACATTAGTTTTTCTACAACCTAACATGTCTTCTACTTCAAAGGAAGCCAGGGTAATTTTAGCCCTTAAAGCTCTTCAAAACGACAAGGAACTAAGCCTCCGAGGCATAGCCAAGCTCTATAACGTGCCAGTTACAACTCTCTATGACCGGCGCGCTGGCCGACCTGCACGACGCGATACTACGCCCAACTCGCGCCGGCTCACCGATTCCGAAGAGAAGGCTCTTGTTCAGTATATAACTGAGCTATCTAAGCGAGCTTTTCCGCCGAGACTGCGTGGTATAGAAGATATGGCCAACCAACTGCTACGCGTACGTGACGCGCCCCCTGTCGGTAAGTTCTGGGTGTATAACTTTGTCAAACGCTAGCCAGAGCTCCGGACGCGTTATACGTATAGATACGACTACCAGAGGGCCAAGTGCGAGGATCCGAAGGTTATTGGCGAATGGTTTGCCCTTGTACGGAATGTTAAGGCCAAGTATGGCATTGTAGATGATGATATCTACAACTTTGATAAGACTGGGTTTATAATGGGCATTATCTTCCCGGGTATGGTGGTTACAACCTCGGATGGCCGTAGCAAGGCGAAGCTAGCCTAGCCTGGCAACCGCAAATGGGCGATGGTGATCCAAGGCGTCAATGCCCTTGGCTGGGCTATCCCTCCGTTCATTATCTTAGCGGCGCAGTACCACCTTACCAACTGGTATCAAGAGTGTAACCTCCCGGCCGACTGGTGTATCGCAACCACCGAGAATGGCTGGACTACTAATGCGGTAGGCCTAGATTGGATCAAGCACTTCGACTACCATATAGTACCTCGGACAAAGGGTAAATACCGGTTGTTGATCCTCGATGGCTACGAAAGCCAGCACTCGACCAAGTTCGAGCTCTACTACCAGTAGAACAATATTATCACGCTCTGCATACCTCCACATTCCTCCCACCTCCTCTAGCCACTTGATGTTGGCTGCTTTAGGCCGTTGAAGCAGGCGTACGGTCGCCAGATCAAGGACTTAGTGCGCGCGTATATCAACCATATAAGCAAGCTCGAGTTTCTTTATGCCTTTCACACGGCCTTCTTTGCCTCTATAACCAAGGGGAATATACAGGGCGGTTTTGCAGGGGCTGGCCTTGTGCCATACGATCTAGAGAGGGTGCTTTCGAAGCTAGATATCAAGCTTCGTATACTAACACCCCCAACCTCACAGCCGGGCACTATATAATCTTGGGTCTTCCAGACACTATACAACCCTTGAGAAGCCGAGTCATAGTCAACGCTTATCAAGACTCGTATTGCCAACCATCAAAATAGCTCCCCGACTTCAATGTTGGCTGCTATGGACCAGCTTACTGTCATGAACTAACCTGCAGAAGCCGGTGGGGGCCGACCTGCATGGTCGACGGGCGGCGCCCGTACCCAATCATTACGAGGCAGAAGGAACCAATGAGGATTAGGGAAAACAGGAACAATGCCAAGAACGATTGTTCCTGGGGAACAACGCCAAGGAACGTTGTTCGAGATGGAACAATGAGAACGACAATTGTTCCAAATGTTCCAAGATCTAGGCACGGGATACCTAGGGGAGGAAGCTGTATATAGTTCTACCATTCTGCCACTCATTCAGATAGCTAGCTTCCTCAGTGAGCAATTACAAGCAGTAGCCCACACCTACTGTGCAGACATTGCGGCAAGCATTGTTGTGAACCTTTTGGCTTCACCGAGACCTACAGTCCGACCAGCAGTTACCTTCGACCGGCGAACCCTTTCAGAGGCAGGACTGCCTGTGGTTTCGTCACACTTACCAAGGGTACGATGGCTATAATGCACCAGGTGGCCCTCCTTCAGGTAGAGGTGTCTTCGCTCCGCAAGGCTAACGAGGCGCTAAGCAAGCGCCGGAGAGCCAAAAAAACACGTGTACGGCTTGGAGGATCACTTACTGTGCAGGAGGCACAGGAGGTGGTAAGCCAGGGGGCTATAGGTGGGGAGGCAATGCAAGAAACACAGCTGGATGGTAGTGGTGCTGGGGGGGGGGGGGTCGTACGACGGTTCGGTGCTATGGTGTGTGCGGCAAGCCTGGTTATAATGCCCGCACTTGCCAGGAGGTTGCGGAAGCCTCAGATTCAGCTGTTTCTGATGTAATTATTGTTAGTTCCTAGTGTTGTTGTTTTGTAATTGAGGATATTGTTGGTAGTGTAGTGGAGAGTGTTCGACTCGCTTATATGTTCGGCTCGCTTACAATGCACGTTAATAGTAGTGACAGCATCGTAGACTCGACTCTAGATGAGTGTATCGTCTAAATATATAGATAACGTCCTTAGGGAGAAACTTGGCCCTATGTATATTGATCTCTGAGATTTTGATAAGATATAACGTATCTTATCAGCGAGCGCCGCATATCACCGAGCGCCGCACCTTTCTACACTACATGTCACCTCTGCACTTAACACCAATTTTTCCATCAACCCAATATACCTCCTACTTCAAATGAAGCCAGGGTAATCTTGGCCATTGAGGCTATTCAGAAGAACCCGGAACTAAGTATATGCGCCATAGCAAAGATCTACAACGTTGCCGACCGAACTATCCGCTGTCGACTTGCCGGCCGTATTGCAAGACGCGATCTTCCAGCCAACTCGTATAAGCTCACCGATCTAGAAGAGAGGGCAATAGTACAGTATGTGATTGACCTCTCTATACGCGTATTCCCACCTAGATTAAGTGGTATAGAAGATATAGCCAACCATCTACTACGCGAACGCGACGTGCCGCCTGTTGGCAAGCTCTGGGCGCATCGGTTTGTCAAACGCCAGCTAGAGCTCCGAACGCGTTATACGCGTAGATACGACTACCAGAGGGCGAAGTACGAGGATCCAAAAGTCATTGGCGAGTGGTTTGCCCTTGTATGGAACGTCAAGGCCAAGTATAGTATTGTAGATGACGATACCTATAACTTCGACGAGACTGGGTTTATAATGGGTATCATCTTTGCGGGCATGGTAGTTACAACCTCGGATGGTCGTAGCAAGGCAAAGCTGGCCTAGCCTGGCAACCGTGAGTAGGCAATGGTGATCTAGGGAGTCAATGCCCTTGGCTGGGCCATCCCTCCATTCATCATCTTGGCCGCGCAATACCACCTCACCAACTAGTATACCAAGTGCAACCTCCCGGCCGACTAGCGTATTGCAACCACCGATAATAGCTGGACTACCAATAAAGTAGGCCTAGATTAGATCAAGCACTTTGACTTCCATATAGCACCTCGTACAAAAGGCAAATACCGGTTGTTAATCCTCGACGGCCACAAAAGCCACCACTCGACCAAATTCGAGCTCTATTGCCAGCAGAACAACATTATCACACTCTACATACCTCTACAATCGTCCTACCTCCTCCAGCCACTTGATACTGGCTGCTTTGGGCCATTGAAGCAGGTATACGGTCGCCAGATCAAGGACTTAATACGCATGCATATCAACCACGTAAGCAAGCTCGAGTTCCTTTATATCTTTCGCAAGGCCTTCTTTGCCTCCATCACCGAGAGGAATATCCAGGGCAGCTTTGCAGGGGCTGGCCTTGTGCCGTACGATCCAGAGAGGGTGCTTTCCAAGCTGGATATAAAGCTTCGTACGCCAACACCCCCAACCTCCCGGCCTGGCACTGCGCAACCTTGGGTGTTCCAGACACTATACAACCCTCGGGAAGCCGAATCGCAGTCAACCCTCATCAAGACTCGCATTGCCAACCATCAAAATAGCTCCCCGACTTCAATGTTGGCTGCTATGGACCAGCTTGCTAAAAGCACAACGGCTATGATGCACCAGGTGGCCCTCCTTCAGGCAGAGAACGCTTCGCTCCGCAAGGCCAACGAGGCACTAAGCAAGCGCCGGAGAGCTAAAAGAACACGCGTGCAGCTTAGAGGATCACTTACTATACAGGAGGCACAAGAGGTGGTAAGTCAGGGGGCTATAGGTGGGGAGGCAATGCAAGAAACACAGCTAGATAGTAGTGGTGCCGGGGTGGGTCGTACGAAGGTTCGGTGCTGTGGTGTGTGCGGCAAGCCTGGCCATAATGCCCGCACTTGCCAGGAGGATGTAGAAGGATATGATTTATCTGTTTCTGATGTAATTATAGTTGGTTGCTAGTGTTGTTGTATTATAATTGAAGATGGTGTTCGTAGGGTAGTAGGGAGTACGGCGCTCGGTGATATGCGGCGCTCGCTGATAAGATACGTTAACATATTTGCATAGCGAGTTGTGCAGCATAGCGAGTTGTGCACTTTTCTCACTTTTACAACTTCCTAACTTCGTCGCTAATTTTTTCCACAAAACAACATAGAACCTCTTCCAAAAGAGAGTCGTCTAATCCTTGCACTTGAAACACTCAAAAAAGACTCAAAACTTTCTATATGAAAAGCTGCTACGATCTACGAGGTCCTGTGACGAAACCTAGGCAGTCCTGCCTCTGAAAGGGTTCTTCTGTCGAAGGTAGTGCTGATCGCACTGTAGGTCTCGGTGAAGCCAAAGGGTTCACAACAAATGCACAAGCAAGTGTCTGCACAATAGGTGGAGGCTATTGCTTGTATTGCTCACCGGAGAACTCCCAGAGTCTTCTAGAACGAGTGACTATATACTTGCTGTTTTCCTGGACGCCTACGCTCGCCAGCGCCCTTGGGCGTCCTTGGCCGCCGGTGCCCGCCAGCGTCCCTTAGCGTCCACACGGTCGCTCCTGGACGCCGTCGTCCACTGGCGTCCACTTGCATCGTCCTGCAGCACCCTGCGTATCCTGATTGGTGTTCCTATCGGCTACGCAGCCCCACCAGGTCGGGCTATATGGTTGGTTCGTGACAGAATGCTATAGGATCGTGACAAGGATTAAGATCTAGGATCAGGACGTTCGTCCAAGCGTCAATAGCTATTTATAAGTAGTAGAGTCTCGATATGCTTTTAGCAGCTAGTTAATCTGCGTCGTAGCGACTATACAATAAGTATAAAACACTAGTTAATGCCTATATAATTTGTAAAATAGCGTGGGGACCACTTGCTTGAACTGAGCGGGGCTATAACGGTCTTAGGAGTGTATTTCAACTAACTGATGACGAATCTACGAGTATATCCAATCTTGAAGAAAAAAGGGAAAAGAAGAGGAGGAAGAGGAAGAGGAGGAAGAGGAAGAGGGTTATCCCCAATCTGATGACGTGGCCTTGCTGCCTAAGCAGAGGAGGCAACAACCCGAAGAGGCAGGCACGATGAGGGTTGCTGCCCATGATGTTGGTGTTGACGTTCAGGGGCAGGAGTGCGCAATGAGGGTTAGGGTTGGCCGAGGGTTGCCGAGGCTACTTCAGCGCTCAGCCCGTTATAGGGGCAGCTGCCCTTGCGGTGTAAGAACGATAATAATAACTTCTCAGGAGGAAAAGGGAATACCAAAGAGGTCGAATTTGAAATGTTATTTTGACGTGAACGCTCATTGGAAAAGGATGTCTAAATCAGATCAGTAACGTACTTGCATAACGAGTCGGACAGAAAAGCTAACCGGACATTTTCCCCAGAACCCATCGCCTTTCAACCTTACTATAGATATCTCCAGCAGAACACAGTGGAGTCTCTTCCGAAAGAGAATCTCATTATCCTTACGATCGAAGCCCGAATGCAGAATCACACAAGCGAGAATGGCTAGACTACGAATGAGATTGGTCTCGACTGGTTAAAACATCTGACCAATCCACCAAATGTCGTATTAGCGAGATATATCGGCTACTCATTCTCGACGGCCACGAAAGCCACCACTCAGTCGATTTCAAGGGTTTCTGCAAGGTCAACAAGATCGTTTCACTTTGCATGTCTCCCCATTCATCCCACTTCCTTCAACTTATCGATATTAGGTGTTTCAGTCCGCTCAAGGTCTCGTATGGCAAGCAAATCGGGCAGATGACGCGGATGCAGATCACCCATATTACAAAGGAAGACTTCTTCGACACGTTGGTCGAGGTATTCCACGTCTCTATTACGGTAACGATATACGAGTAGGCTTCAGACTAGTTGGCCTTGTCCTTTTTGACCCCGAATTTGTGGTGTTCCTCGCCTCGATCCTAAGCCAGTCATGCCATCTCCTCCAATGTCGTGTCCCGGAATAGCCTCGTCCCGGAAGATCGAGAACTGTCAAGGTAGCTCTCCCATTCACATCTTTGACGTCATCGACTTGCAGGCGAAGAGCATTTCGAAATTGGCGCATAAGATAGTGTTGCTTCGTACCGAGGATGAAGAGCTACGTAGGGCAAACGAGCTGTAAAGCAACGTAAGGCGAAAAAACACGTTTGTAGGACGGAGGATCACTTAGTTTGCGAGCTACAACCCCGCTATAACTTCAGTTCATGCGGACTGCGAGGTTTTGAGTCCTTCATAGATTTCTCAGATTCTCCTAATCCTGTTTGCTAGATTCATTCTAAGCATCTCGTTGCAGATCGCCCTCATGCAACATCTCATCTCGTGAGCCGTGAGAATGGTATTTCCGAGCGTGATCAAGATTCGCAATTACTTCAGTCATCTCGGGGCTTCGGACCGCCCGCTTCAGTCACTCTCAAGGTCCAGCTGCAACTGTTGGGATAACCCTTACCCCCTGACCAAGCGGCGGCATGCTTATTAGTTAAATTGATGTACCGTGCCATTCATCAGCTGAAAAGGCTGAGGAGTTCTAAGCGCTTGGAATCGCCCCACCCCCTCCCCCCACCCGGCAGGACGAGGCTGGCCGATCAATGGAGGCCTGCGCCGAGAACAGGGGCCTGGAACGTCTATTGTCAGAGCAACCCCCTGTGGTGATGCGTCGATGGAAGTTCAGTGGCAGCATTTGTTTGGAGTGTGGTACATGTGAGAGACAATGACTGAACTCAGATCATTTGCATTGACACCCGCTTAGTGCATGGTGTGGCTGTGGAGGTCGTTCGCGCAGCCGGAATGCAGGGGCTTTGCCGTTGGCTGAGCACCTACCTAACCCCCTTCTGACCACAAATCGAGACAGTAAACAACCTCTTGCACCCACCTTTTCACTAAAATGTCTCACCATTTTGTCAGGGTTTAGCTTACCCAATTAATCGCATGGTGCAGGACAAGGCTGGAGAAGTGGCAGTACCGAGCTGTGCCACAGTGGTTGGGAGGCCGCTCTCATTCAGCCAATATTTGGAAACTGAGAAGAACAGGTTCAGCAGACACTACAATAAGGAGATAGTTATTAGTAGACTGTGCGTTGGATGATAACAGTACTCAGCCCATCAGACTAACAATCCAGCCCTTTGATCGTATCACGCCAAGTCCCGTCTTCCAAACACACTTCGCCATGGGGGTATGGAATCCAGATGTCATCTTTAATTTGATAAATCCCGAGAGAGAATACGACACCTGCACCGGTCATGCCTCTACCTATGGCCGCCGATGTCGACGCCGTGTAGCAGCCGCCAGTATGGCCGATGCTCGCTCTTTCCTCCGCAAGCTCGCCACAGAAAACCCTATAACGGCATCGAAGTCACCAGATTTCGAAGCGGCGGCAAAACTTACGCTGTGTTACCAACACAAAGACCAAGTCTATGCGCTGGTGAACGAATGGAGAGCGTGCATTCAGCTGTACGCCGCTTCCACTGCCGGCGGATCGACGAACGACAGGGGTGCGTCGAACCAACAGAAGAAAGAGAAGAAGCAGAGGACAGAGGGAGGAGCACAATGGGAACAGCATAAGAAGAGGAGGGCGGAGCAGGCTGGAAGAGGTGAGAAGGCCGAAGCCGACGGGAGTCAAGCGCGGCGAAAAGCGGAGGACCGGAGAGAAGAGCAGCAAAGAGCGAAACAAAGTGCTGGGCAGAAAGAGCAAGAAAAAGTGAAAGCGGAACAAGAACACGAGAAGAAAACGGCACGCCAGCAGCAGAACAGTCGACAGCGGGCTGAAGAACGGGAGGCCGCGGAGAAGCAAGAATGGGCAGATGCGTGGAGCAAATACTGCAGGGGTTGGATGTCGCTTGAGATGGACAAGACAAAGGTATAGTTGCCTTTCCCATCGTTTGGCTAAGATTTAAACCAGAAGAATTCATCAACTGAAGGTCGACACTCGCTGCAGATCACCCCGTCTAAAATACCTTGGCCAGTCAAGTCCGGAAGCTGGCAGGATGTTAGCGAATCAAGCGTCCGGTTGTTCTTTCTCAAAGCTGTCCCAGTCTACTTGGCGGATCATCAAGGGGATGAAATGTACCGAACAATCTGCAATGAGAATAAGAGATGGCATACGGATAAGATTATGAGCAGATTCGGACCTGACATCCTCAAGGTGCCGTACGGAGATGCCCTGAACATGATCGCCAAGCTTATGGTTCAGCTACGGGTTGAGGCTAAGATGGAGAGGAAGAGATAGCGGCTATGAGTGCAATCGGCGGTTCTGGGTTTCGTAACCGAGTTGTTTCTTGGGCGAGGCTTCTGTGGGATAGAATCCTCCCTCCGCCATTTGTACAATACTGTAAGGTTCGACGTAAATAGTAATTAAAACCTTCAACTTACTTGTCTGGCTTGATGGTTTTACTATCTACTATACCCTATCTTTGTTACCTCAAGCTTACGATGCAAGCTCTCCGGGTATACAGTTGGATAATGTACGGCAACGTTCTGCTGATTCACGTCGACGGTGCCTATGTCAGCCTATTCTCCACTGTGCCGACATCCACCGCAGGTGTTTGGACTCTGGAATGGGACGACACCGACGCTTCGGCAATCCCGGTGACTCTGAAGAACGTTCCTCCCTCAGTTCCACCACCTCCTCCTTCTGGAGCAGCCACGGAGACTAGGGCTCAGTGAAGCCAAGATGATGCGGGCATGGACCAGGGTGAAAGAGGCAGCTTTGGGGACAGTGGTTTCGCTCGTTCGTCTGCAACAGATTGCACTTTGACTTTGTGAATATTTCGCACGACACGCTGAGCTCCTGCATTTTTGTTCCATAGATATCGTGCATTCAAGACATATCGAAACTTTTGACCAGTATATAAAGCAAGGTGTTGAACTTGACCGTATACGGGATATTTCCAGGGCCAGTGTTCAGCCCAAGGGCCTGGCGAAGGCTCTAACAAAGGCACAAAACCAAAGCCTTCGTGGCCTACAAGGCCACCCCTACCTGATGCTTGGAGACCGAGATTTTGGGTACCACCCCTGGACCTCTACCTTAAGAAGAGACTAGCCGACTTCGGAGAAAGACTCGACAGGCCAGTACTACAAGCAGGGGTTGGCCCAGGCACTCCAATGACCACGACCCGGATCCTGATTCGGGAAGCCTGCCGCAGGATCTATGTCAGGTTCAGCAGGATAAAGAAGGGCAGGGGCAGACGGCCACATCCACGGCCACAGGACCCTACAACAGTCGAACGCTCGGCCGCTACAGTGGCCCAGTGGATAGCTTGTTCAATCTCTTTATAATGTCTCGGCGTGGTTAGCACGGCATGTCGTGCTGCCAATATGTATATCCATTACGTCTAGACTCGTCTCTGGTTTCTCCGTCAATTGGTATAAAGACGATGGACTCGCTGATGATGCAATCGACTCCTACAATCGATGCTGCACAGTTTGCGCAGCGGAAGTTGCGGGCCATTCGAGGAGTCGCACCTCAGAGAGAGGGAGCTTTCGGCATAGACCATCAACATCCGCTGGTCCTCTAAGCGCACATTCAGGCCTTTTCGTGGTCCCATGACGCTATAGGTGCGCTTGTGACAAGCATTCGGTTGATTGGAGAAGATCGCCAGGTCGCGCGAAGTTTCATTTAGGGTCTGCCACTTGTGCGCTTGCATGCGTGTGATGCACTACATGTATGAATCGCGGAATCGGTCGTAGGGCGTGCTGCAGCCTCGTCGTCACGGATCCCAAACTGTAAAACGGAGGACTCGGGCAGGGAAGCTGCGGGATTTATGGGCTTTCCACAGATAGGGTCGTCAAGTGGTATACGTAGGTAAACATTCTGGTCACTAGCGAGTCAATGAATAGTCGCAAATACCTGCCGAAGTGCCTAGGTACCTAGACTTGCAGAGGTAATTAGGGTTTTAAACCAGTGATAATAAGATGACAGACTGGAGCGGATATTGATGTCTCCGTACCCCTGCCTCACCCACCTCGGTAAATATAAAATGTGAGTCATTTCAGTACCTACTGAATAGAGCAATGGGACTACAAGTGACCATTCACGGTTGATACTGATTGGTAATGATTTGGCTGGCTTCCCTGTCTCATTCGCAAGTCCCCTTCCATACCCAAAGAACGTTAGTACAGAACTCCTGTTTGCTTGAAAGATGCGGAACTCACGACAGGGTTGTGTAAACGGGAGGCAAAGGCTGGCCATTACCTTGATGCTACAGTTGTCGTTTCCGCAGGTTAAGATGGACTTGACGACTGCACGACCAACTTTGGTGGTCGCAGTGACAGCGTCGACGAAGTAATGGTGCCCTGTGCAAACTTGACAGTATGCCCGCGGTACTCACGCCCGACCAGTCCTCTTACTGAAAGCGTCACTGTTGTCGAGATTGCTGAAGCGACCGCCTCATTCACGGAGATCTGACGGATACTATCACAACCAGACACTGCTGGTCCACCGAGACCACGGCTCTCATGGCGAGCCAGATCGATCCCAGCAAGGTCGTAATTATTAATCGTTACCACGACTGACGTGCAGCAATCCGCCACCACTGTCACGACCACTTCGACCAACTAATTATCACGGGTCCGCAACGTTGAAGTCCCGCTGGACAGCGTCCGCCTTGTCCCTTCTAGGCTACACCTTGGGAGCGTGCGCCGACTGGGATCAGTACACCAATGCATGCAAGTGCGCCGGCCACAACCCTCAACCTCTACTTCACTGCCGCCGAGGATTTCGGGGTTAAAGTCCAGCCACGCGCAGCTCCTACGCAGAGCAAGAAGGCCAACGACATTACCATTGCTTACGTTCACCACGCCAGCAACAAGAGAAAAGCGCTGTGCCTTCTGGAGAACAAGCGCGTCGAGTACGAGGGCCAGGGTGCGGTTTGGACGAACGCCAAGCGCCAGCTCACCGAGTATATGATCATGCAACGAAAGACCACCAAACAGGCGGCCGAGCACATCGACGGTGTCGTGACCGTGGGCCGCTACTCTCGCTTTTATGTTCTGCCGGCCGGACGGGACGATGTTGTCTCCCATCCCGGCACCAACGATGCCACAGCTCGTCATCAAAACGCCATTCCCTGAACAATGACTCTGATGTTGATGAAACTGTTTCACATACTCGACTACGCTGCCGGGGGTTTGGGGTTTTAGCTCTTTCAGGGAGGTGTGCAAGTGGAACCGGGGTTGGAGAGATCTCGCAGTTCTTTGGTAGTTACTAATGTATGGTTTTGGGATTGGTGATAGGTTGCATCTTACCAACGCACCTTAGCTAGTTGGCGAATAACCTGAATGAACTCAGCTGGTCTGAGGCTGGCATTAACTCGATTCTCGAAGAGTGATATGGAGTAAGTTGAGTTATGGCACGCTTCTGAGCTTGGTGGCATGGACCTCTGCCATCCAACCGTGCCTCAAATGTCCATCTCAAACGTACTACCAATCCCGCAGGTGCTAAGGGTCTACGGCGGGCACCGTATCCATACAATTGTTGATAGGAAAAGGAGGATTGTCTGTGTGTCTTTGCAATCCTGTTAACATCTAGACTACCTACCTACTTTTCAGTTTCCAGAACCGGCTCAGTTATCACACCGAGTGATATGATACTAGATCCCAGGTGGCGGTACTGTCACAGTTACATATGAGTCCCTGCATTTTCGATCATGAGAAGAAAATGGTTAACGAAAAATTCAACGGGGAAACATCTACACACCTGACAACCGTAAAAGCCGGTGATTGATGGTGCGGAAAGTTCCTTTCGCACGACATGCCGTTTGCGGGATTCGGATTTTAGGCCGACCTCACACATCCGCCCGCGGTTCGTATATATCTGTTCTCCTTCTTAGTAGGGTAGACATTAAGGATGCTTCCACGCGCTCTTGAGAAGATTATGTGGGGGGAGGGGGGAAGGGGGAGGGATGTGTGAAGAGAACAGTAGATACCTTGAGCCAAGTGAGTTGTCCCTCTTTACACAGCCAATCAGCAGCGCCAGATTCCTCCGGGAAAAGCTCTTGGAGGAGTTCGACCCGGTCAAGGACCTCACCGCCAGGTCCATCAATCGGAAACTCAACGACTCCGTCATTATCGTCAATCTCGTCGTCCTCCCAATCCCCCATCCGTCCAAAACTGCGGCATTCGGCTGGAACCTCCTGGATGTCAAAGGAGAACTCTATGCGATCAATGACCCCGATGATGGTAATCTTCACCAGATTTGAAAGGTAAATCCCACCAGGACCGCCAAAGCAACTCCAAAACAATGGCCTATAACCCGACGTGTATTCTTGAGGCTCTACCAGGAAACCTTCATTTAAATCCAGACTCGCATGTGGTACCTCAGGATACCATATTGCTGAACTTCTGAGACTACGGCCAGTCGACATATGTGGTGTCGGCAGTTGAGCTGCTAGACTGACCATCCTGAAACCCTGGATTTCGGGATGAAGCTGATCAGCAAGCAAAGAAGGAGCAAAGACGCAAGGGGAGTTCGCTTACATCAAAGCCGAACTCCAAAACCATATTCTGGCCAATGACGCTCAGCCGCTCTGTCTTGGGCGTATCGTCAGGGCACCCGAGCCAAGAAGACAATTGCCTTGCCGTACTAGTGCCGCTAATGCATTGAAGAGCGTGTATTCCGCCCAGGCCCACCGCAACGTTGAAACCGGTGAATGCCGCTTCGAAGATTTGCACAGGATGCCCGCTGCCTTCGGTTCCGTAACCTAACCGCAAGACTTTCCCATTCGTGGCGGTGAGTGACAAGCCCGCAATGTACACGATGCTACCGAGGCGGATCGTCGAGACGGCTACGCGCGAGACGCCCTCCGCCGGGATGGCCACCCGTTGAATCTTGAGGCGCGCACAACCCGTCTGCAGCGGGCTGAAGTCTTGTCCCCAACCTCTTACATTTCCCGCAGTGAGTACCCATGACGGGCCTGGGCTTGGTTCCTCCAAGAGGGCTGGACGTTGCCAGGGTGATTGTAACTCCGAGGGGAGCTCGGTCCAGCAGGCGTCTAAGATATCCGCTAAATGGTGGATGAGACCCCAGACCCGTTTCCGATTTCGGGCCGCTCGGCCGAGGCGCGCGTCGGCCGTACGATGATACAACCAGCGCCAGTCTCTGTGTCCGACGCCGCCAGTACGTTCAAGGTCTCGCGCTGCTTCAAACAGCCACGAGCGCTCCGAACTCTTCCCCCTGAAACGCGACGCCCAGAACGATTGGCTGTTGAACACACGACAGAAAGAGCGCGACGCGCGGCGGGCGTTCAGGACATCCGAGGTTGGAAGATGCGTGGCGATGATCAAACACAACTCTTCTGGAAGTTTGTTGAATGGATCTTGACCACGGGTGGGTAGTTGCGCGTTCCAAAAGGGCGGTGATTGCGCAGTTTCGGCCAAGATTTCCTCTACCTCGGAAATGGCAAGAGGGTCGGCGCTGTATGAGGTGTCAAACCACCCATCTCGAAATGTCCGGTCGGCAAAGCGTAGATGTTCCCAAGGGTAATAGTAGTTTTTCTCCCTGAGAATGGCAAGCCCTCCGTAATCGTGGCCCCAGTCCACACTACCCCCTGCCCATACCATGGGGAGGGAGTCCAGGACCTCGAGCAATCTCTTAAGAGGGACCGGGGTGGGTTGATATGCCTCTTGAAGAAGGGACCAACACGCGTCGTGGAAGACGAAGCCGTGCCTCCCGTTGACCTCGGCCTGCGACATCGCCCCGAACTGATCTTCACCTGGGTTTCCATAGCTAGGGTCGTCCCACCGGGCGCTCGAGTCCCGGGGTGCGACGAAGGCTCCTGACTGAGGGTCGGCGTAAAGGCCGACTCCGGTCAATATAATTCCTTCCTCTGAATCTGAGTACACTGGAATATCACATCATCAGCCATTGTTGCTCTGCGAGGTGCAATGAGATTTGCCTCATCTCGGACGATAGTACTCACAACCGCGAAACTGGTTCATCCAGGAGACAGACCCGTCTTCATCACAAATCATCCACCCGCATATTGGACACTTGAAAATACACGGACTCATGTTTGGCTGCAGAGCAATTCCCTTTTCTCGTGGAAGTCGTCGCTGGATGAACTGCACGGCCGTGTTGCGAATAAAGGCCCTGGACTCTTTTGGGAAAAGGACTGGGGGAAGATCAACGCTGAGACGTACCGCGCACGAACTGTCCCTGTCATTTATGGCTGGATACAGATGTGTAAGGCACAGCTTGGTGAAGATCTAATCTTGATGCAAGATAGTGCTCCAGGGCATATAGCTGCAGAGACGAAGGAGGATCTCAGGGAGAGAGGCATTGTTGTGATGGAGTAGCCACTTTTCTCACCAGACTTGAACCCAATCGAGTCCTGTTGGAATTGGATGAAGGACTGGATTGAAGACCGGTATGGCCTTGAAGAAAGGCCCTCGTATGACAAGCTTCGCGAATATGTTAAGGAGGCTTGGGAGGCATTGCCGGACGACTACTTGAAGCAGCTGTTGGCCTCAATGCCAGAGCGCTGCAAAGCTGTTATTGCAGCCAACGGGATGCATACAAAATACTAGCTAGTGGTTTGGTATATTTAGTGTAGAAATAAGCGGGTATCATTGCCTGAATCAGCGAGGGTACCCCGCATGGAGGTTTTTATTACCCATCATACCACAGTAAAGGTTTACACATACACACACCCCCGCGTTATTGCATTTGCGCTCCAGAGGGGAAATATCTCTGGTGCACAGCAGCTAAACATTACTAATGACGATGCTTAGGATATGCACAGTTGGCGCCAGCCGTTCAGGCGCCAGCGCCAAGAAAACGTCCAGCAATGCGGGGTTGGTCTAGGCCCTCTGATAACACCATCGAGGAGCTTTCAACATCTTTCATCGAACCCACCGAGATATGCGCCGCGCACCTCGATAAATACTTACGATAGGTGATTCATTTCTGATGGCCATCAACTGACCTCGTTCAGCGACTGATACTTTATGCCCGCAGATCCCGCGAACGCTGGTGAAGTCTGCCCGCGCATCCCGTCGCCTTTACCCGCTCCCGAATACAAGTATAAACAGCTGTCGAGAGCTGAGCTCTGTGGTCTTATGCAATGCGACTCTTGGAACGTGACGATACCGGCGGGATCCGCCTGACAGAGGATTTTCCCAACGACAAGATTCCGCCATATGCGATACTTTCACACACGTGGGGTGCCGAGGAGGTCCTCTTCAGGGATATGACAGACGATACAGGCAAGAGCAAAGCGGGCTACGCCAAAATTCGGTTTTGCGGCGATCAGGCCGGGCGCGATGGGCTCAAATTCTTCTGGGTGGACACATGCTGCATCGACAAGTCCAACAGCACCGAGCTTCAGGAGGCGATCAACTCTATGTTTCGTTGGTACCATAATGCGGCCAAATGCTACGCCTATCTTGCCGATGTGTCTACCCTTTCCCTTGACGTTGGCGATGAGTCTATCTGGGTACCAGCTTTTCGGGCGAGTAGGTGGTTCACCCGCGGATGGACTCTCCAAGAGCTCATTGCTCCAATATCCGTCGAATTCTTCTCAAGGGAGAACGTGCGCCTCGGCGACAGGAAGTCTCTAGAACAGCATATTCACGATGTGACGGGGATCCCCTTGAGAGCCCTCCATAGTAGCCCTCTATCTGAGTTCAGCGTCCCCGACCGGATGGCATGGGTCGAGAAGCGTAATACAACACGCGAAGAAGATAAAGCGTACTCGCTATTCGGCATCTTCGACGTACAGCTACCGCTTCTTTACGGTGAAGGAGAACAGAAGGCATTTAGACGGCTGCGAGAGGAGATCAGGAAAGCCTCAAGTCGCGAGCAGACGTATGATCAATCAGAAGATCGCTGCCTGGCTGACCTACGCTCGACTGACCCGCGCCACGACAAGATACGCATTGAAGACGCAAAGGGCGGCCTATTACGAGACTCGTACCGGTGGGTGCTCGACAACGCCGAATTCCAGCGATGGCGCGACGACGAAAACAGCCGGCTACTTTGGATCAAGGGCGACCCCGGCAAGGGCAAAACGATGCTAGTCTGCGGCATCATCGACGAGCTGAAGACGTTATCTCCGTCCTGCCTTCTGTCTTTCTTTTTGTGCCAAGCCACCGACTCGCGCATCAATAACGCTACGGCCGTCCTACGTGGTATGATCTACCTCCTCGTCAGCCAAGAACCCACGCTCATCTCCTACGTGCGGACAAAGTACGATCATGCAGGCAAAACGCTGTTTGAAGACGCGAATGCATGGGTTGCTTTGTCAGAGGTCTTTACCAACATTCTGCAAGACCCCTGTTTAGGAACAGCCTACTTGATTATTGATGCGCTCGACGAATGCGTGACAGACCTGTCGCGGCTTCTCCGGTTGATCGTCAAGAATTCAACCATATCTCCTCGTATAAAGTGGATCGTGTCGAGTCGCAATTGGCCCGAGATCGAAGAGCAGTTGGAGACAGCTACGTACAAAGCTAGGCTGAGCCTCGAGCTCAACGCCGAGTCTATCGCTACTGCTGTCGACACATATATCCGAAACAAGGTAGATCAACTGGCACAGTTGAAGAACTATGATACTGGCACGAAAGACATGGTTCGGGACTACTTACACTCCCACGCAAATGACACGTTTCTCTGGGTGGCGTTGGTCTGCCAGGAACTCGCCACTACCCCGGGATGGAAGGTTAAAAAGAAGTTGGCGTTATTTCCGCCTGGGCTTGATGCACTCTACAGACGGATGATGGACCAGATCTGCAAGTCTGAAGATGCTGCGCTTTGCAAAGACATACTTGCCGTCGTCTCAGTCGTATACCGGCCTATCACATTGGACGAACTAACGGCCCTCGTCGATACGCTTGACGATGTCTTTGATAATCACGAAGCTCTCGCAGAGATCGTAGGGCTTTGCGGCTCTTTCCTGACACTGCGCGAACGTACGATATCTTTCGTCCATCAATCCGCCAAAGACTTCTTACTTAAGCAGGCACGCGATGAGATCTTTCCTGCTGGGATAGAAGAAGTACACCGTACTATCTTCTCGCGATCGCTTCGAGTTATGCGGGAAACACTGCGACGCGACATCTACAACCTTGGCGCTCCTGGATTTCCCATCGACAAAGTCAGACCACCCAATCCAGATCCGCTAGCCGCAGTACGGTACTCGTGCGTGTATTGGATTGACCATCTACGTGATTGTGATCCCAAGAAGAATGCGAACAAGGATATCCAGAATGGCGGATCAATCGATACCTTTCTGTGCGAGAAGTATCTCCACTGGCTCGAGGCTCTTAGCCTTCAGAAGAGCATCTCAGAGGGAGTAGCTTCAATGCTATGCCTCGAGGGTTTGCTTGAGGTTAGCTTTCAATGCTACGATTAGGAGCTACGCTAACGTTTTGGTTAGGTAGGAAAAGACACATCGCTTCTTATCGATAGAGTCCGAGATGCATATCGGTTTATCCTCTACCACAAGTGGGCGGTTGAGAACAGCCCTCTTCAGGTGTATGCTTCGGCGCTTGTATTCAGCCCGGCCCGTAGCATAACCAGGAGTCAGTTCGAAAATGATGAACCTAAATGGATCATCCGGAATCCAACAATAGCAGACAATTGGGGCGCATGCCTACAAACGCTCGAGGGCCATCGCGACCGGGTCTACTCCGTGGCCTGGTCGCCCGATGCGAGCCGGCTGGCGTCGGCGTCCGACGACGAGACCGTCAAGATCTGGGATCCAACGACTGGCCAGTGCGTGGCGACGCTCGGGGGCCATAGCGACTCGGTCTACTCCGTGGCCTGGTCGCCCGATGCGAGCCGGCTGGCGTCGGCGTCCGGCGACGACACCGTCAAGATCTGGGATCCAGCGACCGGCCAGTGCGTGGCGACGCTCGAGGGCCATCGCGGGCCGGTCATGTCTATAGCCTGGTCGCCCGATGCGAGCCGGCTGGCGTCGGCGTCCTACGACGAGACCGTCAAGATCTGGGATCCGGCGACCGGCCAGTGCGTGTCGACGCTCGAGGGCCATCGCGGCCGGGTCTACTCTGTAGCCTGGTCGCCCGATGCGAGCCGGCTGGCGTCGGCGTCCTACGACGAGACCGTCAAGATCTGGGATCCAGCGACCGGCCAGTGCGTGTCGACGCTCGAGGGCCATAGCGGCCCGGTCTACTCTGTAGCCTGGTCGCCCGATGTGAGCCGGCTGGCGTCGGCGTCATACGATAACACCGTCAAGATCTGGGGTCCAACGACCGGCCAGTGCGTGGCGACGCTCGAGGGCCATCGCGGGCCGGTCTACTCTGTAGCCTGGTCGCACGATGCGAGCCGGCTGGCGTCGGCGTCCTACGACGAGACCGTCAAGATCTGGGATCCAGCGACCGGCCAGTGCGTGTCGACGCTCGAGGGCCATAGCGGCCCGGTCTACTCTGTAGCCTGGTCGCCCGATGCGAGCCGGCTGGCGTCGGCGTCCGGCGACAACACCGTCAAGATCTGGGATCCAGCGACCGGCCAGTGCGTGGTGACGCTCGAGGGCCATAGCGGCCCGGTCACCTCTGTGGCCTGGTCGCCCGATGTGAGCCGGCTGGCATCGGCGTCCGGCGACGAGACCGTCAAGATCTGGGATCCAGCGACCGGCCAGTGCGTGTCGACGCTCGAGGGCCATAGCGGCCAGGTCGACAGTCTCCAGTTTCATGAATATAACCCCGACCTTGTACATACCGAACTTGGCATATTCGACTTGAAAACCGTCGGAATCTGTACGGCCTTTGACCCTACCTCTACTGATCGTTCATCACCAGTCGCTATTGGATACGGCTTGAGCAGCAACGGTACCTGGATTACGTATAAAGGAGAAAACCTGCTATGGCTGCCGCCTGAGTATCGGCCATCATCTTCTGCTATATCTGGAACGGCTGTGTCAATCGGCTGTTCTTTAGGCCGTATCTTGTTCTTCATCTTCACAGACAGCAATCTGATTCAGTAGTGGTGCTCTTTACTTTTGACGTTCTGGCTCCTTGCACTTTCTCTATTTTTCTTTTCACAGCGTGCCACAGGAAGGGTGTGGGAGAACCGGTTAATTTGTAGCTTCCTATGCTAATTTCTGGCACTTTCGAGAAGTTTCCTCAAAGCTAGAAGTCAATTCGGCACCGTAACGGTCAGGGGGTATGGACCCTTTATATATTGCTAATAAAGGTCTTATTTTAAATGGGCAAAGAGGCGGCCGCGGATTATACTATACCAGTTGAACTCGGCCCAGATACTGGAGTTGGAGCCCCGGGTGCTCATCACATTTCATTAGCTTGGCTGCAGGACACTCAGACGACATCATCACCATTTGCTGTTACCCTCAATTGATTGCTAATTAGCTGCCTGTGCGCAGCGACCCTCTGTTCACCTACTCCGTGCCACACTGCAACGATGCGACTTGCGGATGTTGACTTTGCACACCTGCGAGTAGGTCCTCGGTCGAGGAGCTATAAGTTGACTACGGTGAGTGCTGGGGAAGAATGTTTGAATTCAAACGGTATGCGGATATAGGGGTAGAAGGCAGTAGCAGGGCGATAAGCAAGATGGCTAGCCAGGACCTGTGGCAAGTACAGTACCACCTAGAAGAGGTACAAGAAGGGGCCCCGATAGGGGCCCCATGAGTACCAAAAATGGCTTATAGTCCGTGCGCTGAGAATTCAGCAGCGTGCCAGGGGGCGGAAGGCGATTTCGCTAGTGACAGTAGCAGACAAGGCACGACAAGGGAACTGCCTGCCACGGCTTCAAGTGGACGCTCGGTCACCACTCGGTCACCACTCGCCAGTACGACCAACCCCACCATTCTCATCGCGACAAGCCCGTTTTCTCGGCTCCCAACATCCACAGCTATTCTTCATAAACGCTGACACAGCTATCCACTCCCTGCGAGGAGTATGGACAGACCGGCAGCTTGAGAGGATCACACCCAGGGGCTTAGTAGAATGGGGTGTCGAGGCTCTCAACTGGGTCTTTGGAGCCTGAGATCTCATGTACTTCACCTAGCCTGCAAGTCCCGAGCTATACTAAGAAGCCGCTATACACGAGCTATGACCGAAAGGGTCGCGCGACGACTCCAAGGAGCTTGGCGGCATTTTCTCTATATCTACAGACAACGATAGCCTTGGCACGTCCGCACCCGGCCCAGGGGACCGAGAGGACAATGCATTAGAAGAACAGAGCTTACAATAACGATCGCCCTCGGCCACGGTAGTCCTGTTTCCACACGCAAGGTGCGCATGTTCAAATTGTCTTGTATATAACTATGTGCCGAAAGAGATAGTCCGTGAGGGCCTTTCTAAGGCTGATTACAATGATCTTCATCCCCTGGTAGAGAACCACTTGTATCGTCCAACCTCCTTACTCTTCTTCACTGTGCTTGGGAGCTTCGCTTTAGTTAGTGGACTTTAGGGCATTGTCAGTCGTACTCCCTGTAAATGTGATTTAATTCAGGCACTGAGATAAAGGCGCTTATATAGGGGGACGCCGAACAAATAGCCTATAGAGTAACTATATTGAATATATAGCCCTTGATGCCCACCCTATAGTCGACCGGCGCTTTGAAGGGCGTCCTGCTTGCTAGAAGTGCAGTAGGTTAAGCCTTGCAAATAAAAGCCGAGCGTTCAGGTCGTCGCTTTGTACGGTGTCTATATAAAACCCTCCGCTTCCTGTTATAGGTCACTAGTGACGTGTAACGCGGCCAAACCACGACTTTTCTCCTCCTTTTTAGCCAAGCGCGTCCTCTGGTTCGGCCCGGTTACCCGCCTACAATAACACGGTTCCTGCTCCGTACAGCATAGCCCGGTTCTCCGACTGACCTCCAGTAGAAAGAAGTGTGGTCACGGCACACACAACCCTAGCATGTCTGGTTTCGTCGATAACCCAAACTCGGGCTTCTGGCCCACCATCGGCGGCTTGAGAGTTTTACCTGACAGCTCTGGTATAGGCGAGATCCTGAGACCGCCCTACAACGACCCTCAGGTCCGGTACCATACCTCCAGGTCGTGCGATGAAAAAGCGAGCCTGCCCGAGGTAGAAAGCCCAGAAACTGCGTTGCCTGCCCCGGACAGTGGAGTATGTCTTCCCAACTGATAGAGTACGTAGTGCTGATTTTCTTATTCTCGTGCTGCGTAGGGGAACCCACCAAACTAGTCTGGCAGAACCGGCGAGGTTGCCATCGAAGATGCCGAAGTTATTCATCGAGACCCCGAGCCTAGCGGAACCACCTACGTTGATGTCTTTCGCGCCTTCTTTCCGTAACTGACAACTAAAGAGCTTGAGGGCGTCTTGGAAATAGCGTAGGAGCCACACTCTAGCTACGTCATTGTTCCTAGTGCCCCTGGGCACTAGGAGCTGTACGGGGAGCATGCTCCAGAGCGCCCCGAACCGACCACCGCCTACGAACTATTATACGCTGTATATCGTGTTTTCAGAGTAGACGAGCGTAGAACAACGGGTAAGTCGAGACATCCACTTCTTACTTACCCCTTTGCGTTTGTAAATTGGGCAAGCCCAGGTTCTCCAGGCTGACTTCTAGGCGCCTGACAGCCCCGCCTGCCGCCTCCGACATCCGTCCTACCGAGTAGAGCCTGGGGGTTGGCTGTTCGAGAAAGCGCACCGTATCGGAGACGAGCAGCGCTGGCCACAATGCATTCCTCGTACATACGAGCCCACCGGAGAAGCGCTCCCGCTACGAGTATACCTCCCCGAATCCTAGCCCGCTTCGTGACGACGGGCGCGCGATTTGCCTCAGGAACGTTGCGATCGTGTTGGACCTGCCCTCCGGACATCAGCGGTTTCTCGGTCTCCTGCCGACCTGGCCCAGCCGGGCGAGGCACAACGAAGCCGAGGACCTGGTGCCAGAGTGCATCGACGTCGACGCCGTCATCAAGGCGCTCTGGAGGCCACGGTAGACGGCCTGATAGCCACCAGTTCTGCCGCCCAACCCGACGCGGCCGCGGATCCCCACGGCTGGGTGCTTCATGTAAACATCGGTCCCCGTGGCATCAACCAGAGATGCGTGGAAGCCAGCGAGTCGCCGCTTTTCCGCCGGGCTCTCAATAGCGCATGTCAGCTCGGCCTGGATCGGGACGACGAATTCGGCGACTGGATTCTAACCTGTCGCTATTCGCGTGAAACGTTCGAGGGCAACTCCATCTCGGGTGGCGCCGTTGGCGACGCGGCTGGCGCCACAGGCGGCCGTCCTCCCCTGCAACCGCAACCTCCTAAAGTTGACAGAGCATTCGGCATCGGTGCGGACCCGGCGGCCGGAACTCCCAGCCAACCCAGCGATCAAAAGCCGAATGCCGAAGCGTACGACAGCGACACTCTCGCCCCAGAGAAGCCACAATCTGGTTCTCTCAGAGACGGAGAGGCTGCTCCTCCTGTTTCCCTCACCTCAGAGTTGCACCTCACCCGGCACGAGAAGAGAGACGAGGAGTTCCGGCGCATTCTGGCGGGACCGGCAGGCGATACGGGAGAGTTCGCGGGTGGAGGCCTGGAGCTCTGATGTTAAGGTTGCAAACAGTATGCTGGATCTGGGTTGATATCCGTGTCGCCTTGGTCCGTTAAACCCAGGACGAAGGGAGGGTTGGCCGGGGCCAAGTAATCCTCAATCAACGAGACCAGCCCCTCGGTTCTTTCATCCCCCTCTGCTTCTGTGTCACCCATCCCATCATGACCATGGTTTGGAAGAGACTCATGAGGGCTGGTCGCAACGTTGCTCAACCATCTCTTGACCTGAACCAGTGATCGTTTACGCGGGGTACTCGATTTCTCAGGCACTTCGGAGCCTGCGGTTGAGTTCAGGGGTAAGTAAACAATCTCACGTGATAGCGAGTGCCTAGGACGCCGTCGGGTGATGGTGAAATGGCCCGCACTCTGGGTGCCATAATGTGCCGGTACGAGAAGGCTTGTTTCCGCCATATATGAATGGCATTTCTGTCTTCTCAAGAGCTCGCGCCAGTGTTGATAGGCGAGGGCTAGCGATACACAACTTGGTCGTGGGTATAAGAGCACCTCTCGGAACAAGCGGGAACTAACGGCTAGGGTTTTCAGTGTGGCCAAGTGTATGTGAAGTGGATTGCTATGACTCCCAAGCCATGAGGAATCCCATTCTTACTGCTAGACTGCATGGCGAGGCATTTTGGCTAAGCGCATTAGAGATGAACCCCTAGCATGCTGGTCCCGGCTACTCCCAGATTGTCTCAGGCCGCTTAGCACATTATCACCAAAACGCAGCGAAACGCGCTCGACGACAGATTGAAACTCCTCCGTGAAGTCGTCTTCGTCTTTTCCTTGCTTCTGCGCCAACCAACCGGGCTTCCTCTTCCGACCTTGGCCGTTTGGGCTGATCAAGCCAAGAGGTTGGCGACCGCGTAACTCTGCCCGCTCAAAATCGATAGCCATAAGAGCCCCGCTGTGTACGTCGTATAACAGGTTGCGAAGCTCTACATCAACGTGGAGGACTTGCAGCTGATGAAGTTCGGAATAGGCCTTAGTTGCCAAATCTATGGCGGTTGTCTTGTTGGTCCCATCGATGGACCTAGACAAGGGCCGCCCGGCCTACCTAACCAGCAGGAAGTGCTCGAATACACCGCCATCATAGTAGTATGGCAGAACCAGATGTATCAGGCCAAGACACACAGGGACGTAGTTTCCCTGTATATGTTGCAACTGGTTGTACACGTCCTTTTCATACGACAAACGGTCGAGGTGTCCAGTCTCCACGCCTTTGGCAACAAGCGTATATCCGTAAGCCGACAGTCGAAGTTTGAAGAGCGACCCGACAGACCCAGACAGGTACATCAGGGTAGAGTCCGCATCAGGGCCGCGGTCTTTGGCCAGCTAAGCTTGAAGGGAATGCAGGAAATCCGCCTCGCTAATGTATCTTGATCCGTGTTTACTAGCGTTAGGGCAGGCCTAGTCTAATGGCCCTCCTGATACCACCCCTAGGAGGCATTTATGCGTGCAGTACGGCTGGTCTTGTATCCTTTGTTGCATTGCCCCGCCCTGCCGGCCTCCCCCTCTGCCACGCTGGCCCCGTCTGTTGCCGGAACCGGTGCCAGACGTCGTAGCCTTCCTTCCTAGGCGATTTAGCCGGTCCGCACTAGGAGAAGGAGGAGCATCTTCTTTGTCGTCATCATCTCGAGGATGGACTTAGGTGTCGATCTGGGCGCAATGCGAACGGGCCGAATTGGCGAGCGCGTAAATCCCTGCCAACGCTGGGGCTTGTATAGGGAAACGCGACACTTATCTTTGCGGACAGAAGGGGGGATTCTGCTCAGCATGTCATCGTACTCTACGGCCCAGGTATCAAGGCCCGCAGCAGCGTCGTACCAAGCCAACAGAGGAGGCGACGCACGGAACGCTTAGACGATGAAGGGGAAGACTTATGCGACGGCCGTACGGTAAAGGCTGTTCTCGTCGTCATCGAGAACGTCTTAATTGGGCACAAATACGTAGTAGTAGACCATGGCCGGGTCATCGGGGATATGCAGAAAGACGAAGGCCTGCCCTATACAGACGTAGCCGTACTGAATGCCCCTCCCGACCATATAGGAGAAGAGTTGGGTGACGACGGCAGTAGCAAGCGCCTTAGCTGCGAATGCAAAGTCGTCACCGTCTTTGTTAATCACATCTCGCTCCGGTTGGATCTCAGACACTAGACCCGTCACCAACTCGTCCTGGCTGAGCTTGTATGGCGCCTTGTACTCGATCGCTGTCGCTGGTACGTTTGCACCATCGAATGTTCTATAGATGCAGAACTGGTCCGCCCGGTTGCCTTTGCCCTTGCCCTTCCCTTTCGCAACATGGAGGCGTTTGCAGTCCGCTGCAGGCGGTACGAGCGCGGCCTCCTTAGTACTGGTCCCGGAGGGGGGCGCGGAGTCGGAAGGTTCGGAGAGACCGCCATCGATGGGGCCGAGACTGGTGTGACTCTCAAACGTCACGGTTCCATACAGGCCCACGCTGGCTCGAAGGACCGGGTTCTCGTACACCGTATCAACTAGCCTTTTCACCGCATTCTCTACGGTATCGTGCTCGTAGTACCGGAGGCCGTGTTCGCTGCTGATGGGTGTAATGAGAGATCGCACATAGTCCAGCTAGTGTTGGGATGGGAACGTATGCCGGGAGGCAAAGGACAGATCGAGCAGCCGATTCCAGATGTCCTCCTGTCTTGCGGGAAAGTCATCCCACGGAACGATTCGCCGGGGGTATACTCGACCGGCAGGATTGGTGGTGTCGCCTTGTGTGGTCAAGGAGCGGTCGGTGACTACCTTGATGGCAAGATTGAGAGCGTGACAAGCCTCAAGATAAGGCTCCAGTTGCAATGGCGCCACGATCTTTTCCGCTTCTTCGCGTCGGCGTTGCTCCTCCGACGCACGGCTCTCGGCTTCTTCGCGGAGGCGCCGCTCATTTTCAAGAGCCTGTCGCAGTCTCGCAATCTCCTCCTCCATCGCGACCCAGATGTTAAGGCCCTGCGATACGGGCGATGATGATGGAATCTTTGTTGGGTTGGGATTCCAAGGGATTCGGTGCCGGGCGAGGCTCCTTGTTGAGCGAGTCAAAACAACGGCAGCGAGCCAATGTTTGCCGCGTGGTCCACTCCAAGCACCTAGACGCCACTGGTGGACTGCCGCGTTTGCCCGTGGTTACACCGAAACAGGCAATCACCCCTAACCCTGAGCCGACCATCTTGAGGATGCTCGGGGTACAATTGAACGATGATGCGATTGTGTGCAACGGTGGGTCAACTGCAAAAAAAAAAAAAGAAAAAAAAATAATAATAACGTACATGATAAGCGAGCGACGCAGATAAGCGAGCGACGCACTTTCTACCACCCTACAGCAACTATCCTCAATTATAATACAACAACGCTAGCAACCAACTACAATTACATCAGAAATAGATGAATCAGATGATTCTACAGCCTCCTGGCAAGTGCGAGCATTATGGCCAGGCCTGCCGCATACCCCACAGCATTGAACCTTCGTACGAGCCCCCCCTGAACCGCTACCATCCGGCTGCGTTTCCTGCACTGCCTCCCCACCTACGGCGTTCTGATCTAGTAGATCCTTTGCATCTTGCACAGTAAGTGAACCTCCAAGCTGCACACGTGTTTTCTTGGCACGCCGGCGCTTGCTTAGTGCCTCATTGGCCTTGCGAAGCGAAGAGACCTCTGACCGAAGGAGGGCCACCTGGTGCATTACAGCCATCGTACCCTTGGCAAGCTGGTCTACAGCATCCAACATTGAAGTTGGGGAGCTATTTTGATGGTTCGCAATGCGAGTCTTGATGAGCGTTGACTATGCGTCGGCTTCTCGTGGGTTATGTGGTGTCTAGAAGACCCAGGGTTGCGCAGTGCTGGGCCGTGAGGTTGGGGGTGTTGGCGTACGAAGCTTTATATCTAGCTTAGAAAGCACCCGCTCTGGGTCGTATGGCACAAGGCCAGTCCCTGCAAAGCCACCCTATGCGTTCTTCTCTGTCATAGAAGCAAAGAAGGCTTCTCGGAAGGCACAGAGGAACTCAAGCTTGCTGATGTGGTTGATATGCATGCGCATTAAGCCCTCGATCTGGCGACCGTATACCTGCTTGAATGGCCCAAAGCAGCCAACATCGAGAGGCTGGAGCCTATGGGAAGAGTGTGGAGGCATGCAGAGTGTGACGATGTTGTTCTCCTTGCAGTAGAGCTCGAATTCGGTTGAGTGGTGGCTCTCGTGGCCGTCGAGGATCAACAACCGGTATATGCCCTTTGTTCGAGGTGCCGTATGGTAATCGAAGTGCTTGATCCAATCCAGACCTACTACATTGGTAGTCCAGCCATTATCGGTGGTTGCAATGCGCCAGGTAAGTGGTAGATTGCACTCCCGGTACCAGTTACTCTGGTGGTACTGTGCGGCTAGGATGATGAACGGAGGGATAACCCAGCCAAGGGCGTTGACTCCCTGGATCACAGTCGCCCACTCCCGATTACTAGGCTAAGCTAGTTTTGCCTTGCCATGCCCATCCGAGGTCGTAACCACCATACCCGCGAAGATAACACCCATCATAAACCCAGTCTCATCAAAGTTGTAGACATCGTCATCGACAATCCCATATTTAGCCCTAGTATTCCACACAAGTGCAAACCACTCGCTGATGACCTGTAGATCCTCGCATTTAGCCCTCTGGTAGTCGTACTTGCGTGTATACCGCGTACGGAGCTCTAGCTGGCGTTTGACAAAGTTGTGAGCCCAGCGTTTGCCGACAGGGGGCGCGTCGCGTTCGCGTAGTAGGTGGTTGGCCATATCTTCCATACCACTTAATCTAGGTGGGAATGCGCGTGTAGATAGCTCAGTTATATACTGAACTATTGACTTCTCTTCTAGATCCGTGAGCTTACGCGAGTTGGCTAGAACATCGCGTCTTGCAGCACGTCCCTTGCGCCGGTGGCGAATCGTTGCTTCTGGAACGTTGTATAGCTTGGCTACCGCCCGGATACTGAGATTCTCGCTCTGTTTGATAGCTTCGAGGGCTAAAAGAAGCCTGCTTCTTTTGAGGGGCTACGCATGGCTTGTTGCGGTGGTATTTGGTGGAAAAGTTTAGAGGAGGCGCGTCGCACTGAAAGTGCGTCGCTCGCTTATCTGCGTCGCTCGCTTATCATGTAACGTATCTTATAAGCGAGCGGGACATATAAGCGAGCGGGACACTCTCCACTACTCTATAACAACCATCCTCAATTGCAATATAATAAGACCATTAACCAACTACAATTACATCAGAAACAGCTGAATCAGACCCTTCTACAACCTCCTGGCACGTACGGGCATTATGGCCAGGCTTGCCGCACACACCATAGCACCGAACCTTCGTACAAGCCCCCCCTGCACCACCACTATCCGGCTCCTTTTCTTGCACCATCTCCCCAACCACGGCCTTCTGGTCCAGTAGATCCTTTGCATCTTGTACCGCAAGCGATCCTCCAAGCTGTACGCGTGTTCTTTTGGCTCTCCGGCGCTTGCTGAGTGCCTCGTTGGCCTTACGGAGCGAAGAGACCTCGGCGCGAAGAAGAGCCATCTGGTACATTATAGCCATTGTACCCTTGGCCAACTGGTCTACAGCAGCCAACATCGAGGTTAGGGAGCTATTTTGATGGTTGGTAATACAAGTCTTGATGAGTGTGGACTGTGCATTGGCTTCCCGGGAGTTGTGTGGTGTCTGGAAGACCCAAGACTGTATAGTGCTAGGCCGTGAGGTTAGGGGTGTTGGTGTACAAAGCTTGATATCCAGCTTAGAAAGTACCCTCTCTGGATCGTACGGTATAAGGCCAGCACCTATAAAGCCACCCTGTATATTCTTCTCCGTCATAGAGGCGAAGAAGGCCTCGCGGAAGGCATAGAGGAACTCGAGCTTGCTTATGTGGTTGATATGCATGCGTATCAAGTCCTCGACCTGGCGACCGTACGCCTGCTTTAGCGGCCCAAAGCAGCCAACATCGAGTGGCTGGAGGAGGTGGGAGGAATGCGGAGGCATATAGAGTGTGATGATATAATGCTCCTGGCAATAGAGCTCGAATTCGGTCGAGTGGTGGCTCTCGTGGCCGTCGATGATCAATAACTGATATTTGCCCTTTGTACGGGGTGCTATATGGAAGTCAAAGTGCTTGATCCAATCGAGGCCTACGGCATTAGTGGTCCAGCCGTTCTCGGTGGTCGCGATACGCTAGTCGGCCAGGAGGTTGCACTCTTAATACCAGTTGGCGAGGTGGTATTGCGCGGCCAAGATGATGAAGGGTGGGATAGCCCAGCCGAGGGCATTGACTCCCTGGATTACCGTAGCCCACTCGCGGTTACCAGGCTGGGCCAGCTTTGCCTTGCTACGGCCATCAAAGGTCGTAACTACCATGCCTGGGAAGATGATACCCATCATAAACCCAGTCTCGTCGAAGTTATAGATATCGTCATCCACAATGCCGTACTTGGCCTTGACATTCTGTACGAGCGCGAACCACTCGCCAATAACCTCTGGGTCCTCGCACTTGGCCCTCTGGTAGTCGTATCGACGTGACCAACGCATACGGAGAGCAGGCTGGCGTTTAACGAAGTTATGAGCCCAGAGCTTGCCGACAGGGGGCGCATTGCGTACGCGTAGCAGTTGGTTGGCCATATCTTCCACACCACGTAGCCTTGGTGGAAAAGCTCGCTCAGATAGCTCAGTTATATACTGGACTATAGCCTTCTCTTCTAGATCGGTAAGCTTCCGTAAGTTGGCTGGAAGATCGCGTCGTATAGGCCGGCCGGTACATCAGTAGCCGAGGGTTGAAACTGGCACGTTATAGAGCTTGGCCGCGGCTCGGAGGCTTAGTTTCGTATCATTTTCAAGAGCTTTGAGGGCCAAGGTTACCCTAGCTTCCTTTGAAGCGGAAGACATCTTTAGTTGTAGGAAAAACGCGTTGTTGGAGGTGGATAAAGAAGGACGCGTCGTGCCAAGAACTTAGTGTCCCGCTCGCTTATATGTCCCGCTCGCTTATAAGATACGTTACGTTAGTTAATAGAGTCGATCTATATACTGTAGCATTGTGAAGCTCTGTTAAGTTTACATAGCTTATCAATTGCACTAACTTACCATTAGATCTTAGTTTTGATTCGGAGCTTCTTTCTAGTATATAATGACTGGTGCTAATTAAGCTAGGCGATTGAAGCGACGAAGTTATAATGGCTCGGTGATAATTAGTGGGGGTAATGTCGCCCGTGATTGACCTCGTGGTAGAGCTACCTATTTAGCAACGCAATTTGAACATCTTCTTTAGTTTCTTGTATGGTCCCCACCATGCCGGTCAAGCCCCCCGTTCGCTTTCGCTTTTTGGGTCGTTGATCTGTTTCTGGCCTTCGGCACACCACTATAGTCTTTGTCCTGTCCATTGTAACATACTCATAACAAAGCTGAGGGATAAGTGCATAACCTTGTTTATCGTAGATTCCGTATCCGCGCTTAAGACATTGCCGGGCTGTGCGCTCCACCTCTGCACCAAGGACTATTTGCTCGCGTGTTTCGCCTTCCTCCTCAAACCTGAAGGTGATTGGAGAAAGTCCATTGGTCTCCATACTGTCTTCTCCCTCGTCGATCATAGCATCCTGGTTTTTCGCTTCCATTCGCTTCCGCCATTTATCATCGAGAATGCGTTTACGCCACTTTCCAGATTTCAAGGAAGTAGGTTGATCTTCCGGTAGTTCATCGATCTGCGTTGTATCTAGCCTCGGCGTCTTCTCGTTTGGTTGCGGTTCATCCTCTCTGCTATTCTGACTCCGCTTTGTTTCGACAGTTCCTGATTTATCCAATCGCCGCCGCTTCTCTCTTTCAACGCTCTCACGACGTTCGGGTTCTCGCGGAAGAATCGTACCATTTGCCCCAGAGTTAGCACCGGGCGGCGTACTTCCATTCGTGTCCCCAGATATCCCAGAAAAGGTAAACACGTTCCTTTCTCGTAGCAATTCCACAAACTCGCGTCGGATCTGTTCGTTTGCCTCTTCTGCTTCCGCTTTCTCTTTAAGAATCCTCTGTTCCTTCTCATTCAGCTCGTTCCTCTCCTGTGCCATCTTTTGCATATTGTCTCGCAGCTGACTCATCTTCTCTTCAACCTGCCTCTCCTTTTCAGACGCCTCTGTCTCTCTCTGTTCCACCAGCCCCATCTTCTCTTGTTGCTCGAATTGTTGTACAGGTTGCACCTGCTTCTCTTTCTCTCGTTCAAGTTGTTGGAGTCTTTTCTTAAGTTCCTTAACTTCTTCTTTTAATTGTTCCGACTCTTCTTGTTTAGTTTGTTGGATCTCCTCTAGAAGCTCGTATTGCTGTTTGAGTTCATCGTACTCATGTTGTAGTTTCCCCATATTCTTCTGGTGTACCTGGGCCTCGGACTTAGAGCTATCTATCTCCTCGAGCTGTTTCCTTAGCGCCTTGTATTGGTCTTGGAGCGCTGATAAGTCTCTCTGGGAGATCTGATCTTTGCGTTGTAGTGCCTCTAGTTGCTCAGCGTTACCCTGGCTTTTTTCCTTCTCTAATTGTAACTGTTGAACTTCGTTACTTAGCCTTTGCTTATCATTGGAGAGTTGGTTAACCTGTTGCTCCAACTCTTTTGTAGTTTGCTCCTGCTTTTCCTTTTCTCCTTCAAGTTCTTGGAGCTTCTCCTTGAGTTCGCTGATTTCTCCTTTTTGTTGTAGGCATATTTCTTGATCCCTTGTCCTCTCCCGTTCCCATTCTTCTTTGGCTCGTTGGAGCTCCTCCTTCTCTTCTCGGAGGCCGTGTTCAGCATCCTCTCTCTCTTTCTCTTTTCCGAGCTGTTCCTCGAGGGCTAGGCACTTCTCTTGGAGTCCTTTGATTTCTTCTTGTCGGCGGTATTCTGCCTTGTCTCCATCGGCTTGTTGTTGCCGCAATTTAACTTCGCTCCTCTCCTTCTCCCTTTTGAGCTGTTCCTTGAGCGATCGGCATTTCTGTTGGAGCCTTTCGCTCTCCGCTTTCCTACCGGCCTCTTTCTCAAGCAGTTGTCGCTCGTTATTGCGCTGACTCTTCTCATTTTCCACTTGGAGCCGTTCAACTTGTTGATCTAGCCTTTTATTTTCATCCAGGAGTTGTTGGGCCTGTGTTTTCAATTGTTGTTCAGCTTCCCGCTGCTTCTCCGTCCCTTCTTCTAGTCGTCGGAGCTTCTCCTTGAGCTCCCTGATCTCTCCTTCTTGGCGTAGGCGGATTCCCTGTTGCTCTGTCCTCTCTTTTTGTAGTTGCTCCTGTGCAATCCGCTGGACCTCATCCGACTTCTGTTTTATCACCTCTTTAAGTGTTTTATTGTCTTCTTCGAGCTTCCGCTGCTGTTTCGTAAGCAATTTCTCTTTTTCAACATGCTCGCCAAGCCGTTTCTTAAAAAGCAGGTCTTGCTTTTCTTTGTACTTGTCAGCCTCTTTCTTTAGAAGTGCATACGCTTCCTGCACTTGGTCATTGAACTTTAAGTCCAAAATTTCCACTCGTTCCTTACACGCCCGGTTGGTTTGCTCGATAAGCTGCTTCTTCTTCTCCTTTAGTTCCTGAGAGTGCCTTTTCTTCTCAGTTTCAAATATCTGCCATGCTTCTTCCAGCTGCCTCTTTCTATCTTGTAGATGTTCGTCCTCGGCTAGATATGTGTGTCTCTGCCCAGTTTGTCTGATCTCCAACCTCTCCCTCCGCCCAGGTATGATGTTAGCGTGATCGAATTCCGGCATGCCGAAGAATGTGAGATACACCGATTTGCGTATTAGAAAAGGTGTCATGGCATCAAACTCTTCTATCCGCCTGTGCAGTCTGTTCGCGAACAGCAGTGGCTTGGTTTGCTTCCGCTCAGCCTCGGAGGGCTTTCCATATCTTGTGGGAGTCCCCACAAAGTTGTCCAACTCTGCCGCCGAGATTACGTTTTCTGTCGGCAGCTCTCTGGCTGTTATGAAAAGGTCCATCATCTGAATCTTGCATTGAGCAAAGGCATCATAGGTGAAATGATCAGGAGGTCTGGCCTCCAGCAGTGCGTTATGCGCGATAACGCTGTCCGCGGACTGATGTATCGAGTCGAGGATTTGGTCAGACTCAAATCCCAGCCGAAAGAGGAGAGCAGCCATGTCATGCACGGCCTTAGGGCTCTCCTTGTATGTTGGGTTTGCCCGTCGGACACTTTCTTTCTTTTTCCGTAGGGGAGGGATATCCGTGAAATTTCGCATAGCGCACATCCATGCCTGTCGTACCCCGAGTTCTGCTCAATTGGCCTTAGTTCCGGGAACAAACGTCATTATGGATTCGGACTCCTGTATCTTGACCTGATCGGGCTCCTGATTTATATCCTTGTAAGCTCGCAACAGGGCGGCCGAGATTGTCTCCTTCCGAGAGAGTGGCACTAATCTCTTCAGGCTTTGCAGGGGACCCTCTAGATAGTTGAGGTCCTCAAAAAATGTGAACAAGGAAGGGATCAGCCGGGTGGTGCTGGCTGAAAGGACTCGATCCCATATGATCTGTCGTTCTTGCTCCGCAAAGGCCGAGAAAATCTCTCCGCTCTGTAGTTTTTTCCACAGGTCTTCTCTGTCTTTCTTGCAGCACCCTGGAGCAGTGTGCTGTAAAGCTTTTACTGTCGACCGGTCGATCTTCTGCATCGTCTCCGGATTCTTCTCACAGATCTCATCCTTCCAGACCTTCTTGATATGCCCCAGATACTTCAGGGCCAACTCCCAGGTGTTAATGTTGGCTTTAAGGTGTGGGGGTCGGGACTTACCTCGTCACACCGCATGGTGAACATTTTGTGAATTACGCCGAGCTCCATGCCGTCGCCAAGAGCTAGAATATCCATTTGGATATCAAAGGCGGCTTTGTAATACGGATCGTCGAGTATTCCCTTAAGGTTTTTCTTCTTTTGTTTCGAATTGTACTTTAGAAGAGCCCACCACCGGCTCTCGAGAAAGGGATTTGCCGGCCCATGATGTCCCTGGTACGTGCGAATTCTGTAATATACTACACCGTCATTGGGTTCCTTTTCTGCTGAGTACCCTTCTCTCAGCTCTGCGTCCAAGTCGGGGTCGATATCTAGTGGCAGTGATCAGCACTTGGATCTTAGCATCGTTGCTATTCAGTGTCGTACCTGAATCGTACAAGTCGATCGACCAGCATCTCTCTCCTGGCGGTAAGATTCGCGCCGCCGCTCGGGATCGATGAAGTCCTTGGCAACATTTCAAGCGGAAGCCGGCCGGAAACTTCAGCTCGGGATAGCCACGGATGCGGTCCGGAGCCTCTTTCAGTTTCTGGAAGGTGAGTCCCGACAATGCTAAGGCAGCATCCAGTTGATGCTTGTCAATCTTTGCGGGAATGCGGTATCGCGGATTCAGTCCTCTGTAATCATTTTGGAATAGCTCGACCAGCTTGTCAATATTTTCTTCCTCTTCCTCATTGGGAAACTCTAGGATGTCGATGTCGACACTAACAGTACCCCAATACTTGGTGCTTCTCTCCACCGCTACTCTGCGCTCTCTTTCGATGCAATTTGACCGCTGCATCTTGCCTGGTATCTGCTTAAACAATTTCCTGTTGCGATAGAAGGACTTATATCGCTGCGCTTCGCCTCGCTGGTGTTCCGGCCAACAGCGGGATTTCCGCAAATAGTCATCTAGTCCCGTTTCGAGCCCCTGCCTCGTAATATCTAAAATTAGTTAGATCTGCTGCAACTAAAGGTCTTGGGTAGGATTTCGTTCTATGGATAGGGCATTTGGGACGCGACGATGTAGCGAGTGCCCCGTCTTTTCGGTCAAAGGGGATACTGTCGCGTTGATAGGTAATATGCAGTGAGTCTCATTAAAAGCGATACGTTGCGAGCCTTAAAGGGGGATACCTCTCCAAGTATATCTAATTGACGTGTCTGTAATACTCCGACTTGATGAGAGCTGGGGCCGGCAGAAGGAGGGGGTTCCAGCGTGCCCGCGTCTCTCTCCGGCACCTGTTCCTTTCAGCACTCATCCCTGGCGTCTCCAGTACCGTAACGTTAGGTTCTATTGCCAGTCCCCCAATGGTCTCCGCTAGCCAGCATTATTTCGTGCTATCGTTACATTTTGGTTCGGTCATAACTACGTAACAGGAATTTACTAGTCTCTGTGAAATCTATTGAGATACGTGAAGATCCACTTTCAGATTATAATAAGAGTCCGGTTTCCCATCCGCTATCTACGCCATGTTGGCGACTCCCACACGCTCCGCTTAACGCCGTCCATCACGATAGCTAGTGTTTCGTTGCCTGGCTTCGGTCCAGACGCCGCCTCGGGGCGGATCAGCGTGGTTTTTGCCGAGTATATAACCCTCTTCCCATCATGGCTGCGGCGCGAAAGTACGAGTCGGCGACAGCGATCTTGTCAACCCTGAGCGCCTGTAACTCGCTTGTGCCCCGAGAGGACGACTCGAAAGCTAAGGAGGACTATATCAACTCTCATCCGCTTACTCGTTCTCTCAGGTCGGACCCGAACTTCACAGAGTCGCGCGACCACGAGAAAATACCGCCGGCGTGGCGGAGGCAGAACCTGACGGGCGGCCCGCTCATGGGGCCTGGCAGGATAACTATTCCGCCGTTCAGCTGGACCGAACGGGGCGGCAAGAGCTATGTGCAGATAGCCCACATCGGGACAGATCTGTGCGGCCACCTGGGAATAATCCACGGCGGTTTCCTGGCTACTATGCTGGGATGAAGGCCTTGCGAAGTGCTGCTTCCCAGCGCTGCCCTTCAACGTGGGCATGACAGCGAAGCTGGAGATCAACTACATGCAGCCCGCCGTAGCCAACCAGTACCTGGTGCTTCGCGCCACAACCGTCAAGGTTGAGGGCAGAAAAGCGTGGGTTGAGGGCCACATTGAGACCCTGCCGACAGGAGAGGGCCAACAGCCAACCGTCTTGACGACAGCTTCTGCTCTCTTCATCTCGCCCAAGCAAGCATCGGTGCGTGAGTCGTATTCTTATATTACCCTGTCCCTCGTACTTACCGGGGAATCAACAGAGAATGGGAAGGGTCTACCCGGTATAACAGCACGCAAAGGCGGTCTCTCTCGCGGTCGGGCGAAGGTGGCCTTATTGAGTGGCATGCAACGGCTGTAGAGCTTTAACAGGTTGCTGGGCAGCACCACCCCCACCATGCTCAGATAGGCAGTTTAGTTTCAACCTGCAGTCCCCTCGTGCTTCTTTAGGTTGCTCTTGCCTTTGTGGTCCCTAACCTGCACGACATGGCACTCCAAGTCCGCAGAAATCGGCCCATGGTCGTGGGTGGCTGTTATCAGTATGGACCCCGACGAGTCCCGGAAGCGGCTTGTGGGATTGCCTCCCTATTAACCCTATGAAGTGCGCTATATCTTAAAGACTTTGGTTATATTCGTGGCATCTACACCAACCAACACAGAGTCGAAGAGCAGCTTGCTCTGCTCATGCCGAGCGGCCTGCCCTCCTCCACGAGAAGAGTCTTGCACGGCAGTTTCATCCTTGCAACGGGACGGTATGCGTGGACGTCGCCCCGGGCCACCAGCCTCTACGGCAGGGGCATCCGCAGCGACGGCTTTTGTGTTGGCTGCAGACTTATGCTCAGCAGGGCTGACGCAGAAACCAGCACCTCACGAAATATCCGGAACACGTTTTGCCGGTATAGCGTCCCTAGCATGATAATGGCGCTCGCCCATTTACGGGTATGTCTCTGCATCTGCGCAGGAGCCGGCGGAATCTACGGCCAGATCCCGGTATTGACCTAGAACACCCACGCTAAGCAGTACTTCAATCATATCCGTACAATAACTATGCACACTCTCAGGAGCGGTTCGCTTCCACCTCTATGTACGATCTACCTGTCTCTCGCTGCTTTTGACCGCTCTCGCTACGTTTTCTAGGCTGCCCTTCCGGTCTGGGATGTAGGGCGCTTCGCCACAACGCCGTTCAGCCCCTGCAAAACCAAGACGCGTTAGAAGCATCCATCTGCTGTAAAAGTAGCTGTATTCTTTAGCCCTTCGATGATGGGTATCATCTTCCTGATACCCTCGGCATATCTGTAGCTTGCGTCCCGGAAATAGGCTATTTCAAGCGCCTTCTTTTGTATCTCCTGCCTCAATAGGCGGTTCGTTTCATTGACAAGTTCTATCTCACCCTCCAATCTCTCTTTGGTAACCATCGCGGACGCAACGCGTTCCTGGAGCTCAGAGATTTGACTGGCTAATTCGGCGTTCAGCTCTTGAAGTTCGTCGATGCGAGAACTGAGAGATGTCTGCGCACTACTACTAGAGAGCTTACTGTTCGTTAGAAGTAGAACCGGCTGTTTTCCCGATCAACTTACGCGGACTGGCCCACCTTCGATGGATGGTGTGATGCTCATTTCCTCATTTCGAGGCACGGCGTCGAACGTTTTTCCGAGTCCCTGGCAGAGAGCTTTAAACGCTCCAACGTCGTGTTCACTAAGCTGCTTCGAGAAGAGATGGCCCACGGGCGGATGCACCCGCCAACGGTATTGGTCGTCCCTGCCAGTGATCAATCGAACTTGAGATGGCTCGATGGCAATGCCGACACGCTCCACTGGGTTTCCAATTTAGTAACGCCTAGGTGAAACGCAATCTCACTTACTGATGTGGCCTGCTAACTTTCTGCGACACTTGTCTCGCCATTGTGCCTTTTCCTCGCTGCTCGCCCGCATGGCTTTTGGTGGAGGCTTGAAGAGAAGGTAATAGGGTAGGACGACTTGATACTCTAACCGGGAGCCAGGAATGGTTATGGCCGAATGTGGCATCCTTTAATACATAGACAGGGGTTATGTTTATCCCCAGCGAAAGCTTGAAATGGACTGCTAATTATAAAACGGGTCCTCCGTCATAGCCCTGCAACCCCTGCGGACCTTCGCAATACTGAAATTCACCAACCCGACCAGACTCACTTCTCTCCATTCGAATTGTAAGAGGGGATGCTAGGCGACTGCGGGTTAGAAGAGAATGATCTCACTGTATGACTCTGCCATACCTGTAAGACGTCGGCCGTCGAAGTCGCGCGCGCGACCTCCCGTTCAAAATCCAACGACTTGGACCAACCCTCCAGGACTGTTTCGTCATCCTCGCAGTCCCCAGTTATCAGATCTCTTACGATTGGGCCTAGCGACCTGACGTCATCGCGAGCCGATTGCCCAAGGTGCTTTCGGCATTTCTCTTGACCACCTGACCCGTGCATTAGCTGTCGTCATACCTCATTGGCGAGTCTTCTTACCGATCTTTACAATGCCATCGTAGCCTAAGAAGATGTTAGAGCACGTCAGAGAGCCGTGTTCCAGTCCCCACTGTTCCAAGTAAGAAAGACCGTCGAGGACCTATGAGAGAGTGATGTCAGGTATGGAACTCCTATAAGGCACGGCGCACTTGCCTGTCCGACTATTGCGGCAAGTCGTGGTTCAGTCAGGTGGTCGTTAGCGCGAACCTCGTATAGCGAGCAGGGCATATATTCCAAGACGACAAAGCAGATGTTGTCTGTCCAGAATATCTCATGGGTAGGTACAAAGCTGTGGTGCCGAATGTTTTGAAACATGTCCAGGAACGTATCCTGCCCTGTCTTTACATCGGAAGCTGCAAACTGCTTAATAGAATAAACTGTGGCGTGCTTTGAAGGGACCTTCTTCTCCGCTACTATAGCCCGATGATCGATTCCCAGGCGTAGTTTATACATCCACTCGTAATGCTCCCATATCGATTCTCTTTTCACAGCAACTGAGGCGTTAGTCCCGGGTGCCCCGAGTCCCGCGGGTTTTTTACCCGTAAGAAGCCCATAGAAATCGAGATGCGTAAGGCGTTTGCTTCGCTCCGAGGTCATTGTGGATATGAGACGATAATGTAATCTAGCTCGGCTCGGGTTGACAAAGCCTAGGTTTAGCGATACTCGATGGCCCCTGTATAAGAGCTTCCTAGGGCTGGATTCGGCGCCCTCTAATACGTAGTATAATTAGAATTGGGTGCTATAAAAGCTGCATATACGGAGCCTCACTATTAAGCGAAAGCTCACGCATATTATTTTTAGTGTCAAAGGCACCAAAATGACCCAAATATTCCCTTCCCCCCAAAGCGTAGGCAAGCTCGAATTTCTACCCCCGGGCCTGACAGGGCTCCTTGTTTTTGGGACCTCGGTGTCAGTCCGCGGCCTCCCTATGTTCTGGATTGGCAGTTTTGGGATCCCACGACAATGTTTGCTTAGCCAAATACAATCAGGAAGCATGACAGTGCTCCATTGGGGTGCTGCGCACTGCCCAGACGGCGCCCCCACATTCACGTCGGCAACACGTCGCAAGACCGCCGTCATGGTTCAGATGCAACTTAGCAGAGTCACATGGGAGCCACTCTGTGCAGATTACTCCTGCCATTCACGTCTGGCACCCATTCCTGTGTGTGCACTCGTAGGGCTGGGTAATCTGCACCACGTGGCTCTATACGGATTATGACTCCGCAGGTCCACGCAAAACCTATGTAAAGTTGCATCTAGAGCACATCCGGAATAAGGCTATGCGTGGTTTTGGGCAGTCAAGAAAACCTAGGTAATTTTGCAGCGGCACGAGTGCTGCCCATGTGATTTTACAGCAGTCCAAGCAGAACTTAAGGTAATCTTGCAGCAGACTCCAGAGTGCTGCGGAGCAAAAACAACCCATGCGACTTTACAGCAGTCCAATGGGAACCTCGGTACTCTTACAGCTGATCCACGACTGCTCAGGAAAAGGAACATGGGCTGTGACTTAACCGCAGTCCAATCAGAACTTGGGTAACTTTGCAGCGGCACAAATGCTGCGGAAAAATAACAGCCCGTGTGACTTAGCAGGCATGCAAGCGGAACCTAGGCAATTTTGCAGCAGCACGGATGCTGCCCATGTGACTTAACAGCAGCCCAAGCAGAACCTAGGTAATCTTGCAGCGGGCCCACGAATGCTGCAGGAGAATAACAGCCCGTGCGATTTAACAGCAGTCCAAGCCAAGCCTAGGTAATTTTGCAGCAGCACGAGTGCTGCCCATGTGACTTAACAGCAGCCCAAGCAGAACCTAGGTAATCTTGCAGTGGATCCATGAGTGCCGCGGGAAAATAGCAGCAGCCAAGTTAGACTGTGTGCAACAGAGCCGGGATCTCACATTAGAAAGCAAGGGTTTTAACTTCTAGTTACTATGGGTAGAATCTTGGCCAGGCATCGAGCTTCTATGGCAGATGGTCTTTTTATCCCCGGTAGGACCTTATTCCTTCCGTTGAGCCTTCTTGGGCAGCTCCGTCTTCCTTGAGCGTCTGCTCCAGCTCCTTCATCTCACGTAACTTGGCCGGGAACGCTTCGTGGAAGACGGCACCCTTACTGTTTGAGAGCAGCGATGTGGCTGGCCAGCTTGACCATTTCGATGCCGTGGCGCAGTCGAGCACGCATGTGCTAAGCGCGCACCTCAGGCAGTAGGTTGTGCTCCATCGCGGTCTCGCCGCGCAGCCAGGTGTGGGCGAGGGCTTGCTGGAGGGGGAGGGCATGTTAACGGGCGCGTTGCCATATGTGGTAACAACAAGGGGCGGATAGCCGCCTCACCTCGCTGGTCAATCGGTCTTGGGGTTTCGGCCGCAGTAGTTTCAGGATAAAGTCCTTGGCATCGTCGCTGACATCCTTCCAATGCTTTTCGTGGAACACCACGCGGCAGGTACAGCACTCCTCGATTAGGTCTTGGACGTGTTTGGAGCGGAAGGGTAAGTAGCCACAGAGCAGTGTATAAGTGATGATGCCTAGTGACCATATATCAACGGGTTTGCCGTGGCCATAGTTAAGCAGCACTTCGGGCGCTGTATAGCCGAACGATCCGGCCATAGTTGTGAGGACCTCGTCCTCGCTGCCGAGCGTCTTCGCGATGCCGAAGTCGGCTACGACCAGATCTGAATCTTTGTCCGCCGTGAGGTAGAGGAGGTTCTCCGGCTTAAGGTCTGTATGATGACTATCAGAGAGTACGCCGGACAGAGAGGCTCGGAATCCTCACCGCGGTGGACTACGTTGTTCTGGTGCAGGTAGTTGACCGCGCTTAGGATCTGCTTGACCGTCTGAGATGCGTCCTTCTCGGTGAACTGTCCCCGCAGGCAGATTCTATCGAACAGCTCTCCTCCAGTCGCGAGCTCTGTGACGATATAGTATTCGTTCTATACATCGACTATATTAGCCTTAGAAGTCCGTACTCGAGATATGAATGCTGCAATCCACTTTTGATTTGAACCAGTCGATAAGCTTGACGATGTGCGGGTGCTTAAGACGCTGGAGTATCTCCAGCTCCTCTTTCGGTACGACTTTGACGGCAACCAGGCCACTAGGGCCTTCCGCCTCCCAGACAGTGCCATATATGCCGGCGCCTAGAATGCGCCCGAACCGGTACTTGGACCTCAATCACGGCGTGTCAGTGCCGTACGGGGGGCATGTGTGGTTTCGAGGGGTCAGAGTGCACACTTCTTCTCGTGGTTCTCTGGTTGCCTATGTAGACGGTTGAGCAGTCTCGTAACTAGAGAACACCGTCAGCTCCGTATGCCTACAGTGAGACTGGAAGCCACAGACGGAAGCTTGGGACCATCGCGACTCGTCCACGTTAGCCTGGCCGTAGGTAGCAGGGATGGAATAGGCGGTGCAAAATTTCGGGAGCTAAGGGTTGAAGGCCCCAGGGACAACATAGGTGGATAGCTCACGGTTTATAGGTGTATCTTATTTTTTATCAACGCGCCGAAAGTGGGGGCCGAAGCCAGAGGTTTCGACTCATCCCCTAGTTAGGAGACGGAACAATAATTAACTAGTGACTGGGTGGCCGGCTGCAACCATACGTCGCTGCCAGTTGAGGAGCTTCCAGGCCCATTCTGACCCTGACGAGTGAAATTTCACTTTCTCCCGCACGACACAGCCAAAGCCGCCACACGCTTTCTTACGGCATGTTTGGCCTATATCTTTGATTTGCGGAGAGAAATGCACAATAGTGCTTTTTAGTCGTGTGGTCGGACAAGGCTGCAGGCATGTTTCTCAAGCTTTTGAGCTGACTGCACGAGGGTCTGCCATAGGGTGCTGTCATCTTACGAAAGCACTACCCCCCGATATCCTATCTTCTGCGATCCGGTTTTCATGAGTCGCAAATTTGTAGCATCCGCCGCCGAACGACTGAAGAAGACAGTTATTTGGCCGTCCTCGACTGACTAAGGAAACCAACGGCAATGTGACGTGCCTTTACATACGTAGCAGGAACGCACGTGGTGAAACTTTCACTGGCAGGTCTCCCCCGAAACCGGAGCCCATGTACGCCACTGCCCCAACGTGGGACTAATCTCCATTTTTGCCTCAGTCGCGTACCCCGCGATCGCCGCCCTCCTGCTCATCTCCTCGCGCCTACGCACCGCATTTCCCGCCCGAGTCCTACGCGGCTGCACGTCCTCATCCGGGGCCGGCGTAGATGCGGTGGCCGGAGAGCTAAGGCCGCGAGTCTGGATTTGCGGTTGGAGTGGCGGCCCTTGGGGCTGGGGTTGGGCGTTACGTGTACTACTCAAGCCCAAAGACGAGCGTTCGGCCTGGTCCTGCGCCGGGTTCCAGTTATGGCTGAGAGGCTGGCCCCAGTCGTACGCGGCCGGGGCGTAGCCACCTTCTGTTTCTGGGTTGGAGTTGGCGGTTTCCGTGACCTGTGTTTGGATTGGGGCTGGTGTCGGTGCCTTTTTCTTGCACGGTTGGACCCGTTCGGCAGTTTTCCTCTTTGCGGCGCGGGTAGGCTGGATGCGGGTCGGCTGCATACGGTTCTTTAGACCAGTCGAAGATTGTGGTCTGGATGCTCCATTGCCGTGTCCGGGCGCCATTTCGGCAGACTCACTCTGTCACTGACGTTGACCGGTACTTTCCTGATATGTAATGATCACAACGTGCGTTGAGACATTGGTCCGGCCTTTCTCAGTTGCAGTAACCTGCCTCGATCCTCTTATGAGGAAGCGCTTGTATTGCTTGCTTTCTAGATCTCCAGAGTAGACCTAGGGTCACTCACCTGGCAAGAGTTTATGTAACGTTGCTTGATAAGTCTTTGTTGCCCAGTGTGCTCAATTGGTCCCATATCTTGACCACACTAGCACTTCCAGCCCCTCCTGATTGGTTTACTGTTGTTTATAATGACCGGCTCCGGGCGCCCCACGTCCGTGGGACCCATGCGTCTCGTGCATGAACCTTCCTGTCAGCTCGATTCGAGACGAGCGTGCTGTCTTCGGGCCGAGGTATTCTTTTATGTCAGAGAGGACTAATTTCTTCTGCTTCTCGCACAGGACCACTGTCTGTATTGGGCAAATACGGCAGTCGGCAACGATCCCCCAAGAGTTCAAGCCGCGTACAGACTTTGTTAGTATCGGCCGTGATCGCCCAGGCACTAGGTCTACGTATCCTCAACTCGGGAACAATCCCGTATAGTATGGTTATCATTCAGTAGGCCTTGCAAATAAATGCAAGCACACAATCCAAGCTGGTTGAGAGACAGTGCTTTCGAAGCTCGAGCTTGCCGAAGGTTGCTGGCAAGCAAGAAAGAAGTCCTGGTGCTCGTAGAGCGAGGTGCAATATAGAGCAATCGAAGCCCGCCATCAATGGTTGTTGGGCTCGGTGGCAAAGCCGTTTTGCGAACTCTGGTGGTTGTCTATTTCGCTTGCTCTTGAGTATCACAAGACTTGTGCAAATGTCCTTGGCCTTGGCCAAGAGCCGCTCCTGGGAGATGGGCCGGAGCATCTCGCGAGAATTTGCACCTGGATTATGCTGGTACAATGCTCGTTCTCGACACGGAGAAGCGCCCATAGGCCTCGACGGACGACTTCGCAGAGTGAGACTATGAAGGAGACAAGAATGCCGTACTGGGTGTTGTGGGTAAAGATTCCGTAAAAGACCCAGGAGAAGCGTAGGATGGGGTCGGCTAGCATAGTAACATAGTAGATCCAGATTGGGCGGAGCGCCGTGATGTCACGGAGGAGTTTTTGGCTGGGCCTTCCTCGGACGAGGGAGAAGTCAACAAAGACGTCCTAGATAGCTAGATACGTTGTTAGTTACAGTTACAAGTCTGACAAGCGTGGGGTAATTGCAGCAACATACTGCGTTCATAGCAGCGAATGTAACAAAAAAGCTCAGTTTAGTCTGTAAGTCCTCGATACGGTAGAGACTCAGGCTGACAGCTGATAAAAGGGTCATTGTATATTTCCCGAAATTAAAGAGGTGCGGAAATATATTCCGTGTGTCGTAACAACTTCTAATGCATTGTATAGCGCGCAATGTCGGCGGAAGAGCGAAGAATTCAAGAAGCCGTGAATGTGATGAATTGCAATAGTCTGCATCATGCCAAGAAGAGGTGTATAAACAAAAAAGAAGCTCGATATTCTGTAATAGATCAGTATGATGCAAGGTATTGATTAGAAGGAAGATAGTGACTTACACTGGTCGTATATGTTAGCGAACACCAGGCTTCCCTAAGAAAGACATCCCGGAACTCGACTGGCTATAATCCCGATACAAGTAACCTATACCGAGTTAAGGTTAGTAGATCTAAGAGTAATTATAGTTCATCGCAAGCAATAGACGCGTACGTGTGAGTATAAGAACCACCTCCTAGACCTGTAGTGCAAGACTCGTGCGGGCAAAAAGAGAATGACGAGGGTTATACAGAGGAGGACGACTGGATAATGAATATACATCTCTTCCCAGGCCCCGAACTTTAAGAAGTTGAGCCGAATGAGAATTCCAAAAATAGCGAAAAAGAAGCTGAGGAACTCAGCGAGCTGGTTCCAGCCTAAAAGGTTACTCTAGTTAAACTCAAAGATGAAGAAATAGTCGACCTTATACTTTGTCTATATTTTGCAGTCTAGCGTAAACAGGACAAAGAGGAGGAGCGCAAGGAAATATCCTCCGTACAGGCGTTAGATAGCTCGTCTGTTCTGCAAAGTCCGGGTCACGGAGGCTCTCGGAGCCGTAGATCAGTCCCTGAACCGCGAAGATGGCGCCAACTCCAATTAGCAGGCCACTGCGGAACGCCCTGCTAGATATATCCCTCGGGCACTTCCGTAGCCCCAAAAGCTTATCGTTGCACTCCCGCCGTGGTCTGCGAGGTGTCAGCCTCTGCATCTGATGGTGGTGCACGTGAGGGTTGTCGGAGCGCTCCATCGTGAGTTCCGGCTTTTCACAAGTGACCTTGACCTCTACGCGATTCTCCTCTTTAGATCTCGGTGCGGTATACGGTGTTGAGACAATCGAAGCCCCCGGTCTCCGCAGTGAGCAGGACGCTAGAGCAGAGGTATACTTTAGACAACGACCAACGACCATTGCAGTATTATAACCTAATGAATGAACTGTCTAGTTAATATGGGAGGAACAGCACAGTTAGTATTTAACGGCATATAGTAGAGACCGAAATCAGTGTCCAAATTTTCAGTGTTGAAAGATTGTCCGCACAGGCACAATCTCAGAGGTGATTGTGACTCACACAGTGCGCAGCAGCTCACTTTGAAGAGTGACTAACGTACATGATAAGCGAATGACACAGACAAGCGAATGACACACGACATCGGACTCACGTATCTCCCAGCTTCTTCCTTGATTCTCTTTACAGTACAACACAAACATGCATCACAAAAACGATGATGCCCAGTTGATCTTAGCCATTCAGGCGATGCAAAATGACCCGAATCTAAGCGCTCGAGCTGCTGGCAAGATCTACAATATAGATCACCAAAAAATAAGTCGTCGCAAACGCGGCATGAAATCACGACGCGATATTCTAGCTAACTCGCGGAAGTTGACTGATTTGGAAGAATCAACAATTGTTCAATACATCCTCGACCTAGATGCGAAAGGATTTCCTCCCCGCTTGTCTGGTATAGAAGATATAGCCAACCGACTACTTGCCGAACGCGACGCGGGACGCGTCGGGACGCGTTGGGCTTACAACTTCGTCAAACGGCAACCATAACTCACTACGCGTTTTAATCGGCAATACGATTACCAGAGGGCCAAATGCGAAGATCCAGAAACCATTCATGGCTGGTTCGCACTTGTGCGGAACACAATCGCGAAGTACGGCATCCAGGAGGCAGACATCTACAACTTTGACGAGACCGGGTTTCAGATGGGTGTTATCTCAACCGCAATGGTTGTCACAAGCTCCGAACGGCGTGGCAGGGCAAAGTCGAAGCAGCCTGGCAATCGGGAATGGGCAACAGTGATCCAGGGCATCAATGCAACTGGCTGGGCGGTCCCACCATTCATCATCGTCCAGGGCAAATATCACCTCTCCTCTTGGTACGAGAACAGCCCATTGCCAAAGGACTGGGTTATCGCGACATCTGAGAATGGTTGGACGACCAATGAGAGAGGCCTTGAATGGATTCAACACTTCGATAAGCATACTAGAGCTCGAACAGCCGGGGTTTATCGCCTCCTCATCCTCGACGGCCATGACAGCCACCACTCGACCGACTTCGAGGTCTACTGCAAGGAGAATAACATTATTACTCTCTGCATGCCTCCCCACTCATCTCACATCCTCCAGCCAGCTGATATTGGGTGTTTCAGCCCACTTAAAGTGGTATACGGAAAGCAGGTTGAGGAGATGATGCGGGCCAGTATAACCCACATCACTAAGGAGGACTTCTTTCCCGCCTTCTTCGCAGCTTACCAGGCGGCGATAACACGCGAAAACATTCAAGGAGGTTTCCGAGGCGCCGGACTTGTTCCTTTTGACCCCGACAAGGTGATCTCCCAGCTCGACATCCGGCTTAAGACGCCATCACCCTCGAACTCTCGGCCCAGCAGTGCCCACACCTGGGTCTCTAAAACGCCAAACAACCCGACTGAAGCCTTCTCACAGACCAATCTCATCAGAAATCGAATTGCCCGGCATCAGAATAGTTCGCCGACTGAGATTCTAAGAGCTGTTGATGTCCTTGCGAAAGGGACGTCCAAGATAATGCATCAGTTGGCATTGTTGAAGGCAGAGAACCAGAGCCTTCGAGCAGCAAATGAGACGCTAAGCAAGCGCCGGAGGGCAAAGAAACAACGTCTTCGGCAAGGAAGATCACTTAGTGTACAGGATGCACAGGATTTGCAGGGCCAGAGAGAGGTGGAGGTGCAGATCAAGGAGGAAACGCAGGCGGGTAGTGGTCGGAAGCCGAGGACCGAGACGCGCGCGCGGCGTTGTGGCAACTGCGGGGAGCCCGGCCACAATGCGCGCACCTGTCAGATAGTTGTGGAAACATCTGAAGAAGATGAGACTAAGTACAGTCACTAGCGAAATCGGCTTCCGCTTTTCTCTCACACATCTGTCTAGCGCACGGACCATTTATGCATCTAACCATCCACACCGTGTGCCCTCGCACGCGCTTGTGTACCCGGCAGGATATATACCATAGTGCAACAACACAGTATTATGATGACCGTCAGCCGACCTGGACCGTCAGCCAGAAGTAGCTGCCGCAAGAAATGGCTATCCTTACGATGACGGCCGTCAAATGATAAGGCGAATCCGGCTCCATTGCAGATTCCACCAACGGTTAAACATAAGAGAGGACAGGGCTGGTTCTTTCACCAAGTGCCTTGCCATTGCGGATACGGGTAAGGTCTCACAGAATTACGTATAGCTGCCTCAAAATATTATCAACACCGCCGGGCATAAGTGCAGCATAAGGTGTCCACTACAGGGCTCGGTGGGTGTGTAGTCCCGGCATACCGCCTCAAATCGTCTGATATCCCGCAGAGTGGCAAGGTGTATTTGTCAACATTTACATGAGTGGCGAGAACTAAGTAGTATAAAGCAAGCATTTTTCCCAGACCCTTCATTTCAGCAAAGATATCAGATATATATAACACTAGTTACTGCATTACTAAGCGGAAACAATCTGCAAGAACGTCACTTGCCCAGAGGCATGTCCCATGACCAGTGTATGATCGTACACTGATGTGCACGATGCCCGGTAATCGGGAGGAAGCCAGAGAAGATACTTTCCACCTTTGGTGATCCATTCGCCATCGACCCAGAGAATATCACTCTGGTTTTGGGAAGCATCCGAGCCTGAGTTGATACTTAAGAGGCCATGGTTTGTCTTGAGCGTTTTCCCATCCAGCGAGAACACCACCGCCCAGACGTAATCGCTATGCCCCTTGAGCGTCTGTTGGTGCGTACCTGTCGCCGCATCCCAGAGCCGGATAGTGCGATCCCACGAACCTGACGCGAGCGTTTTCCCATCCGGTGAGAACGCCACCGCCCTGACGGAACCGCTATGCCCCTTGAGCGTCTGTTGGTGCGTACCTGTCGCCGCATCCCAGAGCCGGATAGTGTTATCGTCCGAACCTGACGCGAGCGTTTTCCCATCCGGTGAGAACGCTATCGCGATGACGGAATCGCTATGCCCCTTGAGCGTCTGTTGGTGTGTACCTGTCGCCGCATCCCAGAGCCGGATAGTGTTATCGTCCGAACCTGACGCGAGTGTTTTCCCATCCGGTGAGAACGCTACCGCGTTGACGGCATAGCTATGACCCTCGAGCGTCTGTTGGTGCGTACCCCAGTGGGTTTTGACACCTGCGGCCGATTTGATAAATGACAGCCTCCTCTTCCACTGCTGCTTTCTGACCTCACTTAAGGTTGGACTGAAGACAAGTGCAGAACCGTATATCTGTAATGGAGCCCGTTCCATAATCGTTCCATGACTGCGAATAAACTTTTCTGCATCCTTTAGGAATTCAACAAAATTAGAGGCTGTGTCCGGCTGTAGCTAGCAACAATTAGTCTCTTTACAGCATTATAACGGTGCTATTAACTGACCTGGGTAGCGTTCAGAAGCGTTCTTATCAACAATACCCCATCTGAGAGTCTTCCCAGGAGAGACAAAGCCTCAAGCCAGTGGAGGAGATGGCTTGTCAGGAAGGTGTGGACTAGACCGTCGTCCTCTATACTATGTTTGCTTTCTTTTAGGTGGTGGACCCAGTACCGACAGGCGTACTGAACTTCAGGCGGTAGGTGGGCGTTGATAGTCTGCTGGCCGACCTCTGACCGCAGTATTCCCGGCACCCTTAAACCGCAAATATCTCGTTTCAGGTGTTGGCCCATAACTTGGATACATTTTTCCGCAAGCGTCTTGTGATATTTTACCTCGTCGATCCAAAACTCATTCGTAGTACGCTTGGCCGGGTCAACGAGGAAGTCGCGGAAGGACAGATGAAAAAGCCTAACTGGGGCATCGTCCTCCGAGCGGATATCTAGGACGGAGTGGAGAGAGTTGAGCGTTCCATGTATAGTCGTAGGGGGGATGTTGAGAAGCCGTGCAAGCGATAATACTGAGAGGGGCTGAGAGAGGAGAACAATAGGGCCAACGACATCCTGGAACTGAGCTAATATGCGGCTCCTCTGTAGATCAGTTCGTCCTACGGTAAGCTGGTCGAGGATGGGGAGATATGTCGCGTCGAGCTTGTCGAGCTCGGAATCGAACGTTGTCGCCTGGTACTGCAGGACTTTCTTTAGCTGATCGCCGGGATTAAACCATGCCTTATCCTCAACAAATCGACAAACGGTCGCGGCAAAAATGAACAATGGAACGGCCATCTGAGCGAGAGTCCGAATGACATCTTGGCCGGGCCAACCCAGTGGTAGTTTGGAGTACTGGAGAGCTTGTCCGTTGTATTCATCCCTGATTCGCGCGAGCTCATACCCCAAAAATGTCGATATGTCCTGTTCCACGACGGGTTCTGGGATTTGGTGTAGAGCTAGGCCCTGATACTTTCCCTGGACGTTCTTAAAACCGAGGCGAATAGGCAGCTCAGGCCGACTGGTGATGAAGACCCTCAAACGTACGGAGCATACCACATTTGCTTGCGCGAGCAGGGAGATGATGGTCTTTACATCTTTGTCTCCATCACATTCGTCGAGAGCGTCAATGACAATTACAACTGCCGTGGTGCGGTGAATGCTGCCAAGAGGCTGGAGGATGAGCTTTTCGAGCTGGTCTCTCAGTGCCTTCTTGGGAACGTCGGCATCGATGGCCTTTCTGACGGAAGGCTCTAGGGCAGGGATTTGGCGCACAAGCTGACTAGCAATAGTAGGGAAAAGCAAGCTAGCTTTGCCACGGTCGCTTTCTCCCCTCTTGAAGAAGAAGCTCGCGCCAAGCAGGCCGTCTTTGGCGAACGAGGTGGCCACGGTTCGAGAGATGGTGGATTTCCCCGTCCCTGCCATGCCATTCAGCCAGAATATGCTCTCGGCTTGAGGATCGTTTGCCCACTCCTGGATCTGGCGAAGGAGCTCGGTTCGGGTGTCGGGGTGGCATCGTGCGTTGTGCTCCTCGGCGTGCGAGTCGAAGGCTGCGCCGCTTGCGACCGGGAACATTGTTAGGTCGATCTTACGGCCGATATCGAGGATTTCCGCCCTATACATCGAGGTTAGCTGCGGATTGACGCCATGTTTAATAGTCTGCGCATACGCTTGATCGATCTGAAGGGCGGCCGTAAAGGCGTCCTGATCTCGTTGAAGGTTCGCAATGATCTTGTCCACGTCCTTGCTCTCGAACGGCCATTTTAAAGCTCGCAGCCCCACGCGTCTCATTGCCGATGCTGTACGACCCGTATGCAACTTCGCTTCCAGCTTCGTAGCGACATCACCAAGCTGCGAGTGGGTGTTGTTAAGGGTTTCGCGCAGCTTCTGCGAAGTCCCGAGCCGAGCTCCATGTGGACCCTGGAGAAGCTTTTGCGCGCCTTCAGCGGTTGTCTTCAGGCTGTCGGTATGTTTTTTCAGGCGCTCGATGTCGGACCTGGCGCTCTTGACGGCGGACGAGTATTCGAGACAGAGAGAGCCGACCTTGGCGGCCAGCTCGACGACCGCGATGATGCTTGCGGCGGCCCCGAGCCCCTCCATCGTGTCGCCAAACCACAGGACGATTGATGTATGGTACGAGTTGAGGAATTCGTTCGGAAAAGCGACGGAGAATCGTGGTTACAGTATTCTGTCCGAAGATCGCAAGGTTTGGAGAGAGGGGCGTCGAGCTGCCCAACCGCGGGCCGACGCACTGCCTCGACCCAATGGCGCGGGGCTGGCGCATTGCGGGGTTCGCCGAGGCCGCTTCAAGCCACCCATTGTCGACGAACCACCAGCTCATCGACGCGAGAGTGCCATCGTTCACAAGATGGCAGCTTTCGGCTTTCCCTTTGCGGAAGGGAGTCGCCGCATTCCGCCATGGAGCCGATTAGATTGCTTGATCCCGGATCGTGTGGGGTCCGCCAAGTCTGAATGCGCACAAGGGCCGTCCAGGGCCTTGGGTTGCCACCAAGCATGAATTCTGGTGCAAGCTAAATTCAGAAGCGACTGACTCCTCACGTGGCCGCATGGATGCTGAACGTGTTCGACAAACCCAAGGCCCACCCACTCATTTGTCCGCTTCGTCGCAACCCGCGATCGATCCGGTTTCTTTCCATCACGTACGTCCTGGCACTAGCGGCAAGCAACGTCGTCTGTGGATAATACTACAAGGTAAACCCAACTCCCAGTCGTCATGCAAAGGCGAGCAATAGTTCACAATGTCACAGAACCTAGGTCATTGCGTCCTACCGATTGCCCTGCCTGAGCAAGCAGCCATGACACATCCAAACTCTTTCGCATTTGACGACTTTGTCGTTTGGCCGCCGTCCGAGCCTCCCGATTCGCTCGCCAATTACACGACTGACACCCCGACGGACCGTTTATCGTCCGGGACCTCTCCGTCAACGGACGTCGATGTCGACGATGTCGCCTTGGCTAGCCAAAGCACAGCGCGACGCGATCGGGCGCTGTCATTTGTACAGCTGGCTGACTGGCATGCAGCCTTGGCATACGACGAACATCCACCTACCTGTATCCACTATTCAATCGAATGGAAGTTGACAGTCAATAATAGAATGGCCGCGAAAGACACCGAGCAGGACCTGGTTCTTGTGCCTCACGCTTTTTGGGATACATTTCTGCAGCCCAAGCTCGAGAAGCTTCTCGATAAAAAGCTCCCACCGAATAAAGCATACAAGGCCGAAGAAACCAATGTTGTGCTATCCGTCACGGATCGCTCAGAGCGGGACCTCGTCAAGCGGTTTGACGAACTGGACATCGAGTGGCCCATCCTGGAGAGGCAGCTCCAGGCATGGAGTATGCTGTTTCGTGCCGGGAAGAAGCTCAGAATCCAGATGTCGTTCAAATACGTCGAGACGAGCCGATCACGGAACGCGACAGCGCGGCAGGGTACCAAACGAGTGTTTTCGTCCACCTCTGAGCAGATGCTCTCCGAGCGAGCCATGCAGCTTGATGCTGAAGAAGTCTCAGGCCATCCGCCCATCTGGCGTGAAGTGTATAATCTGATGCGATGCCCCGGGCCACCCTGCCACCTAGGACCTTACTGCTGGCGTGACTCCATTGGAAAGAGGCACTACAAGCTGAAGACCCACCACCTGAGAAACCTCATCAAATGCGTAGAACAAGGATGCAGTTTACAAACCCACGACGATATGCCACATGAAATCCGCGAACAACTGTATGCTGAGGAGGCGCAGTATACGGAGCGGCAAAGGAAGCAAGGGGCCTCCCACGCCAACTTTCCGCCCATTAACATCACCAACGTCATGCCCACAGCCCCTCAGGCCTCAATGCTGAGTTCGGTGCCGGCAACACCCGAATCCACAGGGCTAGTATCATGTGATCATTCCACTCGGCTTGAAATACCGGGGCTGCGTGATATCGCAGTCAAGCGGTATTGCGATTGGCAATGCTCGCAGGTTGGTGATGAAGCTTTGAAGATGGAGTACTGGAAGGCTTGTGATTTGACACTGGCCGATGGTCTGGACCTTGAGCAGGTTTATAAGGATCAAGATGCTGCGTTTTATATTGACAACGGCGTGAAGAGAGGCATTGCTCGGCGGTTTGTTAGTGACATTGGTACGTGGGCTCAGCAACAAAGCCTCTAGTCTAGATGCAAGTGTTTGTTTAAAGATAAGGTAGTCTATGAACTGTACGATATGTGTACTACGGTTCTTCAATGCAAAGCCCGGCGTTGCGAAAATGTCCTGCTGCGCTTGACTCCCTTGCTCCCACGGTGTCAACACACCACTCCAGGAATGCTCCAAAGCTTTGATGTGGAAGATCCCCATAAAGCTGCCAGTTACGCTTAATGAATGCCTTCAGCTCCGCAAAGAACTCCTCGATTGGGTTTAAGTCTGGTGAGTAAGGAGGTAGATAGAGAAGTTTCACTCCGGCGGCAGCACAAAGCTGGTCAATTCTATTAGAGCGATGGAATGAAGCGTTGTCCATTATAAGAACCGATTTCGGTTCGGGCCATTTCCCGCAACGGGGCAGCAGCTGCTCAATAAATTGCTCGAACAAGGTACTGTCTGTGGAGCCTTGGAACACCTGAGCGAGAACAATACCGTCCTGCGCGTATGCTGGGAGAATTTGGTATCTTCGGCCACGGTGGAATCGAGCAATTTGTACCGGCGATACTCCCAAGGGAGACCATCCAGTACGCCTGAATCCAACCCTCCTGTCACAACCAGACTCATCAATGTAGACCAGATGGTAAGAGCGAAACTCGGAGAGATTGTGGAGGTAGATGTCTCTTAGATCCGCGTTTCGTTCTTGCGCAACGCGGCGTGCGGCTTTTTTGGACCAACCCACTCCTTTCAGAGCTCTGCCGATGCTGTGCGTTGTTACCAAGATCTCGAACTCGTCCCAGAGGAACACAACCATCTCGTCCTGGTACATGTGCGGCTTCTCGATCAACCGGTCGCATAATGCGCCTAACATAGGCGGCGTGATACTCTTAGGACGTCCAATCCCGTTCGCCGGCGCTTTAGTTGTTCCAAAGCATCGAAGGTTGGTTCGGATCGTGCGGACGGAGCGCGTGCTACAGCCAGCTACGCCGGCAATCTGAACACCGGTCAGCGAATTACTCAGGATCATGTCTTGGATCTGATGATGCTGAGAGAGCGAAAGATTGGGCGCCATGCTGCGGAATGCTGTACAGATCGTTCTCGCAGAGAGCGCACTGCGGGATGCAGCAAGACACCGGGGCAGGAGCTGTTACGCTGGAGTGGAAGTCCTCACCTCGACTGAATGAGTCAAAAGGGTCACATGACTATTAGCGGCGCGTCAAAAATAGCACGATCGGGCGGCTAAATTGGCCAATAGTGAGTGTGCCCTGATTTAGGCGCTGAAGATGGAAAAGCAACGGCGCTCCTGCGTGGCGGCTGGATCAAGGATACCCCACCTTAGAACGCCCCTGACAAATACCGACACGGAGACCGTACCCGCATCGTCCGAAATGCGGCGACAGGCAGACGACCTGACAGACGGACGGGCAGTCGAGCAGCAGCAACCGGAACCACCGCAATCCGGCACTTAATCAAGGAACCAGCCCTGCCCTCTCTTATGTATTAGCCGTTGATGGAATTGCAATGGAGCCGGATTTGGCTTATTGTTTGACCACGGTCATCGTGATGACGGCCATTTCTTGCCGCAGCCATTTCTGGCTGACAGTCCAGGTTGGCTGACGGCCATCGTAATCCTGCGTTGTTGCATTACCGTACAGTATATCTGCCTGGTACACAAGCGCGTGCGAGGGCACACGGTGTGGCTGGTTAAATGCATAAACGGTCCGTGCGCCAGAAAGATGTGTGAAAGAAAAGCGGAAGCCGATTTCGCTAGTGACTGTAGTTTCAATTGTTTTGAGCTATTGTGGTGGGACAGATAGAGATTTGGTTGCGAAGGTTCGATTTTGTGTGTCATTCGCTTGTCTGTGTCATTCGCTTATCATGTACGTTAGTCTGCCGCAAAACTGGCTGCATTGTGTACAAAATGCACTAACCGTTTCCGGCTTCAAAAAGGGTACCCGCAACTACAAAGGCTCACCGACGGCTGACAAAGAATGCCCAGTTAATAGGGTATATGGTTATATACATAATCCTCACTCTCCTAAATCGGGAACTCGCCCTCCATTCTCCACCACCATTGCCCTCGAGCCAAAAATGATCAACGTACTTGAAGTCACTTGGTGAGACTGGCAGTCATACAATCGAAAGCTACGACGACCTCGCAAGCTAGAGCCCCTCTCGCCGCCCTCCCTCATTGGTCTGCAATACCCCCACCTCCCAGCAACCGGGAAGAGGATGGGGAAGAAGAGTTGAGTTTGCAACCTGGTGACAGCCTGAATTTAAGGCAGTGGCCAATTATATCTGGGGGCAAAAGGCATTGACGACCCAGGTGCGAAAGGTGGTATCGATCCAAGCCCCGAGGAAGCCAAGCACGGTAAGCAGCTGGTAGATGTTTGGAAGGTTGTCAGTCATACCAATCTGCATAGGGCCAAAGACCTCGATCTTTTCGAGACGATCGACTGCAAAGTAGAGAGACCACTCATGATCGTGGGCCAGCAGGTATTGCAACTCCTGCAGCTGGCTGACTGGGACTCCTTTGCCTGACCATTTCCTACCAAAAGTCACTAAACATCGCTGATGCCTTCGCGAGCGTATAGTGCCTTCATCAAATGCCCCGGCTGGGGCGTGGAGTACTGATTACACTGCGGGCACTGCACTTGGCGGATGCTGCCCCTGAAATTGGCGAGAGGTACGTTGTCGTGGCAGTGGGGACAGCGCGCCTCGAGCTCAAGGATGCTCGGATACTGGGCGGCGCGGCAGCGCAATTCCTCATCCACTTTAGCGTTGTATGCTTGGCGCTCCGTCACGGTCAACTCGCTCTCCAACCAGTACACGTCGTAGAAGTTCACCGGATACTTCCCGGATGTGCCATCTAGCTCCAATACGGTATGGTCCTCGACGCTGAAGCTGCCCTTGTTGCCCCACTTGTTACCCCACGAGTTGAGGAAAGTGAGCGAGTCAGGATTGCAAGTAGTCAACACGACAGCGTGGCCACCGTCGCTGTGCAGTGAGCGGTGCGCTGCCATCTGAGCACGTCTGAGTGCAGGTAATGGCTCTTCAGGAGGAGAGGATCGCTCCCTGAAGTGCTCGGCGAACACATCCCAGCCGGACTTTGAGAGATGAAACGTTGTAAGCACCGGACGCCTGCGTAGCACTGCCTGGCGCGCACCATCCTCGTCTACCATGCGGAATCGGAGGGGCGGGTACCAGGTAGTAGCTGCCGTCAATACCTCCACGGTGCTGCGTCCGCCTGGCTTAGACGGGAACTCGTCTTCAATCCGTTTCCGGACTTCTTCGATGCTGGGGTAGCCATCTTCACGACCGACGATGCGAAGGAGTGCCATATGGACTACGGCGGCGGTGGCATGTGCGTAGCAGGTGGCTGACTGACCCTGGTCAGAGGGATCTTTGCATCTGAGGATGTGTTCATCATTGATATATGAGTCGTGACTGATGCGGCCAATGACGTCTAGCAATGCGTCTGCGGAACCAAAACGTGCCGACAGTAGCAGCGAGCAGAACTCATCGAGGGCTGCGGAGCTGGACACTGTGGCATGTAACGCGACCTCGCCAGCTGAGGGAACTTCCCAACCCACAGAGGTGAGTACCGGGATCGGATGCGTAACGCCGGCCACTCTAGCCGCCATGCCAAAGAGAATACGTTGGCCGGGATCCCAACTGTCAGCCGGTTGGTAGTACAAGCGGCGAGGAGCTTCTGTTTTATTGCTGGCGAGGTAAACTGTCGCTATGCTCACTTTTGCCTGCTGCAGGTCGAGCGCAAGCGGTAACGGATCGCCGTCGGTGGAGAGGCCGTCCGACACAAGAACGAGGACGCGGTGTTCGGCGCCGAGATGCTCATTAAATACCATCAACGACCGGCTCAACGCGTCTCGCATCGGCGTGCAACCATACATATACCGGCGAAGTGTGTCGAGCAAAGTGGAATCACCCGTGTTCCCATTCTTGCTGCTTTCGTCCACTTCCGAGCGCTTCTGCAGTTGCTTCAGCAAACGAATGACGTCGTCAACTGGTCGCGGTACAAGCGTGGTGAAGTCTTGCAACCATTCCGCGCAGATGCGGCGCGCAAGATGCATCGCTTCCGACCTCTCGACCGCGTTGTCTTCAATCTTGTCCGCGACTTTGTTCCCGACAGCCCCACCACCGATAGCACTGGCAGCACTGGCAGCACCCAGGAGTACAGGGCCTGCTCCACCGGTAGCCACACCAGCGGCAAGAGCCGCGCCAACGGCTGCGCCTGTGATAACCCCGAACCCTCGACTCGCTGTTTTTGCGTTCTCTACCGTCTGCTCAGGCGGGATCGCGTCGACGAATTCCTTGACCCGCTCCGGATGTCGCCCCAGGTGCGCGTCGACGATACGCGCCTCGTCGTCAGTAAGCTTCTCTCGAATATACTTCGTGATGTGTGACACGTTTTCCTCGCTGGCCCGCTTTATGAGAAGATCATGGCCTGACCCGTGATTGCCGGGGTTCCGAAGGAGCGCATCGGCGGCTCCGCAAAGATCCGCTACGGGGGGGCACCCATTGTTTGTATCCAACCCAAAAACGCCCACGAAGACGAGGGCGTTGGGATCATGCCGCTGCTCTGCCTGAGCGAGCTTCAAGGCTGCGCGAAGCACGGCACGGAGGCGTTCAATTGCCCGCTCATCGGAACGGCCGGCCTCGAGGGCCTCGCGCATCGAATCGGACACGTCGAGGAGGCAGCCGACGACTGCAGCAGGCGACGTACTAGACATTGCAAGTACGGATATGGCGAGTCAGTTAAAATATTATAGAATTTGTACAGACAAAAGTTCGAAGGACGACGATCCGAAGTTTGGTCGATTGATGTAGAATGCTGCGATTCCTTAGGCCCCTCCCATAAGAATTGTGCATGATCCCGCTGCCTGACGAATTCGACCCCAACTCACGTGTCAGCGATCGAGTAAAAGCCGCAAATATGCAGTCGAACGAGTAGTATACACGTAGGCCATATAAGATGCTCTGTTATAAGAATAAGTTACGACAATATGTTATCAGCGAGGGGCCATTTTGCCGCGATGTCTCAGCTGCAGCCAGTTTTGCAGCTCACTAGTCACTGTACAAAAGTGGGTTGCCGTGCACTGTGTAAGCTACAACTGGCCCTCGCACTGGTCTGTGCGGACAATATTTCAACATCGGAAATATGGACACTAATTTCAGTCTCTACCAGTATAGGAATGTCGCCTCATCGATTTTACACTAACGCATCCACGGCTCGTGCAGGTATTGAGCATATTGACGTCATTTCGGTAACTTTGTCTGTAATTAATAAAGGGGAGGACCGAAAGCATACTGGGTTGGTGCTTCTCTAATACGTCATTGATACGTAGCCCGGTGTCTGCCATTTTTCTGCTCACTGCTCGCGGTGGAACTCCCTTCGCATTCGGCATTCACCTGACATAACGGAGTACTGATCCTCAACAACTGTAACGGTCGTAGGCAAGGTGTTGCATTGGCTACGGACGGCTCTTTGAGGAGGGGATCTAGGAGGGTTGGTTTTTTCATCTGCCCCGACGAGGGGGGTAAGTCCCAAGGGGATTGATCTTCGGGAGGCGGTTTCCGAATGGGCCGCGGTGGTCGCGGAGTGTCCGCGGGGCCCACGCGGAGGGAGTCAAGGCTCTCTTGCGCGCCTTACCATTGCTTGGTTCGCTTCGCATTCTTGGGCTTGACGCGCTTCCATACTGTCGAATGGCCGAGCAAATTACGCCGCTCCATTAGCCTGTTTCGACTGGCCGGACAGCTATCCGATGTCTTTCCCAACAGGGCGGCCTCCTAGGGTTGGCCAAGGGTTACCGAGTGCCCGCAAGGATCAGCTCGATACAGGAGGCGTTCCAAAACATAGCTAACGATGTGTTATCTATCTGGGACGGCACTGAATGCGGATCCTTTACACTATAAAAACATACGGTAAACTTATTCAGAAGCAAACAAACACTTATAGACTATTACTAATGAACTAGTTAACCTACTGTAGCCTCGCAGCCCTATGGCCGTTACATGTCTAGCTTACCTCAGGCGTCCACCGCCTTGTTATATAAGCTGCAGACGGCTTGCCCATCTCTATGTATCCGAGTCTGGCTGATATTCTAGCTCAACGACGTCAACCCCATCACGTACGTATCGTTGAGAGATCTTCCGCAGCTCAACTCGCAGACCTTCGGTCGCCGATACTAAACGGAGTTAGCATGCTTCATGGCCCCGGCTACACGCTGCTTCGGCTACCTAAGACCAGCATTTCTTCTTTGGCATCTTCTTCTTTCTGTGCCCTCTTGATGTTTTCCTCGGTTCTCTCGTTCTTGAAGATTGCTTCTAAGTTAGGAAAGCCGCTGTGCACTATAGTACGTTTGCCGAACCGATGCTCTGCGCCGCCCGATTCGACGTAGATAGTGATACCCAGTATCTAAATCGTCTTAGCTCCGATACACTCCTACAGCTCCGCAGAGCATCTTACCCGACCGTCGTCCAACGCATCTTCGGCTAGGGCTTCGTTCAACATGTCCTGGAAGAGGTATGGCAAGTCTATGGCGTAAGCAGAAGGATTCCGACAGCAATCCCGTAGACTTACCGAGAGTTTTCACTAGCCACACGAGGCAGATTCGGCGCGTCTGTGTCCGGCGTGCGTTGTAATCGTGTATAAGCCGCTTCAGGTAAGGTATATGTGACACTATGCCGAGACCGGCGGCCACTAGGAGTACGATTCCGTATTTGCGGGTAGGCACGCTAAGTCCGTATGGCCCTGTGAACAGAGCTCGGCAGGGCTCGCCATTGGGTTTGAGTCTCGTATAGCGGAGTAATTTCTTGGTCCAGCCGCGACGAGGGTCCACCAGAACACTTAATCGGTTGGAACACCCATCCGACCACGACGTAACCATAAAGGGGTGGACCTGGAGGAACGACAACCTACTGACGGCAGGGATCCATAGGCCAATGTACTGTCCCTCTTGAATTCGTATAGGGCGCGGAAGGGCTAGCTCTATTTGGATAATATCACGGTCTAGAATCCGCTCGTCTAAGCTCTTCTCATAAGCGGTTTGTTTTAGGCGCGTCTGAACAACGTCCTTGAGATTGGTGATTGTCGCCATCACTATATCGGGGTCTGCCTTCTCACTAATTTTCGACTCCTCGACGGCATTTGTATGCTCACTCTTTCTTGTACGAAGCACAATAGCGTTTCTATAGAACACGTTGCCTAGCTGGGCTAGTAGCATGAGGGGGAACGATCCCAAGAAAATGAAGAAGTAGACGTTTACCTCAGGGGTTAAATGTTGCCAGATCAGAAATGGCAGGGCGACTGACAGCAATTGGTGCGTGCGGGCGAACAGCTCGTATGGTCCCCGGAGCCATGGAAGGGATAAGAATATCAGAGCCACCAGCCATACCACGGCCTTTAGCAAACGATTAGAGGTTATCTAAAGCATAAGCTGCAAAGCAGGCCATTTACTCACAGCCAGAGTCCACACGTTCCTCACTACCTGCAGCGAAAATCCTCGCCGCGCCACGATCGCAGCGATGACATGGACGAGTAATAGAAGCGTGGAGACGACCGCCAGGGAGCGGTGGACTTTCTGAAAGGTCTTGAGGGAGACGCCGAAAAACGTAGAGGCTAGAAAGCTCTGGCTCGGCCCCGCAATAACAGGCACAAGGTTGATTAGCGAGAGGTTCGCGGCCCGGATGCTCGCCTCTTCGACGAAGACCGGCTTAAACAAGCCGTTAAAGAATGTTAGATAGACATTAACGCCCAGAAATAATGCGATGATGAGGATAGTATAGAGGTGCCACGGCCCGATGCGCTTGAATCGGGAAAGCACGCGTATATACGAGAACAACCTGGTCAAGAGAAGACGCGGACCACGGACACACCACCTAAGAGTCGAGAGAAGACGGAGACCACGGACACACCACCTGACAGTCCGGCGGTAGCTAGCGAGGACACACCACCTGACAGCCCGGCGATAGTTAGCGAGTACCAGAGCAAAACAGACGCCGCCAAGGGCGACAGCGTAATTATCTGTGATCCGGTCCATAGGGGGCAGAAATGAGAAAACGCCTGTCTTGAGGTTACGGAGTATAGTACTACTTGTACCTGTTCCTATTACAAGTAATAGGAAAACGAGTTGTATAGGGAGAAATATCCGACTACGGAGCCAAAAATAGAAATAATCAAGGTGGGCCAGATTGGCTCCCAAATTCTGCTGTTCTAAATATATCATAAACTAGCTTCTGATTGTACAAAATGATCCTAGATTTATCTTCATATGGCTATATAAGCTGAAGCTCTATCTAGCCATCAACCGCAGTACCCAAACTAGTTGCCAACTTGAAACTTCAACTATACATATCCCGCTACCTGTTCATTCACCTACGAGACCATCAACGATGTTTAAAACCTGCACTTAGGCATTTCTCACTCAACTAAGAGCCATGGGCCAAGTACTCGCGAACCCCGCTGGGCGCTGTCTCGGGCAGCCAAACAGAAGCGAGATAGAGGCTTAAAAGATTCTACTATCTAAGTCTCTCAAAAAGATCGCTGATAATAGCAAAAGAGAAAAGACCCAACCACTCTAAATCCGAACAGCCAAAAAGAGGTCTCATCTCTGAGGTTTCAACAAGCTCCGATGATGGACTCACTACCGAAGCTCAGCCCGGCTGAGCTCAACGCTGCAGCTCTGGAGCGTTTTGTCGCCCAGCCCGTCGACGAGGAAATGATCAGGTACCTGGCAAAGGCCGCCACCGGTCTGACCGGACACGGTGTCCTTGCCGGTGCAGACGAGACTCTCCCAACAGTAGCAGGACGGGTTGGTAGGGGTCTGCCTACGATCGAGAGGTTCATCATGCAGCTAGTGGTTTCGTCCAACGTGCCAGTACCAACGCTGATGTCCTCCTTGGTGTATCTGCGTCGTCTGAAACCCCGCGTCCAGCCTATGGCGAAGGGTTTGCGCCAGACCCACCGCATTTTCCTGGCCTCGCTCATCCTCGCGGCGAAGTACCTCAACGACAAGAGTCTCAAGAACGCGGATTGGGCCGCGTATAGTGTCATCCGGACACAAGCCTACAGCTTTGGCTTCAGTAAAACTGAAGTCAACGTGATGGAGAGCCAGCTATTGTCGCTTCTCGACTGGGACTTGGGTATTAGTGACGAAGATCTCTACCTCGAGCTGGACTACTTCCTCGCCCCCATCCGCGCAGATATTCAGCCCGGCGCAAAGTAGAGGTCTGCTTCGATAGCGTCGACGCTCTGCTCCGACGGTGAGCTGCGTAGTCGAGCCCCCCTGTCCTGTATCAGGAGCGCCTTGTTTCCCTCTAAGCGGAGATTGTGAGGAGCACTGTGGGGCTAGGGTTGATCAAATAGATAGAGAAGAAGCCGAGAAGGAACTATTCGCTCCGCTTTCTAGGTCCTTTCAGATAGTTATCCGAGGGAGTCATTGGATCCTACAGCAACTCCACTACTATAACTTGGTTCCGGCGGAGATGTGCTTGGTAGCGTCATCAATTCTGTAGCGTAGATTTTTAATGGGGATATAAGTTGCCATATAGACGGTATAGTCCTTAGTTGGGTGTAGCTCAGTACGCATCTCGCAGTCACCATACTCCGGAATTGCGGGCTCTACTAATTCTCATCCTCGCCCGAGTCGAGACCGAAGTCGCTCAGCGAGCCCTCGGATATAGATGCTACCTTGTTAGCAATCAACGGTCTGTAGAGCAGGAGAGCTGAAACTCACTGAAATAGTACTTAATCGCATCGGGCCACAAATGATTCACAATGACCATGGCGATCGCATCCCCCCCGGGGAAGATTTCCAAGTCCTCATCTTGCGCGTATGCGTAGTCCTCGGCCGTATTGTTGTCCTCATCCCCATTCCCAGCAGCCTCCTCGTCAGCTGCCCTCCTCCTCCGCTCCTCTTCCTCCTCAATCACCCTCTTGCTTTCCTCAGCGGACACGTGCTTACCAACGTAGCCAAACCAGGCGAAAAAGCTGACACCGCTAATGTCGGTGCCTTCGATCTTCTTTTTGAGGGCGGTCAACGCCACGTTCCTCGCAACCTTCGTCTGCTGCTCGTTATAGACCGCCTTTACAAGGCTCAGCAGGCCATTCGTTAGATCCTTGCTCTTCTTCCACGCTATCTCCACGGGCTCGCTGACCAGGCCGGCGAAGCCGTCCTTGCTCTGGCGCCACCAGAACTTCTTCTCTAGCACCTTGTCCTCAAAGTGCTCGTTCTCGGCGAACTCGAAACGGATAGCGACACTACGCGGGTCGCCCTTCTGCTCGTCCTCGTCGAGTTCGAAGCGGGTTACGGAGAGCGACCTGAGCGAGTGTAGCAGTAGCGCCGAGTCGGAAGGCTGAATATACTCGTCAATGTCCATAGGCGCCTGCTTGAAGACGAGCGGCCAAAAGTTGGGGATTTTGGCGACCAGCTCGGCGCGCTTGGAGTAGAGCGGCTTGGAGCGCAAGTAATGCTGGCGGACTGTACGCGGCCATTAGTGTCCCTCTGCAATCGATTGGTTTGAAAGAGTTCAAGACTTACTGATTCCCTTCTCAATCTCAGAAAAGTTATCCTCGAGATCGGCCAGCTCCTTGTAGCTGACCGCGGTTTCTTCTAAAGAGGCTGTCATCTTTTCGAGTGTTCACTGTGAACAATGGCTTGTCTGGTGGGAGAGCGAGATCCACGGCGGATATATAGGTAAACAATTAGGATGGGAGGGAGAAAAGTCTCCCCGATGACCACCGACCTATAGTCAACGGGCCACAGAGCCAGCGAACCCGGCATCGACAGAGAGCCCCATTACGCTGCTATGCGAGAAAACATACCCCAGTCCCGCGGGTGGATTGGGATGAGAGGGTTGGGTGGGGGGTGGGGGCGCCTGGAATGCGTTCGGCGTTGATGCCATGGATGCGGATGGGCTATAGCGTAGTAGTGGCGATCTATAAGGAGCTTACTCGATCTGCAATAGAAAACCCGTGATTTGGGCGGGGCGCGGTCACGCAAGACTTGATGATTGGCTTCGAGATGCAAAAGGGGAGGTTCCACAATTTTGGCTGGTGAGGCTGATTCTAGGCACGTGCAGGCGCTGGCGAGCCACCAGCTGGCGCCGCAAGCAGAAGCGCCGCTAGTCCCCGCCAAAAGGCTATACATACCTGGGCGATGAACTATATAGTTCTAGACTTACAGTACCAACGTGGACGCTTGCGTACGTAAAGTTTTAAGGCAACACACTTCTTGAGTAAGTTGCTGTCGTGATATGATCCCACTGACAGTGAGTGTATTTTGGTTTCGAACGAACCGGTGAACGGAGAGTAGAGTTACGCATCGACTTGGCCCGGGGGCAAAATACCATTCTGCCTTGGTATGAGCATAGGAGATATGGCTTACCCGGGTACGGGCTACGTCCCCGTATCGCCCGTAGCTTCCACCTGTAGACTCTCCTCCATCAGAACGCGCGCTCCTCGCTAAGCTACTGTCGCAAGGCCTGTTGGTAATACCCCACAACATAAAACAAGTCAACCCCATAAACAGTAACATACATTCGGGGTTCAAGGGCGTGGAGGACAGTGACTTCAAAGCACGAAGTGCGGGAGACAGCGTATCAGGCTAGCACATCGGTGCTACGCAGTGCCGATGGGGTGGTTACATAGATCCTCGGATCGCCTCCTGCTCTCGGAACGAGAAAGCTGGCAAACTAGGGATGGTAATGCCTGTGGTTTAAGTGGAACTGAAAGGAAGAAGGACATCGAAGAACGGTCCGTGGCCGCTGCAACCTATGGTGGAAAAGTCCTAGGCCTTAAGCTTGTAACGTTAACATATTTTCCCGGCTTAGACCGCCCGTCCCGGGACCGTCTGAGGTCGAAACCCGCCGACTCGGCTGATTTTGAACCCGCCCGGCGCCAGCCGCTGGAACACGCCGGCCGGGTCGTACTTCTCAGCGACGTGCCGGATGAATCGGACGTTGTCCTCGCCGTAGGCCCTGATGGGGTCCTGGAATTGCGCTGCGAGATTGAGGTAGAGGAACTCCTCGTGCGTCCCCAGAAGTCTGGTAGCCTTCGTGACCATGCCCACCCATTTTGCAGCGAGGGCGTACATGTCCCGGTCATACGCCGCGTCCAGCCATCGGGGACTGATGCAGGCGACTGCCGGCAGCCGTCAGCGGTACCATACATGCCAACCGAAACGAATGTCCTCACCAATCTGGTCGTCCCGCGTATGCTGCCGTCCTAGGACGTTGCCCCCGTTGCGGAGACCGTGCAGGTCGATTGCTTTGGGCTGCGGGCTGTAGAGCAAGATCCAGTCCATGTCGGGTACCGTGGCACCCGCCTCTATGTAGATATGGTCGGTGATTCGCTGCACGGTCTGCAGAGTAGCGAGATTGTTCTTAAAAGTCACTGTCGCCCAGAGATTGCTAGGAGGTGCTATTAGGAAAATCCGCTAAACGCTGTAGAGTAATGCGTGGAAACCAACCGGTATCCCCGGGGCTGGGTCGGGATGATCTCCCTAACAAAGCTCGTCAGCGTCCGCGATGACACTGTGCTTGCCATCTGCGGCGACATTCCCGTAAAAGGGTGGAAGATCTCGGGGTTTGTCGCGTTATCGGTCGCCGCCAGCACAAAGTCAATGACGGCGGTGCCGTTACTATAGTAGAAGAAGGCGGTCTGCAGCATCGCATCCACGTTCGCGTTGTTCTGCCTTGTATAGTTGCTAGTTGCTTCGAGCGCCGTCTGCGTCGTGGCTGGTGTCGCTTGGACCACGATCTCGCCACCCCACAGCTGGTTGGAATGATCGAATGCCGCCATGTCGATCCGCGTTACGACGCCAAAGTTGGAGCCGCCGCCTTTCTGGGCGCGGAATAGATCGCTGTTATGCGTCGCGTTAGCGTTGACGATCTTGCCGTCGGCTAGCACCAGCTGAAAGTTTAGCACGTTGTCGACAGCCCAGCCCACCTTAGCGCTGAAGGGAGACTGGCCGCCGCCGATGGTAACACCGCCGACGCCCGTGGTGCCGCATAGGCCGCCGGGGAAACCAACGCCGTGGTTCGCGAAGGCGTGGTAGGCGTTAACCCAGTTGCCGCCGGCGCCCAAGCTGACGAAACTGCGGTCCGGCGCCAGGGTGGTCTGGTTCAGATACCGCAGGTCGATAGACACGCCGTCGTTGATGTCGTTAGCTCCGGGAGTGGGGTTGTGCCCGCCGGACTTGATGGCGAACTGGCAGTTTCCCGCGGAGAGCGCTTTTACCGCCGCTGAAACGTCCTCTACATAAGACGGCAGAAATATGCAGCTGGGCGAGAGGATCGACGTCTTGGACCAGCGGTCTAGATGGACCATCTGGAATTCGGAGACCACATCCCCGTCAGACGTGGTAGGAAAGAGCACCCCATCCGGGAATAATCCGCTGAGTATATTGCACTTCGCGATGGGTTAGAGGACGCTGCTAGCTATGACCAACGAGTAGCTTAGGGCATACACAGCTAATGGGGCCACTATACTATAGCGTGTAACAGGCCGGTGGAGATGCCTCCGTTGATGGAAGCAGGACGCTCCGCGTCCAGTTCTGCAGTCCTAGCATTTTGTCGTAGTACTGTCTGTTTCAGCGTCCTATGGCGAGGGATTTTATCGACCGTGTCCGGCCACTGCTGTAGTGCCCTAGTGGTGAAGGGCTAAAGTAGGCAGTTATGACCGGCCGGTGGGAGCGAGGAGGACCAGCCCTTGATTTTATACATACGATGCCATCTTTTAGAATATATATACCTAAGCCCTTATATGGCGTCACTACCGATTTATTGACCCCACTCCTGCGTTTGCGTAGAATTATAATGCCGGGATCAATGACACTTGAAATGATAATATACAGTCTTCGCGTTTCCATTGACAAGCACTAACTAATCCTACATCGTAGCTAAGCTTAAGTCATCCAAGTCTGTTTCTTCTTGTTGGTCGACTGGCTCGCTGCGAGAGCTGATCCAATGCGATAGAAATGCGGAGGGGGGACTGGCAAATTCCCCTTCCCCTTGCTGGGCTACCGTGATGGGGGTTGGCGCCGCCGCCGCCTGTAGCTCCCGGATTTCTGCCTGCAATTGGACGATCATATCATCCCGCTTCCTAATCTCCATACTCATCTGGGAATTATTAACCATGGCTTTCCTATAATCGTTATAGAGACGATCGTGTATGTCCTTCCAGTACGAGGTGAGTTGCTGGAGTTCGTATAGACGCTTTAGTGCTTCGGCGAAGTCCGATAGCGTGTTGGAGAAGTCTAGGCTCCGTCTCTCTCTCGTCTGTGGAGCTTGTAGCAACACTTGAGGAGGCAAGGTAGCTAGTGCGACTTGCTGCGTACCATCTCTAACGCTGTTGACGGGCTCGGGATATAGCTTGCCCTGTAAAGCGTAAGTACGATTTTCGAACTTAATAGGAGTCACGTACGTTATATACAACATCCCTAGTACTATGGGCAAAGGCTAGATTAGGCATAGACATTGCGATATTGAACGAAATAGACGACTTCTATAGCGATGCTATCTGGTCTTCGTGCTTACGTCGATTAGTCCTTTATACTCTTATGCAATCCTAGTTATATTAAAGATAGAATTGTCGCCAGTTACCTAAGGCAAGCTATAAAAAGCACGTAGTATTTATAGCTAATGGCAGTGCTCGTAGGCTATATAACGTTCGTCTTAGCAGGTTGCACTAAACATAGGAGTCCTAAAAGTCTAAATTTTACACTGCTAACTAGCCCATTCTCCATCCATCGCCCGCTCCCAGGCTATACCCCGAACTTCCCATCTCCCATAGTGCAATGACAGCCGATTTCGTTATTACGCACTTCGCCCGAACTTCTTTGACGGGGCCTATTGGCTTACTAAGGAAGCGGGCAGGGCGCTAATCTATCTGGCGGTGTCTCGCAGACAGATTCGTTTTTTTTTTTTTTTTTTGTTTATAAAAAAAAGAAAACTCGTTCTCGGCCTACTTCGCCTTCTTCCCGCCGCAGAACCTAGCCTTATAGCGCCTTGTTCTTTGTTATCCTCCTTGCTCTTCTTTTTCCGAAGTTTCATTGTATAGATACCTATAAAGCCGTTATCAGATGATTGCGGTATCCTCCTAAAACCGTCCCATGAATCTTGGTGTCTGGTAGCGCGAAGAACAGACTCCCCGTTCGGGAGGCCATATGTGAGATTAATCAGTTGGGTGTGGAGTGGTGAAGCTCGTGACTACTATATGCTTGATGCAGAAAGATCACCAAGTACCTGTTCGAGCAGCAGACTCTCAAGCTCTGGCTTTCTTTGCATAGAAATAGCTTAATACCGAGGTTCCTAAGCATCAGATATGGGCTGCGACGAATCTCGGGACTCAAGTCTGAAAAGGGTTGCTAAAGCTGCTGACAATAGGATAAAACTGGGTGAAGCTACAAAACGTTTACAATAGCTTAGTCAACGGTCTGAATATTCCTGCGATGCTTTAAGAAGGCAAGAATGACTATATTCCATGCAATTCTTCCTGCGCATATAATCGCTCTCTTATGTTACCCTGTGGTAAGTCCGTACCCGCGGCTCACTCTCGGAGTTTGAGTCTCCAATATCTGACGTAGAATGATAGCTAGTCTAGGCGACAACATATCCCGTTATACATAGTTGGTGTCTTATTTACCGACCATGCCTTATCCTCGACCATGCCAATACCTCCTATCTAGGGTTAACCGCGCACAAGACTACCTAGTAAGCTAGTAACTATGCCTGTATGCCCCAAGAGGATGAACACAACTCTGGGCCAAGGATCAAGGCACCGGCAATTTCGCCCCGTATGGTTGATTCCGTCGTGGCAGGAATCGCGCTACTGCTGTCGCACGTGGGGCTTTCCGTGGCCGTGGACTCTAGGACGGACACGGGCAAGCTAGCGCTGCCCTCAACCTTGACGAAGCTAGCGCAGGTAATCCGCGTCTTGTTGGGATAGTGGATCGCGATGCTGCGGTTGCCGAAGAAAGCGCCGATACCCTCGAGAGTCGAGGCGTACAGTTCGACATACGAGGTCTCCCAGGAGTCCTGGTCGGCAGGGATGGCGCCGTGCTTGCCGCTCAGATCGCCCACTTGGCAGGTTGCAGGCACAGCGGCGTTGCACGCCGGGGTCTCGCCGCGGATGAAGGGGTCAAGATGGTCGAGGGTCTCCGTGCAGTTTCCATTCTCGGGGACCGGGCCGACGTGGATATGGTAGGCTTAGGGCCGGGGTGAGCGGATATCTATAAGGGGATGCCAAGTATCTCTACTTATAGAACGGCCCACCGGTCCTCGGCAGATTGCTAAGCTTCACACTAAAGACCACACCTATGCCAAGGGGGTTCGCGACAGCGATGACTTCGCCCTGGATGTTGCCGCCATTGGGGTAGGCAGGGTCGAAGAACGCCGAGTCGGGCAGTGTTGCCCTATATACGACTCCAGGGGGATTATTAGTTACTGCTATAGCGTCACCTAGCTTCTATTTATTATAGTTAGCATAGGGTCTTGCAGGACGGAAGTGCGGATATCATATACGCCAGTGTCCCACCTCCTCTGCGTGCCTGTGCTGGTCGGGGTTGCGATAGTGCAAGGAGAGGCCTGAGAGGAAGCTTGGGCGGCCGCGGCAGCTAAGACAAGCGGTAGACTGTCCGCGACGCGCATGATGGCTGATGATATGTGGAACCTAGCACTGCTCCGAATCTTCTCCGTTTATTTAGGGTACGTGAGTGGTGTATAATAGGTAGAGGCTGATTCCCTTTAATATAGCGTTGGCTAACGGAGTGGTAAAATCAAACTTCGGGAGGTTGCCTGGTCAGTTGCCAACAACGTTTGCCAAGGTATCGTGGATGACATGGACGTCGAGCTTGAGGTGAAAGGCAGGTGATATATATACTTCCTAAGACGTCGGGCTTGGGCGGGGTAGATAGGGGGGCCTAAGCGAGGAAACTAGACAGGTTAGCTGTGCGGTTCTTGTCTCCAACCTTGGGGGGTGCAAGGATCGGGAAGGGGAGGCGGACTCGTGGCTAAGCCAAGGAGGGTTCAGATGACTTGTAGAAAGTGGAACCGCTCTAATATACCTTGCCTACTTGGCCTTCTACTGTACCCCTAGTTATACCTACCGACCGGACCGAGCTAGGGAGCAATCGATATAGTTCCAGACCGCTAATTACAACGCCGCGTTATCCGTCGGACGGTTATCACGCCTGGTATATCCCGTCAGATCGCCTATACCTACGATTGCGGAAGAGCGCGTCAGGAGCTGCTAATCTCTGATTGCTATAATTAATTAAGCGACAGAGGCCTAGTTATGTCGTACTGCTTTCCTAAATCACCCGGACTGCAGGTGGGTGGAAGGTAGGGTCTCTACAGACTTCCAACCTCAACTCGGCTAAGACTATTGACGCCACTAGGCTTAGACGTTTGTTCCTTAGCTTTGCGAGCTTCGACGGCGATCCTCCGGTCATCTCCTTGAATCTTACCACTAGGGTAATGACCTTAAGTCTGGGAAATCGCCGAACAAAGTGGACACCGTCTGCCAGTGTGCTCGAGCACCAATAGGGCCGTAGACCCCAATCCATCCTTAAACGACGGAGATTCTGAAGCTGCTCAAACTGGAACGCCCCTATAAGATCTATAGTAGGTTGTTAGCCTGCTCAAGAAACTCGGCGGGCATCTGGAACATGCATGGTCGACGGATGTATACCTCGTCTTTTATCCAATCCAAGTAGATGGATCCCTCCTCATTCTCTCGTTGACGTACGCTCTGGTATCTCCGCATACCGCAAGAGCGAGCCTCTCGACATACGTGTAAGACGGTAGGAACGGGACGTCGAAGAGCGAAGTCAAACTTAGTATTATTCCAAGTGCGGCAGACGATGGCTACGCCAGCTGACGCATATTCCCAGACTCTTTCACGCAATTCCGGGGCTAGAAAAGGGAAGAGATAGAATTTCGACGATCGGTTATCGTTGGCGTCTTCAACCAATTGTATCTGAAATAAGTCAGGACAAGACGGGTAATCCTCAACCTCGCGGGAAGCCATGATTCCCTCATGACAATAGTCGATACTCGGCCAAGAGGGTGCGCTGAAGGGCGGGCGCTTTTATACGTTTGCACTTCTATGCATGCTATGAAAGAGGCCTGGCCTGACCTGCTTCTCGTCTATAACGCAGGTCTCCTCAACTATCGTCACCGCAACTTATCTTAGGTGACCAGTCACATATTATAGCCGCGCAGTAGGCCGTCTCTTTTCGATTCCTCGTACAACCGCTAGTATATATTATCAGACCGCTGCTTTCAGCCTGCTATCCCGATAAATCTGCTAAGCAGTCAGGAGAAAAGAGGCGTCTGTTTCAGTGAAGCTCGTGCTGGCAAGAGAGGGGCTTTGTACCTCGAGATTTGTTGCTACTTGTGATCCGTCTACCCTAGTTCGTCTGCCAATATATATCCAAGAAGAGAGATCTTAGTCACTAGGGACGTCAACATCTAGGATCTACAGACTCCTTTTCCAATCAACTTTTCCGTGATCAGTCCGCTATATTCGCAGCACTCGGCGTGCTGTAGTAGCTCCGCCTTAAGGCGGAAGACTTCGTCCTGAAGTTTGTCCCGGCGTTCCCGCAACGTAGCCTATGTGTCGCGGAGATGTCGGAATCGAGCTTCAAGCTGTGCGACTTGTTCCCGCTTTTTAATGCGGTATCTTTCGGCCGCGGCTCGATTTCTGGATCTTTTAGCCGCGGTTAGGTCGCGGTGCCTATTGCCCGCGGTGGGAGTGCGATGCCGGCGTGTGGTCTGTCCTGTTTCGTTACACAGAGGTGTATCCTCAGCTGAGCGCGCCGGCAACGGCGCTTGTCCCATGCTGTAGTCGCATATGTCGAGCTTAGGGGCGCTGCGACTCTGTATCGTGGCAGGATAGGTAGGGTCGGAAAAGGTGTATGGTGGGCTGGGATGTGGCATGCTGGGCTCAAAACCCGCATTTTCAGTACCGCCGCTTGCTGAGTCAAGAGGCAGAAAGGCACTGTATAGAAATGATGGGTCAAACGGCCATGTCGCAACAGTGTTTTGGAGAACGCCAATGTCTGAGCTATCAGAACTGAATACTGATGTGAAAGAGGTATAAAAGTCCATTTCAAGCTGTGCGAGTAAAGTCGGTTGGCCTGTCAACCTTCGAACTCCGCCACGAATGCGTCTATATAGGGCCGCGGACGACGCTGATGGTCTGTGCCACGATGTCATGAAGGCCGAAACCCTGACTTCCAACACTTCCGTAGTTCGGCTGGCGAAAGCCTCAGCTCCGCCGGGTAATGATTAAGCACATATTGTATCCGTATTTGACTGCCGTGTACATTTATAAAGTGTATATGCCTTGCGGCCGTCTCCCTAAAGGCCCACGATCCTATAGTAACACCGACATCGACAAAGCCCTCCCTCCTAACACTGGCCGCAACCGCCCGCCCACCAAAGTTCCATTTTCTACCTCCTAGCCAATCGGCTGTCGAAGCCTCCTTCGTGGCCCCTATACAAGCCCAGGGGTAAAAGGGACAGCGTTGCAGTCCACCACCTTGGAAACCTTAATTCTAGCAGCGCGGCTCCCTGAGACGCCGAGTGGCTGGCCTTTAGCACTTACGGAATCGGTTGCGCAGCAAGACCTTGTATACCCGCCCCAGCAAAAACGCGTTAGCGGCCCTGGAGACCAGACAAATTGACAGGTCACCTCCTGCTCCACATATAGCGCTTCCCCGATGTGGGGCACGGGAACCCGACCGGATGTCGTTGCCCACCTCAGCCACCCACCTCCCGCTCGCTTCTGCGCACGGTCCAACTGAGAGTTGGATCCTCCAACTCTCAGTTGGACCGTGCATACTCGCGGGATCCGCTGTGGGCCACACGACTATCCCCAGTTCTGGATTCCTCGCCCATCCTCCCTTCTATCACCAACCAGCTGAAGCCAATTCTGCGTTGGGATCGGAGGCCAAGGCGGCAGCGCAAACGGCAACGAGGCAACGTCGCATACCCAATCTCCAAATGCTCTAGACTTAGGCCAAGTCTACCACAATCAGATTGGTAGTGGCCAAACAACGACAGGGGAGAGCTCTCCCTAAAGGCGTGGGTAAGTTCTTCAAAGGCTATCGGATGTAGACGACGCGCAAAGACAAGGCTTACGGGGTCGGTCACCAGTATGGGAACGCCACCAACACCACCGACAACACCCCGCCTCGGCCAGCAGATCCCACTTTAGCTGCTAAAGGTGGGATGCTGGACACTTAGAAAATGCAACCGCCAAGTCGATCTGTAATAATCAAGCAAGAGGCACGAGGTACTAGAAGCTTAGCGGGAAGGCCAACTCAAAGGACTTGTGCGAGATAATGGGAGAAGCGGTTCATATTGGACGTATTTAGCGTGCCAAGCTCCTTTAGGCTCAGTGCCTCTAGGCGAAATCAAAACTATCAATCTAGCCGCCTAATGCAAGGGTAGCTGCTTGTGTTCAGTTATAGTGTATCGAGCCATACGGAGTGGTAGGTAAGGGGTTATAACAGAAGCAATTTGATTTGTCTTTGTCTTCTGTTTTCGAGAGATATAAACACTGCTAAATCCTCTTTCCGTCAGTTACCTGTCACGTAAGGATCTTTTTCCCTATATAAGCACGGTCCAAATCAGGATCCTCTAGCTTACGAAGCGGGTGCCACACTGCGAAGGCATACAAGCCCTCTTTCCTATCCCGTATCTAAGTTTATGCCTTGCGCAGACGCATAAGAGCCAGTCCCCAGAGATAAGCATCGTGCAAGACTCCCGCTTATTCTTTCTTAGGGAGAGGAGGCAGAGGGCGGTTCGGTGGCGGCCCGGGGCAAGGAGGGAGCGGAGTTGGCTTCGGAGCAGGTGTCATTGTGGATGAACGCCGATGATGCCGGTAGGTACTTAGCTAATACACAGGGTGAGGGATGGAGTCTCGCCAAGTGCAGGTGGAGGGCTAGGCCACCCTATATACGGAGCAGATAACCGGCTTACTCCGCCTCGTCTATCTACCTGCCGAACGCTCGTGTGTCACTGCCTCCCGCTCCATTCCAAGTCGAGGAGGCGCGGGAAGGACTTGGCGATATTGTAAGCTAAGAGGTCTATTTTTGGACTCTTCTAACTGTTCACTAGGTCAGGGTATCGTCATGGATGGCTGTGAGCGCCAGTGCTTGTTTGATGCAAAAGCAGGAGGAGAAGCAGACGGCACGAAGCTGCACCTTGGGGGACCGCCTAAAGAGTCTGGCAGTGCCAGAACCTCCAAAAGCACTCCTTTCATGCCAGCAAAAGGCGTGCAGTGGTGCTTACAGCGGAGCATAACGGCTTGCTACAGGGCTTGCCGGCAGTCAGGACCGTCATGGAACAGGAGTGGGACGGAGGACGGTTGATTCAGGGGTAACTTAGTAGTATATGCGGGGGAGGCTCGAGAGCATGTCCAAGTCATTGGTTATGCCACACTACACTGTGGCTGGAGCACCACTACGGCTGAAGGATCAACCGGCGGGCGACAAGCAACAGCCAAAGGCGAATCGGATGTCGATAAACTTATAGTTACTGTGTGGTCGCGTGCATAAAGAACACCCCCAAGTCAGCGTGTTATGCGACCACTTTGCCAACATACTTCTACGCCCGAGTTTCGCCTCCGGTTCCAAGCTCGTGGAGCGTGCTACAATCGATGTCAGGAGTGCCAAATCCGCTTCTCATTTCCGTTTACGCCCAGCGGGATCCGCACTTCTTGAACTACCTCGGGGTTTGCCAACCGACAGATACTCGCGCGCTGGCGCAGACTTACACCCAGGCATCGGAACCAACAAGCATCGCATCACCACACGCTCTGTCGCACTATGCTCAGCTTCTCGATCACAGATCAGTCATACAGTCGTCCTCGCCCTCCACCCACGAGTCTAAGGATCCAAATGGTGACCAGTCCAGGCTGGACCGACGTTCCTCCAGCTTTGCAACGCACAACGGAAAATATGGTTACCATAGGGTCCAATGCGAAGATCCAGAGATTATTCGCGGCTGGTTTGAGTACGGCATCCAGGAGGCAGACATCTACAACTTTGACAAGACTGGGTTTCAGATGGATGTTATCTGGGCTGCAATAGTTGTCACATTTCCGAACAGTGTGGCAGGGCAAGTCAAAGCAGCCTGGCAATCGGAGTGGGCAATAGTGATCCAGGGCATCAATGCTATTGGCTGGACGACACCAGATCAGTAACTTGACTTGCAGGACATATCCGCGTGCGGGGCTCGTACGGCTGGGGGGAGGCTGCCTTTACTGTAGGCTGTCGCGATATGCTCAGTGGCTACTGCGATGGTAATCAGATGTAAACATCCCAGGAGCTTAAGCATTCCACGTCGCTAGGAGCCTAGACGCTCGATGCCGTTAGCGACGGCGAGGCCTGCAAAGTCCATGAGATGACCCAACTTGTTTTCACGAACCTGCAGCCCCTAGGTCTGATCGATATTTTCCGCTTTGCGGGATTCCCTTTGTCACCAAACAGCTCCTTGCCATTTAACGCTAAAGGGGGAATGTAAACAAACCTGTGATTGGCCTGGAAATGTGCCAAGCAGGAGTCGTTCGGCTTGGCGGCGAATGAGGTACAGTATTTACGTTATGGCGCTCTTTCCAGCCAACCATCGTGCCCAGGCTTGGGCTCTTCCGCACGGTAGCAGCTACCTTCCCACCAGGGAGCTCCTCGTCACTGGGCTTTCCAAAGGCGGCCGGTGAATATATGGGGAGCCTTTCGAACTGTACCCGTGTTGTTCTTAGTTCTCCAGTACCTCTTACGCACTTAGTTAGCCTTGCACAACTCCAAGAGACCTCTGCGAGAAGAGTCACCTGGTACGTCACTGCCGTTGTACCTCATCGCCTTTTCCACAGCAACTAACGTCGAGATTCGCGAACAAGGTGGAACCTCCTTCTCCCTGTTTAGAACACTCTTCCTCAGAGCGCTTGTTAGTAATACCTCCGTGCTTTGTAGAGGTATACTTTGGCCTTAAGTTCCATGTTAGACGCCCTCGTTCCGCAGTAAGGATCTGATGCCCTAGCAGCACCGCCTTCTAAGCCAAATAGATATAGTATAACTGTTGCTAGTAGTGACTAAAGAATGATTCTATAGATCCAGACTAAAGAGTCAAAAAGTAGACCATCAGGCTACAAGCGAACCAATCATCTCGGCTCAGGAATTATTGCGGAACTGTTCCCGCTTGTACCTGGAGGCTGCCTACGAGTGCTGCGAGGAGTCCCCTTATCTCGGCTATATTCGTCTTTATCTCCGTTGTCGTCTCCTCGAACTTGTTCATCCTTGCCGTCGCCTCAGCCATTGTTGTTTTCAGCCCGGTCACCTCTTCATCCATCTTTCCCTGCATCTCGGTCATCTTCACCTCCATCGTTCCCTGCATCGCAGTCACCGTTAGGGTTAACTTCTCCATTCTCGCTTCCACGTCCTTCATCCTCTTATCGTCTTGAGCAGGTGATGGCGAGCGAGATGTAGTATCATTACCAGGCATGGTGGCTCCCGTGTTTGCTGGCAAGACCACAGCCGGGATACCGTGCTTGATACGCCCGTCGTCGTCATCATCATCCGAAGTAGCTGGATTTGTCTTTTTGTATACAGCTAATGGCTCCCTCTTCCATGGCGGCGGGATACCCAACTCCTTGCATTTTTTTCCCACTTTGTTCTTATAATCTGTCTCGCCCAGGACTCTCAACACCTCGCTCGCTTGAGCAACGCGTATACCGCCTTTAAGTCTTACCGTGCACCTCGTCCACGGGGCACGAGAACGTGAGTCCAAGTTTTGCATCTGAACCCTTCCGTCCGAGACACAGAGTAGTTCCTCGAAATCATCACGGTCCTTATATGTCAGAGGGGGCCCTTGTCGTGTCAGGTCTTTGCAGTTGCCTTGCTTGATGTGGCCGCCGACTAGCCAGAGTCCCACTTTTGATGCAGATTCAAACTTCTGATACGGAATCCCATTCTTCCCGCGGCTCATGCTTTCCAATAAGACAAAATTGTTTCTACTCTTGCCTGTCTTATCTTTTCCTCCCGTCGGCACTATACCGACAATTTCCCAGTCGCTGTCTTTTGTCGGTACTGTGCGCCACGGGTAATCCCAGGGTCGCTTCACTGCCGTGCTAGGCGTAGACGGGCTTGCTGCCGCGGCGGGCTTTGGGGCCTGTGCGGTTTGTGCGGGTGTAGGAGCCGTGCTCGGCGGGGCCGGCGGGCTTGCTGCCGTGGCGAGCTTTGGGGCCTCTCGTTTTCGTGCGTTTTCAAGAAGTTCCCAGGCGTCGTGTAGGAAACCTTCTACAGCTGCCGCTGCTGTCCTGACCTTCGCATGAGCTGTTTTTGCAGCAGAGAGTTTTTCGTCACGTACTGCTGCATCTCGACTTATGAGTACCTCCCTACGCGCGTCCTGCACTTCTTCCGCGGCGTCAGCAGCTTCGCGAAGTTCAGCCTTTGCCTGATTTTCAAGCGCAGAAGCGGCCTCTTGTGGCATGTTCTGCTCTTCCTTGTCGTGGAGGTATTTTTTGATCCGCACTTCAAGGTCTGACATCGCCCGAGCAGCATCGTCAGCAACCCAGTTAGCTTCTTTCCGCTGTCGATATTCTTCTAAGAATTCCTCAGCTGTTTGGATAGTCCACTCCGTAGGGAGGTGACGTCGTTTGATCACTTCATCGAGTTGGCTTTTTAGAGAATTTAGCTTGTTTTTTGCCTCCTGATCGTTCGGCTCCTCCTGGAGCTTGGTATAGTATGCTTGTGACATCCCGTAGTGAGGTACAAGCTCGGAACTCGGAATTATCCAAGTATCTTGTGATCTTCCCTCCGCGTCGTTTCGGCTCCGAATTTCATTATTCCAGGACTCTAATCCCCCTCTAACCATAGGGTCTGCTGCGTCGCGCTTGAGTCTATCGATCAGCTCCTCCGCTTGCGCTGCCTTATATATATCTGTAACCCATTCCGGGGGTGTAGGCATAGACACCTCCTCTGGCTTGGGTCGCTCGCCTTCGCCATCGTCATTCGCATCGCCAGTCCATTCTTCTACGAGGCCGATGTAATAGTCATCTACACCCTTGGCCTCGGCGGCGGCTTTGAGTCCTATCAAAAACCCAGGTCAGTAGAATTTCCGAGAAATGGAATGGTGATAGCGTTTACTCTCAAATGCTTTCGAAGCATCCTCCAGCGGCTTCATCCGATCTGGGTTTATCAGACGTCCGCGGGTTTTCCAGGCGTTTATTACGTCTTCCTCGGTAGCCCGCTCAGAGACTCCTAGGATTTTAGCGTGTTCATCTGGCTCGCAGCTGTTAATGGCCTCGATTGCCTCCTTAGCGGCAAGGTAATCCCCTGGCGTGGGTATTCCCCATGCTGATGGATAGTGTTGCCTTCCGATCTCCGCATCGATTAGGGTCTTCAGTGTGTTTAAAGTTTCCATTGCCTTCTCACGCTCTGGACTGTCTTCGGGGCCGCTAATGATCTCGTACATTTTTTTTGCCGCGTCGTACTGAGGATAGAAAAAGGACCGTTTAATGATCCAGTTCCATCTCTCAATTCCCCGCATCTTTTCCTTTCCGTTTCCTTCTATGATTTTAAAATTCAAGGCGTCAATCCTACCCGTTACTATTTCGTCGTCCGGGTTCGATCCTAATTTACGAAGCACATCAGTTGCTTCTTCCGAGTTGTAAATCCCCTTTACTCGGTCAGGTGGTTCGGGAACGTTGGCTTCCTCCAGCATCTCATTGACGTCCTCGCTGTCGTTATCGTACTTGCTCAAGTCTTCCTGTCCGTCCCACCTCATAACCTCTGAAATCGAGAGGATATCAACCTTTAATTTGCTCGCGGCATTATAGAGTCCTAAGTAAATTGAGTTAGTTGGGACATCCTATACAAGAACAAGCTTTCCGTTATTACGCTGCATCGCCTAGTAGGCATTCTTATCCCGGTGCATCCATGGCTGCACCGAGCATCCCAGCTTCCTCCAGGCAAATAAAATGTCCTTCTCTGAGGCATCCTCGGAAACGCCCAAGAGTTTGCGGTAATCATCTGGAGAGCAAGATATGATTTCGTCGATGACTTGCCGCGTGGCCTTGTTAACTGCTGCCTTTTTCGTATTTCTCCTGCTTGTCCATTCCTCGCCGAGTTTTTTGAAAGCGACGTCGAGAGCCTCCTATAGTAGGTCTTTATAAGCAGCTACGTCGCTACTACCAGGCTTTCCGAGAATGTCCTCAGAAGGGGCAGCAATTGCTAGGACCGCCATGGTGCTTGATTAGGGCAGAAGTGCGGACGTTTGGGTGCTTGTGCGTCAATGAATACGTAGTGGTAGATGTTTCAAGTGAGCAATTGCTTTGAGTAGAGCGGTCGGTAGCTAGACGGAGCTTTGGCTTATATAGCTAATGTGACCCTAAATATAGACGGCCGCTTTGCTATTCTTAGACGAAAGGTTCTTGTCCATATTTAGAACAGACTTCGGAGGGCAATTGCAGTGACTAAGATGTATCTAATTTTGGCTCCGCAGTCATACATTGCGTCCCCGGGCGCCTCCCGTTTCCCTACCATCCTCCAAGAGGTATTAGTTGTCCTATATTATGCTCAATGCCCTCCGGGCAAACGCTTTTGCATTATTAGCCGCCATGGAGGTTCCAGAAAAGTTCGCTATCGCCTTTGGGGGCGGATGTTTTAATCTCATCCTTATGAACCCCCCGAAGTTTGTCAGGTCCTTTGTCCGTGGTCTGCGCCTTTTCTTCACTCGCATTTCATACATACGCGTACTTCACCGATACAAGCGCATCGGACCATGGCATCTCGGCACCATCCTCGTCGTCGCGCTGTTCCTAAGCGTCAATGCCTATCTAACCTTTTTTAACCGCCTCTTTAAACCGGCCTCTGCCGAAGAGGCGAGCATTCGCGCGGCGGATCTTTCGCTGGTCAACCTCGTGCCTGTCATCGCTGGGCCGAGTCAGAGCTTTCTGGCATCTACGATTCTTGGCATCTCCCTCAAAGCCTCCCAGAGAGTTCATCGGTCCCTGGCGATTATATCCGCGCTTCTCTTATTCTTCCACATCGTCTTGATCGTGGTGCGGCGATCTTTCCCCTTGCAGGTCACAAGCAACGCATGGGCAACAGCTGTAAGTGGACTACCTGCCATATAGCGTGCGCGCTAATCGCGTCTGATAGTCCCTCTGAAGACTGCAGAGATCCCACCTATTTAGCGGACGGTGTTTCAGTGCCAGCCCAGCAATGGCCCTCGAGCGAGTACCTGCCCAGGGGGGGCAGGGTGGAATCGGGTCAGCTCGACCGTGAAAGCGGAACTAGGCGCGTCCGACGTGGTTACCATCCGCGCAGTTGCCATTCGTTTACTGCTATGTGTCTGAACGACCTGAGATGCAGGGCCTGAAGTACTGGGGACGCGGCAGACGGCGGTCTTTGCTGTTGGGTAACCTTGATGAGGTTCAGATTGCGAGGCCAATTCGACCATTTCGCTATCTTCTTGACTCTTTCTGAAACCGCGGAGACAACCCCGGTTGTACTACTAAGAACCTCATCCGCCTCATGGAGGGCTGCCAAAATGCCGAGCGATCTGTCGTCGAGAGAATGCAGCAAGGGTTGGGGTTGAGATTCGGTGTTGCCAAAAGGTACACAACAAGCAATCAAGCCGTATTAAAAGCTAGCACAGAACTTGAGATCGCATTGCTTACTGAGGAAGCATCCGGAATGCCCATAGGCGTAGAGAGTGTGATCTACATACAAGCTTCCTCCCAAGTCCTGGTTCGCGAGGAACGGTGCCCGTTCTTCCCGTTCCTTGTAGACCGTTGGGAACGTGAAGCGTTTCCCATCGTTCCAACTTACATGCATCTGGCGCCTTCCCGATTGGTCAGGCTGCTGCACTTAACGATTGGCTGCAGGTGCGTCCCGTGCTTGCTCCCCGTATAACTTTCCAAATGGCTCCGAGCGTGCCAGGTTTCAGCGCCTGGTCCCTCTTTGGCATACGTCAATCGTTCGGGCATCGGGTTCAGCAACGACAATACGTAGTTTACTTAGGACTATTGCAATGTCGTATAGCTGCTGCCGACATACCGACCAGGAGTGTTCGATATAACAACAAGAAGCATGGCTATCGGATGCCCTGCGGGACGAGTCTTTTATTTGGAGTCGTCTAGTTTCGCGCTTATCATCTAACTTGCCATCCGCTATGCAGCATTATTCGCTACATTTCATTGTCACGTTATTTTTTTTTTTTCCCTTTAACGTACATTATCAGCGAGTGACCCATATCAGCGGATGACCTACTCTCTACTACCCTACAAACATTGTCCTCAATTACAAAACAACAAAACTATCAACCAACTATAATTACATCAGAAACGGCTGAATCAGATGCTTCTACAACCTCCTGGCAAGTGCGGGCATTATGACCAGGCTTGCCGTATACACCACAGCACCGAACCTTCGTACAAGCCCCCCCTATACCACCACCATCCGGCTGCATTTCTTATGCCACCTCCCCAACCATAGCCTTTTGGTCTAGTAGATCCTTTGCATCTTCTACTGCAAGTGATCCTCTAAGCTGTACACGCGTTCTTTTGGCTCTTCGGCGCTTGCTTAGTGCCTCATTGGCCTTGCGGAGCGAAGCATTCTCTGCCTGCAGGAGAGCCACCTGGTGCATTATAGCCATTGTACTCTTTGTCAGCTGGTCCATAGCAGCCAACATCGAAATCGGGGAGCTATTTTGGTAGGTGGCAATGCGAGTCTTAATGAGCGTTGACTGTGAGTTAGCTTCTCAGGGGTTGTGTGGTGTCTGGAAGACCCAAGATTGTACAGTGCCTGGCTGTGAGGTTGGGGGTATTGGTATACAAAGCTTGATATCTAGCTTCGAAAGTACCCTCTTTAGATTGTACGGTATAAGGCCAGCCCCTATAAAACCGCTCTATATATTCCTCTTAGTAATAGAGGTAAAAAAGTCCGCGCGAAAGGTATAAAGGAACTCGAGCTTGCTTATATAGTGTCACGAATTAAGCCAACAGGGACAGGCTGCGCATGCGGCACGGAGCGCGGGACGCTTCGGACCAGTCATTACTGCAGGGGACGCAGCCAATGGCGCACAAGTACGAAGGCTGCTCAGTGGGGAACGAGCCAAGCCTTCTGAGCAGGTGCTCAAAGTGCTCATCGTGAAGGGGCGCGAGCATCGCGAGCACCCGATAATCATGCTGCTCATGGCAAAGGGCCATGAGCACTCTGAGCAACAGTATGTAGATACTATATAGCCACTCGTTCTGGAGGACTCTGGGAGTTCTCCAGTGAGCAATTCAAACAGTAGCCTTTACCTATTGTGCAGACATTGCGGATTGCATTGTTGTGAACCTTTTGGCTTCACCGAGACCTACAGTCCGACCAGCAGTACCTTCGACCGGCGAACCCTTTCAGAGGCAGGACTGCCTGTGGTTTCGTCACATATAGTTAATATACACGCGTATTAAGTCCTCAATCTGGCGACCATACGCCTGCTTCAATGGCGCAAAGCAGCCAACATCAAGTGGTAGAGGATGTAAGAGGAATATAGAGCGTGATAATGTTGTTCTACTGGCAGTAGAGCTCGAACTTGGTTGAGTAGTGGCTTTTGTAGCCATCCAGAATCAACAATCAATATTTGCCCTTTATCTGAGGCGCTATATAGTAGTCGAAGTGCTTAATCTAATCAAGGCCTACCGTATTAGTAGTCCAGCTATTCTCGGTGGTTGTAATACGCTAGTCGGCTGGGAGGTTATACTTGGTATACTAGTTGGCGAGGTAGTACTACACCGCTAAGATGATGAATGGAGAGATAGCTTAGCCAAGGATATTAACGCCTTGGATCACCGTCGCCTATTTGCGGTTACTAGGCTGAGCTAGCTTCGCCTTACCACGGCTATCCGAGGTTATAACCACTATATCTGAGAAGATAATGCCTATTATAAACCCAGTCTCGTCGAAATTATAGATATCGTCATCTATGATACCGTACTTGGCCTTAACATTCCATACAAGGGCAAACCACTTGCCAATGACCTTCGGATCCTCATACTTTACCCTCTGGTAATCGTATCTTCGCGAATAACGCGTACGGAGCTCTAGCTGGCGTTTGATAAACGGATACGCCTAGAGCTTGCTGATAGGGAGCGCGTCGTATATACGTTGTGATGGTGGAACCTACCGTACCATAGCATAGGCCATTGCTTAGTCATGTGCCCGGCTTCCGGTGCATGCATGCATGATTGGTCGATCTGGTTGGTGCCCCGCCTTCTACATCTAGGCACATGCCCCACATCCTGTATTTAGACTTCTTTGCACCTTGCAGTCTTTGAGGATTTCTTTCCTCCTACAAGTTCAGTATTCTTGCAATACAGTCAGTTGCCTACCAGAGCCTTGAGCCTAGACTGCGACGACAGTCTCTATGACATAGGTCTCCTATATAATACCTATTATCTATATTGTTACCTATTATACAGCTATATATTTCAGCTCTATATATATCGTTAAAAGTATATCCTTCACGCAGATATATAGTAAGATGCTCGACTGGCTTGCTCGAGTCATAGAGAATTTCGAAGATATAGGTAGCATCGTCATTATACCACCAGCTCCGTAGCGGATTAGTAATATATTGACGTCCAACTGCGACAACGCAAAAAGGGTTCTTGGGAGCGCTTAAGAGTGTCATTGCCGAAAAATATAGCTAGTAGCGCGGCGCGGTTGGCAGTCCTTATTTGTAGTTATATACTCTACTGTCACGAGGGCTGTCATTCAAGGTCAGGGTCAAGCCTCTAGTGGTAAACTGACTGTATTGCAAGAATATTGAACTTGTAGGAGGAAAGAATCCTCGAGACTGCAAGGTAGGCTTTAGATATAGGACGAGAGTAGGTCTGAGCTTGCATGTATGATGTAATGAAACATGCATAATGAATCATCACTTGGTACAGTAAAAGGCGAAATGGGTGTCGCTTTTTGAATTAGTTAATATCCTGTAGCGAGATCCACTTGCGGGCCCTTGTGGCTTTTCACAATTGAGGAAAAGTACTCCAGATGTACCGCAGCGAATTGTCATAACGTTATCATATCACAACCAGTTTCTACGCGAGGGCCCCACCGGGCTTAGCCCGTTACAGTACGTAGCTATCCCCGTGCTGGTCCCGAATTCGCTGTTTTATCTCAGCTTGATGAGTCTACGGTACCGAAGTATGAAGCTTCTTTACGCAGTCATCCAAAAACATACTCTATCTTTCCGTTCATCGCGCTCAATACAGAGCTATGCCTTCGTTTTCCTAATTGTACCTTGCATAATTGCAAGTGCAATACCTGTGGCAAATCTCAAAGTGACAACAGAGGAAGACGTAGGTAGCGAAACCTAAATGGCATAAGGCCATCGTCTCTCCCGGGCCCTTCGTTTAAAATAAAGATAACGTACATTATCAGCGAGCGAGACATATCAGCGAGCGGGACACTAAGTTCTTGGCACAACGCGTCCTTCCTTATCTACCTCTAACAACGCGTTTTTCCTACAACTAAAGATGTCTTCCACTTCAAAGGAAGCTAGGGTAACCTTGGCCCTCAAAGCTCTTGAAAATGATATAGAACTAAGCCTTCGAGCCGCGGCCAAGCTCTATAACGTGCCAGTTTCAACCCTCGGCTACTGACGTACCGGCCGGCCTATACGACGCGATCTTCCAGCCAATTCGAAGAAGCTTACCCAATCTGAAGAGGAGGCTATTGTTCAATATATTATTGAGCTATTTGTACGAGCTTTTCCGCCGAGACTATGTAGTATAGAAGATATGGCCAACCAACTGCTATATGTACGCGATACGCCCCCTGTCGGCAAGCTCTGGGTATATCGGTTTGTCAAACGCCAGCTAGAGCTCCGTATATGTTATTTGCGAAGATACGATTACTAGAGGGCAAAGTGCGAGGATCCGAAGGTCATTAGCAAGTGGTTTACCCTTGTACGGAATATTAAGGCCAAGTACAGTATCGTAGATGACAATATCTATAACTTCGACAAGACTGGGTTTATAATGGGCATTATCTTCCCGGGCATGGTGGTTATAACCTCGGATGGCCGTAGCAAGGCGAAGCTAGCCTAGCCTGGCAACTGCGAATGGACGACGGTGATCCAAGGCGTCAATGCCCTTGGCTGGGCTATCTCTCCGTTCATCATCTTAGTAGCATAGTTCTACCTTGCCAACTGGTATACTAAGTGCAACCTCCTAGCCGACTGGCGCATTGCAACTACCGAGAATGGCTGGACTACCAATATAGTAGGCCTTGATTGGATCAAGCACTTCGACTACCATACAGCACCTCGGACAAAGGGCAAATACTGGTTATTGATCCTCGATGGCCACGAAAGCCACCACTCAACCAAGTTCGAGCTCTACTACCAGCAGAACAACATTATCACGCTCTACATGCCTCCACATTCCTCCCACCTCCTCCAGCCACTTGATATTGGCTGCTTTGGGCCGTTGAAGCAGGCGTACAGTCGCCAGATCAAGGACTTGATACGCGTATATATCAACCATATAAGCAAGCTCGAGTTCCTTTGTACCTTTCACGCGGCCTTCTTTGCCTCTATCACCAAGAGGAATATCCAGGGCGGTTTTATAGGGGCTGGCCTTGTACCGTACGATCCAGAGAGGGTACTTTCAAAGCTAGATATCAAGCTTCGTACACTAACACCCCCAACCTCACAGCCAGGCACTATACAATCTTGGGTCTTCCAGACACCATACAACCCCCAAGAAGCCAACTCACAGTCAACGCTCATCAAGACTCGCATTGCCAACCATCAAAATAGCTCCCCGACTTCGATGTTGGCTGCTATAGACCAGCTTACCAAGGGTACAATAGCTATAATGTACCAGGTGGCCCTCCTTCAGGCAGAGGTGTCTTCGCTCCGCAAGGCCAACGAGGCGCTAAGCAAGCGCCAGAGAGCCAAAAAAAACACGTATACGGCTTGGAGGATCACTTACTGTGCAGGAGGTACAGGAGGTGGTAGGCCAGGGGGCTATAGGTGGGGAGGCAATGCAAGAAACACAGCTGGATGGTAGTAGTGCTGGGGGGTTCGTACGAAGGTTCGGTGCTGTGGTATGTGCAGCAAGCCTGGCCATAATGCCCGCACTTGCCAGGAGGGTGCAGAAGGGTCTGATTCATCTGTTTCTGATGTAATTGTAGTTGGTTCTTAGTGTTGTTGCATTGCAATTGAGAGTAGTTGTTATAGAGTAGTGGAGAGTGTCCCGCTCGCTGATATGTCCCGCTCGCTGATAATGTACGTTATTATAACGTAGCGTTTAAAACAAAGATATTTGTACTAATTACTATACAACACCTGTTGCTTACGGAAATCCATTAGTCGGTGAAAGCAAAATGAAAGAAGGTTACTTGACCAGAGGAATGTCCTAGGATGAGTGTATGACCGTGAACCGCCACACATGTTGCCCGATAGTCCGGAGGAAGCCAAAGAATGCGCTTGGTGTTTCTAGTGACCCAATTGTCGTCGACGAAGAGAAAGCCACTGGCTGGCTTCTCATCCCCAGGACTGCTTGAAATCTTAGAGTTTGCATTAACGCGGAGCAGTCCTCGATTTGTCTCGAGCCAGAGACCATTACTGGAGAATGCTATTCTCGTGACCGTACCGCAATACCCCTCGAGCGTCTGCCGGTGTACGTAGGTCGCCGCGTCCCAGAGCCGGACCGTTGCGTCTTCTGACGCCGACGCGAGCGTCTTGTTATCCAGCGAGAACGCTACTGCCGTAACCCAACCGTTATGCCCCTCGAGCGTCTGCCGGTGCACGCCGGTCGCCGCGTCCCAGAGCCGGACCGTCTTGTCGCTTGATGCCGACGCGAGCGTTTTGTTGTCCTGCGAGAACGCTACTGCTAAGACCATATGGCGATGCCCCTCGAGCGTCTGCCGGTACGTGCCGGTTGCTACGTCCCAGAGCCGGACTGTTGTGTCGCTTGACGCCGATGCGAGCATCTTGCTATCCTGTGAGAACGCCACTGCCCAGACTAAATCGCTATGCCCTTCGAGCGTCTGCCGGTGTACGTAGGTCGCCGCGTCCCAGAGCCGGACCGTCGCGTCGCTTGATGCTGACACCAGCGTCTTGCTATCCGGTGAGAACGCTATTACTGTAACCGAATCGCTATGCCCCTCGAGCGTCTGCCGGTACGTGCCGGTCGCCGCGTCCCAGACTCGGACCGTTGTGTCTTCTGACGCCGACGCGAGCGTCTTGTTATCCGGCGAGAACGCTATTGCTTTAACCCTACGGCGATGCCCCTCGAGTATCTGCCGGTATACGCCAGTCGCCGCGTCCCAGAGCCGGACCGTTGTATCGCTTGACGCCGACGCGAGTATCTTATTGTCCGGCGAGAATGCTACTGCCGTGACCGAATCGCTATGCCCCTCGAGCGTCTGCCGGTACGTGCCGGTTGTCGTGTCCCAGAGCCGGACCGTCTCGTCGCTTGACGCCGACGCGAGCGTCTTGCTATCCGGCGAGAACGCCACCGCCGTAACCGTACCGCCATGCCCCTCGAGCGTCTGCTGGTACGTGCCAGTCGCCGCGTCCCAAAGCCGGACCGTCTCGTCGCTTGATGCCGATGCGAACGTCTTACTGTCCGGCGAGAACGCCATTGCCCAGACCGTACCATCATGCCCCTCGAGTGTCTGCCGGTACGTGCCGGTCGCCGCGTCCCAGAGCCGGACCGTTGTGTCGCTTGATGCCGACGCGAGTATCTTATTGTCCGGCGAGAATGCTACTGCCCAGACCGAATCGCTATGCCCCTCGAGCGTCTGCCGGTACGTACCGGTCGCCGTATCCCAGACTCGGACCGTCTCGTCTTCTGACGCCGACGCGAGCATCTTACTATCCCACGAGAACGCTACTGCCGTAACCCAACCGTCATGCCCCTCGAGCGTCTGCCGGTACGTACCGGTCGCCGCGTCCCAGAGCCGGACCGTCTCGTCGCTTGATGCCGACGCAAGCATCTTGTTGTCCCGCGAGAACGCCACTGCCCAGACCTTACCGCGATGCCCCTCGAGTGTCTGCCGGTACGTGCCGGTCGCCGCGTCCCAGAGCCGGACCGTCCCGTCGCTTGACGCCGACGCGAGCGTCTTGCTATCCAGCGAGAACTCCACTGCCGTGACTATACCGCGATGCCCCTCGAGCGTCTGCCGGTACACGCCGGTCGCCGCGTCCCAGAGCCGGACCGTCCCGTCGTTTGACGCCGACGCGAGCATCTTGCTGTCCCACGAGAACGCCACTGCCGTGACTACATCGCTATGCCCCTCGAGCGTCTGCCGGTGCGTGCCCCAGCGTTCTTTAATGCCTGCGGTCATTTCGATAAAAGACAGCCTTTCCTTCCAATGTCGATTTCTAATCTCGCTCAAAGTCGGGCTGAACACAAGCGCAGAGCCATATATCTGTAACGGGGCCCGCTCTATGATAGATCTAAACCTGAAGATAAACTTCTCCGCGTCTTTCAAAAGCTCAATGAGCCGAGAGTTTAAATTCGGTGATGACTAGCAATGTTAGTATACTTCGCGCCATTAGAGGGCTTTTAACATACCTGAGCGACATGCAGAAGTTTTCTGATTGAATGGAGCCCACTAGAAAGGCTCCCTAGGAGAGACAAACTCTCAAGCCAACGGAGGAAGTACTCCTTCAAAAAGCCAAACACTTTGCCGACGTCCATCGGTTCACCCGGGCGGATAGAGTTATCGTCGTCCAGTGAGCAAAGATGTTCGGCCCAGAAAACACAAGAGTATCGTACTGGAGCCAGCGGATCTGGATCAGGCGGTGCCATATTTTCCGGTTTGAAGCCGAGGTCGAGGTTGTACAGGTTTGGCCTCAGTATTGAGGACATCGCATCAATCGAGCGCCTACCAATCTCGGCATGCCCTTGAGCGGGCCCGGCTGGCTGAAGTCTGGACTCGTAATTCTTTTCCAGGTAGTCTTTAGCCGACTGGTGGATCAAGTTGACTATTCCCTTGGCGATCGTGAGAAATGAGCCGCACATCTCGATAGCCGTCTCTGCAACGTCTAGTGGCAAGTCGGAGAGCACGGAAAGCTCAGGGATAGACAGCGGCCGGAAGGCAAGAGACGTAACCACCAAGACTGTCTTACAGTCCTGGGGTTCGATTATTTGGCCTGCCTCAATCCGGTTCATCATATGATTATACAACTCCGACAAGCCAGGAGGCATCTCTGTAATACGTTTGACGGCATACCCTCCGTGTATTGTTTCGAGAACTCTAAAGGCGAGAGCCACCCAGAGGAAAGTGTTCTCTGCTCGTTGGCGGACTTCACGAGACACCTCGGCCAAAACGCTGTCGTTGTATCCTTTCCTGCGCCTGAGGATAGTGAACTTGTGATCGATATATGCATTAACAGGATCTGCCAGACGTTGAGGATCCAGCTCGATAAGGGTTTTAGAAGCGTCCGGGGAGTTGGTGTCTAAGTCACTGAGTTCAGTGAGAAGGTCAACTTCTGGGCGGCTAGAAAGCAGCCATTTCACCTTCCGGGAAAGAGTGAGAGAGGTTGAGATGAGACGGATGAGGTCCGACCGCCCCGGTTGCCCCTGCGCACACTCATCAAGAGCGTCGACCGCGAGATACACAGGCGTCAGCTGAGGATCCCTCAACATATTCCGAAACGCCTCGGATAGAGCGTAAAAGGCATTTTTATCCCTAAAGAGATCGGCGCCTGACTCTTTGTACTTCTGAAGTAGGTGAGATATGAGATATGGCTGCTGAAGAAGAAGAAGCCAGATCAAGGACCGGAGGACGGCGGTGGCGTTGTTCAGGGCGGCATCTGTGCCCTGGCAGAAGAAAAAGGAAAGCGCTGGCGCGAGAATGACCGGTTGATCAGAGAGTTGGCGGATGAGACCAATCATGAGCATCGTCTTCCCCGTACCGGCGTGTCCTTTTACCCAGAGCAATCGACGCGGCGGATAATTAGATTCGCTGTCGTCCCAGTTTGTGAACCCTATATACTCTGGGGTACGTAGGATCCACTGGTACGCGTCGTCGAGCAGCTCATCTTTACCCCTCTCTATCCGCTCCATATCGTGCTGCGGATCAACAACGCGGAGATCTCTGCGGCATGCTGCTTCCATATCATCCTTACGGACATCCTTTTGGAGCGATATGAAATCTTGAAGCGTCTGATGGATGTTGCCGAGCTGTGTCTTCATCCCCTCAGCATGCTTGACGAGTTCCCCAGGGAGGTTTTCGTCTGTTCTTGGAAGTACTGCGCAGCATCGTGCTCAACGGCGGTCTCCGCGTCAGTGACTAATTTCAGATCGCCGTCCCAGTTGTCCAAACTCAGCATGCCGCGAAGAAAGACGAGACCTTGGTTACGATAGTAGGAACAAACGCTCCTCATCTGGTATAGGAGAAGAGCTTTATAAAGCTTGATAATCCTCTCTTCCAGCTGGCGCAAGACTGCTTGAAAGTCGTTGCCGGCAGCAATGTTGTTCTTCTTTAAGAGGTGTTCGGTCAAGGCGCAATACCAGTCCATTCTGGAGATGACGTGGGCAATACCAGCAAGGTTGGATTTTGTTGCTTGTGCTGGATTCCGGAGAATCTGGGTGTATTAGCAGGGTTAGGGAAAGGACCTTGGAAGGACGATTCTTACTTGAAGCCCAAGGCAAACACCCGCCCATGGAAGCGCAGCCGGCGCAGCTTGCGGCACGCTCTGGAGTACCAGGTCGACCATCTTCTTAGCTTTCAGGATGAAATCGGCGACCTCGCCAACTCCAGTCGTTATCCTCGAGGCTCTGGATATTTTCTCCTGCCCCTTCTCAACCAACTCCCTCATATGCTTTTGTCGGTTGGTAGGATTTCCTAGTCTGGCCGAAAGGTCGGTAGTACAGTGTTCAGGGGTCTCGTCTCCGAGACTCCTCTCCAAAGTTTCCACGTACAACCTCACAAGATCTCTATGGTCCGTTGTAAGGCTGTCGTACGCAGCGTTCCACAGTCTCTCAGAGATGGAAATGATAGGGGTCTGTTGCTCGGTGGATTCGGTCGCCGTCGGCTTGGGTGGAAGTTCAACCGGCGGAGGTGGAGGCAACGCTCGCGACGCTGCAGCTGGCTGGTGACGGACTGCCGTTCCCGCGTCTACGCTCGGTCGCGCCGCCTGAGCGTCGGCGGGGGATGGGAATGGAGGAGTGCATGACTCTGTCGCGACAATGGAAGACGCGTCCGGTCGGTGTTCTACGTCTCCCTGCTGAGAAGACTGCACCTCTGCGAGAAATGTCAGTTTTGAAAGGTATACAGCGCCGAGTGGTAACATACCCGTGCACTGCGCGGCAGGTGGAGTCGAAGAGGCTGTATGACGATCCTTGGAGAACTTCGCAAGCAACCTTCCGAACAATTTAGGACAGTCTTTCGTAGGCATGGCTTGAGCGAGAACATCTATCGATAGTAAGAGACTATTAAATGTCAGCGACAACGTACAGATTGACAGCTGTGTTCTGCGCGATCATCATACAACGAAGCTGAAGTTGCGGGCGCGGCTGGCTTGTTGGCCGTTGATCGTCCAGAGGGGGCCGCAGGCAGTCGTGACATCTCCTGCGCCCTACTTTTTCATCCGAGGGCAGCGAGTATGGTTTTCATCGTCAGCTACAAGCACTGCACCCAAAATTTGACGCCAATCATATGGGAACGTCATTGCCCTTGGCACCGCACGCATCGCACTGGCAATTGGGCGGCCGGATGCTGCGATGGTCGTCTTTCACGAGGTTAATGATGTCATTGTTGTATCGTGTCTGCCCCTCCTTGCAGAGGCGTGCCGGAAAACCCGTCGCTGTCGTCATACCCTGCGTGACCTCGTCCCACTTGACCGTCCCAATTCCCACTTTAGCGCCAACAGGGCACGGGGCGCGCCCGGAACCTAACAGCCAGTTCTGCCTTCGTTAGGTATTGTTCCTGAAGTACCTCTTCGCTACAGGTGCATTCCGTAAGCCACACAAGCCACAGGCCTATCCCGCAGCCCTTAGAACAGTTAAATAAACAAATCAGCCACATCCAATTCGCCTTCTACTATATGATGAATCATTATGCATACAAATGATATCATCATTATAGTCGGTGCGTTCCACCGTCACATCTACCTACCGCCTAGCGCCTAGATTTCAGGCCCCTAATTTAGGTTCCCGGGGACCAAACGCTATATAGGGACTGAAACATAGATTGTAAGTCAGGGCCAGCTCTAGCTTGCGCTCTCAGAATTGCTCTTAGGGCTTACCGCTTTTGATTCCCAAATTAGACAGCCTGTATCAACTTCTAAAAATCGCTCCTTTGTCTTAATAGCTTAGGGTTCTAGTTTTGTAGTAGAGGAACTAGGTGATATTATGGATAGGTTATGTTAGAAGTCAATAAAGTGCAAATATAAGTAGTGTACATTTCCCAACGTGGTTAGAATCTTACCTATGTCGAGGCTTTATATAGAAGTCAGAGCATTACCTCTAGTGCTCTAGGAGGTCTACAAATAGTATATTCTAATCTTAGCACTCTATCGTTAAATGGGTTATTCTAATTTTAGCACTCTATAAATAGCGCGTTAAATGGATTTATTTCGCCCGGAGACACGGAGCTTAAAGAGCCTTGGCACGCTAACTACTATACATCCGGTTCGTTGAAGTTCGGTCATCAGCTCGTACAAGCCCTCTACTCTTTCCCTTTTTCTCACGGCACCCTTTGCCTCTTGACTTAGTTTGTAGCAGATCGACTTGGATGCCGCGTTCTCCAAGTATTCAGCAACCCATCTTCAGCAGCTAAAATGGGATCTGCTGGTCAAAGCTGTTTAGCGTCGTTACTCGAGTGCCTCTACTGCGATTGATCCAGTCTTTCCTTCTCGTTCAGCGCCAGTCTCCCTGTTGCCATTGCGTATCTAATTGCTGCCCGGACCGCCTTGATGTCTGGTGGCCAATGAGTTAAGTCCGACGGCGCTTTCCCTCCTAGGTAGAATGAGAGCCTCCCACGTCTTGCCACTAAGCATCGTAGCATATCTTCTCTTAGAGCTGTCCACCTTTCGCATCGCAATTAGGAACCCATTCAGCCTTGCCATTCCTGTTCGGAGTTGGGATAGTACGCCAGCTTCTTTCCGCTTCAGCTTGTCGTATAGGTCCCGCGTGTGTTTGCCAGGCAGAGCGATGTCTAGGGCCTTCGAGAACTTGCCAAGCCCTTCGGGTTCGCTGCTGTTTGGCCATCACTAGCCCTAGTAAGGTTGCCTTGGCCTGGTGCAGTTGGAGGCGTGGCACGTGTCCTTGTTTTGTAGCCCGTTGTGCTGCTGTTTTGGCGTCTGATCCTAGCGCAAAGGCGCTCTCTGCGAGCGCCCATTGGAAGTAGAGCGAGTTCCCTCTTTGGGTGAGCCGTAGTCGTCTCGTATATTTCTTGTATGATAGCTTGGCCCGACTGCTGCCGTGGTTGCCTGATCGCTGCGAGTGCTGACTGATTCTTGGTAACAACAGACCAATGCATTCCCCAAAAGTTGCCCTCAGCGATTTCCGTTGTTGTGCATTGTCCTGAGCTGCGGCTGCTTTAACCTGAGCAAAGGTGAGCCTGGTGGACCTGAGCCAGAGTGAGCCTGGTGGAACTGAGCCAGAGTGAGCCCGGCTAAAATTGCCCTTTGAGACTGCGGACCGCTAAAACCAACAGCCAACCGTACATACAGGGTTACTGCTCGGACCCCACTGCTGGGACCGCTATTGGACACGCCCCGATCCTTCCTTGGTCCCGTATAAACTACCCATGACACGTAATCTGTCGTCACTCAAGTCCCGGTCCCATGAATGTTTAAACTGCGAGAGCCATTGGTTGCATTGGGCTGGAGTATGAACACTTCTCGAGCAGAACCGGATTGCGAAAGACCGAAAGCATTGCCCAAATGTACACGAAATGGTAACTACTTCCATGACTGAATACATTCCGACAACCTCTTGGATTCCGGCACCTCTGGGTCGACCCAAACCGCAAGAAAAATGCCTCGCCACGGCGACGCAGAGCAAGCGCATACGATACGAAAGGATCAAGGGGCTCGAGCATCGTTCACGCGTAGCATCACGGAGGTGCCACACCGGCGGTACAGCCTGTGACGGACATTTACTGCGTGATGGAGGGTCGGCTACGCGGGCTGGTGTCGGAGGCGTATGGGAATGAAGCTCCACGCCCATGCTGTACGCCCCGGGGGATAGGAGGCGAGGTGGCAAGCAGGGAGGGAAAACGAGAAACAGCCCAGACCCGCAGGGCGGCGAGGCCTACGAGAACCAGGTCATCTGCAGATGAATGCTGTCGTCTAGGTCGGTGCCTGGCGAGGCGTCGCCAATCAGATTCGCCGTCACAGCCATGGGGTTCAAGGGAATCGAAGACCCTCCACCGCACGCAGTACAAGCAGGAAGCGCACACCACGGTCGAAAGCTCGTTGCTACCGGCTCAGGGCGCGAGGCAGACAATCACCGGCGCGGCTCGATCACGAAATGCCCTCACCGGTCTCTGCCTCCTGGATACTCCTTTCCAAGTCTGCCTCGTCAGTCACGGCGATCCCGAGGGAGGTCAATATGCTGGTCTGATACTCGACGAGACAAGGCCTGCTAGGGCTCGGCTGCCGTAAGAGGAAACAAGGACCGAGGGGTTCATGCAAAGAAATTGGCCAACACTGCTACCCGTATGACGACCTCGGACGCAAGCTAGTCCCATCCATATGGCGTACGTTCGTTTGAATCTGAGGCGAGGCAGGCACGAACCTAGGAAGACAACGAGGTAGAGCGGCCGCCCGTACGAGATAGCTCGGAGAGAGGTCGTTTCTTACTGGTTGTTCTAGAAGCGAGACGACGGTTGGAAGCGGCGAGCTCATCTGCAGCTTAGCCGCCCTGGTCAACCTTCAGCGACCCCTTGAATCATGCGGCATTAAGTTACGGTCGTAATCTGTGGCGGCACGATGTCTCCTCGGGGCCTCCCTTCTCCGGGCGTTTCCTTTCCGCCTCGGCCATCGCGCGATTGGCGAAAGTTCGAGGAACCCGGTGACCGGATGGTCTTGGCTACAATGCGAGGCGGCACGATAGAAGTACGTTTTCCTTGGCTAGCCGCTGGGATAGGGTAAGGTGAACGAGGCAGTGGAAAACTAGGACCAGGACGTCGATAATGTTGCGGTTGGAGGCTTTCTAGGCACGTAGATATTTTTCGTCTTTCGTCCTGCATTATTGCCTCTTCTCCTGACCCTCCTTGCTCTGCGGAGGATACTATACCGAGCAGTGCCAAGCCTTGACAGCGTCATAAAGGATCGGCAACGCGGGTTGATGTCTGAGGCGTACGGGCCAATGCGTGAAGTGCTACGCTTATACACCCATAGGGGGTGGGGGAGGAGGAGGGCGGGAAGGCGAGAAAGGGGCTCACCACAGGATTGCCCGGCCTACTTCTCGGCTCGTTTGCAAGGAGTCACCGATCCCTGCGCTTCTTCCAAGGATCTCAGAGGTAGGCCGGTTTCATCCATGCCTTGAATTGACGGCGAGGCAGACACGACTCGGGGAAGCCGATGGGCTAGGCGGCTGCCCGTATGCGACAGCTAATGAGATAACCAGGGGAAGAGACATATGGTGGGGGTGGGGGAGGAGATGGTGCCCCTGCATCGCAGCGGCTAGCCGCTCCCTGGACCATGCGGGATTACGATCGGAGTCGTGGTTCGTGGCGACACAATGTCTGCGAGGCCTCCCCTTTCCGGGCGTCTCCTTTCAGTCTCGGTGGTTGCGTGATTAGCAAAGACTTGAGGAAACGGTGGATCGACTCTCTTGGCTACCATGCGAGGAGGCAGGACCGAGGAAGGAAGAGGTGGCAGCGGAGCGTTGGGACAAGCACTTTGGCGCTGTTGCGGTCGGAGGCCTTCCACGCACGCATATATATTTCGCTCATTTCCCCGTGTCCGGGAAAACAAGATGCTCGTCTGCGGACTTCTGCTCTCTTCGATTTCTACTCAAGTATCTTAAAACTCCTGCGAACCAACTGCGCCGTCCACTCACAGCACGATGGCAACCGTCTGTCTTGACCACCCAGCGTTCGCGAACCCTAGTGTCTCGGTTCGAAATACGGACCCCTCTGCAGCTACATCTGAAGCTCCTCTACATCCACCGCCGCTGCAGGAAGCACGCTACCCTCCTCATAGCGATTCTAGGCATACGTTCCCAGTTTGTCGCGTCCCCCACGACGGTCGTCCCAACGTTACCGTCCCGCCATTGGTTGGTATGTGCCTAACTTACCATCACGGGGGGGAAAACCAATCACGCTGACACCCGAGCAGACAAGAATGTCGACGCCCCACCCGGTGTCAGTGCCGAAGATACGAAAAAGTCATCGGCCACCGGTGCACTCGGTCTAGACAGGAAGTTTGCATCAACTCAACAGCATGAGGCACGTAACCCGAACTCTTTACATGCGAAGGACACCTCAGGTTCGGCGAGCTACGCCGGCAGTGAGCCAGGGCAGGCACTCCCTTCTGACAGCACTGTTTATGACAAGGCTTGGTCTGTTCGGGCTGTTCCCGGGAGAGTCCCCGCATCCCCTGCTGGGAATGTGGCCCAAGGGCATGGTCTTGGATTGCGGCCTGATCCTCGCCCCTCCACAGAGGTATGCAGAATGACGTCTAATCGAGATGGCACCCTGAGCCTTCCGAATGACGAGTGGGATAGGAGGTTCCCGTATTCAGTTCAGGCGATACGACGGCGCCTGCAGGCCAGCCGTGCCCGGGAAAGCGCACATAAGGCTGCAAAACTCCATCAGTCCAACATTTCACGCAATCCCTCCTCCAGCTGTGGACCCGAAACGCAGCAGGGAGCCGATAGCAGCTGCTTCTCACAGCACAATGATCACTACGGCGGCAGCAATCGAACGAGCGACCCAAAACACTGTCATCCTCCGCTTCCGGACCACAGACGAGAGCAGACCAATGAAAAGGGTTCTGTCGTGCCACCACAAGGGCAGGAATGTCAGACAAGCATACGCAGACTGTCAGACAATGAGAGCGAAAACGAATGGGGCTGTAACCTGCCCAATGCCGAGCCACCCATACCTTTATCCGCCAGCCAAGACCGGGCCAACCTTCAGCACAATATCGATCGTCGTCGGCATTGCGGTATCGATGGAGAGGACAGCGGTCCTATCGAGAACGGCGCTACAGAGCAGGCTCGGGATGACGCCGCCACCCAACTACCGCGCAAACGCCGCAGGATGAGCCCTTCGACTCCTACAACTCATGAAACGGCGTCCAGGCCGCAGACACGTCTGTATTGCGCCGGCTTACAGCCGCCACGGGCTCAACCCTCAAAGCACCGCCGAAGTCAGCGCGGCCTTTTCATCCCACCATCTTCAGGGACGTCCACTTCGAAAGATGAGACAAAGGCACCCGTCGCGAAGGTCGAGGAGTGGCCACTTGACGGTGCAGTTCTCAGGCGCGTTATAGTGAAGGGCGTCACGACGTTCCAGCTACAGTGGGATGCTTCGGCAAATCGTGAACAAAAGCAGCGCACGCCTGGAATCCCGCGGCGCAAGTCAGCAGCGGAGAGAACGTCCTCAACAGGGCGTATACACCCTTCAAGAGTCGTTCCTATGGCCGTAGTCCAAGACAATTATTTTGAGGTCGAGGACATCCTGGACTCACGACAACGGGGAAAGCAGATAGAATACCTTGTCAGGTGGGAAGGGTACGGGCACGAGCACGATAGTTGGGAACCGGCTAGGCATTTCAACAGATGTCCTGAGATACTACGGGAGTTCCATCAGCGGAAGGGATTGTCCGCACCAGGTCAATGAGAATCTCGGGCTGAACTTAGGTGGAGGAATGGCAAATGTTCGCGGCCCGCACGGACCCGAGTGCTTCTCATGGGGGGTGCTTGCGTGGTACGCCGCAGACATGGTCATCCTGGGCGTGCTTCGGCCGTTGCGAGTAGGGCTTGGGAGAGTTCCTGCTGAAGCGCAGCAGTCCAAGGCGGTCAATCAAAGCCGCGGGTCCAGGTTGTTGCTTTGCACCATGCCTTCATAGAAGCCCTTTGCTCTCTTTCTACGCCCAGTTAACTATCAGACATTTCTTTTCCACCGGCTCTCTTATCAATCTAGCCAAACAACCAGGACCTACAGCCCCTACCAGCTTTCTTTCTCCTTTTCTCAAGTTTAGTATACTCAGAGAGTTTATCACCAGTTAGTTGCAATAGACTTCTAGAGCCATTACAAATTAAGCAGTCCGTGGAACATAATGACTGTTTAGGAAGGTGGTGAGATATACAGCTTGCACCTTACCTAATTTGACCGCATCTAGCTCATTAGCCTTGCTTACCGGATTCTTCACCACCTTGTCTAGACCGCCTTCTCACCGCCTTGCTCACCGCCTTGCTCACCGCCTTCTTACTAATCTACTCACCGCCTTTGCTCACTACCCTTGCTTACCACCTTGCTCACCGCTTTGCTTACTAATCTACTTACCGCCCTTATTCACCGCCTTGTTTACCGCCTTGCTTACTAATCTGCTCACCGCCTTTGCTCACCACCCTTGCTTACCACCTTGCTCACCGCCTTGCTTACTGCCCTTGCCTCCCAAGAGCTTCGGTTTCCACAACTTTGTCCAACAGCATACAGCTTGTGTCCGGCGGTACAGTCTCTAGCGAAATCGCCTTCCGCTCCAAACATCTTGCTGAATTCTTAGCGCAACGGTCTATAACCCATTTTTAGCGTTGCGGGTTATCGCCATGGAAACTCTCTTGTACCTTGCTGACGCGGTACTTGTCATATAGTCAGGTCGGTCTTGATCATCTGTTTAAATTCATACATTCTTCTATCTAGCATTTACTGGAATTATGACTTCCTTAGAATCTGAAAGATTTCCAAGCACAAACCGGGACTACCTTGGAGAAATTCAGAAGCACAAGGTAACATCCGCGTAACTGCTGCAGCTTCACCCGCATTTCATCCGCTAATATTTGATCCCGCCTACGGTACGCAGCTATCCAGTGCTAACCTGGCAATTCCTCCTTCCACTGTCTATTTAACTAGTGAAGGTATAATTTTCCTTAATCATCACAGGGCGTCATTTCGATTACCCACTACGTCGCGCTCATATCAAATCTATTCCATGCCTCCAGCTGGAAAATGCATAGCTGCAATATCACTGTTGCAAAGTTACGGGAAACGCCACCAATGAGAAGCCTGCCGGCTTCGCACAGCCGAGTTTGTGTAGCCGGGCTCGCGTGCCACACTCAGAACAACCCAACATGCGGGGTTGCTGATCCAAATGAGAAGACCGAGCCCAAAGGTTGCCAAAGACGGTATCAACTACCTTTGAACTTCCATACAACAATCAAGCCCCATGGTTTGCACGACATTGATCGTCCGCTTGCAGCTCTCCGTAGCCGCCGGCGGTTTTGTCTAGGACAGCAAGGAGGCTTTCTCCAAATCCGCCATTGGCCCCTCTTCGAGATCTCAAGGCTCTCAACCTACTTCAGGAGACACCTCCAGCGTCTTCCACATCTCTTAGAAGTTGTTTGTAATAGCCAATCCCTATATATCCTATAATCGTAGCTATAGCAGTACCGTCTTCTAACCTATACGTGCCCGCAGATCCCATGACTACCAATCTCCTCTGTCGCGCATCCCGCCCGCCTCTTCTGCTCAACACCAATATATAGCTGTCTCTCAGCGAAACTGCGGAGAGAGCCCGGAGCCCGGCATTCCTGAACGATGCGTCTTCTCGAACGCAACGCCGCCGGCGATATCCGCCTGACCAAGTTCTTTACCAGCAACGTTCCCCGATATGCGATACTTTCGCACACCTGGGGTACGGAGGAGGAGGAGATCAGCTTTCAGGATCTGATGGATGGTATAGGCGAAAACAAAGTCGGCTATAACAAGATCCGATTTTGTGGAGATCAAGCATGGCGTGACGGTTTGCAGTTCTTTTGGGTAGACACATGCTGCATCAACAAGCCGGACAACACGGAGCTCCAGGAAGCTATCAATTCCATGTTTCGCTGGTACCGTGATGCGGCGAAATGTTATGTTTATCTCGCAGATGTCTCGATCCCCTCCCTCAGCGCTGACGACAACTCCAGTTGGGAGGTTGCTTTTCGAAGCAGCAAATGGTTTACCCGCGGATGGACCCTTCAAGAGCTCATCGCTCCATCGTCTGTCGAATTCTTCTCGAAAGAAGGCGTACGTCTAGGGAACAGGAGATCTCTAGAGCAAGATATTTACGATACAACGGGAATCCCTGTCGGAGCCCTTCGAGGTAGCCCTCTATCTCAGTTCAGCGTCTCCGAGCGAATGGCATGGATAGAGAAGCGCAACACCACACGCAAGGAAGACAAGGCATACTCGCTACTGGGCATTTTCGACATCCACATGCCGCTCATCTATGGCGAAGGGGAAAACAATGCATTCAGACGGCTGCGAGAGGAGATCAATAAGGCTTCAAGGGGCGAACGGGTCTACAATCAAGCGGAAGATCGCTGTCCGGCCGACCTGCGCCGTACAGACCCGCGGCACGACAAGACGCGCATCGAGCAGACCAAAGGCGGCTTGCTAGCAGACTCATATCGCTGGGTCCTCAACAACGCCGATTTCCGACAATGGCGCGACGATGGACAGAGCCGGCTGCTCTGGATCAAGGGCGATCCCGGCAAGGGCAAGACTATGCTGCTGTGCGGTATCATCAACGAGCTGAAGGCCACCTGTGACTCCGGCCTTCTCTCATTCTTCTTCTGCCAGGCCATCGATGCGAACATCAACAATGCCGCGGCTGTCCTGCGCGGCCTGATCTACCTTCTTGTGGACCAACAGCCATCGCTTATCTCTCACGTACAGAAGAAGTACGATCCTGCAGGGACTCCACTCTTCAGGGATGTGAATGCGTGGGTAGGCTTGTCGGAGATCTTTACCGGCATTCTGGAGGACCCAAGCCTGCCTCGCACCTACCTGATCATCGATGCGCTTGACGAGTGTACTCAAGGTCGGGAGCTGCTTCTTGACCTTGTAGTCCAGACGTCGGCGGCTTACTCGAGTGTCAAGTGGGTCGTATCCAGTCGCAACTGGCCGAGCATCGAGAAGGATCTTGACGCCGCAGCGCAGAAAGTCAGGCTGTCGCTTGAGTTGAATGAAGCGTCCGTCTCCGCGGCTGTTACTGCATACGTCCGGTTCAAGGTGGATGGGTTGGCGAAGCGAAATGAATACGACAACGATACAAGGAGCGCTATCGAACGCTACTTGTCTACGAACGCACATGGCACCTTCCTCTGGGTGGCTTTGGTCTGCCAACAGCTCGCCAACATCTCGGGATGGGAAGCAGAGGAAATGTTGACAACATTTCCACCTGGACTCGATGCACTCTACAGACGGATGATGGACCAGATCTACAACTCGAGACACGCTAAGCTACTTCAAAGAATACTGGCTGTCGTCTCAGTCGTGTACCGACCTATCACATTGGACGAACTACCGGCACTCGTGGACACGCCCAACCGTGTCTCTGGCAATGGCAAAGCTCTAGCAGAGATTGTAGGGCTTTGCGGCTCTTTTCTGACACTTCGAGAACGCACGATATCTTTTGTCCATCAATCCGCCAAGGACTTCTTGCTCAAACAGGCACGCGATGAGATCTTTCCATCTGGGAGAGAAGAAGTACACCGTACTATATTCTCGCGATCGCTTCGAGTTATGCAGAAAACATTGCGACGCGACATCTACAACCTTGGCGCTCCTGGAGTTTCTATCGACAAAGTCAAACCACCCGGTTCAGATCCGCTAGCCGCAGTTCGATACTCGTGCGTATACTGGATTAACCATCTGCGTGATTGTGATCCTAAGAAGAACGCGAAGAGTGACCTCCAGGAAGGCGGATCGATCGATACCTTTTTGCGTGAGAAGTATCTTCACTGGCTCGAGGCGCTTAGCCTTCAAAAGAGCATATCAGAAGGAGTCGCTTCAATGCTAGGCCTTGGGGGTTTGCTCGAGGTAAGCTATCAGTGGTGCGACATAGAGGCTACACTAACTTTTTGTTAGGCAGGAAAAGAGGCATCACTTCTCCTCCGTCGAGTCCGAGATGCATGTCGGTTTGTCCTCTACCACAAGCGGGCAATTGAGAACAGCCCTCTGCAGGTGTATGCTTCAGCACTTGTATTCAGCCCGGCCCGTAGCATAACGAAGAATCAGTTCAAAAATGAGGAGCCTAAATGGATCATCCGAAAACCGGCCATGGCGGACAATTGGAGTGCATGTCTACAAACACTTGAGGGCCATAGCAACAATGTCAGGTCTGTGGCCTGGTCGCACGACGCGAGGCGGCTGGCGTCGGCGTCATACGACAAGACCGTCAAGATCTGGGATCCGACGACCGGCCAGTGCGTGGCGACGCTCGAGGGCCATAGCGGCTCGGTCAACTCCGTGGCCTGGTCGCCCGATGCGCGCCGGCTGGCGTCGGCGTCCAGCGACGAGACCGTCAAGATCTGGGATCCGACGACCGGCCAGTGCGTGGCGACGCTCGAAGGCCATCGCAACTCGGTCAACTCCGTAGCCTGGTCGCCCGATGCGAGCCGGCTGGCGTCGGCGTCCGGCGACGAGACCGTCAAGATCTGGGATCCGACGACCGGCCAGTGCATGGCGACGCTCGAGGGCCATCGCAACTCGATCAACTCTGTGGCCTGGTCGCCCGATGCGCGCCGGCTGGCGTCGGTGTCATACGACAAGACCGTCAAGATCTGGGATCCGACGACCGGCCAGTGCGTGGCGACGCTCGAAGGCCATCGCAACTGGGTCAACTCTGTAGCCTGGTCGCCCGATGCGCGCCGGCTGGCGTCGGCGTCAAGCGACGAGACCGTCAAGATCTGGGATCCGACGACCGGCCAGTGCGTGGCGACGCTCGAGGGCCATCGCGACTCGGTCAACTCTGTAGCCTGGTCGCCCGATGCGCGCCGGCTGGCGTCGGCGTCCGGCGACGAGACCGTCAAGATCTGGGATCCGACGACCGGCCAGTGCGTGGCGACGCTCGAGGGCCATCGCGGCTGGGTCAACTCCGTAGCCTGGTCGCCCGATGCGAGCCGGCTGGCGTCGGCGTCATACGACGAGACCGTCAAGATCTGGGATCCGGCGACCGGCCAGTGCGTGGCGACGCTCGAGGGCCATCGCGGCTCGGTCAACTCCGTGGCCTGGTCGCCCGATGCGCGCCGGCTGGCGTCGGCGTCATACGACGAGACCGTCAAGATCTGGGATCCGACGACCGGCCAGTGCGTGGCGACGCTCGAGGGCCATCGCGGCTCGGTCAACTCCGTGGCCTGGTCGCCCGATGCGAGCCGGCTGGCGTCGGCGTCATACGACGAGACCGTCAAGATCTGGGATCCGACGACCGGCCAGTGCGTGGCGACGCTCGAGGGCCATCGCGACTGGGTCTACTCTGTAGCCTGGTCGCCCGATGCGCGCCGGCTGGCGTCGGCGTCCGGCGACGAGACCGTCAAGATCTGGGATCCGACGACCGGCCAGTGCGTGGCGACGCTCGAGGGCCATCGCTACTCGGTCAACTCCGTAGCCTGGTCGCCCGATGCGCGCCGGCTGGCGTCGGCGTCATACGACAAGACCGTCAAGATCTGGGATCCGACGACCGGCCAGTGCGTGGCGACGCTCGAGGGCCATCGCTACTCGGTCTACTCCGTGGCCTGGTCGCCCGATGCGAGCCGGCTGGCGTCGGCGTCATACGACGAGACCGTCAAGATCTGGGATCCGGCGACCGGCCAGTGCGTGGCGACGCTCGAGATCGGTCGCATCGACAGTCTCCAGTTCCATGAATATAACCCCGACCTTGTACATACCGACCTTGGCACATTCGACTTGAAAACCGTCGGAATCTGTACGGCCTTTGACCCTACCTCTACTGATCGTTCATCACCAGCCGCTATTGGATACGGCTTGAGCAGCAACGGTACCTGGATTACGTATAAAGGAGAAAACCTGCTATGGCTGCCGCCTGAGTATCGGCCATCATCTTCTGCTATATCTGGAACGGCTGTGTCAATCGGCTGTTCTTCAGGCCGTATCTTGTTCTTCATCTTCACAGACAGCAATCTGATTCAGTAGTTGTGCTCTTTTACTTTTGACGTTCTGGCTCCTTGCACTTTCTCTATTTTTTCTTTTCATAGCGTGCCGCAGGAAGGGTGTGGGAGAACCGGTTAATTTATAGCTTCCTATGCTAATTTCTGGCACTTTCGAGAAGTTCCTCAAAACTAGAAGTCAATTTGGCACCGTAACGGTCAGAGGGTGTGGACCCTTTATGTATTGCTACAGTAATAAAGGTCTTATTTTAAATGGGCAAAGAGGCGGCCGCGGATTATACTGTACCAGTTGAACTCGGCCCAGATACTGGAGTTGGAGGCCCGGGTGCTCATCACATTTCATTAGCTTGGCTGCAGGACACTCAGACGACATCATCACCATTTGCTGTTACCCTCAATTGATTGCGAATTAGCTGCCTGTGCGCAGCGACCCTCTGTTCACCTACTCCGCGATTGCAGTGAGCTTGCGAAGTTATCCCATCTTAAACTCGACGATATTCGTCACGGAATTGAGAACGCCAGATCAAGATCCCTGGACAACGAGGCAGAGAATATAATCCTCTGACTTAGCCCCCAGACCTATCGCCCCCGGCAGCTCGGCATTCTCGAGAACGTTCAGTCGGGGACGGGCACTTGGTTCCTTGGCCACCCGAGCTTCAAGCGATGGCTTTATGGCGACGTGGAAGTGCTTTGGTGCCCGGGAATATGTATGTCCATCCCATTGCTGCCTTGCGAGTACTTGGCATTAGCGCGTGCTGATATTCCACGCCATAGCCGGAGCCGGCAAGACATGTCTGATGTCGGTATCCCGACCGTTATTGCTCTGGCCCCGAGAAGGATGCTGACTTAGACCAATGCCGAATAGGTCACTAGTGATCGATCACCTGGAGCGGCAGAACGCGGCTCCTGGCAATGTCTGGGCTTACATCTACTGCGACTACAGTCGGAGGCAAGAGCAGGCCCCAGCTGCGTTACTCTCGAGCATGCTCCAGCAGGTTGTACAACGCCGTACAACCAAAGCCTTACCTGCTGAAGTGCTTTCACTGCATCAGGGACACAAGAAGCACGGCACCCGCCCGACTCTAGCCCAGGTCACCGCGACACTTCGAGCCCTGACAGCGCCCCTGGCCACATTCCATGTCGTTGTTGATGCCCTGGACGAGTGTACTGAATCCGAGGAAGATGCTCTCCGCTTCATCTCTGCGGTTCGGTCGCTGGGCTCGAGCGTCAAGCTCCTCTGCACTTCCCGCTTCTCTTCTATTTTCGGGAACTATTTCGACAGCGCAGTGAAACTCGAAATATCAGCCCAGAGCGGAGACATCGGGATCTTCCTCGAGTCTCAACTACAGGCTCGCACCGTACTCATGTCAATCGTGACTCCCTCGGCAGCTCAACATCCCTGTTCCGCACATATCTTGCCGCCAATAACCAACACGCACTTTCCTCGGTCCTATCACAGAACCAGAAGTTTGAAAGGTGGGATAAAAAAGGAATTTCGGCATATAAGCGAAGTTCGTCAGAGCGCTTGCGTAAAGGTGCCGAGATTAAACGCCTGAAGCATATATAGGAGCAATCGGACATCCCTCTGTTCCCAAAGCACTCGAAGCATAGAATCCACAAGCCTACCAAAATGTCGCAGTATCCAGGCTTCGAAGCATTCCGAAATCTCAACTACAATGCACCCGGCACCCATTGGCCGACCCAGTCTCCTGCCTACACGAGCGCGCCAACAGCGGTTAGCAAGAACCCTGCAGTTGCTGCCACTTATGAGGGGCATCTGCTTTCCTTTCCGATAGCGCAAACGCAGGCTCAAATGCCGGCTGCGGATCACGAAACCCTGCTCAGACGGCTCCTTGCTTTGGAAATTTCGATGCAGTGGATGATCGAAAACCAGCATAAGTTGCTTGAGAAGATGGAACGGATCATGTCAAGTCAAGCCAACGCCGAGAAAAGAACGGAGAAAAGGATGGTGACCTTGGAGAGCAGTGTTTTGAAGTTTTCGGAAACCTTCAATGATTGGAAAGATATAGCAGGACATGAAGTGGATCTGGATTCTTGTAATGAGTGTGATTGCGAGGAAGATCGGTATACCGGCGCTACCGTCGATGACAGGGACCTGCCTTAGCAACATACCTGTACAAACGCCAAACAAAAGACACTGTTTTATTCCTTTACTTCGAGTCCGCTAGTTGGATAGCGAATCCAACGTTTCTGGCCCAATTCGGCAACTCTTCTTGGACCACGACGTCCAGGAGCGGCTCGGCGTCGTCTTGCTGCACAAACACTTGGACATTGGACCGACCGAGCGTCTGGTCGAGTACGGGTACACTTCGAGCCCGTGGGATGTCGGCGACGCTACCAGTCACGTCATCACCAAGTATGAGGAGAGAATAACTAGTGCGGGTGCATTGGGCAGAAAACACAGACATACCAGGCCGAATGTGGTCTTAAGCTCCGGAGTACTAGTGAACACAGTCCCGAAAGCACGAGATACCTATCTGATACAAAATACAACACAATGGTAGTACTACCGAAAAGACGTCACACAAAACAGCGTAGATATATACACAAGCCAGCTACGTCTCTGCCACATTCTCGCAGAATTCCTATGTCTCCTCTCCCCTTCAGAGTCGCGCAGTCGAGTTTACCGCGGGATACCGGAACGGATTGGCCGTCCTTCGTATGCGACTCGGGGTCACGACGGCTACGCCTTACTCTTGGGCGAGTTAAGAGACGTCGATCAGGTGCTGCCTTCTATCGGTAGGAATCAGCTGTGCAGGCGTCTCAGTACCGTCGACGACGTTTCCGCGGCGGTGCCAGCATTGGTTTTTCCCCGTTCCGTAACTTATAAAAATGAAGTCCCCATTTCTCGAGCTAAAACCCGAGGTGAGTATAGAATAAGCAGATAGGCAAGAGAAGACATACCTTTGCTTGCCTTGACATCTCAACTCGCTGCCGCTGGTTGGTTGTCCGATTCATATCGCTCATGATTAGGTCGGGCAAGCCCTGCAACCACTCGCCACGTTTATGCTCAATATGGCCGACTCTGAAGCTCTTAAGGCGAAAACATTCAAGCACAGATTTATGATATTTGGCGATTGGCCACCTGAAAGTAACAATCTCCAAGCTCTCAAGCGAAACACACCCAACCAGGAGATCAAGCCCGTGTATTAGATTGTCGGTGTCCGAGCAGCGGATTTGCACCCGACGAAGAGAGAGAAATGTGGATTCTTGAAGATTCTGGAGAAAAAGAGGAAGGCTGTTGTATGGGTCCTGATCAAAGCAGAACGTATTCCAGCCGTATAATATGGGGATCGTTGCGTGATAGTTGGTTCGGCAGCTCAACATCAGGCTTTTTGCACCGTAGGTGCGTGGACCTTTCCAGGGCTTAGGGTATGGGTAGCGAACTGTAAGGACTTGATTGGTGGGTATGAGAAGCTGAATGATGTTCTGGAGAATCTCCAGTGGTAGTGCTGTCAGAGTCCGAGTGCTTCCCCTACGGCTCGTCCCCATCGGCGCGACCGGGCGCTCAATACGATCATCGTCTGTCGTGATAATCGCGCTCCGGACAGGTGTCAGAATGTTGGTGTATCCTGCCGCACCTGTCGGAAGTCCCGTCATTGCAGGGGATGTTTGCCGACGTCGCCGCCTTCCCCTATCTCGAGCGAAGGGCAGTTGCTTGATTAATCTAGCAAGACCTGCCTAGTTAGCGGGCCGCAACGCGCCAATAATGCCTTCGCACAAACTTCACCAACCTATCGCGCGAGCCGGAACGTTTTCAGCGACCTTGCTATCGAGAAAGGGCGAAAAATTGAGCTAGGTCAATGCAAATGCCATCTTGGTCAAGATGCGCCGAGGAGGAGAGAGGAAGAGGAGCAGAGGAGAACGAGGAGCAGAGGAGAGGAGCAGAGGGGCCCGGTTGAAAAGCGGGTCGCTCTTTTCTCCCGCTCGGCAGAGTCTACCTAGTGACATAAGTACCTGACTCGCTAGGCCTCCTAAACGGCCAACCCAGCTTCTCACCTACAGTAGCTTTAGACAAGTCTTGGCTTACTGGGAAGGTGGCAGCCAATCAAGAGGGGACTGCGGTGCCATGCGTTGGGGAGCTAGACAATGCCGTTGGTGCGGGCTAGGGCCAGCGCAGGGGGTCTTGGGAGCTGTGATTGCTTGCTGCAGGATCGCAATGTGTTAGTGCAGCCGGAGTTTGGCACTACGAGGGTTAGGGTAGTGGTTAGAGCGCTCGGAGTCGTCGGGCCCTCAGGACCGGCTTGAATGCGGACCAGGAGCCCATGCTGCCGGTGCCCCACATTGCCGTGCGATGGTGGTTCGTGCGCAGGTCGGGGCCGATGCCTTCCGAATAGGCCCCATTGATATATGGAGCTCCTTCCATTGTTGGAAGGTGGGGTAGAAGTGCCTTGCGCCTTGAGGAACGAAAGCTTCTTTGCCCCACCCCGGAAAAGAAACCCCATGCCAAAAACGTCACGTTTTAAATCACGTTGCAACAGACTCCACTCTTCCATTGCATCGGCATCCCCAGAAGTGGCCAATGCGTGTGATACGCGACACCGACCACCGACCATACGGAACCCCTCAACTCAGCCTCGACTTTGACTCTGCCACCTTCCATTCAATCGCCGTGTTGAGGTCTGTTTTCGTTTTTCTGAGATCCATACCGCTGTTACCCGCTAAGCGCGTAGCGTGTTGCACAGGGTCTGGTGCAAGAGGGTCGGGAACTAGGTAAGCCGAGGCACAAGCATCATTCCGCAATCTTCCCCTCAGGATTGCAATTGTACGACATACTAACCGACTCGAATAGTAGTCACACCTTGGCGCGCTCAGTATAAAAGACCCGGCCGATTGTCAGCACTCGGTTCACTTCCTATATGGGCGGCAGTCTTCTTCATTAGCCAACCTGTTGCGCGAGGCAAACGGCGCCGCCAGGTAAGCACCGCGCGTTGAGCTTCCATAAGGTCCTACACAGACGACCGGACGCTTACAGTGATAGTACAGCTTACCGCACGTATACACCCGACCACTGCCACCGTTGGGGACACCTGGCCGCCGACATGGACGATCAACCGCGCGCCGGAGCTGCAAAACGGATGATGCCAGCTCTCTGTCTGGGCACGGCCCACAAGATAGACGAGGACGTGAAGCGCAGACGATTAACGCTCGGAGATTAGTGCTCTCCGGGCCAAGAAAGAACTACCAGGCGCCTCAATTTGCGGGATGTCCAGGTGCTACTGCGAAAGGAAAACCCCGACGGCAGCCGACAGACATTGTTCGCCGACATTTTGGCCCACTGGGTTGTCAATCACGCGGCGGCGGCGACTAGCGACCGGCTACTGCCGGAATACGTCGACTGCGATAAGATGTTTCAGGACCTCGTCGCCCGCAGCGCAGCGCACGGCGATGCCGAGGTTCAGACGCACGTTCTGGCGGCGCACGTGGAGCCGGCGGCCGGCGGTAGTCCTGGGATGGGCAATGGCTATGACGAAGACTCTGACTGCGACGACGGCTTAGGCGACGGCATTGCCTCGGGTCGGTACGACATTGGATCGGCCGGTGATCTGCGGGTTCTCCTTCTCCACCTCGACAAGTGCGCAGCTACCCGATAGGACGGGAGCGCGAGTCTTCCCTTGCTCGAGCTCGTTGTGCGGAATGTCTCCTCGGCCGCAACAGCCGAGCCAAGCTCTGTAGCTGATATCAACGATGCTAACAATACCACCGTACTCGGGCGGGAGGGGGAAGATTATATGACGACCGAGGCGAGCCCTGCAGCTAAGACCAGCCATGCGGACGACAACATTATAGCTGAGCGAGAGGGCCTTGCAGCTGGCATCAGCAATGCAGTCGACGCAGCCATGTCCAAGAAGGCTGGGAAAGATAATGCAATGACTAAGACGAGCTCTACAGCCAAGGCCAGCGATATGGATAACACCATGTTCGAGCGGGAGGGTGCAGGCTATCGCCAGAGCGATGATTGCCCGGATTGCTCCAGAGATGAACCGCTTGCGACTCAACAGGTCGTGCCCATGCACGCCAAGGCTGCCCACAAGGATATCACGAGGGGTGCCGAGAATGAAGACGGCAACCAGGACAACGACGATAGGGACGGGTACCGCCCTGAAGGCGAACAGGAAGACGCGCCGACGGACTCGGGTGACGACGCGGATGTGCAGTTTCTATTCGAGCGGCGTTCTACCCTCAAAGGGCGCGATGAAGCAGAGTCGGGCCCGGACGAAGATGGCCCGGGCAGCGAGGCAGACGATAACGACGCAATCCCCGACGAGATGAACCCGCTACGGGATCTCCGTGCCGTTCTTCATGTTGCGGACGATTCGGAGATTTGGGAGAGGACGTGCAGGTTCTTCTGTCACGACAAAGCACATACGGCATACGACCAGGGCGTCAAGCTGCTCGGAACGACCCTGTGCCTTCACCCTCACCAGATGGAGGCGGTCTACGCGCTGTTGCAGCGGAGCTTTGGCGGGCACTTCAACGGCGGCATCGTGGCGCTCGACACTGGGCTGGGAAAAACCATCGTCAGCCTGGCTGCGGTCGCCGTCATAAGGCTGGTGGAACTCAACCACTACGAGGTTAGACAGGAGTGGAGCACCACCGCGGCCGACAACGCGCGAGTCACTATGCATCGCCGGCATAACCCCCAGGGCGTCACAGGCCCTTGTCCCTCGGGCAACCCATGGAGCATCGAGTGCTGCTGCGTAGCCGACTCATTCAGCTCGGACATCGCCCGGCAGCTGGGACCCGGTCCGTCGCTCGTTTTCACGCCGTCTAGCGTTGCCGGCCAGTTCGCCAAGGAGGCCAAGCGGTATTTGGAGCAGGAGATAGAGCGGCCTGGATCGGATAACGGCCAGCATAGCCGTCAACGGTTTTCGTTCGTAGATACTATCGACCTAAGCACAGGCTCCACCCTTTCACGAGACATCCAAAGCGACATCTTGACGCATTTCCTAGGTGCACGACCGGTTTACGCTCTACCCAAGAAGGGGTACCACGGGATGGCGCCTATGCTTGTCCCGGGTTCGGGTTCCGAGATGGGGTATACAGCAAACCAAGCGCAGCGGCTTTTTCTCAAGCACCGGCTCGTGGTCGTAGGTAGCAGCCCGGCATCGCTCTCGTCAAAGGGCGGTAGCCGCAACTACTTTGCCCGGGCCTACAACTTAGCGCAGCAGCAGAGAAAGTCGCTACGACTATACCTTGCCTCATGGGCGGTGGCGCCTAGGTTCGTCGTCCTAGACGAGTTCCACCTTGTTAAGCATACCTCGACTGTCGTCTACCAGACATTGCAGCAGCTCCGGAGCCAAGCCGGCCCATCTAACCGCTTCAAGCTGGCAGCACTAAGCGCAACGCCGATCTCTGTATCGCTACAGCAAAGCCTGAAGGAGGTACTGTCACTCATCGTATCGCCCGACGACTTGACTGCGTTCTGTACCGCCGCGCAGACGATCGACGCTGCTACGAAGGCCGGCCTACCGAGAGACATGGACAGATACCAGGAGGCAATGAATACGTGCTCCGACCTGCTCGGGCGAGTCATGACGCTCCGCACGACAACCGACCTCTTCCACGGTCAGGTGCTGCTGCCGCTCCCGCCGCTCCGCCACGAACGGGTCCCCTGCAGATCTGCGAGGGCACAGCAGGAGGATTTCAAGCGCAAGATGGGCTTGCTGACGACCGCATGGAGCCAGGAGGCCCGCGCCACGCTTGAGAAACAAACGCCCGCAACTAACGCGGCGATGCGGGATCGCTTCTTTCAGTTCGCCCGCTTCAACCAGTCGTTCATGCGGACGCTCTGGCTCGGGTCGTTTCCGGGTATCGTCGACCTGCCCAACGATATCTCGTCGGACCCAGCCGCATGGTTGAACAGCAACACGATAAACCGTGCCATCACTACGAAGGAGGGCCGTGACAACCACGTTGTCGGCCAATACATCGACGTCATCACCCGCGGCAGCGGAAAAATGGAGCAGCTCCAGCGCTGCCTCGATCGAGCTCTCCATGACATGGATATAGGCGATACGGGAATTGCCGGCCCAGTGCCGCTGAAGAAGCACGCCTGCGTCTTCGCCTCGCGTCCGGGAGTCGCACTCATCATCGCCGCGTACGCGGACAAGCACTGGTCGAGCCAGTGGGAAGTTGTCCTGGTGCTCTCGGCGGCTACCGTAGACGGAAAGAAGGCCATCGAGGGTGCTTTCCGAGACATTCCGATTGGCTGCCCGGCAAAGCCTACGCTCTTCATTGCCACTGTCGGCACCTGCGGCACCGGTCTCGACAGCCTCAAGAAGGCGAACCACGCCATCCTCTTCGACCTGCCGTTCGTCGAGTCCGATTCGAAGCAGGCCTGTGGCCGTGTCTGGAGACCCGGCCAGCGGTTTCCTTGCTACTGGACCGAGCTCTGGGCAGAAGACAGCGAGGCTGAGACACTGATCAACGAGCGCCACGAGAAGCGGACGGACGCTTTTCGGCGCATTCTGGGTCATCGAGGTGGCAACAGCAGTAAGGCAGAAGGTGGCGGCCAGTGATGGAGGGGGTGTGTGTCAGGAAGTGGGCTCGAGGGATATCAAGGGCCACTGCGTCGAGGGTCTAGGTAGTAGCTACGTCACTTTGAGAAATAAACATTGGCTCGCACTGTCCCTCCCAGACACCCACCCCAACTAAGTTATTAGACGGTCGGACCTAAGGTATAGCTGATAACTATCTAACTTTCTCAGTGAACGTATTAGAGCAGCCCAAAGCGTCGCATTTAAACAGCGTTTTAGCAGTGGGTGCTGTCGTTTATGACCCCTATGAGCAGCCCGGCAGCGGTCCTGTACCAGTTTGTCGGAATTAATGGTGCGGAGGATATTTGCGTCGTCGGCACGTTTTCTTCCATCTAGTATCCTATTACCCCATGTTTTCTGCCTCGGGATCCTGTCTATGGATTCCAGGCAGTGTCCGGGACTCTGTTTGCGGGTTTCACCCATTTCCATTGCTCCGGACAGCGCATTTATAGGAGGGCTTCGGGAGACGGCAATGATGGAGTCACTCTAGCAACGGCTCAGGGCTGTCCATCTGTGTCTCTGCAACCTAATATTACAGTAGAGACAGCTCCCTGTTTGCAGGACAACACCGAGAAATCTGGCGAAGTGCTGCCGCGAAGGGAGGTCCACAGGGATCTTCAGCAGATGAGGTCACGTGGCTAGGGGCCGTTTCAGCTCGCTCTGAATTGGGTAAAGGTTGGGTTGCAGAGCGGGGATCCGGAACTTGAATCCTTGCGCTCAACCCCATAGAGCAGTGGATCACGATCTAGCGGACCGAGACACGTTTCCATTCACGGCGGTATGCTACAATTCTTCCGCCGGCGGCCGAAAGCCGGGCCGGTAGCTGAGCACAACATTCCGGATCTCAGATCTCGATCCCCTGGATGTAACAAGATGATATCATAACCCCACTTTAATACAGGTTGGAGAGATTCTCTAAATATAGTAGCAACGGTCACTTTTATCCAAATCTGCGACTGCACAAAGCGCGCGCTTTAGACACAGCGATGATTGGCTCACGGTAGGTTAGTAGTTTGCTACGTTATCGGGATATAATATCTCGTATATGGGAATCTGGCAACAGAAAAGAAGTTTTCCTCTCTCCATCTACCCCTCCCCCCTTATTTTGGTCAACCACATACCCCTGCTTGCCCACTCTTGGTCAGTCAACCACAAACCTCTGCTTGTCTACTCCTAGCCAACCAGAGACCCCTGCTTGCCTACTCCTGGTCAACCAGAGACCCCTGCTCCCTCTTCTAGCCCCACTGTTATTTTCAGTCACTTTTGGCTTCCTTGAGTCCATTTTGGGCTGCAGTGGCTGTTAACAAAAGTCCACCGCCTAAAACGGAACTCACTGCGCCTTGCTAATTGCGGCCACATCTGGCTTCCTCTGTGTTGGCTACTTAAGCTGTCACTTCCTGCTTCCCTGCATGTGGAGTCTATTTCAGGGGTTAAAGGGGCGCCTAATCATCTTATCTCTGTGCACCAGGAATCTGGGTGCTGAAAGCCGAGATCTTGGATCCGGGATCAGAAACCCAAACCTCGGATCGTTAACGGCCTGCAGTTAGTATTAACTTATAGTGCTCGATGTTCGAATGAGACCTGCCGCAAGCAGGCACCTCTCTTTTACAAACACTTAGAGAAACCGATACTAACTATGGACCAATCTGCGCAAGAAATGCTAGAAGGCTCTGGATGTAAAAAGCACTCACTATATAAGCAACCACGGAAAAGGGACAGAAGCGGCGAAAATTTCCGGAAGCGATGGCAGACCCTAGCCAAAACTGGTTATGCTCTTCATCAGGCCTACGGCGCTAGGATCTATTTCTCGATATCTATCCCGAGGACACGAAGAGACTTCGTCTTCCGTTCAGAGAGGGATGTCGTGCCCATCTAGCCGGGTGATTTGGTATGTAGTGTGCCCCTTATGATGCAACAGCTGCTAATAATAAAAGGAAACGATGTATCCCCAGCCAGTTATAGTTACTGGGGATGAGACTGAGGAGGCTTGAAAGCCCGACTTGAAGTCTACAGAGAAGTAGGGAGGAGGGAGATTCTTATTCTATATACGACATCTATAGGGAAAAACTGAACACGACTGTTGAAACAGCCCTGGTACTGTACTTTATAGAGACAGCAAATATAGAAGAGATTGTAAGGAAGTTTACAGCCAACGGCTAGACCGCCTCCCCACAAAGAGGGAGCCTGTAAACGGTGGAACCCACCGTCCTGTGTTGGCCTTATCTTATCAGTGGTGGGGCCCATGTCCCACCTTCCATGGCACAAAGCCCCACTTCCTGTATTTAGACTCCTTCGCATCTTGCAGTCTCCAGAGGATTCCTTTTCCTCCTGCAAGCTCAGTATTCTTACAATACAGTCAGTTGCCTACCAGAGCCATTGAGCCTGGCCTGCAGCTACTGATCCGTGACAGAGCCGGTTCTTGCTGGCGTTCCCTCTATCTTTAGGTCTGAACAGTGTTCCCATGCTTCCAGCGGGTAATTTAAATGTCAATGATGACTTAGAATGAGCAGTATGTAGTCCTAGGGCATTCTGTCCCTAGGACATAGTTAGTCCTAGGGCTAGCTAGCCGTCTTAGGACGTATTTGGTCCTGGGACTAACTAGCTGTCTTAGGACGTGTCCAGTCCTAGGATACGCTATTCCTAGGACGTATTTGGTCCTAAGACACTCTATTCCTAAGACATATTTGGTCTTAGAGCACTCTATTCCTAGGACGTATTTGATCCCGGGACTAACTAGCTGTCTTAGGACGCATCAGGTCCTAGGATACTCTATTCCTAAGACGTATTTGGTCCCAGGACACTTCGTTTCTAGCCAGTCCGCTCAGATCTCCCGCGATTTCGACCGCCGAAAACATCGCGCTCCTCTCGCTTCTCCATCCCATTTCGGTTTTGCCGTCTGCCAATCCCGCCGATCGCCTGCCTGTACACCGGCGAGGCTATGTTATATCCTTCGATAGAGAACGCAGCTTAGCGACCGTGCTCGCGTTCCTCTCTAGTATTACCGACGATCCCAACCACGTCGCTGCGGTATGTGTCGCGGCGGACCATAGGACAACCTCCTTAAAACATGCTACCCGCTGTCAACAAAGCCAAAGCAACAACCCTACGCGAATCGGTTCTTCAGCAGCCCGCCTCATCTTCTGCATAACTGGGCTGTCATCCCCCTCGTCGTATATTCTTTCGGGCTCAGGAAGTCTACTGTTCCTGCTGTATTGGCTCAGTTTCGTCGTCCCTGCGCCAATGCTCCCTAGACAAGCCCGGAGGCCGAAGAGGACTTCTCTAGAGTAGGGTCCTTAGGACTAAATGCGTTGAAAAGGATAAGGAAGGAGAAATATATTGTGAGCAAAGGGACTAAACAGCGAGAGAAATATTGTAAAGGCACCCAATTACGCCCTCCGTACACCATTTTCTAACATATTCCCTTCAAGGAAGTCCCCTGAATCCAAACCAGCTGTTCCAAGTACACTAATCTCTAGCTCTGCCCGAAGGGAGTTGCCGAGAAAGCTGACGTATAAAGTCTTGGCAGCTACAGCATGCCTCCCAGCCATTCCCAAGTACATGCTCTGACCGACGCTCACAAACAGTCCACGCTTTGATCTCCTTGCCATCAGACTCGCAGAGGGACCAGCCATCCTCTTTCCCAGGCTCGGGTTCGGGCTTAAACATCTTCCCCTTCTTCTTCTTCTTATGCTTCCTAGAGACACCGGAGCCCCCGAAGTCATCCTCCTCATTCTTTTCGGGTTCGGGCTCCGTTGCTGGTTCCTTGACAGGCTCGGGTTCGTGCTTAGACTCAGGCTCGGTGTCGAGCTGAGACGTCTGTGCCTTCTTCTTTGCCTTCTTTCCCTTGCTCTTCTTGGAGATGGGGAGCGCCCAGGGGTCATCCTCGTTCTTTTCGGTTTCGGGCTCCAATACTGGTCCCTCGGGCCCGGGCTCGATTGCTGGTTCCTCGGGCTCGGGCTCGTATACCTGTGTCCTAATGGCAAACCGGCCCCAGAAATCATCATCCCTATTCTTGTCAGATTCGAGGCCTGGCTCTGGCTCAGTCTCGGCCTCGCATAGTTTCGGTTCAACTTCTCCCGGCAGGTCCTGCTCACATGTCTCCGGTAGGCCTGGTGATCCGAGCGCAGGCACTGGCATCACGAAAGCAGACTCTTCGAGCGCCTCGGCTTGCGGAGGAGCGTTGAGGCCCCGAGGTAAAATCTTGTGGTCGCGGACCAACTCGACCAGGTTTTTGAAGAGCAAGTCGGCCACCGATATCGTTTTGCGCTTAGCATTCGGTATACCATAATCTGATAGCTCTGATCGATTGCGCAGAAGCGACTCGAGGCCTGACTTCAAATAGCCGCTGAACCATACGTCGTCTGCGCTGGGCTCTGGATATGCATCCCGCACAATCTCAAGGACCACAGAGAAGGGTAGTCCGTTTCCAAGCCTCTCAATCTCGAGTTTGGCAAGTTCCTCGAGCGAGGACAGCTCATATTCTCGAGCCAAGGCGTAGACCTGGATACTTGTCGTAAACTCCGCAGCGGCCTCTTCATGAGGAGACAGCCCTTTTGGTTTGAGGCACTGGTAGGTGTCGGTGAAGAGGTAATGGGCAAGAACATGTCCAACTTCCTGAGTAATCTCGAGCCGCGGGGTTGTGCTCCATATAGAGGTACAGGGCAGCTTTGGGCACCTGCGAAGAAGGGGACTTGGAATGTTGAGTGCTGTCCCGTCCTTTAACAGCAAGCTGACGATGTCGGCTGTATACGGGCTGATATTTTGTTAGCGTAAAACGTGGTGTAGCCCGCTAGAACACACTTACGATGATTCGGGTCGCATGTCGACTTCCTCAGGGAAACGGTCTGCACCGGTGGCCGACTTTTTCTCTTTTGCCATATTGTCAATTGGGCGGCGGGCAGATGTATGAACAATAGGCTCGTAGAATCGTCTGCGTAGTGCGGCCACTGTAGCGGAGGATTGAAGAGCAAAGCCGAGATCAGTGGGCCTGTCGTCTCCTTTATGCTCATTGACCAAAGTGCGGGGTTGAGGGCTACCAGCTGTAGGCTGATGCGCCTCTTGCGTATGCAGCGCCAACTCACGAGCTGCACCATTGGCCACGGACTCGACTGCGTTGGCTTGCCATATGCAAAGCCTTCGTTGCTTTGTCGTGTCGGTTCTCCGGTTCGCACTACGCACCAGGCCAGGAAGCCGCGTTGCACGCAGTTGTGACGAAGTTACAGCCCGACACGGCGTGCGGAGATGATTGAGCGGCCCCACGGCCCCGGCAGAGTCCGCAAGCGGGGCACAGCGGAGCCACGTTGCGGACGTCAGATTCCGGCGGCCGAGGCAATGAATCCGTCAGGTGCCAGCCGCGTTCTATTCCTCGTCGTCGTGGCGACAGGCTTTGCACCATTGACTCCGAAGACCTGGGCATTCTGGGTCTGCCTCGTCCCTCCAGGCGAGGCGCGGTTCCCGCCACGGATGCGGTGCCGGAAACCCCGACGCATGCTCTACGACAGGCCCTCTCAAGTCAAGACAATAGGATTGTTGAAACTCGAACCGGGCTCATCCTTCGCCTTCTTCCCCAGCCTTCTCATGGGCTGTCTTGACACGCGGCCACCGAGCGTACCTGCAAGCGGCCGTCTCGGGACAGAGCCAATGCACTGCTGCCGCAGAGGCTTTATGTTGTGCACGGACCGACTGCGAGTTAGAAAATCCAAACTCTCAGTTGGTCCGTGCCCTGCTACACTGTGGGGCCACGCCGGGCCTCCACGTTTTTCAGGTAGGGAGGGCAGTGCATTGGTAAGGCATTTTCCGGGGGCACTGAATTGGGATGTCCGCGTCCGTGCGTAATGCGTTGCAGGCAGCAGCCGCACGGGTATAAAGGTTGTGACCAAGGACTTGTACGTTCCAGGTTCTCTTTCCCCTACGACCGCTAACAGCACGCTTCTACTGCTGGTCTGGGAGTTCCCCTACACGCACGCACAGTCGCGATGAAGCATCAGGAGGACGACCCGAGGAGGTGGCTGTTCTACCACGGACCGATTCCCTACCAGCCGCAGTCACCTGTGGATGAGCTGCCTTGCAATGTACGACGAGTCTGGATGGAGTTCTGCAACAACTACTCGATTTCTAGCCCGACGACAGAGTTCAAGAACTATTCACGATATGAGGACATGTTCCTACGATATCTGAAGCAAAGCCACTTTTGCGACGATACGACGTTGGGTTGCTGGCAGCGCTTTTTCAGCTGTCTGGCCGAGCAGGGCTTTACCAATGCCAATGTCTGGTGTCCTTTCCACTGCGCTGTGACCCAAAATCCGGTCATCAGGCTTGTCGTTCTGAGTTGCAGCTACCTCTGTCAGGCTTGCTGGGAGGTCGTGGACTCTCTTCTTCGCATGGTTCCTCCTGCACCTGCGAGTCCTTCGTCGTCGTTGTGGACTTAGTGGGTTTCGGGCCCCTCGGAGGGCCCTGGCCCTTTCCCCGACTCCTGATGTTCTTCGTGAGGGGCGTCCCCCTCCAGTTCTTCTTGACCAGCGTCCAGCGCGTCAAGCTGCGGGAGTTCTTCTAGTTTCGTCCGTTGGGTCCACAGTCCATTGCGATGGGCTTCCCTGAGTTTCTGCCCCATATGCATGATGCAGTCTGGGCTTTCGCACATGCCATCTACTGTAGCCCGTACGCAGGCTTCCGGCCATGCTCTCTTGGGCACTGCGTAGATGACGCCGTCGTAGGTGTTCCTGATTTCCCACAGGCGCGAGTCCTCGTTTCGTCCTGCGTCCCAAAGCCACCATACTGGCTGTGGTTTGGCGTCCTTGTCAACTGGGCGTATAGGCCAGTGATCGTTGTCGAACTTCGACCGGAAGTGGTACCGGCATCCATGCGCGATACACTGGAACCAAGGGTGCAGTCGAACAGCGTCTCCTTTCTCGTACTAGAATACCTCCCCATATCCCTGTTGCTCCACCTCATATGTCTTGAGGCCTCTGCTAGTAGTAGGGTGCTTGTTCCAAAACTTCCGCCACGTTGGCTCTTCCTTGTTGCGTTCCCGTGCTTGTCGTAGGGCCAACTAGTATTCCCATTCCGGGTTCCGGACTTCGTCGGGTTTCCCATTGTCAAGGTATTCTTCTAGTCCGTCCCAAGAGTTTTCGTACCCTTCTTCTTCCATTCTCCTCAGCTTAGTTTTGACGAATTCCAACTGGTTCATCAGCCGGGCTTTTTCTGCCCCTAGGTTTCGGATAGTGGTTCGGAGCTCGGCTTGTCCTTCTTCTAGCTCCATGACTTGTTGCGCGAGAAACACAGGGTTGGGTCCAGCTGGTTCGTCAGCCGATTGGCGCGTTCTCCATCGCCCGTCTTCGTCCTGGGTCAACTGGAGCCCCCATGATTCTGCGAGTTGTCGTGCGGCTTCAGTGGCGATGTCGTAACCAGCGACAGGTTCCTTGAACGTATCGTGCTGGTCTGATCCTTCTAACTAAGAGGTGTCATCCGACCCTCCTATAGCCAGGTATCGTTCGATATCGTCGTCGTAGTCGCTCTATATATAGCTTGCTACAGCAACCTCGGTGATTCGCACCTTCGTAGTTGACTCGATCGTAGCATTTTCCTTGCCGGATACTGGTCTCCAGTCCTTTTTCTGGCTGCGACACTCCCGCTTGAAGTGCCCCTTTTTGCCGCAGTTGAAACAGGTGATCTGGGATTTGTCTTTCGATCCCTTCTTTGTTTCGCGTTGGGTGGCATCCACGTCCATAGGTCCTGCATGGGTGCCATACGCCGTGCTGGGGTACTGGCGCTTTTTGCCGTGGTTAGCCTAGTTGCGACCACCATTGTATTGTCCCCCGATGATGAGTCGTCCATAGCCTTTCCGTTGCTGCTTTCTAGCATACAATCGGTCGTCGATCCATACTGCTCTAGCGATATATTCATCGAGAGTCGCAGGTCGGTCTTCCTTATACAGCTCGTCCTTCACATCCTCCTTGAGGCCATTATAGAACAACTGCATCAGGCGCACCTCGTTGATACCGGCCCTAATAGCGTCTTGTCGGAACAGGGTCGCGTATATTGATGCCGACTTCGTCTGCCGTAGGCGTGCGAGCCGATCCTAAGCGTGGGTCGTCTCGTCTTGGTCCCCGAACACCCTAGTGAGTTCCTTCTCAAACTCCTCGTAGTCGCCAAACACCCGCTACGTGAACGACTGCTGCTTCTTGGCTTCGTTCTTAACGTAATCCTTGAGGGTGGGCTCGAACCATCGGGCGGCTCGGCCCCCGAGTCGAGAGGCTGCGTACCGGGTCTTGGTATCTTCGTCAGGGAAACGAACATCGTAGTGCTCGATGTAGGAGGACATCTCCGTGAAGAACCGCGAGAGGTCCTCCTATTCCCCATAAAACTTGTCGGGTGCTTCGATCTTGAGTTTAGCTCTCTCGGCGTCATCGAGCTTACTATAGACTTCATTGATGAGGCTCTGATGGACGGCCGCCTCCTTCTCCAGCTCAGCGATCTTAGCTTGGAGCGTGGCAACAATGCTGGCAGTGTCGTCCGTGGGTGCAGAGCCTATGCTGACGTTGGAGCTGGCGCGACTCATGGCGTCGGATTGGTACCTTCGATCTGAACCGTGACAAAGTCAAAGGGAGTGAGCAACGTGTGACGAAACCCAGGCAGTCCTGCCTCTGAAAGGGTTCTTCTGTCGAAGGTATCGCTGGTCGGGCTGTAGGTCTCGGTGAAGCCAAAAGGTTCACAACAATTGCACAAGCAATTGCCTCAATAGTAGGTAAGGTGAACTGCTTGTATTTCTCACTGGCGAACTCCCAGAGTCCTCCAGAACGAATGACTATATACTGGCTTGTTTTCCCAGAGTCCTCCAGAACGAGTGACTATATACTAACTATTTTCTGTGGACGCTCGTGCTCGCCAGCGTCCCTGGGCGTCCATATGGTCGCTCCTGGGCGCTGTCGTCCCTTGGCGCCCTCATGAATCGTCCGCGACATTCCGTGTGTCCCGATTGGCGTTCCTGTCGGCTGCACAGCCCCACCTGGCTGGCCTATATGGTTGGTTCGTGACAATACTTCTAGTGCTATAATTATAGTCGCCGTGGCTGTCGGGGAGTGTGACCGACCGTACAGGACCCGCGCGAAGGATTCCACGTTTAGTGACAGGCTGCCGATCGAGTAGGTTGTAGATAATGCAGCACCCCACGCAGCTCGCGTAACCAGGGCGTTGCTGACAGTCCATGGGATTGGGTGCATTGTGTGGCTGGCACGGAGCCCAGACTTCGGTCCTATAGAAAATGTGTGGTTTTGGATGAAAAACTGGATCGAGGAACGCTATGATGTTCAACGGTTAACCCGGGCACAGCTTCGCAGGGCTGTTCAGGAGGTTTGGGATGCGGTTCGAACAGAATTCTTACGGCAGTTGGCTCACCCAATACCCCGACGACGGCTTAAGACAGGTCATTGCAAATGAAAGGAGGAGAATTGGGTATTAGGTACTTTGGCTGCAGTAGAAAAGTGTATGTGCTTGACGGTATCTTGACTTGTTCCTGGGCCGTGCAGTGGTTTTTCCAGCTCTGGTTAGTCGGTGGGGCAAGTCGACCACTAACTTCCAATATCCAGTGACGAGGTACTGGCCCGTCCTGTGTCGCAACCGGGCAAAACACATCGCAAGCCTCAGATCCACCACACCCAGTGGTCCCACCAAGCCATCAATGAAGGCATTACAGGCGAGGACGTTGATTGGGAGAGATGATGGCGAGGCCAATGCGTCATACGCATGGTAAATGTTGTATTAAGGCAATCACCTGGTTCCAACCGAACCTACAGTACCTGACGGCCTACCAATACTTCGTCTGCAATATAATGATGCTATCACCAACACAAGCCCCACACACTCTCCCCATCTCTCAGGGGTTGGCCGCCGCCGCTTCCATTAACAGTTGCCCGGCTGGGCTACCCGTTTCTAGCAGTTGAGAGCCATTGCCTCTTGATCCTAGCTGCGCTCTCGCCGTTGCCACCCTACGGACTATCAGCGACGATTTGACGCGAAGCAACCTCGACCAGTTCACCTGTACCGCTACCGGTATGCCACAGCCGGGCAGCGGGTGTGATCGCCAAGGACCCGATCTACTCCGTCCTCTTCACCCTTTCAGCACCCTTTGCCGACATGGACCTGGTGACCCGCCCAACAATCTCTTGGGCCCTTTTCGGTCTCTTCACCCTTTCAGCACCCTTTGCTGACATGGACCTGGTAACCCGCCCAACAATCTCCTGGGCCCTTTTCGGTCTCTTCTCCTGCTCGACTTCCTCCATCTGCTCCTCTTCTTCCTGCAATCTCTTGACCATCCGCTCCTGCCCGTTTTCCTCCAAGATGGGCCATAGACGCTTCTCCTCGTCCTCACGGCCAATATAATCTGCTAGAACCTCTCCGTCACGACACCATGGCGCGAAAACTCGCATTATTTGTTGGGGCCAGCGCTTGAAGTCCTTCTCGTAGCCTTCCCAATCCTCGCCGCTGATTACCAGCATCGGATCGCTGACAAGCTGCACTACACGGACAGGCCGCTCACCGGGCGGGAGCTGAGAGATTTCCGGTGTCCCTACCACACTCATCCAGTCACGGTCGACCGGAAACCCCCAGAGACTATTGCTGCCAATTGGAATGAACCTAATCGTGTAGCTGGGAATCATGCCGTGGATAAAAAACCTCAGCTCCAACGCGTGGTAGAGCATGTCTTTGATCATGTCGCACACTTCATGCTCCTCATCGTCGGGGTCCTCGCACCTAAGATCCCAATTCACGTCGTGATCCCGATCCGGAATCTTGGCATGTCCGTCGTCGACGAGGAGCCTGAGCGACTTCTTGAAGTGAGGAATAAAATCGGCGGCCGTAACATATTCCTTCAGCCCCAGTCCGTCCACCACTAGGGATTCTATGAGGCGCCTCAGCATATGGAACTGGCGGCATAGTGTTTCTGGGAACATTGACTCCTTTTCGCCGGTACGCAATCCTGGGATATGTCGTGTCAGCATGGTTTGGGGCTTGCGAAGAGGGCACGAGGGAGAGGTCCTCACCATCCAGGGCCCGACGAAGCGCTCGAACATGCTCCCAAACTGGAGATGCGCAGGGGACAAGTTCGTCGCCTTGTGCGTCCCCCGAGAACGAGAAGATGTTGTCATCAAGATAATGCCAGATCCAAGCCCGGACCATGGCCTCTTGATGGTCAGGGAAAGGCGAGTCCCAGAGCTGCCTGGCGAGGGGAGACCAACGGCTCATCCTCTCTCGGACTGTAGGATGCAACGTATCCCAGGCCGCAAGGCCGCGCCTCACCATATCCATGGCAACTTCGGGAACGGAACCTCGCAAGGGAAACAAAGCCCCTAGCAACAAACATCACGTCAGGATCCAGGAACAGAAAGGCTTAGGATAAAGGGGCGGGTTAATGATAACGAATTGTTGCTTACAGTCATCCAAGAACTCCTCGGATGGCTCACCCCGGTACTCGTCGAGATCCAGATGGAATCGGACCCAGCCCTCGCCGGACTTGCAACACACAGCGGGGCATGTCGGACTGGCATAGACCACGTTCCAGGGGTCACAGGGGATGCGGGCCAGCCTGCTCCGCAAAGTCTCTTGTGTTTGACTGCCATCGCCGCCTCCGATGGCCGAGGCCGAACGTGCTTTGGCCCAGACCGTGCCCAAGGGGGCCCAGCCCGCACTGGACAGCGAAGTCTCTCGTGTTTGACTGCCAGCGCCGCCTCCGACGGGCGAGGCCGAACGTGCTTTGCCAGCCGAAGCGTCCTCCTCTTTGGATGTCATGTTTTAGCGAGGGTACCGGTAATATGATGAGTCGTTGAGGAGAATCCGAGTGCATGCGTCTCTGCCGTGGCCTCTGCGCTGCCATTTTGAAGGATTATCAGCTCATATTTCAAACAAAACCACCAGGTCGGGGTCACGCCCGGGGGGTTGGGCGCAAGTGAAACCCCGTCAAAGAGGGGTATCTTTTTCTTTCTCCCTCAGCCGGGGCTAAGCCGCCGGAAGCGGAAACACCAGAGCGTTGAGTCTGCCGCTGCCCAGGTGTTGCGGCAAGACAATTGGATCGGCCGCCTGGAATGCCCGGAGCCCCGGACACGGGCTGTTGCGTAGTAACTTGGTAGGTATGCGTGTGGCGTGGAGTGGGCAAACGAGACAAAGATTCAATTGGCTAATATTAGTGTGCTTGGCTGCTTCCGGCATCCGCTTCTCCCTAAACTGGACAAAGGGCAACGGCTGGCTTGGTTGGCATATTGGGTAACTTTCAGATGCAGCCGTAAGATTTAGAGAGCCTGGGCTGCCAGGCTTTGCAATGTGTCTCATGTCGGATGCTTCACCGCCGGCTAGTGTCACCTTTTGCAAACGCACAATCAGATCGTTCAGGGGCTTCAGATGCAGTTATCAGATAACTTACCTTACAGAGAGCGGCAGGCTTTGCAATATGTCTCTCAGCTCTTACAGGACGCTTCACCGCGGGCTAGCAGTCATTTTGCAAACGCATAATCATTTGTTTTAAGGGCTTCAAGTGCAGTCGTCAGATACAGAGAGCGGTAGGATTTGCAATGTGTCTCACAGCAAGATGCCTCACCGCCGGCCTGCAGACACCGTGCAAATCCGCGAGCAAGTGGAAATGACATCTAACATTGGAGCTGATCCATAAAGGTTGACGGCCGGGATTGGATCGTTGGAAAATCTCAAGCAGGTTACCTCTCAGGCTTCTCACTCTGTTACTCAAGCCCTTGTTCAGATTCCACGACGACAAGCGACTGACTGCCACTCTATCAGCATTCAGCAGTCCGCTGCCAGGCAACATGACGACGCCGTACAGGCTCTCTATCGGCATCGATTTCGGCGTGTGGTGAGTCTTGATCTTGCCCTTCGCTCGCGCTTGCGAGATTTCCCCTGGCATCATGATCCCGAGACGCAAAGGGCGGCGTCTAACACGGCGCCTCTTCCAGCACGAGCGGGGTTTCGTACTGCCTGTTGGGCCCAAATGAAGCGGTGTCGTCGGCCGTCGAAATCCTGTTCGGCAACAAACGCAAGAATCTGGTGCCGTCCGCGTTGGGCGTCAATGGCAACTGGGGTAACGACATCGCAGCAGGCGAAGACAAATTCACGCTGTTCAAGCTTCAGCTTCTCCACGCCGACGATCTACTTCAGAGCTATCGCCAAACACCAGAGCAGCTTGCATTCGTCCGGGATGCCCTTGGGAAGATTGAGATAGCGAGTAAGACCGGCGTCGACGTCGTGGCAGAGTACCTGCGCCGCTTGTGGGCCTCTGCGGCCGACTCTCTTTCCCGCATCTTGAGACGCAAGGGCCTGAGCCTTAGTGATGTAGACGTCCGCTTTGTCTTTGGTATCCCTGCTGTCTGGCGTGTGGGTACTCGCTCGCGTATGGAAGAGGCCATCCAGCACTCGGGGCTTCTCGAGTTAGGCGATAGGCCTCCGGCACCACTCGACTTCATTGCCGAACCCGAAGCTGCTGCTATCGCCACGTTTCCTCGACTTGCTCCGAGCTATAATCTGCAGGATGGGCAGACTATTGTGATCTGCGACTGCGGTGGCGGTACAGTGGTAGGGGGAACCCTGGTACTAGCCCCCTTTCTATGCCGCCTCTTGCTAATCCAAGTATCCGCAGGATGTGATTTCGTATAAGATCACCTCACTCGAAACCCTGACCGTCAGGGAGATTGTGTCCGGAGAGGGGCAACTATTGGGCGATATGTTTATGAAGAGCGCCTTGGTAGCACTGATCAAGTCGCGCGTCCAAGAGGACTACCGTGACAATGCAGACCTTGACCTCGCTGACCTTGATAATGAAATTGAGGCGGCCTGGGCCAGAGTGTCTAGAATCCAGGGCAATACTATGAGGAGAGCGGGCTGGTGCCACCGGTTGGACATCACATACGTCGGTGGCCGCCTCGGACGGCAAGTCGTGCTTTCCGGGTAGGCATCCTTTTCAAGCTTCAGAGGTCTTGACCTGCTCCGAGGCAAGCTAACTAGACTATACCTAGACGAGATGTTCTACGCGCTCTCAACACCTGCACTGACAGCATCGTCAGACTTCTTCGGACGTAAATGGACGGGGTGGAGGAGAAGACCGGTAGAGGGCCCGATGTAGGTCTCCCTGTTCGCCTCCCCCCCCCCCCCCCCCCCCCCCCTGGCGCTATACTACAGTCCACCTGGTATAGCTGACTCAATCACTACCTTCTTCTCCAGCTCATTGTGGTTGTCGGCGGCTTTGGCCGCAGCGAATTTCTGCAATCGGAGCTCCGCCGTAATTTAGGTCGTAACAATGTCGCATTTACTGGGCGAGATGGGTATGTCTTCTGGGCCCTATCAAAGTGGTTTCACGGATAGTAACTTAGCTGGTGTCATTTTGCAGGATGATTGCAGTCAAGCATGGCGCAGCGATGCACGGTGCCCTCGGAAATTTCGTCGCCATGAACCAACATGAAGCGGACCAATTCAACCTTCCACAGGTCACCAATGTCCCCCCCACCATTCATATCCGCTCGCGGGTTGCCCGATATAGCTACGGCTATTCCGTTCCTAACGGGGCCTGGAACGCCATCACCTGGTTCGTCACAAAGGTTGGTCCCGCCTCGGCCGCGCCCTTCCCCCCATTTAATCCGCATTCTTCAAGCAGCTATTAGTATGGACAGTTCACTGATCTTCTGCACCCCGAACGCTCCAGGGCCAAGACGTCGACTTCTCTGCCACCTTCACGCTTCCCCGCAACGCATTCATTTTCACGATCCAGAACAGGCCTTGCGCAGTGATCTACCGCTCGCCTCAGTCTGCACCTTCCAATGAAGAAGCCCGGCAGGAGTGCCGAATCAAGTGTGAACGCCCTGATATCCTGGGCCAGTTGCAGTCGGTGCCGGTCAGAATGCGACTGATGGGCTCCGGGATGCAGTTCGAGGTCCATGGCGCAGGAAATGAGCAGGAAACCACATTCACTGTGCTATATCCGTATTGAGGCGTCTTCTGGCACCAGCCGTTTTACCAGATTGCTCACTTGATGTCTCCTCCGGCGTAGAGACCTCCCTGTGCCTAGAGATCTATTTGCTTATAGGAGAACCACTTAGCAGAATGGGCCTATTTCTTGCAACAGGCGAAGCAGAAACGTTACCATTGCGGCGCCCCCGGATCTGCTAAGACGTTTTCCCGGCCGTGTGACCGTAAGAAACACCAACGATTCCATGCTAGCACACTTACTTTTATATTATATGCCCGGAGTGCCGCAAGGGGTTCCGTTCGCTACCACACCTCGCCAGGCACAAAGTAACACACATCCGGAGGGAGTTGAGGGCGCGTTAGGTGTGTAGGCTCAGAAGCTGCACCAACAGCCATCTCCGATAGCGACCCTGATCACTCAACAGCCGGGGGTGCACCGCAGCCTCTCCTTCTACGGCATGCGCAACCCGGCTAGCGACAGCATGAGCTGGCCGCACAATGGACGCCTGAGCGTATGGACTCGATCTTTGTCAGTTATTTTGTTTTTAATCTAGGAGGATGGGTAGGTGGTTTGTAATATCTATATTTGTTTCCGTTTCCCTTGTAATCTACACCATTACCTAGAAACCAACATCGTGTAGCAACTTAAGAACGACGCATCCGGCCGAAAGACGTAGCAAGCAGATTGGTTTAGCAGTGTCAACGAATCTTCCCCTGTCCGTAGCAAAACACCCCTGATGCGACTATCAAGAACTCTACAATCCAAAATTTTCTTCGCGCCATACAATATTCCAGAGTTGTTCCAAGTTACAAATGCCAGTAATAGCTGCCTATTCTGCTCCCTGAGCAAGTCGAACACATAGCCGAATAAACTATGGCGGATAGCTTCTACTGACTTGATCGCCAACCAGCTCCAAACTTGAGTTGCTAACCCTTAAATCATGACTAAAACGATTAGCTGGTATTATCCCTTCGCTTAAAGAAATTAAGACTTACACGATTCTTTGAGTTTAAGTCGAGTAAACAAGAAGCAGGAGGGAAGACAGCTTAGAAAGTAGTCACCATCTTTTACCGATCCGACGGCGTTCGACGATCTTGCGTCGTTGAACCTGGCCTTCCAGCGCGTCTTGGTAGATGTTGATAGCAATGCTATCGGCACCAACGCCTCGTTTCCGCTGAAACATCCCACTTCTTCGTTCCCTTGCGATTATCTCTTTTAAGAAGGCGAAGAGATGTACTAACCGGGCGTATGCCAGCCACTGGATCACGCCATCTGTCGTAGAAATCGTTCGTTCGATCGTCTAGAATGCGAGAATAAAGCGTGAGTCTTGGCTTGATATCGTAGAGGGGAGAGTAGTTTGAGAAAGAATTTGGACCCAGCTATCCCAGATACTGGCACAACTCAAGGCAAAGTCATCAAGGGTCTTGTGTTGAACGAATTCGTTATGAAGGAGTTGTGCCATGGCTATCCTCTGATCATCAATGCTTGTATTCTCGTCCATTTTAGGAGAGAACATTGCGCATACTATAGATCTTAAACGATAAAAAGTCTATACTATTAAATAGCAAGCTTTATGCGGCGCAATGTCGCCTCTACGCCATGGTCAGACATTCGAAATAATTACATTTCTAATACATATTTAGCAATACCTACCTTCTAAGAATAGCGCTTAAGCCATCGCCATTAGACCGAAAGCAAATTCGGACCAACGCTAAATCACTCCGATTCTACGGCAGAGGTCGGGGCGAGTTGCCGGCTTGGCGGGTTCTCCGGCTTGGCATAGGTAGTTAGCTCGGGCGGCACCTCGGCCGCACAACTCGGGCGGCACAGCTCGGGCGGCACGGCCTATGTAGGTTAGGCAATTATAGTAAACGGCGCAACCACGGCAAGCATGGCGGCGCACCGGACAAGCATGGTGGCGCAACCCGGACAAGCATGGCAGCGAGCATAGCAGCACAAGCAGAACCTGATCTGTGAAACAGCAGCTTCAAGTATATACTAAGGCTTCATGCTAGCTTGCTTGCCAGTATTGCTACAGCCTAATTAACATGGCACCCACTTGTACCAATGTTCATCGCTCCCAGGAACAACCCTTGGCGTCCGGTTAGTTGGAGATGATCCCCATCTCGAACGAAGTCTAATCGATTTGACAGGTCATCACAAGGAGATGCAAGCCCTCGAAGAATTACCGGCGGATATCGCGGTATGGATAGCTGAGCAAATAACAGCAATGGCTCGCTGAGATGGCCACGGAGCATGCTCGGCTCCAGCAGAACAAGGAGGTCAGAACGTTGTCGCCAGATTTCAGCAAGCCCTCTTGTTGGGTGAGTGTTCTGAGCTCAGTCAGCCATCGGGCATAGATGCCCTCCGCATGGTATACGTCGAGGAACCAGGTGAGTGGCCTGTGGTCAGTGTGTATGGTAAATGGCTCTAGGGCGAGGAAGTAGTGGGAGCTGTCCAGAGTGCTGTCCAGTCTCGAACCCAGGTTAAATCCATGCTGGCCTAAGGCCCACAGTCAGGTGACCAGGTGGATGACCGACTGCCAGATCTCAGGGAAGTGTGACAGTGGAACCCACCGTACGTACCATGGCACAGGCCATTGCTTAGCCATATGCCCGGCTTCCGGTGGGTGCATGCATGATTGGTCGACCAGGTTGGTGCCCCACCTTCCACATCTGGGCATGTGCCCCACATCCTGTATTTAGACTTCTTCGCATCTTGCAGCCTCGAGGATTCCTTTCCTCCTGCAAGTTCAGTATTCCTGCAATACAGTCAGTTGCCCACCAGAGCCATCGAGCCTAGCCTGCGACGACGGCTCCCGTGACAACCTACCAGGATGTCCTGAAGAAATCCACGACACAACCCCTGACCTGGGACGACCCAAAATCCCGTCTTCGGCCTGAGCATGCGACGAACTGTTACGCGGCTGCTGCCCCGGCGAGACGGGGGCAGTGAAAATCCACTCAGAAAACGACAATTAGTCGAACCTGCGACCTGAGCATGCTTTGAACTGCTCCCCGATGGACAGGTCCTTTCACCGTCAGTGTTACAGGAGGAGATGTCCGAAAGGACCATAGCCAGCCGCATAGGCGGAGAGCTCGACATGGTGTACCTCCGCCTGCACAAGGGGTACCACCTGCCCGGCAAGCCCAGCCGGAAATGGTCGTCCCAGCGGGCTGGTCCCTTCAAGATCGTCCGGAAGGTCTATAACCTCGCATACAAACTGGACTTTCCGAAATCCTGGAAGGTTTGGCCGGTCGTTTCGGCCGCCCAGCTCTACAAGGTGCCCCAAGAACCGGACCCCTTCGAACGCGTGACGCCGCCCCCGCCGCCGGTCATAGTGAACGATGAAGAGCAATGGGAGCTCGAGAGGATTGTTGACCGCCGCATTCGCTAGAGAAACAAGAAACCCGCTGTTGAGTACCTTGTCAAGTACCTCGGCTGGGAGGACATGCACAACCAGTGGGTCCAGAGAGTTTACCTTGTTGACGGCGCCCGAGAAATGGTCGAGGAGTACGAAAAGAAACACCCTATCGACTGAAACAAGGAGTATAAGGAGAAGGGCATCAAGCGCAAAGAATACGAGGCCATCAAGGAAATCCCGAAGCTCGAGAACCAGATCCGAATCGACTTGCCGGTCAGGAAGGATTTGGGCGAGTTCCAGAAAATCGATGTCGAATGACGGCCACGCCATCTGCCAATTCAACACTTAAGAATCGGGGACGATTAGGTCTTTTCCACAAAGAAGGGCAGTTTATATGTTTTCCTTACCTATCGCCTGTTTTCTCCATTGCAACTGTTTCCATTACCTTTCCTACCCTCGTTACCGCGCGCCTCCCTGCGTTCATCACGTTCGTTGCTAAGGCTAAGCATGCCCATGACCCCAGAAACCTTCCCGGCATGAGAAAGAGGGTGTAATACTGATCATTTTGCGCACCTGCCAAACGGTCACGGGCCAGGACCGACTCTGCCTACAAATTCTATTCAAAATTTCGGTGGCTTCCACCATTTCTTCCCTTTCTACGACATCATTTCTTCCACAGCCGGTCGTCAAACCCAACTTCAAGCCCACAACACCTGTTTCTGAGCCCTGTGATAATTTTTCCTTGTCTCTACTTATTTCTTCTATTCGGAAACATACCCGTCATCCTGTCACAAGTGTTATTTTCCCGGCGAGCAAGAAAAAACATGCCCGGCGCTCGTCAAGGTCCAAAGCGTAAGGCGAAACCTACCACGCCTGGCAACGAAAAGCCGGCGCGAGGCGAGAAGAAGAAGGAGTTGGCCACTCCGATTGAGATCTCTGACGACGATGAGGAGCAAGACATCGTCGACCTCAGCCCGATCAATGATTCGGTCCATACTAGCAGCATGGCTCTCCAGCGGGAGGTTAGCGACGCCAACACCGTTTACGACACGCGCAACCACTGGGAGCGCGACGAGTTGGTCTTCACGCGCTTCGGTACCTACGAAGACATCTTCGGGAAGACGGAACAGCCGCTCGTGAAACTGAGCCCTGCTACCGGGGACATAACCTGGAAGCTGACCGAAGGGGTCTCCATTAAGACACCCCACGCGATGGTCAGACAAGTCCGGAACTCCCCTCATCTCCCGGAAGCCCTCTTCGATTTTCGGTTACAGCAGTGGTGTGACGACAACCGACACCGCGGGGAAACGATCCGAGCTGACAACTGGAAGCGTTTCGTCTGGTCTGACGAAGAACTGCGGAGCAGTGGCGTACGGATTCCACGTCTCGAGGTAGAATATGCCTTTATTAAGAGCAAGGAGCAACGTCAAGGCTTCGCATACACCGTGCTCGCTGGAACAAACATTGCCGTTGACGAAGAGGAAGCCATGGCGTACATCGGGGTGAACCCCCAGTACATCACAGTCGGTGCCTATGCCCATGAGTACCACGCTTTCATCAACCCGCACGGTGGGCATTCGGGACGATGGAAGGATCAGAACATGAGTGAGGACATCGGGGGCCACTACCCGATTACCTTTTCGCTTGGAGCGGTCAGCGGAGAGTGGCGAGAATTGGAGGCCCGCGATTACGAGGAGTTTAAGCGCCTGCCCAACCAGGAGAAAGTAGAGAAGCGACGGACCTGGAGCACCCCCCTGCAGCTAGTGCAAAAGGCAGTTGGCAAGGCCATCGCGAGATTTTCCTCGACTTCACGTCTTTCATTGGCCCAGCCTGTCCAGGCCTCGGCGTCTGATCGCCCCAAGATGCGGCAATTTGAGACGAGTCAGTTCGAGCCAATCCATGGCAGCACGCCCACACCGGTCACGCCGCTCGGAAAGAACGTCATTCCAGAGAGCCCTGACGCTGGCCCGGTCACCCAGGCCAAGGAACCCTCCACCGAAGCAAACATGAGCGACGACGACCACGATGACAGCCTGAGCCTCGCATTTCACGACGCCGACCTCTCTGACCCCGAGTCTGAATCGGGCAACGACTTCGAGGTTGAGGCCGAGCCTGAACCCGAGACTGAACCCGCCGCCAAAAAGGTAGAAGGCTTTGAGGGTAAAAGAGGTAAACCCGTGGTGCCCTGCGAGGGCCTCGTGGGGACCGAATACGACCCGTTTAAGTCGGATAAGATGGTGCAAAGCGGTGCGCTGCATGCCATCCCTGACGAGCCCTGGGTGCACAAGAAGGTCATCGCGCCCATCGAGCTGTCACTCGCCCGAGCAAGGTGGGAGTGCCGCCACCTCGAGGATAGGTCAATCCTCTGGAAGATCGCGGCGTTCGTCAAGCAGTTCAACGACGACGTCTCCAAGGATCCGAATCGGACCTGGGGGCACAATGCCGCTGGTCGCCGGCTCAGAGACCGGCTCAAGGGCACGCTTATCCAAAAGGTTGAGACTGGCGTCGTACAGGGTCTGCCGGACCCGGCAGAGATTCTTGCCTATCGATACTGCGCTCCGAATGGCACCTGCAGCGGTATCATCGACACCTACCTCGCGGAACTCGGGATCCTCCACTATGGCCAAATCAACCATGCTGCCCCGGTTGGAGCTAAGGACGTCGATCGCGCCAAGCAGGCACGCGAGCTCGAGGAACTGCGCGCGCAAGTTGCTCAACTTAATGAAGCCATGGCCCAGAGGGTCACCCAGGATGAAGTGCTCACGGCCCTCAAGGCCGTGGCTGACAGGCAGGATCGGGGCAATGCGGAAGCCCTGGATCGTCACGAGGTGCTCAAGAAGGAGGTGGAGCGCTTGGTCAACGCCGAGAAAGACCGGGATGCCAAGATTGCCGAACTCGTCACCAAGGTTGCGGCACTGCAGAAGGAGCTGAAGGACGTCAAGACCCAGCAGAAGGAAACGAAGGAGGTCAAGACCTCGCCCCCCCCCGCAACTCCTGCGGCCAGACGTACCGCAATCAGCCAGCCCGCCGCCGCGGCTAACCAGGGCTCTCAGTCCACGGCCACCAGGAAGAGACCGCGTGAGGCGGAGACTCCAGCCACGGGCACGCGCACCACCAGGGGAGGAACGGGAGCGAATGCAGCTGCCGAAAATGAGCGGCCTGCCACGCGGGCGCGCACGATGCCTGCGCCGGCGCCCCCGCGCACGAATATCATTGACTGGGCTGCGCAGATCGGACGGAAGAAGTGATGGGGACAAGGACTCGGAACATTGGGGCACGGAGTTCACGGGAGACTGATTGTATGTGTATGATGTTTGGTGACGACGAGGACGTCGTCTTTTCTTTAAAGGAGGGGCACTTGTTACAGGAGGAGATGGATGTCCTGGAGGACCATAGCTAGCCGCATGTACGGAGAGCTCCTCATGGTGTATTCGGCCCGACTCCATGGGTCGCGCTCCCATGGCTTTGTCTCCGTCACCGCGGACCAGCGCGCAGTCCTCACGCCCCGCTCACGTATTATAATAATGCTCGCTTCCGTCATCGCAGACCGGTGGCACTTCCAACAAGGGTCGCCAGCCTGCCACCCCATCTGTACTGCACGAAGATATACCTGCACTCAGTTCCCTTACGGAGATCGACAACAGATCTGCTACGTGGTAGTAGATAAAGAAACGATCCAGCTAAACTTAAGAAACTGCTCTATATAGTGAAGGACTGACTAAGAGCGCTGGACGCTTACAATGCCCCGAGAAGCTCCAGGAGTTCCCCCGACGCCCTGACCGCCCACGAGCGCTAGCATCGACAAAGAAGACCCGGGCTCGGCGGATAAACTAAGAAAAGAAGGGTCAACACGGTTACAAAAACTACCGATAGCAATCACAATAGCGACTCGCGACTCCCATGTGATTGTTGGCAAAGCGATGAGTGGGATTTGAACCCACGACCACTCATTCCAAGGAAGGAGTGTCCTGCCAACCGCGCCGCCAGATCTCCGTTGGGAACAGGACAGAAAGACTCACTCTTGTGCCAGGCAGGCGCGCAGGGTGGTCGAAGATGCCGGAGGGTTGCGAGGGTACACAACCCCATTATCCATCTCTGAATTTAACAATTTGGACCAGAGGGCTAACTGGTCGTTATTGAGCTCGGGGATCTCCGCCTGAGCAGGGGTTGGCTGAGCAGTGACCGGTCCAGCTTGGGAGGGAGGAGGAGACGGTCCGGTTGACTGTGAGGGCCTCATAAAGGTCTGAACGATGGTTTTTTGGCGCAGAAAGGTAGCTTCCCACTCCAGAATCAGCGCCGCAATTTTGGACGGCAGTTTGAACGAGGTAGAGTCGAAATCTAGGCCGGTGAGTTGCATCTCAGTAACGATAGCAAGGATTATACGGCCGCTCGCAGCCGTCTCTTGACCGACGCTTGCCATCATCTGTTGCCATTTGTCCTCGTCCATTTTATGGGGCGAGTAGGTTGGAGAGCGGCTGTAGGAGTAGCAGATAGGAGGAGATTTAAAGGCGTTAAGGAAAGGGCGGGAGGGTTAGGAAGATAATTGTGGCCGGGACCTCCAGAAAGAGGGGTTGGCCGCTTATAAAGGCCTAGCGAGCGCCAGGCAAGCACTATGGACAGTGTTACACTGTGTTAATAGTCCAAAGTTGAGCTCTGGCCTGCTGGTCGAATCTTGGCGGGCGACATGATAGGTTTAAGAAAGGTAAGGATACTTTGTCGCGCTGATCCGAACGGCACATCCACATAGAGCGACTTCAAAATATAGCACAGCTGTTGTAACGTGTTAGTGCGGCTTAAGATGGCGAGGTGGTAGAAGAGACAGTCTATCGTTGGAGCTTTTTCGGAGGCCCTAGAGTACCGGTCCCGGCTAACGGCGGCCCAACCCTCCCGGTCCTGAATATCGTTGCCATCGACCGCCATCTGATAACGCCCGACATCGCCGAAAATCACGATCCAGCAGTCTTGGAGCACAGGTACTGTCGCATAGAGCACAGCTACCATTGAGCAGGGTACGTAAAGAAACGTCAGCATGCACTCAAGACTAGAGGGGAGGCGGGCCCTTAGGAGCTCAAGAAAGCTGTCGACTTCACATTATAGTAGACAAAAATCCTTGTCGAAGCTATATCTGCTAAATACAGACAAGCCGAAATCGCGGAAAAAGTGGCGGAAGGAGGTCTTCCGGGGTCGTCATGCAGCCTCCCCGGCTGCGTCTGCCCCGCCGTCCGCCTAGCATCGCAAGGCTTCTTATAGCTAACATTCTCCGGCAGACGTCCACTCATCCGATCATGGAAATGCAGAACACGGATCGAAAGCGTCTTCCATTATCGCGACTGAGCCATGTGTTCCCCCTCCGCGTCCGCTGCCGCCGCAAAAGCATGTGGGCCGACGTGAACTTGGCCCGTGAAGTAGCGCTTCTCCGTCATGGCATAAAGCAGCCCGGTAAGTTGCGAGTCGGTCCCTGGGAGTTCTCAGCACCATGGTCTAATCCCAGGTCCACCAGAGGAGAGAGCTGCCTACTCGCACCGCTCATCAAGGAGGTGGAAACGGGAAGCTCCTGCTGGCCCCTAGTGACCTTTGACGGCTGCGAAATCTGGCCGACTGTTCCGGTTTATCAGGTTTTCGCAATATTTACCTGTTATTCCAAAGGCCGAATACCTATTTTGGAATAACGATGCTTGGGATCGATATGGTCTGTACTAATTATTTCTCTTCGTGTGTTTAGAAGCAGGCTTGAATAGTGAAGAAACAGTGCTATTGCGAGTTTCTTGGCAGTCCCATCTAGTCTCGCACTGCCCGAGGCTCGGCGGCGATTATAGACCCGGGCGGCTCTCCATCGCTCTGTGCAAACCTTGTCCGAACACCATCGCCGTGCTCTAGCTGCAGGCAGGCTTCTTCTGCAGACGGAAAGTGTTGTGTTCATCGCCGTCCTCGCGGCTTCCCCAGGACGTCTGTACTTCGAAGTCAGAACTATCCATTATAGCCTGTATGTGGGGCGGGTCTGGAAGGGCGCTCGTGACTTACTTCATTCAGTGTAAAAAGCGCATAGAGCTTGATCAGGCCGTGGAAGTAGCCGAACAGGATGGACACCGGTAGGAACATGATGTCACCCGGATTCCTGCGGAACAGGCCGACCAGTTTCACTACTTTGGTAAAGCCGAACATGAATGCGATCTCCGCCCCGAGCAGGATGCACCGGTTTCTGGGCTCCCAGTTTTCTGTAGCCCACCAGCACGAGAAGAGCAGAAGCGGGTCGACCACGAAGGCCAGCGAGGTGAAAGTCGCCATATGCAGCGTGTAGGTGCACTACGGCTGTTGACTGCAATGTTTGAAAACAGTTAGCGTGAGGATCGCTTATTGTATGGGGAGGAAAAGCCGGCGTGACATACGTCAGCACGTATCTGTCGCGCACCAGACTGGTCCAGTTGCTCCTCCAGTTGCTCCTTGCCTAGCGCAAGCACTGGTAGAGAAACTTCTTGCTATTCTCGAGCGTCGTCTCAATTTCGCACGCGCGCTCGTACTGTATCCAGGTCTTCCACTGGTGGGCCACTAGCCATCGTGTCACAAAATTGTCGTCGTCGGCATTGAGGATGTACCTTCCCCATTTCTCGTTCTTGAAGTTCTTCAAGAAGTCATAGCTCCTCAGGATCTCGGTGCGATAGGCGCCCGTGCGCCCAGACATGCAGGACGTGCCGCCGTCGATGTTGTGCGTTGCCGAGATCTCGAAGTTGCGTCGCTCGATGTACGCGGCCCCGAGCCAATTGAAGATGCGAGTCGTAAGATCCCCGTCGACGACGCGCTTTACCCTTTGACACGTTCCGACTCCGCCCATCCGGTCGTCCTCGAACGGTGCGAGCAGCCACGGCATCAGGGTGGACGGCCACTCTACGTCGTCGTCAGCCATGACCGTGATGGCCGTCTTGACGTGGTCATCCTCCAGCGCCTTGCAGACTTGTAAACGTTTGTTTGCCTTGTCAACGTGCAGCACGTCGATCTCGACGGGAGACGCAGCATCCGGTATTCGCAGCGTCGTAGCTACTCGGCTCAGTGCCTCATGCTTGTTCCACGTAGTCACGAGAATCAGCTTGGCCGGCTTGCAGGCCAGGATGCTCTCGAGGGAGGGACGCAGCTCCTTGGGGCGGTTGTGGATAGTCGGTATAATCACTGTGACATCTCGGGACGTGTACCTTGGCTTTTCCCAGTTTGGCACTTTGGACTTGTAACGCCAATGGCTGACGCAGTGAATAAGAAGCCGCATATAACGATAAAGCCTGGAAGAGCATTAGCCAACCTGGAAAGCCGCAGACCGAGTCAAAAGATTACGCGGCATGCGGAGACCGAGGCACGCTGGCATCCTCGAGCAGAAAAGCCATACCAGAGGAGCGTGTGAAAAACAGCCCAGGATCCCGTTGAGCGGGAAAAGTCGAGTCTCGGAATCATGATATCCATTAGGTTTCACTAACAGACTAAAGCGATGCAACGAGTAGCTGGAAATTGCTGTGCCGGTTGAAATGCTCTTTCCTTTCTCTGTTTTTAGGGAAGGAAACAAGCCCTGTGATTGTAGGTAAGTTGGGGGAGAAGGGGAGGGAAGGCGTTTCTTATACTTGCCGTGCTGTTCTCGGCGCCCGGGGGTCCGGCAGCTCATTTGTAAGAATGTGCTTGCCAGTCGGATGGTCCATTGGACGGCGTGGATGCACGACTCCGGGTCGGTCTGCGTCTTCGGGCCACTATCGGCCCACCATTCTACGATCTGCCATCTCGCTCGCTTATACCGCTAGAAGGAGGTGGTAGACAAAGACAAGTGATGAAGAGAAAAGGAGGTGGGGAGCGTTAGCAACTGAAGCTGGAACTGCCTTTTATCTGCTTAGTTGATTCATCACCTGGACGGGAATAATTCTGAAGTCTGGGTAAGGGAATAGACCTGTGCTAGCAGCTATATAGCGCGGGCTGCTATATGGTCGGAAGGAAGGTGCAATAGAAAGTGGCTGTTCCTTTAGAAACATTTATATTATCTAATATGTGATTACTTTTATTTGCTGTATTTAAGAGTGAGCGGGAATGGTAAAGAAATATTACCATTGCAAGTCGCCCGGCTCAGAAGTACCGTCAGTCGTGCTCTCGCTCCGGCTCCCGGCCGTTGGGTCATGGATTCTCGGGCCCCACTCCGCCACGGCGGTTCCGATCCGCAAACCTGTCTGCCGACCGACTCCGCGCCAACGCCTCGCCTGACCTTAACCCGACCCGCAATCCCGAGCAAAAATATAGCCTCAGTCTATCAATCCAACCCAACACTCAAAGCACCTCTCCTGTCTACGCTCCGCACACGGTAGCTTGTTAATCACTCGCTGCTCCTTGCACTGATCATAAGATATCCTATTTCCACTGTGTTCCCGAGTACCCTACAACAAACACAACTGTCGCACAACAACCTTCGTTTGCCGAACACCCAAGCAGCGCCTGACAGCGGTACCTATACTGTAGCTCCGGAATTCAACACCAACCTACCCTAGCAGCAGTCCATGCCCCGAGCAATGGCCGTCCAGTTTCTGTGAAACCTGCGGCCTCATCATCCCTGACCCCTTTGCTCACCGCCAAGGGGTTTCGCAGCCTCCAGCCACCTCAAGCAACGCCGGCAGGACGTGCATAGGCTCGGCAAGGGAGGAGAAAATGGGGAGTACACCGTGGCCGGGTGCAAGAATCAGTATAATAGGTGGGATAATTGCAAAAGATAGTGTCGGAAGCGCCATCCGCTTCTTGATATTGGGCTGGTCAGCTTGTGATTTGGCTCTATATTTTCAGCTCGTGGAGGCTGTAGAGTGTATAGGAGTAGGATACTGTGATAATATCTGGTTTGTGATTGTGTCTGTCCGGGTTGAACACCGGGCGCCCTTTCCCCGTTGCTTCGGCAAGCTTGGACAAGGACACAATGACTACCCTTTGACTCGAAATGTCGACAAATCAGACCGACAACATACCATACCCATCACCCAGAGCAACGGCCTCCTCGATTAGGCACTGTGGCGGCAGAGTGGGGCCGGAGAATGCATGTCCCTAGAGCACGGGTAGGAAAGGAGATGTATTGGCAGTCCACCACTGCATGATCTCGGGCGGATGGTCGGTCGCTTTGTGTGGCAAACGCATTGTCAATCAGCCAATCGTCTATGTTAAACTGGTCTAAAGGCAAGTCTTTAAAGAGTGTCAGCGTTATATCGGAGGTCAGAGGCAATACTTACCCATATTCGAAGATCTTCTGGAGGCTCAACCGCCTTTGGATCTGGCAGCCAGCGATGGTGAGGGGTTGAGACTCGTCGAAGCTTCTAAAACCACCGCCAAGGGCGGATTGATGCATCTTCGGCCGCCTGCGGAATCAGATTAATGTCATCAGCCGACTACGACCTTGTCTGGTATAGCGTCGCTTATCCCGGAACGAATGAGACATGTCCTCGCGCGTGTTCGTCGCGCTTCATACGGCGAATTTTCTTTCCTAGCGATCGCTGATTCCCAGCGGTATCGACATCGACCAGCGATAGCGTCGATGTGGCTCAAGATCGCAATGAAGAGTAATGGTCTAGTTAGTCGCTAGACAAATCCTATATCCCGCTCTTTGAGATCCCAAAGGTGCCTCGCGCAATGCTCCCACCTGTTACAACATCTTTCTTCAACAAACTTAAAGTAACTACATAACTAATTGACATATTATAGAACTGCTGACGGTCCGCGCGACTACGCTAACACTACTTCAGTCCTCCGTCTCTCTGCTTGCCACCTCAAAACTGCCCCGACCCTCTTCAGCTTTCGTTCTAGCTGGCCCCATTGCACAGCTGATAAAAGCAATACCAGAAACAGTACTGGCAGTGCAGTAGCAAAATACACCCAGAAATTCCTGTGTCCTGGAGAGTAATCATCTGCACATGCTGAAAAGGCTTGCGACCCAAGACAGCGGCACAAACACCACCGCGATGAAAGTGAGTCGGCTAACGTTGGCAGCCTCTAGCATCGAGCGCCGCGAGTCGAGCAGCTGCACCATCGACGTTGCCATCGGGACCATGTGCTCGAGCGAGCGGCTATATTGCTCCAGCTGTGATAACATATGCTTGATATCCTTCTGCACTGAAACCCACGGCTGTTTGTCGGCTTCCTGTTGCAACCAGTAGTCGATGAACTCGGAGAGAAGGATCAGTTTGTGCCGGCTTTGCAGATACCGCCGCCGCCAACGCTGGAGGTCAATGATGTCGCCATCGTGTAGTCGGTTCTCGATGTCGTGTAGAGAATATTCGTAATACTTAAAGTAGCGACTCGTCACATGTATGTAGAGGATCCACTCAGCTAAAACGATACGTATTGGGTAGTAGCCAAGGCTTAAGGTGCGAGGCTTGGCTACCATGAACCCAGGAGGTTGGTGGCGGAAGTAGTGGAGCAGGTCGCTGAGCATCGACTTCTTGTCAGGTAGGCGGTCACTCGAGACAGATCCGAAGGATGCGAAAGACGTCGAATGCCCAAAGTCTTCAAAGCCTCCATGCAAAAGCATACTTGGATGTGACTTTCGACCGCCCGATCCCAAAGTCTCAACTACCATCTTTATAGGGGGATCGACGAGGACCAGGCCTATGGATGTCAGAAACGTCGTCAATACTATAGTGAATATATCCGAGTAGGACTTACAAATCCACGAGTCCTTGATCTTTTTCACCAGAATGGAACAGCACGCTCGGGCAAGAGCAAGCTGTCGGCCCGATAGATGGGGTAGACGCCGGACATTCCGAGGAACGTTGGAGTCCGATTTCAGGCTGTACGAAGAAGATTTGAACGCGCCTGAGCTTCTCAGGTCTAGCACCTGCTGATAGTGGAGATGGAGGTAGCCCTTCTCAGCGATCTGGGAGGGAAAGAACGCAAGAGAAGGAGGAAGAGGTGCTTTCTCAATGTCTTGGAAGTCGGTGGTGACATGGCCGGCAAAGAAGATTGGATCCACATCCAAGATCTCGCCGAGAAGACTGATCAGATGAGGTTGGATGTTCTCGACGAGCAGAATCCGCCCAGCGGTTGTAGGGGTGGTATCGATTAGCTCGGCCAAATCCACCTGGGCTACCGTTCGAGGATTTGGTGCCGATTGTCCGCTCCGAGGGTAGTCGAGAGTAACAATGGTACTTGCAGCCCCAGGTCTACATCTCAAATATTCGGCTAATCCAGTGACGCAAGGATTGGTTTGGCATCGAGACTGGACAAAATTTCTGTATGATCCTTTGTCGTGGTTCATACTCGTGGGCCGGTTGATAATAGCAATCTAAAGGAGAGGGAAGGAATGAATACAAGAATCAGCTCAACATTTGCGGATCCCTATGTATTACAACTTAACCTAAGAGTGTGAATCTCTGAAACTTCGGATTGCGCTCTGCTGAGAACTTTCGATGCCCGCTGTAGATGCTAGTATGCCTTGTTGAACCGCCTTATGCAGTGCGATGTATATGTAGCCAATTACAGGTGCAGCTTGAGATATTTATGCACCTCATCTATCTCCTGCGCCACGTGAGATTGCTGTGCCACGTGAGGTTGCTGCTGGGTTCTCTGCCCATCCGTGGCCGCCTCGCAAAGTGCCTCTTCCAGGCCGGCCATTGGTGTCGCGAAGCGCGGCAATGAAAACCTAGCACAGCCCCCAAGTTCGTCCTGCTACACTGTGATTGGATCATATAAACTAATAGGCATACGGAACCGCAAGAGCCGCTTGACGCCCAACGCAACCGCCCGCCGGACGTCGTCTCTCCCGGAACAATTGGCTTCTCATCACCTTTGGCCCAGCCCTCTGTTGATGATGCTCACTCACAAGCGCATCGTCTTTTGAGAAATAACCCTATCACAACTTCAACTCGGCTATTCGCACCCTCCAGTCATATTTTCTGCTTCACCTCAATTTTCCACCGTCTGTGCAGGCGGTTATGCCAGCTTCATCACGGCCACGATCGGCACCTTGTTCGGTTGATTGGTGAAAACACCCACCACGCCGGCTGCATACCATGGATTCACACTCGCTAGCTCCAGCCAGAGCATGCGACGGCGATGTTCCAAATCAGCCATTGTGGACGAAACGCGATCAGATGATTCGTGCGTCGATCAATCCAGATTTCAGAGGCGCTTTCTTCCACGACATCTGGCCTGCGTTACAGAGTGAATACAAAGTCATGATGAGAGGATTGAAGGAATTTTGCGAAAATGCCCTCAAGCATGAAGGTATTGCTGGCCAAGTCACTGGCAGAATCAAGACGGTGGATTCCATCCAGAAGTCACTCGATCGGCGCGAAAAGGCACGCGGAGAGCAAAACCAATTCAAGAGTCTCTCCGACATCTTCCATGAGATTCATGACCTTGTCGGGCTCAGGATTGTGCTGGAATTCCCCGACGACATGGAGCGAGCCGTAGGTTTCATCAAGAAGGGTTTTCGGGAGGAGAGGGAGCCAGCTATCTTCCGTCCTGATCGTGAAGTCGGTCGATTCTGGAAAACATGGTTTGGTGCCTACCAAACCCGCAATTACCGTCTCAGCCTGGAAGACGGGAATTGTGGAACCCTCTCTCAGTTCTGCAACGTCATGTTCGAGATACAGCTCACGACTATCGCAGAGAGCCTGTACAACCGAATTGCGCATCCTCTGTTGTACAAGTTTTCCTCCGGGCCTCATACTCGCCAAGATGAGATTGTGATGGATATGTCTCACGGTATCTCTCTCTGCTATACACTCTGCCTGATGTATATGAAGGAGAAACTGGGGACATGCTCCGCCAGGGTGGGCAACAATGATGAGTTGGTGCCGGCAAGCGACATTCTCGAACATCGGGCGGCAAGTTCCGTTGTCAAAGACGGTTCTAGGTTCCACGACAGTTTGATAAGAGGCGCCTACTTCGACACCACTTCCCCACAAGGTCTTACGAAAGCACTGGAGATTCCGCCGGAGGGAGACAACTCCGTTGATGATTTTAAACGGTGGATCAGCGCGAAGATAACGTATGTTCTACCCCTCAATTTCGAATCCGAAGGTCTCTAACTATCAATAGTGGTGTCCTTGACGAGATACGCTCGAGTTCACAGACAATCCGCGATGCCGTCCTTTCCAAGCTCCCCATTGCAAAGGATGCTGCCTTTGACTCCCATGCTGATGAGCACGATGCGCGATGTCACCCCGATACCAGAGTTGACCTCCGGCGGGAGATAATGTCATGGGCGGACGACCCAAAGGGCGAATGCATCTTCTGGCTGAACGGCATGGCAGGGACTGGGAAGTCCACCATATCACGCACAGTCTCCCAGTCGTTCGCCGACAATGGAGTTCTTGGTGCTAGTTTCTTCTTCAAGAGAGGCGAGCGCGACCGGGGTAACGCGGCGCTGCTGTTCCCAACCATTGCCTCTCAGCTTGTCGTTAAGGAGCCTGCTGTGGCAGCACACATCAGAGCTGCCATCAATGCCGACCCACACGTCACAGAGAAGCCCCTGGAAGAGCAGTTCGACAAGCTTGTTTTGGAGCCGCTTGGGAAGCTGAAAGGCGACCTAAACAAATCAAGGACTATTGTACTCGTCATCGATGCTCTTGACGAGTGCGACAGAGATAAGGACATTCGACTTATTATTGGCCTCTTGTCGAAGGCAAAGCCGCTGACCTTGGTGCGGCTGAAAGCTTTCGTGACGAGCAGGCCCGAGCTGCCAGTTCGACTCGGCTTCACCGATATCAAAGGAAAATACCAGGACCTGGTCTTGCACGAGATCCCAAAGCCAATCATCGAACACGATATAGCAGCATTTCTACGATTCAGATTTGCAGAAATTCGAGATGACTATAACGCTCTATCCCCCAACGAGGGACAACTTCCACCAGATTGGCCGGGGTTTGGAGTGGTCGACGCTTTGGTCCAGATGGCCGTCCCTCTCTTTATCTTTGCAGCCACCATTTGTCGTTTCATCCAAGATCCGGCATGGCGCGATCCCGCTGGGCAACTGGCAAAAGTCTTGGAATCTCAGTCAAGGACGCAGCAATCCGAGGTCGACAAGCTAGATGCGACTTACTGCCCGGTCCTTGACCACTTGCTTACGGGTTCACAAGTGACGAAGAGATCCCTTGTCAATGAGTTTCGTACAGTCGTAGGCTCGCTTGTACTCCTCGCCGAACCTCTCTCGAAACGATCTTTGGCCCGTCTCCTTAGTGTTCCCGAGAACGTCGTGGTTCGCCGGCTCGAGCCACTTCATTCTATCCTTAACGTACCGACCTCCCCTGAGTCTCCCGTCAGGATGTTCCACCTGTCTTTCCGCGACTTCCTCGTCAATTCTGATAAGACCGATGAACAAGAGAAGTACCCGTTCTGGGTTGACGAACAAAAAACCCATGAGCGTCTGGCAGTCCGGTGTCTAGAGCTGCTATCGACAGAAGATAGACTCAAGAAAGATGTCTGTGGGCTCCGTCTGCCTGGGATGCGCCGGTCAGAGATTGACCAGAAGAGCATTGACACCAATCTGCCACCTGACGTCCAGTACGCCTGTCGGTATTGGGTGTACCACTGGAAGGAGAGCAGGTGCCTGGTACGGGATGGCGACCTCGTTCATCGTTTTTTGGCCTGTCATCTCCTGCACTGGCTCGAAGCGCTGGGTCTTCTAGGGTGGGTTTCGGAGAGTATCGGTATGGTGGACGATTTGCTGGGCTTACTCGATGTACGTTGCCAAGTATTTCATGGGATGACATACTGACTTCGCTTTCTTAGTCAGAAGGAAGCGGCAAGCTCTTAGCTTTCCTTTTTGATACTAGGCGGGTTATTCTAAGTCATTGCTCTATTATTGATATATCGCCTCTTCAGATCTACTGTTCGGCGATCGTATTCGCGCCAGAGCAAAGCGTCGTCCGAAGGATATTCCGGGATCAATTTCCCACCTGGCTTGTTTTACCGCCGGAAGTTGATTTAGATTGGGATGCACATAGAAAAGCGCTCGAGGGGCATAGCGAGTCAGTCTGTTCGATCACGTTCTCCCACGACTCAAAGATCCTCGCATCGGCATCGGACGACAAGACCATCAAGCTCTGGGACTCGGCAACGGGCACCTGTACAGCGACACTCAAGGAGCATAGCGACTGGGTCACTTCGGTCACGTTCTCCCACGACTCAAAGATCCTTGCATCGGCATCAAACGATACGACCATCAAGCTCTGGGACATAGCAACGGATGCCTGTACGGCGACACTCAAGGAGCATAGCGACTGGGTCACTTCGGTCACGTTCTCCCACGACTCAAAGATCCTCGCATCGGCATCGGACGACAAGACCGTCAAGCTCTGGGACACGGCAACGGGTGCCTGTACGGCGACACTCAAGGAGCATAACGAGTCAGTCTGTTCGATCGCGTTCTCCCACGACTCAAAAATCCTCGCATCGGCATCGGACGACACGACTATCAAGCTTTGGGACACAGCAACGGTTGGCCGTACGGCGACGCTCAAGGAGCATAGCGACTGGGTCACTTCGGTCACGTTCTCCCACGACTCAAAGATCCTCGCATCGGCATCGAACGATACGACCATCAAGCTCTGGGACGCAGCAACAGGTGCCTGTACGGCGACGCTCAAGACCGACAGGGTTATCGGGCACCTCACCTTTGACAGAACCTGTTCCTCTCTCCATACAGACGTAGGCACTTTCACACTGAACAGCACGTCATGGTCGTTAACAGTTTTGCCGGCGACGGCCACGCCGGCACCTGTATTGAGGGCAGAACCTGGCCCCCTTTCACAACGCGGTGATTGGCTCCTTGGGTTTAGCGCGGACAATGCGTGGGTCACTTGGTTCTCGAGGAAGGTGTTGTGGCTGCCACCGACATACCGGCCGGGAGTGTCGCATGTGAATAAAGCGACGTCGACAGTGGCTATCGGATGCCCGTCAGGACGAGTCTTCCTTCTTACATTCTCCCGTGATCATTTGCCATTTTAAGTCTTTCTTTTGCCTTTTGATGGTCCAAGGCGCTACGGTGAATATAAACGCATTCGGTGGCGATGTGGAATGTTCTGGAACCTCCATACTAGACACACTATTTATTCCGCCCGGCGGGCTTAACCCGAAAGGGCAACTAATACCAATTTAACCATACATTTCCCAAGATATGTCCTAGTCTCCTTAAAGCCCGTGCAATGCTCAATCTGGCTCATGCTCTCTCTTCTACCATTTTGTGCGCTCTCAGAGCAGCTTGCAGCTGATGGACGGAGACGGTGAGGCTCTACATTTCCACGTGTCCGGATTCCCCGCAGCCATTTTCGGCTGCAAATCAGGTCGATCAGGTCTGTCTAGCGAAACGAAGGGGTCGCACTGTGTCAGCGCCAGAAGTGGATCTGTAACCCGTGCTCAGAACTTTTCTTTGGTGCATTAGGGGTTAAACTGGTTTTGCATGCGGCTGTATCACGAGTGGTAGTTGCCCTTTCGGGTTAAGCCCGCCGGGCGGAATAAATTGTGTGTGTGTGTGTGCGTATCAAACCACTGCCAGTCTTCCCTCTCCCTCCCTCGGTGGTGGTGGTCTGATACCATGCACCCTTAGATGCCTCTCCATGATAACCACGCGATTGAACCCTCGACCGCAAACCGGACAAGAATACAGGCCGTCACGGCCGGCCAGGTTGCTTTTACTGTTATGATCATAGCCGTTCGTCTTGGGAAGGAGGCGGGGGAGGTTGATTTTGGGAAGTGGACCCCCGAAGGGCTGCAGTGGCGCCTGAGAGAGGGAGTCGAAGCTTGGCAAAGATGTTCCAGAGGCAAGATGTCGCTCACTACATCGTTCCCGGCCAACACCAGTCAACAATGCACCAGGCGACGGTAAGGAGGTCGGTGCGTGAGCTTGGAAACGTGTGGGCCAATCTGGAGCATGCGCGCGCGACGGAGCGGTTATCCTGGTTCCGCTCTCATCCGACGGCCGGCGGGCATTCTGCGTTGAGAGATCTTGCTCGGCGGAGCTCACAAGTCCGATGTGATTGCGATTTCCATCCTCAAGCATCTCCACAGTGTATGGGCTGCGTGGATCGTTGCTGTGTTCGTTCGAGAGCCGGACATGGGAAGGGGGCGATGGAGCGACAACAGAGTTTGTCTCGCCCCGATCTTTCATGCGTTCTCCGGAGCGGTGGCCCCCGAGCGGCCACGACTAGTGCTCCTTGAGCGATGCCGGGCAAATCCAGAAGAGGTAGCCTTGTAGCTGCGCTGCTAGGGTCACCCTGAGTCGTTAATGGCCTGCTGGACCCTTGCTGTGCTTCTTCCGAGCATGCATCTTGAACCACCGAGACCGACGATCCTGGACTCTCTCCGGGAGTGGACGTCACCAGATGTGCGTTAGGCAAGTGCTGGCCGCAAGTCGTGCTCGGAAATGTCCGGGGCCGTAGCTTGAGACCGGTCGGGGCTTCTCCAAGTTCATCTCGCTGGTGTGTATGAACATGGCCATCGTGGCCAGACTCGGTCCTACCATTCCCTGTGTCACGATCAACAGGGCTGCCAACGCCATTATCGTCTGAACCTAATCCTTCAGGCTCGTTGTCAGATGGACTGCCCGATTCCGGCATGGGAGGGACATCAATCAGCTGTGCTTGCGGATTAGGTGTTGCTAGTAGTGTAAGCCCATGCGCGTCTTGCGCCCGAACATTGTACTGTACGTGTTGACCACTAGCGTAGCGAGCCCTGAAAGACGCGTCCGCTGTTCATCACTGCCCGGTCAGCATCAGGACGGCATAGACTTCTCGGTTCGTACGAGCAACAGACCGTGGCTCCCGTGACGCTGTGCGTCCGCCATTTTCTCCATCCTCCAACGGAAAGACCGGGCAGCTCCGAAACCACAAACGCTCCGGCATTCGGGGTCGTCTAAGCTAAAGCGCCTCAAATCCCTGGCGGGTACCCACGAGAACAGATTCCCTTCGGGGATTCCAAACTCTCCATCCAGGGGTACGTCCAGACCGTCGAGATACATCACGGGGAACTTCCGCCGGTGAATGAGGGGTCCGTCGTCTTTGTAGTCGTCCGCCCACCCGTGGATCGTTTTTGATTGCCTGTCAGAACGGTAGCATCTAGGTATGTAACCAGCGAGCCCCGTCTCGGCAATGCTGCCAACCATCCCCACCGACTCGAAACTTCCAGTGGGCAGCATGAGGACGGCGTGATAAGCACTTTCATACAGTACCCGGTAGAGCTCACCCACGGCCGGGTTGGTAATCCCCTCAAATCTCCCCTGCTTTTTTATGGTAGGCCGGTGATCATGGCTGACTTTATTGGGTGCCGATCCCGGCTGCTCGCCCGTCTCAGGGCGACTCAGATGGGCCGGCTTGACTCTGAATGGTTGATATCCGGCATCCAAAGCAAGGTTGAACGCAAGATTGTTGCGTCTCGCCTTCCGTGCATCGCAATCTCGAACACGAATGCCGAGTTTCTCAATGGCAGTGGCGCTATTTTTGGGGAGGTTACCGTGGCGCTTCCCATTCAAGTATTCCATTGCCCCCTGAAGCGGATTGCTCCCGAAATGACAGTGCAGGTCGCAGCGAAGAATGTACCATCTGTCGCTGCCCGATGGGTACTCAATGATGGCGTGCTTATGCTCGGCGTTCCCGTTTTGATAAACGTCGTTAAAGTCAATGGCCCTCTCGTCATTCCTAGCTTTCTTCCGTGGGTGATTGGCAGGCCGTCGATCGCCGCCGTCGCGCTCGTTGGAATCTCGCTTCCTCTGAGTGCGCCGAACATTGGGCACGCCGTCAGAGCTCTGTTGGTTCTGCGAGGCGGATATCAGCTGTGGAGGTTCATAAGGCATTGAAGTTACGTACGGTGGCGGCGAGCACCGGCTCCGGATGCCTTAGTACTCCAGGCTTGCTAGGTGCTAAAGATAGGGACTCAGCGGCACGGGAGGTCCCGATTCGCAGGTCTTGTCGTACCTGACTGTGCGACTCTATCTCGCCCTGCGCGCGACTCGGCGTAGCAGGGGAATCTTGCGGGCCGTTGGCGCCGTGAACTTCGGGCGAGGAGCTGGGTGGGATCCGTTCCTGTGTAGAATGCATGTGTTAGGCCGACGACAAGGCAGCAAGATACCGCAGGTGTATGCGTACCATGGGCGGAACCGCCGCCGATAGTCGGGCTTTCCATTCCTGTTGGGTCTGTTCCCACCTCCTTTTCACGGCATTGTATTCGCTCTGCAATTGTATCGCTTTGTTGTTGTCCATATCATCCTGGCGGTCGAGGTCCTGCAGCTCCTCCTGAAGGCTCTTTATCTTTTCCTGTATGGCTTTTCTCTGTCCTTGTCGCGTTTCTTTCTCGTTCCGAAGGGTGGACATTTGCTGCTCAAATGCTGATCGTTCGGTACACTGTCGATCGGCAATGTGCGATGTAAATTTTTCGAAATCGCTGGTCAGCTGCTGGAGGAGGCCGTCCAGCACGGCATCCGTTGATTCCGATCGCTCTTGGGCGGCCATCTTTCTGTGCTATGAAAACAATTCAGCAGTGCCGTTCACGCATCGGACAGGAATGGCGTCTGCAGGGGTGAAATGGCAGCAATTGAGAGCAATTGAGGCGTGGTCTCCGGTCCGAGTTGCAAGTGAGAGTACGTGACTCTTGAGACCGCTATGCGGCCAGCACAGAATTTGGCGCGTTCGGGTTAAGAGGAATGAATAGATGTACACAGTACAGATTAGTTGGGTACCAAGGCCCTTAGCGCCATGCCTCCTTTCCACCTAGCCACCTTGGTACTATGAAGATTGTGATTCGTGAATGTAGAGGCAGCAATCAAGTCGGGCTCACATGATGCGCATCAACAGCAAAGCCGGCTGCAAGCGCATGGCATATTGCTTGATTGGTTTCTTAGTGACTTAGAAGGAGCCATTGCAGCCCTTTGATTTGATGAGTTACGAGTGATCCTGGCGACAGAAGTAGTTGGTGATAAGTGGGTCATGTGAGGTTGCTCTCCTGCGATCTAGCCATGGGGTGTAACCCCTCATGACCTGTACAACCGCCAACCCCGGACACACTGAAGTGCTAAGTTTTCCGCTCTTTCTTGCGGTGCCGGAGCAGTACCCAGGCCCCAGCATGACCTTTCGCACTCTGCCTCCGGTCGCAATTATCCTCTTTCCAATGCGTGGATGGTGGCAAATTCTGCCAGCCCCTCCAGCTCCCCATTGGGGAACTCAGGCCGCAGCACCTTGCTCCGTACCCCTGCCTGTTAAGGGCGTGACCACGTCCACTTAGTTTAAGCCCTTTGTTCTTGGCAGATTTAATTTCCAGCCATTCAGACGGAGATTCCAAAATATGTTTTGATTGGTTACCGAAACTACGGTTACACTGTGCGACACTGTAATGCCACCACGTTATGCCAGGATTTCGCCCAGGCTCGAGGCCGTGGACCATGCTCAAAATGACAAGCGGGGAAGATGCCCCTTTAATCCGCATACCGGTTTGCTCACACTAAGATACGCGCCTCTTGTTGTTTTGCCCTCCCAGCGTAGATCAATCGCACATGAGTCAGGGGCGTCAGGAAGCCTTAGGCACAGCATCCCCCAACCACCTTTTTGGACAATGATCGGTTGTCATTGCTTCTAATGTGGCCAATTTGGATGGACGTCGATTTTGGACGATTTCGCCTTTTTAATTCCCCACTTAGCCGCATAATGCCGTCCATGAATTGGGGCGTTTTCTACCAACTCCGCTCACGGTTGTGCAAGATTGGGCCGACCCGTCTCCGTATCACCGCATCACCTACAGTTTCGCAGCCCCGCTGGCAAGATCCCCCGGCATGCAGCTCTCTACTTCCACACAACCAATCGAAAGGACTTTTCCACAAGATGCTTGGGCGTCGGCTGGGTTTGATGACTATCCTGTTGATTCACGTGATAATGATGGTCCTCGGTCCGACGCTCCACTCGGCGACGAACATTGGATTCGAGGACAGGGCAGCGAAGACAAAGAACGTCTCGGAAGAAGAAAAGCTGCGTTGGAAAAACATGATCATGCTGATCGTGGACGAGCCCCCGCTGTTACCTCCCTAACAATATCCGGGGCTTCTATCAAACAGCTGCGGATCGATAGGCATATTGCCCATATGAAACCACTTCGTCTTCACATCGCCCTCGGTATCCATAGGCTTGTGTTCAGCAGCAGCCTGCGGATGAGACAAGTAAACTGCGTTTGTCGGGTTGTAGCGGCGACTAGAACATTTGATACAGTGGCGCTTGAGAACGTCGCTACGCGAAAACGTTTTGTGGCAGATCTCGCACTTGTATGGGCGCTCGCCGGTATCTGCGAGAGAAGGTTAACCTACGTACCCGACAGCAAACAAACATGACTTACGTCTTCGGAGGTGGCGCTTCATGTGCTTCGCATGTCGATATGTCCTCGAGCATGTGTTGCAGGAGAATTGTCTTTCGGCATCCTTTTGGGGACTTTGTTCTTTTGCCTCGGCCGACCCGGCCGCTGGCACAGCAGACCTCCCGTGGGGGCTCGGCAGGATACCCCTCCAGCCCTGGGAGCTGACGACATGAGTCGGCGGGTCGCAATCAGGCATCATAGAGGTCTGGGGAACGAGCGCGCTTTGGCTATCTTGAGAGGGCTGGGATATAACTCCACTAGCAGGTATCGAGCAAGGACTGGTGCCGGAGCGATCGTGTACGGAGAAGTGGTGCAAGCTCGCCATCGTGGTCTTATTTCGCAACAGTCGTAGGGCTGAGCGAACCTCAACTCTTAATCGTTTCCGCTTGATCCAGGCGACGGTCGTGTTCGCATAGACGTTTTCAATTGGGTTATACATACGGTAACTGACGTATAAAGAAGAATGGGACGCATATGCGAGAGACGATCAATGATACCTTGGCCATATCCTTTACAGTAACTACGGTCTGGTATATAGAGTGTGTGGGGAAGGTTGCGTAGTGCGGAGCGCGTCTATATACACGAACAGCGTGTTAGCGAGCAACGGCCGCCTTAGGCACTATCGGCTTTCGGATGGTACCTAAGTCCAACCTCCTCAGTTTAGGTTGTGGAAGTATACAACAATGATGACTGCCCCTAGTCCGGAAGGGACATGCTTTCAAGACCAATCATCCCGATGCAGTACCGAGGCGGGTTACCATTCCGTGTACATACCCGAGCTTGATACGATGGAGATCTCCTGCGACTGACGTGGTTGGAGTGAGGTGAACGGTGTTTTGTCTCTAGCACGCAGTAGCCAATGAAGCATAGTCCTCCTGCGCGGCGGAGACGCTCCGCGTTGCCATCGCGGTTTGCCTCGCATTGAAAGTAGATCGTGCTCAGCGTAGGAAGATACAGAGCCGTAAGTAGCTTCGGGAGAGTGGGGGGAGGCGCTGGTGGCTAATCGTCTCGCAACAGGCAAGCGGCTGGAGGGCGAGTTCGTCATTCGGCGATGAGAAAAGACCAGACAGACACCCACGGGGAAGAGACAGTCACCGTTCGTGATAGTAAAGCCGACCGTGCAGGGGCAGTATACGCCCTCTACGCATGGGAACAACGGGTATCTCTTCCAGCCATCATACTACGATGAGCAGAAACGGTCTTTGTTTCCTTCCATGTTCAGTTACCCGATATACCCACCCCCTCCAGAAGACATGATGCTGGCCCCTACAGTGCTGTCTAACCGCCGGCACCAATGCTGACCGTGCAGGGGATCCGCGACATCGATGCCAGCCACCCTGACAAAGTCGGAGACGTAGTACGGCCCAATCATTCCCTCCTTACGAGGGCTAACGATAGGCCGCGGAACAGTTGGTGCGTGTGCGTATCGGGGTTGTCTCCAACGTATGTGAGCTTTATAGCGACCTCCTCGCCCGATTGGATATCGGTCCCTACCCGGTCAGCAACGACCAGAGCAGCGAGGGACAGCCCGTACCAGAATAGACAAGGCCAAAGCCTCCGGCGCCGATCTTGCGAGCGAGATCAGTGCCGAGAAACTTGTTGCGAGAAAGGTTCTAGGGTGGATGTGTAGATGGTGTGCTAGAGATGATGGGAGATGATGGGAGTATGGGAGTGGATGGGAGCGGATGGAAGTGGATGGGAGGGGATGGGAGTGGAATAGAACCTGCGACACGTTGATGGCACGTCCCAGGCGCGACGCTGGCCCAAGGATAACGTGATACACACCGCGAGGCAGCCATTGCAGCTACAGCTTCGCGGACAGACAATCTCATAGGACAGTAGTTAGGCTCCCTCGTGCATAGCATTACAGACCGATTGGCCACCGTGACTCGAGAGCGGTCCCGCGTTTCATCCCAAGCAGGCTGCAGCAAAAGGTTAGGGCGGGATAGGTTGCCGCCCCGTCTTGTCAAACTGAGTACGCATATCCTTCCCCGGCGATCCAGTCCCCCGCCCGGGAGGGCGGCTGGGCCAACATATCCCTCGGTAAAACCGGCTCTTCGAATGGCAGTTGGCAGAAGCCACCTCTCCTCTGTAATCTCTGTGTCTGGGGAGCGCGCCTATGAAGTGGGTACGAGCATCAAATGCTGAATACCGGGGAACTGAGCCTCGCCGAGTGGACGGTGTGAATTGGCAACAGAGCTATGCAAGCGTGCCTGCGGTTGATGGATGAATGATTGGAGGCGGCTGCCACTCTTTCTGACTCCGAGCGGTTTGTATGCAGAATGTTTGGGGGTTGGCTGCGTTGATCGCCGACGGGAGTCACGGATGCCATCAACTGGATCAAATCACTCGGCTCGTCTGGCTGGCAACTACGAGCCAATGGCACGCGCCCTGTGTTACGCGTCCAGGGGACAAGTGAATGAGCGGTAGCTACGTATGCCAGGCGAACCACATCCAAGGCGGGAGGCTGCTCCTGGCGCGTCTATTAGTTGCTGGGTACATCTGAGTCGTTGGCGAAGCACAAAGTCTGCAACTTAGCGGCTAAGAGCTCGCTACGTCGACGGGCTGTACCTCTCCTCCTCACTCAACAAGGTCCGCGACGGCGCGTGGTTTACCTTGACCCTGTCGGCCATCCTGGCCGGGCTCTTCCTGCTCTGACGCATCGGCAAGGAGAACCCGTGGCGCACCGAGTCCGAGGACCGCTTCAAGCCGCACCACCTCGTCCGCAAGGGCGGCGATGGGGGCCGGCAGTTGCGCCTGACCGAGCCCTGGGGCGGCGACTCGCTCAGCGTCATTCGGGGGGTCGGCATTTTCTTCGACAAGTTTGGCGTGCTGACACCCGCAGTGTTGATTCGTTTTGTTAGCAAATTTGTGGCTGTGCCCGAGGTGGCTGTCCTTTTTCATCTGCATCCCGTGGAGTGCCTACCGTTCCCGCCGAAGAGAGGTACCACATCTCGCGCTTCGGTGCCGTGCCGGGGTGTTATCGCCTTGTGATTAGGCATGGCTTTATGGACGAGGTCATCAGCTCAGATTTGGCGGCGCTGGTTTACGGTCAGGTCCGCAAGGCAATTGTTCTGCGGCAGGCTACCGATGGGGCAATAGCTGTGACTAAGGGGACGAGAAGGAGGAGGAGAAGGCGGATAGCAGCAACCAGGAGGGTGGCAGATCCGATCCGGATGAAACTACCACCACGACTCCTGCCGCGGCCGAGAGGCAGGGTAACCCTTGGTTAGACAGATGCCTCGATGTGTCATATGGGCACTAGAGGTACTGTTCCGTGACACCCCCTTAGGCAGCCTCGTTGGGCTGAGCTGGGTATGCGGCATCACCCCTCTCCCTCCTTTAGGTCTGCTACCTCAACCAATCGTCAACACAAAGGAATCTCATGACGTTGCGAGCTTAGGCTAGGGATTGGCTAGGGAACTCCGCCCTACTTGGCCCCTCCGCAGAGCAGTACCGAGGACGTCCGCCTGCTTCCTCGGGACTGCAGCGTGCGATGATGAGACGGTGGCAGCTATGCTGAATAGCAGCAAACCCGCGAGGCGTGAAGTGAAGTAGCGACCTCAACCTTGTGATCGTCCCACCGCGATATTAAACCCGCCGACCCCGGCAGACCTCGTTTTCATGCCAATCCTGGTCCATGTGCCACTCCGGTCAATATCCACCATCTCGGGGTGAGCATCCGTATTTTACGTCTCTTGTCTTCATCGAGTTCCGATAGCCAGCAAGCACCCTTCAGCCAGCGGGACACCGTCATGGTGGACATCGCCTCGCTTCCAGAGGGCTCACATAAGTCTTCCGCGTCTCCCACCCAGCAACTACTATCCACCATAGCCCCAGCAATTGCAGCGGTAAAGGCACCCCCAAGCGCCTGCCGTCAGCTTGCTTTACCGTAGGAACTAGCCCATTGTCTCCCCGTCTCGGTGTTGTTGGTTGAGCCGGATTTAATAGCGCGTTCAGTGTTTCCGGGCGAACACCAAGTTCAAGGACAACTTTGCGTCCTGGGAGCAGTGTTGCGAAGCGCAGCATGTCGCCGCACACGCTCCAGACACCGGCGAGGAAGCAGAGCAAGTGGTCGGCCGAGGAGGATGCTCTGATCATCGAGCTCCGGGGAAGTGGCATGAAATGGGACGACATCTCGAAGCACCTTCCGGGCCGGTCTGTGATTAGCTGCCGGCTGCATTACCAGAACTACTTGGAACGCCGCAGCGAGTGGGATGAAGAACGCAAGAACAAGCTGGCGAGGTTGTACGAGAGGTAAAGAACTTCCTTCCGAGATCTCCTTTCCCGTTCCTAACACATGAGATAGATTAAAACAGGACATGTGGCAAAGGGTAGCAAAAGAGTTGCAGGTGCCCTGGCGCGCCGCTGAAGCGATGCACTGGCAGCTAGGTGAAGCTGACATGGCGATACGCGCGGGCGTAGTTCCGTTCTCGCGGAACATAGCCACGAACGTATCCCAAGGCCCGCGAGGAGTCCCGCCGACGCTACACGCTCACTCCCAATCCCACGACTTCGCCAGCCTGTCACCCCGCTATACTGCAATCCCGACTAGCGGCCAGCCCCAAAGCTCCCGCGGCGAAAGCCTCCCTCCATGCCTGCCCTCGCCGCGCAACCGCTTACTCCCACCTCTAATCCCAACCAGCGACCAACCCCTACCCTTCCGCGGCGAAAGCCTCCCTCGACGACCGCCCTCCGTACCCTGATTATCCGACCAGCCGCCCGACTACGGATACATACCAGGCCCCGCTTCTCTAGTGCAAACCGCCCCATTGGGCGGCGACCCAGGCCAGCCTGGCGCAGGACGCCCTGGCCTACTCCCAAGCGTCGCCGAGCTTACAGCAGGCGTTCGCTGCTATAATCTCCACAACAACTGGGGTGAACATGAGAGACAGAAATAGCCTCTCGGGCTCAGTGCAGACCCCTGTGCACCCGCTCATTCTCACCGCGATCGCTATCATCTTATCGCTATACTCCTTACTGGCGTGTAGCGGGCCCTATTTTTATGTGAGGCTCAGGACTAAGCGAGTCAGTGGATGATGGGACCATATAAGCCTACGATAGGCCACGCTACAGGATCGCCGCTATGTGCGATTTTTCCCTCTTTCCTCACTTCCGACAGATCGATAGTTAGAAATATTGCCCAATCTCTAGCTCAAATCACCGTTGTTTTGATATGGGATCGATCCTAACCATCCGCTATAAGGCAATAGGAGGCTGGGAAAAGTAGTACACGAGGATACACATCGTCTATTGCATACGGCATTACGCTGAGCACCCAGGCAATGTGTGGATGTTGATCCATAGTCTGGCTGCCGCCCGGGCGTGTCGGCTTCGTGTGGGGGGAATGCTCGCTTCAGCTTCTGCCACGGCCGTCGCCACGGTCCGAAAGGCTCCTGTGAATTGCCAGGGCCGCGAGACCGCGTACTTTTCACGCCCCTCCCGACAGCCAACAGCATGCCCCTCGCCAGTCGCCAAGCCCTCCCTGTGGGTGGCTCGGTTGTAACCACCCGATACAGGAGCGAGAGACTCCCCGGTCCCATGTCTCTCCTCGCCCGCCAACTCCGCCGCCGGCGCGAGAGTCGTCGTGCAGCGTCAAAGAGTGCTTTCTACGCATGCAGAGAGACCACGAAGTGTAGGAAAGATACGCGCGACGCGGCAGCCATCTGACTTTAAATCAGTTCGACACTGGCCTGTGATTTGTTGGAGCTGTACTTCAAAACCCAGCAGCAAGCGCCGGCGCACCCACTATCGCCCTATATCTTGGGATTCATCTTCCGGCGAGAATCGTTCTTTCAAGCTACCCCGCCTCGCCAATACCGACTCGTGTTGTTATCAAGTATGCTGTTGGTAGCGGCTCAAACAAGCGAGGCGTCAGGTCTTCTACGGACTTGGCAGGTTGATCGTGGCCAGGCTTACTTACTGTTGAAGGGGCTGGCTTTGTCAACCATCCAGACGACTTATCCTATGGGATATCTGGACGACGTCGCTGCTTGCATACACTTGGGCGCTGTAGAACAGGATGATCGCATCGGCAGATGGTGGTTCGGCACTGCCTGTGTACTAGCTCAGGAGATCGGACTAGGACGCGAGCTACCTCGTAGCACCTCCCCTACACGCCAGAGCATGGATGGCAGCGAAGATGCCCCTGACGCACTAGCGGAGGAGATGCGAGAGGAGAGACGCCGGGTCTGGTGGCTGCTCTATATGGTTGACCGTGTTTTCGCGCTTTACGAGAGACGGTCACCGGTTTTGTGGGACTATGATGTCCTTCAGCCTATGGATGACGGAGAGTATCAGAACGGCGATTTCAAGGCCTGTCAGGGACTCAGGATCCGAGGACCGGCATTCGAGTGTACCGGCCACAGCATTTATGCGCATCTACTGCCGCTCATGACAATTCTCGGAAGGAACGATTGGGTAGTCCAGGGGTGTCCGAAAGGCCACGACTGTAACCATACTACTGCCTGAGCCTGCGACGCCAAAGCGCGCGACTGGACGTGATTGTTCGGTGATGAGTCAGGAGCGAGCACGGTTGCCGAGCAGCCTCGCGCCCTGCTCTACTGCGTTCCGCAGTGATAACGAGGAGCTGCAGCCAACATTGCATAAGCAAACCTTCAGGCTGTGAGATAGTCAGACTTCTGTCTGTTGCCGCCGAAGAATGATGGTGCGCGAACCAGAGGCTCCCAAGCCAGTCCTGACTATTTAATCTTGGCTCGCCTTGACCGTTACGCTGAATGATGTTACAAATTTGCTCTCCTCACATTTGCCTACCATTTCGATTGGAGCTGAGGCTGATATTTCCGTGAATCCCGCATCGGTCGCTCGCAACGTCACTTACGACCGTCACGATTGAGGAGTAACGCTCCCGCCCAGAAGGCGTGAAGATGACGACAGCGGTACGAACCCTGAGCAATCAAGTTGTGTTTGGCAGAGGCTTGGCTGGTCTACGCTACGTTGTCGACGGATTTTGATCGTTAGTCGACGGCGACCGATCAACGTGGGCGCTATGGCGAGCCTGAGCTTTATTGTTGAACTCAAATCAGGAGTGCTCTGCTAACAGATAGCAGGACCTTCGCGTGGGGAACAAGTCCCGGATCGGTCGCAAGATCGGTTCTAGCTCGTTCGGCGACATCTACTTGGGCACTAACATCATCTCTGGCGAGAAGATTGCCATCAAGCTCGAGAGCGTCAAGGCGAAGGACCCGCATCTTGAGGACGAGGCACGCGTATATAAGTCGCTCGCTGGCGGCGTTGGCATCCCATTCGTTCGTTGGTTCGGCACCGAGTGCAACTCCATGGTCCTTGACCTCCTCGGCCCAAGTCTGGAAGATCTGTTCAACTTCTGCAACCGCAAGTTTTCGCTGAAGACTGTGCTGCTGCTCGCCGATCAGCTCATCTCCCGGATCGAGTACATCCACGCCAAGTCCTTTATCCACCGCGACATCAAGCCCGACAACTTCCTCATGGGTATTGGCAAGCGCGGTAACAAGGTCACTGTCATCGACTTCGGTCTAGCCAAGAAGTACCGCGACCCTAAGACCCACTTCTACATTCCCTATAGAAAGAATAAGAACTTGACTGGAACGGCTCGCTATGCTTCGATCAACACTCATCTTGGTATTGAGCAGTCCCGCCGTGACGACATGGAGTCTCTTGGCTACGTCATGCTATACTTCTGCCGCGGCTCGCTCCCCTGGCAGGGCCTAAAGGCTGCTACCAAGAAGCAGAAGTATGACCGCATCCTGGAAAAGAAGATGACAACGCCCACCGACGTCCTCTGCCGCGGCTTCCCCAACGAGTTCGCCATTTATCTGAACTATACTCGGTCTCTCCGCTTCGACGACAAGCCCGACTATAGCTATCTCCGCAAGATCTTCCGTAATCTCTTTGTCCGCGAGGGCTTCCAGTACGATTATGTTTTCGACTGGACTGTGTACAAGTACCAGAAGAACGCGCAGTCCATCCAGCAAGCTGCGGGCAACACGGCTAACCAGGCCGCGCAGGATCCTAAGGACGCCCAGCAGGCCGGTCGCAAGGGCGCTCAGCAGACCTTTCATCGCAGGCCGAGGAAGCAGATTACCGGCGAGACCCCGGGCACCAACCGTGCCGTCGGTGGAAGCGACAGGATGTGAGTGACTACCAAACCTAGACCAAAAGCATTCCTAGTAAGGAATCATATTTCCTTCGAGTTTGGTGTGCTCATAAACGCTGGCCGGAGGTACAATGCTGACGTGGAGTGCTGACGATCAGTTTGCGATAATAGGCTGCGCTCAGCTGCTAAAGTTCAGGGCGCTGGCTCGGGATACGCTTCCAACAAGTACCGACCCATGGACTGATGCATTGAATGGCACTGGGATTGGCGCCTCTTTTCGGGCTGTACGAGTCTTCCTCATCGATTGCTTGAGCATAGATCGTAGTGCCCTTGTGGGCTGACCATCACGCTTTGTTGCAGCTCTGCTGTTGCTGTTGAGATGCTCGGTGGTGGTGGGGCCCGAAATTACTGCGGAAGGAAGGATTCTGGGAGGAGATTGAGCGCTCGGACGGTCTGAGTGAACGACTTACGTCTCGGCACAATCTTGTAAAAGCCGACTTTGCAGAGTCATCTCTGCGTCGCTGAAAACCGATAGCTGGACTCACACTTGGATATCTTCGGGCTGCTTCGTGTGATGGAGGTGTGGTGAATGTTGCTGTTCCGGGGCAGTAAACAGTATGTGCAAGTACTTATCCCGCTCGTAAGCCTCAAGTTTGCAATCCTAGCCGCTTCGCCGCCCCGCTGTTTCCTTGTCGCCGTCTGCTCGAATCTGGTGACGCAGTGCACCGCAGCAAAGAACGAAGGGGCCAGGACACACGACGTGTTCGACACGGAATAAGACGCGGTGGCAACGCGAGCCATCCCGGCCGGTGCCAGGAGGCCCGTGGCTCACTGACTACAACCTGTTCGATATAAAACAACGCCCACCAATCAGGCGGCCTCTCCACCGTTCGATTTGTGTATTCCGATACCTCCTCCAACCGCCCTTCCACCTGCAGAAGTAAGCAAGGGATTCCGGAACACAACGCTGAGGGTGCAGTTTGACCGGGCGCTTGCTAGTCTGTCTGCACAGGCACCTCGATATGCTACCTGGCTCCAGATGTACTATTCCACGGCAACCCCACCCACCACCACCCCCCTTCCCGCAACCGGACAGTCTCGTTGCTCCGATATGGGCCTGCGGTCTTGGTGAGCTCAGCCAGCCTCCGTCATCATGTTACGAGTGTGATGCATTCCAGCGGCGGAAGGGACAAGGAAAGTGGAGGCACCCAGTTCGATCCCTCACGCGCAGCCACGGACAGATTCAAAAGATCCAGTGACCTATACCCATCTCCAAGCGTGGCTGAGAATGCTCCAAGTATGAATCTATCATCTATAGTGACATCTCAATGCAGCAAAACGCCCTGCTATTCTCGAACAGCATGTAGTAATCGCCCTGAGACCTGACCCTCTTGCGCAAGCCCCACTTCGAATACCAGCCGACCGCTGTACACCATGTGCCATGACCGGCTGTTGGCGGAGACGTAGTCGAAAGAAGACGGACACTCGAAGCCGGCCGCCAATAACGATGCGTGCAGTTAGGTCAACACGTATCGTAGCTCACAGAACAATCCAGCTCCTCGCGATGTCCTACAAATTCCGCGTTCTGACTTACACTCCTCCACGTCTCGCCCGACAGGTGACGACGGTGACTGGTTCTTGTCCGCCGGTCAATCTATCCTTGCCGAGAACCTGGCAGCTTCCAGGGGGTAGCTTGCTCGAGGTGAAACAACTGGTTGTAATGTGCCCAGGCAGAGGACTTACCTGGAAGTTCGATATGGTTGCTAATGAGCATCCGATCCCCCGACGCGCCGAGACCTCTGTGGTAAAACCTTGGCACGGTAAGCCCATCCACTTACGGATATGGTTCGGCCAGGACTACATCTTTTCGTTTCATCCGTGTGTTTACGGATCCCATTGGAGTGGCAGAGAGGTCTTGTACCAGTGGGTTGCACAAGCAAAGAGGTAGGACGCAGGGGGTTCTATGCCTCCTGGTAGAACGCACCCTGAGCTGCCGCTGCCGGAAAGTCATTACGTGTTGAAAACAAAGGGCCAGAATACTTAAGCACTAGCTTACTTAGGGCTAAACATGGGAAAGCCTACCTATTTCTGCCGTCGAGCTCTCCTCGACTTCTTACCTTTCCATGCCCAGCACACTCATCTCGCCTCGGGGGACACTCCACAATGGCCCGGGCTACGGCGTGTGACTATTGCCGCAAGCGGAAGGCCGGATGTGATGGCCAACCTTGCAGCCGTTGTACGAGTAAGTTGGTTTTCTTTTCTCAAGGTACCATATGTGTAGGCATTGACAGTGCCAGAACAACGCAAATTGTGCACACGCACCGGTGTCAAGTTGCCCCGCCATCGATTGAATTCAGAACCACCAGCCGGCTTTGCTCGCAATCACCGCGGGCCTGCTGGTAATATAGCCTTTGGCTCCGGTACGTCCGATATGCCTTGCAGAGCAGAGATACTCTCTAACCAGCAGAAGACTCTGGACATAGCGCGTTTAGTACGCAAGCTAATACTACACCTGACAAAGGAAACACACCTGCAGCATTTGGCGAGATGCTGCATATCGAACCTCGCGGCGGCCCGGCACACACAGTCGGCCCAGGACCCGATGCGTCAGACGATACGCATACAGCGGACTATACGCAGGTAGTGGACCCTGCTGCTCCCAGGTACACAGCGCGCGCCTTGTCCGTGACACTACAGAGCGAGGCAGGAATCACCCAGAACCAGAAACTCGGGACTACCGGCGATAACCACGTTACCAACTCTCACCGACCGGATAATGAGGTCTCCTTGCGGCGCCCGGCGGACAGTGGGTCGAGTGCCCCAGGAGTGGGATTCGTGGCCACCCCTGGATCGCAAGTGAGCGACATGCGGCTGCGATACCCGGTTCTTGAGCCTCTACTCCCGCATCTTACCAATGTTCTCGACCATAAACTGGCCTGCGACCTCTTGGAACTCTATTTCGAAACGCAGCCAGCGGCCCCGATGCAGCCCTTGTCACCGTTTGTTCTGAGCTCTATACTCCGAAAGCCGTCGTTTCTGCAAGATATTCCGCCCCGTCAGTGCAAACCGATTCTTCTGGCAAGCATGCTGTTGGTTGCCGCTGAAACCGTCAAGTCGCGTTCTATTATACGCCTTCGGCAGGAATGCAACTCCTTAGTTTGCATAAGACTGAGGGTGTTGACCCAATCCTTCATCACCACCCTTTCTGACGGTACCCTGGACGATGTAATCGCTTACATCCACTTGGCTACTGTGGATCATGATGTTAACCCAGAGATGAGCAATGACTCGTGGAGGATGGCCGATGACCTAGCGCGGCACCTCGAACTCGAACGCGAACTTGAATCCTCGGTTCTAACGGAAGAGCGCGAGGAAGGGCGGCGCGTCTGGTGGCTCCTCTACATGGTTAATACATGTCTCGCGCTTTTTGGGGATCAACAACGTTGGCACTTCGTCACCGACCTTTTTCAGCCTACAGACGAGGCAGACTACCAGTCTAGCGTTCTCCGGCATCCTCAAATCAGAGGAATATCGTTCCAATACACCGGACATGATATTTACGGGTTCCTCCTGCCGCTCACGGCTATTCTCGGCGACATATTGGACCTCCGATCGACTGGGCGACGCGATCCTATTAGCAAGTCTATCGACGATCAAACGAGGAGCATCACTATTCGCCTGGATGAGTATGAGGAGAGTGTAAAAGCCAATGCGCGCGACGTTATAGTCAGGACGGAAAGACAATCTTCGCTTGCTGTCAAATACGGCACGTACATGGTATACGTATTACGGATACTGCTGATTGATGAAAAGTTGGATGCCGACCGTCTTCTTACGCAGGGCGGCTACGCGGTCAAGGCCCTCGAGGACATCCTCGAGGAGGATCGCCGGCTGGAGTTCATGCCATTCTTCTTTGGCATATTTCTTTCCCGAGGCTCGTGGCCACTCGTCCTATTGGCCTCCAATCATCAGTCCAAAATGCCGCCGAAGCTCCCCGAGTTGTGCGAGGTGTTACTCCGCGCGCACGAGGCTTGTATAGCCACAATGGGCGCCCAGTGCCAGGTAAGACGCACCGAATTCGATAACGCGATGTGGCTGACATATAGGCCGCTCCCAAGCGTCACTTACGTGAAGTTTTATGCACCATTGACCTCCGGCACCGTGGAACTCACGTCACCGACGGCGAGTTGCAGCAATGGAGGGAAATAGTGGAGAGTCTACACCGCCGGGTTTCCGTTTGAGATGGATTTTCTCGGTTAACGCCGGACGTAAACTGCTATAGTTCGTCAATATTCCAAATACAAACTATTTTCCTCGGAGATATCTCAGGCCATTCGCCTACCATTGAGTGACTGGACCTCCGGCTCGGACCATGATCTATAATGTCACTCATAAGTCGCGACTTGGAGCATCTAGTGGGAGCAGCGTCGCCGCCATAATACGACCGCGGTCGGCGTGGTGCGGTTTACGTTTATCTCTAGTATTTATGCCGATCAATGGAGATGAGCGAAAAGGGGAAGATCTAGGTTTGAGAACAAGGGCGATGGAGGAATGCCGAGGGTCAACTCGCCGAGAGAGAGGGGGCCAAGGTGGGGGAAGAGCATCTGATGCGGGCAGATCCCCACTACATTCGTCGCTTTCTCGAGATCCGCAAAGCACCCTAGTCATGTCGGCGATGTGCGTCATGGGAATGATAGCGGCTTACACCTCGACCCTGTCGTGAGCCGCTGAAACAGCGCCGCACACGCAGGAACCAACAGGGAACCACACCGACGATCTCGACACAGGAGATCTCACCGACCCGCCTCCTGCCTGGCTTGAGTCGGAGGTTGTCCAAAGAGGTGGTATTACCCCCTAATATTGACGACTTCCCAATACATCAATCAGGTTACCGACGCGGAAGGGGGGTTGAGGAGCGGGTATGAAGCGAGATGGCTGGGTTTTCCGACGTCCACGACATCTTGGAGCGCATCATGCCGCATGCCATCTCGAGGCAGGGAGACTCCCTAAGGGGTGTCGCGGTAGAGTAGTATGAGAGTGTGAAGGGTCAGTGATGAGTGGTGCGGAGAGCACGGTACACTAGTACTGTACTCGGCGCATCGCGAGCCAACACAACAGCCTGTTGGCCCCCGCTCTGGCAACCACGGTCAGTCCAGCACATTACTCTAATGCGCGCGAGGGCGATGACATAAATAGCAGTGCCGTCCTCTAATCTTCAGTGGACTAAGCATACAGAATCAACCGCGACATGATGGCGACTCTAACAGTGATATCGACTACCCCCCCGACGGTGACTACACCGCGTCAGGACGACGCATTCCGCGACTATCAGGAGATGAGCGGCAAAGAAATTGCGCGGTTAATGAAAGAGAACACCGATGCCCGGTCGAAGATCAGAAATCAACTGTGTTGCATGCAGGCCCAACTCCACCAACTGAACACCCTTGTGTCACAGAAGCAGCGTGAGCTCGAGAGCTTGGGGAAGCAATATAACACCCTCGAGGCCGCATTGAAGATTCTGCAACCTAATACTGCACAAAATTCGACACCCACCCAACCATGGGCTATGTGTCGGGAGGCTGCATCCAAGACTCTACAAGATGCTGTCGCACGGAATTCGACACGCTCCCAAGGCACGTGGGTTGCGTCGATAGATCTTACTGGAATGCCTGGTGAACAAAACAGCGGGTCTGAGGGTAAGAAAGCTCAGTCCTATCCTTATTTTATATGGAAGCTAAGACAAGGTATAGATCGGAGTGAGCAACCAGGCCGGAAGAGACAGCGGACCGCGGATTGCGTACAACGATTCCCATCCTCACCAATTTTCGTCGCGGCGAATTCACCCTCTTTTTCACCCGAACCAGAGAGCGGCGACGAGCAGCGGAGCGGCTCGGAGGCAGGAAGCGGCAGAGAGTGACACTTAGCTTGGCAGGATAATAGGGTAGCGTGAGGGAAGGAGGTAGGGAGTGCGGAGGTGTTCACTAGGCAACAAAGGGAACGACTGGCAGGCCAGTCAAGGTTGGGTCCGCCAGCGGACGGGGATACAAGCGCCTTGTTGTGCTTGCGTCCAAGCCAACATTGTTCGACGTCTGACTTCAACATACGTGTTAGGACAAGCTTCGCGGACCACTATGCCCTTTTTTCATGGTACCTCTCCAACCCTGTTTTCACATGTCATGATGAATTATTGCTCGGTGAGAGTATAGTAGCGGGCTCTGGGGCTGGGCGTGTATTGCGGAGCGCGTCTATGTACCTTATGTACACAGCCACCGGGCCACGAACAGCATGTTAGTGAGGGTCCTGCGCTCTATTCACCTTGCTCTCTTCTAAGGGAGCGAGCAGAGTATAAAGGAGGCTGAGAAAAGTGTCTGGTAGAACGAACAGACCTTCTGCGCAGACCTTGTGGATGGTTTGAATCAGTCGTTGACAAAACTGTATAGGGTTGGTATTGCGTCAACTACTCGCTTGGAGTCGCGTTCTCACGACCGTCGCGGATACCCCTAGTCTCCCGTGGTCCCAAGACCCAGCACAGACGTCTAAGATACTTCCCTCTTTACGGCATAAGTACGCGCCATCCGGCTATCCACACAAGTAGCGTAATTGGAGAGATAAAGTCGGCGATTAAGCGCCTGATTCACGTAGAGGCAGCTCATAATACAGCCTCGCGCATCCTACGTCTTTGCCAGCTTTTCATAACTTACAGTTGCAATCTGTAAGAAACTTGTAAGGATATGTTGGAGGTAAAACAGGAGATGAGGAAGACTTGGAGCTCTCCGTTCAGGTTCGAAGCGACAACAAGGCTGAACGTGACGCATCTAATGTGAGGGACCCCGCGTACGCGACGCGTCTGACTGGCAGCACCGCCAGGATATCGGCAAGCCGATTAGGCGCCTGACGCGCACTCTCGCCCCGAGGTGATAGACGCGGAAACACGTCATCCGCTTGTTGCTGTAAGGTTATTGTATGATTCGTGAGTCATACGCGCCGGAACGGCCAACGTGTTGGCGTGGGGGACTCAACACGCCCACGGCCAATGGATTCTCGTGGCTTGCAATATGCCAGACAAAGACACAAGGCTATACGCATACGACGCCTTCATTCTCGCAACGATAGGCTATGGATGCGCTGTGGCTGCCCGCATGGCCGTGGATGTGTGATAATGTACACCGAATTCACCTGCCAGCACAGTGCAAGTACCGCGGCACTGCATGTTGGGTATGTGGTGTGGAATTGAAGCGCGAGGATGCGTGTTCTGAGCGTCCGAAAGGGTGGCATCGGACCGACATCATCAACGATGCCTCTCGAACTCTGGCCTATGGAGAGAAAGGAACGCCTGGTTTGGCTTGAGTGCCATATCGCCGAGAGGAGGGCAAGTGGCTGCGATTGGAACAAGGAAACAGACGCTTTGGGGTGAACCTAGCGGATGAGATGGAACTGGATCTGAAGACTCCCGGGCCTTACGGGTTACAAGGCTAGCAGACAGATCCCACAACTTCCGCTCTGCTGTTCAAGTTGGATAGTACCATTTCCCCTGCCCGCGTGTCCGGTTTTGCAGATGGTCAGCTTCCGGTCTTTGCGTCGCGCAGTTGCCCCTTGCTACCAAAGAGACTTGTCATGTGTGAATCAGCCGACTGTTCTGTGGATTCAAATATAAGCTGTCCTACATGCATCCTGGAATTTTGAAGGAAGCCGTTCATTATTTACCTTTCTTCTACTCTATGCCCTATTTCTTTGAGGGGCCCATATCTCATCTTGCTGCCTTCCTATGGATCCAACGAAGGAAAGAACAAAGAGTAGTTTAACTATAGTGACCCTATAATGCTGTTGTTATCTTATTACTGACGTTAGCGCAGACGCTGCGAAGCGGCCTGTTATTCTTCATCAAGGAAATGAAATGCAAGAGTCGGCTAGACCGAATGGCCGAGTCGAACCTACGCCAGGCTACTGGGCTGCATCTATAAGGCCACCAAGAAACGACCCTGCTCGCTCTAGGGATCCAATGACGAAGGAACGGAAAAAGGTATAGTAGTAGAAGTTGAGACCGCCGTTGCGCTGCCTTCACTAATGCAAATGCTACTGCAAAGTGGCCTGTCGTTATTCATCAGGAAAAGAAAACTTAGAAAGTCGCTGAGGCTGCCGCAGACGTGGAATCAACGGCTGAGATTCTGTCACGGGACGTGACAACCATAGATAGATGACGGGCGCGACTGCCTGGTAAACTGACGCTTGGGTATATCGCCACGCGAGAATGTGATCGGTTGCGCTTAGTTATGCTTATCGGACTCAACTAATTCCTCGCTCACCCCTTGGCTGTCCGTAGGGGAAAGTAAACAAATGTCAGGTGATATGCGCTCTCGCATGGCATGCTGGGGAAGGCCTCTCCGCTCGCAGCCTTCCGTAGGAGCTGACCTGGCCGCTACCATCAGAGCGCTCGGGATAGACGCAGCTGTCTTGCCAACGGCACGTCTGCGCTTACTTTCGATGCCTCACGCAGCTCCGCAAGGCCAACGAATCTTGTAACTGGGGCCACTTATGCGGCGGGAGGTGGCTGTGAGACAGAATCTTGCCGTCCCCCAACCACCCCTTTCCCGCTGCACGGGAGCTGCTTAGCGGGGTTCGACGCACACTGCTGGTCCACTCGCAGCAGCACAGGGCGAGCCGGACCAGGGACATCCAAATAGGCAGCTGCCCTTTGCAGATTGGCTTCGAGGGTCCCTCCGGGTTACGCTTACGCCCTTGAGTACCAGGATTTTTCTACGCGCTTGGGGCGAAGCCAACACTGCAGGGGACAAATATTTCTAGTAGCTGTTTCGTCTCGAGCAGCCTATACGCAATAACCCACCGTTCTTCCAGTATGGATCTTCGGAATCAAGAAGTCTCTACCACACTAGACTCCCGTGTTGGCACCACGTCTGACACCCGGGGCTGTTCACTGCCCTCACTCCCGCTCGATGGCGGTGGCGCAGGGCACCTGCTGTCGCTATCGGAGCTTCTCGACGCTTTCGATGGCGTATCGTCACATAAGGGTCGGCTGCTGGCCTTTCGACCGCTAGGTTGCCGGAGGGCGCGTTGGTAACCCTTGCGAGTGACCGGGCATACTCGCGCACGAGGTCCTGGAGCCGCTTGGGGTCTCAGTCGGCGGGTGGGCGGGCGGAGCCGGGTGGTCCAGCCTTCGCTGGGCGGTGGTCGACCACCCTGGTTAGGTCCATCAGGCCGCGCGTCATGGGCGTGCCCGATAATTAGCGCCAGGAGGACGTCGGCTCGGCGGACCGCTGCAGCCCGCGTCGGAGGGCCGTAAAAACGACCGTGCCGTGGCCCTTGAGGTGCGAACTAGCGCCAGCTCGTGATCCGAATGATGCCGTATGTGGTAATAAGAGGAAGAATCAGTCTTTCCAATTCAGATAACTACCATACTTTACTATCACCACTCAGCGAGCAGTCACTGGCCGTGCAGAATCGATCACGACAGGAGCGCTCACGTTCCCTTCAATACCTGACGCCACCAGCGATTTCAAGGAGTAGTTTCGCAGCCATTTCCTGCTCGCTGTCGGTTGGAGCAACTGCGGCAACTTGGGTGCCAGCTAACACAAAAGCATCTCCCCCTGCGAGATACGGATCAAGGTCCGGTAAGGAGACTTCCGACAGCTGAACCCCAATTGGGCTGTTGTCCGCTAGATCCTGTAAGCTCCACGGCGTAGAGGTTCGAATGGTCGAGGCGTGCGAATTGGACACCTCTTGTCTGAGGATTGCAGCGAGAGAGGATCCACCACCAAGCGGATGGAGCGCGTCCCACACCTCGGAACAACGCCGCGGCGACTCGGGCAGTGCTGGGTGACTGCTCACAGCTTGCCGCTTTGTATATCTACCGCTGGATGACGAGGAATCCTTTGCCCTCTTCCCGGTGGATGGTGCTATAATGCTTTCGGGCCCCGGGCCATTTGACCTGATATGCCTTCTAATCCCAGCCGAATCGTCTTCTACGGAACGGCTCTGCGAGGTTGCAGTCATCGTAGTCATCGTATCTGTATCTTGAAGAAGCACGGTTTGCTGGTCCTCAACGGAGCCCTGGCTCACTGGTTGTTGATGCCCTTGTGCATAAGTAGATGGGGTCGGGGTCAGACAGCGATCTTGGGCCGAATTAGCAAGGAGCAGAACTTGGTTGTAGCAGGCTTGGGCCGTCCATCGCATCTCCGGCTGCAGGATCACCATCGCGTCCCACAAGAACTGTTTCAGACCATCGGGATTGCGACTGAGATCTTGCCGGAGTTTCTTAACAATCTCGTTGCACCAAAGGAGCCCCGTGGCTGTGCGGCATGGAAGATGGCAGGCGCATTCAAAGACTGCCACACCAAGAGACCAGATGTCGACGGCCAGAGTGTAACTCCTTCTGTCGTAATGAGCTGCCTTTCTGTTGTCCATTTCCTCCAACACCTCAGGGGCAGCGTATAGCCAGGAGCCGCACATGGTTGTCGGATCGGGACCTTCTCTTGAGAGACCGAAGTCTCCAAGTTTCACATGGATGTCATCAGCATGTCGATGTTGCACAAGGATATTGCTCGGTTTGATGTCCCGATGAACGATTGGCGGCCTGTGTCCGTGGAGGTACACGAGTGCCGACAGGCACTGACGCAGGATCTGTAGGCATTCGCCCGTGGAGAGATCTGTATAGTCGCGCAGCGTCCCGCCCTGGACGTACTCAAAACGCAGTCGAGGTAGCGAAGTGAAATCAGAGTCAATGAATGCCACGATATGCTCCTAGCAAAGATATTAGAACAGCAGCTCCAGAGGGGTAGGCTGCTTACATGCGAGACACGCCCCATAATGCGAGCTTCCTTTCTCCAGGCATCAACCTCAACCCTTCTCTCTCGGATAGCCTGCCCTGATGGCTCCTTAAGGGCGCATTCGTCTGCGGTGCTAACATTCCAGAGATGCGTCACAACCCCAAAGGTGCCTTCGCCGAGCTTCTTCCTTAGGACGATGGGACCAGTGCCGGGCGTGTGCGCTCCACTGGCACGCTCGGTTTGCGGACGGCTCCGAACCTCGAGCCGGCCGAGCAGATTTTCCGCGTCAGCCGTCCCCTGGCGGAACCGGTTGACGTTGTCGATATATTGTTGTGAAGTAATGTCGTGGTGAGCGACGACGATCTGGAACTTGAGGTTCGGGCTGATAGTAATGACGATTGCCTTCTTCTCTCGAGGGATGTCGTGCCCGCCGATGATCCAGACGAAATTTCTGCGCCGTCCTTTGCCTTGCTTGTCGTACGTGACTTCGGTTCCATTGAATGAGCCCAGATCCTTTATGATCGGGCGGTAGTGGTCGTCGAACGTCAGGGCGAAGTGGTGGGCGCTGAGAGACTGTATGCCGCAGTTGAGGACGACGTCGGAATTTTTGTCCCGCCCGAACACGAAGCCGTGAGAGGTTTGCGGGCCGCGGCTGAACCGAAATTCGAGGCCCGGGTGGTGAAAGTACGCCGGCACCTTCTGGCGCGGCTGTTCGAGCGGCGTCGACTCCCTCGAACAGCGACTGAGCTGCGGCTGCTCGGTTTCGGTCAGCCGCGCAGGGACGCGTCGGTTCTCGTTTTCTTTGATCACTTTCTTCGCCTCCCGACCGTCAACATCCTCATCCACAAAGGGATACAGGCATGCGATGAGATCTGTATCTGCCATGCTGAGATGCCGCGAGATGCATGTGTGTTTACTATGAAGTGGAGATGAAGGAAAAAGGAACGGCGGGAATGTCATAGGTGCGTTGCTCCATTCGCGTCTTTTCGACCGAGTCCTCCGCCGGCGCAGGACGCCCCAGAGTGTCGGCACCGTGGCATCGCAGCCAATGATTCTGGTCATGCACGCCACGTAGCCGGCGGTTGAAACGTTTACTTGATTGGTCTGCCTGAGGTCGTGTGTCAACTCTGAAGTTTCACGGCTGAATGTGGTTGGTTAGAGTTGCTGTTGTTGCCTAATATACACATGATGTTATACAGGCAATAAGCAGGGCATTGGTCTGGACAATGGAGGGGTGGTGGGCAAGTGAGAGGCAGTCGGCAGGCAGGTCAGTCGAAGGAGCGTGTGGAATGCGCACAGACCACCACTTCCACTTTGTTCAAAACTGCCGTGCGCCCAGTTCCCATAGCAGCATTCACGCCATTCCCACCTGCATTGCGCGACGCCGAAATGGCATCCTCCAATCCAATGACCCCCAGGTTGACGGTTAACGATATTCTTAACTTCAGCGACACGGAACTCGTGCAGTACATGAAGCAAAATCGCCATGCTGATGGCGGGTTTGATCTTGGAGAGGTCGACGGCTGGGAGAATCTGGCCAAGGAGCAGCGCGAACAGCTGGCTCGGCGATTGAAGTGATTTCTATACCGTCTCGGCGTCTTGCTCTCTTCTCCAGCTACTAACGGCAACGTAGGGACGGAGCGCTGAAGGCCAATGACGAGACGCAGTCCCGCCCGGTCGACTTTGACGGAGTTGCCGCACGACTACGCGAAATCTCTGACAACCAAGACGCGTTACCGCCACCCGCTTCTCGATCACCGCGCTACGAAAGATCCCCTACCCCTTTTGAGGACGTGGCCGCGGAGACAAGGCAATCCGAGACGGCAGCGTACCACGAGCTGGTCAGTGACGGCGGCCGGCCGCTCTATCACATTAGTTCTCTGGAGGAGGTGCTCGACGACCCCGAAGGCCATCGCCCGATGCTGCTGCCATGGCAGGATTACCCAGATGCAACCATAGACGACGGTAGGGTGTTCCGGAAGCAATTGACGAGGTGGAAGGCTTTCCGCAGTTGGCAGAAATATAACCGAGATATATACAACAAGGAAGAGGAGTTTGCTGCGTTCTCCGGGAAGGAGTTGCGTAAAGAAGCTGAGAGCGAAGCCAACATGAGCAGATCCAGACGGCAAGACGAGGAGTTGGCGGAGAGACTTCATCTTGAAAGGCTTCGGGCGAAGTTCAGGAAGATGCAGGAGGAGAAGGGCGCGGACGACGGCGAGGCGGGATTTTCGGCATTTGTCGAGGAGGAGAAGCGGCGACTTCTGAAGGCCGGATGTACGTGGCCGGGGATGACGGAAGACGAATATCGACAGACACTCAGGGTCGACTTTGATAGGGAGGAGTACTGGCGCTACCGGGAGAACTTTTTGTTTCTGCGGGAGGGCAACGGCCGGGGTGGGTTTCCCGAATATATCGCCGAGGCCAAGCGCCGCCTAGCAAAACACGATTTCACGCGGAATTTCCAGCTCGACAAAGACCCAACACGCCAAGACAAGTTGACGACGTGGATCGAATACCTCAATTACGAGTACTCGTGGCACGATCGGTACGAGCGTTCCATCAACAGTCTGCGGCAGAAGTACGACGAAGCCTGGAAGCAGCTGGTGGACTCCGGGGTGTTGCGGCCGGGGGAGACGGACGAGACTTTGCGCACAACCGAATCCGCGTTTCGACGCCAAGGAGAGAGAGACCAGACCTGGAAAGCTGTAGCATCCGCCGAAGCGGCCGCCAAAGCAGCCTTGTCAGAGACGGTGAGAGCTAAGACCAGGCGCTCAAGGTTCACCAAGCAAGAGCGTACACAGAGATTAGCAGCAGCCCACTCCAGACTCGTCCAGGCAAAGGACGCGCTTAAGACGATCAAGCGGCGAAGCGATCTCATCACAGAGTTCATCCGAGGAACGTGGGACTACCAAGAGGAGAAAAGGAATCTACAACGCCAGCGTCTTTTGCTACAGTGGATTCTTGAGCAGGTGCCCCTGATCGAAGCCGAGTTGAACCAACCCAAGGTAGCCGAAGGCGTGTCACATGCTAGGCGTTGCGGGAAGCGAAGCAGACCTCATCAGGATGACCAAGACATGGATGGCTGGAGGCCTACGAAGCGGATGAGAGGTGAACCGAGTGCGCTCGCGGATGGTATGAGTTCCTCTACGCAGGCGAGACAGCCACCGAAACGCGGCCAGCACGATATCGCGGCCTACGCACGACGGTCGAAGCGGATCCGACATGACTGCCCAGACTCCGCTTCCCATGGCGCAGTGCAGATCAGCGAGATTTCTCAGGAAGCTCCGCCACAATCCAGAGAGCAGTCTCAACCTAGGGTGATCCCGCCGGTGCCTGAAAAGGGCACCGGCACCGATGCGAAGGACCGCACTGCTCAGACGCTATTGTGGACCTCCAGGAACGGGCTCGGGGCTGTCGTCCAGCTTCGACGGAGCGATCGAATTGCGGCTCGCCAAAACCCTTCTAAGACTGCTGCTGCATATCTGCATCCTACCAGCGGTGCCTGCTGACGATCTCCCCGGAAGACCTCACAAGATCGGGCGCCTTCTTCATCAACTGGATCGCGAAAGCAACAGCCAAGGTCTCTTGCGACAAAGATAAGAGGCGCAAGGGGTAGCAGTTGGCTTGACGCATCGATGCAGAAAGGAGTCTCCAAACCAGGACGGGCGTCAAGGATAAAAAGGTAGTAAATAAGCGTGTAGAGGTAGTTGGCCACAGCGCTGTTCACTGCTTCAGACGGAGTAAGCCGAGGTCTCTGTCAGACGGTCGCACTGACGTCAGTGGGGTGCGTAACCGGGAGGGTACGTTGACCTCACCTACGGCGTCTCGTAAGCGCGCGGCTAAAGGAAAGCGAAAACGGCTAGTGCCTCTTGTGCGTGATGCGGCTGCAGCCAATTGGGCGGGTGCAGATGGAAATAGTGGAGAGCAACTGCCTGTTTGGCTGTCGGCCGTCCAAAAGAAAGCCGTGGCGGTGCTCTTGACGAATGGCAGGAAAGTACTTCCCCTCCATTTGCGAGACGAACGACGCAAAGTCGTTCAACGGAACCCGTGAACCCAGCGCACCACGGACCGGGAGCATCAGCGACACGGTCTTCTGATCCTGATTCTACGCACCAAGGCCCGTGGGTGGAGCGACCAGCCAAGGAGCAAGTATGCCTTTTCTACCATGCTCTCCGCTTTGGAGAGCGTCGGCCCGACGCGGCGCGCCCCGTCCCGCGCCTGTTCCTGTCGAGTCTTCAACCCCTGCCCCCAGGGCTTGGAGTATCGTCGCGGATGTCATCGATCCTTTGTAGATGTTGTGAGAGCTCCGTTTCTCTCAGTATGCAGGGGGTCGTTCCCGAAAACGATCAGATGTACGGACGTAGTCGTTCTCGATCATGTCAGCAGGTCGGTCCGATGAAGATCGCGGATCGGATTGATGCGCCGCGCCCCACAGTGGGGCTCCTGCGCCGCTAGGCCGCTGCAAGGGCGGGAAGACCCCGCTAAGCACGCGGAACGCTAAGAAGTAGTCCCCAAAAAAGAACAGACAACACCCGGGATTCGCTAGTCACCGACCTAGCTACTAATCTAGCCCTTACAAAGTTATGTTTTGGGGCAAGAGGGCTCAAAAAACAGGGCGTTTCGGGATACGAAAACGGGTGCCTCTTCGCCTCTGTTAGCGCTGTCCGGTTCAAGAGAACGGCGAAGCCGGCTGTGCCGCAGACCGTTAGCTCCAATATGACATAAACAGCCAATCAAGCACTCGGTTCGAGTCTGGCTCGACGCTGCCCAACCATTCGGTGACCCGAGGTCTGAGATTTGTGCCACGATTGGTCACAATTCGCTTGAACTGGAAGGTGGCATGGGTGACCTCTTATCCGTATAGATCGCCAGGAAGCCTACCACAGTACGCTATCTCCTCTTCCAGCAGATTGCTGCGGTTAACTACGTCGCGGGAAAAAAAGCAGATGACCACGACGCTATCCATCCCTATGCTATTTCCGAGAGTATGCCGAGACTGTCTTAGCTCCTACCCTAATTGGCTGTTGTATAATTAGACGGTGCCCACACTCGCGTTGGCGCTAAGGCGCGTATCGGCGGCAGCGCTTGCGGTGCTGCCGTTCTCGACGCGCCGCGACGACCGCCCTTGCGCGTTTAGCAGCCGTCGCTGCCGTGTCGAGCTCGCATCGTCTCGCACGGTGTACGCCTCCTACCCTGTGAGCGCGCCAACTTCACAATGCATCCTCCCGTGATAGTCCCCTCCTCGCCACAGTTTCGATCTGGTCCCGGCCTTGTGTGGCTTGGTATGTGACAGCGCTGCGCCGTCACATCAACGAAATGCGAACGATGCCACCATCACTCTGGAACCAACATTTTCTTCCACAAACTTTATATTTCCTTTTCTTCAACTTTCCAATTACACAATACCACATCCCCCCGCAACACACATCACTAGAAAGGTTCACCTAGAAGGTAGTTATTCGGAGGAGGACGTGAGACAATTGAGATTCCCTTAATTCAGGGCCTTCCTGCAGACCTGGTTTAACCCGAAGCTCGTGCCCCAGATCAAAGTTCAGAAAACCGAGGCGAAACCGACTTCAAGATGGCTCTTCCTGTAGAGGGGATTGACATCCCCCACACTCTTCCCTCAAACCTGGTCTCAGTGAACATCACTCACCTGGGAGGTCACAGGTACAGACTGCTTCAAGACAAGGCCGCCTCGACCCTGATCAAGGAGGGCAAGGCCTTCTGGGTGGGGGTGTGTCCCTTTACACTGGCCCTGGTGTTTGCGAAAAAGGACACCACTTCCAAGGGCCACAGGGGTCGCTCATACGACCCCGCATCGCTGGGAGGCAAGGCGACTGGACTGAAACTGTTCGAGGTCGACCAACACAAGTTTGCCGGGTCCTTTGTCCTCACCAAGAGCTCCTCCGCGACGGGATGATCGCCCACCACAAGGGCATACTACTGGGGACTGTACAGGGTCCCTGAGCGTCACATTGAGGCCTGGCAAAGGGACAACGAGCGCGACGCAATCCTTGCCTACACTGGCCTCCCGCTGCCGCTGTCCCAGCACACTGGATACTCACCTACGGGAAAAAAGGTTTCACTTGACAACTCACCACCGACCCCAGTCACTGTCAAGTTCGCCATGCCTGTCTTGAAGATGGTTGCAGCAGACATTCCTGTCAGGGCCACAGAGATCATCGAGACCTGGATCGCTGAGCACCCTCAGTGCCTCCTCCCTCTACCCTCAGGTTGTCATCATGAAAACCCTCCAGTACATCTGGGTGTTGGGCGATCGCACCCTTCGACGGGAGGAAGGTCTGGGATATGACGACCCCGTCCCGTTTGTCACGCTTGACGAATTCCTGCAGTGCGCCCACCTGTACGAGACGTTCCACCAGACCTACCAGCTGGTCTTCAATATCCACCCCTTCCGGTTTGTCCGAGAAATCGTGCGACCGAGGAGGTTCTACCCCGGGGACTTTACTCCCAAGCCAAACCTCCTCATGGAGGAGTTGGTGACTGTCCTGACGCCCCTCCTGAACCACATCCTGGGGCTTACCCTCCCCTCGTTCATCCGAGGATCAACCATGGAGGACCTTGCTGCAGGTCAATACAGCCACGGGTTCCTTGCCCGTACACCGGAAGCCCACTCAACCGTCTGTCAGCCAGACTGGAGGTCTTTGTACTTCCCGGTGCTCCCGTTGATGTCTATGATGGACCCCACTGGACATGTCACTAAAAACTTGCCTCGGACACTCTGGGTCCCGTTCTCCTGGATCCCTGAGCCTCAGCGAAAAGCCCTCCGGCTGAAGGAACCAAAGCAGAAGCGTCCAGCGCTTGTCAGGGAATGGGGTCCAAATGAACACCAGATCCAACTGCGTGTTGGCCAGAAGTCCTGTGAGCCTAAGACCAGGCTAGAGCCCGTGGTTGGACCTATCCAGTTCAGAGGACAGGCGCAACTCCCTCCTGACGTCGCTGATCTGGTCGCCAAGCTCAAGATATCGTTCGATCGGGAGTTACCCATTTTGGCAGTGCGCGGCCCTACTGGAAGTGAGCGCACATTGGTGTCAGTCGTCTCGGTTGAAGCCTCCATTGCTCGGGCGACCTCACGGATCTCAGCCTCACCTGACCGTTCTCAACCCTCCCAGGCGTCTGGCTCCACCCCAGGGAGGCATGACGACGGACAGGTCAGAGCCCCCCAGCAGCTGATCCCGCCCATCTTTCCGGTGACCAAGGCCACCCTTCCTGCCGGGATCCTGCAGCTCACTCCACAACAGATGTGGGGCGTCGTTGTCAATTGGTACGCAGCGCAGAACGAGGCTCGACTGCGCTGGGCGAAGGATAACGGAAAAAACTTGGACGAGGCATCCTTCTCACATCCACTGGCTTGATTACATTCCCTGGCCTGTCTGACGCGACCTTCGTCCCCGAGGAGGTCCGTGCGCGCGAGCCCAATGACATGAACTCGGTTGAGTCCACCCTCTGGTCCTCATTTTTGGAACAATTGGACCTTGGAACCCAGCACGACCGCCGCCGGCGGGCGGGGAGCAGAAGGGACTGCCGAGGAAGCGCGCCACAGAGCGAATTACATCAGATGATGGGACTAAGAGCAACGAACTGATGGTATTCGATGTCTTGCTCTCTCAGGTGCTAAGCCGGAAAAACCTGCATGCGAGATGCAGGGCAGACGTGAGGCTGCCTGGACAGCTCGGGCCACCAATAGGTGGGCCCACGCAACAGATGATCTGCCAGCACACCCTTCCTAGCCCTCACGGAGTCGGGTCGCGGCCAAAAATTCGGGGGAAGGGGACCATGTCCTTCACGTGGCCTACGCCACAAAACCATCTTAACATCCTTTCGAAACCCATACCAAACGCCGTGTGCGGAACCATGCCAAAGTCCCGAGATTGTAGCACCCACCCATACATGTCCTGCATCTCTGACTTTCCCTTCTCCTGAAGCCGCAACTCGAGGTCTTGCCTGGAAAAGGACTTCTCAGCCACGCCACATATCTCACCGAAACCCCCCGACGAAATCAAGTCTGCCGTCATTGTCAATTCCTCGTCGTCAGGGCACACGCAGTAAGGAAACGGCTCGAGCCCGCGGGGTTTGTGCGTCAGCCAAACGGGTCCACCAAAGTGGCTGGTCAGGAGATCCTCGGCCGGCTTAGAAATATTTTGGCCAAAAGAAACCTGATGACCTCTGCTGTTGAGCAACTCGAGAGCCTCTCGGTAGGTGATGCGCGCGAAGGGGATCTGTATTCCTGGCTGCTGTGTTCCAAGAAGAGCTGTGACGTCCTTCGTATGCTTGAGCAGGGCCGTGAAAACGTCGTGCAGGAAGATCTCAACCAAATCCATGATATCATCCATATTCCCGGAGCAAAGCTCCGCCTTGACATGCCAGTACTCCATGAGATGACGGTTAGTTCTGCTTTCGTTTCTGAAGCTGGGCCCGAGGTTGTACACCCGTTCGTGGGCATGTGCAGCAGCTTCGAGGTAGAAACCAGCGCACTGGGACAGGAACAGTGTCTTGCTCGTTCTTAAATTCGAGACTTGAATGGCGGAATTCGGCTCGTAGAGTATGGAATGGGTGATCAAAGGTGCGCTAACCTCAACGAAATGGTGGTTCTTGAACCACTCATGTACAGCCGAGAAGCAATTAGATCGGTATCGGTTGAGTGCCAGGATCAAGGGGTTCCGGAGGTAGAGGTGCCTGTTTGAAAGAAGAGCATCGGTCTTTTGTGGATCAAGGATGCTTCGGTCGGCACGACGAATATTGGGATGCAGCATGCCGGTTGCCTTGGAATACAGGTGCCGTGGTCGGGACTGCCGAATTCTGATTGCTCCGCTCTCCCCTGCGCGACCCACCGGGCCAGGCCGGTCAGGTCCAGCGCTCGGACCACCATCTCGTACCCCGACCGGCGAGCCTGGGTACCGGCCCTTCACTACTCAAGTCGCCGGGTCTTCATAAATACACCGCGCCCTCACCCGCTTGCTCATTTCCAACTTCCTCTTTTTATTTTCCTCCTGCATCTCGGGTTCCAAGTCTTACTTTGGTCGGCCAATGGGAAACGCAGCGTATACACACGTGCAACCGACGTGCACCATGCGCCGCCGCCCTGCCCCCGTTACCAACGCGCGCTCCCTCATCGCCCGGCTAAGATCCCTCCTCGGAAGGCGGGAGGCAGGGGGGGGGCTGTTTCCCACCTGTCTCCCCCCTTTCTCCTCCCGTACTCTGGCCAATGGCGAAGTCGCGCCGCGTGCGTGCTTGTCGCGGACGGAGGCGCACCTACCGTAGGCGCCCTCGTCACTCCAGCCGATTATCCACACATTGCAACTCAGGATGGTTACGGTCTCCAAGTGTCCCAGCCGTTTTCGCCTTCCCCATTATGTATCTAAGGCTGTACCCTGTTTTCAACGCAAGACTCTGTATTCCTTAGACGCTTATTCATTGAGCAGGCGCACGAAAGCGAGAGCGAGAGCAGTCCTCACGCCGCGGGGGGACTGCGTGGGCAGGGCTCCGGAGTGTGGCTCTGGCTCCCTGATTGAGAGACAAAGGATCACCAAGCCAAGAGAAGGGCGGTCGTGCGGGCCCCAGGGAAGAACATGATACGGTAACGATAGTAGCCGGCGGTCTGCTGATGCAGGCCCCGACGAAAAACCTGATTCTTGCAGATGACCGGCGGTATGAGGACGCGGCTTCAACCAGTAGAACGCTATCTCTAGGACAGTTGGTCAGCGCGGCGTGCCTCGACCATGCCTAGGCTGGGGCAGCGAAGAGTTACCGAGGAGTCACCGAAGAAAGGGGGGGTTGGGGGGAGGGCCTTGGCAGGTCGCCGACCTGCAGCGACCATGTGTGTGTGTTTGTGTGGTAAGGGAGGCGGGGATAGTAACGCCCGCGATCACCGGCTGCTTCGCGCGCAGTTACTGAGGAGTCACCAAACGGGGGAAAGAGAAAGGGGAGGGAGGGGGGGGGAAGGGGGAAGGGCCTTGGTGGGTCGCCGACCTGCAGCGACCATGTGTGTATGTATGTGTGTGTGTTAGGTGGGGGAAAGGGGGGCTAGTAATGCCTGCGATCACCGGCTGCTTCGCGCGGAGTGTCGACAAATGGCGGAGGAATGGTGTGTCCGCGGAAGTGTGCCTTCAGGGCAAGACCATGCCGGATGCCTGCCTCGTCCATTAGGGATTTGTTTCCTTCTTGCACCCTTGAGGTCTGGCGGCTTGCTTCAATTTGGGTGGCGTAGCATCTTAAAGCCAGACGATACGTACTGACGACGGTGGACTATTGGCGGAGACGGGTAGGAGTCCGAGGCCAGCGGGCCAGACAGATCTAAATATGCCGACAGCGCCATTGGAAGGTCCCTAGCAGATCTCCTCCTTCACATCTTTCCTCCCAGCTCCCAGCGGTCTAGATGTCCTTCCTTGATAGTTTTCGTCTCCAGGTTTTATACAACCACGATAGCAGCAGGCTACGTAACTCAAGCGGCCATGCCAACCCGAGAGGTTTATCAAGACCCGGTCTCCGGCGATGATTTAGACGATAATGAATTCCCATCTCTCGACGTGCTCGGTAGGGTTGCCGACGAGCTGAGGAGGGACAAGACTCTCTCGGAAAATTTCTTCAAGGCTTTAGCCCGGATCCGGGAGAGAAACCGTGCAAGTGCGTGGTAGCCAGCCTCTCTGACCGTAACTAATGGAAGAAGGATCGCCAATACAACGGGAGGAGGCGGCGGAAGGAGCCGCTTCCGGGCAGCCGGCGAACGGCAATGCTTCGACCACCCTCTTACCTGCCGTGCATCACCGGGCCCGTCGGCGGCGACGGTCATCTCGGCTCAAAGAGACCGCTCGGAGAGATCCTGCGAAGGCGCCGAGAGGCTCAAAGAGGTCCAGACGGATCCAGCGTCGGAATAGCGGGTCACGCGGCTATATTCGCCGCTAAGCGAGACGCTTAGCTAACCCAATACCGCGACCCTCGGGGATAGAGGGTCGGGAGTCAATTGGGTAGTTCAGATAGCCAATGTCACTTCGTTCCTAAGGTGGCTCGTTATCTTAATCTTTTGTTATTGCGCCTCCGACCAGTTGCCCGCACCCGTGGCTAGCCAGAGCGTTCATGCCTCTCAGGGTAAGTCTCAAGACTACCAATTCGGGCGTCGGGTCTCGACAAACTGGTAGACAGCGTAGGGAGGGGCGCGCGAGGCTGGGCCACGATACAGAATGCTCTTCACCCGCTCATTTAGCAATTTCCTAAGGCCTTTTCCGCGTATGGCTTCTTACAAAGAATTGACGACTGCGCGGCTGTGTGGAAGCTGAAAGCTGCGGCTGGGCGATTTGCCGCCATCACAGCCAATCACGTACGTTAAAGGGTATCACCTTCAGCTCCAGCGTAGGCCGCCGTGGTCGGTCTGTCGGGAGGGTTATGCCCTTTGAGCTTGGAGTCGCATGGGCGGTGCTGTCCGAGAAAGGAGGATAAGGTCGGAACAATCTTGGTCTCCCATACGGACGCGACGTAGAGAAGAGGCGCTATACCCGATTCAGACAGCCCGTTTATGGGTTTAGCAACAGCATGCCCGAACAAAAGTCAAGGTTAGTAAACATTAGGTCAAGGGCTTCACCCAGGAAGCGAAATGGTACCAAAGCAAAGCCACCTCGAAGAACGTGAATCGTTTATATGTAGCGAAAAAAGATTGTTACTGGATCTGGCATGGCACCCTAGATCTAACTCAAAAGAATAGGATTGCTGAAGCTAGAGCCCGGCTCATCCTCCGCCTTTCTCCTCTGCCTCCCGCGAGGCCGCTTTGCCACGCGGCCGCCGAGAGTAAGAGAAAGCCGCTGTGTCGGAAGAGGACCAAGACCTCTGCTCATCAAGTCCTGGACCCAACTGTCACACTCCCACTCAACCCAATAGTCAAAAACATGCTTCCATCCTTGCCGCGATGCCTTCGTGCGATTGACATAGATCACCTTCCCGCCGTTTGCACCGGCCACCTTGGCGAACCGTTTGACCAGGTCCCACGGTCCGCTAACCTCGAAGCTTGTTCCAAAAATCAGGACCGTGTCGGGGCCCGCTGATACGTCGCGATTAATGAGTTCCGCGATGTCTTCGCCTTGCGGATGCTCTTCTTCCAAATACACTATATTAGGCCGTAACCGGCCGATAGTGCTTGATCGCCTCGGCGGCGCGCCAGGTCGTCGGGGGGCATCTAGGCAGCCAGGACAGGGAATTTCTTGGCCAACTGTGACTCTAGCCTGCAGTTTCTCCGTCCATGCGAGTGTTTTGCAGCAATTGCTGCATCGTAAGCTATCGATAGTTCCGTGCAGAGGAACACACTTCACGTTCTCTACCAGACCGGTCGACAGACCAGCTCGTTCGTGAAGCTGATCGACATTTTGGGTATAGCATCGCAAGAGTTTTCCCACATTGCGCAGCTGAGTCACGAATGTGTGCGCCTCGGTCGGTTTGCTGTCCTTGGCAAGCTTGTAGAGATGAAGGGCAGACCTGAAACTGTCTGCCCTCCTCCGCGGATCTCTCAGCGCCGCTGCGCAAAAGGTGTCGTGCTCTGCGTACAGACCGCCTCTGGACCGGTAATCCTGCGAAAAGTGAGTTCGGGTATCGAACGCATGGGAAAACAGTCCACGAACTGGTATTCCTGCGGCGGTGCTGATACCAGCTCCCGTCAAGACCACCACTTTCCGCGCACAGCGGAGCGCGTGCGCGATCGCGTCGAGATAATCGTAGGACTGAGGCTCGACGTGGATCATCATTGCCCCGTAATGACTAGACGTTGGGAAGAGGAAGATCCCAGAGAAAGAAAGAGGAGGCGCAGGAGGGAAGAGGGTCTGCTGTTATATAGCCAACGTCCGACCTGTTGTGGAACATTTTGCCCATTGACGCTGTTTTGAGCCTATTGTGCCGCGGTGGCATTGACTCTTCATTTGTCGAATAGGGGCCACAGACGGTCGATGGCAAGGCCCGCGAGGGGAGCAGTCGCGAAACTGTGTTGCGGCAGTACGCTCCCAGCCGCCCCCTTTCCCACGACATACAGACCTAGCTTCGCGCGTTACCACCTGCGTTGGAGCTAGCGCCTTACCCATCCGTCCATTGGGATGCTTCTGACGCCCCTTGGATATTTCCCAAGGCGTCGCCGCAACCGGTTTGGCACACAAGCGCCGGTTCGCCCGGTGCGGCGCCGCAACCCTTCGCGTTGATCTGAGGCCTCAGGACGTATCGCAGACTCTGAGGCCCAACGAGTTTAAGGGGCAAGCGTAGGTATGCTGAATTCGACGCATTTGGCGGTGCCTGGGCAACCGCGTCTGTAAGAGGGTGCGCGACTAGACGTGTCTGACTCAGCCAATCGTGTTCAAAGCCAATCGAGGCTACCTGACCGGTGGTATTTAGGCGGTGAGCAACAAATAAAGCGGCTGGCTAAGTTGGTAGGCGGTGTGAGAGGCGGTGGGCAGGAGACAGGTTACAATCATAAGCCAACCAGGAAGGCGGTGCGACAGGCGGTGAGCAAGAAGAGTCAGGATGGCTAATTTAGGTAGGCGGTGCGCCAGGCGGTGGGTAGGAAGACTAGTACTGTTATAGGCCAATTAGGAAGGCGGTGAACTGTCCTTCACTGACACATCTTGCGAATTCGGCGTGAGCCTGCGCCGTAGCGACTGCGGCTGCAGCCTGCTTATCCCACTTGCGCTTGATATGCAAAACCACGTTCTTGTTGACGTGGAAGATGCAGATCTGTGGCTTCGCATTCGGAAAGACCCGGGCAACAGCCGCCCGCATGGCATGGTCGTAGTTGGTAATACTGATCGTGGGAGGGCTGGCGCCAATGCCCCTGCGAATAGTGTCGATTTGGTCCATCAGCCAGTCAAAACCTTCCTAGCGCTCATTGTTGATTAGGCCGAACGCGCAACTGAAGATCTTGCCCAGGCTACCAATGCCGATGACCTGGACTGTTGTTTCGCTGAGATTCGGGCTCGTTTGCAGCGGGACGCAGTTGCATCTTGTGCACTTTTGTCGTCATTATGGAATTGAAAAGCACGGGCAAGAGCCGACCGATGGGTTGTTTAAGCATTTCGCGACATTGGCTGATCTGAACTTATTACCCACTTGGGCAGTTGTCCCGCCAACCAGGCTAGATCGCAACTAAAGGGTAGGGTTCACCGCCTCTGCACGTGGTGTTCCTTCATCCGCTGCTTTCCAACGTCAGTCCATTCTCTCAAGCTTGCACGAGATTATGGGAGAAGCGGTCCGAATTGTATGTATTTAGCGTGCCAAGGCACTAGGGGCTCAGTGCCTCCGGGCGAAATGAAATCCATCCATCCATCCATCCATCCATTCTCTCAACCGGATTACGAGAGCTTCGCGAACTGCTACCCGGCTTCAGAGCGAGCTGCAGCCACACGACGCGCAGTCTCCATGGTAATACGTCGCTCGATCTCAGCGGTGATATGTCTCTCCATCTTAATGCGCTCTTCAGCCAAACGCCGCTCCACCTCGATGCGCTCCTCGTTGCGCGCTTCAGCCACACGTCGCTCGGTCTCCATGCGCTCTTCAGCCAGACGCCGCTCTATCTCCTCGTATGGGCTTTCCTCCTCGTCACCAACCTCTTGGGAGAACTCTTTCAGGGTGTGTAGATAGCGAGCCCAGCGAAAGATGGCCCTCAGTCGCTCGTATGTCAGACTGATCGTCGGGTTTCTGTTGGAGGGTTAGATTTATTATGTCGTCTCAGACAGAAGGACGGCAAACCTCTTGATTCCAGCAGCCAACTCAGCGGTGAAGGGGCGACAATAGGCTGCTGGTAAACTAGCAAGACCGACAAAGTCGGAGAGATAAAGATCAACTTGCCCCCACAGGTTGTTGATCGAGGTCATCGTCATGATAGAGTTCGTGATGCAAGATCCAGTGGCTCGCAGAGTCGTCCGCTGCCTGCAAGCTTACCTATGCCTTCTTCATGCCAGGGTATTGAAGATCAAGGATGAGAATAGCTCGGATCTTGCCGTCCGACGAAACGATGTATTGGCGCGCCTTCCTCTCCACATGTTGGCGTGTCTCGCTCTACGAGACCTCGCAAACCAGAGATGGCAGGGTACCGACCTGACCGAACGAAAAATCAGCTTGCTTACGGAGTTTGTTCTCGTCCTTAATAGAAGCCGTGCCTTGTTCCTTGGCGGACCGTATCAGGTCACGAATCGTGGTATCCTCGGTGGCGACAAGCAACTTCCCAAGAGAAGCCCTGAGTTAGTCGCGGAGACCGGTTTGAACCTGATAATGAAACGGGAACTCGCTCATAATGTCAAGATATACCGTCTCAGTTTCGTAATCGTATTCGAATCGTCGGATTTTCGTTTGGTCGAGTTCGATCAGCCGGGCGTCTAGCTGCTCAGGAAGATCGTCCACTTGGCTCGCCTGCCAGTTGAAGCCGAGAATCAGTCCGGTGCCACTTTATCGAGATCTGATGATGTGGTCGAGGATTTCCTCAACCGTGGAAATGTCTAGCCAAACCTGCGAAGGGTCAGCAATGCCATGTGCACGTACGGAACTGACAAATCTCGAATACCAGCTCGGCCTGACACTCGCCCTCAGAAGAGGCAGGCGTCGCCGGCCTTCCGACGAGTTGGAGGTCGTTGGCGAAGTCATCGCTGGCGCGGCCAAGGTCGCAATGGATGAGGGGCATTCGCGTTAAGATGCAGGTCGAAGGAATGCTTACCTGTGCCAAGCATCATAAGCGAGTGGTTCGAGCGCCAGGATAGACAGATAGACAGTATCATACCATCATCCAGAACCAGATGAACGGGCCGGTGCAGGACGGTTTCAGGAGACAGCAGTGACCGTCGAGCCTTGACGAATTACACTGGCTACAAATACATTCTTTGCATGTTCCATCTCAAGAAGGCGGGGGGTTAACGGAAATGCGGCGATCGCAGATGGGCACGAAGGGGATGTCTAAGGGTAGGGTGGCAACCAGGTTACAGGTGTACAAATAATAAGATCGTGATGGGGCGATTGTTCAAAGGACTCTGTGCATGCGGAGCTAGAGGACATGCTTCTAGTGGCAGATGCCGTCGCCGTCCTCGCGCATTTCGCCTTGGTCGGGGTCGTCCATAGTAGGAACCCAAGCCACCTCTATCTGTCCTCCTGCACTCAGGTTCATACGACAGTTGGTTAAGCCTGCACTCAGCCCATGCGAGGCACAGCGTGTCCAAGAGCGTGCCGCCCCTATCACTGATCTTGCCGCTGACCCAAAGAGCATGTTGATGGACCTGCGTATACCGATCAGCTATACCTTAGGTCCGACCGTCTAGTAACTTAGTTGGGGTGGGTGTCTGGTAGGGACAGTGCGAGACAATGTTTATTTCTCAAAGTGACGTAGCTATTACCTAGACCCTCGACGCAGTGGCCCTTGAATATCCCTCGAACCCACTCCCTGACACACACCCCTTCCATCACTGGCCGCCACCTTCTGCCTTACTGCTGTCGCCACCTCGGTGACCCAGAATGCGCCGAAAAGCGTCCGTCCGCTTCTCGTGGCGCTCGTTGATCAGGGTCTCAGCCTCGCTATCTTCTGCCTAGAGCTCGGTCCAGTAGCAAGGAAACCGCTGGCCGCGTCTCCAGACGCGGCCACAGGCCTGCTTCGAATCGGACTCGACGAACGGCAGGTCAAAGAGGATGGCGTGGTTCGCCTTCTTGAGGCTGTCGAGGCCGGTGCCGCAGGTGCCGACAGTCGCAATGAAGAGCGTGGGCTTTGCCGGGCAGCCAATCGGAATGTCTCGGAAAGCACATTCGATGGCCTTCTTCCCGTCTGCGGTGGCCGCCGAGAGCACCAGGACAACCTCCCACTGGCTCGCCCAGTGCTTGTCCGCGTACGCGGCGATGATGAGTGCGACTCCCGGACGCGAGGCGAAGACGCAGGCGTACTTCTTCAGCGGCGCTTGGCTGGCAATTCCCGTATCGCCTATATCCACGTCATGGAGAGCTCGATCGAGGCAGCGCTGGAGCTGCTCTATTTTTCCGCTGCCGCGGGTGATGACGTCGATGTATTGGCCGACAATATGGTTGTTACGGCCCTCCTTCGTAGTGATGGCACCCTTTATTGTATTGCTGTTCAGCCATGCGGCTGGGTCCGACAAGAGATTGTCGGGCAGGTCGACAATGCCTGGAAACGACCCAAGCCAGAGTGTCCGTATGAACGACTGGTTAAAGCAGGCAAACTGAAAGAAGTGATCCCGCATCGCAGTGTTGATCACGTGCATTTGTTTCTCAAACTTGGCGCGGGCCTCCTGGCTCCATGCGGTCGTTAGCAAGCCCATCTTGCGCTTGAAGTCCTCCTGCTGTGCCCTCGCAGATCTGCAAGGGATTCGTTCGTGGCGGAGCGGCAGGAGCGGCAGCAGCACCTGACTGTGGAAGAGGTCGGTTGTCGTGCGGAGCGTCATGACTCGCCCGAGTAGGTCGGAGCACGTATTTATGGCCTCCTGGTATTTGTCTATGTCTCTCGGTAGGCCGGTCTTTATAGCAGCGTCGATCGTCTGCGCGGCGGTATAGAACACGGTCAAGTCGTCAGGCGGTACGATGAGCGACAGCACCTCCTTGAGGCTTTGCTATAGCGATACGGAGATCGGCGTTGCGCTTAGTGCCCCCAGCTTGAAGCGGTTAGACGGGCCGGCTTGACTCCGGAGCTGCTGCAGTGTCTTATAGACGACAGTCGAGGTACGCTTAACAAGGTGGAACTCGTCTAGGACGACGAACCTAGGTGCCACCGCCTACGAGGCAATGTACAGCCGTAGCGACTTTCTCTGCTGCTGCGCCAAGTCGTAGGCCCGGGCAAAGCAGTTGCGGTTACCGCCCTTTGACGAAAGAGATGCCGGGCTGCTACCTACGACCACGAGCCGGTGCCTGAGAAAGAGCCGCTGCGCTTGGTTTGCTGTATACCCTATCTTGGAACCCGAACCCGGGACAAGCATAGGCGCCGTCGCCTGGTGCCCCTTCTTGGGTAGAGCGTAGACGGGTCGTGCACCTAGGAAATGCGTCAAGATGTCGCTTTGGATGTCTCGTGAAAGGGTGGAGCCTGTGCTTAGGTCGACAGTGTCTACGAACGAAAACCGTTGACGGCTATACTGGCCGTTGTCCGATCCGGGCCGCTCTACCTCCTGCTCGAAATACCGCTCGGCCTCCTGGGCGAACTGGCCGGCAACGCTAGACGGTGTAAAAACGAGCGACGGACCAGGTCCTAGCTGCCGGGCGATGTCCGAGCTGAATGAGTTGGCTACGCAGCAGCACTCGATGCTCCATGGGTTGCCCGAGGGATAAGGGCCTGTGACACCCTGGGGTTATGCCGGCGATGCATAGTGACTCCTGCGTTGTCAGTCGCGGTGGTACTCCACTCCTGTCTAACCTCGTAGTGGTTGAGTTCCACCAGCCTTATGACGGCGACCGCAGCCAGGCTGACGATGGTTTTCCCCAGCCCAGTGTCGAGCGCCACGATGCCGCCGTTGAAGTGCCCGCCAAAGCTCCGCTGCAACAGCGCGTAGACCGCCTCCATCTGGTGAGGGTGAAGGCACAGGGTCGTTCCGAGCAGCTTGACGCCCTGGTCGTATGCCGTACGTGCTTTGTCGTGACAGAAGAACCTGCACGTCCTCTCCCAAATCTCCGAATCGTCCGCAATATGAAGAACGGCACGGAGATCCCGTAGCGGGTTCATCTCGTCGGGGATTGCGTCGTTATCGTCTGCCTCGCTGCCCGGGCCATCTTCGTCCGGGCCCGACTCTGCTTCATCGCGCCCCGTGAGGGTAGAACGCCGCTCGAATAGAAACTGCACATCCGCGTCGTCACCCGAGTCCGTCGGCGCGTCTCCCTGTTCGCCTACAGGGCGGTACCCGTCCCTATCGTCGTTGTCCTAGTTGCCGTCTTCATTCTCGGCACCCCTCGTGATATCCTTGTGGGCAGCCTTGGCGTGCAGGGGCACGGCCTGCTGAGTCGCAAGCGGTTCATCTCTGGAGTAATCCGGGCAATCACCGCTCTGGCGATAGCCTGCACCCTCTCGCTCGAACATGATGGTGTTATCTATATCGCTGGCCTTGGCTGTAGAGCTCGTCTTAGTCATTGCATTATCTTCCCCCGCCTTCTTGGACATGGCTGCGTCGACTGCATTGCTGATGCCAGCTGCAAGGCCCTCTCGCTCGGCCATAATGTTGTCGTCCGCATGGCTGGTCTTAGCTGCAGGGCTCGCCTCGGTCGTCGTATAATCTTCCCCCTCCCGCCCGAGGACGGTGGTATTGTTAGCATCGTTGATATCAGCTACAGAGCTTATCTCGGCTATTGCGGCCGAGGAGACATTCCGCACAACGAGCTCGAGCAAAGGAAGACTCGCGCTCCCGTCCTATCGGGTAGCTACGCACTTGTCAAGGTGGAGAAGGAGAACCCGCAGATCACCGGCCGATCCAATGTCGTACCGACCCGAAGCAATGCCATCGCCTAAGCCGTCGTCGCAATCAGAGTCTTTGTTATAGCCGTTGCCCATCCCAGGACTACCGCCGGCCGCCGGCTCCACGTGCGCCGCTAGAACTTGCGTCTGAACCTCGGCATCGCCGTGCTCTGCGCTACGGGCGACGAGGTCCTGAAACATCTTATCGCAGTCGACGTATTCCGGCAGTAGCCGGTCGCTAGTCGCCGCCGCCGCGTGATTGACAACCCAGTGGGCCAAAATGTCGGCGTACAATGTCTGTCGGCTGCCGTCGGGGTTTTCCTTTCGCAGTAGCACCTGGACATCCCGCAAATTGAGGCGCCTGGTAGTTCTTTCTTGGCCCGGAGAGCACTAATCTCCGAGCGTCAATCGTCTGCGCTTCACGTCCTCGTCTATCTTGTGGGCCGTGCCCAGACAGAGAGCTGGCATCATCCGTTTTGCAGCTCCGGCGCGCGGTTGATCGTCCATGTCGGCGGCCAGGTGTCCCCAACGGTGGCAGTGGTCGGGTGTATACGTGCGGTAAGCTGTACTATCACTGTAAGCGTCCGGTCGTCTGTGTAGGACCTTATGGAAGCTCAACGCGCGGTGCTTACCTGGCACCGCCGCTTGCCTCGCGCAACGGGTTTGGCTAATGAAGAAGACTGCCGCCCATATAGGAAGTGAACCGAGTGCTGACAATCGGCCGGGTCTTTTATACTGAGCGCGCCAAGGTGTGACTCGAGCGGACAGTCCACTTCGGCGGCCTCCTTCTCAAGTACTTCCCTCGCCACAGGTTCTTCTTGAATGACTGAATATGCCGGCTGCCCGCGCTTCATGATGCCGCTATTGTGCCACGTTATGCTTTAAATGGTATCCCCGAGGAGGTCGGCATGGGCCAGACCTATTGTCGTGAAGCCGCATGCTACAGGTTGCTCAAAAAGGTTTGTTGCATCTCTCCGTCCACCAGCGTGAACTTCGTATATTGCCACGTCGAGGGCCCAAGTAAGGTTGAGGGCAAGGGAGGGATGGGGGTAGTCGGCGGTTCTTCCGAGCCTCGAGATCGCAAAACAAAACAAACGGAGGAATACAGTCATATTACGATACGGGAACTGGAGGTGGAAGCAGGGCAGCTGGTGGGCAGTACAGAAGACGAATCCCCTCAACCTCTGTAGAGAGCATGCCGGGGATTGAGTGTTGTCCAAGTGCGCAGCTCTCGCCGTGTCGCGGCAGTTGAGACGAAATGAGTGAAGGCTTCCAGCAGCAGCAAAGACGCACGGATTTGAGCAGCCATCGGAGGAAGAGAAAGCCCGAAGTTATCAGTTTGCCATGAGGCCCACCGCAAACAAAAACAAACGGCCAGTCTGGTCTGCCTTGCGCACGCGTTCCTTTCTTCTTCCCACTGTTTCCATTCTGCCAGATTCATCCATATTCTTCAAAATTTTACACCAGGAACACGTCCTCCTCCCACCACATTCCGACTTTGATTTCTCTCCCTGACCTTGCCTTGTCATCACACCCATCGACCACCTCTTCAGACATCCAACATGGTCCAGTTTGGCCAGTGGCGGGCCTCATTGCAACCAATCCGCGTCGACGTCGTTGGCGACTTTGCGGGCAGAGGCGTGTTTGCCATCCACGGAGAGGCACTTCTCACCTACTGTCTGGAGAGTTCCCGCGTTGACTTTGACTGTGCGTCTCTCCGTCTCTCCGCTCCGATTTGTCGTCGCTCTGCTGACAGCTTCCACTCCCTTGTTCATTAGACGGCTTTCAGATCCTGCACGCCATCCATGCCGTTGAGACCTTTCTCGTAAAGCTGAAGGAGCGGAGATGCATCTTCAACCTCCTTTGGTTTGAGAAAGAGGCCGACGTGTGCATTCCTGGCAACATTCGGATATACAGCGCCAAAGCCAGCAAATACCGTCTTGCACGTGCTGTTCTCATCCAGCACTTCGCTGGCCCAACCGTCTCGGGGGGCGAGCCCAGTCCAGCTGGGTTCAGCTATGTGTTTCCTGGCCTCGAGAGCCGCCTGTTTTGCGACTACCTCGATACCCATCCCCTGCACTTCTTCCTTGGGTCCAAGGACAATTCGCCCGATGGATCCCCGATTGGCAGTGCCGCTTGTTGCAATACCTCCCTTGAAATGTTGCATCTGATGGCTTCTGCTGGATATTGCGTCGCGTTCATCGAAGGAATCGAGTTCAAGAGCTCCAAGGTTCGCCTACCTTCCGATCCCAGCACTCCTCTGTCGTTCTAGCCACTAACCGCTGAGTCGTCCAATACTGACAGGTCTACCTGTCCATGATGACGCCTAAGGGCAACATTAGACCTCTCGTCGCGAGAGAAGACCAGTTCACACTGCCGACTGGTCCTTCACTCCCCATGGTCGATATGATCAAGAGAGTTGCCGAAGTAGGCGCCGCCAAAACGCTGACAGCGAGGGAGTTCCTCTCCATTTGTGCACTCGCCGTTGTGCTGTCTTCCGGCCTCCAAGAAGCCAGCAACGCCGCAATGTCCCAGCAACGCGAGGCCGCCGCTGTCCTTCTTCATCTCGTCCTTTTGCGTCATCTCGGGCTTGGGCAGCGAAGTTTTCCCGCTGGGACAGCGAAGACGCTCGCGACAACTAGCACCTCGTTTCTCACTAGGGTTTTTGAAGCTGCCCGAGATGGCCTCACTGCTTGGTTTGACGCAAGCGTAGCAAACTTGAAGTGGGACGCTTTCGACCTTTTTGACGGGCGCCTCTACCTCAACGTCTGCGCGGCCCTCTCTGATGGCACCCCTTGGCCACCAGAGGTTCCTAAGGAGTTCGCCCAGATGGCACAGCTACTTAGCTGCGTGAGCGGTGTTCGGGTCGATGTGTACACATTGTCCGGTCTCGCCGTGGATCTGGCAGCGACGGCCGCGACGGCCGATGCCACTGACCAGCCGGGGCCCACGCCGTCGGTCCTCCCTTTCAGTCACCCGGTCATGGACAACTATCTAGCAGACGTGCGACTCCGCTCAGACGATGTCTTAGCTCAGTCCTTGACACTAGGCAAGATATTCCAAGAACTGACCCATTGGCACAACTCCAAGGCACCGCTCGATCCCAAACATATGCCGAAAGCCAAAGGATACTATGCTGCCAAGAGACATCAGAAGTTTATGTCCGACACGATCGCCTATTCGGCCAGTCTGATCGGCGCCTCGGGGAAAAATATCGACCCAGAGAGCATCGTCGTTCAAACCCCGCCGGCGAAGCTGAAGACGGCCACTACCAGACTGCTCCCGACCAGGGCCAAGGAGCAGGCGCCGAGGACGACGAAGAAAGTCCCAAAGAGCAACAAACAAAGGGCACTCGAGCACGGACAGGCTCTTCGGCTGGAGAAGCTGGCCGTCAAGTCACAGTCTGTTGCAGCCACTTGGAAGGAGCATTGCCTGGAGTTTGACAAGCAGCCATCGCTGTTTAAGCGGTATCTGGGAGCAGAGAAGTATGCCTCGAATCTGTCCTCTGCTAACTGGCAAATCATTGGCGCGGAGGTGCTTCTGTACATCGGCGACGTGCTGTTGCGGATTCAGAGCAACCCGCTGACGCCAAAACGTCTTGGTGAGTCCCGTCCACTCCATGATGGCTTTGGGCACATTTGAGCTGATACGATGTGTGATGGAATGAACAGGCCTGGCCCTCCTCGCTTTGGTCTGGTCAAAGTACACTGAGGCTAGCAAACTGCCGCTCACCGAGCACGTCGCTTCTCGGCTTCGGGTACTGGAGGCGTCTCTGCAGCTCCGGTTCCCGCTTCAACTCGCTCCGTCTTCCGCTGACCGACCGATCGCCTTCAGGCCGCTCGCCCTGAAGGAAGCTAAGTTGCTGCCCTCGGGCACCACCACCCGCGAGTTTCTGCTTGAACATTGCGGCCCGTATCTGGAGCGGAGTTTCGACTCGGCGCCCGACCCTCGCGTCCCATCGTTTCATCCCGATGCGTGGCAGCGCAAGGTCCTGGACGCCATCGACGCCAACAAGAGCGTGCTCGCCGTGGCACCGACCTCGGCGGGCAAAACCTTCATCTCGTTCTACGCCATGAAGAAAGTCCTGCAGGCAAATGACGACGACATCCTTGTCTACGTGGCACCTACCAAGGCGCTGGTCAACCAGATCGCCGCCGAGGTCCAGGCCCGTTTCTCCAAGCACTACGGCAGCCGTGCGGGCAAGTCCGTCTGGGCCATCCACACGAGGGACTACCGTGTCAACAGCGCCAAAGGCTGCCAGGTTCTAGTGACGGTACCCTCAATCCTGCAGATCATGTTGCTGGCGCCCGTGAACGCCAAGCGGCCCAACGACTGGTCCAACCGCATCAGGCGTATTATCTTTGACGAGGTGCACTGCATCGGCCAGGCAGACGACGGCGTCGTCTGGGAGCAGCTTCTGCTCCTCGCTCCGTGCCCCATCATTGCTCTTTCCGCCACCATCGCGAACCCGGACGAGTTCAAGGCCTGGCTGGAGCAGTCGCAGAACACAAAAGGGTTCGAGCTCGAGATGATCGTGCATTCATCGCGGTACTCGGACCTGCGCAAGTTCATCCACGACCCGACGCCGACCGTGGCAGAGTTCACCGGCCTTGCGCCTGTCGAGCGGCTCCCTCTGCCGGGACTGGACTCGGAGCCCACTGGGGGTGATAATACCTCGCCGTTCCTGTTTGTCCATCCCGTCGCGAGCATCGTGGACAAGAACCGAGATACGCTCAATGACACCAGCCTGGAGCCAAGAGATTGCCTGAGTCTGTGGCAATGCATGAAGAAGCATCAAAACCCCCAGTATCCGCTCTCCCCAACCTTGGACCCGGAGAAGGCTTTGCCGGAGAGAATGCAAAAGTCTGATGTCGTCAAATGGGAGAAGCGGCTTAAGGACCAACTGGGAGAGTGGATGGTCGACACCAAGGGTCCCTTTGACGCGGTACGACAGGAGCTGCGTGGTCACAGGTACTCGCGCCTGGCCGATTCGTACTCTCCAAAGGCTGGCTCGAGCAGCGGCCAGCCTCCAGTGAAAACCTCTGGAAAGTGGCCCGAGGTGTCGAGCCTTTCGGTCTTCTCCCTCGTAACCGATCTCCGGGCGAGCGGCGCGCTGCCGGCCATCTTGTTTAACTACGACCGGGCGAAGTGTGAAGTCATGGTAACCCAGCTTTTCGCCGTCCTGGTCAAGGCGGAGAGCCATTACCAAGAGACAAGCGCATCCTGGAAGGCCAAACTCGCCGAGTTTGAGACCTGGGAAAAGGCCCACGAGGCCGCTGGAGCCAAGTCCGCAAAGAAGGCAGCCAACTCCAAGCACCGCGGGCGCCGTGGAGATGATGATGACCGACAGGGCAAAGCCCACTTAGACAGCGAAGCTGCCAATCTCGAGGCGAGCAAATGGGAGAGTTTTGATCCAGACGCGGCGCTCGCCCAGTTCAGCTTTGCCGATGCGACCAAAATCACGAGTGAGGAACTCGAAGAGCGGCTGCGGACAATCCACCCCGACAGCGTTCGGGAGCCCTTCATTGCCGCGCTGCGTCGTGGTGTGGGCGTGCATCACGCGGGCATGAATCGCCAGTACCGCCAGGTGTAAGTCCCATTGCCCCTGACTGGACTGCACAAACATGTATACTGATGCTCTCTCCAGAGTCGAGATGCTGTTCCGAAAAGGCTTCCTCACCGTCGTCGCCGCCACAGGAACCCTCGCCATGGGCATCAATATGCCATGCAAAACGGTTGTCTTCACAGGCGACTCCATTTACCTCACGGCTCTGAACTACCGGCAAGCCGCCGGCCGCGCAGGTCGGCGTGGTTTTGACGTGCTCGGCAACGTCGTCTTTCACAACATGCCGCCACACCGCGCGCTGGAGATCATGTCAGCCAGGCTGCCCGACCTGCGCGGCCAGTTCCCCACGTCGGCCACCCTGATCCTGCGCCTTTTCATCCTCCTACACGGGACCAACAACTCGAACTTCGCCGCCGACGCTGTCAAGTCCCTCCTCACCCAGAACCGCCTCTACATGGGTGGGCCCGCAGCCAAGATGTCCATCGCACATCATCTGCGCTTTTCAATCGACTATCTGCGGCGCCAACACCTTCTTTCGGCCACCGGTGTCCCCCTCAACTTCGCCGGCCTGGTCGGCCACCTCTACTACACCGAATCCGCAGCCTTCGCCTTCCACGCCCTCCTCAAAGAAGGCTACTTCCACGCCCTCTGCGCGCCCTTCTCCATGGACATGACCGCTGCCGCCTGGCGCGCGCTCTCCATCGAACTCGTTCTTACCCTCAGTCACCTCTTCGTCCGCCGCCCCGTCCTCACCACCACCACTACAAGAACCACGCTCCCGTCCCTCCCCGAGCACGCCCGCGCCATCCTCGCCGCCCATAACGCGGAAACCCTTTCCATCTTCCGCGCCTACGTCCACTCCTACGCAACCCAACACCTTGCCTCCACCCCCGACGCCACCCTCCCGCTCACCAACCACCCACTCCCCTCCTCCCCGTACCCCAGCCCTCTCCCCAACCTACCCCCAACCACCATACGCTCCCCCTTCGTTGCCTTATCAGGCTTCACCGACTCCGACTTCGCCACCCCCTCGGAGCTCTGCGAGACGGCGCGGGCGGGGGTGCCGCTGGAAGCGAGCGTCGTGCCCGGGGTGGAGGTGGGGGGCACGTGGAACTCGTACCTGCTGGATTTCTTCAAGCACGGCGATGCGGCGGCGCTGGCGCGGGAGAATGGGGTGGGCGGGGCGGAGGTGTGGTTTGTGCTACGGGAGTTTGAGCTGGTGCTGGCGACGGTCGGGGCGAGTTTGGAGGGGTTTTTGAGGCCTGGTGAGGTGGGAGGGGAGGAGGAGGAGGGGTTGGAGGAGGGGTGGGACGAGGGGGAGGTCGGGGTGGAGGAGAGCGAGGTGGAGGTGGAGAAGGCGGTGAAGAAGAAGAAGAAGGTTGTCGCGGATTCGTGGGAGGACGAGGTGTCGGAGGACGAGGGAGAGGACACGGAGACCTCGACGGAGAACGTGCCGAGCTGGGGCCGTGACGGGGATGACCAGTCGCTGGTCAAGGTGTACAAGGCGTTTCGGAAGGTTGAGGAGGAGTTCAAGGACGTGTTCAAGAAGATGTGGGCTTGAGGATGCAGCCTTCGGAGCTTCGCGCGTGTGTAAGTAAGGTCTCGACACAACAACCCCAAGAGACCGTCTCCCAATCAATCCTGCGGGCCGCAGGCATGCGACAACCTGCAGGCGCTCACCATCTTCACCGACGCCAATAGATCTTATGTAACGGTGGAAGACCATAACTACAGCACTGCAACGCCCTTTCTGGCATTGGACGCAAGACCCACCGTCTGTGGCGCACTCCGCACGAAAGACGGCATGGCGGTAAGTCTCAACATCTGTGGCGTACTGCCGGGGAGTACGCCACAGTAGGTGGAACAGCACCGCCTCAAAGTAAGCCACCGTATGTAATCCGTAGCCGATGCTTGCTGTCGCCAAACCTTCGCCAAGCGTGGACGGCGGTCATTGGTGGACACTGTGTGGAGCTCCTCCTCCTCCTCCTCCCTACGAAAGCCGACAGCTGAGTTTGCTCAGAAACTCAAAAGTGGTCTGCATACCACTGCGCCTATACCTTCCGTATCTGCATTGAATGCTCGGTACGTGCAATGTGCAGTAGGCTAGCTATAATTGGCTTAGTGCCCTAGCCCATCCTCCCTGAAATTTGCATATCTTCTATAGTGCCATAGCCATAGCTATCTTCTTCTTTCTTTTTTAATATAAGCTATAACATTAATGATAGATAACTTTAATAGCTATTTCCATTAATACTATTAATTATATATATAACCTACATCTATATTCATATTCTTGAGTCTCTTATCTATATCTAGTATTTTTTTTCTGGCCTAAATAGCTCTAGAAATGTATATTCTATAATGTCATGAACTAGCCATATATGTAGGCCGGCGGGGCTGCAGCCAGGCACGAGGCACTAATTGGGAGCGGGACGCAGTGCGGGCCCCAGACGGCTCATTGCTTGGCACTATGAGCGGATGGCTCATTGCTTAGCACCATGAGCGGACGGCTCATTGCTTAGCATCATGAGCAAGCTCAGTGCGATCAATGATGAGCGTAATGAGCGGCTCATCCAGATCACCAATGAGCCAGATGATCTAGGTACGAGGGTACCTAGGGGAGGAAGCTGTATATAGTTCTACCATTCTGTCACTCATTTAGATAGCTAGCTTCCTTAGTGAGCAATTCAAGCAATAGCTTCCACCTATTGTGCAGACATTGTGAATAGTATTATTGTGAACCTTTTGGCTTCACCGAACCTCTCCCCGTTGTTGAGTATGACAGTGTAGCATAAACCTAACCCACTCGGCTATACACACCTTCCGAAAAGGATGTCGGAATCGCAAGTCCCTCAGACTTACGACTCGGTGGATTATATCTTCCCTGACGGCAAGCACGCCGCAAGCCGCACTTGCCGTCACAGAGCACCAGCTCTAGGGAGCTCTATAGAGCACATGAGAGCACCTAGAAGTAGATGGTATATAGGATAGCTAGTCATTCATTCTGGTGGACTCAGGAAGTTCACCAGTGAGCAATTCAAGCAATAGCCTTTATCTATTGTGCAGACATTGCGGCAAGCATTATTGTGAACCTTTTGGCTTCACCGAGACCTACAGTCCGACCAGCAGACACCTTCGACCGGCGAACCCTTTCAGAGGCAGGACTGCCTGTGGTTTCGTCACATTATGCAGTTAATTATTCTACTATTCTCTTTATATAGTATGATCCTATAATTACAGTAGATGCCTGTAGAACCATTATCAAGTGATTGCGGTATCCAACTGGCTTTGTTGCCTGCCTTAGCTACCAGCAAGGTGCTAGTAATATGTGTATAGTTCAGTCCGCACTCTGTTATAAGCCGTCCTAGATCCCTGCCAGCTTTATCGCCCAACTTAGGTCGCCCGCTCTTGGAAGGTGCCATTGACGCACGGTCCAACTGAGAGTTGGAAGATCCAGCTCTCAGTTGGACCGTGCATGCTCGTGGGATCTGCCCTGGTCTACGACTAACGTATTCCTGGCCATCCAGCGACAGTGTCACGAATTAACCAACGGCAGGCTGCAGGGCAGACGGCTGTATGTGGGGACGCAGGGGCGTCCCGAGCCAATCACTTGGGACAATCAGGCGGACCAGTCAGAGTCAGGCGAAGGTGCTAAGGTGCCAATGCCGCTGAGCACTCTGCAGGATGTAAGCGATCAGAGTGATCAGGGACATATCACGATGAGCACCCAGGTGCTCATCCAAATCGAAGCACTGAGCACTCAAGAAGATAGCTACTATATAGTCACTCGCTCTGGAGGACTCTGAGAGTTCTCCAGTGAGCAATACAAGCAATAGCCTCTCGCTATTGTGCAGACACTTGCTTGTGCATTTGTTGTGAACCCTTTGGCTTCACCGAGACCTATAACCCGACTAGCACTACCTTCGACAGAAGAACCCTTTCAGAGGCAGGACTGCCTGGGTTTCGTCACATACTTGGGTGTAATTCCAGTGTTCGGCAAAGCAGGTCGAACAACAGTCCACCTTTTAAGGTGGTGGTACGTAGTGGTCAATTGCACCCACTCTGTGACCGCCATCGTAAGCACTCTCTACGTTGGTACATCGTTTCCGCTATATAAACCTCCACCCTGCCGCTCTTTGCCTTATTTTATCCAACGTTCATCGTTTAAGTTTTCCTAGTTCAATAGTTATTAGTATGAGGTCCATGCCTCCGTGCCAGGTTGCCGCTCCACCGGCCAGAGTCGCTACGCCCACCCAACGATTCCAACAGATTTTGGGTCTGATCAAAGCCCAGACACCTTGTATTAGCCTTGATATATCTCTAGCATCCAGGCCAGTAAAACAGCGAATCACCGCTGTCTATAATACTTATAGGCGTAACTACACTATTCCAGCGACGCCACCACCAAGCCCTACCAAATGAGCTATTCCGGTCGTCCGCTGTTTAGGTAGTGTTAGGGACAAGTCACCTACAAGAAATGCTTCTGCTAATCCGGTTCAGGTAACCTAGGAATGAGCCAGGAAGGTGTCACGGTCGGTAGGGTTGTCGCCCCGGTTGGGAGTTGAACCTACGACCTTCTGGGTGGAACGGATGAAGCGGGGCATATGTCACGTGACCCATAAGTGGGGAATATCTTCGTGTAATTCTGTACCGACCGCCCAGAACCTTTTCCCACTTTTTCTTTTAGGCTTAGTTTCATGGAATTGTATGCCACGAACAGCTGGCTTGACCCTGTGAACTGCATCATACCGTCACAGAAGGGATATACCTACTTTTGGGAACGTATATGACTATTCTTAGGACAAGCTATAAATAGGTCGACTATAGTTAGCAAATCTTTATATAGGTGAGAAAGACAACCTCTACCTATAGTAGAATGGTACACTAGAAGGCGAATTGAGCGTCGCTTAATTTTTAGTTAACTCTTTAGCAGGATCCGTTTCTGGAGACCCGTTGCTGACTCATGTGGCTGTAAACTCTGGTCATTTGTACTTCAAAGATACTGTCATTATTTATTATAACTAACGTTAACAGAGTGGCAAGATTGTTATTTTTAAAACAGAGCAGCCCGGTAAGCCGATTCTTGCCCATTTCTAAATCCTTGCTACAAAAGTGCGCCCCAATCGTCTTGTGCCCTTCGCAAACGCAATTGTAGCTGCTACAACTTTCTGGTATTACAACAGTAGTTCTGTCGTTGGTGAGGATCTCAGTGAACTCTTCCGTCGAAGATTCCAGAAGAGGAATCGAAATTGCGGATCAACAAAATTGCGGCTCCGTACTTGGCTGTCAAAGATGATCCCATCATTCAGCCCCGCATGGAAAGCTGATCGCCAGCCCAGACAAACGGCTGTCTGCATACTGTGACCTGGATTGTCTCTGCTCCTTCGAGGTCGTTTCAATATCATTTCCTGGATGAAGCGAGTTCTTCGCATCCTTAAGAGGGGTGGAGGGAAATCTCGGGCCATCCAGGACGTGACGGTGAGCGACCAAGAACGAGAAGGGAGCAGCGATGCGTCCTCGTCTTACCCGGCGTCAGTCCCGACAGACCAGGCCGGACCTCTAACCCCTGGGAATGTTCCGCCTTTCCCCGATGGAGTCGCAGTATGGCACGATAACCCCGACGCTACGGTCGACATATGCTTTGTCCACGGCCTGACGGGGAACCGAGAAAGCACATGGACAGCGCACGGGCAGTCGGTGCCCTGGCCGAAGACGTTCCTTCCGTCCAAGCTCCGAAATGCTCGCCTCCTCACCTACGGCTACGACGCATACGTCGTCCGGAAGTCGGTTGTATCGACCAACCGGCTGATCGATCATGCCTCGAACCTCCTCAACGACCTCTGTAACGAGTCGTCTCGCCCGCTTATATTCGTCGCCCATAGTCTCGGCGGTCTCGTCTGCAAAGAAGCCATTCTACTCTCCCAACACAATCCAGAACCTCACCTTCGCGGAATCTTTGACCGTGTCATGGGGATTGTCTTTATGGGTACACCTCATAAAGGATCTTGGATGGCAAGCTGGGCGCGCATTCCCGCTTCGACCCTTGGACTTTTCAAGTCTAATAATACATCGCTGCTAGCAATCTTGGAAACAGAAAATCAATTGCTGGAGTCGATCCAGGGTAAGTTCTTGTCGATGGTTCGAGGGATTCAAAAAGGCGATCGATCCTTTGAGATTACATGCTTCTTTGAGGAGCTGCCTCTGTCAGTTGTTGGACATGTCGTTTCCAGGGACTCCGCGACCATTGAAGGATATACCTCAATCAGTGTCCATGCAAATCATCGCGACATGGTTAGGTTTACATCCCCCGAAGATACTGGCTTCCAAAGATTGCTTGGCGAGTTGACGAGATGGGAGGGATTGGTTACATCAGCCTCGAAGAGCCAGCACGTTGTAGGGGAGCACAACGTGGCTACTGACGCTGCCGATGTTGTCGCAGACGATAGCGCCCGACCCTGTCACTACATCCCCTTCCCCAAGAACAAGCGCTTTGTGGGACGAGAGGAGACGTTGCACCAGCTTAGAGATATGTTTTTTGTCCAAGAAGAGACACAGAAGATCGCGGTCGTCGGGCTGGGCGGCGTTGGCAAAACCCAAGTCGCACTCAAGTTTGCATACTGGGTGAAAGACAATAAGCCGGAGTACTCTATCTTTTGGGTGCCTGCTTTGAGCCGTGTGGCCTTCGAACAGGCGTATGTCGAGATGGCCAGCAAGCTCCCGATCAGGAAACGCAGCGAGGATGAGGATTTGAAAGAGTCTGTTCGGCGGTACCTGAGTTCTGAGGCGGCGGGTCCATGGCTTCTTATCGTGGACAATGCGGACGATATAGACCTTTTCTTCGGGCCTTCAGACAAACCAGGCGGTCTCAATGAGTACCTTCCGGAGAGCGAAGACGGCCTAGTCCTATTCACAACACGGTCTCGAGAAGTGGCTGTGGCGGTGGCTAGAAACAGTGTGACTGAGCTGCTTGAGATGGACCCGCAGGAGGCGGCTGACTACCTAAAGAAGTCGCTGATTCGGAGCAGTGGAGCGGGGACGGCCGAGCTACTGAAGGAGCTCACGTACCTTCCATTGGCGATCACACAGGCGGCGGCGTACCTGAACACGACTGGAGTGCCGATTACAGAGTATCTGAGATTGCTGCGGGGGGCAGAGGACACGGCTAGCTTAATGAGTCGAGAGTTCCACGATGACACTCGATACAGGGGCTCGCCGAACGCTGTGGCGACGACATGGCTCGTGTCTTTCGACCAGATCTGCAAATCCGATGGCGCCGCAGCCGACCTGCTGTCGTTCATGTCGTGCATCGAGCCGAAGGGAATTCCGCAGTCGATCCTGCCTCGCTTCGAGTTGGAAGAGCAGATGGTGCATGCCGTCGGCACGCTATGTGGATACGGCTTTCTGACTAGGCGGGGGGACAGCAAAATATTCGACATGCATAGTCTGGTGCACCTGGCAACGCGAATCTGGATCCAAGGTGAGGGCCGGACAGCGACGATAGATGAAAAGGCAACTCGTCATCTTGCGACGGTTTTTCCAGACGACGACTATACGAACTGCAGCTTGTGGAGGGAGTACCTTCCACATGCTTTTAGGGTATTGCAACACAGCGAGGGGCTTGATATGGAGGAGAGATCTAATTTGTGTTTCTGGGTTGGGCGGTGTCTGAGAGTGGACGGGCGGATCAAGGAAGCTGTTAGGTATGTGGAAGAGGCTTGCCAGTGGAGGAATAGCCACTTCGCCGAAGACCACCCTTCCCGGCTCGCGTCGCAGCACACACTCGCAGGAGCCTATAACGCCAACGGGCAGGTTAAAGAGGCTATCACGCTGCTCGAGCAGGTCGTCGCTATTAAGGCCGAAACCTTCGCCGAAGACCACCCTTCCCGGCTCGCGTCGCAGCACGAACTCGCAGGAGCCTATAACGCCAACGGGCAGGTCAAAGAGGCTATCGCGCTGCTCGAGCAGGTCGTCACTATCAAGGCCGAAACCCTCGCCGAAGACCACCCTTCCCGGCTCGCGTCGCAGCACGTACTCGCTATGGCCTATAAAGCCAACGGGCAGGTCAAAGAGGCCGTCGCGCTGCTCGAGCAGGTCGTCGCCATTCGGGCCGAAACCCTCGCCGAAGACCACCCTGACCGGCTCGCGTCGCAACAGTGGCTCACGTATATATTACAACAGGCGGATCTAAGGTAATTCAATCTAACTGATATTCATTTCATATCTCGGCCCTTACATGGGTCGTACGGGCCAGGTCAAATTTATACCTTGGATGGCATTTCGTGAATGTTCTTGAACCGACTTGTGGCTGTCCAAAAAGGCCACATTCACGTGCACTGTGTCAGCCCTACAGTACAGCTGTGTTGCCTTGATGTGTTCCCCCTTTTACGCAGTTGGGGACCTTCTAGGCCAATAGCAACTGAATTATATAGCCCTATCAGGGGCTGCATTGTCGGCAAATAGCGTTGCGTTGGCGAAGCCAAAAACAAAACTAGCCATCCCGCCGCTCGAATGCATCTTGTTCTCGTAGAGGCACATTCTGATCAAGGTGCTTGAAGAAGCTATGGTGTGGTTTTGGCCAGGTTCTAAAACTAGCGGAGAGGCCCAAATGGAAGCCCGTAGAGACCCGTAGAAACTCCGCCACGTGGCCTCTCTTCGTCATCGGCGACGGGCGAGGGGCAATGTGGCAACGATTTGCCTCGACGCATCTCGACTCGAAAGGCATGACACCATGGAACACATCAATTTTGACTGGCTGGATGGCGATTCTGCTTTGAATTATGCAACCCCTGAATTCTTGACTACCGACAGCCCCGGAATCGGCCCAGCAGCCGAACGAGCCAGCCCAGTGGCCGAACAGGCCGAACAGCAAAATGGCGAACGTCCATTACCACTTCTCCGACTGAGTGGTTGGGAAAGTAACAAACAGTATGACAAGAATAGCCCCGAATGTATCCACTATGACTTTCGGTGGAAGGTCTCCCAACGTGAGAATATCAGAGCTAGGCATGTTTGTTCAGACACAGATCCCGACCTCGTCCTGGCTCCGAGCGATTTTTGGAGAGTCAACTTCAAGACACGACTTGAAACCCTTCTGAAAGACAAGGACAAGTTTCCAGGAGATGCATATACGTGCGAAGAAACGATCATCGATATTTCCATCGAGCGAAGCCGTCAGCGCGGTTTAAAAAAACGATTCAACAACATGGAGATCGATTGGAAGGTGGTGGACGGCCACCTTGAAGGCCTTAGTGCCTTGTTTAGTAAGAGGAGGAAGATAACCTTCAGCATTGAGTTTATTTACAAGGAAGTCGCAAGTGACCCCACGATAGCAAAAGGCAAGAAAAAGAAGCAGAGCGCCACTGAGGCTCAAAAACTTCAGAGGGCCGCCGAGGCTGGTCTTTGGGCCCGAGTCTACGAGCGTCATCGTTGCAGAGGCAAGCACTGCAAGCAAGGACCCCACTGCTGGCCAGACGAACGAGGAAATCACCATAGGCTCTTGCCAAGGCACCTTGAAGACCTCGTCCGCCACATCAAAGGGAACATGAAGGAAGGAGAGAAAGAAGAGGATGTCGACGTTAATATCGAGATCCCACCCAGAATCCTCAAGGACGTTTTGGATAACAACCGCAAGCGGAAGCCGGAGGACTCCATCGGCTGTCGTAACTGTAAAACCCATGTCTCGGCCCACAGCGGGCATCACGATGCGGCCGGGGCGAGCCTTGAAGATGTTACGGATGTGGATGGGAATAGAAAGGACAAGCTTGAGGAGTACTGCAATTGGACGCTGCAGCAAGTCAAGAGCGACAGGTGGAGAGAGGCACTGCAGGCTGCGAATCAGTTTGCATTGGATCAATTCCTGGAACTGAACTCCATCCTGCAGCACCCCACCCTCGCCGCTAACTTGATGATCAAGGGCGGGGTGAAGCCAGGCATTGCACTGCAATTCGTGAGCAACATTAAAAAGTTCCAGCTCTTGCGCGTATGCTGGGAGAATATGCCATCTTCTTCCGCGACCGAACTTCGTAATCTGGACAGCGGAGGAACCCTTCGGAGACCAGCCCCAACGCCGGTATCCCGCCCTTCTATCGCAGCCAGACTCATCAACAAAGACAAGTTGGTAGGACTCGTACTGCGATATCCTATGTAGATAGTAGTCTCGAAGGTCGGCATCCCGTTGCTGTGCGACGCGGCGGATCGTTTTCCTCGTCCAGCCACTTGATCGCAGAGCCCGGCCAATCGACCGCTCGGATATCCTCCTCCCGAACCTACGATGGAGGAAGTCTGCCATCTCGCACCGATACATGTACGGCTGCTTGATCAGCATATTGCAGAGGGCTTCCCGCATGGGTGGTGTCATGCAGCTGCGGCGGCCGACGCGGACTATTCTTCGGGTGGGCACCTCGGACTGTTGTCTCTCCCGACGGATTCTCTGGACGGCGCGCACGGTACACGGGGCTTCTGATGCTATTAGCTTGGTCTCAAATCCTTCGGTTAGCAAAGTTCTAATCAGAATGCGCTGTGCAGCATCCAATTGCGGCGCCATGATCGTGGCGGACACGTAAGCGCTGACTCTGGTGGAGATGGAAGGAGAAGGAGAAAAGACGAACCTTTGGACGAGGCGGGGAAGGATTAAGCAGTGGGTAATCAAGTTTCCGCCGGAGGATGAATCAGCCAGCTCTGCCCTTTTGTTAGGTATTGCGCCCTGATGTACCTCCCTGCTACAAGTGGATCCCACAACAGCCACACAGCCACAGGCTTACCCCGCCTTCCTTAAAAAAGTTAAGTAAAAAATTAGCGACTCTCAATTCGCCTTTTAGTGTACTCTCAACTATCAGTAAGCGTTGTCGATATATTGAGCACGGAAGAATTTTCCACGGAGTATTTTTCAAAACATAGATGACCAAGTCATAGTTAATATCGACGAGCTTCTTCAGAGACTAGAGCGCATGGAAAAATGCACTAACTCCAAGAGTTAGAAATCCTTAAGGCCGAACACTCTCAATTACTACAGTATATTGAGGTCAGCTACAGCGCTCTAAACGAGACCGCTAGTTTCATTCTAGAAATAACAGAAACCGTCTTGGCACTCCAAACAGTTGCTCAAGGAGCTAAAAGAAAACAAGCTGCTAGTGACAAAACGTGGCTTGCCTATTGGGGAATCGATTACGAAGATAAGAAGATAACAGAAAATCATAAAAGGTATGGGAGAGTGTTTGTATATATAGGGGAACACATCTGGCCTGAAACGCCGCGACCAAGGGGCACTGATGATGCAAGGGAGCATGAGACCAGGTAGGGTCGTCCGTGCGCAGAAGAGGTTTCGACCGCGACTGTACATCTGCGTTTAGAGCTTCTATTCTAAACTCTAGGCACGATTCTCTATTTCTCTTCACTCGACGAGGAGTTATAGAGCGGCCGCCCAGGCCCTTAGCAACTTGCAGAAGCTGCTACCACACAAGATATTTCACATCCTCAAACCGGTTATATCTCTGGCATCGCATGGTCCCATGTGTAGCCTATTGTGGTCCGGTATCATTCCATCTTGGGTTGGGATCTGAACATAGACACTCTCGGTGCTACCAAGATATGTGCTGATATGTCCGTCGTAGCTGACATCGGCCGTGTCGGCCGCAAATATGACCCCGAATTCGCCCCCTGTCATATAAAAGCCAGCAGACTTATCATGGGGAAGAGTGATATGTCCGAAACCTTTAAGCAAGATCACCCATCTGAACCACATTAGTTATTGGCCAGCCATAGTTGAAGGGACGCGGACTTGCTGATTATAAGGGGCGTTATGTGGGCCAACGTAATGTCCAGGAGGGACGACGGACCACGATAAGGAAGATACGTTGCCTAGGTGAGCAACCTTGGCTCCAACTGTAGCCGAGTCGCGAGATATGTAAAAGGGAGAATCAAGCTCCCAGCACTCTAGAGTTGAGATTCCGTTTTCCGCGCTGATCGCGGTAACATTCAATCGAAGCTGCGCAATCGCGGAAGATGCTAGAAAGGCGAGGGTTAGCACCAGGAGATGCGAAACAGACATTGTACGGCTGTCTACTGAATTGTCAAGGGGGAATTATTTAAAAATAAAGAAGTGTAATGTTAACTAGAAAGCTAGATAAAGCAAAGATCTGAAAAATTGGTGCTATGGTGACGAAAGGTCTCGGCAGGGCATCCGTGAATTGGTCAGAGATCGAGGGAAGCTGGACTACTGGCCTATATACGTCTTGCGAAATATTGTGTAACGTATCTTATCAGCGAGCCGATCATATCAGCGAGCCGATCACTTTTTGCCGCAACGCGTCATTTTCACACCCAACATCAATTTTCTCTACAACCTAACACGCCTTCTCCTTCAAAAGAAGCCAGGGTAATCCTGGCACTTGAAGCTTGTCAAAACAACAAAAAACTAAGCCTCCGAGCCGCAGCTAAGCTCTACGACGTACCCTATACAACCCTCCATGACCGATCTACTGGCCGGCTTACACGACGCGATCTTCCAGCCACCTCGCGTACTGGGCACCATGCCCCACATCCTGTATTTAGACTTCTTCGCACCTTGCAATCTTCGAGGATTCCCTTCCTCCTGCAAGTTCAGTATTCTTGCAATACAGTCAGTTTCCTACCAGAGCCCTGAGCCTGGACTGCGACGACAGCTACCGTGACAGAGGACCTGCATCAAGTTCTAGCACTTTCGAGATGTTTCCTCAAAACTATGGTAGTTAACACATAAGGGTCCTGTTTTAATAATAGGCAAAGATGCCCCGGATTATACCAGTTAAGCTCGGCCCATATATTAGAATCAGGGCCTCGGGCGCTCGCCACATGCCACGGTGATGATACCGAATTTTGGGTATCCTTTCTTACGATTGTCGTTGCACGAGGGAACAGAAGTGGCTGTGCGCGAGGCGCGGGCAAAACCTGTATGTGGGCCCCACGCACAGACCATACCAGTCACGGCTTACGCTGCAGCCCTGCACCCTACCTACCCCTAACCCTCATTGCTATCTAGAAGCATGTTACGAGACGATCCCGTGACACCACAATGCAAGAGCTGGGCTGCAAGACACTGAGACAACTTGATCACCAAATGTTGTTACAGTATTGCAAGAATACTGAACTTGCAGGAGGAAAGGAATCCTCGAAGGCTGCAAGGTGCGAAGAAGTCTAAATGTAGGAAGTAGGGCATGGTGCCCAGATGTAGAAGATGGAGCACCAACCAGGTTGACCAATCATGTATGCATGCACCGGAAGCCGGGCACATGGCTAAGCAATGGCCTGTGCCATGGTACGGTGGGTTCCACCGTCACATCCTCCCACACCCTTCTTGTGGCATGCTATAAAAAAGGAAAATAAGAGACAAAGAGTGACGAATTGAGAGAACCCAGAAAGATAAGATGCGGAAGCATATGCTGTTCTCGCTACATGATCGGGTTCCTATCTGAGAACATGAAGATCAAGACGCGGCCTGAAGAACAGCCGATTGATACAGCCGTTCCAGATATGGCCCAAGATGATGGCCGATACTCGAGCGGCAGCCACAGCAGGTTATCTCCTTCATACGTGACCCAGGTCCCGTTACTACTCAAGCTATAGCCAATAGCGACCGGAATGTCGGTATATAGAAGGCCGTGGTTATATTCATGAAACTCGAGATTGTTAAGGGTACAACCAGTCTCCAGCGTCGATAGGCACTGGCTGGTCGCCGGATCCCAGATCTTGACTGTCTTGTCGCGTGACGCCGACGCCAGCCGCGCCGCATCGTGCGACCAGGCCACGGAGCTGACAGAGCTGCTGTGGCCCTCGAGCGTCGATACGCACCGGCCGGTCGCCGGATCCCAGATCTTGACTGTCTTGTCACTTGACGCCGACGCCAGCCGCGTCGCATCGTGCGACCAGGCTACGGAGATGACATAGCTGCTATGGCCCTCGAGCGTCGATACGCACTGACCGGTCGCCGGATCCCAGATCTTGACGGTGCTGTCGTATGACGCCGACGCCAGCCGCGTCGCATCGTGCGACCAGGCTACGGAGATGACATAGCTGCTATGGCCCTCGAGCGTCGATACGCACTGACCGGTAGCCGGATCCCAGATCTTGACTGTCTTATCGCGTGACGCCGACGCCAGCCGCGCCGCATCGTGCGACCACGCGACAGACCTGACCCAGTCGCTATGGCCCTCGAGCGTTTGTAGGCATGCGCTCCAATTGTCCGCCATCGTTGGTTTTCGGATGATCCATTTAGGCTCCTCATTCTTAAATTGATCCCTCGTTATGCTACCGACTGGGCTGAATACAAGTCCGGAAGCGTATACCTGAAGAGGGCTGTTCTCAATTGCCCACTTGTGGTATAGGATAAACCGACATGCATCTCGGACGCGATCGATGAGAAGTGATGTCTCCTTTCGTGCCTATCAGAATGTTAGTATAGCTCTTACATCGCACTACTAAAAGCTTACCTCAAACAGATCCTCAAGGCTCAGCATTGAAGCCACTCCTTCTGACATGCTCTTTTGAAGGCTGAGAGCCTCTAGCCAGTGGAGATACTTCTTGCGCAGAAAGATATCGATCGATCCGCCACCCTGGAGGTCCTTGTTCGCGTTCTTCTCGGGATCACAGCCACGTAGATGGTGAATCCAGTATACGCACGAGTACTGTACTATAGCTAGCGGATCTGGATCGGGTGGTCTGACTTTATCAATAGGAAATCCAGGAGTGCCAAGGTTATATATATCGCGTCGTAATGTTTTCTGCATAACTCGAAGCAATCGCAAGAATATAGTACGGTGTACTTCTTCTCTCCTAGATGGAAAGATCTTATCGCATGCCTGTTTGAGCAAGAAGTCCTTGGCGGATTGATGGACAAAAGATATCGTGCATTCGCGAAGTATTAGAAAAGAGCTGCAAAGCCCTATAATCTCTGCTAGAGCTTTGCCATTGCTAGAGACATAGTTGGGCATGTCCACGAGTGCCAGTAGTTCGTCTAATATAATAGGTTGGTATACGACTAAGACGACAGCCAGTATTCTTTGAAGTAGCTTAGCGTATCTCGAGTTATAGATCTAGTCTATTATCCGTCTATAGAGTATATCGAGTCCAGGTGGAAATATTGTCAACATTTCCTCTGCTTCCTATCCCGAGATGTTGGCGAGCTATTGGCAGACCAAAGCCACCCAGAGGAAGGTGCCATATACGTTCGTAGATAAGTAGCATTCAATAGCGCTCCTTGTATTATTGTCGTATTCATTTCGCTTTACCAACCTATCTACCTTGAACTAGATGTATACAGTAACAGCCGCGGAGACAGACGCTTTATTCAACTCAAGCAACAGCCTGACTTTCTATGCTACGGCGTCAAGATCCTTCTCGATACTCGGCCAGTTGCAACTGGATACGACCCACTTGACACTCGAGTAAGCCGCCGACGTCTGGACTATAAGGTCAAGAAGCAGCTCCCAACCTTGAGTATACTTGTCAAGTATATCGATGATCAGGTAGGTGCAAGGCAGGCTTAGGTCCTCCAGAATGCCAGTAAAGATCTCCGACAAGCCTACCCATGCATTTATATCCCTAAAGAGTGGAGTTCCTATAGGATCGTACTTCTTCTATACGTAAGAGATAAGCGATGGCTATTGGTCCACAAGAAGGTAGATCAGGCTGTATAGGACAGCCGCGGTATTGTTAATGTTCGCATCGATGGCCTGGCAGAAGAAGAATAAGAGAAGGCCGGAGTCACAGGTGGCCTTCAGCTCGTTAATGATACCGCACAGCAGTATAGTCTTGCCCTTGCCGGGATCGCCCTTGATCCAGAGCAGCCGGCTCTATCCATTGTCGTGCCATTGTCGGAAATCGGCATTGTTAAGGACCTAGCGATATAAGTCTACTAGCAAGCCGCCTTTAGTCTGCTCGATGCACGTCTTGTCGTGCCGTAGGTCTATATAGCATAGGTCGGCCGGACAGCGATCTTCCGCTTGATTATAGACCCGTTCGCCCCTTGAAGCCTTATTGATCTCCTCTCGCAGCCGTCTAAATATATTGTTTTCCCCTTCGCCATAGATAAGCGGCATATAGATGTCGAAAATACCCAGTAGCGAGTATACCTTGTCTTCCTTGCGTATGGTATTACGCTTCTCTATCTATGCCATTCGCTCGGAGACGCTGAACTAAGATAGAGGGCTACTGTCACGATTTGACCACATGCAGTGACCCGGTGGGGCGGACAAGGGTGTATCCGCAGCCAATCATTGTACACAGGGACATGCAAGAGCGCTCGCAGCGCTGATGAGCATATGTAAGAGCGCCCGCTCACCAGGTGAGCGGACGAGCAGAATCACCTAGGCTCACTGGTGAGCCATGGTGAGCGGACCAAAACCAGCTAGTATATAGTCATTCATTCTGGAGGACTCTGGGAGTTCTCCAGTGAGCAATACAAGCAGTAAGGTAGCCCTACATTACTGTGCAGACATTGCGACTTGCATTGTTGTGAACCTTTTGGCTTCACCGAGACCTACAGTCCGACCAGCAGTACCTTCGACCGGCGAACCCTTTTAGAGGCAGGACTGCCTGTGGTTTCGTCACACGTTGCTCACTCCCTTTGACTCTGTCACGGTTCAGATCGAAGGTACCATCAACCATCATGGCGCCTCAGACACCTAGCACCCCAGGATCTCAGGGCCAGACCGCGACCATGCAGCAGATGCAGCAGGTCATCGAAGCCCTCAACACGAGGATTGCCCAACTCGAGGCCCAGAAAGACAATACCACGGCTCTCGACACTCTTAACGCCAAAATCGCCCAGCTCGAGGCCGAAAACGGCAACATGCAGCAACTCGTCAACGAGGCCTACAACGGCAAGCCCAAGGACAAAGCCAAACTCGAAGCACCCCCCAAGTACGGAGGTGACAAGGAAGGACTCACTGGATTCCTTACATCCATGAGGGCCTACCTCAAGTACTACCCGGACAAATTTGCGGACGAATCCGCCAAAGTCATGTTCATCTCCTCACGGCTCGAGGGGAAGGCACTTCGATGGTTTGAACCCACTCTCAAGGATTGGCTAACCAACAGTGCGGACGCTCAGGACGATTTCACCATTGAAATTTTCAAATCGTACGACAAATTTGAGCAGGAAATCCAGAAGGTGTTCGGAGACCATGATGAGAAGCTCCACGCGCAGGAGCGACTCGCACGCCTAAGGCAGACAAAGTCGGCGGCTGCCTACGCCATGCAGTTCCGCCAGGATTCACTTCGGTGCGAGATCAATGACGAAGGTCTTATGCAGTTGTTCTACGATGGCTTGAAGGAAGAAGTCAAGGATGAACTGTACCAGAAAGACCGACCCGATACGCTTGACGAATATATCGCCATGGCTATCCGTATCGACGACCGGATTTACGCCAGACGCCAGCAACGCAAGGGACGCGGAACGCAGCCTACATTCGTCAAGGCCAATGACAAGAAAAAGCGACAATACCCCAGCACGTCGCATGGCACCCACGCTGGACCGATGGACGTGGACGCCACCCAGCGTGAAGAAAAGGGACGGAAGGACAAGTCCCAAGCCACCTGTTTCAACTGCGGCAAGAAAGGACACTTCAAGCGGGAGTGCCGCAGCAAGAAGAACTGGAAGCAGGTGCCCGGCAAGGAAAACGCCACGATCGACAAGTCAACCCGCGTGGTTGAAGTGGCTACGGCAAGCTACACCGAGGATGACTTCGACGACGCAGTCGACCGGGGCATGGCCGAAGGGAGCATCGACGACTCCTCCCGGTCAGGAAGCAACAGCCCCTACGTCACGTTCGAAGAACCCATCACAGGCTACGACATCGCTGCCGCCGCGGCATCGCAACTCGCAGAAGATTGGGGATTCCAGTTGACCCAGAACGAAGAAGGTCAATGGAGGACACGACAATCGGGCGACGAACCTGTTGGCCCGAACCCCATCTTTCTCGCCTAACGCCTCCAGGAGGTTGAGGAAGAACAAGCCGAGCTTCGAACGGTTACCCGAAGACTCGCGGAAGAAAAGGCTCAGGCTATGAGCCAGCTGGAATTCGTCAAGGCCAAGTTAGTCAGGGTCCAGGAGGAACACCACTCGAACTTATGGGATGGGCCGGCACAAGACCAAGGCCAGGATAGGAGGAATGGTGGAATCAAGAACCCCGAGGCTGAATACCAGAAGGCCCAGAACCAGCGAAGACTCAAGGGGCAGGAACCACAAGATTGGGACACTTTTTGGAAAAAGAAGCCGTACAACGGCGTCGGGGACAGCAACGCGGTACGCATCTGGATTGGATTTGGCCCGCGCTACGAACCCCATGAAGAAGACGCACTTCGACTCCAACCCCAGCGATACGACCACGTCTACGTCCCATGGTTCCAGTGCATCGCGCACGAATGCCGATACCATTTTCGATCGAAGTTCGACAACGACTTTTGGCCCGATAGGCCTACCGACCGAAACGGAGAACCCCGACCAGTTTCATGGATTTGGGACGCAGGAACCGGCGCCGACCAGTTCCTATGGAAGGTCGGAAGGACCAGTGCATGCAACAGAATCAGGGTGACACCGCGAAGAACTCAGCCAGAAGACTGCCAGAGATGGCCCAACAACACTCGGCAATGCAAAAGCCAGGATTGCTTAATCCATATGCAAGCAAAGCTCCAGGAACACCACGAACGCAAGACACGCACACGAAGGTGGATGACGCCTCGCGAACGGCGAGAGGAAGAAAAAAGAGCCAACGAAATTCGACAACTGTTCAATGAACTCCCGAGACTTGGACCGCAGGACGGTGACCAAGAGGCACAGGAGGATGGGGACGCCTATCCAGATGCTCAGACGGAGTTGGGAAACGGCTCAGGGCCCTCCGAGGGGCCCGAAGACCACTAAATCCATCACAACGACGACAGATCCGCGGGTGCAGGAAGAACCACGCAAGGAAAAGGATCTACGACCTCCCAGCGAGCGAAAAGGAAGCCGCTGCGATTCAGAACGACAAACCCGATGATAGAATCTGGGTTACGGCATATTAGAAAAGATTCCAAACACTGGCATTGGTAGATGGAGGATCTCAGGTCGACCTCATCTCGCCAGCACTTGTCAACCGACTTAGGATCCCATGGAGGATCAAGAAGAAACAACACATTGTTAAGGGACCATTCGACACCCAATGGGTCCGACGAGAAACAGAACCACTTGACATTACAGTGGAAGGGAAAACTACCAAGGTGGTGTTTGACATTGTTGAAATGGGGCCTAGGAAAGACATGATCCTTGGACGCCCATGGCATCGAGATTACGACCCAGACATCAGTTGGAAGGGAGGTGGCCACCTACGACCTCGAGAACAGAGGCCGTATCCGACCAACCAGATGGGAAGCGCAGACGACGGATCGCAGCAGGGAAGATTGCCCCGGGAGGCGGCCCCTATGGATCCACCGCAGGAGACGGACAGTGCCAGGCAGCGCACTACGGACTCAGGAAGAGGCGGCAGTCACCAGAACAAACAGCGAGAATCGGCAAGACCAGGCCAGAGACGACGCCACTTGCGACGACGCCCTCGCGCGGCTCAGAGAGACACAGACGACATCGAAATCGCTGTCATCTCGATCAACGAGACCGGAGAATTCGAATTCCAGGATTGGGTCACCTGGAGAGAAGCGGCCAGCATCACGGCCGGAGACAAGTTCTCGTACTACCGAAGCACAGAGAAAAACGCGGAGACGGGCAAGATCCCGGCAGAGTACCAGGGACACCCGGCGTTCGAAGCAAAGCATCTTAAAGGGCTACCAGACCACGGACCTTGGGATCACGAAATCAAGCTCAAGGAAGGAGCCCAGTTGAAGTTCTTCAAGGTGTACCACACCAACGAAAAACAAGATGCTGAGTTAAGGAGATATCTTGAGGAGAATCTCAAGATAGGGCACATCAGACCATCAACATCACCGGCGGGCTACCCAGTCCTATTTGTTCCAAAGAAGGATGGGAAGCTTCGGATGTGTGTGGACTACCGACAGCTGAACGGAGAGACAGTAAAGAACCGGTATCCCTTGCCACTCATCTCGCGGCTTCGAGACCAGTTGGCAGGCGCCCGTTACTTTACTCGCCTCGACCTTCCAACAGCGTACGCCCATATTCGCATCAAGGAAGGGGATGAATGGAAGACAGCGTTTCGCACTCCCTACGGCCATTACGAGTATCTTGTAATGCCCTTCGGATTGACGAACGCACCAGCGACCTTCCAGGCGGTCGTTGACCATGCGATCCGCCCATTCCTCGACCGATTCGCGGTCTGCTACCTAGATGATATCCTCATCTTCTCCAAGACACTCGAGGAACATAAGAAACACGTAAAGGCAGTGCTGGATGCACTCCACGAACACAAGTTGTCAGTCAACAAGGACAAGAGCGAATTCCACGTTACGAAAACAGTATTTCTTGGATACGAAATTTCGCCTGGCAGAATCAGGATGGAGCCAGCGAAGATTGAAGCGATCAAAACATGGCCACGACCAACAACGACGACAGAAGTGCGAGGATTCATCGGATTCGCCAACTTCTACCGAATGTTCATCAGGAACTTTGGCGACCTTGCACGACCATTGCACGAACTCACGAAGAAAGACATCGAGTTCCGGTGGGAAGCCGAGCACGAGCAAGCATTTCAGAAGATCCGCGATGCGATCATCGCCGACCCAGTGCTCTGGTTACCAGACCCACGAAAGCCATTTGAGGTGGAGACCGACGCATCCGATTATGCGATCGGGGGACAGCTAGGTCAGCGCGACGAACATGGGAAGTTACACCCAGTTGCATTCTTTTCAAAGAAGCTCGAAGGACCACGGCTCAACTACCCAATCCACGACAAAGAATTGCTAGCCATCATCGAGGCTTTTCAAGAATGGAGACCATACCTCAGCGGCACAACTCACGAAGTTCAGGTCTATACAGACCACAAGAACTTGCGATACTTCACCACCACGAAGGTGTTGAACGGACGACAAACTCGATGGGCAGAGTTCCTTTCAGAATTCAACTTCAAGATCAATTATAAGAAAGGCTCGGAGAACGCGCGAGCAGATGCATTAAGCAGAAGGCCAGATCACTTCAGAAATAGCCAACCAGAAGCCTCGCCACCATTACTTCAACAACAGCCAGACGGTTCTTTACGGCACGCTCCCCAACCGATGGAAGATCCCGACGACGATACGCTTCCACAACAGGGCGAAGATCCCGACTTACAACCTCTGCAACCGTTTGAAGAATGTTGCGCAGTCTTCAGGGAAAAACGGCTAGGAAAAGACTTCCAGGACCGGAAGAGGAACGACGCAGACGATAAGGCAGGCATCTCTTGGAGAGATGGAGCGTTGTGGTACAACGGCAAGGCCTACGTCGCACCACAGGATCAAACAGAACTGATCAAGACACTTCACGAGTCGAAGCTCGGAGGACACATGGGAATTGCCAAAACCATCGCCAAGGTTCGGCAACACTACGACTTCCCAGGACTCAGGACTAGAGTCAAGACTGTTGTGCAGGAATGCGACCTCTGCAATCGAAGCAAGTCGGCACGGCACAAACCATACGGGCTCTTAGAACCATTGCCAGTTGCAGAACGACCATGGAGTTCGGTGACGATGGACTTTATCACCAAACTACCGCTTTCAAAAGATTCGACTACCGGAACGAAGTACGACAGCATCCTCACTGTGGTCGACCGACTTACCAAGTGGAGCTACTTTTTCCCGTACAGAGAATCATGGTCAGCAGAGCAACTTGCGGATACGATCTACCGGCACATCGCAGCAGTTCATGGATGGCCGGAAGAATGGATCACAGACCGAGACACCAAATTCGCATCAAAGTTTTGGCAAGCGCTTACGAAGCGTTTGGGCACGAAGAGCAAGCTTTCAACAGCATACCACCCGCAGACAGATGGCCAGACAGAAAGGCTCAACCAGATCGTCGAACAATACCTTAGAACGTTCGTCAACTTCCAACAGGACGACTGGGTTGACCTATTGCCAGCGGCACAGCTCGCATACAATACAACGCCAACGGAGACAACAAAAGTCACTCCGTTCTTCGCGAATTTTGGTTACGAAGCAGATTTACGCCAGGGACCAGATGTTGCGGTACCCAGGGCAAAAGTCAAGGCAGAAAAGATGCACGCGTTGCACGCGATGCTAAAAGAAGAACTCGAGTTCGTTAGACTCAGGATGAAGAAGTACTACGACAAGCATCGGCTCGAGGGACCTCGCCTTGAGAGAGGAGACATGGTCTACCTCATTTCCCGAAATTTGAAAACGAAACGGCCAAGCCAGAAACTCGACTTCAGGAAGATTGGACCGTTCAAGATTGACGCAAAAATCTCGACATCCAACTACCGACTTTCGTTACCATCAACGATGAAGTTACGCACCAACGTCTTCCACATCTCGCTCCTCGAACCAGCACCCGAGAACGCACGGGCTGCGAAGGACATTGAAGCCAAGGACGAAGAAGAAGAATGGGACGTTGAGGAGATCTTGGATTCACGAATAGCCAACGGAAGGCTAGAATACTTGATCAAATGGCTCGACTTCGGACCGGAAGACAACTCATGGGAACCGGCAGAGCATCTCAACTGCGCAGAAAAACTAAGAGAATTCCACCGGCAGAACCCAGATCGGCCAGGAGGAAGGCGCAAAAATCTCCGTATGAGTCGCCTTACCCCGCGGTAAAGCCACTCACGTGGAGACGAGGCGCAGGCAGGATTCGAACCTACGATCTCCCAGAGCATTCACTCGGGTGTGACAACCAAGCTACACCACTGAGCCATTTCATTTGTTGGGAAACAGGCAACAAGAATCAGATTGAGAACCCCAGGCAGGAAAGAGCGGCTGCAGGCAGCCACGCTACAACACAACACGCACGGCAGGCGCGACCGAGACCTGACCACCACCAACTACGAACCCCCACTACCCTGAGAAGCTGCAGGAGTCCCACCAGAGGGATCCTGACCGACCGAAAGAGGAGGCTCCACGGAGGGAGAGCCAGCACCAGCGCTAAAGAAGGCGGTCAGCACGAAGAACGACGTACGGAGGGGATAGGGGCACCCACTTGGCGGTACCCCCGAGTAGCGAATCCAAGAACGGATCGTGGCCCGCAGAACCATACGGGACAGCACCAATGGCCTCCCAGTCTGACACCCCTACGGCACCCAAGGCCTGTGCCTGACCGACCAAAATCTGTTCATCCGACATCGGGACCACACCATCCTCCTCGTCCAAACCTTGCATGCCACGGCGAAGCAGTTCGGACCCCCGCTCCTCGACAAAGCGGCGTTGGCGACGCATCCGGTTCAGCCGCGACAACAACACCGCAAGCTGATCCTCAATCTCGGCAATCTCAGAATCCATTCGCTTACGCTCGGACGCATTACTCAACACTAGGAATGTTAGCAAAAAAAAAGGGGGGGGGAAAGAACCCATCAGCCACACTCACGAAGGGACGCGACGCTGGTCCCGTCGCAAGGTTTCCCCAGACGAACGCAGCGAGAACACCGGGAAGAGCCCTCCGCCACGACGCATCGCGCGCGTGGGGTAGCAGTCCAACAACGAGTGCAAGGCATCTCGGCCTCCACACCAACAGACTCGATCTCTTCAGCAAGGGCGTGCCGTTCGGCAGTCGAATTACGCAGACGGGACGGCTTCTTCACGCGTCCCGACATCGTGTTAGCATCCTGAAAAGGTAAAGAGGGAGACAGCAGGGACCCGCGTACCTACAGAAGCAAGGGCAGTTGGCGCTATTTGAAACAACCCAAGTCTTTCGGGGCGAAAGACGTTGAGGAGGGGCATCGTGTCACGATTTGACCACATGCAGTGACCCGGTGGGGCGGACAAGGGTGTATCCGCAGCCAATCATTGTACACAGGGACATGCAAGAGCGCTCGCAGCGCTGATGAGCATATGTAAGAGCGCCCGCTCACCAGGTGAGCGGACGAGCAGAATCACCTAGGCTCACTGGTGAGCCATGGTGAGCGGACCAAAACCAGCTAGTATATAGTCATTCATTCTGGAGGACTCTGGGAGTTCTCCAGTGAGCAATACAAGCAGTAAGGTAGCCCTACATTACTGTGCAGACATTGCGACTTGCATTGTTGTGAACCTTTTGGCTTCACCGAGACCTACAGTCCGACCAGCAGTACCTTCGACCGGCGAACCCTTTCAGAGGCAGGACTGCCTGTGGTTTCGTCACAGCTACCTTGAAGGGCTCTGATAGGGATTCCCATTGTATTGTAAATATCTTGCTCTAGAGATCTCCTGTTCCCTAGACGTACACCTTCTTTCGAGAAGAATTCGATAGACAATAGAGCGATAAGCTCTTGAAGGGTCCATCCGCAGGTAAACCATTTGCTGCTTCGAAAAGCAACCTCCCAACTGGAGTTGTCGTCAGTACTAAGGGAGGGGATCGAGACATCTGCGAGATAAACATAACATTTCGCCGTATCATGGTACTAGCGAAACATAGAATTGATAGCTTCCTAGAGCTCCGTGTTGTCTGGCTTGTTGATGTAGCATATGTCTACCCAAAAGAACTATAAACTATTACGCCATGCTTGATCTCTACAAAATCGGATCTTATTATAGCCGACTTTATTTTCGCCTATACCATCCATCAGATCCTGAAAGCTGATCTCCTCCTCCTCTGTACCCTAGGTGTACGAAAGTATTGTATATTGGGGAACGTTGCTGGTAAAGAACTTGGTCAGGCGGATATCGCCGGCGGTATTATGTTCAAGAAGACGCATCGTTCAGGAATGCCGGGCTCCAGGCTCTCTCCGCAGTTTCGCTGAGAGACAGCTATATATTGGTATTGAGCGGAAGAGGCGGGTAGGATACGCGATAGAGGAGATTGGTAGTCATGGGATCTGCAGGCATATATAGGTTAGAAGACGGTACTGCTATAGCTATGATTATAGGATATATAGGGATTGGCAATTATAAATAACTTCTAAGAGATGTAAAAGACACTGGAGGTATCTCCTAAAGTAGGTTAAGAGCCTTAAGATCTCGAAGAGGGGCTAATGGCGGATTTAGAGAAAGCCTCCTTACTGTCCTAGATAAAACCGCCGGCGGCTATGGAGAGCTGCAAGTGGACGATCAATATTGTGCAAACCATGGGGCTTGATTGTTGTATGGAAGTTCAAAGGTAGTTGATACTGTCTTTGGCAACCTTTGGGCTCGGTCTTCTCATTTGGATCAGCAACCCTATATGTTAGGTTGTTCTGAGTTTGGCACGCGAGCCTGGCTATACGAACTCGGCTCTGCAAAGCCGGCAGGCTTCTCATTGGTGGCGTTTGCTATAACTTTGCAGCAGTGATATTGCAGCTATACATTTTCCAGCTGGAGGCATAGAATAGATTTGATATAAGCATGACATAGTAGGTAATCGAAATGATACCCTATAATGATTAAGGAAAATTATACCTTCACTAGTTAAATAGACAGTGGAAGGAGGAATTGCCAGGTTAGCACTAGATAGCTGCATACTATAGGCGGGATCAAATATTAGCGGATGAAATGCAGGTGAAGCTGCAGCAGTTATATAGATATTACCTAGTGCTTCTAAATTTCTCCAAGGTAGTCCCGGTTTATACTTGGAAATCTTTCAGATTCTAAGGAAGTTATAATTCCAGTAATGCTAGATAGAAGAATGTATGAATTTAAACAGATGATCAAGACCAACCTAACTATATGACAAGTACCGTGTCAGCAAGGTACAAGAGAGTTTCCATGGCGATAACCCGCAACACTAAAAATGGGTTATGGACCGTTGCGCTAAGAATTCAGCAAGATGTTTGGAGCAGAAGGCGATTTCGCTAGAGACTATACCGCCGGACATAAGCTATATGCTATTGGACAAAGTTGTAGAAACCGAAGCTCTTGGGAGGCAAGGGCAGTAAGCAAGGCGGTGAGCAAGGTAGTAAGCAAGGGTGGTAAGCAAAGGCGGTGAGCAGATTAGTAAGCAAGGCGGTAAACAAGGCGGTGAACAAGGGCGGTAAGTAGATTAGAAAGCAAAGCGGTGAGCAAGGTGGTAAGCAAGGGTGGTGAGCAAAGGCGGTGAGTAGATTAGTAAGAAGGTGGTAGGCAAGGCGGTAAGAAGGCGGTCTAGACAAGGCGGTGAAGAATCCGGTAAGCAAGGCTAATGAGCTAGATGCGGTCAAATTAGGTAAGGTGCAAGCTATATATCTTACCACCTTCCTAAACAGTCATTATATTCTATAGACTGCTTAATTTATAATGGCTCTAGAAGTCTATTGCAACTAACTGGTAATAAACTCTCTAAGTATACTAAACTTGAGAAAAGGAGAAAGAAAGCTGGTAGGGGCTATAGGTCCTGGTTGTTTAGTGCAGTTGCTCTATATAATGGTGTATTGCAGGTATGAACATCAAGTTCGCAAAGGCGGCAGGGCTGGCTAGATTGATAAGAGAGCTGGTAGAAAAGAAATGTCTGATAGTTAACTGGGCGTAGAAAGAGAGCAAAGGGCTTCTATGAAGACATGGTGCAAAGCGATAACCTGGACCCGCGGCTTTGATTGACTGCCTTGGACTGCTGCGCTTCAGCAGGAACTCTCCCAAACCCTTCTCGCAACGGCCAAAGCACGCCTAGGATGACCATGTCTGCGGCGTACTACGTAAGCACCCCCTATGAGAAGCACTCGGGTCTGTGTAGGCCGCGAATATTTGCCATTCCTCCACCTAAGTTCAGCCCGAGATTCTCATTGACCTGGTGTGGATAATCCCTTCCGCTGATGGAACTCCTGTAGTATCTTAGGATATCTGTTGAAATGCCTAGCCGGTTCCCAACTATTGTGCTTGTGCCTGTACCCTTCCTACCTAATAAGGTATTCTATCTGCTTTCCCTGTTGTTATAAGTCCAGGATATCCTTAACCTTAAAATAATTGTCTTGGACTACGGCTATAGGAACGACTCTTGAAGGGTGTATACACCCTATTGAGGACATTCTCTCTACTGTTGACTTGCACTATAGGATTCCAGGCATACGCTGCTTTTGTTTACGATTTGCCGAAGCATCCTACTATAGCTAGAACGTTATGACACCCTTCACTATAATGCACCTGAGAACTGCACCGTCAAGTGGCCATTCCTCGACCTTCGTGACGGGTACCTTTGTCTTATCTTTCGAAGTGGACGTCCCTGAAGATGGTGGGATAAAAAGGCTGCGCTGACTTTGGCGGTGCTTTGAGGGTTGAGCCCGTGGCGGCTGTAAGCTGGCGCAATATAGACGTGTCTGCGGCCTGGATGCTGTTTCATAAGTTATAGGAGTCGAAGGGCTTATCCTACGGCGTTTGCGTGGTAGTTGGGTGGCGGTATCATCCCGAGCCTGCTCTATAGCGTCGTTCTTGATAGGACCGCTGTCCTCTCCATCGATACCGCAATGCCGACGACGATCGATATTGTGCTAAAGGTTGGCCTGGTCTTGGCTGGCGGATAAAGGTATGGGTGGCTTGGCATTGGGCAGGTTACATCCCTATTCGTTTTCGCTCTCATTGTCTGACAGTCTATGTATGCTTGTCTGATATTCCTGCCCTTATAGTGGCATAATAGAACCCTTTTCATTAGTCTGCTCTTATCTATAGTCTAGAAGCGGAGGATGACAGTATTTTGGGTTGCTCGTTCGATTGCTGCCGCCATAGTGATCATTGTACTGTGAGAAGCAGCTGCTATCGGCTCCCTGCTATGTTTCGGGTCTACAGCTGGAGGAGGGATTGCGTGAAATGTTGGACTGATGGAGTTTTGCAGCCTTATGTGCGCTTTCCCGGGCACGGCTGGCCTATAGGCGCCGTCGTATCGCCTGAACTGAATATGGGAACCTCCTATCCCACTCGTCATTCGGAAGGCTTAGGGTGCCATCTCGATTAGACGTCATTCCGCATGCCTCTGTAGAGGGGCGAGGATCAGGCCGCAATCCAAGACCATGCCCTTGGGCCATATTCCCAGCAGGGGATTCGGGGACTCTCCCGGGAACAGCCCGAACAGCCTTGTTATAAACAGTGCTGTCATAAGGGAGTGCCTGCCCTGGCTCACTGCCGGCATAGCCTGCCAACCTGATTGGGTGTCATTCGCATGCAAAGAGCTCGGGTTACATGCCTCATGCTGTTGAGTTGATGCAAACTTCCTGTCTGGACCAAGTGCACCGGTGGCCAATGACTTTTTCGTATCTTCGGCACTGACGCTGGGTAGGGCGTCGACATTCTTCTCTGCTCGGGTGTTAGCGTGATTGGTTTACCCCCCGGTGATGGTAAGTTAGGCATATACCAACCAATAGCAGGACAGTAACATTAGGACGACCGTCGTCGGGGATGTAACAAACTGGGAACATATGCCTAGAATCACTATAAGAAGGGTAGCGTGCTTCCTACAGCGGCGGTAGATATAGAGGAGCTTCAGATGTAGCTGCAGAGGGGTCCGTATTTCGAACCGAGACACTAGGGTTCGCAAACACTAGGTGGTCAAGACAGACGGTCGCCATTGTGCTATGAGTGGACGGTGCAGTTGGTTCACAGGAGTTTTAAGATACTTGAGGAGAGATTATAGAGAGCAGAAGTCTGTAGACGAGCATCTTGTTTTCCCGGACATAGGGAAATAAGCGAAATATATATATATATGTAGAAGGCCTCTGACCGCAATAGCGCCAAAGTGCTTGTCCTAGCGCTCTGCTGCCACCTCTTCCTTCCTCGGTTCTACCTCCTCGCATTATAGCCAAGAGAGTCGATCCATTGTTCCCTCGAGTCTTTGCTAATCACGCAACCACCAAGACTGAAAGGAGACGCCCGGAAAGGGGAGGCCTTGTAGATATCGTGTCGCCACGAATTACGACTCCGATCATAATCCCGCATGGTCCAGGGAGCGGCTTAGCCGCTGCGATGCAGGGGCACCATCTCCTCCCCCACCCCCACTATGAGTCTCTTCCCCTGGTTGTCTCATTAGCTATCGTATACGGGCAGCCGCCTAGCCCATTGGCTTCCCCGAGTCGTGTCTGCCTCGCCGTCAATTCAAGGCATGGATGAAACCGACCTACCTCTGAGATCCTTGGAAGAAGCACAGGGATCGGTGACTCCTCGCAAACGAGCCGAGAAGCAGGCCGGGCAATCCTATGGCGAGCCCCTTTCTCGCCTTCCCGCCCTCCTCCTCCCTCACCCCCCATAGGTGTATGAGCGTAGTACTTCATGCATTGGCCTATATACCTCAGACATCAACCTGTGTTGCCGATCCGTCATGACGTTGTCAAGGCTTGGCACTGCTCGGTATAGTATCCTCCGTAGAGCAAGGAGGGTTAGGAGAAGAGGCAATACTATAGGACGAAAGACGAAAAATATCTACGTGCCTAGAAAGCCCCTATCCGCAATATTATCGACGTCCCGTTCCTAGTTTTCCACTGCCTCGTTCACCTTACCCTATCCTAGCGGCTAGGCAAGGAAAACGTACTTCTATTATGCCGCCTTGCATTGTAGCCAAGACTATCCGGTCACCGGGTTCCTCGAACTTTCGCCAATTGCGCGATGGCCGAGGCGGAAAGGAAACGCCCGGAGAAGGGAGGCCTCGAGGAGACATCGTGCCGCCACAGATTACGACCGTGACTTAATGCCGCATGATTCAAGGGGTCGCTGAAGGTTGACCAGGGCGGCTAAGCTGCAGATGAGCTCGCTGCTTCCAACCATCGTCTTGCTTCTAGAACAACCACTAAGAAACGACCTCTCTCCGAGCTATCTCGTACGGGCGGCCGCTCTACCTCGTTGTCTTCCCAGGTTTGTGCCTGCCTTGCCTCAGATTCAAACGAACGTACGCCATATGGATGGGACTAGCTTGCGTCCGAGGTCGTTATACGGGTAGCAGTATTGGCCAATTTCTTTATATGAACCCCTCGGTCCTTGTTTCCTCTTACGGCAGCTGAGCCCTAGCAGGCCTTGTCTCGTCGAGTATCAGACCAGCATATTGACCTCCCTCGGGATCGCCGTGACTGACGAGGCAGACTTGGAAAGGAGTATCCAGGAGGCAGAGACCGGTGAGGGCATTTCGTGATCGAGCCGCGCCGGTGATTGTCTGCCTCGCGCCCTGAGCCGGTAGCAACGAGCTTTCGACCGTGGTGTGCGCTTCCTGCTTGTACTGCGTGCGGTGGAGGGTCTTCGATTCCCTTGAACCCCATGGCTGTGACGGCGAATCTGATTGGCGACGCCTCGCCAGGCACCGACCTAGACGACAGCATTCATCTGCAGATGACCTGGTTCTCGTAGGCCTCGCCGCCCTGCGGGTCTGGGCTGTTTCTCGTTTTCCCTCCCTGCTTGCCACCTCGCCTCCTATCCCCCAGGGCATATAGCATGGGCGTGGAGCTTCATTCCCATACGCCTCCGACACCAGCCTGCGTAGCCGACCCTCTATCACACAGTAAATGTCCGTCATAGGCTGTACCGCCGGTATAGCACCTCTGTGATGCTACGCGTGAACGATGCTCGAGCCCCTTGATCCTTTCGTATCGTATGCGCTTGCTTTGCGTCGCCGTGGCGAGGCATTTTTCTTGCGGTTTAGGTCGACCCAGAGGTGCCGGAATCCAAGAGGTTGTCGGAATGTATTCAGTCATGGAAGTAGTTACCATTTCGTGTACATTTGGGCAATGCTTTCGGTCTTTCGCAATTCGGTTCTGCTCGAGAAGTGTTCATACTCCAGCCCAATGCAACCAATGGCTCTCGCAGTCTAAACATTCATGGGACCGGGACTTGAGTGACGACAGATTACGTGTTATGGGTAGTTTGTACGGGACCAAGGAAGGATCGGGGCGTGTCCAATAGCGGTCCCAGCAGTGGGGTCCGAGCAGTAACCCTGTATGTACGGTTGGCTGTTGGTTTTAGCGGTCCGCAGTCTCAAAGGGCAATTTTAGCCGGGCTCACTCTGGCTCAGTTCCACCAGGCTCACTCTGGCTCAGCTCCACCAGGCTCACCTTTGCTCAGGTTAAAGCAGCGGCAGCTCAGGACAATGCACAACAACGGAAATCGCTGAGGGCAACTTTTGGGTAATGCATTGGTCTGCTATAGGGCGACTCAGGCGACGGCTGTCGCGTGGTATTTATCAACAACAGCTCGCAATGCAATGTGAATAGTTTAATTTATTTATTGGTGTCCTCTTGCTCTATTGGGTATATTGAATGTATTATCTAGCTAACTCACGAGTTCTTGTAAGTACCACGCGACTATGCCATTGTCGTCCCGACTTGGTATGCCCCAGAGAGCCATCCGCAGCCCGTATACCGTAGCCGACGACCGCTTGAGCCGGCTACCGGCATATCCGACCGGCCATACCGGGACGCCGGCAATGGCCCGGCCGCTTGACTGGCTCGGTCCGGTTGTCGGTATGGCTTCGTTGCCTACCCACCCTTACACTTACTATGCCATACCTCCACCCTGACTTACCTCCCCTGAGAAACTGAATACCTTACTGGCGATGCGAGTCACAGAGGAGACATAACAGCGTATTGACAATGATAACATCTAGCATATATAACTAAGCATAGTTACATAGTCTATAACCGTCCTGTCGTCCGGCCTCAAGACCCAGTCACCAAGATCCTCCTGCTTAGCCATGGCAGTGGCCCCCGGTAACGCCGTGGCCGCCTGAGCGCTTCTGGCGTTGGAAGGTCTGAGAGCATCGCGGCAGTGTGGTGGACGGCACTAGCTGGCCGCCAAGGAGCGAGAAGCGCAGGGTCGACATTGCCCAGAAACTCAGAATCCAGGGCCGCACTTGAGCCGATAAGATTCTTCGTGAAATGGCAAGTTTGCTGCTCGTTAATAGTCGATGCGCAGATGATGACGTCCTCGCACGGGTCGCTGTCGGCATTGTAAATCGCAACGGGGGAGAGCTCCTTCCTGTACGCCACTTTGTGCCCGGCTGCCCTCTTTCTGTTGGCGGGTAGAGCCGGGCACTCCCGTTCGCCGTCGCTTTCTGTGTGCCTGGCGGCTGGAGCGGGACACTTTCTGTCGCCGTCGCCGTCGCTCTCCGTGCGCCTAGCAGCTAGCGCGGGATGTTTTCCATCGCCGTCGCCCTTCGTGCGCTTAGCGGCTGGCGCTGTGTGCTCGCCGGACATGCCGCCGTCCCTCTTGCGCTTTCCTCCCGCACCATCTGCCGCCAACTGTCCTAACGGGTGCTTGTCCACGCCATGTCGGAGGAGCTCCTCAAAGTCATAGGTGCCTTGCGCCTCTCCTGCCGGCACTGTCGAAGCCAAGCACGCGGCGCAATTGAAACGCTCTCCGAGCTTGTCTCTGTGCTGGGTGGCGAAATGTCTCCGGAGACCCGGCCCTGGGGCGCAGAGGTGTCCGCAGAGAAGGCACGGTGCCAGGCCAGGAAGAGCCCACTTGTGGACGGCCCGAGCGTGCGTCAGCCATTCCCAGAGACTCATCGGCTTGGCGTCTACCAGGCCATCACGAGTGCAGGCACTACAGGAGACGTGAAGGCTCTTACGATACCGAGGAATCTCGGTCCGGTTCATGTGGGCGAGCAGAGTGCTCACAGACGCCATAGGTGCCTCGCATCGAAGACAGGCTAACGGCGAGTTTGACGGGCAGGCTCTGTGGCTGGTACCCGGATTGAATCTCGGTGTATGGATTAGGCCATGGGTATGCTCGAGATGATTGCACCACTGTGCTGGGCCGTGGACAACCTCTGCTGCCCCGGCGCGCCTGCACCTGGGACAAGGGAAAGGGTTGTCAAATGTACCGTCGACAAGATGGGTATCTTGGAAGTGCCGTGTAAGCCCAGTGCGGGTTGTAAAGCTTTTGAAGCAGGCGAAACAGCAGGATGCTCCTTGGGGCTTAGAGGGTGCCGGTGCCGGTGCCGGTGCCGGTGCCTCTGGAGCCCGCTGACGAGATGTAGGTACGGTAGACGACAGGTACAGCAGCTGCGCATCGACATACTGCTCTGATGCACTTGTGTCGTTCGTTGGAAATTCGCCCTCGTCCCGCGGTCTCCAGCGCGATAGACAGGTGGCCACCGGAGCCGCTATCCCCGGCCCCCCCGGCCGGGCGCTGGGGTCGGCTCAACACCCTGGAGACGCAATCGGTCAGCCTCCTTGAAATAGGCCTGTCGATCTTCTTCGAGCTTCAGCCTTTTGCAAGTCTCGATGATGCGGCCGATTTGGCCGCGAAGCCTGCTCTTCTCAAGCTTGTCGGTGGTATGCTGAATCTCGCTGCGGAGCTTGGCGATATCCCTTCGTTCCCGGAACTTCGCAATCTGCGCTTCCGACACCTTGATAGGGGCGCCTTCGTCCCGTGAAAGGGTCATATTGCGCAGCTCGTTGAAGAGCGTCTCATCCCGGCGTACCGCTTTCGGCCCAAAGGCTATGGCGGCGAGATTGGTTCTTACGACAGCTGTCTGGTAGTCATTTTCGAAAACGGGTCCTGAGTGGCCCATGACGTAGTTACGTAGGGCACTTGACAGGCTGTCTGCAGAAATGTGTCAATTGATGTCCAGCGGCGGTACGTGTCGGAAAGCAACGTACCATCCAGCCGGGCTCCAGCTCCAATGTGAAGAGAATAAGGGCGGACGTCTTTCCGGCTGCCTATAACATAGAGGCACCGACGCCAAATCGCCCAGAAGTCGGCGTATGTGAGTTGGAAGAGAGGCTCGTTGAGGAAGCTCTCCTTCCAGGGGATGTCGATGCGGTCGGTATTGCCAAGTTGCGGACGTTGTAGAAGATCGCGAAGCGAATCATAGCTGACATCCAAATCCAAGGCGTCCATCTGTATCGCCCGGGCGATCACGAGGCTTGCCGAATCGAGGAGGGGAAACGGCACGAGAGTGGTAGAGTGGGCAACGCTGTTGACAGGCGGTAGGGGATCCACCTCGTCAGTCCTTGGCCTCCCATCTACGAATAACATGGATGAAGCTACTCACGATGTGTTCTTCCTGTATTTGACGGTCTTCTCGGCCTCCTTGATCTTGTTCCGATTGATCCTGTATGTAACAATAGGCTTCACCCGAGTGGGATCATCGGGATCGCGCACGACGGATATCGTGTACTGCTTGCATAAGGTATCTTCAATGCAGCCTGGACGCCAACCGCCAGTACCCATTTGAAGGATCGCGTGGTGGGCCGACACCCTCGTCACTGGCTTAGCGGGTATATCATCAGCACGCTGGTACAGCGCTGTAAGAATGACGATGATGTCTGCTGCTGTTGCCTCGACCTTCTCGTATGACGAGCCGAGCTCCAGCCCGAGATCTAGGGTTAGGGTCTGGAGAATCCACTAGCCAGGCAGTCATTCGTTAGTAAAGTATACGAATAGTAGAAGCGTGGGATGGGAAGTGTGGGAGACGTAGAGAAGTATCCTCAGTGACATGCAAGGTATACAAGTTTTCTGTACAAGGGGAGGGGGAGGGAAGTGATAGAGTCGTTTTTGGCCTTACATACCCTGACAACTGTATAGGCGGGTCCTTCGCGTTTCTCGCCTTCTTGCTCCCACTTCAGCACTAGCCGGCTGGCCTTCTCGGCTTGGTCATTCCTTCGCAGCGCTGCCCGCTGAACACGGAGAACGTTGAAATCGGCGGCTGCGATGAGCCTCCGCCAAACCTCGATGACGCTATAAGCGGAGTTGACGGTGCGGGTCATGGCGCGCTCCTCAGGCCCTAGCACGACACGTTCCTTGTAGGAGCTTTCCACATATTCGTGTAGAAACGCCTGGACTGGTCCTTGAACATTTGGGTTGGATGGATCCCGGGCGAAGTCGAGCCAGAAGCGGCGGGAGTCGAAGCCACTACGGCTTCACTTAGTTAGCTCGATGGTGAGCGCCACACATCCGGGGAGCGCCATACCTGTCCATTGCACCTTCTTTCTCTCTAGTAAGCTCATAGAATCTTTGAAGATGTGATTGAAATTAGTAACAAATCAGTACAATGTCCCAGGCTTTATATCGAGATTAGGTATCGGTTGAGGAAGCCTGGGAGGATAGAAGAGAAGACATACTCGGTCCAGGCTTCCCATATTCTATCACGCTCCGCCTTCGTGTCCGGAGCAACAAAGGGCTTCTCATTACCATTCTCCTCGATGGCACGGACCGTGTAAGCCTGGAGGAGCGCTTTAACCTTAACCGGGTCCGCCCCAGAGAAACGCGACTGTCGTTGCACTCTCATAGTAAGGTGAGAAGTGCGTTGGGAGCAGGAAGAACGACGAAAAGGTGAGGGAGGAAGGGAGTTCTCTAGGGAGTGTGAGTTAAGAAGTGCGTTAGGAGCAGGAAGAACGAGGAAAAGGTAAGGGAGGAAGGGAGTTCCATGGTTGGGGGGGAGAGAAGGGAGGCAACGACAGCATGACCGAGCCAGGCCAGCAAGGCCAGCAAGGCCAGCACATCGAGGCTCGGGGGTTGGGCGCAGTTGGTTCGCGTCCCCGAACCGGGAACGGGATCCTGGCGCCTAAAATACATCGCCATCGCGATTGCACGGGGTGCGAGCTGAGGGACCGGATGGGGTGTGAACCAAGTAGATTGGGCGACGCCTTCCGGCCTCCGTCGCCGGCGCCGTTTGGAGTTGTTACGGAGCCGGCCCCACTCCGGGAACGTGAACGGGTTTTTGGCCGGCAAAACTTCGGGCGAGGCGCTGGTCCGTGCTCGCTGAGTCATCAATTGCAGTTGTGCGAAAACCAAGATTTTGCTTTTTGCACTTCGCAAAAGTTGTTCCAGGTTGTGTCTGCCTAGCAGTTGATTGGTGGGCAACCCTCCCCCTGCCCGCAACCACCATCTCCCCGGCGACAGCGCTCTGGTCGGGGGACGTACCTCCCAAACACGACACTCCGCATTCGTGAGCATTTACCGCCAGAACCCTTTAGCTTGTATGGGGCCTACGGGCCGCCACCCCGCGAGACCGCCGATTATAGGAGCTGAAGACCGTCGGGAGACTTCGAGGATCCAGCTATCGGGTTCGCCCTTGCCTTCCCGCCCGTCGAGACGGAGCCGCCGGGGAAGGTAGACCGCAGTTTCCGCGTCCTCCAGAAGATTTTCGAAGCCGAGATCACTATCCTGTGGGAGACTGGGGTTTAGGCACCAAGACGTGCATCCGCGGAATATCATGGTCAAGCCCGACGGCAGCATAGTTCTCATTGACTTCAACGGGGCCTACATTCGCGAGTTCATCGCGGACTACGACAAGGACCCCAAAAAGGATGATCCGACTACGCTACCGCAACCTTGGCCCATCGTCCTACACTAGCCGTATTTTAGGTCCTATTCTGAATCGCTTCCCTAGGGCTGGCACGAGAATCGAGAGCTTGCGGCGGAATAGTTGATTGAGAATATCGCAATACCACCAGGTTTAGCCGCCCATCATAGTGGTAGTTAGACAGCGAGTCGAACAAGAACCATAGTGATATCTTAAAAAGTTCTACGTTTGTTAAAGAGCATTAGTCGTAAGCCCGCTTCGGCGGAGGAGGAGTCGCCTGCTTCTCCCAGGCCACGGCCACAATCATCATCACCGGAGCGGAAGTGACCATCTGTCGTCACGGCGTTCATGCCATCGCACCCGAATGTTGATTCTCTACAATCCTGTCATGTACATGGACTTAACCAACAAGACTGCCATTGCCAATCCAGGTATATATAGAATGCGTGGTGTGGAAATTGATCTAATTAGTACAATGAGAATCTGCTCCCTGGGTGCTTTTCACTTTGTCATCGCATCACCTGTGGCACGTCCTAAGACCGCAGTCATCAAAAAGTTGCATGAGGCTCACCGTCTCCCTAGAGGATCCTTTTCGGAGATGGGCTTCGGCGATGAGTTATTTGGAATTTTTTTTTCGGCGATGTTACTCGGAGATATCTATTCCTGGATTGTTATCTTTTCGCAGTGTCCACCTGACGGGTCCATGAGATGCTGAAATTTCAGTTTCTTCATCCGAACGTACATCGTCTGCGGGCATTAATAACCCAGTCCCCGCGCAACATTATGCTCGACCCGGCAGCCACATTTTACGTTACCGGATGACACGCAAAAGTCAGTATGTCGAAGATGGAGCATCACCCACCACCTCCAGACCAGCAACCGCTGAGCAGTGACGGAAGACCTCAGAGATCCATCCGGGGACTGCGCTGGCTGCTTGTCTGCCTGGCCATCTTCTCGTGCAATCTCCTGTACGGCCTGGACAACACCATTGTCGCCGATATCCAGGCCCCCATCATCGACTCCCTCGGCGGCGTCAGCAAGCTCGGATGGCTCGGCGTCGGCTTCCCCCTGGGATCCATTGCAATTATCCTCCCCATGTGTGTACACCGTTTCTCACCGGCTTTACCCGCCTGGCGCTAATACGTGGCTGGTAGTGGCAAGGCGTACGCTATTTTCGATGTAAAATGGCTGTATGTCGGATCCCTGGCAATGTTCGCGGCTGGGAGCGCGCTGTGCGGGGCCGCTCCCACCATGGATGCCCTGATTGTGGGACGAGTTTGGGCAGGCGCTGGCGGAGCGGGCATGTATCTGGGGTAAGTACAGGACGATGAACTCTCTTTCCAAGGATGAAGAGATTGCCTTCCTGATCCAGTCTAATTCCCACTGCAGGAACTTGAACTTGATCCAACGGCTTACCACGCCAAAAGAGCGCAGCGTCTACATGGCAGTCATTGTACTGGTCTATGGCGCCGGTGCCATTCTCGGACCCGTAGTGGGCGGTTCCCTGGCCGATAGCTCGTCTTCAGGCTGGCGTTGGGTGAGTGACTGTCGGGCAGTTCCTTGTAGTGAGACGCTGGGAGGGCATGCTAACGCGTGAATGGAAGGCCTTCTATCTCAACCTCTTCATCTTTGCCGCCATGGCTCCGATCTACATCTTCCTTCTGCCGTCGGTCCAGCCCCGACCCGATGTCAGTCTGCTGGCGAAGCTGCTATCCCTCGACTGGGTAGGGTCTATCCTGAGTTCGGCCATGTACACCGTCTTCGCCATGATCTTCACCTTCGGAGGCTCGATCTGGCCCTGGGGAGATGGCCGCATGGTCGCACTCTACGTCGTCTTCGCGGTGACAATCACTGCCTTTGCCGCCACACAGTACTTTGCGCTCTTCACAACCAGGGAGAACCGGCTTTTTCCTGGACATTTCCTGCGTGACCGGACGCTGGTGCTTCTGTTCATCTGCTGCTGCTGCCTCGGCGGCGCGCTGTTCGTCACCATCTATTACCTCCCGCTCTACTTCCAGTTCGTGCGCAACGACAACGGCGTCCAGGCGGCGGTCCGACTCCTCCCGTTCATCTGCTTTTACATCTTCGGCGTCATCTTGAACGGGGTGCTGATGCTGCGCTGGGGGTACTACATGCCATGGTTTCTAGTCAGTGGCGTCTTTACAGCCATCGGGGGCGCACTCTTGTACACGAGCTCGGAAGACATGGCCAACGCCAACATCTACGGTTACTCGATTCTGGTCGGCATCGGCATGACCGCTTACCAGGCCGCGTACTCGGTTGTGCCGGCCAAGGTCTCTCCCGACGACGTCGCCGCGGTCACGCAGTTCATCAACATCGCCCAACAGGGAAGCATCCTCGTCGCGCTCGCGATCTGCAGCACGATATTTCAGAATTCTGCTCAGGACAGGCTCTTATCTATCCTGATTCCAGCTGGGTACTCTGAGGTGGATGTTACGGCTGCTATCGCTGGTGCCAAAAGCGCGGTGCTGCAATCCGCACCGCCAGATGTCCGGCGTGCCGCCTTAGACGTCCTGGTGGAGGCGATTGACGGTGCATATACGCTGATCATTGTCTCTGGCGGTCTCCTGGTCATATGTGCCCTGTGCATGAAGCGGGAGAGGGTCACTATGGAGTTGGTGGCTGGAGGCTAAGGAAGAGTGCTGTTCTCCGTAGGAGCAGATAACCATGAGCATGCTCTCAAGTGGGTAGTGGAGTACCCAGGATGAGGCAGCAGCCTCGATGTCGCCGATCCCCTTGTTGACGGCAAGGGGCGAGGCAGTGCATCCCACAGCTGCTCTCGTCTCGGCCGAGGCAAGCTATATTTGCTAGCTGAAGCGCCGGGGCCAGTGAAGATGCGGTAGGCGAGGGTTATGACCGGCGTGGGATGGCAAGCGGGCGGCGGAGACGCCGCTGTGAAGCATTTAGGTGAATTTGGTACCCGCGGACGTGGAAGGTAGAGTTATGGACAGGCTATTGTGTTAAGGTGAATCTGTGCGACTAGATCTCCGAGATTTCGGAGAGTCATGAGAAAAGAGGTACTAGAGCAAGGGACAGCCAACCGGGATGTGTCGACGAGAAAGTGTGGTCACTCCTCTCGTCCACTGTTACTCGTCGTGCGAGCCTCAAAAAATAACTGGCGCGGCGTGACGTTACAGAGGTCGTTGTGAAGGAGGAAGAGCAACTTGTGAGTCCGAGCAGAAGCTCCACTTTCCAACCTGTCCTGAGATATAAACACATCGCTTTCCTAGATGGAGCACTTCTTTGTACATGCCAGTCCTCTAGTCCAACCGCGTGTTCCATCCCACCAGAGCCATTCGGGTCAAAGGCCACCACAGTGTAACTGCAGCATCTCTCAGGACGACCCCAGCCTCCTCGAGCCCCCTGTTCATGCTCACGTCCGCCCTGCCGCAACCAAAAAGCCAGATCATCCCTTCCCTTACGATATCTCTCCGCAACATCCATAGGATTCGCAAAATCTAGTAGAAATCTTAATATCCAACGGTCTAACCGAAACGTCACATCGGTACCCTCGTGTTTGTCTATATCTATATAGGTAGCATAGAAGGCGTAGAGCCTACTAAAAGAAGCCTATAGGCTAGGCTAGTAGCGCTATAGCCGGCTAATGATCTAGAAGTTATACTCTAGCCGGGCCCTGGCGTAAGTAATCTCACCGTCGTCGGTGCTAAAGAGCAGCGTATATATGTCACGGTGACTGGCGTCGCAGGCCAGGCTCAAGGCTCTGGTGGGCAACTGACTGTATTGCAAGAATACTGAACTTACAGGAGGAAAGGAATCCTCGAAGACTGCAAGGTGCGAAGAGGTCTAAATACAGGATGTGGGGCATGTGCCCAGATGTGGAAGGTGAGGCACCAACCAGGTTGACCAATCATGCATGCACCGGAAGCCGGGCACATGACTAAGCAATGGCCTGTGCCATGGTACGGTGGGTCCCACCGTCACAGGTGCCTGGACTTAAATAGTGCATTATACGGATTACTAAGCGCGGAAAACCAGCCGATCCGCGGGGGGTTAACCGGGGTTTCACTCCCCGAGGTTTAGCCGAAGGGCCCCGTATAAAACTTTTTGACCCCCCGCCAACTGTACACTCGTTCTCGACTGGCAGAACTTCGGGCGAGTGCTGGCCCCGGGCCTGCTGAGTCATCAATTGCTAGCGTGCGGTTCCCACTAGAGAGACGGGTCCGTCTCGATTAGTCATCCCAATTGATTATGTCAGCCCCAAAATTACCCCGCGCTCGGCCCCCTGAACTGTTCGAGGCTGGGTATCATACGAGGCAATGAGGAAGGTAGAGGAACAACGGAAGTTGCTTGCAAGGACCGACCCTCCCCCCTCTCCTATTTGTACAGGCACCTTCTCTCGAGTGTATGGGCTACCATGCTTACATGTGCTTGAGAGTCTGCAAGGCGAGGCTCTTCTTCTTGACCACTTCCACCCGCACTGGCATTTGACGCGCGAGGGAGCCCCGCAACTACTCCTTGAGCCTCGCCAGCTTATTGAGCCAGTTCGGGCTCGAAGCTCACTCCCATAGTCAAGTACTAAACGGGAGCCCAGTCAATTTGAAGTGGTCGAGGCGGCCCAGGCCCAGTCCCGTCGGGCCCCAACCACGTGTTCGAAGTGCCACGCAGTTGGCCATATAAGGTCCTCGAGGGCATGCCCTTTGCGGTATTCAAATGTACTGTAGTTAGGTAGCCAGAGTAGTGCTTGGTGGTGTAATTCAGGGGCGCGCAACGCAGTTCAGGGGCACGCAGTTCAGGGGCACGCAGTTCAGGGGGGCGAGCGCGGGGTAATTTTTGGGGCTGACATAATCAACTGGGATGACTAATCGAGACGGACCCGTCTCTCTAGTGGGAGCCCTAGCGTGCGAAAGGCAAGATTTTGCTGATCCCACCTTAGCCCGGCCGATCCAAGGTACCCGAGGCGGTTTCAACCCCTATTATACCTACAATACCTTGCTCTGAGCCTCGAGCGAGGGATATAGCGACCACTGACGTGGTGACAACGCTCCTGCTAGTACTCACCAAGAATCTGACCTACTGTCGAATTTGTTGTTTTTCCGTCCTGCGGTGATGGTTATATCACATAGTGTCTTTCTCCGATTCAATATCTGTCAAAAATACAGCCGAGACTCGCAGCGAACTTGCAACGAGAAAACCGAGTGCAAGTGAGGGGCAGCATGACGTTGAAAGGAAAATAGGCACGGGTGATTTGCATCTGAGATGAGAACTAGCACCATTTATCTCGGCGGACAGTCTACGTCCTTAACCAGTTCTGTGGGCAGCTAGCGATGGGCAATCGAAGGGCTGGTCGCATCAGACAGACATACACAACACCAGCATGACACCAGATGTGGAGGGTTCGCAGATTAGACTTTGGCTAATCCTAAAGTACCTGAAGTAGCCATGTAGCCAGAACTCCAAACTACCTGAATTTCGACGCAAAGATACCTTACCCACTGCAACTACAGAATAAGAGAGAGAGATCTAATAAGGAGTGACTCTTTGATAACCCCAATGCCAACCAGAAAAACTGAACACCCAGACCCTAAGAGTATGTACAGAAAACGATTACTAGCCGCTTTCCCGACTGACAGACAGGGAGGATGCTGAGATACCAAAAAAAGAAATACCCCCCAAAGTTTAGTCATAGCCGGCTCCCCGTTGCCAAGCACTAAAGGGAATATCGGTTAGCAAATGCAAGACTCCAGAAGAGACTGAGACTAAGTGCACTCACTTCACAGCCGGTGGTTTGGGCGCCGCATGACTCCCTCCGCTCTGTTGGCTCTGGTTGCCCGACAAGTTGGAAGACGACGATTGTGAAGGCGCGAACGGGCTCGGCGTCCTTATGCTCCCAGCCCTCAAACTCCCACTTCTCATGTGTTGCGGCTCAGGAGGATACGTGCCATGCACGGGGTCCACAGGCGCACGGAACGAGCTTCGCACGGAATTCCGCGCCGAGTTCCTGAACGAGTTACGTGCCGATTCCCCGGCCGAGTAAGGGCCAGAGTTGGCAGTACCCGGGCGCGCCGCCATGGCCTTCTCGTTGGACATGCCTGATTCGTCGTCCTCGAGATCGGTGCTCCGCTTGAACAGCGTGCCGTCGCCGCGGGCGGTGGCGCCCAGCGCATCGAGTTCGGTCGTGGTGCCGATCTGCGATTGTGACTTCATAAACGACGTGCGGTCGTCGTTCATGAACTGGTACCGCGTGTCCGGGTTGTTATGGAACAGCACGATGCCGGTCGTGACGATGAGCATGAGAAGAAGGATGAGCGCAAAAGCGGCGTTGGCGATCCAGAGTACAACGCCCACCACACCGACAACCAGTTTGGGGAACCCAAACACATCCGTGAAGATGAAAAGGAAGATCGCGTTGATGAAGTTCATCGCGCAGATGGCGATGTTGAATGAGTTTGTGCTCTTATCCATCCACGGCCGCAACACCGACGATGCAATAAGCGCCGCCGCCTCGATGATGATAAGAGCCACCGCCTGGACGGTTCCGGCCTTTTGGGCGAAGGCGATGAACATTGCCTTGACCAGGGTGTAGAGGAGGACAGGGACGATAAAGTAATACGCCGACGCGCGGAATTGGACGTATAAGAAGCCCCATTTGTTGAGGGCATGCGCGTCCGAGAAGAGGATATAGGCCGGATTCCGGTGGAGAGCGACGGAGCGGCGAGCTATGCGAATAACCCTGTACGCAGCATAGCCGAGCGTAGCGACTATGCCGAAGAAGAAGAACACGGCCAACACAATAGCCGCCGGGGAGTCGTTCTGCGTGAACTCCCACAGGCAGAGTACTGAGACCAGCGGAAAGCCAATGAGCAGCATTCTGTACAGGACGCCTAATCAACAGTCAGCCAGGTTGAACCGGAATCCCAGGGACCATCAATGCATACCCTTCAGAACCGTCAGCCATCCGGCACGGAACTCGCCAAAGGTATCGTTCTTCATAAACTTCATCTTGACGGCGAACTCGCAGAAACCCTTGAAAAGCGCAACGGCGATGGCTGCGAACAGTGCAAAGATATAAAAGAACGTTATGCACGTCAAAAACAAGTTGGTCGACTCGATGCCGGCCCGGAAGGCCACTCTCTGGATACCGTAGACGACGTAGCTGCCGTACTCGGTCTGCTCAATGGCCCGCTTCGCAAGGCCGCTCGAATGCCGACCCACTGATCGCTGAACAAGGCCGGCAGCGGAGTGGGCCATCGGCAAAGAACGCTTGACCTTCTCAACCTGCACAGACACGGTGTGGAGCGTGTCGAGTAAGATTGAAGCCTCTCCGCCAGTGGAACGCTGGTACCACGTCATGATGGTCTGGATGAAGTCGACTTTGATGACGCCCATGCTCCACTGGAAGTCCTGAGTCCAAGACTTCACGACTGGCGGAAGCGGTACGGCGCACATACCCAGCATAGCGAGCGCCTGGAAGTAACCGAGCAGGGATAACGAGGTGGACGCGACATGGGATGCCGCATTCGTGAACCCAAGTCCAGAGACCACGGCGGAGGAGAAGAGGGCGAGGATGGCGACGGCTGCGGAGGCCCATTTGACGCCCACAAGGTCAACTATTTTCCGAGTCAGTCTTGGCCAAACTTCTCCAAGTTGCACTGCCGCCCATCCGCGAAGAAGATATCGACATACCGGTCATTCCGTTCGAGATATCTGCCTCGACGCAGGCGATGCTTGTCCCAGCGTCGTCCCCGCTGGTCTTGTTGATAAGCACCCTCACCGTGGCATCGAGGTCCGGAAATGTGTATGCAATCCCTGGAATCTGACCAATCGCATCCTTGGTGACCGGAAGGTTGAACGGGTTGTTCAGCTTGCCGGATGTCATGGGGCACAAGCCTGGTAGATTGGAGTTGCAAGGGTCGACCGTCGTTCGGATGACCTGGTACCCGTATGCCAGGATGGAGATGTCAAAAATCACATAGCCCTCGATTGATGAGGTTGCAATCATGTTGATGGAGGCGGTGAGGTTATTCGGGGTGAAAACGACGTCGAACAGACTCGCTGTGAACCCGGAGTTTTCCTGACACGAGGCCAGCGAGCTCGACCGAAGCACCGGTTCGGCGTTGGTCGGGAGGACAACCGCCGCGAGGGAGGAGAGGAGCCATAACGGCTTCGTCGCTGCGAGACGCATCTTGGCCGGTATGCCCGCCAGGGGCCTGCGGTCAACACGACTAACAAGGGATCTCGAGTCGAATTTCGAATGCGCCGGCGCCGGGTCGGAAGGGAACGGGTCTGGCTTCGGTTGACAGACCTAGGCCAGCATCATAAGGCGGAGCTAATCACAGCGGCTCGCAGCAGTCCGTTTCGCGGGTTTCGCAGCCAGTATCCAGCGCGGGTCGGTCGCGATGATGCTCAGAGGGTCTGGCGGGTTGGTTGGCCGATCGACTGATCGGGGGTTGGTCGACCTGCTCGGGTCGCGGAGTAAAGCGGGGGGCAAAAGCGAGTGACAGCGACCAACGATTTCCTAGTTACCTAAGCCACCATCAATCCATCGAGTCCAGCAGAAACCGTCGCAAACCAGATCGCTACGAGCAAAAGACTGATTGAACTTTGCAGACGTTTGGTCGTTGAAGGTTGGAAGTTGAAACAAATGAAGTTGGCAGAAGAGCGAGTGGGGAGGACAAGGGGTTAAGGTTGCGGGTAGTCTCCACCGCAAACGACGAAGCAACAGGAGGTTCGTGTTGCAAAGACGAGCTTGGGCCAGTGCGTTCGAGATTTGGATGGCCAAACACGAGAGTTGCGTATGTGGCTGTGCTGGCACGAATCCAATGGGAATGCTCGGAACGGCAAAGGAATGCCAAGAGAATCGCAAGATCGTGAGCGACGGCACGACGCTAGCCTATTGTGGTAGCTGCTCATATGTACGGAATACTGGTCACAGACGGGATGACCTCAGCGTCAAGTTGATAGTTGGCCGTCCAAAGTGGCCATGGCTGGGGTTCTTTCGGCATACTCACCAAAGATGTACCGGATTGCCGATGGGAAACTCTCGGACGAAGCAGTAACGTTAGAATAGCAGGAGTTTTTGAAATGGAGAAATGGAATTTCCTCGTAACGGCTGACAGTACAAGTACAGGTATTGCCCGTACGTACGACCGTACTCACTGAAACGCTGCGACATCACCGTTGCTGCGCCACTACCCTGGCATTTAAAAATCACCGAGCATATTTCCGCTTTGGGTGTTTGTCTATCATGAATCGGGACGGCCCGCGGTGTGAATGCGCTCAGGCTCAGCTGTCAGGTCTAGAGTTAATAAGTCGATCATGAAATGGGAAACATGGAGGATTGAAATCCTAGGACTGGACCGGCATGCCAGATAGCATGATCCGGTATTGTGAGGTTCGACAGCGCTGAGCAAGATGGCCTAGCCGGTTCTGATGACTCGGCCTTTGAAGCCGTTATGAAACCACAGGGCAATGATAGAGTTCGTCATACCAGGTTCTTTAAGATGTCGTGACTCTTCAGAATCTGGGTCCTCCAGGAAGTGCAGTTAGTCTCCGATATAGATCAAGGTACGCGGGTGATGGTACGCTAGCAACCGAGAGCACCCTTCAGTGGAATGATCGCGTTGCGTTATACGATTGCAACCACCCTCTTGTCTTGGGTCTGGGGAAACAGAGGGGACCCCTTGGCTTCCTTTGTTTTGTGCCGAAAGCACCCAACCCTCTGGAACGTTCCCGCTTGCTCTCCCGACGAGGTAAGAAGCAGCCCAAAGACCCCGTCCGGGTGCTCCCCGTGTTGCACCGGACGATTGGTCGCAATCGTCAGCGCCCAACAGGACGCAGACCGGTCTTCGTCTTTGTCTGCCTTGCTGTTCAACAACCTGTCTCCAGCGCTCTTGTAACGCTCAGGATCATCCCAGTTAACGAATACGGAAAGAACTCCCGACACAGCAAGGACACCCAGTTGATCGAATTCCGTCATGTATCCTTCAATTACCAGCTTCCCAGACAGGAGTGCTCTGTACGCCGCGCGTTCGGAGGCGAGCACCACGCTGCAATCTCAATCCGTGCCGACGGGACTAGGTCACCGAATCTACTGTCGAGATCCGTAAATTGGATACATCCGGCGTTTTAAGCCCATGGCCATGTCGGGCCGTGGCCTGTGAATCGCGGGCCGGGAGCCTCGTCAGTACTACTAGGGTACCACAACAAATCCTGAACGAGATACTGCCGCCACAAGCCAGCAAGGTAGCCTCCGCCGAAAGACGGCGAGAATTTCTCGGCAATGGCAGCTATGGCCGGCAGCTTGTCTTCTTCAAATTGGGTAATCGTCTGGTGTAGTTTTCCACAAGGTTCTTCCACGATAAGCGAGTCGCGCACTGCTGAGCACCGGGCGAGTCTATCGTTGCATAGCCCGACCAGCACTTCCAACCGATAGCTACCATGTCCAGGCCGGGGAGGTCGACTGTTCCCGGGTCGACAAGGGCAATCGTTGGATGTCAGCGTTGCCATTCTAAGCCTCCACATCTCCAGAAGACTGTCATCCCAGCGAACGCCAACAGCCTCGGTGCAAGGCAGGACTCCTGAAGAGTCCAGGCCCGGTCATTGATGGGCATGTTGATTGTTTCGTCGGCAAACTCCAGCGTATAGTCCACAGTGCCAACGAGGATAGAGCCTAGTCTGTTCTCGTCAACGCGTACGGAAAGACGGCGTGGGGCCCGGGGGTAAGACTTGGGCCTAGAAACCCGTCATTACAGCTTCCAGAACTGGCCGCGAGATCGTGATGAAAGAGTTCCCATAGATGCGAAACATCTTCGGCAGTTCCCTCTGCTTGTCGTCCGGGTCGTCCTGGACGATGCAAAGGGAGTCGATCCAGATATAGCGGAGACCCCGACACCTCGTAACCTGAAAGGCATCGAGTATCGTCTTTGGCAGGCGTGTATAGGGCAGCTCTCTCGAGTAAGCCGCGAGCGAGGCGGCGACGGTGTCGAAGGGCTGAGGACCGCCCCAACAATAGCTGAACGTCGCATACCGACCCTCTTGGCCATCGGTAAACCGGAGACATGCAGATTCTGGAGAGCCCGGCGGCGAGACCTCGACCAACGTTGTGGGTAGCTTAACCCAGTCGTTGCCAGGGCATCCTTCGTGCTTCGCGGCGCAAACATCCAGCCATCGCCGCACACTTTCTAAAGTCGCTGGCGACGGGAGTTCCGCGAGCGATATTCCGGGCATTGGAAGTGCCGCAGCTGGATCATCTGCCATCTGTTCTCAGCGGAAGCAGCGGGAATTGTCGGGTTTCTGTAATCTTACGTTGACTTACCGTGGTCGTATACAGGTACCATTCTAACCTCCCATGTTGCCGCGGCTCCGGGGGGCGTGGCTCCAGACTCAGGCCGCCGTCCTTGTTGGCGTCGTAGCGGAAATGGAATTCGAACTCTTCGTCTGCGGCAGGCCACCAGGAAGGCCTTATACCGCTCGCCCAGTCTTCCTCAGTCAAGTCGCCTTCGTCACCGGATTGGTGATCCTCGTAACTGTAGTGGAGGACAATCCACTCGCAGACCGTGCAGCCATTGTCAGCGCCGTCCTCAACATCTTGCTGCACCTTTCGAAAGCAGAAGTCATGACCGCCGAAGATTTGTGCTCAAAATCAGAGCCGTCACTGGAGTTGGCTGGATCGGGAGTTGGACGAACAGCTGTTGACAGGTTGTGCAGAGCGCCAGGGCGGGAAAGTCGTGAATTGGAGGCATTGTAGGAGGGGGAGTAAAGGCAGGTCGATGCTGAACTGTCGTACTACTAGTGCGAGCTCAGGTACGAATATCACTTTCCTGCACCTATACCTCGACCATCTGGATGCGGGGAGAGGGAGACCCGGAAGGACATAGGTAAGAAAGCTGGCTGGCTGCCTGTGCTGGTTTCAGCTTGGTCAGCGAAAAGCTACTAGCGAGTACTAGTTACCTAGGTAGGAGTGGCGGATCCCTGACAGAGAGCTATGCTGCTGGTTCGTTCCATCGTTCCAGGTCCAGCACAGTGCACACTGGTCTTCGAAACCATGCTTTTAGATCTTAGATGGAGTTAAGGAGTAGGCCTGTCGAACTGTCGATATCCGGTGGACCCCGGAAGTTGAAACCATGTGGCGAACTGGCGATCCACTTGTGCCTGGCCTTATCTTATCGATTGTCATGTTCTGGACCCCAATTGAAACCACTCGACTCCCCTCGTCCATGACAGCACCATTCTGCTTCAACCTTTAAAACTGTATCCTTTGTGGCCATCGCATGTTATGAAATTGGTCGCAGTCTTGAATGCCACGAAACCGATCGAACCACTCACAAAGACGACAAAGCGCATTTAATCTAGCAGATTACCCTGGTCTTACCAACAATGATGCGGTCCGGTTGACTCGCTCAGCAGCTACCCCTCTCCAGCATCTTCCGCCTGCTCGCCGACAGAGCCGCAGCCGCACGCGGTGGCACCTCCTGCATAACGGTCCTTCCAATCGCCGCCGTTAATACTCGCGCCACAAGTAACACCGGCATCTCGGCGCTTCGCGGGCGGCAGTACTCCTCGGGACTAATAAGCTCGCTCGCTGCACGTCTCGCAAGTGCCATCATGCCTGCAACAAACGCACAGGCTGCTACAGCCTCGTCCACGCAATCCGGAAAGCGCAAGATGGACGCCAGGGAGCAGAAGTATTATGCTGTCCGCGCCGGGTTCAACCCTGGTGTGTACACCAGTTGGACGCATTGCCAGCAGCAGATTACCGGGTTCAAAGGAGCAGTTTGTATGTTTCACTTTTATGGCGATTCGACGATTCTCTATCCCCTCTCTAACATCCGTACAGTCAAATCTTTTCTCAACTACGAAGATGCTTTATCCTTCGCCTCGGGCGGCGACCCGCCCTCGGCCGCAAACGATGGCAAGCCCAAGCCACCTCGCTTCTACGGCGTCGCTGTCGGTCGCAAGCCTGGCGTGTACACCGACTGGTCTCAGGCACAGGAGGCAATCGTAGGCTGGAAGGGGCCGAAATACAAAAAGTTCAACACACAGGAGGAAGCCGAGGCGTTTGTCCGGTCCTTCAGTGGCGGAGCACAGCCAGCAACGACGAGCGATGACGAGGCGGATGGCGAACAAGTGGATGGAAGCGAGGAGCCGCCAACGAAAAAGCCAAAAAAGACGACCAGACCTACAAATTCAAGAAATGGCCTCGCAGTCGTTTACACAGACGGGAGCAGTCTGGGCAACGGCAGGGCAGGTGCCGTAGGAGGGGTTGGCGTCTACTTTGGAGAGTCAGATCCAAGGTTAGTCTCGTTGTATACCAATGGTACGCTGCAGCCTGTGGGCGTTTGCTGACGTCTAGCTCGACAGGAACATCTCAGAGCGCTTGGAGGGCGAGGTCCAAACAAACCAGCGAGCCGAGCTGACAGCGATCCTCCGCGCTCTCGAAGCGATCGATACCTCGCAAGACCTCGAGATTCGCACCGACAGCAAGTACTCGATCCAGTGCGTTACCGAGTGGTACATCAACTGGGAGAGGAACGGGTGGAAGACGCGCGGGGGCCCTGTAAAGAACCAGGACCTGGTCCAGTCGATCCGCGACAAGCTTGCGGAGCGTGAGAGCAAGGGTGGGCGGACGCAATTCGTGTGGGTCAAGGGGCACGATGTGGATGTGGGAAACATCGCTGCAGATCTGCTGGCGGTTGAGGGAGCGAAAAAAGGATATTGATACCCATCCTCGTGGTATTGCGCTACTTGTGCTATGGCAGGGCTGCGTTTTGGAGGGGCGTTCTGTTGAGCTTACTGTGTATATATTGTCATATTAATCATTGCCATGGAACGGGATTGCATGTGGATAATCCCAACTTCGAGAGCCGGTGGAGGAGAGGAGAGACACTCCATGGCGACGTTATTCTTTCTGCCCAACAGACATTGCTAACCTATTGCATTGGGGGGAGTGTCAGAGCGCAAACAGGGATTAAAGGGGGAAACAGAAAGGAAGACAGATCAACTTATTTGACATACCCGGCCAGTCAGACTGTCGACGATCAATGACAATGTTTACATGACTCGCCGAGCTCCAGGTGCTGGCAACTTCCACCAGTTCCGGTGATGGTCTAGAACAGAGCTAGCGGGCCCATGAACGAAGGCGACGACCGCTGGATCTGTCGACCGATGCCATCCAATACAATGCCGCTGGCCCATGCGTTGCAGCCGTCGCCGGGCGCGAGCTTCAACTATCACTTCAGGTGTTCTTGTCGGATCAGCTAATGGATACGTCATGGAAAGAAAGAAGTCCGCGGGGTAGATGGGCCTATGCGTGAGAGCGAGGGGACACGGCTTCCTCGAACACACAATTCTTTCCTGTCCTGCATCATCCTCTATCCCCCTTATTATTGTACCCAGCTGGGCATCTATTCCATCCAAAATCACACACCACCACAGCACGACAGTGAGACACCATCCGCCAAGATGATCCCCAAGCGAGTAACCAACGTCAACAACCTCGTCCTCCTCCGGCGACCAGCGAACCGCAGCAACTACCTCTCCACCACGGCCGCCGCCTTCCGCGCCAGTCCCGCGCCGCCGCAGCGCGACCACCGGCCCTCCGCCTCCTCGTCCTACGGCCCCAACGACCCGCGCGGCGGCAGTCCCGTGGACGACATCGACGTAGTCTTCGACTTCCCCTCCGAGGGCCAGGCCAGCTACCAGAAGCGCTCGCTCGACGAGTCCGGCCTGGACATCCACTCGGCCATGCCCCACCATCAGCGCGGGGCAGCAGCAGCAGCAGCAGCAGGCATGAAGAGAGGAGGAGGAGCAAAGGAGATGGCGGAGGGGAATGTCATGTATGTGCTTCTCAACCAGGTTCTGTTTCCCTACGGGTACGTAAAAAGCATCCCGGGACAAAAAGGGGAAAAACAAAGCGGAAGGCTAATGGAGGGGGGGCCATTCACATTGGGTGCGCTTGTTGATGATACTAAGGTACAGATATATCGGCCTCGGCGCGCTGGGACTCGGTGGGCTGTACATGGTCATGCGTCGGCGGGGTCCCAGTCCGAAGGCGGCGTAAACGTGACTGTTCCGGCCATTGGAAGATGGCGGTAGGTTGGGGATGGTGGTTAGATATGGTCGGATGATGGGACATGGGAGGGAGGGAAACGGGCATTGTGCTTGCTTGGAGGCGTCTGCTGAGAGGAAAGAGATTGTAGGGACTGACTAGTGCTCAATTGTGTATTATGTTGTATTCCTATGTACAAATACTAAAGTACTTGTACCTTCGTTGATTACTACCTCATGTCTACAAGCATACTGTAACATTGACCTGGCCGTCTGTTGTCGAAGTGGAAGCCAATAACAGCGAAAAGACGTAGAAGAAGGAATGGAGTCGTGGCTTAGTTGGTCTCTAAGAATTCCGAGTAAGAGAGCTCGGCCTATACCATGGCACCGTCGGGTCGAATTATCCTGAGAGGACGCGAGTAAGACCAGCCAGGACAGATATCGAATCAACGCAGCAGGTAGCACGGTGTTGTTGCTGTTTAAGGTAGGTAGGTACCTAGGCTGCATGCATCCTTCTTAAGAATGCGAATGCAAACCTAAGTCACCATCCACGATTTCATTCCCTTCTGTGAAGGGCATATGATATATCCAAGCCATATAGCCAACCATTTGCGGGAGATGGAGTAGCAATCAATGACTTTGTTGGCTGTACGGCGAGATGGTCCTGTCGAACATATGCAACCTTTTCCGTCTTTTCAGTATCAGTCATGAATGTACCTCAAATCATCAGCCCAAATCATCAGACCGGGTTTGGAGTGGATCAGAAATACTGGGCTTGTATGGGAGAAAGCGAACAGCCTGCTGCCTCTGGCCTTCTTTGCCTTGGATTCAGGATGTAAGAGCAGGCCATTGGGAGAGATGAGGGTACTATGCTGACAATTTACTCTACGCGAAAGTTTGTTATCAATAGTCTAGTACTAGGCAGGCAGGAGGCAGCTCCCCTCCTGGGCCACGAGGTGACGAGGCTCGGTTCCCCATAGTTCACCGCTAGCCTTTGGTCCTGAACGGAATTCTAGCACAGCGGTTGACGGAACACTACCGACCTCTGGCATCAAGCACATGTGCATATTGGCTTCCGCTCTGCAATAGGAGTCGGAATGACCAATCACGGTCGTGGGGCGTGAAGCGTGGCTCGCTAAGCAAAAGCTTGCAGCTACAAGTTACAACGCGGCAATAACAGGGACACACGTGCTGACTTTCTCAACTCCGAAGGGCCAAGACGGCACTTGCTACTACTTTAGTGTACGCCATATGAGGCCTTTACGCTAGCTAGGTACAAACTCCGGGAGATGTGATATTCTGTGTCGGCTTGCTAGGGACCTTTGGCTAAGAGCCTAAGACAACGGTCAAGCCTCGGAAGCTAACATAATGTTAACCCTCAGCTTCCAGCTTGCACATAAATCTCTCACACTACCTAAGTCGGGCCCATACTAGCTTTGTTATTAAGGTTGTCTGAGCCGGTCGGCTTGGGTGCGGCCTAGCCAGCCCTGCAACCCCCCCGAGGACCCACGTAGCATATCCGATCTTCGCCAGCTTGAATGGCTCAGACTTATGCATGTGATACTTTCGGAAGCGGTCCCTAGAGTGGTAGGTAGTATTGTTAGGTTCCCACTCCATAGTAGATACATAAATACCCACGGCGCCGTCAATAACACCGGCGCCTGTCCCTCGTCTCCCGTCGTGCTTTCATTTGTCGCTAGTCTACTACAGTTGGATACTTTTGGTGAACATCATGGCGCTGTCTTCTCACATTCTCCAGATACTGTCCCTCCTCTTTGGGCTCGCAGTTGCTGCCGACTATCCTGGCATTCCCAAGGACCTTACAACACCAGTACAACAACGTATTGCCTTCAAGGGCCCCAACTGTAGGCTCAGTGTTCCTGGTCCAGACTGTTAATACGCCGAGCAACGATTGACGGACCCATAGCCATCTCAGTGAGTTGGAACACTTACGGACAGCTCAACGAAGCGTGTGTCCAGTATGGAAAGTCCGCTAGCAGCCTGACGTCCCAAGCGTGCTCGACGCAGTCCGTAAAGTACGGGACCTCTCGGACATGGGCACACTCTGTGACTCTGACCGGGCTTGATGCTGCCACGACGTACTACTACAAGATCAACTCGACCAACTCCACTGCCAACCAATTCGTAACGGCGCGCGCTCCCGGAGACAAGACCAGTTTTGCCCTGGCCGTGGTAGCTGATGTGCGGCCCTCTAGATAACTACCGTACTTTCGATATCTCTCACTCTCTGCTGACACAATACCCACATTGCAACAGCTCGGTGTCTACGGAGCAGACGGCTACACCACCACCCGCAAACGCGAGATCCCCTACATCGAGCCCGCCTTGAACCACACGACGATCGGAGCGCTAGCCTGCACCATCGACGCCTACGAGTTCGTGCTGCACCCGGGCGACTTCGCCTACGCAGACGACTGGTTCCTGAAGCCCAAGAACCTGCTCGACGGCAAGAACGCCTACGCGGCCATTCTCGAAAACTTTTACCAGCAACTCGCCCCGATCGCCGGCCGCAAGCCGTACATGGCATCGCCGGGGAACCACGAAGCCGCATGCACCGAGATCCCCTTCACCAGCGGTCTCTGCCCGGAGGGGCAACGGAACTTCACGGACTTCCTGACGCGCTTCGGCGGCGGCCTGCTGCCGACGGCTTTCCCCTCCGCCTCCCAAAACGCCACGGCGCAGCGGTACGCCGCCACGGCCGCCTCGCTCGCCCGCCCGCCCTTCTGGTACTCGTTCGAGTACGGCATGGTCCACGTCGTGATGATCGACACCGAGACCGACTTCCCCGCGGCGCCGGACGGCCCCGACGGCTCGGCGGGGCTGGGTGCGGGACCGTTCGGTAGCTCTCCCGCGCAGCAGGTGCAGTTCCTGGAGGCCGATCTGGCGTCGGTCGACCGCAGCGTGACGCCCTGGGTGATTGTTGCGGGCCACAGGCCGTGGTATACCACGGGTGGCAGCGGGAGCAGATGCGAGCCGTGCCAGAGGGCGTTCGAGCCGCTGCTGTACCGGTACGGCGTCGACCTCGGCGTCTTTGGCCACGTGCACAACAGCCAGCGGTTCAGTCCCGTGTATAATGGGACTGCGAACCCCAAGGCGCCGGCGTACATTGTTGCGGGCGGGGCGGGGAATATCGAGGGGTTGAGCGCGGTAGGCGCCAACTATTCGACGAATGTGTTTGCGTATGCGGACGATTTCAGCTATGCCACGTTGCGGTTCCGAGATGCGAATCGTTTGCAGGTCGACTTTGTGAGGAGTAAGACGGGGGAGGTTCTGGAGTCCAGCGTGCTGTACAGGGAACGCGGTGTTGATTTTGTCAGGAACTCCAGCTAGGAGTTAATGGCGTCTTGTCTGGGGGCGGCGTCAGCAGTTCACCGTTGGAAGCAGTACTAGAGTAGTAGTAGATAGGCCTTTCCAAAGGCAAGCTGGCAGCAAAGCTGGTACTAGTTTTGTACAACCAAGTCATGAGATTTGGCGTGCTCGAAAATCCCTTATTGGAGCATGCTTCGAGTTAAAACAACGCTACAAGATCGATGATAAACCTAGAAGTATAATACTAGTAGCAGAAAGTCCACCGTCAAATCCCTTTATACAAAGCCTTGAACTTGGCATAGCTCTGACTGTTCCCCCATGCAAGAAACGATGCTCCAATCCACCGCAACCCTCATGAACAAAGACTTTTGTTATTTCCCAACGCATCCTCCCTTCTCGCCCCAAGCTCCGTCCGTCTAACAGCTCCTCCATTGCAGCGCAACACGAATAGAGAGCTTGCTGCTGATGCGATCGACCTAAGAGTAGTACAATGTAACATATGGCTGTCAGCTTTACTCCTTGCGAGCCCTCAGGGGTAAAAAAGAAATTAAAAAAAAAAAAATAAATATGAAAAGGAAAAGAAAAGAAAAAGTTCGAAACATACCGCGATGAGCGCCTGCTTCTCCGTCGGCGAGATCCAGCACTGGGTATTCATGTTGAAGATGGCCGTGGACCCGCCGCACGGCGACCACGTCACGATGTCCGGGCTGGCCGACAGCGAGAAGCGGCCGTCGCGCTCGCCGCCCAGCGTGATGCCGGCCTTGACCTGGCTGCCCGGGGCGCCGGTGAAGTCGAACGTGTTCTGGCACTGGCCCTCCACACCGTACGGGATGTGCGCCCAGCCGGTCATGGCCGTGTTGAGCGTCGAGAATCTGGGATGGGATGGGGTTAGGTGGTGGTTCATGATCCCATGGATTTATGGATTATGCAAAAAGGGGGACTGGACAATTAGGGGTGCAACAAGCATAGGTAGGAGTACTTACTGGAAGCCCGCGTCGTATTCGAGGTTCAGCGTGACTTTGCAGTTCTTCCGCCAGTCGGCCGCCATGGTGTTGGGGCCGGTCCTCACGACGTATTCCGATAGTCGGATGTCCAGCGCTGTGTTGCTGTCGGTGACTGCGACGTCTGCGGAACCGTAGGGGCACCCCGAGCCCAACACGGACACACCGACGACTCGGAGGTTTTGGGGCGCAGCTGTGGGCGCGGCTGCTGCTGTGCCCAGCCCAGCGGCGACGGAGGAAAGAAATGTTGTGAAGCGCATCGTGTGCCGGACTGAGAGCAACTAAGGGTGGTATGAGAGTCAAGGAAGAGTCTGGGATGAGCTGGTACGTAGGTAGTGGGAGTGGGGACAGCAGAGAGTTTGACCTGGTGAATTTGACCTGGGTGTTCCAGTGTGTGTTCTTGTTGGCAGGGAAGATGCAGTTATATAGAGACCAGGCGTCTCGCCGCCCTGGGTGAGACCCAAATAACCGATATTGCCGGGTAATGGCAGCGCGACTATTCTTAGGAACCACGCCGGACCCTGAGCACCGAGAACCCGTTTGAATGGTCTGGACCATTTGAGATGCATCCTAGGCGAGCGCGTTACTTTAACGCAATATATTTGATTTGATAACGAGGTGGCGACTTGAGAAGTGGCAAAGACATTTCATCCACGCACTACACTATATTTGTCGATCGAGGCGACGATTATAGTAAGCAGGCAATAGGATTTCCCTCACACTCTCTCACAGTCAAAGATAGGAATGTTGGGCGGAGATGAGGCTAATTAGAAATTATAGAGGAACAAGATGATGTTGCAGCATCTCTCCGCCGGAGAGGCGTAGATCAAGGCCATACACCGTACACGCAACGGGCTTAGATGGCATCGTAGGTTATAACCACAACTGATGCAGTTCCAATCCAGTCTCAGTCTACGACTACTAATCATATGACGGTAGGAGTAGCTGCTGCATCTCCTCTATTGCGTTCACGCTTACTTCATCAGCGGGCATGGTCCCACCGCGCCGTGTTTCCTTGGTCCACATAGTAGTACTCCCATCATTGCCGAAATATTGGTCCTGCGGCGACAACCTAGCCAAAACCTCCTCCTTCACCCGGGCGAAGCGCAGCGCCGGACGCCTAAAGGGCCCGTAGTCGATCTGCGGACACCTCCGCGCCGCACAGTCATGCACAATCCGGCCGCAGCGCATCCATTCCCGGAAGACAGCCGTCATGACGAGGACGTCACGGTGTAAGATGCTTCGGACCGCACCACCACGACCACCACCACCATCACCACCACCACTCGTGCTCCCCGCCTCGTGCTCCTTGACGATGCGCGCCACTTCCGACTCTGGAATGAAGTCGAGGTCGGCCAGCTGCAGGTTGCGGCCGCGGTAGTGGCCGACGACGGCAATGAACGTCTTGAGCGCCATCTCCCTTAACATGGTATGGTAACCCGCCAGTCGATCGAAGGGTGGCAACATGGGGTTTTCCAGCACGCCCTCGCGCCCCCACGGGTCGATGAGGCCGTGGACGGGCATGATGACGGTCCGGAACCGGCTGGTGAAGGTGCGCTCGGGACCTTCCAGCTCACGAATATTTCTCCGGGCTCCGTCAGGATAGAGGGTTCCGCCTTGCTCTTGTTCGCTCAAACGCCGGGGGAGGAGGACCAGTATCGGGTTGGCGGCGTCTGGTGGGATCCGCCGGAATTGCCCGGTCGGGGCGCCGTCCTGGTGGAGGATGGGCTCGAGGTCGAGGCCGTTCAGGAACAGGGCGTCTCGCTTCGGATCGATGCGGAGATGCAGGAGGTCGACGCCGAGCTTGTAGAGTCCCTTCCATCTCTGGGCCTTCTTGGACCGCCAGAGCAAGGCCTTGCGGGCCTCGTCGGCCGGGTGGGCGGCGAGGTACGCTAGGGCGGCATAGCGCGACTCGGAGTTGACGCCGAGCAGAGTGCTGACCATGTCCGTCCTCCGCAGATACTCATTGTTCAGCATGGTGAGCCGTGAAGGTGGCGAGAAAAAGCGCTTTGGATCGTGGCATTTCACAAAGATGTTGAGCACGCGTGGCTCCTGCATCGCGAGCGCCGATTCCCATATTTGGAGCCGAAGCTCAGCTGGGAGAATGGGAAACAAACTAAATGAGCAAGAAGAACCGGCCACAGCATTTCCGGTCATGGTTCGGACGTCGATTGTCTCTATGACAAGTAACAAGCCGAGGCTGATCTCTGTGGGTGGATATTGGTAGGGGTGTGAAACTGAAAGCCTGTCTGAGTTGGCGTTGGAGTTCGAGGGTGACTCAGATCCGTCGGCCGGCGCTAAGTTAAGTAGGATCGCGCTATTTTCAATGTCACGTGGGTATCGAGGCACTTATTGCTTCCCGGTACAGGAATGAATAGAGAGAGGGAGTCCCGGGAATGGGATCGTAGATTCTCATTCTTTGTGTGTGCTAGTATGGATGTGCGGCGTCGCTGGGCGAATTCTTTGATCAGGTGTCCTGATGCAGTCAGCAACAACCAACAACTGTACCGGAACTGCCCCGAGACTACGGCCCCACTGCCCCGGGTGTAATGCCAGCATTTGTCGCCATACTTCAAGTTGTTCGTAATGCAAGCAAGTGTAACACGGTAAGATGCTCCTGCTTAAGACGGGCATACTGTTTGTACCGACTTGGGATATACTGATGTAAGAAGATCGAGATGAGGAACTGGGCCCCTGTGATAAAATGGGTGGACCCCAGTTGCCTCGGACTCTCGGAGTGTGGTCAGTAGCCTTACATTCCACCACCTGGGGCTAGTTTTTTGACGGTTTGAGTTCATCAGTGGTGAGCTCTTCAGGTTACCCGTGTGGTTCGTATCCCTCTCCGGGCTTCCCACGAGCGGAATGCTGTGCAGCAAGTTTCCCAATGTCTCAGTCATACAGTTGAGCAATATATAAGGCAGGTACTCAGACACTATTTCCATCATACACAGACTGGCCAAACAAGCCTTTGAACAAGGTCAGGCCTTAAAGTTGACCAGCAAGAAGACCGCATCGCGTCATTTCAGTTGATGATTATCACCAAGAAACCAGTCTCGATTCCTACGTACCTACTCAGGTAGGCATCATCCTCCCGATTCGATCAGTCTAGCTGCCGAGATTCCCCCAAAGCCTTAACCAAACTCCAAAACGAGGTTCCTTCTCCAAACCCACTCCCAACCCAACCCCCACCCAGAGACCCGTGAAGACTGTGATCGTCTTCCCGAGATCAACATCAACAACAGTGACCTCCCCTTTCGCCCATCAAATACCTTCTCCCTGCCATTGTGCTGCCTTGCGCGGACACTCATTCGTAGTGCTCCTCCTTCTCGCCGTAGCAGTTCACCCAGCAGGTCTTGCACACCACCCTGGCCGATACCTCGGGGGTCTTGTCGCACTGGTTGTCCTCCGAGTGGCTGCCCCGCAGACAGAAACACTTGCTGGCCATTGTGATATTTTGTGTTGGTGTGCTCTATTTTTGTTTTCTGCGACTCGTGGGTATTTGGTTCGTTGGTTGGACGGTGGTTGAGGGAGGCAAGTCAGTGTTGGTTTGGCTTCGTAGTGCGAGCTTGCTTTGCTTGAGTGACGGAGTGTAGAGAAACTGAAAGCTGATCAAGTTTGTTTTGTGTGTGGGAGATTTTGAATAGGGGCCAAGGGAGGGAGCGCCGGAGGGTTCTTATACTCATTTCTAGGTTACACGAAAGCATCGATGACCTCAGGCTGTTGTTGCATGTGGCAGGCTTGTAAGACACTACGAGGCTGGTGTACGTCGGTGATCAAGGATGGAAGTTTCATGTACTGGACTTGGAGCTCGGTTGTGAGTTGGCAGGGGAACCATACAAAGAGACCTAAATATCATGTGCTGCGTCAGGAACGTCAACAAGATCACGGCTCTTCAAAGGATCTTATGCCACGCTGTCGAGTGATGACTGGGTATGCCTTTGTCCTATACAAGCAAAGCCTCAAACCTGATGGGATGACCACGTCAGCTATCATACTACACTCCGCAGGCCTTACACCGAAAGGGTCGAGGAACAAGGATTATGAACAACCCTAAATTACATCACCATCCTCTTCACTACAACAACGCTTCCTCTCCCTTCAAAGCTGCCCATATACCGCTGCTACGCTCGTAATCCATCTACTAACCTAAGTCGTTATGACCACCTAATTGACTTCCCATCCTTGAACAATAAGCTATGCTCCCCCCTAGTCAGCTCCACGATCCGGATCCAACCGATTCACGTACAACGGGTTGACCTTGACCTCCCTCAGCCATCCCGCCCAAGGTATCTCCACGAGCTCCCTCTCCGCCTGCCAGCTCTCAGCAATTTGCTGAGGATTAAGGTAGGTAATTTTGGTGGCTAATGTCAACTCCGCACCACCGTAGGCTTGCCGGACCTTGATCGTCTCCGACTGAGCCCTGGCGTTGACTAGGGCATAAATCCCTTGGTACGTGGCCGTCTTGATGTCGGCTGCAATGGAGGTGAAGCCGTGGTTGCGCATCAGAACCAGGTTGTGTCTCCTTTCGCTGTCAACAAGGTACCCGTTGGCATCGAACGTTTTGGCGAGGCCCTCGCCCAGGCGCTGGTTCCGCACCAGGAAGTCTTGTGGGTCATCCGGGAGGTAGTACTTGGTGATGTCGAATTTGGAGACTCTGTGCCCTGAAGAAAGACGGTTATTAGTCCGACTCCATTTAAGATTGTAGGGTTAGCACAAGCCACTACCTACCCAAGAAGCCTGCCATGTAGACGGCAACGCGCAACGACAGGTCGCTGTTGCTGTACGGGATCAGCTCCTCCGGGTGGCCGTGCAACACCACGTTGACGTCGGGAAACCGCTTGTAAATCTCGCTGTGGATGAAACGCTCCACCGGCGGCGCACGGGTGTTCTCGAGGACAGAATCGGCATCGGAGACATAGTACAAGCCGATGTCGTCCAGCCCCGAGACCAGGACCGGTGCCTTCTGATACATCATGAAGAAGGTTGCCGGATCTTCGGGGTTCCGCACCGAGAGATGGCCGAATCCGTCGAGTACGCCATGGTGATGGAGAATGTGGACTGCGTGGACGTAGGTTGCGAGCAATTCTGTAAGCTTCGGCGAATCCATGCTTTTATCTCGATAATTAGCGTAAGAAATAGACTGTTTTAGGAATGTCTTTGCTTCATAAGCAAGTTGGTTAGATGCAGTTTGCTTGGATTCCAGGGTTGTTGACATTGAAGTTACTTTAGGTACGCAGCTCGGTAGCGGCACCTCCTATCAGTCGTCATTGCCCGCGCAACGATTCCTACAGCGAATATCGGCAGGCACGACTTCGGTGGTACCTAGGTAACTCCGACGGCGCCGAGATTCCCCATGATGTATGTCCACGGAGAGCTTGAACAAGACACGGTTCAAATTCTGCATCATCCAGTCTCGACCGTTTGCCACGCGCTAAAGCAGGAGTCCTAAGTTTGACCAGTGACTAGACCTCCAGCGAGGCTGCTGAGAATTGCATACAGGAACGACAACAAGAACCCCGGGACTCAACGTTATGGAGAGGGAGCTTTATGCATTCACTATCCTGTAATTCTTTCTTGGACCACTTAGTATTAGTTATCTACCTAAAGGGCTACCCCAGCCTCTTCTCTAACTCCGACCTCCGTTTCGAAACGTAATTGTTGTATCATCACGGGGAAAGACAATGTGGTCCCCCAAAACGAACCCTCCGGAAGAACTCTGCATACTGTTGCAAGTCCTCCACACTCGAGTCCGGCTCCTGGAGGAAGAGTTGTCTGAACCTCAGTATCAACGCACACCTAGTGATATGAGACGGGAGCGGAGTCGTCGTGCGGTGCGCGGTGGTGCTGGTGCTGGGGCTGTATCACGATGAAGTACAACTCTCTCTGTTCTCACTAATCTCAACACGATCAACGTCCACGTCTTAACACTAGCCAAGTATGCAACGCACTGTTTGTCGAACGTCACCATCCTCCGATGCGAACATAACGTCGTTACCCTCGGGATGGCATAACCTTTGCCCGAGAGTGGTTGAGGATCAGCTGTGCCGCCGTTATGGCAGCCCTATCGGTGCCTGGTGGGCTGATAAGTAGCGGCTCTTCGGCCGGAGCCCTGGGTTCCTTCAGTTTGAGTGCTCTCCTTTGTGACCCCGCGATTCAGCTGTAGGAGCCCCAGAGAACTCTGGGGGGGTTGCCAAAGTTCGGACCAGCAGGGTCATGGCCATCATCGGGGGAACGCCGGGAAGTAGAGGGACTGCCACTCGGGCTGGTTGACGGTCTCGTGAGCACCCTGACAGCGCGCGAGAAAACCATAGCAGTGATATAATGAGTTAGAGGGTGGTAAAAGAATATTGTGCGACTGGATCAGTGGCTGGTGCAGCTGGTACCTTGACCAAGATAAGCGACTCAGAGAAGTTAAAAGGTCGTTCAAGTTGGAGAGGACGTTTAGATCAGGAGAATGTCGGGATGCAGTCTGCCTAATGCTACACACTTTTACTTGGGTTGCACCTTCCTTCCACTAAGACCAACCATGCACCCCAAGGAGTAGTCACCTCTCGCCCGTCCCCGTCATTCTAGGCCTTGGAAAGCACAGCTAGCGCTCCTTCCCCGGTAGCAGACATGTACGGTACACGGGTGGAACCGAGAAGAGAAATCAAGGAAAGAAAGGAGGAAATTACCTAAAGAATGCAAGAAACAAATACCATGGGCCCGCCTATTTGTCGTTCCCTAAATCATTTTCTCTTGTACCAGCGCCTGAAACGGGGTACGCTTGATGCTGCGTAAGAAGAGGCAGATCAATGGCCATGAGTAAACAAAAACTGGAACTGGGAACACAAGGGATTGGACCTCATTATAAGCACCTGTTTCCAGTCACTTACCCAAGGTACCTGGTAAGATACTTCTCTTCACGCTCCTATACAGCTCGACATGCGGGTTTCAGACTTCGGGGAAACTGTGTGGACAGTATGGGTGACGCCGGATGGAACGCCCCGCCCCAAGTCGATCCACAGCGGCCCGCTTTAGCGTGTTCCAAGGGTCTGCAGCGCCCGGAAGCCACGTGGCGGCGCAAGCGGCCGAAGCCAACGTCCACATCTGGGCAGGGGAAGGTTCATTCCATTCGACATCCGCACTTCGCCCGGATTTCGAACTTAAGGTACGGCAGGACGTTGCTGTTCCGTGTCGGGCCGATGTCCACTTCGGAAAAGCCGGCCAGCGGCACACGGGCGCTACGGGGTGCGTCGGTGCTGATCGTGCTGCAGGTGGTCTCGCGAGCCATCACGTTTGTGGCCAACCAGCTGCTGCTGCGCTTCCTGACGGCCCAGCTTCTCGGTGTGTCGACCCAGCTGGAAGTATACTACCTGTCCGTCATTTTCTTTGCACGCGAGAGTCTGCGAGTCGCCATCCAGAGACAGGACTCTTCCAGCCTCTCAGAGGGTAAAAGCGACGGCGACAAGACCGATGGAACCCAAAACAAATCGGCCCAGGCCGTCGTCAACCTGGGATACATCTCGCTGGCGTTGGGTATCCCGCTTGCGCTCTTCTTTGGCTGGCTCTACCGCAATTCTCTCAGCGCAGCGACCCTGGCATCCGCTCCTAACCTCATCCTCTCCCTGTACATCTACGGGTTGGCTGCGGTGCTCGAGCTCGCCTCGGAACCGGCCTTCGTGGTGATGCAAACCCGGCTGCAGTTCGGCACCCGCGCCACCGCCGAATCCATCGCCACCTTCCTCCGCTGCGCCGTCACTCTAGGCTCCGCCGTCTGGGGCGCCAACCGCGACCTGGGCGTCCTGCCGTTCGCCCTCGGCCAGCTGAGCTACGGAATCGGCCTCCTGGCCGTCTACGGCTGGCACGGCGCAGGCCTCGCAAGGGCGGAAGGTTTCTCCCTCCTCCCTTGCCGCCTTACCACCTCCGACCCTCCACCAACCACCAAGAAAACCGAGGCGGCTCAAAAAGGGACCCCGTCATTCATCCTGGCTTACTTCTACCGCCCGACGCTGCAGCTCGCGTCCAGCATGATGGCCCAGAGCGTAGTCAAGCACCTGCTCACGCAAGGCGACACCTTCCTGGTAAGCATCCTGTCCACGCCGACGGCCCAGGGCGTCTACGCGCTGGCCAACAACTACGGCGGCCTGCTCGCGCGACTGGTGTTCCAGCCCATCGAGGAGAGCAGCCGGAGCTACTTCAGCCGAGTTTTAGCTCCTTCGTCTTCTTCTTCTTCCACTACCCCTACCAACGAAAAGGAACGGGAACGTGTCAAAGAAGCCTCAGCAGCTTTGACGTCCCTCCTTAAATTTTACATGCTCCTCTCGCTGGCAATCACAGCCCTCGGTCCACCGGCTTCCGCACCGCTCCTGTCTCTCATCGCCGGTCCGCGCTGGGCTGGTTCAGGCGCCGCCACCTGCCTGGCCGCATACATGTGGTACATCCCGCTGTTGGCGATCAACGGGGTAGCCGAGGCCTTTGTGGCGTCGGTGGCCACGGAGGGGGAGGTGCATGCGCAGAGCGTGTGGATGGCCGCCTTCTCGGTGGTGTTTGCTACGGCCGGGTATGTCTTTCTACGTGTGCTGGAGTGGGGTGCGGTTGGGCTGGTGGTGGCGAACGGGATTAACATGGCGTGTCGCATCGTCTGGTGCTGGGTGTTTATCAGGGGCTATTTTCGGCGGATGGGGGAAGGGGATGAGTTTGAAGTGCTGCGCGTTATGCCGACTCCCACGGCGATGCTGGCGGGGGCGGTTGCGTCGCAGCTTGCGAGGGGGCTTGTTGGGCTCGGGGAGGGTGTGGCGGCTGGTGGTGCCGGAGAGGCAGTGGTGGCGCTGGCCAAGATTGCAGGCGTGGCACTGCCCTTTGCGATGGTTGTGTAAGTCACCTTGTATCTGCATATCCATGAAACTGTCTATCAGGCTGGCTAACAGTGAAGCAGAGCCGCGTCCGAAAGGAGCTTTCTATACAGTGCGATCCAGGGTATCAGAGGCCGGCAGCAAGCAAGCGCCTAGAAACCCCAATGCTGATGCAAACCACCGACACGAATCCCAACAGAAACGTCTACCCACGCCACGCTATGTATCTTGGCCCTAATCGAACGTGATCTTCGTGGCCTTCTTGCTCATGTCCACGTCCTTGAAGAACGCGCCATACGCGTCGTGCGCCTTCTTCTTGACCGTTGTGCCAAACTTGAGCAGCTCGTCGGGAACAGGCTGGTTGGCCGCTCTCAGGATATTGACGAGTCTGGAAAACAGTGAGCATGCTGTGATTAAGTTGTGCTTGGGTAGGGTACTCACGATCCAGAATGCGCCTTGTCGTGCTCGGTAAACAACGTGATGGCCTTGCCCTCCTTGCCAGCGCGGCCCGTTCGACCAATGCGATGGACGTAATCCTCGATCGTGAGAGGGAACTGTTCCATGTCAGATACAGACCAAGCATATAGCTTCGCAGCCAGGAGATCACCCCAAACTCACCGTCACATTGATAACCAACTTGACCTCAGGGATATCCAGACCACGCGCCGCAACATCAGTCGCCACCAGGACGGTCGTCGTGCCGGCCTTGAAGGCCTCCAGACTACGCGTCCGCTGCTCCTGCCGCAAGTCGCCATGGATGCTCGCCACGCGGATGCCCCTGTGCTGCAGGAACTGCTCAACCCGCACCGCCTCCTTCTTGTACAGACAGAACACCAGTATCCTATCATTCTTCCCGCCTCCCCGCTGCGCCTCGCGCAACAGTTCCAGCAGCCGCTGCTCCTTGCCCCGCGGATCCACCACCTCCACGGTCTGCGCAATACGATTATTAGCCTGCAGCTCGACCGCGCCATTCCCCTCGCCATCCCCATCCCCGCCCGCGCGGGTCCGGTTCCCAATCGTCACTTTCACGGGATCAACCATGAACCCCTCGGCCAGCCCCTGCACACTGGTCGGCCACGTGGCCGTGAACATCAGCGTCTGCCTCTTCTCGCGCGGCGGACAGCTGCCCAGGATCTGCTTGATATCCTCCTCGAACCCCTTGTCCAGCATGCGGTCGGCCTCGTCGAGGACGGCGAACATGACCTCCGACAGTGACACACACCCCTCCGAGAGGAAGTCCTTCAGCCGCCCCGGGGTGGCCACGATGATGTCGGCCCCGCTGTTCTGACGCAGCAGCGCGCGCTGGTCGTCCTTGCTCGCGCCGCCGTACAGGCACACCGCGGACAGCCCGACCAGCGAGGCAAGCGTCGACATGGCCGCGTGCGTCTGCATGGCCAGCTCGCGCGTGGGCGAGACCACCACGGCGCGGGCGTGCGCGGTCCTGTTGGATTTCTTAGACGAGGAGGATTTGGGCTTGGGGCTGGACGCGAGCGACTCGACGCAGGGCAGGGCGAAGGCCATCGTCTTGCCGGACCCGGTCTCGGCGATGCCGATCACGTCGCGGCCGGAGAGCGAGAAGGGCCAGGACGCGGCCTGGATGGGTGTCGGCGCGGTGAAGCTGGCGAAGGGCTTCTTGGAGATGAGGGCTGAGGAGGGCAGGTGCGAGAACTGCATGACGGGACGCAGCTTGGTGCCCGATGGGTCGGAGATGGCGATCTCTTGCTTCTTGAGGAATTCTTGCACCTCGGAATCTGGAACGGCGTCGAGGGCGGAGGTTTGCCGGTACGAGTAGGAGGCACCGTTACGCTGGGCTGGGCCGCTGGCGGCTGGAGTAGACTCGGCGGTAGTCGCGGCGGTTGTGGCGTTCTGGTCGCTTGTGTTCGGCGTCGACTCGTCTGAGGAGGACTTAGACTTGGACTTCTTCTTCTTCTCTTTCTTCTCAGGCTTGGGCTCAGGTTCGTCTTCGGCCATGCCTCCTCCGACTGGCTGTTCCTCGGGCTCCTCGGAAGATTTCTCCTTCCGCTGCTTCTTTTCCTTCTTTTCCTTCTTCTCTTTCTTCTCCTTTTTTTCCTTCTTTTCCTTCCTCTCCTTATCCTTCTTACCCTTCTTATCCTTCTTATCCTTCTTCTTTTCGGCCTTCACGGAGGCGGCGTCGGCTTCGGCGTCGGCGGCCGCATCCGTTGTCGCATCCGTCTTCGCCTTCTTGGCGAGGCGCGTACTCTGCTCCTCGCCTTCGCTGCGGGCGTGCTTCTTTCCGGCCGACATCGCTCCAATTGATATGCGGGGACTGGTTGCTGCCGGGCTTGTTGATGGCTTGCGACGGGAACTTGAACGTCGAGTTTTCCAAAATTTCCGGATAAGGGACCTTATCGATAAGTACCACGGACCCTGTCCGTCGAGGCCATTACCCCTGTCTAACCCCGCCCATCACCGCCGCATAATTACACCATTCCACTTAGGAACCGATCATCAATCATCACAACGGTGCTGGCCCGGGTCGGCTGTACGAAGTTTGCGGTGCTGTCGGCTTACAAATCATTACGGATGCACAACCCTCTGCGATACTATTTCCTATGATATCTCAGATTTCTGATCGTGGAAGTATGCAAGGGCTTTGTATTGTATTGTACCATCAGTGTCGGAAGGGTGCCTGGGTGCATACGTCTACATACACGTACCCCATGATCCCATCGAGAGCACACATTGATTGCTGCCTACGCCTTGGCCGGAGAACATAAAGCCAGAAGTCACGCCAGTAGGAGCTCAACATGATTGATCATCGAAACAACAGCCCGGATTCTGGTCATTGACCCGTTTATCGAGCCCCCGCCTACCATGAAATCACTCGTCACTCGAGTCCTGCAAGCCCTCTCGCCTTCTCCTTCACAAGAGCGACCAGCCAGCGATGCAACAAGCCCTGCATGTCCGACCGAGATCCGGCGGAACCTTCCGACAGGGAACCCGTCGTTCTCCTCCATGACAGAAATCCACGCCGCGATGTTGACATGCCCGGATATTGCCACCTTGCAGGTGCGCACGGTTGGGAGTGGATGCTCAGAGTGGCCTGACAGGTTCAACTTCCCCTTCGACCTGCGCGGCGGCGAACGCTACGCCTCGGCGCCGCTGGTGTTGTCGCTTGACGGGTACGACTTCGATGAAAGCGAATGGAGAACGCTCTGCGGGCCCCTTTTCGACGATTGGGACCTGACATACCTGTCCTGGATGTCTTGGCGTCGGCTCTGGCAGTGCGCGCGCCTGTACTACGAGGTTCCAGAGGTGCAGCGACTGAGAACGAATTTGGATCTGTGGGTCGACGCCATGGACTTCTCGCGCATTCACACGCTGCAGCTGAACTACACCAGAGGCCGCAGCTCGCTGACCGAGCAAGTGGTGCAGAAGCTGCCCAGCAGGCTAACCAGCCTCACCACTCTTGCCGTGCACCATTCCATGGCCCAGGGCTTCATCCTCTCCCTGCCTAAGGGCTCGCTCACGCATCTGTCCTGGCAGAATCCAACACGGGATTACAGGAGCTGCGGCGACAGCCACGGAAGCCCGTTCATTACACTGGAACCGGTCCTGCAGCACCAGGGATGGCCGCTACAATCCCTAGAGTACCACTCGGAAGAATGGGACACACACGCTCCTCCAACGCTGTCCGTTCTCGAGCTCGGGCAACTTACAAAGCTGGCACCGGGGCTTCGAACCCTGACCATCAATCTCCCCCGCCAGCTCAGCGCCTCCGGAGGAGAGACGTGGGACTGGCCATGGGAAAGCCTGAGGCTGCTTGCCGAAGGGCTGCCACAGCTGACGGACTTGACCATATACTTCGAGCTCGCCAGCGAGTGCCACAGGCAGAGCGCCAAGAAGAACAACAGCTGGGTTGAGTACGATGGTGGGGACGGCAGTCGGCCACTCGAGGATGAGGATGGGTGTGTCGGGCTCGACCACTATGCCCAGCCACTGCTGAACAAGACGAATGCTGTGCCCCTGGCCCGCTTTCTTGCGCATCACAAGTCTGGTCAGCGACTCAGGAGCGTGATGTTCAGGGCCGGAGACTGGGGCCCCGACTACGACGGCCCGTTGAGGTTTGGCGCGCCGTGGCTGGAAGGACGACGGGCGTGGGTGATGTGTCGGTGGGGAGATCCGGCCATCGCGGGGTCGGAAGATGGGGCTGGGTCTGGCGATGTTGTTTGCGAAGGCGGCACGGGGGGCCTGTATTCTTGGGAGGAGGACGCAGAGTGGATGGAGTACGGGGGGTATGGCTATGAGCTTGGCTGGCAATGAGAAAATTGCAGGCTGCAGTAACGAGGTACCCAGCACTGTATAAAAATGAGAGAGTTGTCTTAGTCGCCATGCATGCTTGGAGCGGCTGCTAGACCACTGGGCAAGCCTAGTCGAGCGAGGCGTCTGGGCTGTTGGACTGCACGGGGTGCAGGGCTCGACTGAGATGTTCAGGGACGCGGCGATGGATTGGGCCGATTATGCGATCCCGTCGACCTGATGACTGTGGGCGTTGGTGTGGATTGAACAGAAGTTGAACTTCGGTCCTTATTCAGCCCGCCGCGAAGTTCTATTGATAACACAACGATGATGCTAAGTTCCCTAAATCCTCCTACCGACAATGGACTCGGCCCTCCCTACCGACTTTATTACACACCCCCAACGAGTCGTCTAGATTCCACCGGCCAGCAGCTCCCACTCATCCCCACCGTCGTCCTCGACCATCATCATAATGTGGACCCAGCCGTCAGCCTCCTCGCACGAGAGATCCGGCAACGAGCTGCAGTCCCTTCCACTCTCCGCCGACGTAGGCCCAGCCTGAAGTTCTCGGTCACAGACACTCGGCGGCTGCAGACACAAGAAGCGCAGTTTCCTCCGCCGTGCCAGCCAACGCCAGCCTGAGCATCCCTCCCCACTCATCCTCTCGGAGCATGGGCCAACAAAGTCCCAGCGGCGCGGTGCAGGGTGGCCGCAGCGGTATTCGATCGCTCTGTACCAGCACATGGCGGGATGTTTTGAGCCACTGATTGGTCGCTGACTGCTAAGTACTGGTACTAGGTATGATAGCTTTCAATTGTGGCTAGAAAGGAATGGTGGATTTTGGCATTAACGCACCTGCGAGAGACTGGCGAAGATACTGGGATTGGGACTCGACGGTACTGCTAGCAGGTCGTGTCTAGTGCTGGAGGTTGAGCAGGTCATGCAGGGGCGACATGATGGTGGATGATGACTGAGTAGTATGGACAGTTCTATACAGCCGGAGAGCAAGGAGTACTCTGAAGTCCTCTCCCGTGACTCCCAGCTCCAGCAACGGGTGAGTTGTTGTACCAGCTACTACTAGTACTAGAAGTCCGGACGAACGACTGTGGCAGCCACATGTGGTGCCCACGTCGATAAATGACACAATGGCAGAAAGGATGGCTGTGTATCAGTCATGGAAGCCTAAGAGAAAGTTCCGTCGGCCGCCGGGATTCCATTCCGTAATACTCGAGCTAGACTACCCTTGTAACGAATGTCAAGCGGCGTTGTTGGTCTTTGTTGTGGTGTGTGGAGGCCTGGAGCAGAGAAAATCAATAGTGATTGAAGATGGTGATGTGTCCGGCTAAGCCAGAGAACTGGCTTATGTGTGGGAGGGCTTGAACGCCATACTGAACATCAAGACGACGAAGCTCTTTAGTAGTTCAATAGTCTTTCCGCAGTTGTACCTGCAAGGCTTCTTATCCCCCTGAGCGTCCCGGCAACAGTGACTTTCGGTAGTCGCGAGTCGAGGCATGCAGTGCAAGAACCGAAACCTGACAGGAAGGGGTGCAGACAAAGCTTCTTCTAACAAGTACTCGGGTTTTGGCAGGTTGGAAACCTGCTCGCTTTGGTAAAGTAGACGTTTTCTTGCTGCTCGAGGTGACGACTGATCCGGCCTTGGACCGGAGGGAGACTGTTACTGGACACGGAGAACGATAAAGGGTGACTATCGAAGTTGCAGCATGCAGTAAGGATTAAGGGGAAGAATCATTGTAGGCATTCACGGGCCGAGGCGGGCGCGTATTTATCGAGAAGTTGATAGCACGAAACAGTCAACGATTGGTGTAACCTGATAACCGCCGGACGGAAGAATTCGAGGCTTCGTGAGTATGTTTGTTACGCATATGTTTGTCAAGAGGACATAGCGAGCATCTCCTGATCGCCAAACAATATAGTGCAACGCTTTTTATGTCCGCTTTAGATCGAGGAAACGAAAGTATGGAGAACCCTGCTATCATGTCAATACTACTAGTAGAGAACCAGGTCAAGTCACCGTCAACTGTTGACATTGAAGATATGCTAATAGTAAGTTGGTCAGATTAGTTACTAAATATTCCAAGGTGAATATTGCTATTAATACTAGTACTCGATAGTGCCGCTGTTGAGGAAGTTTTCCGTCTAGATCTGCAGAAGGTTGCAGACACTGTCATGATTAGGAGACAACTTAGACAAGCCTTGTTCGAATTTACCGAAGGCTCGGAGCCGGGGCTCATTAGGTGCCTGCCCCATACTACCTACCCTAACTCGTAGTGTGCATGATCTGCATCTGCATTTGCTTGTTTCCCCGGATTTTGCTCACCCCGCATCTGGGGAGGGAGTTAAAGCTTCGGACTTCCATCAATGGCAATCCTAACCGCCGACTTCTTCCACCTATGAGCAGCCGACTTCCCTATCCCCGCAGACATTGGATGAATGTAGGTGCCGCGTAGACTCGAAAACGAAGACCCAGATCATCATGTATCCGCAGCTGTAAGTCTTCTGCACATGGAAATACAATGGATTGTACGATACCACCTTAGCTTAGGATATTGGTAGAGTCAATGGAGCGAGTGATCAGCTTTAAGATATAAAGAGTGCCCGTCTTGGCCGCTTATTTCCCCTTCCCAATATGTACTGTACGCAAACCCACCAGGCTCACAGCGGTAACGGGATCTCAGCTCTAGAGTCACCATGCGACACGGCCCCTTCACACTCATTTGGGTTGCATTCCTGGCCGCATGCAGTGCCAATGCCGCCTCTTCCAATCCCACCGTCACTCTGCCAGCGGAATCCAGGGCCAGAAGCAAGACCACTTTCGTAGGGCGCTTCCTCCCTTCCTTCGACCAGGAGGTGTTTCTAGGGATCAAATATGCAGATCAACCACCGCGGTTTAGTCGCTCAGCCTTGAAGACGGCCTACTACTCGTCGAATGACAGCGATGCCGGTTCGTTAAGGTCTCCGTCTGCCACGGTCTCCTACAATGCGACACAATACGGATACGACTGTCCTGGTTATGGATCCGATACGACCAAGCTTCTGGGGATGGGGCTGATGCGGATGAGCGAGGATTGCCTGAACCTGAATATCATCCGGCCAAGGAGGGAGGCGGGGGGTAAGGGGCTGCTGCCGGTCATGGTGTGGATCTTTGGTGGCGGGTGGCAGCAGGGCGCCACGGCCGATCCAAGGTGAGTGACTTCAGGTTACCTGAAACTAGGAGCAACTGTCTGACAGGCTGGCTTCCGCTGGGGTTGGCAGATACAACATGAGCTATATCATCCGGCAGGCAGCTGTCAACAACAAACCCATCCTCGGAGTCTCGATCAATTACCGCCTTGCTGCGTTTGGATTCCTAGATTCGAAGGAAGTTCGGGTATGTCGGTTCCATGGCGTTGCATTGAGGAAGCATTTCCGTGATCTAGAACTGAATTTGTGTCGTCCTGATAGTCCGCTGGAGTCAATAACCTCGGTCTCCTCGACCAGCGGGTTGCTCTGCACTGGATCAAGAAGAACATCGCGGAGTTTGGAGGAGATCCGGACAGGGTCACGATATGGGGAGAATCTGCGTGAGTATACATATTCCAGAAGGCAAGGGGAAGTCATAGAGATGGTCATGAGCTGACGAGTTATAACGCAGCGGCGCATACAGCGTCGGAGCCCACTTGGTGGCAAACAATGGCGATAACGAAGATCTCTTCAAAGCTGGTTTGCGCATCCTTTTCCTTTTGTATCATGAAGCAGTTTCTGATGAGCAGCACCAGCGATTATGGACTCCGGGAACGCGGTCGGTCCTCCTTGGAACGGCACGAACTGGCATCAGCCAATGTACGACCGGATTGTGAGCAAGGCAGGGTACGATACAGGTTTAGCCTTTGAAAACATTCAGGACTTAATGAAAGAGTCTCCAGGTGCGCCAACTCATCGGACACGCTCCAGTACCTGCGCGAGCTTCCCTTTGAGTCGCTGTATGCTGTGGCATATGAAGGCCTAGAGTGGTTTGCTACTGTCGACGGGGAATTCATTACAGAGTATCCCCAGCTCAGCATCACACGCGGCCGATTCGCCAGGGTCCCTATCCTCCTAGGCACAACTACGGATGAGGGGACAAGCTTCGGCACGACGGGTGTCGACACAGACGAGGAGTGCATCGAGCAGCTAACCGGTTTGCACATCACCCCCGCTTACAAAAGCTCGGAATAGAAGGTAAAACAGAACACTGACAATGTCAAACACAGCATCCAAGCGCTGGGTTCTGACCCGCGAGCAAGCCACAAGACTCCTGACATACTATCCCAACGACCCAGCAGTCGGATGCCCCTATGGCTGGGGCAACACCACCTGGCCCGAGAAGGGGTTGATGTACAAGCGGTACTCGGCCATGGCCGGCGATCTCACCATGACAGCACCGCGCCGGCTCCTGGCGCAAGCCATGGCACAAGCCAACAAGCCGGTGTATTCGTACCGATGGGATGTTGCCGCCCTCAACTCGTCGACCACCATTGGCGTGCAGCACTTCGCGGAGGTACGTTCTGCCCCGTTGCTCCCTTCTTTGTCGGTTGACGTTGACTTGAAGCAATTGTATACAAGATCCCATTCGTCTTTGCGAACCCGGTCCAGGACATCACCCCGCTAGGAGGACACGACCCGGCTCGTCTGCGGCTGGCGAACCTGGCGGCGCGCATGTGGGCCTCGTTTGTGGCCGACCTGGATCCGAACGGACACGGAGGTAAGCTATGTACAGTACATAATACTAATAGTACCCACAGGAGCCTTCCCTTTTGAGTATACATGCTAATCGTGCTGGTTGGGAACACAGTGACTGGGATTCCGAAATGGCCGCGGTACGCGTCACCTCGGTCACCGTCGGCTCCGAAGGCTGCTTCGAATTTCGTCTTCCGTCTTCCGAGCAGCGAGAGCTATGTGGAGAAGGATGATTACCGCGTGAAGGCGATGGAGTATATCAACTCCATTCCAAGGTAGCCAAGGAAGTTCGCTGTAGATTGGTCAGATAATTCATAAGAAGGGGGAGTGAATAGTTGGGTTAGATGTTGAAATACTATATAAGCAGAACACCTGCTATATATATGTCCCTTAACAAGGCCCTGTGCTGGACTGTCTTCCCCGCTAGTAGAGGTGCCTCTTCTCATTTGCGCTCTCTCTTCCTGCCCACCAGCAAGCAGCAACTCCCTTATTTCCCCCCACAATCGTTAACCCGTTCGGACGCCACGTTAACGACCCTGAGTCCCGTTATTGGAAACCCTCGCCATCTCAACATCAAACGCCTTCGACTTGACGCTAACCGCTTCATGTCCACCCTCCCCAAACCGAAACTCGAAGTGGTCCATCGCCAAGTAATTATACGTGAGCCGATCGGCCATCTGCCACGAGACACACGTCGCGTCACGCAACCTGGTGCTCCCGTCAACCAGCTCCGCATCCTCGTCAGTAAAACTAGGAAAGGTAGCCCTCCACGCAGACCGCCGCTCCGTCTCCAGCCCCGTCGGATACAACCGAACGCTTCGGAGCTCCGAGCGGGGGGCCGTACTGTTCACCCTCGTCGGGTGGTACCGGTCCAGATGCGGCAGCACGTCGAAGCCGCGCACGACCCAATCGCTCAGCACCAGCCCAGAGGCGCCATCCTTATCCTCATCATCATCACCCACAGCCAGCGTGAGGCGCGAGCCGCTCTCCGGGTCGACATACGTGCCCGCGAACCTCTGCCTCGCCTCCTCCTTGCCTGCCTGGTCCAGGGCCGGGATGAGCGCCTCGGCCACGCGCAGGGCCACGAGCTGCGGCAGGAGACCCATGATCTCAGGGCCCGACGCGAGCACGGAGAGGACGAGGCCGTAGTCCGGGACCATCACGGCGGCCGAGTGGTAGTCGGCCAGGGTGCCGCCCTTGGTGTACAGGTCGGTGATGCGGCCTGAAGACCCAGAACCGTCCGAGGTGCCAGTGGTCAGGTTGTCGAGCCGGTAGATCTCCCACGGCGCGCCCACCGCGCCGCTCCAGCCCGACGTGAAGGTGGCCGGCTTGAGCCAGCGGCGGGTTGACGAGGGAGGGAGGGCACGGTTCTTGAGGATGCCGACCATGAAGGCGAGGAGATCGGCTGTGTTGGAGTTGATGCCGCCCGATCTGGACCACACACACAAAGACGTAGTGAGCATAACGTTGTTTGGGACATTCGAGATCTTAATTTAGCCATTGCAAGAGGAACAAAACTTACGGATCGAAAACGCCTAGATTTCGGTCCCAATCGGTGCCTCCAACGGGGATGAACATGTTCTCTGCGTTGTCTGGCACGTTGCCGACAGTGGTATGCCGCAGCCCCAGCCCCTGAGGCCCTTGGATCATGTCCTGGAGGACCGCGCTGAGGGTCCTGTTAGACGCCGCTTCGACAACAAGACCGACAAGCGAAGTGCCGCCGTTGGAATACACCGGCGACTGGTTGGGTGGATACACCGGCGGCCGGCGATGCTGATATGCCTCCAGGAGATCTTTTGCCTTTGGTGTCAGCCATGGTCCTATTGTTGTGCATAATTAAGACATACCCTCTCGCGTGCAAGGGCGAATGCCCTGAGCTCCCGAACAGTCCGGCCTCTTCACACCGGAAGGGATCTCGGGAAGGCCCAGAGCCTGCCAGTCCCCGGGAAAGGCCGCAAGGTCGGTAGCAACTAGAACGTACGTAAAACGTTTCCCCCGCCTGTCAGCTTTGGGCAACAAGAACATGGGATGATGATGATGGAAGCGGGAAGAGAGAGAGAGAGAGAGAGGGCTTACTGTCGGCTCCGATGCCTGCCAAGTGCGCCGCAACAGCCTCTACAGTAATGCTGTCCCAATCCACCTCATCAAGCTCGTGCTCCGAGTCACGGCTGCTGTTGCGTCCGGATCCCGATAGCTCGGGAAGCCACCGCGTAACGGGGTCGTGCATGCTCAGCACGCCCCTTTCGGCCTGCTGCAGCGCCGCCAGGACCGTGAAGACCTTGGATATGCTTGCGATGCGATACACGGTGCTGGAGTTGACCTGTCTGGCGCCGCGCTCGGGGTGGAGATGAGGGGGCGTGTGGTGGAGGTCGATCAAGGGCGCGTCTTCGTGGATGGACTGGACGCCGATGGAGATGGCGGAGTAGTTGAAGCCTCCTATTTCCGCTTTTAGGGACGTGACGATGGCCTCGACGGCTGACCGGACCGCGACATGCTGGCTGGGCTGCCGTGGTGCCGGCAGAACGGGGCCGAGGGGAGGACACTGGCGAGGTGCTGCCGCTACAAAGGGGGAGAAAGCAGCGAGTGCGGCGAAGGAGAGCGAAAGGCATGCGTTTGGGAGCATGATGTGTGTCTCGCAAAGTTAGCCCGGCGGGAAGGGAGGGAGAATGGTCCGTTGCGGGAGTAGTACTGTACAGCGAGGCTCAATGCCAACAGTCGAGCGGTTGCTTTATAGGTAGTTTATACTCGTACACTTGCTCCTACTTATACTTGATTCCCAAAGCTACCTCACTGGTCCTGTGTCATCTTCTTACGCGCATGTTGCACAGAGATGCGCGCTAGTGGAGTTAGAAGACCGATATTACTTCGATATACACGGGCTCTGCCGAGACAAAGAGCGAGGCACGGGGATTCTGGCTCCCAGCCTTTCCCCGGCGTTACGAAGCCAGCGGGTTTAGGGCATGGTGAAGCCAGTGTCATGATTGACTATCTCCGTACACTCCTAACTACCATACCCAGCCCCTGAAAAGACCGAGCTGATCTACATCTTGCGATAGCCCAAGTCGTCCGCCGGGGCTGACGTTAGTCATTCGCTAGGTACTACTCCGTACGTCCTGCATTGTACCTAAGTCATCTTGAGATATGAACTGGAGATCATCCTTGTTGAATTACGAAATCCCTGGTTACCTTGGTGGATACCCATTGTAGTTTCAGCTCGGTCTTCTTCTCTTGAGCCAAGAAGGCCCTAGCTAAATGAGGCTGTGCTCACTGTTAGCATATTATGGACCCGCAAGACGAGCTCGGTCTTTTCTAGCTAGTTTCTTTCCTTCTCCCCTGAGTCACTTCCCCCCCACACATCATCTTTCCCATCCACCAACGATGTTACCACCGACAGTTGACAAAGGCCGGGGGCAGCGGACCCGGACCAATGTGAGGCAATCGAAATACGGCTGTTTCACCTGCAAGTACGTGGTATCAGGTATCTGCTGCTCGGGCGATGTAACGTTCGATCGGCTCTTCGGGGGGTTGATTTGGAGTCTGGACTAACAGGAACGGCTCGGTGAAGACAGCGACGGGTCAAATGTGACGAATGGAAGCCGTCCTGCCGACGCTGCTTGTCAGCCAAGCGGCAGTGCTTGGGCTATCCCCCTGGGGCTCCACCTGGTCCAAGGACTCCAAGGCTTGTTGACACCTCAGACTCCGCGTCCTCACAGACCGACAGCGGCACACCCCCCGGCCCAAACTACAATCCAAGCAATCCGCAGAACCGCTTCGTCAGCCTGGCTCGCAGCGTGCTCCGCCACGGGCCCCGTCGAGCAAAGAGCGACGTCGAGGTGTCATTCTGGACATATCTTGTCCCGCAGTTGACGCAGTCCATCCCGTCCGTGCGAGCGGCTGCCGCGGCATTTGGAGCGTCGTACGAGAGGCATGTGTTGCGAGGGGGAGGCGACCGCGCTTGCCCGGAGGTGGAGGCCGTCAAATGGCACACGCAAGCGTTGCGGCAGATCCGAGCCGAGGTCTCCGATGTGTCCGGTCTGCGGAACAGGGCGATCCCGTGCATCGTGGCCTGTCTGTTCCTGGCCTTCACCGAGGTTCTGCAGCACCGGACCGACAAGGGCCACTTGCATCTGCAGGGCGTCTTTGCATTGCTGATGACAGCGGCGGGAGCGGGAGCGGATGGAAAGCTCACGCCGACCGCCGACGAGGACGAGATAGCGTTGATTTTCCACAAGCTCGACCTCCAATCCGCAACCTACGCCCTGGGCCGTCCCCCCAACCTGGCCCCGCCATCACCTCCCGTCACGGCCGAAGCGTTCCTCCTGGCGCCTCCGGACCGAGTCCTGTTCAGGGTGCTGCACTCGTGTTATCACTTCACTTCGGCCGCCTACCCATACAGGTATGTCAGCCGCCGACTGATCCCGGCGGAGCTCCTCATCGAACAGGGCCGCCACCTGGGCCTTCTGCAACACTGGCTCCGGCTCCATAGTACTACTAGTAGTATATGTACTACTACCTCGCGCCGCCACCGCGGCCCGTCCCAGTCCGCCCAACAACACGCCGCCGCCGAACAATCCCTTGTACTTGTAGTACTCCGTGCCCAGGCCCTCGCCGCGTTTGTGTACGTAGCCACCATCTTCCAGCCGCACGAGACGGCCTTCGATGCGCACGGGCCCGAATTCCAGGAGATCATCACCCTCTCGGCCGCGGCACTCCTCGACGAGGGGACGGAGACGGAGACGGAGCGTGCCTGTCCCAGCAGCAGCAGCGGTCTTCTTCCTCGTCTGCCAGCCTTTAGTCCCGAGATGGGCATCATCCAGCCGCTATTCTTCGCCGCGCTGAAGTACAGGCATCCCATGTGGCGCCGCAAGGCGCTGGGCCTGCTGCGGAAGAGCGGCAGGGAGGGGCCGTGGTGTGGGGAGGTCGAGGCGGCGGTGGCGAGCGCGGTGATCAGGGCGGAAGAAGAGGGGTTACCACCAGTAGTACTACCACCAGGGAAGGAGGATCATGTTGCACTTGCGCTGCAGGAACCGAGCCGGGTTGTGGAAGCGCGACGTGTTCATGCGTGCTCTATGGCGGTAGTCGCTGATGGTGGTCGAGAACCGGACAAGGCGAGCCACGACGGCATTATCGGTGTAGCGTCAAGACCGACGGTTGTAGAGGTTCGGCTGAGCAGGTGTCGCAATGTGGACGGCATGCTCAGTGAGAGCGGGAGAGCGCCGTCTGGGTACCCGTGGAAGGACCAAACGCATTGGGAGACCTGGATAGAAACCATGGAGACTTCCACTGTATAGTAGTACCTAAATAAAATAGGCTATGAATCTACCTACAACGAGTGGTACTGGGGCTTGCAGGCCCATCGCCCTATATTATGCCCGGAAGAGAAAGGGTTTGAGAGCATCCCCGTTTTGGTAAGGTGGTCGTATAGCCTCAAATCCTCAACCATCACGATGCTGCCCCTTGGCTAGGTTATGGCAGGAATCGCGATTTGTACAATACTATGAACATTTCTACGCAACTCCTATCTCTCGCTCTCCGCGGCTCGGTAGGCGCAAGTTGTAATAAGATCTACTTGGACGCCTCCCCCATCAAGCCCCTCAGGCTCGTGAGCCTGCGCTGGCTACCCGTTATCCTCTGCAATGCTTGCTCTGGCACCCCACTCAACGCCAATGTAAGGCCCTTCCCAGCATTCCACTCCCCGTCGTCCAAAGCCCTGTGCAGATGCGTCTCCCAAAATCCCGTCTTGCGAGGGTAGATGCTCTCGGGTTTGACCCACTTCCATACCGGGAAGAGGCTATCACCAAGTGGCTGCTCTGGGTTATCGCTGAGCACGGGAAAGGAAAAGAATTCCATCAACGTTCCTCGCTCCGGGACCGGGAGTTGGGCTACCAGGTCCGTAAGTAACTGGGCCGTGGGTTCCCAACCCGCCGCAGCGTGTGTGGCCGTCAGGAGCTTATACAGCGTCTCGGAGATGTTGAGGTCATCTTGAAGAAAGAATGTCCCTAGAGATGAAGAGCCTTTGATCATGGAGAACAGACGCGGAGACACCTTGACCATGGTTATTGCCCGGACGGTGGGCGGACGCCAGTGGTACAGCATCGTGGGAACGGGCCGGCTTTGCTCTTCTCTCTCATGGTCGGGCAGGTCGGCTACGGCGAGGATCTGGTGCCGATGCATGCAGATCTCCAAATCATACTGGTTCTGTGCCGCTTCCGTGGCAGAGGGCTATGATGCAGATTGTTAATAAACTGCAAATTTGGCTCTCGACGGCCATCGGGCGCTCGCATCATAACGTACTGAATATCCCTGGCTCCTTTCCTCGGATTGCTCCGCCATGCGTACTGTGCTCGATCGTCCAAGTACCGCCAGCTGAGTTCAGGAGACGGATGAAGTTAGTACTAATAGTTTCCAAGTTGACTAGGAGCCACCCCTCCCTTCCCACTCCCGCCACTGTGTGCCTATTCAGGTTTAAGAATACCCCCGCGTGCCTCTAGTATAACCATGTAAGCTGCTGTTAGAAACTAGTGTTCCCCCGTCCCGGAGCCTGGAGGAGTCACGTAAATTCCATTTGCAACTCAGGAACCTTTGGAACAACATCCGTGCACTAAAGCACCTTCGGTAGGCAAGGAATCGGGCGAGTCGTCAAACCTGAGGTACAGCCCGATCGCCGGATATATGTCACTGTCCCGGGTTTCCCGACCATCGGGGACAGAGGGTTGCCACATGCATAGCCTGCTAGATCTTGACTGAACGACTGCTCATGATCATACGATTTCCACGATGTTACCGATCACCGTTTCGATCCCCCCTGTGATTGGTATTGGAATTTGGAACCATGGGCAAGGCCAAACTTCTGTGTATGAGAGGTACGTACCAGTACAATTGTGGGTCCGGCTTTCGGCTTGCGGGCGCTAACGCTAGTTGGCAGTTAGCGAGGGCCCGCTGCATGACGTCGTGGATCCGGCCAGTCCAAGAAAGACAAAAAGGTAACAGCAGGACGAAGAGTTTGGCGCCCATCAATGATGGGGCGAATTGTCATAACGTTCCATGGACGGTAACAATGACGTCGGTAACCACTTGCTGGTACTGTCGACAATTGCCAGCAATAAGAGGGTTGACGTACTCGCGTCTTCACCAAGGACTGGGTGCAATAAACAGAAGCGTCTACTTCACACTTCAAACACAGCATCTTCACATGACGAGCAGTGCATATAATTAATTGTTTGACATAATGGCAACTTCACGAGCAGCGTACGCGGCCGAAACGGCGATTGGCCACCGCGAGGAACACATCCAACAAGATGTCTCCAACTACGAGAAGGAGGGCGACCGGAACGAGATGATGAAGGCGCTGGTATGGCAGGGCAAGCAGAAGGTGGCAGTCGGTATGTGGGCTTCCGATAGCTTGATTCTATTTTATCGAAGCTGAATCTAACCATTCCTCCCTTTTTTCCAGTCGACACGCCGAAACCCAAGATCCTCGAGGACGGCGACGTGATCCTGAAGGTCACGGGGACCACGGTGTGCGGGAGCGACCTGCACCTGCTGCACGGCACGGTGATCCAGCTGAACAAGGGCGACATCCTGGGCCACGAGTTCTGCGGCGTGGTCGACCAGGTCGGGCCCGGCGTCAAGAAGGTGCAGGTGGGCAAGCGCTACGTGGCGGCCTTCCAGATCACCTGCGGCGAGTGCTTCTTCTGCAAGCAGAAGCTGTCGTCGCAGTGCGAGCGCACCAACTCCAACACGACGGCCAAGGCCATGTACGGCGGCACGACCGCGGGGCTGTTCGGCTACTCGCACTTCACGGGCGGCTTTGCCGGCGGCCAGGCCGAATACGTGCGCGTGCCGCTGGCCGACAACAACCTGCTCGAGATCCCGGACGACGTGCCGGACGAGAAGGCGCTGTACCTGTCGGACGTGCTGCCCACGGCCTACAACGCCGTGCGCGACACGGCCGTGTACCCGGGCGACCAGGTCGCCATCTTCGGCGCCGGCCCCGTCGGCCAGATGGCCGGCGTGTTCGCGGTCGGCGAGGGCGCCGGCAAGGTGGTCTTTGTCGACACGGAGCCGCGGCTGTCGGCCATCCAGAGCCGCTGGCCCGCCGAGCACAAGGACAAGCTGGCCGTGCTCGACTACAAGAAGCTCAGCTTCGGCGTCACCGGCAAGGAGACGGTCGTCAGCAAGCTCAAGGAGATGTGCAACGGCGGCCGCGGGCCCGACGTCGCCATCGAGTGCGCCGCCGGCGAGTACGCCAAGGGCTGGATGCACTGGCTCGAGATGTCCCTGGGCGCCGAGACCGACACGAGCGAGATTCTGAACGAGATGGTCGAGGGTGTGCGCAACTATGGCCGCGCCGGCATCACGGGCGTCTATGTGGGCTACGTAAGTTCAGTTTTGAGAGATCTAATTAGCCTAACATTTGCTAATACTTTTGACTGCCGCCAGACCAACCACTTCAACATCGGCTCCGTGATGCAGCGCGGCATCCGTCTCATCGGCAACGGCCAGGCCCCGGTGATGAAGTACTGGGAGGGGCTTCTCGCCAAGATCCAGAAGGGCGAGCTAGATCCCACGCAGATGCTGTCACACCGGTTCCGTATCGAGGACGCCGACAAGGTCTACTACATGTTTGACAACAAGGAGGACAACATCCAGAAGGTCTTTATCGAGACCAAGTTCTCCTTCCCGCGGGCCCCCGGCACGCCCGAGCTGACCAAGCTATGATTGGAGCGGGGAAGTTGCGTATGAGTGCGTGCTGGCGTCAGGGGAGTTGTGGGAGTGTAAGAGTTACCGGGTGGGCGGAGTGCGTTTTGCTGCTGTAGCGAGTTGGGTCAGCGGTCTCGATACCAAGAATGACATCTTTCTTATTATCGGTCTTTTATGGCTTCTAAGTGAGCCCAGCAGGAAGTGTAGACTGGTGACTTCAATATTAGTAGCGGATGTACTACGGAAGCGTTGTCAACCATAAAATCATACTTGAAACCGAGTTATCACAGACAACACCCTCCCTCTCGGATAGACGTGCCGCTGTTTCTAGCCAGAGGAAGAGAGCTCGTAGAGTCAGCAGGCAGCTCAGCCGCGTCGAATCGCAAATCGTCAGGGCTGGAAGAAGCAGTGAAACTCAAGCAAAGCTGACAAATGTGGTTAGATTGAAGGATCCGTTGCCTGTGCCGGGTCCCTGGTTCCGCCATAGCCTTGGATCGTGTCATGAAGAACCAGGTGTTACGATTTCTGTCTTCTGTCCGATGCTGCTCATACCAATCTACAGCTATCCGTCATTCCAGAAATTTACTAATGAACACTCCTACTACATCCGATTTCCGCCCGCTACTAGCCACCATTCAACAAAGGCTCCTCCTCCACAAAAGTATCGACCAGGAAGCTCTCCCGCGAGTCCTGCCTAATTGGCTCCACCGCCCGCGTCCTGCAGACAGCGTTGTCCGCCCTCGTCAGCGCAACCTGCCGAATCGCCGCGGCCAGGGACAGATTCGCCTGGGCGGCCCGCAGCAGCAGCCGTCGCGCCTCGTCGTCCGTCAGCAAGTCGATGGCGGCAGGGAGAGACGGCGTGCGATATCGCGCTGGGAGCTCGTTACCAGTACCGGTATGTACCATGGTAACGTCTGGTGGTGGAACCAACGCGCCGTCGTCGTCTGTGTCAAAGCTTGCTGGCGGCGTGATGTCCGCGAGGGGAATCCGCTGCGCGCAGCTGGATATCCTGGTGGTGATATCATGGACATGACGGGACTTGGTATGCCAAGACGCCATGGAGGGTGTTGTTGTTGTTGGTTTCCGGCCTTGGCTGACGCGTCGTGGCCGATGTGCCAGAGCCACCGAAGGGCGCGCGCCGCGGCACTCGGCGTTGTTGTAAGTGACCCCGTCAAGCCAGAAGCCTACTCTGGCGGTGCTGCGGTTGAGCTTGCCGACTTTGGATCCGACGACCCATTGTCTGGCGGCGCCTGAGGAGTGTGGTTGTGGTTGCGGAGACGGTTGAAACGGTTGGGTTGTCCCATTGTTATTACTGGTGGCGCGCTTGTTGGCAGCGACTTGCTCCTGGCCATAGCCGGGTGTGCGATGATGCGACCGGCTGCAAGACTTGAAGGGTGACTTTGGTGAAGGACGGGGCGTGAGATGGGAGGCGTCCTTGGTCGAGAGGGTAATAGAATTCATTTTGATGTATCGGGCAATAACGTTTCGCAGAGGGATTCTGCGCGTTTGAGGAAGATGTGGAACATCGCAAATGACAGGCTCCGGATGGCCTTTACCTCATGCGCATAGAGATATATGCCAACTACTACAACCTTGGAACAAAAGATGTGTAAGACGCGCTGGGTTTGTTTTGTACAGGGGTTCGCGTCTTGTGCGGGGTGGTATGCGCTGTTTACTTACCCCACCTGCCGAAACGGGAATGACAGCGATCTGAGGATGTTTACTCCGGTATATCACAGACTCGGATATCACAGCGCAGCATACCAAGTGTGTATGTATTACGAGCCAAAATATACTCACCCACGGCAAGAAGCTGACTTGCTTCGGCACGCAATGGACGAGCGACTCGTAGAATTGAACAGATCACCCCTTGAGGTACGTGAGGCCTTTCTGGCTATTGGTAGAGAAAGGGCAGATAATGTCACGCTCGGCTGAGAAACTGGTATCAATTAGGGTTCAAGCTCAACCGCTCGCTCAAGTCATTATCGTCATTAGGTTTGTAGAAAAGGGGTATTGAAATGTCATCAAACCCTCCGTTCTGCTGAAACAAACCGCAGCATTTCGTGGTATCATGGTCAATTCGTCCTCCGCCATCCTCCCACACACTCTCGCGGGCAACCTCCCAAGTAGTATCCTCCAGTATCGTTCAAGCCTCCCTCAGTCGCTGTCCCCGTTCGTCACAGTGCAGCCCACTGCCAACCCAACTGCCTTTGCTCAGACAACAGCCCTAGTCCTGGCACCGCCGCGGTAGAAGCCGTAGTGCCAGTCGTAAAGGACGTTGAACAGGAGGAAGAAGCTTTACAGAAACGAAAAGGGTTAGCAACAGCACGCAAGTGTCCTAACATAAGGGTATCAAACTGTACATCAAAACACTTACAAGGCAACGAAGCTGAAGGCCTCGGCGGTGAGCAGCAGGCTGTCGTGACTGTAACTCCAGTCGGAGGCGGTGAAGGAGACGACCACGATCCACAGGTACGAGAAGATCAGGTTGAACAGCAGCACGTAGCCCGGGTAGGCGCCGAGGAAGAAGGCCGCGAGGTAGAAAGCCGTGGTGAGGACCGACTGAATAAGGTAAGTTACGCAACATGCGTTAGTGAATTTGGGACCCTGAAAACTGAGACGGCAAGCGTTGGAGAAAAGAAAATGACAATTGTCACGTACAATGACCAGCTCGTAGATGACGTGGTCGCCGCGCCAGCCCTTGGAGACGAGGTAGGCCAGGATGCCCATGACGATGACGGACGAGATCCAGACCAGGGCGGTGCTGGCGAGGAGGAAGGTCGACAGCCCGGTACGGGCACGAGTATCGCCGCGGGCCATGATGATTCTTTTCGCTAGGGTGGGCAACGGATTACGAAGTTGTGGTTACTTGTTTGGTGGAGGGGCCAGGTTGGAAGATGGAAAATGGGTGGGATGTCTCAGTTGACAGTTTTCGCTGCAACAAAGCGAGACAAAAGTTTTGGGCTGCGGCAACTTGAAGTCGGTTGAGATTGAAGGCCAGAGTGGGAACAAGCCCATGAGACACGATAGTTATAGCAGTTTCCCCGTGCAACCGTGGTATGGCATGTCGTGGCATGAAAAACTTACACATCACATCAACTGTGTACATACTATCTATCAATCAGCATATTTGGGCGAATGGTGCCGAAGATCGTCGAAGACCGGGTCTGTCAGGAGATGGGTCACGCATGAAGGGCGTGCCAGGTTTGTGTGCGGTGAAGGCCATCGCGCATTGGACGTTTCGAGTGCCGCTGACGGCATTCCGAGTTGATTGGGTGTGCCGATCAAGGGTCCTGGCCTTGTTGATGTGCTGTCAGAAGCTTGGTCATTGACGAATACGTCATCGTGCAGCTCCGGGAGGCCTACCCGCTGCCTTACCCGAAAGTCGGTCTGCTTCCGTAATCTGTAAACAAATGTTTGTGACAAATATGCCCTAACCAGACTAGAGTTTTGAATGATTTTGTGTTCTGTATCGCCGCTTCGTACACGGAGCAGTATTCCAGCTGAAAAGCAGCAGATATCGTTTGGTGGTATAAATAACACCACGGACCGGGCGACACTCGCAGAGTCGCAGTCTCTGCTCCACGATGCAACACCATTAATAAGGTAGTCACCGCCAAGCTCTATGTAAAGCTCCGTAGGTATCCAGGATTATCCACAAAGGAGGTCTTGTAAAGTATCTAGTCCCAAGCCTGGTACACTACGCTACACCCAACGGTACCATATAGACCATGAACGCCAGAACATAAAAAAGGATACGGCCTTTTTCCAACAAAAACATCAGACAGATCCTCCCGAGTCCGACAAACTCAGAGCACAATCTCCAACACGCTCGACCCGCCGCTGATGGACGAGGATTCGCTGCGGGCACTGGACTTGCCCAGGCCAAAGAAGCCGCGCCTCCCCTTGTTGGCGGCGGCCGTACTCGGGCGCATCGTCGCAACTGGCGACCCGATGCGAGGCGCGATCTCCTCCTTGACCTTGTCAAAGAGTACATGGCTGCGCGGGAACAGGCCGAGCTGACCCTTCTTGTTGGTCCCGCTCCAGCACCAGTGCTCCTTGAACACCCACCCGACGTTGGTGAGCGTCTCGCCCTTGTCAAACACGAGCCAGCCTTTATCGCCCGCATCGCGGGGCTCCCACTTCCACCGCGCCACGACGCTGGCCACGACCCCGCCGTTCGCGCTCGCGTGCGTGAGCAGAGGCGGCATCTCGCTGCGCCGCGGCTTCTCCAACTCGACATGCTTCGCCGGAAAAATCCCCCAGTCGCCGTCGTGCCATCCCGTCGCCCACTTCCCGCCGAACTTGACGGGGAATTCCACGCCCACGATCCGCGCGCCCGCAAAGAACTGCAGCATCCCCTTCTCGCCCACACCGTCGGGCCGCGCGAGCTTCTTCTCGCCGTACCGCTGCACATGCATCTTGGTCGCCGTGGCCACCGGCAATCGTGCAATGTTATCCGCCTCGGCCGCCGCCGGCGGTATCATCCCTCCCCCACTTCCGTCGGGCGGTTCTTCGAGGAAGTGGACGTCAAAGTCGTTGAGGCGCGGATCGCCCTCACGGAAGTCCTTGCCGTACAGCACCGTGACGCCGGGCACGTCCGGCAGGGGTTGCGGGTGGCGCGCCAGGTGGCGGAAGAGGGCGTCGCTGTTGGCGAAGACGGTCGCGTCGCCCTCACGCACGACCGAGCCGGCCTGCGCGCAGAAGAGGCAGCCGTAGTAGGCTTCGGTCAGCTTGTCGGTCGTGAGGTGGGATTTGTACAGGAAGCGGATGCGGAAGCGGACGGAGGAGGCGGTGAAGTTTGCTTTGGCTGGATGCGAGGAAGTGGACAGTGTTAGTGAGCGAGTGAGTGAGACCGGGAAGCAGACGAGGGAACGCCGGAGAGAAAGCAGGCTTACGGTCGCGGTTGACGTCCAGGGTCAGCTCATCGTACTGGTGGGCATAGCCGCAGCTGATGCATTTCCCTGTGTGTGTTGTCGCGCCCTAGGGGAGTTTGGCTGTCAGTTCTAGTGTTGGGGGGGAGGCTGACAAGTAAAACTTACAGCCACGTAGCCCGTCGTCTTCTTGATGCCCTGCATGGGACCGCCCTGCTTGAACGCCTGGGCCCCCTCGCAGAAACCCTTCATCTGGTACAGCGAGCTCTTGGGCCCGATGCTGCAGTCGGCCTCGCGCGACAACATCGATGAATGCGCGCGCGACCCCGAGTGGGCGCCATCCGATATCACCGTCTTCCAGTCCTCGGCCACCATCACGCCCGGGTCGTGCAGGTCCGCCGTAGAAGGAAGGCTGAGTGGCGGAGGCGGAATCGGCGGCGCTGAGGCGAGCGAAGAGGCGTGGCCACTCCCGTCCGGTGTGTTGGGGAAGACGGTCATGTTATGCACAGGCTGGTCCTCGGGGATCACGGACTCCCGGATCGGCAGCGGCCTGGACAGCAAGCGTGGCGACGCCGGGACGGCCGCCTGGTCTGTCACCCACGCCGTCGTCCTGTTGAGTGGAACGGACGGGAAGTTCGGGATGTCGACAACGCTTGGCTCGGTGCTCGCGGGGCTGGCAGCTTCGTTTGCGTGTCGTCCGAGGCTGCTTTGGGAGGTCAGCATCTCGGGCGTGGAGGGTGTCGAGGAACGCCGCTGGGCGTGTCGCTGTCTTGACGATGCGCGAGTTGCGGATGCGGGCTGCGTATAGTCGGCGCCGTGCAGATTCTCGGTGCTGATTCGACGCTCCTGGCCCGGATGAGTGTGTTGAGCGAGAGGGGTGTTCTCCCACGGTGGACACGGTGGGGGAACTGGGGGCGCTTCTTCACTCGAATATGGAGGCAGCGAGTCAACGCTAAACTGCGACGATGTATGACTGGCCAGTGTGTCCCTTCTACGGAGATCCTGGGGTGTGAGCCTCCTCCTCCTGCCGTCGGTGCTCCCACTCGCCATGCCATTGGGGGCCCTCGGTGTGCGTAACGGAAGCTCGGGCCCCGGTGATGGGCCTGTAGCGACATCCCGGCCTCTCGACGATGGTCTTGATGGCGGTTTCGAGGATGGCAGTGGCCGGGAGGGCGACTTGACCGTTCCGTGCAGCAGGGCACTAGGCGGAAGCGGAGGCAGTGGGGGCAGCGGAGGGAAGGACGTAGCTTTGGGGGGCGGGCTGACGGGGACGCCATCCAACTTCAACCGCTTGATGGTGTCAAGAACGAGAAGAGCCAGTGACTTCGTGGCCGCCTGCAGCTGGACGAATCTCTCCTCCTCGAACGAGTCGATCTCGGTGTAGTCCTCAAAGTCGTAGAGGAGGTCCTCGAGCTTCCGCCGCTTGTCCTCGATGTCGTCTGTCGCAGGCAGGGCCATGCCGTGTCAGCGCCAGCCAACAGGATGGGATCGGGACGATCTTGACTCGAGCAAGTGCACAGGTAATGGGTAACACCTACCGTTCTTGCCCATGGCGGCCTTGAAGATGTCGCCGTGCTTCTCGACCTGGTCGTCCCAGAGCGGCTTCAACCGCTTCAGCGCCCGCTCGCCCTCCCTCACGAGCGCCTTCCCGGCCTTGGCCATCCGCTTCGCCGTCTCATCGTCGTCGTCACCGTCGGCCGCCGCCTCGGCATTGGCGACAGCCTCCTTGCCGCGGTCGACCACCTCCCGGAAGGGAGCGATGATCAGCTCCTCGATGTCGACCGCCATGCAGCGTCCCGAATCCGATAAGTGGTCAAACTACCTTACCCAGGTAGACACGTGGGCACGAGGGGTGATGCGCCGCGGATGTGGGGGGGGGCCGAGGCCAGGAAGGAAAACGCGGACGCTGTTTGGCGAAGAGCGCTTGAAGGATGCACCGAAGCATTGGAAACAAGACCATCGTAATCCGTACTTTTGACCCGGACAAGACCTGCATGGGAGAAGAGAGACCTTTGCGCTTCGGCATGGTCGCACCGACTCGCATTTGCGTTGGCTGCAGAAAGTGCGCACTATTGGCTCGTGTGCGTTTCCCCATCACGCCCATTGCGTGATACCGAAGGCGATGGATGGGAGGCAGAGGCATCGATTGGCTTTGGAAATAAAGTTATCTGCAGGCACGTCCCATGGATTTCTGAGGACTTTGGAGGACTTTCCCGGACACCGGGGTCGCGCGGTGACGGAATCAGAAGGTTGCCAGTGTTGGGCAAGGAGCACGTGCGGGCTTGGCTGGCTCTCGCCGCTTCCCAGGGGGTCAGGGGTCGCTCCACCCGATGAGCCTTGTGGGGCACGCGGGTGCGCAAGACGGCGGCGCATGCATGTGAAGAGGCAAAAGGAAACAGGAAACTTCTCGAGAAGGCGCACCCAGAAGCGAGGCAATAAACCGCCCCTGGACCGAGAGTCGGGACCGGAACCGTCGGATTCACGGATATCGGGAGGGAGGAAGGAGAGTCGAGACAGCCGCCCTTGGGGAGCCGAAATGGGGTTTTACTGGATGCCCGAGGCTCCAGAGTCCAGACTCCAGTTGTTCCCCGAGGAGAATGTTGATGTTGCCTGGGCGTACTTCGTATTTATCGTCGGTATTTTATTATTGTTGGATGATTTCTCGCCCGTGCCACTTTCATACGGCACCATTAAATTAACGTTAGCGGACTGCGAACAACCATACAGTTCAACCCTTGAATGATCATTAGCGCCTGACTTGAGCGACTAGTGGTCAGCCCTAGCATTTCAGCCCTTGTCGCTTGTTCCGCACTAATAATCATTCAGGGGTTGTACTGTATATCACTCGCTTCGCCCAGCCTAGCTCGGTGACTAATAGGAGGTAACTACTACCTTACTAGTACCTTGTACATCGAACTATATCTGATACCTGAAATCCGGCTCACGTTCCGTGTACATCCCCCCAGCAGCAGGCCTGCCATATCCCTCCGCAATCTTCCTCTCCTTTCCCGCCTCCCTCCTCTTATACATCCCCCTCACAACCCACCACCCGCACCACGCAAAAGCCAAACATCCCAAGCTCCACGCATGGCCCAGCGTATACTCCGGCGCGGTGTTACTCTGATAGATCTGACCCGACACCACGCCGCCAATATTGGTGAGCGTCAGCAGAATGCCCAACGACGCGGCGCGTTTGCCGTCGGGCGCACAGTTGGCCGTCAGCCAGGTGATGTTCCCGCCCGTGCAGAGGAAGCAGGCCGTGGCGACGAGGTAGGTCGCGAAATACTGCACGTACGGGCCGACAGGGGCGAGGACGACGGCGTAGCCGGCGATGCCGATGGGCGTCGTCAGAATGAGCGGCAGGAAGCGCGTCTGGTGGCGGTCGGATAGGTAGGCACCGATCGCGTAGACGATGGCGCCCCAGAGGTTGACGGGGATAACGAGGTATTGTGCCTATAGTGGGCGGGGAATTTTTAGTGTCCGAGTTCGTTAGATGTGTGAGCTGGGTGTGAAAAGTAAGGCAGTGAGTAGTACGTACCTGTTTGATGGAGAAGTGGAATCCATTCCGAATGATGATGGGCAGGAACGTGCCGAAGCCATACAATATCGTGGCAATGGCGATCTGAATGATCCCATGTATCCAGCTCTTGACATCCTTGGCTGCTTCTCCGATATTTGCTTTGCTGTGATGCCCGGGGCCTCCGGAATCGGAGTATGCTTGTGTTCGGTGGGCTCGTTGTCGCATCAGGGCCTTCTCTTCATCGTTGAGGAAGTAGGCGGTCTCGAAGCTCTTGGGAACGAGGAAGATGCAATAAGCCGCATAGAGGATGGTGATAATCCCTTCAATAATATATAACCTAGATAACTAGAGGTAATATTAGTGATGATTTGACACCCTGAGACATTTAGCACTTACCACCGCCACTCGGACCATCCCGCGACGCCGTCCATATACAGAATGCCAAAGGCAATAAGGCCACCGAATGCGCCGCTCAGCGCGCTCGCGATGAGCGGATAGGCGATGCGGATGCCCAGTTCTTCCCTCGTGTACCAGTTGCAGAAAAAGAGCGTCATGGATGGGAACAGGCAGCCCTCAAACAAGCCTAGGAATAGGCGCGTGGTGACGAGGCCCGGCGAAGTTGTGCACAAAGCCCGTGCAGAGGCATGCCAGGCCCCAGGCGAAGGTGATGATGGGAATGACGCGGTTGAATTGCAAACGTTTGACGAGTAAGAAGGTTGGCAATTGCGCCATGGGTTAGGAAGTGAAGAAGAGGAGGTGGCATTGACCAAGTATTAAAATACTAGTAGTAATAACTCACTTCCGCGAGGATATAGAAAACGTAAAACACGGAGACAGCGGTCTAGTATCCTCGTAAGCCTTTATATACTGCAACATTAGGTACTAAATGGGCTACCTACATTCAGCTCGCTCCCCTTCAGCCCAATCTCCGCAGTCATACCCTGGGTCGCGGCAAACCCGATATTCCCACGATCCAGGAAATTGATGAGCATCAACATCATCATCACCGGGGCGATGGAGAGATCGAGCTCCCGTCGTAGCGCATCCTCCTTTGTGCTTTGATTGATAGCTTCGGGCCTCTCGTCTTGAGCGCGGTACTCGTGCTGGACGGTGACCGAGCGCGGAACTGTGCTGTTACTGAGGTCCGATGTCGCCATTGTGGAAATGTCAGACACGGAGTAAGTTCTTTTTTGGTACGACGATGATAGGATTTTCAAAGGTGCGAGTACAGATGTTGAACGGTCCATGTCCTGGGCGCGCTTATATTGAGGAGGCGTATGCATGTCGTGGAAGGTACTGTACTACTCTCCAGGTCAGCATTGGGGAAGCTTGGGAAGTTGGAGTAATGGCTAATGTCTCGAGCATGCATGTGTTTGGTATCACCCGGCACCTTATTTCTTTGACGACTTCAGCCAGCCAAACAAGAACACGGTACCGTTGGGCGTCAGTCAGCGAGCCAGCATGCCGGTCCTTTCGAGGTAAGATACGTGACGGCTGGCTACTATGGTAGAGGTAGACTAGGATAGGATAGGGAAGTGGTACAGTGCTTAGACAGTCTTGTAGGCGTCATCAAATACGAGTTAAGCTATTCTGCGTCGAGTCGAGCGAAAGCCTGAATTTAATAGCGACCCTCTCTTGCAACTGGTTCCTTCCAGGTCTCCCGCCTACAGCAAATCCGGGTATGCGGCAAGCTTACCTATACTCCGGAAACTTGCCTCCCTGAGTATCGATGTCTTGGGGTCGCTCATAGTGGTTAACAGAGAGGCGCCATGGATGGGGGACCTACCTGTCTATCACGAGTTCGTCTGAATCGAATGTGGGAGGCTCAGAGACCCCGAGAAATGTCTGCGTGCCAAGGCCCCCTGAGCCCCCTTTTCCCAAGCGGCGCTGCAAGCAACGACTCCCGGCCATACACTAATATCAAGTTAGACAGGAACTGAAATAAATGATTTGCTTACTAGGAGTATAAGTACTAACTACACTCCCTCACACCATGGTTGCATAGGTAGGCACCCGGGGTCTACCGAATGTATCAGTTGTGCCGTCGGCGACATCGGGAGCACAAACTAAGACACCACTAAGGCTTGACACTATTTCCAAGCGACAGGGGCATTGTTCTATTTCTACGGAAACGTTACCGGAATGCCCAGTCACAACGCCAGAACACTGCGCATAACCATCTCCAGCTTCCTCTCGGGCTCGGCAATCATCTCCTTGGACCGCCACGCCACAAACCTGTCCGGACGCACAAGCACACACCCGTCCTCCTCCACCTCCCGCTTGCGCGCCCAGTCGAAGTAGATATCCTCATAGTCCTGCTTCCACCCAATCGAGTAGGCCACAATCTCCACGCCCAACAGCTCAGCCACGGCCCGGGCCGCCTCCTTCCACGCCTGCCCTCCGGGGCCCGTAAGCAGGCAGAACCGGCCGTGGCCCGCCAGATCGATGGTCGACACCCTGCTGCCCGGCACGCGCGTGTTGAGCCACACATGCGGCAGCCTGCGGCCCGGGTAGGTGGTAACCAGATGGGTCTTGATCGGGTCGTGCGGCATGGCCGGGGGCGGGCCGGCGTCGGCGTCGGCGTCGGCGAGGTACACGGCGCGCGAGACGTAGCGCTGGTTCATCTCGATGCCCAGGCCGTGGAACTCGGTGGTGGTGATCTCGATGGCGCGCATGAACTCCTCCCGCCGCTGGCGGCCCCGCGGCCCGGGGTCGTCGAACTCGGCGAGTATGGCCAGGCGCTTTGCGCGGTCCGGTTCGAGCATGCCGAGGGCCGTCTGCCAGTGGATGTGGTCGCGCAGCCCCTGGTTGGCGCGCGCGATGACCTCGGCGCCGACCGGTTGCCGCTCCGCGCTGAACGAGTCCAGCAGACCGGGGCCCGCGCGCCCGGACATGACGTAGTCAATTTTCCAGGCCAGGTTGAAGGCGTCCTGGATGCAGGTGTTGGAGCCGAGCCCGTTGAAGGGCGGGTGCCGGTGCGTTGCGTCGCCGAGGCAGAAGCTAAGAAGTAGTAGGTAAGCATTCCCCCGCTTGCAATTAGAAGGTTTCGCAGTGGAAGAGTCATACTAAACAAGCAAAAGAAAAACGGCACTTACACGTTGCCATCCGAGTAGTACTCAGCCACGATCTCGTTGATCCACCACTTGCTAGCATGCAGCAGCTCGACCTTGACCGAGTCATCCCCGATAAACATCTTCACGCGCGCGAGGTATTCCTCATGACTAGCATCCATGGCCTCGGCCGTCAGGTCCTGCCCGGGCGCCGGCAGGAAAATAAACATCCACTCGTTCCACGGCCGCACCATCCTCACCACACCCGTGGCACCCCACGGCGGGCCCTCCATCCCCTCCTCCGGGCGAAACACCCAGTGCAGGTTCCCGACGCGGCGGTCGCCGATCAGATGCGCCATGTCGGCCCGCACCAGCACGTTCAGCGCCAGGCCCTGGCCGGGCTTCTTGATGAGCGGGATGCCCAGCTCGCGCACGACCTGGCTGCGCGCGCCATCGCACCCGAACAGGTACCGCGACTGGATCTTGTAGGTCGTCTTGGTGACCTCGTCGAACACCTCCGAGATAACCACGTCCGGAGCCGGGCGGGTTAGTCGGAGAAAACGCGTGTTGAACCGGATCGTCCATCCTTTGTGCAGCGCGCGCTTGGTTAGGATCGGCTCGAGCAGCGTCTGCGGGAGATCGACGTGGTTGCACGGACTGGCGGCCTCGTAGTCGCCCTACGTGTGTTGTGTGTTAGTGGTGGGCAGGCAATATACGGTATTGTTTGAAAAATCGTCAGCCTGGCCCGGGTAATAGTATGTTCCTTGCCTTGCGCTTCGGGTCGTGGCCCCACGAGTACACGCGGGCATACTCCTCCCCCGCCATGCTGCGGCACCAGCGCGTGTGCGCCATGTTGTGGCTGGGCGTGGCCACGTCGAGGCAGTCCTGCTCCAGGCCGATGTCCCGTAGGCACTCTAGAATAAAACATAAGGTAAGTATCCCATTGTCAGCCCTACACATACAAGCAGCCCCTCCTCCGTCTTCAGAACGCCATAAAGCACGCACCAAGACCAGCCATGTTGGTGATGTGCGCACGCGGCGTCTCTGCCGTGCCCGGCGCCGCGGCAATCATAATCCCCTTCCTGCCTACATAGGGCAACTCCTGTTAGCCATCAGTCTGTATCGTCGCGTGGAGCTTCAGACGAGAGATTTCAATATGCGCTCTCTCTTCCCCCTTTCTCCTCACATACCATGGGCGGCTAGGAAGCAAGCGAGCGACGCTCCCGCCGGGCCGGCCCCAACGATCAAAAGATCGGTCTGTACGACTTCGCCCTCCGCCATCCTCGGAGGCTTCCGCGACTGTGTAACGGTCTGGATATTGTCGTGCGGAGGAGGTCGTAGCGGGTTTCAAATTTCAATTTGGGGTTCGGCAGTCGAACCGAGCAAGCAAGGCAGGCAAAATTATTATTATTAGTACCTGCGCCGGGCCGATGTCGTCTCGCCCGCGAACAGTTCCCGCGGACCTGTTGCTACATAAGGTAATGAGCTGAGAACTCTGACTCAGCCATGACAAAGTGGATTACTTGTAAGCACCAACGGCGACGGTGCATACCTATCGACGACAACTGGTTTGCGGGGTAAGATGCGGGGAGATGGAGACGGAAATTGGTGTTGGACTTGGATGTCGCGGCGAGTGGGGAATCTGGGGAGCCAGGGGATCTGATACGCCTGCTCGCACTCCCATGCAGGGGACCAGGGGATCAGGGTCCAACAGGCCGCGTGGGGGAATCTCGCGGGAGGCAATGTACTGTAATTGTAGTGCTCGAGTCAGAAGGTATAGGGACCAATTGGTCCAAATGTCCGTTGTGGATGCGGCTCGGAAGATGGAAGCGAGGCAAGAGAACTGTTGGCGCGTTGGTGAGATGCAGGGGACTTTTTCGGGAAAACAGCCATCTCGTCCCCGAAAAGATTGGCCGATATTATCAAGGATGACGAATCGCCCTATAGGTTGTACGTCGCTCCCAATGTCGTTTTGTTATACGGGGAGAACTTCTGATACCTTGATTAAGCGAACAGTAAGTAGCGTGTGGTTAGTCCCTCTCCGGGGCGCTCGTCGACATTTTCAGGAACCTGTCCAGAGTCATTGCTGTTGTTTTTACGGACACCTTTGGCTCCGTTACAACTTATTCGCCCATGAATCATCAAAACATCAAGAATCCTTTTTAAAGTCAAGATAAGCGTATGTAGTTGGACTATATCAGTCCCTAACCTAAGTAGGTAACATAGACGTGACGTTCCAGAAACTGCTTGATGAAGAAAGCTGAGTTCTTAGTTATTTGTCTGACGAGAACAGCGGTTATGATGAAAGACCTAACATTTATATAGTAGTGCCGGTGTAAGTGTCAGTGTGCCGAGCTGTGAGTCTTTGAACGCTTGATAGATGAACTCTGGGAAGTAAATCTAGGTACCTTTGCTCCAAAGAAGCCCTAGAGGAAAGAAACCCAAGAGGAAGGGGATAAGGGTGAAGGTGCTCCAACTAGTCGCCAGTGGCCTGTGTTCATCCCCAAGGCCTATTGATTCTCTAATGCCAAAGCCGCGTGATCCAGTAGTGGAGATGAAGGATTTATTCGAGTGAGATGGTCTGAAGGCTTGCAGCCTTCTCCAGAATATCGCGAGTTATCTCAGGCGCATCAGGCGGGGAAGGGCTGTCGAGCTGACTAGGCCAGATCATCCTGTGTTCTAGATAGAACCGCATGAGATTGTCCACGAAGCCCGGCCACCCTTTTACACCAGTGTCCTTTAGGAGTTGACCGTGGGTCTCGAGCGTGAAATACCCGATCCTCCGAAATGACATGATCTCCGCTGCGTCGTCCACTCGCTGTACGATCAGACCCCAAAGATAGGGAAAGCGATGAGTATACCATTTGTCGTTGATTTCGGTTTGTGCTAGAATGGAGATTGGCAGCAGAAAGGGATCCGTGCCAACAGTGGGGCAGTCAGTGGTAGAGTCCATGTTCAAGGTGATTCCAACGACGGGCTTCTCCCTTGTGCGGCCACCGCTGTCGGAAACCAAGAGCTTCCAGAAAGGACCGTTGATCTGAAGCACGCTCCTTGACCGTGCTTCGGGGCCGAAAAAGGGGTCGCCGGACCTTGGGGAAAGACGATAACCGGAAACATGACTGAGCAGCGCGGTGTGACGAAGATTATGGTGGAATCCCCATCTCACAGGGCGCACCGACCCGCTGAGCGAAACCCAAGCGTCTTCTGGCACTCTCGGGAGAAGCCGCGCACCACAGCAGGTGGTGTTCGAGGTCGAGGCTCCAGTGGCCTGCAAGGTATTCCACTTCAGGTTTCCTGCCAGTGTTGAGGTTGAGTTTACGGTGCACCTCGCGTGCCAGGGCCGAGATGGCCATGTATTTGTCGGTTTGATAAGTGAGTCCTGCAGCGGTGTACTGGGGCACGACGCCCATGAACCATGCCTGCACGAGGTCGCGGGCTTCCTCTTGTGAGAGCTCGGTGTGGCCTACGGCGCCGAAGTAGCTGTGGGGTATGCGGCGCGACTCCTGGTCGAATGGTATCGAACATGCCGTATCCCCGTCGAGTTCTGCGCTGAGCCTTTCCTTACATTCCCAGGTTATCGCCTTCCGTCCGAAATGGAGAGCCCGCCGAGACAAAAGGCGCTCCTGAAGCACCCAACCACGCAGATGGACCGGGGCTGTCTCGAACTCAGCTATGGGGTAATCCCTATGCTCCGTAAAGTGCCCCCAGTGACGGCTATTTTGGTTGCGCCACTTGCTTTCAACGACAATAGGACTGAGCAGTGTTGGATCCCAGGCGCTAAAACAGCCTCCGTGGCTGTCAGCCGCTTCCAGCGCTGCGATGTTGCAATAGCCATGTCGGTAGACATCAGCCATCCGAGCGCATTCGCGTTCCCAGTCCCGTTCGTCGCCCTGAATGATACAAAGGGAGTCGATCCAGATATACTCTAGGCCGAGAAACCTGGTGATCTCCATGGCATCGGCAAAGGTCTTGGGTATGTCTTGACACGGTATCCCATTAGAGAACTGGCATCGGTTCTCCATAGTCAGTTTCAGGGGGTGGGTCTTGCCCCAACGGTGGCTGAGAGTCGTGTATCGGAGCGGCAGTGAGGAGGGCTCAAGCCGCATTTCTGGTGCTTCCACCAGCCGCGGGTTGTGACCTGGCTTTCCAAGGAAGACAAGCCTGGTCGGCAGCCATGGGCCAGTGGCCATGCGCGAGGCCTTGCATATCTCGTGATGTGCTTCACAATCCTCCAGCATCCTTTTCGCCCACCGCATCGACTGCTCAGACGAAGTCGAATTGCATTAGCCGTGCGGTCTCCACGGCAAAGTCGAAAGATTCGGTCTCTGTTTTTTCTGCTGTTGTCTCAATACCGGACCTAGTCAATGAGACACAGTTCAAGCTGTCAATATCCAACTCCATGGTGCCAATTGCAAGCAAACATACGCATATCATCAGGATAGAGGGTCATCTCGATGTTTACATCTCCGAGGTTTCCAGGAGAGAGAACCATCAGCGCCCAATTTTCTTCTTCAGATTGGAATTCGACACGCGAAAACCCGGTCCGAGTCTTTCGTAACCTTGCTTCCAAGATCACAGCGCACAGACGGCAACGACTGCGTGCGCAGTCTCGCAGCTCCTCTATGCTTTCATGGTGCCGCTGTGACCAATGCATCTCCCGCGAAAGTGCTGGCCCGTGGTCGTTGTCGCCTGTCTCCTGCCCCGCGGTTCCCTCGTAAAGGGACTGGCACAGTTCACAAAACGCTTCATTCATCTTGCAATGTGGGATGCGTGGTTGTCAAATGAGTTCTCTTTCGCAATTCCCTACTGCCATGCGGAAACAGAGCTTTGGGTCGAGAGTGAGGGGGTGAAATCGACGAGCGGAAGCTGCCTGGAGGTAAATACCTGAGTAGCTGGGACCGCTGCGTAACCTGCAGTGCATGAGCATCTGCTGCGCCACTGGCTGGGCTGTCAGAATCAAATTGGATTATTCCTACCGCTCTCATAGGCTGTCGCCTGATATTGCCCGACAGTGGCTTAGAAATAAGCCTTCTCCTTTTCAAAACAAAACTGCATCTCAATGTCAAGTTGAACGGATGCGGATTTTTCTTTCAAAATGACATGGTCCAGCTTGCCCTCACGGTCGATATAGGGCAGAGATCTTGCAGTTAACCTCCCTCCCTTAGCCCGGACCAGCGCCTTCCACAACCCCCACCGCCTCCTCCACCACAACCTCCTCCTCCTCGTGCTGCACCATCAGCCCCCTTGCCCTCTTGGTCTCGGTTTCCCCCGACTCCTGCATGACCGCACTCCCGGCCCACGCCCCAAAGACCACACCCCCAGCCACCGCAAATGCCACGAATTCCAGCCATTTCCTATCTTCCGGTTCCCGCACCCACGCCGCTAGCCACTGTACACAAGGCGTGACCAGGACGCGGCGTTCGACTTCCAAATCCGGGTTGACCGTGACCAGCAGCGCGAGCAGAACGACCAGGATGAGGAAGAGCAAGACACAGGTCAGGACCTGGATGAAGGCGACCAGGAGGGCGATGTCGCGCGAGGTCTCGAGCACGCGGAAGCCGGCGGCCACGAGCGGGGTTACCTGGTCGAAGGCGTGGTGGATTTGTTTGGAGTAGGGGAGGCCCATTGCAGACTGTATTTAATGTCCGGAAGCCTGTTGTGAAAAGGGGAACCCGAGCTCAATCCTTTTGGGTTTCAAAGGAAGAGAGTACACTGTGTGGGATGTTGCGATGATACCAGATGTCGATATGAAATGAGTCGGCGCTATATGGGCAGTGATAATAATAGAAGCACATCTGGTCTCGCCACTGGGACATGACTCGCGTAGCTGCTCATTCCATCGCTAGCAATCTAAAATGTATTCATTGCTCTGCCGTCAATATCCGCGAACGCACCGAAACCAAGCGCCGAAACAGCCTCGAGAGACCCGAGAATATGAAAGCATCCTACAAAAGCGCTCTCAAGTTATTTCTTCGCCATCTCCCTATGATTTCGGCAGTTCAGTGACCTTGATCCTCTTCACATCGTCCAGCTCCCCCTTCGAGTTATCATGCACCAAAACGTACTGTGTCTTCTTTGCAATGGCATCGGCATCCTTCTTGCCCATCTTCATGTACACCATCACGCCGCAGGCTGCCAGCACACCGGCAGCGGTGGCCATGGTATAGCGCCTGGCCGATTGGTGGATCTATTAGCATTTTGACTTCCCACGTGCACCAAGGTAAGCACGCACCTGCGTAGAAAGTTGCTTTCCGGGAGATGCTCCTGTCCGCCGGGACCGCCCATATTGTCCGGGTCCTTGCCCGGGACTGCCGCGACGCCGCGGATTTGTTGAAGCAGAGGTGACCGGCGAGGAGCAGTTGCTGTCCTCGTGGCTCCGGGAAGCACCGCGCCGAGGCGCTGCTGGAGCGCTCTTGTGTTGGTTGTGAGCATTTTCGATGATATGGGGTATTTGCGGACGAAACTATCACTCAACAAGGAAAACTTTGTTACAGTCAGCTTCGTGTTGTTTTATGAGCAATTCGTGGTTCGTATTTTCATGACGTGCTGCTCGGGATCCAGTTGGCGGCGATCCGCAACATCAACTTGGTGATGACATCATAGGCCGACAACCCACCACGACTAGCCGACGTGCCCGACTCGGCAGTAACCCGTTCTCTAGACCTATAGCAGTGAACAGATCGCAGTCTCTCTAATTCATGCTACGCCGGACCCAGCCCCGGCTGAATGAAATATCGCGCTGGATTTGAGTTGACATGCAACAATGGAAAACAGTTTCAAGGTGGTTCGAGGTCAGGTTTCAACCCAACCAAAACCCCCCTCGTCAAGTACAACACAAATGGGCGGCCACCATCAATTTCGCCACGGACCCGACGAACCCCTTCTCACCATGCGTCAACGCCAACGGCGAGGTCGGGAACCTCATTGTCACTTACGGCCTGAAGGCAGACGCGCGTTTTTCGAGTGGCCCCGCTGTCATGAAGACCGGCTCCTGGACCGACAAGGGCTCAGGGGTTCCGGACCAGATTGAGAATGCCGCCACGCTGAACTTCAAATGGCTTATCAGGGAGTGCTGAGAGGGGGGTGTTTATTGTTTCATTGACATGATCTCGAATTAGTGCTAGGTTCATTTACGAATTGGCCAGTCAAGTTATGGTGTTTGTCGCAACTTTCCTGATTCGATATGAACATCCAATCGGCATCATAGTTACCTTCCACCTCCAAGCCGGTAGTACACTCGGCAACGCACTTGAACCGGCTGTCAAAATCGGACAGCTCGGTTCGGTTGCTATTAAATCATCAACATCACGCCTCTTTGCAACTTCCTCAGCTGTGCCTTTAACGTATCCCAATCTCACTTACAACTTGAACCCCTAATCAACTCACCGTCTTCGCAAAACAACATGCACCCCAACCTCTCATCTACGCTCAGCCTTCTGGCCCTCTTCTTATTACACCCCCTCTCCCAACCCGTCAACGCTGCACCGGCACCGGCACCCGCCCCGGCACCACAAACCTCACCAAAAACATGCAACCCCCACCCCTGCGCCACCTTGCCCCAATCTGGGTGGGAGCCATACTGCTATCAAGGCGCCCTGTACTGCACCGTAGGCCCAGGTATGATCACCGTGCCCATGGGCCGCTGCGAGGAATGGTGTCAGCCCGAGCCGTCAAAGCCAGAGTGCCCGCCGCCACCTCAACAAGCAGAGAACTGCACGCCGGATCCTTGCACCAGCTTGCCCCAATCTGGGTGGGAGCCATACTGTTACCAGGGTGTATTGTATTGTAGTGTAGGCCCGGGCATGATTACCGTGGCTGTGGGGAGGTGGGAGGAGTGGTGTCAGCCTGGGCCGACCAAGCCGGAGGGGTGTCCGTAGGGGTACAGGTACCCATAGGAGGATGGCGGTGAAGGGGGTTGTGGGGTTCTGATGGAGAAGAGGTTGGTTTGTTGAGTGTCGATGGGAGCTGGGATGGGACTTCTAGTTAGCGGAGGTTTGGAGGCATTCGGGTGGAAACCTGCAGCAATGGCAGTAGATTGTTGGTTTTCTTCACGTATTTCGTGCTGAGATCTATCTCGTTCCTAATCTACACAACTACCTGGGTAGTCTGTCCATACTAGCGGCACAAAGAGTGCAGCAGCGGCGTTGGAGACTAAATCATCCCCATGGTTCCTACTGACGGATCCTTCCCGACTGTTTAATCTGGTCAAGATCCCGCTCACTGATCATCTCAGACCGCCATCCTCCTTATGCACAGGCACGAACCTCACCTTAACCCCGGCCATCATCGCCATGAAATAGCAGGGCATCTCATCCTCCCGTGGCATGGCCGTGACCTGGACATCAAACTCCCCCAGCAGCGCCGGCACGACTTTAAACAACACAAGCTCCGCGAGATGCCGTCCCGGACAGGCCCTCGCCCCGCTTCCCCAGGTGAGATTCGTCCGTTCCATCATGCGCACCCTAATATTACTGGCCGCGTCTTCTTCTCCTTCGCGCGGTAGCCATCTATCCGGATTGAATTCCTCCGCGTCTGGGCCAAAGATGTCCGGATTCCGGTGCAGCGCCGCGGGGTTACAGCCTACCGTCGTCCCGGCCGGCAGGAAATACCCGTGCAAGCGCACCCCGCCGGCGGGAACCGTCCGCGAGAGGGACATGCCGATGACCGGGTGCAGGCGCATGGCTTCTTTGATGCAGGCCTGGGTGTACCGCAGCCGGACGGCGGTATCATAGGGTATTGTCGCCTCAGCAATGTGAGTATGCTGACGGACTTCTTCGGCTACCTTCCGCTGGATATCCGGACGGGATCCGATCACGGCCATGATGGAGGTCAGTGCCGAGCACATGGTCTCGTGGCCCGCGCCGAAGTTGGTCGTGGCCATGCGGCGCAGGTAGGTCTCGGTGAACTCGGAGGGTCGGTCTTTGTGCAGCTGGATCAGGTCGGCGAGGAGGTCCTTGCGCGAGTCCTTTTGTTTGCTGGGATAAACCGGATTGCGGAGGGCGTTGGTGACCCTCTTCGATGTCTTCTGGTAGACCGGCTGGTGGGAACAAATCAGCCGAGGCTGTACATGCTAACGTGTTGGGGTTACGCACCGTGAAGAAAGGCTTGAAGTTCTTGGGTGTTTTGAAGGTGACGCCCCAGACGTTGGAGAATACTCGGCTCAACGTCTTGGAGAGGAAGGCTAACTTGGTGACGGTCGGAAAGAGACCGAAGATGCTTTTCCGCTTCCAGCCGAGGTAGCTCTGGGTGCTGGTGCCGCCGTCGGACCGGTTGTTGATGTAGCCTGGGGACCACGAGAGGACCACAGCCCCAAGACACTCGACGGCGATGATGTGCATCCATTCTTTCAAGTCTACCTCGGTTCCGTTTTGCGCCAGCAGCTCGGAAACTGCTGTCTTGATGACGCCGTTCACAGCAGACTCGAACTTCTTTAGGCTAGACGTCGTGTACAGGGGGCCTATGAGCCGCCTTTGCATCCGGTATCGTTTGATATCAAACTCTGAGAGCAGGTCCAGGGTGTCCGGGAAGTGGACATTGAGCCGCCAGTCCAGGAAAGGCTTGTTCAGCGCCGTGGCCACTGAGCAAAGTCAGAGTTACGAACAAGCCGTCGTGGGATGTTTTAGCGCAGGTCTAGGTGACTCACAGTAGAACCCCGACTTAGTGTACCCATTGCCCCCTAGCGGCCGTTATTAGAGACAGAACCTTTCAAGAGAGGAGGAAGGAAAGGGCAGACATGAGATTAATACCGTAGATCTTCCTAAAAGCATCACGGGAGTCCAGCCACACCTCGTTGGGTCCGACACGTACAACAGGGCCGTAGATGTGGTGAAGGGTCCTGCCCAACTCACGGGTGCGGCCTTTCCGCACATACAGCCCCTGCCAGATGTTCGAGACAGCGGCGAGTCCCGGTCCCGGAATCCGAGCGAGTGGGTGAAGAAATAGCCGGTATATGGCGGCGATGAGTAGACATAGGACCGTCAGGGTCAGCGAAAATGCCAGTAGCGTGGCGAGCATTGCTTCAAACGAGTCGTTTGGTGATTCAGGACCACTCTTGCCTTCTTAGCAGTGACTACCTAATATATGCCGCGCAGCAACTCGAATGGCCAACAAAGAAATCATTCTCACGCCTCAGTGTTCGAGGAATGGCAGTCAACAGCTCGAAACCGAATTCCACGAAGAGATTGGTAGAAATGGTTGCTCCGATGCTTTGGTTCAAAAAACCGCTTCACACTTTGAGATGGTAAAATGTTTGCGAACCTGGGTTAGGGTTTCACGATGTGATGAGCGATTTCGGATGATCCTGCTTGGCAGAAACATCAACCCGTTCTTCCTCCTTCCCAGCTGAACTCGTTACAAAAGCAACCCCCTACTGTGGCGGTCCAACACTCAGGATATCCAAGCCGGACTTCAGCTCCGACTTGCTGGGCATCTTATGCAGCGACATGAGCTGCGCACACTGCGCCATGGCCGGGTCCATGCCCATGCTCGCCATCGCGACGACTTCTTCGCCCTTGGCGTAGTAGGCCACCCACTTGCCCTGCGCCGGATCGCCCTGCAGCACCACATCGTCCCAGCCGCTGGCCATGGTGTTGCCGCAGTACCGCAGTTGCGAGCCGAGCGCGCTCCAGAAGACGGGCGTGTAGAACTCGGGCGTGCGCGTCGGGTTCAAGATGTGGCTCGCCACCGCCCGCCCCGAGTTCTGCGCCACGTTCCAGTGCTCGATCCGCACGAACTTACCGCTGCCCCCGCCGGGCCCGCGGTACGGGTGCGTTGCAATGTCACCGATCGCATACACGCCGTCGAGGCCAGGCACCAAGTACCGCTCGTCCACCTTGAGGCTCCCGTCCTGCTCGAGCATGACCTCGCTGTTGCCCTTGAGGTACTCTGTCGCCGGCGCGACACCCACACCGAGGATGACGAGATCGGCGTCGAGCTTGGTGCCGTCCTTGAGGTGGACGGAGCCGACCATGGACGAGTCTGAGGCGGAGGGCTCGGCCTTCTCCACACCCGCCGACATGTAGAACTTGACGCCTTTCGCCTCGACGCCCTTCCGGATGATGTTGCCCACTTGCTCCCCCAGGACACGCTCCAACGGCGCCTTCTCCATGCCTACAACCGTCACGTCGTTCCCGTTCGCCGTGCACACGGCAATCTCCATGCCGATGAAGGACGAGCCGATGATGACGATCTTCTTGCCCTTTCCGCCGATCGCTTCGACGATACGCTTGGCGTCGCCGACGTTGCGGAGGGTGAAGACGTTGCCCAAGGATTTGAAGCCCTCGAGAGGTAGCAACCTGGGTGTGCCCCCCGTCGACAGAACGAGCTTGGTGTAGGCAAACTTGCCGCCGGACTTGGTTGTGACTGTCTTGGTCGCGAAGTTGACGTCGACCACCTCGTCATGGACGACGTCCACGCTGCCAGACTTGTACCAGTCCTCGTCACGCCACTGCAGCTTCGCCAGGTCTGTCATCAAGGCCTTGCTGAGCTTTGGCCGGTCGATGGGCAGGTAGCCCTCGTTGGAGATGAGCGTGATGGCGCCTTGGTAGCCGCCGTTACGCAGGCCTTCGATGGTGCCCAGCGCTCCGGACCCGCCGCCCACGACCACGACCTTGTCGCCGCTAGTCACGCTGCACTTGAACTTGGGAATGCGGTTCCCCTTCTTGATCGTGTCGGCATCGCCGCTGATGTATACGGCACCGTCGCGCTCGGTGGCCTTGAAGACGGGGAGTTCGTTCAGGGCCGGAGCATCCTCGACATCGCCGGTCTTGGCATTGAAACACGCTGCGGTGGGTTGAGATGGTCAGTCCAAGTGCAAGACACAGAACGGATGGCAGCGGGAACACGAAGAACTAATGTTACCTCCGTGCCAAGGGCAGGTGAGCTTTCCGTTGGTGCCCAGGACACCCTTCACGAGCGGAGCGCCGTAGTGGGTGCACCGGGGCCCGACCGCCTGCACCGTTCCGGCGGCATTGAGCAGCAGCACCTTGGCGTCGAGGCCCTCCACTTCCACCTCCTGCTTCTCGCCGGGCTTCAGCGATAGCGACGTGACGCCCTTGAGCTTGTATTCCTGAGCCATCTTTCTTACTGGAGCTGCGGAGAACAGACGTCGGATTTCCGGCTTCGGGATAACCACGAATCGTTGAATGAGAGAAGTACGAGCAGCAAACAAGGCAGCCGTCATCAAAGCTGGCAAAAGGAAGGAAATCGAGGTCGGGCGTGGCCGGATGCGAGTCGAATTGGGTCAGCACAAATCAGCGTGCCCTCATGCAACATGCAACGGAAGGGCCAAAGAGGTGCATACGAGCAGGAGTAATCACAAAGACTCTGAATGGTCAACTGCGATTCCAAGCTGTTGTGGTCCGTCTCCCTGCGAACGATTGGAGAAACCGGTGTCGTCATAGGAGTGGGGCAATGCGGGGCAGTCGCAACCGCAGCGGTTGAAGAATGAGGGGTTCGTGGGAGTTGCAACTCGATGCGAACGGTCGAACCTGAGTTGGTGCGAGGTTGAAGCCAATTCTTGAACAGACCATCACCTGTAGTGCTGAGACTCACTCAGGACACACGGGAGAGGACAGTATAGATCACAAGAGTTCGAATCTGTGGCTCCAACTTGGCTACATCCATATCCGATTCATGAGTACTCTGACAGTCCGACTCAATCTTGTTCGCTGTGCATTCGCCCGAGTCACAATCCACTCAACAGTTGCACTCTACCTAGGTATCTAAAAGGTTTGAGAGCTACCTACCTACCTCTACGACGGATTCCTGGAGACAGCTAATACCTCGATGCAGGTCTAGGTATAGGGTTTCAACATGACAATGGCACGTCTTCCTAAGCGCACCTGATCCCATTGCCAATGTTCAGGGGAAGTGCGAGTCTAGCAACTGCGCTGCGTTGCAAATCACGACTAGTACCTACTAGTACCTAATGTTGAGATCCCGCAGCTCCCGTATATCGCGTCGTTGTTGATAACAATGATGCAGTAGGCGGCAGTTACAATCGCAGAGGGGAAGCCGCCACGCCAAGGCCTACGCACATCCATGCATCGCTGCACACGAGATGAGATCCCGCCAGTGCTGGCCCCTGGAGCTGTAAAACGCCGAGACTATGTCTAGTCCTCGCCAAGTCCAACTGCCGCTTTGAGAAGCCAAGCCTCCCGGTACCTGCCAGTTCCAGCCATCACGTCAAGCTGCCCCATGATATCGTGAGGTTATGATCCGCTGGCATAATGGCACCGCAATCCAGTAATCCGCATGCATCGCCGAATCGTGCGGATGAGGGGGCAACACAAGCCCGGATCTCGGCCTAGCCACCTACCTAGCGAGGGAGCTGTGCCCGCGGCCGGTGTCACCAGCCCAGATTGCGGTTAGATTAAGTCGCCTACCACGTCCGGTAGTTCGCCACTCTGGGCGCTACCGTCCACGGCCTTCGTACTATGGCTACTATCTCGGCAGTCCTTGGCGCAAGGTTGGACAATCACACATGGGCAGCCTTATATAAGTTCTCATGACCCTTGGAGCATAGGAGCTCAAGATCAGAGCGTCCAGAACTTCCCACTCGATCCAGGGTTGTTCCCACTGCCTTAATCCCCGAGAAGCATCGCCGTGTACCAAAGGCTTCCTTTTCATCACAACCGATAATGGCGGTACGCAACGCTGCTGTGGCCATTGTGGCGGCCCTCGGCGTCGTGGTCTCGGCGAAAGAGGCTCCTGTCAACATGCAGCTCAAAGCGGAGTTGTACGACTCGGGCGTGGTCCACGAACGGATCATGACGTTGAAACACGTAAGAAGATTTCACAGTTCAGGATGCCGGTCGTTTTGTGGGAGTTGCAGTAGCTAAGAGACACCAGCGGGTGTGGGGCGAACTGGCAGCACAAGGCGTCTTCGACTCGACTCAGTACAAGAAGTTCCCCCAGAAGAAGGACTACATCCAGTGCAAGAACGGCGTGGCAGCCCTTGTTCCAGGCGACCCGACGTCCACCTTCCGGTGCAAGGACCTCGACCTGTATGACTTCAAAACCCACGCCGAGCTGGGCAGCTCGTCAGGGGCTGGGGCGGGGTCTTGGGGTTGGACGAGTCCCGACGGCCGGGAATTTGTCGCCATCGCGCAGGAGGACGGCACGGCCTTCGCCGAAGTGAGCAAGAAGGGCAAGCTCATCTACCTCGGCCGTCTTCCGCAGTACGACGCAGCACCGCCATCGCTGTGGCGCGAGATCAAGGGCTACAAGAGCTACATTCTCATCGGCAGCGAGGCGGTGCAGCACGGCGTCCAGATCTTTGACCTCAGCAAGCTGCAGAGCGTCGACCCGACGCATCCTGTTGTGTTCAGCAACGAGAAGGACCTGGCCGGCTTCTACTCGGAACAGCTCCCGCTCGGCCGGTCTCACAACGTTGTGACCAACGAGGAGCTCGGCTATGGTGTCGCCACGGGCTTCCAGCCGCGGACCGGGCCGCTGCGGGCCGGTCTAGTGTTCTTCGACCTGAAGGACCCCTCCAACCCCAAGACCCTGGGTGGCACTGGCGCGGATGGCTATGTCCACGACGCCCAATGTTTGGTCTACCGTGGCCCCGACAAGAAGTACTACGGCAGGGATATCTGCTACGGCTACGACGAGGATTCCTTGACAATGTAAGTTCCCACTCATGATTTTGGCACGGAGCCAACGCCGCCCTTATCTAACTCTCGCTGCAGCTTCGACGTCAGCGACAAGCAGAACATCAAGGTCATCTCCAACACGTCCTACGAAGGCTTCGCCTACACGCACCAGGGTTGGGTGCTCGACAAGAACTGGCAACAGTACCTGATCGCGGACGACGAGTACGACGAGTACGACAAGCAGGGCTTGGCGGCCGACGGATACCCCATCTCGTACATCTGGGACATCTCATCGCTCGAGTCGCCCAAGCAGACGGGCCACTACAAGGGCTTGCGCAAGGGGATCGACCACAATCAGTTTGTCAAGTACGGGTTTTCCTACCAGAGCAACTACGGCCTGGGCCTTAGCATCCTCGACCTCCGCTCCGTGCCGAGGGACCCGACCGGGAAGGGGATCAAGGAGGTTGCCTACTTCGACATCCATCCCGAGGACGACCACCTCCCGGGCGGCGGGAACGTGACTTTCGTTGGCACATGGAGCCACTACCCCTTCTTCCCGAGCGGGTATATCGTCATCAACACCATGGATCGCGGCGCCTTTGTTGTGAAGCCGTCAAGACGGTGGTAAGGATACGGTGTGTGGTATGGTTGGTCGGGAGGCTGTCAAGGACCTGGGCGAGGAGGAGGTCTACACTGGGCACTGAGGGACCCAGACCCAAACCTCACCAGATAGGTGATGCGCAAGACAAGGTACTATGATGACGGAGTAGCTCAGAGTGGCGAACATGCAAAATAGTCCATGAATACCAGCTTTAGCTTCACATTACCCCCGCTCTGTCCTTCATTCAACCGGTGGGAGTGAAAATACACCCCCTATTTCCCCAACGCCGGCTCGCCTTCCACAACCGCCATCCCGTGCATGCCCTGGTACTTCGAAGGTTCCGCAGGCCGCCAGCCGGCCTTGTGCAGGAAATCGCCGTCCTCGAGCTGGAATACCTCAACCTTGAGCGGGCGGCAGCACTTGATCATCTCCTTCTCGCTGTCAGCGCCGAATCCCCACAGCGAGAGGTCGCCTCCGGGACACGTGCCTGTATCCGGGTCAGTGGACTAGAATAACAAAGGCAACCCAATAGAAGACATACTCAGCGCCATTAACACATCCTGCTCCGCCAGGAACTCAATGTAATCCCCCCGCTGCGCCGGACACGGATTCATGAAATACCTCCCCCTTTCATCCAACCCGGTCACCTGAAACAGATTAATCACATCGTGCACATCCGACTCGGCCAGCCCAAAGGGCAGCACCGCCCGCGTCAGGTTCGAGTGGCAGTGGAAATCATACTGCCCGCCCCCGCTGAGCACCTCGTTGATGTACGGATCACACCGGGTGCCCAGCAAATCGTGCACCCTCCCGCCGTGCTCGTCCTGCCCGTACCACGCCAGCGAATCGGATATGATGGTCACCAGCGGCCGCATGTAGGGCAGACACGACCACAGCCGGTCGCCCGTCGACACGTGCGTCGCGTGCAGCTGGCGCGTGCGCGATGCCCAGAAACGCTCGCGCGGGTTGTGCGCGTTCCATAGGTTCAGGTCGCCGACTTGTGGCCCCTCCGGGGTGCTGATGCGGACGATGGAGCCCGCGGGCGCTTTCCACGCGCGCCCGGACCGGATGGGGAGGGTGAATTCGGAGAGCAGCACGCGCGGCGCCTGCTGGATCGCCGTGTAGAGGTCTTTGTTGACTGTCAAGGGCGAGCCCGCGGTGGGCAGGTAGGCTGGCACCGGGGGAGGGATGGGTTTGCGCGCTTGCAGCCGGGCGGCGGCATCGTCTATGGTGGAGGCTGACATTGTCATCAGATGGCAGTGAATAATGGGACCTGATTTATTTATTAGGTGTCGAGGGTGATGCTCTACGACTCATCAGCAAAAGACAATGGAGACCTTATCAAACTAGAGGCGGCCGAACCCGGAGCTCTATCGGACCCATCACTCAGCAACCGGTGGACTAAATTATAAACCCCGCACGCTTCCGGTTCTATGGAATATCAAAACGGCATTGCCCGGCACACCTCAACTTTCCATCTCCACATCCTCAGAGCTGCGTGGAGTTGATGCTCTTGGTATACGGTAGCGTCGGCTGGCATCGGTTCAGTCGGTACACCAAAGTCCACCTCCCCTGCTCCCCAGCAGTATCGTTTCCTCAACCGGACTCTACTCCATAAGGTACTAGTAATCCATAGTGCATATACAGTACATCACTCATAGAACACCAACAGAGGCCACATGGACACCGTGCAACCCAATGGGAATAGCAAACCCCACCTCGGACCGTCCTAGCTCCGTCATAGTCCTCGCATCCAAACAGAACAAATAACTGCTACGCGCATGCCCGTCCAGGTCCATACTAAGCAGCACCCCATCATCTTCACCTTCATCATCATCTTCCACTCCTGCTCCCAGACGCGGCACAAAGACAGCCTGGCCGGGACTACGGCCGTACGGCACGTGCCAGTACACGGCGTCGCGCGTGAGCGTTGTCCGTCTTGATGATGCTGTCCATGTTCACCGTGCTGCGGCCCCAGGCGGCGAGGCCGTAGACATAGCGGTGTCGCCGCGTGGGTTGAAGCGTTGGTTGATGGCGTCCAGCAGGTTGCCCTCCCACTGCGACCTTCAGTCCGTCCCACTCCAGGTGAGAAAGCTGGGGATGCAGAGCAGCACGAAGCTGGCGGACAGTAAGAGGCTGTGGATGTACGCCGCCTTGACTGTGACATTGTGCCCCCAGCCGCGGATCACGGCAAGAACATCGCCTCGGTCTTACCCGTCGCGGCGCTGACCCGGAAGATGCGGTACGTGGCTCTCCGCCGCCTCGGCTCCAAGTTCCAGCTGAAGAGATCGGCCCGTGGCCGGATCGCGCTGGGCATGGTAAAATATAAGGCTACTGACCATACTCCGGTTGCAACGAGCAATCGGGGTCATTGATTTTATCAGGGCATGGGCGCAGGAGAACGGACCCCTGAGATCCGGGTGTAGTAGGACCTGCTGGGTGGTCGTGATAAAATCAATGAGACCCCGATTGCTCGTTACAACCGGAGTGTGGTCAGTAGCCTTATATTTTACCAGGTCGCCTGCCCCATCAGCTCGAGGCTGCGGGGGTCGACCTGGGTGAGCATCGAGCTATCGGTTGTGAGCCACACGTTCTGGGGTAGTACTGGTAGTGTTCCTCGGTGTCCGCTGCTGGCTTGGTCATTTGGGGAAGAAACACCTACGTTCCCGAGACCGTCGAAATTGGGAATCACGGCGACGTTGGGGTTCACGAGGAAGGACTAATCTTTCCCCCCTTCGCGAGCTTTCGAACCCGCCACGTGGCCATCATCCTGGAGAACAGGCCGAGACAGGGGTCACAGCGCTGGCCGAAAGTCATCAAGCCGCAGTTGCCCATACAAAACCACCGGGAAGAGAAGGAGCGGGAAAGCGGCAAGCGAGTTCTTGCTGCTGCAGGATTGTGACAACGAGCTTGGGATCGTCTGATCCATGATAAGTGGTGTTCCAGATGTGGATTATAGTGAGGAGCTGACTACCTGCACTTCAATAAGCTGAAAGCGCGTTGCAGCGGGAATACCACGAAGAGCACGATTCGAGGTTTTGTACATAATGCCCGGTTGGTAGTAGCCGGGTACAACGGCTATTATTAGAGTCTACTACTAATGTACTGCAGTACACATGTCTCTAATACATGACGAACCCCACTGCACTTGAGTTGTGACAGCCGGATCCTCTGCCGAGCTCTTGTCAACTAAGTGGACATCACTTCCGAAATCCGATATATCGGGGAATGCGGGGAAAGAACCGAGGCAACCCTTATATTATTATCTCACTGCCACATTCCCGTTGGAGCATCGTCGACCCAAAGACGATGAATACACTCCGAACAAATCGCCAGGGAAACAGCAGCACTAATTTTCACTTACACTCCAATTGCCAAAAACAGCCACTTCCACAATGCCGAATGAAGCTGAGAGCATCGCGGGAGGCCCCGTCGACGTGGCATCACTGATCGAGGACCACATCCTGCCCAAGTTGGATCCCGAATTTCTGTCGTACTATGCCGAAAGCCAGGCTCGCATGAGGACGCAAGGGCAGGGTTATGTCAACAACTACACCATCGAGTACATCCGCGCCCACCCGGAGCTGAGCCGGTCGCCCTGCTACCTCGACACGTCGGGCTACCCGAGGGTGACCGACAGCAAGTTCCAGTCGTCGTTCGACAGGGGCGTTGAGATTCCCGTGCGCATATATCACCCGGATCCCGAGAAGCATGGGCCAGGACCGTATCCTGCGCACCTGAACTTCCACGGTACTAACTCGCTTAACTACTACTTACCCACGTGATGATGTGTGCACTGACTGGTTGGCACAGGCGGCGGCTTCGTTCTTGGGGATTTGAACACGGAGGGCGCCCTCTGCCTCAGCATGCGTGAAGCGGGAGTCGTTGTTGTTGATGTCAACTACCGCCACTGTCCGGGTAAGAGTACCATCCAAGGACATGCCGCGCGGAACTTGCTGACGTGGGAAGAAACAATATTTGGTAAATCCTTCCAGGATGCGTTTGACGCGCTGAACTGGGTGAGATGCATTGCACCATCTAGTACTCTGGAATAGCTCTGCAACTAAACGTGGAAATGGAATCAGGCGCGGAGCTCTGCCGCGACACTCAACATCAACCCCGACTCCGTCTCGATCGGCGGCGTCTCAGCAGGCGGACACATCAGCATCGTGCTACAACATCTGGCCCGCGACGCCGGCATCCCGCTGAAGCTGTGCATGGCGTCCGTCTGCCCATCCACGGACGGGCTGAGCTACAAGTACTACACCGACTCGCCGTTCCCGTCCTTCCACGAGTTCCACCGCGGCCCCGTCCTGCCCTGGGAGCGTATCAAGTTCTTCGGGCGGATGTGCATGCCGCAGGACAAGACGGCCGAGCTGCGCAAGCTGTGGCCCGACTGGTGGTTTGCGCCGCTGCGCGCACCCGACTTCGCCGGCCTCTGCGACACCTTCATCCGCACGGCCGAGGCCGACCCGCTGCGCGACGAGGGCGAGGCCTATGCCATGAAGCTCGTGGCCGGCGGGAACAAGGTCACGCTGAAGCGCTACCTCGGCTGTCCGCACACCTTCATGTACATCGATGCCATGCGCAAGAAGCACGAGTATGACCGGGACGCCATTGCTGCGCTGAGGGTTGCGCACGGTCTCAAGTAAGGGCTGCAACATACTAAAACTACCGGAGGCCCGGATGGACACAGTGTTAGGTCCTGTGTGGTGCACAAAGTGTACTACTAATAGTGGTAGTATGTGTTCACTCAGACTAGGTAAAGAATAAGGTATAATGTCATTTACAAAGTCTTAGAGTGCGCAATTTGGTCGGCTCTCTTCCCTCATGAGAGTTTGGTATGTTGACAGCTCGTCGAGCATCTGAAGGACGATCCAATCCCACGTGGTACTTATGGCTGCCACGGGACTGCAGTAGGACTTCCCACATCCCTAGATTGGCATTAATTCCAATCTTGAAGATTCAGCGGACGGTTGCACCACTGCTTCAGGAGGCCAAAGAGGTAGTACCCGTAGTTCCCAGGCCGGCCGCCCACGCCGCCCACAAAACAGACCGGACGGACCTCCCTTGGCCCACCTCGGCGACCGCCAGGAATATCGGCAGGTACTTTACTAACTACGAAGGATTCCTCATAAAAAGAGAATATATGTAATTGTATTCGTATAAGGAATGGAGTTACATCTCTTCTAGGTCGGTCATCCTCAAGTGGTTGATGATTATTGTCTGCCCCCGTCACTACCAGCACAATATTCCAAGCTGTCAGGCGACGGGTCCCGGAACGTTGTAGGTCTGAGCTGCTAAGCTTACACCCATGTTTCGGCCACAGCCCTCGGCAGTGAGCACCTGCTTCGAAAGGGGACGGTCCTCGTATAGAGCAGATTTCCGCGAATTCTATTGCACACCGGATTAGCGAGGGTGAAAGTCATGAGAACGTAAGGCGGTCATCGAGGAGACAAGGATCACAAAGTCTGCTACAAATACTGCAGCTCCACGTCCCCGGCCTTCTTTGTCATGGTCTCTGTTTTATCCTTCGAGTTCAAAAGTTCCGCATCTGCCAACATCTCCGACCTCTCAGACTCCACCATCCCAGCCAATCATCAAAGAACATGAACCTCACCTTCCTCCTTGCCGCTCTGCTCACCACATTCCCCGCCGGACTGCGCGCCGAGCAGATCTTCACCAACCGCGGCACGCTCTCCGGCCTGAAAACGCAAACCGAGCACAACGGCGAGCTAAAAGAAGACAGCTCCACCTTCTTCGACCAACCCCCCTCCCTGGTGATGACTCAGACCTTCGATCCGTCCTACACAGGGCGGTACCACTCCGAGGTGCACATCGCCAACGGCTACCGGCACGGCGACAGGCGCTTCTACGGCTTCGCCTTCCGCCTGGCGCCGGACTGGCAGTTCGACCCGCCGCAGAGCTACAACCTGGCCCAGTTCATCGCCCCTTTCCCCGACGACGACAGCCGCAAGTGCGACGCCTTCATGCCGAGCACCATGGTCTGGGCCGAGGGCCGGCGGCTGTTCACGCGGCTCAAGTCGGGCAGCGTGTGCGACCAGACGACGACCGAGTTGCCGCTGGACGGCGTGGCGCCCCTCAGCGCGGGGGAGTGGCACACCGTGGTTCTTGGCGCGTCGTGGACCAGCGAGGCGACGAATGGGTCCCTGCAGGTCTGGGTCGATGGGAAGCAGGTGCTGGATCAGCGCGGGGTGGCAACGACCGTGGCGGAGGATGTGCCCTTCCAGTTCCGCGTGGGCCTGTACGCGAATGGATGGCATGATGATAAGGGGATGAAGGGCAGTCAGGGGGTTCGGCGGGTGTTTTATGACAAGGTTGCTATCGCCACTACGAAGGACGAGGCGGATCCGGAGAAATGGTGAGGGCGGGGTTCTAATAGTCCCCAGGAGGATGTTGGGGTTTTGAGCAGCGTGAGAACTTGTTTTTGAAGATGGTATTAGTAGTATTGGCATTACGGGATGGTGATGCTGGAGTATCTGTCGATGTCGAGTGTGTCTCAAGACCCTTCCCAGCACACTGAGGATCGCCGGCAACTTGAAGTCACTCGGGGCCACAGGCTACAACTAACAAGCAACCTATCAAGATGTTGGATATCTCTCTCCTTGATCACACTACCCAAGGATTAGTTAGCGCAATCTTATACCATTCCAATGGACCCCGTGAGATAATAATAGTTATCACGCGTAGGCTTGCTGTAACTGAAATCCCCGAGGAACCTCTCCGGGCGTCTCTTGGCTGAGCGGTGCCTAAGCCGGGTCGCCCCGCCGGCCCCCGTCACGGAATCGGGCTCTGGTGTAGATATATGACTCGGTTCCATGCTCAGTGGCCCGCCCGAACTTCCCAGTTCCCACCTATGGGCAGGGCTAACCTATATCCTCTGGGCTATAGTATGAGCCGGGTTCCGTCTAGTCTGGGCTCAAAGGCCGGTATGACGGAAAACTCTCGGCTTTCACCTAAACACCAGGCCGAGTTCCGACCGATGAACGAAGCTATGAAGTACCATCCAGCAATTCTACCATACTTAAGTGTAACCATTGACAGGCATCCTAACAAGACTGCTCTAATACTGTCACTAGAGTCTGTCATGCTGTGGGCATCTGTTCGAATCTTTAGGGCCGTTCCTTTCAACTCCCACACTACTGTTAAGCTCACAAGCACTATCAATGTGGCCCTCATCGTGGCATCAATCCCGTGTCAATACTAACCTCGGTAAATCGATACTTTGATGCCCGGGCTTGATGTTACCCTTACGGATAGGTTACTGAGGTATTCCCCCCAGCCGAGGGAGGAGAGCCACCACGTGGTTGATAAGTGTATATCGCCTTCCGATTTCAAGCGGGGGCAGGGCAATAAGCACACAATCACGAGGAGGTGGGTAGTATCTCCTAGCATCACCAGCATGGGACTCTGGCCGTATTACAGTCGTGGAGAGAGCATAGCACAACCGAGTACTACCTTATCCATCAAGGTAGCCTCCACTTTCATCCACACAAGAGATGGGGCCGGACTCCTTCATTGTCCAGCATTACCATCTCATCTTTCAATGCGTTGCTTTCTCTACCTAACGGGAAGAGAATAGGGCAATATCAAGTTAGAGCTGGATTTGTTGTGGTAATAGGGACAGTTACTGCCCGAGCACTGCTGGTAACAACCCTTCTATATCACCGCACCACGATAGCCCACCTAATAAATCCCACAGAGACACTTCCAAAGAGCTTCAGCCAGATACTACGTAGCTAGTGATAGTGGGAGACTCCGGTAAATGCTGTCAAACGCTGTCTCCCTGATCCATTCGCCGAGCCAGTCACCTCAAGACTTAGGTATATGACTCCATTCAAGGTTTCCGCTCGGGCAATGCCTTGTTGTCCATGCTCCGCTTGACATAGGGTAGCAAATCAACGCATGTAACCGTGGCAAGTGGATTGTTTCCTGGGCTCGATACGAGTGCCAGTTGAGTGCTATGAGCCATCAAGGTACCTACCGTATGGTATGGACAACATCGAGGATACCCAGAGCAGCGACTGGAACGATGACCTTACAGTTAGTAAAGATGAAGTGTAGCATCTGTTTATAAAAGGGAGACGAACCCCCCTCACCTACCAAACAACTCAACCATCACCACCGCTTCCTGATCCTCAGTCCAAAGCGCCTGTCATCAAAATCACGTTTTTCTTCCATTCTCTTCCCAGATACTCGTCAATCAAGACAACCATCAAAATGCGTTCTTCAACAATCCTCGCTGCCACGCTGCCTCTCCCTTGGCTGCTGCCCGCATCATCGGCATGACCGCCCCTGCCGGCATCAAGCCCGGCGCGCCCTTCAACCTGACCCTCGTCGCCGGGCGCAGCTCGGAGCCCAGCCAAGAGATCTCCGTCTCCTGGGGCTACACCTCGGCTGTTGGCGGAAACGAAGATTACGAGATCGGCCAGTACGCCACGACGCAGTATCTCGGACCGGACAAGTCCAACACCAAGGAAAACATCGTCATCGAGGCCGTCGCGCCCCGGGAACTGGCCAACTGGAAGGATCCCTCGGTTGTGCTTACCGTGGCCGTCCACCAGGCGGTGGGCAAGACAGCCAAGAGCGTCGTCAACGGTTACATTGTCGAATTCAACGTCGCCGACGAAGTTACCGAGGAGCAGGTCGTCGGCAAGGACGGCATAGGCTGGAAGCAGGACACCACTTGCCAGTTCCACTGGTAGATTCGACCGACCGACCTTGCCGACGTTTGACGGACGCTTGTTGAGGGATCTCATAGGGAGGCTAGAATGGGAGGATCGGGCAAAATGTCATGTCATGTCATACCAGGCAAAATATGTGGTCTTACAACTTGAACTGCTATCAACCCAACACTGGGTCCTAGACAAATCCTTCACTTTACCCGCATACCGCTAGGGTTCAAGTGCCTTGTCCTTCTGTACGGTAGCATCTCAGCTGTCTTTCTTTTGACATTTTGAATATATGGCCAATCGGTGACATCATCACCCTTTGGCATTAGCCACTAGATCCAGTTCGGGGCTCGCTTGGTGTTCCCTGTCGTACAAGTCTAGTACCTAGTATCCATGATGTCTTCGGCGAGGTGCAACACGAGCGAGTGGAACTGCCGAGGCAACGATTCAGCAATTTAGGCTACTAAACGCTGGCTAGAAAGGGATATAGTGTGTTGGGTACAAGGTAGGCAACAAGTGCACGGACTATTATACTACGCCGGATGATGAACAACGGGTGGTTACGCAGGGGACCATTCCGTGGAATTACTCAGAGACGCTAACTTAGAGCTTCATGGTGCAGGTTAGATTCGTCTTAGAGTACCATAACACATCTTTACTGCCAGTAAGGGAAGGGAACCCATGAGACCTGACGACAACTTTCGGATAGTACAACCCCTAAGTCGACCCGAAAGATCTCAATTTGTTCAAGCACTCCCCTCAAACAACCTGGGACTAACGATCAGGAAGTAAGGTAACACAGTCAGGTACTCCACAACCATATCATCACCATGGTAGGCTGCTCAGACGGCAGAGGTATGCTCCCTGGCCTCAGCGGTAGGGCTCTTTTGCTCCCCGCTGGGCCTCTCGTAGCCCTCCCCGTGGTTAACCACCTTCTCGACCGCGGCAACGGCCTTGTCCGCGAGCGCCTTGTCCTCGAAGACTGGGTTGGGGTTGCGGGTTAGTGTCACTTGTCAAAAACAAACAAGAAATGAAAAGAAAACGATGAAACATACTGAAGGCGAGCTCTTCCAAGGTGCGGCCGAAGGTCTCGGGGAACATGAAGTAGACAAAAACCACTTCGAAGGCTAGCCAGGCGCAGTACGAGATGAGATAGCGCCAACCGACGTCCTTGAGGCCGATGGGGTTGACAAAGGTGGTGAAGAAGCCAGCGAGACGGCCGAACAGCTGGAAGATGGCGATGCCGCTGGAGCGCTCGGCGTACGGCCAAACTTCGACCATGTAGGCTAGGTGCAAAGCGGTGGTTAGCATAAGGTATCGGCAGGTTCAAGTGCTTTGCCGGCGGCTTGGTGACGAGGCATTATAGGAGACTCACTGTAGGTCAAGGCATTGTAGCCCATGTTATAGCAGGGCGAGTAGGCGTAGATGAAGAAGAGCGTGGCGACGTTGGCGGCGTTGTTGATGTGGCCGGTCTCCTTGCCGGTCTGGGCCTTCTGCATCGAAATGGTCCAGGCGATGTAGCAGAGGAGCAGGCTGCAGGTGCACATCAGGTACATGACGCGGCGGCGGATCCGGACCACGAGCAGGGAGACGACGACGCCGCAGAACAAGCTCCAGCAGGCAATGCTGACGTTGATCTTCTGGATCCAGATGGTCTCGGTGTAGCCGATCATCTTCAGCAGGTCGCCCAGGTAGTACGAGATCAGCGTGTTGCCGGACCACTGCGTGAACAGGCCGAGCATGGAGCTGATCAGCAGACGGCGACGCATGCCGGGCGTCCTGACAAGGTCCATCCACGACTTCTTGGACGTCTCCATCTCGAGCCGGATGGTGGCCTGCATCTGCGCAAATTCGGCCGCAACAAACTCCTCGCCGCGGTCGCCTTCTCCGTGGTACTTGGCCAGGATCGCCCGGGCCTCCTCGCCTCGGTCCTTCGTGATGAGCCAGCGGGGGCTCTCCGGGAGGAAGAAGACGAAGGTGATTTGCAGCAGCGAAGGGCAGATCTGCAGGAGCGAAGGGATCCTCCAGCCCCAGTCGGATGTGATGTTGTTGGTGCCGAAGCAGATGGCGGCGGCCACGATCTGTCCGATGAAATAGGAGACGTTGAACAGAGAGGTCAGCACGGCCCGCTCCTTGGGGTACGCCAGTTCGCCGATCAGCGAGGAGCCTGAGACGATGCACGTCGGGATGCCGAAGCCGAGAATCATGCGCGCGATGATGTACATGGCGACGTGCTGTGCGAATCCCTGGATGATGGCGCCGCAGACCATGACGAGGGAGCCGCCGAAGATGGACCAGCGGCGGCCGAAGCGGTCGTTGATGATGGGGATGAAGGGCAGCGACAAGATGGCACCGAGCGAGTAGGAGGCGGCAATAATGCCTTTGAGCGAGCCTTGGGGTTTGTCGAAATCTGTGCGAGGCGCGGGTCAGCCGGGCCCCCCTACCTTAGGTAGTCTTGCTGGATGGACATGGCAACACAGCGCCGAGACTGCAACAGAGAGGCTTTTCACTCACACTCGTCCCAGGCCGGAACAATCTGAAGGGCGTTGATCATTTGGGAATCAAACCCGGACGTCAGCTCGATGCCCATGCATGTCGGGAAGAGCATCAGATAGAGGAACAAGAGGTTCGGCTTCTGGTAGAACATCTTCTTGTCCTCGTTGGCAATCCGCGTGACGATAGGGTCGGATTTGCCCTTCTCGGCAGCCGTAGCTGATGCGATCGCCATGCTTGCAAATCGCAGGTGACTGTCGTCAGCCTGTTGTTGTTGGCGTAGTAGATGTCTGCGACAGGAGCCGTGTGAAGGAAGGAGACCTCGGGAAAGTCGACTCCTGCGCTGGGGGTCGGGGGGAGGTTCATCTTATTACGTTCTTTTTTAACCCTCGTCGCGTTCACGGGATCCGTCTAGTCTGGTTCTGGCTTTGCTGTGAAAGCGACCCAAGACGCCGGGATGCTGTTCCCACCTCCCAGGAAAAGAACACGGCAATCCGCATGATGCTTCCGTGTACCGCGTGTCAGCGTGCCATCGATGTCTGGCCAGCGGTCTGGGGGGGCCCACGCGGGTTGACAGGGGCAAAGCAGGGATGGAGGTAGAGTATCCAACGTACGTTAATAATGTACCTAAGCGCTGACTCGGAGCGACCCCCGGATCTGTCTGTTGGACGCTTCGATGTTTGTGAGACAGGAATCGAAGCCAAGGCCCAAAAGTTCCACCTCTCCGCATTCCACTAAGACATCTGAACTCCTTTAGTAGCCGTGCACCCGCAAGTACAGTACCAGTAGCTAGTAGCTCCCGTGAGCGAGAGGTGCTGCTCGACAACCCAGCCAACCACAGGCAACCAAGGGTCGAAGTAGGATCTGGGGAAACCGGTACCGACCCCCTAGCACAACCCTTGGCACAACCCTTGGCATGCGCTTGGCAAACGCGGGGGGACAGCCTCAAGCCTGGCCGTCTCGTCGCCGCATTGGAGGAACGCTGCTGGGCGCCCATGTCTCCTCCGCCGGATAAAAAGGATGAATACCACCCTGCCATGCCAAGCAAGAGTCCAAGACGGCTTTTTCGCAATGTCGTGCCGCTAGCGCGAGCTGAGCCCTTTGCCTCTCCTCGAGTCCTCCGCGACTGGCTCCAGCGAGCTTCCCATGTCGTCTCGTTCGGGCGTTCCCCCCGTGATATCGGCAAGCTTGCCCCGTGCTGGCCTCGTTGCTTGTTTGCTGAGGAAGCTCTGCAATCGGCCCGGGAGCAAACCAACAGAGCGACAAGTCATCAGATGACGATAGCCAAGAACAGGGGAGGGGAAAGGAGAGGACGAGTCCGAGCTTTCAAGGCACCTACATGCTAACTCGTTCCGATGGACAAAGTGCGAGGACATCGGACTTCAAGCTACCCCGACTTGATTCAAATTCACCAATCTAGGTACACTACTTCGCGTGCGGGGGGGACTCTATTCTTGCCGTTTATGCAGGGACTATGTTCCGGTGGTACTACTAGTACGTGTTGCCAATATTGTATGAACGTTAGGTTGAACTAGGATGCCCCATCGATACCCGTTGCCCCCCAGAAAGGTCTAATTTCGACACCCAAAGGAACGGGTTCGGGTTCGCCTTCCACGTCTTCGCGTCTCCTATGCGGATAAAGCTGCATTTGTCATGATCCGACGTCTGCACAGTACTAGTGAAGTCCAGGTTTCCGCCCGAGCGCCACGGGTATGGTATAAGCGCTAACCGTTAGAATGGCCTGTTTTGTTTACCGGTATTCGAGTCCAGTCCAAGCACCCCCACCCAGCAGCGACGGCACACCATGTTCTCCTCTATCATGGAGCGAATACTACGAAAACATCCGCATCTTTGGAGCATCCTGGTGAGGAATGCCGCTGCCTGATTATCCGTCTGTCAACACGATGCGCCAAGAACCACGGAGGATACTTCTGTGCCCAGAATTACATGGCTTGAACTGTTGGGTCCCTGGGTGTTGAACATATTAATTGCCAATAGCTTGGCTTATGTTCATGTAGATGAAGTGTGCAGCCAGTCCAACGCGTAGCTGGCCACTGGAAATTCCCTCTGGATCATCGGATGAATCGGACTTTGGGGACGATTATCCAAACACAGCCACGTCTTGCCCTTGTCAAGCCAGCTTGAACTTGCTTAATCCCTTGGGTGCAGCCGATATCAGAGCACACAGTCCCTTTCTCCTAGTCACGATGCCGACATTCAGCTGGTAAAGCACGGTGTCATGCTAGAATGCCTGGCTGTGTCAGGGCCATCCAGGTTTGTAGTGCTAGAATGTCCCGAAGGTTGATTAGGAATGGTCTAAGTACTAGTAGGAGATGGATCAAATCACGAAAGAGATTGCTCCCTGCAATATAGCAGCCCGATTGTTATAGTTAGGTAGTGTACAATCCGTCGTAAAGATGTCCATGTATATCAGCCCTACCTCGGCTACTACACACTGGCGTCCATGCATGTGGTCTTCCTTGCTACGCCTCTCCAGGCGAGCCTTATGTTAGTGGTGTTCAAAGACGCTGAAATCAGGGGCGGAGACCACAAGATACCTAGGCAGCTACTGGAAGTACCGGTACAGCAGGAACAAGGGGAAGAAGGCTGGAAACCAAGCTCTCCATGTACATAAGGAATCAAGGTCCCTAGAGTCTCGGATTCCTCAAGCATGCGCTATGTCCCGTGTGAATCCCTACTTGCAATAAAAGCGTTCGAGACAGGCTCATATGGTTGGCCCGTGGAACGGAAGAATCACTCGGACATGGTTGACTCGGAGTTTCCTCAATAGGAGACGATCTGGACAAGGGAGGGACCGTTTGGCTACGAGTGAGAACGATGGGTGTTGCTGTTCGTAGACACAATACACGAGCAGCGCCTACGCAAAACCGGATACATTGGATTGCGTTTAGGTCGACTTTCTTCCCTTTATTACTACTAGTAGTAAGTATCCTGCCTTTGGTGGTCCTTATCGTCTCCGTCACTCCTCGTCTCTCCGACTCGGCTAATACCGGCCCTTCTTTGACTTCTCTGGATTCGATTGGTGGCGGCCTCGCGTGCACCCAGGTTCGTCACCCCCGTTTTTCGCAGCATGTCCAGAAGAAATTCTCTGGGTATTCCTCGCGATTCTCGTCTTAGTCTCTCGGACCGCCAACATCCGAGTCCCAATCCGCCCAAGCGTCGTCGTCATAGTCAACGTCCATTGTACCTAGTTCTATGGTAAGTGCCCACTCCAACGCAGGGTTAATAAAAGGAGGATAAGTTGTGGTGTGTTACCGGTGTGGTATACGCAGTCTTTCTCCGCGAGGCCTTCCTCAAACGCCGCTCCGCATTGCACACAAATGCTGGCGGTAGAGGTAGCCTTGCGTTCTGGCCGCTTATTACATGGCTCACTCCAGCGCTGGGTGCACTGGCCTTGGCTTCCAGCATCGCAAGGTACTTCAGCACCTTGGCGCGGACTCGATCGTCATCGCAGAGGGCAGTGAGGATGGCCCGAACGGTGCTCTCCGAGGCGTTTTGTAAACGCTCCATTCTTCCAGGCAGAGGTAGATGTAGTTCGAGGTCGATGAGGCCACGCTAATGGCGCGTTTAATGCACCCGCGACCGAGAATACAGAGTAGGTAGGCGACAGGATCCGTATGGATGCTGGGCCAGATGACGCGCCAAGACAAAAAACAACGCTGTCAGCATCCGAGAGCGGTGTCGCGAAATAACACGCAGGCACGGTACGTTTCTTACTGTGCGCGTCTGATCTCTTGCGCCACGAGGACGCCCATAGAACAAACGGCACTATATATGATAATATTAACCTGGAAGTAGATCGATTCTGCTCTGTACACTGCTTATATCCAATCCTTTCTTCGCCCCCGTAAAAGCTGGCAGGGATTCTCCCATCACATGTTTTCTCTGTTCCGTCGCCAAGTTAGCATTCTCGTCTTATTTCTGCTTCCGGTCACAGAATACTAACACGGGTAGATCTGGACTTTAGGTTAGGACTAGTAGTAGTAGTAGCACTCACATATCGCCTCACATATCCTCCCGAATCTTGCAATTCGAGCAGATAGAATGCGAGCACAAACATTGTGCACTGGGTAGGTGGGTTACCATCCCACATTGACACTTTTAGTCGGGAGTTTTGTAACTGGCGTTAGCAATTGCCCATTCCTTTCCCATGTTTACAACTACTACTAGTAGTAGTACTGAAAAGGGTGAAAGCAACGAGCACTCACGCAGGACCACTTTTGTTCTTGCGGCCGTTCCGGCTGTTCCGGGCGGCTCGGAGCTGTGCCTTGCACCGGCCACGCGGCGCTGTATGTCTCGGACGGTCTATCCGAAAGCGAATTGGTCGGCCTCGTCGGCCCTCCGTATTCGTGGTCTGCGTCGCTCCCTCCTGCGCTGTTGTACAGTGCCGACCACGATCGGTACGGGGTTGACGAGACGGCGGTAGATGCTGCCGTTGAAACATGGTTTGGTGATGACGACGACGATGTGGATGCAGGACTGCGCCGTCTCTGTTCATCGACTCTTGACGCCGCAGATCCCTTCGATGGCATCTGATCAGACTGCCCGGCTCGTCTTGTTTCCAAGGTGCTCGAAGCTAGCCTCTGTGATATGCCGGAGCTCGTGCCCGCGCTGACAGCAACGCCATCCTCGTCCCGCGGAACATGTGCTGGGTCGGCACGAGATCGTAGACGGGTCACCCTCGTTGTCCTGCTCTCGCGGGTACCGGTATCCGCTGAGAAGGTCATAGCTGGTCCGGGGTCTGAGGATGAATGACCACCCTGATGCCCGTGATGTTCGGACCTTTCACCTTTGCTGTCGGACGGTGTGCGTTTGAACGACTCGGAGGACTTGGTGCTGTGGCTGTGGCTGGCTGCATGAGGCAGAGATCTCGCAGTGAAAAGCCAGGCCCCGAGCCCGGCCAGTACACAGATCGCAAGCACGCCGGTAACCGAATTTTGGAAGACCAAGTCCCGAAGCAGGGTCAGGATCGTCAACATGCCAGACACGACCCTGGCTGGGGCCCTTAGAACCCGGCCAAGTGCGCTTTCGAAGACCTCGTGACGCGTGGGAAATGGCGAGGCGAGGATCCGCTCGCAGTCCAGATCGGACGATGGGGCTTGTGCCTTCTATAATAAAGGATTGTCAGCCCTGACTCGAGGCACACTCTTCTACCTACCCACTGTCGTCGATCCGATGTCTGAGTGGAGAGCAAGCCCGCTGGAACGTGGCACCCACCTTCAATTCGATACACAGTCGCTTGGTCTCCACGTCGCTCTGGTAGCGCTCCTCCTCATAGATCCCCTTTGCGTACGGAGTACTACTACTACTATCATCCTGCGGCTTAAACCTGTCGGCCAACCAGACTGCCAGGGCAATAAGAGCGGAGAGACAGCTAAAGATCGCGCCAGCCAGGCCGTAGTCTCCGCAACAGAGCCAAGAGAGGCTCTGTTGTGGATTCAGAATGTCGGGTTAGCACGTCTTTCGACCTAAGCACGACGCATGTTGCGTATCGAACGCCTAGGAAGGAGTTCCTCGTTTCCTACCTACCCTTCTCTTCCTCGGCGCGGGAGGGGCAGCTACGACAGGTAAGACCTGATTCGCCTGGGCCTGCCTGGGGTAGGCCGGCCGTGGTGGTTGCGGATGTGGGTTTTGGCCTCCGGCAGCGCGCTGGTGTCCCGAAGAAGTGGCCATCCGTACGAGTGATGCGCTGATTGCTGGGTGCGTAATACTCTGTGGCTCGCTTGAGTACTAGTAAGGTAGTAGGTTCAACGTAAGGCGGTCCAGAAAGCCGGCCGAGCGAAGATTCGGGGTGGGGTGCATTATATAGATATAGACTGCATGTTCGTTCTGAATAATTATGTCCGACCCCGAGTGCATATTGGGCGCTGCTGCGCCACCACTGAACTGCGCTGCATGCTGCCAATCGGAGCAAGCCGGCCTGTACATACCTACATAACAACGGGGCGGAGTCGATCCTTGCACACAGCTATGAGCTATGTGCATCGCCGCCATCCAAAAAACAATACATCGAGAGGCCTCTGGTCCCATCAGCGCATCATAAACCTCCTGCTCTCTTTGCATGTATTTACGCTTTGCCGGCACTATACTTTGCTAATCTCGAGTCCTCGACAAGGTCATCACCTCCTGATCCTGTCCCTCCCACTTGCCGCCGCCGAGATACAGATGAGCCCTCAACCCCCAGGGCCAGGAGAGCTCAGATGAGATACGCAGGCCGCAAAGGGATGGTGTCCATAATTGCCTGCTGCCCTGTACTACGGTTTTAAACATATTACAAGAATTTGCGCCAGCAGAAGCAGGAAACTGCGATGCCATTGACAGGACATTGATTACCTACTTGCTCGGCCTGCGCCAGAGCAACAGTTGAACCTCAGCGGGGACCACCGTCATAATTTATTGGTCTAATGGCCACCCACGATAACTACAGTATATATCAGGTATCGTCATCTCTACGATGATTCTGGGCGGCTGCTGTCCTGAACCAAGTCGAACCCTCATTCGCATAGCACAAACCACGCACTGAAGTAACGCTATCGGGTTACCAACTTTAACGTAGAAGGTGTTTTGAATTCTAGCAGAAAACGATGCACTTCTGCCTGATTCTTGCATGATTGGCTAATGCAGAGGTGTGTATTCCCCTCAGAAATCAGGCCTCGGCATCCCTCTTCATGCTTTCCGCGATCCATTTCACAGTGGGCTCAGCAAGTTTGTTCATCTCCTCCTCTGTCATCTTGTTGGTAGCGAGGTACTTGTTCGGCCCCGGAATATTGGCACCTTTCTGGAAGCCTGGACGCTCAAGCAAAACCCAGAACCACTTGGAAACGTTCGGGAAGTCTTCTATGGCGCGCAACCCAGAGAACCCTAAAGCCGGTTATGAAAAGATTCCACGGTGTACGCGCACGGGGTCAACACTTACTGATTGCAGAAACCCACGGCCAGATGGCAATATCGGCGATCGTGAGACGATCACCGACCAAAAAGCTGCATCCTTTTTTCTGAAGATGGCCATCTAGAACTCGAAGCAAGCGGCGGCTCTCATTGACGAAACGGTCGATCGAGTACTGGTGGACTCCTACCGCGGAACCTGTGGCAAACGTGAGACGGGGTTCCTGACCTCCCGCGTGTTCTCTTACGTACGAGTGAAGAAGTTAGCCTGGCCTAGCATCGGTCCAAGGCCGCCCATCTGCCACATTAACTACGGAAGAGTTAGCCGGAGGTACTTCAGCGAGATAAGCCAGGCCTATCAAGATATTTCGATCCCTTACCCAGCTAATTGTCTCCCAGTGCTCCTTGGTCGCGTAGGGATAAGAAATCAGGTGGTTCTTGTCGTATGTCGCCACTAGGTACTCCAGGATAGCTCCCGACTCGAAGATCTTGAGCTCCACGCCGTCGGCTGTCACGTCGGTGATGGCCGGGATCCGTCCATTGGGGTTAATCTCAGTAAACCACGGCTCCTTTTGCTCGTTCTTGAACATGTCAATCTGCACCAGCTTTGCAATGTGTCAGGCTCATCACTCGGCCGGGGGAAAAGTGTCACGACAGTACCTTGTACTCAAGTCCAAGCTCCTCCAGAGCGATGTGGATTTTCAATCCATTAGGTGTGCCCTCGCTGTACGCAGTGATGTTGGTCTTGGTAGTCATCTTGAATTATGACAGTTCGCTCGCTTCAGGGCATCAAGGTCTGGCTGCTGTTTGTGCAGCAGGAGGTTTTAGTGAGAATTTCAGGGCGCCAGGACTGTGAACATAAATACTCGTACTTCAAAACATCACACGCCCTGCTTGATAATGTGTCAACGTGATCTAAGTCTCCGCGGCACGTTTGCTTGGAGTCTGACAAATTGGACAGCATCTCGTCCCCAGTATCTGATGACAAATCGATATCTTCCGTATGATACAAAGGAAAAGCCTCAGTCTAAGTTGCTGCAAGATCCTAGGGACCTGATGTCCGATCCGTAAAAGTGCATGAGGCAAGTCTAAGAATCCACCGGCCGTTCAGCGTGCTGGAGGATCACGAAGAAGGCATTGATCGACCAGGGGCCTGTGGACCGGGTTTGGCTTGGTTTGAGGGCCATCTGTCTGCGAGAAAGGACAGGCAGGATGGGCGTATGACTGCTATCAGGTTGTGTTTTTGGGCGGGCGATATCACAGTACGTCTAAAACCATGTAGTAGTTCCTGCAAGGTGCCAGGGACCAGATGCCTAATCAGGAAAAGCCCCAACATACCTTTGGAGCCGGGCGGATTTGGTGTGGGGCCAATGTAGAGACGATGGGAGAGAACCTAGCTCGAATCTCCGTTGATGACTAAGGGCTCGTAACGACGATTATCCCCAGCACCAAGAAGCAATCTCATGATGTCCGTAGGTCTCCTTTTTCTCACTCCCTCTGCCTCCTTCGGCCTTTGCCGCCCATGCCCCTTGTCACCCCCCAGCGCCATACCACCACCATGAGCCCCTTCAAGCAGCAACGACTCCACTGGGTACACTCCACCGAACCGACAGGTGTTGTTCGCCGTCATGATAAGACCACCATGACGAAAATCCGTCGCCATATCATGAAAGATATTGGATTATCACGACGCAAGCCCCAACGAAATCCGCAGTTCGTCGTCGAGATTGGGTCTCCTCCTGCGTTTGCCAATCACCCAGAAGTGAACGCTCTCTTGCCGCCCTTCTGGAGCCAGGATCCGCTCAGCGTCCTGGAACAACAGTGGCAAATGGACACCTTCTCGGCGTATGGCTTATCTTTGTTGGCTGCCGAGGGCAAAAGACTACTCTGCACTGGAAGTGTAGATGCATTGACTTCCGAGGGTTTCTCATTCCCGTTTGCTTTCACAGCGTCCGCATTCCTCCGCCACTTCAGGGCCATCTTCTCCGACCCGTCCGTGCTCAAGGGCATCTACCGCCAGTCATCTGCTAGGATCAGAGTCATGGCATTGGAACGCTCCTTGGGGACAATTTCGTGCATCAATGCGACTGTGGCGAATCCTAGCTTTGGTCTAGCGACAGGGGATCGTGTCATTTACGCCGTCCTGGCCGTCATTTGTTACAATGTAAGTGGAACGCATGGCTTGTTGTGCCGTCACTTTGTCTGTCGCTGAACATCGTTCCGTTATTAGCTCCTTAGCCTCGAGTTTCATCAAGCACGTGTCCATTTGGAAGGCCTTGGAGGGTTGATTGCTGCCAGAGGCGGGATACAGTCTCTGAAGGGTAACAATGAGCTGAGATTGATGATTTTCTGGTATGGCTAATAATCGGATGAGTCCTTCGATTGTAGCTAATATCCGTGTCCTAGGGTCGACGTCGCGACATGCTTGCTGTTCAACACGAGGCCACGATATTCGCTGCCCCTAGACCTCACCCCATCAATGTTCCACACGGACCCATCAACAAAGGTTTTACCGATACCGGTCTCGAAGATTCTTGCGACTGCCGAAGTTGAAGTCGGGGTGCGGCTGACTCACATCCCGGATTACGTAGCCGCCTTGAGCGAAGTAGCCATCATCATTGAGTCAGAACTGGCCGCGAGAGGGAATGCCTTGTGGAATGATGAGATCTTTCTGGGGTTACGAATCAACCCCCTGGCGCATCGGTTGTTTGACCGCATGGGACGAACTATCCGATTTTCTTCTCACTTGGATCAGATCTTGGAATCCATACGGCTAGGGGTCATCGTTTGGATTATCTGGACGAAACGCATGTGCCGATCATGGCCCGGCTCTCCCATGGCATACGTACCAGAGTTGCTGGGCATGCTCAGTGTGGAGTCCGGCTGGGCGGCAAATACCGCCTCGGGTGCTTCGGATGACATCTTGTCTGTGAGGCTCTGGCTCAGTGTTCTTTGCGGTATTGCTTCTTGTCACGGATCCTGCGAACGAGAAACTGCTGTAAGCCTGATTGCAGAAGATATGCATCGACTAAACCGGAAAGAATGGGGCGAGGTCATGGTGCGTGTACGGCAGATGCCCTGGATCAGCTCCTTTGAGACACCCTTGGCCGAAGTAAGAAGCCATGTCCAATTGTTTCACGTCTCACAATAGCCGCATTTTAGTTGGTAGCTTCTTTGGAAATAGATCGGAACTTCTCAAAGACGACAACTAGGAAAGAATCTTCCTTTTTAAACCCTGTCCAGCTTTACGATCATCAACACAGCAAGATAGCCCAATGGTGAACATGTTACCCATGCCCATGGATGCAGCAACCAAGCATCAGAGATCCACAACATACATGAAAGTAACGGGTGGGCTTATTAGAAGGGGGTCGTGATGGTGTGCAGCATGGACAGCTGGCACCGTGGCCCACATTTATACCCACCGATCTCAAGGATCAATGATCTTACGATTCCACATCCTTTTGCCGGAACACAGCTCACAATTATTAAGCCGTTAGTGAATATAAGAAGCGATACACCTGCTCCTGAAGTCATTTCGATCCTGTTCCCTCGAATATTGGGGTCATGCTCTGAGAAACTCCTTGTCTTACATCCTGAATCTATCTTTTCTCATTTCGACTCTAATACGGTTGCGTCGCTATTCTTGTACTAAACATGTCAACATCCTCAAGCCATCCAAAAGTCATCGTCGTCCTTGGAGCCACGGGACACCAAGGCGGTGGCGTCGTTCGGGCATTGCTCAAGTCCAAATCGTGGATTGTCCGAGCTGGCACTCGCGACCCAGGTTCGTCCAAGGCCCAGAAGCTCCTAGCCGAGGAGCAAAACGATGATGGGCAGTTGGAGGTTGTCGCCGCCAACGTGTACGATATCGAGGCTCTGCGAAAGGCCTTTGCTGGCGCCTATGGAGTCTTCGCCATTACCAGCGAGAGGCACCCTGACAAGGAGATAGTTGACGAAGAGGACATGCAGCACGAAATTGAGGCTGGACGTAACATTGTTCTCGCCGCCAAGGAGTGCAATGTTCAGCATTTTGTATTCAGCAGCCTGCCTGACATGATGCAAGCCACGTCTGGCCAGTTTCCTAAGCTCTACCACATGAACAACAAGCATGCCGTTGAGAAGATCGCCAGAGAAGAGCTCCCAGGAAGAGTCACTTGTCTCATACCGGGTTTCTTCTACACGAATCTACAATGGCGACAGTATTGTCGACGCCAGGGTATGTCGAGCTGTACCTCGTCTGACCCCTCCCCCCCGGCCCCCCAACCCACATAACCCGAAGAGATCGTTTCTATCGAAAAATAAGGAGGAAACCAAACTGACTTTCTCTCCGCTTCTACATGGCGTAGAGGACGGTGTAGCTAGGTTCTGCTATCCAATTCCATCGGACCAGGTGACGCAGTGGACGGATCCGGAATATGATATGGGCTCTTTCGCAGCAAGTGAGTTCAATATCCTATCTCGATACCAAGAGGACGGAAAAGAAGAAAAAAGAAAACGGCGATGAGACAGAACGGGTCCCCTAATGTGTGGTTTTGTCTAACCACACCTGCTACAAAACAGAAGTATTCAACTTGGGCGTCGATCGGACGCGCGGCAAGACATACCTCGTCATGAGCCCCCCGGTCACGCCGCAGCAGATCGCAGAGACCTTCACGAGAGTCACTGGGCAGCCAGCCATCCACTCCCCATCATCCGCTGAAGAGTTTGGCGATCTGACGGCTCCATTGGTCGGACCAGCTTTCAAAGAGGACGCCAAGCAGATGATGCAATGGGCCGCCATCGCTCCAAAGAGCAAGGTCGCCTACGGGGCGCTGGATCCACAGGTAGACCGCTCCGCTGAGGAACTTGGACTGACTGCTAGCTCATTCGAAGCGTGGCTGAAGAGGAGCGGCTGGACAGGACCGGATCGTGCGTAAATGGCGTCAAGCGAGCGCCAGTTTTGCTTGGACAAAAACACCGACGGCTGAGAACGGGAAGATGATTGTTGCAAGGAAAATGAATTCATGAAGTCTGTTGTCAGATTGAAGGGATATATTTCTTACAGACAGTTGAGAGCATCAGGGCATGAAGCCCAGAGGTAGCAGCATCAGCATCATCATTTTGATTCCCAGTGCGAAGAGTCTGTAGGTTTAAGAGACCTATCATCATGGCATATTGTATGTTCTGCTCCTGCACTGACTCGAGTCTCTCAGGTGGGAATGAGAGACGCAAGTCCTTAATGCTGTGTTAGTTCCATAATGCGCTCATTGTTCAAGTTACTATTGGTTAGATGCGGCAACCTATCGTTAGCAAAACCCTTGGAGATACAGTTGACTCGGATGGTGGGGGCGGTTTGACAGCCAAGGACTTGATCAGATGAATCTGCGCGGCCTTGGTGACGGCGCATGGGTCACGGTACTCAGGTGCGTATGGGCGGAGACTAGTATTGAGGGCAAGATGACATTCAGCGAGTTCGAGCATGTAAGGAGGCGCGGCGCGAGGTCCAAGTGTCTTCGAGTACAGGTAGTATGGATGCTACGAAAATCTTGTAGTCCGAAGATCGACAAGTTCATGCTCAAGACAAATCCTTGTTTTTACCTGCGGGTAATTCGTACGCTATGCATAGTACATGTAGAGCATGTGTGGACCACTCTGGGATAGGGCAGACCAAGGACAACCCCCTGACGTGGAGGAATGCACCGTGCCCGTGGAGAGGTAAAATACTTATAGTCTGTACATATCAAATCAGACCTCTGACCGAGAGAGAATCTGGCATCCGTGATGATAAACTAAAGGATAGAGATAGTCCTTCTCCGGGGATATATTCCAACAGCGGTCATCGCAAGGACCCATATCCGGGCCACTAATAAGAGCAACATTGCGCTTCAACTCACATCATTGTCGCATCACAGCCTGATCGGAACCCTACGTGCGTTCAGCTAATCTACGCGCGAAGGCGAGCACTGTGATTACGCGAAATCGGAAGACTCAGGGAAGCCTCTCTCGCTCTCGTCTTGACCCACAAGCTTACCTTGATAAAGACCAAATACATTCCCACCGCCACCCACGTCGCAAAGATGGCCGCCATGCCCCTGGCGAGCCGTGCATCAGCCATCCTCGCCCTGACCACATCCCGCGGCACCAGCCACTCCAGGACGGGCATGCTCGCCGCTGCCCGTCTGTCGTCCTCGACCTGCGGCAAGCATGGAGGCGCACCCTTGACGCCCGCCCGCACCTCGCCCCTCTCCCGCTGGTGCTGATCAATAGTCTCAGCCATACGCCAAGCGACTTTGTTATTAATCCTATCCCAGGTCGCCTCCTCGGCCTGCCTACGCGCATTATCGCTCATCCTTTTGCGTAGAACGGCATCATTCGCCAGAACCATGACCTTGTCCGCAAAGGCGGCCATGTCGGCGGGCGGCGTGAGGTACCCGGTCTCCCCGTCACGCACCGTGTCACTCGGCCCGCCTTCGTCCCGGGCCACGACGGGCACGCCGCTGGCCATGGACTCGAGCACCACAAGCCCGAAGGTCTCGGTGACCGAGCAGTGCAAGAAGATGTCAGCCGAGGCGTATGCCACAGCAAGAGGCTCGCCGGTGCGGAAGCCGGCGAAGATGACCTTGCCTTGCTCGGCCAGCGCCGCAAAGGAATCCTTGACCCCCGTCTCGACCGCCGCGTTTCGGTTCCCACCCACAATGTAGAGCTTGAACCGCAACCGGCGCGCATCAAGTTCCTTGGCAACGTCCGCGAGGAACCCGAACCCCTTTTCCCCGGCCAGCCGGGACACACAGATCAGGATGATCTCCCCGCCCGGCGCGATCTCCTTTCTGAGGGCGTCGCTCCTCCGCGCGGGATGGAATAGCTCCGTGTCGACGCCTCGCTGCAGGACCTCCAGCTTGTCGCCGCGCACGCGCCGCTGCTCCAGATAGCGACGCACAAAGCGGCTGGGGTAGAAGATGGTCTTAACGCTGCGGTGGTTGAACAGGAAGCTCTGCACGGCGGCGAACGCGAGCACGGCCAGGTTGCTGAAGGGCGGCGGGAAGAGGATGGCGCAGTACCCGGCCAGATCGGTCTGGAAGTTGCATACGACGGGAACCTGCTTCTCCGCTGGCCGCTGCCGGAGCTGTAGCATGACCTGGAATCCCAGCGAGGCCGGGGATGCTAGGTAGATCAGGTCTGGCGGTTCGCCTCCGAAGGCTCTCTTGTATAGCGTGGAGAGCCTGACGGGGTAGACGACGGAGAGTTCGGGGTTGAAGGGCAGCGGATAGCCGCGGATCCTGATCTCGACGTTTTGTCCGGCTCCAGCGCCGTCCTTGGGCTTGGGGGCGAAGGTGGTTTCGCGGGTGTGAGGAGCAACCGCAACAACGTCGGCCCCGTTGGCCCTGAGGTGGTTGACGAGCATCAATGTCGTCCTGGAAACGCCGTTGACGGGTCCGAGCGACTCGGTGCATAGCAGGATCCGCTTTCCCCGGAGCGAATCCGGGAACATCGCCACGGGAGCAGACCCCATGGTGTTGGGAGAAGAATTATGGACTTAATCTGATGCGAGTACGGCCGTAGCCAGAAGACAAAGCACATCGCAAGTGCAGACCTGTGCCGCTCCCTCGGGTGTTCAAGAGTAGAGTGGCCAAGATGCGCGGTGTCTACTCTCACGATCAACTCCGGTCAGCATTGTTGGCAATTTGGTGTTTGAACGTGATCCTGCGTGGCATCTGTGCCGCATGACCAAACCCCGAGGTCCGCCGCAGGGAAGGTGTAAGCTTTGTGTGAATGCCATGGTCTCAGGTCGACATGCCGCTAGCCACACCCGGGCGGTTCAAATTGAGGTCGACGACGAGCTCTCCAAAGAAAAGGGAACGTGTGTGGATTGTTTGGTCTGGGATGCCGCGTTGGCTTATCGCCAAATGGACCCCTGATCGGTGATAAGGTTAAATGGGGTTGCTCCGCAACGCGCGAATAGGGGCGCGCCGTTGCTCCAACGTGCTCCTGGAATGCGCCACAACGTGGTGTGCTTGACCTTGTCATCCGGTCGTCAACCCCGCCTTCAACATTCATCATTGCGAACCTCCAGCCGCGAAGCAATCGAGGCACGCACCGTGGCGGACGGGTAGCTGTCTTCCTCTCAAAGTGCCAGATGTCCTGATCTACTCTGCAGCCAAACGCATTCGGCAATGCAGGCCATACTGGTACACACTACGCTTTCTATGTGGGGATGATGCTGGTGTCAAGGGAACCCAAGGGGTGCGCTTGGAGGCGACTTGTCAGGTTGGATGTCATGTCGGAAAGTCATGCGGGATTTGACGGAGGGGGAGGGTATTTTCCTCGGATGTTGCATACCGTTATCTCTGTTTGCTGCCGCTACGAGCGCGGCTCATTCTGATTCCCGATTCGCGGCACCGAATGCCCTCTTCTTACACATCCAACACATCCAAACCAGCGTCTCTGCCGTACTAACTGCGACCTGTCCCCCTTCGCTCGCGAGGCATTGCCTGTCCCTTCTTTGCTTCCAGGCCATTGGGAAAGCACCATGAGCACCCCGTCGCTGTCCGTCGTCGACTCGGAAGAGGGCGTGACGTTGGACGATTCCATCGGCCCTCCTACACCAACGGACAGCTCCTCGTTCAGCCCCGAGCTCCGTCCTAGAGACGACTCTGCTTATTCGCCCGTGAAAGCGCAAGGCAACAATAGCCAGTTCTTGTCCTTTCCGCTGTTCGACATCACAACTCCAGCCACCTCAGTCCGAAACATCTGCTGTGTTGGCGCCGGTTTTGTTGGTGGGTGTTCCCCTTCACGAAACGGCAGACATTGTGTTTCGTTAAATAAGGTACTAACATTCTGAGTCTCGTAGGGGGACCAACCGCCGCGGTTATCGCGTTACATAACCCCCATCTTCGAGTCACGGTGGTCGATAAAGACGAGCAGCGCATACGGAGATGGAACTCCAAGCACCCCCCGATCCATGAGCCCGGCTTGAAGCACATACTGCGGATTACCCGGGACGGCTCAAGGGAGTGTACCTTCCACAGTGGCTCTACGCGGTTCCGCAGGGGCTCCGACGACGAGCGCGACTCTCCATTCCATAACGAGGGTGAACCGGGTGCCGGACAGTGCCAGTCGGATACTACTAGTAGTACTGGGGCAAACATCCGAGTTCCCGCAAGAAGTCCAAACTTGGTGTTCACCACCGAGGTGGCCAAGTCCATAAGCGAGGCCGATATAGTTCTGATCGCTGTCAACACGCCAACGAAGCGCCGCGGGCATGGAGCCGGGTCCGCCACGGACATGGCGGCCTTTGAGACAGTGACAGCTTTCGTCGCGCAACACGCCCGTCCCGGCATCATCATTGTGGAGAAGTCTACTGTTCCATGCATGACGGCACGCCTCGTGCAGGGTAAGGCAAGTCATCCGGGGTCATGCTTTGGAAGAAGTACCAACCCCTGACTCGAATTATTAGCTGGCCCTTTACCGACCAGGCGTGCCCTTCGAGGTCCTCAGCAACCCGGAATTCCTAGCAGCCGGCACGGCCGTCAAGGACCTGCTGCACGCCGACCGCATCCTCATCGGGTCCAGCAACACTCCGTCCGGGCACAGGGCCGCCGCCGCCCTCGCAGCGGTCTATGCCAGCTGGATTCCGCGGTCTCGCATCATCACCATCAACGTCTTCAGCTCCGAGCTGGCGAAGCTGGTTGCGAACGCCATGCTAGCGCAGCGCATCAGCAGCATCAACTCGATTGCGGCCGTGTGCGACGCGACGGGGGCCGACGTCGACGAGGTCGCCGAGGCAATTGGTGCCGATCCCCGCATCGGCGGCAAGTTCCTCAAGGCCGGCATCGGCTTCGGCGGGAGCTGCTTCAAGAAGGACGTTCTGAGTCTGGTCTACCTCGCCGAGACGTTGGGCTTGCCCGAGGTTGCGCGCTACTGGAGGGCCGTCACCGACATGAACGAGTTTGCCAGGACCCGGTTCACGTCACGAGTGATCAGCTGTCTGAACAACACGCTGGCTGGCAAAAAGCTCACGGTGCTTGGATATGCGTTCAAGAAGGACACGAACGACACGCGCGAGTCGCCCGCTTTGCATATCGTCCAGACACTGCTCGAGGAGGGTCCCAAAGAGCTCGCAGTGTTTGACCCTCTCTGCAACCCAGCGCAGATCATGGACGAAATTGACAGCATTGCTGGGCCAGAAGTGCTGCAGCGCAACGGTGGCCCGGTAGTTGTCTACACGGACGTGTACGCGGCATGCCGGGGTTCCGATGCCGTACTCATCACCACCGAGTTCGACGAATTTAGAAACCTGCCGATGCAGGTGGAGGCCAAGATGGAGATGAGCATAGCAGATCCCCGGCCGTTTGATAGAGATGAGTCAAACGAAAGCGACCTCCTTTCGCTCCACTCCTATCTTTTGCAGTCTCAAACCGCTGTCGCGACGGCCAGCGGACACATCATGCCCGAAGCAGAAAGCACGTTTGGGCGCCTCCAACCGATGCCACCTTGTCCCGACAACTGTCCCGACTGCCTTGCAGAAAAGGCCGTGGGGGCGGCTGGAGCTGGAGCCAGTATGAAACTTACACCCAAACGCCGATTGGATTGGAGGAAGATCTACTACCACATGAATCGGCCGCAGTGGGTGTTTGACGGCCGAGGAGTCCTGGATATCGCCGCGATGGAGAAGATTGGGTTTCGTGTTGAGAGTGTGGGTCGCCAGAGTCGTATATCATACTAGCAGAAGTGAGAGCGGAGAGGATAGGGGCATAATACACTCAGAGCATCATCTTTGCTTCTGGTTGGCAGCGACAAGTATCTGAACTGATGGGCCGAGGGGAACTAGTACAGTATTAGTACTAATATCCCGTGGTACGGTTTAATACCCCCATCGTACGTTGTTCTCTCATGCATTCACAACACACAGCCCGTTCAAACAGTTGCTGGAGCATACGTCCTAATCTTGATACAACCCCTCAAAGTCTTCTGTGCACGCCGTGGGGCACTTGTTACAATTCTTGCACTGCCAGGCTGCTGGATCCAATCGCGATGGCGACTGGGCTTTTCCCATGACACCACATGATACCCTTTGCCGAACCGCCAATTGACCTCCAGATTCAAATTCTCTTCGATTCCATCGTGCCCCCCCACCATTGCTGCCTTGCAGCTTCATCATCTTGCCATCCAATATATCTTATCTATAGACATCGATGTGTGGAGAGACGCAAAACCCTCCAACTGCCCTTTGCCCTTCCTTGACTTCTATTTTTTTTTATTCATATGCGATGTACACCTATCGAAGAACTTCAAAGAATCCCGGAGTTCCATACACCTATAGCGCCCTGCCAGCCCGAATATTCGCCTGATTCAACTATGGTCAGGCGACGGGCGACTGGGGTTTCGCGAATCGCACCTCACATGCTCCCTTACAGAAGTGTCGCTGGACGACGAGAACCTCAAGTTCAACGCCTTGTCCTACGTCTGGGGGGACGAAAGCCCTCAGTCGACTCTATGGGTGGATGGTATCTACGATAAGTATCTGTCGATCCGGCCAAATCTCGCAGCGGCGCTGGATCGCCTTAGAAGGAACATGATTTGGTGCTGCAACCCTGTGTGTCCTTGCCGAGTGGGTTTAACCCCTGGGGAGGAAGACGTCGCATGTAGTAGTATGGGCTGGGTGTACCCGAACTACCTCTGGGTCGACGCTATTTGCATCGACCAGAGCAACAGCTCCGAACGAGCTCAGCAGGTAGCGTTGATGCACGAGATTTACACCAAGGCTTCTAGCGTCATCGCATGGGTCAGTGAAGAAGACGAGTATACTGTTCCGGCACTCCGCTTCATATACGGCTTATCCTCTCAGTGGGACGAGAAAGGAGACGTCGCCTTGGACGCCGTCCGACATTTGGCACATAATTACGACTTTAAGCCATTTTGGGTTGCGCTCGGTCACTTCTTTGCCAGGCCTTGGTGGGAGAGAATATGGATCGTTCAAGAGTTCGGTTTGGCCTAGGAGATTGTCTTTGTATGCGGCCGGTGGGCTATCGAGTGGGAGCAGATGTGCAAAACGACCACACTTTTACTCAGCGACCAGACAGATCTCCTCGAAGAGGCGACAGCTACAACCGGTGACTACAACCACTTTCAACCGGTCATAGTCGGCATCGGTCAACTCAAGATGATCAAGAATTCCCGGCTTCACAGCCAACGAGATCGCTTTTATGAGCGTTATCAGTTCAACTTGCCGCCACAGTCTGAGTGGAAGATCTCGAAGTGCACTCTTGGTATGCTTTTATCCAGTACAGCACGCCACAAAGCCAGCGATCCGAAGGACAAAGTGTACGGCATCCTCGGCGTTCCACAGGACTTTGGGATTCCTCCAGAAATCGAGATCCGTTACGACTGGGCTATCTGCGACGTCTACATGCGTGCGGCTGAGTGGCTCTGGAAAGAAGATCAAACACTTGATTTCCTTGGCCGAACATACGCCGAGTGATTGTTACACCAGAAACAGCGGTTTGACTTGCCTTCTTGGACCCCTGAATTCACGATGCCGAGCAGTCATCAGTCCACTTTCCATCGCATGCTCTTTGTCCGCCCCAAAGGCAGGGAAGCGACGGCTAGCACGTTCAAATTTGCTGGGAACACCGTTGCCGCCAGCTGCGAGTTCGACTTCCACGCATAAGACCATCACTGTCACTGGGTTCCAGGTCGATGAGATCGGATGCATCGAGGACAGGATTAAGGACATAGTCCCGGATTACACAAGCGAAGCGATGACGCGGATTTGCAAACGGATATGTTGGGATCAACCTGACCAGGAATTCGAATCCGAACTAGAGCACTTCTGGAGAGCCTATTTGGGTCCTGAGCCCGCTCAAGCGTCTTCCTGGGCTGTCGCGGAGGTCGATGCCATGCCGCGACGCCTGTTAGACTTGAAGTGCTTTAAGACAGCACAACACAAATTGATTGGCATGACCGACGCGGCTGTCGGTGTGGGCGATGTTGTCTGTGGTCTCTTCGGGCTTCGAGTTCCTGTTATCTTGCGGAAGAACTCGGACACCACCGGTCCCAACACAGCCGACGTCCGTTCGCCGCAAGAACGGCGCTTGTTTCGCTCAAGTAAATGGGATCGCTGGCCTCCCACGTGTACGGCGCCAGCCCTGCGGCCACGAGTGCGTCGTTGACAACACTGTCCACAGGGATGTCGCCCTCCCACGCGGCAACCCAAGGCGCCGTGACGGAGACGGTGTCGATGCGAGCTTGCAAGGCGGCCTCGGATTCGGCTTTCAGCGCAGTCACTAGCTTACCCAAGACGGTGGCATCGTGGGTGCCGGCGAGCCCTGCGCTCCGTCGTAGCAACTTGATGCGGCAACCTCACCCGAGCACTTCTGGAATGCACTCCGGGACCAACTGCTTTCGTCTGTGGTGAAATTCACCAAGCGGTTTGGGGGCTTCTTTTCCTATTCCGACTTTATCCTCCTCGCGGCGGGTGAAGCGGCGCACCGGCCCGAGTTTCTGGACACCCTACGAAGCGTCGCTGAGAGCATTCCGCAACTACGAGTGGATTATGGTGTTACCAGCCCGCCGAAGGTCGAGCTTGTGATCTCGGACGATCCCACCTTTGCTGCTTCTCGCGGGGCTGCCTTCTGGTTCCGTGTGATGATGGATTGGTCGTATTGTGATGGCTTTGAGTTGGAGGACGACTCCGAGGATACCGTCTCCCAGTATGATCTAATTGGAGACGTCCATAGTGAGTTGTGACACGCTTCGACTCAATGAGACTAAGTTGGAACTGTATCGTCTATGTGAACTTTCTCCAGTAAATCTTCCCCAACAAGGGGCCAACGAGATCCGTCATCAGGACCTGGTGGAGATAGACTTTGTGGTGGTTGGCAACCCGGTTTGCAGTCCATATCTTCAGACATTCGCCCCAATCAAGGCTACAATAGCCCAATGGTCAACTCGGCCGTCCTTCCAGTGGCCTCGGTGTTCGGTCCGACATTCTCTTATTCCCGGACTTTCCGCGGACCGTCCCCGACCGCACCCGGGCTTTTCCTACCGAACTCGGCCGAAAAGGATCGCCAAAACTATGTCAGGATGCAACCTCACGTAAAATATCGGAAAGCATCTTGGAAATAACGGTGTCTCGCATTTTATAGCATCTAAATATTCGACTCCTGTTGTCCGACATTCACATCAAGTCCGTCAATGTCCAACATACAATGGCAACAGCACAACTAGCCGCACCCATCTCGCTTACGGCCCGGGACGCTGAAACCGACATGGAGCCATTGGCCCGGGCGTCCAACTTGCCGCCAATATCTCGCAAGAAGCAAGCTGCGGTGCTCCTCTCCGCCTTTACGACGATTGCCCTCACCATAGGGTACAACCAATGCTATGGCGTGTTTCAGGAGTATTATCTCTCGTTCAGCCAGGATGTGCTGGTGCCTTCTCCGGCCACGCAGACCTCACCGCCGACAGCATTCCTCGCCTTCGTGGGCACGCTGTGCTATGGACTAACCTGGGCCGGCGGCATCCTCGTAAACCCGGTGATCGCACGTATCGAGCATGGGATCTGGGGCCCGACCACACCCTCGACTCGGCTCTGGCGCCGCAGGGTGCTGCGCCTGTTGACGCCAAGAACAATCACCGTGTCGGGCGTGCTCATCATGACAGCCGGCTTCGCACTGGCCTCCTTCAGCCGTTCCATATGGCATCTCTTGCTCACACAAGGCTTTCTAGTCGGCCTCGGCATGTCGCTCTTGTACTTCCCGCTTCTAGCGCCTGCACCGGAGTACTTCACCAACCACCGTGCGACAGCGATGGGTTTCGTAAGTCCTCTGTCGAGTGTCGACTCAACTGCAAGGCACTCCCATTTCTCCATCGCGCTATTCGGAGACGCCTTCATATACTAATAGGCCTTTCACACCTCCCAGATCCTCGCGGGCGGCGGCATCGGCGGCCTCGTGCTATCACCTGTCATCCGTGCACTTCTTAGCTCTCTCGGCGGCCGTTGGACGCTCCGGATCTATGCCGTCTTCAACCTGCTTGCCGGCTTGCCCATCGCCTGGGCCGTCCCGCGGAGCCGCTTCGCAACCGTGTCAACCGACGGAGGACTGGAGCGGAGAAGAAACACGCACGTGTCACGGGCGCTGGCCGCTCGACCCACCTTTCTCCTCTCTGCCGTCGCCGCCTTTCTCCAGGCGGCCGGCGCACAGCTCCCGCTCTCGTTCATCCCCTCCTACACGGTCGTGCTCGGCCTCGGCGCCTCGACAGGTGCCAAGCTCCTTGCCGCCAGCAACGCCGTCAACGCCGTGTCGCGCGTCTTGACTGGATACGCCGGCGACCGACTCGGCCGGCAGAACACCCTTGTCTTGACGCTCCTCCTCGCCGCGTGCAGCGTCTTCGCTCTCTGGCTCTCCAGCTCCCGGACGCAGGATGCGTCGCCATCCGCTACTGCGCTGTGGCTGGCGTTTATTGCTCTGTACAGCTCCTCGGCCGGGGGATATTACGCGCTATTCCCGGCTCTCGTGGCCGATGTCTTCGGCATCCGGCAGTACGCAGCGGTGAATGCGTTTATCCTCTTTGTGCGGGGCCTGGGGACGATGTTCGGGAGTCCTGTTGGGGGTCAGCTGCTGGGCGCTTCGGACGAGGGGGTTCGGGCGTATACGAGTATCGCATATTGGGACGGGGCACTCTTGATGGGTGCGACGGTCTGTTGTGTGGGGGTTCGCTGGGCCGATGCGAAGGGCAAGGGTTGGAAATGGATTGGTTGATGGGCAGCACGGGGTAGTCCAGCTGATATCAGTGATATCCAGACTGTTAATGATGTCTTCTACTATTGAACTCCGGGACCAGGATAACGAGCAAGGAAATCAACAATTGCGGCACTCGAGTTAACGTGATTTATAAGCGAGTCGTGAGTATAAGCGGGCCGTGGCTTTTCCACTACCCTACAACAACAACCGTCCAAAATACAACAACAACAGTATCAACCAACTACAATTACATCAGAAACAGCTGAATCAGACGATTCTGCAGCCTCTCGGCAGGTACGGGCATTATGGCCAGGCTTGCCACACACACCACAGCACCGAACCTTCGTACGACCCCCCCCCGTACTACTACCTTCCGGCTGTGTATTTTCCACTACCTCCCCACCCACAGCCTTCTGGGCCAGTAAATCCTGTGCATCTTGCACAGTAAGTGATCCTCCAAGCTGCACGCGCGTTCTTTTAGCTCTGCGGCGCTTGCTTAGTGCCTCGTTGGCCTTGCGGAGCGAAGAGACCTCTGACCGAAGGAGAGCTACCTGGTGCATGACAGCCATTGTACCCTTGGCAAGTTGATCTACAGCCGCCAACATCGAAGTCGGAGAGCTGTTTTGATGGTTGGCAATGCGAGTCTTGATGAGCGTCGACTGCGATTCGGTTTCTCGGGGGTTGTATGGTGTCTGGAAGACCCAAGGTTGTACTATAGTAGGCTATGAGGCCGGGGGTATTGGTGTACGAAGCTGCACATCCAGGGTAGAAAGCACCCTCTCTGGATCGTACGGCACAAGGCCGGCCCCTGTAAAGCCACCCTATATATTGCTCTCTGTCATAGAGGCAAAGAAGGCTTCGCGGAAGGCACAGAGGAACTCGAGCTTGCTGACATAGTTAATGTTCGCGCGTATCAAGTTCTCGATTTGGCGACCGTACGCCCGCTTCAGCGGCCCGAAACAGCCAACGTCGAGTGGCTGGCACTTATAGGAAGAGTGTGCAGGCATACAGAGCGTCTTAATGTTGTTATCCCGGCAGTAGTTCTCGAATTCGATCGAGTGATAGCTCTCGTAGCCGTCGAGGATCAACATCCGGTATATACCCTTTATACGGGACTTTATATAGTAGTCGAAGTGCTTGATCCAATCGAGGCCTACTTCATTGGTAGTCCAGCCGTTATTGGTAGTCGCGATACGCCAGGCAAGTGGAAGATTGGCCTCGGTATACCAGTTGCTGAGATGGCACTGCCCGGCTAAGATGATGAACGGAGGGATAGCCCAGCCAAGAGCATTGACTCCCTAGATTACCGTTATCCATTCGCGATTGCCGGGCTGGGCTAGCTTTGCCCTACCATAGCCGTCAGAGGTTGTAACGACCATACCCACGCAGATAATACCCATTATAAACCCAGTCTCGTCGAAGTTGTAGATATCGTCGTCTAAGATCCCGAACTTGGCCTTGGTATTCTGAACAAGTGCAAACCACTCGCGAATAACCTTTGGGTCCTCGCACTTGGCCCTCTAGTAGTCGTACCGACGTACCCAACGCATCTTAAGCTCTGGCTTACGCCTGACGAAGTTATAGGCCCAGAGCTTGCCGACAGGGGACGCATCGCGTACACGTAGCAGTTGGTTGGCCATATCTTCCACACTAGCGAGTCTAGGTAGAAATACACGTCCAACTAGGTCAATAATATATTGAACAACAGCCTGCTCCTCGGATTCCGTAAGCTTCTTCGAATTGGCCGTACAGTCGCGTCGTACAGGCTTGCCAGCGCGTCGGTCCCTGAGGGTTAAAGCCGGTACATTATAGAGCCTAGCTACAGCTTCAAGCCGTAGCTGTTTGTCGCTCCGAAGAGCTTCGAGGGCTAAGACTACCCTGGCTTCTTTTGAGGGGGAGGGCATATCGGGTTATAGAGAAAATTGATGTTAAGTGGAAATGTAATATGTCGCGTTTGGAAAGCCACGGCCCGCTTATACCCACGACTCGCTTATAAATCACGTTAGAGAAGCGGTAAACATTTTCAGGGGTAGGAACAGAAATGATCACTGTTGTATTAGGTTACACTGCTACAGAACCCTGCGGGCAATGGTTCATACTAGTACTATCACCCAGCCTGACGAATCGGTGCCCCTTTTACCTCCACAAGCATGTCAAAGTCCCCGTCAAGCTTATGACGAACCGCCCAGTCCCGTATCCTATCAAAGTCCCTGCACGTGTGTGTGGTCGCTGTATTGCCCATCATCTTGGCATTGGCGGGACTCCACTCCCAGAAGATCGTGCTCGTGTCAGACCCGCACTGCAGCGACTGCCGGAGCGACTCAACGCAGTGCTCAAGGTGATACAGCGTGTCTGTGGCTTCGGGCGAGCCCGAGGAAACGTCCGTAGGATACACATCTGGGTACAGAAGCTTCCTCAGACGGTTGAGGCAGTGAAGCTGGTGGAACACATCCAGCTGCACAACGTAGAGAGACCGGTCTTGTGGTAAGGGAGTGGTGGCGTTAGGGAGCTTGCGAGCTGACGCCTGGCTTATAAGGGAGACGCCGAAACCTGGTCTTGTATTTAGTAGGCTGGTCCAGGGAAGGAAATATGAAGAAACGAGTTCCAAAAGGGAAGCAGGGTCACGTCAAACTTACCATTATACAGTTCTTCCCACCTGCCATTGACCTCGGGATCAGGGCCTTGGTATTCTGTGATGTCTCCGTGGAGGCCACTGCGGAAGACGACGGTTTTGTACGCAACGGCCTCATTTGCAGGCGCTGCGGAACATGTCACGGCAGTAAGCAACTCGCCTGCCGGGATAAGGTGCGAAGACAAGACATACAATAGATCTCTCCCGGAAGCCGGCTTGAATCGTGCTTGCCCCCGGGGACGATAACAAATAATAGCAGGATAAGGCCGGCGAAGACGAAATTGAGCGCCAGGGAACAACGCAAGGCTGTTGGTGGTTCCTGCTCCCGGCGATGTACGGACTCGTCAGGATCGCCGCGCCATGGAGGCCCCGAAAGGAGGTGCTCCTTGTCGGAAGAGTCCCTCACGTCCCGAGACATTCTTTCAGTTGCTATTCCCTGGCTTCAAGCTTGGAACTCGTCAGGATTAGAGGTCCGTTGGGCAACTCAGTCGAAGGCAACCGCTTGGGGAAAGGGGATAATAGAAGAACCAGATCACAGAGCTGGGCCGGTCGATTCAAGGGGCGATAGAATGTCCCGGCGAGCCCGCCGGGTATCCGAGAACTCGGACTCGACACAATGCATCGAGCAGCCGGGGACCAATAACCTTGCAAAAACGTCCACACGGTTGTGATCAGGCCGGTATTCTCTGTATCACCTTCCGAATATAGCAGGCCTCAACAAACCAGTTTATGTGCGCTGCGTGATGCATCAGTAACACGCCGTCCATTCCTTCTCGTGATCCTTGGCGATCCTTGGCGAACAATTGGGCCGCTCGGTCTGAAGTTGAAATGACCTTCGGATATGTAGTGAGAGTGGCAAATGAAGGGGTTAAGCTACGCTGGGTGTGCTGATTCACCGTTGAAGTGGCGCAGCGGCAGTGCCTATAAAGAAACAGACTTTCCCTTTCCCCCATTTCGAGCAGACAAGGACTTGAGATCTATCAAAGAGGACTAAAGCACCCAGGATTCTCCTCACCTTGGTCTACAGCCGTCTTCCGTCTTGTACGTACTGGACTCGAGCTCCTACGGATTAAATGCGCGGGCTAACAAGGACCGCACAGTGCTTACATCGTCCGACATCGCCAACATGAAACTCACGAGCATTGTCTCGGCCGGAGTTGCCGTTCTCGGTGTTGTGAATGCCGCGGCCCTGCCGGCAGGGTCTGATGGAGCCGTGAAGCGGGACTCTACGGTCGAGAATCTGGACAACCCGGCCTGGTGGGGCAAGAAGAGAGACTCGGATGTCGAGAACCTTGACAACCCAGCCTGGTGGGGAAAGAAGAGAGACTCTGATGTCGAGAATCTTGACAACCCGGCCTGGTGGGGGAAGAAGAGGGATGCCGAGGCTGAGAAAGCTGGATCGGTATTCTCCCCGACCGGAACGCCAGCTGCCCCCATGACAACCTAATTCGTGCCTACCTTGCCTATAACACCCCTTTCTACGCCAACCACCTGGTCACCCTCGGAGTAACACCTTGATCTTCTGGCATGGGGGAAAGAGGAGATAAGACTCGACGTGGAGAGAACTTGGGCCAAGAAGACTTGAAGAGCAGCACCGAGGCCACGGCGGAGGTGAAGTGCTTAACAGGCTGAACACAAACACGGACATGGTGTGAGAGTTTATAACCGGGGAGGAGCCATTGTATGCAGGCTGCGCTTGAAATCGCTAGACGGATCACTCATTGAACATCTACTACTATCATAGTATGTCTAGTAGGACAATACTACTAGTACCCCTCCACACGGTCCTACCATCCCATTCCCTCATCGTCGTCAGCCCCCCGTACCCGTAACATCAACCGTCACCAGGCCCGTAGCCATATCCGAAACTACTGTTGTGACCCCCTCCGCCGTAACCGTCACAGGCATCGTTCCGTACACGGTTGTCGTCACGCCGCCGACGACCAACACCCTCATTTGGCAATGCTTCGAGTAACAGCAGGGATCATCGAAGGGGGTCCCGCACAAGCAGCAGTCGTAGTTGGCACACCCATCAGCCGTCTTCGTCGTCGTCGTCGTGGTGCTTGACGAGCTGGTACTAGTATGGCATGTGCCCTGGTGGCAGCAAGGCGGCGAGCACTCGTCGCATACGTCCGTGATAGTGCAGGTTTTCGACCTGGTGATGGTGGTGGTGGAGGAGGAGGAGGACTTAATGGTCGTCCTGGGCGCCGAGTAGCCGACCGAGTTGGGGTCTTTGGGGTCGCGGTAGCCCGGTGGCGGGGGTCACCGGACGGATGGGGCGTGCACCAGTAGCCGGAGCAGAGGCGGCCGCCGCAGCCGGTGCCGCTCACGCAGGTCGGGGACGCGGTCGGCCCGGACATGAAGCTGATGGCGGGACCGCCAGCACGGGCGCTGTCGGCGGCGATGTCGGCGCTCAACACGGCAAACACGGAGCTGCCGTACGCGGCACCCATGTCGGGCGCCGGCCATGCCTCGCTGTACCACGTCCCTACGGGCGCGATGACTTGCGTGCCCACCTCGACGTTGGTCGACGTGGCAGACGACTGCGAGTCCCGGACGGAGCAGCCGGTGATGGTCTCGCAGTGCTCCGACGTAGACGTCAGCGTGGTTGTCGTCACGCCGTGGCTCGTCGTCGTGGCCGAGAAGAAGGTCGTGGTGGTGCACAGCTGTGCCGTCTGGGTCTCGCACTCGGGCTGCTTGTCGTCGGTCGTGAGCCAGTGGTCGTCTCCGATGGTGATGCGGGGCCAGGGCGGCACCGTGCCTTGAAGCCCGAACCCGGGAGGCCATCGGATGTAGTCCGGCGGCAGCGGGCCCGGGCCGTAGGTGCCCGGAGGCAGGGCCAGCACCCAGCCGTCGCCGTGAATCTCGCCCCACGAGATGCAGAGGAAGGAGAACCACAGGCTGCAGGGCACGACCACGCCGTTGTCCGTCGGCTGCGGGCTGCTCACCGGCGTTGTGACGGGCACGATGCTGCCGTAGCGCGGCCACGTGACCCACACCGGCAGCGGCTCCGTCGTCGAGGACGCGTATTGGCCTGTGCTCCAGGCCGTGACCAAGGTGCAGTCCGCATTTACCACGGCCACCGTGGCCGCAAGGAGCATGCCAATCTTGCTGGCCGGGCAGCTAAAGGTGAGGGCAAGGGAGCCCGAATCGGTGCACGTTGTGCGGACCGTGATGGCCGGTGTGGCGAAGGCGATTTCTGTCGTGGCAGGGCACGAAATGGTGGTCGGGACGATCGAACGGGGGAATGTCACGGTCGTGACCGTCAGTCCAAAAGGAGCCACAACGGTGGACGTGATGCCCGTGTGGTATGTGGTGCGGCTTGTCAAGGAGCCAGTGTTGGTGTTATTCTTGCTGGGGGACTCCCTGCCCGGATCGGTGATCAAGTTGGTGCCGCTGGGCCCCTGATTCACCAAGGGCCACGGCGGCAGGGGGACTGTTCGGGACGTCGTGCTTCCTCTGCCGTCGGGAATCCCGACGGTGACTGGGGGAACGCTGATGCTGGGGTAGACGGTGATCTCTGCTTCCCCGCCAGACGTGACGTTGACATTGGAGTAGGGCATGCCGCTGACGGTGATCGGGGGGATCGAGATGATCACCGTTGTGGTGGATGTGACAAAGACAGCGGTCGGAGCGCCATGCAACGAAGTCGTCGTGACCGTGCCGTACTCTCGAATGAGGTAGTGTAGCTGCTCGGGGAAATTATGGTGGGTGAGCGGAGGTGGCTCGTGGGAATCACCAGCACGCAGGGGGCCGAGCAACTCATGGTGGGCTTGGTGAAGATGTCAGGGCCGACATACACCACATTGTCGTGGTTCTTGCCGGGAAGCGGCACCCACACGCCCACTTCGGTCGTGAAGCCCCGCTGGTTGGCGTCGCTCTGCAGAATCCCGGAGCCGTCGATGCCGGCCGCCATCATCACCGTCGCCACGGTAAACAGGTTGTAGATGACCACCCCCATCTACCCCGTGACTTCCAGGATGCGCTCTTGGCAGTTGTTCGTCTCGATGCAGTCCTGGTAGTACTCGTTGAAGAAGCTGTACAGACCGGCGCTGTGGATCGTGACATCGGTCGAGTCGACGACCCGAAGACCCCAGGCGTAGCGACACCGCTCGTCCACGGTGCTGGCCGTAAGGTTGCACTGGCTGAAGTCGGGGTCATTGGCGAACTCGGACGCTGCTTCGAAGGGAACGGGTGCGCCCGGGTTGGGCTGGAAGTACGGGGACACCGTCTGCATGTGGCCCATGTAGACGCTCTTGGCGTCGCTAAGGAGGTAGTTGTACAGGACCGAGTGCTCCGAGCCCCCGCCGTAGAGCCACGACGGGCCTTGCCACTCGATCAGCATTCCGCGGGCACCAAAGATGCTGATCTGCGTGGATGACGAGTCGGGCTGGTTGTATATGGAGACGTCGTTGTCGTGGTCTGCCACCCACGCCCACACGTTCTCGAAGTATCCGGATGCATGGGCCGTGAGGTGAAACATCAGCGAGGCGGCGATGCAGTCGTCGTTGGCGCTGAACTTGGGGCAGCGGACCAAGTCGAGATCCGTGCCCTTGCCGCCGCCAACACGGAAGTGGGAATCCCACATGGCCGCTGCTCCCTGGTCGACCGCGGCCGTGTTCCATTCCATAAGCACGGCGCCGGCGGTGCCGCCTCGGACCGAGAACAGCATCTCCACGATTTCCATGGTGCCGACGTCGCCCCTGTTGCCGTCCCGCACCATGACCTTCGGATTCTGCATATCGCCAGAGTAATAGCGCGCCCCCTGGATCTGGGACCAGCTCGAACCCTGCACCCGCGAGCCCGTCGGGATCATCACGGTGCGCCCCACCGTGTAGATGCCCGCCGGAAAGAAGGCGATCTTGTTTGCGGCCACGGCCTTCTGCAGGAACGAGTTGAGGCAGATTGTCTGGTCGCCCGTCCCGTTGTTCTGGCAGCCGCCATCCGTGGTGGCCGCCAGGAAGGAGTCGGCGCTCAACGTCTCGTACTGTGGCCGCGAGGGCACAAAGAGCTTGCTATTCTTGTCAAGAAGGGACTTTGCTTTGGCCGGTGCCTCGACATTCCCTGCCCTGGATGAGCCGACAGAGCCGTTGTAGCGCTTGCCGGTTGCCCACAGGTGTGAGTTCTCAGACAGGATCGTGTCCCCGCCGTCGGCCTGGATGATCCTGTCCACGTTGGAGAAGACGGTGTTGTCCAAGACTATGTTCGGTGCCTTGGCTGCATTGTTGCTTGTCAAGATGCCGACGGGCACATCATTCACCGAGCAGTCGACCAAGGAAACGCTTCCGGTGCCTTGGCCCGTAGCGCCGCCGGCCCCGGAAATGTTGAAGCCGGCGGCACCACCGTGGATCTCGATGCCTTGCCAGGTGAAGCCCCAGTCCCAGATCATCTGAATGGCCGTAAGATAGTCGTTGAATTTGAGGTTGCGCGCCGTGAACTGCTGTGATCCCACCCGCCACCCGATGCTGCCGCCGTTGAACGTGAGGTCGGACACGAAACCCCCGCTGCCGTTTTCCTGAAGGCAGTAATAGACAGAGTAGTACCTTATGTATCAGCGTTGATGAAAGTGCAATGGGATAGCACGTAGTAGGGACGAAACATACGGTGAAAATCCCCACAGCCGTAGTGGCGTTTGCCGAAGAGCTGCCGCTGCTCTTGGGCATGTTCAAGACAAGGTTCTGCAGCGACGTTGCCTGCGCCACCTGCCAGTGGATTCCCGTCGGCACAAGCTGCTGGTCATTCTCGGCCGTCGAGCGCGGCATGTCGAAGATGAAGTTGCGAATCTGCCGGAAGAACTGATTCTGGTTGATGTACCACTGCGCGCCCGCGCCGCCGGGGATGTACGGGTCCGTGTCGAACAGCGCGATCCCCTCGAAGGTGCGGCATCCCTTGATCGTCGGGGGCTTACTCGCGTCCCCAATGAACTGAGTGTAGTACAGCTGGACCACGGGCTTGCAGATCTTGTAGGTGCCGGCCGGGAAGTAGACGATGGCGCCCTGCGTGAACGTGTTGCCGCAGGTTTTGCCGCAGCGAGTGTCGCCGCCCTTCGCCGACGACTTGCTCCAGCTGCTGACAGCCGCGTTGATGGCCTCACTGGCGTCCGTTTTGCCCGTGTTGTCGGCCCCAAAGTCCGTAACATCGCGGAAGAACTGGTAGCCATCTCCGGCCAGGGGTTGCTGGGACTTCTTGTTAACACTTTTTGCACCCCCAACACCCGGTCCATATGTTGCTCCTACGCACCGTCCCCAGAGTTGCCAGACTCGGTAGCCAATAGCCCGAGCCAGGACTCCCGCTCTCTGCCGCAGCACCGTTGAACTGCATCGTCCTGGTGCCGCTCTGATTGGAATAGCCGCCGCGAATGACTGTGTTGGCAGCCAGGTTTACCATATACCTCTCCAGGCTGCCGTAGTATGGCCAGACCGAACCGTTTACCTTCCCTGTTATTGACAACTCGCGAATTGGTCAGGTTCTGGCGTCGTTTCCGCTGGCAGCTTACATCTGCTGCTCTCAACCACTCCCACTGCTTACCTCTATCGGGAGCTACATGGTAGTAGTTCCGCGTGTTATCAACCATGTAGGCCGGTCCGGGATGTCATGGCAAAGTGAGCCTGAGGACGACGAGACGGCGACACCATAGATCTGGGATATCTTACTCATTCCCTCTTACCAAGATGTTCTCCCATACTCTTCTCTTGCTTTCTCCACTCGCCCTTCTAGGCCCTAGCAATGCCGCCCCGGCAACTAGCCCCGTGTCAGCCCGCGCGGCTTAGATCTGCTACGCCAACGAGCGCACAAGCCTGCTCTGCTACAAGCCCCCAAACGGCGAGCCCCAAAACGTGACCGCCGAGGATGTCGCCTATATCGCGTCCTATCTGCGCAGCTACGGTGCTCAGACCAGGACCGGACAGCTCTTCAACATGGCAACGGTCCATGCTCCGGACTGCGGCGAGTGGTCCGTCTACGCCCACGGCACCGCGCTGGCCCTCGCCAAGTACATCGACAACACGGTCAACAGCAGCGTGCTCTTTGCCGACATCGCCAACACTATCGACGGCGGCGCCAGTGCCACGGCTGACCAGCAAGCTACGTCTCTCATCGGCTGCGGCACCAGACGCGGCTCGTTCGGCGTTCAGGTGAACGCCTCGGCCCCAGCATACAAAGCCTCAACCTACCCGGCGGGATATACCCCGGATGGCATCCTCATCAAAATTGTGGCATCAGGAGCGTAGGCGGGCACGGACCTCTGGGAAGCGAGTGAACGTTGAGCTCTCGGACCTCGTCTTGTGACCTTCGAGGCAGGCATTGGGTCCCGAACACTCGCTTACAGCATTATTACGTGCCCGTGTACTGTACCTACGTAGAGTAGTCACTGAAATCACTCTCTGTTTCCCATTACCATTCTTGATGAACTGCGAGTACACAATGAAGTCACCCTTTGTCTTTGGTCTTCCGTCGTCACATTTTGACTTTGCCCTGCTATGGCAGCCGGCCAGTCGAGCTTCATGGCTCAGCCGTCCGAGAAATCTGGATGAGCCCAAGTACAAAGATATGAAATTCCCGAGCTGGTCATGGCGTGGATGGGAAAGCGTCGGGGTTGAATATGACGCGGAGATGGTGGACGGGTGTCTGACTGACGTTCGCTCCTGGCTCCTAGACCACACCTGGATCGACTGGCACATACGAGACGGTTACGGAACACTGCGGCGCGTGTGGGATAAGTCATGGGCCAAAGAAGACGAGAGCCGCAATCAGATCTGGAAGGGCTATCAGATGTCCTCTGTCCATATTTCGGACAACATGGAGGATGTCGACGGCAGTTCTGATTCAGAAACATCTGAATCAGTGGACATGTCGCATCCCGTGCCGACACCAACACCAGTTGGACCCTATTATGGTCAACGTATACCACAACCCCCGGGGACTTCTTATCAACCCCGGCCGGCAATGCCCCCACGCCAGCCTGGAAGATCTATAGTAGAGATCTTCCAGCCACCCCGGAAATATCCTTCACAGGCTGCACGAGCATTAAACAACACAGTCCGGACTCCAAGAGGAGCGAAAAGAAGCGCAGAAAGCGAAGCAGAGCAAGAAGAAGAGAACTTGGGAGTTGGCAAAATCCACGATTCCTTCGGTCGCCGCCACGAAAGTTCTGGTCTGTCGGCAAGCCGAGGCAGGCCAAAGGTGGACTTTACCCTCACCTAGCCCGAATATCCCTACAATGTTCGTCTAGCCACAGAAACCCGCACAACCGGACGCAGCGAATTCCCGGACCTGCCTTTTCTACAGTTTTTCACTTGGAAGGCGTCGTTCCAGATCGTGCCCGTCACGGCCACTGCGGGCTGTCACGTCGGCGGCGATGGTGGCGCAGTAGTGGAAGTCGGCCTGTGCCGGTGCCACATCACGGACCAACGCGGCGACAAGTGCGGTTCCATCGTCGTTGATGCCGAGTGGCTCTGGGAGAAGCAGCCAGCGGTCCACGCCACCGAGAACGGTGACGGTACTGCACTAGTGAACGACACAGCGATTGGAGTGAGTGAGCCGATGGACGATCGCACCGAGTTTGGGTTCGTCGCCATCTCCGATGCCATGGCTTTCACAAAGGACGAGTTCCCTGACTGGACCTACTACATCCCCAAGGAACGCGGCGAGTCCGAGTGGGACTTGTTTCTTTGTGCTTCTCGTTGAGCACTCTCCTGTTGAGGGCTTCTACCGCCGCGTTGCCCTGGGCAAGGTTTTCAAGGCTGCATTTGCGCTGTCAGACGACGAGTGGAGTGAGATCATACTAGGATAGGAATTGGGAGTGAGGAGTGTGGCGTGTCAAACACCTGGCAATTTGACAGACAGATGCGCTGGGGGTCTAACATTCAACATTTTGCGTGATAACCCTAACCCCGCCCGAGCCAACCACGCGAACCAACCAACTGCTGCAGTCTGCGGTGCTGCAACCGTTTCCTTCTAGCTTGCTCGTGGCCACAACTTCTCGCGTTTCAGCGACGCTGCTACATCCCACATCCCACATCCGACATCGCCAAGATTCCATCCACGCCGTTCTCAATATGACCTTCCTGCTCGATCCGGTTTTGACTGCGTCGGACACAGGTGCCCAAATGGCGCCGCCGTTGCATGGCGCGTCTCATTCTTCAAGTTCCTGTTTCCTTCTGCGCCTCCCCCGTTCTATTCGACGCCGCATTTACCTGCACCTTGGCGTAGCACGTTGGGATGGTTTACCGATGCTGTTTGACCTGGACGGTCCAGTCTACCGGCCTATGAAGCAGGCTGGCTTTCGTGGCCTATTGCTCTCCTGCCGCCTCATCTACGGCGAAGCGTCCGCCTTGCTGTACTCGTCCAACCGATTCGTCATCCACTACCGACACGTGCGCGGACCCGGGCACAACGTCGAACCGTCGCTTCAGCCAGTGCGAAACCTCACCGCCTCGTCGCTTGCGTCATTGCTCAGTCTCAAGATCGTGCTGAACCAAGCTTCTTGTCATCACCGCAGCGAAGACGAGTACGACGAGGCGGGCGGCGAGTGCTGCGACGACCTAAGGTTCAATGGTCTACATGAACCGGACCGCTGCCAGAGATATCATACAGCCCATCACGATAAGCCACTTCGGAGCTCCTGCTCTACGGCCGGGCCGATGCTAGACGAATGGCTGCGGACAGCAGATTACCTATCTTCGAGGATCAAGCCTGGTGGCCTTCAGCTCGCCTTAGTATGCGACCTTGATCCACAAGAGGCCGACATCATGGATACCGTGACTAAAGTTGTCGCGCCACTCTCTTCGCTTCCGGAGCTAAGGGACTGTCACGTTCGACTTTGCAAAAGTCCGGATGCGGAACTCACCCGGATCGCAAGGAACGCGGCGCTGCAAGCCTGCCGTACGCCGGAACCCCTATCAAGTCCGTCGGGCCCTCGTATCCTTAGCCTTCCCCGTGAGCTACGTCTTCACATCCTCGAGTACACCGACCTTATCACCCCTTGGAGGGAAGTCATATGGAGTAGTCGAGATCGCGGATATCGATACCCCGCCGAAGGCTGCTACCCACCAGGCAACTTCCCATGCCCCTCTGACCTTCACTGGCACCATGGATGCCAGTTTCAGGGATGCTATCACCAGGAACGTATATTCATCGAGGACAATGACCCCGAAGTATGGCGTGGCTCCATCGGTTGTTTCTGCCGCCTTCGACACGCCGCCTTCTCATCTGCCTGCAGATGCTGGGCCCCGCCTGCGCCCTTGTTCCTCGTCTGCCATACTCTTTCGGAAGACGCCAAGTTCGTCTTCTTTTCTCGTAATCGGTTCGTTGTCAGCGATAGTGGAGCATTCAACCCCTATATTGTTGGCAAGGTTTATGAGCCTGTTCAGGGGCTCGAGGACAACAACCGCCTAGACTGGGAGTCGATAGAGTCGGGCAAGTGGCGCGAAGTACAGCCCCGTGCCTACGCGGCCGAGCGTTTTGCAGCGAGCCAATTCTTGAGGGAGGTGGTCCCCGCCGACTGCTTAGGCTACCTCCGGTTTCTCGAACTGATCTTCCCGCCATACAACCATATGTGTTGGCCCAACGACGGGCATCCCGCTCTACAGGACTGGATTGCAACCGTCGACTGGGTCAAGCACAAATTAAGAGCTTCTAGTCTCACACTACGGTTGACCATGGCGGGTTCGTTATCGTATGTACCCCTCGGACCCGACCGTCGCGACGAGCTCTCTCGAGCACAGGGAGAGCAAGTGCTTGCCGGATACAACCGTATCCTGAAATCGTTGGCCTATCTTGCGGGCGAGGACGGTTTCGCACGGTTTTATGCTGACTTTGCATGGCCTTGGAAATGGACCAAGTGGGCATATGCGAGGTATAAGGTTCTGGGTTTTCAAGCTGGTCAGGAGTGGACGAAGTCGAAGGAAGACGCACTAAACGAGCGGGCCGAGCGTTTCATCTTGGGAGACCAATATGAGCGACTTTCTGCCAGAGGGAAAGACCTAGAGGAGAGGCCTTGGATGGTACAGCGCTGGTGGTTTATATAGTATGATCAGCACCTAGCCTGGACCATCATAGGGGCCTAGTAGCACTACTCTCAAGCAGCGTTTTTTTTCTTCGAGCTCAGATATTGAGACAAATATATTATTTAGAGTCAAACAAACAATTAGAATTACAAATACGCTTCAGTAAAACAGGCATAGTTTGAGGTGTTCATTCGGTAGGTTTTCTAGTCTCCTCCATTGATTTCGCTGATTAATCGGCCCCACGGTTGCGAAGCCTTATTAGGGGCAAGCATCCCTAAAATAGACGCCCTCGAAAAGCTTCCGCTATCCGACTCTTGTCCAGCTCTATACAGATCCGTCTTAGACAACGAGGTGAGTATAAGTCTAGAATATCTCTATATATTGAGCTCCTACCTTCTCTGCCGTTAGCTTGAAGATGCTATTCCTACACTCTCTAGCTAAGGTTTTATTACATCAAGTGCTGCAATAGTTGAGTAGGCACCTACCTTTCTCTTTCTAGACCTAAGCTAAAGGACGTCGCCAAGCAGATTAAAGGGGCATCGGTTCCTACAGTTCTAGATACCTCACCCGTTGCCGACATTTTACATATAAATCTTCCTTATCTGCTCAAAAGGGTCCAGAACAGGTCGCTCTAAGGACAAGAAACCGCCCCCTTTGAACAACAATGAAGACGAGAAGATGTCGCTATTGTGGGGAGGCCGAGAACGTGAATCCGGAACTAGTATTTCACTTTCAGTTTAGGTCGAGTTGCTGACTCAGCAGGAGTCTAGGTCACGTACAGAGACGTTTTCTGAGTGACTGAAACGGTAGGTAACATGTTTGCGCTCAGTTTTCACCACTCCGTCTTTCAGCTCAGTTTTCCGACCTTTGCTGTGGTGTGAATCTAATATCGCCTTGTTGTGACCACAAGTTTCACCAAACGCGTTGCAAACCCTGCTCTTAGCCAACCAAACGCGTTTGTGACCCTCCTCTACACGTCTTGGCTAATGGCCGCTTTCGTGTTCATGCGTGTGTCGAAGGATGCGGACCCTGCGGGGCCACCGTCCTCGACCAGCCCAAATTCGACGACTGCACCGCGGGCGACCTGCTCGTCGGCCCAGGATGAGCTTTCCCGTGGTAAACCGACAGTCGGGTTACTGCACAAGGAGCGAGAACAGAGCGACGTGGACTCAGCGACCTGGCGTGCTCGCGCTGCAAGTACCGGCTCCGGCGCTCGCAACCTGAGCGAGCTGGCCAACGTCGAAGTGGATACGACCATGGCCCATACCGTCTGACCTAGCCGACCCTGATGCTCGTCTTGGACGGAAAGCCTCGACCACACAACAGAGCTACGCGGGCTAGGAGCAGTCCTGCCAACGAGCACACGCGTTGCTCTCAAGGTTCACGATCACTTGCATGGAGACCGCAGCTTGCTGGGATGCCCGCTCCCGAGTCAAGCGGGTCGGTAGGGGGTCGGAATCGCGTCCAACTACTACGCCACTCCATCTTGGCCACCTTCTCGTAAGGCTCCCATGTCTCCTCCCCGCCTCTCCACTGCGAGGCAATTGCTGGGAAATTCTGTGCCGCTCGACAGTTTGCAAACGCTGTGTTGTGATGGAGAGAAAGAGAATGGGTGAGAAGAAGAGAATGGGCGAGAGTAAGGTGGCTTTTATACGGAAAGCCGCGTGCCTGCCACTGCCCGCCATGCCGCTGACGGTTGGTCGTACCCGTGGCGAGCAATGACTGCCAACTCCCAGTCGCGCCGATGACGATTCATGACTCCCTTGACTACTGATCGAGGCAAACGTACCTATCTAGACCTCAGGCTCCTAAGTATGACGAAGTTGTTAGTCCCAGGTTCATGGTAAGGCAGCGCTTGGAAGTAGATCGGTGATAAATCGTGGACTGTATACCATATCCGGATGACGATGCTGTCAACCCGTGCAGCCAAGCCGCCGAATCTGTAGAAGCGCGGGATATGGGAGGCGGGCGGTTCTAGGGATAGGCGGCTTATTAGCACGCCAGTCAAGAGTGAGAGCACGGGGGTCATGCATACCTAGCTGCGAGCCATGCTGAAGGGAGCACATCTCCGTGATGTGCAGCGGTGCAACTGCGCGATGAGAGCTACCTAATGAGGTTAGTCTAGAATAAAAAGAGGAGTCTCGCGCTAGTGTAAACTGGGAACCTTTTCAGCTCCTGAAGCGCCGTCCTGCCGCCCTTGCTGACTGCCGCCTTGCGCCCTGGCATGTCTTCTCATCATCGCATCCTTTGAGTCGCATTACGATTGGCTGGACGGCTGCCGCGAGGGCTTTGTGCTGCACGCCTGGTAGCAGGCCATTTCCCACAGCGCCACAGTATCCGGTTCTCCCCTCAATCCACATCGCCATGGTCCGTACTCGAAGCCCAAGCAGTCGCGCGGAAAGGGCTTACAATCACCGCGTAGGTATTATTATGATGCCTCGTAGAGAAGCTGCTTTCAAATGATGGTCTGTAAGATCCGCTCACCCCGCTTTGGAACGCTGTTGTCAGGTGTCTCGACTCTAGAAGGGCAAAGTCGGAGCGCTAAGACGGATGGCTGGGATCCAACGGACCGCGGATATCACCTAAGTGCATATGGCAAGGCAGCTCTGAAGCCCCGGGTCGTTTCGTGTCTTCGAAAAATGTTGGGACCCGGGAGATTTATGCTGGTATGCCCCCTAACACAGTGTGGCAGGGTTGGTTTCAACTTCCAAGGCTTCCCAGATTGTGGCGCTGCAGAGGCAGCCAACAGGCGGCTGCGACCCTGCGAGGGAGCAAAAGGGACGGCCACCTTGCTATTATTTTTGACTTTGGCCATCCGAGTTGTTTGATCTAAACGTCAACATTGGTTTTGTAATGACATATTCAACATGGGAAAACGGTGCACTCCCAGTGATAAAATCTCGCCGGTGAAGAGACCGAGATTGACTAAGAGAACGACGAGGCCGCTTGAACAGGACGCTATTGAGGTTATTGAGATTCCGTCATCGAGTCCGTCTCCGACTTTGACAGCATCATATCATGTCGAAACCTCGCGGAATTACAGCTTGAGCTGCGTTGGGAGAGATGGACAGAGTCTCAACGCTCCAAGTACGATTCGTATGTCATAACCATTGTTGTCTAAGATTGCACTCTCAACACCCGGAGACTAATGTGCACCAGCTACCTTTGCTGAGAATTCTGCGGGCCTGCCGTATGAAGTTTGCTTTGGATTGGTATGAATTATTCGTGGACCATTCTCTCAGGAATACCGCTAATCTGCATATCCTTAGCTCCTGATGGAGGCAACTTGTACGCACAAGCGCTGGGAACCTGCCCCAGAATCTGCTCCGGTGCAGATCAGCTGTCTCAACAACATTTTGAAACTCCTGTACGAAGATACTGGGGAACCAGCCGGCATGTTGGTCTCCGAACCCCTGGCACGACTTATGAAGGAGCACTCGGTGACGCTAGCTGCGTCCATCGGTACGGAAAACGGGCGGCGATCCAACCTACTGGGGACATCACGATTTGAATTTGACTCCGTCCGGGTGCGCCCACTCAGAATCATCGTCTATGGTTTCCTGTCGGAAAAGGACGCCGTTGCAAACCTTCTTGGTGAGGGTGGTTTGTTTCTTCAATACCCAGAGGAGTCTGAGTATGACAGAAGGGTCAAGTATCTCAACCCCATGTATCTTCTTCCCCCGGGAAAAGATATGCCGAGGATTCGAAGCCCTTCGACCACCGGAGGTCCGAGAAATAGAGATGATTCTGTTGATCAAGAAGAGGAAGAGCTCTGGGAAGTGGAAAGAAGCCGGATGCTAAGGATATTCGACGAGGCAAGCGGCCCAACTGAGAGCTCGATGTTGGGGTTGAAGCAGAGCACCAGGATTATTTCGACACTCGAAGAGTACGTGGATGATTACCTACCTACGGCGCACAGTCTTGAGACGTAAAATAACTTAACGGCGTTATAGTCACCAACTCGAGGCTGTCGCCATGATGATTGAAAGAGAGCACGGCATACTGGACGGCAAAGCGCGGTTCCCGTCGCTGTGGGAATCATCGGTTGAGAATGGAGAAACCGTGTAAGCATTGCATTATTACCTACACTCACATGATGCCGTTCCAAGCTTAGTGCGTCAACAATTGACAACCGCTTACTGCAGATATCGACACATAGTTACAAAGGCGCTTCAAAGCACGCCCCTGCCAAAGCTGCGAGGAGGCATCTTAGCCGACGTACGTCAGAATGTCTCGTCTGATACAACCGATCCATTTAACATTGACTAGGAAATGGGCTTGGGGAAAACGCTGTCTACCCTAGCGCTTGTCTGCCATCATCTAGACACCCTGGCCGACCTTCCCCCACCTCAACCGGCCCACTTGTCCAAAGCAACACTGATAGTGACACCAAAGTCAAGTGCGTGTCAATACCAATATAAGGCCCATGGACGTGGCATGTGAAGCAACTACTGACTTGATTGGCGTGAAGCGATCTATGGATGGCAGCAACAGATTCAAAGGCAGGTACCTACCAACTTGGCTTGTTGTTCATCAAATGGCTGGCGTGGCCTAACCTGCATAGACACATCCGACCTGACGGACTTCGCTCATTCGTCTACCACGGCTCGAAGCGAAAGGACGCGGCCAACGAACTGCACAACTTTGACGCCGTTCTCACAACATATGACACCCTTCGTTCAGACTGGGCTACGTCTGGCCCGCTATACACTCGGACTTGGGCCAGGATTATACTAGATGAAGGCGAGTCAACCACCCTTACATTAACAGACGCCCCTATTCCCTGTCACCCGTCTCAACTTGTTATCCAACTTAGTAAACACTAACCCAGCCCAAACCCCAGCCCACAAAATCCGCAACCCCACCTCCCAAACCTTCCTCGCCACCTGCGAAGCCCCCGCGCGCAACCGGTGGTGCCTTACAGGAACACCAATCCAAAACCGGCTCAGCGACTTTGGCTCCTTACTCGCCTTCATCGGCGTCCCGCCGTTCGTGACGCAGGCCCAGTTCCGGTTCTGGATCTCCGCGCCCGTCCTCGCCCACCGCCAGCACAGCCTGCTGATGCTACGCAAGCTCGTGCGCGCGACTTGTCTGCGCCGGACGAAGGCGCATCCGCACCTGGCGTCGAAGTTGAGGCTGCCCGTGAAGAGGGAGCGGGTTGAGGGGGTCGAGTTGGGGAAAGGGGAGAGGGAGGTGTATGAATTTTTTAAGCGACGGTTTTATCTGCTTGCTAGTGATGCCGGCGATGAGCAGCACTCGGCGGCGGGCTCCAAGGGTGGTGGTTCTATAGAGGTGGTTGCAAAACGGTTGGGAAAGAAGAAGAAGAACATCTCCGGGAAAATACGGCGCAAGAGCGCGGGAAACATCATCATTCTGCTCTCGGTCCTGCGCCGAATCTGCGATCACGGCGAGGCGCTGCTCCCGCAAGCTGCGCTCGAGGTATGGCGGAACCGTGACGCGGGCATTTTGAGCTGGGATGTGCTCGAGAAAGCGGCCTTGGCGGGCCGGAGCTGTTGTGTCTGTGGCCAGAGAGTTGAAAATGGCGAGGACGGGGTGAAGCGGGAGGTTGACGTGGCGGTTGAGTTTCTGTGCGGGAAGCACATCGCGTGCGAAACATGCACAACACCGGCTACAAGTGATACGGCACTGACATGTCCGAAGTGCCCGGCTACAGAAGACGTTTCGTCTGTATCGATAATGCCGTGTGGTGTTGACTCGGCTTATAGCCCATCGTCCAAGGTTTCGGCCCTGCTGCGCAACGTCCTTGCCACGCTCAGGGGCCCGAATTTAGACAGTGGTGATGTTGCCCCTGTCAAGAGGTTTGTCTCCTTTTTCCCTTGGTCTCATGTATCGTCCACTAACAATCTGTAGCGTCATCTTCTCCCAATGGACCGGCATGCTCGACTTGATATCTCAAGGCTTGGATCCGCAACTCTTGTCCCTTGGTCTCTCCTCGGCACGTATCGATGGCCAGTCCTCACTCCAGCATCGTCGAAACGCTCTAGAGCGGTTCAATTCCTACAAGGGCTGCGTGGTAATGCTAGCCACTACCGGGGCAGTTGGTGAGGGGTATGTCTTTTTATCTTAGTCCATTATCCCCTATTTTTTTACACGCAACCACTGGCATCTTCATTAAAACTAAATTCTACTCTCGAACACCTTAGGATCGATCTGAGCGTCGCATCCGAGGTACACATCGTCGAACCCCACTGGAACCCCATGGCCGAGGCTCAGGCAGTGGACCGCGTGCATCGGATCGGTCAGGTTAGAGACGTGAATATCACAAGATATTGTGTGAATGGGAGCATCGAAGAAGCAAGTTTATTTCCAATGTTCTCTGAGCACATACACTAACCCGCGTATCAGTACATCCAATGGATCCAGGCCAAGAAAGTAAGGATGATTAGCGAATCCCTCTCATCAGCTGAGACACAGAGCGACGGAAAGGAGGCGGAAGAAAGTCTTGTCAAGGAGCGCTGGGAGGTGAGTTTATGGTTGGAGGGAGAGGCCTTGATAAGTTCACACTAACCGTTGATATCAACAGAAACTCCTTGAATTTCTCATGTAGTGGGCGGTTTTCCGCATATCAAAATAGTCATATGGTCTTGTCCCTTGTTGCATTGGTCCCGGAGGCTACCTTAGTGGAATGGTCTGCTCATCCTCGTCTTCTTCTCAGTCACTATCACCCTTTTGCATCTCTCTCGCTTTCCGACGCCGTTTTGGCTTCGGCAACTCCTCGTCTTCATCCTCATCCAGGTCGTCGTCCAATTCCACCCCCTCCTCCCTCTTCCTCGCTTGCCTCGCCTCCTTAGTCCTCGCCACCACCTCATCCCACGACTCGCCCAGCCACTTCTGCATCAACCCTGCCCCCTTCTCTTCCGCAGGCGTTACGTGAGCCCATCCATACTCGGGATTGGCGCCCTCCTCGAGTAGGAAGCGTGCGAACCGCGCCGCCTGCTCCGACGTCACCCGCGACGCATAATGCAGCGCCGTCATACCCTTGTACCGCTTCGCATGTGTCTGAGGAACCTTCTCACCTCTGGCATCATACCTCCAACGATCCTTTAACTCCTCAGGACTAAACTTCACCTCCCCAATGACGCCCGCCCTTCCGCGCGGAAAGTCGATGGGCGCCCCCAGCCGCAACAGCTCCGTCGCCAGGGTGATGGAGTGGTTGGACGACCGCGCCAGCATGTTGAGTGACCAGCCCAGAAACCGGGGGTCTAGAGGCCCAACGACATCGATCAAGCGGTGCCATGTCTGGATGAGGCGGGCCTCGAACAAGGCATCTTTCTTGACCGCGCAGAAGACCGACTTGGAGAAGACCACCGAGAGCTTCCCAAAGTGCGGGATCAGCGCCTGGACCTCGTCAAACGTGACTGGATCGCGGTCGAGCATCCTTCGAGAAACCAAGCGCGGGACCCTGGCCGACGTTAGTTGCCGCACGGGGTCCAGCAGAAAGTCCTCCCACTCGGCGTACATCTCAGGCGAGCTGGTCGAAAACGCCTCAGCGGCCAACAAGGCGTAGGCCGGGACTCTATGGTCGTCTGCACCTGGGTACAATTCGCAAAGCTTGTCCAGCCACCAGCGGAGGAGGGCCGGGTTCTCGCTCTTGACCAGCGCGCCGGAGAAATACTGCGGATCAAATGCTCCCGATATCCCGGCGAATTGGCTGAGGATCTCCACCATTGGCAGCGACCCCATCTTTGTTGCGAGCAGGAGCGCAGGCTTCACATGCCAGCCCAGCCACTCCAAGTACGGGGAAATGCGCCGCAGTCCATCCACATCGCCGGCTTTGGTCAGCTCGAACAGCAGAACCGTGAGATCGTCCCGGGAGAAGCAATCTTGTGTCAGGTTCGTCAGCCCAGCCGGCTGGGAGCTTTGGTGCAGCTCCTGCCAGTGATTGCGTTGGTCCCGCCTTGAAGAGAAGCCAATGGTAGCGTAGAAACACGAGGGGTCGTCGCATTTCCAGGGCCGGGCGTGGCTGTCGACGTGGGCTTTGCGGGCTCTGCGCGTGGGGAAGCCGGAGCGGTTGAGACTGCAGCTGGGGTACGAGCATTTGAAGATGCTGGTTCCGTAGTGCCGGTGCAGGGTCGAGCAGGAGCAGTCGGGGGGCTTTCTATGCTTCCTTTCTTCGCATAGCAACTCCTCGAGACGCTTGTAGATGCGCGTTGACGTGAAGGACATGACGGAGGGGTCCAGGTCAACCCACGTGTGACCTATGAGATGACGGTCCAGTTAGCTTTTTGACTTGTATGACCTTCAAGTCGAGGGGTTGCAGCTTGCGTAACATACTGTTTGTGTAATTCCAATCGGACTGCTTGTCGTCTTGTCGAAACTGCAAGATTCCGCAGACAAACTGGGAAATCTCAGGCCGCTCTGGCTCCATGGTCCGGAAAACACGGTCGTTGAGGTCCACTTGGCCATTGAAGGAATGGTTCCTCAGCTCCAGAGCCAGGTGTGTGAGGAGCTCGAGCAAGTCCGGGTAGGCGGATAGGTCCTTGGACATCTCTACGCAACGCCTGACGACGGTGATCCATTGGCTTGTGGCAAACCAATGGAGGCGGTATATTCCGGCCACGATGTTCTCTTGAAGCTTTTGGTCTGGAAGTTCCTTGTCGAATGCCCCAGAGCAAAGATAGGTTAGCAGGGTTTTTGCAAGGCTATAATTGGCTTCGGCCTTGTCGATGAAGCCACTAACTTCTCGACTGAAAATGTACCTGTAGCTTTGTCAGTGTTTCAGACGTCATCGCGGCAGAGGTTCAAATCACTTACTCCTTGACGGTGAAATGCACAAACTGTAGGCTCTCATCCACAACTTCTACGATGGGGCCACAAATGCGGACAAAATTTACATTGGTGATAACGGCGGGAGCTGCGTTTGAGTTTGAGTCGACCAACAAGGCTTGCTCCATCTCGTGCCGTGTCAAGGGAATAGGAGACGACCCAATCCAGCCGAGGATCATATTCGCTTTTCGTCGCAAGATTGGAGAGGATTGACTGATTCGAGTAAGTATTCGGTGATACCTAAAACGTTACTTAGTTTCCACGATGACAGGTGATTCCACCACTAGACTCACGCCTCATTCAAGTCGACGGGGAGTACTCTAAGTTCTCGTTCGATTTCCTCAAGGCCGTTGCAAGTTTCGGCGTTATCTAGGACGATGCGAGCATAGAGAAACATGCCTATGCCATATCGTTAGCAAACTCGAACTTGATTGAGATGAACAGAACCCGGACGGCAGGAGGTTAGGATCAGTTACTTACCGTTCGCATTTTCAGTTACGGGTGCTAGCAGACGCTCGACCTGCTTCCGTATTTCTTGACCAAAGTCCGCAGTCCGTATCCAGTCCTGTGTCCTCTGGTTGACATAGGACTGGATACTGCCCGAATTCCTCTTATCCACCCGGATTTTGGTGGCTTTGGCGTCTAAAATACTGGCAATGTCATCCTCGAGCCGACTACTGATGAGTATCTTCACCGCGGGACAACTTTCCAAGTCAGTCAGCTGCTGTAACAATATCCTGCGTTCGACAGCCTCCATCTCGTCGAGCCCATCGAGAATAAGATACGTTGGCCCAACAGTAGGAGTATCCAGGAGCGTTTTGAGCAACTCTAGGACGTATCTAGTGCTGCCGAGCAGTTCTCGTTCGTTTGATTCGACTAGGACAGACTGGGCATCCTTGACGTCAAATGCCAGCTGGAAGAGCAGCGACTGGAGAATGGATCTGGTCGTGGTGCTGGTTTGATGGATGTGGCTCACAAATACAAAAAGGGTTCGGTGACGTGTCTTGGCCTCGTCGATGGCGGCTGCGGAAAGAAAAGTCTTGCCTAGAGTTCAATATGAGTTTTGACAAGCCTTGTTGAGTCAGGGGAAAAAGAGAGTTTACCTGCTCCTGGAATCCCTTGTAACCACAACAGTCGCACAGCTGGGTTGGAGATGTCGAGCCAACTTTGGAAGATATTGTCGGTGACAAGCCACTCGGCCGAAGCTTTGGACGAGCGATTTAGCAACCAGTCAAGTCGATCGTCATAGATCCGAGGGGAGACGCGAGTCTTGAGCGTCTGGAACTTTTGCAGCTCTTGGAATTCTGTCTCGTGATCAAAATGAGCCAAAGACTTGACTCGAAATTCATGCTCTTCGCTTATGCGCTGCATTGACACCTCGCTTCTCATCAGAGTTGTATGCCGTTGGATGTTGCTCACAACGACATCGATCTTGTCCCGTTGCTTTGGCCATACCGATTCAAAGACGAGGCTCGGCCCTAGTGGTAATGAGTATGTACCTGACATTTGGAGCTGACGAGCGAATAACTACACTTACGAGATAAATTAAAAAATTTCAAGGCAATTACATAGAAGTCGAGGATGTCCTTGTAAAATAATGCCAGAACCGCCTTCAACTTGTCATTGTCGCCAAAGATGGTGGCCAACTTGAGAGCATGTGGCAGCGCGTCACCAATCTTCTTCATGGCCTCGTTGATAGCGTCTGCAAACTTTGCGATATTGCTCGTCCATAGTAGCAATAAACGAATGGGTCCCCAAATCAGTGCTAATATATCCGGCTTGGCCTGCACAAATGTGTCGACGGCAGATGCATAATCGGCTAATTTGTCGATGAAGCTGCGAATCTTGGCTGTGTGTCGGAGGCGTCTGTCTGCGTACGGCTTTGCCTGAGCATCCTCTGCGGCCTTGTAAACCTGCTCTACGCTGGTGGTTGCGAGCAATTCCCTGAACAAATTCTCGTCTTTCAAACTCTGCTTGAAGGCGTTTTTGGCGGCTTCGAATGCCTGCTGCGAGGGGTCAGGGGCCGACATTTTTGCCCAAGGTGAAATCAATCTTCACTCTGTGATTGTGTGGCTACCCCGCAGCATATGAGTTCCCTTATAGTTATAGGCACTCATGCAGGGGCTGAGGCAACCAACGTGGCGCAGGGGTTTGAGAGGTGGCCGCAGGGGTCTGATCGGCAAGCAGAAGGCATTTTTACACCATTGCTCTTGCTGGCATCACAGTGCCAGTGGGCGGTTAAACTATTTTGCTTCCGATTCCATAAGAAAGGCAGTATCCGTATTAGAGCTGCCACCGACCGTTCGGGCCATGAGTGGGCCGTGTCTCGTGGTAGTTGCGCACCATCTGACTCGGCCGTGGATATATTCAGCCCCGCCTAGAGGATTTCCGACGGGCTTAATATGCCTCTTGATCCTGAAACCACGCACCGGACACTCATCGTGCCAGTCTGGGCTGTCGCGCTCCTAATCGAAGGCGATAGAAACCCGCGCTTTGTGATTGCAGTGATCAGTAGCAAGCCCTTTGGACCGCCCATGGCGAATTTGACGACGTTGTTCATGACGTCTCTTCTGTAATGGTTGTCAAATCATCTTCTCGAGAATCTGGCGAAGACTCGATTCCTCGAATGGGTCCTTCAAGAGCTGGAGCCGCCATGCGAAGCCAAGGCCCGCCCCGCCCTTGGCACTGAGCGAGGCGGGAGCGAGGAAGTGCCCGTGGAGTGGCCCCACAGCGCTGCGGGTAATCCGTACTTACACAGTAAGTCCGGGGTGGACTTGGCATCCATGGGCACAGAGCCATGGTACTGGCAAGGCACTGCCATGGAAGTGATTAGACTGAGCCCTTGACATTGTCAACCTCAAGTCAGCCTACCGGCGGAGGCCACAACAGCATAAGCGAGCTAAGGCCAGCAAGGCCACCCACCACCAAGGCCCGAGGGTCAGGCGCAGTTGGTTCGCGTCCCCGAGCCGGGAACGGGATGATCCTGGCGCCGAAAATGCACCGCCATCGCGAATGCGCGGGGGTGTGAGCTAAGGGACTTAACGGGGTGTGAATGAAGTAGAATGGGCGACGCCTTCCGGCCTCCGTCGCCGGCGCCGTTTGCAGTCGTTACGGAGCCGGCCCCACTCCGGGAACACGAACGGGTTCTCGGCCGGCAAAACTTCGGGCAATGAGCTGGCCCGTGTTTGTTGAGTCGAACAATTGCAGTTGTGCGAAAGGCAAGATTTTGCTTTATACCCTGACCGTTTCCACGCAACAGTACCTTACCTTAGTCATCCTACTCCTCCAGACCCCTTCTCGGTACGTTCAAGCCCGCAACCTATTCCTCTCCTCCTCCAACGCCTGCAAACACCTTTCCAGAATCCGCGTCTCCACCTTCCTGAGTTGTATCACGGACCGCAAAACAGATGGCCTTATCCCATGATTCCCATCCTTCACCACCCCAGCGTCCACCTCTAACGGCCGCATTTTCTTAAGCTGATCGGCAACCACGCCTGACAAGACAGACACGAGCCGGCCCTGAACAACACCCGAGAGCTCACCCTGCGCATTCAGCCACAGCCCCAACATGCCCGCCATGCGCGAGATCTCTTTCCCGTGCCATAACAAGGTCCATCCGCTTCGGCCATCCTCTCCCTGGGCCTTCTTGAACTCAAACCCATCTTCCTCCCCGACGCACAAGATATACACAAACGAGCACGACCAACTTGCGACTCCCTCTCGGTCGACCGACAGACGTAGCATAGGGGCATCATTGAACAGCTCTAGCTTAGCCGCCAGGAAAGGATCGTCTCGTGCCCAATGCGTCCATGAAGGCGTGTCGTCCAACGAGATCATCAGACTCTCACTCTGTTCCACCGAGGTAGTAGAGCCATTAGGGTCTTGAGGAATAAAGCCGTAATTGAACAGCATCTCGGCTGCCGGCTTGTCCCTGCCATAGCTGATCGTGATTTCATCCCCGGGACACAAAGCCGAGATTATCTCTCTCCGGATCATCAGAGTAACGGATTCAGTCTGTGTTTCCTGCCGGAAGTATGCCGTGTTCTCGTTGCTATGGTTGGCCAGATCCAGACAGGGGACCATTGACTCGCCCGAGCGGGGCAGGTCGAAGGAGCGTGAGCGAAAGAGGGCGTCGAGCCAGATCCAGTGCTGAAGGGAGACTGGTTCCCCGTTGTTATGGAAGAGGGTCTCATGCCAGAAGCGCAGAGATCGTGTTCTTAACGTGATAAGGGAGAATTCTCTTTGCAGGAGGGCGAGCTTTGCCGCCACTGTTGACTCGAGGGACGTGTCCTTGAGTGGGGATAGCTCGGCGGGTGACCACATCGTGGAGACGAGGACGTCGGCTGACTGGAGAAGGGTGTATTCCCTCCAGGGCTCGACCACATCTCTGTCTGGCTGCGACCTCTCGCTCGGGCGTTACGATGACTGGAGAAGCGCTAGCTGCACCAACATGAAGAGGATAATAAGGAGGCGGGGCTCGACCTGCCGCGGCACCATTTAGCATCATGCCGTAAGGAACTTCCTTCATGTTCCCGCAACTGTATTCACTTACACTGAATTCCGGTAAAGCTTCAAACAGTTGGCGGAAGGATTCATTTGCATTCGCATATTCCTTGACGTACGCAGTCGAGAAAATGACCTCTCGTGGAATGCTGAGCAGCAATACCTCGTCCTGAGAGCTGAAAGGGCCATTACTCTCAAGGGCGATCCATCCATTCCCGTGTCCGTCGACGTTGACTGCTTTGATCAGGGGATGGAGTTTGACACCATGACGGGCGCACCAGGCAGGCAGGTCATCCAGGGGAAACTGAGTTACTTTCGCTTCGGACATGATGTGACGCTTCTCTGGCTTAGAAGCACAGTAGTCAGGAAAGGGTCATGGTGCAATGCAGACAGGTAGGAAGTTTGCCCCGTTTCCGATAACAGCTGAATGACGTCAGAAGGATTGCTCTCAACAGCAGCTGGCTGATGATCGGAGTTGGCCGCAAAGAGGCGCAAAAAGGGGTCAAGAATACTATGTAGAGAGCTTGCACGTATTCAGCAAGCGAATACTAGAGCCTCGGAGTTATTTAAAGCTAATGACGACTGGAAACATACCTTAGGTTCGGGGGCCGCCAAGTGTATGTCCTGATTGCCCAACGATCAAGCCTATACCGGTCAGCTTAGGAGTGAGAAGAACAAAGAAGCGATGAAACAAAACCATCGAGAAGAGACGCGATGCTACAAAGTCCGGCTCAAGGGTATAGCTGTATGTACTATGTGTATGAGCTGCAGTCAGTCATTGGACGGGAAATATCCACCACAACACCGCCCGTCGAGGCCAGCCCCTTACCAAAGTATCATTGACGTCGTTGTAATGTGAAACTAATGTAAGCATGTATCACGACTACGGGATGGAACGCGCAAAGAACATGATTGCGACTCGAAATATAAATTGCACCCGCAGCAACGAGTTCGTTCTGGTGTGTTGAACACCTGCCTGCCGGATGGCTCGACAGGTTACCCTTAGTACCTAGTAGGTTCCATTCAAAAGTAAGTAAACAAGATCAGAAAAGAAAAAGGGCCTTCATCCCCTGTCCCCCGTCCCGGCACTCGGCTAGCCCTTTCAACATCGCCATAAGGATCAAAGGAATGATCCGCAGCTGACTGGATACACCAGCCCCGTAAAGTCATGCGCTCGATCATCCGCCGCGGCGCCTGGCCCCTGAATCGTAAAGTTGAACGCCGACGGACCCTGCCAGTTCCCCATGACATTTCGAACTGGGTAGTATAGCCCCGCGGTCAGGTCGACCGTCTTGCACACGATGCCGTTGATGTAGTTCCCACCCGTAGTCGTGAGCAGCGGGGTGGCGTCGGCGGGAGCTTTGCCGTCCAGGCAGCTGAGGGCGTTGTCATGGCCAAAGAAGACGTCGTTCTCGTTGTCGGCCGTCGAGCACAGGGTGTAGGTGCCCGTCGTCGGCGCCCGGTAGAAGCCTTGGTATACCACGGTGAAGTTGTTCGCGTCGACGATCACGCCGCCATTGGTGTCGCGCGTCCATCCAACCCAGTACGCACCTGAGGGGTAATTGGGATTTGGGTAGACCACCTGCGAGCCAGCTGGGGCGTTGTAGTTCTGTGGGAAGAAGGTAACGTTGGTCAGGGAGGAGTCTAGGGGCTCGAGACCCTCGGTCAGGTAGTAGGAAGAAGGGGGGTTGCCGCTGCTGTAGCCGCCAAGGGGGTTGGCGTAGTAAGAAATGTCGAGGCCAGCTGGGGTGCACAAAGGATTGACCAAGCAGGCGCCGCTCGGCGTAGGTGTCCAGGCCGGAGCGGAGCTGGTGCTGGTTGGGTTCACCGTGGTGGAGCAGACGGGCACTGCAATGGGCGTCTGCACAACGACAATTGTTTGGCCATCGCAGGGTGCCCAGGTGATCCTGTCAGTGCAGGATCCTAAGTATGGAATTGTGGTGGTAGCAATGGCTGGGATGTCAATGGCCATTGCCGGGGCTGCAAGAACGAGGAGTGCCCCTAGACGAGACAGCTTGTCGGCAACCATGTTCATAGCCTTCGAAAGCGGGGATGTGAAGGTCTCAGGGTTTGAAGCGGTTGTATTGTACCAGGATATTGATGATAGGAGAGGAACTTGCGTCTCTTATATAGCAATCGCATAGCTGGAGCGGCCGAGTCAGCCTTGTCGATGACGACGAGCAGTGCCTCTCCGCCTGCTCGTATTATCGGCTCATAGCATAAGCAGCTTAGACCGTCTGTTAAAGCTCCCATTGTGTGTCCGGTGCAACTGTGGCTGACGTGACCGGTGTGATATGAGAAGGCTATGTGTCTTAGGTGCTGTCAAGATCGGCGATCAGTGTTGATCCTCCATTGCAGAATACCCGATTCCTTCGAGTTCATATAAGTCCTCCGACATGCTGATCTACCTCTGGATGTAGTGAATATTGAAAGCCATCAAGCCTGCCTAGCCGGTGTATACGAGACGGGCTGGGCCCGATAGTCGGTTGACTGGATCCAGGATAGTGCTACACCATCAGGTGTCTTAGTGGGCTAACCCTCGTTGAGGACCTCGGAGAAGCTCGGGCAGGACAAGCTAAGGTATGTAGAGCCTTCTGCCAACACCGAAGTAGCACGATTACGGCAACCCGCAACGAGACTGGTGCACCATGGCACGCGGTCTCTTCCTGGTTACATGAACGGGACCGATAGCCATAACGCACAATCCACTGTTGGCTACAGGAAGCACACTTCGAGGGTAGTTAATTGTCACTACTAGTACTCCCAAGCGTAGTACTTATTACTTCCTCTGCTCACTCAAGTTCGGGCAGTGTACTTGGAGAGTCCTCGCCAGCTGGCTACAATACACTTGTTTGGACATTTTATGGCTAGCCAGCTGGGTAACCGCGGGACCTGTGCAGAGGCAGACGACTCCTGGTATATTAACGCGCCAACTAGTAACTATACGCTGAACCCGACTGGAAAGTCATACACTTATCTTAGTTAGCTCTATACTTCATGTTATCAGCAGGCTAGACAAACGATAACAGCGTGAGTCCTATATACCTAATCTCAGCGTGTAAGTGGCGGGAATGTTATTAGTGTAGTTACCCATATCGTAGAGGCGATACACGTAGGATGAAATAAGAAGAACTGAAGGATGTTTCAATATAGTTTACTCGGTTCTGGTGCTACGTGAACTCATTTCCGTGATTGGAGGCCTAGATGGTTGACTCGAATAGGCAAGGGATCGGTTCAATGATCGAGCTGAGACCTTTGCCGGCCACCGATGCTATGTCACTCAGCCCATCCTGGGAAGCTTCTGACATCAATTTCGCCGAGTTCCCCACTTTGTCTAGTAAAGCCCTGTCCGTTATGTGTGGCCAGAAGATTGGATGATTGGATTAGGAGTCGAATCACCGACTCACAGCATACACTTAGATCACAGACACATCCCGAACTGTACGATTGGCTCCTGTAGCGTATTGAGCTCAGCTCGCCACTTCCACGCAGCATTTTCCCTAAACGAAATACACCTTCCGGCTTCTCCGGTAAGACTCTGCGTACTATCGACCAACATACGACAACGACTGTGTCCGCCAGGGCTGAACGAGCAAATGTGACGCTGCAGGAGTGTCACAAATACTTGTACCTAGGCTGGTTATGATGGGCAACTTGGAGGGTAGCACAACATAGCAGCTGTCAATTCCCGTAGGTCGTACGGCATGAAATGCCCGTCTAGGTAGGTGTTTGCCCATGCAGCTATAGACCAGCCTTTCGGTTATACTACCCCTGCAACTTGGTGACCGAGTGGTGGGAAATGACATTCCCGACTCTTGCCTCGCGGGAATGAGCATCGTATTGCGGATAGATCCAACTATAAGTCTACCCCGACATGGGAACACCGTGTCATATGCGTAGGTAGCTTAGGGATTAGTAGCTACTATCAGCTGGTCTTCACGTGAGACGTTCTCCTATGGCGTCCCCACCAGGCGGTGGGAAACGTTCTCAAGCATGCTGCCGTTGAGGAAAACCGATTCCTGACTCAAGTCGCACTGGCGTGATTGGTGGATCAAGATGCTATCGAGGCCGATATAGAAGGATGACGAGGGCCCCGCACATCTTAGTAACCAGTTGTAAAGAGGCGAATAGTCATACGAAGCCAGCTGACGAATCGGTCACGGATGCTGACTCCGTCGCCTTTGGTCGAACTAGCAGAAGGATCGTGCTATCTCTTAAGGGCGGCGATAATCGTGCTCTTGCCGGAGCCGCTTGCGTCCCGTGCATGGGTGATCAGACACTACTAGGTTGAAGCGGAAGCTATAGGGACTTTGTTGTGGATGGACATACCATGAGGGCCGTGACTTTCAGAGCAGTAATCTAAAGGGACAAGCTATCAAGAACTTTGACATCCGGTCCAAGGGTAGCTAAAGTTGATCCCCTGAAGACAGGTGTCGATGACGCCCGATACACTGCTAGGCGTCTACCCAGAGTCCGTGCTTGAAGACACTCTATATCGCGCGTACTGTCAGCGAGTCTAGGACCGGGAACAGCAAGTATGCTTGGAACCACTTAACGAGAAGGCTCCCGAAACCCGCCGTCGGCTTTTCATCGCTCTTCGTAGGGCTTTTAGTCAGCCAGGAGGCTTTGCCACTTTGGTTCGTCGGCTAGTTGCTGTTTTCTCATCCTCGTCAACTTCGGCATATTCGATTAGGGTATCGTAGTTAAGTAAGTGAAAGAAGTTCGCGGTTGAAGTTGTTAATGAAGCATAGATGGCAGGTGCCGGAATCAAAGAGGACGCAAGGTGCAGGGCAGAGTAACTCGTAACTTCAGCTGTAAGTGGCAATGATTCTACCGCATAAGCATGCAATCAGCTAGATAGGGTCATGAGATCCCAGCTCATTGGTGATGCTTTGTTAGGATAACATCACTGTTCTCAACGCCGTCCTGGTTCAGCACCATTGGAGTCGGCGGACGCGGACTGCCAAGAAACCGCGCCCGAAGCATCTGCAGACTGCGGCCGGAACGCGGCATGCAAGAATTCCTGGACTCCGCACCCCCTGCCGCAATACATCAAAACGCGTGGACGACCAGGTACTGATCCTGGAGTACTACCGGACAAGCAAAGACAGACAATAGGGCAAACAGGAAACTCGGAGCCAAGTTATTCCGGAGTTTCGAACTAAGCGGCAACCGCACATCATCCTCGTCCCCCACTGCCTGCAATTCCCCCCATCGGGCTTCGGAGAACAAGCAGCCCTTCCAGCCGCCTTCCATTCCATCCCTATGCCGTTTGGTATGCCACTTGGCCTGCGCTGACAGTAAGCCGCGTCCTGTCTAGCAGCCCACCACCGTTTCGTCATCGGGCTGAGCTGCTGATTCAGGTTGTACCTCGTTCAATCGAGTCGATCGACGACGCCTCCGCGGCCCGCGTTCTGTTTCATTGGCCGGGACGCTCTCGCACTGTATCAGACTGTCAGACACACCACGGCCTGGGAAACGTATCGGACAGGAGGCCAATGGACTCGGACAGTACCAGCGACTGCCATGAGCCGGTGCCTCAGCACTCCGATAATGCCAATGAGAAAGAGGACGATGACAAAATCCCGCCCTCCAAGTTATCGGCAAGTCACACCTAGAACTCCCGCGCCCGAACCCCGCCGCTGACTTCCGCCTCCCTAGTGTGATCGATGCCGACGTCGCAAAGTAAGTACTCCGAGCCTCGCTACCGTATTCTAGCTGTTGGGTCGTCCCAGGCTGAGTGCGGAATCCACAGGTCCGGTGTGACCGACGGCACCCATGCTCCTATTGCGCCCGCATTGATGTCCCCTGCACCTACCCAATGCACAAACCCAAAGAGAAGCGTCAAAGGGTCTTCATCTCTGAGTTGTAGTAAGTTCGGCTCGCCTTCCCAGAGTCAACAGTTCCTGGGGTTGCCTCTGACGGTGACTGACCCTGCGAACTCAGCGAGAGGAAGATTGACTTCATCGCAAAGAAACTGGATGACTTGGGCTACGCCCTGGGCAATCTCCATGACAGACCCCAAGCGAACGCACCACGCACGACGTCGGCCCCGCCCAACCTGCCACCCGGAGCGCCCACGACAGCATCTCTAGGCAGCTGCGAGGCGCGCAAGATCCTCACGCCAAAGTTGGAGTATGAGGGAGAGTCGTCTCTGTCGGCCCAGGCCGCCTTTGCCAACCGGTTCCTCCACGATGCCATTGTCCACAGGCCCTCTATCGACATCACCGGTGAAATGGCCTCCGTGCTGGATTCGCTGAGCCGCACTCTCGGTGCGCAGACCGACCAGCAGGATGCTGACTACCTTTACCCTCATGCTAAACCCCTAGAGCCTGGCTGCACGGTTCGGAATCTTCCCATGCCGCCTATCGAGTCAGCCCTCACGTGCCTCAGGATGGCCAACGGTATGTGTTTCTCCGGAGTCCAAGCTGTCGGTGTGCTGACAGACAGTTACTACTACTTCACAGAACATCCCCGGGTGAGATTCTTCTGGAATCACGAAGCCAATTCGGTCCCCCGCTTCACAGAGCTCTTCCTCAAGGTGTACTCGCCTGGCGATGTCAACCATGCCGACCTCATCATCGTCAACTCCGGTCTTTATTGGCTCTTCAATGTCTGCAAGAGCGTCAGCACAGAGCCCAGCACAAAGGCCCATTACGCAGAGCAGGCAACCTTGTGTCGAGACAATCTCGAGACGGTCCTGTCCAACCTGCCATTCCATCTACCGTCAAGCGTGGACACCACATCCGCTATGACTATGGCCGTAGGTACCGCGCATCCTACATAACCATCGGGAACCTGCTGACGTGTCCGACTTCCCTAAACAGGCCATGTATTGTAATGAAGTCTGCAAACCGTCAGCTGCTTGGAACTTCATCGCCACGGCTTCCCACATGAGCCAAACCTTGGGAATGCACAACATCGTCGCCATGGCGCAGGACAGTCCGGAGCTCAAGGCCCAGAAGATCCAGATGTTCTGGATCATATACATGTATGAAAAGGCCCTCTCTCTTCGCCTTGGCCGGTCCTCCACCATCCGAGACGGGGATGTCACTGTCCCTCTGCCGATGATGGACTCGAAGTCAGGAGCGGCGAAGCTCGCCCACATGAAGAAACTGGTCGACATGGCGAGGCTTCAAGGCATGATCTATGATCAGATATATAGCCCTGCCGCACTGATCCAGCCACAGGGTATCCGCGTTGCTCGGGCAAGACATCTAGCATCGAAATTGCAGGCGCACACATCAACGGAGACAACGGCAGACGATGTAAGGCACCTGCTTTTCTCGAACTCCCAACTAGTACCTGTTCCCTTTCAGCTCCTTTTCCTTAGCAGCTCTCTTAAGTGTTACCGTCTTTGCTTCCTGACAACCTTCCAGAGACGCTACAAGGACGCGGTCGGCCAGGCGATTGGTGTCAAGTTCTTCGACGCCTTCGACCACATCACTAGGGTCAGCCACTTGTCCCTCTTCTGTCTTATCTACCGGGCCATACCCCCGGAACCAGGTGACGGTACAGTATTTGGAAAGGACTGCATCGCCAGTGCTCGCGAAGCCCTTGAAGAACACAAGAGGTGCATAGCCATTCTAACAAAGGTGGAGGATGAGCTTCTTGAATCATACCTTAACTGGTACGCGAGCACCACATCGTCATTGAGTCGGATGGTAGTGGAAAGACTGACGGTTCACAGGGCCGTACTTCAATCCCCTTTCGTGCCTTTCACCGTTCTCTTCTGTCACGTTATCGAGACCTGCAACCAAGCCGACCTCGATCGTCTCGGAAATCTCGTCGAGATCCTTGAAACGCCTGCAGCGGACTTCTTTTCCCCTGGCATCAAGAAAGAGCTCCGCCTGTTCAAGGCTCTGTACGACGTCGCCTGCAGCTATATGAAGTTGAAGACAGGCGTGGTGAACCGGCCCGGAGACTCGGGAGTCAATGCCTGGAATGCCAGGGCCTCGCTGCCGATGCAGCCGCCTTATCAACAGCCGACGCCGATGGCGATGCCGGACACGACGGGTCATCAGGCCGCGCAGCAGATGCCGTTCCCGGGCTCAGATAGCGCAGAGTTGCCTGCAGGTGTTGCTTTTATTAGCGAGAACTCGTCCGTCCCTGGTTGGACACCGGCTGCGCCGTTTGCCGTGCCTGGCGACACTACCATGGAGGTCGATCAGCAGGGAGCACAGCTGGGGAATTGGCTGTATATGAATCACCAGATGATGAGGGTGCTGGAGGATGGCTGCTTCTCGACATAGTGAACTTCGAGAAGCGTCTTACAATAGGAGACAGAAACTTGGAGCTCTGGCGTTCAACAGGAGAAGCATTCGCGAGTGCCCCAAACCATTGGGACCTGATGTAGGAACCGGAGACATAAGTCAAACGAGTGCAACCTGGCCGTTTGAAGCCTGAAGGTGCCTCACGCCAAGGGCATTGAGACGGATCCGCCGGACCGACCACATAGGGTCTTGCTATAATAAGGGGGGTCATGCATGCAACGCAGCAGCATGCCTTAGATTAGCGTCTTGGCGGTGCTAATAGGCCCATCTCCGTCGACAGCGACGGATCTTCGACCTCTTGAATAAATAATAAAACAATGAATGGTTAGGTTCCAGGGTACATCATCCCGAAAAACCACCTACGGTTCCATTTCTTTGGCCTGCTTTATTGTAATGCGCATCACCGTGGTTCCAACAGCTCTCATCCGCCCTGCTTCTGCCCTGGGATTTCTTTCCCTACTTCGAAAAGCAACAACAACAATCACAAAAAATCAACAAGGTCATCAAATTGACCACACTGTCCGATTATTATCGTTCCCTCAACAGCTTCCGACTACTACGAGTAAATTTTCTCTGTCGCCTACCATACAACACGCAATGGCAAGCCTCAATGTCCAGACCCCCAGCACCATCCCCGCTCCCACAACCCTCCTCACCCTCCCCGCCGAGATCCTCATCCAAATCAGCGGCAACCTGTGCATCCACTGCCGCCATCCCCGCATCGGCGAAATCCCCCACGACGAAGCCGCCAGCGCGATTCACGACCAAAGCGCGCTCGCCAGTCTCAGCGCGTCCTCCAGACACCTGCGCGCTGCCACCCAGCCGGTCCTCTTCCACTTCTTCCACTCGCTCGCCGGCCACGCCGACACCCGCCGGCGCCTCGCCCGCTTCGTGCGCACCCTCCACCGCCGCCGCGACCTGGCCGCATCCGTCCGGAGCCTGGTCCTCTGGACGCCCAACGACTACCTCCTGTACGTCCCGCACGAGGAACAGCTGGTGCTCGCGGTCAGGGACGACGACGACGACCACACGCTCCGGCAGTACGGCTCGCTCGACGACCTGCAGGACCTCGCGATCACGCTCGCGCCGGGCGTCACGTACGTGCTGCTGCAGCGCGGGTTCCTGGGCGGGTCACCGCCAGGACGTGGAGGGACTGGACGCATCCGATGGAAGGGCTCCGGCACGTGGTGCTGGTTGGGTGGCGCAAGGGCTGGCCCCGGGAGGAGTACTCGTTCCATGTCAAGGAGGCTCGGGCGTTTCTACGGTGCGCGAGGAACCTGGAGAGTCTTGTCGCGGCCGACTGCGGCGCCGACGGGCCTGACCCGCACCAATGGGTGGGCGGCCGCGATGGCTTGAAGGCGTTGCCGTGGGATGTGGAGTTGCCCCGGTTGAGGAAGCTGTCCATCAGCGGCGAGAATATTGGCGTCGAGGAGGCCGAGGCTATCGTCCGGCACAGTACCGTGTTTGAGGATTTGGAATTGTTCCAGGGCGGCGTGACGTTTGGACGGCCTGTGCTAGATCCAGAAAGGCACCTGGGCACTGCGAAGGAGACGCTGAAGAGGTTGTGTTATTCGGCCTTTCCGATTAAGGCAAGGTTGACGCAAGATGATGTTTGTGAGGGCGAGGAGTATGACGGGACCGATGAAGATGATGACGAGGACTACTTTGACCCTACTTGGCATAGGCTCGGGGGGTTTGAGGCTGGCCTTTCGCTGAAGGATTTCTCTGCTCTTGAGACGCTGGAGCTGGAGCAGCTTGTATTGTACGGGCCGGTGTTTGAGGAGCCCGACAACGTGGAGAGCGACCGTAGCTGTGAGGCGGTGACGACGGACGAGTTTCTGGCAAAGCTTCCGCCATCGCTGGTGCGTCTTCGCCTGGGTTGCATTTTCTACTGGCCGATTGTGTTCAGGGATATTCTGGCCATGGCCCGAGAGCGTGCCCGTTTTCCGAAGCTTGGGTCTGTTACGCTTGAGGTCCGAAGAATACCGCCGAGGGAGGATCTCGACTGTCTGGTCGAAACATTCCGGGAGGTGGGCATTGGATTGTCCATCTGTTCAGTGGTTAGAGATCCCTTCTCAAGGGGTTTACTTCCAGCAAGACAAGGATTTCCAGTCCTGCTTCCCGAGCCGGTGTCTTATATTTGAGTTGGATAGCCGAGAGTATCTACAGTGGATGTGGATAATAGTATCAAGTTTCTCGCCGTGATAGAGCAATGGCTTTTGGAGAAGAGGTTCGTGATCGGCATTGTCGACTTCATTTCATTCATCTATTATCTGACTGCGCCAATTCAACATGTGTCATCCGGCCCGTCAGGGGTTACAGAACGGCAACACAGACATAAGTCTTGTCCCACATGCTCTCGCAGTTGCTGCCCACGGCGGGATTCCACTTTGCGGCACATCTGGAAGATGCTCCTCGAGGACCCGACCTGCGACGCCACGTCGATTCTCGCCAAGGCGGGCGACACAGTCGTGGGCCTATACGTCGGTTCCGAGATACGCAAGCCGTCCGCGGCACCCCTCCTGGAGCGCTTCAACGAGTTCGCCCCCGGGAACATCAACAGCGTCCCGAGTCGCCAGGCCAGTGCTCAGGTCTGCGGCCCAGCGGGCAAGCGGTCGGCTGCGCACACCTTCGGCGTCATCTACGACACGACCGGCCCTGTCGACGCCGTGCGCGACGCCATTGCCCAATGGACCAAGGCTGAGTGCCTGTCGGGCTTCGGCGCCTCCGAGACGTGGAAGGATCAAAAGTTCAAGATCATCCCGGCTATCGCCATGACCATGGGCGCAGACGCCGTGCTCCACGCCAACGCCACCAGCAGCGGCAACTCGAGTTACTCAACTCTGGCTGCCGAGAGACGCAGCCACGGCAGAATCGCCAGTCAGCACCTGCGACCGGACCAGTCGCCCAACCCGGCAAGCCACCCGTTCCGCGTCAGTGCTGTCGGCACCACGCTCGAGGCCCGCGCCGACTGCAAAGTTGCGCGCGTCGAGTCCGGCGACGGCTGCTGGTCCATGGCCCAGCGGAGGTGCAACCCCAAGATCTCGGTTGACGACTTTTACAAGTACAACGGCGGCAGTGACAAGATCTGCGGCTCTATGAAGCCCGGCGACTACGTCTGCTGCTTGCCAGGCACCATGCCGAACATGGATCCCAAGCCGAACACCGATGGCACGTGCAAGTACGTGCAGGTCCAGCAAGGCGACACCTGCGACAGCACTGCCGAGAGCCGCTGCCCCGAGCGGGTCAGCCTCGGCCAGCTCGCCAAGTTCAACGGCGGCAGCCAGTCCTTCTGCGCCAACCTCAAGCTCAAGTCGGTAGTCTGCTGCTCCCAGGGCACCAAGCCCGACCTGCGGCCCAAGAAGAACCCCGACGGCTCGTGCGCCACCCATGTCGTCCGGAAGGACGAGCTCTGCTTCGACATCCAGGAGAAGTATCTGCTAGAGCAGGGCGACATCGAGAAGTTCAACCGGAAGAAGACGTGGGGCTTCACCGAGTGCAGGGAGATGAAGCAGGACATGATCGTCTGCATCAGCGACGGCAATCCGCCCCTCCCCGCTGCCATCGATAACGCCCTCTGTGGTCCCCAGAAGCCCGGCACCGTTCGTCCTACCAACGGCACCGACCTGGCCGCCCTGAACCCGTGCCCGCTCAACGTCTGCTGTAATACCTGGGGTCAGTGCGGGACCGCTATCGACTTCTGTATCGACACCACGGTCGATGGGGCCCCCGCCACCGCCGCGAAGGACACGTACGGCTGCATCTCCAACTGTGGCATGGATATTGTCAACAACAAACAGGCGCCGGCCAAGTTTGAGCGCATCGCGTACTTTGAGGCCTGGAATCACAACCGCCCGTGCTGTAAGTACTACTCTTCCTTGTCCTAGGCACTCGAAACTACCTTAGGTACTTAAGCCGCTAACAATACGATGATGGGCCTTCTTCGCAGTAAACATGGGCGTCGACGAGGTTACCGACCGCACACCATCATCCACCTCGCCTTTGGCTGGATCAACGAAGACTTCACCGCCAGCGTCAAGGACGCCGAGGAGCAGTTTGAGAAGTTCGTCAAGACGGGCACCAAGCTCAAGCAGGTCCTTTCTTACGGAGCCTGGGCCTTTTCCAACGAGCATCCCACCAGCCACATCATCCGCCGGGCCGTCCGGCCTGAGAACCGTCTCGTCTTTGCTACCAACGTCGTTGACTTTGTCAAGACGCACAGTCTGGCTGGTGTTGACTTCGACTGGGAATATCCCGGTGCCGACGACATCGAAGGCGCCGATCCGGGGACTACCGAGGACGGCAACAACTATCTGGAGTTTCTAAAGATGGTGAAGCGACGTCTTCCTGCAGGCAAGACTATCTCGTTCGCTGCTCCGGCGTGTACTGGTATCTCCGCCACTTTCCTATTGACGATATCGCTAAGGTGGTCGACTATATTGTCTATATGACGTACGATCTGTATGGCCAGTGGGACGTCGGCAACAAGTACGCTGCGTGAGTAGTACTTTACCTACATTTCCTAGGTATCTCTTGCTTCGCGCTCTTGTTCAGTTTGATCTAACATGTTAAATGAATATATAGCGAGGATTGCGAACTGGGCAACTGCACCAACACGTCTGGATATATCTCCGAGGCCGAGATCTGCCAGCTGAAGAAGATCTACGACAGCATCGGCGGTGAGTACTACGATTACTACGACTAGGCGTCTGATTCTGACGTCTTGGTCTACAACGCGACCGAGTGGGTGTCCTACATGGACAGTCCGACCAATGAGCGGCGCGCCCAATGGTATAAGGATCTCAACTTTGGCGGCGTCAGCGACTGGGCCGTCGACCTGCAGGCCGAGTGCAAGGCTAATTCCGATTCGAACGTCGATATTGACGCTATGGACCCCTCCTATAAGTGCGAGCTCAAGGACTATAACAACCTCGATGGCGTGATCACGGACGCCGACAAGTCTTTGGGAGAGTGCGTCGCTATGAACGCCATCAGGGCTTTCCAGAGGATGATCGACAAGTCCATGAGCGGCTACGACGACGTCTTCGGCTTCTATCGCAACTTCATGCACGACACACTGAGCGAGCGTCTCTGCGGCATGATGATCGACGGCGAGCAGCCAATTGCCGGCTTCTTCGACTGCTACTACACCGAGGGCGAAGTCGGTGAGCGCAAGGACGCCAGCAAGTACGACTGCAAATCCGCCCAACGAGTACATGCAGAGTTATACCTTCTTCTAGGAGCTACACGATAGCGATGGCCTTAATAAGACGCTTGCCAATGAGGGTATTGACCTGGAATAGGTCGACTTTGGCAAGTACACGCAGGAGTTCCGCTACGAGCAGACCTCTGGCGGTATAGGCATGTGCTTCAACTTCGACAAGGTGCACTGGGGCTTCCCCGCCGGCAAGCCGGACTTCGAGGTGCCGAACCCCAAGACCGTAGTGGACAAGGCGCGTAAGAACTTCGACACCATATGGACCTAGTACGACGATATATATATGATGCTCGGCCTTGACCTGTTCGAGGGCAGTCCGGCCGATGCCGTCGAGGTCCTCGCTATGCCCGTGTTCCTCCTCGAGGACGCCGTAGAGTCGATAAAGGAGGTCAAGAAGATCGGTCAGGACGAGCAGCGGCGGAGGACCAAGCACCTCACCCTCAAGATCGTCGAGGGCATCCTCTTCCTTATCCCCTTTGTGGGCGCCGCCATTGGCAACCTGGGCCGCGTCGGCGCCATGATGGCGCGTGCTGATTGCCGTCTACTCCCTCGTCGAGAATCCCGAGATAGCACCCGTCGCCATCCTTGCCATGGTGCTCGGCGGCCTCGGCGCAGGCGGCACCCGCCGCGCTCTGCGCTACCGCGAGCTCTCCATCGTAAAGGGCAAGCTGAGCCCACAGCAGAAGACCAATCTCGGGGCCTCGTTCCGAGCGAACAATCCCAAGGTCGAGTTACTCACGGGCAAAATCTGCCCTGAGCGCTAAGGGGGAGGGGCAAGCCCTTGATAGTAATACGAAGATATGCAAACCGCAGTCTCGTCAGTTGTTTTTTGAGAGTTCGCGGGAAATGATATATCTACCCCACCCTTAGTTAGGGCTTTGTTTGGTATCTTAACATGCGGACACGCGGAACTCCATGCCACAGGGTTACGATGGACTTCTACTCCCCAGCTTCGCGGCACCTTCTCATTTTGTAGCAATCTATGGGCAACAACTCAAGGGGATGGGCTGTGTGACGTGTCTCGGCTTAGGATCGTTGAGGTTGTTTTATAAGCTGTTTGTTCTAGCTAGGCTATTCCCACAAACTGTGCGCCATCTGTCAGAATGAACAGAGTGACAAGATGCATTTGAACTGGACGACGACCGTGTGCGAGCCACTAGCTACTAGTACCTAAGTATACGAACCTACTTACTACTTCTAGGCAGAGTTGAACTGCGGAACGCAGCACTTCTCCCATCAGCCAACCCAATGGTGAAGTCTAAACTGCACCTCTTCGCACAAGGACAACTTGGCTATCGAAAGCCGATGCACCAACGACCTTAAGGCAGTCGCCATCCATGTTGACTGCTAGAGGAGTGAGCACCTCAACGATTCGCCAATCCGTCCCGGGCAGTTGGACAGAGAATTCCTCGGGTGTCTGCTCGAAAGTGTGTATGACGACAATTCCATCGTCTTCCGTGGTCCGAACCACGCCTTGCCAGCCTCTTGGGTGGCGCCAGCTGGGCCCGATATCGCCCTTGATTCGACTCTTGCCATACTTGATAGCCGGAACAGCTTTCTGGTAGAGCTCGATTGCAGACTCCACAACGGAGAGTTGAGTTTCATCCAGGTCAAGGATATCGCCGGAAAGACACATCCGGCCCAAGAATGTCGCCGCCATGCTGTAGTTCATTCGTTGAAGAGAGTCGTTTTGGCGCAGGACAGCCCAGATTTGAGACTGCCGGGGCAGCATCAGCCGGTGTACGGCCGCGGCGATGATGGGTATCTCGATTGTCTCGTGCGCGTCCGAGTAGCTGCACATTGCGGCACGCTGGAGAAACGACGCCTCCATACGGTGTCCGCCAGCCGAGACGAGTTCGATCACTAGGTCGGGCAACGCCTCTCTGATCCGGTCAAATATCGCATGGGAGCCTTCGCCCTGGCGCCGCAACCCCTCTCCTAGCCCGTCGGGATGGTCGACACCAATGCCGAGCGTTTCGCTGTAGTCGATCTTGACATAACCAAACCCGGCTTGACCAAGCATTCCAATGACACGGTCCTCAATGTACGCCTTCGCATAGGGATCGTGCAAGTTCCAGGCGCGACGGAGCCCCAACGTTAGTGGTTTCCCATCTCTTGTCAGCATGTGGTCGGTCTCAGCGAACGCGTCTGAGTCTTTCGCCACATGCTCAGGCTCCATCCAGATACCCGGAACAAGCCCGCGTTTCCTGATTGCTGCCGCCGTACCTGCCAGTCCGTTGGGAAATCGACTTGGATGCGCGCGCCAGTCGCCCAGAGTCGTCGCCCAGTGTGCACCCGAGTTCATTGGCATGTACCAACCCGCGTCGATGACCAAGTAGCGGACACCAAGCGGCGCGATCCTGTCGGCAATAGCGAGCAACTGGTCTTCGCGAGGCTCTCCCCAGCTTGTGCAGTAGTCGTTGTAAACGATCGGTAGGTCCTGCTCCATTGCTGGCTGGGCTTCGATCGCGGGAACATCAACGCTGATCAGGCGATCGCAAGCTTCATCCACCGATCCGGCGACACATGTCAAGTGAGCCTGTGGAGTGGTAAACGACTGGCCTGGCTCGACTGTCTTTGTCCAGTGACCGAATTCTCGGTCTGCCAGTCCACCGGCGAGAACCAGATCATCAAACCGCCGACCCAGCTCAAGCTGCCAGCTCGTAGGAATCGCCAACCGCGCCCCCCAGACCACTTTCGCTTCCGTGTCCTCGACCAGCACGGTTGGGAACCACCCGCGCACCGGCATGGACCCAACCTGGCCGAATCGCTCCGAGAAGTTCATGTTGCCCGCCCAGGATCTTTCTAGGTGGAGCTGCTCGATGGATTCGGTAACCATACGTCCTTCAGCGGACCAGACAGACCGGAATCGGTGAGCGCGGAGGCGACAAGGTGCGTCGTCGGTGGCGTAAGGGGTGATGCCGCTCAGAGAGAACGACGTCAACAACTCGAGTCGAACTGGAGAGCTAGAGTTGTTCTCGAAAACGGTCTCACTCTGGACTGTGAGCCCCCGGAAACCGGCAGAAAGGCGGTGCTTGATGTGCAGTCCGGTATCGTCGTACAGCGTTGTGACTACTGTGTTTGCTTCCACCCGTTGATCCAGAAGCCGGAACCGATCAATGGACGACGACCACAGCAGGGTTCGGCCCGTGCCGAGTTGTGGCGGCTCGTCGTCGCCCGATAGCTTGACATGCACCAACGGCTCGACAACCATTGCTGGCCTGGCTTTGGAGTGGCTACGAACCCAGCTTTCGTTCGCCACGGTTGGGCGCCGCTGTGCTAGGTCGCTCATCGCCGTGGGATACAGCCATAATCCGACTTGTCCTTCTGGAGCGATCAGGTACCGGGCTGTCATGTCCCCGAGAACATGCTCGGACAAGATGGAGAGATGGCTGGCCATGACGGAGTCCTCGGCGATATTCTGTGAGTTGTATGGTAGATTTGGAATTTCTCGCTGATGTGGCTGACGCAGTGATCAAAACGAGTCTACGAACATGGGCGAGTGCGGTGTGGAGGATGGATGGATGGATGGATCGATGGGTGGATTGGTGGATGGAAGGATTCATTTCGCCCAGAGGCACGGGGCCCTTGGCACGCTACGGATAACTACATCCGGTTCGTTGAAGTTCGGTCGTGAACTCGTCCAGCGCTCCGAACAGTTCAATCAATCCAATCCTGAGCCGCCCATCGGATTGGATTGAACATTTTGAGGTGCAATCACTGAACTGTTAAGTCGAGAGTACAAAAATGGGACGTCGGCGAGGCTCTTAGTTATGCCAAGGGCGGGCTAGGCCGTGCGAGCGGGGGCAGTTCAGACGCGGCGCTATACCCGATCGGGAGTTGCGCCATTCCCGGCGGGTGCGACAGCGAGTTTGCAACTTCAACAACTTCTGTTCTTACCTCTCCACCTCCATCAAATGGTGAACTCGATGTTTGCTTTTACATATCAGCCAGAACAGGGAGTCAGCAAAATGGCGTACGACAGCATGACTTTTCGCAACCACCAAGATGCACTACTTAGTAGGTAGTTTAGTACTACTCTCTTCTACCTGGTACTAGTACTAAATCTGCTCCTGCACAGTACTAGGAACCGCCTTGGACATGACAGCAATCTGCGCTGCCAAAGCCTGGATGCTGCCCGCGCCGAGGACGTCAAATAAGCTGGGCTCGGCCTGCAGATGCGCGACAATCCAGTTGCGGATCTCCACGGCCGCCAGCGAGTCAGTTCCATAGGCGTGCAGCGGGCGGCCGGCATCGACATTGTCGACGTCGGTTTGCAGCTCCCGGGCCAGCCGGCGCCGCAGGGCGCTACTCACCACGTCGGTAGCCTCGCGCAGCGACTGCACCCGCCCCAGCTGCGCGGTAATAAGCGACTCGACTTCCTCACTATCACGTCCGGTGGCAGCAGCATCTGCATCCGCATCGGCGACGACACCACTCTTCCTTAGATAGGCAAAGCGGGGATCGTCAAAGCAGAAGGGCCGCGCCAACCTCGCCGACTGTAGGATGCCGCCGGTGGGCAAGCCGCAGACGATCTGCGCAGGCAGCGGCTGCTTCTACCAGCACCCCGCGATGGCCGCCGTCATGAGCCGGTGGAACTCGGGCTCGCGGATGCCCACGGCTTCCCATTTCTTGAGGTTGGTGGCGCCCCCGCGCTCGGTGGCGATGAGCCCGATGCCCAACATGAGCCCGAGATCAACCGCGACGGCGGGCAGGCCTCGCCGGCGACGGTACTGGGCCAGGGCGTCCTGGTATGTGTTGCCGGCGGCGTAGTTGGCCTGGCCGCGGTTGCCGACGACGCCGGCGATGGAACTGAGCATGACGAAGAAGTCCAGGCCTCTTTCGTTTTCGTTTCCGTTCTCGTGGGGCAGTAGCAGCTGGTGCAGCAGCCAGGAACCGTGCATCTTGGGCCGGGTCGCGTGCCGCCATTGGTCGTGCGTCATGTTGTCGAAGACCGAGTCGTCGAGCACGGCGGCGCACTGGATCACGCCGCGGATCGGCGGCTTCTCGGCCGCACAGCGCCCCAGCACCACCCGCATGGACGCCTCGTCAGATGCGTCGGCCGCGTAGAGCGTGGCCTGCACGCCCACCGCAGCCAGGTCTTGCGTCAAGGAGGCCGCGTTCCGGGAGGATGGTCCCGATCGAGACACGATGGCAAGATGCCGGGCCCCCTTGCGGGCGAGGAAGGTGGCAAGATTGGTCCCCAAGCCGCCTGTTCCGCCGACGAGCAGATACGTGGCGCCGGCATCGAGGACGAGCGGATTGGCGACATCCGCACTGACGGGAACCATGTCGTCGGCCTCAAAACACAGGATGGTTGTGTCCCGCGTGTGCGAGCTGGCCCAGCCGAGTGCTTCCTCCGCTTGTGAAGCCCGCCATGTCGTTCGTGGCACTGGCTGCTGAAAGCGGTTCTGGCGCTGCAGTTCCGCTGCGCTGCCATCTCTTCTTCTTCATCGGTCATAATACGGCTGAGACGGCCGTCCTCGACCCATCGATTGATGCAGAGGCATCCGTCCCGCTCCACGTATTCCCGATCTGTGGTGCTCGATGTGACCATAGGTGACAGCATCTGCGCGACCTCGGCTGCTGAGCGGTCCTCCCTGTCCTCAAGGAGCAGGTACCTCGGGTCGAGGTGGATGTTTTCGTTCTTCAAGACGCGCAGATACCCCAGGGCTGCCTGCATGGCTGGATCCTCGCCCTTGGCGACCCACAGCACTCACGCGCTGTTGAGGAGCAACGTCTTGAGGGCGGCGAAGTCTTGGGGCGATATGTCTTGTAGGAATGCGGACTGTGTTTCCAAGAGGAAAACGAGCATCTTCCCCCGCAGACGGTCTAGTTTAAGTTCTGCTGACCACCGCACCGGCTCGGTGGGCATGCCCCTTGACGCCAGCTGCGACAATAGTTGGTTGGAGAGTTCCTTCAGTTCGGTGTCGGGCTCAGCAGGTTGGATCAGCACGATTGTCTGGCTGTTACTGGCCGGAGTACTAGTAGTACTAATACCATTATTCATCTCGACCTCCTTCCTCGCGAGTGTCCAGCCAGACGTTGGCGAGCAATACAAAAAGGACCAAGGGGACTGCGGATTCCCTCAGCCCAGCTCTCCCTCTCCCCGGACGAGCAAGACCCCGCCGGCACGGATGCATTTCTCCAGTTGCTGACTCTGCGCAGTGGCCAATGTACTGCTGTCGTGGACGACGACCATATCGTACCGACCTTCCGCCTCTGCCAAGACATCCGGTGTGAGGACTTCGGCTGACAGCGCGGCGTCGGACCTCAGCGACGACAACCTTTCCTGCAGGGCAGACATGGTCTCTGCCTCCGGAACCAGGACGGTATACTGCGAGCAGCGCATGTTCTTTTTATCATCACCCACGCCCTCATCCTGCGTGGACTCGGAGTGCAAAGTGGGCAGCAGCGAGTCGACGACAAGGTCGGAGGGCCCAATCTCGAGGACGGCCAAGAAGTCCGGGTTCTTGTGGGCAGCCAGATCAACGATGCTCGCTATCATGGCGCCGCTCTTTTTAAAGAAGTAGCTCTCTAGCTTTGCGTTGTCAAGCAAAGCGATATCGGGTTTCCAGACCAGCGTTCCCACAGGCGCTTTGATGTTAGGGGAAGGGGAAGTGCTAGTATCCGCAGTGGTAGAGGATGGCGGCAGTTCTCTGCATCGCGTACCCTGGACGATGATGTTGGGCTCGTCGAATGCCATGTCGGACGAGACATAGTTGTCGGCCACGAGATCCTGCACTCCGCGACGCTCGACGAGGCAGCAGCTGCGCAGCTGGTCGCCGGGTGTGTTGGGTATGCTCGGGTAGAAGATCAAGCTGTCGAACGCAATAGGAACAGCCGCGCGTCGCAAGTCAAGCTGGTCATCACCCCCTTCCTGTTTGCCGTCTGTCACCATCAGGGCGGCAAACATGGAGTGGAAGATGGCGTCGAGGGTGGCCGGGTGGATGAGGTGCGTGCTCTGGGCGCCGGCCGGCATGGATTCCCTGGTGTCGGCGACCGTCACCGTGGCTGCGCAGCGATGGGGCCCGGCGGCGATCTCGGCCAGGCCCTGGAAGAGGGGGCCGTACTGAAGACCGGCATCACGGGTGGCCCGGTAAAAGACAGCCGGGTCGATGGTGTGCGTACAGCTGTCGATGGCTGCCGTGTACTCTGCCCTCGCCCTCTGCTACAGCAGCTTCTTCCCTGTGGTCTATGTTGCTCCTCCTCCCTCTTCCTCCTGTTCTTCTTGTGCATGGGCATGAGCATGATATCGCACCGTGACGCGCCTGGAACTGGCCGGGTCCAGGGAGCGGCCGTCCGAGCAGACCTGGATGGCGAAGTCCCAGGCTTTCTCGCGGTCGTCGCTTATGTCGTCGTCGTACTGCAGCTGCAGCACCACCTCGATGCCCGCCGGGTCGTCTGGAACCACGATGGCTTTGGCGATGCGCACATGCTGCAGTTTGATGCTTTCGATTGCCAGGATTGGGCGGTCCCCGTTCTGATCCCCGTACTGCAAGGCGAGCTGCCGAACGGCCTCCGGCACCATGGTCAGACTGCCGGCGCCGGGGAAGAGCGTGCTAGACTGCACGACGTGATGTCGGAGCCAGGGCTGCTCCTGGACGCGGAGACTGTTGCGCCACCGAGGCTGCTTCGCACTGGCGTCTGCGGCTGGCGTGCCGAGGAGATCGCGGCGGCCGAAGGTGCGTAGGCGGTGGTTCCGGCTGACACGCGACTCGGCCCAGTAGCTCAGGGAATGATCCCACGGATACGAGGGCAGATCAACGAGCGGCTTGATACTAGAAGTATCCAGTGGTGACCGGCTGACGGCGCTGACGCAGACCGGCACCCCGTGCATATACAGCTCCGAGGCCGCGCGAACTGCCGACTCGGCCGCGTCCTCTCCGCGGTAGAGGAAGGAGGTGTAGGCGACCGTGGAGATGCCGTGGTGTTGCAGGATCTGGCGCAGGGGACCCTTGAGCGCCGAGTGCGGGCCCACCTCTAACAGCAAGTCGAAGGCGGAGGAGTCGCCGGGGCGAGGAGTACGTCGGCGGCGTCGAGACTGGGAGGATGGATGATCGTGCTGCAGCTGCAGCAGGGCTGCCACGGCGTCGGCGAAGAGAACGGGCGAGACAAAGTTCTGCACCCAGTAGTCCGGCCCGAGCTAGTCGGGAGTAGAGACGAGTTGGCCGGTGAAGCTGGAGGCCATGGGGATCTGGAGGTGTTCCACTGCGCTAACGTCCACCCTGTTCCTTGGAACACGGGGAGTGATGACGGCGGTCTTGTCGCTGTCCTTGTCGGGGCCTTGTCGACGAAAGCGGGGGGAGATGATATTGCGGTAGTTGGGTTCAGAGAATGGCTGGAGAGACTGGAGGAGAGTGCTGCTGCTTGTGCTACTCCTGCTGACCTAGAGCGGAATCCCGCCGTGAAACTGCTCGACTTCTATCGTCAGCTTATCGTCGACACCCCCCGGGGCGGCCCGCCGTCGTCGGCCAGACTCTGCTTGCAAAAGACTATGCGTGTCAGCAAGTCTCTCGCCACGTTCGGCCAGATTCAGCCCGAATGGATGGCCGCTTGGGTGCAGGACTGGCTAGAGCATTGAATGATCCGCAGACATGGTGTACGAGTATAGGGGGGGCGGGGAGGCTGTATCAGGATTCAGGACAATGAGAGGTTTGATGAGGCTGTCAGAGTGCAGATGGCGTTTCTTGCGAAATATCTGCGGTCATATTTATTATGACATATTTATCTAGAGCTTTGGAGATTTCCTGTTTACAGCGTCATATTCAGCGAATATTTCGAGATAGAAGCCCCTTAACGTACATGATAAGCGAGCGACGCAGATAAGCGAGCGACGCACTTTCAGTGCGACGCGCCTCCTCTAAACTTTTCCACCAAATACCACCGCAACAAGCCATGCGTAGCCCCTCAAAAGAAGCCAGGCTTCTTTTAGCCCTCGAAGCTATCAAACAGAGCGAGAATCTCAGTATCCGGGCAGTAGCCAAGCTACAGTCAGGGTTCAAAAGTCTGTCACACCCCACATCAATTAAACGCGCGTCGCGACATGACACGCACCATCTTCCATCTTCTAACCAACCCAACTGTAGCCCACCATGGTCAATTTGGCCGAAATCGGGGCCAAATTGACGGCCGGCCGTCAACCTGGCCAGGAACTATCACCGACTGCACGTGTAGCTATTATAGGTGCCGTTGCAGCCGGGGCTAGCCAGTCAGCTATTGCCCGCGCGTTTCGCATCGACAGGACGGCTGTCTACCGCATCCTTCAACGGTTCGAATCATCTACCACTGTTGAGTCCAAGCCTCGAACAGGCCGGCTAGAGATTCTTATATGTCGGGAAAAGCGGTATATCCTATAATTGGCTAAACGGCGTCCCTAGCTTATAACCTAGATGCTGATTAATACTATGGACGGCCGTATCTCCCGATTAACGATATACCGGGTTCTTCGCTATCATCGGATACGTAAGTGGCGTATATAAAAGAGAATCCTATTGACGAAGGCAGTAGCAAAGGATAGATATTAATTTGCTTGCCTTTGGTTGAAGGATATCGAGATCTTGATCCGAGTAAGTGACTTGGAAGTTAACCTTGGATTTTATTAACTAACCTCTAGTCTATCTTTACCGACGAATCGTCTTGCCAAAACAATTCGAGTAACCTAATAACTTGGGTCTTCCGGTTCCCTTCTTAAAAATGGGATAAGAGCTTCGTCAACCTCTAGAGCTATAGTAAAGGTACGATTTCGATTATAATTTGGGGTGGCATTTAGAAAGGGGGGAGGACCGACCTTATTATTATAGAACGTGACTACCAACCACTGTAAAAAAGAGGATATAGCTCTTGGAGTTATTAGCAGGCATTGGAAAAGGGTCTTCTTCTAATTTACAATGGTACTTGGCACTTCTAGCAGGATAATGCCCGAGTATATATATCTATATCCTCGACCGAGTGGCTGATGAAGTATATGATCGAGGTCCTACCCAACTGGCCAGCCTATAGCCCAGATCTTAATCCAATCGAGCATATATAGGCTCTATTAAAACGGAGGATAAAGCAGCTATATCTAGATGTCTAGTTACTCAAGAAAAACCAGCTAGATATGGCTGAGTTTACTCGATGTCTTCGGGTATGTTGGTGGGCAATTGACCAGGCTCAAATTGACGGTCTCATTGACTCAATGCCCCGGCGATTGGCTATAGTCCAGAAAGCTAGGGGTTGGTATACAAAATATTGATGGCTAGAACCAGGGCTTCTATCTGTATATATCTATTTTGCTAGGAATGTTGGTGGTGTTGCGTTATGTAGAGATATGTTGATGGTTGTGGTGATCTAGAAAACGGGTGGCGGGGGATTTTGATGTGGGGTGTGACAGACTTTTGAACCCTGACTGTATATAACGTTCCAGAAGCAACGATTCGCCACCGGCGCAAAGGACGTGCTGCAAGACGCGATGTTCTAGCCAACTCGCGTAAGCTCACAGATCTAGAAGAAAAGTCAATAGTTCAGTATATAACTGAGCTATCTAACGTACATTATCAGCGAATGACCCACTCTCCACTACCCTACAAACATTATCTTCAATTACGAAACAACAAAACTATCAACCAACTACAATTACATCAGAAATGGCTGAATCAGATGCTTCTACAACCTCCTGGCAAGTGCGGACATTATGACCAGGCTCGCCGCATACACCATAGCACCGAACCTTCGTACGAGGCCCCCCTGCACCACCACCATCCGGCTGCATTTCTTATGCCACCTCCCCAACCACAGCCTTTTGGTCTAGTAGATCCTTTGCATCTTCTACTGCAAGTGATCCTCCAAGCTATATACGCGTTCTTTTGGCTCTTCGGCGCTTGCTTAGTGCCTCGTTGGCCTTGCGGAGCAAAGCATTCTCTGCCTGTAGGAGAGCCACCTGGTGCATTATAGCCATTGTACTCTTTGTCAGCTGGTCCACAGCAGCCAACATCGAAGTCGGGGAGGTATTTTGGTGGGTGGCAATGCGAGTCTTGATGAGCGTTGACTGTGAGTTGGCTTCTCGGGGGTTGTATGGTGTCTGGAAGACCCAAGACTGTACAGTGCCCGGCTGTGAGGTTGGGGGTGTTGGTATACGAAGCTTGATATCTAGCTTCGAAAGTACCCTCTCTGGATCGTACGGTACAAGGCCAGCCCCTGCAAAACCGCCCTGTATATTCCTCTTGGTAATAGAGGCAAAGAAGGCCGCGCGAAAGGTACAAAGGAACTCGAGCTTGCTTATATAGTTGATATACGCGCGTATTAAGTCTTCGATCTGGCGACCGTACGCCTGCTTCAACGGCCCAAAGCAGCCAACATCAAGTGGCTGGAGGATGTAGGGGGAATGTGGAGGTAACGTGATTTATAAGCGAGTCGTGGGTATAAGCGGGCTGTGGCTTTCCAAACGCGACATATCACATTTCCACTTAACATCAATTTTCTCTATAACCCGATATACCCTCCCCCTCAAAAGAAGCTAGGGTAGTCTTAGCCCTCGAAACTCTTCGGAGCGATAAAAAGCTACGGCTTGAAGCTATAGCTAGGCTTTATAACGTACCGGCTTCAACCCTCAGGGACCGACGCGCTAGCAAGCCTATACGACGCGACTGTACGGCCAATTCGAAGAAGCCTACGGAATCCGAGGAGCAGGCTGTTGTTCAATATATCATTGACCTAGTTGCATATGGATTTCTACCTAGACTCGCTAGTATGGAAGATATAGCCAACTAACTGCTATATATATATAATACGCCCTCTATTGGCAAGCTCTACGCCTATAACTTCGTCAGGCGTAAGCCAGAGCTTAAGATGCGTTAGGTACGTCGGTACGACTACTAGAGGGCCAAGTATAAGGACCCAAAGGTTATTCGCGAGTGGTTTGCACTTGTTTAGAATACTAAGGCCAAGTTTGGGATCTTAGACGACGATATCTATAACTGCGACGAGACTAGGTTTATAATAGGTATTATCTATACAGGTATAGTCGTTACAACCTCTGACGGCTATAGTAGGGCAAAGCTAGCCTAGCCCGGCAATCGCAAATGGACAATGGTAATCTAGGGAGTCAATGCTCTTGGCTAGGCTATCCGTCCGTTCATTATCTTAGCTAGGCAGTACTATCTTAGCAACTGGTATACTAAGGCTAATCTTCCACTTGTCTAGCATATTGTAACTACTAATAACAGCTAGACTACTAATAAAGTAGGCCTTGATTAGGTTAAGTACTTCGACTACTATACAAAGTCCTATACAAAGGGTATATACTGGATGTTAATCCTCGATAGCCATAAGAGCTATTACTCGACCGAATTCGAGAACTACTGCCGGGATAATAATATCAAGACGCTCTATATGCCTGCATACTCTTCCTATAAGTGCCAGCCACTCGACGTTAGCTGTTTCGGGCTACTGAAGCGGGCGTACGGTCGCCAAATCGAGAACTTAATATGCGCGAACATTAACTATATCAGCAAGCTCGAGCTTCTCTGTGCCTTCTGCAAAGCCTTCTTTGCCTCTATAATAGAGAGCAATATATAGGGTGGCTTTATAGGGGCCGGCCTTATGCCGTACGATCTAGAGAGGGTGCTTTCTACCCTAGATGTACAGCTTTGTATACTAATACCCCCTAGCCTTACAGCCTACTATAGTACAACCTTGAGTCTTCTAGACACTATAGAACCCCTAAGAAGCCGAATCGCAGTCGACGCTCATCAAGACTCGCATTGCTAATCATCAAAATAGCTCTCCGACTTCGATATTGGCGGCTGTGGATCAACTTGCCAAGGGTACAATAGCTGTCATGCATTAGGTAGCTCTCCTTCGGTCAGAGGTCTCTTCGCTCTGCAAGGCTAACGAGGCACTAAGCAAGCGCCGCAGAGCTAAAAGAACGCGCGTGCAGCTTGGAGGATCACTTATTGTGCAAGATGCACAGGATCTACTGGATCAGAAGGCTGTGGGTAGGGAGGTAGTGGAAAATACACAGCCGGAAGGTAGTAGTACCGGGGGGGGGGGGGGGGGGGTCGTACGAAGGTTCGGTGCTGTGGTGTATGTGGCAAGCCTGGCCATAATACCTATACCTGCCGAGAGGCTGTAGAATCGTCTGATTCAGCTGTTTCTGATGTAATTGTAGTTAGTTGATACTGTTGTTGTATTTTGGACGGTTGTTGTTATAGAGTAGTGGAAAAGCCACGGCCCGCTTATACTCACGACTCGCTTATAAATCACGTTATGCAGAGCGTGATAATGTTGTTCTGCTGGCAGTAGAGCTCGAACTCGGTTGAGTGGTGGCTTTTATGGCCATCGAGGATCAATAACCGGTATTTGCCCTTTGTCCGAGGCGCTATATAGTAGTCGAAGTGCTTGATCCAATCAAGGCCTACTACATTGGTAGTCTAGCCATTCTCAGTGGTTATAATGCGCCAGTCGGTTGGGAGGTTGCACTCGGTATACCAGCTGGCGAGATAGTACTATGCAGCTAAGATAATAAACGGAGAGATAGCCTAGCCAAGGGCATTGACGCCTTGGATCACTGTCGCCCATTCGCAGTTGCCAGGCTGGGCTAGCTTCGCCTTGCCACGGCCATCCGAGGTTGTAACCACCATGCCCGGGAAGATAATGCCCATTATAAACCCAATCTCGTCGAAGTTATAGATATCGTCATCTACGATACTATACTTGGCCTTAACATTCTATATAAGGGCAAACAACTCGCCAATGACCTTCGGATCCTCGTACTTTGCCCTCTGGTAATCGTATCTTCGCGAATAATGCATATAGAGCTCTGGCTGGCGTTTAACAAACCGATACGCCCAGAGCTTGCCGACAAGGGGCACGTCGTGTACGCTTAGCAGTTGGTTGGCCATATCTTCTACACCACGCAGTCTCGGCGGAAAAGCTCGTACAGATAGCTCAATAATATATTGAACAATAGCCTCCTCTTCAGATTGGGTAAGCTTCTTCGAATTGGCCGTTATATCGCGTCGTGCAGGCTTGCTGGCGCGTCGCCGACCTAGGGTTCTACGGTCGACTCCGTAGATCTTCGCTGCGGCTCGTTCAGTTAGATTCTTATCGTTTTGAAGAGCTTGGAGGGCCAAGATGATTTGGCCTTCTTTTGAAGTAGTAGGCATCTTAGATATAGGAGGAATATTATTGTTAAGTGCAAAGGTGTCGCGTTGTTTAGAAAGTGGGTCATTCGCTGATATGGGTCACTCGCTGATAATGTACGTTAGTCGTTTGTGCTTATGCAGCCGCTACCTGACCCTGCACGGGGCCTGCCACTGGCGTCCCGCCAACGAGACGATCCCACCGCTGCAACCCTAAGCAGTGGCAGGCTATTCTCTGCCCCATCATTGCTGCACAGGCGAGTTGGGTGAAGTAAAGTACTACGTACCTCTTCGGGTACAATACATGCAGGTGAACACTGTAGTGCTTGATTATGTACCTTGAACATGCAGGACCAAGGTAACTTTGCTAGGTGGTAAGCTCTGGAGAGTTTGTTTCCAGTTTGACTCATACTGCAAGTCGTAAATAGCCGCGTCACATGGCAAGGGTATGTGTGAGAACTCAGTACAACCAGGACTTCCCAACATATACTCATGCGCAATACACTCATACCGCTTGTACCAGCTCGGAATGTGGCTGACTGAATGTTTCCAACCCGAAGATGAGAAACCGAAGCAGAGAGGTACCTAGGTACTTACCTACACGCACTGCACAATTCACACCTGCACACGACAGGCTTTTGCTGCGTCGACCGTTGCATCTCGGACTTGGTCGGTGGAATGCATGACACCAGAAAGCGAGATAGCAAGGAGGGGGCAGGAAAACTATCGTTGCTGTGGCCATGCCGCCAGGGAAATAATCCACAGGCTAAGGTATAGATCTTGGGCATTCGCCGATCATCTTCTACCACAATACCATCCCTAGCAGACTTGCCGTAATGATATTATGATGGGGGGGTTGGGGCGGAAGGGGCCTATGCAAGGTTCTTTACCATCATGCTGACCCATTTTGTGCCGCCGACAGAATATTATCTTCTTGTTTCTGGGTCTGAAAGACGGCGGGTCAGTATCCGACTGGCCCGAGCCACGTCCAGTCTGTGCCGGTGGAAGATGCATTTGCAATATGCCGTTAGTCACAGCTGGGTAAAGTAGGGTTACGTACCGTATAACACACCCAGGATGGCGCTGTCCTCGGCGGCCGTGTCTGACTCACATGTCCCCGACTGCTGCTTGTGCAATGGTGGCGCTGGAAGTAGCGCAAACCGGTCAAAGGCTGAAATGGCCCCACATGATTTCGTACACAATACTTAAGAGACATGCACTGGAACGCTTGGGAACGAGATGCATAACCAGTGCAAGGAGTTGAGGGCCCGGAGCGCGCTCGGTCAGAACGATGATACAGCTACGGTCCCGCTACCAACTAACCGGCGGAGAGCCACTCCAGTGGTTCCTTGGCATGGAGATTCTGCGTGACCGCTCGAAACGCTTACTCTGGCTCTCTCAGAAGTCATACATCGACAAGATCGCCACACCCGCCCAGACAGAGACCGCCTCAGGGTCAACCATAAGGAAGAATTTCTGCCATTCGAAGGCGAGGCCATTGCTCGCGACATCACTGTCTACCTCCGCAAAATTGACTCCTGCTATACGCCGCCGTCATCACGCGCCTCGACATTGCATTTGCTGTCTCAAGACTCGCTCGCTTTACAACCAACCCTGGACCTGTCCATCAGAGGGCCGCCGACCGGGTACTCCTGTACCTCAAACGGACCAGCACCCTCGCCCTCCAATTCGGTGGCGCAGATGACCTGAGCATTGCCAGTGATGCCAGTTTCGCCGACAACTCTCTGGACCGCAAAAGTAGCCAAGAATTCGCTATAAAGCTCTTTGGGGGCCTCATCGCCTGGCGAGCAAACAAGCAAGACACAGTCACCACCTCAACAACCGAGGCAGAGCTACTTGCCCTCTCGCAGGAAGCGAAGGAAGGATTC